>NC_141878.1:40967500-45767500 GCF_056163025.1 Triticum urartu | reverse complement strand
CTTGCCGATCATCGGGCAAGTCAACCAAAGTCCACACTTTGTTCTCATACATGGATCCCATCTCAGATTTCTTGGCCTCAAGTCATTTCGCGGAATCTGGGCTTATCATCGCTTCCTCATAGTTCGTAGGTTCGTCATGGTCAAGTAACATGACCTCGAGAACAGGATTACCGTACCACTCTGGTGCGGATCTCACTCTGATTGACCTACGCGGTTCGGTAGTAACTTGATCTGAAGTTATATGATCATCATCATTAGCTTCCTCACTAATTGGTGTAGGAGTCACAGGAACAGATTTCTATGATGAACTACTTTCCAATAAGGGAGCAGGTATAGTTACCTCATCAAGTTCTACTTTCCCCCCACTCACTTCTTTCGAGAGAAACTCCTTCTCTAATAATGATCCATTCTTAACAACGAATGTCTTTCCTTCGGATCTGTGATAGAAGGTGTACCCAACTGTCTCCTTTGGGTATCCTATGAAGACACATTTCTCCAATTTGGGTTTGAGCTTATCAGGATGAAACTTTTTCATATAAGCATCACAAACCCAAACTTTAAGAAACGGCAACTTTGGTTTCTTGCCAAACCACAGTCCATATGGTGTTGTCTTAACGGATTTTAGATGGTGCCCTATTTAACGTGAATGCAGCTGTCTCTAATGCATAACCCCAAAACGATAGTGGTAAATTGGTAAGAAACATCATAGATTGCACTATATCCAATAAAGTACGGTTATGACGTTCAGACACACCATTATGTTGTGGTGTTCCAGGTGGCGTGAGTTGTGAAACTATTCCGCATTGTTTCAAATGAAGACCAAACTCATAACTCAAATATTCTCCTCCATGATCAGATCGTAGAAACTTTATTTTCTTGTTACGATGATTTTCTACTTCACTCTGAAATTCTTTGAACTTTTCGAATGTTTCAGACTTATGTTTCATCAAGTAGATATACCCATATCTGCTCAAATCATGTGTGAAGGTCAGAAAATAATGATACACGCCGCGAGCCTCAACACTCATCGGACTGCATACATCAGTATGTATTATTTCCAATAATTCAGTTGCTCGCTCCATTGTTCCGGAGAACAGAGTCTTAGTCATCTTTCCCATAGGGCATGGTTTGCAAGCATCAAGTGATTCATAATCAAGTGATTCCAAAATCCCATCAGCATGGAGTTTCTTCATGCGCTTTACACCAATATGACCTAAACCGCAGTGCCACAAATAAGTTGCACTATCATTATTAACTTTGCATATTTTGGCTTCAATATTATGAATATGTCTATCACTACGATCGAGATCCAACAAACCATTTTCATTGGGTGTATGCCCATAGAAGGTCTTATTCATGTAAACAGAACAACAATTATCCTCTAACTTAAATGAATAACCGTATTGCAATAAACATGATCAAATCATATTCATGCTCAAAACAAACACCAAATAACATTTATTTGGGTTCAACACTAATCCCGAAAGTATAGGGAGTGTGCGATGATGATCATATCAATCTTGGAACCACTTCCAACACACATCGTCACTTCACCCTTAACTAGTCTCTATTCATTCTGCAACTCCCGTTTCGAGTTACTACTCTTAGCAACTGAACCAGTATCAAATGTCGAGGGTCTGCTATAAACACTAGTAAGGTACACATCAATAACATGTATGTCCAATTTACCTTTGTTCACTTTGCCATCCTTCTTATCCGCCAAGTATCTAGGGCAGTTCCACTTCCAGTGACTAGTCCTTTTGCAGTAGAAGCACTTAGTCTCAGGCTTAGGTCCAGACTTGGGCTTCTTCACTTGAGCAGCAACTTGCTTGCCATTCTTCTTGAAGGTCCCCTTCTTCCCTTTGCCCTTTTCTTGAAACTAGTGGTCTTGCCAACCATCAACACTTGATGCTTTTCTTGATTTCTACCTTCATCGATTTCATCATAATGAAAAGCTTGGGAATCATTTTCATCATGCCTTGCATACTATAGTTCATCACGAAGTTCTACTAACTTGCTGATGGTGAATAGAGAATTCTGTCAAACACTATTTTATCTGGAAGATTAACTCCCACTTGATTCAAGCAATTGTAGTACCCAGACAATCTGAGCACATGCTCACTGCTTGAGCTATTCTCCTCCATCTTTTAGCTATAGAACTTGTTGGAGACTTCATATATCTCAACTCGGGTATTTTCTTGAAATATTAACTTCAACTTCCTGGAGCATCTCATATGGTCCATGACGTTCAAAATGTCTTTGAAGTCCCGATTCTAAGTCGTTAAGCATGATGCACTAAACTATCAAGTAGTCATCATATCGAGCTTGCCAAACGTTCATAATGTCTGCATTTGCTCCTGCAATCGGTCTGTCACCTAGCGGTGCATCAAGGACATAATTCTTCTGTGCAGCAATGAGGATAAACCTCAGATCACGGACCTAGTCCGCATCATTGCTACTATCATCTTTCAACTTAGTTTTTCTCTAGGAACATATATAAAACATAGGGAAGTAACAACGCGAGCTATTGATCTACAACATTATTTGCAAAATACTATCAGGACTAAGTTCATGATAAATTAAAGTTCAATTAATCATATTACTTAAGAACTCCCACTTAGATAGACATCCCTCTAATCATCTAAGGGATCACATGATCCAAATCAACTAAACCATGTCCGATCATCACGTGAGATGGAGTAGTTTTCAATGGTGAACATCACTATGTTGATCGTATCTACTATATGATTCACGCTCGTGTTGGGGAACGTAGTAATTTCAAAAAATCTCCTACGCACACGCAAGATCATGGTGATGCATAGCAACGAGAGGGGAGAGTGTTGTCCACGTACCCTCGTAGACCGAAAGCGAAAGCGTTAGCACAATGCGGTTGATTTAGTTGTACGTCTTCACGACCCGCCGATCCAAGTACCGAACGTACGGCACCTCCGAGTTCAGCACACGTTCAGCTCGATGACGTCCCGTGAACTCCGATCCAGCAGAGCTTCACGAGGGAGTTCCGTTAGCACGACGGCGTGATGACGGTGTTGATGTTTCTACCGACGCAGCACCGCTACGATATGATCGAGGTGGAATATGGTGGAGGGGGGCACCGCACACGACTAAGAGATAAAGAGATCGATTGTTGTGTCTAGAGGTGCCCCCTGCCCCATATATAAAGGATCAGGGGGAAGGAGGCGGCCGGCCAGGGGAAGGCACGCCAGGGAGGAGTCCTACTCCCACCGGGAGTAGGACTCCCCCTTTTCCTAGTTGGAGTAGGAGGGGGAAAGGAAGGGAAGGAGAGAGAGGAAGGAAAGGGGGTGCCGCCCCCTCCTTGTCCAATTCGGACTAGAGGGGGAGGGGGCGCACGGCCTGCTCTAGCCGCCCCTCCTCTTCTCCACTAAGGCCCATCTTGGCCCATTAAACTCCCCGGGGGGTTCCGGTAACCCCCCGGTACTCCGGTATATGTCCGATACTCCCCGAAACCATTCCGATGTCCGAACATAGTCGTCCAATATATCGATCTTTATCTATCGACCATATCGAGACTCCTCGTCATGTCCGTGATCACATCCGGGACTCCGAACTACCTTCGGTACATCAAAACACAAAACTCATAATACAATCGTCACCGAAACTTTAAGCGTGCGGACCCTACGAGTTCGAGAACTATGTAGACATGACCGAGACATGTCTCCGGTCAATAACAAAAAGCGGAACCTGGATGCTCATATTGGCTCCAACATATTCTACGAAGATCTTTATCGGTCAAACCGCATAACAACATACATTGTTCCCTTCATCATCGGTATGTTACTTGCCCGAGATTCGATCGTCGGTATCTCAATACCTAGTTCAATCTCGTTACCGGCAAGTCTATTTACTCATTCCCTAATACATCATCCTGCAACTAACTCATTAGTTACAATGCTTGTAATGCTTATAGTGATGTGCATTATCGAGTGGGCCCAGAGATACCTCTCCGACAATCAGAGTGACAAATCCTAATCTCGAAATACGCCAACCCAACAAGTACCTTCGGAGACACCTGTAGAGCACCTTTATAATCACCCAGTTACGTTGTGACGTTTGGTAGCACACAAGGTGTTCCTCCGGTAAACGGAAGTTGCATAATCTCATAGTCATAGGAACATGTATAAGTCATGAAGAAAGCAATAGCAACATACTAATGAAGGAAATATGCCCTAGAGGCAATAATAAAGTAATTATTTATTTTCTTATATCATGATAAATGTTTATTGTTCATGCTAGAATTGTATTAACCGGAAACATAATACATGTGTGAATACATAGACAAATAGAGTGTCACTGGTATGCCTCTACTTGACTTGCTCGTTGATCAAAGAAGGTTATGTTTCCTAGCCATAGACATGAGTTGTCATTTGATTAACGGGATCACATCATTAGGAGAATGATGTGATTGACTTGACCCATTCCGTTAGCTTAGCACACGATCGTTTAATATTCTGATATTGCTTTCTTCATGACTTATACATGTTCCTATGACTATGAGATTATGCAACTCCCGTTTATCGGAGGAACACTTTGTGTGCTACCAAACGTCACAATGTAACTGGGTGATTATAAAGGTGCTCTACAGGTGTCTCTGAAGGTACTTGTTGGGCTGGTGTATTTCGAGATTAGGATTTGTCACTTCGATTGTTAGAGAGGTATCTCTGGGCCCACTCGGTAATGCACATCACTTAAGCCTTGCAAGCATTGCAACTAATGAGTTAGTTGCGGGATGATGTATTACATAACGAGTAAAGAGACTTACCGGTAACGAGATTGAACTTGGTATTGAGATACCGACGATCGAATCTCGGGCAAGTAACATACCGTTGACAAAGGGAACAACGTATGTTGTTATGCGGTTTGACCGATAAAGATCTTCATAGAATATGTGGGAGCCAATATGAGCATCCAGGTTCCGCTATTGGTTATTGACCGGAGACGTGTCTCGGTCATGTCTACATAGTTCTCGAACCCGTAGGGTCCGCACGCTTAAAGTTCGATGACGGTTATATTATGAGTTTATGTTATTTGATGTACCGAAGGTAGTTCGGAGTCCCAGATAAGATCGGGGACATGACGAGGAGTCTCCAAATGGTCGAGACGTAAAGATCGATATATTGGACGACTATATTCGGACATCGGAAAGGTTCCGAGTGATTCGGGTATTCTTTGGAGTACTGGGGAGTTACGGGAATACGGGGGAAGAAGTATATGGGCCTTATTGGGCTTTAGGGGAAAGAGAGAGGCAGGCCGTGCACCCCCCATTGACTAGTCCGAATTGGACTAGGGGGAGGGGCGGCGCCCCCTCCTTCCTTCTCTTCCCTCTTCCCTTTCCTTGACTCCTACTCCTACTACATGGAAGGGGGGAATCCTACACCCGGTGGGAGTAGGACTCCTCCAGGGTGCGCCATAGCTAGGCCGGCCCTCCCCCCTCCTCCACTCCTTTATATACGTGGCCAGGGGGCACCCCATAGACACAACAATTGATCCCTTGGATCTCTTAGCCGTGTGCGGTGCCCCCTCCACCATAATCCACCTCGATAATATTGTAGCGGTGCTTAGGTGAAGCCCTGCGTCGGTAGAACATCATCATCGTCACCACGCCATTGTGCTGACGAAACTCTCCCTCAACACTCGGCTGGATCGGAGTTCGAGGGACGTCATCGAGTTGAACGTGTGCAGAACTCGGAGGTGCCGTGCGTTCGGTACTTGATTGGTCGGATCGTGAAGACGTATGACTACATCAACCGCGTTGTGCTAACGCTTCCACTTTCGGTCTACGAGGGTACGTGGACACACTCTCCCCTCTCGTTGCTATGCATCACCATGATCTTGCGTGTGCATAGGAAAATTTTGAAATTACTACGTTCCCCAACAGTGCTATCAGAGCCAGGTTTTATGCGTAGATGTCATATGCAAGTGAGTTGTGGGTGATATAAGTCATACTGCTTACCAGCATGTCATACTTTGGTTCAGCAGTATTGTTGGATGAAGCGGCCCAGACCGACATTATGCGTACGCTTACGCTAGACTGGTTCTACCGACGTGCTTTGCACATAGGTGGCTGGCGGGTGTCAGTTTCTCCAACTTTAGTTGGACCGAGTGTGGCTACGCCCGGTCCTTGCGAAGGTTAAAACAACACCAACTTGACAAACTATCATTGTGGTTTTTGATGCGTAGGTAAGAACGGTTCTTGCTAAGCCCGTAGCAGCCACGAAAAATTTGCAACTACAAAGTAGAGGACGTCTAACTTGTTTTTGCAGGGCATGTTGTGATGTGATATGGTCAAGGCATGATGCTAAATTTTATTGTATGAGATGATCATGTTTTGTAACTGATTTATCGGCAACTGGCAGGAGCCATATGGTTGTCGCTTTATTGTATGGAATGCAATCGCCCTGTAATGCTTTACTTTATCACTAAGTGGTAGCGATAGTCGTAGAAGCATAAGTTGGCGAGACGACAACAATGCTTTGATGGAGATCAAGGTGTCGCGCCGGTGACGATGGTGATCATGACGGTGCTTCGGAGATGGAGATCACAAGCACAAGATGATGGCCATATCATATCACTTATATTGATTGCATGTGATGTTTATCTTTTATGCATCTTATCTTGCTTTGATTGACGGTAGCATTATAAGATGATCTCTCACTAAATTATCAAGGTATAAGTGTTCTCCCTGAGTATGCACCGTTGCGAAAGTTCTTCGTGCTGAGACACCACGTGATGATCGGGTGTGATAGGCTCTACGTTCAAATACAACGGGTGCAAAACAATTGCACACGCAGAATACTGAGGTTAAACTTGACGAGCCTAGCATATAATAGATATGGCCTCGGAACACTGAGACCGAAAGGTCGAGCGTGAATCATATAGTAGATATGATCAACATAGTGATGTTCACCATTGAAACTACTCCATCTCACATGATGATCGGACATGGTTTAGTTGATTTGGATCACGTGATCACTTAGATGATTAGAGGGATGTCTATCTAAGTGGGAGTTCTTAAGTAATATGATTAATTGAACTTTAATTTATCATGAACTTAGTCCTGATAGTATTAGCATATCTATGTTGTAGATCAATAGCTCGCGTTGTTGCTTCCCTATGTTTTATGTTCCTAGAGAAAACTATGTTGAAAAATTGTTAGTAGCAATGATGCGTACTGGGTCCGTGATCTGAGGTTTATCCTCATTGCTGCACAGAAGAATTATGTCCTTGATGCACCGCTAGGTGACAGACCGATTGCAGGAGCAAATGCAGACGTTATGAACATTTGGCAAGCTCGATATGATGACTAATTGATAGTTTAGTACACCATGCTTAATGGCTTAAAATCGGGGCTTCAAAGACGTTTTGAACGCGAAAGAACATATAAGATGTTCCAAGAGTTGAAATTGGTATTTCATACTCATGCCCATGTCGAGAGGTATGAGACCTCTGACAGTACTTTGCCTACAAGATGGAGGAGAATAGCTCAACCAGTGAGCATGTGCTCAGATTGTCTGGGTACTACAATCACTTGAATCAAGTGGGAGTTAATCTTCCAGATAAGATAGTGATTGACAGAATTCTCTAGTCACTATCACCAAGTTACTAGAACTTCGTGATGAACTATAATATGCAAGGGATAACGGAAACGATTCCCAAGCTCTTAGTGATGCTAAAATCGACGAAGGTAGAAATCAAGAAAAGCATCAAGTGTTGATGGTTGACAAGACCACTAGTTTCAAGAAAAGGGCAAAGGGAAGAAGGGGAACTTCAAGAAGAATGGCAAGAAAGTTGCTGCTCAAGTGAAGAATCCCAAGTCTGGACCTAAGCCTGAGACTAAGTGCTTCTACTATGAAGGGACTGGTCACTGGGAGCGGAACTACCCCAAGTATTTGGCAGATAAGAAGGATGTCAAAGTGAACAAAGGTATATTTGATATACATGTTATTGATGTGTACTTTACTAGTGTTTATAGCAACCCCTCAGTATTTGATACTAGTTCAGTTGCTAAGACTAGTAACTCGAAACGGGAGTTGCAGAATAAACAGAGACTAGTTAAGGGTGAAGTGACGATGTGTGTTGGAAGTGGTTCCAAGATTGATATGATCATCATCACACACTCCCTATACTTTCGGGATTAGTGTTGAACCTAAATAAGTGTTATTTGGTGTTTGCGTTGAGCATGAATATGATTTGATCATGTTTATTGCAATACGGTTATTCATTTAAGTCAGAGAATAATTGTTGTTCTATTTACATGAATAAAACCTTATATGGTTACACACCCAATGAAAATGGTTCTTTGGATCTCGATCGTAGTGATACACATATTCATAATATTGAAACCAAAAGATGCAAAGTTAATTATGATAGTGCAACTTATTTGTGGAACTGCCGTTTAGGTCATATTTGTGTAAAGCGCATGACGAAACTCCATGTTGATGGGCTTTTGGAATCACTTGATTATGAATCACTTGATGCTTGCGAACCATGCCTTATGGGCACGATGACTAAGACTCCGTTCTCCGGAACAAAGGAGCGAGCAACTGACTTATTGGAAATAATACATACTGATGTATGCGATCCGATGAGTGTTGAGGCTCGCGGCGGGTATCGTTATTTTTCTGACCTTCACAGATGATTTGAGCAGATATGGGTATATCTACTTGATGAAACATAAGTTTGAAACATTTGAAACGATCAAAGAATTTCAGAGTGAAGTGGAAAATCATCGTGACAAGAAAATAAGGTTTCTACGATCTGATCGCGGAGACAAATATTTGAGTTACGAGTTTGGTCTTCAATTAAAACAACATGGAATAGTTTAACAAATTCGTGCCACATGGAACACCACAACATAATGGTGTGTCCGAACATCATAACCGTACTTTATTGGATATAGTGCAATCTATGATGTTTCTTACCGATTTACCACTATAGTTTTGGGGTTATGCATTAGAGACAGCTGCATTGACGTTAAAAAGGGCACCATCTAAATCCGTTGAGACGACACTGTATGAACTGTGGTTTGGCAAGAAACCAAAGTTGTTGTTTCTTAAAGTTTGGGGTTGTGATGCTTATATGAAAAAGTTTCATCTTGATAAGCTCAAATCCAAATCGGAGAATTGTGTCTTCATAGGATACCCAAAGGAGACTGTTGGGTACACCTTCTATCACAGATCCGAAGGCAAGATCTTTGGTGCTAAGAATGGATCCTTTCCGGAGAAGGAGTTTCTCTCAAAAGAAGTGAGTGGGAGGACAGTAGAACTTGATGAGGTAACTGTACCTGCTCCCTTATTGGAAAATAGTTTATCACAGAAATCTGTTCCTGTGACTCCTACACCAATTAGTGAGGAAGCTAATGATGATGATGATCATGTAACTTCAGATCAAGTTACTACTGAACCTCATAGGTAAACCAGAATGAGATCTGCACTAGAGTGGTACGGTAATCCTGTTCTGGAGGTCATGTTACTGGACCATGACGAACCTATGAACTATGAGGAAGCGATGATGAGCCCAGATTCCGCAAAATGGCTTGAGGCCATGAAATCTGAGATGGGATCCATGTATGAGAACAAAGTGTGGACTTAGGTTGACTTGCCCGATGATCGGCAAGCCATAGAAAATAAATGGATCTTCAAGAGGAAGACGGACACTGATAGTAGTGTTACTATCTACAAAGCTAGACTTGTCGAAAAAAGGTTTTTGACAAAGTTCAAGGTGTTGACTACGATGAGATTTTCTCACTCGTAGAGATGCTTAAGTCTGTCCGAATCATGTTAGCTAATTGCCACATTTTATGAAATCTGGCAAATGGATGTCAAAACTACATTCTTTAATGGATTTCTTAAAGAAGAGTTGTATATGATGCAACCAGAAGGTTTTGTCAATCCTAAAGGTGCTAACAAAATGTTCAAGCTCCAGCGATCCATCTATGGACTAGTGCAAGCATCTCGGAGTTGGAATACGCTTTGATAAGTTGATCAAATCATATAGTTTTATACAGATTTGCAGTGAAGCATGTATTTAGAAGAAAGTGAGTGGGAGCACTACAACATTTCTGATAAGTATATGTGAATGACATATTGTTGATTGGAAATAATGTAGAATTATTCTGCAAAGCATAAAGGAGTGTTTGAAAGGAGTTTTTCAAAGAAAGACCTCGGTGAGGCTGCTTACATATTGAGCATCAAGATCTATAGAGATAGATCAAGATGCTTGATAAGTTTTTTCAATAAGTACATACCTTGACAAGATTTTGAAGTGGTTCAAAATGCAACAGTCAAAGAAAGAGTTCTTGCCTGTGTTACAAGGTGTGAAATTGAGTAAGACTCAAAGCCCGACCATGGCAGAAAATAGAGAGAGAATGAAAGTCATTCCCTATGCTTCAGCCATAGGTTCTATAAAGTATGCCATGCTGTGTACCAGACATATTGTATGCCCTACACTGAGTTTGGCAAGGGAATACAATAGTGATCTAGGAGTAGATCACTGGACAACGGTCAAAATTATCCTTAATGGAATAAGGATATGTTTCTCGATTATGGAGGTGACAAAAGGTTCGTCGTAAAGGGTTACGTCGATGCAAACTTTGACACTAATATAGATGACTCTAAGTCTCGGTCTAGATACATATTGAAAGTGGGAGTAATTAGCTAAAGTAGCTCCGTGCAGAGCATTGTAGACATAGAAATTTGCAAAATACTTACGGATCTGAATGTGACAGACCCGTTGACTAAAATTATCTCACAAGCAAAACATGGTCACACCTTAGTACTCTTTGGGTGTTAATCACATAGCGATGTGAACTAGATTATTGACTCTAGTAAACCCTTTGGGTGTTGGTCACATGTCGATGTGAACTATGGGTGTTAACCACATAAAGATGTGAACCATTGATGTTAAATCACATGGCGATGCGAACTAGATTATTGACTCTAGTGCAAGTGGGAGACTGAAGAAAATATGCCCTAGAGGCAATAATAAAGTTATTATTTATTTCCTTATATCATGATAAATGTTTATTATTCATGCTAGAATTGTATTAACCGGAAACATAATGCATGTGTGAATACATAGACAAACAGAGTGTCACTAGTATGCCTCTACTTGACTAGCTCGTTGATCAAAGATGGTTATGTTTCCTAGCCATAGACATGAGTTGTCATTTGATAACGGGATCACATCATTAGGAGAATGATGTGATTGACTTGACCCATTCCGTTAGCTTAGCACACGATCGTTTAGTATTCTGCTATTGCTTTCTTCATGACTTATACATGTTCCTATGACTATGAGATTATGCAACTCTCGTTTACTAGAGGAACACTTTGTGTGCTACCAAACGTCACAACGTAACTGGGTGATTATAAAGGTGCTCTACATGTGTCTCTGAAGGTACTTGTTGGGTTGGCATATTTCGAGATTAGGATTTGTCAGTCCGATTGTCAGAGAGGTATCTCTGGGCCCACTCGGTAATGCACATCACTTAAGCCTTGCAAGCATTGCAACAAATGAGTTAGTTGCAGGATGATGTATTACAGAACGAGTAAAGAGACTTGCCGGTAACGAGATTGAGCTAGGTATTGAGATACCGACGATCGAATCTCGGGCAAGTAACATACCGTTGACAAAGGGAACAACGTATGTTGTTATGCGGTTTGACTAATAAAGATATTCGTAGAATATGTGGGAGCCAATATGAGCATCTAGGTTCCGCTATTGGTTATTGACCGAAGACGTGTCTCAGTCATGTCTACATAGTTCTCGAACCAGTAGGGTCCGCACGCTTAAAGTTCGATGACGGTTATATTATGAGTTTATGTGATTTGATGTACCAAAGGTAGCTCGGAGTCCCGGATGAGATCAGGGACATGACGAGGAGTCTCGAAATGGTCGAGATGCAAAGATCGATATATTGGACGACTATATTCGGACATTGGAAAGGTTCTGAGTGATTCTGATATTTTTCGGAGTACCGGAGAGTTACGGGAATACGGGGGAAGAAGTATATGGGCCTTATTGGGCTTTAGGGGAAAGAGAGATGCAGGCCGCGCGCCCCCTCCTTCCTTCTCTTCCCTCTTCCCTTTCCTTGACTCCTACTCCTACTACATGGAAGGGGGAATCCTACACCCGGTGGGAGTAGGACTCCTCCAGGGTGCGCCATAGCTAGGCCGGCCCTCCCCCCTCCACTCCTTTATATACGTGGCCAGGGGGCACCCCATAGACACAACAATTGATCCCTTGGATCTCTTAGCCGTGTGCGGTGCCCCCCTCCACCATAATCCACCTCGATAATATCGTAGCGGTGCTTAGGCGAAGCCCTGCGTCGGTAGAACATCATCATTGTCACCACGCCGTCGTGCTGACGAAACTCTCCCTCAACACTCGGCTGGATCGGAGTTCGAGAGACGTCATCGAGTTGAACGTGTGCATTACTCGGAGGTGTCGTGCGTTTAGTACTTGATCGGTCGGATCGTGAAGACGTACGACTACATCAACCGCGTTGTGCTAACGCTTCCACTTTCGGTCTACGAGGGTACGTGGACACACTCTCCCCTCTCGTTGCTATGCATCACCATGATCTTGTGTGTGCGTAGGAAAATTTTGAAATTACTACATTGCCCAACAACTAAACGATCAAGTGCTAAGCTAACGGAATGGGTCAAGTCAATCAAATCATTCTCCTAATGATGTGATCCCGTTAATCAAATGACAACTCATGTCTATGGCTAGGAAACATAACCATCTTTGATTAACGAGCTAGTCAAGTAGAGGCATACTAGCGACACTCTGTTTTTCTATGTATTCACACATGTATCATGTTTCTGGTTAATACAATTCTAGCATGAATAATAAACATTTATCATGATATAAGGAAATAAATAATAACTTTATTATTGCCTCTAGGGCATATATCCTTCAGTATCCCACTTGCACTAGAGTCAATAATCTAGATTACACAGTAATGATTCTAACACCCATGGAGTCTTGGTGTTGATCATGTTTTGCTCGTGAGAGAGGCTTAGTCAACGGGTCTGCAACATTCTGATCCGTATGTATCTTGTAAATCTCTATGTCTCCCACCTGGACTTGATCCCGGATGGAGTTGAAGCGTTTCTTGATGTGCTTGGTTCTCTTGTGAAATCTGGATTCCTTTGCCAAGGCAATTGCACCAGTATTGTCACAAAAGATTTTTGTTGGACCCGATGCACTAGGTATGACACCTAGATCGGATATGAACTCCTTCATCCAGACTCCTTCATTTGCTGCTTCCGAAGCAGCAATGTACTCTGCTTCACACGTAGATCCTGCCACGACGCTTTGTTTAGAACTGCTCCAACTGACAGCTCCACCGTTTAATATAAACACGTATCCGGTTTGCGATTTAGAATCGTCCGGATCAGTGTCAAAGCTTGCATCAACGTAACCATTTACGATGAGATCTTTGTCACCTCCATAAACGAGAAACATATCCTTGTCCTTTTCAGGTATTTCAGGATGTTCTTGACCGCTGTCCAGTGATCCACTCCTGGATTACTTTGGTACCTCCCTGCTAAACTAATAGCAAGGCACACATCAGGTCTGGTACACAGCATTGCATACATGATAAAGCCTATGGCTGAAGCATAGGGAACATCTTTCATTTTCTCTCTATCTTCTGAAGTGGTCGGGCATTGAGTCTTACTCAATTTCACACCTTGTAACACAGGCAAGAACCCTTTCTTTGCTTGATCAATTTTGAACTTCTTCAAAACTTTGTCAAGGTATGTGCTTTGTGAAAGTCCAATTAAGCGTCTTGATCTATCTCTATAGATCTTGATGCCCAATATGTAAGCATCTTCACCGATGTCTTTCATTGAAAAACTCTTATTCAAGTATCCTTTTATGCTATCCAGAAATTCTATATCATTTCCAATCAACAATATGTCATCCACATATAAGATTAGAAATGCTACAGAGCTCCCACTCACTTTCTTGTAAATACAGGCTTCTCCAAAAGTCTGTATAAAACCATATGCTTTTATCACACTATCAAAGCGTTTATTCCAACTCCGAGAGGCTTGCACCAGTCCATAAATGGATCGCTGGAGCTTGCACACTTTGTTAGCACCCTTTGGATCAATAAAACCTTCAGGTTGCATCATATACAACTCTTCTTCTAGAAATCCATTCAGGAATGCAGTCTTTACATCCATTTGCCAAATTTCATAATCATATAATGCGGCAATTGCTAACATGATTCGGACGGACTTAAGCATCGCTACGGGTGAGAAGGTCTCAGCGTAGTCAACTCCTTGAACTTGTCGAAAACCTTTTGCAACAAGTCGAGCTTTGTAGACAATAACATTACCGTCAGCGTCTGTCTTCTTCTTGAAGATCCATTTATTCTCGATGGCTTGCCGATCATCAGGCAAGTCAACCAAAGTCCACACTTTGTTCTCATACATGGATCCCATCTCAGATTTCATGGCCTCAAGCCATTTTGCGGAATCTGGGCTCATCATTGCTTCCTCATAGTTCATAGGTTCGTCATGGTCTAGTAACATGACCTCCAGAATAGGATTACCGTACCACTCTGGCGCGGATCTCACTCTGTTTGACCTACGAGGTTCGGTAGTAACTTTATCTGAAGTTTCATGATCATCATCATTAGCTTCCTCACTAATCAGTGTAGGTGTCACAAGAATCATTTTCTGTGATGAACTACTTTCCAATAAGGGAGCAGGTACAGTTACCTCATGAAGTTCTACTTTCCTCCCACTCACTTCTTTTGAGAGAAACTCCTTCTCTAGAAAGGATCCAAATTTAGCAACAAAAGTCTTGCCTTCAGACCTGTGATAGAAGGTGTACCCAACAGTTTCCTTTGGGTATCCTATGAAGACACATTTCTCCGATTTGGGTTCGAGCTTATCAGGTTGAAGCTTTTTCACATAAGCATCGCAGCCCCAAACTTTAAGAAACGACAACTTTGGTTTCTTGCCAAACCACGGTTCATAAGGCGTTGTCTCAACGGATTTTGATGGTGCCCTATTTAACGTGAATGCAGCCATCTCTAAAGCATAACCCCAAAATGATAGCGGTAAATCAGTAAGAGACATCATAGATCGCACCATATCTAGTAAAGTACGATTACGACGTTCGGACACACCATTACGCTGTGGTGTTCCGGGTGGCCTGAGTTGCGAAACTATTCCGCATTGTTTCAAATGTAGACCAAACTCGTAAATCAAATATTCTCCTCCATGATCAGATCGTAGAAACTTTATTTTCTTGTTACGATGATTTTCCACTTCACTCTGAAATTCTTTGAACTTTTCAAATGTTTCAGACTTATGTTTCATTAAGTAGATATACCCATATCTGCTCAAATCATCTGTGAAGGTGAGAAAATAACGATACCCGCCGCGAGCCTCAATATTCATCGGACCACATACATCAGTATGTATGATCTCCAACAAATCTGTTGCTCGCTCCATTGTTCCGGAGAACGGCACTTTAGTCATCTTGCCCATGAGGCATGGTTCGCAAGTACCAAGTGATTCATAATCAAGTGCTTCCAAAATTCCATCAGTATGGAGTTTCGTCATGCGCTTTATACCAATATTACCTAAACGGCAGTGCCACAAATAAGTTGCACTATCATTATCAACTCTGCATCTTTTGGCTTCAATATTATGAATATGTGTATCACTACTATCGAGATGTAATATAAATAGACCACTCTTCAAGGGTGCATGACCATAAAAGATATTACTCATATAAATAGAATAACCATTATTCTCTGATTTAAATGAATAACCATCTCACATCAAACAAGATCTAGATATAATGTTCATGCTCAACGCTGGCACCAAATAACAATTATTTAGGTCTAAAACTAATCCTGAAGGTAGATGTAGAGGTAGGGTGCCGACCGCGATCACATTGACTTTGGAACCATTTCCCACGCGCATCGTCACCTCATCCTTGGTCAATCTCCGCTTAATATGTAGCCCCTGTTTCGAGTTGCAAATATTAGCAACAGAACCAGTATCAAATACCCAGGTGCTACTACGAGCATTAGTAAGGTACACATCAATAACATGTATATCACATATACCATTGTTCACCTTGCCATCCTTCTTATCCGCCAAATACTTGGGGCAGTTCCACTTCCAGTGACCAGTCTGCTTGTAGTAGAAGCACTCAGTCTCAGGCTTAGGTCCAGATTTGGGTTTCTTCTCTTGAGCAACAACTTGTTTGCTGTTCTTCTTGAAGTTCCCCTTCTTCTTCCCTTTGCCCTTTTTCTTGAAACTAGTGGTCTTGTTGACCATCAACACTTGATGCTCCTTCTTGATTTGTACCTCCTCTGCAGTCCTTAGGATTGCGAAGAGCTCGGGAATTGTGTTATCCATCCCTTGCATATTATAGTTCATCACGAAGCTCTTATAGCTTGGTGGCAGTGATTGAAGAATTCTGTCAATGACACTATCATCCGGAAGATTAACTCCCCGTTGAATCAAGTGATTGTTATATCCAGACATTCTGAGTATATGTTCATTGACAGAACTATTCTCCTCCATTTTGCAGCTGTAGAACTTATTGGAGACTTCATAACTCTCAAACCGGGCATTTGCTTGAAATATTAACTTCAACCCCTGGAACATCTCATATGCTCCATGACGTTCAAAACATCGTTGAAGTCCCGGTTCTAAGCCGTAAAGCATGGCACACTGAACTATCGAGTAGTCATCAGCTTTGGTCTGCCAGACGTTCATAACATCTGGTGTTGTTCCCGCAGCAGGTTTGGCACCTAGCGGTGCTTCCAGGATGTAATTCTTCTGTGCAGCAATGAGGATAATCCTCAAGTTACAGACCCAGTCCGTGTAATTGCTACCATCATCTTTCAACTTTGCTTTCTCAAGGAACGCATTAAAATTCAATGGAACAACAACACGGGCCATCTATCTACAACAACATAGACATGCAAAATACTATCAGTTACTAATTTCATGATAAATTAAAGTTCAGTTAATCAAATTATTCAAAGAACTCCCACTTAGATAGACATCCCTCTAATCTTCTAAGTGATCACGTGATCCATATCAACTAAACCATGTCCGATCATCACGTGAGATGGAGTAGTTTCATTGGTGAACATCACTATGTTGATCATATCTATTATATGATTCATGCTCAACCTTTTGGTCTCAGTGTTCCAAGGCCATATCTGCATATGCTAGGCTCATCAAGTTTAACCTGAGTATTCCGCGTGTGCAACTTTTTTGCACCCGTTGTATTTGAACGTAGAGCTTATCACACCCGATCATCTCGTGGTGTCTCAGCACAAAGAACTTTCGCAATGGTGCATACTCAGGGAGAACACTTATACCTTGAAATTTAGTGAGAGATTATCTTATAATGCTACCGTCGATCTAAGCAAAATAAGATGCATAAAAGATACACATCACATGCAATCAATAGAAGTGAAATGATATGGCCATCATCATCTTGTGCTTCTGATCTCCATCTCTGAACCACCGTCATGATCACCATCGTCACCGATGCGACACCTTGATCTCCATCGTAGCATGGTCGTCTTCTCGCCAACTATTGCTTCTACGACTATCACTACCGCTTAGTGATAAAGTAAACCAATTACAGGGCGATTGCATTGCATACAATAAAGCGACAACCATATGGCTCCTGCCAGTTGCCGATAACTCGGTTACAAAACATGATCATCTCATACAATAAAATTTAGCATCATGCCTTGACCATATCACATCACAACATGCCCTGCAAAAACAAGTTAGACGTCCTCTACTTTGTTGTTGCAAGTTTTACGTGGCTGCTACGGGCTGAGCAAGAACCGTTCTTGCCTACGCATCAAAACCACAACGATAGTTCGTCAAGTTAGTGCTGTTTTAACCTTCTCAAGGACCGGGCGTAGCCACACTCGGTTCAACTAAAGTTGGAGAAACTGACACCCACCAGCCACCTGTGTGCAAAGCACGTCGGTAGAACCAGTCTCGCGTAAGCGTACGTGTAATGTCGGTCCGGGCCGCTTCATCCAACAATACCGCCAAACCAAAGTATGACATGCTGGTAAGCAGTATGACTTGTATCTCCCACAATTCACTTGTGCTCTACTCGTGCATATAACATCTACGCATAAAACCAGGCTCGGATACCACTGTTGGGGAACGTAGTAATTTCAATAAAATTCCTACGCACACGCAAGATCATGGTGATGCATAGCAATGAGAGGGGAGAGTGTTGTACACGTACCCTCGTAGACTGAAAGCGGAAGATTTAGCACAACGCGGTTGATGTAGTCGTACATCTTCACGATCCGACCGATCCAAGTACCGAACGTACGGCACCTCCGAGTTCAGCACACGTTCAGCTCGATGACGTCCCGCGAACTCCGATCTAGCAGAGCTTCACGGGAGAGTTCCGTCAGCACGACGACGTGATGACGGTGATGATGTTGCTACCGACACAGGGCTTCGCCTAAGCACCGCTACGATATGATCGAGGTGGAATATGGTGGAGGGGGGCACCGCACACGGCTAAGAGATCAAGAGATCAATTGTTGTGTCTAGAGGTGCCCCCCTGCCCCTGTATATAAAGGACCAGGGGGAAGGAGGTGGCCGGCCAGGGGAGGGCGCTCCAGGGAGGAGTCCTACTCCCACCGGGAGTAGGACTCCCTCTTTTCCTAGTTGGAGCAGGAGGGGGAAAGGAAAGGAAAGAGAGAGAGGAAGGAAAAGGGGGCGCCGCCCCCTCCTTTTCCAATTCGGACTAGAGGGGGAGGGGGCGCGTGGCCTACCCTAGCCACCCCTCCTCTTCTCCACTAAGGCCCATCTTGGCCCATTAAACTCCCCGGGGGTTCCGGTAACCCCCCGGTACTCCGGTATATTTCCGATACTCCCCGAAACCATTCCGGTGTCCGAACATAGTCGTCCAATATATCGATCTTTATGTCTTGACCATTTCGAGACTCCTCGTCATGTCCGTGATCACATCCGGGACTCCAAACTACCTTAAGTACATCAAAATACAAAACTCATAATACAATCGTCACTGAAACTTTAAGCGTGCGGACCCTGCGGGTTCGAGAACTATGTAAACATGACCGAGACATGTCTCCGGTCAATAACCAATAGCGGAACATGGATGCTCATATTGGCTCCTACATATTCTACGAAGATCTTTATCGGTCAAACCCCATAACAACATACGTTGTTCCCTTTGTCATCGGTATGTTACTTGCCCGAGATTCGATCGTCGGTATCTCAATACCTAGTTCAATCTCGTTACCGGCAAGTCTATTTACTCGTTCTGTAATACATCATCCCGCAACTAACTCAGTAGTTACAATGCTTGCAAGGCTTATAGTGATGTGCATTACCGAGTGGGCCCAGAGATAACTCTCTGACAATCGGAGTGACAAATCCTAATCTCGAAATACGCCAACCCAACAAGTACCTTCAGAGACATCTGTAGAGCACCTTTATAATCACCCAGTTACGTTGTGACGTTTGGTAGCACACAAAGTGTTCCTCCGGTAAACGGGAGTTGCATAATCTCATAGTCATAGGAACATGTATAAGTCATGAAGAAAGCAATATCAACATACTAAACAATCAAGTGCTAAGCTAACGGAATGGGTCAAGTCAATCACATCATTCTCCTAATGATGTGATCCCATTAATCAAATGACAACTCATGTCTATGGCTAGGAAACATAACCATCTTTGATTAACGAGCTAGTCAAGTAGAGGCATACTAGTGACACTGTTTGTCTATGTATTCACACATGTATCATGTTTCCGGTTAATACAATTCTAGCATGAATAATAAACATTTATCATGATATAAGGAAATAAATAATAACTTTATTATTGCCTCTAGGGCATATTTCCTTCAGCTCGACCTTTCGGTCTCAGTGTTCCGAGGCCACATCTGCATATGCTAGGCTCGTCAAGTTTAACCCGAGTATTCTGCGTGTGCAAAACTGGCTTGCACCCGTTGTAGATGAACGTAGAGCTTATCACACCCGATCATCACGTGGTGTCTCGGCACGACGAACTTTGGCAACGGTGCATACTCAGCAAGAACACTTTTATCTTGAAATTTAGTGAGAGATCATCTTATAATGCTACCGTCAATCAAAGCAAAATAAGATGCATAAAGGATAAACATCACATGCAATCAATATAAGTGATATGATATGGCCATCATCTTCTTGTGCTTCTAATCTGCATCTCCGAACCACCGTCATGATCACCATCGTCACCGGCGCGACACCTTGATCTCCATCGTAGCATCGTTGTCGTCTCGCCAACTATTGCTTTATGACTATCGCTACCGCTTAGTGATAAAGTAAAGCAATTACATGGTGATTGCATTGCATACAATAAAGCGACAACCATATGGCTCCTGCCAGTTGCCGATAACTCGGTTACAAAACATGATCATCTCATACAATAAAATATAGCATCATGCCTTGACCATATCACATCACAACATGCCATGCAAAAGTAAGTTAGGCGTCCTCTACTTTGTTGTTGCAAGTTTTACGTGGCTGCTACGGGCTGAGCAAGAACCGTTCTTACATACGCATCAAAACCACAATGATATTTCGTCAAGTTAGTGTTGTTTTAACCTTCACAAGGACCGGGCGTAGCCACACTCGGTTCAACTAAAGTTGGAGAAACTGACACCCGCCAGCCACCTTTGTGCGAAGCACATCGGTAGAACCAGTCTTGCGTAAGCGTACGCGTAATGTCGGTCCGGGCCGCTTCATCCAACAATACCGCCGAACCAAAGTATGACATGCTGGTAAGCAGTATGACTTGCATCGCCCACAACTCACTTGTGTTCTAGTCGTGCATATAACATCTACGCATAAACCTGGCTCGGATGCCACTATTGGGGAACGTAGTAATTTCAAAAAAATCATGCACACACGCAAGATCATGGTGATGCATAGCAACGAGAGGGGAGAGTGTTACCCACGTACCCTCGTAGACCGAAAGCGGAAGCGTTAGCACAACGTGGTTGATGTAGTCATATGTCTTCACGATCCGACCAATCCAAGTACCGAACGTACGGCACCTCCGAGTTCAGCACACGTTCAGCTCGATGACGTCCCACGAACTCCGACCCAGCAGAGCTTTGCGGGAGAGTTCCGTCAGCACGACGGCGTGATGAAGGTGTTGATGATGCTACCGATGCAGGCTTCGCCTAAGCACCGCTACTATATTACCGAGGTGGAATATGGTGGAGGGGGGCACCGCACACGGCTAAGAGATCAATGATCAATTGTTGTCTCTCCAAGGGGTGCCCCCTCCCCGTATATAAAGGAGTGGAGGAGGGGGAGGGCCGGCCCTCTCTATGGCGCGCCCTAGGGAAGTCCTACTCCCACCGGTAGTAGGATTCCCCCTTTCCTAGTAGAACTAGGAGCCCTTCCAAGTAGTAGGAGTAGGAGAGAAGGAAAGGGAAAAGAGAGGAGAAGGAAGGAGGGGGCACCGCTCCTCCCCCTAGTCCAATTCGGACTAAGCCTTGGGGGGCGCGCACAACATATACTCCCCGGCGAATTCCCGTAACTCCGGTACTCCGAAAAATACCCGAATCACTCGGAACCTTTCCGATATCCGAATATAGTCGTCCAATATATCAATATTTACGTCTCGACCATTTTGAGACTCCTCGTCATGTCCTCGATCTCATCCGGGACTCCAAACTACCTTCGGTACATCAAAACACATAAACTCATAATACAAATCGTCACCGAACGTTAAGCGTGCGGTCCCTACGGGTTCGAGAACTATGTAGACATGACCGAGACACGTCTTCGGTCAATAACCAGTAGCGGAACCTGGATGCTCATATTGGCTCCTACATATTCTACGAAGATATTTATCGGTCAAACCGCATAACAACATACGTTGTTCCTTTTGTCATCGGTATGTTACTTGCCCAAGATTCGATCGTCGGTATCTCAATACCTAGCTCAATCTCGTTACCGGCAAGTCTCTTTACTCGTTCCATAATGCATCATCTCGCAACTAACTCATTAGTCACATTGCTTGCAAGGCTTATAGTTATGTGCATTACCGAGAGGGCCCAGAGATACCTCTCTGACAAACGGAGTGACAAATCCTAATCTCGATCTATGCCAACCCAACAAACACCATCGGAGACACCTGTAGAGCACCTTTATAATCACCCAGTTACGTTGTGATGTTTGGTAGCACACAAAGTGTTCTTCCGGTATTCGGGAGTTGCATAATCTCATAGTCATAGGAACATGTATAAGTTATGAAGAAAGCAATAGCAACATACCAAACGATCAAGTGCTAAGCTAACAGAATGGGTAAAGTCAATCACATCATTCTCCTAATGATGTGATCCCGTTAATCAAATGACAACTCATGTCTATGTCTAGGAAACTCAACCATCTTTGATCAACGAGCTAGTCAAGTAGAGGCATACTAGTGACACTATGTTTGTCTATGTATTCGCACATGTATTTTGTTTCTAGTTAATACAATTCTAGCATGAATAATAAACATTTATCATGAAATAAGGAAATAAATAATAACTTTATTATTGCCTCTAGGGAATATTTCCTTCAATCCCGACCTCGGAGTGAAGAACGCGGAGGGAGACGGCGACTAGAGCGAATCAGGCAGTGGGTCGCGCCGGGGACTGGGGCGACCCGAGCGGTGTGGCATTGGCGAGGGGCACGGGCGGCGAGCGGCCGCGGCAAGAAGCCGTGAGACAAGGTCGGCGGCGGTGGGGAACAGAGGAGAGGAGCGAACGAGGATTAGGGTAAACTGACCCAAACCGCACCCCGCGTTATATATATGTGTCCGAGAAAAGGCCTGACGATCGGAGTTCTACGGACGTCCGGTGCCTGGGCTAGGTGAAAATTAACGGAAGACCGGATAGACCGGACGTCCGGAAGAGGGAGGCAGAAGGATTTTTACGGACATCCGGACATAACCGGACGACCGTCCAGATGACAACAGTGGGGTTTTTACGGACATCCAGAAAGTACCAGACGACCGGACTGAGGGCAACAGAAGGCTTTTTACGGACGTTCGGACAGTACCGGACGACCGACACACAATTTTTTTCTGTAAAAGACAATGGAATTATTTTTGCCAATGACAAAGGTAGATGATGACAATGATGATCTAACCCATGTGTATGGGTACCAACGATGATTTCAATATGGAGTAAGAAGAATTAGTATAATGTCAAGCAACGAGTATCCTATGCCAATAAAACAACAACAACAAAACAAAACAAATAGATCACACCGATCTAACCCATGTTTGAGTATACGTGACATGGCACCGCAAGAATTTGAACTTTGGGTGCATAATCACTACTCCATAATTTTAAAGCACCATAGTTAGAATAACATGGTAGCTTTGAGAGTGTTTGTTCTATTTATGCATTGCATAGGGTGAGAGTACTCATGAGTTGAGTGTCTCCCCCTAAATATATGCCTACATCAAGACAAGACATTAAGTTCATGCATGAGTGGGTACTAGATTTCACATAATATTGTCAAGCTCCAAGATACCAAGTTCACGCCTAAGTTGACAGAACCTTGCTTCATCCAATGGCTTGGTGAAAATGTCTGCAAGCTGCATATCGGTGCCAACATGAGCAATGTCAATATCCCCCTTCTCCACATGATCTCTCAAGAAGTGATACCTAATATCAAAGTGCTTGGTGCGGGTATGATCTTTGGGATTCTCAGCAATATTGATGGCACTTTCGTTATCACATAGAAGAGGCACATTTCTATAGGTGATACCATAATCCTTCAATGTTTGCCTCATCCATAGTAGTTGAGTTGCACAACTGGCGTTTGCAATGTATTCAGCTTCGGTGGTGGAGAGAGCAACACAATTTTGTTTCTTCGAGGACCAACTTACCAAGGAGCGTCCAAGAAACTGACATGCGCCGGAGGTGGACTTACGATCCACTTTGTCTCCAGCCCAATCCGCATCCGTGTACCCAATGAGATCAAACTTAGCATCCTTGGGGTACCATAGACCCAACTTTGGGGTGTGAACAAGGTATCTAAGAATATGCTTAACCGCCTTATGATGACTTTCCCTAGGGAAAGCTTGAAATCTAGCACACATGCATACACTAAACATGATGTCTGGTCTAGATGCACAAAGATAAAGCAATGAACCAATCATAGAGAAGTAAATAGATGGGTCGAAAGGAATACCATTCAGTGAGTACTATTTTGGTTGGCATGTGTGTCTTACATGGACTAGCATCAGATATGCCAAACTTCTCTAGGATATCCTTGAGGTATTTTCTTGAGACAAGAAAATTCCTTCTTGAAATTGTTGAATTTGAAATTGGAGGAAGAACTTCAAATCCGCATTGAGTGACATTTCAAAATTCTTGGTCATGGATGCCGCAAACTTCTTGCACAAATGAATGTTAGGAGAACCAAAAATGATATCATCTACATAGATTTGGCATAAGATCAAATCACCCTTGTCCCTCTTAGTAAAAAGAGTGGGATCGATCACCCCTCTCACAAAACCATTATCGAGTAAAAACTTCTTAAGATGATCATACCAAGCACGAGGTGCTTGTTTGAGGCCATACAAAGCCTTATGAAGTTTATACACATAGTCTTTGTGATCGGGATCAACGAACCCAGGTGGTTGTGATACATATACTTCTTCTTGTAGAGGACCATTAAGGAAAGCACTCTTCACATCCGTTTGATGTAATGCAAAACCATTGAAAGCAACATAAGCAAGTAAGATGCGAATGGATTCAAGACGGGCAATGGGGGAAAAAGTCTCAGCAAAGTCCAAACCTTCAACTTGTGAGTACCCTTGTGCCACTAACCTTGCCTTGTTACGGATGATCATACCATTCTCATCTTGCTTGTTCTTGAAAATCCATTTTGTTCCAATGACATTGTGCTCGGTAGTTGGCCTCTTGACTAATGACCACACTTGGTTGCGTTCAAAATTGTTCAACTCTTCTTGCATAGCAACGAGCCAATCGTTGTCCATCAATGAATCTTGTACCTTGAGAGGCTCAACACTAGACACAAACGAGAAGTGAGCACAAAAGTTTGTCAAATGTTTACGAGTGACTCTACCTTCCTATATGCCGGTGAGAATTTTGTCAACATCAACACGATCGGCCACTCGAGGCATGATGGAGGTAAGAGTTTCACGAGGTTCAACTTCATGTCCATCATCCACATCCTCAACATATGGATCATTAATGTGTGGTGGAAGATCTTCTTCATCTTGCATTTGTTGGGGTTCATTGTCAATGATTGCACTTTCTTGTTCTTGCCCTTGAGGATGATCTTGTTCTGCATGAATATCATGAAGATGAACTTGATCATCATCTTGTACTTGGTCTACGGGCATTGGTTGAGCAATAGGAGCTTGTGGTGGTATGGGCGTTGAAGTAGTTTGATGATGCGTGAAGCTTCCATCTTCTTCATCATCATCATGAGGTTCTTGTTCCATTGGAAGAAGTGCACCACCCCATGGTCAAGATATCTTGAGAAGAATCTTCTTCACCTACATCACTTAGATCAACTTGCTCCCCATGGGAGCCATTAAATTCATCAAACACCACGTCACAAGTTATCTACAACACATCCATTGGATTTGTTGTAGACTCTATAGGCGTGAGAGTTTGATCCATAGCCAACAAATATGCCCTTAGTGGTTTTGGATTGAAATTTTCCTAAACATTCTCTTTTGTTGAGGATGAAACATTTGCACCCAAAAACACGAAAGTACTTGACATTCGGCTTGTTCCCAGTTAGGAGCTAATATGGAGTCTTTTCCAATATAGTGCGGAGGAAGAGCCGGTTTGATGCATGGCATGCGGTGTTGACAGCCTCGGCCCAAAAACTATGTGGCGACTTGTATTCATCCAACATGGACCTTGCCATCTCCACAAGTGTGCGGTTCTTCCTTTCTACTACACCATTTTGTTGGGGATTGTATGGAGCTGAATATTGATGCTCAATCCCTTCATCACTAAGAAATTCTTCCAAGGTGTATCTCTTGAACTCAGAGACATTATCACTTCTTATTGCCAAGATTTCTTTGTCAAACTTGCGTTGTGCTTGCTTGGCAAAATCAATGAAGGTGATCTTTGTCTCGTCCTTGGACTTGAGGCAGAAGACCCATGTATATCTTGAGTAATCATCAACAATGACAAGCCCATACTTTTCCCACCAAGACTATCCCATGAAGGAGGCCCAAAAAGATCCACACGAAGGAGCTCCAAAGGCCTTGAAGTAGAAACAATATTCTTGGGTGGGTGCTTTGATTGATGTTGCTTCCCGGCTATGCATGCACTACACACACGATCTTTCTCAAAAGAGACATTGGTTAGTCCAAGGATGTGATTACCCTTTAAGAGATCTTGAAGATTTCTCATGCCGACATGGGCTAGCCGGCGATGCCATAGCCACCCCTTGTCGGCCTTGGCCATTAGACAAGTTGCATGGAATGTGCTCTCTTTCGAGAAATCAACCGTGTAAAGGTTGCCATCCAACTCTCCAACAAAGGCCATTTTGAGAGTATTTCTCTTAAAGACTTTCACATCCGTTAGTCCAAAGAGTGTATCATAACCAACAGAAGCCAATTGGGGAACAGAAAAGCAAATGGTATTTAAGGGATTGGACAAGCATGACATTTGCAAGAGACATGTCATTTGTGATAGCCACCTTGCCCAACCCTAGTACTTGTCCTTTTGATCCTCCACCAAACATAATGCTCATAAATGGTTGAATAGCTTCCATGAAATCGTAGAGCAATTTGCTATCTCCGGTCATATGATTGGCACATCCACTGTCAATCACCCATTTTACTCCACCAGAGAAAGCAACCTACACAAAATTATGAATTGGTTAGAGGCACCCATTTTACAATGGGACCTCTCAAGTTAGTCACAAGGGTCTTAGGGACCCAAATAGCATAAAACCGGAATGCATTTCGAGGACCAACAAACTTTGCATAAACTTCTCCATCCTTAGTCTTACGAAGTACATAGGATGGAGGCATGAACTCTTTTGGCTTGTTGAGAGTGGGCATGCCCCTTGTGGCCTTCCCACTAACAACCTTACCTTTCTCCTTGTGCCCTTCTCGTACAAATGTTTCTTTTAGAGGGGCAGTGCACTTTTGAGAGGACGTCTTCTTCTTGCTTGTGCTTGGGTCAAACCCGAGCCCCTCTTTGGAAAACACCTCATCGTGTTGGCTCAATACCTCATTGAGGTTCTTTTGTCCTTGAGCACATGTCATGAGACCTTTCTCGATTTGAGCCTTGAGAAAGCGATTCTCCTCAAGAATAGATGCTAGATCACTACTGGAGTTAGTAGTACAAGCATCAACATTGATAATAGGAGAAGAGTAGGCCTTGGCTAGAGTTTCAAGATAGGTAAGCTTGAGCGTCTCAAAACTCTTTGTAAGGAGGGTGAGCTCTTCTTCCTTTGTCTTGAGGGACACGGATAGGAGCTCACAATCCTTAGAGAGATAAGCATGAGACTTCACAAGCTTACTTTTATCATTCATCAACTCTTCGCAAGAGTCCTTAGCCTTTTTCAAGGAGGCAAGATCTTTAGCATGAACATCAATGTTTGCACCAATTTTCAAGCATAGTTCATCATTTCATGCTTCCTCATATTGGACTTTCCGCTCGATTTCATATTTTCCCCTTTCCTCGGTGACGAGGGTTTTGAGTTCCTTAATGGTGATGGTGCGCTTACTCACCATCTCCATAAGCATACGAAACATAGTGAGCTTCTTTCCTTTGAGGGAGAACATGAACTTATTTAGTTTAGCAAGCATAGGATCATCTATATCATCATCATAATTTTCCTCCACATCAAGATACTCATCACTAGGAGTAGGAGCAGTGAAAAGAGAAGGGTTTGATCATGGGGTTACCTTGACCTTGTCAGGAGAGCTTTGGTTCTCTCTGTCTTCTACCACGACCTTTGCCATTAGGCACTTGTGAGCGTTGCCCTTGTAGTCTTTCATATAGTTGTAAGTGACAACATCACCACTCTTGTTGACTAGCCTCAAGGTGTTTCGAGAATCTCAAGCAACTCCGGCAACACCACTCACATCATCCGGATCGGATTCTTCTTGAGCAACCATTGGTTTCCCATCTCTCTTCTTGAGCTTGGATTTCAAAGGATTTGGCAACTTCTTCTTGGAAAAGGTCTTGGGAAACCTTGGTTTATCTTCTCTCTTCTCATAAGGGCACTCGTTGGAGAAGTGGTTGGTTTCTTCACAGTTGTAGCATTTTCTCACTTTCTTCTTCTGAAATCTTCCTTTGAATTTTCCTGCGCTAAACTTCTTGACAAAGAGAGCCATGTCTTCATATGAAGGGTCATCATCAGGTTCAATCTCATCACCATCTTCATCATCAACATCATCATCTTCTTCTTCACTTTGCTCGTCTTCACACGCATGCTTGGCCTTCGATGCAAGGTTGATCTTTGATGTTGAGGTACCATGCATGGCAAGATGTTTTGTAGCATTTTCCTTTGACTCTTCAAATAGCTGAAAAGTGGATATGATGTCATCCGGAGTCATTTCCTTGAATCCATGGTGTTGTCTTATGTCCCACACCATTTGGTGATGATACAGAGCAAGAGCGTGAAGCAACTTATCCACGAGAAATCACTTAGTCAAGTTGAATACATCTTGTGTCTTGTCACATTCACATGACTCGATGTCGGCGGTGAGAGTCATGAGACGCTCAAGAAGTTGCTTGGGAGATTCACCTTTCTCCATACAAAAGTTTTGTAATTGCCCCTTGGCAATTTCATATTGAGCAAGCCGGAGAGTGGAGGTACCGGCCTTGGTTCTCACAATGGTATCCCATAATTCCTTGGCACTTGTGATATGTATGTATGGTCTCCTTTGCTTGTCGGTCATACCTCTTCTTATGAACACGGTTGCTGTATCGTTGAGATTCTTGTCATATACCTCTCTTGGAGCAAGATTCTTCGGGTCAACAGCTTGGTAGCCATACTCCAAGATCTCCAACATCTCATCATTTCCATATCGAAGATGATCCTGCATAGCAACTCTCCACAAAGCAAAATTGGTAGTTTCATCAAGTAAAGGATGTTTTCCTTGAGGGTTATACTTAGGTTTCTCTATTTGAGGTCTTGCATAAAGCCAAGGTACACTAGAGTGTTCATTGCTAGGAGGTTGTTGGCCAAGTGAAGGAGTAGGCACAGCTGGCCTCAAGGCCGCACCACCAGAAAGTGGTGCAAGCATCGTGGTTAGTGTGGCTAACCTCATTTGGACCAAGGCCTCAAGAGAGGCATCATGCTCCTCCTTTTGCATAGCAAGAGCTCATTCCAGATCCTCTGAAGTGAAGGACTTGGCTTCCGTCGAAGCCGCACCCGTATTCTTCGGATCTGCAACAAGGGGAGTCCCATCGGGGTTCATCTCTCTCTAGGGCGGTTAAGCCACAAGAATAGAGCACGAGGCTCTGATACCAATTGAAAGGATCGAGATGGACCTAGAGGGGGGTGAATAGGTACAATTAATTTTTTTAATTATTACTTAGCAATTTTAGGAAATAATGCGGAATATGAAAGTGAGCCTAACAATTGCAAGTATGATACTAAGAGCTAAGCAAGCTAAACAAGTGGCACAAATATATGAGTAAGCAAGCACAATATGATAAGCATAAGTGCAAAGAGACAAGTAACCACAAGCAGGGAGTTTAGTGTTAGGAATAACTGCAACTCTGAGAGACAAGGATGTATGCCGATGTTCACTTCCTTGGAGGGAAGCTACGTCACCGTTTAGAGAGGTGGAATTTACCACGAAGGCACACCAATGCCACGAAGGCTCACCCTATTCTCTCTTTGAGACAACACCACGAAGGCATTTCTCAACCACTAGTGGTACACCTTGGGGTGGTCTCCAAACCCTCACAAACTTTTTCGAGGGTAATCACAATGGTCGATTCCTCTCCGAAAGACTCCTACCGCCTAGGAGTATCCAACCTCCAAGAGTAAAAAGTACGTTGGGAAGTGCTCAATAACTTTCTCAAATCACGAATTCCTTTGGTGAGAAGAAGGGGAAGGAGTGGATCTGTCACTTGATTGGAGAACTTCTCTCAAAAGTTCCCAAATCCCTTGGGGATCTAGGATTTGGTGTACGGAATCAAGAGAGGGAGTGAGATGTGTTCTTAGAAAGTTCAAAGTGAATGGGCAACCTTATCCCGTGGGGGGAAGAAGGCTATATATAGTGGAAGTGGAAAAGTAACTGTTTGAGCCACTTAAGTGCACTGTAGAGGTCGGACGTCCGGTCCGGATGTCCGGTGGCACAGATACGTCCGGACGTCCAAGAGACATCGGTCATCTGGTCGCTGGAACTCCACAGGCCATGAATCAGCACACAACCATCGGTCGTCTGGAACGTGCCGGTCGACCGGCGACCAGACGTCCGGAGAAGACCAAAAATCCTTAAATAATATTCTATTGAGAAAGTGTCGGACCTCTGGAGGAATACGGACGTCCGGTGACCGGACGTGCGGAGAAGCTCGGATATCCGCAAATATCATACTGTGAAGAAACACCGGATGTCCATGGAGAGCTGGAAGTCCGGTCAGCTGTGAGGGCTCGGACGTTTGTAGAGTACCGGACATCCGGTGAAAAATGGAGTTGGTGGGTTTTGAGCAAATATTTCACAGATCCAACGATCCCCTCTTAATAGTGCGGGGTCCCTATACTCAAGAAACAAAGCCGCAAAGAAAGAAAAAAGGCACAGCTATTTTCTTGTATCTTCGATCTTGAATGATATGCATTTGTCCCTAGTTATGATCCACACACGCCCTTGAGACTTAATCCTGAGATATACTTGACAAACATGATTAGTCCCATATATGCATGTTGTCATGAACATCAAAATAAGATTAAGGGCATGATTGCACTTTCAACAGGGAGCAAAAGAAGGACTTGCATATGGTGTTCATTGACTTGAAGAAGGCCTATGATAAGATACCGCGGAATGTCATGTGGTGGGCCTTGGAGAAACACAAAGTCCCAGCAAAGTACATTACCCTCATCAAGGACATGTACGATAATGTTGTGACAAGTATTTGAACAAGTGACGTTGACACTGATGACTTCCCGATTAAGATAGGATTGCATCAGGGTTCAGCTTTGAGCCCTTATCTTCTTGCCTTGGTGATGGATGAGGTCACAAGGGATATACAAGGAGATATCCCATGGTGTAAAATATGCTATTTGCCGATGATGTGGTGCTAGTTGACAATAGTCAGACGTGGGTAAATAGGAAGTTAGAGTTATGGAGACAAACCTTGGAATCGAAAGGGTTTAGGCTTGGTAGAACTAAAAATGAGTACATGATGTGCGGTTTTAGTACTACTAGGTGTGAGGAGGAGGAGGATAGCCTTGATGGGCGGGCGGTGCCTCAGAAGGACACCTTTCGATATTTGGGGTCAATGCTGCAGGAGGATGGGGGTATTGATGAAGATGTGAACCATCGAATCAAAGCCGGATGGATGAAGTGGCGCCAAGCTTCCAGCATTCTCTGTGACAAGAGAGTGCCACAAAAGCTAAAAGGCAAGTTATATAGGACGACGGTTCGACCCACAATGTTGTATGGCGCTGAGTGTTGGCCGACTAAAACGCGACATGTTCAACAGTTAGGTGTGGCAGAGATGCGTATATTGAGATGGATGTGTGGCCACACGAGGAAGGATCGAGTCCGGAATGATGATATACGAGATAGAGTTGGGGTAGCACCAATTGAAGAGAAGCTTGTCCAACATCGTCTGAGATGGTTTGGGCATATTCACGTAAGCCTCCAGAAGCTCCAGTGCGTAGCGGACGGCTAAAGCATGCGGAGAACGTCAAAAGAGGTCGGGGTAGACCGAATTTGACATGGGAGGAGTCCATTAAGAGAGACCTGAAGGATTGGAGTATTACCAAAGAACTAGCTATGGACAGGGATGCATGGAAGCTTGTTATCCATTTGCCAAAACCATGAGTTTGTCGCGAGATCTTATGGGTTTCACCTCTAGCCTACCCCAACTTGTTTGGGACTAAAGGCTCTGTTTGCCAAGAATAATGTATATTCACACATTTGGTAATCTAAATTGTGTTTTTCTTCATGGAAGGGTAATTCTGTTTTGTATGGTCGATTTCTCTGGAATTTGAATAACCATTCTCGAAATATTGTGCCTACCACTGCTTAACTTTGCCCCTCCTCATATTCCTTTCAAGCTCCACCACTGCTAGGTGGGCAACATCTAAGCAAAGTATTGTAGAGAAAATCTGGGTCCTCTCTTATACTTGAGGAGTGGCAGTAAAAAGGAAAGCAATACATTTTGTTCAAGAAGAGTTCAAGTGCCTGAACATGCTTGCAGAAGGTAAGCTTACCTGCTTAACCGGTAACTTGCAATAGCATATCTAACTGGATAAAAATCTTATGTGTTATGCAAAAGATCAGCTTCATCATCACCAATTCCTCTTTCTGTAAGCATACCAAGTCAAACAACAAAGAACATTCCAACAAAAAGCCAAACAAATACGAGGAGGCATCGAGATACTATGATAAACTCACAGCCGTAGTTTGAAAAAAAATCAATTTGGAGACAACACCAGAGAAAGATAAATAAAACCGGACCTACTATCAAATTTAATGAATGTTCCGAAAAAAGCAGAAATTGATTATCGTAAAAATGAAGAAGTTGCACACTAGGACTATTAGCTTCCCAATAAAGGTGCAAATGGGTATCCTTTAGGGTATTCCCTGACCCTCTTTAGTTCAACTAAATGAAACAAAATTTCACAAATCACATCACTTTTATAATTTTAGTTCATTTGGTTGAACTAAGGAGGGTCTGAGGGTACTTTGAGGGTCATAAATTTGCATCCTTACTTCTCAAAAGAGACAACTTATCCAGAATTATTAAGCTCATTCTACGCCATATTGGATTTTTTTAAATCATACTAATAAACCCTATCAACAAAAGTGACCAAGGCTATAAAGGTTTAGACTATCTTCGGATAAATTTAGCCTGAAAATCCATACTAATAAATCCTAGCAACAGGAATGATCAAGATGATTCAGATTTGGATTCTCTTTGAGTAAATTTAGCCTTGAAAAATGAAATGAATTTATTAGTTTTCCCTAGTAGAAATGGATTTGCTACTTGCAGCAGGGACTCTCCTAAATGTGATAAAATAAACAATTATTTGTATATTTTAGATAAGTTAGTCACTATGAATTTAAGATTAGTAATAGAACTAGATTTAAGCTTCCAATGTATCTATTGAACTACCTAGATATTTTCAGTTGGTTCAGGCTAGTGGTCATGTAGTTATCTTCAACTTTACGGTGTTATGTTGTCTTGTCTGGAGAAAAAAGCCGCATTGCAGCTATGCACTAAAACTATCATTATTCAATCTTGCGGATGTACGCAGGCAACAATCAAGTAGCTCAATTATTACAGAAATAATTTGCAAATCTTGGTATTCATTGCTTTATTATATGTACGGTATTTATATGATAAAGTGATAAATACAGTTTGCTAGCTCTGACTTGAGCTACAAACATTACAGAATGAAGTTAACATTAGACCAATGCCCACTGCCTGGCTACAGAACGTGAAACCACTAAAAGATATTTTCCAGATCATAATCATTACATAAGACTACGACATGCAAGCGTCAAAACAGAACACCGTGGAACAGCATCACTATATGTTGAAAGATCATCAAGCCGCAAAAAACCCCATCACTATATGTTGAAAGATCATCAAGCCGCAAAAAACCCCGATATGGCACTACTTAAAATTGATAACTTAACACGAAAGTGTGTACACAATATTACATCAAACAATTATAAAAAATTAACTTGGTTTTATTATACTCATGATGTAAAGCATGATATTACCTGTAGTATAGACACTTTCAAATAAGTGATAATGAGCCATGATGTTGGTTCCCGAGACGTTCTCAAACTGCAGTGACTCAAGCTATAACATGACAGGGCCATCAATTGTCCACAAAAGAACAACATTATTGTCCTCAGCAAAACCTAGTATTAATTGGCTCCCCTTCGACTCTGGTTCCTAGCGAAGTAGCTTGTCAATCTCAAGAGGTAATATTATCGAAAGTCATAGTACTTGCGCTCGATGTTCAGTTTAATGCTAGGACTTTAAAAATACAGACTTGTAGTCACTTAACTTGACTCAAGCGTGCATATACGGTTACAAAATGCGTAAGAGGACGTATCCGTGTTTATGGCCCCATCTGTCAGTGAGTGATGGCGCTCGGCTGGCATATTTTTGTATAAAACACGCTCGTATTTTCTTTATTTGTGGAAAAAGCAGACCACCGCGATGCATTTTTCACAAAACCACCTCGCATTAGCCGACCACTGCACTGTTTATACATGTGAAAAAACTAACAAAGAAAGTGGGCATCTGAGTTCGAACTGAAACGTACTATGATGAGACGTGCCAGTACAACCACTTCACCAGTTAGCTTCATATATAATTATACGAGAAACAGCCTATATGTATTGGAGGAGACGCATGTGGAGCTAAAATGAGCCGTAGATACCGCGGTTCATTTTGCATGTGCTATTTTTTCAATATTTCCCGTAAGTAATAAAGTTATGTTCAAATATTTGTGTGTTAAAAAATATTATACATACAAACAATGATTAGTAAATAAAACATTCAAATATTAACATGTGTATTATATAAAATATATTTAGTAAAACATAATTAATAAAAACATTTAAATAAATCATTCAATATATTGTTAACGATATTTGTAAAACATAAGTAATAAAATAATGTTCAAATATTTGTGTGTTAAAAATATTATACATTCAAACAATGATTAGTAAATAAAAATATTTAAATAAATACATGTGTACTATATAAAAAATTGGTAATACGGAAACGGAAAATATTTATTAAATAAATATGTTTGATGAATCGAAGGAAATTTATACATCCATGGCTTATATTTAAAATTATACTAAATGATGAATACACACATTTACTAAATTTTTTATTAATATTCACTTATGTATAATTTTTTATCATGACTGATATACAATAAAATTATATAATTTAAATATTAGACATGACTTAATATTCATATCAACAGTCTAAATTTTAAAATATAAATATTTTTATTTATACAAACATTGAATTATACAATCGTATAATTCTTGAAATGTTTGCATAATTAAATTAACATTGCTGAATTGTGACTTTTAAACTATTTTATTACTTAAAGTATAAAAACATTTCTATAATCGATAAGTGTTATTTTAAATATATGTAATTTTTAAAATAATGCATGAACAATTTTAAAGTTTATAACACGTGAATATTTAGGCGTTATTTTTATTGCTGGGATTATACTATCGGTCATGGACGGCTGGTTAAATTTTTCAGTTTCTGTTTAATATTTGGTTTGGCTGATGTCCAGGCGAATATCATCTTGAAATAAATTTTGTATGATACTGCAACAACGTGTTATTGTGTGACCGAGTGGTTAGACAGTGCATGGTTACTCTCTCCCTGCAGAGGTCATCGGTTCGAATCTCTGCTGATCGCGTTTTTATTCCTATTTTCCTAAGCCACAATGCTCCTCGAGAGTGGTTTTTCCGCAAAAAAAAGACAAGGAGTTTTCTTCACTATAAGATTATGATTGCACAATGTATTGCTCTTCGTGCATAGGCACGTATATATGATGTACAAAGGTGGGCCATAGACCTCAACTATACAAGAAAACTAGAAGGTGGGCCCAATACACAATATGCACATAACACATATAGTCAACACCCCCCCCCCCCCCCCCCCCCCGCAGTCGAAGCGGCACCGCGGCTGACGCAAAGACTAGACCGGAACTCCTCAAATGACGCCGTAGGCAAGCCATTGGTCATGATATCTGCAAATTGTTGGGAAGTAGGGACGTGTAAAACACGAATATGGCCAAGGGCCACCTGTTCCTGAACAAAATGAATATCCAACTCAATATGCTTGGTCCGTCGATGATGCACCGGGTTAGCGGAGAGGTAGACCGCCGAGACGTTGTCGCAGTAGACCACCGTGGCACGGTCAACAGGGCAAGAAAGCTCCTGAAGCAGCTGGTGAAGCCACGAACACTCGGCGACGGCGTTGGCCACCGCGCGATACTCAGCCTCAGCACTGGAACGAGAGACCGTAGGCTGCCGCTTGGATGACCACGAGATAAGTGAGGGTCCAAGATAGACACAATAGCCCGAGGTGGAGCGACGAGTGTCAGGGCATCCCGCCCAGTCTGCATCGAAGTAGGCGGTGAGGGCGGTGTCGGCGGAGGCATGAAGCGTGATGCCAAGATCCATAGTGCCACAGACATAGCGGAGAATCCGCTTGACCGCGGCCTAGTGAACGTCTCGAGGAGTATGCATATGAAGACACACCTGCTGCACAGCATACTGGATCTCCGATCGAGTCAGAGTGAGGTACTGAAGAGCACCAACGATAGACCGATAGAAAGCAGCATCTGAAGCAGGAGAACCATCCGTGGCAGAAAGCTTGGCCTTCGTATCAACAGGCGTAGCGGCGGGCTTGCAGTTAAGCATGCCGGCGCGCTCCAGGAGCTCATGAGCGTACTTCCGCTGATGAAGGAAGAAGCCATCGGGACGACGCACCACCGCGACACCGAGGAAGTAGCGCAAAGGACCCACGTCCTTGATGGCAAACTCAGCGCGAAGACGAGCCGTGAGCTGAATGAGGAGACCAGCCGTACATGCCGTCAGGATGATGTCGTCGACATAGAGCAGCAAGTAGGCCGTGTCGGAGCCCTGATGATAGACGAAGAGCGAGGCGTCCGAGTGGGTAGAGCGAAACCCAAGCTGGTGGAGAAACGCCGCGATGCGCTGGTACCAAGCGCGCGGAGCCTGCTTGAGTCCGTACAAGGACCGCGAAAGCAGGCACACGTGGCCGGGAAGCGCCGGGTCAACAAACCCGGTGGGCTGCTGGTAGAAGACCTGCTCCTCGAGGTGACCATGGAGGAAGGTGTTAGAGACATTTGTCTAGTGCACCGGCCAAGCACGGGAGACCGCAAGGTGGAGAACCGTGCGTATCGTGTCGGGCTTGACGACCGGAGTGAAGGTGTCGGTGAAGTCGATGCCAGCACGCTGTCGGAAGCCACGAACGACCCAGCGCGCTTTGTAGCGATCAAGGGTACCATCAGAACGGAGCTTGTGTTTAAAGACCTAGTTTCCGGTAATCACGTTGGCGTGCCGGGGACGGGGAACAAGCTGCCACGTCCGGTTGCGCAACAAGGCGTCAAACTCCTCTTGCATCGCAGCCATCCAGAGCGGGTCACGAAGAGCGGCTTGAACGGAGGACGACAACGGCGACGGCTCAGAGGTGGACGCCGCATGCACGTAGTCATCCGAGGCGTAGCGTGAGCTCGGACAAAAAATGCCCGCACGGGCGCGGGTGACCGGACCGGCCACAGGCGCCGGGGACGCCGAGGGGGCCGGGGGCACCGGGGGCGTCGAGGGGGCCGGGAGCACCGGGGGCGTCGAGGGGGCCGGGGGCACCGAGGGGGCGCCGAGGAGGCCGGGGGGTGGGAGCACTGAGGGCGCCGGGGGAGACGCGAGGGCCGCGGGCACCGGGGGCGCCGCAGGTGCCAACGTTGGGGGCACTGGGGGCGCTAGTGCCGCGGCTGTAGGAGGCGCCGCATGCGGGGGGCGCGCCTCAAAGCCAGGGGCGGGCCAAGAGAGGCACACGAGCGCCCTGGGAGAGGCGTCGAGGAGCCCGCGTCACTGGTGGCGGGAGGAAGAGCCGGGGGTACCTGGTGAAACGGAAATACATGCTCATCAAAGTAAACGTGCCGGGAAGTGAACACACGGTGGGAGACGGGATCATAGCACCGATATCCCTTGGAGTTAGAGGAGTAGCCGATGAAGATGCAAGCGACAAACCGAGGTGCAAGCTTGCGAGAAGCAGTGTCGGCAGTGCTGGGATAGCAAAGGCACCCAAAAATGCGCAAGTCGTCATAAGACGGGGGCGTACCAAAGAGAAGATGGTGAGGTGCATGATACGTCCACTTTGCATCATGCTTTTATATCGATATTTATTGCATTATGGGCTGTTATTACATGTTATGTCACAATACTTATGCCTATTCTCTCTTATTTTACAAGGTTTACATAAGGGGGGAGAATGTCGGCAGCTGGAATTCTGGGCTGGAAAAGGAGCAAATATTAGAGACCTATTCTGCACAACTCCAAAAGTCCCGAAACTCCACGAAAGTCATTTTTGGAAATAATAAAAAATATCCAGCGGAAGAAGTTCACCAGAGGGGGGCCCACCTGTCCACGAGGGTGGGGGGCGCGCCCTACCCCCCAGGGTGCGCCCCCTACCTCGTGGGCCCCCTGTTGGCTCTCCGATGCCCATCTTCTGCTATATGAGGTCTTTCGATGAGGAAAAAATCATAAGCAACCTTTCGGGACGAAACTCCGCCGCCACGAGCGGAACCTTGTCAGAACCAATCTAGGGCTCCGGCAGAGCTGTTCTGCCGGGGATACTTCCCTCCGGGAGGGGGAAATCATCGCCATCGTCATCACCAACACTCCTCTCATCGGGAGAGGGCAATCTGCATCAACATCTTCACCTGCACCATCTCCTCTCAAAACCCTAGTTCATCTCTTGTATCCAATTCTTGTCTCCAAGTCCGGGATTGGTACTAGTAGGTTGCTAGTAGTGTTGATTACTCCTTGTAGTTGATGCTAGTTGGTTTATTTGGTGGAAGATCGTATGTTCAGATCCTATATGCATATTATTACCCCTCTGATTATGAACATGAATATGCTTTGTGAGTAGTTACGTTTGTTCCTGAGGACATGGGAGAAGTCTTGCTATTAGTAGTCATGTGAATTTGGTATTCATTCGATATTTTGATGAGATGTATGTTGTCTAGCCTCTAGTGGTGTTATGTGAACATCGACTACATAACACTTCACCATTATTTGGGCCTAGAGGAAGGCATTGGGGAGTAATAAGTAGATGATGGGTTGCTAGAGTGACAGAAGCTTAAACCCTAGTTTATGCGTTGCTTCGTAAGGGGCTGATTTGGATCCATATGTTTCATGCTATGGTTAGGTTTACCTCAATACTTTTGTTGTAGTTGCGGATGCTTGCAATAGAGGTTAATCATAAGTGGGATGCTTGTTCAAGTAAGAACAGCACCCAAGCACCGGTCCACCCACATATCAAGTTATCAAAGTACCGAACACGAATCATATGAACGTGATGAAAACTAGCTTGACGATATTCCCATGTGTCCTCGGGAGCACTTTTCCTTATATAAGAGTTTGTACAGGCTTGTCCTTTGCTACAAAAAGGATTGATCCACCATGCTGCACTTTATTTACTTTTGTTACTTGTTGCTCGTTACAAATTATCCTATCACAAAACTATCTGTTACCACTTATTTCAGTACTTGCAGAGAATACCTTGCTGAAAACCACTTATCATTTCCTTCTGCTCCTTGTTGGGTTCGATACTCTTACTTATGGAAAGGACTACGATAGATCCCCTATACTTGTGGGTCATCAAGACTCTTTTCTGGCGCCGTTGCCGGGAGTGAAGCGCCTTTGGTAGGTGGAAGTTGGTAAGGAAAAATTTATATAGTGTGCTGAAATTTACTGTCACTTGTTACTATGGAAAGTAATCCTCTGAGGGACTTGCTCGGGGTATCTTCACCCCGACCAGTAGAGCAAAGAATTGCTCCTCAACCTACTGAACCTACTGAAAATGAAATTATTCCCTTTGAAGTTCCTTTGGGTATGTTAGAAAAACTGCTTAATAACCCTTTTACAGGAGATGGAACAAAGCATCCTGATGAACATCTACTCTATGTGGATGAAATTTGTGGATTATTTAAGCTTGCAGGTATACCCGATGATGTTGTTAAGAAGAAGGTCTTCCCTTTATCTTTGAAGGGAGATGCATGGATATGGTATAGGCTATGTGATGATACGGGATCATGGAACTATAAAAGAATGAAATTGGAATTTCATCAAAAGTATTATCCTATGCATCTTGTTCATCGTGATCGCAATTATATATAATTTTTGGCCTCGCGAAGGAGAAAGCATCGCTCAAGCTTGGGGGAGGCTTAAATCAATATTATATTCATGCCCCAATCATGAGCTCCCAAGATAAATAATCCTTCAAAGTTTTTATGCTCAGCTTTCTCATAATAATCAAACCATGCTCGATACTTCTTGTGTTGGCTCTTTTATGATGAAGACTATTGAATTCAAATGGAATTTATTGGATAGAATTAAACACAACTCTGAAGATTGGGATCTCGACGAAGGTAAGGAGTCAGGTATGACACCTAAGTTTGATTGTGTTAAGTCTTTTATGGATACCGATGTTTTCCGTAAATTTAGCACTAAATATGGACTTGACTCTGAGATAGTGGCTTCTTTTTGTGAATCTTTTGCTACTTATGTTGATCTCCCCAAGGAGAAGTGGTTTAAATATCATCCTCCCATAGAAGTAAAAGTAGATGCACCTACTAAAGTTGAAGAAAAGACTGTCACTTATAATGATCCTATTGTTCCTACTTCTTATGTTGAGAAACCACCTTTCCCTGTTAGAATAAAGGATCATGCTAAAGCTTCAACTGTGGTTCGTAAAAGTAATATTAGAATTTATACACCTCCTGAGCAAGTTAAAGTTGAACCTAATATTGCTATTGTTAAAGATCTCTTGGCTGATAATATTGATGGGCATGTTATTCAATTCTGCGGTGAAACCGCTAGAATTGCCAAACCTTGTGCTAAAGATAAACATAGACCTGTGGTAGGCGTGCCTGCTATTTCTGTTAAAATAGGAGATCATTGTTATCATGGCTTATGTGATATGGGTGCTAGTGCTAGTGTTATACCTATTACCTTATATGAAGAAATTAAGCATGAAATTGCACCGGCTGAGTTAGAAGATATCGATGTCACAATTAAACTTGCCAATAGAGATACTATATCAGCATGGGAATTGTTAGAGATGTTGAAGTCTTGTGTCGGAAAAATAAATATCCCGCTGATTTTCTTGTTCTTGGTTCCCCACAAGATAGCTTTTGTCCCATTATATTTGGTAGACCCTTCTTGAACACTGTTAATGCTAAGATAAACTGCGAAAAGAATGTTGTTACTATTGGTTTGGATGATATGATTCATGAGTTTAATTTCTCTAAGTTTAGTAAACAACACCGTGAAGAAGAATTGCCTAGTAAGGATGAAATTATTGGTCTTGCTTCTATTCCCGTACCTCCTAGTGATCCTTTAGAGCAATATTTGCTAGACCATGAAAATGATATGTTTATGAATGAAAGAAGGGAAATAGATGAAGTATTCTTTAAACAAGAACCTATTCTGAAACACAATTTGCCTGTTGAAATCTTAGGGGATCCTCCTCCACCCAAGGGTGATCCCGTGTTTGAGCTTAAACCGTTGCCTGATAATCTTAAATATGCTTATCTTGATGAAAAGAAGATATATCCTGTTATTATTAGTGCTAACCTTTAAGAGCGTGAAGAAAAAAGATTATCGAAAACTCTGAAGAAGCACCGTGCTGCTATTGGATATACTCTTGATGATCTTAAGGGCATTAGTCCCACTCTATGTCAACATAAAATAAATTTGGAAGAAGATGCCAAACCAGTCCGTGATCATCAACGAAGGCTTAATCCTAAAATGAAAGAAGTGGTAAGAAAATAAATACTAAAGCTTTTGGAGGCAGGTATTATTTATCCCGTTGGTGATAGTCAGTGGGTAAGTCCTCTTCATTGTGTCCCTAAGAAGGGAGGTGTTACTGTTGTTCCTAATGATAAAGATGAATTGATTCCACAAAGAATTATTACATGTTATAGGATGGTAATTGATTTCCGTAAATGAAATAAGGCTACTAAGAAAGATCATTACCCCTTACCTTTTATCGATCAGATGCTAGAAAGATTATGCAAACATACACACTATTGCTTTCTAGATGGTTATTCTGGTTTCTCTCAAATACCTGTGTCGGCTAAGGATCAATCAAAGACTACTTTTACATGCCCTTTTGGTACTTTTGCTTATAGACGTATGCCTTTTGGTTTATGTAATGCACCTGCTACCTTTCAAAGATGCATGATGGCTATATTCTCTGACTTTTGTGAAAAGATTTGTGAGGTTTTCATGGATGACTTTTCCGCCTATGGATCCTCTTTTGATGATTGCTTGAGCAATCTTGATCGAGTTTTGCAGAGATGTGAAGAAACTAATCTTGTCTTGAATTGGGAAAAGTGCCACTCTATGGTTAATGAAGGTATTGTCTTGGGGCATAAAGTTTCTGAAAGAGGTATTGAAGTTGATAAAGCCAAGGTTGATGCTACTGAAAAGATGCCATGTCCCAAGGACATCAAAGGTATAAGAAGTTTCCTTGGTCATGCCGGATTTTATAGGAGGTTCATTAAGGACTTCTCAAAAATTTCTTGGCCTCTGACTAATCTATTACAAAAAGATATACCATTTGTCTTTGATGACGATTGTGTAGAAGCATTTGAAATACTTAAGAAAGCATTGATCTCTGCACCTATTGTTCAGCCACCTGATTGGAATTTACCCTTTGAAATTATGTGTGATGCTAGTGATTATGCTGTAGGTGATGTTCTAGGGCAAAGAGTTGATAAGAAATTAAATGTTATCCATTATGCTAGTAAGACTCTAGACAATGCTCAAAAAAATTATGCTACTACCTGAAGGAAATATGCCCTAGAGGCAATAATAAATTTATTATTTATTTCCTTATATCATGATAAAAGTTTATTATTCATGCTAGAATTGTATTAACCGGAAACATAATACATGTGTGAATACATAGACAAACAGAGTGTCACTAGTATGCCTCTACTAGACTAGCTTGTTAATCAAAGATGGTTATGTTTCCTAACCATGGACAAAGAGTTGTCATTTGATTAATAGGATCACATCATTAGTTGAATGATCTGATTGACATGACCCATTCCATTAGCTTAGCACCCGATCATTTAGTATGTTGCTATTGCTTTCTTCATGACTTATACATGTTCCTATGACTATGAGATTATGCAACTCCCGTTTGCCAGAGGAACACTTTGTGTGCTACCAAATGTCACAACGTAACTGGGTGATTATAAAGGAGCTCTACAGGTGTCTCCAAAGGTACATGTTGGGTTGGCGTATTTCGAGATTAGGATTTGTCACTCCGATTGTCGGAGAGGTATCTCTGGGCCCTCTCGGTAATGCACATCACCCAAAGCCTTGCAAGCAATGCAACTAATGAGTTAGTTGCGGGATGATGTATTACAGAACGAGTAAAGAGACTTGCCGGTGACGAGATTGAACTAGGTATGGGATACCGACGATCGAATCTCGGGCAAGTAACATACCGATGACAAAGGGAACAACGTATGTTGTTATGCGGTCTGACCAATAAAAGATCTTCGTAGAATACGTAGGAGCCAATATGAGCATCCAGGTTCCGCTATTGGTTATTGACCGCAGACGTGTCTCGGTCATGTCTACATTGTTCTCGAACCCGTAGGGTCCGCACGCTTAAGGTTACGATGACAGTTATATTATGAGTTTATGCATTTTGATTTACCGAAGGTTGTTCGGAGTCCCGGATGTGATCACGGACATGACGAGGGGTCTCGAAATGGTCGAGACATAAAGATTGATATATTGGAAGTCTATGTTTGGATATCGGAAGTGTTCCGGGTGAAATCGGGATTTGACCGGAGTACCGGGAGGTTACCGGAACCCCCCGGGAGCTATATGGGCCTAAGTGGGCCTTAGTGGAAAAGAGAAGGGGCAGCCCAAGATGGGCCGCGTGCCCCTCCCCTCCCTTGGTCCGAATAGGACAAGGAGAGGGGGTCGGCCCCCCTCTCTCTTTTCCCCCCTCCGCGAATCCTATTCCAACTAGGATTGGGGGGGGGGGAATCCTACTCCCAGAGGGAGTAGGACTCCTCCTGGCGCGCCTCTCCCAGGCCGGCCGCACCCCCCTGAGCCTTTATATACGGAGGCAGGGGCACCCCAGAGAAACACAAGTTGATCCACGTGATCATATTCTTAGCCGTGTGCGGTGCCCCCTTCCACCATAGTCCTCGATAATATTGTAGCGGTGCTTAGGCGAAGCCCTGCTACAGTAGTACATCAAGATCGTCACCACGCCGTCGTGCTGACGGAACTCTTCCCCGACACTTTACTGGATCGGAGTCCGGGGATCGTCATCGAGCTGAACGTGTGCTAGAACTCGGAGGTGCCGTAGTTTCGGTGCTTGATCGGTTGGGCCGTGAAGACGTACGACTACATCAACCAAATGCTTCCGTTGTCAATCTACAAGGGTACGTAGATCACACTCTCCCCCTCTCGTTGCTATGCATCACTATGATCATGCGTGAGCGTAGGAATTTTTTTGAAATTACTACGAAACCCAATAGTGGCATCCGAGCCTAGGTTTTATATGTTGATGTTATATGCACGAGTAGAACACAAGTGAGTTGTGGGCGATATAAGTCATACTGCTTACCAGCATGTCATACTTTGGTTCGGCGGTATTGTTGGACGAAGCGGCCCGGACCGACATTACGCGTACGCTTACGCGAGACCGGTTCTCCCGACGTGCTTTGCACATAGGTGGCTTGCGGGTGACAGTTTCTCCAACTTTAGTTGAACTGAGTGTGGGTACGCCCGGTCCTTGCGAAGGTTAAAACAACACCAACTTGACAAACTATCGTTGTGGTTTTTGATGCGTAGGTAAGATTGGTTCTTGCTTAAGCCCGTAGCAGCCACGTAAAACATGCAACAACAAAGTAGAGGACGTCTAACTTGTTTTTGCAGGGCATGTTGTGATGTGATATGGTCAAGACATGATGCTAAATTTTATTGTATGAGATGATCATGTTTTGTAAACGAGTTATCGGCAACTGGCAGGAGCCATATGGTTGTCGCTTTATTGTATGCAATGCAATCGCGCTGTAATGCTTTACTTTATCACTAAGCGGTAGCGATAGTCGTAAGATTGGCGAGACGACCACGATGCTACGATGGAGATCAAGGTGTCGCACCGGTGACGTGATCATGACGGTGCTTCGGAGATGGAGATCACAAGCACAAGATGATGATGGCCATATCATATCACTTTTATTGATTGCATGTGATGTTTATCTTTTATGCATCTTATCTTGCTTTGATTGACAGTAGCATTATAAGATGATCTCTCACTAAATTATCAAGTAGTGTTCTCCCTGAGTATGCACCGTTGCGAAAGTTCTTCGTGCTGAGACACCACGTGATGATCGGGTGTGATAGGCTCTACGTTCAAATACAACGGGTGCAAAACAGTTGCACACGCGGAATACTCAGGTTATACTTGACGAGCCAAGCATATACAGATATGGCCTCGGAACACGGAGACCGAAAGGTCGAGCGTGAATCATATAGTAGATATGATCAACATAGTGATGTTCACCAATGAAACTAATCCATCTCACGTGATGATCGGACATGGTTTAGTTGATTTGGATCACGTAATCACTTAGAGGATTAGAGGGATATCTATCTAAGTGGGAGTTCTTTAAGTAATATGATTAATTGAACCTAAATTTATCATGAACTTAGTACCTGATAGTATCTTGCTTGTTTATGTATGATTGTAGATAAATGGCCCGTGCTGTTGTTCTGTTGAATTTTAATGCGTTCCTTGAGAAAGCAAAGTTGAAAGATGATGGTAGCAATTACACGGACTGGGTCCGTAACTTGAGGATTATCCTCATTGCTGCACAGAAGAATTACGTCCTGGAAGCACCGCTGGGTGCCAGGCCTGCTGCTGGAGCAACACCGGATGTTGTGAACGTCTGGCAGAGCAAAGCTGATGACTACTCGATAGTTCAGTATGCCATGCTTTACGGCTTAGAACCGGGACTTCAACGGCGTTTTGAACGTCATGGAGCATATGAGATGTTCCAGGAGTTGAAGTTAATATTTCAAGAAAATGCCCGGATTGAGAGATATGAAGTCTCCAATAAGTTCTATAGCCGCAAGATGGAGGAGAACAGTTCTGTCAGTGAGCATATACTCAAAATGTCTGGATATAATAATCACTTGATTCAAATGGGAGTTAATCTTCCAGATGATTGCGTCATTGACAGAATTCTCCAATCACTGCCACCAAGCTACAAGAGCTTTGTGATGAACTATAATATGCAAGGGATGAATAAGACTATTCCCGAGCTCTTTGCAATGCTGAAAGCTGCGGAGGTAGAAATCAAAAAGGAGCATCAAGTGTTGATGGTCAACAAGACCACTAGTTTCAAGAAAAAGGGCAAAGGGAAGAAGAAGGGGAACTTCAAGAAGAACAGCAAGCAAGTTGCTGCTCAGGAGAAGAAACCCAAGTCTGGACCTAAGCCTGAAACTGAGTGCTTCTACTGCAAGCAGACTGGTCACTGGAAGCGAAACTGCCCCAAGTATTTGGTGGATAAGAAGGATGGCAAGGTGAACAAAGGTATATGTGATATACATGTTATTGATGTGTACCTTACTAATGCTCGCAGTAGCACCTGGGTATTTGATACTGGTTCTGTTGCTAATATTTGCAACTGGAAACAGGGACTACGGATTAAGCGAAGATTGGCTAAGGACGAGGTGACGATGCGCGTGGGAAACGGTTCCAAAGTCGATGTGATCGCGGTCGGCACGCTACCTCTACATCTACCTTCGGGATTAATATTAGACCTAAATAATTGTTATTTGGTGCCAGCGTTAAGCATGAACATTATATCTAGATCTTGTTTGATGCGAGACGGTTATTCATTTAAATCAGAGAATAATGGTTGTTCTATTTATATGAGTAATATCTTTTATGGTCATGCACCCTTGAAGAGTGGTCTATTCTTATTGAATCTCGATAGTAGTAACACACATATTCATAATGTTGAAGCCAAAAGATGCAGAGTTGATAATGATAGTGCAACTTATTTGTGGCACTGCCGTTTAGGTCATATCGGTGTAGAGCGCATGAAGAAACTCCATACTGATGGACTTTTGGAACCACTTGATTATGAATCAATTGGTACTTGCGAACCGTGCCTCATGGGCAAGATGACTAAAACGCTGTTCTCCGGTACTATGGAGAGAGCAACAGATTTGTTGGAAATCATACATACTGATGTATGTGGTCCGATGAATATTGAGGCTCGTGGCGGATATCGTTATTTTCTCACCTTCACAGATGATTTAAGCAGATATGGGTATATCTACTTAATGAAACATAAGTCTGAAACATTTGAAAAGTTCAAAGAATTTTAGAGTGAAGTTGAAAATCATCGTAACAAGAAAATAAAGTTTCTACGATCTGATCGTGGAGGAGAATATTTGAGTTACGAGTTTGGTGTACATTTGAAACAATGCGGAATAGTTTCGCAACTCACGCCACCCGGAACACCACAACGTAATGGTGTGTCCGAACGTCGTAATCGTACTTTACTAGATATGGTGCGATCTATGATGTCTCTTACTGATTTACCGCTATCGTTTTGGGGTTATGCTTTGGAGACGGCCGCATTCACGTTAAATAGGGCACCATCGAAATCCGTTGAGACAACGCCTTATGAACCGTGGTTTGGCAAGAAACCAAAGTTGTCGTTTCTTAAAGTTTGGGGCTGCGATGCTTATGTGAAAAAGCTTCAACCTGATAAGCTCGAAGCCAAATCGGAGAAATGTGTCTTCATAGGATATCCAAAGGAGACTATTGGATACACCTTCTATCACAGATCCGAAGGCAAGACTTTTGTTGCTAAGTTCGGAAACTTTCTAGAGAAGGAGTTTCTCGCGAAAGAAGTGAGTGGGAGGAAAGTAGAACTTGACGAGGTAACTGTACCTGCTCCCTTATTGGAAAGTAGTACATCACAGAAAACTGTTTCTGTGACACCTACACCAATTAGTGAGGAAGCTAATGATGATGATCATGAAACTTCAGAACAAGATACTACTGAACCTCGTAGATCAACCAGAGTAAGATCCGCACCAAAGTGGTATGGTAATCCTGTTCTGGAAGTCATGCTACTAGATCATGATGAACCTACGAACTATGAAGAAGCGATGGTGAGCCCAGATTCCGCAAAATGGCTTGAAGCCATGAAATCTGAGATGGGATCCATGTATGAGAACAAAGTATGGACTTTGGTTGACTTGCCCGATGATCGGCAAGCAATTGAGAATAAATGGATCTTCAAGAAGAAGACTGACGCCGACGGTAATATTACTGTCTACAAAGCTCGACTTGTCGCAAAAGGGTTTCGGCAAGTTCAAGGGATTGACTACGATGAGACCTTCTCACCCGTAGTGATGCTTAAGTCTGTTCGAATCATGTTAGCAATTGCCGCATTTTATGATTATGAAATTTGGCAGATGGATGTCAAAACTGCATTCCGGAATGGATTTCTGGAAGAAGAGTTGTATATGATGCAACCAGAAGGTTTTGTCGATCCAAAGGGAGCTAACAAAGTGTGCAAGCTCCAGCGATCCATTTATGGACTGGTGCAAGCCTCTCGGAGTTGGAATAAACGCTTTGATAGTGTGATCAAAGCATTTGGTTTTATACAGACTTTTGGAGAATCCTCTATTTACAAGAAAGTGAGTGGGAGCTCTGTAGCATTTCTGATATTATATGTGGATGACATATTGCTGATTGGAAATGATATAGAATTTCTGGATAGCATAAAGGGATACTTGAATACGAGTTTTTCAATGAAAGACCTCGGTGAAGCTGCTTACATATTAGGTATAAAGATCTATAGAGATAGATCGAGACGTTTAATTGGACTTTCACAAAGCACATACCTTGACAAGATTTTGAAGAAGTTCAAAATGGATCAAGCAAAGAAAGGGTTCTTGCCTGTGTTACAAGGTGTGAAGTTGAGTCGGACTCAATGCCCGACCACTGCAGAACATAGAGAGAAGATGAAAGATGTTCCCTATGATTCAACCATAGGCTCTATCATGTATGCAATGCTGTGTACCAGACCTGATGTGTGCCTTGCTATAAGTCTAGCAGGGAGGTACCAAAGTAATCCAGGAGTGGATCACTGGACAGCGGTCAAGAACATCCTGAAGTACCTGAAAAGGACTAAGGATATGTTTCTCGTATATGGAGGTGACAAAGAGCTCATCGTAAACGGTTACGTTGATGCAAGCTTTGACACTGATCCGGACGATTCTAAATCGCAAACCGGATACGTGTTTACATTAAACGGTGGAGCTGTCAGTTGGTGCAGTTCTAAACAAAGCGTCGTGGCGGGATCTACGTGTGAAGCGGAATACATAGCTGCTTCGGAAGCAGCAAATGAAGGAGTCTGGATGAAGGAGTTCATATCCGATCTAGGTGTCATACCTAGTGCATCGGGTCCAATGAAAATCTTTTGTGACAATACTGGTGCAATTGCCTTGGCGAAGGAATCCAGATTTCAAAAGAGAACCAAGCACATCAAGAGACGCTTCAATTCCATCTGGGATCTAGTCCAGGTGGGAGACATAGAGATTTGCAAGATACATACGGATCTGAATGTTGCAGACCCATTGACTAAGCCTCTTCCACGAGCAAAACATGATCAGCACTAAGGCTCCATGGGTGTTAGAATCATTACTGTGTAATCTAGATTATTGACTCTAGTGCAAGTGGGAGACTGAAGGAAATATGCCCTAGAGGCAATAATAAAGTTATTATTTATTTCCTTATATCATGATAAAAGTTTATTATTCATGCTAGAATTGTATTAACCGGAAACATAATACATGTGTGAATACATAGACAAACAGAGTGTCACTAGTATGCCTCTACTAGACTAGCTTGTTAATCAAAGATGGTTATGTTTCCTAACCATGGACAAAGAGTTGTCATTTGATTAATAGGATCACATCATTAGTTGAATGATCTGATTGACATGACCCATTCCATTAGCTTAGCACCCGATCATTTAGTATGTTGCTATTGCTTTCTTCATGACTTATACATGTTCCTATGACTATGAGATTATGCAACTCCCGTTTGCCAGAGGAACACTTTGTGTGCTACCAAATGTCACAACGTAACTGGGTGATTATAAAGGAGCTCTACAGGTGTCTCCAAAGGTACATGTTGGGTTGGCGTATTTCGAGATTAGGATTTGTCACTCCGATTGTCGGAGAGGTATCTCTGGGCCCTCTCGGTAATGCACATCACCTAAAGCCTTGCAAGCAATGCAACTAATGAGTTAGTTGCGGGATGATGTATTACAGAACGAGTAAAGAGACTTGCCGGTGACGAGATTGAACTAGGTATGGGATACCGACGATCGAATCTCGGGCAAGTAACATACCGATGACAAAGGGAACAACGTATGTTGTTATGCGGTTTGACCGATAAAAGATCTTCATAGAATATGTAGGAGCCAATATGAGCATCCAGGTTCCGCTATTGGTTATTGACCGGAGACGTGTCTCGGTCATCTCTACATTGTTCTCGAACCCGTAGGGTCCGCACGCTTAAGGTTACGATGACAGTTATATTATGAGTTTATGCATTTTGATGTACCGAAGGTTGTTCGGAGTCCCGGATGTGATCACGGACATGACGAGGAGTCTCGAAATGGTCGAGACATAAAGATTGATATATTGGAAGTCTATGTTTGGATATCGGAAGTGTTCCGGGTGAAATTGGGATTTGCCCGGAGTACCGGGAGGTTACCGGAACCCCCCGGGAGCTATATGTTGGAAATATGCCCTAGAGGCAATAATAAAAGCATTATTATTATATTTCCTTGTTCATGATAATTGTCTTTATTCATGCTATAATTGTGTTATCCGGAAATCGTAATACATGTGTGAATAATAGACACCAACATGTCCCTAGTAAGCCTCTAGTTGACTAGCTCGTTGATCAACAGATAGTCATGGTTTCCTGACTATGGACATTAGATGTCATTGATAACGAGATCACATCATTAGGAGAATGATGTGATGGACAAGACCCAATCCTAAACATAGCATAAGATCGTATAGTTCGTTTGCTAGAGTTTTCCAATGTCAAGTATCCTTTCCTTAGACCATGAGATCGTGTAACTCCCGGATACCGTAGGAGTGCTTTGGGTGTACCAAACGTCACAACGTAACTGGGTGACTATAAAGGTATACTACGGGTATCTCCGAAAGTGACTGTTGGGTTGACATGGATCAAGACTGGGATTTGTCACTCCGTATGACGGAGAGGTATCACTGGGCCCACTCGGTAATGCATCATCATAATGAGATCAAAGTGACCAAGTTTCTGGTCACGGGATCATGCATTACGGTACGAGTAAAGTGACTTGCTGGTAACGAGATTGAACGAGGTATTGGGATACCGACGATCGAATCTCGGGAAAGTAACATACCGATTGACAAAGGGAATTGTATACGGGGTTGCTTGAATCCTCGACATCGTGGTTCATCCGATGAGATCATCGAGGAGCATGTGGGAGCCAACATGGGTATCCAGATCCCGCTGTTGGTTATTGACCGGAGAGTCGTCTCGGTCATGTCTACATGTCTCCCGAACCCGTAGGGTCTACACACTTAAGGTTCGGTGACGCTAGGGTTGTAGGGATATGTATATGCTGTAACCCGAATGTTGTTCCGAGTCCCGGATGAGATCCCGGACGTCACGAGGAGTTCCGGAATGGTCCGGAGGTAAAGAATTATATATAGGAAGTGCTATTTCGGGCATCGGGACAAGTTTCGGGGTCACCGGTATTGTACCGAGACCACCGGAAGGGTCTCGGGGGTCCACCGGGTGGGGCCACCTGCCCCGGGGGGCCACATGGGCTGTAGGGGGTGCGCCTTGGCCTATATGGGGCAAGGGAACCAGCCCCAAGAGGCCCATGCGCCTAGGGTTTCAAGAAGGGAAGAGTCCCAAAGGGGGAAGGCATCTCCTAGGTGCCTTGGGGAGGAGGGATTCCTCCCTTGGCCGCACCCCCCTAGGAGATTGGATCTCCTAGGGCCGGCGCCCCCCCTTGGACTCCCTATATATAGTGGGGAGATGGAGGACTTCGAAACCCACGCCTTTGGTGCCTCCCTCTTCCTCTCCAACACATCCTCCTCCTCCATAGTGCTTGGCGAAGCCCTGCCGGAGTACTGCAGCTCCATCACCACCACGCCGTCGTGCTGCTGCTGGAGCCATCTTCCTCAACCACCACACCGTTTGAATTATTGTTTGGGAAGAAACCTAAGCTGTCGTTTCTAAAAGTTTGGGGATGCGATGCTTATGTCAAGAAACTTCAACCTAAAAAGCTCGAACCCAAGTCGGAAAAATGCATCTTCATAGGATACCCTAAAGAAACTATTGGGTATACCTTCTACCTCAGATCCGAAGGCAAGATCTTTGTTGCCAAGAATGGGTCCTTTCTGGAGAAAGAGTTTCTCTCGAAAGAAGTAAGTGGGAGGAAAGTAGAACTTGATGAAGTATTACCTCTTGAACCGGAAAATGGCGCAACTCAAGAAAATGTTCCTGAGGTGCCTGCACCGACTAGAGAGGAAGTTAATGATGATGATCAAGATACTTCTGATCAAGCTCATACTGAAATTCGAAGGTCCACAAGGACACGTTCCGCACCAGAGTGGTACAGCAACCCTGTCTTGGAAATCATGTTGTTAGACAACGGTGAACCTTCGAACTATGAAGAAGCGATGGCGGGCCCGGATTCCGACAAATGGCTAGAAGCCATGAAATCCGAGATAGGATCCATGTATGAAAATGAAGTATGGACTTTGACTGACTTGCCCGTTGAGCGGCGAGCCATAGAAAATAAATGGATCTTTAAGAAGAAGACAGACACGGATGGTAATGTGACCATCTATAAAGCTCGACTTGTCGCTAAGGGTTATCGACAAGTTCAAGGGGTTGACTACGATGAGACTTTCTCACCGGTAGCGAAGCTAAAGTCCGTCCGAATCATGTTAGCAATTGCCGCATTCTATGGTTATGAGATATGGCAAATGGACGTCAAAACGGCATTCCTTAATGGTTTCCTTAAGGAAGAATTGTATATGATGCAGCCGGAAGGTTTTGTCGATCCTAAGAATGCTGACAAGGTGTGCAAGCTCCAACGCTCGATTTATGGGCTGGTGCAAGCATCTCGGAGTTGGAACATTCGCTTTGATGAGATGATCAAAGCGTTTGGGTTTACGCAGACTTATGGAGAAGCCTGCGTTTACAAGAAAGTGAGTGGGAGCTCTGTAACATTTCTCATATTATATGTAGATGACATACTTTTGATGGGAAATGATATAGAACTCTTGGACAGCATTAAGGCCTACTTGAATAAGAGTTTTTTCAATGAAGGACCTCTGAGAAGCTGCTTATATATTAGGCATCAAGATCTACAGAGATAGATCAAGATGCCTCATAGGTCTTTCACAAAGCACATACCTTGATAAGATATTGAAGAAGTTCAATATGGATCAGTCTAAGAAGGGGTTCTTGCCTGTGTTGCAAGGTGTGAAATTGAGCTCAGCTCAATGTCCGACCACGGTAGAACATATAGAAGAGATGAGTCTCATCCCCTATGCCTCAGCCATAGGTTCTATTATGTATGCCATGCTTTGTACCAGACCTAATGTAAACCTTGCGGTACGTTTGGTAGGAAGGTACCAAAGTAATCCCGGCAAGGAACACTGGACAGCGGTCAAGAATATCCTGAAGTACCTGAAAAGGACTAAGGAAATGTTTCTCGTTTATGGAGGTGACGAAGAGCTCGTCGTAAAGGGTTACGTCGACGCTAGCTTCGACACAGATCTGGATGACTCTAAGTCACAAACCGGATACGTGTATATTTTGAATGGTGGGGCAGTAAACTGGTGCAGTTGCAAGCAGAGCGTCGTGGCGGGATCTACGTGTGAAGCGGAGTACATGGCAGCCTCGGAGGCAGCACATGAAGCAATTTGGGTGAAGGAGTTCATCACCGACCTAGGAGTCATACCCAATGCATCGGGGCCAATCAAGCTCTTCTGTGACAACACTGGAGCTATTGCTCTTGCCAAGGAGCCCAGGTTTCACAAGAAGACAAGGCACATCAAGCGTCGCTTCAACTCCATTCGTGAAAATGTTCAAGATGGAGACATAGATATTTGTAAAGTACATACGGACCTGAATGTAGCAGATCCGTCGACTAAACCTCTCCCTAGAGCAAAACATGATCAACACCAGAATTCCATGGGTGTTCGATTCATCACAATGTAACTAGATTATTGACTCTAGTGCAAGTGGGAGACTGTTGGAAATATGCCCTAGAGGCAATAATAAAAGCATTATTATTATATTTCCTTGTTCATGATAATTTTCTTTATTCATGCTATAATTGTGTTATCCGGAAATCGTAATACATGTGTGAATAATAGACACCAACATGTCCCTAGTAAGCCTCTAGTTGACTAGCTCGTTGATCAACAGATAGTCATGGTTTCCTGACTATGGACATTAGATGTCATTGATAACGAGATCACATCATTAGGAGAATGATGTGATGGACAAGACCCAATCCTAAACATAGCATAAGATCGTATAGTTCGTTTGCTAGAGTTTTCCAATGTCAAGTATCCTTTCCTTAGACCATGAGATCGTGTAACTCCCGGATACCGTAGGAGTGCTTTCGGTGTACCAAACGTCACAACGTAACTGGGTGACTATAAAGGTATACTACGGGTATCTCCGAAAGTGTCTGTTGGGTTGACATGGATCAAGACTGGGATTTGTCACTCCGTATGACGGAGAGGTATCACTGGGCCCACTCGGTAATGCATCATCATAATGAGCTCAAAGTGACCAAGTGTCTGGTCACGAGATCATGCATTATGGTACGAGTAAAGTGACTTGCTGGTAACGAGATTGAACGAGGTATTGGGATACCGACGATCGAATCTCGGGCAAGTAACATACCGATTGACAAAGGGAATTGTATACGGGGTTGCTTGAATCCTCGACATCGTGGTTCATCCGATGAGATCATCGAGGAGCATGTGGGAGCCAACATGGGTATCCAGATCCCGCTGTTGGTTATTGACCGGAGAGTCGTCTCGGTCATGTCTACATGTCTCCCGAACCCGTAGGGTCTACACACTTAAGGTTCGGTGACGTTAGGGTTGTAGGGATATGTATATGCAGTAACCCGAATGTTGTTCCGAGTCCTGGATGAGATCCCGGACGTCACGAGGAGTTCCGGAATGGTCCGGAGGTAAAGAATTATATATAGGAAGTGCTATTTCGGGCATCGGGACAAGTTTCGGGGTCACCGGTATTGTACCGGGACCACCGGAAGGGTCCCGGGGGTCCACCGGGTGGGGCCACCTGCCGTGGGGGGCCACATGGGCTGTAGGGGGTGCGCCTTGGCCTATATGGGCCAAGGGCACCAGCCCCAAGAGGCCCATGCGCCTAGGGTTTCAAGAAGGGAAGAGTCCCAAAGGGGGAAGGCATCTCCTAGGTGCCTTGGGGAGGAGGGATTCCTCCCTTGGCCGCACCCCCCCTAGGAGATTGGATCTCCTAGGGCCGGCGCCCCCCCCTTGGACTCCCTATATATAGTGGGGAGATGGAGGACTTCGAAACCCACGCCTTTGGTGCCTCCCTCTTCCTCTCCAACACATCCTCCTCCTCCATAGTGCTTGGCGAAGCCCTGCCGGAGTACTGCAGCTCCATCACCACCACGCCGTCGTGCTGCTGCTGGAGCCATCTTCCTCAACCTCTCCTTCCCCCTTGCTGGATCAAGAAGGAGGAGACGTCACGCTGACCGTACGTGTGTTGAACGCGGAGGTGCCGTCCGTTCGGCACTAGGATCTCCGGTGATTTGGATCACGTCGAGTACGCCTTCCTCATCCCCGTTCTTTGAACGCTTCCGCGCGTGATCTACAAAGGTATGTAGATGCAATCCGATCACTCGTTGCTAGATGAACTCCTAGATGGATCTTGGTGAAACCGTAGGAAAACTTTTGTTTTCTGCAACGTTCTCCAACAGTGGCATCATGAGCTAGGTCCATGCGTAGTTCTCTTGCACGAGTAGAACACAATTTGTTGTGGGCGTTGATGTTGTCAACTTTCTTGCCGCTACTAGTCTTATCTTGCTTCAACGGTATTGTGGCATGAAGCGGCCCGGACCAACCTTACACGTACGCTTACATGAGACCGGTTCCACCGACTAACATGCACAAGTTGCATAAGGTGGCTGGTGGGTGTCTGTCTCTCCCACTTTAGTTGGAGCGGATTCGATGAAAAGGGTCCTTATGAAGGGTAAATAGAAGTTGACAAATCACGTTGTGGCTTTCACGTAGGTAAGAAAACATTCTTGCTAGAACCCTATTTCAGCCACGTAAAACTTGCAACAACAATTAGAGGACGTCTAACTTGTTTTTGCAGCTAGTGCTTTGTGATATGATATGGCCAAAGTTGTGATGAATGATGAATGATATATATGTGATGTATGAGATGTTCATGCTATTGTAATAGGAATCACGACTTGCATGTCGATGAGTATGACAACCGGCAGGAGCCATAGGAGTTGTCTTTATTTTTTGTATGACCTGCGTGTCATTGAGAAACGCCATGTAAATTACTTTACTTTATTGCTAAACGCGTTAGCCTTAGTAGTAGAAGTAATAGTTGGCGAGCAACTTCATGGAGACACAATGATGGAGATCATGGTGTCATGCCGGTGACAAGATGATCATGGAGCCCCAAGATGGAGATCAAAGGAGCTATGTGATATTGGCCATATCATGTCACTATTATTATTTGATTGCATGTGATGTTTATCATGTTTTTGCATCTTGTTTACTTAGAACGACGGTAGTAAATAAGATGATCCCTCATAATAATTTCAAGAAAGTGTTCCCCCTAACTGTGCACCGTTGCGACAGTTCGTTGTTTCGAAGCACCACGTGATGATCGGGTGTGATAGATTCCAACGTTCACATACAACGGGTGTAAGACAGATTTACACATGCAAACACTTAGGTTGACTTGACGAGCCTAGCATGTACAGACATGGCCTCGGAACACAGAAGACCGAAAGGTCGAGCATGAGTCGTATAGAAGATACGATCAACATGAAGATGTTCACCGACATTGGCTAGTCCGTCTCACGTGATGATCGGACACGGCCTAGTTAACTCGGATCATGTTATACTTAGATTGCAGGAGGGATGTTTATTCTAAGTGGGAGTTCATTGACTAATTTGATTAGATGAACTTAATTATCATGAACTTAGTCTAAAATCTTTACAATATGTCTTGTAGATCAAATGGCCAACATAGTCCTCAACTTCAACGCGTTCCTAGAGAAAACCAAGCTGAAAGATGATGGCAGCAACTACACGGACTGGGTCCGGAACCTGAGGATCATCCTCATAGCTGCCAAGAAAGATTATGTCCTACAAGCACCGCTAGGTGACGCACCTGTTCTCCCTGCAGAACAAGATGTTATGAATGCTTGGCAGGCACGTACCGATGACTACTCCCTCGTTCAGTGCGGCATGCTTTACAGCTTAGAGCCGGGGCTCCAAAAACATTTTCAGAGACACGGAGCATATGAGATGTTCGAAGAGCTGAAAATGGTTTTCCAAGCTCATGCCCGGGTCGAGAGATATCAAGTCTCCGACAAGTTCTTCAGCTGTAAGATGGAGGAAAACAGTTCTGTCAGTGAGCACATACTCACTATGTCTGGGTTGCATAACCGCTTGACTCAGCTGGGAGTTAATCTCCCGGATGACGCGGTCATTGACAGAATCCTTCAGTCGCTTCCACCGAGCTACAAGAGCTTTGTGATGAACTTCAATATGCAGGGGATGGAAAAGACCATTCCTGAAGTATTGGCAATGCTGAAATCAGCAGAGGTAGAAGTCAAAAAGGAACATCAAGTGTTGATGGTGAATAAAACCACTAAGTTCAAGAAAGGCAAGGGTAAGAAACCTTCAAGAAAGACGGCAAGGGAGTTGCCGCGCCCAGCAAGCAAGCTGACAGGAAGAAGCCAAAGAATGGACCGGAGCCCGAGACTGAGTGCTTTTATTGCAAGGAAAGTGGTCACTGGAAGCGGAACTGCCCCAAATACTTAGCAGACAAGAAGGCTGGCAAAACAAAAGGAGCTGCGGAATAAGCGGAGACTGGCGAAGGACGAGGTGACGATGCGCGTCGGGAATGGTTCCAAGGTCGATGTGATCGCCATCGGCACGCTACCTCTACATTTACCTACGGGATTAGTTTTGAACCTCAATAATTGTTATTTAGTGCCAAGTTTGAGCATGAACATTGTATCAGGATCTCGTTTAATTCGAGATGGCTACTCATTTAAATCCGAGAATAATGGTTGTTCTATTTATATGAGAGATATGTTTTATGGTCATGCTCCGATGGTAAATGGTTTATTCTTAATGAATCTCGAGCATAATGCTACACATATTCATAGTGTGAGTACCAAAAGATGTAAGGTTGATAATGATAGTCCCACATACTTGTGGCACTGCCGCCTTGGTCACATAGGTGTCAAACGCATGAAGAAGCTCCATGCTGATGGACTTTTAGAGTCTCTTGATTACGAATCATTTGACACATGCGAACCATGCCTCATGGGTAAAATGACCAAGACTCCATTCTCAGGAACAATGGAGCGAGCAACCAACTTATTGGAAATCATACATACTGATGTGTGCGGTCCAATGAGTGTTGAGGCTCGCGGTGGCTATCGTTATGTTCTCACCCTCACTGATGACTTGAGTAGATATGGGTATGTCTACTTAATGAAACACAAGTCTGAGACCTTTGAAAAGTTCAAGGAATTTCAGAGTGAGGTTGAGAATCAACGTGACAGAAAAATCAAGTTCCTACGATCAGATCGTGGAGGAGAATACTTGAGTCACGAGTTTGGCACACACTTAAGAAAATGTGGGATAGTTTCACAGCTCACGCCGCCTGGAACACCTCAGCGTAATGGTGTGTCCGAACGTCGTAATCGCACTCTATTAGATATGGTGCGATCTATGATGTCTCTTGCCGATTTACCGCTATCTTTTTGGGACTATGCTTTAGAGACTGCCGCATTCACTTTAAATAGGGCTCCATCGAAATCCGTTGAGACGACACCGTTTGAATTATGGTTTGGGAAGAAACCTAAGCTGTCGTTTCTAAAAGTTTGGGGATGCGATGCTTATGTCAAGAAACTTCAACCTGAAAAGCTCGAACCCAAGTCGGAAAAATGCGTCTTCATAGGATACCCTAAAGAAACTATTGGGTATACCTTCTACCTCAGATCCGAAGGCAAGATCTTTGTTGCCAAGAATGGGTCCTTTCTGGAGAAAGAGTTCTCTCGAAAGAAGTAAGTGGGAGGAAAGTAGAACTTGATGAAGTATTACCTCTTGAACCGGAAAATGGCGCAACTCAAGAAAATGTTCCTGAGGTGCCTGCACCGACTAGAGAGGAAGTTAATGATGATGATCAAGATACTTCTGATCAAGCTCCTACTGAAATTCGAAGGTCCACAAGGACACGTTCCGCACCAGAGTGGTACAGCAACCCTGTCTTGGAAATCATGTTGTTAGACAACGGTGAACCTTCGAACTATGAAGAAGCGATGGCGGGCCCGGATTCCGACAAATGGCTAGAAGCCATGAAATCCGAGATAGGATCCATGTATGAAAATGAAGTATGGACTTTGACTGACTTGCCTGTTGAGCGGCGAGCCATAGAAAATAAATGGATCTTTAAGAAGAAGACAGACGCGGATGGTAATGTGACCATCTATAAAGCTCGACTTGTCGCTAAGGGTTATCGACAAGTTCAAGGGGTTGACTACGATGAGACTTTCTCACCGGTAGCGAAGCTAAAGTCCGTCCGAATCATGTTAGCAATTGCCGCATTCTATGGTTATGAGATATGGCAAATGGACGTCAAAACGGCATTCCTTAATGGTTTCCTTAAGGAAGAATTGTATATGATGCAGCCGGAAGGTTTTGTCGATCCTAAGAATGCTGACAAGGTGTGCAAGCTCCAACGCTCGATTTATGGGCTGGTGCAAGCATCTCGGAGTTGGAACATTCGCTTTGATGAGATGATCAAAGCGTTTGGGTTTACGCAGACTTATGGAGAAGCCTGCGTTTACAAGAAAGTGAGTGGGAGCTCTGTAACATTTCTCATATTATATGTAGATGACATACTTTTGATGGGAAATGATATAGAACTCTTGGACAGCATTAAGGCCTACTTGAATAAGAGTTTTTTCAATGAAGGACCTCTGAGAAGCTGCTTATATATTAGGCATCAAGATCTACAGAGATAGATCAAGACGCCTCATAGGTCTTTCACAAAGCACATACCTTGATAAGATATTGAAGAAGTTCAATATGGATCAGTCTAAGAAGGGGTTCTTGCCTGTGTTGCAAGGTGTGAAATTGAGCTCAGCTCAATGTCCGACCACGGTAGAAGATATAGAAGAGATGAGTCTCATCCCCTATGCCTCAGCCATAGGTTCTATTATGTATGCCATGCTGTGTACCAGACCTGATGTAAACCTTGCCGTAAGTTTGGTAGGAAGGTACCAAAGTAATCCCGGCAAGGAACACTGGACAGCGGTCAAGAATATCCTGAAGTACCTGAAAAGGACTAAGGAAATGTTTCTCGTTTATGGAGGTGACGAAGAGCTCGTCGTAAAGGGTTACATCGACGCTAGCTTCGACACAGATCTGGATGACTCTAAGTCACAAACCGGATACGTGTATATTTTGAATGGTGGGGAAGTTAGCTGGTGCAGTTGCAAGCAGAGCGTCGTGGCGGGATCTACGTGTGAAGCGGAGTACATGGCAGCCTCGGAGGCAGCACATGAAGCAATTTGGGTGAAGGAGTTCATCACCGACCTAGGAGTCATACCCAATGCGTCGGGGCCGATCAAGCTCTTCTGTGACAACACTGGAGCTATTGCTCTTGCCAAGGAGCCCAGGTTTCACAAGAAGACAAGGCACATCAAGCGTCGCTTCAACTCCATTCGTGAAAATGTTCAAGATGGAGACATATATATTTGTAAAGTACATACGGAACTGAATGTAGCAGATCCGTTGACTAAACCTCTCCCTAGAGCAAAACATGATCAACACCAGAATTCCATGGGTGTTCGATTCATCACAATGTAACTAGATTATTGACTCTAGTGCAAGTGGGAGACTGTTGGAAATATGCCCTAGAGGCAATAATAAAAGCATTATTATTATATTTCCTTGTTCATGATAATTGTCTTTATTCATGCTATAATTGTGTTATCCGGAAATCGTAATACATGTGTGAATAATAGACACCAACATGTGCCTAGTAAGCCTCTAGTTGACTAGCTCGTTGATCAACAGATAGTCATGGTTTCCTGACTATGGACATTAGATGTCATTGATAACGAGATCACATCATTAGGAGAATGATGTGATGGACAAGACCCAATCCTAAACATAGCATAAGATCGTATAGTTCGTTTGCTAGAGTTTTCCAATGTCAAGTATCCTTTCCTTAGACCATGAGATCGTGTAACTCCCGGATACCGTAGGAGTGCTTTCGGTGTACCAAACGTCACAACGTAACTGGGTGACTATAAAGGTATACTACGGGTATCTCCGAAAGTGTCTGTTGGGTTGACATGGATCAAGACTGGGATTTGTCACTCCGTATGACGGAGAGGTATCACTGGGCCCACTCGGTAATGCATCATCATGATGATCTCAAAGTGACCATGTGTCTGGTCACGGGATCATGCATTACGGTACGAGTAAAGTGACTTGCTGGTAACGAGATTGAACGAGGTATTGGGATACCGACGATCGAATCTCGGGCAAGTAACATACCGATTGACAAAGGGAATTGTATACGGGGTTGCTTGAATCCTCGACATCGTGGTTCATCCGATGAGATCATCGAGGAGCATGTGGGAGCCAACATGGGTATCCAGATCCCGCTGTTGGTTATTGACCGGAGAGTCGTCTCGGTCATGTCTACATGTCTCCCGAACCCGTAGGGTCTACACACTTAAGGTTCGGTGACGCTAGGGTTGTAGGGATATGTATATGCAGTAACCCGAATGTTGTTCCGAGTCCCGGATGAGATCCCTGACGTCACGAGGAGTTCCAGAATGGTCCGGAGGTAAAGAATTATATATAGGAAGTGCTATTTCGGGCATCGGGACAAGTTTCGGGGTCACCGGTATTGTACCGGGACCACCGGAAGGGTCCCGGGGGTCCACCGGGTGGGGCCACCTGCCATGGGGGGCCACATGGGCTGTAGGGGGTGCGCCTTGGCCTATATGGGCCAAGGGCACCAGCCCCAAGAGGCGCATGCGCCTAGGGTTTCAAGAAGGGAAGAGTCCCAAAGGGGGAAGGCATCTCCTAGGTGCCTTGGAGAGGAGGGATTCCTCCCTTGGCCGCACCCCTCCTAGGAGATTGGATCTCCTAGGGCCGGCGCCCCCCTTGGACTCCCTATATATAGTGGGGAGATGGAGGACTTCGAAACCCACGCCTTTGGTGCCTCCCTCTTCCTCTCCAACACATCCTCCTCCTCCATAGTGCTTGGCGAAGCCCTGCCGGAGTACTGCAGCTCCATCACCACCACGCCGTCGTGCTACTGCTGGAGCCATCTTCCTCAACCTCTCCTTCCCCCTTGCTGGATCAAGAAGGAGGAGACGTCACGCTGACCGTACGTGTGTTGAACGCGGAGGTGCCGTCCGTTCGGCACTAGGATCTCCGGTGATTTGGATCACGTCGAGTACGCCTTCCTCATCCCCGTTCTTTGAACGCTTCCGCGCGTGATCTACAAAGGTATGTAGATGCAATCCGATCACTCGTTGCTAGATGAACTCCTAGATGGATCTTGGTGAAACCGTAGGAAAATTTTTGTTTTCTGCAACGTTCTCCAACACTATATGGGCCTAAGTGGGCCTTAGTGGAAAAGAGAAGGGGAAGCCCAAGATGGGCCGCGCGCCCCTCCCCTCCCTTGGTCCGAATAGGACAAGGAGAGGGGGCCGGCCCCCCTCTCTATTTTCCCCCCTCCGCGAATCCTATTCCAACTAGGATTGGGGGGGGGGGAATCCTACTGCCAGAGGGAGTAGGACTCCTCCTGGCGCACCTCTCCTAGGCCGGCCGCACCCCCCCCCTGAGCCTTTATATACGGAGGCAGGGGCACCCCAGAGAAACACAAGTTGATCCACGTGATCATATTCTTAGCCGTGTGCGGTGCCCCCTTCCACCATAGTCCTCGATAATATTGTAGCGGTGCTTAGGCGAAGCCCTGCTACAGTAGTACATCAAGATCGTCACCACGCTGTCGTGCTGACGGAACTCTTCCCCGACACTTTGGTGGATCGGAGTCCGGGGATCGTCATCGAGCTGAACGTGTGCTAGAACTCGGAGGTGCCGTAGTTTCGGTGCTTGATCGGTTGGGCCGTGAAGACGTACGACTACATCAACCAAACGCTTCCGTTGTCGATCTACAAGGGTACGTAGATCACACTCTCCCCCTCTCGTTGCTATGCATCACTATGATCATGCGTGAGCATAGGAATTTTTTTGAAATTACTACGAAACCCAACACTACCGAAAAAGAACTGTTAGCAGTTGTATTTGTTTGTGATAAGTTCAGACCTTATATTGTTGATTCTAAAGTAACTATTCACACTGATCATGCTGCTATTAAATATCTAATGGAAAAGAAGGATGCTAACCTAGACTTATTAGATGGGTTCTCCTGCTACAAGAATTTGATTTGCATATTGTTGATAGAAAGGGAGCTGAGAACCCCGTTGCAGACAACTTGTCTAGGTTAGAAAATGTTCTTGATGACCCACTACCTATTGATGATAGCTTTCCTGACGAACAATTAAATGTCATAAATACTTCTCGTAGTACTCCTTGGTATGATGATTATGCTAATTACATTGTTGCTAAATTTATACCACCTAGTTTCACATATCAGCAAAAGAAAACGTTTTTCTATGATTTGAGACATTACTTTTGGGATGACCCACATCTTTATAAAGAAGGAGTAGATGTTGTTATTAGACGTTGTGTACCTGAGCATGAACAGGAACAAATCCTACCCAAGTGTCACTCCGAAGCTTATGGAGGACACCACGCCGGAGATAGAACTGCACATAAGGTATTGCAATCTGGTTTTTATTGGCCTGCTCTCTTCAAGGATGCCCGTATGTTTGTCTTGTCATGTGATGAATGCCAAAGAATTGGTAATATTAGTAGACGTCAAGAAATGCCTATGAATTATTCACTTGTTATTGAACCATTTGATGTTTGGGGCTTTGATTATATGGGACCTTTTCCTACCTCTAATGGATATACACATATTTTAGTTGTTGTTGATTACGTTACTAAGTGGGTAGAAGCTATTCCAACTAGTAGTGCTGATCATAACACCTCTATTAAGATTCTTAAAGAAGTTATTTTCCAAGGTTTGGAGTCCCTAGATATTTAATGACTGATGTGGATCACATTTTATTCATGGTGCTTTCCGTAAAATGCTTGCTAAGTATGATGTTAATCATAGAATTGCATCTCCTTATCACCCTCAGTCTAGTGGTCAAGTAGAATTGAGTAACAGAGAGCTCAAATTAATTTTGCAAAAGACTGTCAATAGGTCTAGAAAGAATTGGTCCAAGAAACTAGATGATGCATTATGGGCCTATAGAACTGCATATAAAAATCCTATGGGTATGTCTCCATATAAAATGGTTTATGGAAAAGCATGTGACTTACCTCTCGAACTAGAACATAAGGCATATTGGGCTATTAAAGAGCTCAACTATGATTTCAAACTTGCCGGTGAGAAGAGGTTATTTGATATTAGCTCATTTGATGAATGGAGAACCCAAGCTTATGAAAATGCCAAGTTGTTTAAAGAAAAAGTTAAAAGATGGCATGACAAAAGGATACAAAAGCATGAGTTTAGTGTAGGTGATTATGTATTGCTATACAACTCTCGTTTAAGATTTTTTGCAGGAAAACTTCTGTCTAAATGGGAAGGCCCCTACGTTATCGAGGAGGTCTAACAACTTCGAAGGCACAAATCCGAAGGTGGTGAACGGTCAAAAAATTAAACACTATATCTCAGGTAATCCTATAAATGTTGAAACCAATGTTATTGAAACCGTAACCCCGGAGGAATACATAAGGGACACTTTTCAGAACGTTTCAGACTCCGAAAAGGAATAGGTATGTGGTATGGTAAGTAAACCGACTCCAAAACAATTTTAAGGCAATATTTCTCTGTTTTGGAATATTTAGAAAAATAGAAAAATAAGTAGCATTCCGGGAAGGACACGAGGGCCCCACGAGGGTGGAGGGCGCGCCCTACCTCCCTGGGCGCGCCCCCTACCTCGTGGGAACCTCGTGTGCCTTCCGGACTCCGTTTTCTTGCACGATACGTATTTTGGTCGGTAAAAATTCATTATATATTCTCCCAAAGGTTTTGACTCTCGTATCATGCAAATATCTTTTGTTCTTGTTTCGAGCTGTTCTCTGTCAGGGTTGTCAATGCCATGCATCATGTCGTCCCCCTCCCCCAACAATGGTGACAAAGATGCTTGGCTAATGAAGATAGAGCTGAAGAGGGAATAACGCATGGAGATCAACAAGGATGAAGGGATCAAGAAGGCCACAGAGAACCAAGCTCCGGCAGCAGAAGACCTCTTTCAACTTGATCACAATATTCTTACCCCAACTGAAATCAAAGCTTTCAAGATGATTGAGTTAGTTCGTATTCAAAACAAGTATCTCACAAGTGAAAATATTTTGTTGAAGGAGCACATCGTTGCACTCAAGGGCATTATTCGCAAGTTGGGGGACCTCTTACGCTCGATGTGCGACTATCCATCACCTCCATCCTCTTCACCAACAACAAAGAAGGAGACATAATCACATGGGTATGGGCACTCCCCTTGGCAACTGCCAAGCTTGGGGGAGGTGCCCCGGTATCGTATCACCATCACACTCCTATCTTTACCGTTTTTCCTAGTTCGATCCTATTAGTAGTATCTTGATCTAGTAGAATAAAGTTTATGGCATGATCTAGTTTTGAGTTTTGCTTTATGATCACTCTATGTAATCGAGTCCGAGAGCTATATATATAATAAAGATTAGATTTGAGTCAAGGGCTTGATTATTTTGCCATGATCTTGAGTGAATAAAAGAAAAGAATAAAAAGAATAAAAAGAAACAAAGAGTTCATATTGATCTTATTGAGAGTAATGACTTCACATAGAAAGACTATCTTATCTATCTATCTATCTATCTATCTATATCTATCTATCTATCTATCTATCTATCTATCTATCTATCTATCTATCTATACCTATACTAATTCTAGACTTCCTACAAATTCCTACATTAATTAGATTTTACGAGCCGTTAATCTAGCGTGGGACCAAGTTATTACGGTGTTGATTAACCCGTTAGAAATTGCCACCAGAACCAAAGAAAAAAAACATCAAGATCTAACCACCCACCAAGTTATTAGGGTGTTGATTAACCCGTTAGAAATTGCCACCAGAACCAAAGAAAAAAAAAACATCAAGATCTAACCACCCTGATTCTAAAAAAATTAGAAATTGCCACCAGAACCAAAGAAAAAAAACATCAAGATCTAACCACCCTGATTCTAAAAAAAAAGATCTAACCTCCCGTGTATAGAGTCCTGGCATGGTAAAACTATAAGCAGCCGTGCCCCTTTCCAAATATCTCATGACAGTTCCCTTCTTCTAGATCACGATCGTCCCCTACCTCTAGGTTAGCAATAACAAATTCAATCTCACAGCGATAGGCACGTACGTTGCGCAATAGCCTCCCTGCAATATGCCGACTGGCCGTCTGATGGACCGAGGCAGCAGACAGGGTTGCTCGCAGCTCTGCATACTGCATGAAGGGACGCCCAGATTGTGTCACCCGTCCACATCGCCACATGAACGAGTTCAGGTCAATCCTTCCCCATTGCCTTCCTTTTCCAAATCCTTTCCTCCACGATATAGTCCGCTCATCCACATGCTGCCTTCTTTTTTTGCGAGGGCACACGCTGCCTTCTGCTGTTTACTTACTGGCGAGATGCATGTATGTCAGGTGTGCTGGTGGGGCCGTCCTCGTGCGTCCTACGCTGCGGGCCAGTCGGCGGTTGTCTGCACTGTGTACCCCGAGGGCACGCACCCTGCGCGGGAGTTGTTGTCGCTGCTCACATGCCTGCGCTCTGGTGAGCTAAACATTTAATTGATTTTCCGTGAGATGTGCAAGTGCACAAAGCTGGCTTGGTCGATTCTCCTCGGCTGCAGGCGCACACACGTGAAAACAGCAGAGTGGTATATTAATTGGTATACACAGTACATGCATGTTGAGTCATCTGATCAATCCGTCTCCATATTTATATTGCCGTAACTATACTCTGTACTGTATGGGTAGATTGATACATAGCCATTGCTTAATGTTATACTGTATTCATCTGTGTGTACATGCAGCAGGTACAAATTCACCACGTCGTACTCAGGAGGATTTTTGCCATCCACAATAAAAATAAACGGAACATTAAGATTCTCAGTCGACTAAATTGAGAATGAGAACCTGTACTATTAACAAATTACACTTGATCTTCATGTCCCAAATTGACTTGGTAACTTTTTATGTTTTCCAACACATGACTATAAAACAAACTAATGGAAAATATTTTACGTGAGCAAATTTTATCAGATAATATCTATATATGCAATGTGTATTTTTTTTCTTAATTAGTTTTGAAAGATAGAGAAGTATACGATGCCACTCTTGCACCGTTAGGTAAAACTTCTGCAAAAGCTAATTTTGGCATGCAAATCACATGTTTGTAAGATGCTCCATGGCCAACCGTGGCATCTATGTAGGCTGAAGATTGAGGTAAGTATAGCGACCCGTGAGCTAGCATGTGAGCAATCAGCTATATATTTATATTAACCATTTATTTTGAACATCCCATTTTTTGAAGTTGTACATATTAAGCATGCAACTACACAAGCTGATTGCCCTTCATTTGTTTATACAGTAATAGTTGCAAGTAGCGTCCAAGAAGGAACATACAACGTTTTATATCATTTTTATATATGTGCGTGTTTTGCATGACATCCAACACAAATTAATAACATGAATAGGTCTATATGACAAGTACAGTGGTATAAATATATGCAAAATATTCTAAAACAGTATCCAATATTAACGCGTATTACTATCGATTCCTAAAGAATGTGCTGACACAATTTATAGAAAAAAATTGGATTAACATAGATCATAGATAATCTGCCAAAAAATTCATCCTTATAAAATTCCATTGTGTTGGTTGTTAAAGCTATGGTGGATCGTGCTACTTACCTAATGTGATGTCTAATCATGTAGGTTTAACTAACTTATTATTTGTAAGTCTCAGCCATTTTAAAAAAGTATTCTAAACCAATACCCAATATCTCCCCTTATTGTCATATATTTCTAAGAATATACTAGCGATGATTATACAAAGATAAGCTTTGGGTTCATATGGGTCATCAGTCAGTAACATGGCAATGATTTAAGCAACTATAGTTCCATCGTGTTGTATTTGTATATGGAGCAATCTTTTACATACCTTCCCTAATGTCATCTTCATTCATTTAGGTTTAAGTTATTTTTTCTAAGTCTCAGTCATTATATATTTTTAATATATTTCACGTCCAATGTGGAAATATCAATAGCCCGTGCGAATGCATGGGTTGACGACTAGTATATTTACTAATTGGAGGCACCATATAAGCCTCCACGTTAATCCTACAAAAGCTAACTAATTAACCGTCGGATCTGTAATTAAGAAATCTGTAGCCATGGGATGTACGTAATGACTTAAGCTGAATAAAAAAAACACGCTTGAGATTTAAGTTTAAAGAGCACATGGACAGAGTCCCAAACGACCAGGCCTAAGTTCTGTAGAAACAAAAATAGCGTTCCTTTTCCCCCACTTACAAAAAGAGTACCCTTGAGATCCTAAAAAATAGAGTCCCCTTGGTGCACGTCCAAAAGAAACTCCTCTAGCATCACGTTAAAAAAGTTCAGATCCCAATCCAAAATAAATTAAGGAAAATCCATACGGGTTCAGAAAAGAGGGACCTCAAGGCTCATGGTTAAAAAAGACAGTATAGGCCTGATTTTCAAAAGGAAAGGTGTAGATCTATTAGAAGATGTTGCTTGAATAAAATAAAAATCACGTACTACTCCCAAACGCCCACATCTAACCTCTATAGAAAAATGAACGTGTCTTTTCCCCACACGTAGAAAAATGAGTCTCCCGGCTATGAAAAGAGTCTCCAACACGCACGTCTATGTTCAGTGAAAATAAAAAAATGCGCCAAACAAATACGTGTATAGATATGAATATATGCCAGCAACGTGAATAAAAAGTCGTCAGGCCTCTCACTAAAAAGAGTCCACCCCTCAATCCCCAAAAAAATGAAAATTCATGCACGTACTAAGAAGATGGAGCTCAAGCCCCATGGTCAAAAAAGAGAGTGTATGCCTGATTTTGAGAAGAAGAAAAAGGTAGCGGCTGGATATGCTGCCGGCGCCAAAGAAGTATATCCAAAGCCGTACTCAGAATTCCCAAAAAACAAAAAGAACCGTTCTCAGAGATCATATGCATGCTGGCCAGTCTATGGCACAACCGACATTGACAACAACGTCTGAGTCGTTGGGACTAACTTGCATGTCTACGATAGTTGACCCCCTAATTTATGCTTCCCTTGGTCCCTCTGCTGCTCTCTTTGGCGTGAGTTTTCCTCCAATCTCTACTTCATAAAAGTGGGGAATAGCTTGCAGGTCAAAGGAACGGAATTAACTGATTTTACATGCCTCAGATTTACAGATTTCTAAAAATCGATACTTCTTTGGTGGTTTTCCATTCATGTTCATCTAATGTTAACCTTATGTGCAATTTAAATATATGAAGGTGATTTAACATTCTATTTTCACACCTTTTTCTCATGTTTAGATTAACATACATGCATAGTGCAGTGAACGATGTTGCATCGCAAACATTATTGCTTCGTTTACAGCTCCATCAAAACTAATTAGTGCATGGTATGCATCTCCCTCGGAATCTTCGCGTTTGTTTCTGTTGAGCATTAAACACATCATTTTCTTAGTTTTAAGGATTAGACCGTTGCTGTTGTAATTTCACACTTGAGAGTGCGAGAGTATCATGAAAATTCATGCACATACAAAATAGAGGGACCTCAAGCCTCATGGTAAAAAAAAAAGAGAGTTTATGCTTGATTCTGAAAAAGGGGTACCGGCCGAATTTGTTGACGGCGCCATAGAAGTATACTCAGAGTCATACTCAGAGATCATGTGTCGTCCAGTCTCTTGCAAAATATATTGACATGTCGGTTCTACTAATTTAATGTAGTTACACCTGTTCACAGGGAGACCTTACTTAGATTAATAAATCATGAATGTATTTTTGATAAAGATTAGTTTTTCTGAATATTTATGCATATGTTGTGACCTATTTTGTCGAACAAGTTTTGCAGCTACAACTAAATCAAATGTTAATATGTTATGCTTAGCCACTAAGTACTATCTACCATTTTCTTGCCGTTGTTATGATGTAACTATTGCTGAATTAAATTGATTGGAAAATTCCCTTTGTTTGCAGGTACAAGGCATTTGCCTATTTCTGCGTTAAGTTTTACTTGAGAAGGTTGTCCATATTGGTACCCTTCTACAAAGTCTACTTAATATTGTAGCTACTTGGACATAAAATCAAATATTAAGTGCATCGGCACAATGGTTTCCAAGAAATGGGTAACAACACTGTCAAGTTCCAAATGGAGATACAAATGTTAATAGATGTATTGTTAACGAAAACAAGCTATGGTGTTCTAAGCAATAAAGTGGAGAAGCTGGGTACATAATCTCTAAATAGTATATTGGTCGAAGAATAATAAGATGGAGTTTTATACCATTAGACACGAAGACTTAACAATCAGAGATTTAGTACATCTATAAATATATTTTGTTTCCTAAAATCTTGACACAAGCAGATGTATCTTGATCCAAGATGTATTTACCTCTTTCCACAAGGTTTCCAACACCTTAAGCATGGCACCCAATAAATCAATATGTCTTTGGTAATACTTCTTATGAATATTAGAAATCATAATTCTCTATAATTTAAAATAAAAAGAAATATCAAAATGACATTACTATTTCTATTGTTGCATGACTCCCTAGTTAACTAGCATGTGCTGCAGCACGGGTTGACGACTAGTGATGATTAAAAGTTGTTGGAAGTTGGCAGACATAGCTTTGGTCATCGTTGCAATTAATAGAAAGTAATAAGGAAAGAGAGGTCTCACATATAAATATACTATTATTGACACCTTTTATGATTGGGAGCACTCATTAAAATATGACATGCTAAAGAGTTGATGTTGGACAAGGAAGACAGCGTAATGAGTTATGTTTTCTTATATCTGAGATAAAGTATGTTGTCATGGATCATCCAACATGTTGAGCCTGCCTTTCCCCCTCATGCTAGCCAAATTCTCAGCACCAAGTACAGATACTACTTGTGCTTCCAAAAACCCTTAAACCAGTTTTGTCATGAGAGTCCACCATATCTACCTATGGATTGAGTAAGATCCTTTAAATAAGTTGTCATCGGTGCAAAGCAATAAAAATTGCTCTAAATATGTATGATTGATTGGTGTGGGAGAAATAATATTTATACGATCTTGTGATGTGGAAGTAATAAAAGCGACAGACTGCATAATAAAGGTTCATATCACAAGTGGCAATATAAAGCAACGTTCTTTTGCATTAAGATTTTATGCATCCAACCATAAAAGTGCATGGCAACCTCTGCTTCCCTCTGCGAAGGGCCTATCTTTTATTATTATCTTCTACCTTATGCAAGAGTCATGGTGATCTTCACCTTTCCTTTTTCATTTTGTCCTTTGGCAAGCACAGTATGTTGGAAAGATCTTGATAGATATATCTAATTGGATGTAGGGGAGCATGAGTTATTATTGTTGACATTACCCTTGAGGTAAAAGGTTGGGAGGCGAAGGTATAAGCCCCTATCTTTCTCTGTGTCCGATTAAAACTCCGTAACCACAAGTATCGCGTGAGTGTTAGCAATTATGAAAGACTAAATGATAGTTGAGTATGTGGACATGCTATTAAACTCTGACACAGACTCTTTCTGATGTTATGATAAATTGCAATTGCTTCAATGACTGAGATTATAGTTTGTTGGTCCTCAATAAAGTTTATGATGCGTACTCTGCCTTGTGAATAGATTATTACTTGAGCATAAGAAATCATATGACAATATCTATATATGTTGCTGGTATGAGAATAATCATGATGCCTTCATGTCCGTATTTTATTTTTATCGACGCCTATACCTCTAAACATGGGCACATATTTATTGTTATCGGCTTTTGCTTGAGGACAAGCGAGGTCTAAGCTTGGGGGAGTTGATACGTCCACTTTGCATCATGCTTTTATATTGATATTTATTGCATTATGGGCTCTTATTACATGTTATGTCACAACACGTATGCCTATTCTCTCTTATTTTACAAGGTTTACATAGGGGGAGAATGCCGACAGCTGGAATTCTGGGCTGGAAAAGGAGCAAATATTAGAGACCTATTCTGCACAACTCCAAAAGTCCTGAAACTCCACGAAAGTCTTCTTTGGAAATAATAAAAAATATCCAGCGGAAGAAGTTCACCAGAGGGGGCCCACCTATCCACGAGGGTGGGGGGCGCGCCCTACCCCCAGGGCGCGCCCCCTACCTCATGGGCCCCCTGTTTGGCCCTCCGATGCCCATCTTCTGCTATATGAGTGAGGGAGTCCTGGATTAGGGGGTCTCCGGACAGCCGGACTATATCCAATGGCCGGACTGTTAGACTATGAAGATATAAGATTGAAGACTTCGTCTCGTGTCCGGATGGGACTCTACTTGGCGTGGAAGGCAAGCTAGGCAATATGGATATGGATATCTCCTCCTTTGTAACCGACCTTGTGTAACCCTAACTGTCGGTGTCAAAACCGGCAGATCTCGGGTAGGGGTCCCGAACTGTGCGTCTAGGCCGGATGGTAACAGGAGGCAGGGGACACGATGTTTTACCCAGGTTCGGGCCCTCTTGATGGAGGTAAAACCCTACGTCCTGCTTGATTGATATTGATGATATGGGTATTACAAGAGAAGATCTACCACGAGATCAGAGAGGCTAAACCCTAGAAGCTAGCCTATGGTATGATTGTATGTTATGGTTGTTGTCCTACGGACTAAAACCCTTCGGTTTATATAGACACCGGAGAGGGTTAGGGTTACACAAGGTCGGTTACAAAGGAGGAGATATCCATATCCGTATTGCCTAGCTTGCCTTCCACGCCAAGTAGAGTCCCATCCGGACACGAGACGAAGTCTTCAATCTTGTATCTTCATAGTCTAACAGTCCGGCCACTAGAGATAGTCCGGCTGTCCAGAGACCCCCTAATCTAGGACTCCCTCAGTAGCCCCGAACCAGGCTTCAATGACGATGAGTCCGGCGCACAGTATTGTCTTCGGCATTGCAAGGCGGGTTCCTCTCCAAATTCTGTGTACCTGTCGAAATAGTGTCCGGTTTCTTGTGAATGTTGCACTCCTTGGCTTCCACGCCCAATAATAGCCACTTTCCACGTGTTGAGCGAATGTGAAGAGCTAGGGTGTTTTCACATTTACCCCCCTAGCTGTGTGAATGAGCCGTCTATTAAAAAGACGAGGATTCAGATCCAAATCACACCATCCTCCCTTGGCGAGCCTTCATCGGAGCGCGCCTGACAGAGATCCATTCCATCATGGCCAGTCAACGCAGCTCCTCCTCTCGCTCCCCTAGCTCCAAGCCTGGAGATTGGGAGAGATGTTCCGTCCCGCACAGCAAATTAGTGATGCTTCAGACCAAGGGATTTCTTCCCCCAGCATACATGGTCCCGGTTCGAGCCGGGCTCGCCACCTACAATGGCGGAGAGCAAGCGGAGAGCCTTCCCAATCCCTCCATGGGAGAGCGGGTATGCCTTGTCCCTTATTTGGTAAGAGGGCTCAGATTCCCAATTCATCCGTTTCTCCGGGGGCTCCTGGAGTTCTACGGCCTCCAGTTGCACAACCTTACGCCTGCCTCCATGCTGCATATCGCGGGATTCATAGCCCTTTGCGAGTTGTTTTTTGGGCTGTGAGGCTCATTTCGCTCTGTGGAAGAAGCTGTTCTGCCTTGTGCCCCATTCTCAGAAGGGGTCAATATATCAAGTGGGCGGAGCCGAAGTGTGGCTTCTTGCCGGGACCGGATACCTGTTCGGAACCCCAAAGAAGACGTCCGAAGACTAGCCTTCAGAATGGTTTTATATAGAAGACGTCCCCCTCCCGGATCCTATTCGGATCGGCCTTCCTGAGTTCCACAATGCCCCTTTGAAGAAGCGTCGAAGCTGGCGTCCACGGAGCCCCCTGGAGGAAGATGACAAGGACGTTCTTTACCTGATGAGCCGGATAAGTTTTTTAGCTCGATCCGGATTGACCATGATCGAGGTCATGGCCATATGTATCATGCGGGGGGTGCAGCCACTTCAGTATAGAGGCCACCCCATGTGGGATTTCAACAGGGAGGATGACGCCACCCGCTACGGCCGTGAAGGGCCGGGATCGGTTGCTAATCTAATAAAGATCTTATTCACTTTGTACAAGGGAGAAGAGGAGGAATTCCTTCGTGTCAACCCGCAAGGTGGATTTTCTATGTACAATCCTTCGAGCTGGGTAAGCGGAGACTTTTTCTCGCCCATCTGTTTCATATTTCCGCAATTAAGTATTCAGTCTAGCGATTTCTACGCAGGAACTGCGCCAGGCTGTAAGGAAGATAAACAACCCCCCTCCACAACCCGAGGACCCTGGACGGTCCCTCGACCCGGCCTCCCAAGAGGATCCGGACATATCTGTGGAGCTGATCGATGGGGTGTTTTACCAATCGAGGAATGATAATGCTTTGGTGGCCATTACAGCCGATTACCCTGGGCTAGTTCCAGCCTCATAGGTGACTGAGACCGAAGTCCCAGCACTTCAAAAAGGGATCCGTCCTTGCGTGTTTTTGATCGCCATATAACAGCCGTGTTTTGCAGGGGAGGTCCTCGAGGCAGAAGGCCGAGCCTGCGGCGACTGGCCAACAAGGGGCCGTGAGGCCAGGCAGGCTGAAAAGACCCGCCGTCCGGATTGAGACACCGGCGCAGCGGTACGGCGCACCGTCTTTATTGCAAGACATTATTCTCAGAGGCGTATTAACGCCCATGCCTTCTTTTCAGGAAAAAGAGCGCTCGCCGGACTATACCCGGAGAGGCTACCAATCGTGCCTCCACAAGCCAGGCTGCGAGGCCGGATTCAGAGGCGGGAACGAATACGAGGCATGCGCCGGGTGCTCCTCCGACAGAGGATGCGGATAAACTGTGCGCCACCAATTCCGAGGTGGAAAGTGCCATGAACCACAAGCGTCGCCAGACTGTTCTTCGTGACGCTTGTTTCTCCCAAGAGGCATTGGATGCCTTCAACTCGGGTGATGCGCACCTCCGTGCCGCTTAAATTGGTCTAGCCAGAGCCACGGAGCAGTATGTAAAAGACATACGGGTGAGAAAATTTGGTGATTATATATATCAGTAGCCCCTGAGACTTGAAACAATTAGGATAACTGATTTAAGGATCATTTGTTATGCAGGTTCTTACAGAAAAGAATACTCAACTGTACCAGGAGCTGGAAGAGTGCAAAGCCCAACTTCAGGCCGCACTGGCCGCAGCAGGGGAGCCCAAAGAGACCCCCTCTGGTAACATATCCTTCAAATGATAAGTATCATATAGAATGCGGCGTGTATGCAGATCTGACGATAAAATTGCAGATGACACTGGAGTAAATCCGGATAAGCAACAGCTCTTACGCCAGCTGAAGGCCGGTGAGAACGTGCTTACGAGGGTGAGGCAGGAGAAAAATGATCTCCTAGATGCCAACACCAAGCTGGGCGTGGAACAACAAGATGTTCGTGCCCAACTGTCGGACTCTGTTAAGGAAAATCGGTGGCTTCGACGCGGCATATCTAGTAAGTGCTTGAACGAACTTTGAAAAAGAGTTCGGTGAGGAAGCTGGCTGACAGAGTTATGTCTGTAGGTATGCTAACAGGTCATCCTGCCGAGGAAATGCCCGGTTCAATGGGTAACCTTCTTCCCGAGCTCTCATAGCTGCACGAACGAGTTCGGCAGGTGATGCAAGGCGTCGCCCAGGCCTTGTGGCCATCCGTCTCCATACCCGAAGGCCTTGGAGAGCTTGCAGAAAAGCTAAAGGGAGCGCGGCGGCGCTTCCGATTATGGAAGATATCGGCCTGCCGTCAGGGCGCCAGGGAAGCCTGGGCAATGGTGAAGACACGGTACACGAAGGCTGACCCGAACCACATGGCCGAAGTCGGACCTGTGGGGCCCGATGGGAAGGAGATCCCTGTGAGCTTAGTGTACGGCCAAGTAGAATTGGCCGCAAAGTATTCCCAACAGGACTGTAGATTAGACAGCCTATTGGATGGTATTGAAGAGGAATTCAACCAGTCAAATTGACTATGTAATTTTAAAGTGACATGTATCATGCCTTCTAGCCGGATTGTAGATCGTTTGTTGTGGCGGACCTTTTTGCTTCGACGTCGGGACCCGACAGTCCGGAGTGTATCCGAATACCCTCTCGGTTATGTAAGAACCGGGGCATGCATGGAGACCAGGCGTAGGGGTCATTAGTGCTTTATCGGACAAGTGCCCAACTAGTTATGTTATATTACATGGGTAGTAAGAAACATCTTCCAGGGAGAATAGTTCCGTTAAGGGTTCCTTTCCCTGGGTAAGCATGCCCTAAAGTGCATGTCCGGACTGCGACAAGAAGCGCAGAAAAAGAATCTGGGGGCAGATATGGATAATAAATAAAAGTCATCTTTTGTTCACCGACCGAATATTCCCTTAAGAACGCTAGCTTTCGGCTTCACCCAGTCTGAGGTACACGTCCGGCTGACCCGGCGGTAACAATCGCAGAGGTGCTCCCCTTATGCCCTAGCCGAATTAACGGGAATGTAGGGCATAAATACAAGAGCCAGGCAACCCAGCTTGGCCAAAACTTAAGTCATATCGATGCATATAATGGTGAAAAAAGGTACATGCGGAAGTATAACACATGTGTTGGGCGTGAGGCCCAGGTAAATAATTTAAGCTTCTATGAAAGAAGCCCCCAGGTATGAAGAGTGCGGCTAGCGCATCTGTAATGTATAAGTGAGGCACAAGGTGGCCCTTGAAGGCCTAGAGAAATAAAAGAAAGAAAGGGAAACAAGACAGATGATGCATATGCAAAAAATGGATAAAGGGAGGGGACTAACATAAAGTCCGGTGCTAGGCGTAGAATCTTCGAAGCCTGGCTGCGTTCCATGGGTTCGGCTCGAGTCGACTAGTCGATGCATCCCGCAGTCGGTACGCTCCACTGGTTAGAACTTGGTCAATAATGAAGGGACCTTCCCATTTGGGCTCGAGCTTGTTCTTTTTCTTATCCGGCAACCATAGAACTAGTTCGCCAACGTTATAAGTTTTGGCCCGTACTTCTCTGCTTTGGTATCTGCGAGCCTGTTGCTAGTAAAATGTGGAACGGGCTTTGGCTACGTCACGCTCTTCTTCCAAGTTGTCCAGACTATCCTGCCGATCGAGCTCGGCTTCTCTTTCTTCGTACATGCGCACTCGAGGTGAGTCATGAATTATGTCACAGGGCAGGACTGCCTCTGCGCCATACACCATAAAAAATGGTGTATATCCGGTACTACGATTCGGCATGGTCCGCAGCCCCCAGAGTACGGAGTCGAGCTCCTCTACCCAGTGCGTGTCAAACTCCGTTAAGGAGCGCACTAATCTGGGTTTAATGCCGCTCATTATAAGACCATTTGCTCGTTCGACTTGACCGTTGGTTTGTGGGTGATAGACTGAAGCATAATCGAGCTTGATGCCCATTTTGCTGCACCAGAGTTTTACCTCGTCGGCCGTGAAGTTCGTGCCGTTATCAGTGATGATGCTGTGGGGGACGCCATAACGGTGTACAACCCCGGATATGAAATCAATTACCGGTTCGGATTCGGCTGTTTTAACCGGTTTAGCCTCTATCCATTTGGTGAATTTATCCACCATGACCAATAAGTATTTTTTCTTGTGGGTTCCCCCTTTAAGGGTCCAACCATGTCAAGCCCCCAGACCGCGAAGGGCCATGTAATGGGGATTGGTTGGAGGGCCGTGGGTGGCATGTGGCTTTGATTTGCAAAGAGCTGGCAACCAGCGCAACGTTGGACCAAGTCCTGTGCATCTGCCCGGGCCGTTGGCCAATAGAATCCTGTACGGAAGGCCTTGCTTACAAGAGCCCGGGCTGCGGCATGATGACCGCCGAGTCTGGCGTGAATTTCTGCCAAAAGGTTCCGCCCTTCCTCTTCGGAGATGCACCTTTGAAGGACTCCGGTAGCGCTTTTTTTGTACAATTCTCCCTCATTGACCCTGTAGGCCTTGGATCGCCGCACTATGCAGCGTGCCTCATTTTGGTCCTTCGAAAGTTCCTGTCTAGTTAGGTAGGCCAGGAATGGTTCTGTCCACGGGGCAATAATGGTCATTATTTCGTGGGCTGAATGTGTTATTTCGGTGGCGTAGCCTCCGATTGTGTCAGAGAGTTCGGTATCGGGTATTTTGGCCGGGTCCAGACTGTTGTTACCGCTGTCCCCTTCCCATGCTACGGATGGCTTGAAGAGCCTTTCCAGAAATATGTTGGGAGGGACCGCATCACGTTTTGCGCCAATGCGGGCGAGGATATCCGCCGCCTGATTGTTTTCCCGAGCCACATGGTGAAATTCGAGCCCCTCGAACCGAGCTGACATTTTTAGGACGGCATTGCGATAAGCTGCCATTTTCAGATGCTTGGCATCAAAGTCTCCATTTATTTGGGATATCACGAGGTTCGAATCCCCGCGCACCTCTAGGCGTTGAATGCCCATGGATACTGCCATCCGGAGACCATGTAGAAGGGCCTCATATTCGGCTGTGTTGTTGGAGTCCGTATACATTATCTGTAGTACATATTGAACGGTATCTCCTGTTGGGGACGTCAAAACGACGCCAGCCCCCAGACCAGCCAACATTTTGGAGCCGTCGAAGTGCATGATCCAGTTTGAATATGTGTCGTACTCTTTAGGGAGTTCGGCTTCCGTCCACTCAGCGACGAAGTCAGCCAAAACTTGCGACTTAATAGCTCGCCGTGGCTTGTAACTTATGTCGAATGGGAGGAGCTCAATGGCCCATTTGGCAATCCGGCCCGTCGCGTCGCGGTTGTTTATAATATCATTAAGTGGTACTTCCGAGGCTACCGTTATCGAACACACTTGAAAGCAGTGCCGTAGCTTCCGGGATGCCATAAATACAGCATACGCTATATTTTGATAATGCGGGTGTCGTGATTTGCATGGAGTAAGGACAGTGGACACATAGTAAACCGGCTTTTGAAGGGGGAATTTGTGTCCGTCCACTTCTCGCTCGACGACGAGCACTGCGCTTACTACTTGATGAGTTGCCGCAATGTATAATAGCATTGGTTCACCAATGTTTGGCGCGGCCAGGACTGGGTTTGTTGCCAATATGGATTTTATTTCGTTGAGTCCGGCCGTGGCGGCATCCGTCCACTCGAAGTGTTCGGTGCGCCGGAGGAGGCGATAAAGGGGTAATACCTTTTCTCCCAAGCGGGAGATAAAGCGGCTTAGAGCCGCCACGCATCCAGTCAATTTTTGTATTTGTTTGAGATCTGTTGGGGTAGCCAACTGTAACAACGCTCGGATTTTGGCCGGATTAGCTTCAATACCTCTACTGGAGACAATGAATCCCAGGAGCTTTCCGGCTGGTACGCCAAAAACGCATTTTTCCGGATTGAGCTTGATGTCATATGTTCGGAGGTTGTCGAATGTGAGCCTCAAGTCGTCTACTAGAGTTTCGACATGCTTGGTTTTTACGACCATGCCGTCTACGTATGCCTCCACTGTTTTGCCGATCTGGTTTGCCAGACATGTCTGAATCATGCGCTGATATGTTGCGCCGGCGTTTTTGAGCTCGAAGGGCATTGTGTTGAAGCAAAATGGGCCGTATGGTGTGATGAATGCCGTTGCGGCTTGGTCTGGCTCTGCCATTTTAATTTGATGGTAGCCAGAGTATGCGTCGAGGAAACACAATGAATCATGTCCTGCGGTAGCGTCGATGATTTGATCGATGCGGGGGAGGGGGAAGGGATCCTTTCGGTAGGCCTTATTAAGGTCCTTAAAATCGACGCACAAGCGCCAGGATTTGTCCTTCTTTGGTACCATCACCAGGTTTGCTAGCCAGTCCGGATGTTTTATGTCTCTGATGAATCCGGCCTCCAATAGCTTGGCTAGTTCCTACCCATGGCTTGTCTCTTAGGTTCGGAGAAACGTCGAAGAGCCTGCTTGACTGGCTTGAATCCTTTTAGGATATTTAGGCTATGCTCAGCCAGCCTACGTGGGATTCCTGGCATGTCTGAAGGGTGCCAGGCAAAAATGTCCCAGTTCTCGCGTAGGAACTCAGTGCGGCGTCGACATCAGGGTTTAATTGTGCCCCGATGGAAGCTGTTTTTGTAGGGTCTGTTGGATGGACTTGGAATTTGACTATTTCGTCCGCCGGTTTAAAGGAGGTGGACTTGGATCTTTTATCGAGTATCACGTCGTCCCTGTTCACCATGGAGCGCAGTGCAGTTAGTTCCTCGGCCGCTAGGGCTTCGGATAGTGCCTCAAGGGCCAGTGTAGCTGTCTTATTTTCGGCGCGGAGTGCTATGTCCGGATCACTAGCAAGAGTGATGATTCCGTTGGGCCTGGGCATTTTGAGCTTCATGTACCCATAATGGGGTATGGCTTGGAAGATTGTAAACGCCTCCCGCCCTAATAGAGCGTGGTATCCGCTGCTGAATGGGGCCACTTGGAATGTAATTTCTTCGGACCTATAATACAGCGTGCTTCCCGACTGGGGATGATTCCTCTAAAGGTTGTGCTACTTTTCTCAATGCGGCTCCAGTCTATTTCCATCTTTTGAAGAGTTTCCTCATAGATGAGGTTTAATCCGCTGCCGCCGTCCATGAGTACCTTGGTGAGTCGAAAGCCGTCCACGATTGGACTGAGGACCAGTGCGGCTGGTGCTCGGGCTGTTCGGAATTTAGGTTCGTCACTGGCATTGAAGGTAATAGCCGTGTCACTCCAAGGATTTATTTCTGCTATGTGGCAGATTTTGGCCATGCTGCGGAGTGTTCGCTTGTTTCTATTATTTGACGCGAAGGTCTCAAAGACCGTTAACACCGTATTGTTATCCACGGGATGGTGCTCTGTGGTATTTGGGAGGTGTAGATCCTCACCACTTTTGGCCACCTGCCGGAGTATCCAACATGCTCTAAGGTTGTGCGTTGGTATTGCATCCGTTGTACTATGAATTTTGTAGGGTCCGTTGAGCCATCCCTCTAGTACGGTTCCATGCCCCGTAGAGGGCTTTTGCTTTTTGGTAGTTAACCCAGGTGTATTGTGATAATGCACCCTTTTATTTAGGACTGGGTTTGTATTTAGGGCCGGATTATCCCAAAATTTTATTTCGGTTTTCCAGGCGCTTTCCATCGCATAGTACTTTCGTACTATGGACACCAAGTCGACAAAGCGTGTAATTTCGCGACGACTTATGGCGTTGAGGATTCCCTTGTCCGTGCAATTATTGCAGAAGAATGAAATTGCGTCTTCCTCGCGGAAGTCTTTTATCCTGTTCATGACCAGGGGGATCTGGCCCAGTAATGGTGTACTGTTTCTTCGGGGTCTTGCCTAATTTGGGATAGATCGCGTATGTTTGGGTGGGTGGGTGGAATTGAATCCGAATCCTCACCCAATCTGAGACACAGGGGCCAAGGAGTTTCCGAACTCGGAAGTTTGGATTATTGGATGTTTTCTGATAAATCTAGCCCGCTGCCTGATTCTAGGTTTAGGCCTTGAGTGACGTCCTCCACTCCGTGGGTATCCGGCTTGGAGGGATCAGGAATCCGGTTATAGCTAGTCCTTAAGATAGATGAAGGGTTGCCACATTGTTCCTCCACCACTGCAACGTGATGGGTGACCTGGGGAGAGTTGATCTCTCTCAGATCGGGTTTAGGCCCAATCTGATCGTAGTCTGTAGCGACTCCCAGGGCGGCGATGCGATCCAAGAGCTCGTTCAGGGAAGAGAGCTCCATTGGATCTAACTGCTCGGCGAGTTCCGAGTTGACATGAAGATTGCTTTCGATGATCCGAGAAGTCATCATCGGTGCAGCGGCCGAACAGGCGGTCATAAGAAAACCACCTAGCCGGAGAGTTTGGCCGATAGCCAAAGCTCCCTCAGCAACAGTGCCGTCTTTAAAGACGGGATGAGACATCCTTCCTGATGGCGACGGCACAGCGGAACTCTCAATGAAAGCACCAATGTCGGTGTCAGAACCGGCGGATCTCAGGTAGGGGGTCCCGAACTGTGCGTCTAGGCCAGATGGTAACAGGAGGCAGGGGACACGATGTTTTACCCAGGTTCGGGCCCTCTTGATGGAGGTAAAACCCTACGTACTGCTTGATTGATATTGATGATATGGGTAGTACAAGAGTAGATCTACCACGAGATCAGAGAGGCTAAACCCTAGAAGCTAGCCTATGGTATGATTGTATGTTATGGTTGTTGTCCTACGGACTAAAACCCTTCGGTTTATATAGACACCGGAGAGGGTTAGGGTTACACAAGGTCGGTTACAAAGGAGGAGATATCCATTTCCGTATTGCCTAGCTTGCCTTCCACGCCAAGTAGAGTCCCATCCGGACACGAGACGAAGTCTTCAATCTTGTATCTTCATAGTCTAACAGTCCGGCCACTGGAGATAGTCCGGCTGTCCAGAGACCCCCTAATCCAGGACTCCCTCACTAACCCTCTCCGGTGTCTCTATAAACCAGAGAGTTTTAGTCCGTAGGACACAACAACGACAACATGCAATCATACCATAGGCTAGCTTCTAGGGGTTAGCCTGTCTGATCTCGTGGTAGATCTACTCTTGTACTACCCATATCATCAATATTCATCAAGCAGGATGTAGGGTTTTACCTCCACCAAGAGGGCCTGAACCTGGGTAAAACATTGTGTCCCCTGCCTCCTGTTACCATCCGGCCTAGACGCACAGTTCGGGACCCCCTACCCGAGATCCGCCGGTTTTGACACCGACATTGGTGCTTTCATTGAGAGTTCCTCTGTGTCGTCGCCGTTAGGCTTGATGGCTCCTACTACCATCGATGGCGATGCAGTCCAGGGTGAGACTTTTTTCCCCGGACAGATCTTCGTATTCGGCGGCTTTGCACTGTGGGCCAATTCGCTTGGCCATCTGGAGAAGATTGAAAGTTATGCCCCTGGCCACCAGGTCAGGTTTGGAAGCTTAAACTACACGACCGATATCCGCGGAGACTTGATCTTCGACGGATTCAAGCCTCTGCCTTGTGCGTCACGCGGTCACTATGAGTATGGCTTAGCGCTACCATCGGATAGTGTTCAAGAGATCGCACAGGCAGCCGCCCCGACCCTCAATTCGGAGCCAGGTGCGCCTTCCGCGGACGGGTGGATGGACCCTGCCACGGAGGCCTTACCCTCAGCGGCGATCGAGCCAAACATCGACCTTACCTTTCACGAGAGCCGTGTCGTTAAACTGTCGGATCCTTCTCCGGCCACGGACTGCGAACTGCCTGCGCCCATTCATATCGAATCCGATTGGGCGCCAATCATGGAGTTTACCTCCGCGGATATTTTTCAGCACTCGCCCTCTCGAGACATACTGAACTCATTAAGGTATCTCTCCTTGTCAGGAGGATCCTGGCCGAACTATGTCTAGCAGGACTGGGATGCGGACGACGAAGAAATTCGAGGCCCACTCACCACCCACTTAGTAGCCACTGTCGATGACTTAACCGACATGCTCGACTTCGACTCCGAAGACATCGACGGCATGGACGACGATACGGGAGGCGAAGAGGAACCACCGCCCACAGGGCACTGGACAGCCACCTCATCATACGATATATACATGGTGGATACACCCAAAGAAGGCAATGGCGACGAGATAGCGGAGGATGACCCCTCCAAGAAGCAACCCAAGCGCCGACGTCAGCGGCGCCACTCTAAGTCCCGCCAAAGCAAAAGTGGTGATACCGGCACAGGAGATAATAATACTCCGGATAGTGCCGAAGACAACAACAATCCCCTCCAGCAAGATTTAGAGCAGGAGAATGGAGGAGCCAGCCACTACAAGAAATATGTCAACTTATGACCTTCTGTCAGTGACCCTGGAAGAATTGGTCATAAATCTATGACCATTTTATACCAACTGGTCAAAAGCTGTTTGGGGGGCTCCAAATCCTAAACCATCGCAACCATTTTGGTCAGAAAGGTCGTAATTTCCTTACACGAAATGGTCATAAAGCAGACAGCACTAGTCTGATGCCTTATTTCTAGCTGATCATGACCAATATAGATGGTCATAACCTTGTAAATTGTGGTGGGTTGCTATGACTAGGCGCCACCTCATCAGTTTTGCCTATGTGTCATGTCCATTGTCAGTTTTTGCCCTAGGTTGTGAAGCAACCTATATTTCTGTCATTCCCAAAATTCCCAAAAAAATCTCATAAATTCTTTGGGTCATATCTTCATCAAATATGTAAAAGTCCTTCCTTGCCTAGTTCAAAACTAATTCAACAATATTCATTTTCCTATTCTGTTCACAACAACACTTTATGAAGGAAGTGCTATTTATATATTCTTGATTGCCCTAGGAAATTTTGGGCACTCTTTTCTATCCAAATCATTACCGCATGACAAAATTCAGCTCCATTTGCCTAGCAAATCTTCCTCGGCAAATTTCCAAAGTTTTTGTCCACCTAGAAGCATTGTGAAGGAAGTTCCTTTTTTATATCACGAAATGACATGAAATTTATACAGTTCCTTCATATGCCCAAATTATCACCCTCCTCCAAATTTCAGCTCAGTCAAATCATCTATGTGAGCCCAGGTTCAATTTATATTTTATGGCCAAATTGGCACGTTGCAAAGCAAGTGTTATATAGACCCCTCCTATTACCCTCAAACTTTTCGGGAACGCTTCCATACCCAAATCATTGCCACATGATAATATTCAGCTCAATTTTCCTAGTAAATCTTTCTCAGGAAATTTCCAAAGTTTCTACCTCGAGAGAAGCTTTTTGAAGTAAGTACTAGCTAGGCTTACCCAAATGATCTGCAAATTTACCAGCGCATGACCATACCTATGTAACTTACCTACACCAATTTTTAGCTCATTTAATTCATCCAATCTCTCTCACTAGTTTTCCCAAGTTTTTGTCCATAGAAGAGCATTGTGAAGGAAGTACTACTTTGGCATGTCCAAATGGTATCAATTTTCTACAATGCTTTACTATGCCCAAATAACCATCCTCCACTAAATTTCAGCTCAATCCATTCATTATTTTGAGCCCAGCTTCAACATTCATATTTTTGTCCAGTGTGGTACTTTGCAAAGCAAGTACCACCTAGGATCCTCCTTTTGAGCTAAAAATTTGTGAAGACATTCTCCTTAGTAGATGATCATTCTCAGCCAAAACTCAAGCCCATTGGCCATGTGCATTTCCCGTACCGCTAATCAAACACTTGGCTGCTTATTCATGTTTGAGCATCGATCGGTCTCCTCGTGAGAATCTTATGTTGTGATTTTCTTCCTATCACCTACCTGGGGAGTGCCCAACCCACTAGACATGCCTAGGCTGCCCAGAACACATGGCAACGCCATGGTCACGCGGTGACCACGCGGCGGGCATGCGAGTTTACGTGCTCTAGAGTTGGGGGCCTCGGCCACCGCCCAAACCTCGACGTATCGCCACCAAACCATGTATTTATGATTAAATATGTACTTATGTAACTAGAAATGATTTTCGAACAAAATAAATACCAAACTATGAGGCAGCTGCAGTTCAAATTTGACCCGCTTCCTACTGAATCAGCGGGAATTTGTCTTTTTCACCAGAGGTGGATCAAAACTTTTGACACCCAACCATTTTGTCAATTGTGCATTATATATGGCCTAGAATTTTAGAAAATTGATTAGGTCCAATTTTGCAACAAATATATGGTAGGTCCTTCACAAAAAAACTCATTTTGGGCACTCAAAAAAATGTAAAATGAATTTTTCGTGCAAAGAAAATGAAAACTTCCTTAGGCAACATTGTTTGGAATTCCAAGATGCACCCTTGTGCACAATATGAGATCATTTGAACAAACTATGCCATGAATGTGGCCATAAGATTGATCATTTGGCTTGAAAGCCATGAATCTTCACACATGATAGCTCATTTCTGAGAACACTTTTTTAAAAGAATTGCCGTATTACAAGTTTATTATTTTTACTGGGAACTTGGCCATATATAATGACACAATGCGAAGGTTTCCCAATTTTTTGATTTTTTTTAACTTTTTATGCCCGTTTCAAAATGCGTTCAAAACGGCGGGAATGACCGTTCCTAGCTAGTGGTTGAATCTTGAATTTTTTTGGTGTTTCTTTGATTAAATAGATACTTATGTACCTAGAAATGATTTTTGGAAAAAATAAAGAGCAAACTACGAGGTAGCTACAGTTCAAATTTGACCCGCTTCCTACTGAATCGGCAGGAATTTGTCTTTTTCACGAGAGGTGGATCAAAACTTTTGACACCCAAACATTTGGTCAATTGTGCATTAAATATGTCCTAATATTTTATAAAATTGATTTGGTGCAATTTTGCAACAATTATTTGGGAGGTCCTTCACAAAAAAACCTCCTTTTGGGCACTCGAAAAATGGAAAATGGTTTTTTCGTCCAAAGAAAATGGAAATTTCCTTAGGAAACATTGTTTGCCATTCCAATATGCACCCTTGTGCACAATATGAGATCATTTGAACAAACTATGCCATGAATGTGGCCATAAGTTTGATCATTTGGCTTGAAAGCCATTGATCTCCACACGTGATAGCTCGTTTCTGATAACACTTTTTTAAAATAATTGCCGTATTACAAGTTTGTTATTTTTCCTGGGAACTTGACCACATATAATGACACAATGCTAAGGTTTCCCATTTTTTTGATTTTTTTATGCCTGTTTCAAAATGCGGACAAAACGGCGGGAATGACTGTTCCAAGCTAGTTGTTGAATCTTGGAATTTTTTTGGTGTTTCTCTGATTAAATAGATACTTATGTACCTAGAAATGATTTTTTTAGAAAATAAAGAGCAAACTACGAGGCAGCTGCAGTTCAAATTTGACCTGCTTCCAACTGAATCGGTGGAAATTTGTCTTTTTCACGAGAGGTGGATCAAAACTTTTTACACCCAACCATTTGGTAAATTGTGCATTAAATATGTCCTAGTATTTTAGAAAATTGATTTGGTCCAATTTTGCAACAAATAGATGGTAGGTCCTTCACAAAAAAACTCATTTCGGGCACTCGGTAAATGGAAAATGTATTTTCCGTGCACAAAAAATGAAAACTCCCTTAGGCAACATTGTTTAGAATTCCAAGATGCACCCTTGTGCACAATATTTCTAGGTACTAATCAATTTTTTGATTTTTTTAATTTTTTATGCCCGTTTCAAAATGCGATCAAAACGGCGGGCTTGACCGTTCCTAGCTAGTGGTTGAATCTCAGAATTTTTTTGGTGTTTCTTTGATTAAATAGATACTTATGTACCTAGAAATGATTTTTGGAAAAAATAAAGAGCAAACTACGAGGCAGTTACAGTTCAAATTTGACCCGCTTCCAGCTGAATCGGTGGAAATTTGTCTTTTTCACAAGAGGTGGATCAAAACTTTTTACACCCAACCATTTGGTCAATTGTGCATTAAATATGTCTTCGTATTTTAGAAAATTGATTAGGTACAATTTTGCAACAAATATATGGTAGGTCCTTCACAAAAAAACTCATTTTGGGCACTCGAAAAAAATGGAAAATGAATTTTTCATCCAAAGAAAATGAAAACTTCCTTAGGCAACATTTGGTCAACTGAACATTAAATATGACCTAAGATTTTATAAAATTGATGCTGCCCAAATTTGCAACAAATATTTGCTAGGTTCTTCATAAAAATTCATTTTGGGCACTCAAAAAATAATTCTCTTACAAAAAACTTATTTCTGAGAACACTTTTTAATGATATTTGCATTATTCAAATTTTGTTATTCTTACTGAAAAGTAGGTCACACTTGGTGACACAATGCAAAGTTTTTTGATTTCTATTTGTTTTTATAAATTTTCTAGGCCGTCAAATAGCAGACATGTTTTAACATCTTATTTTCAATCGATTATGACCAATTTAAATGGTCTTAAAATCATCAAAGGGGTACCGCATTTTAATTGGTCCAAAACCATCTCACGCGGATAATGGATTAGCACCGTCGGATGCGCCCGGATCCAACGGCATCCCACACCCCCCCTCATCCACCCACGAAAACCCTAGCTCACTTATCCCCATCGCCACCGCCGCTCCCGCTCACTTTTCCCCCGCCGCCGCATGTCTCCTCCCATCGTACTCCTCCTCCCTCATCCTCGTCTCGTCGGTGCCGCCGCCTCCTCCTTTCCTCCCCATCCCCGGCCTCCTTTCGCGGCGCGTGATCCCCTCTCCCCTCCCCTCCCCTCCCGATCCCACCCACCGAACCGATCCTGATCCAGTCCAGATCGAGAGAGAGCGAGCCCCCTCCCGCGATTCCCACCGCCGCCACCCCCCACCACCGCCGACCTTATCTCCGCCACGGACCCTCTCCCCTAGCCTTCACCCCCCAGATCCACCAGTCCAGGCATGGCCATGGTGTCACGATCGGCTTTCTTGCTGGCGCGCGCGTGCGTGCTTCACGCCGGCCACGGGTCTCCGGTGGCTCGTTCCCCGCCCTCCCTGCGCTCCAGATCCGGCCCCAACGAAGCCATGGCGAGTCCCGTCGCGGCGTCTGGCCACCCGGTGACGGCGGGGATCTGCTGCTGCAGCGCCTCCGCGCGGGGACCTGTGAGGCCGCGCCGTCCCCAACCCCAAGGTATTTTCCTCTCCCGTCGTGCCCTGCGTTGAGCCCGTGCGTTTCTCCTTCTCGAGACGAGGTTCTAACGATGTCATGCGCTCCTTTGGTGTTCGATTTTCATTCCCGCAGATGTCGTCCGAGGCGTTCAAGCTGGTGCTGCTGGAGTCGGTGCACTAGCACTCCACCGCACACATGCGACAACGCGGGCGGCTGCTTAGGGTTCCGGGTGGTGCTGCTGGATTGTTATTACTTTGCTCTTGCTTCTGATTTTGCTCTGGTCTCTGATGCGAATCTTCGCTGCTCTTCCTTTCCCTTGTAGCGTGCGTGAGCCGATGGAGCGTGGGAGCGAGATGAGGCCCGTGCACAACAGCGTGGACACCGCTCGCGCTTCGATAATGCCCTCTGTGTGAATTTTTAGTATCCTACATGTTGCTACTGGTTGGGTCATTTAGCGAGCTTGCTCTGATCATTATGCTGTTGTAGCAGAGTTCACGGTTGCTTAGTAGTTGCATCGTCTGTCTCTGTTTTTTAAGTGCAATCGCTGGTTTGGGTACCTCACATATTCGACTGCTACTTTGTGTCATTTGATTGGTGCCACAGCAAGGGCTCGACATGATTGATGCATCTCGTTATGATATCACCTGGTTGCCAACTCACATGTGCATGTCGGGTACCTGGTTGCTGTGTAATAGGAGGCTGTGGCGGTGACCACCTAGGTGCAAGAGGAGATTCTCCGTGAAATGGGGAACGATATATGCTCTATGCTTTTCTGGTTTGCTTGCTCTAGCGATTCTTATGCATATGTGAAGTTAGAATTGACGATAGCCTAGTATGTCTTTCAGTCTATGCTAGTAGTGATGCCCAAATACAGAATGTAGGCATGACCCTGTGAGAAAGTGTTCAACGATTGATATTATATTGTAAGATAATTGTGCTGAACACTGAAGGAAATAAATAGTATTTTATTATGATAACCAATATTTTTATATTCTCAAAATAGTGTTGTACAGGTTAGGTCCAGGGAGTAAGTTATGAGTTGATAGCAGTAACAGTGTAGTGATGTTGTATGCAAGTCAAAATTTTGAATAACCAATTGCATCATATTGTAATCTTTGGTGCTTTGGGATCAATTCACCATCTGGTCCCGGCTAACCATTCAGTGCTTTGGTGCTTTGTACACATGCAAAGCAGTACTAATCAAACTAGCCCAACAAACTGAGTATTTCCTTTGGCCACAGGTGCATGCAGCTGTTCTTGTAAGAACAGACAGTAGAGCAGAGTAGATGTATCATCATTAGTTTTTGTTGTTGATTTATTAGTAAGTTATAATCCTGCAACAATTGTTTTGGTTGCGGACAGCTTGTGCAATATGTTCTGAAGGGTATTCTTCCAATATGATAGCGCTCTGCAGCCTGTGCTCATTTTTATTGCGTGTTTTCCTTGTGATTTATTCGTCTGATGTCTGATATGTTCTGAAGGGTATTCTTAGGCTCCTTATTTTCTTTTGACTGATGTCTTGCTTCTGGGGCAGCATTGCACATCATTCTCCTCCTTTATTTATTTTGCTTTGTACTTTGCTGTGGTGTTGAACTGCCGCTGTTGGATGAACAGGAGGTTTGGCCAGGAACATGGCCTTGTCTTGCTTGAGGAGGAGGGACGAACCTAGGCACCGGCCCAGTTCCGCAACAAGGGGTCTGCTCCTCTGCTTCCAAGGCAACCAAGTTGCTCTCTCTGAGCTCGATGAGTCCAGCCCGGCCACGACCACGCACCGCTCCCAGCAGGTAGCACCTCCCTCTCCCTCTGCTCACTCACTTGCTGCTAATCTCCCTACATGGGCTTCTGCTATTGTAATTTCATAATGGTTGATGTTTGTTAGCTTGTTAAACGGCTTGCTTTTTGCTAATGGCCCATTAGGTAGAGCAGCTATGCACCTGGTGGAGGTCATGGCCTTGCTGCTTCATCAGTTTTTTCCTTTGGGTCATTTGCAAGAAAGAATTTTTGTCTTTGTTTTCATTTCCTTGCTCTAGTCAAATTCATCGTTTTTAATACTAGCACTAGCACATCAGAGTACTAATACTTGCTAGATTTTGAGTATGCCACTGCTGCTAAAACAACAACAGCAACTTGAACATCAACCAAGTTGCTGCACTCAATTAAATTAGCCTACCGACTAATCTAGTATGTTATTAATTGTTGCTCTTCCATTGTTTTGGTATCTCTTGGTTTGCAATGGTATAGCTATATGATGAATACACATCATGATATATACTTGATGAATCTGCCTGCTACATCTCAACTTGTGTATCTGTTTTGGTATCTCTTGCACTGTGTATCTGTTTTCTTGTATGAGTGGGTATCTCATTTTAACTAGTTGGAGAACAAAAAGCATGGTACTAGCTAGCTCAATTTGTGTTATCATTCTAAATAAATGTCATTTTCTTGAATGGTCTGTTCATAATATATTTTCATGTCAAGTTTCGCCAGCGTGAGGCAAGCGACCGAGGTGGCTGCTGCTGTGACCGAAGATCAGAAGAAGCTTGGAGATGTGCACAACAGTTTTGGTGCCCCTGTATTTGTTTCTGATTGTATGTACACTTGATGGATCATGCAGATGTGCTGTTCTGAGTTTCATAGAGTGATTTTTGGATTTGATCATTTAATTGTGAGAATTATTGATTGTTTGCTGTTGAAATGTGTAAAATTGAAATCTGTGAATGAAAAAGGCTGAATGTTCGTCTATTGGATCGAATAATATTTGTGCTCTAAAAAGGCTATGGCCCAAACAATAGTGGACTGGAATATTGTGCATTTATGAAAAACAAAAACAAAAGGCTGAATGAAACCTAATGCAAAATGGCCTAAGCCCAGAAAATAAAAAGGCTAAATTGTAGGGCTTGGCCCATGAATCTGACCAAAAATTGATAGAAAAAAACACAAATAGGTTGAATTATTGGGCTCGACCCATGTAAAACACCTAATCGGACCGGGCTGAATCTTGTGCCACATCAGATTGCCACGCTGGATGCCTATGTGGCCTGGGGAGGTTGCTAGTGACCAAAACGCCACAGTAGACGTATTTTGGTCGTAAACGTTTACGACCATTCCAGAAGAAAGGTCGCTAATGTCAGTTTATGACAGCCAGCTTTTGACCTTATGTTTTTGGTCACAAAAAGGTCACAAATGGAAATTTGTGACCATTCAGTGACCAATAGTGGTGGTCACAAGTTGACACATTTCTTGTAGTGAGCCCTCCTGAGAGAGCGACAGATGGAGAAGAGGAAGATGACAATTACATGCCCCACTCCGAAGACGAGGCAAGCCTCGGCGACGACGAATTCGTTGTGCCATAGGATCCCGTCGAACAAGAGCGCTTCAAACGCCAGCTTATAGCCACGGCAAATAGCCTTAAGAAAAAGCAGCAGCAGCTTCAAGCTGATCAGGATCTGCTAGCTGACAGATGGAATGAAGTCCTCGCGGCCGAGGAATATAAACTCGAGCGCCCCTCCAAGAGTTACCCAAAGTGCAGGTTGCTACCTCGACTGGAGGAAGAAGCATATGATACGGCTGATCGGCCACCTCGTGGCCGCGATAGAGAGGCATTCCAGCCAAAAACTCAGCCTCCACCCCGACGCCATTCAAATAAAAAGGCATGGGGAGATACGCTAGACCTGCGAGACATATTGGAGGACAAAGCAAAGCATGCAAGATCGATCTACAGATTACGAGGGCGCGCCACTCTGCGAGACGATAAACGTGACGCCGGATACAGCAAAAGCAAATCCGGCCGGGCCGAACACAGCGGGCAAGACCCATTCGAGCTTCACAGACCCCTTATGCTTCACAGACGAAGTAATGGATCATCAAATCCCAGAAGGTTTCAAACCTGTAAATATTGAATCATACGACGGCACAACAGACCCCGCAGTATGGATCGAGGATTTCCTCCTCCACATCCACATGGCCCACGGTGACGACTTACACGCCATCAAATACCTCCCACTAAAGCTCAAGGGACCAGCGCGACATTGGCTTAACAGCTTGCCAGCCGAGTCCATCAACTGTTGGGAAGATCTAGAAGCCGCATTCCTCGACAACTTTCAGGGCACTTATGTGCGGCCACCAGATGCCGATGACTTGAGCCACATAATTCAACAGCCAGAAGAATCGGTCAGGCAATTCTGGACTCGGTTCCCAACAAAGAAAAATCAAATTGTCGACTGTCCGGATGAAGAGGCTCTAGCGGCTTTCAAACACAACATCCGCGACGAATGGCCAGCCCGGCACCTTGGTTAGGAAAAGCCGAAATATATGGCAGCCCTCACGACACTCATGACCCGCTTTTGTGCGGGAGAAGACAGCTGCCTAGCTCGTAGTAATAACATATCAAAGAACCATGGTACTTCGGATACCAAGGACGACAATAGCAGGTCACGTCGCAACAAACATAAGCGCCGCATTAACAGCGATAATAACGAGGATACGATAGTCAATGCCGGATTCAAAGGCTCTATACCCGGTCAGCGGAAAAAGCCATTCAAACAAAGTACGCCGGGACTGTCCAGCATGGACCGTATACTCGATCGCTCGTGCCAAATACACGGCAACCAAGAAAGGCCAGCCAATCACACCAACATGGATTGTTGGGTGTTCAAGCAGGCCGACAAGTTAATTGCCGAAAACAAGGACAAGGGGCCACATAGCGATGACGAGGAGGAGCCCCGGCAGCCACACACTGGAGTACAGAAGAGGTTTCCCCCACAAGTGCGGACGGTGAACATGATATACGCAACCCACATCCCCTAGAGGGAGCGGAAGCGTGCGCTCAGGGACGTATATGCGTTGGAGCCAGTCGCCCCAAAGTTCAACCCATGGTGCTCCTATCCGATCACTTTCAATCGTAGGGACCATCCCACTAGTATCCGTCATGGCGGATTCGCCGCACTGGTTCTGGACCCAATCATTGACGAATTTCACCTCACTCGAGTCCTTATGGATGGCGGCAGCAGCCTGAACCTGCTTTATCAGGACACAGTGCACAAAATGGGTATAGACCCCTCAAGGATCAAACCCACAAAAACGACCTTCAAGGGCGTCATTCCAGGCGTAGAGGCCCATTGCACAGGCTCAATTACACTGGAAGTGGTATTCGGATCCTCGGATAACTTCTGAAGTGAAGAGTTAATCTTCGATATAGTCCCGTTCCGCAGTGGTTATCATGCACTGCTCGGGCGAACCGCATTTGCGAAATTCAATGCGGTACCGCATTATGCATACCTCAAGCTCAAGATGCCATGACCTCGCGGGGTTATTACAGTCGATGGAAACACAGAGTGCTCTCTCCGAACAGAGGAGCACACTGCGGCCCTCGCAGCAGAAGCGCAAAACAGCCTCTCAAGGCAATCTACCAGTTCGGTGGTTCAAAACCCGGACACCTTCAAGCGCGCTCGGAGCAATCGGCAGATAGATCGCCTGGCGCGATCTGAGCTCGCATAGCAATGCAGCCCCCACACCAGTCCCAGCCAAACGGCGAAGCTCGTGCCATGCGTACATACTTACGCATTAAAAATACCATGGGCACGGGTGGGGACGGGGGGCACACCGCGGCACGCCCCAAGACGCGGCTTAAACCACACTAGGGGCTTCCCGTTTGGTTATTTTTCTCTTTTTTCAGGACCTTAATCTCTGGAAACCCTGTCCGGCAGCACTATTGCCGAACACATGATGCAGCAACCAAGGAGGCAGAAAAGCTACGTCACACCACGAAATTCCCAGGTGGATTACAATAACGAGCGAAATATTTGATTTAATACTATTCCTCAGCTTGCCCTTGGAAGGGACATAGTCCCACTCTTTTCTTATCGCACTATCTGTATCATTCTGCTTTAACGCACCTTTTTGAATAAACAATGCATACCATCACGACTATTATTGCATTCTTGTTATATGTGTGTGTGTGTGTTCATTAACGACGCCTTGAAACCGTACACTTTGGTACGGCCAATACACCAGGGGCTTACGTACCCCACAATATGGTGTGAAAAGTCTGAACACTTTCACAAGTGCGGCACCCCGAACTTATAGCATTATATGCATCAGCTCCGAATCATGTCTTTGGTCAAATGTTGGGTTTGCCCGGCTCCTATGTTTTGGTACCTTACGTTTCGCTCGATCAGCTAAGGTAGCGCTAGGAGAACTACTGCGATTGTGCCCCGGTTCTGCCGGGCTGAGCACCTCAGTAGAGAAAGCTAAAACTGACTGTCATGATAAGGCAAGATACTGGTCGCTGTTCGGCGAGGTTTTCGAGTCCCTAAAAACTTATGCCACTTAGGGCGAGGGGCCGGCCCTATCCGGCTTGAAGGCGTGTATCGCGCCCTGAATTCGGCCTTCCGAATACCAGGGGCTTCGCCAAAATTTAAAATTATAGAATTCTATGGCTAAGTGAGAGTGATAAAGCATTATTAGTGTTGCCTTGTTCGTTGTGCTGAGCACCTCCCTCGAAGGACCCAAACATGGGAACAAGAGTGCTCAGGTTTATCCCGAACACCCCAGCACTCGTGGCATGGGGGCAAAAGCCGAGGACTAGCCATCTCTCAGATTGGATAAACAGCCAAACAGAAGGTAATATTTTAAATTCACACAAGCGTTGCATAGCGCATATGAAACAAGTTTTCATCATACAAGATCACACGAGCAAGTTTACCCAAATATGACATCCTTTTAACATTCGTCCGCCACAAGACGGGCACCCTTCAGGACACCCTCATAATAAATTTCGGGGGTGCGATGCTCCTTGCCCTGCGGCGGCCCTTCCTTGATCAGCTTCGCGGCGTCTAGCTTGGCCCACTGCACCTTCACACGGGCGAAAGCCCGGTGTGCACCTTCGATGCAGACGGACCGCTTGACGACCTCCAGCCATGGGCAGGCATCTACAAGCCGCCTCACCAGGCCGAAGTAGCTGTTCGGAAGGGCGTCGCCAGGCCACAGCCGGACTATAAGGCCCTTCATGGCCTGTTCGGCCACCTTGTGCAGCTCGACCAGCTGCTTTAGCTGGTCGCTCAGAGGCATCGGGTGTTCGGTCCCAGTATACTGAAACCAGAACAGCTTCTCCCTTGAGCTTCCCTCCTCGGCCTGGTAAAATTGTGCGGCATCCGACACGCTGCGGGGCAAATCTGCGAATGCTCCTGGAGAGCTCCGAATCCGGGTAAGTAATCGGTAATTTACTTTTACATGCTTGCTCTGCATATAGAATTCCTTACCCGCCGTTATCTTCTTCATTGCGTCGATCTCCTGGAGGGCCTTTTGGGCTTCGGCCTTGGCACTTTTTGCGCCCTCGAGGGCCGCGGCAAGCTCAGACTCTCGCGTCTTTGAGTCAAGCTCCAACACCTCGTGCTTTGTCATGAGAGCCTGGAGCTCTTGCTGCACCTCGCCCACCCGAGCCTCTTGTTTTTCCCGCTCGGTGCGCTCCTTGGCTGCTTTATCTTCGGCCTTGGTTAGCACTTGCTTCAGGGTCGCCACCTCGGTCGTGGCCCCTGGTAAATATACGATGATCCCGTCATTTTGCAATCGCATCTTTTTTATATATACATATATATAGACAGGGTATTACTTAACCTTGTTCTCCTTGAGCTGCCTCTTGGCAAGGCCGAGCTCTTTCTTGGACCACTCGAGGTCCTGCTTCAGTACGGCAACCTCCGCAGTCAGTGCGGCGGACGCCAGCAGCGAAGCCTGCATACGCGTATTGACATACTTATATTAGACTCCTGCGATATTATTTGATCCTCTGTTCGGCTTTTCTTTGTGAACACCGAACGAAGCATCAGGGGCTACTGTCTATGCGGTAATATTTTTCCTATATTCTAAAAACACTTACCTCAAAACCTGTTAGAAGGCTGGCACATGCTTTAGTCAATCCGCTCTTGGCGGACTGAATCTTCTGGACCACCGCACTCATAATAGTACGGTGCTCCTCATCGATGGAAGCGCTGCGAAGCGCTTCCAACAGATTGTCCGGCGCCTCTGGATGGACAGAGGTCACCGGCACAGGCGTCTTGCCCCTCTTGGAAGGAGGCCGCCTGCCTGAGCCTGGAACCACTGGAGGTTCCGGCGCGGTGTTCGGCTGAGGGCCGAACTCGGAGCTCTCAGGGGCCCCGTCCCCTCGGGTCCCGGAGTCCGGAAGGTCGCCTTGAGGTGCCTCCGGGACTGTCTCCCCTCGACCCGGGGCCTCTTGAGACAGCAGCTCGGCATCGTCAGCAGGATGACGGGAGGTGGCGGTCGGGACTGGATCGCTATCCATGTCCGACGAGCCCAGGGAGCCGTCCGATGATACATCGATACTGGCTTGTGGCGGCCTGCATAGTTATGTTCGGCATTAGGGAAAGCAGTGCGACAAAGGAATGCTATGAGTTACTCTGGTATCTGAATACTTACAATCTCCCCAGGGGCTTGGCCCTGGGAAACCACTCGTCTTCACCTTCGTCGGCGGCGGTGGAACTGTCCGGAAGGAGAGTCCTTCCCTTCTTGGACCCTTCGCCCCCCCAGTTGGGGCGGCCTTCCTTTTCTTATCTCGGCCAGCTGGAGGGGGAGCATCTTCTTCTTCTTCCTCGTCTTCGGGGGAGGAGTGCACCGCAGAGTCATCAGACGGTGAGTCCGACGATGCCTGGCGTCGGGAACTCTTTCGGGTTCCCTTGGCCTTCTTGGTCTTCTCTGGCACCGTATAAGGAGCCGGAGTCAGCATATTCGCCAGAAGAGCGTCCGCTGGGCCTTCGGGCAAAGGAGCCGGACATTCGATCTGTCCGGCCGTCTCCTGCCAGTCCTGTCAAAGGTACGGGAGTTTAGATCCCGCATGGAATCAATCTATAAAACATAAGTATCCTATGAAAGGTAAAACAACTTACCGCACTGGCTTGGCGCTTCGCGCTGAATCCGCGATCCTCAGTAATGGGAGGGGGGACCTCGGCGCTTTTGAACAGCACCCTCCAGGCATCTTCGTGAGTTGTGTCGAAGAGCCTCTTCAGAGTTTGGTGCTGCGCCGGGTCGAACTCCCACAAGTTGAAGTCTCGTTGTTGGCACGGGAGGATCCGGCGGTGGAGCATGACCTGGACCACGTTGACGAGTTTGAGCTTCTTGTTCACCATGTTTTGAATACATGTTTGGAGTCCAGTCAGCTCTCCCAAACTACCCCAGGACATGCCCTTCTCTTTCCAGGAGGTGAGCCGCGTGGGGATGCCAGATCAGAACTCGGGGGCCGCTGCCCATGCAGGGTCACGCGGCTCGGTGATGTAGAACCACCCCAATTGCCACCCCTTTATGGTTTCCACAAAGGAGCCCTCGAGCCATGTAACGTTGGGCATCTTGCCCACCATGGCGCCTCAGCACTCCGCCTGGCGGCCGCCCACAACCTTCGGCTTGACATTGAAGGTCTTCAGCCATAAACCGAAGTGGGGCTTGATGCGGAGGAAGGCCTCGCACACGACGACAAACGCCGATATATTGAGGATGAAATTCGGGGCCAGATCATGGAAATCCAGGCCGTAGTAGAACATGAGCCCCCGGACGAATGGGTGGAGAGGGAATCCCAGTCCGTGGAGGAAATGGGTAAGGAACGCTACACTCTCATGGGGCCCGGGGGTGGGGATGAGCTGCCCCTCATCTGGGAGCGGGTGCGCGATGTCGTCAGGCAAGTATCCGGCTCTCCTCAGCTTCTTGATGTCTCCCTCCATGATGGAGGAGACCATCCACCTGCCTCCCGCTCCGGACATGGTGGGGGAAGGTTGAGGTGGGAAGTGCGGACTTGGGCGCTAGAGCTCGAGTGTGCGAAAATGGATGAGCAAAGGAGGAGGAAGGCGTGGATGAAAAGGTGAATCCTTATCCCTTTATATGGGTGGACGAAACTATGCGCCCCCCACTAGCCTGGTAAGACTCGCTTATCCCCCAAGAGCCGTAATCGATGGCGTGGTTGGGTTACCCACGCCCGTATTGATGAGAATCCCGTAATAAGGGGACATGATCTCTGCTTTGACAAGACGTGTCAAAAAACTGCCTCGCGTTATGTGCGGGGCTAGTTTAAGGAAACAGTTCGAATAATCACCGGGCCATGACATAACGTCATGCTGCCAAAACAAGTCAGCAAATTAGATTTGCGAAAATATTATTCTCTCTACGGTGGTATGTGGAACTTATTTTGCAGGGTCGGACACTATCCTTGTATTCAAATTCTTCTGTGGTGTCTTCGGAGGAGGAACCCGCCTTGCAATGTCGAAGACAATACTGCGCGCTGGACTCATCGTCATTGAAGCCTGGTTCAGGGGCTACTGAGGGAGTCCTGGATTAGGGGGTCTCTGGACAGCCGGACGATATCCTTTGGCCGGATTGTTAAACTATGAAGATACAAGATTGAAGACTTCGTCTCGTGTCCGGATGGGACTCTACTTGGCGTGGAAGGCAAGCTAGGCAATACGGATATGGATATCTCCTCCTTTGTAACCGACCTTGTGTAACCCTAACCCTCTTTGGTGTCTATATAAACCCCCCCCCCCAACCCCGCTATCGTCGCCATCATCCCACTACGCTGGAGACCCCCTCGCCGTGATGCCCTCCCGCCCCTACGCCATCGCGCCTCAACGCCGCCCCATCGCCAGCGCCGCTTGTCGCCCATCGACATCGACGCCCACGACGCAGCGACCACCGTCGCCGACCATCGCTGCTTGAGAACTCCGCCGACGCGCCATCGACCCCGTCGCCTCGCCGCACTCGTCCCCGACGACCCGGACGCCGCCCCTTCGTCGTCCTCCTTCCCGAGCCCACTGCCACGAACCCTACGCCGCCCCTGTGAGCTTCCCCCTCCTCCTCTCTTCCTCGCGCTCACGCCATGGCCTCCTCCCTGTGGCTCTGCTGACGCCGCCGTGGCCTCGCCGCGCCCGGCGTGCCCCGCGCCTATTGGTGCCCGCCCTGCTCGCCCTACTGCGCTGCGCTGTTGCTGCCGCCTCTCCCCTCTCGGCTTACGAGCCGCCGTCGATGCTCGTCGCCGCTTCACTGCTGCTGCCTAATGCTACTGCTGCTCAGCGCCGTGGCCCCTGCTCGCATGCTGCCGCCGCAGAGTGCCGATGGAGCGCCGTGGCCACCGGCCTCGTCCCGCGGCGCTCATCGCTGGGTCCGCCCGCACCACCGCCCGTCACCCGTTGCGCTCGCTGCCCGTTAACTCGCCCCGTTAAGCCCCCTGGGGCCTATGACAAAGGGGCCCCACCCCCAGGAACTTTAAAAAAAAGAATAAAAATAATAGTAAAAATAATAATTAATTAGTTAAGATAATTATTTAACTTAGTTAATCCTGTTAGTTAATCTAATTAACACTGTTAATTAGCCTTAATTATTTGATTAGGTAAACAATGAATGACAGTTGGGCCCCACTGCCTTGTTTGACCGGTCAACGGTCAACGCTGACCGCTGACATCATGATGACGCAATAAATGTTTTCGAATTAAATTAATTTCTGATAAATCTAAAAATGATTAAATCTTTTAAAATTCATATAAAATAAACCGTAGCTCAGATGGAAAAACTTTGTACATGAAAGTTGCTCAGAACGACGAGACGAATTCGGATACGCAGCCCGTTCGTCCGCCACGCGTCCCTAGCATAGTGAACCTGCAACATTTCACCTCCGGTTCATCTGTCCGAAAACGCGAAACACCGGGGATACTTTCCCGGATGTTATCCCCCTTCACCGGTATCACCTAATACCGCATTAGGGCACCCCTAGCACCGTTACTTGCCTTGTCATGCATCGTTAGGCATCTGTTTGCATTATATTTATTGTTTCTTCCCCCCTCTTCTTCCGCTAGACACCGAGACCGATGCCGCTACTACCCAGTACGACTACGGAGTTGACGACCCCTCTCTCTTGCCAGAGCAACCAGGCAAGCCCCCCCTTTGATCACCAGATATCGCCTACTCTTCTCTATACTGCTTGCATTAGAGTAGTGTAGCATGTTGCTGCTTTCTGTTATTCCTATCCTGATGCATAGCCTGTCCTTGCTACTACTGTTGTTACCATTACCTGCTATCCTACTGCTTAGTACAGGATGCTAGTGTTTCATCAGTGGCCCTACACTCTTGTCCGTCTGCCAAGCTATACTACTGGGCCGTGATCACTTCGGGAGGTGATCACGGGCATATACAATATTCTTTACACTGTTACATTACTGGTGATATTGTTTGGAGATGGGGGCTGAAGGGGCAGGTGGCTCCATCCAGGTAGTGGTGGGCCTGGGTTCCCGACGGCCCCCGACTGTTACTTTGTGGCAGAGCGACAGGGCAGGTTGAGACCACCTAGGAGAGAGGTGGGCCTGGCCCTGGTCGGCGTTCGCAGATACTTAACACGCTTAACAAGATCTGGGTATTTGATCTGAGTCTGGCCATTTGGTCTATACGCACTAACCATCTACGCGGGAGTAGTTATGGGTATCCCGGCGTCGTGGTATCAGCCGAAGCCTTCATGACGTCAGCGACTGAGTGGCGCGCGCCGGATTGGAACGTAAGCCTGCTCTTGTATTAAGGGGGCTAGTTCTGCTTCCGGCCGCGTTCGCAACGTGCAGGTGTGCTAAGGGCGATGGGCCCAGACCCCTGTGCGCTTAGGTTTAGACCGGCGTGCTGACCTCTCTGTTGTGCCTAGGTGGGGCTGCGACGTGTTGATCTTTCGCGGCCGGGCATGACCCCGAAAAGTGTGTCCGGCCAAATGGGATCAAGCGTGTTGGGGTATGTGGTGCACCCCTGCAGGGAAGTTAATCTATTCGAATAGCCGTGATCTTCGGTAACAGGACGACTTGGAGTTGTACCTTGACCTTATGACAACTAGAACCAGATACTTAATAAAACACACCCTTCCAAGTGCCAGATACAACCGGTGATCGCTCTCTCACAGGGCGACGAGGGGAGGATCATCAGTTAGGATTATGCTATACGATGCTACTTGGAGGACTTCAGTCTACTCTCTTCTACATGCTGCAAGACGGAGGCTGCCAGAAGCGTAGTCTTCGACAGGATTAGCTATCTCCCCCTTATTCTGGCATTCTGCAGTTCAGTCCACCGATATGGCCCTTTACACATATACCCATGCATATGTAGTGTAGCTCCTTGCTTGCGAGTACTTTGGATGAGTACTCACGGTTGCTTTCTCCCTCTTTTCCCCCTACCCCTTCTACCTGGTTGTCGCAACCAGATGTTGGAGCCCAGGATCCAGACGCCACCGTCGACGACGACTCCTACTACCCCGGAGGTGCCTACTACTATGTGCTGCCCGCTGACGACGACCAGGAGTAGTTAGGAGGATCCCAGGCAGGAGGCCTGCGCCTCTTTCGATCTGTATCCCAGTTTGTGCTAGCCTTCTTAAGGCAATCTTGTTTAACTTATGTCTGTACTCAGATATTGTTGGTTCCGCTGACTCGTCTATGATCGAGTTCTTGTATTCGAGCCCTCGAGGCCCCTGGCTTGTAATATGATGCTTGTATGACTTATTTTATTTGTAGAGTTGTGTTGTGATATCTTCCCGTGAGTCCTTGATCTTGATCGTACACATTTGCGTGCATGATTAGTGTACGGTCAAATCGGGGGCGTCACAAGTTGGTATCAGAGCCGAGTGCCTGTAGGAATCCTCCTGCCACACTCCTTGGCCGAAGTTGAGTCTAGTCGATGAAAAATGTTTTACTAACATGGCTGTGCGGCCCATGGGCCCACGTCGCCATTGGGTGGTATTAGGATCTTTTATTCCTCGTCTATACTCTGGGACTCTGATCTCTCTTCTATTCGGGTTAAATGATTTTACTAAAATCTAACTTTAGGTTCTCGAAAATACTTCCTCCCGAAGAGCCCCATTCAGGCCAGATGATCGCCTGCTGCACCAGAAGATTTCGTAGTTACTCTCTGCTACTCTTTCGAGACTTTGTGCCCATCGCCTTTGTAAATTCCCTACAACTGTTATATCATTAAGGATAACTATATCCACTTGCCCTTTCAAATCCCATTGATCTTGTTATTACAAGATACACCAAAAATTCTCTGTATTGTTCCAAGAATATTTTGTGCCTACTGACTTGCAGTTCCTCGCCACCTGAATACCCCTACGGATAATTCCTCGCTCTTACCGAGTATCCGCTCATCCCCAGTCGTTCATGTGTTTCACATAAGTCCTCGAAATACCAATTGATTTTCTGAAAACCCTCAGCAGCCCATTGCTCTTGATTTCCTTGTCTTCCTGCATTATGGTTAATTCCATACTTCTAGTAATCTCCGTTGACATCCTCTGTCACTATCATTTCGAGTCACTTGATTTGATATGTCGCGAATGCTCGCAATCCTCAATCAGATCGTAGAATTCTTCCTTCCGGCTCAGACGTCATTTTGAACATGAGTTGGTTCTCGACCATTCAAATAGTTGTCGATTGTACCCCTAAGGCTATTCAACTTATCCAACCCTAATCAGAGTGTTGCTTCTGATCCCTTGATTTGAAAATCATAATTCCTTTGCATTTGAGCTTAAATTAGTCAGTTGTTTCTATGGTCTGATCTCCTTACCTTTTTCCTTCTTCTGGTTGAGTACCGATGCTCACATCAGATCCCTTGTGGACCACCAGATCATTTGTTGGATTTTATCTGACAACGTCCTTCATATTCAATAAGTCTGTGAGCCTTTCCTCGGATACATAATACCTTTGGTAAATTGTATCCTCTGCTTTCTCAAGCATGCTCTACTATCGAGCTTGTGATATTTATTCTTGAAATTTGTGGTATATGTTCCTAAGATGCCCTGATGGGTTGAACCTACGCCTTCCCTAATCCTTGTGAACCTGAAAGTTTTCACGAGTCATACTCTTCTGGTGCTTCCCCAGATTAAATTTCAACACAGCAACTTCTTCGAAGACGAGAAGTGAATGAAAGGTTATGCATTGGAGAAGTGGGAGTCGACCTTGAACTTTGTGTTCATGCCCATGGACACGATGTAGATCTTATCATTAAAGCTTCTCTTAAATTAAATTATTCCTTTGGTATGAGTTCATCTTATATCCGGGATCTGGCCTTTTGCAATCATGGTTTCGACCATGTTCTCTTTTAGGTACCGTTTCTCGTGCAAGTTTAAGCACTTGTCTTCTGCAGAGCAATACCCCAGTCCAACCTCTACTTTGATCTGTCGTCGAGTATTACCCCCTGGTATCTCGAGGATACCACGGGATACATAACTTCTTATGAGTTCTTCATCAACTAATATTCTTGCCGATTCCATTTTTCCAACGGGTTCTCAGTTGTTAGAACCCCTCAAGGACACCGACAACTGAATTGAGTCCGCACTACGATTCAACAACTCTTGGAAACCTTCATTACTTACGAGTCTGAACTCGATCACGTCATTCCGAGCCTACTCGGCTATATCATTATCGTGCCAAATTTTAACTGTGCTACCTGGTCCTTCTTTCCGGAGCACAATTTCGACGATGGGCTAAGCTTACGTTGATCTTCCTTGTCTTATCGTTTCACCTCAAACAACAAACTTGATTTCAAGTTTGTGTCGTACCCATGGTTCCAACAACCTTTCGCTTCATCATTCGTTTGACTTGATGTCATCGCCGACCGATTACATCTCCATGAAACCTCTCGACAGAAATTGTCATGATCATCATCAACATTTCGAGCTCCTCAAGGATATCAATTGAATTCCTGATGAGAAATACCATCCTTGCCCTTGATGATTTGTGTTATCATCGACCACTCGATTGCCTTCCGTTCAACACAAACTTGTTCGTGTTTTGTGTTATACCTTGAGATCCTTGCTATCCAGCATTTGTTCTCCTTTACCTTGGAGTATTGCCATCTTTTATGTCAAGAATGTTGTGAGAATTTCACCACCTCTTAAGAATTCTTGGTATCGTGATACTTCTCACCATCACCATTCTTTCTTGGTCCTCGTGTTGATTCCAACCGGAGTACCAACAAGTGAACGGTGTTGTTTGGATTCTGCACTTCTAGCAACCCTATTGCTTTGAAGTTAATGGTCGGCCGTTCGTTCTTAGACTATTGATTATTGAATCACCATTCTGACATTGGTCGTGCAACCCAACCCATATTTTGGGCGCACCTTTCAACCAATGTTTAATTGTGTATGTTTTCCGTGAGCATACTTCTTTATATCATTTGATCTGACAAATGTTATCTCCTTGTTCACTTAATTGTGGAAATCCATCTTTTGTTAATCTCGATGAATTGTCGCTGATTCCATCAGCCACCTCCTCATTCTATCCTTGATTTAATAATGAACTCATGATTCGGAACTTGCTTCCACAGTTCAATTCCCGAGAATCTTACAATGTCGTCTCGTCAATTTGTCTTGCACCTTTTCTTCTCAGGCATCTTGAGTCTGAGGTTTCCTAACACCGATCAGATCTGAATCTCGGTCAGATATGATGGTTGGAACATACTTTCAAGAGTTATAACATTGATCCTCATATGACCTGGTAAGGTGATGTCATGCCAGCACACCTGGCCGGAGGACCTACTGTTATAGTTTTCTTATTAGCAAGGTTATCCATTCTTCCATGAGGAAATTGCAATACTTATACTATAAGTTGTTCCTGATGAATCCTTGGTGTATCCAAAGTACGACCTTTGCTTGAAGACTATGTCAATGCTATCTCGAAGCATGTCTATGGAACTCCGATTTTCAACAAGAACATTTAAAGCCCAATGCTAAATGTTTCCTGCTAAATTCTCCAAACACCGTTGTATGGGTAATGCCATGAAATCTCTCTCCCCTTACCTAAAGAGTTTTCTACATTATATCATGTCATGGATATCATGCTCTGCTTATCCTTGGAAAGGATATACCCCTGAAATATGTGTTTGAACACATTTTCCTTTCCATTGTTTTCTTTAACCTTTCTTGCGACCAATATGATCTAAGCAGTAACAATTCCCTGCTTATGTAAACACCTCGGTGTACAATTCTGTCAGTGAGACCCTGTTTCTACTGTTGATGTCTTTCCGGTAACCGCCGATGGACGAGAACTTTGCCTACTGATACGCCTCGTTCAACGAGCAGGAAAATGGTTCTCCTCATCCCTCGCCCTTGGTACCGACGTTGTTGCCAACATAACTGACAGGCTAAGCTCTGACCTACTTACTATCATGACCGTGCAAGATGTCACTGCTCCTATTAAAAAAACCCACATGGTGGGCCCATAACCCACAGTCCCACAGGATCGAAACCTGACTCTCGTGTACACCCCATATTCCCGAGGTTATTCCTCGCGCGTGGCCTCGTATGTAATTCACGGGCCACCGTCCTAGTGATCTATTCTGGAAACAGATGCAATATTCAATCTCGTTGCTTTGGACCCCTTTCGCGTGTTGTTTCAGACATCGAGCGACTGCCTACCCGTTTGAAACTTCTCATGGTACCTTCTTACTTTACTCTCGATAATTTCTTAAGTATCTATTCGAGAGTTACTTCTACCACATTCTCTCAGTTATTTGCCAGGTAGTTGACCTTGAAGGTCCGTTCTTCAGTAGTTACCCCTTATCATTATCGTAAGTACGATGGAGTTCCTGAAGAAAGGACGACAACCTCATCATGGTGCATTGATGCATAGGAATGAAGACATCAGCGCTATGGATCGACCACTTCGAGAAGAGCAACCAAGACCAAGAAGAATCGTTAGAATTTCGTAACCTATTCTTCCCCCTTACTCCCCTCTTAAATCTCGGGACGAGATTTCTTGTAGTGGAGGAGAATTGTGACGCCCGGCTAATCAAGCTACAGTAACCTCTGATAATGATGCCACGTCACCACTCTTACTGTTGTAAACCTCGCGATGATTCAATCCCGTTTGAATTCAAAATTCAAAATTAAAGCAAACAATAAAAGTTTTTCAAATTTTAAAACAAAAGTGTTCGGGAGATGCCATATTTTACATAAGTAAATATGGTGTAATAAACACAATTTTATAAAATGCCTAAGTATTTTAAATAAATAAAAACAAAAAAAGGAAAATAAATAACAGAAAGAAACTAACAAAAAAAAGGGAAACCCCCCTCCCACGGCCTACGGGCCCAGCTGGCCGCCAAACCAGCCGGCCCAACCGCACCTCTCCATAACCCCCCCTGGACCCCGAAACCCTAGCCCACGTTCCCCACTCGCTCCTCCTTCCACCCCCACTCGCTCGCTGCCCCCCCGATCTGGATCGAGATCGGGGCGAAGACCAGAAGTCGCCCGACGCCACCCCGCTATCGTCGCCATCATCCCACTACGCCGGAGACCCCCTCGCCGTGACGCCCTCCCGCCTCTACGCCATCGCGCCTCAACGCCGCCCCATCGCCAGCGCCGCTCGTCGCCCATCGACATCGACGCAGCGACCACCGTCGCCGACCATCGCTGCTTGAGAACTCCGCCGACGCGCCATCGACCCCGTCACCTCGCCGCACTCGTCCCCGACGACCCGGACGCCGCCCCTTCGTCGTCCTCCTTCCCGAGCCCACTGCCACGAACCCTACGCCGCCCCTGTGAGCTTCCCCCTCCTCCTCTCTTCCTCGCGCTCACGCCATGGCCTCCTCCCCGCGGCTCTGCCGACGCCACCGTGGCCTCGCCGCGCCCGGCGTGCCCCGTGCCTATTGGTGCCCGCCCTGCTCGCCCCACTGCGCTGCGCTGTTGCTGCCGTCTCTCCCCGCTCGGCTTATGAGCCGCCGTCGATGCTCGTCGCCGCTTCACTGCTGCTGCCTAATGCTACTGCTGCTCAGCGCCGCGGCCCCTGCTCGCCTGCTGCCGCCGCAGAGTGCCGATGGAGCGCCGTGGCCACCGGCCTCCTCCCGCGGCGCTCGTCGCTGGGTCCGCCCGCACCACCGCCCGTCACCCGTTGCGCTCGCTGCCTGTTAACTCGCCCCGTTAAGCCCCCTGGGGCCTATGACAAAGGGGCCCCACCCCCAGGAACTTTAAAAAAAGAATAAAAATAATAGTAAAAATAATAATTAATTAGTTAAGATAATTATTTAACTTAGTTAATCATGTTAGTTAATCTAATTAACACTTTTAATTAGCCTTAATTATTTGATTAGGTAAACAGTGAATGACAGTTGGGCCCCACTGCCTTGTTTGACCGGTCAACGGTCAACGCTGACCGCTGACATCATGATGACGCAATAAACGTTTTCGAATTAAATTAATTTCTGATAAATCTAAAAATGATTAAATCTTTTAAAATTCATATAAAATAAACCGTAGCTCAGATGGAAAAACTTTGTACATGAAAGTTGCTCAGAACGACGAGACGAATTCGGATACGCAGCCCGTTCGTCCGCCACGCGTCCATAGCATAGTGAACCTGCAACATTTCACCTCCGGTTCATCTGTCCGAAAACGCGAAACACCGGGGATACTTTCCCGGATGTTATCCCCCTTCACCGGTATCACCTAATACCGCATTAGGGCACCCCTAGCACCGTTACTTGCCTTGTCATGCATCGTTATGCATCTGTTTGCATTATATTTATTGTTTCTTCCCCCCTCTTCTTCCGCTAGACACCGAGACCGACGCCGCTACTACCCAGTACGACTACGGAGTTGACGACCCCTCTCTCTTGCCAGAGCAACCAGGCAAGCCCCCCCTTTGATCACCAGATATCACCTACTCTTCTCTATACTGCTTGCATTAGAGTAGTGTAGCATGTTACTGCTTTCCGTTATTCCTATCCTGATGCATAGCCTGTCCTTGCTACTACTGTTGTTACCATTACCTGCTATCCTACTGCTTAGTACAGGATGCTAGTGTTTCATCAGTGGCCCTACACTCTTGTCCGTCTGCCATGCTATACTACTGGGCCGTGATCACTTCGGGAGGTGATCACGGGCATATACAATATTCTTTACACTGTTACATTACTGGTGATACTGTTTGGAGATGGGGGCTGAAGGGGCAGGTGGCTCCATCCAGGTAGTGGTGGGCCTGGGTTCCCGACGGCCCCCGACTGTTACTTTGTGGCGGAGCGACAGGGCAGGTTGAGACCACCTAGGAGAGAGGTGGGCCTGGCCCTGGTCGGCGTTCGCAGATACTTAACACGCTTAACGAGATCTGGGTATTTGATCTGAGTCTGGCCATTTGGTCTATACGCACTAACCATCTACGTGGGAGTAGTTATGGGTATCCCGGCGTCGTGGTATCAGCCGAAGCCTTCGTGACGTCAGCGACTGAGTGGCGAGCGCCGGATTGGAACGTAAGCCTGCTCTTGTATTAAGGGGGCTAGTTCTGCTTCCGGCCGCGTTCGCAACGTGCAGGTGTGCTAAGGGCGATGGGCCTAGACCCCTGTGCGCTTAGGTTTAGACCGGCGTGCTGACCTCTCTGTTGTGCCTAGGTGGGGCTGCGACGTGTTGATCTTTCGCGGCCGGGCATGACCCCGAAAAGTGTGTCCGGCCAAATGGGATCAAGCGTGTTGGGGTATGTGGTGCACCCCTGCAGGGAAGTTAATCTATTCGAATAGCCATGATCTTCGGTAACAGGACGACTTGGAGTTGTACCTTGACCTTATGACAACTAGAACCGGATACTTAATAAAACACACCCTTCCAAGTGCCAGATACAACCGGTGATCGCTCTCTCACAGGGCGACGAGGGGAGGATCATCGGTTAGGATTATGCTATATGATGCTACTTGGAGGACTTCAGTCTACTCTCTTCTACATGCTGCAAGACGGAGGCTGCCAGAAGCGTAGTCTTCGACAGGATTAGCTATCTCCCCCTTATTCTGGCATTCTGCAGTTCAGTCCACCGATATGGCCCTTTACACATATACCCATGCCTATGTAGTGTAGCTCCTTGCTTGCGAGTACTTTGGATGAGTACTCATGGTTGCTTTCTCCCTCTTTTCCCCCTACCCCTTCTACCTGGTTGTCACAACCAGATGTTGGAGCCCAGGATCCAGACGCCACCATCGACGACGACTCCTACTACCCCGGAGGTGCCTACTACTATGTGCTGCCCGCTGACGACAACCAGGAGTAGTTAGGAGGATCCCAGGCAGGAGGCCTGCGCCTCTTTCGATCTGTATCCTAGTTTGTGCTAGCCTTCTTAAGGCAATCTTTTTTAACTTATGTCTGTACTCAGATATTGTTGCTTCCGCTGACTCGTCTATGATCGAGTTCTTGTATTCGAGCCCTCGAGGCCCCTGGCTTGTAATATGATGCTTGTATGACTTATTTTATTTGTAGAGTTGTGTTGTGATATCTTCCCGTGAGTCCTTGATCTTGATCGTACACATTTGCGTGCATGATTAGTGTACGGTCAAATCGGGGGCGTCACATAGACGAAATATTCTTATTATGTCAATGCCAATTGAATCAATGTTATTAGCTGTCAATTTGATTTTTTTTGGTATTTTCCGTTTCTTTGGATGATATGATGGGTCAATCATTTGCTTCATTAGTTCCAACAGTGGTGTTGGGAGCCCCCAATAGAGAAGGACGATGCGGAAAGGTATGGTGGGAATACAAACATGCCTGGATAGAAGAAGTAGATGAAAGACCTCCAGGCCCTAACTTCTGTTTCAAATTCAAGGTTTTGTAACTTGAAGTGAAGGTTGTCACATTTGGTACTGGTCAATAACTTACGGCGAGACGAGCAGCAAAAAAATAAAAAGAACATTAATAGGTGGAAGTCTTCGAAACTTACTTGTTAGTTCGGTTGTGCCTTGATACCTATCTATAGCTTTCCTAGCGACTTTGTTTACTCATTGCTAGTAAGACTATCTGCTGATCCCAGGAGATGAGGACTCGTACAAGTATCTGACGTGATTAGGCGGGGACAGGATTCGAACCTGTAGTCTTCAGGTCATGAGCCTGATGATTTGACCAATTCCTCTACCCCGCTTCTTCCCTTGATCTTTCTTTCCCTCTTCCCATAAACATTGATTCTCTCTCCTAACCACTCTTAAATATGTGAAATACACGGAATGGATCCAAAACTACAAGCAAGGGAATCAACTTTGACCGCTCTTAAGGTGCCCGCACTCTTGGCTTGAATCGCTGACTTGTGTTTCGGTTTAACCGAAAAGAAGAATCCTATCATTTCACTACTCGACAGAGGCTCCTCATTCATCCATCGAATACAATAAAGAGTAGATAGCCCACATGAATCATGGGAATAACAATACGAGGCCTTTGATGTTCACTCAGGGTAAAGTGGCAGAGGTATGACCTCGAGAAGAAAGAAAGATCGGGTGGGGAAAACGGGCTTCGAACCCGCGACTTCTAGCGTGACAGACCAGCACTCTAACCAACTGAGCTATTTCCCCCTTTCGTAGCCCCGCCCCCTGCTCATGAAACGGCTCTGCTGCAATGGATGGCAGAGGGTCCATAGTACCCGATGTTGGGGATCGTAGCAAAAATTTAAAATTTTCTATGCATCACCAAGATCAATCTATGGAGTAATATAGCAACGAGGGGAAGGAGAGTGCATCTACATACCCTTGTAGATCGCTTAGCGGAAGCGTTCAAGTGAACGGGGTTGATGGAGTCGTACTCGTTGTGATCCAAATCACCGATGATCCTAGCGCCGAACGGAAGGCACCTCCGCGTTCAACACACGTACGGAACGGAGACGTCTCCCACGCCTTGATCCAGCAAGGAGGAGGGAGAGGTTGAGGAAGAGAGTCCAACAGTAGCACGACGGCGTGGTGGTGATGGAGTGGCAGTTCTCCGGCAGGCCTTCGCCAAGCTCACGCGGAGGAGGAGAGGTATTGGAGGGGAGGGGCTGCGCCAGGTTCAAGGGTGTGGCCGCCCTCCCACCCCTCCACTATTTATAGGTGGGGAGAGAGGGGGGAGGCCCCCCTAGATCCCATCTAGGGTTGGGGGCGGCGGCCAAGGGGGGGAGGAGTGCCTCCCAAGTCAAGTGGAGGCCCTTCCCCTTAGGGTTTCCCCTCTCCCATGTGCATGGGCCTTGGGGGGCTGGTGCCCTTGGCCCATTAAGGTTAGGGCGCCCCCTACAGCCCATGCTGCTGTATTGGACATGGTGGAACATTTTCCGGACCTCCGGACCCCTCCGGAATCCTCCGGAACCTTCCGGAAGCTTCCTGGTACAATACCGGAAAAAACCGAACATTTCCCAGAACCCGAACAACAACTTTCCATATATAAATCTTTACCTCCGGACCATTCCGGAACTCCTCCTGACGTCCGCGATCTCATCCGGGACTCCGAACAACATTCAGTAATCACATACAAGTCTTCCTAATAACCCTAGCGTCATCGAACCTTAAGTGTGTAGACCCTACGGGTTCGGGAACCATGCAGACATGACCGAGACAACTCTCCGGCCAATAACCAACAGCGGGATCTGGATACCCATGTTGGCCACATGTTCCACGATGATCTCATCGGATGAACCACGATGTCAAGGATTCAATCAATCCCGTATACAATTCCCTTTGTCTATCGGTACGATACTTGCCCGAGATTCGATCGTCGGTATCCCGATACCTTGTTCAATCTCGTTACCGGCAAGTCTCTTTACTCGTTCCGTAACACATCATCCCGTGATCAACTCCTTGATCACATTGTGCACATTATGATGATGTCCTACCGAGTGGGCCCAGAGATACCTCTCCGTTTACACGGAGTGACAAATCCCAGTCTCGATTCGTGCCAACCCAATAGACACTTTCGGAGATACCTGTAGTGTACCTTTATAGCCAACCAGTTACGTTGTGACGTTTGGCACACCCAAAGCACTCCTACGGTATCCGGGAGTTGCACAATCTCATGGTCTAAGGAAATGATACTTGACATTAGAAAAGCTTTAGCATACGAACTACACGATCTTTGTGCTAGGCTTAGGATTGGGTCTTGTCCATCACATCATTCTCCTAATGATGTGATCCCGTTATCAATGACATACAATGTCCATGGTCAGGAAACCGTAACCATCTATTGATCAATGAGCTAGTCAACTAGAGGCTTACTAGGGACATGGTGTTGTCTATGTATCAACACATGTATCTGAGTTTCCTATCAATACAATTCTAGCATGGATAATAAACGATTATCATGAACAATGAAATATAATATAATAATAACCAATTTATTATTGCCTCTAGGGCATATTTCCAACACCCGAAGCATTGGAGTGATCCAGTAGCCGGGAAGGGGCCTCTTCATGCGTGAAGGGACGGGAGGAAAGAAAGGGCGGTAGATGATAATGCGAAAGGGCGTCGCATCTGGCTTGATAGTAAAGCCAAAGAAAGACGCCCCAAGACAAGATACAACTGTTGGGAATGGGACATGATCAATAGAACCTTCTCGATTCTACGAGAATTTTTATGAAAGCGTTTCATTTGCTTCTCTTCAATGGAAGTTTCATTTTCCCAGAATGTATCCTAATTTTGGCCTAATTCTTCTTCTGATGATCGATTCAACCTCTGATCAAAAAGATAGACCTTGGTTCTATTTCATCTCTTCAACAAGTTTAGTAATAAGCATAACGGCCCTATTGTTCCAGGAAAGCCAGGGTTCTGAGCTCTTATCCCTTAATGGGTAAGAGCGAAAGCCCGCAGTCTGGGGTTCTAGGCTGCTTAAGTAGAGTCAGTAGCCGTAAGCCCCAGATAGGGGAGACTATTTATTGCTGCTTCATTGTCCTTTCCCTTTGCTCTAGCGTTAGTCGCAGGAATCCCTCTTGCATTAGTCATAGTCATCTATTCGTCATACTCGGTAAAAAGGAGGTGGTGGAGCTGGGAAGATGATTATACTTTATCGGTTACTTGGACTTAGAGACCAATTATAGAAAGAAGACAGTAGCTGAGTGAGTTTTATGGATCTAGTTTATGAGCAGCTTAACTAGAAAAGCAAGCAGAAGGAATAGAAGAATGAAATGCGGAAATAGGGGAAGGGCGGGTAGCATCTACAGCTCATTTTCTTTAATAAGTGACAAGCCTTGCAAATTGTGATAATATGTATCAAATTAGTGGTCCGCATAACCCAATATTTGAAAATTATGGAGGTGCAGGCCCAAGTACTTCGAATCATCAACAAGAAATCCAAGAAAGAACAGCGAAGGAAAAACATGACAAGAAAAGTGTTTTATCGACTTGAGATGTTAGAAGGTGCTAAATCAATAGGTGCTGGAGCTGCTACAATTGCTTTAGCCGGAGCTGCTGTCGGTATTGGAAACATCCTCAGTTCTTTGATTCATTCCGTGGCACGAAATCCATCATTGGCTAAACAATCATTTGGTTATGCCATTTTGGGCTTTGCTCCTACCGAAGCTATTGCATTGTTTGCCCCAATGATGGCCTTTCTGATCTCATTCGTTTTCTGATCGCATAAAAAGTCATGAGATCAAAAAATAAATGTGAGAATGTAGTTACAGATGTACCTCTGTCCCTTCATCTTTTTTAAAGGAATCGAGGCCCGGCCCAGCTCGCGTCGTTCCAACAACCTACGGGGAGCACCTTAGTATACGATCGCGCGCAGTAACTGGGAGTCCTATTACACCTAAGGCCAACCTCCATTCACCAAACCCAGGTTGCATAAGTAACCTCCTACCAGATCCGATAATGTATCAGGATCAGACCCCCTCTCTGCTGGTTGCCAATCCAAGGGTTTGCAAAGCATCTGAAGATTGAGTTTGATAGGGAGCAGATTTATGTTCAAATTGCACATAACATAACAAGAATTCTCTATATACTCTTGACCTTTCTTAAGAACCAGCACTGGATGCTAGCCCCCTTCATCGTCAGATTTAGGTTCACCGCTAGCATAGCATTCTCAAATGCAGATTGCTCCCCGCTTGAGCCTTTCATACTGTATACCTTTTCTACGCCTAAAACAAGTTCACGTCTCTCCTCTCTGAAGTCGGACCTTATTGAAAAGTAGTACGCTTTCTTTCGTGGTGTTCAGGATCCCATGCTTTGTAGTTCACGCATGGCTTTCTCTAACGAAGCTAATGCCGAAAATTAAAGACCTTAAACGGAAAGACACAGGAGGTGGCGAAAAACGAAAAAAGAGAAAGAGCTTACAAACTTTTTGACACTTCCTTACGCTTTCTTTCAAGCATGGCTTCTAGGACAACGGAGAGTATTCCAAGATAAAGAACCAGAACTGAGGTTGACACTACTGAAAGATAAAAGAATGGTGGATAGATGGATTCGCACCATCCCAAAACCGAAATACAAACAAACGAAAAAAGACGAAAATAAATACTCCACCACCAGCCTACCTACTAGCATGTATTAGGTGTTTCAAGAACCTAAGTCCTTACAAAAAGAAGAATCCATGATCACTATATACCCCCGAAGGTACCGAGCCCAAACATCTGAAGCCATACGGATACTCACATCTGCAAAAGGCTGAGATTGAGAATTGAGGAATTGCTAAAGAATTCACTGATACAATCCTCTACTAGCCCCTTCCTCTTTCTCTGATGTGTTCTTAGAACCCACTACCCTCCCTCCAAAAAGACCATGTGACCATCGGATTCACCTCACGATAGTCAACCAGTGAATCAAAGGCCTTATAGGTATTCACACCGCCGGATGAAATTGAAGCCTGGGACCCTTGAAAGCTCGCTTCTCTTCCTGAACTGAGGGAAACCGGTGCCTGAGAGATCCGTTATCTGCAGCCTCTGAGCTTGATTGCACATCTCAAACTTCAAAAAGTCCTTTTTCTGATGTAAATTCTGTCTGTCTCCTTTGTCCTTCCTAACGCTAGTCTAGTCTCCGATTAAAGGATTGATACGGGCGTGCTTCCTTGCAGAGGGTTGTTTTAGACACCTACCCACCAGAAACTTCTCTTTGCCACCCACACTCAACTAAACATTGATGATTCTTTTCCAGAAATCTCAAGAGCCTTTTGTTTATTTCAAACGCTTGAGACTGAAGTCCATTCAAAATATCACACACTAAATTACAGTAGTGATCAATTGGCGGAACCTTCTGATAAAATGACAGATTGGAAACCAACACCAACACGTCTAGAAATTCTGAAGGATAAGGCTTCTCTCGTCCAAAGAACGGTCCTCTCAAAGGTATAAATAAATAGACATTAGTCTTACTAGTTCGGTCTTTTTCTTTTTTTTTATGATGCCCACATTTCATACTTCTCAATTCTTATTTATTCAAGGGTTTCTCGATGCATAAGCGAGGCTTCGCGGTCGAAGTACCACATAAGCAATAAAGCCAATAGACCTTGAATAGCCTGTACGAAATAACTTGTGAAGAGGATTTACTAGAGTCTAAAAATCTTGTACGCAAGTTGGCACAGCGCTTTCAATCAATCTCGCTCATCTGGTCTGCCCGGTCAAATCAGTGATTAGGCTGTGCTGGTTGATTTCATCATTTCTAGGTATACCCTCTCCCTTTTCTACGAAGGTTTGCTGCTCTGCCTGCACCAGTGAATTATTCTATTCTTGTCCTTTGGTTCAGTTTGTGGGGAAATCAGAATTCACCATTGAATCCTGTGGATCAGCTCCCCCTTCCCTAGGGCTAGAGGTATTTACACACTGCATTGAACCTAACGCTAGAGCGAGTACTACGATGAAAATCACTTTTATGAGCGAAAATAGCCGAAAGTGATTCTAGATATCCCTCGTGGGTTTGCATAAGTAACCTCCTATCAGATCCGATAATGTATCAGGATCAGACCCCCTCTCTGCTGGTAGCCAATCCAAGGGTTTGCAAAGCATCGGAAGATTGAGTTTGATAGGGAGCAGATTTATGTTCAAATTGCACGTAACATAACAAGAATTCTCTATATGCCCTTGACCTTTCTTAAGAACCAGCACTGGCGTATGGGTAGCAAATACACATATCAGAAGAGCCAAACCGAAAGCACTTGCTTCAAAGAAGCAGCAGTTACCAAGAAATTCCTGGCACCTACGGTAGAGATCGGAGGTATTTGGCCCCCAAAAGGGATTGGGGTTTTAGATCCTTGGGAAATCCCTCTTCTTAATACCCCTATTCCCCCTTCATCCGGAGCTGTCGTAACTTGGGCTCGAACCCGTGTCTTTGACATGAAAAGACGATGTCCTAACCTCTAGACGAAAGGGACCAAAAAGCTATTTTTCATATACTTAAGATAAGATAAGTGGTTCCTTTTCTTTATATACGCAGTGGGCCTTCAAAAAGGAGCGAGGGAGTGATGGGCAACCTTTTTTTATATGTTGCTCGTGAGCCGCCAAGTACCAGTCTCACAACAGTAATCAGAATGGAGACAAGGAAAGGAATCGAGGCCCGGCCCGGTAGCGATGCCTCTCACGCGGATGGGAGTTACTTTTCTTTATCACCGTAAGCGTTACTAACCCCTTTCACTCTGCTTTTGGTAACGAACTTACGAACAGTCTTTGCTTGAGCAACTTCTTTTGTGGACAGCCTTTCTTAAAGTGGTCTCTCTCTTCTTTTCACAGGCAGAGGCCGCATTCCCCTTTGCTTTTCTTTTGCAACTAAGCTTAAAAGAAACATAGTAGTCTTTCAAGCCATTAGTGTTGCCATAGGCGACACACAGAGCCCGCACTGTTAGATGGGACAGCGCCAACGGCCTTTGGACGATGTCAGGAACGGGGGACCTTGAAGGATCAGGAAGAGAAACATCTGAGCCACCGTCAGATCCTTCCTCTTAGAGCAACTTGTCGCAGCTGTGACTACTCTTTCTATTTGAATTGAATGGCAGCGAATCACTTGTTTCACTAATGTGACTAGTCTTGACTGTAGGTTTTTTCTTTCTATAGAGAAGTGACTGCGCCTTTCCTTTGGATTTATTATCATAGGTAGTGTTCGAGATCGCCTCTGTGCAGTGAACGCTTGAATGTAGCTAACATCATGGTTGAGGGACCTTCTCGGTTCAAATCTAACAAATAGGTCTCATGTTGGCACTCAATCGCTAAGAGCAGCCAACAACTTAACTTGCAGGTTTTAAAACCTGCTCATACGGTAATGGCGAGGCGTTTTGCGGATCCCATTCTCTATGAGTTTCGGTCGCATTTATTACACTTTTACAAGACAAAAGTGATAGTGGTTAGAACGCGCTAGACTGGCTGATGCTATAGATTTGCTCCGCGCGGGCGATTTCCTCCCTTGCGTGTGCGCGATTTCTCCCTCACAGAATAGGGGCCCCATCTTCTAACCTCCTGCTGCCCGGATTCGTTTGGGCCATGGCAGCCAGTGCTCCTAAGATCATAGAAGCAATGCTGCAGAAAAAGAAGATTTGTTGTAATGTACCCCCATAGGAAGCAACAACAGAAACACGTGACATATTTGCAGAAATAGAGATTTTAGGCGCAACAGAAAGGAATGCTGTCACCCTCTTTTCAATAAGAAGAAGTATTTGAAATGAAACAAATTCCTCTTCATTCTGTTGTTAAGTGGGACGTTGAGTTCATTGCTGCGATCGAGGGTCCAAAGCCAGCCAATTTGATGACCGCGTAGGAACGGGTTCCGAATGCTCACAATAATGTAGTTGGAAATGACAAAAGGCTCCTAAATTGATACCTAATAATAGCTTAGCAGCTCCTTCGTTTTACTAAAGAGTCAAGTTCGGACATCGTCTATGCCAATTAGAGAAACGGTGCTGACCCAAGCTGAGTGAGTGAAGGCTCCGGCTTGACCTACTAGCTGTTTGCTATCAATAAATAACTAGCTAACAATATTCTATGCTTACTCTCCGAGCACTAAAGCTGGATTGGAAGTGAGTAGTTCACATACAGTTTTCAGTGAACAGTAGTTCATAATGCTGGTCTTATTCCACTTCCATTTGAAGTAGATGCAAAAATCTAATGAGATTGGAGCATAAATCTCACGACTGGATTGAGCTGTACTAGACGCTCAACTACGAGATGCTTGAAAGTCGATGTATCAATAATGTTCCCAAGAGTAGCATCGAGCCTCGAAACGGCAAGCCATGCTTCAAGACTTGGCTCGGGGCAGAACTGAGTGGCTAGGCTAAGTTCCCTAGTCTTCTATTGGCCTACCCACCCCTATGACATGGAGGCGCTTACCCTTCCCCAACAAGCGTTCCACCACGCGGCGATTGATTACCGCTTTCCGTCTCAATCCATTCTAGACCAAGCCCCTGGAATTCTTTTTACATATAGGTTCTTCCGCATGATTTTCCATATCACTTTGTGAAAAAAAGATTAATTAAGCGAGTTTGGAAGCTACAATTTCGCCTCTCCCATCAATAGGTTTAGCCAGAGCATTTATAACACGACCCAAGTTACTTTCTAACTAAAAGGAATCTCTTATTCATATGGCATAAAATGGAAAAACTTGATGGAGATTTCTTCTCAATTTCCATGGTACAATCCTTCAAGAGGTAGGGACTGGTCTCGCTGCTAAGGGAGAAGGAGACCTTTGTCAGAGCAAGCTAAAGAGCCCACTTTATATCGTCGATTTCAGGTAAGGCACTCGATCAAGCCTATACATCCAGGAATTTAGCTCCAAACCAAAGATGACTTGCTTTGCTGCATTTCTTGGGCCGGGGATTTACTTGATTTTGGCCAAAGAAAGGCCATATGATCTACTTTCTGGTGCCGGTCCCTTCACAAAGATAGCCCCTTCTTTCTCTTATTCTTATTCTTATTCTTATTCGGTCGAATACAAGAGTTCTGAAGCTCCTTTCTTTCAAGTGAAAGTTGCCTATCTTTCTTGGTTCGGAATCCAATCCAGTCCTTCCCGCTGTACTAGATTTTATCTGGTTAAAGTCAGGAGCGATCACGAACGAAGACGTGTCGAAGTGAAAGCCCCAGGGATTATTGAACATAAATCTGTGCAGAAACCCATGCAAACAGGCTTAAAAGCAGTGGATAGCCCGGTTCCTATAGGCCATGATCAACGAGAACTTATAATCGGGGACAAACAAATTGGCCCAATGGCAGATGAAAACGATACCGACACATCTACTAAATCATCTTAACAACCTTGAAGATACGAGATTATATAATAAACTCATTTAGTTGATAGATCATTATTGGATTCTTTTTATTGTGACCAAGATCTGGGGAACTCTACACTATTGTACTCAGATGCTATTCCTTCAAGAAACTATCAGAAAGCAAAAAGGGACTCGTTCACCGTATCGCGTCCAATACACAAATTGTTGTGATTTATGCTGCTGTCAACGGCTTCTGTGATCGAATGCCAATAGATAGAATTTCTCAATATGAAAAAGCCATTCTAAGTACTATTAATCCTGAATTACAAAAATCCTTCTTAGAAAAAGGTGGCTTAACTAACGAAATAAAGATGGAACCAGATGCTTCTTTAAAAGAAAGCACTGTGTGCTTAGATACAATCGGCTGGCAGCTGAGGCTTGGCAGGGTGGGGGAGTTAATTAAGGTCGAGGGAGCAGGAAAGAGTTTGTTATTCGCTATTGGCTTAGTAAGGCCTATACATAATAGGGCCATGACGGTTTTGGCAAGGCCTTGAACTTCCTCACGTGGTTGAAGGAGATGCTGCTGCTGGATGGAATGCTTCCGGGGTGCCATGATCCTTCTATCAGGAATAGAATAATCGAGGGCACTGACTGACTGCATCAATCATCGCTCAGTGAGTTACAGACTTCTAGAACAGAGCACTGAATACCAAGTCAAGGTGGATACAACAGAGAATGCCATATGAACATGGTATAAAGGAGAAATATTAGGCCCAAACTGAGAAGTGTTGCACGCATTGAAGCAATCTCAAGATTCAGAAACGATCAAAATAATGGTATGGGGAGAAGGGCTGAAACAAGGCAAAACCTATTCAATGGGGTAAATAAATATGAGCAATCCGTGAGAATAGCAAACCCCTATCTCTTAAAAAGAAGAAGATAGATAGGTCCACGAGTTGAGACAGAGAAGTTCTAACTAATCAAGTAGGAGTTTACCCATGAAAGTCAGAGGCTGCATCATCAAAGGGGTATAGAAATAATTTAGAAGCACTATGGCCTGAAGCGAAGGGCAAGAACGAACGGAATCAATGTGTTCCAAGAAGTGTGGAATGCGCTATCTCGAAGTAAAGAAGTGTGGCTAGATAGATAAGTTGCACAAATCTTTGAGCTCGATACGATATAGTCTAGCGATTAGTTCATAGACGGGAAGCTCCATTCTCCCATTGTCCGGGACTCTCATTGTTCAGTTCAGAAATTGAATCAACTAAAAAGGAAAAGAAGCAATGGTGGTGGAGTTGTTAAACGGCAGACGAACATGTTTGCCGACTCGACAGGCATGACAAGTGTGATTCTCGATCTTATTGCAACTGAAACTGAAACTCCTAAGAATATGACGAAGTGTGAAGGGATTGGGATGACCCAAGCGAGCGTGCCAGAGATCGACTCCAGCAGAGAGAGCAACCAGTGCGGTGGTGGTGGATGAAGGCAAGTGCACCGGATAGAACTTGCCAGGGCTGTCACATCGGTGAAGTACCATCCTGGTTCGAGTGTCTTTGACACAAAAACCAAGCTCATCAAATTCAATGGTAACAGGATTTTCACGAGTGAAACAACGAACAGATATGAGATTCTTAATAAAATGGGGTGACACAAGTATGTTAGACAAAGATAATGGATTAGAACTAGAAGGAAAGTAAGTGTGCCCAATGTGTGTGATAGGAAGTGTGGAACCGTCGCCGACAATGATGCAGCGGTCGGTGGAGACAGGAGTGAATGAGGCAAGGTTACCAGGATGAGCAAACATGTGAGCCGTAGCACCAGTGTCCATGTACCAATCACCACCTCCAGTGTAATTATTCGGCGTAGGAGCGGCATGCAGTGCGGGGAGGAGCACCGGGTCCCAGGGCGCCAGCGGGATGGCCGGCGAGGGGGACGAAGACGCCATGGGGAGGCCGTAGCCACCGCTCGGTTGCGGCGGTGGGTACTCTCCATACGGTATGGGTAGCAGCCCCGGATGCGACTATGGTGCCGGGTAGACCTGCTGGCCCGCCGGAAAAACCTGCTGGCCCGCTGACAGATGCTGAAGGTACTGGGCGCCGTCAGGCTGCTGCGAGTGCTGGCCTGCTGACGACCCCCACCAGTATCCGGGAGACCCATACATGGGCGGAGCCCCGTACGTAGGATTCCAGTACGTGGGAACATGCGCGTCAAACGCCCTGTGCAACAGCAAAAGGTCTACGGGCAGAGGCGGCACCGGCAACGGGGTGACAACGGACTGGCCCGAGAGCGCCGGCGGTGGCAGGGCCGTGCCGTAGGACGCCGGCGGCAGAGCCGCGCCATAGGGCCCGTAGCGGGACTCGCCAAAGAGCGCCAGCGGCGGTAGGGCCGCGCCATAGGACACTGGCGACGGAACCGCGCCAGAGGGTGCCGCCAGCGGGACGGCAGAGGCGGCGACGAACGGACCGGTGGACGCCATCGGGCGGTTGGCAGCGGCGGATCGCGATAGGCGGCAGCAGCGGCTGGCAAGGCGAGCGGGCGCTGCGGGCGATGCGAGCAAGCAAGGCGTGCTGGCTGTTAGACTATATATACGTAGTCTTGTATAGGCCTTGTATTGTACCTCTTGGTACATCTATATAATGAGATAGCCACACCCCGTTTTAGGGTGTTGAGCCAGTTTCCCAAACCCTATGTTTTACATGGTATCAGTTTAGGTTACGATGTCTTCCGCTGCACCATCTCCCGCCGCCGCCGCGCCAATCTCGACCGCCGCCGCCGCGCCGGCCCTCGCTCCGATGTCGCCCTTCATGGCCTCCCGCCCCCTCGCGACGACGTACGGTGTCGTGTCGCCGCCGCCCACTTCCCCGCAGGCTTCGGGGTCTCCGGACGCTCCAATCGTCCCGACTGAGCCCGCGGCGCTGCCGGCCCCTGGCGGCCCTCCTCCGCCGAGTCTGCACCCGTGGTGCGGTGCTCCCGCGCCATCCTACGGTGCGCCCCCGCCGCCGTCATCATTCTGGCCGGGGTCGGCCTATGTTGCGCCGCCGCCGCAACCCAACACGGCGGTGCCGCATCCGCCGCCACCGCACCACTACTACCAGGCGCCGCCGCCGTCCTATGGGGACGCGGCCTCCTTGCCGTACGGTGCCCCTGCAGCGCCCGGCCAAGGTGCTTCAGCTGCTGCGGGTGCTGGCCCCTACGCCGCGCCGGGCACCTACGGTCCTCTTGCAGCGCCCGGGCACGTCTGTCGGTGTCAAAACCAGCGGATCTCGGGTAGGGGGTCCCGAACTGTGCGTCTAGGCCGGATGGTAACAGGAGACAAGGGACACGAAGTTTTACCCAGGTTCGGGCCCTCTCGATGGAGGTAAAACCCTACGTCCTGCTTGATTAATATTGATGATATGGGTAGTACAAGAGTAGATCTACCACGAGATCGAGGAGGCCAAACCCTAGAAGCTAGCCTATGTTATGATTGTTGATGTGTATGTTGTCCTATGGACTAAAACCCTCCGGTTTATATAGACACCGGGTAGGGTTAGGGTTACAGAGAGTCGGTTACAATGGTAGGAGATCTGCATATCCGTATCGCCAAGCTTGCCTTCCACGCCAAGGAAACTCCCTTCCGGACGCGGGACGGAGTCTTCAATCTTGTATCTTCATAGTCCAGGAGTCCGGCTGAAGGTATAGTCCGGCCATCCGGACACCCCCTAATCCAGGACTCCCTCAGTAGCCCCTGAACCAGGCTTCAATGACGACGAGTCCGGCGCGCATATTGTCTTCGGCATTGCAAGGAGGGTTCCTCCTCCAAGTACTTCATAGAAGATTTTGAACACAAAGATAGTGCCCGGCTCTGAAAAATAAGTTTCCACATATTGCCATAGAGAGAATAATATTTACACAAATCTAATCTGCTGACGTATTCCGTAGTGTGACATCACACCACGGCCAAGCTTTTATTCGAACCGTTTTACTGTCCCATCTTAGCACGTTATGCGAGGCGGTTTCCTTGGCACGTCTTGTTAAAGTAGAGATTGTGTCCCCTTATTCCGGGATTCTCATCAATACGGGCGTGGGTAACCCAACCGCGCCTTTGATTACGGCGCTTGGGAGATAAGCGAGTTTTACCAGGCTGGTGGGGACATGTAGTTGCGTCCACCCATATAAGGGGATAAGGATCCACCTTTTCACCTACGCCTTCTTCCTCCTCCACCTATCCATTCTTGCGCACTCGAGCTCCAGCGCCCAAGTCCGCACTCCCAACCTCAACCTTCTCCAGCCATGTCCGGAGCGGGAGGCAAGTGGATGGTCTCCTCCATCACGGAGGGACATATCAAAAAGCTGAGGAAGGCCGGATACCTGTCTAACGACATCGCATACCATCTCCCCGAAAAGGGGCAGCTCATCCCCACCCCTAGGCCCCATGAGAGGGTGGTGTTCCTTCCCCATTTCCTTCATGGACTGGGCTTCCCTCTCCACCCATTTGTCCGGGGGCTTATGTTCTACTACGGCCTGGATTTCCACGATCTGCCCCGAACTTCGTCCTCAACATCTCGGCGTTTATCGTCGTGTGCGAGGCCTTCCTCCACATCCGCCCCCATTTCGGGCTCTGGCTCAAGACTTTCAATGTCAAGCCGAAGGTGGTGCACGGCAGCCAGGCGGAGTGCGGAGGCACCATGGTGGGCAAGATGGCCAATGTCCTCTGGCTTGAGGGCTCCTTTGTGGAGACCCTGAAGGGGTGGCAATCGGGGTGGTTTTACATCACCGAGCCACGCGACGCCGAATGGGTCGCACCCCCTGAGTTCCGGTCCGGACCCCCAATGCGGCTCACGTCCTGGAAAGAGATGGGCCTGTCATGGGGTAAAAAAGGAGAGCTAACCGGACTCCAAACATGCGTCAAAACCCTGGTGGACAAGAAGCTCAAACTTGTCAACGTAGTCCAGGTTATGCTCATCCGCTTGATCCTCCTGTGCCAACAACGGGCTTTCAACCTGTCGGAGTTCGACCTGGCGCGGCACCAAACTCTGAGCAGGCTCTTCGACACGACGTACAAAGATGCCTAGAAGGTGCTTTTCAAGGGCGCCGAGGCTCCCGCATCCGCTACTGAGGATCGCGGATTCAGTGCGCAGCGTCACGCTCTCGTGGTAAGCTATTTTTTTTCCTTTTACAGGGTATCAGTTTTTGATAATTTGACTCCATGCGGGATCTAAACTCCCTTTACCTTTGACAGGATTGGCAGGTGACCTCGGACAGATCAACTGTCCGGCTCCTTTGCCCGAAGGCCCAGCGGATGCTCGCTTGGCGAAGCTGCTGGTTCCTGCACCCTATGTGGTGCCGGAGAAGAAGGTCAAGAAGAAGGCCACGTGGACTCGAAAGAGTGCCCGACGCCCGGAGGTGTCGGATTCATCATCCGACGAATCCAAGACGCACTCCTCCCGCGAAGACGAGGAGGAGGAAGAAGAGACCCCTCCCCCTCCAGCGGGGGAAGGGAAGAAAAGGAAGGCCGCCCCAACTGGAGAGGCCGAAGGGTCCAAGAAGGGGAAAACCCTTCCTCCGGACTACTCCACCGACGCCGACGGCGGCGGAGAGGAGTGGGCACCTAGGGCCAAGGCCCTGGCCAAATCATAAGTATACGGATACCAGAGTAATTCGTAGTATTCGTTTATTGCACAGCTTTTCCCTCATGTCGAATATGTTTATGCAGCCCACCCAAAGACCGGCTCGACGCGTCGTCGAGCGGCTCACTGGACTCATCAGATGTGAACTCGCTTCCGACGGCTTCCTCCCCCCGCCCTACGGACGACACCGAAGTGTTGTCCCAACAGGTTCCAAGCCGGGAGGAGGTGGTCCTGGAGGCGCGGCAAGGCGACCTCCCGGACTCCAGGAGCAAAGGGGATGAAACCCCCTAGGGCTCCAAGTCCGGCTCTAGGTCGGACACCGCTCCGGAACCTTCAGAGGTTCCAGAGTCCGGCGGGGGACCTCCTTCCAAGAGGAGTAAGTCCGCTGTGCCGGTGGACCCCGTCCAACCGGAGGTGCCGGACAATATGTTGGAGGCGCTCCAAGGCGCCTCCATCGATGAGGAGCACCGTGCTATTATGAGTGCGGTGGTCCAGAAGGTTCAGTCCGCCAAGAGCGGGCTGACTGAAGCTTGTACTAGCCTTTTGACAGGCTTTGAGGTAAGTAAAGAATGTGTAAATAGTAGTATCGCCTAGACAGTAGCCCCCGATGCTCTATTTGGCGTTCGAGAAGAAAAGCCGAATAGAGGATCAAATAAAATTCACAGGAGTCTAAGAAATGAGTCAATATGCATATGCAGGCTTCCCTGCTTGCGTCCGCCGCACTGACTGCGGAAGTGGACACGCTAAAGCAGAACCTCGAGCGGTCCGAGCAAGAGCTCGAGCGTGCCAAGAAGCAGCTCGAGGATAATGAAGGTAAGAAATACCTTGTTTTTAAATATATATAAAAAGGTGCAATTGCAAAGAATGACAGGATTATCGTGGCTATTTCAGGGGCCACATCTGAAGTGGTGACCCTTAAGCAAGCGCTGGTCGAGGCTGAGAAGAGTGCGGCCTCGGAGCGCACCGAGCGGGAGAAGTATGAGGCCGAGGTTGGCAAGGTGCGGCAAGAGCTCCAGGCTCCCATGGAAAAACATGAGAGTTTGGAGCTTGACTCTAAGACGCAAGCGTCCGAGCTTGCGGTGGCTATTGAAAATGCCAAATCTGCCAAGGCCGAATCCCAGAAGACCCTCCAGGAGTTGGATGAGGTGAAGAAGATAGCGGCGGGTAAGGCATTCTTTATGCAAAGCAAACATATAAACGTGAGTTACTTATTACTTACCTGAATCCGGAGCTCTCCAGGAGCGTTCGCAGATCTTCCCTGGAGTGTATCCGATGCCGCCGCATTCTATCGAGCCGAGGAGGGCAGCTCGACGGAGAAGGTGTTCTGGTCTCAGTACGCTAAGGCCGGACACCCCGTGCCCCTGAGCGACCAGCTGAAGCAACTGGTCGAGCTCCACAAGGCGGCCGAACAGGCCATGAAGGGCCTCATTGTTCGGCTGTGGCCTGGAGGGGCCCTGCTTGGGAGCTATTTCGGGCTGGTGCGGCGGTTGGTGGAGGCCTGTCCAAGGCTTGAAGTCATCAAGCGCTCCGTCTGCATTGAAGGTGCACTGGGGCAAGCTGGATGCTGAGAAGCTGGTGAAGGACGGGCCACCGCCGGGGAAAGAGCATCGCAAGCCCGAAAATTACTATAAGGATGTTCTGAAGGGTGCCCGCCTTATGGCGGATGAATGTTCTAGGGATGTAATTTTTGAGTGAAACTTGCTCATTTTGTCCTGTGCGCTGAAAACTTGTTTATATGCGCTAAGCAATGCTGTTGGAATTTAAAATATTACCTTCTGTGCGGCTGTTTATCAATTCTGAGAGATGGCGAGTCGTCGGCTTCTGCCCCCATGACGCTAGTGCTGGGGTGTTCGGGGATAACCTGAGCGCTCTTTTTCCCATGTTTGGGTCCTTCGAGGGAGGCGCTCAGCCCAACGAACAAGGCAATCAGACTATAATGCGTGAACACTCTCACTTAGCCATAGAATTCTATAATTTTAAATTTCGGCGAAGCCCCTGGTATTCGGAAGACCGAGTTCGGGGTGCTATCCACGCCTTGGCCGGACAGAGCCGGCTCCTCGCCCTAAGCGGCATAAGTCTTTAGGGACTCGAAAAAACCTCTCGAACAGCGACCAGCTCTTGCTTCATCATGTCAGTCAGTTTTACCTTTCTCCACTAAGGTGCTCGACCCAGCTCAACTGGGGCACAATCGCAGTGGTTCTCCTAGTGCTACCTTAGCCGATATAGCGGAACGTAAGGCACCAAAACATAGGAGCCGGGTAAACCCAACTATTGACCCAAGAGATGATTCGGAGCGGATGCATATAGTGCTATAAGTTTGGGGTGCCGCACTTGTTAAAGTGTTCGGACTTCTCACACCATATTGAGGGGTATTAAAGCCCCTGGCGTATTTTGGCCGTACCAACGTGTACGGGTGAAACATGTCGTTAAGAAACATATATAAAGAAAAAAGGTAATGCAAAAATAGACGAAAGCTATGCATTGTTTATTAAAAAGGGGCTGCGATCAAAGCAGAACGATACAAATAATGCGATAAGTGGAAGGTTGGACTAGTTAACATGTCCGTTCCAGGGGCAAGCTGCGGAATAATATGCGGAACAGGTATACTGCTCGTGATAGAGACCACCTAGGAGTTTCGTACTGCGGCGTGGCTTGTCTGCTTCCCTGGTTCTTGCATCGTTTGTGCGGCAATTGAGCTGCCGAACAGGCCTTCCGGAGGATGGAGTCCTGAAAGTAAGAGAAAATTAAAAAATCGGCAGCCCCTGGTACGGTTTAAGCCGTGTTTTGGGCGTGCCGTGATGGTGCCCTCCCCCTGTGCCCATGGTATCTCTAGAGCATAGTTATGTACGCGAAGTACTGGCGTCGCCTTTTTGCGAGGGTTGGGGTTGGGGCCGCATTGCTACGCCTGCTCGGATCGTGCCAGGCGGTCTTGTTGTAGGTTACTCCGGGCGCGCTTGACGGTGTCTGGTCGTTTAGTGGCCGGACTGGAGAACTGCCTGGAGAGGCTGTTTTGTACTTCCGCTGCAAGGGCCGCCGTGTGCTCCTCCGTTCAGAGGGAGCGTTCGGTGTTTCCATTGACCGTAATTACTCCTCGAGGGCCTGGCATCTTGAGCTTAAGGTATGCATAGTGCGGTACCGCATTGAATTTAGCGAATGCGGTTCGCCCGAGCAGTGCGTGATAACCACTGCGAAACGGGACTATGTCGAAGATTAACTCCTCGCTTCGGAAATTATCCGGAGATCCGAAGATCACTTCAAGTGTGACTGAGCCTATACAGTTGGCCTCTACACCTGGTATTACGCCTTTAAAGGTCGTTTTGGTGGGCTTAATCCTCGAGGGATCTATGCCAATTTTTCGCACTGTATCCTGGTAAAGCAGGTTCAGGCTGCTGCCGCCGTCCATAAGGACTCTAGTGAGATGAAATCCGTCAATAATTGGGTCTAGAACCAATGCGGCGAATCCGCCATGACGGATGCTAGTGGGATGGTCCCTTCGGTCAAAGGTGATCGGGCAGGAGGACCATGGGTTGAACTTTGGGGCGACTGGCTCTACCGCGTATACGTCCCTTAACGCACGCTTCCGCTCCCTTTTGGGGACATGGGTTGCGTATATCATGTTCACCGTCCGCACTTGTGGGGGAAAACCCTTCTGTCCACTGTTGTTCGGCGGCCGGGGCTCCTCGTCCTCATCTCTATGCAGCCCCTTGTCTTCATTTTCGGCGTTTATCTTGCCTGCCTGCTTGAACACCCAACAATCCCTGTTGGTGTGATTGGATGGCTTTTCGGGGGTGCCATGTATCTGGCACGAGCGGTCGAGTATTCGGTCCAAACTGGACGGGCCCCTAGGATTCCCTTTGAATGGCTTTTTCCGCTGACCGGATTTAGAGCCTCTGAATCCGGCATTAACTGCCGTATCCTCAGCATTGTCGCCGTTAATGCGGTGCTTCTGCTTGTTGCGACGCAACCTGCCACTACTGTCCCTGGTGTCCGAATTACCAGGGATCTTGGTCATACTGTTGCTACGAGCAACCCAGATGTCTTCTCCCGCGCAAAAGCGGGTCATGAGTGTCGTGAGTGCTGCCATAGATTTCGGCTTTTCCTGTCCAAGGTGCCGGGCCAGCCACTCGTCACAGATATTGTGTTTGAAGGCTGCTAGGGCCTCAGCGTCCGGACAGTCGACTATTTGATTTTTCTTTGTTAGGAACCGTGTCCAGAATTGCTTGGCCGATTCCTCTGGCTGCTGAATTACGTGACTTAGGTCATCGGCATCTGCGGGTCGCACGTAAGTGCCCTGGAAATTGTCGAGGAATGCGGCTTCCAGGTCCTCCCAACAACTGATTGATCCTGTTGGCAAGCTGTTAAGACAATGCCGAGCTGGTCCTTTAAGCTTGAGTGGGAGGTATTTGATGGCGTGGAAATCATCGCCGCAGGCCATGTGGATATGAAGGAGATAATCCTCGATCCATACCGCAGGATCTGTTGTGCCATCATATGATTCGATGTTTACGGGTTTGAAACCCTTGGGGATTTGATGATCCATTATTTCGTCTGTAAAGCAGAGTGGGTGTGCGGTGCCTCTGTATTGGGCTATATCATGACGTAGCTCCAATGAGCCTTGTCTACTGTGTTCGGCCCCGCCAAATTTTTGGCTGGCGTGACGGTTACCGTCTCGAGCCGTGGGGCGCCCACGCGATCCGTAGATCGATCTTGTTTGCCTTGCCTTGTCCTCCAACATGTCTCGTAAGTCCGACGCATATTCCCGCGCCTTGGTACGGGGTGCGGCTTGAGTGGAGGGCCGAGAGGCTTCTCTGTCGCGACCACGAGGTGGCCAGTCGGCCGCATCAAGTGCTTCCTCCTCTAATCAGGGTAGCAACCTGCGCTTTGGGTAGCTCTTGGAGGGGCGTTCGAGTTTATGCTCTTCGGCCGCAAGGACTTCAGTCCATCTGTCGACTAGCAAATCTTGATCAGCTCTAAGTTGTTGCTGTTTTTTCTTGAGGCTTCTTGCCGTGGCCATAAGCCTGCGTTGAAAACGCTTTTGCTCGACGGGATCCTCTGGCATGACGAATTCGTCATCGTCGAGGCTTGCCTCATCTTCGGAGGGAGGCATATAATTATCGTCCTCGACCTCTCTGTCTGCCGCTCTCTCATGAGGGATGGTTTCTCCATCCTCCTGTGCTAAATCTTGCTAGAGGGGGTTTTCTTCGGCGCTTTCCAGAGTATTATTATCTCCCGTGCTGGAATCACCGTGTTTGTTTTGGAGGGATTTTGAGCGGCGCCGCTGACGCCGGCGCTTAGGCCGTTTCTTGGAGGGGTCATCCTCCGCTGTTCCATCGCCATCTCCCTCTTTTGGGGTGTCCACCATGTATATGTCATATGACGAGGTGGCTTTCCAGCGCCTAGTGGGCGCTGGTTCTTCATCATCTCCTTCATCGGCGTCCATACCGTCGATATGTTTGGAGTCGAAGTCGAGCATGTCGGTTAAGTCGTCGACAGTGGCTACAAAGTGGGTGGTGGGTGGGCCTTGAATTTCTTCATCGTCCGTACCCCAACCTTGCTGACCGTAGTCCGGCCAGGGCTCTCCTAATAAAGAGAGAGACTTCAGTGACTTCAGGATATCACCAAAAGGTGAGTGCTGAAAGATGTCCGCGGCAGTGAACTCCATGATCGGCGCCCTATCGGATTCAATCGGCAGGGGCGCGGGGGGCTTGGAGTCCGGAGAGGAGTCCGGCTCCTTGGAGTCACGGGTCTCGCAGAGTACGGGGCTGGTGCTTGGCTCAATCGCCATTGGGGTTGCAGCCCCCGAGGTGGCGTCCAACCGCCCATCCTCGATCGGCGCAGTTGGCTCCGAATTAAGGGTCGGAGCCGATGCGGATGCGGCCTCCAGGGCACTGTTCGGCGGCAGAGCTAGATCATGCTCATCGTGACAGTGCGGTGCGCTCGGCAGTGGCTCGAATCCTTCGAAGATCAAGTCCCCGCGGATGTCAGCCGTGTAGTTTAAATTTCCAAATCTGACCTGACGGCCAGGGGCGTAGCTTTCGATCTGCTCCAGATGGCCAAGTGAATTGGCCCGCAGTGCGAAGCCGCCGAAGACGAAGATCTGTCTGGGGAGGAAGGTCTCACCCTGGACTGCATCTCTATTGATGATCGTTGGAGCCATCGAGCCTGACGGCGACGACACAGAGGAACTCTCAATGAAAGCACCAATGTCGGTGTCAAAACCAGCGGATCTCGGGTAGGGGGTCCCGAACTGTGCGTCTAGGCCGGATGGTAACAGGAGACAAGGGACACGAAGTTTTACCCAGGTTCGGGCCCTCTCGATGGAGGTAAAACCCTACGTCCTGCTTGATTAATATTGATGATATGGGTAGTACAAGAGTAGATCTACCACGAGATCGAGGAGGCCAAACCCTAGAAGCTAGCCTATGGTATGATTGTTGATGTGTATGTTGTCCTACAGACTAAAACCCTCTGGTTTATATAGACACCGGGTAGGGTTAGGGTTACAGAGAGTCGGTTACAATGGTAGGAGTTCTGCATATCCGTATCGCCAAGCTTGCCTTCCACGCCAAGGAAAGTCCCTTCCGGACGCGGGACGGAGTCTTCAATCTTGTATCTTCATAGTCCAGGAGTCCGGCTGAAGGTATAGTCCGTTCATCCGGACACCCCCTAATCCAGGACTCCCTCAACGGCGCTTTGGCTGCCGCCTCTGCCAGGTCCTACTCCTCCCCTGGCGCCTATGCGATGGTCCCTCGTCCAGAGATGACCCTGTCCATGGATCCCTATGCCCCACTGGCGTAGGCATACACTGCTCAAACCGCGGCACTGTCGCCGTTTTATTTCTCGCACCTGCTGCCGGTGAAGCTCGCACCGGACAACTACCTGTCATGGCGTGCTCAGGTATTGCCTCTACTCCACAGCCGCTACTTGGAGGGCTACGTCGACGGATCCATCCCGTGTCCACCCTCTCACCATCCGACATATCACACGTGGGTGGCGCAGGATCAGGCTATTCTCTCCGCTATCCAGTCTTCGCTCACACCGAGTGTTTCATCGATGGTCATCTTCGCCGCTACGTCCAGGGAGGCGTGGGTGGCCCTCCACACTAGTTTCGCCTCTCAGTCTCAGGCGCGTGCGCACTCTATACGCACCGAGCTAGGTGAGACCAAGCTTGGCGATCTCAGCATCACGGAGTACTTCAACAAGATGACGAGCCTCGCCGACACCTTGGCCTCTGTTGGTCAGCCGCTACAGGACGAGGACTTCACCACCTTTGTGCTTAACGGGCTCGATGATGATTATGACAATCTCATTGAGAACGTCCATGGTCGAGAGGATACGCTCCCGCGTCGTGAGCTCTATGCGTGCCTCCTTGGGCGTGAGCAGCGCATCAAGGCGCGCCGTGTTTCCCCTAGCTTCGCCTCCGCCAACGCCGCCACACACGGCAAACCTCAGAAGCCGGCCGCATCAGGTGGCAAACCACCGGCTTCCCCGTCGCAGGCCTCGCGGGGCAACGCGCCGACCATCACTGGAGGGAGTCGCCCAGTTGCTTGCTGTTCTAGTTGCGGTTCTCCTCAGGCTTGTCAGCTTTGTGGCATCGATCGTCACCTCGCCTCTCGCTGCCACAGACGCTACAAGCAAGACTTCCTTGGCCTTGGTAACAATGGAAAAGGGAATGATAAGCAGGCTGCAGCTGCTGTGACGGGGCACGAGCACGGGCGCACCCAGCCCTACTCTCTTGATCCGACGTGGTATATGGATACAGGAGCGACGAATCATCTCACCAGCGAGATGGGCAGGCTCTCCACTCAGGAACCATATCGTGGACATGATCAGGTGCACACCACCAACGGAGCAGGTATGCACATCTCCCATGTTGGTCAGGCATCACTTCTTACACACAATTTTCGCAAACTGCATCTTTCCAATGTCCTTCGAGTTCCCTCTGCTACGCATAGTTTGCTGTCTATTCCTCAACTTACCCGTGATAACAATGTCCTTGCTGAGTTTCACCCTTTTCGTTTCTTTATCAAGGATCGGGACACGAGGGCCGTTCTGCTTAGTGGTCGTCTTCGCCATGGCTTATATGCACTTGACGCACCACCTGCATCTCCTACACCGTCTTCTCCTCAGGTGTTCAGTGGTGTTCGTGTGTCGCCTACGCACTGGCATGCGCGCCTTGGTCACCCTGCTGCTCCTATAGTTAGTCATGTGTTGCATCACCATGAACTACCAGTTGTATCCAATAAAAGTGCTGAAACTATCTGTGATGCCTGTCAGCAAGGCAAGAGTCACCAACTACCTTTTTCAGAGTCTAGTCATGTTGTGAAACATCCTCTTGAGCTTGTGTTTTCTGATGTATGGGGTCATGCCCAAACGTCTGTTAGTGGTCACAACTATTATGTCAGTTTCATTGATGCTTACAGTCGGTTCACTTGGCTATATCTTATCAAGCGTAAATCTGATGTGTTTGATGTTTTTATCCAGTTCCAAGCACATGTTGAGCGTCTCCTTAAGCACAAAATTATTCATATTCAATCCGACTGGGGGGTGAATATCACAATCTCAACTCGTTTTTCAACAAGCTTGGGATCTCGGATCGCGTATCTTGTCCTCATACACATCAGCAAAACGGCACCGCTAAACGTAAGCATCGTCATCTTGTAGAGACTTGACTTACTTTACTAGCTCATGCCTCCGTCCCGTTTCAGTTCTGGAGTGATGCTTTTTCCACCGCATGTTTCTTGATAAATAGGCTTCCCTCACGACTACTGAAAATGAAAACCCCTCTTGAACTCTTGCTCAATGATATCCCAGACTACACGTTTCTCAAAGTGTTTGGTTGCGCGTGTTGGCCGCAATTGCGGCCGTACAACAAGCGTAAGTTAGAGTTTCGGTCTAAGAAGTGTGTCTTTCTTGGGTACAGTTCTCTCCATAAAGGGTACAAGTGTCTTCATGTTCCAACCAAACGTGTCTACATTTCTCGTGACGTCGTGTTTGATGAGAATGTGTTCCCGTTTCATGCTCTTCTTAACCACTCTACCATTAGTTTACCACCTGTGCACTCCGCTACACCTTCACCTGATCAATTTGTGGATGTTGCAAATGCTCCTGTGTTGCTTCCTAACCATGCTGCAGGTATTGGACGTGGTGCCCGTCTTGAACTCCTGGATGATGAGGCTATGAACAACACTCACGATGGTCATGATGATCCGGTGCATGGCCCATGCATGGTGGGTCGTGCCCGCCAGCCCGATGCATCCACAGCCGACCCGCGGGCGTCGGCAGCGCCCGCCTCACCCGCACCGTCGCCAGGCTCGCCCGGCTCGCCTGGCTTGCCCGCCATGTCGCAGGCGTCGCCCTTACCTGGCCCAACGGCAGGTGGCCCAACAACCGCTGGCCCAGCGGCCACGGCAGCTACACCGGCCAGCCCCGCCTTGGCCACCTCGGATCCTCGCGAGCCGGCCCTGTCGTCGGCTAGGCTCGGCAGCCCCGTCTCGGCCACGTCGTCCGGTGCTGAGTCTGATGACTCTGGCTCCTCCAGCCCAAATCGGTCTCACCTTCGTCTCCTGTGGCAAGCCCCGTGTTGCCGGGGCCGCCTGCTGTGGTCTCTCATTGACCACACACACGCAGCCAGTCTGCTTTTTTTGCCCCAAGGAACGCACATACGGGACTGTGGCGTGGCTTGCCGCATGTGTGGCTCATGCTGCTGCGGATCCGACGGCTGAGCCGCGTCATTTTCAGGCCACATTGGGTATCCCTCACTGGCGTGCTGCAATGGAGTAGGAATTTCAGGCTTTGCTAAAAAATGGCACTTGGCAACTTGTTCCTCCGGTCTCTTGTCTCAACATCATTGACTCCAAGTGGGTGTTTAAAGTAAAACGACATGCAGATGGTTCGATTGAGCGCTATAAGGCACGGCTGGTTGCCAAGGGTTTCAAGCAGAGGTATGGTCTTGATTATGAAGACACGTTCAGTCCAGTTATCAAGCCTACTACTATTCGTATACTGCTGTCTCTTGCTGTTACTTGTGGTTGGTCTCTTCGTCAGCTTGACGTACAAAATGCCTTCCTCCATGGAGTTCTTGAGGAAGAGGTTTATATGCGTCAACCACCAGGCTTTGTTGATCATACACGTCCGCATCATCTCTGTCGTCTGGTCAAGGTGTTGTATGGACTTAAACAGGCGCCTCGTGCGTGGCATGCACGCCTTGGTTCTGTTCTCCGGGCTCTTGGGTTTATTCCCTCCACTGCTGACACATCACTGTTCCTCCTTCAGCGTCCTGAGGTGACGATGTATCTATTGGTTTATGTTGATGATATCATCCTTGTCAGTTCTTCTGATGCTGCTGCTGATCGCCTTGTGTCTGCATTGAGTGAGGAGTTTGCTGTCAAGGATTTGGGTGCTCTTTATTACTTCCTTGGTTTGGAGGTATCACGATCCTCTACTGGGTTGACTCTGACTCAGAAAAAGTATTCTATGGATTTGTTGCGCCGTGCTGGGATGCTCAAATGCAAACATGCTATCACTCCGATGTCTGTGACTGATCGGTTGTCTGCCCTTGATGGAGATCTTCTTTCTGCTGATGACGCCACTGAGTATCGCAGTCTTGTTGGTGGTCTGCAATATCTCACTATCACCAGGCCTGATGTCTCTTATGCAGTCAACCATGTGTGCCAGTACCTTCATGCACCTCGTACCACTCATCTCTCGGCAGTTAAGCACATCTTGCGATATGTCTCTTCCACTGCTTCGTATGGTCTGCTTCTTCAGTCTACACCGTCTTGTGAACTTTCGGCTTTCTCTGATGCGGATTAGGCTGGAAGTCCTGATGATCGGCGATCCACGGGGGGATATGCAGTGTTCTTTGGTCCTAACTTGATCGCCTGGAATGCTCGCAAGCCAGCCACCGTGTCTCGTAGCAGTACTGAAGCTGAGTATAAAGCAGTTGCTGACGCTACCGCTGAGATCATATGGGTACAGTCCTTATTGCGGGAGTTGAGAATCTCTCCAGGTCATCCTCCAGTTCTGTGGTGTGATAACGTTGGTGCTGCATATCTTTCATCTAATCCGGTGTTTCATGCTAGGACGAAACACATTGAGGTTGACTATCACTTTGTTCGGAAACGTGTTGCACAGAGACTACTTTGTATCAAGTTCATCTCCTCAAAAGATCAACTCGCTGACATCTTCACGAAGCCTCTTCCACAACCACAGTTTGTAGGCTGTAGGTGTAATCTTAACTTACTTTGTACTTCAGGCTATAATTAAGATTGAGGAAGGGTATTAGACTGTATATACGTAGTCTTGTATAGGCCTTGTATTGTACCTCTTGGTACATTTATATAATGAGATAGCTACACCCTGTTTTAAGGTGTTAAGCCAGTTTCCCAAACCTTATATTTTACATTGGCGATCGGGAATAGACGATGCAGGCGAGCGGCGTCGGGCAAGGCCAGCGGGCGATCGGGTGAGTGGGCGAACGGGCGATGCGAGGAGCTGGCGAGGCGAGCGGCTAGCGATGCGAGAGGCGAGAGTCACGTACATGTAACCAACTAGCTAGCAAGCTAGCAGGCAACTCAATGGATTCTGGCCATGGCCATACGTACGTGTGTAGAGCCTTGACGATCAACACAGGCAACGCGACAGGCAACGCGACGTGAGGCCGGCGGGCGGCTGGGGAAGCACGCGCGCAGGGAGGGAAGAAGCGGCGGCCAGCGCGGGAGGCGCGCAGACGGCGGCGGCTAGGTGGTGGCGGCAGCAGCAGAAGACTAAGGTTAGAACCTAAAAACTAATACCATGTAAGATTATAATTGCATGATATATTGCTCTTCTGCATAGGCACGTATATATGATATACAAAGATGGACCACAAACCTCAACTATACAAGAAAACTAGGAGATGGGCCCAATATACAATATGTACATAACACATATACTCAACATTTACAAATACGTCGCACCCTCCTCTCTCACTGGCTGATAGTGGGGCTATGCGCATGTGGCATGCCATGCAAGCGGCTCATATGTCCGCATACGTGTTTTTGTGACCGTATTTGCACGCAATGTCAAGTTAGATGACTACAAATCCGTATTTTTAAAATTTTAGCACCGAACTAAATATCGAGCACAAGTTTTATGACTTACCGTGATATTACCTTCAATTTCAATGGTTCTTCCCAACACCCATAAAGCAACACCATCACAGTTGGTCCTTCTCTTTCAGTCGTGTGCCTAGCAACTGGCGTGTGTCATGGCGCCTGATGCTTCGTGTTTGCTAATCGATCAGGGTCGCTAGCTAGCTATCTGATGGGCCTCTTATTTCTTTTTATTTTTTACCTATTTTTTGCTGGGCTATAGTACATATAAATACTCCATGCATCATGGGCCCCTCCCTCACCTGGACCCTGGGCCGTCGCCCCACCGGCCATACCCCCAGGGCCGGCCTTGGGCCATGGCGGCAACCAAGATAGACGATGCGGCCCCCGTCTTCGTGTTGCAACGAGAAGCGCTCGGGCGAGACACGATCTTAGGCCTTGAGGGAAGGCGTGAAGGAGAGCCCGTCGTCTAGCTCTTGGAAGAAACCGAGGAGGGGAGGGTTGCGCCGGTGGTGGCGGCGGAAGCGGCGGCAGAAGCCTGGATCGGAGACGAGGCCGCGCCAGCGCTTGCAAACAAGGAAGGCGCGGGGGAGGGAGGACGGCTGTGGGGGGAAGGCGGAGGAGGATCTCGGAGAGGAGGTTGTCGTCCTCTAGTGGCGGCACCGCCACCGGCAAGGAGGGGCGGCGGGGGCGGGGGCAGCGGTGGCTGCTCATCTCGCCCTGCGATGTGTGAATTGTGATGCTTTTTTTTCAGAGAAGAATGCGGTGTGGGGCGTGGGTTAGGCTCGATGTGGATGCAGTAGACGCTACCGGCCCAGTGCGTGGCATGAAGGCTGTGAGCAGGGCCGCCTCCAGGAATTCGGGGGCCCGGTGCGAAAAGAAAAATGGAGCCCTAAATTTTAAAAAATATAGAATTACGCAAGCATAATCACCTAATTATGTAATTGAAATTTATATTATTTCATACAATGCTTAGAATATTCTGAAGTATCAATGCGAAATACTAAAACCAATAAACTGACCTCATTCTCTATTGAAAAGTGTCATCCGTTTTGTGTTCCTGGAAATGAAATCTACAATTACATCTTCATAATTAATCTTCTCCAAGACATCATTTTCCAGCACTATTGTCGCCAAACCATTGAGTCTTTCTTGTGTCATAGTTGAATGCAAATATGATTTCAACAACTTGAGATTAGAGAAGCTCCTTTCCGCAGTTGCAACGGTTACAGGAATGGTTAACAAAATCCTGTACGCAATAATAGCATTAGGATAGAAGGGGCGCTTCATCAGAATCTCAAGAATATCAATGGGGCCCATAGATTTCTTAACTAAATCCTGGATGAAAATTAACTCATAAAACAATTCAGCTCCATCAATGTCTTTGTGTTCTCCACTCTTAAGTGCATCCTCAAGATTAACACAAGCAGCCAACAAACTCTTATCATCCATAGATCGCAGCCTATCTGAAGTAAATAAGAAACCAAAAGTTTTTTCATACCCCTGATATTGCTCAAACCTCCTGGTAAGTGAAACTATAGCTTGATCGACCACTTGCAGAAAATAATTGACCCTAAATGACTCCTTTGCAGATTGTGAAGCAATAGATGCATCATCTGCACCCTCATCGAATTGTCTTCTTCTTTTGATTTTCCGCTTGGTGCGGAACTCTGGATGAATATCCATCTCAAGTGCAATTTCTTTTGCATCTTCCAATGCTTTTGAAAAGCCAGTTTCTCTATACTTCTTGAAAAAGGAAATCAGACCCTGTATAGACTCAATTGCAATATCAATAAGCATGTCCTTAGATTGTAGCTGCATGCTGACCAAATTAACAGCGGATAATATATCATACCAGATAATTATTGACACTAAAAATTCAAAACCACCAAGTTCAATTTCTGCCAATGATTGTGCTTCACTACTTGTCAATGGATCCTTATAAGTTTCAGCCACTTGTAGTAAAGCCTCCCTTATTTCTGGCATTTGAATCCGTATAGCCTTAACACTCTCAACATGACTCTCCCAACGAGTAGATAACAATGACTTGACAGTCAACTTCTTTAAGTTATCTTTGAGAATTTGCCATCGTTTAGTCGAATTAGTAAATATTGTATAGATACGTTGTATAATTCCAAAGAAGTCGGTTGCTTTACGACAAGACTTCGCCATATCGCATAGTGCTAGACTTAGACTATGACAACCACAAGCTGAATAAAATGCCCTTGGATATTTGTCCAGAAATTTCTTTTGTACCCCTTTATTGTTTCCTTTCATATTTCACCCATTATCATAACCCTGTCCTCTCACATTGTCCACATCATGGCTAAGATTATTCAACTCCTCTTCTAGATCATTAAACAAACCTTGCCCAGTGGTATCATTCACCTCCAAAAAGTCTAAGAAAGATTCTTCGATGCAAACAGAAGCAGAAGATGTATCTACATACCTAATTATCAAGATCACCCCTTTGAATTTGAGCATCTTCTTCTAATTTCTGTTTCTTCTTACACTTGAAGGCACCAGAATCATACTTTCTTCCAGAACTAGAATGCATGATTATTTCTGTTTCAATGAAATATATACTCTTTCAATTTATTTGAACTGATGAGCTCACATGAAATATAGGCTTGTGACATGTATAGGTAGTTCAAAAAACTTAAAATCAGATAGAACCTTGATTTTGTACTTGGGCGATAGCACGAGCAACTACTGAAATTCTTGAATCTGTGACTACTTCTGAACTTGAACGACTGCACAAAAAACCGTTCCCAAACATATTAACACAACTTTGTAATTTGTATGAAAATTAGAGAAAAGGGGAGAGCGTAGGGAGCAGGGAGGGCACCACACCAGTTGGTCTTCTCCTGTTGGGCGGCACCGCGGCAGTGTCTGTCGGCCGCCGGCGCGACGACGTCCAGCGCTAGAAAGTAGTCCGCTTCTTGCCCGTCGCCTCGCTAAACCTGCAAGGTTGCAACGCGATCGCCACCGAGCCGTCGATTCAGTCGGAAGCAATGGGGGGAAGGAAAGCCTAGCGATCAGGCAGGGAATAGGAGGCGGAAGTTACGGAACGTACTGCGATGGGGCTGTCGTTTCATCTATGATCAATCAAATCCAGGCGAGGAGAAAGGCGGCTGCTACAAATAAGCCGACTGATTTCTCGCAGAAATCAGCCGCCTCGCTGGTTGTTCATTCTATTTCGATCTCGCCGTGTTCAACCGTTGGATAAGTGTACCCACTGACTGCTTCGTTCTCCTTGCCTCGCGAGTCGCGACCAAAAGCAGAGAGAAATCCCTTGCAGCTCACTCCCATCACGGTCACGCGGAAAAGTTTAATCCGAGGGCGGCGAGCTCCGGCGAAAATTTCGCAGTGTCCCACGATAGCCTACAGTGCAGCTCGAAGAGCCGCCGGCAATCGCTGCATCACAGACCAGGAGACACGGGGGTGCTGCTCCATGGCAACAGCAAGCGCCACAAAGAAGCTTCAAACGAAGCACAGACGACCCCTCCGGCGGCGAGTGCAGCTCCGACGACGCTTCAGTCCAGCTCCAGCGGCGCTCCATTGCAGCCCCGGACGGCGCTCCAGTGCAATTTGCGTCGGCGGCGAGCAGCGCTTCAGTGCAGCGCTGCGTGCTGCACCGCATCACCGGCGGCGAGCGACGCTCACGCTCCATTGCAACTCCGTCGGCGGCGCTTCAGTGCAGCTCCGCGTGCTGCACCGCATCACCGGCGGCGAGCGGCGCTCAACTGCACTCCGGCCTCTATGCTGCCTTGCAACACCGGCGGCGAGCAGCCCAACCTCTCATGCGTGCTGCGTTGCAGCACCGGCACCAACGAGCTTCGCGACCGGCGTGGGTTAGGCTCGATGTGGATGCAGTAGACGCGACCGGCCCAGTGCGTGGCATGAAGGCCGTGACCCGTGAGAGTGACAACGAAGAGCCCAAAACTGGGCTGGACACTGAAAAGCCTACGATGGGTGTTAACTAGGGTTAAATAAAGGAGAGGAGTGTCTCAAAATAAAAAAAGGAGATGACGTCTGTTTTTTCGAGGAAATTCAAAATGAATGCATATTACACACAAATTCCATAAAAAAGCATACACACATATTCTATTTTTTAACACATACATGTCTTATAGGTGAGTTATAGATTATTTAATTTTATGAAAGAATACCTTCATTTTTCCTCTACAAAAAGTGGATCCACAATAGCAAATTGTGCGTCCAATTATCGACATATTTGTTTTCTGTGTAGCCCACAAATATAATTATGCATTAAAATATTTTATATAGTTCACACGCATATATGTTTGATGTAAACAAAATCATGATATTATTTTAGATTTCAAAATATTGTTTACGTTTCTTTGGCAAGTCAAGCTTCATCGAGTCGGGTAGCTATTTTGCATGACACACACGCATGCACGCACACACACACTATTGGAAGGAAGGTAGATTTCACCGTAGGTTTTTGGTTGGGCGTAGGGGAACGTTTTTATTTTATTTATTTTTTTGCATTGGTGAGATTGATCGACCGGATAAATTTGGTTGGGTGCAGGGTAGAGCATATGGATGAGTTTTTGTTTCTTTCTTTCTGGAATGCTGCAACTGTGACTTGGGGTATCATTTTGCTCTTTCCTTTTCTACAGTACGGATGGTTAACAAAATCATGATGGTGACATTTCCCTCTTGGCATGTGATTTATTATGCACCGCCTTAGTTTGGAGCACAGATTGTGTGCATGCTTTTGATTTTCTTTTTATGTATAGAAGAAATTTGCACATGTTTGGGGAGTTTTTCGAGTTTGCAAAAGTGAAGTGAATATAGTTTTTTACAGTACAATATTGAGATCTGCAGAAAAACAAAAACAAATAAAAAATAAGAAAATTGGAGAAGTGGGGTATCGATCCCCATACCTCTCGCATGCTAAGCGAGCGCTCTACCATCTGAGCTACATCCCCACGTTGACAAATTTACTTAGCAAACGCTTTAAAACTAACACTTCTCACCATATCCCCACATTGATCATGGAGCTTCGCTTTTGGGCCAACCAATGTTTTGAGATATAGTTGCAACAGCGTCCGCTTCTCTACCATCTGAGCTACAACCAATGTTTTGACATATAAATGTTTTGTGTGCGAAAATGTATGCAATTTTTCTTACATTGTTCTTCTCTAGATATTCATAGGCGGGGACAGGGCTGCGAATATTATATCATTGAATCAAGATGTATGACCAGCAAGGGACTCTTTCCTAAATGGAAAACCTTTATATGTCTTTTCATGTTTGTTCATCAATTAAATAGTCCCATCTTATTTTTTACTCTGAACCCACCAATTTATATCTCTCTCCGACTTACCAATCAATAAGCCATCGAATTGATAAAACAATGGATGAATCTGATTTATCCCTTGAGGAAAATCCCGATTAAAAGTTGCGCAATGAGCCAACATCGTTGGAAGAAATTATTCATGAATTAAATTGTGCTCGATTAAAGGATGCACAATAGCCAACACCGTGGAAGAAATTATCCACATATTAAATTGTGGGCATCAATTACGGGACCTAAAATGAAATTTTGAGCATGAGGATCCGAAGTGTCGTGGTCGATTAAAGACTGCGTAATGAGCCAAAACCATTGGAAGAAATTACCCATGGATAAAATTGAGACATTAATTGCGGGTCTTAGACCGAAATTTCGAGCATGAAGATCCGATGCAATGAGCCAACACCGTTGGAATAATTTATCCATGGATTAAATAGGAGCATTAATCGCAGGACTTCAACTGAAATTTCAAACATGAGGATCCAAAGTGTCGTGCCCCATTAAAGACTGAGCAATGAACCAACACCCTTGGAAGAAATTGAAATATACTTCTAAAAATTTATTTTATTGCAACGCACGCATGTGTGCTAGTAATTCTTAAACTGAAATTCTAATCAGAACACGCACGCACGCATCACATGACCTATAAGACATCACCGCTCGCCTCTCTCCTCCGCAGCCTGGACATTTTCTTACCTTCACGCTCTCTCTTCTCTCCCTCGATTGCTTCAATGAGAGATCCCCTAAGCCGGCGACCGATTGTGCAGCCCCAAGTTGCACTCCTGCTCCGACTCACCGGAGCCCCCAACTTTCAGTAAGTCCATGGCCCCTACGCACACATCTCTTTTTTTTCTTTGTTGTCGTGGTGACTTTTTTGTGGTTTTGACAGGGCAATGTTATGGAAAGGCCAATGATAGGCGCCGGCGCGCCAGCCCAAGTTTCGGCCGGTCCGCTGCCGAGCGTTGGATCCGTATGAAATCAACGGTCTACGTATAGCAACGACTAAGTCGTCTTCTTCCTTCCGTGCTCGTCACCAGCGCTCGCGCCTGTGCTTGCCGGCCACCCTCGCCCCGCCCAGCGCTCGCCCCCGTGCTCGCCGGCACCCTGCGTCGCCCGCGCTCGCTCGCGCCCGTGCTCGCTGGCCACCCCGTGCTGTCCACGCTTGCTCGCGCCCGTGCTTGCCGGCCACCCTCGCGCCGCCCATCGCTCATGCCCGCGCTCGCCGGCCACCCTGCGCCGCCCGTGCTCGTCGGGCACCCACACGCCGCCCGCACTTGCTGGCCACCCCCGCCCACAGTTAATCGCCATCGAGCTTGCAGGTCCACCATGAAAAAGGATGTAGCAAAAGTCCTTGACGGACGTAGCAAAAACTACAACTGTTATAACAAAAAAATGGTCGCTGCCGTCAGTCACGGGATGCAGCTTGGGCGTGAATGAATGTAGCAAAATCTGTAGCGGGTTCCAGCAAAATTGCCGCCGGTACCAGCAAGAAAGAAAAGGGGTTGTAGCACTAGTGTTCTAGCAAAAAAAAGTCTCCTCCTTCCTCAGGCGATATTCTCAAGCGTGAAGCACCTCACCTGGTCGCCTCTCATGACGGTTCCAGCAAAAACTACAACGGTAGCAACTTGGTGCGTACCCGCTTCCAGCAAAAATCCAAGCCGCTTCCTGCAGTTCTTCATGATGGTTCCAGCAAAACTCCATAGCGGTTGCAGCCAAAAACCTCGCCGTCATAGCAATTTGAATTGCCGGTTCCAACATTCTACCACCACCGGCTCCAGTAAACTCGATGGGTCGGCTGCAGCAAAACTCGAGTCTCCGGTGACAACAACTTGTTTTGGGATCACCACCGGCTGCCGCTCTCGCTGGCCGCCGTTGTAGCATGGTCGCCGCCGGTTGTAGCACCCCACTCCGTGCCGCAAGTTGTAGCAAAAACGTCGCCGGAACTCGTCCGCACGCTTGAAGCACCATGGCCTTGTGAATGAATGTAGCAAAAACACGTCGCCAGTAGTAGCAAACAAACGAGGCTGTTGCAACAAAAATGTCGTCCTCGTCGTCGCCGGGCACATCTCAATCAGTAAAAAAGCGCCATGACCTCATGAAATGGACGTAGCAAAACACACAGACGGTAGTAGCAAAAAAAATGACACGGTTGTAGCAAAAATGGCCCCCATCGCCGTCGCCTGTCGCAACAATGGCCGCCGTTGCAAAACCAGAAGACGGTTGTAGCAAAAATCTTCGCCGGTAGAAGCAAAAACTGATTACGGTTGCAGCAAATCGCCGTCGCCGCCGTCGTGAGGTTCAGCTCCACCTTGATGGATGTAGCAAAAATCTTCGTCGGTAGTAGCAAAAACCAACTATGGTTGAAACTTTAATATGTACCGTTGAAACATTTTTGTCAATAGTTGCAATTCTTTTCCACTTGCGGGGGTGTCAGCTGCAGCTCCGGCCATCGCTCGTCGCACCGCTTAGCTTGCAGCTCGCAACATCCGGTCCTGGCCCCCGTCACGCTCGACCATGGCGACAGGCGCAGGGCACGAGGGCGCTTCCATGGCGACGAGGTTGCAGCAAAAAGGGCATGGGATTGGGGTCCTGTGCTGGTTTGCACCGGCCGCAAGGGCGCACACGGCTGCACACGAGGCTGTTGGTGCTCGCCGGGGAAAGAAGATGGTAGGTGGTCGGTTGAGGTGGAAGCAAGAAGATAAGATAAAAGAAAAAAAACACAGAAAGCGAAGGATAGACGCACGATCCCTGTGGGTTGATTGAGCGCACGCAACGCGGCCGGCCGAATTGTTCGGCCGGCGCGCCGTTCTGAAACGTTTCCCTTATGAAAATCACCGCACCGGCAAGCTTGACAAGAGGGAGGGGGTGGAGGAGGGAATGGATCTCCGAAGAGGCACTGCGGATCCACCGGTCGTGTATCCGAGCAAGCATGGTTGTATCTTATGTTTTTTTTAGAATGGTTGTATCTCATGTATGGGCCCTCGTGCCGGACTCATGGGCCCATAATCGATCCGAGCCCAGAGCATCCCTCCTCACTCCCCAGCCCAACTTTATAAACCCCTCAATACATCCGGGCAGAGGCAGGCCGCACTCTCCCTCACTCTCCGTCTCCTCCCCAGCGACAGCGAGCAGTGAGCAGCGGGGCGCGTGCGGCGTCGGTGCGGAGAGCGGCGCGGCCGACTCCGGCGGGCGCCTCCCGATCACCGCCGCCTCCTCCTCCGCGGGCAGCCGCAATGGCGAACAGGGGAGGGAAGGGGTCGTACCCCCCGTCCAAGTCAGGTGACCCCCCTTTCGTTTTATCTCCCCTTTCCCCGCAATGGCAAGGGATTAGGGTTTGCAGAACGCCGAGGGTTTTGTTGTCACGAATGATACTGGTGCCCCGGCGGGTGGGCATCGAAGGGGATATGAATTTTGGCTATTGGAGAAGGTTTAGATCCAATCTGATCGGTGCGAGGGCTGATGATTCGGTTGCTTACGTGGTTTTGGTCGGATTTTGTTATGGGTGTGTGATATATCGACGGCAAAACATAACTGTTTAGTCCTGTAGGGGATTCAAAGGCTTTCGAGCAGTAGCGGCAGCGGGGCGGGAGAGTTGGTTATTCAATTTGTTGCGGGCTTCTTTCGACTGTAGGACTTTTGGATTGTGGAATTTTCTTCCTAGCACAATGCCCTTTGGATTGTGGAGTTGGATTGGATTATCTGTTTATGTGCGCTCATAGAAATACATCTGGCTAATATTTGTTACCAAATTAATCTTAACAACTTTGCTACTGGTTGTGCAAAAACATTCCAGTGAGCTTATGCATCCCGGTCCCCTTATCCCGAGCGTCCATAGTTATAGGGACCTGTGTCGCTGGATTCTGTAAGGATCGAGTGGTACGTTAATCTCGGACGGGATTACAGGGTCCCGGACCGTGAAAGGCCTAATTCCTACTAGGGTACTGTACCTGCTGGCCCGTGCTCCCTCAGATAAAGACAACGCATATAGGCGACCCGTGAGTCCGTGACACAGTACCATAGCAGTCGAAGATAGTGTGCTGTACTCTGTATTTCTCTCCAGAGGAGAATGCTGGGCGGCTGGGGCGGATTTGTTTGAGGCAAAGGATGGAGAAGAAACTGATCTGAGTGGAGGCATTAGTTGCTGGATAGGGAGGAGGAGGTGATTCAGCCGTTCGCCCGGGTCTGCCGCCGCCGGCGGCCTGGACGCGCATCGCCGAGGTCCAATTCTGGCACCGGCGGGTTTCATTGCGGAGCCACCAGTTAATTTTGCGTGGATTTAATTTTGGGTACGAGCCCCTTGTCCTGGTTAGGATCGAGCGGGAGAGATGTGAGACCCGTTAGTTCTGCTCCTGACACCGCCTGCTTGGAATTCTGTTATTCGACAATGGCCGAGAAACCATCAGTGACGACGGATCTGTGATTTAGCACAAGAGTCATATAGAGCGGCCTCAGCACATATGAATCGGGGAATATAGATTGGACCCCAACCCCATTATAACCATAAAAGACATATCGTACGGTCGTCAGGAATGGCACTGTCAATGTGGCCGTCGCCATGGGAGAGCTGCATCAACCCCCCCCCCCCCCCCCCCCCCCCCCCCCCCCGCCATTGAATGGGTGGAGAGGAACAAGAACCCTATGACGCGAATCGACCGTAACATACTGCTGTCACGGTAATGGATCTGGATAAATCGGTTGAAAGGTGTGCGCATCTCGAGGTTCAGCAGCAGCAACTGACAGCCAGGATTAGCGTGGCCTGGGTGCATAAGCTCAAAAATTCTGCATTCATTGGTTGTGTCACACTCATATGTGCGTGGGTTCTTATAATTTGGTGTATCAAGGAAAACTGGAAAAGTAGATAATTGAGTTGATCGTGACACGGCTTGCTCAAAATGACAATGCATTAAACGTTGCTGGGCATTGTGGAATCACTAGCAGCCTTATTAGGTTTTGGGTCTGTTTGCCTGTGAATAAGGTAACACTAAATGGATCATTTGTGTTTGTGGACAAGTGCATGGCTAAATTTAGCGATTCCTAAGGGTTTTAGTCTAACGAATGGTCCTTCCCTTCAACAAGAGAGAGAATATATGTGGATATGTCTTGCATGCCTTCCTTGGAAGAAGTTTTGTTGATTTTGGTGCAGTTAAGCAGTAAGCACATAAGCTTGGTCTGTGTATTTAAATTCCATGCTTGAGCATCTTGGTGTGTGTGTTTTTTAATTCTGCTATGCAGAGGAAGGTCGCCTGTTAATGTAGGGCATATTTGGTTGGTGACTAATTTTGCCACACTACTTCTGCCAGACTTGCCTTAGCTTAGGTACTCAAATTCTTAGCCTCACTTTGGATTGCCCGAGGGAATTTCGCCACACTTTTTGTCTGTATGGCATGTGGACTTATTTTGAACAAAAGAATCTTGCCTTAGGTGTGGCTACAACCAAACACCCACCTAATTTGATCAAACTTGCCTAACTTGATATGTTGTGGCAAAGTGTGGCAAGGTGTGGCTGGAAACCAAGGAGCCCCGTAGTTAATCCAACCTTCACTATTTTGGTAAAGGAAAATCCTTGGATCAAATGTAGAACTAAACTAGAAACTGAGGTATATACCTATTCTGAAATATCACATGTGTGATATGCTCGTGGTTCTGTGATAGTTAGTGTTTTTTCTACCCGTGTCAGAACGGCTTACGACATGCCGTAAATTCTCTCTCAAGAATATACTACTTTGGAGAGCATGATGATTTATCCCTTGCATATTTGAAATGGTCCGAGCACTACTCACTTGGCCAACGTATGATTGGCTTTAACTTCTTTTACGGGGTAAGGGCTGATGAGTCTTTGTGCCTCACTAATATGCTTGGATGTTTACTAGCAATAGGTTATCTATTTCGCAGCATCTTAGAAACACACACTACAACCTTGTTGTCTTGTTGAAATGCGTGGAATGGAGTGATGTACATGCATCAAGTCTGCATATTGTACTGGGTATTTTTGGAATTAATTTAAAATAGCAATATTTAGCAGCACTATCACCAAAGGACTAGCCATGGGCATGGGTGCGTGGAAGTTAGCTATTCACGTGGCAGAGCCATGACTTGGTTTCGAGATCTTGTGGGTTTCAAGTCTAGCGTACCGCAACTTGTTTGGAACTGAGAGGCTTTAAGTCAAAATAAAGTGAAATTGCGGGGCACAACAGCAACAAGACAACCACCGCCTATATCTTGAGTTATTGACCTCCATTTCCGCTTCATCCCACCTCCAACTTTCCTCCTCTTCTCCTCTTCTCCAGATCTACTCCACCGCCGCCTCCCATGGTGTCTCCAGCCAGAAACCTTGACCCTAATCCGAACACTAACAACCCCGATCGTCCCTTCGACATGGGTATTCTCTTCGGTTCGCCTCCTAACCCGGCGCCTACCACCACGCCCATGTTCCCTGCCGCTGCCGTTCGGCTACTCCCACCCCTCAGTCACCTCTCCCTTTCATGGCGTCCCCTACCTCCACCACATGCTGGATCTTCACCCCCTATGCCCCGCCCAGCAATCTCCTTCCCCGTTCCAAACTTAAATGGAAACCCTAGCGCCGCCTTGGGTGGCGGCTACCTTCACTACCCGCAGCATCTCCGATACCTCATACCCTGCTCAGTCAACTCCTACATGCGTAACCTGAACCTGAGTGTTAACCTCAGAGCCGCCTTGAGCCGCCTGCAGGATCGCCAATCTCCCATGGCCAGCTCAGGCAACTCCATCCACACACTGAACCCAAACACAAACCTGAACCTGAGCGCCAACCCCAGCGCCGCCTCGCACGGCCACTACCTTCAGAACACGCAGGATATTTGACAGCCCATGTCCTGCCCAGTAATATCCTCTGCCATGCCAAACCAGAGCGACAACCCCCGCACTGCCTCAGGTGCCAAACCCGAACATAATAAAGGTATTTATGTCTGACATGGAAGTTTTTTAATCTAAGATTTTTATGGTATGTTCTTTTGTCGTTCAGTTTTGTGATCCTGCTATATGATGATTGGTGATTTTACATCTTTATCAAAATGAATGATGTGTCAGTTGAGCTTTCGAAGGCAAGTTTAGGGTTTGACAGATTTCTTAACTGATTTATTCTGACAGGAGCATTGAACGGAAGGCAGATGGTTCTAATTTCTGATGATTCTGATTCTGATTCTGATTCTGATGGTAATAATATTGCCCAATCTCGTCATTAAACATTTTTCGGGCAACAGTTTATTTAAATCTAGTTTTACTACACTTATCACAGCTCTGCTTCATGAGAAAATCCTTTGGTATTTGCTTTTGTTATAAGAATATCACTTGTGTCTGCCCGCACGTTCCGAGCTATCTGTCTGACATGATCAGCATCCGTTGTGTTTTATTTATCACTGTCAGAAAATTTCATTTGTACGGTTGTACCCTGCTACCCTGTGGTTTAGGGCATCTTTAGCAAGAAGGTAGTAAACTTTTATGTTTGAAAACATGAAATGATACTTTTTTGTTCCAGTAAAGAATCATTTGACTAGAAGAGTACCACGACCTTCTACGCTCGCCAAATACTTATCTTGGCAACCTTCATAGGATTGATCAAATACTACAGAAAAAAATGTCGGAAGAGAATTATATACCATGTTTGTGGTTCCCCTTTGGTTTTACTTGCAGATGATTCGTTGACTATTTTTTCATAGTTGATGTTATTTACCATTACATTGAGTGTGGAAGGACACTTCATATCGTTTGTAGTTGAGGGCAAGACACTGTTGTTTTTTCACCAATTTATGGTTGTGCATAACAAATGGTAATCATTGAGCTGCTTACATTGTAACTGTTGCAGTATTTGATAGGCCAGGATATCTGATCACAGTAAATAAATAATTCAATGAAACTGAATAAGTCAATGTGAATAATATATTGATATATAGTTGAAAATATACAAGAACCTCATATATCACTGCCTGTATTTAGATTTTTTTCGAAGAAGAGGCTCCCCCCACACACTCCAAGTCAAATGGGAAAGCTTCATCTGATAGCCTAAAAACTGGTGGAAAGGCTTCATCCTTTTCTAATGGTATGTATGCATCATTTTGTACTTTTGCTATACATTGCTGATAAAACTAAAAGTTCTAGTTATACAATCGATTGCCTTTCTGTGTCTTGCATATCCTTCTTTCATGTATTATGTTCTCATAGGAGAAGGTAGCAAAGGAGGGAAGGCATTTAGTGCTGGGAAGGGTGGGAAGGGCTCCGCATCAAATGCAAAGCCTGCAATGTCTGATGCAGAACTAAAGCTTCAGCTTGGTCAGTTCCTTCCATTGAAATATCCTCTATTTTTCTAGAAGCTTATTTTTTTATCATAGTAACCTTAATAGTAGTTGAAGTTCGGTAGTTTATGGAATTTCAGTAGGCTCTTTACTTGAGAAGTTCTGTATAATGAGATTGTTAGTTTTACATCATTTGAAACGGGCAAACATCTTATATTATGATTTTCAAACGTCCCTTCTGTCTAAACGAAAAATAGGCAAGCTGATTCCCGCATAACAATTGGTTGCAGATATGTCTCCAAATTCTATATTGTTAACGAACTGTGAAGCAGCAGAAATGTTGCAGAAAATTCAGGGACATATGGCTATCTTATCAGAGGATCCAAAGATAAAAATTCCCGAGTAAGGAACATCTGTTGTTTTAATTCTGTTATGTTCCGCTAATAATTGTTTATGTGGTGTTCTAGTCTGTTAGCTTGTGTGCCTTCATGTTTACTCTTTTCTTCTTGCACCGGCAGGTCGTTCGACAAGGCCTTTCAATATGCAAAAGAAGGAAATCACTTCACCTCTGCGAAGTTGGTGAAAGAAATCCTGGAGTATCCTTTGTTTTGATAAAGAGCTAGTATTGGAGATTGCATGTGGTTACGCAATTAAATTGTTTTGCCAAGCAACCACTTTGTAGTTAATTTCCTTGACTCATAGCTGCAGACCCCTTAAAGACTATGGTGTTAATGATGGCGAGGTTCGTCACCCTTCTTTTCCTCTCACCTTCTTGTATCTCATTTCCCTCATCTCAACATGAAATGGCTTGTTGTACCTGTAACAGATATGCATGATAGCGAACATTGGGCCTGAGACCATTGAAGAGGTTTATGCACTCATACCGTCTCTCAAGGTCAGTGTCTTTTGCTGACATTTGGGATATATGCCATTTTATATATTACCAGGAACAGGAGCTCAGTCCTGCAAAATCCAAATTTCTTTGCACAGGCCACTAGGTCGATCAATGAAGGCAAGATCGCGGAGGCCCTTACCGCCCTCGCTAACATAAAAGCCTCCAAGTGAACCTCAGCTACACAGGTAACCCGAGGGCAAATCTTTGAACCACACCTCTTCCTGATCGCTCGCCTTTCTTAATGATCTAAATTTCTGAATTGGTTCTTAATCTTAAGCATACATGCAGGCATGCAGCTGATCAGGCAATGAAGAATCCGCAACGGGTGTCTCCGTGGTGTATGGATGTTAACCGAAATTCTTTTGAGGGCCGAAATCAAGTTGTGTGTTGTGGGAACCGTACCATGCTTAGGTCTGGATGGTTGAACTTTGACTTTTGTAAACTAGCTCAGGTTTAGCTAGAGTGGTTGAAGTGATGTACTCTGAATTGCCAAGTGGTACCCGATGGTCTGGCTCGCCTGGATGATGAAAACTGTTGTTGTGGCCTGTGTGTTTATGCACCTCTCCTTGTCTGTTTACTTTTCTGAGTCGTGTTCTTCTAGCTGCAGTTTTTTACTTCTAATTTGGGAAGTAATATATTTCGCAGAGCTGTTTGAAAAGGATTTTGTTTTCTGTAGACGGCAGCTCTGGTAGGGCAGATTGAATTTGTAGGTTCTTATTGGAAAAGAGACAAGCCAGACAGACAACAAATGATTCAACTGTCCTCTTCATTGATGATGATTTACATTATATGTTAGAATAATTCCGAGGCACTCCGTGGATCATCTAAGAACCAAGCAATTACACGAGCACGACACCGAGATTTGTTAACGAGGTTCACCGATATGGCTACATCCTTGGGGGCCTGACTATGGGCGCTCCTTCCCATAACACCGCTACAATACCGCACCCGGTCGCCCTGGACACCGGCACATGCCGCCGGCTTCCCCTGCGTTCCGGTGCTATTATGTTGGCATATGTTACATCGTGTGCCTAGCCCCGCTATATATGAGAGGCCTAGGATACAAGTGTCTTATTAGGACACGCATATCCTATCTAAACACAATACAACTCCAAGTCCAACTGTAACCTACCTTGTACATAATATTTGACACAACTCTAACAAACTCCACCTTAGCGAATATTCTTCACCATCTTGAATTCGTCCATGCGTCAAACTTTCATGTACATTGGACTTAAGCTTATCCCATGAGTACCGCTGCTACTCCAAAGACTCCATATGACTCCACCTGCAATTTGTAGTCCCTTCTTTTCTTGACAACAGTCAACACTCGAGCAAAATTAAGTTCCTCGTCACTCTAGTTTGTGCTCCCAACTTCCAGAGTATCCGTCCAACGTCATCACACACTGATCACTGACCTACGTGAAAGTGAATAACTCACATATTGAGTGTCACACATAAGAGTTACCCGAACTCAACATCACCGCTCCTTTCTTGACCGCTTGTCTGAAACTTGAAGGAATTTCATCATTGCTTATAGTCATCCCGAGTCCAATTCGCAATTGTCTCACCACATGTATGACCACTAGAGCCCTGGCCCGTCTCCATGTCCGTGCATACCGCACACCTCGCCACTATTACCGCGTCGAGCCTCCGCTGTCCCGGTCGAGTCTTAAGGGTCGCGAACCCACACCACTCAACCCCATTGCAGAGTACCACCGACCATCACCGACCGATGACGAGTTTCACGCTTCCATCAGACCACCGGGCTCCAGTCCGAACTGCACGTCACTCGCTTTTTTTCCACCTGCTGAATAGGCTTCGACCCCGTCGACTTACGCCGTAGCCCCTCAATCCAGCTCCACCTTCAACATGACTCCATGGTAGATGATCAGTCCACCCCCACGCCCCGTCGACTTCAAGCTCCGTGTGCACCGTCTTGAATCAACCCCGCGCCATAGTCTTGTCGAAGCCACACAAGCCCTCAGGCCTGCACCACGTGTTTCCACGCCCAGAAGTCGGTCACCATCAGCACCACGCACCTATGTCGTCGTCGCCGATCCCACCACCGTCTTCTATACCAACCGACTCACGTCGATCCGTCAGACTATCTAGTCCAACCTAACCGAACCTGTCCGACTACAACGACACGCTCCAGACTCCTCAAGCCATCACCGTGACCATCGCTCGTACACAAATGTTTACCAACAAAGAAAAACAAGAGAAAGTCCACATAGCCTTCCCGTGTGAACATACCCGACTCATCACACGTCCGTAGCTAGGCTTTTCTTCTCTTTCCTTTCCATGATAGCATCACGATCCAACTAAGCCCTTGTGTCGTATTTTTCTATTCCAAACAAACCTCCAGCTTGCTCCAAGCACCACGTACCTCAGCCTACCACACGCACGGGCCTCACAGCCACGTACGTACATGCACGCTCGCCAGATCAATCGATCGCCGCACGTCTAGTCTGCCGCGGACGCCAGCCTCTCGTTGCCTCCACGTGCTTGCTGCAGCCCTGCTGCTCCACACGCGTTGCATGCATGTGCCACCGCTGCTTCTGATTCAATCTGCCTGCTGTCCAACGCCTGTCCGTGGCCTCGCCTGCTGCTTTGCCTGCCTGCGCGGGTGCTCCAAATAGCTGCTCGATCCGACTCCGAGAACTTAGTCCGCTTGATCTTGATTGCTTTCCTGATTCATCCGACCGCAACTAGACAACTTTCATGTAAGGGCTCCTCTCCGATCAGCTTCTTCCGCATGTCGTCTTTGCACCAGATGATTCTTCCTCTAGATCAACGCAACGCGTCTTCGGCAAACCTAGCTCTGATACCACTTGTTAGAATAAATCCGAGGCACTCCGTCGATCATCCGAGGACCAAGCAATCACACAAACACGACACCGAAATTTGTTAACGAGGTTCACCGATATGGCTACATCCCCAGAGCCTGACTATGGGCGCTCCTCCCCATGACATCGCTACAATACCGCACCCGGTCGCCCTGGACACTGGCACATGCCACCGGCTTCCCCTGCGTTCCGATGCTATTATGTTGGCATAGGTTACATCGTGTGTCTAGCCCCGCTATATATGAGAAGCCTAGAATACAAGTGTCTTATTAGGACAGGCATATCCTATCTAAACACAATACAACTACAAGTCCAACTGTAACCTACCTTGTACACAATATTCGATACAATTTTAACAATATATCGCCTGAGGGGACGCATCCATCGGACACGGCGTTTGGAAGAGAAGGGAGAGAAAGATGCGACGGTTAGCATATGGCTAACTGCCTCTTAATTACAACGTGGAGATTATCCACATAATTAATTGTAACAGTTCTGCCGTTTTAGCTAGAACGATTGACAATCAACACAAAATCTATTTTATTTGAATGTGCAGTTTTAGCAGTTTTAGGGCTCCTTTGATTCAAAGGAATCTAACAGGGGAATTTGAGGATTTATAGATAAAGCCGTGTCCCGCAAATTTGTTTACAGTAGACCTGTAACTTTTTCTTTGGGTACCGTGAGCTCCCAGGTTATTCCTTTTGTGCGACGCTGCTTCGGTGCCTTAAGGCACCTACCTTTGGGCCTATGATAGATGGGCCTAACAGGTGGCTGGCCCACCTGTCATAGACCAAAAGATAGGTGTCTTTAAGGCACCGAAGCTCAATCCCCTTTTGTGATAGATGCAGCCACAGCTTGCCCAAGCAGTTCTGCATGAGTTTCATTTTGCAAGTCCACTAGGCTGTCAGAAACTGGCCATCCAGTATGACTCTGGTTATTCCTTTTGTGATAGATCCAACCACAGCTTGCCCAAGCAGTTCTGCATGAAATTCATTTTGCAAATCCACTAGGCTGTCAGAAACTGGTCATCCAGTATGACTCTGCAGGAATTGTTGATACTCTTCAGGACGAAGGGTTCTCTGCAGACATTTGCTGCTCCGATCTTCGAGGACATTCGTATTCATGCTAACTCTTTTGACAGAGTTTTGTTTACATATTGTCCAAGGGAAGCAAACCGGATGGCGCATACACTTGCCCATGAATGTAATTTAGATAGTTGTGTTTGGGCACATAATCCCCCTAGTTTTATTTTGTCGTTGTTGATACAATGTAAGTGCGGCTTAAATTAATAAAGTAAGTCATGATGGTATTGTTGGGGAACGTAGTAATTTCAAAAAAATTCCTACGCACACGCAAGATCATGGTGATGCATAGCAACGAGAGGGGAGAGTGTGATCTACATACCTAGTAGATCGACAACGGAAGCGTTTGGTTGATGTAGTCGTACGTCTTCACGGCCCGACCGATCAAGCACCGAAACTACGGCACCTCCGAGTTTTAGCACACGTTCAGCTCGATGACGATCCCCGGACTCCGATCCAGCAAAGCGTCGGGGAAGAGTTCCGTCAGCATGACGGCGTGGTGACGATCTTGATGTACTACTGCAGCAGGGCTTCGCCTAAACTCCGCTACAATATTATCGAGGACTATGGTGGAAGGGGGCACCACACACGGCTAAGAATATGATCACGTCGATCAACTTGTGTGTTTCTAGGGTGCCCCTGCCTCCGTATATAAAGGACTAAGGGAGGGGGGTGCGGCCGGCCATGGAGAGGCGCGCCAGGAGAGTCCTACTCCCTCTAGGAGTAGGATTCCCCCCCAATCCTAGTTGGAATAGGATTCGTGAGGTGGAAAAGAGAGAGAGAGAAGGAGGAGGGCGCCGGTCCCCTCTCTCCTTGTCCTATTCGGACTAGGGGGGAGGGGCGCGCGGCCCAAGCCCTAGCTGCCTCTCCTCTTCTTCCACTATGGCCCATTAAGGCCCATATAGCTCTCGGGGGGTTCCGGTAACCTCCCGGTACTCCGGTAAAATCCCGATTTCACCCGGAACACTTCCGATATCCAAACATAGGCTTCCAATATATCCATCTTTATGTCTCGACCATTTCAAGACTCCTCGTCATGTCCGTGATCACATCCGGGACTCCGAACAAACTTCGGTACATCAAAATGCATAAACTCATAATATAAATGTCATCGTAACCTTAAGCGTGCGGACCCTACGGGTTCGAGAACAATGTAGACATGACCGAGACATGTCTCCGGTCAATAACCAATAGCGGAACCTGGATGCTCATATTGGCTCCTACATATTCTACGAAGATCTTTATCGGTCAGACCGCATAACAACATACGTTGTTCCCTTTGTCATCGGTATGTTACTTGCCCGAGATTCGATCGTCGGTATTCCAATACCTAGTTCAATCTCGTTACCGGCAAGTCTCTTTACTCGTTCTGTAATACATCATCCCGCAACTAACTCATTAGTTGCAATGCTTGCAAGGCTTAAGTGATGTGCATTACCGAGAGGGCCCAGAGATACCTCTCCGACAATCGGAGTGACAAATCCTAATCTCGAAATACGCCAACCCAACATGTACCTTTGGAGACACCTGTAGAGCTCCTTTATAATCACCCAGTTACGTTGTGACGTTTGGTAGCACACAAAGTGTTCCTCCGGCAAACAGGAGTTGCATAATCTTATAGTCATAGGAACATGTATAAGTCATGAAGAAAGCAATAGCAACATACTAAACGATCGGGTGCTAAGCTAATGGAATGGGTCATGTCAATCAAATCATTCACTTAATGATGTGATCCCGTTAATCAAATAACAACTCATTGTTCATGGTTAGGAAACATAACCATCTTTGATTAACGAGCTAGTCAAGTAGAAGCATACTAGTGACACTTTGTTTGTCTATGTATTCACACATGTATTATGTTTCCGGTTAATACAATTCTAGCATGAATAATAAACATTTATCATGATATAAGGAAATAAATAATAACTTTATTATTGCCTCTAGGGCATATTTCCTTCAGGTATTCCCTGAAAAAAGTGATTGTATCCTAGTGTAAATCTTGGTGTAAATAATACATGACTGAATCCTAAGGCCAACTCCAACGTGACGGCACATTCGTTCGCCCGCGTCTGTTTGGGTCCAAGCGGACAGAAAACGCGATTCAACGCAGCGACGCAAAACGAGGACGGATGTCGGCGCAGACACGCAGTAGACGCCCGCGTTGCCCTCCTCATGTCCTTCCCTGGCCCGCCCGTCTGTGGCACAACGGTAATTCTTCCCCCTCCCCCTCCACACACACCACACCAGCCTCGTCGCCCACGCCACCACCCCAGTTCCGGCCGCTTCACCACTACCCCAGGCCCCGTCGTCCACCGACGGCCCCACCGCCATCGCATCCAGTGATGCCCACATTAGTCGGCGTTTGCATCCGCTCCTCGCCACTATCGGGAGCACTACAAGGCAAGCCTACCTAGAGTCGTCGACACTGCATACCTCCACCATCACTTCCGGAGGGTACGTGCTTCGACATGCCTATTGCCAGTATGGGCAGAGGGCGTTGCCTTGCATCGGCCGCGACTCGACCACGACCACCTTCGTCGTCGTCCGCAAGTTGTTCAGGCATTTCCCCGCAAGGTACCATGGTGGACAACTCGGATGATATTGTTTTACAACAACTTCATATGTTTGTCGGACGATTCATCATCCGACGATGAGGATTCTATGGTTGCTAGCTACTTTGGTCGTCAATGAGCACATTGCTAGTCAGCGACCTAGGTTTAGGGGATTGATCTCGGGCCATTCTCCAGGATTGAATCATAACAGAGAGAGTATCCATTGTGCACTCTACAGCGATAATTTCAATTTCATTGACGCACTATTCCCTCCCAAGCTTTTTCAGCGACGCTTCCAGACGACGAGACATATGTTCAACCGTATTCGGGAGGGAGTGGTGGCGTATGATGATTACTTCAAATGCAAGCATGATGCCCTTGAAAAGGTTGGCTTCTCCTCTTAACAGAAATGTACCGCAACCGTTCAGATGCTTGCATACGGAATTCCCAATGATCTTGTGGATGAATATGCAGTGTTTGACCCAGAGTACTTGAGAGAACCAAATGATGTGAATACAACCCGGTTGTTGGCGATCAATGAATCTAGATGCTTTCTAGGAATGCTTGGTAGTATAGATGGTATGCACCGTCCGTGGAAGAACTGTCCATTTGCTTGGAAAGAGCAATATAAGGGACATGTTAAAGCTTGCATGGTCATCCTTGAAGCTGTGACATCACATCTTCACAAGATCTCTGGATTCAGCACTTTTTTCCGGCATGATAGGTTCTCACAATGGCATCAACGTGCTTCAGTGCTCATCGGTGTTCACAAAGCTTTAAGAAGGCAACTCCCCATAGATCAATTTTGAGGTCAATGGCCAGAAATACAAGAGATACTGCCTAAATGATGGTATCTATCCTCAATGGTCAACTATTGTGAAGACAATCTCCAAGCCTGTGGGAGAGTAGGTTTACCCAAGAACAAAAGAGTACTAGGAAGGATGTGGAGCGTGCTTTCGATATTATCCAATCTCGATGGGCTATTGTTAGGCACCCTGATAGAACATGGAACCCTCAGAGGATGTAGGAGGTGATGACCGTTTGTGTGATCATGCACAACATGATCTTAGAGGACGAACATCTTTGATCAAGGGTGGGATTTTCAGGGTAAGAATGTTAAACGTGAGTATGGAGCGACAATATTTACACACTTTATCTAATTTCATCAAGAAATGTGTGATTGGACAACTCACATTCAGCTTCAAAATGAATGGGTGTATCGGCTCATTTTCTTTCAACGTATTTGGTATAATTTTAAATTCATTTGGTTGTAATACACTATGAGATTTTTATTTATTGTGATGGAAAAACTATGTGACTTATTTGGTTGTAAACTATGTGCAACATTTTGCTTTATTTGACTATATATGTATAAGGGCATCTCCAACGCGGGCTGTATCGTTCCACCGAGCGGTCTAAACACACCTTTTCCCGCGAAGTTGAAGCAAAGTGGGAGGATGGGGGCTTGCAGGAGTCCGGACATAGGACTCCGACACCCCCGGCCCACTAAATCTTTCCTTTCGGTCCCATTTTCTTCCATTCCGTCGCATCTCCCCCTTACTTTGCATCCACACCCTCCTCCTCCGACGTTGTTGTTCTACCTCTCCGGGCGGCCCTCCACAACCAGCACCGACCCGCCAGCCCGCCTTTCACGATGGTGTCGTCCACCCAGGACCCGTCCGTAGGCAAGTACACCCCCCCTTGTCGATGTCACCCATGGCGGACACCATGCCCGGTAGGTGTTCGGTCAAATGCCATTGAACTTATTTTCAAACACCATGTTGTTTTTAGAGTACGAAGGATGGCGGGGTACTTGACCATGGAGGATGAGTTGTTGCGCGATGCGTGGTTGGCCGTATCCACGGATTTCATGGGCAGGGGAGAGGGGCGGTGGGGGGGGGGGGGCGGGGGCTTCTGGTAGCAAGTGCATTGTCACATCCCTAGCTTCTGGTACTGCCTAGTGTTTGCATCTTGCTTGCATCATGTTTAACTTGCATGAAATTTTGAAATGGGGATGCTCAAGCCCTAGCATAAAATAGAATTCAAATAGGTTCAAATAAAATATATTTCAATGAACCCAAAATGCCCTTCAGAAATGCTCATGATTTATGGAAAAAGGTGAAAACCTTAACCAGAGATGATACACATTTTTCCAGGACATTTTTGGTCTTTGAATTAAATCAATACTTATTTGAATTGGAGATATAAATTTCTATAAATAATTTTATAACTCCAATATTTCTGAAAACTTGTGAGTGGCTCTGAATATTTTGTATCAGGCCACATAATGAATTTCAGAAGCTACAAAAATGATTTGGTCTAGAAACTAAATCAAAACAGAAAAGAAAAATAGAAAACAGAAAACAAATGAGAGAGAGAAGTGTTTACATGTAGCCACTTGGCAGCCCACCTGGCCTGGCACTGTTGGCCCAGCCCACCAGGGGCAAGGTTGTCTTCAACCTTGTGCCCACTGGCAAGCCAGCACACGCGCGCTCGTGCGCCAGCTCCTGCTTCGCGCTGGCGAGCTCTCCCTTCCCCCCCTCGCGCCACGGAGACACCCAGAGACCTCTCTCCCCTCCCCTCACTCGCTGCTCTCTCTCCACTCCTCTGTTTCTCTCGCGCACAACCACCCGAGGGCGACCGTCGCCGCCGTACCCATAGCCACCAGCCTCCCCTACGCCCCTAGACATGCCCCTGAGCTCCGCGAAGATGCCCTCGTCCTCTCCAACAAGTCACGCAACGTTGGGTGCCCGGGAACGCCGCCACCACCGTCGTCTTCAACTCCGGCCTCTGAGATCGCCGGCATTGCCCCGACGCCGTCCAGCCTCCCCCGAGCCCACTAAGCTGCTCATCATCTTCACCGCGAGTTCCTGCCCATTTCCCCTTTTTCATTTTTGCTCGTTCCCGTGCCATAGCATCCTCGCCCATGTGCCCGAGCACCACCTTCCGCCATGGGTGCCGGGAACCTAGCTCCTGTGCTCCGTTGCTCAAACCATCGAGTCCCGCGTGCTCCCGGATCCATGTGGAGTCCGCCCAGCACCTCATACCGCTCGCTAACGCACTGCAGCAACTGCGCCCGTGTGTCCCGAGCTCCGGCCACCGCTTGGCTCGTCGCCGCCGTCGTTGCACGCCACCCCAGCACCCGCAGCTGCCACCGTCCGACGCGCCTCGTCGCGCCGGTCCCGTAGAACCCATTCGCACGGCCTCTCATCTGTTGGAAATATGCCCTAGAGGCAATAATAAATTGATTATTATTATATTTCCTTGTTCATGATAATCGTTTATTATCCATGCTAGAATTGTATTGATAGGAAACTCAGATACATGTGTGGATACATAGACAACACCATGTCCCTAGTAAGCCTCTAGTTGACTAGCTCGTTGATCAATAGATGGTTACGGTTTCCTGACCATGGACATTGGATGTCGTTGATGACGGGATCACATCATTAGGAGAATGATGTGATGGACAAGACCCAATCCTAGGCGTAGCACAAGATCGTGTAGTTCGCGTGCTAAAGCTTTTCTAATGTCAAGTATCATTTCCTCAGACCATGAGATTGTGCAACTCCCGGATACCGTAGGAATACTTTGGGTGTGCCAAACGTCACAACGTAACTGGGTGGCTATAAAGGTGCACTACGGGTATCTCCGAAAGTGTCTGTTGGGTTGGCACGAATCGAGACTGGGATTTGTCACTCCGTGTAAACGGAGAGGTATCTCTAGGCCCACTCGGTAGGACATCATCATAATGTGCACAATGTGACCAAGGAGTTGATCACGGGATGATGTGTTACGGAACGAGTAAAAGAGACTTGCCGGTAACGAGATTGAACAAGGTATCGGGATACCGACGATCGAATCTCGGGCAAGTACAATACCGCTAGACAAAGGGAATTGTATACGGGATTGATTAAGTCCTTGACATCGTGGTTCATCCGATGAGATCATCGTGGAGCATGTGGGAGCCAACATGGGTATCCAGATCCCGCTGTTGGTTATTGACCGGAGAACGTCTCGGTCATGTTTGCATGGTTCCCGAACCCGTAGGGTCTACACACTTAAGGTTCGATGACGCTAGGGTTATAGGGAATAGATATACGTGGTTACCGAATGTTGTTCGGAGTCCCGGATGAGATCCCGGACGTCAAGAGGAGTTCCGGAATGGTCCGGAGGTAAAGATTTATATATGGGAAGTCCTGTTTTGGTCACCGGAAAAGTTTCGGGTTTTATCGGTAACGTACCGGGACCACCGGGAGGGTCCCGGGGGTCCACCAAGTGGGGCCACAAGCCACGGAGGGCTGCATGGGCCAAGTGTGGGAGGGGACCAGCCCCAGGTGGGCTGGTGTGCCCCCCCACCAAGGCCCAAGGCGCAAGGAAGAGGGGAAAGGGGCAAACCCTAGGGAAGATGGGCCCTAAGGCCCACCCTGGTGCGCCTCCCCCTCTCCCCTCCCCTTGGCCGCCCCTAGATGGGATCTAGGGGGCTGCCGCCACCCCTAGGGAGGGAACCCTAGGTGGGGGCGCAGCCCCTCCCCTCCCCCTATATATAGTTGAGGTCTGGGCTGCGCAATACATAGGAGTTCCTCTCTTTCTTGGCGCAGCCCTATCCCTCTCTTTCTCCTCATATCTCATGGTGCTTGGCGAAGCCCTGCTGGATCACCACGCTCCTCCACCACCACCACGTCGTTGTGCTGCTGCTGGATGGAGTCTTCCTCAACCTCTCCCTCTCTCCTTGCTGGATCAAGGCATGGGAGACATCACCGGGCTGTACGTGTGTTGAACGCGGAGGTGCCGTCCGTTTAGCACTAGGATCTCAGGTGATTTGGATCACGACGAGTACGACTCCTTCAACCCCGTTCTCTTGAACGCTTCCGCTTAGCGATCTACAAGGGTATGTAGATGCACTCTCCTTCCCCTCGTTGCTGGTTTCTCCATAGATAGATCTCGGTGACACGTAGGAAAATTTTGAATTTCTGCTACATTCCCCAACATCATCGCCGGAAACGGCCGGACGAGGACCTCCGCCGTGCCCTGCTTAGCGCCGGCGGCTAATCGCCGGTTAGCCGACGTGGCCGTCATTAGATTAGGGGCTAACTAACCCTATTAGTTTAACACTAGACACTGACCATGGGACCCGCTTTGTTAGTTTACTGGATAACAAAAATAATTAGATTACTTAATAAAATCATTGGACCCACACATCAGCATTGATCGTGCTGATGTGGCCTTTGACCGGGCCCATGTGTCTGTGACCCTAGCCATCACTGTGACTCAACCACGACCACCTTCGTCGTCGTCCGCAAGTTGTTCATGCATTTCCCCGCAAGGTACCATGGTGGACAACTCGGATGATATTGTTTTACAACAACTTCATATGTTCATCAGACGATTCATCATCCGACGATGAGGATTCTATGGTTGCTAGCTACTTTGGCCGTCAATGAGCACATTGCTAGTCAGTGACCTAGGTTTAGGGGATCGATCTCGGGCCATTCTCCAGGATTGAATCTTAACAGAGAGAGTATCCATTGTGCACTCTACAGCGATAATTTCAATTTCATTGACGCACTATTCCCTCCCAAGATTTTTCAGCGACGCTTCCAGATGGCGAGACATATGTTCAACCGTATTCGGGAGGGAGTGGTGGCGTATGATGATTACTTCAAATGCAAGCATGATTCCCTTGAAAAGGTTGGCTTCTCCTCTTAACAGAAATGTACCGCAACTGTTCAGATGCTTGCATGCGGAATTCTCAATGATCTTGTGGATGAATATGCAGTGTTTGACCCAGAGTACTTGAGAGAACCAAATGATGTGAATACAACCCGGTTGTTGGCGATCAATGAATCTACATGCTTTCTGGCAATGCTTGGTAGTATAGATGGCATGCACCGTCCGTGGAAGAACTGTCCATTTGCTTGGAAAGAGCAATATAAGGGACATGTTAAAGCTTGCATGGTCATCCTTGAAGCTGTGATATACCTACGTACCCCAAACGATCAGATACGGAGCGAAAAACCTAATTCCACCGCTGCAACTTTCTATATCCATGAGATCCCATCTTGGGGCCTGTTCTGGAGCTCCGCCGGAGGGGGCATCGATGACGGAGGGCTTCTACATCAACACCATAGCCCCTCCGATGAAGTGTGAGTAGTTTACTTCAGACCTTCGGGTCCATAGTTAGTAGCTAGATGGCTTCTTCTCTCTTTTTGGATCTCAATACAATGTTTTGCCCCTCTCTTGTGGAGAACTATTCGATGTAATCTTCTTTTTGCGTTGTGTTTGTTGAGACAGATGAATTGTGGGTTTATGATCAAGTCTATCTATGAACAATATTTGAATCTTCTCTGAATTCTTTTATGTATGATTAGTTATCTTTGCAAGTCTCTTCGAATTATCAGTTTGGTTTGGCGTACTAGATTGATCGTTCTTGCAATAGGAGAAGTGCTTAGTTTTGGGTTCAATCTTGCGGTGTCCTTTCCTAGTGACAGTAGGGGCAGCAAGGCACATATTGTATTGTTGCCATCGAGGATAACAAGATGGGGTTTTCTTCATATTGCATGAGTCTATCCCTCTACATCATGTCATCTTGCTTAAGGCGCTACTCTGTTTTTAACTTAATACTCTAGATGCATGATGGATAGCGGTCGATGAGTGGAGTAATAGTAGTAGATGCAGGCAGGAGTCGGTCTACTTGTCTCGGACGTGATGCCTATATACATGATCATACCTAGATATTCTCATAACTATGCTCAATTCTGTCAATTGCTCAACAGTAATTTGTTCACCCACCGTAGAATACTTATGCTCTCGAGAGAAGCCACTAGTGAAACCTATGGCCCCCGGGTCTATCTCCATCATATTAATCTCCTACTACTTAGTTATTTACTTTTCCTTTATTTTTACTTTGCATCTTTATCACAAAAATACCAAAAATATTATCTTATCATATCTATCAGATCTCACTCTCGTAAGTGGCTTTATAGGGATTGACAACCCCTATTTGCGTTGGTTGCGAGGATTTATTTGTTTTGTGCAGGTACGAGGGACTCGCGCGTAGCCTCCTACTGGATTGATACCTTGGTTCTCAAAAACTAAGGGAAATACTTACGCTACTTTGCTGCATCATCCCTTCTTCTTCGGGGAAACCAACGCAGTGCTCAAGAGGTAGCATTGAGTGGTTTTAGTTGGTACCTCCACTCTTTCGGACATATTTTTCAGGATTGTAGGATTTGTGACACCTTTATAGTCAGTAAATGAATCTGGTAGGTTATTTGCAATGTGTTGCAAATCTTCTGAACGCATGGTTCAGATTTCTAAGTATGTGGATTTGAGGCAGAAATGTGTTGACATTCCACTAATTTCCTGGCATTCTTTATGGTACTTGAAATCTCCCCCTAATGCCTGGAAATGTTCCTCATTGAATTAGCATACTGGCCTTAAATAACTCCCCATGCGAGGGGCTTGAGGTATTGACGGAAATACAGTTATTCTTCACATAGATCCCAACTATATGTTGAGGGGCCAATGATGTATGCCGGTTGGTGATATCGGTATGCAACCGAATTACCGCAGATAGGAAATACTTGGTAGATATCCACATATCAAAGATAGAGGGGAATAATATTGTGCAGTTCTGTCATGAGCGTGTAAAACTGCATGACTCCAACGTAAAGTTTGCAAGTTGCAATTCCAAAGTAAAGATAATGCAATTAGCTTAATTCTTTGGATAGGATTCTACCAAACCATTTTGAGTCTAGACATTAGGATAAATTGCTAAACTTCAATCCAAAAGCCATAGAGAAGGCCCTCAAGGAGAATTCTGCAATGTTATCCATTCGATTTGCTTGAAATCGATGTCAGGATAATGAGTCAATGGTTTCATGTGAATAAAGAACACACTAAGACCATCATGTAGATATGTCTTTTAAAACCATGGAATATCTGAATAGTCTACTCAATGGCTGGGAAGAGCCACTTACCTCAACTTGATGCATTCAAGGAGTCTGAGTGGTTCAGCGTAGACTTTATGGTGTGCGAGCCTTAAAATTAGCTTCCCTGTGTCACTTGTAGCGCACACAAAATCCAAATATTGTTAGAATTTAGCATCATAATAATCATAAACCATTGGAATTGCTGATAGTTTCGGTTTCAACCCAATGTCAATGATGACCAAAGCAGGAATGCCAAGGTTGTCATGCAAAAGACATTCTGGAAACTATCTCGTACGCAACATGTGCTACGGGTTTTGTAGGATGTGTAGTACAACCATGATGATACATAGAGAATGTGCTTGCCATATCCGTTGCGTATGGTAAAGAGAAGATATTCCTCTTTGTTGTCATCATAACTTTCACTATGGAGACTATTTTGACGGATACCTCTATAGTTTAGTAGGGTACGAGTTAAACCCGGAAGCAATAAAGCATCCTGACGTTACTCAAGTACCCACAGGGACAGTAAATATGACTCGAGTTGAGCCAAAAAAATACCTCATCGCGTCTAGCGATTTTAAAATATCTCCTTTCTCTCAACGAGAGTGGAAACATTTCACTTCCCTGAGTATAGAGTTTGTGGTGCATATGTCCACAAGGCACAAATCATCTTTCATCAGATCGACCCCCGTAGAAATCTATATATAGACATGAAGATTCTCAAGAAAATCACTGTCAGATATATAGAATACATACAAATGTATCTGTACCAAAGTGCTGATACAATATATTGTGATATACAGTATATGATGACAACAATACTTATATTGTTGTTACAACATCGTAAATGGACATTAATTATATTGACCACTCAGGAGATTGAAAGACTATTCATAGTCTCCAAACATGTCGGTTGAGGCATATTTAACCATCACATTCTCCGTGCCCATAGGGTCCCGTCACAGTTGGTGACGTCGGATTGAAGGTTGAAGTAAGATTCAAACCTTTGCCCTTGAGGTTGATTGTATCGCAGGAATTGCTGATATAGAATAACCAGATGCTGAGATCTGAATCTAATGCCTTATGATATATAAGACACCATTTTTTTGTTAGTGGTGTGATCCGAAATAGAGGCGAATCCAAGATTGCACACATTATCCCACGAGACACAAGAGCGATCATGATGTCCATGGCCCAGATAGGGCAGTGGTGGCCATTGAGGGTGAATGCCTCAAACTCTATAGCCATATGTTACCTCTATGGGTAATACTAGAGATAATTAATTTACAACCAGTAAATTAAAGACCATCATGATTGATGTTGTAATGAACTTAGCAAAATCAATGGGTATTTCAAGAAATTATCTTGAAACCATTAGTGTGAATCTCAAATTGCTAAATATGACACCTTGAAGATAATCTTCAAAATGGAGTAGATCTCGTAGCACTAGGGAGTATAATCTGATGAAATCAGTAGATACTCACTCGTAATGCCTTATGTCATGACTTATTAAAATGTGTGGGAGAGCACTTTATAAAGCAATCATAATGTTGAAACGACAAAATGTAGGCTTTATTAGTAGTCAAATCTGCGTAGACAGTAGATCCATATGACTACCTTGTGACCCCAAACATCAATTTGAAGAAATCACTTCGATTTTGCATCTGTATTTCCAAGAAATTGAAAATCTCAATTGCAAATAGATGTATTAATCTCAACATGTGTTTAACATGGAAATAAATACATCATACAATATTCCGGAATACCTAGGACTCAAAGGAGAAACATTACATCATAGATACTGAATTTATCTTTGCAAGAGATTAAAAAAATCTCAATTGCAAATGGATGTAATTAATCTCAACACGTGATAAACGTGGAAATATATTACATCAACTTAATATCTGGAATACATCTCGGTACTCAACATATATACATTACTATTGTAATGAATAGTAATGATGTTGCAAACTTGATGTTCAAGTGAAAAACTTGAATTGTGTAGACCTCAAATTAAATGAGATGATCTTGTATCAAGTTGCAAGATAATTCAGCAGGGTGAATTTATATTTTGCGATAGAAAATTGATCTCAATCGCAATGAGATTGTTTTGCGAGAAAAATATATGTTTCTCAATCGCAAATCAATATTGTTGTGCGAGAAAACTTAATCTCGATCGCAAAACAATGTCGTTATAGTAATAAGACATGTTATAGAGATTGCTAAAAAGCAAACATATTGAACATGCCACATAATGACCACATATTTTCTGGAATATTAAAACTCAACAGAAAAAGGGCTGAAAAACGGTGGCCCAATCTTATGCAAATGGGCCACGCTGGGGAAGCCAGCCTAGGGCCGGCCTGGTTAGCCAATTGGATAAGGAGCAAGCGGCCAGGGATTGCGATCCCTGGAATTTCCTATTTGCCGCTCTTTGTGGCAAGTAGTCGACCGGACGCATAGACAGATTGACGAGCGCGTTAGGATGGGCCGGCCCATTCAAACGTTAAAGCGAATCTGGTTTTGGGAATCTTCTAGGTAGTTCCCAGCCGGTTTTTCTGGTTTTGGGAACCTTCTAGAAGGTTCCTGAACCGGTTTTTCTATTTCCCCCTTTACCCCTTTTTGTTTCTTTTCTTTTACTGTTTCTTTTTCTTTTTCGTTTTAATGTTCTTTTTTCTTTTTTATATTTTTTTCGTTTTTTATGTTTCTTTTTTTTCCTGTTTTCTGTTTCTTTTTCATTTTTTCTTTTTCTCTTTTCAAAGTTATATTATTATTTTTTCAATTTTTTTGTGTTGCTCACAATTGTTCAAAACTTCACAAAATGTTCTCATTTTTCAAATTTTGTTCATGCTTTCAAAAAATTGTTCAAAACTTCACAAAATGTTCTCATTTTCAAATTTTGTTCATCCTTTCAAAAATATTGTTCAAAACTTTACAAAATGTTCTCATTTTCAATTTTTGTTCCTGACTTGAAAAAATGTTCATGCTTTCAAAAAGTTATTCAAAGTTAAAAAATGTCTCATCTTCAAATTTTGTTTCTCTTTTCTTTTTTTAGTTTATTTTTCTTTTTTATGTTTTTTTCACAATTTCACAACTTTGCAAAATTTGTTCGCAAATTAAGAAAAATGTTCGTTTTTTCAATTTTTGTTCGTGAGTTTCAGTAAATGTTCCTTTTCAAATTTTGTTTGCATTTTTTCAGAAAATGTTCGAGTTTGAAATTTTTGTTCGTGAGTTTCGTAAAATGTTCCCATTTCAAAAATTTGTTCACATATTTCAAATTTTGTTCGGGAGTTTTAAAGAATGTTCACATATTTCGTACGAACTTAACTTTTTCTCTCAAACATAACGTTCGCGTACAAAATTTTGTTCTATAAATTCAAAAAATGTTCGGGATTTTAAAAAGTGTTCACTTTATCAAAACTTTGTTCAAGTTTTTTAGTTGTTCTTCTAGCATTCAGCAAACGCGAACAATTTTTGAATTTTTAAATTTTTTGAACATATCCAATGTTTAAGGTTTCTAGGTGGGGGTGTTTGATATGTAGTAGATGATCTTTTAAAATACCCGCGTTACATATGACCGAAGGAGGTAGTTAGCTCGTCTGGTTAGTGACAAGAGTATACTAGCTCCAGATGCAGGGATCGATCCCCCGCTTCGCGTTATAATTTTAGGTGATGATTTTGCTGTTTCGTCGCGACGATGGGCCGGCCCATTCGGGAGGCTGTACCTGTGCGGTGCGTGCGAATCGGACGCAAAGAGCGGCGCATAGGAGGTCCCGCGATCCCCAGCCAGCATCCATCCCCAATCCTCACGACCGACGCGGGCGTCGACTGCCATGGCCGGTCGGCCGTTTCTCCGGCAACTCGTGGAGAGACCACGACCCGGGCGGAGCGCCGCCGAGCCTCGCGTTGGAGGCCGGAGAAGGCTGCGCCAGAGGACTCCAGGGAGGGCGTGCCGGCTCGATTGGGCACAGGCGAAGACGCCTACGGCCGGTCGGCCGCACCACCGGCGGCAAGATGATCTCCTTCCCCGCTCGTCCTCGGAGTAGGCGCGACGCCGCACGGACGGGCGCGGATGCTCCACACGGGCGAGCGCGAAGAGGTGGCCGCATCCAACGGCGCGGGCGGACGCAGCGCGGTGGCCGCGTCCTGCGGCGTAGTGGTCGATCCGTCCCGTGGAGGAGCAGCCAAGGCGCATGGTTGGGGCACCGCTAGGGATGTTGACAAAAAAAACAGCAGCAGTTGCCGCTCGATCCGGTGTAAGAGGAAGTGAACGCATGCCATGGTACCTTTTTTCTTCTTCTTTGTTTGCATCTCTCAATCGATGGGCACTCCTCTGTTTTCACTTGCTCTTCCCTGATTCTTTTCTGTTACCTTCCCTGATTGAGAGACTCGCCGGGCATGGCTTGCCGCGGAAGAGCCTCACCGGTGTGCCGTGAACAGGTCGTGGCCATGTACGGAGCGAGGCTGCCGCTTGGAAGCAATTCCGCCTGGCCGAGAGCCACTATGGTAGCGGGCGCCACCACGGCGAACCAAGGGCTGTAGCCGTCAAACTCACGGGCAGTAGCCAGGAACCATCGCGCCGATGGAATTGCTCCGCTGGGAGCGTGCTGATAACGTATTGGAAAAGAGACGATCCAGAGAGACAACAAATGATTCAACTGTCCTCTTCATTGATGATGATTTACATTATATATCCCCTGAGGGGACGCATCCATCAGACACGGCGTTTGGAAGAGAAGGGAGAGAAAGATGCGATGGTTAGCATATGGCTAACTGCCTCCTAATTACAACGTGGAGATTATCCACATAATTAATTGTAACACTCCCCCTAATCTACACTTGTTCATGCAGAATCATCATCTCAAACCCTATGAGAAAAATATGAGGAGTATAGTGTTTTATATGTTGCCAAAACTCCTTCAAACCCAGTGGGAAAATAAGAAGAAAATGACGCAACATATAATGGTTATTGTCTCTTTTAACTCAATATGAGAAAATTCATAGAGTTTAGAGAACAATAAATATGCCGTATATACTTTCTTAAAAACCCCAGTGGGGAAAACAGAAAGTATGGCATATGATCATGTGTTGATATTACCTCATTAAAAACCTTTATGAGAACCTGTAAAGTAAACTCATGAAGGGAAAAAGAGTATAATATGATGCATTGAACATGAACAATTCAGGAAGATACTCCCCCTGATTCTTGCAAAATTCGAAGCCGTCACATACCAATTCCGTGAAAAGTTGGTAGAGACTTCATGAATAAATCAGTCACATGATTTAACTTGCAAGATATGCAATATAGCGATATTGCTTATTACGTAACCTGTTTGCATCCAGGCAACACAAGACACATTATCATTGAGATAATTGTTGGTGAATGTAGCCACGAGGTCTGTTTTGAAGACTCTTCATGAGAGGGCTACCACACCTGGTAGGAACACTAAGCTTGTCTACGATCTGACATAGTGGGGATCTGATCGATGTATCCAATGATATCGGTGTTCACATTTCTGTGAAACTGAAAAACCAAGACAAGCTGTTTGATGCATTGGAGATATCTAAAGATCTTCTTGAGTACCAACCAATTGTGTTTGGTGGATCCAATGGCATTATGGAACGTTGAGTCCCAATATATCATTTCCATCATCTCTTGGTCTAAATAGATCTTTCTCTGCGTTTAGAGAATGAACTACCATGAGAGTTATGGATGGATAAGATTTGTTCACGATGAATTTCTCCAATATATTATGGATATAGACAACATAGTATACCATAATGTATGAATGAATGTGCTCAATTTGTAGTAACGAGCGGTACTTTGGTTTACCAAAATCCTTCATTTTAAACTCCGTCATTTAGATGATTACATGTGTCGTCGTTGCAGACACACAAACATGGATAATCATCATTGTAGGAGTAATCCTTGTGTATAAGGATCTCACCACGTCAGTTGTACCATATGTACTGACAATAATAAGTCGTATAGTGACTTACTGATTTTACACAATGTATGTCGATTCAGAATTGGATTCCATCGGGAGCCATCTATGTTTGAATCTAGTGATCCACATGTATATGTAATCACTACATCTACCAATTGCATAGATAGATTATTTTATACTGCCAATGATATAAGTTATCGGAAAGAGATTCCACCTCTGAAGAATAGTTGGGTATCTGCTTGAACCCTTGTGCTACAATACTTGCTCTTTGTTTCACCACCTCGTTGTTCTCAATTCTGTTTCCAGAAGAAAACCGGTGTAGGTATTGCTTATGAATACCTTCCCATTATTGAGCAAGATCATTTCTACCTAGATTATACCCTTTGCTTGAGTTCAGTCCAAGTGTTGTTCGCACTTTGCCATGGCCATGGTCTTTGGATCTGAATCATTTGAAAGGTTTTTGCAATCTAGTTGAGAAATGCATGTCGACAATTGTAGACTTCCGGTTATATGATTCTCCAGAATCTATATATCAATATAAAGTTGATGGAAATATCGTTACCCATAGTGACTGCTCGTGATTTCCCAATGCGATTGAGTCGGGTATTCCGATGTCTCGGTCATTGTGCATTATGACCTAGGTTGGTGGAGGTTTCCCGTCCACTGGGTGTATATTACCCATCAGGTGTCTGTCAACGTGAAGTTGACTTGCATTTACTAATTCACAGGCCTTGATATCCTTGCTTGCGAGAAGCTGAATCCTGATGTACTATTGTCGTACTTCTCCCCTGTTGCTTTGAACGGGGAGTTGAGTGATACGTCTCCAACGTATCTATAATTTTTTATTGCTCCATGCTATATTATCTACTGTTTTGGACATTATTGGGCTTTATTATCCACTTTTATATTATTTTTGGGACTAACCTATTAATCGGAGGCCCAGCCCAAAATTGCTGTTTTTTTTGCCTATTTTAGGGTTTCGAAGAAAAGGAATATCAAACGGAGTCCAAACGGAATGAAACCTTCGAGAACGTGATTTTCTCAACAAACAAGAACCGGGAGACTTGGACCCTACGTCAAGAAAGAAAAGAGGAGGCCACGAGGTAGGGGGGCGCGCCTGCCTACCTGATACGTCTCCAACATATCTATAATTTTTGATTGTTCCATGCTATTATATTATCTGTTTTGGATGTTTATGGGCTTTATTATACACTTTTATATCATTTTTGGGACCAACCTATTAACCCAGAGCCCAGTGCCAGTTTCTGATACGTCTCCAACGTATCTATAATTTTTGATTGCTCCATGCTATATTATCTACTGTTTTAGACATTATCGGGCTTTATTATCCACTTTTATATAATTTTTGGGACTAACCTATTAACCGGAGGCCCAGCCCAGAATTGCTGTTTTTTGCCTGTTTTAGGGTTTCGAAAAAAGGAATATCAAATGGAGTCCAAACGGAATGAAACCTTTGGAAACGTGATTTTCTCATCAGATAAGATCCAGGAGACTTGGACCCTCCGTCAAGAAAGCCACGAGGCGGTCACGAGGGTGGAGGGCGCCCCCCTAGGGCGCCCCCCTGCCTTGTGGACCCCTCGAAGCTCCACCGACGTACTTCTTCCTCCTATATATATCCACGTACCCCCAAACGATCAGATACGGAGCCAAAACCTAATTCCACCGCCGCAACTTTCCGTATCCACGAGATCCCATCTTGGGGCCTGTTCCGAAGCTCCGCCGGAGGGGACCTCGATCACGGAGGGCTTCTACATCATCATCCAAGCCCCTCCGATGAATTGTGAGTAGTTTACTTCAGACCTACGGGTCCATAGCTAGTAGCTAGATGGCTTCGTCTCTCTTTTTGGATCTCAATACAATGTTCTCCCCCTCTCTCATGGAGATCTATTCGATGTAATATTCTTTTTGAGGTGTGTTTGTTGAGATCGATGAATTGTGGGTTTATGATCAAGTCTATCTATGAATAATATTTGAATCTTCTCTGAATTCCTTTATGTATGGTTGGTTATCTTTGCAAGTTTCTTCGAATTATCAGTTTGGTTTGGCCTACTAGATTGGTTGTTCTTGCCATGGGAGAAGTTCTTAGCTTTGGGTTCGATCTTGCGGTGTCCTTTCCCAGTAACAGTAGGGGCAGCAAGGCACATATTGTATCGTTGCCATCGATGATAACAAGATGGTTTTTTTTTTATCATATTGCATGAAACTATCCCTCTACATCATGTCATCTTGCTTAAGGCGTTACTCTGTTTTTAACTTAATACTCTAGATGCATGCTGGATAGCGGTCGATGAGTGGAGTAATAGTAGTAGATGCAGAATCGTTTCAGTCTACTTGTCTCGGACGTGATGCCTATATACATGATCATACCTAGATATTCTCATAACTATGCTCAATTCTGTCAATTGCTCAACAGTAATTTGTTCACCCACCGTAGAATACTTATGATCTCGAGAGAAGCCACTAGTGAAACCTATGGCCCCCAGGTCTCCTTCTCATCATATTAATCTCCATCACTTTATTATTGCTTTGCTTTTACTTTTTTCTTTGCATCTCTATACAAAAAATACCAAAAATATTATTTATCATCTCTTTCAGATCTCACTTTCGTAAGTGAGCGTGAAGGGATTGACAACCCCTAAGCGCGTTGGTTGCGTTGAGCTATTGTTTTTGTGTAGGTACGAGGGACTCGTGCATAGCCTCCTACTGGATTGATACCTTGGTTCTCAAAAACTGAGGGAAATACTTATGCTACTTTGCTGCATCATACTCTCCTCTTCGGGGAAATCCAACGCAGTGTTCAAGAGGTATCAAGAAGAATTTCTGACACCGTTGCCGGGGAGTCTGCGCAAAAGTCAACATACCAAGTACCCATCACAATCCCTATCTCCCGCATTACATTATTTGCCATTTGCCTCTTGTTTTCCTCTCCCCCCAATTCACCCTTGCCGTTTTATTCGCCCTCTCTCTCTATCCTCCCTCTCCCTCCCTATTTGCCTCTTTTGCCCGTTTGCTTTTTGTTTGCTCGTGTGTTGGATTGCTTGTTTGTCGCGATGGCTCAAGATAATACTAAATTGTGTGACTTCACCAATACCAACAACAATAATGATTTCCTTAGCACTCCGATTGCTCCTCTTACTGATGCTGAATCTTGTGAAATTAATATTGCTTTGTTGAATCTTGTCATGAAAGATCCGTTCTCCGGCCTTCCTAGTGAAGATGCCGCTACCCATCTTAATAGCTTCGTTGATTTGTGTGACATGCAAAAGAAGAAAGATGTCGATAATGATATTGTTAAATTGAAGCTATTTCCTTTTTCGCTTAGAGATCGTGCTAAAGCTTGATTTTCATCTTTGCCTAAAAATAGTATTGATTCATGGAACAAGTGCAAAGATGCTTTTATCTCTAAGTATTTTCCTCCCGCTAAGATCATCTCTCTTAGAAACGATATTATGAATTTTAAACAACTTGATCATGAACATGTTGCACAAGCTTGGGAGAGAATGAAATTAATGATACGTAATTGCCCTACTCATGGTTTGAATTTGTGGATGATTATACAAAATTTTTATGCCGGATTGAATTTTGCTTCTAGAAATCTTTTAGATTCGGCCGCGGGAGGCACTTTTATGGAAATCACTTTAGGAGAAGCTACTAAACTCCTAGATAATATTATGGTTAATTATTCTCAATGGCATACTGAAAGATCTACTAATAAAAAGGTGCATGCGATAGAAGAAGTTAATGTTTTGAGTGGAAAGATGGATGAACTTATGAAATTATTTGCTAATAAGAGTGTTTCTTCTGATCCTAATGATGTTCCCTTGTCTACTTTGATTGAGAATAACAATGAATATATGGATGTGAATTTTGTTGGTAGGAACAATTTTGGTAACAACACATATAGAGGAAACAATCCTAGGCCTTATCCTAGTAATCCCTCTAATAATTATGGTAATTCCTACAATAATTCTTATGGAAATTATAATAAGATGCTCTCTGATTTTGAATCTAATATTAAAGAATTTATTTCTTCGCAAAAGAATTTTAATGCTATGATTGAAGAAAAATTGCTTAAGATTGATGATTTGGCTAGGAACGTTGATAGAATTTCTCTTGATGTTGATTCTTTAAAACTTAGATCTATTCCACCTAAGCATGATATCAATGAGTCTCTCAAAGCCATGAGAATTTCCATTGACGAGTGCAAATAAAGAACCGCTAGGATGCGTGCTAAGAAAGATGCCTTTATCAAAGCGTGTTCTTCTAGTTCCTATGAAAATAATGATGAAGATCTAAAAGTTATTGATGTGTCCCCAATTAAATCTTTGTTTTGCAATATGAATCTTGATAATGATGGGACTGAATATGATCCACCTTTACCTAGAAGGCATTCTAAGAATTCGGAATTTGTTGATCTTGATGCTAAATTTTATAAAAGTGGGATTGAAGAAATTAAAACCCTAGATACTGCTAAACCCAATATATTGGATATCAAGGAATTTAACTATGAAAATTTCTCTTTAATTGATTGTATTTCCTTGTTGCAATCCGTGCTAAAATCTCCTCACGCTTATAGTCAAAATAAAGCGTTTACTAAACATATCGTTGATGCCTTGATGCAATCTTATGAAGAAAAACTTGAATTGGAAGTTTCTATCCCTAGAAAACTTTATGATGAGTGGGAACCTACTATTAAAATTAAAATTAAAATTATGAGTTTTATGTTTTTTGTGATTTGGGTGCTAGTGTCTCTACTATTCCCAAAACTTTATGTGATTTGCTAGATTTCCGTGATTTTGATGATTGCTCTCTAACTTGCATCTTGTGGATTCCACTATTAAGAAACCTATGAGAAGAATTAATGATGTTCTTATTGTTGTAAATAGTAATTATGTGCCCGTAGATTTTGTCGTTCTTGATATAGATTGCAATCCATCTTGCCCTATTATTCTTCGTAGACCTTTCCTTAGATCGGTTGGTGCAATTATTGATATGAAGGAAGGGAATATTAGATTTGAATTTCCATTAAAAAGGGCATGGAGCACTTTCCTAGAAAGAAAATAAAATTACCATATGAATCTATCATGAGATCCACTTATGGATTGCCTACCAAAGATGGCAATACCTAGATCTATTCTTGCTTGGTATGCCTAGCTAGGGGCGTTAAACGATAGCGCTTGTTGGGAGGCAACCCAATTCTATTTGTATTCCTTGCTTTTTTCTCCTGTTTAGTAATAAATAATCTATTTTAGCCTCTGTTTTGGTTGTGTTTTTTGTGTTTAATTAGTGTTTGTTCCAAGTAGAACCGTTGGGAAGACTTGGGGAAAGTCTTGTTGAACTTGCTGTAAAAAAACAGAAACTTTAGTGCTCCCGAGAACTGCTGTCATATTTATTTGGAAAGTGCTATTTAAATAATTATTTTTGCATATGATTAATAGATAAATTCCTCACGTCCAGAAATTTATTTTAGAATTTTTGGGGTTCCAGATCTTGCGCGAGCTACAGATTACTACAGACTGTTCTGTTTTTGACAGATTCTGTTTTTCGTGTGTTGTTTGCTTATTTTGATGAATCTATGGCTAGTAGAATAGTTTATTATCCATAGAGAAGTTGGAATACAGTAGGTATAACACCAATATAAATAAATAATGATTTAATTACAGTACCTTGAAGTGGTCTTTTGTTTTCTTTCGCTAACGGAGCTCACGAGATTTTCTACTTTAAGTTTTGTGTTGTGAAGTTTTCAAGTTTTGGGTAAAGATTTGATGGATTATGGAACAAGGAGTGGCAAGAGCCTAAGCTTGGGGATGCCCATGTCACCCCCAATATAATCTAAGTACACCTAAAAGCCAAAGCTTGGGGATGCCCCGGAAGGCATCCCCTCTTTCGTCTACTTCTATCGGTAACTTTACTTGGAGCTATATTTTTATTCACCACATGATATATGTTTTGCTTGGAGCTTCTTTTATGATTTGAGTCTTTGCTTATTAGTTTACCACAATCATCCTTTCTGTACAAACCTTTTGAGAGAGCCATACATAATTTGGAATTTGATAGAATACTCTATGTGCTTCACTTATATCTTTTGAGTTATATAATTTTGCTCTAGTGCTTCACTTATATCTTTTAGAGCATGGTGGTGGATTTGTTTTATAGAAACTATTGATCTCTCATGCTTCACTTAGATTATTTTGAGAGTCTTAATAGCATGGTAATTTCCTTAATAATAATATGCTTGGTATTCAAGATTTGTAAAACTTTCTTTTGAGTGCATTGAATACTAAGAAAAAAATTGATGCTTGATAATTGTTTTGAGATATGAGGATGGTGATATTAGAGTCATGCTAGTTGAGTAGTTTTGAATTTGAGAAATGCTTGCGTTAAACTTTGTGATTCCCATAGCATGCATGTATGGTGAACCGTTATGTGATGAAGTCAGAGCATGATTTATTTATTGATTGTCTTCCTTATGAGTGGCGGTCGGGGACGAGCTATGGTCTTTTCCTACCAATCTGTCCCCCTAGGAGCATGCATGTAATACTTTGCTTTGATAACTTCTAGATTTTTGCAATAATTATATGAGTTCTTTATGACTAATGTTGAGTCCATGGATTATACGCACTCTCACCCTTCCACCATTGCTAGCCTCTCTAATACCGTGCACTTTTCGTCGGTATCATACACCCACCAAATACCTTCCTCAAAACAGCCACCATACCTACCTATCATGGCATTTCCATAGCCATTCCTAGATATATTGCCATGCAACTTTCCACCATTCCATTCATTATGACACGCTCCATCATTGTCATATTGCTAGCATGATCATGTAGTTGACCTCGTATTTGTGGCAAAGCCACCGTTCATAATTCTTTCATACATGTCATTCTTGATTCATTGCATATCCCGGTACACCGCCGGAGGCATTCATATAGAGTCATATTTTGTTCTAAGTATCGAGTTGTAAGAAAAATAAAAGTGTAATGATCATCATTTTTAGAGCATTGTCCCAAGTGAGGAAAGGATGATGGAGACTATGATTACCCCACAAGTCGGGATGAGACTCCGGACGAAAAAAAAGAGGCCAAAAAAAAGAGAAGGCCCAAACAAAAAAAAATGAGAGAAAAAGAGAGAAGGGACAATGTTACTATCCTTTTACCACACTTGTGCTTCCTTCAAAGTAGCACCATGATCTTCATGATAGAGAGTCTCTCATTCTGTCACTTTCATATACCGATGGTAATTTTTCATTATAGAACTTGGCTTGTATATTCCAATGATGGGCTTCCTCAAAATGCCCTAGGTCTTCGTGAGCAAGCGAGTTGGATGCACACCCACTTAGTTTCTTTCGTTGAGCTTTCATATACTTATAGCTCTAGTGCATCCGTTGCATGGCAATCCCTACTCACTCACATTGATATCTATTGATGGGCATCTCCATAGCCCGTTGATACGCCTAGTTGATGTGAGACTATCTTCCCCTCTTTTTGTCTTCTCCACAACCACCATTCTATTCCACATATAGTGCTATATCCATGGCTCACGCTCATGTATTGTGTGAAGATCGAAAAAGTTTTGGAAATGTCAAAAGTATGAAACAATTGCTTGCACTACAAAAAAATACACTTCCGTGATGATACGTGTTTGTCACAGTAGGTCGCTTTTTTGTCATGCATGTACATCCATGACAAATTTATGACAGAATCAAGATAATCATACCTGTGCTGTCGTAGAAGTGTTCCATGACATTACCAAAATTATCATCACGGAAGTGTCCACTTCCATGACGATAAATCGCGCGTCACAGAAGTGCTTTCATCAAGGGTGACTGACACATGGCATCTACCGTAACGGAATGCCGTTAAGCTATCGGGTCGGGTTTTGGATCCGATAACCCGTTAACAGCCCCGACCAATGGGGATTTTCCACGTGTAAAATCATCATTGGCTAGAGGAAACACATGTCGGCTCATCGTCGGGACAGATGTCATCCACTCACTGGACAGAAGGCGCCTATGATACATCGACACGTGGCACGGCCCAACAAGTTTAAATGGGCCGGCCCAACTAAAGGCTCACAAGATTTTGCGGACCATAATGGGCCGGCCCAGCTAAAGGCCCACGAGATTTTGCGGACCATAATGGGCTGGCCCGGCTAAAGGCCCACAAGATTTCGCGGGCCATAATGGGTCGACCAAGGTAAAGGCCCACAAGATTTTTGTGTGCCATAATAGGCCGGCCCAGGTAAAGGCCCACAAAATTCTAGCGGATCATAATGGGCCGGCCCAGCTAAAGGCCCACGAGATTTCGCCGACATTAATGGGCCGGCCCAGCTGTAGGCCCACAATATTTTGAGGACCCTAGTAGGCCGGCCCGTTAACTGGCTGCCATGTTTCTGGGCCAAATGCCGGCCCATATTTGATACGGTCTATTAATGGCCTGCCATGCTCCGGGCCTAATAGTGGCCCATATGAGATCCGGCCCATTAAAATCCTACCACGTTCTTGGCCAAATTACGGCCCATATCAGGTCCGGCCCTTTAAGAGATTTTGGGCCTAATTATGGCCCATATTAGATTCGGCCCGTCAACTGGACACTATGCTTTTGGGCCCACTTGCTAAAGGCCCACTTAGTAATTCGGCCTGGTATTAGTTTTGGCCTATTAAGGGCCCGTTTAACATTTTGTCCCTATATTAATTTCATCCTGTTAAAAGCCCGTCATATAGTTGGGCCTAACTACGGCCCGATTTGCATCCGGCCTGCTCGCAGCCGATATCTGATTGGGCCAAATAAGGACCGAGACAATTTTTCAGCCTGTTAAAAGCCCGTGATTTGATTCGCACAATCATGGGCCGGGGTTCATTTCAGGCTACTGCCGGCTCGTGAGCTGATCGGCATGTTTCAGGCCCAACCTACATCGTGATTGCATGACGGCCCGATTATGTACCGTAATTTTACGGTTTGGCCGGTTTACTGCGAAGACAGGATATATATACAGTAAAATAACTGTAGCATCGTGAATAAGAAAAAACCTAGACTATACAATAAAGAAATTACGACATATTACATCCACTGGGCATCAAAGTTCGCCACTATGATAATAAAGCACAAGCAGACAGCAGATTACATACACTGGGCATCAAAGATCGCCACCAGTGCAAATAAACACGCCGACAAAATAATATACAAAACCGACAGCACTTCAATAGAGTCCAAGAAAAGGTTAGCCTTGCTGGGGAGCTGCAGCGCAAGCAGCGGAGCAAGATGATGAGACTGCGCTTGTTCAACACTTATGTCTTCCTCACTCTGAAAGATAAACAAGCAGACATATGGCATGTTTTGCACATAAAAGTATCAGTGCTGACAATTCATCACATTTCTTACTGACGAATAAAGTGACACAGTTTAAAATTGCATTAACACAATATGGTATTGTTCAGGTCAAGACATGGCAGGAAATGACATTGTGAAGGAGTTGGCAGCTTCACGACACCACTGGATTACAGATCAAGAACTCATAAGTATCAATGGTTAGTGTGCTGTCAATTTATACCATTTCAGATTAGCAAATAAAGAGACGGTTTAAATAATAGTAGAATGACATGACATTGTTCATAGTTAAGACATTGCAGAATATGACATTGTGTTGTAGTGGGTAGGTTCACCACACCACTGGATTACGGATGAAGAACAGAAGCATACATGCAGTGCAAAAGAAGATCACTTGCTTTGTATAGTTTAATTTACATGGTATGAAGAAGGAACTTGGTTGTACAACTAAAAACTTAAATTTAGAAAGGACAAACTTTTGTTTATGAACTACATATAATAAACTTTAAACAAGCAATTTGATGCAAACACCAAAAATAAACAGCTGTTGCAGTCATGCCTAACCAAATATATACAACAAAGTTTGAAGGCTTGAGATGGACAAACTTACATTATTGGTGAAGACAGGCTCTATAAAGGCCTTGTCCATGCTGATGGGGGGGGGGGCAATTCAAGAAGTTTACCACAGAATCTTCTTCAAAAGCATTGCCTTTATTCTACATTTTGTTAAGAGTAAATATAGATGTGATAATATATGAAAAAATGGAGAATATTTAAGATAAGATGAAGAGTGATGCTACATAACCAAGTAGCTATAAATGTAAGTGCAGCGATACAGGCCAAAGGTACAGCCAAGAGCAATGCACAGCTAAACTTCTTCAGTACCAACCTTATGGTAAGAGTAAATATAGATCTGATGTGTAGAAAATGGAGGGCAAAGGAAAATAAGTTGCAGAGTGATGGTACATTAACAACTACCTGTCATTATAAGTACACTGATAAAGGACAGCATGTACTTACAAGAACAATGCAGAGCTAAAAAAACATTGGCATTGGATATATTCTACACTAATGTAACCATTCATACAGATCAGATAATTTGGAGCGAACAATTGATAAGCAAGCTATCATGCATACTGCTGTCACATAATGAACCAGGTATGTATGCAAGTATAGTGATGCAGGACAACATGTACTAACAAGAGCAAAGCAGCAGGCGGCATATTTGTGATATCCTGTCGTTCTTGTCAAACCAGAATTCTTCTTCGAGCAGATTTCCTGCAAAAAAGATCCATAAGGCACATGCGGAAAAGTAGAAGTTCAAATTGTCATGTGATTTCGTAGACAGTACCTCATCCTGGGAACGAGACCAGTGCATAACAAGGTTTTTTCATCCAATGTCTTCTAAATTTAGCACAGGAGACTTCACTGGAAATTCGTTTATAGACTTGCATCAAAGTGTGATTTCCTCAGGTAACACCGATACTGCTGCAATGCTTCCTTGAAAAGCACAAGCAAGCTTTGCTCGTCATGACTATCCAGATTGACCCTCGCCTAGTTACAACAATGTAATGTAAATCATTGATGTGTTCAATCAGCAGAAAACAGGAAAATAATAGCCATGGATAATAGCACTTACACGTAATTTGGACAGGAAGATGTGAAAATGGTGTTTGTCTTCACAATAATCTTCCCATGATGGGAATATATGCACGTAGTCCCTAACAACATTGAAAGCATTGTCTTTTAAACTGGGAATAAATGGAATGGGGTTCCAATCTGCAGGAATTGGCCGTCTCTGCAGTTGGGATAGGTCTTCGGCCGGTGGACTTGCTGTACTTTTTGCTGGAGTGGGATTTTTCTATGGTACAGCTGGTGCTACGGCAAATGAAATCGGTATACCTTTTGCTGGAGTGCAGGTCCTGTGTGGTGGGGCTAGTGGTGTGGCCAGTGAAGTATGGGTATAGTCTGCTGGAGTCGGTCCTACGTTTTGTGTCACTGGTTGTACATCCAATATAAGTGGGGTGCTGTCTGATTTCTCCGGCACCACCATGTTTTTCAAGGACTTTGCTGGTGCTCCTTCAGGTTCGGCAATCACCCTCTTCTTTTTTGATGTCTGATGCACAAGAACAACATTTGAGTGGAAAACATGGTATGATGACAAATGGAATATGTATTGATAATGGATGGGCATGGCATCTCGACATATATGATGAGTAAACTAAGCAGATGGCGGTGCAACAAAGTAGAAGAAATGCAAGACAACATATGCAAGATACGCGCAATCAATAAAACCTTGCCAAATTAGAACATGCACCTTGATGGGTGAACATGACATGTCATCTGCCTTTGACTCCTAGAGGTTAGAATAGTCATTAGGATGATATTCTGAACAAGAATCAACAGGCGGGGAGCGTACGAGTTTCATTGCTTCCAGAATGGCACTCAATGCCTTGCTGCCAATTTTGTAAGTCATTGCAGTGTTCCACAATATTCTTCTGATGCGCGGATTCTTATATTCACTGTAATTGCGTATAATATCTGAGAACCATGAAAACATAAATAGTTGTGAGATTATCTTTGTAATGCAGATGATATTCTAATATAGGGGCTCCCCTGTAAACACTTGTGTGCTATCACTGGATTCTGATGAGAGAGCTCATGTGTGGTGTAATATGGTGCGTGCATTTATATAATCTGGCACAAGTACACAAAAAATAGGCTCCATAAGTAAGGATAGCTAGCAGACGATAGGTTCATAATATACTGTATAGAGAGTTTATTGCCAAACCATGATAACAATAGCACACAGCAACTAGGCAGATCATAGGGGCTGTTTGGTTTTAGGACTAGCATTGCCACACTTTGCCACACATTTTTGCCAAACTTGACTAAGGTTAGTTCATCAAAATGAGAGCCACAAGTTGGCAAGCCTAAGGGAATCTTGCCACACTTTTTATGTGTATGCCATGTGGGTGGGGTCCAAGTGTGGCTTGCCTAAGATGTGGCTTGAACAAAACACTCACCTAAGTTGGTCAAACTTGCCTAACCTGAGGTGTGGCAATCTTTGGCAAAGTTAGTCACAAACCAAACAGCCCCATAGTGTACATAACAGGGGTACACCATAACCAGGATATATAAATCGAGAAAGTGGAACTGGCTGGAAATTACGGTGTTGTATTGCCGCTAGTAATTGAAAGCCTATCGATCACATACAGGCCAGCTCTATCAGCTGTTGACTGCAGATGTCCCTGCTCCCCTTCCTGACAAGGAACATACTGTGCTTCCCATACAGAACACCGCACGGGCCGTCGGCCGAACCACCGGCCCCACCGCCTGTGTTCCTCCACCATCCCCACCCCCGCCCCCACCCGCGTCGAGTTTTCTTTGTTCGACGAGGCCCCACCACCGCCCCCCACAACCACCGTCCCCACCCGAGCCCCTTCGATCGCACCGACGAACTCCGGCGAGCTCTGAAAAATCGACTGACCCAATTTTGAAATTTAGTCTACTGTGATTTAACTAGTGTGGAATATAAAAGGGGAAAACCATAAGCATTGTGAGTATGGTGTTGAGTGTGCCATGGTGGATCTGAAGGTGCAAACCGGACAAAGGCAACTTCGCAACCAAGACAAGAACTTAGAGTAAAGTAGTGGCGATCTATTTTCTTGCTGCGATAAATAAGTTGAGTAGATACGAAAGAGTACCGCCTTTGGTGCGGCGCCGTGTATGCATCTGCTGAGAATTTGACGATGCTGTAGTAGCGATGGCTGTCGGCGGCGTGGAAGCAGATCTAGGAGGGTAGATGGTGGCGGCGGGGCGCGGTGGACGAGACGGTCGTAGGAGCGGTGCCGACAAGGTGGACGACGGCGGGGATGAAGCGAGAGGACGGGATGCAAGGATCCCGGTCCGAAGCCGTGGATGAGAGAGGTCGATCTCTTGTAATGGACGGCGGCGTCGGGGTATCAGCTCCGGCATGGTGGAGGAGGACGGCGATGGATGGGGTGGTGGACGGCGGCGGACGGAGGAGGGTGGGGTGGAGAGGGTGTTTTGGCGCCCAAGGAGTACGAATGGGGAAAAGGGAGGTAGAGAGGAAGGGGGGAACCATGTATTCAGGGCGCGCTTGTCTCAAATGCGAGGAAATTTACAAACTTAGCCCCCGTTTCAAATTTCTACTACATCACAGCAACACTAGTCGGTTGGGGATAGGACGGTAATCTCGCATACACCGAATATTTGCCGACGAGAGTTTGTTTTTGGCGCCCACCGTGTATGAATATGAATCGGGGAGGGAGTCGATTTCGGCCGAGGACACAATGTGTTTTAGCGCCCACCGTGTATGAATCCGGGTGAGAGGAGGGTTACGTCACGTTTGGGTGAAATTACAAACCTACCCCTATCGAAACCTATAGAAATCCAGCATATAGGCTTTGCATGGCAGGGATAGGCAGTAGTGATTTCCATCTCGCAGATTTTGGTTTCGGGCGGTTACTGCGACTTTCCCCGCTTCGTTCAAATTTTGCAGAGTGCACGTTTACCGTGCCAACTCAATTCGAATACCGTTTGTATTCTATTTTTTTCCGGGCGGGATCCATTTTCAATTGGAATTACATTCTATATACATCATTTTTTTATATATACTTTCAAAAGCACAACAAAGAATTCTGCTCCTTTATATGTATAATATGATTTACAAATACAACGATCTCGAAATCTTAAGGTTGAATTCAATAAAAATTAACCAAATTATGTTCTACTAAAATGTATGGATCAGTAATATCTACATATTAAATAACATAGATGTGCGTGAATTCATATGAGTATGCATGTTTGATAGATTAATTTTGGTTCGAGTATGGATTACATGTATCATCATCTCGAATTCAAATATTTGAATCCATTTTTTATTCACTCCTTTCACGCCCATCTCTCTCTCGCATGCATGCTCCTTCAGGTAGCTATCACTCTCTTTTCTCCAGCTCACCCACACGCTCACTTCAAGTTGCTCCTATCCTCGCAAACATGGTCTCTCGACGTCTCCCTTGAGAAGTGTCACACTCTCCCTATCATTATAAATTACACGGTTTTCATTATCTCTCACGTCTCTACTGTTCTCCGGTATCATTCGGTACCTAAGCTTTCTTTTTCACCGCCAAACACACAGTCTCCATTCGTCTTTCACTTTGTCTTTCTCTCTATGGGATTCTCTCACACACCCTATATGTCTCTACATATGACTCATACCACTAAAATTACTCTCTCTATCTCTCCTGTAGACACAACATTTGTTGCGGTCTCATTTTCGTCTCCATCCTAGACTGACATTATTCATTTGTTTACCGATCAGACAACCCCGACTACCATCTCCTCTCTCTCTCACAGACACACACGCACAACTCCTACCACTAAAATGTGAATGGAAAACGAGATTTTGTTATACCCAAACAAAAAAGGACTGGAGGGAGTGATTGCTCTGACACGGACGCGACCTCTCATAGCGTAGGCATTGAACCGACGCGCCGGCCAAGAGGGCCGCACTCGCTGCAGGCCCGGCTGAGCACGCCTCCTCGCCACGTGCAACCAGCTTAAGACTGCCCCACCTGCCTTCATTGAATCCGCGCGTGTGCCGGCAACACGTCCTTCCGCGAGCCGGCAGGCATTTTAGAACACAAAAAATGACTAAAATATAATTAATTTACGCATGGTCTTGACTTGTTGTGCTCGGACTGGTAGCAGGAACTAGTAGAGGATTTTCTTTATTTATAACTCTCCTCACATTTTTTTGGCTTTGAGGTGAATCATGGTTGTGGACATTATGTATGAATGTGCAGATATCTGTGAACATGAGTTTGATGTGGAAGTTGAACTTGGAATGTCGGGCTTGCGCGTGAACTATACCATGTCCAATGCTTCGTCTGTTATTGTTTGGAAAGTAATTGCTGTTATTATATGACCCGAAAAAAACATTTTGTGCCACATCAGTAGATGCAAGGACATCACAACAGGCATGCTGACTGGATAAACATTTGAACCTAGCTATTATGAAGGAAATTTTGTATTGACAACAGTTTTAGATAGCAGGAGACGCCTAGCCTGCTCTGCCTCTGCTAGCTTATTTCTGGCTTCTTCCATCTCTTCTTTGGCTTGGGTGAAGAGAGCATCTGATTGCTCTTTTCGCTTCTTCAGGAACTCAACTACATTCTCAAGGGCTGCTGCAGGCTTTCTTTCAGCCTTTACTAATGCCACAAGGACATGAACAGCTGACGACTCCACCTGGCTTGTGTGTAATCCAGCATCATCTGGGAATTTGCACCTTGTGTCTAATCCAGCATCATTAGGGAACTGGCACCTTGTGTGTAATCCAGCCTCATTTTGGAAACATGATCTCGAGGTTGACCATACTTCCCTCCTCGCAGGAACTGCATCATGACATGAAGTTACTTCTTTTTTAGATCAATACTCAGAGCAACCTAGATCCATTTAGTAGAAGCCAGATAAACAGAACTCAGAGAAGTGAATTCAAAAGGAAAAATAAATAAAAACAGACTACAAGGTGAGAACACACTTCCTACATCAAGCTAAAAACGAAAGCATTAGGACAATTAAGACTCTTATTATTACACACCGAAGAACACCACGCTTAAGAGAAACAGAAACTACAACATATACACATCGAAGAACACAAGGCTACATGAAAGTAATTGAAATGGTGTTACTTACCAAAGCTCGTTTTACATGTTCGATGCAGCTCCTCTTTAACTTGCCACGCTCCTTGAAGATGTCCCGAATATCCCGTGTTTGGTCTTCATTGCTCCTCTGCATGTTCGCACTCGTGGTTTTAAAATCTCAACATGGCAAGAAAAATATACTACTAGTAATACTCGCGCATCTTGTGGGCAACATTAAAGCACTCGTCTGCCATGTTAGAGAATCTCCAACAAGATAAACTACTCATACAAATGCATCTTGATGCGTGCAACGCAAGGGCATTTTGCTAGTTCTAAAAACCTTTCCATCATTTGCCACACTACTGGTTGCAGATGAAAAACCTATCCAAGCACAGCGCGATACAGGAGCGATGCACAATTACAAGCTGATATTCTGTTGGACAATGGAGGCTATAACCAATTACTTATATGGGAACAATAGCACCCAGGAAATTTGAAGGGTAGGTATGAACAAAATTGGAACTGCACATGTACTGCTAAGTGATTCGATACACACATTACCAATCGAGGAGGAGAACGATGGTCGCGGCAGCCTCTGTGAGTCATGGTCGGCAACAGGAGTCAGTTCATTGTCCACGACGGTGGTACTTCTGCACTTGGCGTCTGCTTCCGGGAAGCAGATCCGAGACCGTGGAAGACGATGCCGGGGAAGAGGCTCCGTGTACGACGACGACGGTGGACCAGCTCCAGTGCGGCGTACGAGGTCGTAGATGAGGCAGATGCGCTGCGGTGGATGAGTGCGCCGATGTAAAGGGGAGGAGCACGAAGGGTGTGGTGCCGTGGAGAAGTCTATTTTGCGGTGGGGATAGAAATTGGGGAGTATTCAGGTGTACTACTCTGGGTGCCGGGGTGGGGTTGGCTGGGTAGGGTGAACCTGAAGTTACGAAAATAGCCCCCTACCAAGCGTCATCCGTAGGCCTGTTCCGAAGGCTATGATGGTAACTTCCCACTACTCGAATCAGGGTCGCGGGAGATTTTCCCGCCGACCTCAAAATTTTGTGACACTGGACTCCCCGTGTGGCGTGTTGAGTGATTCGGCTAAGCAACTAGTGAGTAGTAGTAGTAAACTCTGCATATTAGGTTTGACCGAAGTCAAACTTCCTAAAGTTTGACCGATTTTATTGAAAATATAAACATTTACCATAACAAATATGTATGATGTGAAAGTACATTCAATAATGAATCTAATGGTATTTATTTGTTATTGTATATGTTAATATTTTTTGTTATAAGCTTTCTGAGAGTTTAGAAAACTTGACTTTGACCAATGCTAATACGCGGACTTAAATAAAAACCGAGAGAGTACACATTTGTTTTCTTAGTTTGTAGTGAACTAATCATTTGTTGAAATTGTGAAATAAATATATTAGGCTATTGACTTCGAATGTAATGGTTATACAATTCAATAGTTACAATCATTGTCGAATCCCAAGATGTATACAAGGTCTATAGTACTTCACAACATGCTCAAATTCACACAATCCCAGTCAAATGAGAATCTAAATGCATTTCATAGTTATTATTTTGTAGGATGCAACAAGAACAACCATAACTCTACATCAGCCATTATAGAAGCAACATTTTGACATATCCCAATGTGTGAATGAAACGTGCAGAGAGAGCTTTTGAAGATGGAGCAGATAGGGCGGGAAAGATTGTATGTATGTGGACGAGAGAGTAGGAGACAAACCTAACGAGACAGAGAGAGAGAGAGATAGAGAGAGAGGAAGAGAGAGGAAGAAGTTAGGTCTGTGAGAAAGATGCATACATGTAATATACATGGGATGCGTGTGCATCTGGATTCTGTATACGTGGAAGGAGAAGAGACAACATGTTTGATGAGAGAGAAGGAAAAACATGGACGAGAGGGGAAGGATCTCGTGGGTTGAGGGATTGACAATTTTGTGCGTGGGAGAGAGGGATTGGTAATTTTGTGCAAGAGAGAGGGTGGGGGGAGGAGTCAGTCAGCCGTCGTCACATCACCCTGCTTCCAAATGACCCCGCATTCTCTAGCGTGGTGTGATCGCCGTCTTCGATCTACTCGTTGCCCTCTTTGAAGATTGAGGTGTTGTGCATGTTGGGGTGCAAAGAAGCACAAGCGAGAGTGGTCGCGGTATAACCTTGGATGGGGATGAATTATGTGCTCGGGGGAGTTTGTGTGTGTGTGTGTGTTGTGCTGCGTGTGTGTGTGTCAGGTATTGAGAGAAAACAAACCTAAGGAGAGAAATGGGTATTCACGAAGAGATTGTGCGGGCCTTGAGGTGGGCAGGGGCCGGGTGAGGGTGTCAAAATGTGCGCGTTGATGCATGTGTTGCATGCGACCGTGCGAGGGACGGACGAATCGAGAGAGATGGTTGTTGTGTTACGGATGCTCCTCTCCCTGTCTCTCTCTCCCTCCCTCTCTCTCTCACACACAAGTAAACTAGAAGAACGTTCTCTCATGTATACACAACGTATCGGCATCTGTCTATGTCTCACTCATGCACGATCATTTGCACATTCACACCTCTCTATGTCTGTATCACACGCACACCGTCTCCACATTGCCCTTCCACCACAACACACATATGGACACATACACACGTTCTCTCTCAGTCACACACACAAAATCAGTATTAAAAAAAACTAGGGCGCACCTAAAACGTCTAAATCCAAATAAACACGAACCGGAGCTAAATTCAAATATATGGAAATATTGCAGCGTCAAGAACTTTCACAGGAAAAAAAGTTAAGTAATATTCGAGGATTGTTTTCACACACACAAAAAGGTTCGGTGGATGTCCTTCGAGCGCGACACGGTGATGCACCGTTCGATCGACCGCGCGGCCGTGGTTCACGCGCTTTCACAGGATTCCGTATCGTGGCCGTGGTACTAAGGCTGGTCACAATGGGCAAGAACATAAGCTAGTAACTAATAAAAGTGCTGCATAAGTCTAATGTTTACGTGTACTAGTACAGTTTTCTTTTAAGTTTGATCAACCTTATATATAAAACTAAAGTAAGCTCCCACACGTGCACTCATCAATATGCCGCCGCCGCCGTTGCGCATGCCGGCGCCCGCCTGCTCCGGCCAACAATTTCTCGCGCATCACCACCATGTCGCCGCCATCCCTGTGCCATGAAGCCGAAGGCTCGCCCGCTCACGTCGTCTGCAGTTCCTCCTCGCGATGCCGCTGCGCTGCCAAGCACGCGAGCAGCTGGTGGAGCCGCGTCTATGCATGCAGCGTACGAAGAGGAGGACGAGCGCGTGCTCCAGCACGCCGGCGAGGAGGAACTAGCGTGTCATTGTCGTCTCCGCCCGCGCAGAGGAGGCACGCATGGTGGCTGTCGCGGCGGAAGCCGGTCGCGCGCGCGTCGAGCCCGCAAACCGTGTGCGGACGCGGAATCTACCTTCGAGACCTTGAATGCCACATGGACCCTGCAATCTGAAGGAGCAATTTGGGTCAGTCGACTCATGTGAGCCGTTTGATGCGACATGGATGGCTAGAAGGTCTTCTTCCACCTCTTCTGCCGTCTTCTTCCTTCGCTCCATCGAACTTCTTTCACAAATCGACTGACCCAAATTATACTACTAGTACGAACGTATTAAGTACAGTAGGAACACGAAGATACGAGCAGTAGTACCAACTGCAAGAAGAACAGTAGTAAGACATAGTACTAGTACTACTGTACGTACTAAAGAGTTCAAATAACGAGAAAGAACATAAACATAGTTCTGCTGGGGCCTCAGCACAACACACCCTTGAAAATAAACTAATAAGCAACTAGTCCGCTTGACACTGCGGTAGAACCAGCATGAGCGACGACACTGCCACCTACTTGGAGTCCGAGTCCACGTCCTCGACTTCGTCCTCGTCCCTCTTCCTCTTCCTCTTCGCCGACGCTTCTTTGCTTGAACCGGACACTGGGCTCTGATTCTTCATCCAACCCTTGTAGATATTTAAACAAACATAGGCATCCATTGCTGCGTACAGGATGTGATCTTCATCTAATGTCTTCGACTCCCATGCATGATGAAACTCGTGATGAGGTTTCTTCAGTTTAGCGTACGAAGGATCAATCATGGCTGCTGCCAGGGTCAGCATTCAAGGTTGAGAGGAGGACACCAGGCTTGCCTTCTGGGGATCAAAGGGCTGGCCTACAATGAGACCTATCCGACGCAGGACGTCACTGTCGTTCTTAAAGCCTACAGTAACGATGTCGGTGTCAAAACCGACGGATCTCGGGTAGGGGGTCCCGAACTATGCGTCTAGGCCGGATGGTAACAGGAGGCAAGGGACACGATGTTTTACCCAGGTTCGGGCCCTCTTGATGGAGGTAAAACCCTACGTCCTGCTTGATTAATATTGATGATATGGGTAGTACAAGAGTAGATCTACCACAAGGTCAGAGAGGCTAAACCCTAGAAGCTAGCCTATGGTATGATTGTATGTTGTGATTGTTGTCCTACGGACTAAAACCCTTCGGTTTATATAGACACCGGAGAGGGTTAGGGTTACACAAGGTCGGTTACAAAGGAGGAGATATCCATATACGTATTGCCTAGCTTGCCTTCCACGCCAAGTAGAGTGCCACCCGGACATGAGACGAAGTCTTCAATCTTGTATCTTCATAGTCTAACAGTCCGGCCAATGGAGATAGTCCGGCTGTCCGGAGACCCCCTAATCTAGGACTCCCTCAGTAGCTCCTGAACCAGGCTTCAATGACGATGAGTCCGGCGCGCAGTATTGTCGGCATTGCAAGGCGGGTTCCTTCTCCGAATACATCACAGAAGAGCTTGAATACGAGGATAGTGTCCGACCCTGCAAAATAAGTTCCACATTCCACTGTAGAGAGAATAATATTTTCACAGATCTAATTTGCTGGCTTGTTTTGGCAGCATGACGTTATGTCATGGACCGGTGATTATTCGAACCGTTTCTTTTAACCAGCTCCGCACATAACACGAGGTAGTTTTTCGACACATCTTGTCAAAGCATAGATCGTGCCCCCTTATTACGGGATTCTCATCAATACGGGCGTGGGTAACCCAGCCGCGCCATCAATTGCGGCGCTTGGGGGACAAGCGAGTTTTACCAGGCAAGTGGGGACGCTTAGTTTCGTCCGCCCATATAAAGGGATAAGGATTCACCTTTCTATCCACGCCTTCTTCCTTCTTTGCTCATCCGGTTTCGCACACTCGAGCTCTAGCCCCCAAGCCCACACTTCCGCCTCAACCCTCTCCAACCATGTCCGGAGCGGGAGGCAAGTGGATGGTCTCCTCCGTCACGGAGGGAGACATCAAGAAACTGAGGAGAGCCGGATACCTGCCCAACGACATCGCGCATCGGCTCCCAGATGAGGGGCAGCTCATCCCCACCCCCAGGCCCCATGAGAGGGTAGTATTCCTCACCCATTTCCTCCACGGACTGGGGTTCCCTCTCCATCCCTTCGTCCGGGGGCTCATGTTTTATTACGGCCTGGATTTCCACGATCTGGCCCGAACTTCATCCTCAACATCTCGGCATTTATCGTCGTGTGCGAGGCCTTCCTCCGCATCAAGCCCCACTTCGGCTTATGGCTGAAGACCTTCAACGTCAAGCCGAAAGTGGTGGGCGGCCGCCAGGCGGAGTGCGGAGGCGCCATGGTGGGCAAGATGCCCAACATAACATGGCTCGAGGGCTCCTTTGTGGAAACCATAAAGGGGTGGCAATCGAGGTGGTTCTATATCACCGAGCCGCGCGACCCTGCATGGGCAGCGGCCCCCGAGTTCCGATCTGGCATCCCCACACGGCTCACCTCCTGGAAAGAGAAGGGCCTGTCCTGGGGTAATTCGAAAGAGCTGACCGGACTCCAAACATGTATTCAAAACATGGTGGACAAGAAGCTCAAGCTTGTCAACATAGTCCAAGTCATGCTCATCCGCCGGATACTCCCATGCCAACAACAGGAGTTCAACTTGTGGGAGTTCAATCCGGCGCAGTACTGAACTCCGAACAGGCTCTTCGACACGACTCATGAAGACACGGAGGATCGCGGATTCAGCGCGAAGCGCCAAGCCAGTGCGGTAAGCTGCTCTACCTTTCACATGATACTTATTTTTTCATATAGATTGACTCTATGCGGGATCTAAACTCCCGTACCTTTGACAGGACTGGCAGAAGATGGCCGGACAAATCGACTGTCCGGCTCCTTTTCCCGAAGGCCCCGCAGACGCTCTTCTGGCAAAGATGCTAACTCCGGCCCCTTATAAGGTGCCAGAGAAGACCAAGAAGGCCAAGGGAACACGAAAGAGTTCCCAACGCCAGGCGTCGTCGGACTCGCCGTCCGATGACCCTGCGGCGCACTCTTCCCCTGAAGACGAGGAAGAGGAAGAAGAAGATGCTCCCCCACCGACTGGGGGAGACAAGAAAAGGAAGGTCGCCCCAATTGGGGAGGCCGGGGGGTCCAAGAAGGGAAGGACTCTCCTTCCGGATAGCTCCACCGCCGCCGATGAAGGCGAGGACGAGTGGTTGCCCAGGGCCAAGCCCCCGGGGAGATCGTAAGTATTCGGATGCCAAAGTAACCCATAGGATTCCTTCGTCGCACTGTTTTCCCTAACGCCGAACACAATTATGCAGGCCGCCCCGAGCCAGTATCGATGTATCGTCGGACGGCTCCTTGGGCTTGTCGGACATGGATAGTGATCCAGTCCCGACCGCCACCTCCCCTCATCCTGCCGACGACGCCGAGGTGTTGTCTCAAGAGGCACCGGATGGAGGGGAGACAGTCCCGGAGGCGCCTCAGGGCGACCTTCCGGTCTCTGGGAGCCGAGGGGACGGGGCCCCCGAGAGCTCCGAGTTCGGCCCTCAGCCGAACACCGTGCCGGACCCTCCAGCGGTTCCGGGCTCGGGCAGGCGGCCTCCTTATAAGAGGGGCAAGACGCCTGTGCCAGTGACCTCTGTTCATCCAGAGGCACCGGACAATCTGCTGGAAGCGCTTTGCAGCGCTTCCATCGACGAGGAGCACCGCACTATCATGAGTGTGGTGATCCAGAAGGTTCAGTCCGCCAAGAGCGGATTGACTGAAGCCTGTGCCAGCCTTCTAACAGGCTTCGAGGTAAGTGTTTTAAAATGTAGTAGAAATATTACCGCATAGACAGTATCCCCTGATGCTTTGTTCGATGTTCACAAAGAAAAGCCGAACAGAGGATCAAATAATATCGCAGGAGTCTAATATAAGTATGTCAATATGCATATGTAGGCTTCGCTGCTGGCGTCCGTCGCACTGACTGCGGAGGTCGCCGTACTGAAGCAGGACCTCGAGGAGAACAAGGGTAAGTAGTACCCCGTCTATAGATATGTCTATATGAAAAAGGACGCGATTGCAAAATGACAGGATCATCGTATGTTTGTCAGGGGCCACGACTGAGGTGGCGACCCTGAAGCAAGCGCTAACCAAGGCCAAAGATACAACGGCCAAGGAGCGCACCGAGCGAGAGAAGCACGAGGCTCGGGTGGGCGAGGTGCAGCAAGAGCTCCAGGCTCTCGTGACAAAGCACGAGGCGTTGGAGCTTGACTCGAAGACGCGAGAGTCTGAGCTTGCCGTGGCCCTTGAGAGCGCAAAGTGTGCCAAGGCCGAGGCCCAGAAGGCCCTCCAGGAGATCGACGCAATGAAGAAGATAGCGGCGGGTAAGGCTTTCTATATGCAAAGCAAGCATGTAAAAGTAAATTACTGATTACTTACCCGGAACCGGAGCTCTTCAGGAGCATTCGCAGATTTTCCCCGCAGTGTGTCCGATGCCGCACAATTTTACTAGGCCGAGGATGGAAGCTCGACAGAGAAGCTGTTCTGGTCTCAGTATGCTGAGGCCGAACATCCGGTGCCAATGAGCGACCAGCTGAAGCAGATGGTCGAGCTACATAAGGCGGCCGATCAGGCCATGAAGGGCTTTATAGTCCGGCTGTGGCCTGGCGACGCCCTTCCGAACAGCTTCTTCGGCCTGGTGAGGCGGCTTGTGGATGCCTGCCCACGGCTGGAGGTCGTCAACCCATCCGTCTGCATTGAAGGTGCACGCCGGGCTTTCGCCCATGTGAAATTGCCGTGGGTCAAGCTAGATGCCGTGAAGTTGATCAAGGAGGGGCCGCCGGAGGGGAAGGAGCACCTCCACCCCGAGATGTACTACGAGGGTGTTCTGCCAGGTGCGTGTCTTATCGCGGATGAGTGTTCGAAAGATGTAATATTTGAGTAAACTTGCTCGTTTTATCCTGTATTTATGAAAACTTGTTTCATATGCGCTATGCAACGCTTTTTTAAATTTAAAATATTACCTTCTATTTGGCTGTTTATCCAATCTAAGAGATGGCTAGTCCTCGGCTTCTGCCCCCATGCCATGAGTGCTGGGGTGTTCGGGATAAACCTGAGCACGCTTGTTCCCATATTTGGGTCCTTCGAGGGAGGTGCTCAACACAACGAACAAGGCAACCAGACTAATAATGCTTTATCACTCTCATTTAGCCATAGAATTCTATAATTTTAAATTTCGGCGAAGCCCCTGGTATTCGGAAGGCCAAATTCGGGGCGCGATACACGCCTTTAAGCCGGACAGGGCCGGCCCCTCGCCCTAAGCGGCATAAGTCTTTAGGGACTCAAAAAACCTCGCCGAACAGCGATCAGTCTCTCGCCTTATCATGACAGTCAGTTTTAGCTTTCTCTACTGAGGTGCTCAGCCCGGCAGAACTGGGGCACAATCGCAGTAGTTCTCCTAGCGCTACCTTAGCCGATAGAGCATAACGTAAGGTACCAAAACATAGGAGCCGGGCAAACCCAACATTTGACCAAAGACATGATTCGGAGCTAATGCATATAATGCTATAAGTTCGGGGTGCCGCACTTGTGAAAGTGTTCGGACTTTTCACACCGCATTGTGGGGTGCGTGAGCCCCTGGTGTATTGGCCGTACCAAAGTGTACGGTTGCAAGGCGTCGTTAATGAACACACACACACACATATATATAACAAAAATGCAATAATAGTCGTAATGTCATGCATTGTTTATTAAAAAACTACGTTAAAGCAGAGTGATACAGATAGTGTGATAAGCAAAGAGTAGGACTAAGCCCCTTCCAAGGTCAAGCTGAGTAATGATATTAAATTGAATATTTCACTCGTTACTGTAATCAACCTGGGAATTCTGTGGTATGACGTAGCTGTCTGCCTCCTTGGTTGCTGCATCATGTGTTCGGCAATAGTGCTGCCGGACAGTGTTTCCAGAGATTAAGGTCCTGAAAGAAAAAAAAATAACCGAACGGGAAGCCCCTAGTGCGGTTTAGGCCGCGTCTTGGGGCGTGTCGTAGTTGCGCCCCCCCTTCCCACCTGTGCCCATGGTATTTTTAATGCGTAATTATGTACGCGCGGCACAAGTTTCGCCGCTGGGCTGGGATTGGGGTGGCCGCCGTATTGCTACGTGAGCTCAGATCGCGCCAGGCGGTCTATTTGCCGATTGCCCCGAGCGCGCTTGAAGGTGTCCGAGCTGTGAAGCACCGAACTGGTTGATTGCCTTGAGAGGCTGCTTTGCGCTTCTGCTGCGAGGGCCACGGTGTGCTCCTCTGTTCGGAGAGAGCGCTCTGTGTTTCCATTGAATGTAATAACTCCGCGAGGTCCTGGCATCTTGAGCTTGAGGTATGCATAATGCGGTACCGCATTGAATCTAGGAAATGCGGTTCGTCTGAGCAGCGCGTGATAACCACTGCGGAACGGGACTATATCGAAGATTAACTCTTCGCTTCGGAAGTTATCCGGGGATCCGAAGACCACTTCCAGTGTAATTGAGCCTGTGCAATGGGCCTCTACACCTGGAATGACGCCCTTAAAGGTTGTTTTGGTGGGTTTGATCCTTGAGGAGTCTATACCCATTTTGTGCACTGTGTCCTGATAAAGCAGGTTTAGGCTGCTGCCGCCGTCCATAAGGACTCGAGTGAGGTGAAATCCATCGATGATTGGGTCTAGGACCAGTGCGGCGAATCCTCCATGACGGATACTAGTGGGGTGGTCCTTGCGATCGAAGGTGATCGGACAGGAGGACCAAGGGTTGAACTTTGGGGCGACTGGCTCCAACGCATATACGTCCTTGAGCGCATGCTTCCGCTCCCTCTTGGGGATGTGGGTTGCGTATATCATGTTCACCGTCCGCACTTGCGGGGGAAACCTCTTCTGTCCTCCAGTGTGCGACTGCCGGGGCTCCTCCTCGTCATCGCTATGCGTCCCCTTGTCCTTGTTTTCGGCAATTAACTTGTCGGCCTGCTTGAACACCCAACAATCCATGTTGGTGTGATTGGCTGGCTTGTCTGTGGTGCCGTGTATTTGACACGAGCGATCGAGTATACGGTCCAAGCTGGACGGACCCGGCGTACTTTGTTTGAATGGCTTTTTCCGCTGTTCGGGTTTAGAGCCTTTGAATCCGGCATTGACTGCCGTATCCTCAGTATTTTCGCTGTTAATGCGGCGCTTATGCTTGTTGCGACGTGACCTGCTATTGCCGTCCTTGGTATCTGAGGTACCATGGTTCTTTGATATGTTATTACTACGAGCCAGCCAGCTGTCTTCTCTCGCACAAAAGCGGGTCATGAGCGTCGTGAGGGCTGCCATAGATTTCGGCTTTTCCTGACCAAGGTGCCGGGCTAGCCACTCATCTCGGATGTTGTGCTTGAAAGCCTCTAAGGCCTCCGCATTCGGACAGTCAACGATTTGATTTTTCTTTGTAAGGAACCGAGTCCAGAATTGCCTGGCCGATTCTTCTGGCTGCTGAATTATGTGGCTCAAATCATCGGCGTCTGGTGGTCGCACATAAGTGCCCTGAAAGTTGTCGAGGAATGCGGCTTCTAGATCTTCCCAACAGCTAATGGAGTCAATGACGTGCTAGTCCTTTGAGCTTTAGTGGGAGGTATTTGATGGCGTGTAAGTCATCGCCGCGGGCCATGTGGATGTGGAGAAGGAAATCCTCAATCCATACCGCGGGATCTGTTGTGCCGTCGTATGATTCAATATTTACAGGTTTGAAACCTTCTGGGAATTGATGTTCCATTACTTCGTCTGTGAAGCATAAGGGGTGTGCAGCGCCTCTATATTGGCCTATATCGCGACGCAGCTCGAATGGGTCTTGCCCGCTGTGTTCGGCCCGGCCGGATTTGCTTCTGTATCCAGCGTGACGTTTGTCATCTCGCAGAGTGGTGCGCCATCATGATCCGTAGATCGATCTTGAATGCTTTTCCTTGTCCTCCAATATGTCTCGCAGGTCTGGCGTATCTCCCCATGCCTTTTTATTTGAATGGCGTTGGGGGGGAGGCTGAGCTTTTGGCTGGAATGCCTCTCTATCGCAGCCACGAGGTGGCCGATCAGCCGTATCATACGCTTCTTCCTCCAGTCGGGGTAGTAACCTGCGCCTTGGGTAACTCTTGGAGGGGCGTTCGAGTTTATATTCCTCGGCTGCGAGGACTTCAGTCCATTTGTCAGCTAGCAGATCTTGATCAGCTTGAAGTAGTTGCCGCTTTTTCTTCAGGCCATTTGCCGTGGCCATAAGCCGGCGCTTGAAGCGCTCTTGTTCGACGAGATCCTCTGGGATGGTGAACTCATCGTCGCCGAGGCTTGCCTCGTCTTCGGAGGGGGGCATGTGATCATCCTCCTCCTCTTCGTCTCCCGCTCTCTCAGGAGAGCTGGCTCCTTCATCCTCCTGCTCTAAATCTTGCTGCAGGGGATTGTTGTTGTCTTCGGCACTATCCGGAGTGTTATTATCTCTTGTGCTGGTATCACCACTTTTTCTTTGGCGGGACATAGAGCGGCGCCGTTGACGTCGGCGCTTGGGTTGCTTCTTGGACGGGTCATCCTCCGCTATCTCGTCGCCATTTCCTTCGTTGGGTGTATCCACCATGTATATGTCATATGACGAGGTGGCTTTCCAGTGCCCTATAGGTGCTGGTTCATGTTCGTCTCCTACATCGTCGTCCATACCGTCGATGTCTTCGGAGTCGAAGTCGAGCATGTCGGTTAAATCATCGACAGTGGCTATGAAGTGGGTGGTGGGTGGGCGTCGAATTTCTTCGTCGTCCGCATCCCAATCCTGTTGACCATAACCCGGCCAGGGCTCTCCTGACAAAGAGAGAGACCTTAGTGAATTCAGAATGTCGCCGAAGGGTGAGTGTTGAAAGATATCCGCGGCGGTGAATTCCATGATCAGCGCCCAATCGGATTCGATCGGCAGGGGCGCGGGCGGTTCGGAGTCAGAAAAAGAGTCCGGCACCTTGGAGTCACGGGCTGCGCAAAGGGTTATGCTGGTGTTCAGCTCGATAGCCGTTGAGACTGCAGCCCCTGAGGCGGTGTCTAACCACCCGTCCTCAATTGGCGCAGTTGGCTCCGAACTAAGGGTCAGAGCTGATGCGGGCACGGCCTCTGGGGTACTGTTTGGCGGCAAAGCTAGGTCATACCCATCACGACAGTGCGACGCGCCCGGCTGTGGCTTGAATCCGTCGAAGATCAAGTCTCCGCGGATGTCGGCCGTGTAGTTCAAACTTCCAAGTCTGACCTGATGGCCAGGGGCGTAGCTTTCAATCTGCTCCAGATGGCCAAGCAAATTAGCCCGCAGTGCAAAGCCGCCGAATACGAAGATCTGTCCGGGGAGAAAAGTCTCACCCTGGACCGCATCGCTATCGATGATAGTAGGAGCCATCAAGCCTAACAGCGATGACATAGAGGAACTCTCAATGAAAGCACCAATGTCGGTGTCAAAACCGGCGGATCTCGGGTAGGGGGTCCTGAACTGTGCGTCTAGGCGGATGGTAACAGGAGGTCGGGGACACGATGTTTTACCCAGGTTCGGGCCCTCTTGATGGAGGTAAAACCCTACGTCTTGCTTGATTAATATTGATGATATGGGTAGTACAAGAGTAGATCTACCACGAGATCAGAGAGGCTAAACCCTAGAAGCTAGCCTATGGTATGATTGTATGTTGTGATTGTTGTCCTACGGACTAAAACCCTTCGGTTTATATAGACACCGGAGAGGTTAGGGTTACACAAGGTCGGTTACAAAGGAGGAGATATCCATATACGTATTGCCTAGCTTGCCTTCCACGCCAAGTAGAGTCCCACCCGGACACGAGACGAAGTCTTCAATCTTGTATCTTCATAGTCTAACAGTCCGGCCAATGGAGATAGTCTGGCTGTCCAGAGACCCCCTAATCCAGGACTCCCTCAAACGAATTTCACTCTTTTGTCCTTGAGGAAGTTCTTAAAATCCTGGCACTCAATGTCGGCATGGCTAGGGATGGCAATTTTATCCATGGATCTGGATATCCATGGATACCCGACCCGGTTGGGCAAGGGTATGGAGCACATTTTCGCCCATGGGTCCATGAATATGGATACCCACGAACAGCCGGGCTGGGCATGGTTATAGTTTGTGCTCCATGGATATCCAATGGATACCCATTGACATGTGAGGCCATATGCCAGTGATAGTAGAAAGAGCGAATCAATGGGAAGTGGCAGGAAATATGCAACTTGTTCCATGAGCTATATGCTGGAGAATCAACCTCTGGTATGTCACACTTAAGGACTCATCGTATTACTTGTTGCCTACTTATGCATGTAGCTTATGTTGTCATTTGTGAGTGAATGATGATGAGTTAATTTGCTCTTTGGGAAGGCTTCATGCTGACTTTTCTATGCCCATGGAGCTCCATGGGTATGTGGGTATCCAGTGGGTTTGGACATGGGCACAAGTTTTGCCCATGGATAATTTGATGGATGGGCAGAGGGTAGGAAGATGGGTCATGAGTTGGATTTGGACCAGCTCCACCCACCCCAAACCCGACCCATTGCCATCCCTAGGCATGGCATATGTGGTAGACCAAGCAAACGTTGTGTACGCAAACCTGGATCACGGCGGGCTTCTTCTTCTCTTCGTCCTTTAGATCCTTCTCTCGTCCCAGGACTGTGGTGTACTCAACATCTAGCCCAGCGACCCACTCATCCGTTGAACTGTTGAACATGCGTAGGAAGCGAGCAAGCCATGCTTTCACCGTCTCGGATCCACATGTGTAGATGACGATGAACTGATCGCCGGTGATGGCTCTAACCTGGTACTCAGCGGCGACCATGGAGATTTGGGAGGCCATGGATTTTGGAGGAGGGTTAGGAGAAGTTGAACTGTTGTACCCCGCAAAAAAACTGGGAGCGAAGTAATGTGAAAGGACGGGACGACTGGGAGCGAACTGTTGTAAGGTAGAAGACGGGGACGAGTAGGGCGTGCGAACGGCGTGGGGTTGCTGGCTTTCCCAATGGATAAACGGCTGCAAGCCCCCAAAAAGTTCTCGAGAACTATGCGGGACCCACTAAATGTCATGTCTACTAGACCCATATCGTAGGCCTGACGGTATAGCTTCTGCCTGTTTGCACGCCATGCCGGCGCGTGGATGTAACTTCACTTAATTCCATCAAACGTCGCGCCTCCCACGACCTTCGCCTCCCTCGCGCGGTCGCACCCTTTGAGACTTCGACCGGCTATAAATGAGCAAAAATTTTTGCCTTTTTTTAGACAAGCAATTTTTTTGCCTACTCCGCATGCATGATACTCCCTCTGGTCCTTTTTACTCCCATCAACCGTTTGCGAAGTGTTTGACCAAATTTATAATTTTTTGAACACCACCTTATATTAATTAACCAGCCACACCAGTACACTCATTCGATACAATATTCACCACACAGGGCGGTACGTTATTTATAAGAATACCATCTAATCTATTGTCAAAGCTATACTTAGCGATTAAGTGTGCCACCTTATTGGCCGAACGACTAATCTTTGACAATTGAAGATTGTTGATCAACTTCGAGATGCTCAACACTTTCATCTTTAGGTCACGCATAGCAGACCTGTCAACGCTTTGACATGCATCAATGAAATCCCACGACCAAATTTATACTAAAAATATCAATATCTACAATACTACCAAAACACTTAGGCGCGGTGCATTAACTTCTACCTCGTTTCTTGTTTCTTGACATATCAACCAATAGGAGATGTGGGTGTGCATGCTTTTAATGACTTGAGACTACCAAACACGACATGCAGTGGTTAGTTCATTGCATGCAATGCTATTAATTAGCAAATAAACATTAAGATCTCTCGTTTTCCCCTCCTCCTTGGTCACAGTGCACAATCCAAGATGACTTGCTCACCTAGACGGAGGGAGTACTGATTATAATGAGTACTCCCTCCTTCCATCTATATAGGGCCTAATGCGTTTTTCAAGACCGCCTTTGACTATTGATAAAATTAATACTACATGACATGCATAATGTGAAAATTATATCATTGAAAGCTCCTTTCACATACGAATTTGATGATGTGCTTTGTGTAAGTTGCATGTCATATATTATTGCTCTAACATTTGGTCAAAGTTAGCCTCGAAAAACGCATTAGGCCCTATATAGATGGAAGGAGGGAGTATAATAACTACGTTTTATAATGAGTGTAAAAATATTGATTTGACATTGTGAATGTTGACACATTGTGGAATAGTTTTTGAAGTCTGCAAAAGTACTTAACTAGTGATGTCGTTCTCCACAAAAAAATGTGTTTACCAATGCATGCATGAACACTAGTTACTCTAACCCCCCTCTCTTCTTTAATTCTTTACCACATCAGCATGTTTGCTATTCCCGTGTGCATGATACCAGCTAAGATACCACCATTATGGCCAGCCTTAATCATCGCATGCAATAATTTAGTGCACCTTGAAATATGAACATGTGTGGGGCGTGTTTGTTTTTAATGACTTGAGACTATACCTAGCTGAGCATGCAAGATGACTTATTATGCACTGTTCCCCATACCTACAGGAAGCCCGTTCGTCTCCATTTTTTCCCCCTCAATGTGTGGAAACAATATGCCTGCCAAACTCTCCTTCTCCCTCCGGCGGTCCCACCACTCCACCTCGTGTGAAAAAATCTGCATGCATGACTCTCCTCCCCCCACGCTCGTCCAATCCGTTGTGACCAGCAATATTTCCACCGCTTCGCTCCCCCGTAATTTACTCCAACAAATATGTCCACGTAGCTGTTACTTAACTGCGGGTGCATTCGGTCACTGACATATGGGCCCAACAGGGGTCTGGCCCACATGTCAGTGATGCAACTAGACCGGCAGTTAAGTCAGTGCAGCTCAGTCCATATCTTACGTAGGTGTGCCATTGCTCGCTATAAATACTGCGCCTCTCACGACATCGCTATCTCCTCCACCACATGTTCACGTTCATCGCTATCTCCTCGCCCTCCCTCTCACGTCGACCACCATGGCATCGCCCCTCCCAAGCCATAGGAGCCCCTCGCTGCACCGCGCGGACGGTCACACGTCGTCGTTCCGTACCTCGCCGCCACTAGTCGAGGAGGACGCGTCGGTGTTCCGCTCCTCACCGCTACACGACGCGTCGCCGTTCCGTTCCTCGCTGCCACTAGACAAGGAGGACGCATCGGTGTTCCGCTCCTCGCTGCGACGCGTCGAGGTGGACGCGTCGACATTCCCAATCTCGCCAGCACGCGCGCCGGAGGACGCGTCGGCTCCCTGCTACGAGGAGAACGCCACGCCGCCCGCCGAGCCCCCAGCCTTGAGGAGCTTTGGAAAGAAATGGATGTCGCCTTGTGGGAGGCTTTGCCTCCAGCAGAGCGCGCCAAAATAGAGGCAGAGAAGAAGGCCGAGGAAGAGAAGCGCACCGCAGAACAAGCTACCTGGGAGGCCTATGTCGCGTCCGAGAGAGTCAGGCAATTGGCTCTTTGGAAGAAGGCTCGTGCGAGGGCCGTGAGGGTGGCGGAGGACGCCCGTGCCGACGCCCTAAGTGCAGTCGGGCCCAAGCGCCTCATCTACGCTTGGCGGTACGTGGACCGAGTGCATGCTTCCAGCAAGGAGGAGTACCTGTTGGCGCCGGATCACCACACCGGTGAGATCGCGCTCGCCCGCCGGCAAGCCGCCAATCAGCACCTCGCGAGTTGCGAGGCTGAGGAAGAGGCGTTGTGTCGGCGCGCTGGGAAACGGCCGCGCACCAGGGCACTCGTGGCGCGGCGCAAGCGCTCCTGCGAGCGTCGTGGCTTTTAGGAGGAGTATAATTTTTGTTTCGTAAGGCGATCTCATTAGTTTTGGGACGCAAATGATAAATCCCGAACGTCCAGGAATTTTTAGCGTCCTTAATTAAGTATGCAAAAGGGAAAGTTTGGAAACCTTGTGTATTCGTACGCATTTTGCAAGTACGTGCATATAGCACAAACTTTACTATATACTATCGCACTACACGTCTCTCTCGATATATGCTTGCAGATTGTGCTACTCCCTCCATCCAGGTCAATAAGTCATCTTCGGTTGTCCACCGTGACCAAGAAGGAGGGAAGACTTATACACCTAGACGGAGGGAGTACTACTATTACTTATGTACGTGCAAATGCATGTTTTAACTTTACGATGCAGTTTTTGTACAAGTAGAAAAACAACACTAGTCAAGCTTGTGAAACGATTCAATGCAAAACAAATGCAAAAATGCTCGTTTGATTGTTTACTTTTAGCTTCCTTCTCTGTGGTTATTTCTTTGTCGTACTTTCTACGGAGTATCTCACTGGTTGGAAAGGCATGCAAATTCCCAAACCGCTTCCTACACCCTGTATCTCACTGGTTGCCGGCGTTGACGTTGTCGCCCATGTCGAAGATGAGGTTGCCGAGGTCGGGGAAGAAGTCGTCATTCACGAAGTCATCGCTGCCAGCAGTCGCGCGAGTGCGCTCCCCAAAAACCTGATCGCCCCTCTCCCGTACAGGATCACGAGAGGCGGGGTTCCAGAGGCCTGCTGTCCCTTCTCCCGATGCACACTGAAAGGAGGGATGGAGGAGACTTGCTTGGCGGCGCAATGATCTGGAACGGTGGTGAGGAACTATATAGTGCGGGCTGGGTAGGTCGTGGGAGTATAGCTCTGTCCTCGACTCGGCTCAATCCCGCAACCCGCGGCGCTTCGTGGCGAGGCGTGGCGTGGCGAGGCGAGCAAGGAGGAGGAGCGCGCGTGTAGGTCTCCTCTTCTCATGCTCATACAAGTGGTAGAATAGCTCACCTTATAAAGGCCTACTAGCAAAATTCCAACATCGACCAGGCCGTCCATGAAACGTGAGTGGCTGTAGGGGACATTGCGCTAGTTGAATATATGAGCAAGTTACTACGAGATTTAATCCGAATAAGCACAAAATAAATCATGACGGCTATAACAAAGATGAAACTAATCATGTGGACTAGCATAGTAGTAGGATACAGAGTAGAAACATGAATTCTACCACGATTTCGAACAGGAAGGACAGAAACACATACGGTGCAACGGGAGTAGCACCGTTGGCGTTGAGGTTGTCGGCCATGTCCAAACACCACGTAGACACGGTCTTTGAGCACGGTTCGTAGTCGTTCCACGCTCGGGCATTGAAGTTTGTAACTATTTTAGATTAGAATATACTACTCCTCCGGTGCTAGTAGTAGAGTAGAGTCCTACTCTACTACTCTACTCAAGCCAGTTAGGGCATAGCATTGTAGGGAGTACCAGTACTATGATCACTCAAGCAAGTTATCTGGCATCGACATGACCCTACGCTGCTGGTATGTGTCTCGTAAGTCAAGCGGCGTGCTGTAGTCATCATCACCTGTCCACTTCCCATAGCACATATTCGCTTCTCCATCTTTGTCCGCACATAATCTCGTCTAATCTTCCATCCCCGCTAAGGCGCCTCCCCCCCCCCTCGTCCGAAACCCAAGCACTAACAATGGCAGAACCGAGCAGCGTCCGCCAAAAGAGTGGCTGGAATTCGCTCCCGACAGAGGTAATCAAGCTCATTGTTTCATGTGTGGACAATCTCAGTACCATGCCGCTCGCCGCGTGCTCGTCGGGGCTGTACCGTTTACTCAAAGCCCTCAGGCCGGAGCTTTTTAAGCCAGCTACTTGCTTGCTAATGGCGACTGATCTTCAGAAACGGCGTGTCACGTAGCATAACGATCGTAGGGTGGCGAGCATCAACCCCCTTGACTGCGATCCAATCTCCGTCAACCTCAACTACATTAACGGTATGTACTGGGTCGGCATGAACACGTCTTGGATGGTGCTCGTCGACGGTCGCGGCAGCTGGATGCTCGTGGAGGTCTACACCCGGCGATTGATCCCCCTTCCTTTGATTAACACTGCACCGCTTTGGCACCGCGGCCCAGAATACTCGGAATCTTATAGTAGCCAACATGATACCAAGTTTGGTTTGCTCAAGGTTGTAATCTGCTAAGTGCCCACAAGATCTGTGAATTATAAAGACTTCAGGCTAATTGTGTTCTTCAACCGCGGTCTCGCCTATCTGACAGGTCACTGCGGTAAGTGGATAAATCTGCACGTCCATCGCAGGATCATACATCGTCCATGGTTCTCTGATGCCATTGAACACAAGGGCTACATTTACGTTGTCAACTCCTTCTATGGCTGGACGTATTGCTGGCCTACTCCAGTCATCGCTACAAACGGCTGTTACAGCAGTATGTTACTTTCCTATGATATCATGATGGCTTGCTTATATTACTGTCAACATTTGCTGAAAAAATATTCATGCTCATAACATGCTGTTCTTAAGATTGACTAAACCAAGAGCCCTTTTTTATTTGACTCCAACTTGATATGATGTTGTAGGCCGCCTGGTGTCCCTACTCCTAATCCCAGAACCTTTCAAAGAAAAGCGGCATGGCAGTTGCAGGTGGTTCCTGGCTCGATCAGACGACGGCGAAAGATTGATGATCGTTCGCACGTACCGGACGTGTTGTTTCGCGGAATACAATCACAGTCACTGCAAGGTCTTTGAGCAGGATCCCAGCTTCTCTGGGCCTTCAGGAATTTTTGACTGGAGGCTGGTAAGTAGCCTTGGTACACGCTCTCTGTTTGTCGGAGTGAATTATCCGATTAACCAGGAGATAACCGACGGCAAGGATCATGATGGCAGCGGGGTTTCGTTCATCAGGCAAAACTGTGTGTACACAACGTACCATGCGTCTCTGCATGCACCATACCCTGATATGTGCCGCCACGCTCTGCAGCCCAAAGTAGGAGAGAGGGTCGCAAGTATCAGACTTGGACCTGCTGGCTGGAGGTTCCCCCGTCAGGCACCCATCTGGTTCAAGCCATCAGGCAATCTCCATAGCTTAATAAATAGTAACGTCTAACTGAGCCAGTTAGTTAGATGCGTACACTTGGTGTAGTAGGATCTTTATTTAGTTTGATGCATACACTTGTTCTTTTTTGGTAGCCCTTTTGTAATGATGGATGATGTTTGGTTTGGAAGAGAGAGCTGCGTCTTCACTCTTCTGGCCTGCTTACTGCTTCTGTTGCACCCCCAGCCCTGGTTGCTGCTGCTGTTTTCAATGTACAATCAGTAGTATATTTCGTCTGTTGGTTGAATAAATGTGTTGTTAGAACGACAAACACAATGTTTTGGAAGTCGTTGCACAGTTCGATCCTTTAGTGCCCCGTATCGTACGTAGCGCATACTATTTATCGTACGGAACACATTTTTTTAAAACTCGGAACACATTTTCCATTTGTTGATAACATGCAGCCCACTGATGAAGGCCCAATAGAGAAGCCCATAATTAACTGGAAGGGAGGCTCTCACATGAATCCGGCCCAGATACATGCTCATGGTCCCCTAAACATAAATAAGTAAATAAATAAAGCTAAATACTCATGCACCAGTTCTTTGGGAAAATAGGTAGCCCAGTATTTCTTTTTGAAGAATACCCAAGCTAGGCTTATTTGTTTTCTCCGAATTACTGGGCTGCAAATCTTTCAAGACGAGGAGGGATGCATTCCGGCCTGGCTTAAGAGTATGGTCAATGTCTGTTAAAAGTAATATCAAAAGGGGTTGAAAATTCCAAAAAATTTATAGCAAATGGGATATAAGTTTCTTTTTTTGTTTTTGTTCTTCACTGATATCTTATACGTATTTCATTGGATTTAACATGACATAGTACTAATTTATTTTTAAATTTGTTTTAGTATGGCTATTAATTTTTGGATTAAAAATATTTCGTTCCCCAGTAAAAAATTGCGAATTTTCAAAATTTTCCACATATTTAGTTAATTTTTTGACCCTGGTACTGACCAGAAAATGGCCAGCAATTCTAAAAATGGAAAACGGGCTGCAATAAATTCCATATGAATTAGAAAATGAGTAAAAATTATAAAAATAATAGCAAATGGGCTGTACACGTCACAGATTTCGAGGCTGACTTTTTTACGCAAGGCTTTGTCAGTGAACACACGATTCTAGCAGCAGTTAGTGTTGGATGTCCATCCAACAGCCGACGTGCTTCTTCAATCTCTGATCTTCCTGCTCCAGCCACCTAAACTAGCGCCGGCGGGACTGCCTGCTCCCTCCTCTTGTGGCCCGCTGTGATGCCGCGCAGGCTTCCTCGGCCCACCCTACTCCCTCCGCTAGCCTGGCCGCACGCAATCAACTGTCTCCTTATTACACGAAAAAAATGATTCCTCCCACTGACATCTGGGGCGTACCGGTTGGGAGGCTGACCTGTGGGCCTACTAAGTTGACGCATACGCAGGGCTTGTCAACTTAGTCAACAAACGATTCTAGCAGCAGTAACCGTTGGATTTGAATCGAACGGTCCTGCTGCTTCTTCAATCGCTGCTCTTCTTGCACCAGCCGCCCAAACCAGCGCCAGGGAGACCGCCTGCTCCTGCCTCCAGTGGCCGGCTGTGCTGCCGATGAGGCCTCATCACCCCCTACTACTCCCACCGCTAGCCAGGCCCTGCGGCGACGGCAGCCTCACACCGCAGCCGAACCAGTGAACCCTCGTACTCCTCTCCGCGTGGGCATCCACTGCCGCGTCTTCCCCGGCTCCGTGTCGTCCCTTTCCTAGGCCTCACCGTCGTCCACTGCCTTTGTGCTCTCGGCGCGGCGTGGTCAACGTGGTCAACGACATTCCATCGGAAGAGTACTATACGTGGAGAGGCTGACAGCTGGGTCCACGGCCACAGCCCGGGTTTTTTCTGATTTGCCAAGTAAGTCGCTTTGTCAGGCCTGGTGGGCTGCAAATTTTTCAAGACGAGGAGAACTTTCATTCGGCTGGCCGAGAAAATGGCCCATCAGTAATGAGAAATGGGCTATACATTTTTAAAACACATCAAACCGGCAATTAGTTTCAAATATCTTTTTTTCATTTCGAGATTTGAAATTACATTAATTTTTATGCGTGGACAATTTGTTGGATTTTATATTGATATACATTTATTTTTTAAATCAGTTTGAATGTGAGTCGAAATTTCGGGATTAAAAACAGTTCGGACCGCACCGAAATATGCAAAATTTCGTATAATTTTTTAACCGTGCCACAATATGGGCTGTAATGCTAACAAAAAGAATATGGGCTGCAATGCTAACAAAAAGAATATGGGCTCCAAAAAAACCTTAATAATTAGCAAATGGGCTGTAAATTATTAGAAATAATGGTAGATGGGCTGTATGCTGTTTTCCACAGATTTGAGGCTTTCCTAAAAAAATGGTTGACGCACAAGCAGTGACTGTTGGATGGCCATCCAACGGCCGTCGTGCTTCTTCAATCTCTGCTCTTCCTGCTCCAGTCGCTCAAACAGGCGCCGGCGGGACCGACTGCTCCCTCCTCCCCGCGGCCGGCTCTGCTGCCGCGCAGGCCTTACCGCCCCACCGTACTCCCATCGCTGGCCTAGCTATCCCTCTACTCCCCCACACCTACTGTTATTCTCCGGCGACGGCAGACGAACCAGTAAACCCTCGTACAGTCGTACTCCCCTCCGCGTGGGAAACAACTGCCGAGTCTTCCCTGCCTCCGTGTCATTCCCTTCCTAGGCCTCGCCGTCGTCCACCGCCCTGGTGCTCTCGGCGCGGCCTGGTCAACGACCGACATGCATCTGAAGTGGACTTTACGTGGAGAGGCCGACAGCTGGGTCCACGGCCGCACGCAAGGAAATGCCTCCTTATTACGCGCAAAATAATGATTCCTCCACCTAACATCAGGGACCCACCGAAGGGGCCTCTGTATTTCGCGAAAAAAAGTTACCACCGCTGACAGCTCGGACCCACCAGCTATATCTTCGCACGCAAGGAAGTGCCTCCTTATTACGCACAAAAAAATGAATACTCCCCTGTTAGCTGGGACCCAGTATAGTGGCAGGCTGACTTGTGGGCCTACTAAGTTGACGGGGACGGAGGGCTTTGTCAACTTAGTCAATATGCACGATTCTAGCTCCAGTGACCGTACGATGTCCATCCAACGGCCGTAGTGCTGCTTCAACCTCTGGTCTTCTTGCTCTAGCCGCCCAAACCAGCGCCGGTCGTGCCTCGTGCTCCTGCCTCCCGTGGCCGGCTGCGATGCGGCGGAGGCCTCACCGCCCCTACTACTCCCACCGCTGGCCAGGCCATCCCTCTACTCACCCACACCCCCTGTTATTCTGCGGCGATGGCAGCCTCACACCGCAGCGAACCAGTGAACCCTCGTACTCCTCTACGCGTGGGCATTCACTGCCGCGTCTTCCCCGACTCTGCGGCGTCCCCTTCCTAGGCCTCGTCGTCGTCCACCGCCCTTGCGCTCTCGGCGTGGCGTGGTCAACGTGGTCAAGGAACAGCTTCCATCGGATGTGCACTGTACGTGGAGAGGCTGACAGCTGGGTCCACGGCCGCAGCAAGGAAGTGCCTCCTTATTACGTGCAAAATAATTATTCCTCCACCTGACAGCGGGACCCACCAGACGGGCCACCGTATTTCGCCCCCCTGACTGCTGGGACCCACCAGCTACATCTTCGCACGCAAGGAAGTGCCTGACAGTCGGGACCCACCTGGTCGAAGCGTACGTAGCGTTGTCATTCTGGTCGCGAACGTGTACGTGCATATACTGGTCGATGTAGAGGCGTGCACGTGTCGTAGTAGAGGCGGCCAGGGTGCAAGAAAGAAAATACGGCCACGTATGTGTACATACGGGCGGGGTCTCGAACGCCTACTCGCGCATACGTATGGCCAGGGCTCGTCTACATGGCTGGGTCGGAACGGAGAAACAGCGTCGTCGTCGTGTTCATGGGGAGGCAACGGAATGCGTCGTGTTCATCGGGAGGGCTTGGACGGAACAGGCGATGGAAACGAGGCCTAGCGTACCGCAGAACGGAGGAAACAGCCTTGTGTTTGACCGGCCACGTTCGAAATGGGATCCTGCTCATCGGGAGGGGTGTGGTGTACCGCAAAACGGAGAAAACGGACCTCCTACAGTCGAAACGGGGGTCCTGTTGATCGGGAGGGGTGTGGCGTACCGCAAAACGGAGGAAATGTACTTGTGGTTGAGCGCTACGGTCGAAATGGGGGTCCTGTTCATTGGGAGGGGTGTGGCGTACCGCAAAACGGGACTCCATGGGATACTGTTCATCTCCACCGTCGACCCCCTCCAGCCTCCACGAGCTACTGTTCATCCACCGTCGACCTCCTCCAGCCTCCACCTGCGACTGTTCATCCACGGGCTCCTATTCATCCAGCCTCCACCGCGCGCTACTCCACCGGCTACTGTTCAACCAGCCCTCTCCACGGGCTCATGTTCAACCACCCCTCCACAGGCTACTGTTCATCCTGCCCTCCACCATCTACTGTTCATCCTGCCCTCCATGGGGTGGTCCTGTTCATCCAGCCCTCCACGGGGTCCTGTTCATCCAGCCCCAACCGGCTCGATCGATCGGGGTCCTGTTCATCCAGAGGCAACACCACGGGGTCCTGTTCATCCACCCCCACCGGGAACTGTTCATCCAACCCCCCCCCCCTGCGCAACGCTCACTGTTCATCCAGAGGCAGCATCGATCGGCTTCAGTTAGCAGCAGTAGTGAAGGAATCGCTCGACCGGGTTCAGTTAACAGCCATCGATCGATCGCACGGGTTCAGTAATGCGTAGCCTGCAGTGCAATCGCTCGGGTTCAGTTAGAGCCCAACGCCTCGCTCAGGTTCAGTTAGAACCAACGCCTCGCACACACGCGCGTACGTGTACGAGAGAAACACGCATCGCTCGGCCCCCGACCTCCCACCGTAACCAGGAACTCCCCGAAATTTTCCTCGCCCTCGCTTCTACCACGGTTTTTTCATCATGGACGGCCCAAAAAATGTCATGCAGCTGCGTTTCCGGCCCGCCCAGGATGAAAAGCCCATTTTCTGTCATAATTTTTTGTCATAGAAGTAGGAGCCCACCACATCTATGATGATACCGGGGTTTGTCACAATTATCGTCATAGAAGTGTCATATATATGGATGACAGAAAAAATTCGTTCGGCCCAAAATGTCACGGGTGTGTCTTTTTTGTAGTGTTGGCTTGTCATCGGGGTTGTGCATGATTTAAATACTTTGTGTGGTGAAGATAGAGCATAGCCAGACTATATGATTTTGTAGGGATAGCTTTCTTTGGCCATGTTATTTTGAGAAGACATAATTGCTTTGTTAGTATGCTTGAAATATTATTATTTTTATGTCAACATGAACTTTTGTCTTGAATCTTTTGAATCTGAATATTCATACCACAATTAAGAAGATTTACATTGAAATTATGCCAAGTAGCACTCCGCATCAAAAATTTGGTTTGTATCATTTACTTACTCGAGGACGAGAAGGAATTAAGCTTGGGGATGCTTGATACGTCTCCAACGTATCTATAATTTTTGATTGCTCCATGCTATATTATCTACTGTTTTAGACATTATCGGGCTTTATTATCCACTTTTATATTATTTTTGGGACTAACCAATTAACCGGAGGCCCAGCCCAGAATTGCTGTTTTTTGCCTGTTTTAGGGTTTCGAAGAAAAGGAATATCAAACGGAGTCCAAACAGAATGAAACCTTCGGAAACGTGATTTTCTCATCAGATAAGATCCAGGAGACTTGGACCCTCCGTCAAGAAAGCCACGAGGGTGGAGGGCGCGCTCCCCCCTAGGGCGCGCCCCCCTGCCTCATGGGCCCCTCGAAGCTCCACCGACGTACTTCTTCCTCCTATATATATCCACGTACCCCCAAACGATCAGATACGGAGCCAAAAACCTAATTCCACCGCCGCAACTTTCTGTATCCACGAGATCCCATCTTGGGGCCTGTTCCGGAGCTCCGCCGGAGGGGGCATCGATCACGGAGGGCTTCTACATCATCATCCAAGCCCCTCCGATGAATTGTGAGTAGTTTACTTCAGACCTACGGGTCCATAGCTAGTAGCTAGATGGCTTCTTCTCTCTTTTTGGATCTCAATACAATGTTCTCCCCCTCTCTCGTGGAGATCTATTCAATGTAATCTTCTTTTTGCGGTGTGTTTGTTGAGACCGATGAATTGTGGGTTTATGATCAAGTCTATCTATGAATAATATTTGAATCTTCTCTGAATTATTTTATGTATGATTGGTTATCTTTGCAAGTCTCCTAGAATTATCAGTTTGGTTTGGCCTACTAGATTGGTTGTTCTTGCCATGGGAGAAGTGCTTAGCTTTGGGTTCAATCTTGCAGTGTCCTTTCCCAGTGACAGAAGGGGCAGCAAGGCATGTATTGTATCGTTGCCATCGAGGATAACAAGATGGGTTTTTTTATCATATTGCATGAAACTATCCCTCTACATCATGTCATCTTGCTTAAGGCGTTACTCTGTTTTTAACTTAATACTCTAGATGCATGCTGGATAGCGGTCAATGAGTGGAGTAATAGTAGTAGATGCAAAATCGTTTCGGTCTACTTATCTCGGACGTGATGCCTATATACATGATCATACCTAGATATTCTCATAACTATGCTCAATTCTGTCAATTGCTCAATAGTAATTTGTTCACCCACCATAGAATACTTATGCTCTTGAGAGAAGCCACTAGTGAAACCTATGGCCCCTGGGTCTCCTTCTCATCATATCAATCTCCATCACTTTATTATTGCTTTGCTTTTACTTTTTACTTTGCATCTCTATACCAAAAATACCAAAAATATTATTTATCATCTCTTTCAGTTTCTGTTTTTACTTTGTTTTAGGGTTTCGAAGAAAAGGAAAATCAAACGGAGTCCAATTGACCTGAAACTTCACGGGACTCATTTTTGGAAGGAAAGAAGCCCAGAAGACTTGAAGTGCATGTAAGGGAAGCTTCGAGGAGGCCACGAGGTAGGGGCGCGCCCACCCCCCTGGGTGCACCCTCCACCCTCGTGGGGCCCTCGTGGCCCCCCTGACGTACTTCTTTCACCTATATATCTCCATATACCCTAAAAACATCGAAGAGCACAATAGATCGGGAGTTCCGCCGCCAGAAGCCTCCGTAGCCACCGAAAGCCAATCTAGACCCGCTCCGGCACCCTGCCGAAGGGGGAATCCCTCTCCGGTGGCCATCTTCATCATCCCGGTGCTCTCCATGACGAGGAGGGAGTAGTTCTCCCTCGGGGCTGAGGGTATGTACCAGTAGCTATGTGTTTGATCTATCTCTCTCTCTCGTGTTCTTGATTTGGCACGATCTTGATGTATCGCGAGCTTTGCTATTATAGTTGGATCTTATGTTTCTCCTCCCCCTCTACTCTCTTGTAATGGATTGAGTTTCCCCTTTGAAGTTATCTTATCGGATTGAGTCTTTAAAGATTTGAGAACACTTGATGTATGTCTTGCCGTGCGTATGTGTGGTGACAATGGGATACCACGTGATCCACTTGATGTATGTTTTGGTGATCAACTTGCGGGTTCCGCCCATGAACCTATGCATAGGGGTTGGCACACGTTTTCGCCGTGATTCTCCGGTAGAACATTGGGGCACTCTTTGAGATTCTATGTGTTGGTTGAATAGATGAATCTGAGATTGTGTGATGCATATCGTATAATCATACCCACGGATACTTGAGGTGACATTGGAGTATCTAGGTGACATTAAGGTTTTGGTTGATTTGTATCTTAAGGTGTTATTCTAGTACGAACTCTAGGGCTGTTTGTGACACTTATAGGAATAGCCCAACAGATTGATTGGAAATAATAACTTTGAGGTGGTTTCGTACCCTACCATAATCTCTTCGTTCGTTCTCCGCTATTAGTGACTTTGGAGTGACTCTTTGTTGCATGTTGAGGGATGGTTATGTGATCCAATTATGTTATTATTGTTGAGGGAACTTACACTAGTGAAAGTATGAACCCTAGGCCTTGTTTCCTATCATTGCAATACCATTTATGCTCACTTTTATCACTTGCTACCTTGCTGTTTTTATAATTTCAGATTACAAAAACTATTATCTACTATCCATATACCACTTGTATCACCATCTCTTCGCCGAACTAGTGCACCTATACAATTTACCATTGTATTGGGTGCGTTGGGGACACAAGAGACTCTTTGCTATTTGGTTGCAGGGTTGCTTGAGAGAGACCATCTTCATCCTACGCCTCCTACGGATTGATAAACCTTAGGTCATCCACTTGAGGGAAATTTGCTACTGTCCTACAAACCTCTGCACTTGGAGGCCCAACAACGTCTACAAGAAGAAGGTTGTGTAGTAGACATCAAGCTCTTTTCTGGCGCCGTTGCCGGGGAGGTGAGTGCTTGAAGGTATATCTTTAGATCTTGCAATCGAGTCTTTTAGTTTCTTATTTTATCACTAGTTTAGTCTATAAAAGAAAACTATAAAAAAATATGGAATTGAGTTTGTCTCATACGTTCATCTTTTTAATATCTTTCGTGAGTATGATGGAAAGGAAAATTGTGCTCAAGTGCTAGAGGAAGAAGTCTATGAAATGTTTGGCACTAAATCTTTGAATGATGAGCATGATTGCAATGTTGTTAGTACGAATTCTTTGAATATCCATGATACTAATGATGATTGCACTAGTTATGATGTCTCCTATAAACATGTCAATTTTGAGTACATTGGGTTTGTAAGTACACACCAAATAGGGAAGATAGTATTGCAAGAGGCATAAGTACTTAGAAACTAAATTGTTGCAAGAAAGGCTAGATGAATGTGCTGAAAATTTAAATTATCTTGGCCATACTTGTGAGCTTTGCAATGAACATGATCATTTCAATACCCAATGCAAATTGTTTCATGATCGTATCGTGTCCAAAAATTGTGATGACTTGATTTCCCTTGCACATCATAATGAACTTAGTTTGCTCTTGGGTTATGAAGAAATGAAACGTATAACTAAGGATATTCCAAAATATGCCCTTGATAGAGTTCTTCATTTTGATCTAGAGGAAATTTATATGTATTGTGCGGTGAATTGTATTGAAAATCCTTATATTGCCAACTACATAAAGAAAAGAAAACAAATAGAAGATGAAGAGAATACTAATGAAAGGGAAGATACTTCCCAATATCCTCCTATTATTTCTTATGATGAATCAGGTAACAAGGAGGAGCCTCCTATTCAACCAATCTCATTAATAAGGAGCTCCAAAAATAGGATTGAACCCACACATGATGTGGTGAAGAAGAAGAAGAAGAAAAGAAAAAGGAAGAGAGGTAAAAAGATATCTCTCCCAAATAATGCTGCTCCTATTACTATTGTGCCTCATGAAAATATAATTGTGGAAAATAATGATACTTCTTATGATCTTGAAAATCTTTTTGGCACTTACTTGGAAGAATATGATAATTGTTATACTATTGGTGCTATCCATACTATTAGTGATGAGAGTGATTATGCTTATGATATGAAAAGGCCCAAGCTTGGGGATGCTATGTTTGATGAAGATGATGTTTTTGAGATTATATTTGATGCAATTAATGTTCATCCCAAACTTGGGGATGCTACATTTAATGAAGATGATATTTTTAGTCTCCCAAGTTTTGCTATGCAAATTTATAATGATGATAGCATGCCTCCTATTTATGATGATTATTGTGATGATACTTATGCTATAAAAAAAGTGATTATATTTATAAAACTTGTCATGATTATGATTACCTCTTTTCTGAACATTACTCTTTTAATGTGGAAACAATTTATAGTATTCGAGTCTCTTATGATACTCCCAATATTCCGAATGAGAAGAATTTTGTTTATGTGGAGAGTAATAAAATTTCTGTATCCACGAGATCCCATCTTGGGGCCTGTTCTGGAGCTCCGCCGGAGGGGGCATCGATCACGGAGGGCTTCTACATCAGCATCATAGCCCCTCCGATGAAGTGTGAGTAGTTTACTTCAGACCTTCGAGTCTATAGTTAGTAGCTAGATGGCTTCTTCTCTCTTTTTGAATCTCAATACAACGTTGTCCCCCTCTCTTATGGAGAACTATTTGATATAATCTTCTTTTTGCGGTGTGTTTGTTGAGACCGATAAATTATGGGTTTATGATCAAGTCTATCTATGAACAGTATTTGAATCTTCTTTGGATTCTTTTATGTAATTATGGATTTATAGATGTTTATGATCAAGGGTAGAATCCGTGACGGCGACAGGGGCCGGTCGGAAACACTTGAGAGTTTGATCTCCGCCGCCGCCGTTAGCGACTTTGGTAGGTGAAAGATGGGGAGGGGGAGAAGAACAGTAAATGTTTTGCCTGTGCGTGGAGCTAAGACGATAAGGGCTGGCTGGTCTGACCAAAACAAATGGTTACAGTGGTACGTACCGGGAGATTTGTCTTGGCAATTAGAATCTCTAATGGTTCATATTGGAAGATATTAAGTTTAATAAATAAAAACTGTCAGCATAAACCAGGTTGACGCTGCATGAATGTGTCTGTGAGGCTCGTACAGCACTGCACGCGATCCTCGGTTAAACGCACTTGATTAGATAAATAAAGCGGGAATGATTAACAACTAATTATTGGATTAACATCTATAAAGAAATGTCAACATGGCCGACTAATTGTGCGTTGAAGACTTATTTTGCTAAACCTGACAAACAATCCAGCCGAGCGAGCTGGCATAATTTTACAGTGGCCTAACTTGTGCTCGGGGCCGGTTGGTCCAATATGCAACCTGTTCTAAATTGCAGCCTCTCATGGTGCTGGGTCGCGGGACATCTGCTGCGCATGCGGAAGGATCCAGGACCAAACCGGCTGGATTACGCGGCCAATACAGCCCGGTGAAAAACAAACGCATCACTCCTATACATTGCACAGTTAATGCGAGACGATGATCCACATGCAACCGACTGGTGAGGATATGCATATCACTGGACGCCGTGCACCAAAGGAGTTTTCCGCACCGCGGCATTGCTATCTTGTCGGCATACATATTTATATCTAATATAGTACAAACCCAAGTACACGCATGTACACACGAAAAAAGAAGAAGACAAAAGTGAAGTTTTTTACAGTACAATATTGAGATCTGCAGAAAAAAATTTTAGAGAAGTGGGTGTAGGAGAACGTTTTTATTTTAATCTTTTTTGCATTGGTGAGATTGATCGACCGGATAAATTTGGTTGGGTGCAGAGTAGAACATATGGATGAGTTTTTGTTTCTTTCTTTCTGGAATGCTGCAACTGTGACTCAGGGTATCATTTTGCTCTTTCCTTTTCTACAGTACGGTTGGTTAACAAAATCATGATGGTGACATTTTACTCTTGGCATGTGATTTTTTTTTTGCACCGCCTTAGTTTGCATCACAGATTGTGCGCATGCTTTTGATTTTCCTTTTATGTATAGAAGAAATTTGCACATGTTTGGGGAGATTTTGGAGTTTGCAAAAGTGAAGTGAAGACAGTTTTTTACAGTAACAATATTGAGATCTACAGAAGAACAAAAATAAAAATTGGAGAAGTGGGGTATCGATCCCCATACCTCTCTCGCATGCTAAGCGAGCACTCTACCATCTGAGCTACATCCCCCCATATACCAGTATAATTAGCAAATGCTTTAACAAACACAACTTCTCACCATACCTTCTCAGTATTACAGTATACCTGACCATGAAGCTTCGCTTTTGGCCCAACCAATGTTTTGAGAGATAGTTGCAACAGCGTCCTGTTGTGTGCAAAAATGTATGTAATTTTTCTTACATTGTTTTTTTTTGCGAGAAAACTTTCAATCTATTCATCTTCTATCATGGCAGTACAACGAACACTAGAAATGATAAAAATTACATCCAAATCCGTAGACCATCTAGCGACGATTACAATCATTGAAGCGAGCCGAAGGCGCGCCGCCGTCATCACCCCTCCCTCGCCGGAGTCGGGCACAACTTGTTGTAGTAGACAGTCGGGAAGTCGTCGTGCCAAGACTCCGTAGGACCAGCGCACCAGGACAGCAACCGTCGCTGATGAAGAATAACGTAGATCGAAAGGATCCAACCTAAAGACACACGAACATAAATGAACTACAACCAGATCCGAGCAAATCCACCGAAGATAGATCCGCCGGAGACACACCTTCACACGCCCACCAACGATGCTAGACGCACCACCGGAACGGGGACTAGGCGGGGAGACCTTTATCCATCTTCAGGGAGCCGCCGCCGTCTCGTCTTCCTGAGTAGGACACAAACCCTAACAAATCTTGAAGGAACGACTAACAACGAAGCCCTCCCGCCGGCCCTTGCCAGGATCCACCCCCCCCCCCCCATGGCCCTAGGGCCACCGGAGACGAGGCGAACCTGCGGCGGAGCTGGCGAGAGGCACGAACCCTAGCTTTTCTTGGAGGAGGAGGCAATTTTTCTTACATTGTTCTTCTCTAGATATTCATAAGCAGGGGCAGGGCTGCGAATATTATATCATCGAATCAAGATGTATGACCAGCAAGGGACTCTTCCCTACATGGAAAACATTTATATGTCTTTTCATGTTTGTTCATCAATTTAATAGTCCCATCTTATTTTTTACTCCGAACCCACCAATTTAAACATCTCTCCGACTTACCAATCAATAAGCCGTCTTGGAATTGATAAACAATGGATGAATCTGATTTATCCCTCGAGGAAATATCCCGATTATAAGTTGCGCAATGAGCCAACATCGTTTGAAGAAATTATCCATGAATTAAATTGTGCTCGATTAAAGGATGCACAATAGCCAACACCGTTGGAAGAAATTATCCACATATTAAATTGTGGGCATTAATTACGGGACCTAAAATGAAATTTTGAGCATGAGGATCCGAAGTGTCGTTGTCGACTAAAGGCTGCATGATGAGCCAAAACCATTGAAAGAAATTACCCATGAATAAAAATAAGACATTAATTGCGGGTCTTAGACCGAAATTTTGAGCATGAAGATCCGGCACAATGAGCCAACACCGTTGGAATAAATTATCCATGAATTAAATTGGGGCATTAGTCACAGGACTTCAACTGAAAATTTGAACATGAGGATTCGAAGTGTCGTGCCTGATTAAAGACCGCGTAATGAACCAACACCGTTGGAAGAAATTTAAATATACTTCTCAAAATTTTATTTCAATGCAACGCAAGAACATGTGTGCTAGTAAATAATTAATTGAAATTCTAATCAGAACACGTACCCACGTATCACATGACCCACAAGACGTCACCGCACGCCTCTCTCCTCCATAGCCTGGACATTTTTAGATACATTAAAACTGAGCACTTTTCCACCCCTCTCAGACCATCAGCATCCCCAGTCGTCCGATCATCAATTTTGGGCAATTTCGGCGGTCTGATCAGCTCTAATCTTATTTAGGCTCGCTTCGTTCGCTACTAATAAACGCTAGCCCTGCTGGGCAGCTCCTCTGGTAACAATTTTAGGCTTCTGCCACTAAATTGGGATGGATCGCTGCCCCTTCACGTGATTAGCCCACCCCATGGCGGAAACGACGCACCAGTTCATCCCTACTACCGTAGTACTTCACTTCAAATCAACTAAATTTCCCACATTCAAAGCTTACAAATATATGAGTTGGTTTGTGTAAATTTAACTTTAATGTTTTGCATCACTACTTATTTATTCAAATTCATAATTTATTGCCAAAATAGAAGGGCGCTGCAACACACGCCATCATGATCTAGTTTTTCTTATCCTCACGCTCTCTCTTCTCTCCCTCGATTTCTTCTTCAATGAGAGAGATCCCCTAAGCCGGCGACCGGCTGTGCAGCCCCAAGTTGCACTCCTGCTCCGACTCGGGTGAGCCCCCAACTTTCGGTAAGTCCATGGCCCATATGTATGAGCCTTTTTTTTCTTGTTGTCGTGGTGGTTTTTTTGTGTGGTTTTGACGGGGCAATTTTATGGAAATCACTGCACCGGCAAGCTTCATGAGAGGGAAGGGGTGGAGGAGGGAATGGGTCTCCGAAGAGGCACTGCGGATCCGCCCGTCGTGTATCCGAGCAAGCATGGTTGTACCTTATGTTTTTTTTAGAATGGTTGTATCTCATGTATGGGCCCTCGTGCCGGACTCATGGGCCCATAATCGATCCGAGCCCAGAGCATCTCTCCCTCACTCCCCACTCCCCAGCCCAACTTTATAAACCCGTGAATACATCCGGGCAGAGGCAGGCCGCACTCTCGGCATTTCCTATTTGGCGCTGCAGGCGCCGGTTTCTACTGTTTTTGCTAACCGGCGCCTGCAGCAGCTTACTCGCGGGCCGGCCCATCTCACCTCCCTTTTCCTGCAGCAAAAACAGCGCAAGTGAAGAAAATCGAACACGGGACCACAGAGATGGAACCACACCGCAATAACCACCACGCCAACACGCCCGACATGTTAATATTTTCTTCCGACGTTTCTTATTCCTTATTTCCTCTTTCCTTTTTCCTTTTTTCTTTCTTCGTTTTTCATTTTTTTTCTGTTTCTTTTTTCCTGGCTTGGTGATTTCTTTCAATTTCGTGAACTTTTCTTAAAACGGATGAGTTTTTTTCTCAAAACTGATTTTTTTTTGTTCAATTCAATGAACTTTTTTTCAAATTTGATGAACCTTTTCTAATTCTTTTGATGTTTTTTGAAAATCCATGAACTCTTTTCAATTTCGATGAACTTTTTTGAAATTTGATGAACTTTTTCTCAAAACTGATTTTTTTTCATTCAATTCAATGAACTATTTTTCAAATTTGATGAACTTTATCTAATTCTTTTTAAATTTTTTTGAAAATCCATGAACTCTTTTCAATTTGGATGAACTTTTTCTCAAAACTGATTATTTTTTCATTCAATTCAATGAACTACTTTTCAAATTTGATGAACTTTTTTCATTTTTTTTGAAAATCCATGAACTCTTTTCAATTTCGGTGAACTATTTTGAAATTCAATGAACTTTTCTAAAAATGGATGAACTTTTTATCATTTTTATGAACTTTTTTCAAGTTTGATGAACCTTTTTTTTCAGAATCGATGAACATTTTGCATATGTGATGAACTGTTTCTGTAATCCCATGAACTTTTTTCAAATCCGGTGAATTTATTTTTCAAATTTGTGAACTTTTTTCAAATCCGATGAACTTTTTCTAATCAAAAATTAGAAAAGTTCATCGATTTGAAAAATAGTTCACGAGTTTGGAAAAATTCATCATATGAGGAAGAAAAAAATAAAAAATAGAAAGGAAAAATGAAAAAACGAAAAAGGTAAGAAGAACCTAGTAAAGAAAAGAAGTGATGTAACCTACCGGATATGTTGTTGTGGCTGAGTGGTTAGCGTGTTGTAATACGAGACAGGAGGTTGCTGGATCGAGTCTCCTCACAAGTGCCAACTTTATTTTATTTTTCCTGTTGTGCGCGCTCCTTTTTTGGGCCGGCCCGCTTCCCCGTCGCTTGCGAGCGCCAGAAGCGCCAACCGGCGCTTAAAGCGCGGATTAGGAGCTCCCCGCACTCTCACTCTCCGTCTCCTCGCCAGCGACAGCGAGCAGTGAGTCTTGCGGCGTCAGTGTGGAGAGCGGCGGCGGCGACGCGACCGACTCCGGCAGGCGCCTCCCGATCACCACCGCCTTCTCCCCCGCGGGCAGCCGCAATGGCGAACAGGGGAGGGAAGGGGTCGTACCCCCCGTCCATGTCAGGTGACCCCCCTTTCGTTATCCCCCTTTCCCCGTAATTCTTTTTTTTTTGCGTCGATGTTTCAACCCTCGACCAACGCGACCTTCACCGGATAAAGCCCGGTGGGTGTCGGGCTCTTCGGCGTCTATCCGATGCGAATGGCTAAGGATTAGGGTTTGCAGAACGCCTAGGGTTTTGTTGTCACGAATGATACGGGTGCCCTGGCGGGTGGGCATCGAATGATACGAATCTTGGCTATTAGAGAAGGATTAGATCCAAGTGACCGTTGCGAGGGCTGATGATTCGGTTGCTTATGTGGTTTTGGTCGGATTTTGTTATGGGTGTGTGATATATCCACGACGAAACATAATTGTTTGTTCAGGGCTTCTTCCGACTGTAGGACGTTTGGAGGGTTCCAGTCCTTCAGAAAGTTCTTCCTAGCACAATGCCCTTTGGATTGTGGAACTGGATTGGATTATCTGTTTATGTGCGCTTGTAGAAATACATCTGGCTAATATTTGTTACCAAATTAATCTTAACAATTTTGCTATTGGTTGTGTCACACTCATATGTGGGTGGGTTCTTATAATTTGGTGTCTGAAGGAAAACTGGAGAAGTAGATAATTGAGTTGATCGTGACACAGCTTGCTCAAAATGAGAATGCATTAAACGTTGCTGGGCATTGTGGAATCACTAGCAGCCTATTAGGTTTTGGGTCTGTTTGCCTGTGAATAAGGTAGCACTAAATGGATCATTTGTGTTTATGGACAAGTGCATGGCTAAATTTAGCGATTCCTAAGGGTTTTAGTCTAACGAATGGTCCTTCCTTTCAACAAGAGAGAGTATCTGTTGATATGTCTTGCATGCCTTGGAAGAAGTTTTGTTGATTTTGGTGCAGTTAAGCACATAAGCTTGGTCTGTGTATTCAAATTCCATGCTTGAGCATCTTGGTGTGTGTGTGTGTTTTAATTCTGCTTTGCAGAGGAAGATCGCCTGTTAATGTAGGGCATATTTAGTTGGTGACCAATTTTACCACACTACTTCTGCCACACTTGCCTTAGCTTAGGTGCTCAAATTCTTAGTCTCACTTTGGATTGTCCAAGTGAATTTCGCCACACTTTTTGTGTGTATGACATGTGGACTTATTTTGAACAAAAGAATCTTGCCTTAGGTGTGGCTAGAACCAAACACCCACCTAACTTGGTCAAACTTGCCTAACTTGATATGTGGCAAAGTGTGGCAAGGCGTGGCTATGAAGCAAGCAGCCCCGTAGTTAATCCAACCTTCCTATTTTGGTAAAAGAAAATCCTTGGATCAAATATAGAACTAAACTAGAAACCGAGGTATATGCCTATTCTGAAATATCACATGTGTGATATGCTCGTGGTTATGTGATAGTTGGCGTTTTTCATACCTGTGTTAGAACGGCTTACGACAGGCCGTAAATTCTCTCTCTCAAGAATATACTACTTTGGAGAGCATGATGATTTATCCCTTGCATATTTGAAGTGGTCCGAGCACTACTCACTTGGCCAACGGAGGATTGGCTTTAACTTCGCCAATGAGTCTTCGTGCCTCACCAATATGCTTCGATGTTCACTAGCAATAGGTTTTCTATTTCGCAGCATCTTAGAAACACACACTACAACCTTGTTGTCTTGTTGAAATGTGTGGAGTGGAGTGATGTACATGCATATTGTACTGGGTATCTTTGGAATTAATTTAAAATAGCAACATTTAGCAGCAGTATCACGAAAGAACTAGCCAAGGGCATGGGTGCGTGGAAGTTAGCTATCCACGTGGAAGAGCCATGACTTGGTTTCGAGATTTATGGGTTTCAACTCTAGTGTACCGCAACTTGTTTGGAACTGAGAGGCTTTAAGTCAAAATAAAGTGAAATTGCGGGGCACAACAGCAACAAAACAACCACCGCCTATATCTTGAGTTATTGACCTTCATTTCCGCTCCATCCCACCTCCAACTTTCCTCCTCTTCCCCTCTTCTCTAGATCTACTCCACCGCCACCTCCCATGGCGTCTCCAGCCAGAAACCTTAACCCTAATCCGAACACTAAGAACCCCGATCCTCCCTTCGACATGGGTATTCTCTTCGGGTCGCCTCCTAACCCTGCGCCTACCGCAGCACCCATGTTCACTGCCGCTACCGGCCCGCCGCCGCCTTTCGGCCCTAACTCCCACCCCTCGGTCACCTCTTTCACGACGTCCCCTACCTCCACCACATGCCGAATCTTCATCCTCCTATGCCCTGCCCAGCCATCTCCTTCCCCATTCCAAACCTGAATGCAAACCCTAGCGCCGCCTTGGGCGGCGGCTACCTTCACTACCCGCAGGATCTCCGATGCCTCATACCCTGCTCAGTCTACTCCTACATGCGAAACCTGAACCTGAGTGTTAACCTCAGAGCTGCCTTGAGCCTCCTGCAGGATCGCCAATCTCCCATGCCCAGCTCAGACAACTCCATCCACACACTGAACCCAAACACAAACCTGAACCTGAGCGCCAACCCCGCGCCGCCTGGCACGGCCACTACCTTCAGAATGCGCAGGATATTCGACATCCCATGCCCCGCCCAGTAATATCCTTTGCCATGCCAAACCAGAGCGACAACCCCCGCAGTGCCTCAGGTGCCAAACCCGAACATAATAAAAGTATTTGTGTCTGACAGGGAATTTTTTTTAATCTAAGACTTTTATGTTACGTTTTTTTTGTTGTTCAGTTGTGTGATCCTGCTATATGATGACTGATGATTTTACAGCTTTATCAAAATGAATTTTGTGTCAGTTGAGCTTTCGAAGGCAAGTTTAGAGTTTGACAGATTTCTTAACTGGTTTATTCTTACAGGAGCACCGAACGGATGGCAGAACAATTCTAATGAAGTTGTTCTTGTTTCTGATTCTGATTCTGATTTTGATGGTAATAATATTGCTCAATCTCGTCCTTAAACATTTTCCGGGCAACAATTTATTTAAATCTAGTTTTACTACACTTATCACGGCTCTGCTCCATGAGAAAATCCTTTGGTATTTGCTTTTGTTATAAGAATATCACTTGTGTCTGCCAGCACGTTACGAGCTATCTGTCTGACATGATCAGCATCCATTGTGTTTTATTTATCACTGTCAGAAAATTTCATTTATACGGTTGTACCCTGCTACCCTAGGGCTTAGGGCATCTTTAGCAAGAAGGGGGTAAACATTTATGTTTGAAAACATGAAATGATGCTTTTTTGTTCCAGTAAAGAATCATTTGACTAGAAGAGTCCCACAACCTTCTATGCTCGCCAAGTACTTATCTTGGCAACCTTCATAGGATTAATTAAGTACTACAGAAAAAATGTCGAAAGAGAATTATATACCATGTTTGTGGTTCCCCTTTGATTTTATTTGCAGATGATTCGTTGACTATCTGTTCATAGTTGATTTTATTTACAATTACATTGAGTGTGAAAGGACACTCCATATCGTTTGTAGTTGAAGGCAAGACACTATTGTTTTGTTTCACCAATATATGGCTGTGCATAACAAATGGTAATCATTGAGCTGCTTACATTGTAACTGCTGCAGTATTTGATAGGGCAGGATATCTGATCACAGTACATAAATAAGCACTAAAATTTACTGGATTGTTGAATGAAACTGAATAAGTCGATGTGAATAATATATTGATATATAGTTGAAAATATACAAGAACCTCATATATCACTGCCTGTATTTAGATTTTTCGGAAGAAGAGGCTCCCCCCACACACTCCAAGTCAAATGGGAAAGCTTCATCTGATAGCCTAAAAACTGGTGGAAAGGCTTCATCCTTTTCTAATGGTATGTATGCATCATTTTGTACTTTTGCTATACATTGCTGATAAAACTAAAAGTTCTAGTTATACAATCGATTGCCTTTCTGTGTCTTATATCTTTCTTTCATGTATTATGTTCTCATACGAGAAGGTAGCAAAGGAGGGAAGGCATTTACTGCTGGGAAGGGTGGGAAGGGCTCCGCATCAAATGCAAAGCCTGCAATGTCTGATGCAGAACTAAAGCTTCAGCTTGGTCAGTTCCTTCCATTGAAATATCCTCTATTTTTCTAGAAGCTTATTTTTTTTCATAGTAACCTTAATGGTAGTTTATGGAATTTCAGTAGGCTCTTTACTTGAGAAGTTCTGTATAATGAGATTGTTAGTTTTACATCATTTGAAACGGGCAAACATCTTATATTATGATTTTCAAACGTCCCTTCTGTCTAAACGAAAAATAGGCAAGCTGATTCCCGCATAACAATTGGTTGCAGATATGTCTCCAAATTCTATATTGTTAACGAACTGTGAAGCAGCAGAAATGTTGCAGAAAATTCAGGGACATATGGCTATCTTATCAGAGGATCCAAAGATAAAAATTCCCGAGTAAGGAACATCTGTTGTTTTAATTCTGTTATGTTCCGCTAATAATTGTTTATGTGGTGTTCTAGTCTGTTAGCTTGTGTGCCTTCATGTTTACTCTTTTCTTCTTGCACCGGCAGGTCGTTCGACAAGGCCTTTCAATATGCAAAAGAAGGAAATCACTTCACCTCTGCGAAGTTGGTGAAAGAAATCCTGGAGTATCCTTTGTTTTGATAAAGAGCTAGTATTGGAGATTGCATGTGGTTACGCAATTAAATTGTTTTGCCAAGCAACCACTTTGTAGTTAATTTCCTTGACTCATAGCTGCAGACCCCTTAAAGACTATGGTGTTAATGATGGCGAGGTTCGTCACCCTTCTTTTCCTCTCACCTTCTTGTATCTCATTTCCCTCATCTCAACATGAAATGGCTTGTTGTACCTGTAACAGATATGCATGATAGCGAACATTGGGCCTGAGACCATTGAAGAGGTTTATGCACTCATACCGTCTCTCAAGGTCAGTGTCTTTTGCTGACATTTGGGATATATGCCATTTTATATATTACCAGGAACAGGAGCTCAGTCCTGCAAAATCCAAATTTCTTTGCACAGGCCACTAGGTCGATCAATGAAGGCAAGATCGCGGAGGCCCTTACCGCCCTCGCTAACATAAAAGCCTCCAAGTGAACCTCAGCTACACAGGTAACCCGAGGGCAAATCTTTGAACCACACCTCTTCCTGATCGCTCGCCTTTCTTAATGATCTAAATTTCTGAATTGGTTCTTAATCTTAAGCATACATGCAGGCATGCAGCTGATCAGGCAATGAAGAATCCGCAACGGGTGTCTCCGTGGTGTATGGATGTTAACCGAAATTCTTTTGAGGGCCGAAATCAAGTTGTGTGTTGTGGGAACCGTACCATGCTTAGGTCTGGATGGTTGAACTTTGACTTTTGTAAACTAGCTCAGGTTTAGCTAGAGTGGTTGAAGTGATGTACTCTGAATTGCCAAGTGGTACCCGATGGTCTGGCTCGCCTGGATGATGAAAACTGTTGTTGTGGCCTGTGTGTTTATGCACCTCTCCTTGTCTGTTTACTTTTCTGAGTCGTGTTCTTCTAGCTGCAGTTTTTTACTTCTAATTTGGGAAGTAATATATTTCGCAGAGCTGTTTGAAAAGGATTTTGTTTTCTGTAGACGGCAGCTCTGGTAGGGCAGATTGAATTTGTAGGTTCTGCCGTTTTAGCTAGAACGATTGACAATCAACACAAAATCTATTTTATTTGAATGTGTAGTTTTAGCAGTTTTAGGGCTCCTTTGATTCAAAGGAATCTAACAGGGGAATTTGAGGATTTATAGATAAAGCCGTGTCCCGCAAATTTGTTTACAGTAGACCTATAACTTTTTTGGGGTACCGCGAGCTCCCAGGTTATTCCTTTTGTGCGACGCTGCTTCGGTGCCTTAAGGCACCTGCCTTTGGGCCTATGACAGATGGGCCTAACAGGTGGCTGGCCCACCTGTCATAGACCAAAAGGTAGGTGCCTTTAAGGCACCGAAGCTCAATCCCCTTTTGTGATAGATGCAGCCACAGCTTGCCCAAGCAGTTCTGCATGAGTTTCATTTTGCAAGTCCACTAGGCTGTCAGAAACTGGCCATCCAGTATGACTCTGGTTATTCCTTTTGCGATAGATGCAGCCACAGCTTGCCCAAACAGTTCTGCATGAAATTCATTTTACAAATCCACTAGGCTGTCAGAAACTGGTCATCCAGTATGACTCTGCAGGAGTTGTTGATACTCTTCAGGACGAAGGGTTCTCTGCAGACATTTGCTGCTCCGATCTTTGAGGACATTCGTATTCATGCTAACTCTTTCGATAGAGTTTTGTTTACATATTGTCCAAGGGAAGCAAACCGGGTGGCGCATACACTTGCCCATGAATGTAATTTTGATAGTTGTGTTTGGGCACATAATCCCCCTAGTTTTATTTTGTCGTTGTTGATACAATGTAAGTGCGGCTTAAATTAATAAAGTCATGATGGTATTCCCTGAAAAAAGTGATTGTATCCTAGTGTAAATCTTGGTGTAAATAATACGTGACTGAATCCTAAGGCCAACTCCAACGCGACGGCGCATTCGTTCGCCCGCGTCCGTTTGGGTCCAAGCGGACAGAAAACGCGACTCAACGCAGCGACGCAAAACGAGGACGGATGTCGGCGCAGACACGCAGCAGACGCCCGTGTTGCCCTCCTCATGTCCTTCCTTGGCCTGCCCGTCTATGGCACAACGGTAATTCTTCCCCCTCCCCCTTCACACACACCACCCTGGCCTCGTCGCCCACGCCACCACCACAGTTCCGGCCGCTTCACCACTACCCCAGGCCCCGTCGTCCACCGACGGCCCCACCGCCATCGCATCCAGTGATGCCCACATTAGTCGGCGTTTGCAGCCGCTCCTCGCCACTATCGGGAGCACTACAAGGCAAGCCTACCCAGAGTCGTCGGCACTGCATACCTCCACCATCACTGCCGGAGGGTACGTGCTTCGACATGCCTATTGCCAGTATGGGCAGAGGGCGTTGCCTTGCATCGGCCACGACTCGACCATGACCACCTTCGTTGTCGTCCGCAAGTTGTTCAGGCATTTCCCCGCAAGGTACCATGGTGGACAACTCGGATGATATTGTTTTACAACAACTTCATATGTTCATCGGACGATTCATCATCCGACGGTGAGGATTCTATGGTTGCTAGCTACTTTGGTCGTCAATGAGCACATTGCTAGTCAGCGACCTAGGTTTAGGGGATCGATCTCGGGCCATTCTCCAGGATTGAATCGTAACAGAGAGAGTATCCATTGCACACTCTACAGCGATAATTTCAATTTCATTGACGCACTATTCCCTCCCAAGCTTTTTCAGCGACGCTTCCAGATGGCGAGACATATGTTCAACCGTATTCGGGAGGGAGTGGTGGCGTATGATGATTACTTCAAATGCAGGCATGATGCCCTTGAAAAGGTTGGCTTCTCCTCTTAACAGAAATGTACCGCAACTGTTCAGATGCTTGCATACGGAATTCCCAATGATCTTGTGGATGAATATGCAATGTTTGACCCAGAGTACTTGACAGAACCAAATGATGTGAATACAACCCGGTTGTTGGCGATCAATGAATCTAGATGCTTTCTGGGAATGCTTGGTAGTATAGATGGTATGCACCGTCCGTGGAAGAACTGTCCATTTGCTTGGAAAGAGCAATATAAGGGACATGTTAAAGCTTGCATGGTCATCCTTGAAGCTGTGACATCACAACTTCACAAGAACTCTAGATTCGGCACTTTTTCCGGCATGATAGGTTCTCACAATGGCATCAACATGCTTCAGTGCTCATCGGTGTTCACAAAGCTTTAAGAAGGCAACTCCCCATAGATCAATTTTGAGGTCAATGGCCAGAAATACAAGAGATACTGCCTAAATGATGGTATCTATCCTCAATGGTCAACTATTGTGAAGACAATCTCCAAGCCCGTGGGAGAGTAGGTTTACCCAAGAACAAAAGAGTACTAGGAAGGATGTGGAGCGTTCTTTCAATATTATCCAATCTCGATGGGCTATTGTTAGGCACCCTGATAGAACATGGAACCCTCAGAGGATGTAGGAGGTGATGACCGTTTGTGTGATCATGCACAACATGATCTTAGAGGACGAACATCTTTGATCAAGGGTGGGACTTTCAGGGTAAGAATGTTAAACGTGAGTATGGAGCGGCAACATTTACACACTTTATCTAATTTCATCAAGAAATGTGTGATTGGACAACTCACATTCAGCTTCAAAATGAATGGGTGTATTGGCTCATTTTCTTTCAACGTATTTGGTATAATTTTAAATTCACTTGGTTGTAATACACTATGAGATTTTTATTTATTGTGATGGAGAAACTATGTGACTTATTTGGTTGTAAACTATGTGCAACATTTTGTTTTATTTGACTATATATATGTATAAGGGCATCTCCAAGGCGGGCTCTATCGATCCACCGAGCGGTCTAAACACACTTTTTCCCGCGAAGTTGAAGCAAAGTGGGAGGATGGGGGCTTGCAGGAGTCCGGACATAGGAATCCGACACCCCGGCCCACTAAATCTTTCCTTCCGGTCCCATTTTCTTCCATTCCGTCGCATCTCCCCCCTTACTTTGCATCCACACCCTCCTCCTCTGACGTTGTTGTTCTACCTCTCCGGGCGGCCCTCCACAACCAGCACCGACCCGCCAGCCCACCTTTCACGATGGTGTCGTCTACCCAGGACCCGTCCGTAGGCAAGTACACCCCACCTTGTCGATGTCACCCATGGCGGACACCATGCCCAGTAGGTGTTCGGTCAAATGCCATTGAACTTATTTTCAAACACCATGTCGTTTTTTAGAGTACGAAGGATGGTGGGGTACTTGACCATGGAGGATGAGTTGTTGCGCGATGCGTGGTTGGCCGTATCCACGAATTTCATAGGCAGGGGGAGAGGGGCGGGGGGGGGGGGGGCTTCTGGTAGCAAGTGCATTGTCACATCCCTAGCTTCTGGTACTGCCTAGTGTTTGCATCTTGCTTGCATCATGTTTAACTTGCATGAAATTTTGAAATGGGATGCTCAAGCCCTAGCATCAAATAGAATTCAAATAGGTTCAAATAAAATATATTTCAATGAACCCAAAATGCCCTTCAGAAATGTTCATGATTTATGTAAAAAGGTGAAAACCTTAACCAGAGATGATACACATTTTTCCAGGACATTTTTGGTCTTTGAATTAAATCAATACTTATTTGAATTGCAGATATAAATTTCTATAAATACTTTTATAACTCCAGTATTTCTGAAAACTTGTGAGTGGCTCTGAATATTTTGTATCAGGCCACATAATAAATTTCAGAAGCTACAAAAATGATTTGGTCTAGAAACTAAATCAAAACAGAAAAGAAAAATAGAAAATAGAAAACAAATGAGAGAGAGAGAGAAGTGTTTACCTGTAGCCACCTGGCAGCCCACCTGGCCTGGCACTGTTGGCCCAGCCCACCAGGGGCAAGGTTGTCTTCAACCTTGTGCCCACTGGCAAGCCAGCACACGCACGCCAGCTCCTGCTTCGTGCTGGTGAGCTCTCCCTCCCCCCCCCCTCGCGCCACGGAGATGCCCAGAGACCTCTCTCCCCTCCCCTCACTCGCTGCTCTCTCTCCCCTCCTCTGTTTCTCTCGCGCACAGCCACCCGAGGGCGGCCGTCGCCGCCGCTCGTCGCTGCCGTAGCCATAGCCACCGGCCTCCCCTATGCCCCTAGACACGCCCCTGAGCTCCGCGAAGACGCCCTCGTCCTCTCCAACGAGTCACGCAACGTTGGGTGCCCGGGAACGCCGCCACCACCGTCGTCTTCAACTCCGGCCTCCGAGATCGCCCGCATTGCCCCGACGCCGTCCGGCCTCCCCCGAGCCCACTGACCTGCTCATCATCTTCACCGTGAGCTCCTGCCCATTTCCCCTTTTTCATTTCGCTCGTTCCCGTGCCGTAGCATCCTCGCCCGCGTGCCCGAGCACCGCAGTCCGCCATGGGTGCCGGGAACCTAGCTGCTGTGCTCCGTTGCTCGAACCATCGAGTCCCGCGTGCTACCGGATCCATGTGGAGTCCGCCCAGCACCTCATACCGCTCGCTAACGCACTGCAGCAACCGCGCCCGTGTGTCCCGAGCTCCGTCCACCGCCCGGCTTGTCGCCGCCGCCGTTGCACGCCACCCCAGCACCCGCAGCTGCCACCGTCCGACGCGCCTAGTGGGACCTGCTTGTCAGGTTTGACCTGGACCAACTGCTGTTAACCTGCTGACGTCACTGTGCCGTAATGCTGATGTAGTTAATGGATTTAAAATAATCCAGGAAATGTCTAAAACTTCAAAAATTCATAGAAATTCAACCATAACTCCAAATGAAATAATTTATATATGAAAAATTATCAGAAAAATTCAATCTATCCATCTATACCATTTTCATGCATGTTGGAACAACTTATAGTTGCTGAATAGGGCAAATCATATGTTTGACATTTAAATAATCACATATGGAGTTTGAATTTGAACCTTTGGTTTAAACCAACTTCATTTAACTTTGTTGCTAGTTGCATTAGCTCAAAACACCAGCATGTTGCCATGTCATGATCATGCATCATATTGTTGCATTGCATTGATTGCGTTTCCTCTCTGTTGCCGGTAATTGTTCCCCTCGGTAGACGTGGTACCGACGTGAGATCGATGACACCGATGAAGAGCTATACTATCTTCAGAAGTGCCAAGCAAGCAGAACCCCCTTGTTCATTCTGAATACTGGAGGTTATCGGATATATACCGGAGTATCGGGGAGTTACCGGAACCCCCCGGGGGTTATTGGGCCTCATGGGCCCAAAGTAGTGGAAGAGGAGAGGCAGCAGGAGGTGGTGCGCAGCCCCCCTTGCCCCAATCCGAATTGGGAAAGGGAAGGGGGCGCGGCCCCCCTTCTCCTTCCTTCTCTCCACCTCCTCCTTCCCCCTTCTCCTAGTTGGAATAGGAAAGGGGGGGCAAAACCTACTTGGAGTAGGATTGCCACCCTTGGGCGCGCCTCCTCCTCTAGGCCGGTACCCTCCTCCTCCACTCCTTTATATACGTGGCCAGGGGCACCCCATAGACACAACAATTGATCTCTTGATCTCTTAGCCGTGTGCGGTGCCCCCTTCCACCATAATCCACCTCGATCATATCGTAGCGGTGCTTAGGCGAAGCCCTGCGACGATAGAACATCATCATAGTCACCACACCATCGTGCTGACGGAACTCTCCCGTGAAGCTCTACTGGATTGGAGTTCACGGGACGTCATCGATCTGAACGTGTGCTGAACTCGGAGGTGCCGTGCGTTCGGTACTTGGATCGGTCGGATCGTGAAGACGTACGACTACATCAACCGCGTTGTGCTAACGCTTCCGCTTTCGGTCTACGAGGGTACGTAGACAATACTCTCCCCTCTTGTTGCTATGCATCACCATGATCTTGCGTGTGCGTAGGAATTTTTTTGAAATTACTACGTTCCCCAACATAGGTAAGGTGGCACCCGTGGTAATACCGTGCGTGAGGCCGCAAAGTGATATGATGTGTTACATGCTAGATCGCTGTGACTTAGGATTGGGGTCCTGACAGCTTTGGTATCAGAGCCTGACTGCCTATAGGATTACCAAGCCAAACTGGTCAAAGTTGAGTCTATAAATGCTTTAGTTATATAAGGGAATTGATTGTGGAAGGGAACGTAAGGCTCTTTTTACTCCTTTATGTTGGGGAACGTAGTAATTTCAAAAAATTTCCTACGCACACGCAAGATCATGGTGATGCATAGCAACGAGAGAGGAGAGTGTTGTCTACGTACCCTCCTAGACCAACAGCGGAAGCGTTATGACAACACGGTTGATGTAGTCGTACGTCTTCACGGCCCGACCAATCAAGCACCGAAACTACGGCACCTCCGAGTTCTAGCACACGTTCAGCTCAATGACGATCCCCGGACTCCGATCCAGCAAAGTGTCGGGGAAGAGTTCCGTCAGCACGACGGCATGGTGACGATCTTGATGTTCTACCGTCGCAGGGCTTTGCCTAAGCACCGCTACAATATTATCGAGGATTATGGTGGAGGGGGGCACCGCACACGGCTAAGAGAACGATCTCCAAGATCAACCTATGTGTCTAGAGGTGCCCCCCTGCCCCCGTATATAAAGGAGCAAGGGGGGAGGCCGGCCGGCCCTTGGGCGCGCCAAGGAGGAGGAGTCCTCCTCCTAGTAGGAGTAGGACTCCCCTCTTTCCTACTCCTACTAGGAGGGGGAAAGGAAGGAGGAGAGGGAGAAGGAAAGGGGGGCGCCGCCCCCCCTCTCCTAGTCCAATTCGGACCAGAGAGGGAGGGGCGCGTGGCCCACCCTGGTCGCCTCTCTCTCTCTCTCCACTAGGGCCCATAAGGCCCATTACTTCTCCCGGGGGGGGGGGGTCCAGTAACCCTCCGGCACTCCGGTTTTCTTCGAAATCACCCGGAACACTTCCGGTGTCCGAATATAGCCGTCCAATATATCAGTCTTTATGTCTCGACCATTTCGAGACTCCTCGTCATGTCTGTGATCACATTTGGGACTCCGAACAAACTTCGGTACATCAAAATATATAAACTCATAATGAATCTGTCATCGTAACGTTAAGCGTGCGGACCCTACGGGCTCGAGAACAATGTAGACATGACCGAGACATGTCTCCGGTCAATAACCAATACTGGAACCTGGATGCTCATATTGGCTCCCACATATTCTACAAAGATCTTTATCGGTCAGACCGCATAACAACATACTTTGTTCCCTTTGTCATCCGTATGTTACTTGCCCGAGATTCGATCGTCGGTATCTCAATACCTAGTTCAATCTCATTACCGGCAAGTCTCTTTACTCGTTTCGTAATACATCATCTCGCAACTAACTCATTAGTTGCAATGCTTGCAAGGCTTATGTGATGTGCATTACCGAGAGGGCCCAGAGATACCTCTCCGACAATCGGAGTGACAAATCCTAATCTCGAAATACGCCAACCCAACATGTACCGTTGGAGACACCTGTAGAGCTCCTTTATAATCACCCAGTTACGTTGTGATGTTTGGTAGCACACAAAGTGTTCCTCCGGCAAACGGGAGTTGCATAATCTCATAGTCATAGGAACATGTATAAGTCATGAAGAAAGCAATAGCAACATACTAAACGATCGGGTGCTAAGCTAATGGAATGGGTCATGTCAATCACATCATTCTCCTAATGATGTGATCCCGTTAATCAAATGACAACACATGTCTATGGTTAGGAAACATAACCATCTTCGATTAACGAGCTAGTCAAGTAGAGGCACACTAGTGACGTTTAGTTTGTCTATGTATTCACACAAGTATTATGTTTCTGGATAATACAATTCTAGCATGAATAATAAACTTTTATCATGATATAAGGAAATAAATAATAACTTTATTATTGCCTCTAGGGCATATTTCCTTCAGTCTCCCACTTACGCTAGAGTCAATAATCTTGATTACACAGTAATGATTCTAACACCCATGGAGCTTTGGTGCTGATCATGTTTTGCTCGTGGAAGAGGCTTAGTCAACGGGTCTGCTACATTCAGATCCATAAGTATTTTGCAAATATCTATGTCAACAATGCTCTGCACGGAGCTACTCTAGCTAATTGCTCCCACTTTCAATATGTCTAGATCGAGACTTAGAGTCATCCAGATCGGTGTCAAAAATTTGTATCGACATAGCCCTTTACGATGAACCTTTTTGTTACGTCCATAATCGAGAAACATATCCTTATTTCACTAAGGATAATTTTGACCGCTGTCCAGTGATCTACTTCCTAGATCACTATTGTACTCCCTCGCTTAACATAGTGTAGGGTATGCAATAGATCTGGTACACTGCATGGCATACTTTATAGAATCTATGGCTGAGGCATAGGGAATGACTTTCATTCTCTTTCTATCTTCTGCCGTGGTCGGGCTTTGAGTCTTACTCAATTTCACACCTTGTAACACAGGCAATAACTCTTTCTTTGACTGTTCCATTTTGAACTACTTCAAAATCTTGTCAAGGTATGTACTCATTGAAAAAACTTATCAAGCGTCTCGATCTATCTCTATAGATCTTGATGCTCAATATGTAAGCAGCTTCATCGAGGTCTTTCTTTGAAAAAACTCCTTTCAAACACTCCTTTATGCTTTGCAGAATAAATCTACATTATTTCCGATCAACAATATGTCATTCACATATACTTATCAGAAATGTTGTAGTGCTCCCACTCACTTTCTTGTAAATACAGGCTTCACCGCAAGTCTGTATAAAACTATATGCTTTGATCAACTCATCAAAGCGTATATTCCAACTCTAAGATGCTTTCACCAGTCCATAGATGGATCGCTGGAGCTTGCACATTTTGTTAACACCTTTAGGATTGACAAAACCTTCTGGTTGCATCATATACAACTCTTCTTTAAGAAATCCATTAAGGATTGCAGTTTTGTTATCCATTTGCCAGATTTCATAAAATGCGGCAATTGCTAACATGATTCGGACAGACTTTAAGCATCGATATGAGTGAGAAAATCTCATCGTAGTCAACACCTTGAACTTTGTCAAAAACCTTTTTCGACAAGTCTAGCTTTGTAGATAGTAACACTACTATCAGCGTCCATCTTCCTCTTGAAGATCCATTTAATCTCAATGGCTTGCCGAACATTGGGCAAGTCAACCAAAGTCCATATTTGTTCTCATACATGGATCCTATCTCAGATTTCATGGCCTCAAGCCATTTTTGCGGAATCTGGGCTCATCATTGCTTCCCCATAGTTCGTAGGTTCGTCATGGTCAAGTAGCATGACCTCCAGAACAAGAATACCGTACCACTCTGGTGCGGATCTCACTCTGGTTAACCTACGAGATTTGGTAGTAACTTGATCTGAAGTTACATGATCATCATCATTAGCTTCCTCACTAATTGGTGTAGTAGTCACAGGAACAGATTTCTGTGATGAACTACTTTCCAATAAGGGAGAAGGTACAATTACCTTATCAAGTTCTACTTTCCTCCCACTCACTTCTTTCGAGAGAAACTCCTTCTCTAGAAATGATCCATTCTTAGCAACGAATGTCTTGCCTTCGGATCTGTGATAGAAGGTGTATCCAACTGTCTCCTTTGGGTATCCTACGAAGACATATTTCTCCGATTTGGGTTTGAGCTTATCAGGATGAAACTTTTTCATATAAGCATCGCAGCCCCAAACTTTCAGAAACGACAACTTTGGTTTCTTGCCAAACCACAGTTCATAAGGCGTCGTCTCAACGGATTTTGATGGTGCCATTTTAAACATGAATGTAGCTGTCTCTAATGCATAACCCCAAAACGATAGTGGTAAATCGGTAAGAAACATCATAGATTGTACTATATCTAATAAAGTACGGTTATGACATTCGGACACACCATTATGCTGTGGTGTTCCAGGTGGCACGAATTTGTGAAACTATTTCACATTGTTTTAATTGAAGACCAAACTCATAACTCAAATATTTGTCTCCGCGATCAGATCGTAGAAACCATATTTTCTTGTCACGATGATTTTCCACTTCACTCTGAAATTCTTTGAACTTTTCAAATGTTTCATACTTATGTTTCATCAAGAAGATATACCCATATCTGCTCAAATCATCTATGAAGGTCAGAAAATAACGATACCTGCCGCGAGCCTCAACACTCATCGGATCGCATACATCAGTATGTATTATTTCCAATAAGTCAGTTGCTCGCTCCATTGTTCCAGAGAACGGAGTCTTTAGTCATCTTGCCCATAAGGCATGGTTCGCAAGCATCAAGTGATTCATAATCAAGTGATTCCAAAATTCCATCAGCATGGAGTTTCTTCATGCGCTTTACACCAATATGACCTAAACGGCAGTGCCACAAATAAGTTGCACTATCATTATTAACTTTGCATCCTTTTGGCTTCAATATTATGAATATGTGTATCACTACGATCGAGATCCAACAAACCATTTTCGTTGTTGTGTATGACCATAGAAGGTTTTATTCATGTAAACAGAACAACAATTGTTCTCTAACTTAAATGAATAACCGTATTGCAATAAACATGATCAAATCATATTCATGCTCAACGCAAACACCAAATAAAACTTATTTAGGTTCAACACTAATCCCGGACGTATAGGGAGTGTGCGATGATGATCATATCAATCTTGGAACCACTTCCAACACACATCGTCACCTCACCCTTAACTAGTCTCTGTTCATTCTGCAACTCCCGATTCAAGTTACTAATCTTAGCAACTGAACTAGTACCAAATACTGAGGGGTTGCTATGAACACTAGTAAAGTACACATCAATAACATGTATATCAAATATACCTTTGTTTACTTTGCCATCCTTTCTTATCCGCCAAATACTTGGGGTAGTTCCGCTTCCAGTGACCAGTCCCTTTGCAGTAGAAGCACTTAGTCTCAGGCTTAGGTCCAGACTTGGGCTTCTTCACTTGAGCAACAACTTGCTTGCCGTTCTTCTTGAAGTTCCCCTTCTTTCCTTTGCCCTTTCTCTTGAAACTAGTGGTCTTGTCAACCATCAACAATTGATGTTTTTCTTGATTTCTACCTTCGCCGATTTTAGCATCGTGAAGAGCTTGGAATTGTTTTCGTCATCCAAGGTTGTCAGAATCGCGATTTTGAATCGGATCGGAGCTCTGATGGTAGAATCGTAAATCGTAGAATCTTCACTACCAGGATCGTAGAAACATAGATTTTATGAACTAAAATCATAGAATCAGATGGGTAAGTTTGGATCGTAAAGTCATAGAATCGTATAACAGAATCACGATTCTAACAACCTTGTCGTCATCCCTTGCATATTATAGTTCATCACGAAGTTCTACTAACTTGGTGATGGTGACTAGAGAATTCTATCAATCACTATTTTATCTAGAAGATTAACTCCCACTTGATTCAAGCGATTGTAGTACCCAGACAATATGAGCACATGCTCACTAGATGAGCGATTATCCTCCATCTTTTAGCTATAGAACTTGTTGAAGACTTCATATCTCTCAACTCGGGTATTTGCTTGAAATATTAACTTCAACTCCTGGAACACCTCATATGGTCCATGACGTTCAAAACGTCTTTGAAGTCCCGATTCAAAGCCATTAAGCATGGTGCACTAAACTATCAAGTAGTCATCATATTAAGCTAGCCAAACGTTCATAACGTCTGCATCTGCTCCTGCAATAGGTCTGTCACGTAGCGGTGCATCAAGGACATAATTCTTCGGTGAAGCAATGAGGATAAACCTCAGATCACGGATCCAATCCGCATCATTGCTACTAACATCTTTCAACACAATTTTCTCTAGGAACATATCAAAATAAACATATGAAAGCAACAACGCGAGCTATTGATTTACAACATAAATATGCTAATACTACCAGGACTAAGTTCATGATAAATTTAAGTTCAATTAATCATATTACTTAAGAACTCCCACTTAGATAGACATCACTCTAATCCTCTAAGTGATCACGTGATCCATATCAACTAAACCATGTCCGATCATCACGTGAGATGGAGTAGTTACAACGGTGAACATCACTATGTTGATCATATCTACTATATGATTCACGCTCGACCTTTCGGTCTCCGTGTTCCGAGGCCATATCTGTCATATGCTAGGCTCGTCAACCTGAGTATTCCGCGTGTGCAACTGTTTTGCACCCGTTGTATTTGAACGTAGAGCCTATCACACCCGATCATCACGTGGTGTCTCAGCACGAAGAACTTTCACAATGGTGCATACTCAGGGAGAACACTTATACCTTGATAATTTAGTGAGAGATCATCTTATAAAGCTACTGTCGAACTAAGCAAAATAAGATGTATAAAAGATAAACATCACATGTAATCATAATATGTGACATGATATGGCCATCATCATCTTGTGCCTTTGATCTCCATCTTCAAAGCATCGTCATGATCTCCATCATCACCGGCATGACACCATGATCTCCATCATCTTGATCTATATCAATTTGTCGTTACATGGTCGTCTCGCCAACCATTGCTCTTGCAACTATTGCTATCGCATAGCTATAAAGTAAAGCAATTATTTGGCGCTTGCATCTTATGCAATAAAGAGACAATCATAAGGCTTCAGCCAGTTGCCGATAACTTCAACAAAACATGATCATCTCAAACAACAACTTATATCTCATCACGTCTTGACCATATCACATCACAACATGCCCTGCAAAAACAAGTTAGACGTTCTCTACTTTGTTGTTGCAAGTTTTACGTGGCTGCTACTGGGCTTAGCAAGAACGGTTGTCACCTACGCATCAAAACCACAACGATAGTTTGTCAAGTTGGTGCTGTTTTAACCTTCGCAAGGACCGGGCGTAGCCACACTTGGTTCAACTTGAAGGAAATATGCCCTAGAGGCAATAATAATGTTATTATTTTATTTCCTTATATCATGATAAATGTTTATTATTCATGCTAGAATTGTATTATCCGGAAACATAATACTTGTGTGAATACATAGACAAACTAAATGTCACTAGTATGCCTCTACTTGACTAGCTCGTTATTCAAAGATGGTTATGTTTCCTAACCATAGACATGTGTTGTCATTTGATTAACGGGATCACATTATTAGGAGAATGATGTGATTGATATGACCCATTCCATTAGCTTAGCACCCGATCGTTTAGTATGTTGCTATTGCTTTCTTCATGACTTATACATGTTCCTATGACTATGAGATTATGCAACTCCCATTTGCCGGAGGAACACTTTGTGTGCTACCAAACGTCACAACGTAACTGGGTGATTATAAAGGAGCTCTACAAGTGTCTCCAAAGGTAAATGTTGGGTTGGCGTATTTCGAGATTAGGATTTGTCACTCCGATTGTCAGAGAGGTATCTCTGGGCCCTCTCGGTAATGCACATCACATAAGCCTTGCAAGCATTGCAACTAATGAGTTAGTTGCGAGATGATGTATTACAAAACGAGTAAAGAGACTTGCCGGTAACGAGATTGAACTAGGTATTGAGATACCGACGATAGAATCTCGGGCAAGTAACATACCGATGACAAAGGGAATAAACGTATGTTGTTATGCGGTCTGACCGATAAAGATCTTCATAGAATATGTAGGCGCCAATATGAGCATCCAGATTCCGCTATTGGTTATTGACCGGAGACATGTCTCGGTCATGTCTACATTGTTCTCGAACCCGTAGGGTCCGCACGCTTAAGGTTTTGATGACAGTTATATGAGTATATGAGTTTTTGATGTACCGAAGTTAGTTCGGAGTCCCGGATGTGATCACGGACATGACGAGGAGTCTCGAAATGGTCGTTACATAAAGATTGATATATTGGACGACTATATTCGGACATCGGAAGTGTTCCGGGTGATTTCGGAGAAAACCAGAGAGCCGGAGGGTTACCGGAACCCCCCCCCCCCCCGGGAGAAGTAATGGGCCATATGGGCCTTAGTGGAGAGAGAGACGGGCAGCCAGGGTGGGTCGCACGCCTCCTCCCCCCTGGTCCGAATTGGACTAGGAGAGGGGGGGCGGCGCCCCCCTTTCCTTCTCCCGCCCCACTTCCTTCCCCCTCCTAGTAGGAGTCCTACTCCTACTAGGAGGAGGACTCCTCCTTGGCGCGCCTATAGGGCCGGCCGGCCTCCTCCCCTTGCTCCTTTATATACGGGGGCAGGGGGCACCCCTAGACACACAAGTTGATCCACGTGATCGTTTTCTTAGCCGTGTGCGGTGCCCCCTTCCACCATAATCCTCGATAATATTGTAGTGGTGCTTAGGCGAAGCCCTGCGACAGTTGAACATCAAGATCGTCACCATGCCGTCGTGCTGATGGAACTCTTCCCCGACACTTTGTTGGATCGGAGTCCGGGGATCGTCATCAAGCTGAACGTGTGCTAGAACTCGGAGGTGCCGTACATTCGGTGCTTGGATCGGTTGGATCGGGAAGACGTACGACTACTTCCTCTACGTTGTGTCAACACTTCCGTTGCTGGTCTACGAGGGTACGTAGACAACACTCTCCCCTCTCGTTGCTATGCATCACCATAATCTTGTGTGTGCGTAGGAAATTTTTTGAAATTACTATGTTCCCCAAAAGTGGCATCCGAGCCTAGGTTTTATGTGTTGATGTTATATGCACGAGTAGAACACAAGTGAGTTGTGGGCGATATAAGTCATACTGCTTACCAGCGTGTCATACTTTGGTTCGGCGGTATTGTTGGACAAAGCGGCCCGGACCGACATTACGCGTACGCTTACGCGAGACCGGTTCTCCCGACGTGCTTTGCACAAAGGTGGCTAGCGGGTGTCAGTTTCTCCAACTTTAGTTGAACCGAGTGTGGCTACGCCCAGTCCTTGCGAAGGTTAAAACAGCACCAACTTGACAAACTATCGTTGTGGTTTTGATGCGTAGGTAAGATTGGTTCTTGCTTAAAAACCCGTAGCAGCCACGTAAAACTTGCAACAACAAAGTAGAGGACGTCTAACTTGTTTTTGCAGGGCATGTTGTGATGTGATATGGTCAAGACATGATGCTAAATTTTTATTGTATAAGATGATCATGTTTTGTAACCAAGTTATCGGCAACTGGCAGGAGCCATATGGTTGTCGCTTTATTGTATGCAATGCAATTGCGCTGTAATGCTTTACTTTATCACTAAGCGGTAGCGATAGTCGTGGAAGCATAAGATTGGCGAGACGACAACGATGCTACAATGATGATCAAGGTGTCGCGCCGGTGACGATGGTGATCACGACGGTGCTTCGAAGATGGAGATCATAAGCACAAGATGATGATGGCCATATCATATCACTTATATTGATTGCATGTGATGTTTATCTTTTATGCATCTTATCTTGCTTTGTTTGACGGTAGCATTTTAAGATGATCTCTCACTAATTATCAAGAAGTGTTCTCCTTGAGTATTCACCGTTGCGAAAGTTCTTCGTGCTGAGACACCACGTGATGATCGGGTGTGATAGGCTCTACGTTCAAATACAACGGGTGCAAAACAGTTGCACACGCGGAATACTCAGGTTATACTTGACGAGCCAAGCATATACAGATATGGCCTCGGAACACGGAGACCGAAAGGTCGAGCGTGAATCATATAGTAGATATGATCAACATAGTGATGTTCACCAATGAAACTACTCCATCTCACGTGATGATCGGACATGGTTTAGTTGATTTGGATCACATAATCACTTAGACGATTAGAGGGATGTCTATCTAAGTGAGAGTTCTTTAGTAATATGATTAATTGAACCTAAATTTATCATGAACTTAGTACCTGATAGTATCTTGCTTGTTTATGTTTGATTGTAGATAGATGGCCCATGCTGTTGTTCCGTTGAATTTTAATGCGTTCCTTGAGAAAGCAAAGTTGAAAGATGATGGTAGCAATTACACGGACTGGGTCCGTAACTTGAGGATTATCCTCATTGCTGCACGGAAGAATTACGTCCTGGAAGCACCGCTGGGTGCCAGGCCTGCTGCTGGAGCAACACCAGATGTTATGAACGTCTGGCAGAGCAAAGCTGATGACTACTCGATAGTTCAGTGTGCCATGCTTTACGGCTTAGAATCGGGACTTCAACGACGTTTTGAACGTCATGGAGCATATGAGATGTTCCAGGAGTTGAAGTTAATATTTCAAGCAAATGCCCGGATTGAGAGATATGAAGTCTCCAATAAGTTCTATAGCTGCAAGATGGAGGAGAACAGTTCTGTCAGTGAGCATATACTCAAAATGTCTGGGTATAATAATCACTTGATTCAATTGGGAGTTAATCTTCCAGATGATTGCGTCATTGACAGAATTCTCCAATCACTGCCACCAAGCTACAAGAGCTTCGTGATGAACTATAATATGCAAGGGATGAATAAGACTATTCCCGAGCTCTTCGCAATGCTGAAAGCTGCGGAGGTAGAAATCAAGAAGGAGCATCAAGTGTTGATGGTCAACAAGACCACTAGTTTCAAGAAAAAGGGCAAAGGAAAGAAGAAGGGGAACTTCAAAAAGAATAGCAAGCAAGTTGCTACTCAAGAGAAGAAACCCAAACCTGGACCTAAGCCTGAAACTGAGTAATTCTACTGCAAGCAGACTGGTCACTGGAAGCGGAACTGCCCCAAGTATTTGGCGGATAAGAAGGATGGCAAGGTGAACAAAGGTATATGTGATATACATGTTATTGATGTGTACCTTACTAATGCTCGCAGTAGCACCTGGGTATTTGATACTGGTTCTGTTGCTAACATTTGCAACTCGAAACAGGGACTATGGATTAAGTGAAGATTGGCTAAGGACGAGGTGACGATGCGCGTGGGAAATGGTTCCAAAGTCGATGTGATCGCGGTCGGTACGCTACCTCTACATCTACCTTCGAGATTAGTATTAGACCTAAATAATTGTTATTTGGTGCCAGCGTTAAGCATGAACTTATATCTGGATCTTGTTTGATGCGAGACGGTTATTCATTTAAATCAGAGAATAATGGTTGTTCTATTTATATGAGTAATATCTTTTATGGTCATGCACCCTTAAAGAGTGGTCTATTCTTATTAAATCTCGATAGTAGTGACACACATATTTATAATGTTGAAGCCAAAAGATGCAGAGTTGATAATGATAGTGCAACTTATTTGTGGCACTGCCGTTTGGGTCATATCGGTGTAAAGCGCATGAAGAAACTCCATACTGATGGACTTTTGGAACCACTTGATTATGAATCGCTTGGTACTTGCGAACCGTGCCTTATGGGTAAAATGACAAAAACACCGTTCTCCGATACTATGGAGAGAGCAACAAATTTGTTGGAAATCATACATACAGATGTATGTGGTCCGATGAATGTTGAGGCTCGTGGCGGATATCGTTATTTTCTCACCTTCACAGATGACTTAAGCAGATATGGGTATATCTTCTTAATGAAACATAAGTCTGAAACATTTGAAAAGTTCAAAGAATTTTAGAGTGAAGTTGAAAATCATCATAACAAGAAAATAAAATTCCTACAATCTGATCATGGAGGAGAATATTTGAGTTACGAGTTTGGTGTACTTTTGAAACAATACGGAATAGTTTCGCAACTCACTCCACCCGGAACACCACAGCGTAATGGTGTGTCCGAATGTCGTAATCGTACTTTACTTGATATGGTGCGATCTATGATGTCTCTTACTGATTTACCGCTATCGTTTTGGGGTTATGCTCTAGAGACGGCCACAGTCACGTTAAATAGGGCACCATCAAAATCCGTTGAGAGGACGCCTTATGAACTGTGGTTTGGCAAGAAACCAAAGTTGTCATTTCTGAAAGTTTGGGGTTGCGATGCTTATGTGAAAAAGCTTCAACCTGATAAGCTCGAACCCAAATCGGAGAAATGTGTCTTCATAGGATATCCAAAGGAAACTATTGGATACACCTTCCATCACAGATCCGAAGGCAAGACTTTTGTTGCTAAATTCGGAAACTTTCTAGAGAAGGAGTTTCTCTCGAAAGAAGTGAGTGGGAGGAAAGTAGAACTTGATGAGGTAACTGTACCTGCTCCCTTATTGGAAAGTAGTACATCACAGAAACCAGTTTCTGTGACACCTACACCAATTAGTGAGGAAGCTAATGATGATGATCATGAAACTTCAGAACAAGATACTATTGAACCTCGTAGATCAACCAGAGTAAGATCCGCACCAGAGTGGTACGGTAATCCTATTCTGGAAGTCATGCTACTAGATCATGATGAACCTACGAACTATGGAGAAGCGATGGTGAGCCCAGATTCCGTAAAATGGCTTGAAGCCATGAAATCTGAGATGGGATCCATGTATGAGCACAAAGTATGGACTTTGGTTGACTTGCCCAATGAACGACAAGCAATTGAGAATAAATGGATCTTCAAGAAGAAGACTGACGCTGACGGTAATGTTACTGTCTACAAAGCTCGACTTGTCGCAAAAGGTTTTCGATAAGTTCAAGGGATTGACTACGATGAGACCTTCTCACCCGTAGCGATGCTTAAGTCTGTCCAAATCATGTTAGCAATTGCCGCATTTTATGATTATGAAATTTGGCAGATGGATGTCAAAACTGCATTCCTGAATGGATTTCTGGAAGAAGAGTTGTATATGATGCAGCCAGAAGGTTTTGTTGATCCAAAGGGAGCTAACAAAGTGTGCAAGCTCCAGCGATCCATTTATGGACTGGTGCAAGCCTCTTGGAGTAGGAATAAACGCTTTGATAGTGTGATCAAAGCATTTGGTTTTGTATAGACTTTTGGAGAAACTTGTATTTATAAGAAAGTGAGTGGGAGCTCTGTAGCATTTCTGATATTATATGTAGATGACATATTACTAATCGGAAATGATATAGAATTTCTGGATAGAATAAAGGGATACTTGAATAAGAGTTTTTCAATGAAAGACCTCGGTGAAGCTGCTTACATATTGGGCATTAAGATCTATAGAGATAGATCAAAACGCTTAATTGGACTTTCACAAAGCACATACCTTGACAAAATTTTGAAGAAGTTCAAAATGGATCAAGCAAAGAAAGGATTCTTGCCTGTGTTACAAGGTGTGAAATTGAGTAAGACTCAATGCCCGACCAATGCAGAAGATAGAGAGAAAATGAAAGATGTTCCCTATGCTTCAGCCATAGGATCTATCATGTATGCAATGCTGTGTACCAGACCTGATGTGTGTCTTGCTATAAGTCTAGCAGGGAGGTACCAAAGTAATCCAGGAGTGGATCACTGGACAGCGGTCAAGAACATCCTGAAATACCTGAAAAGGACTAAGGATATGTTTCTCATATATGGAGGTGACAAAGAGCTCATCGTAAATGGTTACGTTGATGCAAGCTTGGACACTGATCCGGACGATTCTAAATCGCAAACCGGATACATGTTTACATTAAACAGTGGAGCTGTCAGTTGGTGCAGTTCTAAACAAAGTGTTGTGGTAGGATCTACATGTGAAGCGGAGTACATAGCTGCTTCGGAAGCAGCAAACGAAGGAGTCTGGATGAAGGAGTTCATATCCGATCTAGGTGTCATACCTAGTGCATCGGGTCCAATACAAATCTTTTGTGACAATACTGGTGCAATTGCCTTGGCAAAGGAATCCAGATTTCACAAGAGAACCAAGCACATCAAGAGACGCTTCAATTCCATCCGGGATCTAGTCTAGGTGGGAGACATAGAGATTTGCAAGATACATACGGATCTGAATGTTGCAGACCCGTTGACTAAGCCTCTTCCATGAGCAAAACATGATCAGCACCAAAGCTCCATGGGTGTTAGAATCATTACTGTGTAATCTAGATTATTGACTCTAGTGCAAGTGGGAGACTGAAGGAAATATGCCCTAGAGGCAATAATAATGTTATTATTTTATTTCCTTATATCATGATAAATGTTTATTATTCATGCTAGAATTGTATTATCCGGAAACATAATACTTGTGTGAATACATAGACAAACTAAATGTCACTAGTATGCCTCTACTTGACTAGCTCGTTAATCAAAGATGGTTATATTTCCTAACCATAGACATGTGTTGTCATTTGATTAACGGGATCACATTATTAGGAGAATGATGTGATTGACATGACCCATTCCATTAGCTTAGCACCCGATCGTTTAGTATGTTGCTATTGCTTTCTTCATGACTTATACATGTTCCTATGACTATGAGATTATGCAACTCCCGTTTGCCGGAGGAACACTTTATGTGCTACCAAACGTCACAACATAACTGGGTGATTATAAAGGAGCTCTACAGGTGTCTCCAAAGGTAAATGTTGGGTTGGCGTATTTCGAGATTAGGATTTGTCACTCCGATTGTCGGAGAGGTATCTTTGGGCCCTCTCGGTAATGCACATCACATAAGCCTTGCAAGCATTGCAACTAATGAGTTAGTTGCGAGATGATGTATTATGAAATGAGTAAAGAGACTTGCCGGTAACGAGATTGAACTAGGTATTGAGATACCGACGATCGAATCTCGGGCAAGTAACATACCGATGACAAAGGGAACAAACGTATGTTGTTATGCGGTCTGACCGATAAAGATCTTCGTAGAATATGTAGGAGCCAATATGAGCATCCAGGTTCCGCTATTGGTTATTGACCGGAGACATGTCTCGATCATGTCTACATTGTTCTCGAACCCGTAGGGTCCGCACGCTTAAGGTTTCGATGACAGTTATATGAGTTTATGAGTTTTTGATGTACCGAAGTTAGTTCGGAGTCCCGGATGTGATCACGGACATGACGAGGAGTCTCGAAATGGTCGAGACATAAAGATTGATATATTGGACGGCTATATTCGTGTTGGGGAACGTTGCAGAAAACAAAAAATTTCCTACGGTTTCACCAAGATCCATCTATGAGTTCATCTAGCAACGAGTGATCGGATGCATCTACATACCTTTGTAGATCGCGAGCGGAAGCGTTCAAAGAATGGGGATGGGGGAGTCGTACTCGACGTGATCCAAATCACCGGAGATCCTAGCGCCGAACGGACGGCACCTCCGCGTTCAACACACGTACGGTCAGTGTGACGTCTCCTTCTTCTTGATCCAGCAAGGGGGAAGGAGAGGTTGAGGAAGATGGCTCCAGCAGCAGCATGACGGCGTGGTGGTGATGGAGCTGCAGTACTCCGGCAGGGCTTCGCCAAGCTCTATGGAGGAGGAGGAGGTGTTGGAGAGGGAGAGGGAGGCACCAAAGGCAAAGGTAAGAGGTTCTCCATCCCCCCCCACTATATATAGGGGGCCTAGGGGGGGCGCCGGCCCTAGGAGATGCAATCTCCTAGGGGGGCGGCGGCCAAGGGGTGGGGGGCTTGCCCCCCAAGCAAGGGGGCGCCCCCCTTTAGGGTTTCCCCCACCCTAGGCGCATGGGCCCTAGGGGAAGTGGCGCCCCAGCCCACTTTGGGCTGGATCCCTTCCCACTTCAGCCCGTGGGGCCCTCCGGGATAGGTGGCCCCACCCGGTGGACCCCCGGGACCCTTCCGGTGGTCCCGGTACAATACCGGTGACCCCGAAACTTGTCCCGATGGCCGAAATAGCACTTCCTATATATATTCTTTACCTCCGGACCATTCCGGAACTCCTCGTGACATCCGGGATCTCATCCGAGACTCCGAACAACATTCGGGTTACTGCATATACATATCCCTACAACCCTAGCGTCACCGAACCTTAAGTGTGTAGACCCTACGGGTTCGGGAGACATGTAGACATGACCGAGATTGCTCTCCGGTCAATAACCAACAGCGGGATCTGGATACCCATGTTGGCTCCCACATGCTCCTCGATGATATCATCGGATGAACCACGATGTCGAGGATTCAAGCAACCCCGTATACAATTCCCTTTGTCAATCGGTATGTTACTTGCCCGAGATTCGATCGTCGGTATCCCAATACCTTGTTCAATCTCGTTACCGGCAAGTCACTTTACTCGTACCGTAATGCATGATCCCGTGACCAGACACTTGGTCACTTTGAGCTCATAATGATGATGCATTACCGAGTGGGCCCAGTGATACCTCTCCGTCATATGGAGTGACAAATCCGAGTCTTGATTCGTGTCAACCCAACAGACACTTTCGGAGATACCCGTAGTATACCTTTATAGTCACCCAGTTATGTTGTGACGTTTGGTACACCCAAAGCACTCCTACGGTATCCGGGAGTTACACGATCTCATGGTCTAAGGAAAGGATACTTGACATTGGAAAAACTCTAGCAAGCGAACTATACGATCTTATGCTATGTTTAGGATTGGGTCTTGTCCATCACATCATTCTCCTAATGATGTGATCTCGTTATCAATGACATCCAATGTCCATAGTCAGGAAACCATGACTATCTGTTGATCAACGAGCTAGTCAACTAGAGGCTCAATAGGGACATGTTGGTGTCTATTATTCACACATGTATTACGATTTCCGGATAACACAATTATAGCATGAATAAAGACAATTATCATGAACAAGGAAATATAATAATAATGCTTTTATTATTGCCTCTAGGGCATATTTCCAACAGTCTCCCACTTGCACTAGAGTCAATAATCTAGTTACATTGTGATGAATCGAACACCCATGAAATTCTGGTGTTGATCATGTTTTGCTCTAGGGAGAGGTTTAGTCAACGGATCTGCTACATTCAGGTCCGTATGTACTTTACAAATATCTATGTCTCCATCTTGAACATGTTCACGAATGGAGTTGAATTGATGCTTGATGTGCCTGGTCTTCTTGTGAAACCTGGGCTCCTTGGCAAGTGCAATAGCTCCAGTGTTGTCACAGAAGAGTTTGATTGGCCCCGACGCATTGGGTATGACTCCTAGGTCAGTGATGAACTCCTTCACCCAAATAGCTTCATGCGCTGCCTCCGAGGCTGCCATGTACTCCGCTTCACATGTAGATCTCGCCACGACGCTCTGCTTGCAACTGCACCAGCTTACTGCCCCACCATTCAAAATATACACGTATCCGGTTTGTGACTTAGAGTCATCCAGATCTGTGTCGAAGCTAGCATCTACGTAACCCTTTATGACGAGCTCTTCGTCACCTCCATAAACGAGAAACATTTCCTTAGTCCTTTTCAGGTACTTCAGGATATTCTTGACCGCTGTCCAGTGTTCCTTGCCGGGATTACTTTTGTACCTTCCTACCAAACTTACGGCAAGGTTTACATCAGGTCTGGTACACAGCATGGCATACATAATAGAACCTATGGGTGAGGCATAGGGGATGACACTCATCTCTTCTATATCTTCTGCCGTGGTCGGACATTGAGCTGAGCTCAATTTCACACCTTGTAACACAGGCAAGAACCCCTTCTTAGACTGATCCATATTGAATTTCTTCAATATCTTAAGGTATGTGCTTTGTGAAAGACCTATGAGGCGTCTTGATCTATCTCTATAGATCTTGATGCCTAATATATATGCAGCTTCTCCAAGGTCCTTCATTGAAAAACTCTTATTCAAGTAGGCCTTAATGCTGTCCAAGAGTTCTATATCATTTCCCATCAAAAGTATGTCATCTACATATAATATGAGAAATGCTACAGAGCTCCCACTCACTTTCTTGTAAACGCAGGCTTCTCCATAAGTCTGCGTAAACCCAAACGCTTTGATCATCTCATCAAAGCGAATGTTCCAACTCCAAGATGCTTGCACCAGCCCATAAATCGAGCGTTGGAGCTTGCACACCTTGTCAGCATTCTTAGGATCGACAAAACCTTCCGGCTGCATCATATACAATTATTCCTTAAGGAAACCATTAAGGAATGCCGTTTTGACGTCCATTTGCCATATCTCATAATCATAGAATGCGGCAATTGCTAACATGATTCGGACGGACTTTAGCTTCGCTACCGGTGAGAAAGTCTCAATGTAGTCAACCCCTTGAACTTGTCGATAACCCTTAGTGACAGGCCGAGCTTTATAGATGGTCACATTACCATCCGCGTCTGTCTTCTTCTTAAAGATCCATTTATTTTCTATGGCTCGCCGCTCAACAGGCAAGTCAGTCAAAGTCCATACTTCATTTTCATACATGGATCCTATCTCGGATTTCATGGCTTCTAGCCATTTGTCGGAATCCGGGCCCGCCATCGCTTCTTCATAGTTCGAAGGTTCACCGTTGTCTAACAACATGATTTCCAAGACAGGGTTGTCGTACCACTCTGGTGCAGAACGTGTCCTTGTGGACCTACGAAGTTCAGTAGCAACTTGATCTAAAGTTTCATGATCATCATCATTAACTTCCTCTCTAGTCGGTGTAGGCACCTCAGGAACATTTCCTTGAGTTGCGCCATTTTCCGGTTCAAGAGGTAATACTTCATCAAGTTCTACTTTCCTCCCACTTACTTCTTTCGAGAGAAACTCTTTCTCTAGAAAGGATCCATTCTTGGCAACAAAGATCTTGCCTTCGGATCTGAGGTAGAAGGTATACCCAATAGTTTCTTTAGGGTATCCTATGAAGACGCATTTTTCCGACTTGGGTTCGATCTTTTCAGGTTGAAGTTTCTTGACATAAGCATCGCATCCCCAAACTTTTAGAAACGACAGCTTAGGTTTCTTCCCAAACCATAATTCATACGGTGTCGTCTCAACGGATTTCGACGGAGCCCTATTTAAAGTGAATGTGGCAGTCTCTAAAGCATAGCCCCAAAAAGATAGCGGTAAATCGGTAAGAGACATCATAGATCGCACCATATCTAATAGAGTGCGATTACGACGTTCGGACACACCATTACGCTGAGGTGTTCCAGGCGGCGTGAGTTGTGAAACTATTCCACATTTTCTTAAGTGTGTGCCAAATTCGTGACTCAAGTATTCTCCTCCACGATCTGATCGCAAAAACTTGATTTTTCTGTCACGTTGATTCTCAACCTCACTCTGAAATTCCTTGAACTTTTCAAAGGTTTTAGACTTGTGTTTCATTAAGTAGACATACCCATATCTACTCAAGTCATTAGTGAGGGTGAGAACATAACGATAGCCACCGCGAGCCTCAACGCTCATTGGACCGCACACATCAGTATGTATGATTTCCAATAAGTTGGTTGCTCGCTCCATTGTTCCTGAGAACGGAGTCTTGGTCATTTTACCCATGAGGCATGGTTCGCACGTGTCAAATGATTCATAATCAAGAGACTCTAAAAGTCCATCTGCAGGGAGCTTCTTCATGCGTTTGACACCTATGTGACCAAGGCAGCAGTGCCACAAGTATGTGGGACTATCATTATCAACCTTACATCTTTTGGTATTCACACTATGAACATGTGTAGCATTACGCTCGAGATTCATTAAGAATAAACCATTCACCATCGGAGCATGACCATAAAACATATCTCTCATATAAATAGAACAACCATTATTCTCGGATTTAAATGAGTAGCCATCTCGAATTAAACGAGATCCCGATACAATGTTCATGCTCAAAGCTGGCACTAAATAACAATTATTGAGGTTTAAAACTAATCTCGTAGGTAAATGTAGAGGTAGTGTGCCGACGGCGATCACATCGACCTTGGAACCATTCCCGACGCGCATCGTCACCTCGTCCTTCGCCAGTCTCCGCTTATTCCACAGCTCCTGCTTTGAGTTACAAATGTGAGCAACTGCACCGGTATCAAATACCCAGGAGCAACTACGAGTATTGGTAAGGTACACATCAATTACATGTATATCACATATACCTTTTGTTTTGCCGGCCTTCTTGTCCGCTAAGTATTTGGGGCAGTTCCGCTTCCAGTGACCACTTCCCTTGCAATAAAAGCACTCAGTCTCGGGCTTGGGTCCATTCTTTGGCTTCTTCCCGGTAGCTTGCTTACCGGGCGCGGCAACTCCCTTGCCGTCCTTCTTGAAGTTCTTCTTACCCTTGCCTTTCTTGAACTTAGTGGTTTTATTCACCATCAACACTTGATGTTCCTTTTTGACTTCTACCTCTGCTGATTTCAGCATTGCAAATAATTCAGGAATGGTCTTTTCCATCCCCTGCATATTAAAGTTCATCACAAAGCTCTTGTAGCTTGGTGGAAGCGACTGAAGGATTCTGTCAATGACTGCGTCATCCGGGAGATTAACTCCCAGCTGAGTCAAGCGGTTATGTAACCCAGACATTGTGAGTATGTGCTCGCCAACTATTACTTCTACTACTATGGCTAACACGTTTAGCAATAAAGTAAAGTAATTTACATGGCGTATCTCAATGACACGCAGGTCATACAAAAAATAAAGACAACTCCTATGGCTCCTGCCGGTTGTCATACTCGCTGACATGCAAGTCGTGATTCCTATTACAAGAACATGATCTCATACATCACATATATATCATTCATCATTCATCACAACTTTGGCCATATCACATCACAGAACACTTGCTGCAAAAACAAGTTAGACGTCTTCTAATTGTTGTTGCAAGTTTTACGTGGCTGCAATAGGGTTCTAGCAAGAACATTTTCTTACCTACGTCAAAGCCACAACATGATTTGTCAACTTCTATTTACCCTTCATAAGGACCCTTTTCATCGAATCCGCTCCAACTAAAGTGGGAGAGACAGACACCGGCCAGCCACCTTATGCAACTAGTGCATGTTAGTCGGTGGAACCGGTCTCACGTAAGCGTACGTGTAAGGTTGGTCCAGGCCGCTTCATCCCACAATACCGCTGAAGCAAAATAAGACTAGTAGCGGCAAGAAAGTTGACAACATCTACACCCACAACAAATTGTGTTCTACTCGTGCAAAGAGAACTACGCATAGACCTAGCTCATGATGCCACTGTTGGGGAACGTTGCAGAAAACAAAAAATTTCCTACGGTTTCACCAAGATCCATCTATGATTTCATCTAGCAACGAGTGATTGGATGCATCTACATACCTTTGTAGATCGTGAGCGGAAGTGTTCAAAGAATGGGGATGGGGGAGTCGTACTCGACGTGATCCAAATCACCGGAGATCCTAGCGCCGAACGGACGGCACCTCCGCGTTCAACACACGTACGGTCAGCGTGACGTCTCCTTCTTCTTGATCCAGCAAGGGGGAAGGAGAGGTTGAGGAAGATGGCTCCAGCAGCAGCACGACGGCGTGGTGGTGATGGAGCTGCAGTACTCCGGCAGGGCTTCGCCAAGTTCTATGGAGGAGGAGGAGGTGTTGGAGAGGGAGAGGGAGGCACCAAAGGCAAAGGTAAGAGGTCCTCCATCCCCCCCCCACTATATATAGGGGGCCTAGGGGGGGCGGCGGCCCTAGGAGATGCAATCTCCTAGGGGGGCGGCGGCCAAGGGGTGGGGGGCTTGCCCCCCAAGCAAGGGGGCGCCCCCCTTTAGGGTTTCCCCCACCCTAGGCGCATGGGCCCTAGGGGAAGTGGCGCCCCAGCACACTTTGGGCTGGATCCCTTCCCACTTCAGCCCATGGGGCCCTCCGGGATAGGTGGCCCACCCGGTGGACCCCCGGGACCCTTCCGGTGGTCCCGGTACAATACCGGTGACCCCGAAACTTGTCCCGATGGCCGAAATAGCACTTCCTATATATAATTCTTTACCTCCGGACTATTCCGGAACTCCTCGTGATGTCCGGGATCTCATCCGGGACTCCGAACAACATTCGGGTTACTGCATATACATATCCCTACAACCCTAGCGTCACCGAACCTTAAGTGTGTAGACCCTACGGGTTCGGGAGACATGTAGACATGACCGAGATTGCTCTCCGGTCAATAACCAACAGCGGGATCTGGATACCCATGTTGGCTCCCACATGCTCCTCGATGATATCATCGGATGAACCACGATGTCGAGGATTCAAGCAACCCCGTATACAATTCCCTTTGTCAATCGGTATGTTACTTGCCCGAGATTCGATCGTCGGTATCCCAATACCTTGTTCAATCTCGTTACCGGCAAGTCACTTTACTCGTACCATAATGCATGATCCCGTGACCAGACACTTGGTCACTTTGATCTCATAATGATGATGCATTACCGAGTGGGCCCAGTGATACATCTTCGTCATACGGAGTGACAAATCCCAGTCTTGATCCGTGTCAACCCAACAGACACTTTCGGAGATACCCGTAGTATACCTTTATAGTCACCCAGTTACGTTGTGACGTTTGGTACACCCAAAGCACTCCTACGGTATCCGGGAGTTACACGATCTCATGGTCTAAGGAAAGGATACTTGACATTGGAAAAACTCTAGCAAGCGAACTATACGATCTTATGCTATGTTTAGGATTGGGTCTTGTCCATCACATCATTCTCCTAATGATGTGATCTCGTTATCAATGACATCCAATGTCCATAGTCAGGAAACCATGACTATCTGTTGATCAACGAGCTAGTCAACTAGAGGCTCACTAGGGACATGTTGGTGTCTATTACTCACACATGTATTACGATTTCCGGATAACACAATTATAGCATGAATAAAGACAATTATCATGAACAAGGAAATATAATAATAATGCTTTATTATTGCCTCTAGGGCATATTTCCAACAATTCGGACACCAGAAGTGTTCCGGGTGATTTCGGAGAAAACCGGAGAGCCGGAGTGTTACCGGAACCCCCCCCCCGGGAGAAGTAATGGGCCATATGGGCCTTAGTGGAGAGAGAGAGAGGGGCCGCCAGGGTGGGCCGCGCGCCTCCTCCCCCTGGCCCGAATTGGACTAGGAGAGGGGGGGCGGCGCCCCCCTTTCCTTCTCCCGCCCCACTTCCTTCCCCCTCCTAGTAGGAGTCCTACTCCTACTAGGAGGAGGACTCCTCCTTGGCGCGCCTATAGGGCCGGCCGGCCTCCTCCCCTTGCTCCTTTATATACGGGGGCAGGGGGCACCCCTAGACACACAAGTTGATCCACGTGATCGTTTTCTTAGCCGTGTGCGGTGCCCCCTTCCACCATAATCCTCGATAATATTGTAGTGGTCCTTAGGCGAAGCCCTGCGACAGTTGAACATCAAGATCGTCACCACGCCGTCGTGCTGACGGAACTCTTCCCCGACACTTTGTTGGATCGGAGTCCGGGGATCGTTATCGAGATGAACGTGTGCTAGAACTCGGAGGTGCCGTACGTTCGGTGCTTGGATCGGTTGGATCGGGAAGACGTACGACTACTTCCTCTACGTTGTGTCAACACTTCCGTTGCTGGTCTACGAGGGTACGTAGACAACACTCTCCCCTCTCGTTGCTATGCATCACCATAATCTTGTGTGTGCGTAGGAAATTTTTTGAAATTACTACGTTCCCCAACACAACTAAAGTTGGAGAAACTGACACCCGCCAGCCACCTGTGTGCAAAGCACGTCAGTAGAACCAGTCTCGCATAAGCGTACGCGTAATGTCGGTCCGGGCCGCTTCATCCAACAATACCGCCGAACCAAAGTATGACATGCTGGTAAGCAATATTACTTATATCGCCCACAACTCACTTGTGTTCTACTCATGCACAACATCAACGCATAAAACCTAGGCTCTGATACCACTGTTGGGGAACGTAGTAATTTCAAAAAAATTCCTACGCACATGCAAGATCATGGTGATGCATAGCAACCAGAGGGGAGAGTGTTGTCTACGTACCCTTGTAGACCGACAGCGGAAGCGTTATGACAATGCGGTCGATGTAGTCGTACGTCTTCACGGCCCGACCGATCAAGCACCGAAACTACGGCACCTCCGAGTTCTAGCACACGTTCAGCTCGATGATGATCCCTGGACTCGGATCCAGCAAAGTGTCGGGGAAGAGTTCCGTCAGCACGATGGCGTGGTGACGATCTTGATGTTCTACCGTCGCAGGGCTTCGCCTAAGCACCGCTATAATATTATCGAGGATTATGGTGGAGGGGGGCACCGCGCACGGCTAAGAGAACGATCTCCAAGATCAACTTGTGTGTCTAGAGGTGCCCCCCTGCCCCCGTATATAAAGGAGCAAGGGGGGAGGCCGGCCGGCCCTTGGGCGCGCCAAGGAGGAGGAGTCCTCCTCCTAGTAGGAGTAGGACTCCCCTCTTTCCCCCCCCCCTCTTTCCTACTCCTACTAGGAGGGGGAAAGGAAGGGGGAGAGGGAGAAGGAAAGGGGGCGTCGCCCCCCTCTCCTAGTCCAATTCGGACCAGAGGGGGAGGGGGCGCGCGGCCCACCCTGGCCGCCCCTCTCTCTCCACTAGGGCCCATAAGGCCCATTACTTCTCCCGGGGGGTTCCGGTAACCCTCCGGCACTCCGGTTTTCTCCGAAATCACCCAGAACACTTCCGGTGTCCGAATATAGTCGTCCAATATATCAATCTTTATGTCTCGACCATTTCGGGACTCCTCGTCATGTCCGTGATCACATCTGGGACTCCGAACAAACTTCGGTAAATCAAAATATATAAACTCATAATGAAACTGTCATCGTAACGTTAAGCGTGCGGCCCTACAGGTTCGAGAACAATGTAGACATGACCGAGGCATGTCTCCGGTCAATAACCAATAGCGGAACCTGGATGCTCATATTGGCTCCCACATATTCTACGAAGATCTTTATCGGTCAGACCGCATAACAACATACTTTGTTCCCTTTGTCATCGGTATGTTACTTGCCCGAGATTCGATCGTCGGTATCTCAATACCTAGTTCAATCTCGTTACCGGCAAGTCTCTTTACTCGTTTCGTAATAGATCATCTCGCAACTAACTCATTAGTTGCAATGCTTGCAAGGCTTATGTGATGTGCATTACCGAGAGGGCCCAGAGATACCTCTCCGACAATCGGAGTGACAAATCCTAATCTCGAAATACGCCAACCCAACATTTACCTTTGGAGACACCTGTAGAGCTCCTTTATAATAACCCAGTTACGTTGTGACGTTTGGTAGCACACAAAGTGTTCCTCCGGCAAACGGGAGTTGCATAATCTCATAGTCATAGGAACATGTATAAGTCATGAAGAAAGCAATAGCAACATACTAAACGATCGGGTGCTAAGCTAATGGAATGGATCATGTCAATCACATCATTCTCCTAATGATGTGATCCCGTTAATCAAATGACAACACATGTCTATGGTTAGGAAACATAACCATCTTCGATTAACGAGCTAGTCAAGTAGAGGCACACTAGTGACGTTTAGTTTGTCTATGTATTCACACAAGTATTATGTTTCCGGATAATACAATTCTAGCATGAATAATAAACTTTTATCATGATATAAGGAAATAAATAATAACTTTATTATTGCCTCTAGGGCATATTTCCTTCACTTTACCCTATGGCCTTTTGATCTGAGTCATCCTCTTCTCTTCTACGGGGATTAAGAACTAGGCTTCTCATCTTTCTATCAGGTTCACGTGTTACTAATCCATACACTCTTAGGATTGTTGATTTCAAGTCTCAGTTCAGCTCCTACTACTTCCGTGTGTTCATAACTGGCCTCAGAACCCTGATATTGTGATGTTGAGCGGTTATGCCCCCATTTTTGCAGGATGTCTCAAATCTTTTTGAGCATTTACAGTCGTTATGCTGTCCGAGTCATCCCAGGTTTCTAAAGAATCTGATGCATTTGCAAATCCTTCCTCCCATTTCCCGATGTCCTTTTGGGCCAAATTAAGCACACTAAACGGTCTGTTGAGGTACTCTTGCCTTGACATATATGTCGGAGCTAGTATTATGACCCTAGGCATCCTAGAGAACCACCCAGTAATCTAGCAATGCTTTGTATCCCCAGTGTGATGATTCTGGCCATTATTCTTGAAAGCATCCTGTGATGCTATTTAGTTAGTAGGCATTCTACTCCTGGGTTTTTGAGCCCAAAATTCACCCTACTTACTTCATGTTGATAGTGTTTGCTAGTTCCTTTAGGATATTAGTAACCTTTGCGATAGTCCTCGAGGTCCGTGGTATTTCCTTCTTCCAAATACCATGAACTACTCATGGCAGAAGTTCCTTGTTGAACCAAAACATCACAATAAGAGTGCTCTTGATGAGTTCTCCATTTTGCATTTTGGATCTGTCAGTTCTACCTTTCTGCATGGGTTATCCGGAAGAAATGTTGAGCTTTGCTCGACATACTAATCTATGCATCCACAACTCAGAAAGATATATGTTCCTTGAGTTGTTACTCTTCACTTGTATTCTGACCATTGCCTATCAATCGATAGTCTAAAGTATGTGTGCATTCATTCGTCGATGCCTATTATTCTTGTGGTTTGTCAAGCCATTCTATTCTAGAATGACTAGGAGAAACAAACTCCAGTACCTTGTCCATTTTGAGGTTTGAGTCAAATTAGTTGTATTCCGTGGATCAAAATGCCAATCCAGCTTTTGCTCCATTCTACCTTGGAGTGTTACCATCTTTATGTCAAGAATTTCATGAGAATTGCACCACCTCTTATGAATTCTTGACGCAGTGATACTTCTTGCCATCATTATTCATTCCTCGGCCCCGTGTTGTTGTAACCGGAATGCCGACAAGTGAACTGTGATGTGTGAAATCAATACTCCTAGCAACCTCGTTGCTTAGTAGTTAATGGACAATACTCTCACTCTTAGCGTGCTGGTTATTGAATCATCATCCTAAGATTGATCATGCTACCTAGTCCTTATTTCCGGTGCACTCTTGGATCAATGAGTTAGGATTGTGTTAATCCCTCACTCTTTTGATCATATCGTCTTGCCCTGAAAAGCAAGATTGTTCTCGAGCTTAATAACATATCGGTGGTTCGTGATTTTTTGAATATCTTCTCGGAAGTATTACCAGGTTGTTCCCTGACCGCTATGTTGAGTTCGTGATCATGTTGGTTTTTCTCTAAACCATTCATTCTCTAAGAATCTGTGTTGGATACCCTTGAGCTAGTTGGTTAAGCTAAACAACAACTTGGAGAGTTGGAAGATAAAAGCTTGCCTAACTTAGTTCGTTCTATGGGATATCCATGTGTGTGTGTGTTGTCGAAAGATGATATCTTCATCGATTGGTCCTTGTGATCAGTTGTTGAATCTATTGTCTTGTCAAAACTTTGATTTGAGTGTGGGCTATCGTCAAATCAAATCAGAACCAACGATGTTCGTAATGTTGTCTTACTTTTGGTTGTTTCCTCGAGCATACACCATTATATCTCTTGGTCTGACCAATGCTATCATCTTGTTCACATAGTTATGGAACTCCATTTGTATGGGAACCTAGATGAATTGTTGTAGAGACCATCAGCAACAGTTTTAACCCCCTCCATGATTCATGATGAACATATAAGCCAGTGTTGGAAACTTGTCTAAGCATTTTCTTCGTAATCCGTTCATGAAGGATATGTTCGATGAAAGAAGTGACTTCCTCTAACTCATGTGCATTCGAAGCAAGTTGCCGCCGTGAATTCAGGAAAGTTTGTTTTGCTCCCTCTGGAATCATCCCAAGTCAGTCAAGCATGTGCAAAGTATTATGTGGTTTGACAGACTGATCATCTCCATTCCATATGTATTCCCTAGCACACCAAGCCACTGACTGATTTGTTCAAGAAAGAGAAGTTTATGCTTGGGATCTAATCCATGGACTTGCGTAAATACTTCGTTATCCTCAATGATGGTTCCCAACCAGAACTCGGTAGTGTTTCATTGTAAGACTACTATGTGGTCATGCCTGTCTAGGACAGCGTGTTCACATGTGTGTAGCAGAACCAGCTCATGTTTTGGAGCTTGCTACCATAGTTCATCTCCCGAGAATCTTGCAACATCATCTCGTCGATTTGTGTTGCAACCTTTCCTTTTCAGACATGTTGTCTAGAATATCCTGTTACCAACCAAATCTGAATCTCAGGCAGATATGATGGTAGGAACATACATTCCCAACACTTGCATTTTGTTCCCAGCTTGCACCGCCATTGTGCCAATTTCCCATGGGCTTCCCCTCTCATTAATTGATGTTCAGGATCATCTTCAGAAGTGGTCCTACCATGGGTCCCATCTATTTCCGATGACAAGCAAAAATCATCCATTGCGTTGTCTTCAACAAGGTAGTCCACCTCATCCATCCTAGTCCGAGTATGTCATTCTTTGGAACTTCTTCAAATGATCGATTGTGGATTACCCTAGCCTGGTATAGAGAGTTTCAATGATCTCTATATCAAAAGTAATTCTTTCTGTCACTTCAGGGAATAGTTCTACGAGTCACCTCCTCTAAGGTGCCCCGTCATGGAATCATGACAGTTATTTCATCGCTATCTTGAAACCATGCACCATCTTCTTCAGCGTGGAATTTCTGCCTACCCAGTTGAACCCTTGTCATCTACCTTTTTCCATTGCAACTGATGTGTGTTTTATATCTCAACTCAAGAGATGTTCCTATGTATCACCCCATGAGTTGATCTTGAGTGCTCGATCTTCGAGGAGATCGATTCTTGTAGAGCTTCTTTCTGTCGTCAAAGTGTTGGACGAAGATCTCGAAAGCAAAGACATCAAGACCAAAATGATACAATGAATCAATATCTACGGTGAGGGCAGTTGGATCATGAAGATTGTGATAGTTTGAGTCCCCTCTTTCTTTTACCCTACACTTGAATCTCGGGACGAGATTCTTGTTTAGTGGGGGTGAGTTTTCACATCCCTAGCTTCTGGTACTGCCTAGTGTTTGCATCTTGCTTGCATCATGTTTAACTTTCATGAAATTTTGAAATGGGGATGCTCAACCCCTGGCATCAAATAGAATTCAAATAGGTTCAAATAAAATATATTTCAATGAACCCAAAATGCCCTTCGGAAATGTTCATGATTTATGGAAAAAGGTGAAAACCTTAACCAGAGATGATACACATTTTTCCAGGACATTTTTGGTCTTTGAATTAAATCAATACTTATTTGAATTGGAGATATAAATTTCTATAAATATTTTTGTAACTCCAATATTTCTGAAAACTTGTGAGTGGCTCTGAATATTTTGTATTAGGCCACATAATAAATTTCAGAAGCTACAAAAATGATTTGGTCTAGAAACTAAATCAAAACAGAAAAGAAAAATAGAAAACAGAAAACAAATGAGAGAGAGAAGTGTTTACCTGGAGCCACCTGGCAGCCCACCTGGCCTGGCACTGTTGACCCAGCCCACGAGGGGCAAGGTTGTCTTCAACCTTGTGCCCACTGGCAAGCCAGCACACGCGCGCCCCGTGCGCTAGCTCCTGCTTCGTGCTGGCGAGCTCTCCCTTCCCCCCTCGCGCCATGGAGACGCCAAGAGACCTCTCTCCCCTCCCCTCACTCGCTGCTCTCTCTCCCCTCCTCTGTTTCTCTCGCGCACAGCCACCCGAGGGCGACAGTCGCCGCCGCTCGTCGTTGTCGTAGCCATAGCCACCGGCCTCCCTTACGCCCCTAGACACGCCCCTGAGCTCTGTGAAGACGCCCTCGCCCTCTCCACCGAGTCACACAACATTGGGTGCCCGAGAACGCCGCCACCACCGTCGTCTTTAACTCCGGCCTCCGAGATCGCCGGCAATGCCCCGACGCCATCCGGCCTCCCCCGAGCCCACTGACCTGGTCAACGTCTTCACCGTGACCTCCTGCCATTTCCCCTTTTTCATTTCGCTCGTTCCCGTGCCGTAGCATCCTCGCCCGCGTGCCCGAGCACCGCCGTCCGCCATAGGCGCCAGGAACCCAGCTGTTGTGCTCCGTTGCTCAAACCAACGAGTCCCGCGTGCTCCCGGAGCCATGTGGAGTCGGCCCAGCACCTCATCCCGCTCGCTAACGCACTGCAGCAACCGCGCCCGTGTGTCCCGAGCTCCGTCCGCCGCCCGGCTCGTCGCCGCCGCCGCCGTTGCACGCCACCCCAGCACTCGCAGCTGCCACCGTCCGACGCGCCTCATCACGCCGGTCCCACAGAACCCATCCGCACGGCCTCTCGTCACCGGAAACGGCCGGACGAGGACCTCCGCCGTGTCCTGCTTAGCGCCGGCGGCTAATCGCCAGTTAGCCGACATGGCTGTCATTAGATTAGGGGCTAACTAACCCTATTAATTTAACAATAGACACTGACCGTGGGACCCGCTTTGTTAGTTTACTGGATAAAATAATAATTAGATTACTTAATAAAATTAGCGGACCCACGCGTCAGCATTGACCATGCTGACGTGGCCTTTGACCGGGCCCACGTGTCTGTGACCCTAGCCATCACTGTGACACTGACCAGTGGGACCCGCTTGTCAAGTTTGACCTGGACCGGCTGCTGTTGACCTGCTGACATCACTATGCCGTAATGCTAATGCAGTTAACAATTTTCCGGATTTGAAATAATCTAGGAAATTTGAGTAAATGTTAAAAACTTCAAAAATTCATAGAAATTCAACCATAACTCCAAATGAAATAATTTATATATGAAAAATTATCAGAAAAATTTAATCTATCCATCTGTACCATTTTCATGCATGTTGGAACAACTTATAGTTGCTAAATAGGGAAAATCATATGTTTGACATTTAAATAATCACATATGGAGTTTGAATTTGAACCTTTGGTTCAAACCAACTTCATTTAACTTTGTTACTAGTTGCATTAGCTCAAAACACCAGCATGTTGCCATGTCATGATCATACATAAATTGTTGCATTGCATTGATTGTGTTTCCTCTCTGTTGCTGGTAATTGTTCCTCCTCAGTAGACGTGGTACCGACGATGAGATCGATGACACCGATGAAGAGCTATACTATCTTCAGAAGTGCCAGGCAAGCAGAACCCCCTTGTTCATTCTGATACAATCCCACTCTCTCACTCCTGCTCTCTTTTACTGCATTAGGACAACAGCGATTCAACTCTTACATGATGCGGTAGTTGAACCCCTTTTCCTCTGCATGACCTGTCATTGCCACAGTAAATAGATGAAACCCACTAGCATGAGTAGGAGTTGTTTGAGCCCTGATGTGCCTCCTCATTCATGCTTGTTTGCCATACCTGCTACTGCTTAGAGTTGAGTTAGGTCTGATTCATCGGGGATGAATTGGAATGGTGATGAGCATGTCCTACTGTGTGTGAGCTAAGTGTGGGAACACGATTTGGTAAAGGTAGCGATGAGAGGCCATGTAGGAGTACATGGTGGGTTGTCTCATTGAAACCGTCCTCAGAAACTGAGTTCTGTGTTTGTGATCCATGAATAGTTACTACCACACATTGGGTTTCGGTAAGTTGACCCCTCTCGTCTTATTAATCGCCTCGATCTCTGTCCAGCAGTTGCAACTAGTTTCTGGTGTTTGTAGGATATGTGTTGGAGGCCGTGTGTAGCGCTGACCCTAGGGGTGGGCTATGATGCGGTAGATACACCACGGCCGGGAATGCCTGGTGTCCGTTTGGTGTCGCGGAACCCTGTACACATCGTTTGGGGCTGTGAGCGAAACCTCGGCCGGATCTCCTCATGGATGGAACCCGAATAGGTGATAAACCTGAACTAGAGACTTGTGTGGTTAGTCAGGTCGTGGCCGACTCCCTCGCCAGGCTTCCGCTTGAAGGTTGCCGAGATACACGACGTGTACATGGTGGTAAGTGGCGAGAGCGTGTGTGAAGAAGTACACCCCTGCAGGGTTAACATCATCTATTCGAATAGCCATGTCCGCGGTAAAGGACTTCTGGGTTGCCTGTACAGTTCATAGACAAGTGAAAGTGGATACTCTAAAATGCGCAAGATAAGCGTGAGTGCTATGGATGGCGTTCACGTAGGGAGACGGGAGCGGATCCATAGTGGTGTATTGATTGGTGAATATGTGGACTCGTGTGCGCCACCTCAAAAGAGTTACTTGCAGTCATAGTTCAGGATAGCCACCGAGTCAAAGCTGGCTTGCTGCAGTCAAACTCCACCACCACCCCTTTGTTGATACTGATGCATATGTAGATAGTTCTGATGTAAGTCTTGCTGGGTACATTTGTACTCACGTTTGCTTAATTTATGTTTTTGCAGAGAGACTTCAGTCTCACTAGTAGTTTCGCGTGGACTTTGACGTTTAGCTTGTTACCTCAGCTACGATCTTGTGCCCTCGGCAGGATCTTGTAGATAGTCAGGCTTCTCAGCCTTTTCATTTGTAGTTGTCTGTACTCAGACAAGTTAAGCTTCCGCTTGTGCTTGTTGCTTGTATGCTCTGTATGTTGGGTCATGAGACCCATGTTTCTAATACTTGGTTCCTCGGAGTCTAATGAATAAATACTTTGAGTCGTAGAGTTTTGTTGTGATGCCACGTTGTATTTACACATATCGGGCATATTGTGTGTATAATTGAAATGCTTGGTATGTGTGGGATCCGACAACCTAGTTGTCTATCCTTGGTAGCCTCTCTTATGGGGAAATGTAGTCTGGTGCTTCCACTGAGCCATGGTAGTCTGCTACATCCCGGTTTACCTGAGTCCTGCTAGCCCAGTTACTACTGCTCCGGAACACTAGACTGGCCGGCATGTGTCCCACTTCGCTCCTGTGTCTATCCCTTCGGGGAAATGTCACGCGGTGACTTTCGGAGTCTTGCTAGCCTGCTATAGCCCGGGTTCCCGGAGTCCTGTTAGCCCAGTTGCTACAGCCCGGATTCACACGCTGATGACCGACACGTTCGATGTTGGTTCATGTATGCCTGTCCCTGTAAGTTAGTGCCACTTTGGGTTCACGACTAGTCATGTCGGCCCGGGTTCTTTGCCATATGGATGCTAGCGACACTATCATATACGTGAGCCAAAAGGCGCAAATAGTCCCGGGCCAGGTAAGGTGACACCTGTGGGAATACCGTGCGTGAGGCCGCAAAGTGATATGATGTGTTACATGCTAGATCGATGTGACTTAGGATCGGGGTCCTGACATGCATGAATCGTTTCACACGCGAAAGCATATGGCGCCGTATGACACGCACATCACCCATGATTGCAATGTGAGGTCACACTAGTAGAAAACGGAGCTTTAAAACCGGTTCGTAAGGGCCTTTAGTGCCGGTTCCATAACCGGCACTAATTGGTGGGCACTAAAGCCCCCCCCCCCTTTAGTACCGGTTCGTGCTAAAGTGCCACCACGTGGTGTGAGCTCGCGCCCTGGTATGGGGGATCTTTAGTACCGGTTACCAACCGGTACTAAAGGTTTTTTTTGAATTTTTTTGTTGAAAATTTTGGAATTTTTTTTTGATTTTTTTTATTTTTAATTTTTATGAATTATTTGGTGATTTAGTCTCTAATCACCTCTCTTAACTGCTCAAGTGTGGATCACTCATTCCAAATCATCTAACTTCCCGACCGGTCACCCATCCCTCTCACTACTCCAGCCCGAGCACGCTTAACTTTCGGGTTCTATTCTCCTTCGTTTCCAAGTCTACACTTGTTGTTTTCCTCACAATAGTAAGATGCCAATCCTATTAACCCTCAGGAGTTTAGCTTGAGCATAAAGTCACACATTTCACTGTTTGAGTTTGAAACTATTATTCTAAAAAACAGTAATTATTTAGTAACACTAATATTTCTTGAATAAGTTTGACCACAGTTTGACCACAGTTTGACCAGATTTGACCAAAATTCAAAAAATTGAAAAAATTATTTAGTAACACTAATATTCTTGAATAATTATGTAGTAACATTAATACTTCTTGAATAAGTAGTTTGACCAGATTTAACAAAAAAAACTTAAATTTGACCATATCTTTTTTTCCTTTTGGAATTTGAGGATTCTAAAAAATTGCAAACAGGTCGTAGGCGGTCTCCATCGGATGCGGATTTTCGTGCTGAATTTTTTGATATATTATACGTTTTTTTCGACATCGTATGCAAAAGTTATAGCCGTTTTACATTTTCCCTACACTTTTTGCAAAACATGTCCAAATTTAAGTTTTCAAATTTTTCTAACTAGTAGATGTAGTAATATAACTACCTCTCGAAGGATTTTATTTTTTGAAGTTTTTATCATTTTCTTTTGATTTTTTCAGAACTGAAATGGCGACACACGGGGGGTAGAGTTTGAAAATTACCCTATAGTGCCGGTTTGTGTCACAAACCGGTACTATAGGTCAGACCCCTTTAGTACCGGTTCGTGGCACAAACCGGTACTAAAGGGCTACCCTTTAGTACCGGTTTGTGCCACAAACCGGTACTAAAGGTGATCGTGGGGCCCCAGCCTGACGCCAGCCTGCCATCACCCCTTTAGTACCGGTTCGTGGCACCGGTACTAAAGGTTCAACACGAACCGGCATTAATGCATAGTCGTTCGAACCGGCACTAATGGTACCATTAGTGCCGGCTCAAATTCAAACCGGCACTAATGTGCTTCACGTTTGACCCTTTTTCTACTAGTGTCATTAGTGTATCAATGATATGCTATCCAGACCACAGGGTCACCAAGTTTTGTGGTGCGGCTAATATGTTGGAGGCAAGGTGACCATTGCACACGGCATCCGAGGAGATTGCAAGTTTTGCTTCTTCTTGCTCAACTTGTCGATTGAATCATTCATTCACTCAATCTGTAGTATGTGTGGGATGACAGGATCCGTTGTACTAGACCTATTTGTGTAGCCCGAACGCACTGCCATTTATGCACATGCACCGTTGGATAAAGCTATAGGGATAGTATGTGTGGGATGACGGGAACCATTCATAAAAAACTTATTGAACATCCCGTTAATCTTATTGAATTTGAACTATTGTTGTATTAGACTTATTTGCATAATATGTATGGATGATTTGTGATATTTTCTATCCCAACTTGAATGAAATCCACTGTGTTTGCATAAATTTTTCCCGCTTAGTTCAAACAATAGTTAAAATGTCCGCAAACAGGTCCACCCTTGTCTGTCCGCATTAGAGCAAGTACAATAGTGGGCTTATAGCCCGTTTACATGGCATTTTTACCTATGTGGAAGAGAGAGATATGGAAAAGTAAGGGAGGTGGGCTCTCATGCAAAAGCCTAGCTACGTATTCCAAAACAAATGCAATAAATGTGAAGAAAGAGAAAAAGAGAAGATAAAAAAGTACTAGTATAACAGCCAACCTTATAGCCTACACTATTATATGAGTGCATATGGATGATAGCTATAGATGACATGACAGTTCCTTATAGCCATCAGCTGACTATATTATTAACCATGCTCATACAGAATGCCAGAGCGAATTTACGGATCACGTTAGAGATGGCAATACTTAGCACGGAATCAGATACAAATTCCACAAAATCTGGCCAAAATCTCAACGCCTGATACAACACGCAAATAAGTCAAATAACAGACACATGCGCACACACCAAAATGCAAGCAAGATAAATTTACAGGCGAGCCCGTCAACAAGATGCTTGCTTGAGAAGCATAGATAGAGCAGGTTAAATGAAACACAGGGTAATCAACCAAAAAAAAGAAAGAAAAAAAGAAACACAGGGTAATCAACCAAAACAAGTAAACGTGCCATCAACCATCATGCCAGCTGACTGATGCATACAGAAACTAGATAATTGTCGCAGGTTGTCAAATTAAGCAATTAATTCCTACAGGTGCACTTCACACCAGAGTACAGACCGGTGCATGCTACATAGAGAGTCAATCTGAAGGTCCAACATACAAAATACAAGAGCCTGCCTACAGCCAACAACCCATTTCTTCATTTCAGTCACCAGAATGTAGCTCTAGATACCTGTGAAGCAAGCAATATCACCGTCAGTCAAGCAATTGTGTAGTCCTATTTATTCGCGAAAAGCCGTTGGAGTTATTCTCCTGACTTTTGCAAGACCCAAAACAGTAAACATGAGCTTCATCACTATTGTTGGAATTCAGCCAAAAGTTTCGAAGGTAGATCATCCAGCATTATTAGACAAATCAACATTAGACAGAGCGAGAGAACAACAATAAGGTAAATTGTAGCGTAGTGGGCAGTACCACACCTTCAACTTCTAACATTACAAGTATTTGGCTATACTTGTCTGAATAGAGCCTAAAAGAACAGCGGGCATATGGCAGGCTCATGGAGTAGGAAAGCAAAAAAAAAAAAAGAGATCTGGTTTCTAGCTCATACGCATACTTTTTAGAAATGCATGAGCTTAACTAGCACTAACAAATAGAATTTCGTCAAATATATGCACTACAAGCCAGATGCAAGGGATCATGTACGAAGTTTTAATAGCGCGCTAAGCCTCTTAACGGCGGACCTCTTCTAAATGCTATAGCAGTGCTATAGCGAGCTATTTAAAATATTTGCTCACGTGTTTGGACAAAAAGACCCTTAGCGCAGGACCTCTTTTAAATGCTATAGCGTGCTATAGCTCTGCCATGATCATGCATCATCTGATTAATTGATACTACCTCCGTCTCAAAATATAAGACGTTTTTTAGGCTAACGTCTTATATTTTGAGACGGAGGGAGTACTTCTTTTGGTCCAGCAGTTTCACCACTACTAGTAAAAACTAACAAAAGTTATTAGTAATAAAGCAGTTGTTATGATGAATCTAGTCATGGAATTTTGATCTTGTGTTTTATATTAAGTATTAAACATCCAGCTGGCCAAAAGTGAAGAAATTAGACTGAACACAAAGCATAACTACATATAGTGACTAATGGCCAAATTGGCAGACAACAAGTACCATGCTAATAAAATGTTCAGCAAAACAACACAACAGTAGAATAATCATCCTAACACCAGAATAATCATCCATGAAACTACAATAACTGCAAGCAAAATAAAAACAACAATATTTGATTTAATGCAGCCACAACTTTCAAAATATTGTCACAATCATTTGTTCACTAGGTATCACACTAATCCAAAATAAGCAGCAATCCAAAATGACATGCCTGTACATCCATATAAATAAAGGAACTATGGAACCATATGCTCATGTGTTTTTAGTTATCAATTACTTGTATATTACACGGGACAACATGCAAATCACACTAGGACGTGATAGACAATAACCACAGGGAAAAAAGTTAAGGCAATGCCATGAGAGTAAAACAAAAGGAGAAATATATCCTGAAAGCATAGTAATGGGCTAGTGGTTCATTTTCTAGTAGTTTTTACTCCCTTTGTAGATAAATATAAGAGCATTTAGATCACTAAAATAGTGATCTAAACGCTCTTATATTTATTTAAGGAGGGAGTACTTAGCATGACAGGATTCTATTACCAACGTTCAAAAATAACTAACGTGGTTTTGGTTCAAATTTAAACTAAAACCACGTCAGTTATTTCTGAACAGAGGGAGTAGTACTTAGCATGACAGCATTCCCATATCTGAGGGGCACAAGCGTATGCACGAATAAGGAATGCGGAAGGGTCCAAAGTCATCGGTCATTGAAGGGGCTAGAAGAAGAAGAGCCCACAGTACCAGAATAACTTGGGAGTACTAAGGACAAGGTATAACCAAAAGCAAAGAAGCTGGAAGGAATGGAGGGGCAAACAAAAGAGCACATCCACTAGATAGGGGCAGAATAGGAGATAAAATAACCTGCTCAATTAGTAGATCAAAGAGCATATCGAACGGACAATCATCTTACGTATTGACCAAAAGCTCAGCCCTGTCGTGTCCACCAGAAACACATGTTCCTACAAGCATAAGAAGTCAAACAATGTGTCATGTGGGGCGAAGTAGATGGCCGCCCAGCTAAAAAGAAGTATATGGCCGCCGGGCATGGTTAGTGGTTAAGCTATCAAGCTTTGCTATTTTCTAACTCGTATAATGAGAGCCCCATGTTGTAACCAATATCAGCGATCAATAAACCAGAGATAAAAGAGATTAGGCTCCAACCCGAAGCAAACGACACAAAGATTTCCCATAAAAGACAAACATAAATGAGAAGGAGTCGACTGGGTTTTCAGATAAATCCATAGCTGTAATTCGGAAAAATAACTCAGCTTGATACAATAATATTAACAAAACACACCTACTGTCAGATTTGCTGGTTTTTCCTAAAAGCAGATACTCATCAATATTGTAAAAATGAAAAAAAAACTCATAGTATTAGCTGGTCAAAACAGAGAAATTTCCCGGAGCTATTCTGTAGCTTCTTCCACACCATGCAAATTATTTTTAAGTGATCCTTTTCAAATTATCTTTAAATAAATTTAGCACGAAATGATGAAGATGAACTCTGGTTATTATTTTTTTCCTTCTACATATGGAATTTGCCACAGCGAGAACAGTCCTATAAAAGATAATGAAAATTTATCTTACTTTTCAAACCAAGTGTTTATTATGGATTTAAGATTGTTAGCAATATCAGCAGGGACAACAATACAGAATGAAGGAAATATAACTAGGCTTAAGCATCCAAAGCGTCCAAGCCAGTTTTTCATGTAGTCAACTTCTAAGTTTTGTGTATCTCCTATTGGGTAAAAACGGCACTGCAGGTAGCACTAACACTAACATTGGACAATTCCTGCATATATTAATGAGCAGGCAATGATGGAATTTATTTCAATTATTCTACAAAGTTCTTTGCAATTCTTGTATTTAGAACAGCACACCACAGAACATCATCACTATACATTAAAGAGATCATCAAGCAGCAAAAGAAAAAACTAACTAAATTGTTCACTTAACAAGAAATGATGTGAACATAATTGCATCAGCCAATTATCAAAAAATAACTTGGTTTTGTTGTATCTGCAATGTAAGCCATGCTATTACCTGCACTGTAGACACTTTCAAATGGATGATAGTAAGAAAAGAACATGGTTTTATAAAGATTCTTGAACTCCAATGACTCAAGCTGGATCATCAAGACGCCAATAAATGTCCACAGAAACATCACATTATTCTGCTCAGCAAACCCTGGTATCTCAAGGCGCCCTTTCTCCTTTGATTTCAGAGAAAGTAGCTTGTCCAGTTCAATAGTTCTTCCAAGCTCCCATGAAGCAACACCATCACAATCAGTGTTCCTCTTCCATAACTTGGCAGTGCAGTCTGATTCTGAAACAAGAAGGAAACCCAGCCCACCACCCTCGGCCTGCATAACCCTGAAGCAGTTGCCTCCGCTATACATATCCACTGGCACCTGTATCACAGCTAGACTCTGCTTCTCCAAATCAAACTCGAGAATTCCAACCATATTCCCAACAAGCTTCCAGTGAAGGGAATCTCCAGCCAGCACAGCGTCATCTGTATAAACCATGGTGGGGACACGGGATGGACTATCCGTAGCCTGGTATGGAATCGGTGTTGAGATCAGATTTCCCCATAATCTGGACGTCGAACTCGAGCTTTCAGGCTCGGCTCGGGCTCGCCCAGGCTCGGCCCGAGAAACAAAAAGGCCGAGCCGAGCTGCGTTATTGGGCTTGTTTCGGCCTCGGGCCGAGCCCAGCTCGGCTCGAGCCAGCCCGTGAGCTCGTCCAACTCTGCAGCCCAAAGTGGCCCAGCACCAGTCACTTGACCTAGCGCTCTACCTCACCCCGAGCAGCACTCATCCTCTTTCCCCCCAGCGCTAGGTTAGCCAGCCTCCGCCGGCCGCCGCCATTGCAATTCCTTGTGTCGCCGATGACACACACGCCGCTTGTCCAGATCGCCCAAGGAGCCATGGAGAAGAAGAAAGAGAGGTCATTGACCTCCATTCTTGGGAAGGAGCCAGCGATTGGAAAAAAGAAGAAGGGCAGAAGCAAGACCTCCAGCTCCATGGACGCCGGCATCGAGCCGTCCGTTCGTTCCATGGCCAATCCAAGCATCGTCCTTGTTGACCCGCTTGTGAGGGCAAAGCAGCAGGCGCGAGCAGTGCCACCCCCGCCTCCGCCTCGGCGTCTACCTGACAACAAAGATATCGGCGCGCGGGCGGCAGCTGCTGTTGCATCCGGCTGGACCGGCTCCGCGAACACCTCCGTCACGCCTACTTCTCCGGCTGAAGCTGAGTCCTGGGTAAGCACAAAGCAGTGGCCTGCTCTTCTTTCCTCTAGATATAAATAAAGCTTGTGAGCTTGTTGTGTGATGCATAGGGATAAGCCAAAGAACAAAAAAAGAAGTAGTAAATTTCCTATTGTTTCCACTTGATTTATGCCCATCTGCTATTGTCCATTATAATCAGTTGTGCTTAAGTAATTGATTGTTTCCTGAAGATTTGCATATGACTAAGTCTAACGCAACCAGAGTCCTCCAGTTTTGCGCCTGCAGATATTTTGTAGCAATTGCATAATATTTTACAGTCTGTAACATGATTGTCTATTTCTGATGTAGCAAGTTATTATTCAGTCTGCTAGCCTAGCTAGCTTTGTGTAGGAGGAATCAAGTTATTATTTGGCTGTTCATTGGGCGCGTTTGAATGTATATGTTGTACAACATTGGGTGCATTTGAGTGTATATACTGTCTAAAAAGTGAGTATTTATGCCCATGTAATGCCCCTGTTTATCCCTGCTAGCTCGGTGTCTTCTGAATCCACTTTTAGCACCGGTGGAAGAATTCTGGATGATTATCGAAGCTCTCTAAAACCATACATGGTGGAGGCATTGGTGTGTGGCGGAAGCTATATCAAGGGTGCTCACAAAGACTTAAATGTGTTGGTATGATTTCGATCTATGTTTTATGTCGTATGATTTCAATATGCATCATGTTATTGCCATAAACTAAAAATCTAATGGCTAACTTGCACAAAACTAGGATGTGGAAGAAGATGATGAGGAGGAGGATGTGGAGAAGGTCAAATTGCCTAAAAGTGTGGCAGATTGCAACTACTAGTAAGTATGTTACTTGTAAGATTTTTTTAGTTTACTTTTGTTACTTGTAGGCTTTTCTTATTTACAATAACCATTGTTACATGTAGGATACATTGTAGGGAGAAAACCATCAAGATGCATTTGTTAAATTTGCACATAGAAGTAAATCAAGCAATGGATCTATATTGGTCGTCACCCTTGAACGATGGAGTTCTTGCATGGCTTATGTTGCCTGAAACTTTAGATGTGACATATGTCAACTTCTCAACCTTGGACTATTAAGTTTATGTTGTCATTGAACTTTGAACTATGGATGTGACATATGTCATCTTATTTTGCTAAACTCATGAATGGTTTATGTTCATCTCAATTTCTTCAGTGTTGTCCAAACTTGGGTGCATTTGATGTCCAAATTTCAGTGTACTTGCTGTCCAAACCTGTGTGTATTTTTTTGTCAATAGTTTCAGACATTCAGTGTTAATGCTGTCCAAACTTGGGTGTACATGCTGTCAAAGTTTCAGGCTTTCAGTGTTGATGCTGTCCAAAGTTAGCACTTGGGTGTATTTGCTGTCAAAGTTAGCACTTAGCACATATAAATACTACTATATTAGAAAGAGAGGGAGTAGTCTGCACGCTGATGTGCAGTGCACACGAGCTGCCGAGTTGGACCGAGCAAGCACACAGCTCGGGTCGAGCCTGCTACTTAGGCTCGCCTAAGCAGTTAGCTCGGGCTGGCTTGGCTCGTGCTGGGCGAGCTAATGGCTGGCTCGGCCCGAGCTCGGCTCAGCTCGGCTCGCGTCCAGGTATGGTCCACATCCCGCACGAGCAGTGAGGAGGGCGAGATGCCTAGGTCTAGCCGCCGCCGCCGCCACCCCTGCTCGCCGGCGGTCAGGCCACTGGGCGACGACGACCTGCTCCGCGAGATCCTCCTCCGCCTGCCTCCGCAGCCCTCCTCCCTCCCCCGCGCCTCCGCCGTCTGCAGGCGCTGGCGCCTCCTCCTCTCCGACCCAGGCTTCTCCCGCCGCTTCCGCATCCACCACCGCCGCGACCCACCCCTACTCGGTTTCTTCGTCAGAAATGAAGACCTGCCCTTCCTACCTGCTCTCGACGCCCCGGATCGTGTCTCCCCCGGCCGTTTCTCCTTGCAGCGCGGCGACGGCGACGGCGACCGGTTCATGTCCCTTGGATGCCGCCATGGCCTGGTACTCGTCTTCAACAAACCTAAGAACCAGATCCTGGTGTGGGACCCCGTCATCGGCGACCAGCACCGCCTTGACGTGCCCCCGGGGGTTGCGATACATGCAGAGAAGACACCGATCAACGGGGCGGTGCTTCGTGCTGCTGGAGACGATGCCCAACACTTCCAAGTGGCGTTGACAGTGGCAGACAATGATGACAAGCAACACAGACGAGCGCTTGCCTGCGTTTACTCCTCAGAGGCTGGCGCATGGGGTGAACTCGTCTCAACACAGCTTCCATCTCGCGTTCCAATGAGTAATGTTGGCACCTTCGTTTCTACTTACAAGCCTGCCGTGCTGATTGGGGATTCCCTTTACTGGAGGCTTGCTGGGAATTTTACCGGAATTCTTGAGTTTGATTTGGAGAAGCAAAGCCTAGCTGTCATACGGTTGCCAGTGCATATCCTTGAAGACGGCCATTGCCTATTCTCGATTATGCGCGCAGAGGGTGGTGGCCTTGGTTTACTCCTCCAGACAGACCGCAGCATCCAGTTATGGAAGAGGAAGACTGATTGTGATGGTGTTGCTTCATGGGGTCTTGGAAGAACCATTGAACTGGACAAGCTACTTTCTCTGAATTCGGAGGAGAATGACATAATAATACAAGGGCCCATGGGGGAAAATAATGTGGTGTTCGTATGGACACATCACATCCTCTTTACAGTCCATCTTGAGTCATTGCAGTTCAATAAACTTCCTGGAGCCTACCCCCTTTTTCATTATCATCCATTTGAAAGTGTCTACGCTGCAGGTAAAGCATGCCTTACATATATATATATATTGGTTGTAATAAAACCAGGTTAGTTTTTTATAGTTGGTTGATGGCATATATGGTTCACATCCTTTTGTTTTAAGTTAGCAATTTCAAGTAGTGTCATAGCAATTGTTTCTTTTGCTGCTTGATGCCCTCTTCAACATATAGCGAATTTTTTCTGTACGGTTTCTATTCTGATTCTTGTGTGGTGTTTAATGATTATGATGTGTAGGAAAAAAATCCTTTAGTGGTGTATAATTTTATATGTGTTCTGTAGCCAGGCGTTGGGCTGCAATTGGTCTATTCTGAGTTCCATATCTGTAATCAAGTTAGAGCTAGCAAACTGGCTTCATCAGTTTATTATGTGAATATCCATACAATAAAACAATAAAGATCAAGATTAGCAAATTCTTTGTGTAGCATTGAAATAAATCTGGTTGTCGTATGCCTATTCACATATGCAAATATTATATAATACAGTAGTAGTTTTAGAAGGCAGTTTTTTCTCAATACTCAATAGTGGGAAGTTGAAGATGACTACATGAAAAATATAGTGAACTCAATAGGTACATGTTGAAGTTTAAAGCTAGTTCTATTTCTTTCATTCAGTATTTATTATCTCTGTAATTGTGCTAATATTAAGTTTGTAATGATGAACTTCTGGAATTTAAGAATATTTACTCATCTACCATTTTTAGAAGAGTCCTACTGAGAGTACCAAGTGCATTTGTACATAGGAAAAATATTTTATTTGTTTATTTCACTAATCTGCTTGGATTTCTTAATATGATTATGTTTTTATTTTTTCTGATATGGCATGGAATGGGCTTATAATTCTGGATAACTTACTCTTCTGACCAGCTAATGGTCTGAGTGTACATGTTCTTCATTTCTACAACATTCATCTTTTTATACTGTTCCTTGAATATTCTATAAATTTTAGAATTGGTGTAGTTTTGCTTATCTTTTCCTAATGTTGTTTGTCATAATACTCGAAGAGTATGCTTTCATTAATTTTTGTATTTCTATTTATCTTTTTGCTCAATTTATTGCAGTTTTATGGATGATTATTAGTGTAAGGCAGTTTGCTTAAATATTATTCTCAGCATATCTCTCAGTGCCTATCTAATTTGCATATGTAATCTGCCAACTGCCATTATCCCCTAACATGATTTGTCTGGTCCAAACTATATGTATCAATGCTTTGCGGGTAGTCTATTTTCTGCACTTTTGGTCACTTTAGATGTTCAAGACTTTTCTTATAAACATATGGTCGAAATGGCATGACTAGATTCACCGTAAACACTGCTTTTGCCACAAGTTGTATACTTTTACTAACATATTAATGTTATCAGTAAAACTAGTGGTCAAAGCATTGCTTTTGTTGTTGTGAAGAAAGAGCAGTGCATCTATATTTGGCCGAATGAAATGTTTCTATTAATAAGACGGTGCACGATCCCTTAGTTGAGGCTTCTACTACATGAGTTCAATTAAATTTGGTTTGTGAGCGACTTGCTAGCACATACATTTCTGAAAAGTATGTCTATAAGCTATAAACCGGACTGTTCGGGTTTGTTACCCGGTTACCCCATGAGCCCCTTACGTGCCCATGATAAAAAATGAATATTTCAAGTGATTCAATAAGCTGGGATGACCAGTATTTCCCTGGAGTTATTTGAGCCACAGTTTATTTATTTTATTTGCCTCTATTGAGAACAGAATAACAGATGTAGCCAAAAACTTGAGAATATATGCTAATAATAAGAGTTGAAGGTGTGGTGGCAAAAATGAACTATTCTCCTGTAGCGGTTCTCTGTTTCTATTGTTGGTTTCATAGAAAAAAGTGAAGTTAGTGTTTACTGTTTGAGTCGTACATAAGTTGAGATACATAACTTCAACTTTTTTCTATGAATGTATTGAGATACACAACTTTAACTTTGACTGATGAAATTGGTTGCTCCGCAGGTATCTAGGGTTACATTCCGGTGGCCAAGATGCAGAAATTGATTGTGTGCTGTAGGTTCTTCCGTTTTGTATGCTGTTCATGGGCGTGTGCTACACCCAGAATTTGGCCCTCTGTACTGGTCAGGTGTGAAGTTGTATGACTAGTAGGAGCTAATCGCTTCGTTTGCAAACTACGTGCCTATTATCTATGTTCTGTATGAGGACACGGTTACTTGCTTGGATTAATAATTAGTGTTGTCATGTCTGTCACTCTTGCGGTTCATTTGCTTGATGCCGCTGAAGTAGGCACGATCAGGCAAGCTCTACTGTCAGTCTTGTGTTGTGCCAGGTAGAGTTTTCAGGTTTCTATATCCCTGCTGATGTTATGCCCCATGTTGCTACTATTGTATTAGATAAACCCTATTTTTTATCATCATGAAGGTGTCCGGATTGATGGATAAGTCTGTATACTAGGATCGTTGTGGGGCTGCAGCACATGGTCCTTGTGGCAGTTAGGATAGAGTTCCGGACTATCAAGGATTGGCAGTTAGGATAGCATCTTAGACTGGCATCTTAGACTGACATCTTAGACTAGCATCTTAGCAGCATCTTAGCATATGCTTGGCTGGCTAGCAACCTATAAGTATGTATCCCTAACCCCTCAGGTTGGCATGACATTGAGTGAGAAATAAACCAACGAAAATTGTCCCAACTCTCCTAAGTGTCATCCACAACTATCAATGCTCAGGTTCAAAGGTCTAACACGGATCCCATTTTTGTTACCAGAAGGCCCACGACACGGAGCTCCATTGATTTATTGTTTGCTGCTCATGATGCGTAATTAAAGTTTCTCTCTGCAATCTACTCTGCCATGAATTATTTCAGAGTTACATCCAGAAGGTTGTAGGTTCCTTTTTTGGATAGCGAAAAGCGGCAGGGTTGTAGGTTGCTTGGAAGAACCCGACCGATTTTTCCATCCGCATCTCTTTTGGTAGACAGAGTTCAGTAAACAGACAACAACCTTCAGAATTGCATATAAGTCGCACTGTATCAGAATTGCATTTTGTTTTCTTTCACATCAGCACAGAGGATAGGTGTGGCCTCTTGTATTTCTGTGCATGCATTGGAGTACAAATCTCTCTGAAAGTGAAACGATGAGTTCTTTCCTGTTTGATGTCACGATCTTCAGGGAGTCGGCTCCCTTTGATGTTCTTCGGGGAGTTGGCTCTGCACTTGATGCTGAAGCAAGCCTATCACCTACCAGGCTTTCGATCTTTCGCCATTATCAGGAGCCCTGTCAAAGGAAATTAAAGCTTCGCTGTGTTTTACGTGTGACAATGCAAAAACAAAGAAACTTATCTATGAGATCCTGTAACACTGTAGCCTATGAGACCAAGTCTCACGCGAGACCCATCCTGATGGATGACATGTGGCATTCACAAATCACAAAGCATCTTTGTGATTTGTGAATGTCATGTGTCATCCATCAGGACGGGTCTCACCTGCTAATCGTGAGACCTGGTCTCATATAATTTTTTTCCGTCTTCTAGCGGGCGGTTGAAGAAGTTTGCCGCAGGCTAAACACGAGCACATGAAGATGCCGGGCCTCCTCCAACCACTTGTCGATACCCACTGCCCCTCAAAAAAAAAAAAACCGAGTCAGGACAAGACTTGACCATGGATTTCGTCTGAGGGCTAAGACATCATCGTGGTGGTGGTTAACCGTTTGACCAAGTACACACACTTTGTGCTCCTCCGACACCCCTTCACCGTTGCCCAAGTAATCAAGGCACATCAAGCTTCACGATGTTCCTCATACCATCGTCTTCGGACCGTGACCATATCTTCACGAGAGTGATGTGGCGCTCCCTCCTTGAGGCGGCGTGTACCAAGCTCAATTTTAGATGACGGTGTATCACACACAAACTGATGGCTCAAGTGAGCACGTCAACTAATGCTTGAAGATGTACCATCAATGATTGCCCCGGGCAATGGTGATGTAAGTGGCTTCCGACTATAGATTCTTGTATAACTCCACTCACATCCCCTCGCTCAACTTTTCTCCATTCAAAGCTTTGTACATCAAGGAGCCCAACTTGGTTGCGTAATTTTAAATAGTGGGCTATGCCAAATCATAATAGCGGCACACCGCTCAAACAGGTATAGCAAGACTATAGCCCGCTATTTTGTAATGTTATTGCACAATTGTACATGAATAGAAGTACCATTTAGTGACACCCTGCTCAAACCATTATAACATTGCTATATCGGCTATTTAAAACTTTGCTTGGGTGGGCTACCGGATTTGCCTCTACACCTACCAGACATGGGCGCTGGCGACGAGCTGGATTGGATGTCGCACAATGACATCCTTCGTGCACAACTGGCTCACAGTCAAGCGCACTTGAAAAAGAAGGCGTATAGGAACCACACCGAGCGCTTGTTCAAGGCCAGCGAGCAAGTCATGTTGAAATTGCAACTGTACATGCAATCCTCCATGTCAAGCCGCCCCTACCCCAAGCTTGGGTTCAAGTTCTTCGATCATACTCTGTCGAGCAACACGTCGGCACACTATCATACAAGCTCACGCTACCGGATAACAATTTCATCCACCCCATCTTCCGCATGTCGCAGGTCAAGCCATTCACCCTCGACTACACGCCGGTTTTCACTGAGCTTTCACGTGCTCACTTCCTATCTCAATAAGAGGGGGGGGGGGGGGGGGGGGAGGAGGGGGGGGGCTCTTTGGTGGTCCAAGTCCGCTGATCATCTCTATCACCGGACTTAGCTAACAAGGAAGACTAGCTACGCAGTCCTTGCGTCATCGTCCCGAGCGCGCGCATCGGCCGTCTGCAAGCATTGGCGCCACCAGGGACGGAGCCAGAATTCTAATATAGGGGGGAGGGGGGGGGGGCAAGGTTTTCCGTGTGGTGACTGACTGAAAAAAAAATGTACAGAGATGGTTGTGGCTTAGGTTCATGAAAGATTTCATCAAGAGAAGAAAACATGTGGTGGCTTTGAACAATTTATTTTTTACTAAAAGTTGTAAAAGAAATACAAAGGGTAATTCACATGCTAATGAACTAAATCTTTCTGCTGCTGGAACGGATAAACAATGCAAAATCTTATCTCATGGGTTAGGACTCAGGAATATTTCCTAATAACAACTTTTATGTATACAGTTTGTGTTGTTCCAATCCTTTAGTTCTAAAGGTACAGAGTAATCTAATTATAGGGAGGGAGTATAACCCAAGGATGGAGTAAAGAGAATGAGAAATGAAGAGTAACATAGTCTTACTTGCCTCATCGCCGATCATGCTAGCTGCGCGGCTGGTCGGCCGGCCGGCCGTGCATCCCCACAAGCTTTGGATCGCCCCTTGCCCCCTTCGACAGTCTAGATCTTGATTTAGGAATTGCACGGTGAATATGGAACTGCCCTACACGGCGGCTATACCTTAGAGTTAGCGATAGCATCGGAGGCAAGTAAAAGGAAAGAAAACGAGCACTAATTACGTCCTTTGTCTTCCTGTTGTGGGCTGCTGCAGGGGCCTGCTATAGATGGGCTTTATAGTTTTGCACTTCACGTGGTTAGGGGGGGCAAAGTTAGCCAAGCGTTCATTATTTTCCCTAATTTTTACCAGCTACTTGATCGTTATTACGTACTAGTAGTATGCCCGTACGTTGCCACGGGCTTCTGAAATATATTGCTGAAGGTATATAAAATAATCCATGTAAAATATCACAGGAAGAAACAATATAGCATGGACACAATTGCATAATAATTGAAGTCTACTTCACTTGTAATGTAAATTGATAACAAAAAAGCAAATTGACGATGTATACACATAAATCGATGATCCAACTAAAAATATATTACAAATTATTCAAATCTACTTGATGCGCTTAAGAAATTCTCGCACAATATCAAGAAAGTTTTTTTCTTCATTCGCACGATGCTTGAGCAAGTATAATAAAAACTGTTTTCTCAACTCATACCCATCATGCAAAAACAATAGTAAAACACCCATGCGTTGCTACGGGTTGCTACGGACAACAATGCATATAAATGAATCAAAGAAACAATTAAAGTCGTATTCACGTCTAAGCTTATTTTTTTTCCTCATACGTCCGAATGTGTTCGAACATCAAACGGGCTACTACAACCGTCTTGATAGTCCGGGTGCCCCAAATCCGGCCCATATATAAGAAAGAAATGTTGCTATCCAAGACTATTCGTGATGTTATAATCCAACATGTGAAACCAACGCAAAACCCCACCACAACGACACACCCTCTCCTTTTCTCATCGGACCCTCCCCTTTCTGCTCTGTTTCCCGCCGTAGTGGGTGACGTCCGCCTCACTTTCACCATGACACCCTCTCTCCTTCACACCATACTTCCTCATAGACCGTTAAGGAGGAGTCCCCCGTAATGCCTGCCCCGCTCTCTGCCATGATCCCCTCCCCCGTGTCCGTGTGTTTTCACCACTGCCATGGAGGAGGTATTGCGCCGCCTGTGGCGCCCCGAAAGCCAAGAATGCAAATTTGTAAGTAAACATACCAAACCCAACCTCCGTCCCGCTCACTCTTATCACAAAATCCATCAACTTGTATTTAAGTGAGCCGATGATCAACATCGCCGTGGCCGGCCAGCAGCAAGGGATAAGGGCGGCAACCACCTTCCCATCTTAGTGCTAGTACCTCCTGGTTCTATACTGGACCCACCCTTTATCCCGGGCTCTACAACGGTAGCTCCACACTCATGTGTTCTCATGGAAAAGAAAGCTATGCATAAAAATGTTCGTCCAGAGCATGAAAAATGTCAATGAAAAATGTCAATGGTTCTCTCCTCTTCCCTCCTCGCGCGCACATTCCCGATTCAATCAGATATTAGTGAATAAACCAAATAGATAATTAAACGACATGTCTGAAGCACACACACACAACACACAACACACACTATATATACATGGTAATACTATTCATCACCCAGGGTGGAGTATAAGTTATTCTTCACCCGAGGTAATATTACAATCGGTTCATAAATAAATTTCATTTTGTTTACAGAGGGAGTACATTAGTAGTCTTTTTAGAGATACATGAGTATTTATTCCTAGTAATAGAAATTAGCAATTTAGCATAGTACAACCATAATCTTGGAGCCGTCTATCATTTCGATAATAGGTAGTTGCTATAAATGCAATTATGATGACTGTGTTAAGAATTTGCACAAAGCAACCCTTTTACAAACTGAACAAAATAACAAGTCAATCCCATTCACACTGCAACTGATTCATGCATTAAGGAATGGCACACAAAGTAAATAGGAATCCAAACTAACAGCAAGGGACGACAACATGGATGCTATCTTATTCCTTTCCAGGTGGATATCAACCATATCCGTCGGGATGCATGAAATAGTCCTATTCTTTACAACTTTATAAAAAGCTAAATTTAATCCAAAAATAATTATGAAGAGAGGCTAGTAAGTAAAACTAAGTCATGACTAAACTATTGAAGGGAGAAAATGATTGTTTTTTTTCAAAGATAAATAACCCAGTATAATAACCAGTGGCATTGTGCAAGCATCGACAGCAATACAAATAGCAGTAGCCTCTCAATCCTTTGCTATCTCTCTAAAGCTCTCTACTACTCTCTTTTATTCCTCTCCCAAGACCACACACGGCAGCAACAGCACGCTCAATATCTCTTCTTCCTCCCAAAATCAGCAGCCACTCTCTTCTTCCTCTCAAATCGAACATCAATAGCCCAGGCACCACCGACCACCACACCTATCACCTTCCGCAACCGCCTGGTCGTAACTGCTACTGCTAGCGGGCGTGTGTAGGAGGAAATCAGGCTGCCCCAGCTATAAGTTGAATTGCCCGTTTATTACTGAACCAGAAAATTACATATTTTATATTTGATCAGCAACCTGCTTGGATCATCAAGAAAATAGCTTAGCTTGCCCAGAAGACATGTAAATTGCTAGACGTGTTCAAACTATTATCTACATGAATCTAGACGTGTTGTTGAGGAATATATGAAAATGATACATAGTAAAAGTCATAATTCTGTCCCAATTATCAACTTTCTGTACTTCACATACAAATTTAATTGATAAGAAATAAACTAATCAAGGCAGCCAATTTTTTTACCGAAAAGTCTGTTGGTTAATGTTTTCTTCATCCACCATGACCTACTCTGTTTTCCTGCAAAATCCACAACAACAAAACTAATCTTTGTTTCTATGATGCATGACATTGAATAGATAGCACAAATGGTCAACCGAATAGTCATCTCACGATCCAAGTGGCCAAGCCCTTCTTCCATCTCCTCCCGCCCGGTTAATCACATGCAAGATCTTTATATATAGTTGGAAGCAGATGCATTGCTAGAACTCTTTAATCAATATAACGTTACTATGTATTTCTTTTCTCTTTATCCCTTCTTCCCTCTCCTCCCGCCCGGTTAATCTTCTCTAATTATTTGTTTTCAGTTTTCTTGTCAAGCTTCTAGAAAAAAAATCACTCGTGCGACTGCTTGGATCATTGTTTTAGTGGCAAAGAAAATTGAAAGATGAGACGATACCTTGATAATAATATGTGCAGATCCACTTGTGCGACTGCTTAGGTCATTGTTCAAATACATTCCCCAAATGGGCTTGCTGTTCATGGATCACAATTCAACACTTGCATTACACTTGAAATGGATTTAATCAGTCAAGAATTGTTTAATCACAAAGCATGGCCGACAGTTCGAGTAGTCTAAGGTGATGATATACAAAATTAATAATAATATAGAGCAATTATAATGCCTTGGGTATATATTCCAGACTATCCCGCAGATCTAGGTTGATCCTTAATGGCACTTATACACAATAGTAAGTGATTTTACTATAGAAATTATAAAAAAATGATTTGACTACAGTGATTTGTTAAAAATATGCTATTGTGAGGATCAGATCGATGTGCTCAAACAAGTGTTTTCACCATTCCAATTCCCATTGAATTGATCCTTGATTCTTCTTTAAGGTAATGTTGAGTAGGAGAGTCTACTGTATATTTCATCAAGTAGCTGATCCTTGAATCTGGTGCATACCTATAAGAAAGAACACATATTTATGTATATTCCATCAAGTATATGTCAGAAATATTAACAAGCGAAGTTGAATGTAAACCTGTGCAGTTTGACCTCAAGTCCCACCATCCTAGAAACAGATGGATCATCATCCTTGTGTATGGAGTGCTTTTCATCCTTGCTCTAGAAACAAATTTGTAAGTATGACTTTATTCCAGCATACTGCCCCTTGATATGTTTTGCTTATGTAGAAATGCTTTAAAAAATACTCATACATATTTCGTTCTTTATGTGCTGAAGTAAAAGTAGCTACTATCCATATAAACACAAGTGATTCTGTTCATCTAAAACACATCAGGAAATGTAAACAAAAGACATATTGGTGAAATTTAGATCTTAGACTGAATATCTGAAACAAACAACAGGAGCAAGTCTCAGTCCAAAAATACTGCCTACAGCTAACATGTTACAGAACATAAAACTAACACATACACCTTATCAAGTGGCCACCTAGTCACAGTAGCTCATGTGTTTTTTAAGCTCATTCCTGGAGAAACAAGACATCCACTTTAATAGTAAACTCACACTGTTTATTTTTTCGGAACATGAGCGCTGCTCATATGAAGTAGGATGCATGTACGACATTAATTCAATGTTCAGTCAGTCGAAGGAGAGAGAATGTCAGTGTAAATACACATAGAATCCTATCGGTTCTCAATGTTCCGGACAAAATGATGTTGGCAGGTTGCTTTCAACATCATTATACCGATGATGTTCTATATAAGACCTCAACCATCGAGCGAGATTAGAAAACGTTGATATTTGGATTTTTATTTATAAAAATTCTTTGAGACCCCCCACATTCCAATTCCCATGAATCATTCAAGTAACCTCTGACCGATAAAATTCGAAATGTTGAGATTAAAAATAAAAACAGTAGAGCAAGCCATTAGATTGCAAAACTTAATAACAAAACATCATACAAATTACGACACCTACAGGATGGAGTAGAAGCTCACCTGGAGCTTAGGTGTTTTGCCCGCCATCTACACTCTGAATAAAATGGATGGCGATGAGCAAGGGGAGGGTCGAGAGGGCAAGCGGAGGAGCACGCGCAAGGGATCAGACCTGCTGCAAATTCCTGCACAAAAGGCGACCCTCTACTTAGTTTCTGTAGATTCAGGCTCTACAGAAAGTCAATACACAAACCAACTAAGACCATCAGTTTCAAGCTTACTCGAAATAAGAAAATGATACGTGAATAATATCTCTTATACAATATCTAGATTAGTCAAATCCACCGATTGATCAAAAATGGAATATGTTTCAGTTAACGATATTGATAGAAAAATTTCTGTGTGTGCTCAGTAGGCAAAGGATACGCAACATACATGTCCTCTGAAGCTAATGTGAAATCATCTTGAGTAATAGGCAACCACACCATAACAGGATTAATAATTTTTGAAGCAAGCTAACAAAATCTGTGAATAAGTATTATGGTTCAGACGAAGACAAAGGAGAGAAGTAATTATTATTCAAATTTTAGTGTCATTTTGAGAAAATGATCAGACAATAGCATGATTTTGAAAAGTATTTGTGTGCATTTTAGTGTGCATGAACTACTTTTGTTTTCCATTGGAATTTTTTTATGCTTTAGAGCCGCCCCACCTTATTTATTTTTCATCCTCCGCCATCCAGTGCATATTATCGAAGTATTGTCTCTTCCACAACTCAAAAGAATTACAAAGATTTTCATACAAAGTTTTCAACCTTATCAAATTCTGAACCAGCAACAGATTGACACTTACCTACTATTTTTTATATTATGAAAACACGAAGATAGTCTTGCCCACACACATTTGGGATTTTATCGGTGGATGCAATCAATGTACAAGTCTTGTATTTCTTGGATCAGGCCCAATCTACATTTTTATCGGTGAAGCTTGTATTTGTTTCTTTTTCGAGAAATGTATGTGCATAAATTGATATCAAAATTATCAAAGTTTAAGATGTGGGAATTATATATATTTCCGGCTATGTTCAACTTTTTTGAAAAAATTATTTTGTCTCATTGCAATGCACGGGCATTGAGCTAGTGAAAAACAAAATAGCCATACACATTCCTGCAATTTTTTAAATTAATAATATAAAGAATATAGTGATAACAAAAATAAATGTTTCTATTATGAATTCATTACCCGTCTATACTCGTTGGAATGCCAAACGGAAGTAAACGTTGTCATTTAGATATATTGGAATTCCAACCCGACAGCTTTATTTCGAGTGCTTCTTTGAAATCCCTTGCAAAACTTTGCATGTCTTCAAACATTCATCATCTGCTCCCTCCTAAAAGTTATAGGGAGTTAACTTTTAGGGTTAGGGCTGGTTCCAATAACCTTTAACTCCTCAAAATTTGAGTTGAACTTGGAGTGTCTTTTGAGGACTTAAAATTTAGGGAAGCACTATAGATGCCCTTACTTCTCAGATTACATTTCCAAATTTAATCAATAAACATTATGTACAATCTCAGCAGATAGCGAATGAGTAATCTATTGTCAGGTCTCATGTAATCTCTCTCACACTATCTGCATCCAAGAAAGGATGAACACAGAAGAAATTGAACTAAGCACAATTGGTAATGCAACAAAATAACTATATCCTATTATTTGAGGGAGATTTTTCCTCGGTATTTCCAAAATCAAACGCCACCTATACTACTAAAAAAACTAAAGAATGTAAAATTATGTCCTCTAGCAGCAGAAGAGGGTTTTGCAGGGAAGAACATAAGATAGATATCTTAAGCTTGTACCCTAGATATGAGGTTGTTCCATGTCCTTCTTCCTTAGCCTATCGGCAATGGTGAAGGTCATCTCGAGCGACTGTGACGCATTCAGCCTGGGGTCGCAGTGTGTGTGGTAGCAGGAAATGAGATCATTTCAGGTCATTGTGTTGGATTGAACAATGCACTCTGTAACGTTCTGCCATGTCATTTCCAGGTGAACCCTTCCAGGGTAGCTCCCTCTCACTCATGGACATCAAACAAAGCCTCAGCCTGCACAACCATAAGAAACAGTGAAAATTCAGAACCATGCAATGCCAAAGTTGACAAGTCCAAACAATGCTATTGGATGTCTAAATGGCATGTGGTTCCGTAACAACTGACGTGAAAAATCAGATATAGGTAGGTTGTTCTATGTCGAATTATGCAAAAAGTTATCATGCTTATCCGGATTGCATCGAATGGTCCTGTCTTGAACCTGCAAGATGCGCTGATGGTGTTCCGGTGCATGGGATCGCTGACCCAGGTGACAATCAGCCCTGCTTAACGCACGACTCTGATCATATGGGGAAGCTTGTCATGGATCTTCTCAGCCCCCATCCTCGTGATTAGTGCCAGCCTCTCGGGCTTGTTGTGGGGATTCAAAATCTCACACGGTTTCACAAGCTCCGATGATCAAGCTTATCACTCACCTGTATAGCATAAATGAAGTCATTAGATTTGTCAATTGATTTTTTTCCGTCTAAAACAGTCATAAGATTGTGACTAACAAGATTTTTAAAACACCCAAACTAATGCTCTTCATGGTTGTTGAAACACATCATTTTTCATGTCCTTAACAATATATGACAAAGATGATTATCAACAGATAAATATTATACATAAGCGTGTAGGCCACAAAACTAAAAGATCTATACATGACTTGTGAAACATTGACTAATGGCCGCCATATTTTTATTGGTTTCATTATCACCCAAACAGATAGGTTGTAAGAACAGGTGACAATATAAGTCGTATTTACTGCACTTCTATAGTTGTGTCATCTATCAACCATAAAGAAAAAAAGCAACAGGCGAGGGAGTCGACCATTCCTTAGTGAACCCCTCCCGCCCATGCATGTTGTCACCAAATGAAAAGCATTTTCCCCTTCGCTAGTTACAACCACCGTGTGATTTCTTCCAACAGCTGCTGGAATTATGTTGTATCTGCAGAACTGACAACTTCTAATTAGCATTTGGAAACATGTCGAGAAAACATGTAATGTTGTTGGACTGTTAAGTTCAAGTATGTTGGATGCTATATGTTCATGGATTTAGCAATACCATACACACATGTTTACACAATTAAAATGAAGGGCAGTGCATACTATTCTCTTAGTTTCATAGTTTAGAAACAACAGCTGGAGGTTACGCAAGAGTGTCCCCATGCCCCAGCTGCCCCTTCTGCTAGAAATAACAGTGGTAAGTAAGAAACGTAACAAAAATTAAGCACGGACTCGTATGTATACCTGCAAGTCTGCAGCCAAAAGCCTTGACACACAAGAACAACAATAATAGCGAACCTGCTCGAGTCTGGGCATATACACTTGACTTCACATGCAAATCTATTCACTATATTTTTTTACCCATAAATCGCTCTTCATCATCTTATTTCTCCAACAGCTATGTCTGCATGACCAATCCAAGTTCACCACCTCTGTTAATGACAGATCCAACTCACAATCCCCCTTCCACTTCCACCAACACACTTAAAATTTTGAACACTTACCGGTGCACTTGTCTTCCACAGCTCATTAAAGTGGAACCTCAATATTTACATGGTGTAATGCAACTTCTCGAACTTCATCCTGGCTCATTAACTCCACCACAGAAGCGCAAACACAAAATAATGATTATACTGTGTAGAACAAAGAACAAAAATGACTTCACATGCTAAATAATGATTCTGACAAGGACATACTGTTTTGAGAAGCTGATCAATACTCGTAAGATCTGCAGTAGGTACAGATGTTGCAGAAGTTGATGTACTTTCTGAAGCTTCCCCAAAGATATCACTGTCATTCACCAGGGCAATCAACATAGCCTATTGAACACATTCAAATGTCACGTTCAGTATTGATAAATTGAGAATTATTTATTTACAACTCGTGCAAGGTACTTTGTTCAGTTTTCTTCATATTGATAAGGAGAGGAGCATATAGTGTTATTTAAATATTTCGGTCTTAGAGCTAGTCTCACAAAAGTTATGGACTTTTTACACCATGAGACAGATACTTATTTAGAAGCTATGCGACACGATGATTGGATATGCGCCATAACTCACCTCACCACAAAGTTCTTCAAAGAAACTCTTTACATCTAATTGAGTAACCTGCAGAGAAAACATGTAAATTGTAATTAAACATCTGATTTGATTGCGGTGTCTTGAAATAAAAAAATGTAAGATGAGCAAGTGAAAGACAATACGATGTCAAAGTAGAACATGAGTGTGTACCTTCTTATCCATATTTTACAATAAACCGTTTATAAGACCATTTCTTTCTAATCCTCCATCTACGGGCCAGGAAGAATAGGATATTGTTGTTAGTATTGTGGATAAGTAGAATAGAGCTGGCAGAAGGTGAAACATCAAACAACCTACCACCGGAAGAATTTCTGGATTCACAGGTAAGATAGTTGTCTTTGAAGGCAAGACTCTAACAGGGTAGAACCCAAGCATTGTGCTACCAAGGTTAAGTGCAGCTCTAGCACCCGCTATATTAAATGTGCCATGTATCAAACCATCAATTAACTGCTGAAAACGTAAATGTAGCATCTGAAGATATAATAATACCTTCTGCACCGAACTCGATAAATGCAAACGTATCAGCAAATCTTTCGTCTGGCACCTAACATATTGTCAAAATTATTAGATCTAACACGCACCCAAGAATATAGCTATGCACACTAAGACAATTGTCAATCACCCACGGTATGGTCCGGTTCAGAGACATAAACGGTTCGTAAAATGCTGTCTGGCCTCCTCATTCATGTAAAAAATGGATCTTAGTGCACAGGAAATAAATCTTCACCTGAGATTGAAGAAAGAAAATATGATGAGCTCACCTTAGACCTGACCTTGCCTTGAAGAGAGACGTGTCGATGGCCGAACCAATAGAATTCCAACAAAGAAATGATGCATTTTTTGATTACTAATTAAGCATCTCTGCGGTTAAAAGATTCCAGGCTCCTACTGTATTCATCGGCCACGGAAAACTGAATTCGTTAACTGAATCACATAAATAGAAAGCGCTTGCTCAAGGGCGGTACTTAGTATTAACTTTCCCATAATACCTAATAATAAAATCAAATAGGCATTGCACCAATGGGAATAAATTGAGAAGATGCACACATATTAATAGGATATGGAACAAAGATGTTTACTAAATGATATTTAGGCCAAGAAAGCGGTATAACAGTATCATTTAGCCTCAATAATTAGTGTTAGCATCTATTCAGAACAGTAGCCAGACAAACAAGACACTCAACACCAGGATCTCCATGCCACTACGCCACCTCCTTTGTGTCTTCCAGTTGAAAATATGCCCAATAAATTATCAAACAAACAACAGATGCATAGGGAGAAGCTAATCTTATTTACTAACAAAAGAATCACACACCCAGTTAAAAGCATTGAAGGTATAAAGTTAAGTACTGTGAGTTCGATCTTGAGTGACAGTTTTTTTTGCCAAGGTGTATTAGGATAACAAAAATTGCGCAGGGAATTAACATGCGATTTTGGCTTAGGCCTTTAAGAACAGTGTATAAACATAGCTAATAAACTGAAGTAGCACATAGGATCAATGAAATTGGTGGAGGTGAATATCCACGCCCGATGGGTAGCATGATGTAGAGAAGTGGAAGAAGAATGTCCGTCTCCCGTATAGGTTTTAATTATCCGTGTATTCTGCAGAAAACAGTGAACATGCATGAGCTTCAAGACCATGGTTCGTACCTACTAAAGATCGATTCGAAGCAGAGGAAGAGGAAGCAGGTGCAGTATTGAAAGAACCTGAACGAACAACAAATGTTTTGGCAGCCATCGTTAGGATAGTAGGAATGCGCAGTGACGGAGCAAATCATACACAACAACAATTTAGACAGGCACGCACACACAATATCAAATAAGACATGCACGCGCCTTGGAATAGAGCAATGCGCTGCATACCTGGGTGGCCGCACGGAGGTGGAGGGGGCTGTCGCCGTCGTACCGCTGACGGACAGATTTGCTCCCGGTTGCGCTTCTCCATGGGCTCGCTGTCTCAGTCTCCCTCCTCTCTTCATCTCGTCCTCCCCTCCCCTTCTCAGCCCAAGGACGACGACGGGGACGGCTCTTGGTTGCAATTCTCCATGGGCTCGCCGTCTCCCTCTCCCTCCTCTCTTCATCTCGACCGCCCCTCCCCATCTCAGCCCAAGGACGACGACGCAGACGGCCATCTCCGTGGCCGACCAGCTCCGGCCGGCGCTCAACCTAGCACGACAAAACGAGAAATCGGTGGCGGCGATGAGAACCTGCGGAGGGGGCTGTGGTGCGGGGTGCGGGCGTGGGCGGCAGCTGCAGGTGGAGGGTTGCCACGGGCCAACAAATAGATCTATCACGCAGGTGATCAGGCCCCGCATGAGATCCCACGGCGGATTGTCAGTGAGGTCGGCGGCGGCGAGGAACTTGAAAGAGGGCGGACGCACGAGTTCCGACTGCGGTTTGTCCGTCAGGTCGTCCGCGGCGGCGGCGGCGGTGGCTACGAAGCTGTCAGGGCGAGGGGTTCGGGAGTACGTGATCGCACGAGGGGAGGGGATCGTGATCGCACGAGTGGTTTTTTTTCTACGTGCGGGTTTTTTTTGTTGCGTGCGGGTGAGGTGGGGATGTGGGAGATCGATGAGAGGTGGGAGTGAGGACGAAAAAAAACCGGACGAAAATGGTGGGACGAAAATAAAACCCGGAACGCAGCCTACCAACTGAGACATTAGGAGTAGAGAAAAACAAAATCGTTACGTCCCCGCGCCACCTCATCTCAGACCCCGGATTCCGCCGCCGCCACCGCCGCAACCCTCCTCTCCTCGGTCACTTCGAAAGATCTCAAGGTTTGTCATTCCGACCTGCTCTGGAGGCCCCCAATCGCGTCCCTCCCGAGCGCTTCTCCTTGCTGTGCGACGTTGCCACGTTGGCGACCGCTTTTGTTGCAGATCCCTTGGATGCCGCCATGGTCTCGTGCTTATCTTACTTCAGAAGCGTCTCCAGGTCCTTGTGTGGAATCCCATCACCGGTTACCAGTACCGCGTCGATATTCCCAGGGGGTGACACATGATGCGAATAAGGCCATGATCAATGGCGCGGTGCTTCCTGCTGCCGGAGACATCCAACACTTCCAGGTGGTCTTGGTGGTGGCATACAACGACGACAAAGAACACAGACGAGCAGTCGCCTGCAATGGGGAAGTTTCATCTCAACACCCCTTCCATACCAGGCTTATGGGAGTAGTTTCCCCACCTTCGTTTATAGGGATGATGCTGTGCTGGGAATTTGGATGGACATGGAATTCTCGAGTTTGATTTGGAGAAGCAAAGGCTAGCTGTAATACAGGTGCTAGTGGATATGTGTGGCGGGAATAGCTGCCAGCTTATGCGGACAGAGGGTGGTGTGGTGGGTTTCCTCTACGTGTCAGACTCAGACTGCTGCACCGCCCAGTTATGGAAAAGGATGACTGATTGTGAATTTGTGATGGTGCTGCCTCATGGGGGCTTGCAAGAACTATTGAACTGGACAATCTACTTTCCCTCAAAGGAGAGGAGAAAAGGCACATAGTGATGCTAGGGCTTGCTGAAGACAATAATGCAGTGTTGCTGTGGACAGTTATCGGCGTTTTCATGGTCCATCTTGAGTCATTGAAGTTTAAGAAGCTTTTAATATATATGGCCATGTCTCACGCTCATCCCTTCGAAAGTGTCTACACTGCAGGTAAAACCATGCCCTACATTTGCCGGTTAGAACAAAACCAAGTTATGTTTCGATAATTGGCTGATGAAACTGTTCACATCATTTTGTGTTAAGCCAACAATTTGAAGTAGTGCCATATCATTTTTTTTCTTTTGCTGCTGCATGACCTCTTCAGCGTATAGTGATGATGTTCTGCAGTGTCATGTTTTGATGCTTGTGTAGTGGGTTTTAATTGGAATGATTACGATGTTAGAAAAAGAATTCTGTTAGTGGTATCTAATTTACTTTATGTTCTGTAGCCTGGCGATTTCTGTTATATGAATATCCATACAATAAAACAAACATTACATGTGTTCAAGAAAATAGACAATGATTAGCAAGATTGGGAATTTTTTGTAGAATAATAGAACTGAGTGTCTACTTGCCTGCCTATTGATAGATGCAAGATGTCTAATGGTAGTGTTTGTGCATAGCTGCAGTCCCATTTTTTTGACTGATGGGATTCACATCAGTTGGATTGGAAGTTGACTACATGAAAAACCAGCTTGAACCAACTAGGTAGCTCAATAGGTACATTTGGGAGCTTAATTAGGCCTAGTTAAACTTCTCCCATTCAGTATTGTTAACTCTGCTGATATTGCTAGTTCAATCCATAATAACCATTTGGCTTTAAATTTATGAATGATTGTTCATTTATCACTTGTAGGACTACCATTTTAATGATAATTTAAATCATGATAACTTACGTTGCCAGATTTTGTTAGTATGAGTATATTTATTCCAATATGGCGTGGAACGAGCTTAAGAATAGGTACAGATGTGAGCTTATCTAAATACCTATTTGATGCCTGCTGGTTTCTGTGTGTCTTCCGTTGGAATGTCTTCATTGCTTAGATTTTGGAGCATAATATCCCCTTTTCTGGTTTATTGCTAGCTGATACTAGTTACATTGTTCCTCGTACATCAGTTAAAGAAATAGGAAAGCTTCAGCAGTGTCATTAGGATAGGGCTACAGTGGGACTGACTTGAGGATCGATTAAGCCTTGAACTCCTTCCCCTTATCCTTACTGCAGCGGTCATATACTCTGCTCACATGACACTTTGTTTGTTTCATTGTTTGACTTCTTATGCTTGAAGAAACATGCGCTGGTGGTGCACCCAACGGGGCTGAGCTTTTGCTCAATACGTAAGATGATTGTCCAGTGGGATATGTTATTTGATCTACTGGTCGAGCAGGTATGTTTATCTTCTGCATGTGTATTGAGTTATATTACTTGCTCTTAAAAAATGCATTGCTTTCCTTTTACTACCATGTCTCAAGTATCAAAGTACAAGAGCGGATTGTAAGATTTTCTCTACAACCTTTTGCTCAGTCGATTCCCACATTGCCACCTCCCATAATTCTGCCTTTGATAGCAGGTTGTGTCTTGAATCTTTTCTCAAGGACCTGCTTCCTCATCCCCTCTTCAATAACTATGTTCTATTTCTTATGCTTTCAGTCAGCCCCCTTCTCTTACATTTTCACTGATGTTCTGCCCCCTCTCTACTGGATGTGCTCTTTTGTTTGCACTCCCTTCCATCCTGATTAGTACTTCCCAAGTTCCTTCTGGTGGTGTGGGTTCTCTCTCTAGTTCTTTTGATGACTGGCGATTTAGGACCCTTCGTCATTCCCCATGTGTGCATATGTTTGTGCCTGCTCAAAGATGGCAATGTTGTCATGTTAAGTAGTACCCCCTCTGTTCCAAAATACTTGTTGTGGTTTTAGTTCAAATTTGAGGACAAATAAACTACTAATCATTTACCGTGCATCAGGGATATATTTGTTGCTTATTTCTATTCGTTGATACATGGCATTTAGAATTTTTAAAGCGTTTTTAAAGCGGCCATGGGTCTATGAAGTTCTAGTGTGATTTGCAAGCAGTCCTGCGTATGCAAATAATTGACAACTGACAATACACGATCATTTGTTTTCAACTTTCTTTTTTTTTATATGGACTTATAGCATAGCCATGCCATTTCACATTCCTGCTTATTTTTGGATCATTATGATACATAGTGAACTAACGATTTTCACAGTACTTGATGAGTATGCCCTCGTCAAATAGTATGCTGCTGCTTGCAGTTATTGTAGCTTTCTGAAGGATTATTCTAGTTTTCGGATGTTTGGTTAAACATTTCCTCAGCTTGTCACTTGTTGTCCGCCAAACTTTCTTTTAAAGAAGCCTTTCATTAATAACTTGCTCCAGCTAAATCACTGGAGACTTGACATAGTACATGCTCTGGAATATCATCTGACCAAAGAGAGGCGCTGGAATATCATCAGACCAAAGAGAGGCTCTTCCTCAAGAAGGTAAGAGCCGAGCCAAATGTAGCTGGATGTAGGGATGCAGAGCGGCGCCCGATCCGTCCCGCTCTGTAGTTAAATCATGTTAGTTGTAAAAATTGTTACCAATTGAGTTCGCTTTGAACTAATTCCTACTTTTGCGGGCTTATGCGGGACACCGTCCTGCATCCCTAGCTGGATAGTCTGCTAATCTATTACTGGGCCTTGGCAGAGCTGCAATTTGAACTGAACTAACTCAGGAACTATCACCATTGCGCAGATATTTGATCTGTCATAAATGATGTCCTCGAGGATAATTTTAGTCAACTCCGAGCATAGCAGTGCATCTGACAGCCATCATGCATGCAATGGCTTCAGTTTGTAATTGGCCATTAGCCAACAACATAATTTGGACCGATGGAAGTAACAATTGATAAGACGATGTGCGATCATTTGCTTGAGGCTTGTACTACATGAATTTCTGAAATTGGATTTGTTAGTTACTACCTTGCTCATACATTTCTAAAAGTATTCCTGAGAGCTAGACACCAGATGTTTCTACTTTGCTACCCCATGGGTTCCTCATGTGCCCACTGTCTTTTAACTTCTGCTAAAATTCAAAGTTGGAGGTTTGTGCCAGTACACTACAAGTTATGTGCTGTTTTTCTCTGTTTCTGTTTGTGTGCGTTGTCTAATTTTTCTGACATCGATGTTTTAATTATGGAGCTTTCTGGCACAACTTCGACAACAGTGAAGCCAATGTTTACTGTTTGATTCACACCAGACTTTATGAGAATAACTCCAATGGCTTTTCCTGAATGAATAGTACAAATTGTTTGACTCATGATATTTCTTGCTTTGCAGGTATCTCGAGTTACATTCCGTTGGCTGAGAAGCATAAATGGGTAGGTTCTTCCATTCTGTTTGCTTGAGGCAGAGATTGACCCTCCACATAACATGTACCGGTCAGCTGTGAAGCGGACCTGTAGGAATTAATCGCCTATTTTGCTAACTCCTGTCTATCTAATTTCTCTAGACACTTTCAACAGGCATGAAGGTTAAAGGCACATTCACTCGCCTCGGTTAATTAGTACTCCCTACTTACCTTGTGGTTCATTTAATTTGCTTCATGCTTTTTTAAAACCATGCTGGTTGCGACAAGCTAGCCTGTGAATTATGCTTGCATTTTAGTGTGTGCGCCTGTTTGCATGTGTTTGAGGAGTATCCATTATTGTTGTACTGCGGGGAGTTGTCAGACATCAGGTTTCTGCTTATATATGTTCCATGATGTCCTATTCTGTGTGCGCTCTTCTTGATTTTCTATCTGCTTCAGAGCTTGATACATATTCCCTCCCTACACTAGTATAAAAAATGCTCTTATATTATGGGACAGAGGGAGTATAAGCTTAGTACTGACTCACAAATGCTGTAAAAAAAATTGCATCAGTCTGAGCCGGGAGCTGGGGTTGCACTTGATTATGGTATTTGGTACTGCATAAATAGTTGGCAATTCAAACAGGGCGGGGTTTCAGTGCCATTTTGCTTTCTTTGAGTTGCTGGGGGACTTTGATGAGTTCCATAAATTCTTGACTTTTTTATGAGCTGTTCAGAAATAAAATGTCTCGCTGCTTCCTTGTGATTTATTTTTTCCAAAGCAACACTAGCATGGATTTGCCTAAGATTACAGGCTTCGTCGTTATCTAACTCTGGTCTACTCACGTAACATCCTATCTGTACTATCTACTCCTTCCGTTCCGAATTACTTGTCGCAAGTTTAGATGTATCTAGATGTATTTTAATTCTAGATACATCCATTTCTGCGACGAGTAATTTGGAACGGAGCCCTCTCAATTTATCTGCGACGCTGCTTCTGTGTGTTGTTGATCAATCGAGATAAGCCCTAGGGTAAGTTCATGTTTTCTAATTTCAGATCTAATTTCCAAATTGTTGTTCATTTTCGATTTCTGAGTTAGGAATTGGGCGAGTTTTATTCAAAATATCAACCTTATGTACAATATATACTAATTGATAATTAGGTTAACTGAGTGTAGCTTCAAAGAATAACTTTGTACAGTACAAAATAAGTTGAATATGTGAGAGTGGAATAAATCTGTAGGTACTATCTGCCTTCATGTATAATATTTTATTTAATGTCTCAACCTTTTGACAATGGCAGAGGAGCTATTGGAGGGTTTTCCTATGTTTGTTGTAAAATCTACAATTCGCAACATGTCTCAGTTAATTGATTTGAACAAGCTTCCTCCGGATCCATCTAAAAGTAAGAAAATTACATGAAATTTGTGAAGAATGCTTTATGTAACATTTGCTTTGTGAAAGAGAAATCTTGGATATCACCTCCAATGAAGTGATGGTTAAATGCTTCCATGAAAAAAATGGTGTGCAATGAACGGGAGGAGGAAATGGGTTTAAATTAATTTATTCATTATAATGTTTACATTCTCCCTTAACATGTACTTTTTTCTTTCAGGTTGCGGGCTAGAAATTTTATTCAAGAAGATTAGGAACAACATATTGCTACTTCTCAAGTCATTGTGTCTTAAATGGTCAGTTTATTTTTACTCTTGCAATAAACTTGTCATAAATATGTGTATGATGAAATTATACTATAAGGAAATATATGATTCTATTGCTTATTATACATAGTCCCTATATGTATGCTTGTGTAGTTGTATGGGTAGTTTGTGTAAATGGTCTAACCATTAGTATCTACAAATCTTCCAGTAAAAAAATACTACACATCTTTGCCCCCTCTCGGTTTTCATCCTGGGTCCGCCCCTACCCCGTACACCGGTTTGGCGGTTGATCGATCCCCTCATATGTCAAAAAAGGTAAAAGATAAATGGACTGTTAAATATAGAGTGGCATCGCAAGCATAGTGACCCATAGGAAAAAAACCAAACAAAACATCATTAAAGATTTTTGGGGACTAATAAACTAAAAACACCACTTATGACGGTGCCAAAGAAACCAAGAAAACAAGGGTCGCATGTGGCGCTGTTAGAGTACGTAATGAGGCTAATGGGCCTGGGCTGGCGGTATAGCCCTTTAGTCTTAGGGTTAATTAGAGATAAGGTGTAACGCCCTCGATGCGGCTATAGCTCCCACGTGTCGAGACACGACTTAGAGACATAACCGCATTGAAAGCAATGTCGCAAGTTAGGCAATCATCACAACATCCCATGCAATATATAATAAAAGGGGGAGGTACATAGTTGGCTTACACTCGCCACGTCACATCAAAGTACATAAATAACATCCATCATTCAAACACTCATGGCCCGACTACGGCGCCAAAATAGAAAAGAACCCAACATGCGACAAGGCCCCGAATCAAACCCCAACTAGGCACCACTACTGATCCTCAGGAAAAGACACGTAGTAACGCTGAGAGTCTTCGTCGAACTCCCACTTGAGCTCATAATCGTCACCTGGAGCGGAATCACCTGGACCTGCATCTGGTATAGTAGGAATCTGTGAGCCACAGGGACTCAGCAATCTCGCACCCTCGCGATCAAAACTATTTAAGCTTATAGGAAGGATAGGCAAATATATGTGGAGCTGCAGCAAGCGACTAGCATATATGGTGGCTAACTTATACGCAAAAAAGAGCGAGAAGAGGAGGCAAAGCGCGAGCGAGAAACTAGAGAGCAACCTGCGCAAACATTACTCCAACACCGTGTCCACTTCCCGGACTCCGCCGAAAAGAGGCCATCACGGTAACACACTCAGTTGATTCGTTTTAATTTAATTAAGGTTCAAGTTATCTACAACCGAACATTAACAAATTCCCATCTGCCCATAACCGCGGGCACGGCTTTCAAAAGTTCAATCCCTGCAGGGGAGTCCCAACTTAGCCCATGACAAGCTCTCACGGTCAACGAAGGAATAGACCTCCTCCCAAGATGTTCCGATCAGACTCGGTATCTCGGTAATTCAAGACAACTCCGACAATGGTAAAACAAGTCCAGCAACACCACCCGCTGTGCCGACAAATCCTGATAGGAGCTGCACATATCTCGTTCTCAGGGCACACCGGATAAGCTAAGCGTACGGGAGCCAACGTAACCCAAATTGCCGAGGGACGGCCCCGCACGGTGCTCTAGGTTGGACCAACACTCAGAGGAGCACTGGCCCGGGGGGGTTAAAATAAGATGACCCTTGAGTCCGCGAAACCCAAGGGAAAGGCTAGGTGGCAAATGGTAAAACCAAGGTTGGGCACTGCTGGAGGAGTTTTATTCAAGGCGGACAGTCAAGGGGTTCCCATTATAACCCAACCGCGTAAGGAACGCAAAATCCGGGAACATAACACCGATATGACGGAAACTAGGGCGGCAAGAGTGGAACAAAACACTAGGCGAGAGGCCGAGCCTTCCACCCTTTACCAAGTATATAGATGCATTAAGATAACATAGCAATATAATAATATCCCAACAAGTAAATAAATGTTCCAACAAGGAACGGCTCCAATCTTCACCTGCAACTAGCAACGCTATAAGAGGGGGCTGAGCAAAGCGGTAACATAGCCAATCAACGGTTTGCTAGGACATGGTGGGTTAGAGGTTGACATGGCAATTTCGGAGGCTGACAATCAAAAGGTAGGCATCGTAGCATTGGCATAGCAAAAGAGCGAGCAAACTAGCATAGCAAAGATAGTAGTGATTTCGAGGGTATGATCATCTTGCCTGCACAGTTGTCAGAGTTGACTGGATCCTCAAGAGCAAACTCAACGGGCTCCTCGTTAGCGAACTCGTCTCCCGGCTCTACCCAAACAAGACAAACAAGCAACAAGGATACAATCAACCACGTGCAAGGATCAAGCGATACGATGCAATGATGATATGCTATGCGGGATGCGATGCGGGATGCAAAATGCAAGATATGACAGGAAATGCATGAACCTGGCCTCAACTTGGAATTCCAAGTGTTCCACTGGAAAGATGAGACGAAATCTCTTGAAAACGATATAAAGATCATCGGAATTGGAGTTACGGTTTGAAAATGGCAAGCGTTTTAAGAATGACACCGATCTGCGATTTACAGCAAGTAGGCATCTAAATGCAATGAGATGAACATGCTACAGCACCCAAACATGACAACAAAATGCATGGCAGGGATGTACACAAGATGCTTAACAAAAGTCTAGCACTGAGCTACGGACAATTCATCCATTATGAGGTTCAAACAAGCATGGCAAAAACGCAAATGCAAAACAGATTCCAGACTTAGTGAAACTAACACTTGTCTGAAATTTCAGATCACGAAGCTCTCTTCGGAGTAGCAAAACAACATGAAACATGACCTGATTAAGACAAGTAAGAACATGGCATCGAGCTACTCAACAAGCTTAACAAAAGATCCAAAGTGACCCGGGGCCAAAAGGGTTCACAAAATATACTAACGGGCACACGAACATAGCTAAAACACAATCAGTTTTCAGACTTAGTGAAAACTGAGACATGCTGAAATATAACTCACGAAGGCACGTAAACGAGCTCGATGCACTCACCACGGTGCAAGTCATGGCAAGGCAAGCATACATCCATTAAGAAGGCATAAAATTCAATCTAGAAATGATAAGAACAATGGCATAGCATGCACGGATCAACTACAATAATATCGGCAAAATCGCAAACGAGTTGACGATCTGCCCAGATTCACCACGAAGCAAAAGTAGAGCTCGATTGACTCAAGCTAGGGTGCTCCATAATTGCAAACAAAGACATGGATGGATAGAGCATAACATGATTAACAAAACTCCTTTACTGATCATCCTCAAAAGAGGCACGGATCACTAGGAAACAAGCTGAACAGATGGCATCATGAACTAAATAATCCCAGACTTAGTGAAAACTACCAAGTCCCTGAAAACAGATTTACCGGGTGCCTCACTTTGCAAGCTTGCACAAGTCACCACACACATCCTAAAAATGCATGGGTTGCACCGCTGGAAAGATAACAAAATGCTTAACAAAACATATGAAGGACTCATAGGCATATCATGCACACAATAATCATGGAAAAAATGACAAAAGTCTAAGATGAACTAGCAGATCTGACAATTAACTCACGAAGCCTCCTTCTAACAGCATTTCGGGCATCAAGATGAACTCAAATGAAAATGATGCAATGGAGTGAAATGATGTACTCGTCGAGAGTAACATTTTGATATACTACATGCCCAAAACGGAGCTACGGATGCGGAGATACGGCCGGTCAAAGTATGCATAAAAATTAGGGTTAGAGAGACGAAAGTCAACCGAAAAAAAACAGATCTCAGATCTGCACGCTTTATGAGGATCGCCGGGGTCCCTGTTCACCGGAGTCGAAGCGCTCGCCGGAGATGCGAGGAAGAGGCGGCCGGCAGCGGTGGTCGTGGCCGGAGCGGGGGGCGGCCGGTGGCGGGCGGCGGAGCGGAAGCCGAGGCGGCGGGCGGCTGGCGGGGCCACCGAGGCGAGGCGCGGCGGATCCGGCCGGCGGCCGACGCCGGCGGAGGCGCGCGGTGGCCGGCGCGGGCTCCTGGAGCCAAGGGGCGGCGCGGGAGAGAGGAAACGGGCGGCGGCGACCCGGGCTGGGAGGGTCGGATCTGGGCCTCCCAGGCCCGCGCGGGAGAGGCGGCGGGGCAGGCCAGGAGGCGGCGCGCGGCTGGTGGAGGGCGGCGGCCGGCTGACGTGGCGAAGCCCGATTGGCCTGAGCGAGGTGGCAGCGGCGGCTGGACACGTCCGGCGCGGCGTGGACGCGTCCGGCGGCCGAGAGGAGGAGTTTTAGGGTTTCATCCGCGAATTGGAATGGGGGGTGTATTTATAGGCATAAGTGGAGTTAGGAGAGTCCAAATGAGGTGCGGTTTTCAGCCACGTGATCGTGATCGAATGCTCTAGGACATGGAGCAGAGTTTGGTGGGTTTGGGGCCAAATTGGAGGGGTGTTGGGCTGCAACACACACGAGACCTTTTCGGTCCCTCGGTTAACCGTTGGAGTATCAAACGAAGTCCAAATGATACGAAACTTGACAGGCGGTCTACCGGTAGTAAACCAAGGCCGCTTGGCAAGTCTCGGTCCAATCCGGAAATGTTTAATCCCCACACACGAAAGAAAGCTAGAAATGATCACCGGAGGAGAACGAAGCGCCGGAATGCAAAACGGACAACGGGAAAAAAGCTCGGATGCATGAGACGAACACGTATGCAAATGCAATGCACATGATGACATGATATGAGATGCATGACAAAGAAAACAACACACGGAGACAAAGACCCGAACCCGAGAAATAAATATAACTTAACGCCGGAAACGGCAAGAGTTGGAGTACAAATTGGGAAAGTTATATCCGGGGCGTTACAACACTCCACCACTACGAAAGGATCTCGTCCCGAGATCTAGGACTGAAAGAACTCCGGGTACTCAGAACGGAGGTGATCCTCGCGTTCCCAGGTAGCTTCACGGTCGGAATGGTGTGACCACTTGACTTTGAGAAATTTGATTGACTTGTTGCGAGTCTTGCATTCAGTCTCTTCAAGAATAGCAACTGAGTGCTCACGATAAGAGAGATCTTCTTGGAGCTCAATGTCCTCGAATTTGACGGTGCGGTCGCGAGTCTTGAAGCACTTTCGAAGCTGAGAGACATGGAACACGTCATGAACATTTGCAAAGTTTGAAGGAAGCTCGAGTTGATAGGCGAGGTCGCCTCTCTTGCTGACAATCTTGAAAGGTCCCACGTATCTAGGGGCAAGCTTCCCTTCGATACCAAAGCGACGAGTACCTTTCATAGGAGAGACACTGAGGTAAACATGATCTCCGATCTCGAAAGCCAAATCACGGTGCTTACTATCATAGTAGCTCTTCTGGCGGGATTGGGCTGCTTTGAGGTTATCACGAATGACTTTGCACATTTCTTCTGCTTCTGTGATTAAGTCATTACCCAGCAGCTGACGTTCACCGGTTTCAGACCAGTTGAGAGGGGTACGGCACTTCCTGCCATACAGAATTTCAAAAGGGGCCTTGCCCGAACTTGCTTGAAAACTATTGTTGTAGGAGAATTCAGCATAAGGAAGACAATCCTCCCACTTCATACCGAAGGAGATCACACAAGCCCAGAGCATATCTTCAAGAATCTGGTTGACACGCTCGACTTGACCGCTTGTTTGAGGATGGAAAGCAGTGCTGAAGCGGATGTTAGTGCCCATGGCCTTCTGAAAAGAATCCCAAAACTTCGAGGTAAAGATGCTGCCACGGTCTGAAGAGATCACTTGAGGAATACCGTGCAGAGAGACAATACGAGAGGTATAGAGTTCCGCCAATTGAGCTGCAGTGATCGACTCTTTGATAGGCAGAAAATGAGCCACTTTGGTGAGTTTATCGATGACAATGAATATAGCATCATTGCCACGTTTGGACTTTGGAAACCCAGTCACGAAGTCCATCTCAATGTGGTCAAACTTCCATTCTGGAATGGCAAGAGGTTGGAGGAGACCTGCTGGCCTTTGGTGTTCTGCCTTCACTCTTCTGCAGACATCACATTCATTCACGAATTGAGCGATCTCGCGCTTCATTCGAGTCCACCAATAAGCTTGCTTAAGGTCCTGATACATCTTCGTGCTCCCAGGGTGGATGGAGAGGAGAGAATTGTGAGCCTCGTTCATGATCACTTTACGAAGTTCACCTTTGGGCACAACAATACGATCCTCGAAGAAAAGAGTGTCCTTGTCATCAAGGCGGTAGCACTTGTACTTGGACTGACTCTTGGCAATCCCAATCTTCACCTTTTTCACCATAGCATCAAGAAGCTGGGCTTGGCGAATCTGGTCTTATAAGGTAGGAGAGACTTGAAGGTTGGCGAGGAAACCTTGAGGAACAACTTGCAGATTCAGTTTGCGGAAAGCTTCACAAAGCTCGGGTTGATAAGGCTTAAGAATCAGACTGTTGCAGTAAGCCTTCCTGCTCAAAGCGTCAGCAATCACATTAGCCTTGCCTGGAGTATACTCGATACTCGGATTATACTCTTGAATCATTTCGACCCATCGAGTTTGCCTGAGGTTGAGATTTGGCTGAGTGAAGATGTACTTGAGACTCTTGTGCTCAGTGAAAATTTCCACTTTTCTTCCCAATAGAAGATGTCTCCAAGTCAAAAGGGCATGCACAACTGCCGCCAACTCGAGATCATGAGTGGGGTAGTTCTTCTCATTAGGCTTCAACTGGCGAGATGTATAAGCAACAACTTTCTTCTCTTGCATCAATACTGCGCCAAGACCTTGGAGAGAGGCATCACAAAAGACCTCGTACGGCTTGGATTTATCAGGCGGAGTCAAAACTGGAGCAGTGATCAACTTCTCTTTCAAAGTGTTGAAAGCAATATCACACTCCGGAGACCAAACGTACTTGACGTGCTTCTGAAGAAGATTTGAGAGAGGCTTCGCGATCTTAGAAAAGTTTTCAACGAATCTTCGGCAATAGCTTGCGAGACCGAGAAAACTGCGGAGTTGCTTCACGTTCTGAGGAGGTTCCCAATTCACAATTGCAGACACCTTCTCAGGATTCACGGTAATGCCCTTGGCAGAGATGATATGACCAAGATAAAGAACCTCATCGAGCCAAAATTCACACTTGGAGAACTTGGCGTAGAACTGATGTTCCCTGAGCTTATTAAGAACCAAACGCAAGTGCTTGGCATGATCTTCCTTGTTCTTCGAGAAAACCAGAATGTCGTCGAGATAGACCAAAATAAAGTCATTGGTGTAGGCGTTGAAGATGAAGTTCATCATGCGAGAGAACGTCGGAGGAGCGTTGGCGAGGCCAAAAGACATGACAGTGTATTCATATGAACCAAAGCTTGTTCTGAATGCTGTCTTGGGAATATCTTCTTCACGAATGCAAATCTGGTGATAACCCATACGGAGATCAAGCTTGGAGAATACTTGGGCACCTTTGAGTTGTTCGAACAGCTCATTGATGTTGGGAAGAGGGTATTTGTTCTTGATGGTCTTCTTGTTCACTGGACGGTAATCAACACAAAGTCGGTCCGTTCCATCCTTCTTCTTCACAAAAAGAACACCACAACCCCATGGAGAAGAACTAGGCCGGATAAGACCCATTTTTTCTTGCTCATCGAGTTGCTTCTTCAGCTCTTTCAACTCTTCAGGTCCGAGCTTGTAAGGACGCTTGCACACAGGTTCCGTGCCAGGCTCAAGTTCAATAACGAATTCAACTGGCCGGTGCGGAGGCATTCCTGGGAGCTCTTCTGGAAAGACGTCTTAATATTCGCAAACGACTGGAATTTGAGAGATGGCATCCAATTCACCCTTTTCATTGAGAGAAAACAGACGAATGGTATCATCACGAGCGGCAAAGACAATTACATCCTCAGACGAATGAGTCAATTGAATCTGCCTGGCTGCACAATCAAGCTGAGCCTTGTGCTTAGAAAGCCAATCCATCCCAAGAATAAGATCAATATCCGAGTTACCAAGAACCATTGGAGAAGCCAGAAACTTGAAATCACCCATCATGATAGAAACATCCGGAACTATTGAAGTAGCCCTCATAGACTTAGCCGGAGAAACCACTCCCATAGGTTTACCCAACATTTGTGAAACGAAGTCATGCTTGGAAACAAATGATCTTGACATGAAACAATGCGATGCACCAGTGTCAAAAAGAACTTTTGCTGGAAAAGAGTTAACTGGAAAGTTACCCATGATCACATCTGACGAGTCCTCTGCCTGAGCTGCATTCATCAAATTCACCTTGGCATGCTTGGGGTTATGCTTGACCACAGCTGTACTTGTCGATCTGACAGGAGGAGGAGGAGGAAGACGCCTCTGGTTGAAACACTTGTTGGCATAGTGACCCTTCTGTTGGCACTTGTTGCACGTGACCTCTGAAAGCGGACGGTGATACGGAGCACTCGATCTTGGAGCTTGAGACGAAGTCTTGTTCTGAAAGCCAGGGTTGGGTGGGTGGGAAGAACCACTGCCACCTTTGCTCTTCTGCTGATACGGCTGACGGAATGGAGGAGGAGGAAGCCAAAGCTTCTGCTGCTTGGCCACTTGAGTAGAGGAAGGAGTAGCATCTCTGACTCGCTTCTTGGAAGCATCACACCTCAACTGAGCAGCCTCTTGCTTCAGTGCCATGTTGTAGAACTCATCGTACCTCAAGGGCTCAGAGAGGACAAGAGCGAGCTGAATTTCTTCTCTGAGACCACCCCTGAACTGATATATCATGCTCTTCTCATCAGGCACGTCCTGCTTGGCAAAGCGGGCAAGCTTCTGGAACAACTTGTTGTAGTCATAGATAGACAAAGAGCCTTGCTTCAGATTGCGGAATTCCTCACGCTTGCTTTCAACCACGCTCTGCGGAATATGATGAGCTCGGAAATCTCGACGGAAATCATCCCAAGTGATAACACGTCCACCTCTGGAGTCCTTGTACTGCTGGAACCATTCTGCAGCTTGATCTTTCAGTTGGAAGGAAGCAAACTTGACAAAGTCCTCAGGCCTGACATTACTGCACTCGAAATGCTTACACAGATCCACAAGCTAATCGTCAGCATCGGTTGCCTCAACACAATTGCTGAAAGTCTTTGGCCCGTTAGCAAGGAACTGGTTGAGTGTAGCAAAGTGACTCTGATTGCTGCCTTGATTCCCTTAACTGCCTTGATTGCGCTCTTGGAGAATTTGCATGATCAGCTGTGTGTTTGCATTGGTTGCGGCCATCACAGCTTGCCATGCCTCTGGAGGAGGTGGAGGCGGTGGCGGATCAGGATTCGGAGTCGTGCGCGTTGGAGGAGCCATCCTGAAGAGGTTGACCACCATTAGCACATTGACAGATAAATATTGAAGCTGAATCCAACGGAATGAAAATTGCAACATATAGTCTTCACATCCGAACAAAATGAACGAATGCATTCCTCTTCAAATGGTCACATATCCATAAATTGAGAAGCCACGTAGAATTAAGGTAGAGAAATAAATCAACAAGGTATGGATCAAGAACGAATAATCGGTAAGAAATCCCAATCTCAAACCAATATCCGTGGAAGAAGAACTAGAGCTACTAGAATTCCCACCTATGAAACTTCTGAACCTTTCCGGTTATGCAATCAGGTGTTGGGGATACGGGGGAAGCATAATATCTCACCCAAACTAGCAAATCCTACATCCAGCTGTATCCATCCTTCAACACATAACCAAGAAACCTTCGGAAACCATCTACCTCAACCTTCGAAAAGCATCCGTTATACAAGTTATGGTGATACTCCCGAACTCCCGCCCCAGTACTGGGTGGCGTCGAGGTTATCTCACCAACGAACTGCATAAAAGAGATTTTCGATGTCGGCGAACATATCTCAAGTATTCCAGAATTGCAACGATAAAATTATGATGACAACACCTCAGAGCTCAACTCCCCGGGACACTTCCACTAAACCCCTGACAGGAGGCACCAAGACAGTATTCTCATCATAAGCCATCGGAACGATTCCAAGATACTCGCGTGATCCTAAAAAATTTTTTTAGTGAAATTTGAGAAGAGAAGAGTCAAAACTCTACGTCAGGATGCCTTACCAGAGCGATGAGGAGACTGGGAAGTAAAAAGAATTCCTAAACTCTCCGATATATAATTCCTAAAGACTCAAAACATTTTTCTAGACACAACTCGGCCGCTAAAAACGATCAAGCAATGGGGCTCCTAAGGTCGGGGAAGGCTCTGATTACCAACTTGTAACGCCCTCGATGCGGCTATAGCTCCCACGTGTCGAGGCACGACTTAGAGACATAACCGCATTGAAAGCAATGTCGCAAGTTAGGCAATCATCACAACATCCCATGCAATATATAATAAAAGGGGCAGGTACATAGTTGGCTTACACTCGCCACGTCACATCAAAGTACATAAATAACATCCATCATTCAAACACTCATGGTCCGACTACGGCGCCAAAATAGAAAAGAACCCAACATGTGACAAGGCCCCGAATCAAACCCCAACTAGGCACCACTACTGATCCTCAGGAAAAGACACGTAGTAACGCTGAGAGTCTTCATCGAACTCCCACTTGAGCTCATAATCGTCACCTGGAGCGGAATCACCTGGACCTGCATCTGGTATAGTAGGAATCTGTGAGCCACAGGGACTCAGCAATCTCGCACCCTCGCGATCAAAACTATTTAAGCTTATAGGAAGGATAGGCAAATATATGTGGAGCTGCAGCAAGCGACTAGCATATATGGTGGCTAACTTATACGCAAAAGAGAGCGAGAAGAGGAGGCAAAGCGCGAGCGAGAAACTAGAGAGCAACCTGCGCAAACATTACTCCAACACCGTGTCCACTTCCCGGACTACGCCGAGAAGAGGCCATCACGGTAACACACTCAGTTGATTCGTTTTAATTTAATTAAGGTTCAGGTTATCTACAACCGGACATTAACAAATTCCCATCTGCCCATAACCACGGGCACGGCTTTCGAAAGTTCAATCCCTACAGGGGAGTCCCAACTTAGCCCATGACAAGCTCTCGCGGTCAACGAAGGAATAGTCCTCCTCCCAAGACGTTCCGATCAGACTCGGTATCTCGGTAATTCAAGACAACTTCGATAATGGTAAAACAAGTCCAGCAACACCACCCGCTGTGCCGACAAATCCCGATAGGAGCTGCACATATCTCGTTCTCAGGGCACACCGGATAAGCTAAGCATACGGGAGCCAACGTAACCCAAGTTGCCGAGGGACGGCCCCGCACGGTGCTCTAGGTTGGACCAACACTCAGAGGAGCACTGGCCCGGGGGGGTTAAAATAAGATGACCCTTGAGTCCGCGAAACCCAAGGGAAAGGCTAGGTGGCAAATGGTAAAACCAAGGTTGGGCACTGCTGGAGGAGTTTTATTCAAGGCGGATAGTCAAGGGGTTCCCATTATAACCCAACCGCGTAAGGAACGCAAAATCCGGGAACATAACACCGATATGACGGAAACTAGGGCGGCAAGAGTGGAACAAAACACTAGGCGAGAGGCCGAGCCTTCCACCCTTTACCAAGTATATAGATGCATTAAGATAACATAGCAATATAATGATATCCCAACAAGTAAATAAATGTTCCAACAAGGAACGGTTCCAATCTTCACCTGCAACTAGCAACGCTATAAGAGGGGGCTGAGCAAAGCGGTAACATAGCCAATCAACGGTTTGCTAGGACATGGTGGGTTAGAGGTTGACATGGCAATTTGGGAGGTTGACAAGCAAAAGGTAGGCATCGTAGCATTGGCATAGCAAAAGAGCGAGCAAACTAGCATAGCAAAGATAGTAGTGATTTCGAGGGTATGATCATCTTGCCTGCACAGTTGTCAGAGTTGACTGGATCCTCAAGAGCAAACTCAATGGGCTCCTCGTTAGCGAACTCGTCTCCCGGCTCTACCCAAACAAGACAAACAAGCAACAAGGATACAATCAACCACGTGCAAGGATCAAGCGATACGATGCAATGATGATATGCTATGCGGGATGCGATGCGAGATGCAAAATGCAAGATATGATAGGAAATGCATGAACCTGGCCTCAACTTGGAATTCCAAGTGTTCCACTGGAAAGATGAGACGAAATCGCTTGAAAACAATATAAAGATCATCGGAATTGGAGTTACGGTTTGAAAATGGCAAGCGTTTTAAGAATGACACCGGTCTGCGATTTACAGCAAGTAGGCATCTAAATGCAATGAGATGAACATGCTACAGCACCCAAACATGACAAAAAATGCATGGCAGGGATGTACACAAGATGCTTAACAAAAGTCTAGCACTGAGCTACGGACAATTCATCCATTATGAGGTTCAAACAAGCATGGCAAAAACGCAAATGCAAAACAGATTCCAGACTTAGTGAAACTAACACTTGTCTGAAATTTCAGATCACGAAGCCCTCTTCGGAGCAGCAAAACAACATGAAACATGACCTGATTAAGACAAGTAAGAACATGGCATCGAGCTACTCAACAAGCTTAACAAAAGACCCAAAGTGACCCGGGGCCAAAAGGTTTAACAAAATATACTAATGGGCACACGAACATAGCTAAAACACAATCAGTTTTCAGACTTAGTGAAAACTGAGACATGCTGAAATATAACTCACGAAGGCACGTAAATGAGCTCGATGCACTCACCACGGTGCAAGTCATGGCAAGGAAAGCATACATCCATTAAGAAGACATAAAATTCAAGCTAGACATGGCAATAACAATGGCATAGCATGCACGAATCAACTACAATAATATCGGCAAAATCGCAAACGAGTTACGATCTGCCCAGATTCACCACGAAGCAAAAGTAGAGCTCGATTGACTCAAGCTAGGGTGCTCCATAATTGCAAACAAAGACATGGCTGGATAGAGCATAAAATGGTTAACAAAACTCCTTTACTGATCATTCTCAAAAGAGGCACGGATCACTAGGAAACAAGCTGAACATATGGCATCATGAACTGAATAATCCCAGACTTAGTGAAAACTACTAAGTCCCTGGAAACAGATTTACCGGGTGCCTCACTTTGCAAGCTTGCACAAGTCACCACACACATCCTAAAAATTCATGGGTTACACCTCTGGAAAGATAACAAAATTCTTAACAAAACATATGAAGGACTCACAGGCATATCATGCACACAATAATCATGTCAAAAATGACAAAAGTCTAAGATGAACTTGCAGATCTGACAATTAACTCACGAAGCCTCCTTCTAACAGCATTTCGGGCATCAAGATGAACTCAAATGAAAATGATGCAATGGAATAAAATGATGTACTCGTCGAGACTAACATTTTGATATACTACATGCCCAAAACGGAGCTACAGATGCGGAGATACGGCCGGTCAAAGTATGCATAAAAATTAGGGTTAGAGAGACGAAAGTCAACCGAAAAAAAACAGATCTCAGATATGCACGCTTTACGAGGATCGCCGGGGTCCCTGTTCACCGGAGTCGAAGCGCTCGCCGGAGATGCGAGGAAGAGGCGGCCGGCAGCGGTGGTCGTGGCTGGAGCGGTGGGGGCGGCCGGAGGCGGGCGGCGGAGCGGAAGCCGAGGCGGCGGGCGGCGGAGGCGTGCGGCTGGCGGGGCCACTGAGGCGAGGCGCGGCGGATCCGGCCGGCGGCCGACACCGGCGGAGGCGCGCGGTGGCCGGCGCGGGCTCCTGGAGCCAAGGGGCGGCGCGGGAGAGAGGAAACGGGCGGCGGCGACCCTGGCTGGGAGGGTCGGATCTGGGCCTCCCAGGCCCGCGCGGGAGAGGCGGCGGGGCAAGCCAGGAGGCGGCGCGAGGTTGGTGGAGGGCGGCGGCCGGCTGACGTGGCGAAGCCCGATTGGCCTGAGCGAGGTGGCAGCGGCGGCTGGACACGTTCGGCGCGGCGTGGACGCGTCCGACGGCCGAGAGGAGGAGTTTTGGGGTTTCATCCGTGAATTGGAATGGGGGGTGTATTTATAGGCATAAGTGGAGTTAGGAGAGTCCAAATGAGGTGCAGTTTTTGGCCATGCGATCGTGATCGAACGCTCTAGGACATGGAGCAGAGTTTGGTGGGTCTTGGGCCAAATTGGAGGGGTGTTGGGCTGCAACACACACGAGACCTTTTCGGTCACTCGGTTAACCATTGGAGTATCAAACGAAGTCCAAATGATACGAAACTTGACAGGCGGTCTACCGGTAGTAAACCAAGGCCGCTTGGCAAGTCTCGGTCCAATCCGGAAATGTTTAATCCCCACACATGAAAGAAAGCAAGAAATGATCACCGGAGGAGAACGAAGCACCGGAATGCAAAACGGACAACGGGAAAAAAGCTCGGATGCATGAGACGAACACGTATGCAAATGCAATGCACATGATGACATGATATGAGATGCATGACAAAGAAAACAACACACGGAGACAAAGACCCGAACCCGAGAAATAAATATAACTTAACGCCGGAAACGGTAAGAGTTGGAGTACAAATTAGGAAAGTTATATCCGGGGCGTTACATAAGGGTCGCTTGCTTAGGGGTCAAGTAAGCCTTGCTTGGGAGTCAAGTAAACATCTCTATATAAAGAGAGGAGATGTATCAATCTAATCAAGCAAGAATTAAGAAGGAAATCTCTTCCATCTTGCCCGGCCGTGGGCAAAAGGCCCTCGGCCGGCCCTCTCACGCCCTTCTTCTAGCAGCGCCATAACAGTTTGGTATCAGCTAGCTTCGGTTCGATCATGTCTTCCCAGCTGCCAACCCCGTTGCTTCTGCTGCTGACCGCCACCACCGCGCTGCCGCCCTTCCCATCCCCGCCGCTGCTCACCTCCGGCGCCGCCACTGCCCAGATGCCGACGCCCTCCGCCGCGCCGCCAGCAGGCGCCTACACCTCAGAGGAGGTCACCAGGGCCCTCAACGACCTCGTCACCGCTGTCCAGACGATCCGGCTGTACCTGGCCAGCCCTTACGGGCGGCCACCGCCCCTGCCGCCGGTCGCCGCCACCGGGCCGCCAGCCCTGCCGTGGTACTCGCCACACGTAGCGGCCTCCGCGGCATTCGCTGGGCCGCTACAGCCTCAGCTGCAGCTGCAACCGCCGCCCGCCACCACCCCGCAGTGGTCGCCGTGGCCGGCGCCGGCTCTCGCCGCGCCTCCCGCGCCCACCGCCCCCATCCAGCAACTGCCGTGGTTGCAGTGGCCGCTGCAGCTGCCACCCACTGTCACCACCGCCCCACCCTAGCTGCAGTGGCAGCCGTCGCTCCTAGCGGCCTCCATGGCGCTCGGCGCTCCGCCGCAGCAGCCGCTGCCGCTGCCCGGTACGACACTGTAGCAGCCATTGCGGCTGCAGCAGCCACCGCCGATCAGGTTCGGCCCCACATTGACTGCGCCGGAGGGAGTCCCGATCCACCAGATCAAGTTCCCGCCGTCGCCATCACCGCTTCCCCAGGGCATCCCCATCCAGCAGATCAAGTTCCCGCCGTCGCCGTCACCACTTCCGGCTTGGCTCACTACCCGCCACGTGTCGGCGGCGGTGAGGCTGCAAGCTACTACGCGCGGCCTCCTAGCGCGTCGGCCTGTGGGAGAGATGCATGGTCTGCAGCTGCCGCTCCTCCCAATTGCTCTTCGCTGCGCAAAGGACCTCGATCTCGTCCGCTGCGTCGGGGATCTTGGGCATGTTGTTTCTCCCACGGACAGCGACCTCAAAGTTTGCGACATCGGCGGTTGGGGGAGGGGCGCACCCCTCCTCGCCATTCTCCACCGACAGCCCTCCACTCTTCTCTGTGCGGTGCAGACCAACAGCCGTCCAGTGGGGAGAAGGCATGGTGTCACCGACAGGAGCGCACCACGTAGCACCACTGCATTCTGCCGCCGGCCGCCGCGAGGGCGCCTCTGCTGGTCGCTCTTGCGATCACTTCCAGGTGGCCATACACATGCACTCCTTTTGTCCAGATGGTATCCATGGGATCCAGGTGGCTGTGCATGTGCACGTTCGACGTGCGGATGGTGTCCACTTTATGTTCAGGGGTCCCAAATAAAAGCGTCCCAGTCCATTTCAGGTTGAGAGTAATAAAACAAGCCGAGATGTAAAAGGCTTGTTTTTAGATGTTAGGTTTGTGTTGCGTCGAGTCATGGTTATAAATTGGTTAGGCTGCAGCTCGAGGACAAGCTGCATGTCCAGGTGGGGTGTAGTGTTAGAGTACGTAATGAGGCTAATGGGCCTGGGCTGGCGGTATAGCCCTTTAGTCTTAGGGTTAATTAGAGATAAGGGTCGCTTGCTTAGGGGTCAAGTAAGCCTTGCTTGGGAGTCAAGTAAACCTCTCTATATAAAGAGAGGAGATGTATCAATCTAATCAAGTAAGAATTAAGAAGGAAATCCCTTTCATCTTGCCCGGCCGTGGGCAAAAGGCCCCCGGCCGGCCCTCTCACGCCCTCCTTCTAGCAGCGCCATAACAGGCGCACTGCCACACGTTTGACGAGCCGTTAGGCAGAAGATGATCACCCCACCCCCTAATGTAGTTTAGGCCTTCTTTGGTTGCATCCCTCCCCAAAGTGATTGGAGAGCATTTGAGGGGACTTTCACTCATAGAGGCTTTAACCCCCCTCAATCCCTGTCAACGCCCTTCAATTCTCTGCCAATCGAACAAGGCCTTAAGGAAAAAGTATATATACTTCCTTGACAATTATGTTAGGGATGCTCTACTCTGAATCTATTTAATGGCTAGTTAAAAGAGTAATAAAACACGTAGGTACCCAGGTTTTGGAGCATCTTTTCTCCTCTTGTGACACGTAAGTTGTGACTTGATGACTAGTTAACAAATAAATAAAACTATAGCTTGCTTGTTTTTTCTCCAAACAAGTTTTGGAGCACTCCTTTGCCCCATGGACCACCTCATGTACGTGCCATGTCAGCGAGATCATCATTCAAAACCCGTTTAGGAGGCATTTATACAATCTTATTATTTCAGAGGCTTCAATGGCCCACAAAAATGCCATAGATAGAGTTCTGTTTTTTTTACATAAACATGAGCTTTTTTCTTACATTAAGAAGGTGAGGATGTCCTAACACCAGTATGTACGGGGCAGCAATTCAGGCTCTTAATCAAGATGAATGATACTCTATGGTTGCAGCGCCTATTCTAGAAGACTGCCGTCAAGATTTAAGTGAGTTCGGAAAGGCTTGTGTTGTGTTTTGTAATAGGGAATCTAATGTAGTAGCATATGTGCTAGCTAGCAGGGGTCATGAAAAACCAGCCTTCAGTTTGGTTTGATTCACCCCCGGGGTTTATTGTTAAGTTTCTTACAAACGATGTAGCTGTGGTTTGAGTTTAATAAAGCTAGCTACAATGGTCCTCCCCTAAAAAAAGAAGGTGGGTTTGTCAAGCCATGTCGTCAACCCTAAATTATGAGCTCATATGTCTGCCTACCGAGGACAAATGTTCGAATATCACCTTCACAAGGATGGTCTCCCCTATAACATAGTTTGGATCGCCGCCATACAAACAACTAAGCTATTTGTCAATTAGATCTTTTAAGTGAGTTAGAGACTACACAGTAAAGCCAAGTCTACAATCATCTCTGCACAAAGTTGAGTTTAATGTTTGAAGCCGTTGTGAATTGCCCACACTCATCTCTAAGCATGCTTCCCATCTACCCTTATTGGTGTTCACTATTAAAACTCGTGCTTGTTATTAACCTTCCGTATTTTTAGGGTTTGTGTGTGCGTCGAAAACAAATGTAAAATAGGTACTATGCTCCACAGACTTACTAAAAAAACATAAAATCAACTTCGAACTCTCAAAGGAAAAAAAAAATCTAAAACCAAATCTGCATCTGCATAAATATGTCAACTATTGACATATATGGTTGTATATTAATATATATGTCTATTCTTGGGCTGTGCAAAGAACAAATATATGTGGACAAAAATTGGACCTACTATTTGCTATCATGGATCCACACACAAAAAATCCTATTGGTAGTTCACAAGTCAGTATATTATTTATTAGTAGAATTTTATAGTATGATTTTTACATTAATTTTTTCTATATACACCGGGTTTCTTTTGGAATTTCTTCAATCTTCTTTTTTTCAGGGGCTGCAAAGCCTGGAATTTCTTCAATCAAAAGAAAAAAAGGATGCACGTCGCATTGTTATACCGTGGCCCATTGTCCAGCCCAGCATCTCTTCCGTCTCTTTCACGGGGCGCACTTCATTTCAGATTTTCAGTGCATCAGATCCACTCCACCACACGTCCACACCCCACATCGCACCAGTGAGCAAAGTAGGGCAGATCTGGAAAAAAAACAGTGAGTAGGGCGAGATGAGCCGCCCCCACCCTTTGCCGACGGCGGCGCCGCCGCTGGAGGACGAGAACCTCCTCTCCGAGATCCTCCTCCGCCTCCCCCCGCAGCCGTCCTCCCTCCCTCGCGCCTCGCTCGTCTCCAATCGCTGGCGCCGCATCGCCTCCGACCCCGGCTTCTTCCGCCGCTTCCGCCGCCACCACCGCCCCAACCCTCCGCTCCTCGGTTTCTTCGACATGTACGGCTGCCGCTCCTTCGTGCCTACCCTCGAGGCCCCGGATCGTGTCCCGCCCGGGCGCTTCTCCCTGCAGCGCGGCGACGACGACTGGTTCAGGTCCCTTGGAAGCCGTCATGGCCTGGTGCTAATCTTGAACAGACCCACGAACCAGTTGCTGGTCTGGGACCCCGTCACCGGCGACAAGCACTGGATTGCCGTCCCCCCGGGATTCGGGTGCGACTCGGACAGCCCGATCGGCGGGGCGGTGCTTCGCTCTGCCGTAGACGACCACCACTTCCTGGTGGCCTTGGTAAGCACCACCGAGACACAAGACCATACAAGAGCCATCGCCAGCGCTTACTTGTCGGAGACCAACACATGGAGTGATATAATCTCAACACCGCTTCCACCGGCGTCCGAATCCCGCTTCCAATTGCAAGCACAAGACTTGCCACCGTTTGAATGTCCGACCATGATTTCTTGCAACATACCCGCTGTGCTGGTTGGGGATTCCCTTTACTGGTGGCTTCGGGATAGCTCGTACAACATCCTCCAATTTGATTTGGATAGGGACAGCCTAGCCGTGATACCTGCACCGGTCGACTTGTATGACAGTGATATCAACTTCTCGGTTATGCGGGCAGATGATGGAGGGCTTGGTTTCCTATTTGTATCAAAGTTCAGTGTTCAATTGTGGAAGACGAAGGTCATTTGTGACTGTTTTAATTCGTGGGTGCTGGGAAGAACAATTGAAATGGACAAGCTATTTCCGCTGGATTCAAAGGAGAGAGAGTCTCCAATGATAGTAGGATTTGCTGAGGAGAATAATGTGGCTCTCATGTGGACAGAAGGCAGTCTCTTCATGTTCCAGCTTGAGTCGTTGCAGCTCAAGAAGCTCGTGGAAACCAGAATCTCTTTCTATCAACCATTCGAAAGTGTCTATACTGCAGGTAATAGCTTGCTTTACAACCTTTGTATAACAAAAGAAAGTTAGTTTTCAATAATTGGTTGATGAAAATGCATACTCTTTATAAACTTCCATATAAGTAGTCTCATGACACTTCTCTTTTGATGCTTGATGACACCCTCAACATATTGCGATGAAGCTATGCGGAGTTCTTTTCTTATGCTTGCATGGTAGCGTTTTATGTTATAATTATGATCTGTAAAGTAGTACTCCCTCCTTATTTGAAAGGAAGGTGTGGAAAAAACACCAACCATTTTGCGCCAAAGAAGGGTATCGGAAAGGTTATTAGCGTTCGATGGACAAAACTAACCCTGCTTATCCCATTCCCCATCCTGAAAAACCGGCTTGCGTTAAATCCCCTCCCATACAAACTCCGCCCCTTTGTCTTCCTCCTGCACATGTGTCACGTAATTCGTGCGTGAGAAACGGAGGGGTGTAAAGCGGAGGCCCACTTTTTCCTTCTCAATCTCTGTGCTCAGGGGTAAACATGGAAAGAAATAACTTGCAGTTGCCCTCCTTAATCTTCGCTCAAGATCTCATGCTTTTCTTTCAAATCCCGAGGGAGTATCTGTTAGTGGTATCTAATTTTCTTCATGTTATATAGCCAGGTGGTGGATTCACTGATCTACTTACTGCTAAGCTTCATTTCTGTAATTTGTGTGGTTCAAGTCAGAGCTAGCAAATTGTTTTTATTACTTTATTATATGAAAACCCATACAATAAAACAATGGATAGAGACAAAGCTCTGAGATGGCTGCGCCAGCATGGCCGGCCGCTGGATTAATTCCCTGGCGCAGCCCCAGTTTTGCTTTAGTTTTCTCTTTGTTTTATTTTTTCCTTTTGTGCCCTTCCCCGGACCCTGTGCAAGCGGGAGCTACGTGCACCGGGCTGCCTTTTTATTTTTTTTCCTTTTGTCTTCTGTTTCTGTTTTATTGAGTTTCAGCCTCTTGAACTTTTGGGTCATCTTGCCGTTTCTTCTAATGCACAACGTCACACATTTGGGTGCATGTTCGAGGAAAAAACAATGGATACCAAGATTGGCAAATTCTTTCTGTGATAGTTGAACTAAATTTCATTGTTGCCTGTGTATTGATGTATGCGAAATAATGCAGCTGTACATGCCTTTGCTACTAACCAAGTCAGGTTGTTCGCTTGTGACAATCGCCGACATTGTGTTGTTCTGAAACCAGCATTAGCGTCATGCTAGTTCGTGCCTCATCACATGAATTGTATGAGGTAGCTGCAGTTTATTTCTCAAGATAAGATGAGATTATTTACCAACTCTGACAGTAGATATGGTTTTGTTTGTGTATCCCTAATGTTGTATAAATAGTATCCTGTTGATGCCTCCTCATATCCATTTGGCTTTTCATTTGAATGTCATTGGTTGCTTGACTTCTTATGCTTGCAGAAACAAGCATTGGTGGTGGACATGATGGAGCTGATCTCTTGCACAGCACATAAGATGATTTTCCGGTTAGATATGCTATGTGATGTACTGGTTGAGTAGGTAAGCTTATCGTTTGCATGTATGTTTAGGTATCTGAGCTATTCTTAAAAAGATGCATTGATTCCCTTTTTACTGCAATGTAATTTCTCAAGTACCAAATTGCAAGCAAGGACTCTTAAGATTTTCTCTACACTCTTTGCTCTGCTGGTCTGTTATTACCCACCTAGCCACCTCATATCATGCTTTGATGCCAGGCTAAATCTTGAATCTTTTCTCCAGGCCCTGCTTTCTCATTTCTTCCTCAGCAGCTCTCCGTTCTGTTCCCCGTGCCTTTAAATTGCTGATCTTCTACCCCCTCTCTACTGAATGTGCTCTTTTGTTTGCCCTCAATTCCATTCAGCCTCCTTGCTTACGCTTTACCTCCTACAGTGTACTCCCCAAGTTCTTGCTCGTAGTGGGTGGGCTCTTCTCCCTCTAGCCCCTCCATTGACTGGCAGCTTAGGACCATTCCTCATTCCCTATTTGTGCAAATATCGATGCCTGCTCAGAGATGAAAATGCTCTTTTTTCTTAGCCAGATGAGAATGCTTTCATGCTAGGTGGTAGTAAATGAACTACTAATCCTTTGTTGTGCTTCCGGGATATATTTCTATTTTACCTTTGCTCTTGCTGAATTGCCTTTAACTTCTGTTTTTTTCTGTTCATGGGTCTATCATGCCCTAGTGTGATCTGAATGTTGTCCCGTCTTCATAAGTGATTGATAACTGCCAATGCATCTGGTTTCAAATTCCTTTTTTTAAGCGGACTTATAGGTGTGCCATTTCACTTTGCTGCTTATTTTGGATCATTGTGATACCTAGTAGTGAACTAATGATTGTCACAATACTTTAAGAGTACGCCTTCGTTAAACTTATACTACTGTCTATCTTCTTAACTGCAGTCACTCTGGTTTTATGGACGACTATTCTAGTTTTAGGCTGTTCGGTTAAACATTTTCTCAGCATGCGACTACTTATCCAGCAAACCTGTAATTGGCCATTGGCCACTAATACAATTTGGCTGGTCCAAACTATTGGTAGTATGCTTTGTGTGGTGTATAATTTCTTCAATTTTGGCCACTATTGATGATTAATACTTCAATTTTGGCAGGACTAGAATCACCATAAAAATTGATTCTATCACTGATGCCGTTTTTTTGAATTTTACTAACATATTATTATTAAAGTGGTGGTGAATGTATCGAAACTGCTCCACACATGATACTTCTGCCCGAGCTGTGCACGACGTGCAAATCCAGTGGCGAGTGCCCTTCTCACTCATATGCATGTCCGGCCGGATTCAATCTTTTTGTGTGAATCGTTCAAAATTTGCCGTGTGCATAGCATGACTCTGAATGTATTGCTTGATGGCATAGAGAGTAAAAACATAACAATCATGTTGGACTGAAGGAAGTCTCAGGTATAGTAAGATGATGCATGATCCCTTGCTAGAGGCTTGTACTGCAAGAATTTGATGAAAATCGATTTCTCAGTGACTAGCTAGCCCTTGCATTCCTAAAAAGTATGCCCAAGAGTTAGAAACCTGCTATCCTGCCCCATGAGCCTCTACGCATAACAGTGTTGCCAAAAACTTACAATATCAGAAGCTGAAGGTGTGCTATTACACTACATATTGCCTGTTGTTCTCTGTTTCATGTGTTGATTTTGTCCAATGATGCTGTGATGGTTTAACTCTGGAGCTTATGACACGCACAATTGTGATGGTTTGAGTCATAGAAGAGTTATGAGAATAACTCCCAATAACTTTTCCTGTATGTGGTACAAGTTTTTTACTGATGATATTACTTGCTCCGCAGGTATCTACATTTCCATTCTGGTGGCTGAGATGCAGAAATGGTCTGTCGAGTATAGTTCCTTCCATCTGTATGCTCGACATGGAAAACTCAACCTCTATCTAGCAGCATACAGTGCTCAGCTCTGAAGTGAACTTGCTTGCATTTTAGTTTGTGCATGCGTTTGATTACCTTCCGTGTTGTATCAGCATCGTGGGATTTCAATGTTGTACTTTGTGCGTGTGTTTGCTTGAATCTGTACCTGGTTTTGAGCTTGGTAAGCTTACTTTGGTTAGTTGTGACTAATGAATGTTGAATCCCATCACTGTGACCTGGAGATGGAAGTTGCTCATGTATGCTGGAATGCAACTGCCTACTGCTTCCTTTGCGATGGTGGGAAGGCTTGGGTAAGTTGTTGAACTTTTTTTTTATGTCTCTTTGCACTGATAGGCATCTTTGCTTTGAGATCTACAAACTTCTGCATCCGTTGCGAAAAAAAACTTCTGCATGAGTGGTCTGATGAAGCAGAACACATTTTACAGCTGACAGAAGCAGATGACTTGCTAACTTGCTCTGTTATATAATTTCTGGACACAATAAGCCAACTGGCATGATAAAGGCACAGTGACTTGCTTCAGTCAAATAGTAGTACGTGCTTGCTTGCTTGATGGTCGTGCATTTTGTGAGTTGGTGAGGTGAAGGATTTATGAGTTGGCTAATGTTTGAAATATTTTTACGAGTTTGTTCTGAAGAATGGAATTGTTCCTCGCAAAAAAGAGAAGATGAATTGCTGCTTGGTTGTTGTTCTGAAGAACTATTAATTCCTGGTACACCAATGACAGGCAATCTTAGCTTGGATATGCTGCAGATAAATAGTATGGACAAAAAAGAATACAATGGAATTGAAGCACAGCTCAGATAATTAGCATGATGGTTTTGATTCTTCGTGTGTCTCGGGACAAGGAAATTTAAAGGGTACGCAAGTGAACGCTGACGATCTTTTCTTTGAGAGGTCATGCCATCTTTTAGGATAACATTATCAATTGACTATTAGAATATGTCATCTTGGTCTGAGTTTTGATAACAATGTGTCCTCATGTGTCACAGAAAGATTCGAAGGAGACATTGCCAGTTGTTTAATACGCTAGTCTTTTTTCTTTTCTTTTGTGAGGATATTAATCGATCCAAAGACATTTTCTCCTGACCAAAGTAGCCTGCTAGCACAATGGTGATCTACCTCATTTGCCTCTCTCAAGGCTAGTAAACCCTCTACCCAGCTCGTTGATTTTCTGGCATATTACCTTAATTTCATAGCGCTCTGGATCATGTTTATTTTTGTTTTTTGAGACAAGCGCCCTCGATCACCTGCTCTGCATGTTACCACCTCCTGAGAATCACTCTCAGCAATGACTCGATTGAGGCCCAGATCAAGAGCCAGCCGGACGCCATCCCGAATAGCATAGGCCTCCAATTACCCGAGCTTTAGCCGACCTTGATGCTTTCTACTCCCTCCGTTCCAAATTATTCGTCGCAGAAATGAATGTATCTAGAACTAAAAAACATCTAGATACATCCATACCTGCGACAAGTAATTCGGAACGGAGGGAGTAATAGCCAAGTTCGTACTCCCCCGCTCCACACCTTCTATAAAACTTGTGTCGGCGTTCACCTTCAGCACACCCACCTCAGGAGGACTCCAGCACATTTTTGATTGGCCATTAGCCACTAATATAATTTGATTGGCCAAACTACATGTGGTTATGCTTTGTGTTGAGTCTAAGTTCTTCAATTTTGGCCACCATGGATTCTTAATACTTAGTATCAAACATGGATCAAAATGACAAGTCTAAGTTCTTCAATTTACTACTGCTTTTGTTGCTATTAGCATCTTTTACTTTTACTACTCCCTCCGATCCATAATAAGTGTCGCAGCTTTGAACTAAGGTTGTGGATCAGAGGGAGTAGCATATTATATCTTTAGACTAGTGGTGAAATTATTGCTTGATGTCAAGAGTGAAGAGTAAAAAAGATGGCAGTCACTTTGGATCAAAGGAAGTTTCAGTTAATAAGATGATGCATGATCTTGCTTGAAGCTTGTACAACATGCATTTTGATGAAATTCGATTCGTAAGTGACCCGCTCGTACATTTGTAAAAATTATGCCTGCAGGTAGAAACAAGATCGTCTTTCCTACTCCATGTACCATGAGCCTTTCATATGCCCGCTGTTCTTTTAGCTTCTACTCGGGGCAATGTAACCATATAAACTGCTTTCATATGCCCATTGTGATACCTAGTGAACAAATGATTGTGACAATATTTAAGTAGTATGGCTTCATTAAATCTTATACTGTTGTTTGTCGTTTTGCTTACAGTTATTGTAGTTTCATGGACAATTATTCTAGTGTGCGGTTGCTTGGTTAAACATTTTATTAGCATGTCACTCGTTGTCTACCAAATTTGAATATACTGTAATTGGCCATAATTGGCCATTGACCGCTGATACAATTTGACTTGTTCAAAATCCAAACGATATGTATGGTTATGCTTTTTACGCGGTCTGATTTCTTCACTTTGCCCAACCAGATAATAGTTCATACCGAGCATCTGATCAAAATTACATGACTACATTCATCTTAAAAACTGTTTCAGTCATTAGTAACATTTTTTACTAGCATATTGGAAATAAAAGTAACGCTGAAAATATTACTTCGTCAAATATTACTTGAGGATAGCTATTTAGTTAGGAGAAAGACTTTTTTTATAGGAAGATAGAGATTCTGTTCATTTCTGAAAAGTATTTTTTTTAAAGGAGGATGTACCCCCGGCCTCTGCATCTGGACGATGCATACAGCCATATTATTAATTATTCACAAAGACCATATAAGATGATACATCAATAAGCCAGAAGCCACCATCTTGGTAACGTTGTTGCTACTCCTAACCCCTTGATGAAGGCGTGCTGAATATGTCCGGGCCTAATACCAAACAGATATCGCACCAAAGCCTAACATCTAAAGCCGGGTGTCCCATCCAAACCACTACCTGGATTGAGTCCCACACCGGTCTGGCACACTCTCAGTGAGCACCGCACACTGTAGGGGCCGTCACCTCCATCTTCTCTCGGTCCATCCTCAGAGCAGAACTGATGCACCGACCTTGCCAGGCGTCTCTGCCATCAACGCCACCATGACGCCAGACAACTTCCTCCTCTTGCGCGAGTCCATATCCAATGCTCCCATCGTCAAACCTCCGCGGCGCCATGCCGCCGGGATCCGCCGTCGGCCTTGCGGTAGATGTAACACCGCTCCTCCAGTAGTCCCCTCCACCCAGCACTTGCTCCAAAACGATGCCCCCAGGAGGGAGAACGACACCAAAGGTGTCGTCATCGTCCGATCCGGGAGGCCTAGACATAGGGTTTCCCCCGGAACATCCCGAGCATGATGACGCAAACTGCAACGACGATGCCTCAACAAGGAAACGGCATCGGAGACGTCGCCATCGTCCGCCATGACCGAAGTCGGCGCGATTTTCATCGGCAGCCGCGCCACCAGGCAGTGCACCTCCGGCGTCGCTAGTCCCTTGAACCTGAGAAAACTCCAAAAACGATGCCCTCAAGAGGGACTACGACGCTAAAGCACCGCCATCGCTCGATCGCAATGAGATCTAGGGTTTCCCCCGGAGTTGCCCGCGGTATCAAGGACCCAGACAAGGGCGTCTCTGCCCAATTGCCGGCGTGCCGCACCCGCCATCGCGTCGTCCACATCCCGGCGACCATGGCCGGTAGCCAGCCACCGGGCCTCACGAACACGCCCAACCACCGACGGAGCCGCGCCGCCGCACCCTGTTCCGCCGCTGCACGTACGTACCAGGAGCACCGGCCAACGGCATCCGCCCGCAACCACCGCCGTCCCCTCCACCTCAGACCTCGGCGACGCGTGCCGGGGCAGCGCCGCGCCGTCGGCCACCACCCGATCCCCCAGTTCAAGGAATGACGATGCCCTAAGAGCCGCGGCCCGCCGCCGCCAGATCCGAGTAGGCTTTGCCCGGGGATGCGTTAGGCAGCGGCGGATGGGTGAACGCCGGGAGGAGGCCTTGCGCCAGGGGGTGAGATGCCCCGCCCGAGTCGCCCTGGAGAACGACGACGCGGGGGCTGATCCTATTTTCCTGGAGGAGGACCTAATGATGCTGAATCCAAGTTATATATGAAACCAGATATATTTCTTGCTTTCCTAGTTCCTACTCCATGCGACCGCCATATTCCCGCTGTTCATTTAGGATCTACTCAGCAGTATGTAATATTAGAGGTTGAAGGTGTGCCACTACGCTACAATTTACCTATTGTTCTCTGTTTCTAATGCTTTTTTTTGTCTAATAATGCTGAGATGATTTACCATTGGAACTTTTGGCACAATTTGCGCAATGACAATGAATCTAATGATTCCTGTTTTGAGTCATGCAAAAGTTAGGGGAATAACTCCATCGGCTTTTCCTAATAAATAATACTACAAGATTGTTTGACTGATGATATTGCTTGCTTCACAGGTATCTAGAGTTAGGTTCTGGTGGCTGAGATGCAGGAATGGGTCGTCGGGTGTTGATTCCTCCATTTTGTACGCTCGAAGTGGAGGCTGGCCATCTATGTAGTGTACACTCATGAGCTGCGAAGTGCACTTGTAGGAATCAACCCCTTAGTTTGCCAAGTTCCATCTAGAATCAATCCCTTAGGCCTCGTTTGACGGGGGGTTTTGTAGCCCCGGAGTGGAGGGGGATCTGAGGGGATTTGGTTAATCCCTCTCTTTCACCCAATTCTCTCAATTCCCCACTAATCTCTCTCTTCTCATAAATCCCTCTATTTGGTTAAACCTCCTACAACAGCAGCAGCAAAGCAAGCGTCCAGTTCCATGGGTGCCTTGGAGGGTTTTCTGTACCACATGGATTGAGGGGGATTCGTGGGGAACGGAGAGGATTGGCCTTCTCAATCCCTACGTGTCAAATGGGCTGACAAGGATTTCTGAGGATTTTGATGAAGGAAATATGCCCTAGAGGCAATAATAAAGTTATTATTTATTTTCTTATATCATGATAAATATTTATTATTCATGCTAGAATTGTATTAACCGGAAATATGATACATGTGTGAATACATAGACAAACATAATGTCCCTAGTATGCCTCTACTCGACTAGCTCATTGATCAAAGATGGTTATGTTTCCTGACTATAGACAAAGAGTTGTCATTTGATTAAACGGGGTCACATCATTAGGAGAATGATGTGATTGACTTGACCCATTTCGTTAGCTTAGCACTTAATCGTTTAGTTTGTTGCTGGTGCTTTCTTCATGACTTATACATGTTCCTATCAGTGGCAGCGCCAGGAAATGAAGCCTGGGTATTCATCCAAATTTTTTTTTGCTCTAAATGTAGTATATGAACCAAACAACACAACACTGGCAATATATGAACAAAACAACACTAGCATAATGGCAATAGCAATATTTCAATGTATCAGACCATAACGACATGAATACATAAGTACCTTTTGATTGATAAAGTGATGATATCCTTCTTACAATATAACTTTGCGGTCGCCTTTTTGGAAGAGATTGATGACATCTTCATCCTTCACTTGATTGAAAAATTCTCTCTCAACAAATGTAACCAAACAATTGTTCAAATATTCATCACCCATTTTGTCCCTTAGCTTATTCTTCACATGGCTCATTGAAGAGAACACCCTTTCAACACTAGCAGTAGCTACTGGCAGAATCAATACCAACTTAAGAAGCTTGTAAACAATATGATATTGTTCATGCTTGTTTGTCTCAACAAGCATAACTGAAAGCCGACACAGATTTTTCAGGTTTTGAAACCTTTCATCTCTACGCACATTAATAATATACATGTTTAGTTGCCATGGAAGTCTTGCCAGTTCATCACTTGTAAAATCAGAAGCATAAAACTTTGTAGCAAGCCTAACCAACTTATCTTGGTCATAAGCAGCAAATAGATGAAGTGGACAGAATGCTGCCATGCAAGAAAGTAGCTCCGTGTTTACCTCATCAAATCTGCCATTCAGCTCACTGATTTGCCTATCAATGACACCCACAAACATATCAACCTTGAAGCGGTGGTAATTGATCACACCATTACATAAACCCCTTCTAGGCCGGCCAACGGGAAAGTAAGGACCCTCCATATCAACAACTTTGATCTTATGCTTTGTACAAAAAGATGTGACCTTTGTGAGAAAATCATCCCATCCAGCATCGGTCCTCAAAGCCTCCAAGTAATACTTTGTGTCACCAACAAGCTCAATAGCATGAACAATATCTTCGTCTTGCTTTTGCAAAGCTCTACACAACTCATCTGTGTATCCAAATATTTCTTGCATCAAGTGTGCCATGAAAACAAAATCAAATGATCGAAATATTGTCTCTATGGATAGAGCCGCTTGTGCCTCCGCACCATGGTACTCGTCTCCAATCTTGCGAAGGACTCGTCGTAGTGCACCATACATAGAGATGGCATGGTTCACAGTTTTGAAGTGAGAGCCCCAACGTGTATCACATGGCCTTCCCAAACCCACTTCCTGATTCAGCCCACTCCCTGTTTCTACTTCTTCCAATTCCAATGCATTAATGAGTTCTTCAGCCTGAGCTATCCGAAGCATTCTCATCTTTTTACAAGACATGCCAAGAGCATTTAACAAGTGTGCAAGCTGCTGAAAGAACCAAGTACAATCACCACTCTCCTTAGCAACAGCAACACGAGTTAACTGTAGTTGATGGGCAAAACAATGAACATAGTAGGCAGAAGGGGACTCATCCATAATCAGTTTTTTCAGGCCATTAGCATTACCTCTCATGTTACTAGCTCCATCATATCCTTGCCCACGAACCATTGCAAAGGTTAAATTGTAGTCCATAAGCATTTTCTGAATTGCAGCTTTTAGTGTCTGAGAGGTAGTATCTTCAACATGAGCAAGACCAAGAAAACTTACAACCGCCCTTCCTTTCTTATCAACATAACGCAAGCAAACAGCCAACTGTTCATTCTGATACACATCACTAGACTCATCTGCAAGTATTGCAAAATGACCACCATCAAGTTCTTCAATGGCTAGTTTAGTAGTCTCTTGTGCACAACATTTTATCACCTCTTGTTGTATATCATGGTGAGTCATCTTGCAGTTCCGTGGAGCATTCTTGAGAACAACCCTGTCAACCTCTTCAAAATTTCCTGCTAGCCAATTTAGAAGCTCAAGGAAATTTCCTTTATTTAGTGAGTCTTCACTTTCATCATGTCCTCTAAATGCCAAGCCTTGGCGCAACAGAAATCTCACACACTTGAGTGTCCATGTCAAACGTTGTTTATACAAAGCCTTGTATTGTGAGGTGTTGGAAGCAACAGACTCCCGAATTGATGTTTGTGGTGTAGTGAACATATCATACTTCTCTTAAGCTTCAGCGTGAGCACTACTTACATCACCAACATGCCTTGTCAATCTTGCTTTCATGTTCCAGTTTCTAAACCCACCCTTAACAAATGAATCTCCACCGGGGCTTTTTGTTTTATCCTTGAACAAATAGCAAACAAAGCAGAAAGCAGCCTCTTTGTTCACACTATACTCAAGCCACTTGTAATCCTTAAACCAAGAAGGACAAAAGCGACGTTGTAATCCACTTATGTCTCTGTACTCAAAATTATGTTTCTTTGGTTGACATGCCCCCAACTCGATGTATCTCCTTCTAACTTTATCCTGGTCATTGACATTGTACCTAGAGATGGGGATCCGTTTCCCGGGATCTGACTCAAGTGCGTCCAAATCTACTTCAAATTGAACTTCATCATTTGCTTCATCATCTTCTATAATTGGGGCTGGGGAGCCACTCTCAGGTTCTGTGTGACTATCATCCGGTTCATGTGCTTGCACTAGTGCCAGTTGCAGATTGCTCTCAACATTAGGAGGAATGCTACTGCTCTCAACTTCAACATCAGGAGGATTTGGTGAAGATGTGGAAGTTCTTTTATTTGCCTTTGAAGCTCTTTCCCACAATGCAACAATGCTAACACCCTTCTTCTTCATCTATGATACAAGATCAGAAAAAGATAGATTAGCAATCTACCAAAATATACACTCTGAAAATTGTAGGTTAAAAATTAAAATATCAAAATTTCAATCTAGCAACCTGGTCGTTCCACCAAACTAGATGTACTAGCAGTAATATGTACTAGGAAGAAGCAAGCAACCTGCTCTGCTGGTCGCTCCAGCAAACTACATTAAAATAGCAAAACTGCAGTCTAGCAAACTAGTGACCAGATACTAAATTAGGAACTGGCTGGCCTTAAGAACGATTGCAGATTTGCTATTTGTCCGGATACTAAACGCCAGCAAACTAGTACTAGTAATCATTTTAATCTGGCTGGGGGCTGGCCTTCTTACTTTCTTAGGGGAAGAGATCAAGAGAACTAGAGAGAGAAGACATGGACAAGGAGAATAGAACCTGGACGCTCGTCGGACGCCGGCCGCTGGCGGCTCCGCTTGCCGCTGCTCGCCGCCGCCGCTGCAGGAGGCGCTAGGTTAAGTTGGGGAACGAACGACCGAGTGGGGACTGGGGAATGGATTCGGGTCGAGGTCAAACGAATCAGCGAAACGAGGTGCCGAGGTGGTCAGCGTGTTGGACTCGCTATGTGGGCTGCAATACTGGTGGGCTCTGGGCTGTAGGCTTGTGGGTCGCCGAATAATACATATAATAAATTTTTTGGGCCAAATCTTTGGTATTCACATGAATACACGTGAATACCCCTGCCGCCGCCACTGGTTCCTATGACTATGAGATTATGCAACTCCTGTTTACCGGAGGAACACTTTGTGTGCTACCAAACGTCACAACGTAACTGGGTGATTATAAAGGTTCTCTACAGGTGTCTCCGAAGATACTTGTTGGGTTGGCGTATTTCGAGATTAGGATTTGTCACTCCGATTGTCAGAGAGGTATCTCTGGGCCCACTCAGTAATACACATCACTTAAGCCTTGCAAGCATTGCAACTAATGAGTTGGTTGCGGGATGATGTGTTACAGAACGAGTAAAGAGACTTGCCGGTAACGAGATTGAACTAGGTATTGAGATATCGACGATCGAATCCCGGGCAAGTAACATACCGATGACAAAGGGAACAACGTATGTTGTTATGCGGTCCGACCGATAAAGATCTCCGCAGAATATGTAGGAACCAATATGGGCATCCAGGTTCCGCTATTGGTTATTGACCAGAGAGGTGTCTCGGTCATGTCTACATAGTTCTCGAACCCGTAGGGTCCGCACGCTTAACGTTCATTGACGATATAGTACTATATGAGTTATGTATGTTGGTGACCGAATGTTGTTCGGAGTCCGAGATGAGAACACGGACATGACGAGGAACTCCGGAATGGTCCGGAGATGAAGTTTGATATATGGGATAATAGTGTTTGGTCACCGGAAGGGTTCCGGAATTCACCGGAAGGGGTTCCGGATGTTTCCCGAAATGTTTGGATACGAGAACACTTTATTTGGGCCAAAGGGGAAAGCCCACAAGGTTTATGGAAAGCGCAAAAGGAAGTTTTGCGGAGTCCAGGGGCCAGACGCCAGGGTCCCTGGCGTCTGGGTCCAGACGCCGGGAACCCTGGCGTCTGGCCCTGGAGTCCGAGAAGGACTCTTGCCTTTCGGGTGAAACCGACTTTGTGAAGGCTTTTACTCCAAGTTTTGACCCCAAGGCTCAATATATAAATAGAGGGCTAGGGCTAGCACCCAAGAGACATCAAGAAACATCAAGCCGTGTGCCGGCTACCCCGTCCCCTCTAGTTTATCCTCCCTCGTAGTTTTCGTAGTGCTTAGACGAAGCCCGGCGGAGATTGTTCTTCACCAACACTGTCACCACGCCGTCGTGCTGCTGGAACTCATCTACTACTTCGCCCCTCTTGCTGGATCGAGAAGGCGAGGACGTCATCGAGCTGAACGTGTGCTGAACGCGGAGGTGCCATACGTTCGGTACTTGATCGGGACGGATCGTGAAGGTGTACGACTACATCAACCGCGTTGATAAACGCTTCCGTTTACGGTCTACGAGGGTACGTGGACAACACTCTCCTCTCTCGTTGCTATGCATCATCATCATCTTGTGTGTGCGTATGAATTTTTTTAAAATTATTACGTTCCCCAACATTTGAACCCTGTGAGGATATTCCCCTCCAAATCTCCCCAAACCTCCTCCACCAAACAAGGCCTTAGGTTGAGCACATTTGACTTTGCCCCGGTTAAAGAGCACTTATCTTTTGGCGGGCTCCGGTATCAATTTATCTTGCTTGCGGTTCAGTGTGCGCCATGCGTACATGCTTTGATCTGTAAAATGGGGCCTATCGTTTAAAAGAATATTTCTTATCGGTTAAGAATATAATCTGTAAAAATGAGGCCCAGTTTGATTTTATAAAATAGGCTGCTACAGACTCACCTAGATGCATTGGTCTTTCACTTGGTGAGGTTTCTAAGAAACTACTGCTGTCTATACCACATTCCTTCCAATTGTTTAGAGTAAAATCAACTAGTACATTCCGCAACAATCAAATTAGATGGGCGTGATGTACAAAAAAAATGATGGACTGCAGTTTCTATTAATAGAAATACTCAGAATTGATGGGCTTTGTGACAAATGCAGCAATGTCCTGCAGTTTCTACCAAATTAGATGAGGACTAAGAGCAAAGAAAATCGATGTATTTGTAAAAATTCAGATACAGAATTACAGACAAGACGGTGACTTGCAGCGAAGGTGGCGCTGGTAGCGCCGGCTTTTGGGCAGTCGCCGGTGGATCCTCCTATAGGCTGTAGCTACGGCGACGCGATAGTTTTTGCCTTTTGCAATCGGTTTCTTTTTTTTTTTGAACTCTCACGATCCAGTTTCTTTTTTTAACACACTACCTCACGATCCAGTTTCTAATCGATTGATTCAGCGCTGCGGCGGCCTGGCTCGCGCCAGCGGCCCAACGCCATGCGAGGCCGAGGCCCAGCGCCCGGGAAGAGCATTTTGTTTTTGATAAGCCTATATAAAAATTTGAGAGCTCCTAACCGGCGCCTTCAGCGCCGGCTGGAGTTTCTGGCACCCACGCGCTTCCTGATATGGGCTGGCCCATCACGTGGCAAAAACGGAAGCGCTCGCTGCTCACACCAAAAACCAAAAACGCTCCAAAAAGATGCCCTACGTGGAATCGAACCCACACACTAGATTCCTCAAGCATCTTGCGAACCACTGGACTAGCCACATAGTTCTGTCTCAAGTCAGCGCGAACATTATAAGAATGATAGTAGCCGCGCTATCTGTGTATCAATTATATTTTTGCTATTATTTGATAACAATTTGGATAAACATGATTTTCTTTTAAAAGAAGGAAAGTCAATTTGGATAAACATGATTTTCATAAAAAAATCATGAACAAGCAAATTAACATTAGTCTATTCAAAAAAAGTCCATGAATTAGAAAACGTTCACATATTCAGAAAGTTCATTAATATGAAAAAAAGTTGACTAATTTGAGAACATTCATCGTTTTGAAAAACAGTTCATCGAATTTGGGAAAAATCATTGAATTTGAGAAAAGTTCATCGAATTTAAAAAAAGTTCATCGACTTTGAAAAAAAGTTCATCGATTCTGAAAAAAGTTCAACTTTTTTTAAAAAAGTTCATCGAGTTTGAAAAAACATTCATCGACTTTGATAAAAGTTCATCAAATTTGAGAAAAGTTCATCGATTCTGAAAAAAGTTCATTGAATTTTAAAAAAAGTTCATAGAAATTTGAAAAAATGTTCATCAACTTTGAAAAAAGTTCATCAAATTTGAGAAAAGTTCATCAAATTCGAAAAAAGTGTGTCAATTTTGAAAAAAATTCATCAAATCAGTAAAAAGTTCACCGAATTTGAGAAAAGTTCATCGAATGAAAAAAAGTTCATCGAGTTTGAAAAGAAGTTCGTCGATTTTGATAAAAGTTCATGGAATTTGAAAAAAAAGTTCACGCATTTGAAGAAATGTTCGCGCATTTAAGTAAATAAAGGAACAAGAAAAAAAACCCGCCCAGAAATCAGCGAACCAGTGAGATCGCGACCTAAAAGAAATAAAAGAAAAGAAAGAAATGTTAAACACAAGTTCTTCGTTGTCCTGGTGGTCAGTGTGCTGCATCCTTAAACGAGGGATCCTGAGTCTGAAACCTTAAAAACACCATTTTTACTGCAGTTTTGGACCAAAGAAAAAAAATGAAACAGGCCGGCCCAGCAAGCGTGGGGGTATGCACCTGTTTGCGCAAACCGAAGAAACGGGCGCAACGGGCGCCTAGGGTTTGCCTAAAACTTTGGGGCCCCCAAAATTTATAGGCCCTGTGCGGGCCGCACATTTTGCACACCAATCAAGGCTCTTGGGTTAGTTAACGACATGTTTTTTTCCGATCATGATCAACAATCAGTTTTGAATTAGGCTGTATCATTCTTCCTTTATCATACCTCAGAATCTGACAACCAGTTGGTTGGAGACGGCATTACCACCGCTCGCCTTAATGACTGGCATACGCAATTTTGCTATAATAATAATTACTAAAGATTGATAACAAATTAGGTTACTCATTTGCGACTTTGTTGAACCCAAACTGACGGTAGCTCTCTCCCATGTCACTTTTAATAATATTTAACTAATATGTGTTGTCATAGAGTTTTCAATTCATAGGTAGTCCTATTATTATGCTTGCATTTTTTATCAACATCTACTACAATGTTGACACACACATATTCACACCACAACGTAAACACAACCACATAACATCTACTGAAAATCGGGTCGACGTTGCGGAGCTTGAAGATTGACGGTGTTACCATAAGCATGTTCAATGTCATGTCCTACTAAAAAATCAGCATTAACGAGATACCAAAACGTTAAAATTGAGGTTTCATATCTCATAAGACAGAGTACCGCTGACCTTCTAACAGTCCAACTGTCGGTGTCAAAACCGGCGGATCTCGGGTAGGGGGTCCCGAATTGTGCGTCTAAGGCGGATGGTAACAGGAGGCAGGGGACACAATGTTTTACCCAGGTTCGGGCCCTCTTGATGGAGGTAAAACCCTACGTCCTGCTTGATTAATATTGATGATATGGGTAGTACAAGAGTAGATCTACCACGAGATCAGAGAGGCTAAACCCTAGAAGCTAGCCTATGGTATGATTGTATGTTGTCCTACGGACTAAAACCCTCCGGTTTATATAGACACCGGAGAGGGTTAGGGTTACACAAGGTCGGTTACAAAGGAGGAGATATCCATATCCGTATTGCCTAGCTTGCCTTTCACGTCAAGTAGAGTCCCATCCGGACACGAGACGAAGTCTTCAATCTTGTATCTTCATAGTCCAACAGTCCGGCCAAAGAATATAATCCGGCTGTCCGGAGACCCCCTAATCCAGGACTCCCTCAGTAGCCCCTGAACCAGGCTTCAATGACGATGAGTCCGGCGCGCAGTATTGTCTTCGGCATTGCAAGGCGGGTTCCTTCTCCGAATACATCATAGAAGAATTTGAATACAAGTATAGTGTCCTACCCTGCAAAATAAGTTCCACATACCACCGTAGAGAGAATAATATTTTCACAAATCTAATTTGCTGACTTGTTTTGGCAACACGACATTATGCCATGGCCCGATGATTATTCGAACCGTTTCCTTTAACTAGCCCCGCACATAACGCGAGGCAGTTTTTCGACACGTCTTGTCAAAGCAAAGATCGTGTCCCCTTATCACGGGGTTCTCATCAATACGAGCATGGGTAACCCAACCGCGCCATCGATTACGGCGTTTGGGGGATAAGCGAGTTTTACCAGGCTAGTGGGGACGCTTAGTTTCGTCCGCCCATATAAAGGGATAAGGATTCACCTTTTCATCCACGCCTTCTTCCTCCTTTGCTCATCCGTTTTCGCACACTCGAGCTCCAGCTCCCAAGTCCGCACTTCCCACCTCGACCTTCTCCAACCATGTCCGGAGCGGGAGGCAGGTGGATGGTCTCCTCCGTCACGGAGGGAGACATCAAGAAACTGAGGAGAGCCGGATACCTGCCCGACGACATCGCGCACCGGCTCCCAGATGAGGGGCAGCTCATCCCCACCCCCGGGCCCCATGAGAGGGTAGTGTTGAAGGAAATATGCCCTAGAGGCAATAATAATGTTATTATTTTGTTTCCTTATATCATGATAAATTTTTATTATTCATGCTAGAATTGTATTATCCAGAAACATAATACTTGTGTGAATACATAGACAAACCAAACGTCACTAGTATGCCTCTACTTGACTAGCTCGTTAATCAAAAATGGTTATGTTTCCTAACCATAGACAAAGAGTTGTTATTTGATTAATGGGATCACATCATTAGGAGAATGATGTGATTGACTTGAGCCATTCCGTTAGCTTAGCACTCGATCATTTAGTATGTTGCTATTGCTTTCTTCATAACTTATACATGTTCCTATGACTATGAGATTATGCAACTCCCGTTTACCGGATGAACACCTTGTGTGCTACCAAACGTCACAACGTAACTGGGTGATTATAAAGGAGCTCTACAGTTGTCTCCAAAGGTGAATGTTGGGTTGGCGTATTTCGAGATTAGGATTTGTCACTCCAATTGTCGGAGAGGTATCTCTGGGCCCTCTCGGTAATGCACATCACATAAGCCTTGCAAGCATTGCAACTAATGAGTTAGTTGCGAGATGATGTATTACGGAACGAGTAAAGAGACTTGCCGGTAACGAGATTGAACTAGGTATTGAGATACCGACGATCGAATCTCGGGCAAGTAACATACCGATGACAAAGGGAACAACGTATGTTGTTATGCGGTCTGACCGATAAAGATCTTCGTAGAATATGTAGGAGCCAATATGGGCATCCAGGTCCCGCTATTGGTTATTGACCAGAGAGGTGTCTCGGTCATGTCTACATAGTTCTCGAACCCGTAGGGTCCGCACGCTTAACGTTCGTTGACGATATAGTACTATGTGAGTTATGTATGTTGGTGACCGAATGTTGTTCGGAGTCTGGGATGAGATCACGGACATGACAAGAACTCCGGAATGGTCCGGAGACAAAGTTTGATATATGGGATAATAGTGTTTGGTCACCGGAAGGGTTCCGGAAATCACCGGAAGGGGTTCCGGATGTTTTCCGAAATGTTTGGGTACGAGAACACTTTATTTGGGCCAAAGGGGAAAGCCCACAAGGTTTTTGGAAAGCGCAAAAGGAAGTTTTGCGGAGTCTAGGGGCCAGACGCCGGGAACCCTGGCGTCTGGCCCTGGAGTCCGAGAAGGACTCTTGCCTTTCGGGTGAAACCGACTTTGTGGAGGCTTTTACTCCAAGTATCGACCCCAGGGCTCAACATATAAATAGAGGGGAAGGGCTAGCACCAAAGACACATCAAGAAACATCAAGCCGTGTGCCGGCAACCCCGTCCCCTCTAGTTTATCCTCCGTCATAGTTTTCGTAGTGCTTAGGCGAAGCCCTGCGGAGATTGTTCTTCACCAACACCGTCACCACGCCGCCGTGCTGCCGGAACTCATCTACTACTTCGCCCCTCTTGAGAAGGCGAGGACGTCACCGAGCCGAACGTGTGCAGAACTCGGAGGTGCCGTGCTTTCGGTACTTGGATCGGTCGGACGTGAAGACGTACGACTACATCAACCGCGTTGATATAACGCTTCCGCGAACGGTCTACGAGGGTACGTAGACAACACTCTCCCCTCTCGTTGCTATGCATCATCATGATCTTGCGTGTGCGTAGGAAATTTTTGAAATTACTACGTTCCCCAACAAGTGTTCCTTACCCATTTCCTCCGCGGACTCGGATTCCCTCTCCACCCATTCGTCCGGGGGCTCATGTTCTACTACGGCCTGAATTTCCACGATCTGGCCCCGAACTTCATCCTCAACATCTCGACGTTTATCGTCGTGTGCAAGGCCTTCCTCCGCATCAAGCCCCACTTCGGCTTATGACTGAAAACCTTCAATGTCAAGCCGAAGGTTGTGGGCGGCCGCCAGGCGGAGTGCGGAGGCGCCATGGTGGGCAAGATGCCTAACGTTACATGGCTCGAGGGCTCCTTTGTGGAAACCATAAAGGGGTGTCAATCGGGGTGGTTCTACATCACCGAGCCGCGTGACCCTGCATGGGCAGCGGCCCCCGAGTTCCGATCTGGCATCCCCATGTGACTCACCTCCTGGAAAGAGAAGGGCCTATCCTGGGGCAGTTCAGAAGAGCTGACCGAACTCCAAACATGTATTCAAAACATGGTGAACAAGAAGCTCAAACTCGTCAACGTAGTCCAGGTCATGCTCGTCCGCCGGATCCTCCCGTGTCAACAACGGGCCTTCAACTTGTGGGAGTTCGACCCGGCCCAGCACCAAACTCTGAACAGGCTCTTCGACACAACACACGAGGATGCCTAAAAATTACTTTTCAAGGGCGCCGAGGTTCCCCCACCCATTACTGAGGATCGCGGATTCAGCACGAAGCGCCAAGCCAGTGCGGTAAACTGATGTACCTCTTACAGGATACTTGTGTTTCATAGTTTGACTCTATAAGGGATCTAAGCTCCCGTTCCTTTGACAGGACTGGCAGAAAATGGCCGGACAGATCGACTGTCCGGCTCCCTTGCCCGAAGGCCCAGCAAACGCTCTTCTGGCGAAGATGCTGACTCCGGCTCCTTATACGGTGCTGGAAAATACCAAGAAGGCCAAGGGAACCCGAAAGAGTTCCCGACGCCAGGCATCGTCGGACTCACCGTCCGATGACTCTGCGGCGCACTCCTCCCCCGAAGACGAGGAAGAAGAAGAACATGCTCCCCCTCCAGTTGGGGGAGATAAGAAAAGGAAGGCCGCCCCGACTGGGGGGGGGGGGGCGAAGGGTCCAAGAAGGGGAGAACTCTCCTTCCGGACTACTCTACCACCGCCGCCGACGGCGAAGGCGAGTGGCTGCCCAGGGCCAAGCCCCTGGGGAAGTCGTAAGTATTCAGATACCAGAGTAAGTCATAGTATTCCTTTGCCACACTACTTCCCTAACGCCGAAATATGATTATGCAAGTCGCCCCGAGCCCGTATCGATGTATCATCGGACGGCTCCCTGGGCTTGTCGGACATGGATAGCGATCCAGTTCCGACCGCCACCTCCCCCTATCCTGCGGACGACGCCGAGGTGCTGTCTCACGAGGCACCAGGTCAAGGGGAGACAACCCCGGAGGTGCCTCAAGGAGGCCTCCCAGACTCCAGGAGTCGAGGGGACAAGGCCCCCAAGAGCTTCGAGTTCGGCCCTCGGTCGGACACCGCGCCGGAACCTCCAGTGGTTCCGGGCTCGGGCAGGCGGCCTCCTTCTAAGAGGGGCAAGACGCCTGTGCGGTGACCTCTGTCCATCCAGAGGCGCCGGACAATCTGCTGGAAGCGCTTCGCAGTGCTTCCATCGACGAGGAGCACCGTACTATTATGAGTGCGGTGGTCCAGAAGGTTCAGTCCGCCAAGAGCGGATTGACTGAAGCCTCTGCCAGCCTTCTAACAGGCTTTGAGGTAAGTGTTAAAATATAGGAAAAATATTACCGCATAGACAGTAGCCCCTGATGATCTGTTCGGTGTTCACAAAGAAAAGCCGAACAGAGGATCAAACAATACCGCAGGAGTCTAATTTAAGTATGTCAATATGCGTATGCAGGCTTCGCTGCTGGCGTCCGCCGCACTGACTGCGGACGTCGCCGTACTGAAGCAGGACCTCGAGGGGTCCAAGAAAGAGCTCGGCCTTACCAAGAGGCAGCTCGAGGAGAACAAGGGTAAGTAATATCCTGTCTATAGATATGTATATAAAAAAAGACGCGATTGCAAAATGACAGGATCATCGTATATCTGCCAGGGGCCACGACCGAGGTGGCGACCCTGAAGCAAGCGCTAACCAAGGCCGAAGATATAGCGGCCAAGGAGCGCACTGAGTGAGAGAAGCAAGAGGCTCGGGTGGGCGAGGTGCAGCAAGAGCTCCAGGCTCTCGTGACGAAGCACGAGGCGTTGGAGCTTGACTCGAAGACGCAAGAGTCTGAGCTTGCCGCGGCCCTCGAGAGCGCGAAAAGTGCCAAGGCCGAAGCCCAAAAGGCCCTCCAGGAGATTGATGCGATGAAGAAAATAGCGGCGGGTAAGGCATTCTATATGCAAAGCAAGCATGTAAAAGTAAATTACCGATTACTTACCCGAATTCGGAGCTCTCCAGGAGCATTCGTAGATTTTCCCCGCAGCGTGTCGGATGCCGCACAGTTTTACCAGGACGAGGAGGGGAGCTCAACGGAGAGGCTGTTCTGGTCTCAGTATACTGGGACCGAACACCCGATGCCTCTGAGCGACCAGCTAAAGCAGCTGGTCGAGCTGCACAAGGCGGCCGAACAGGCCATGGAGGGCCTTATAGTCCGGCTGTGGCCTGGCGACGCCCTTCCGAATAGCTACTTCTGCCTGGTGAGGCGGCTTGTGGATGCCTGCCCACGGCTGGAGGTCGTCAAGCGGTCCGTCTGCATCGAAGGTGCACGCTGGGCTTTCGCCCGTGTGAAGGTGCAGTGGGCCAAGCTAGACGCTGTGAAGCTGATCAAGGAAGGGCCGCCGCAGGGCAAGGAGCATCGCACCCCCAAAATTTATTATGAGGTTGTCCTGAAGGGTGCCCGTCTTGTAGCAGATGAATGTTCCAAGGATGTAATATTTGAGTAAACTTGCTCGTGTGATCCTGTATGATGAAGACTTTTTTCATATGCGCTATGCAACGCTTGTGTGAATTTAAAATATTACCTTCTGTTTGGCTGTTTATCCAATCTGAGAGATGGCTAGTCCTCGGCTTCTGCCCCCATGCCACGAGTGCTGGGGTGTTCGGGATAAACCTGAGCACTCTTGTTCCCATGTTTGAGTCCTTCGAGGGAGGTGCTCAGCACAACGAACAAGGCAACCGAACTAATAATGCTTTATCACTCTCACTTAGCCATAGAATTTTATAATTTTAAATTTCGGCGAAGCCCCTGGTATTCGGAAGGCCGAATTCGGAGCGCGATACACGCCTTTAAGCCGGACATGGCCGGCCCCTCGCCCTAAGCGACATAAGTCTTTAGGGACTCGAAAACCTCGCCGAACAGCGACCAGTCTCTTGCCTTATCATGACAGTCAGTTTTAGCTTTCTCTACTGAGGTGCTCAGCCCAGCAGAACCGGGGCACAATCGCAGTAGTTCTCCTAGCGCTCCCTTAGCCGATAGAGCGGAACGTAAGGTACCAAAACATAGGAGCCGGGCAAACCCAACATTTGACCAAAGACATGATTCGGAGCTGATGCATATAATGCTATAAGTTCGGGGTGCCGCACTTGTGAAAGTGTTCGGACTTTTCACACCATATTGTGGGGTACGTAAGCCCCTGGTGTATTGGCTGTACCAAAGTGTACGGTTGCAAGGCGTCGTTAATGAACTCATATATATATATATAACAAGAATGCAATAATAGTCGTGATGTTATGCATTGTTTATTCAAAAGGTGCGTAAAAGCAGAATGATACAGATAGTGCGATAAGCAAAGAGTGGGACTATGTCCCTTCCAAGGGCAAGCTGAGGAATAGTATTAAATCAAATATTCCGCTCGTTATTGTAATCCACCTGGGAATTCTATGGTGTGACGTAGCTTTCTGCCTCCTTGGTTGCTGCATCATGTGTTCGGCAATAGTGCTGCCGGACAGGGTTTCCAGAGATTAAGGTCCTGAAAAAAGAGAAAAATAACCAAACGGAAAGCCCCTAGTGCGGTTTAAGCCGCATCTTGGGACGTGCCACAGTTGTGTCCCCCTCCCTACCTGTGCCCATGGTATTTTTAATGCGTAATTATGTACGCGTGGCACGAATTTCACCATTTGGCTGGGACTGGGGTGGCGGCCGCATTGCTACACGAGCTCAGATCGCGCCAGGCGGTCTATTTTCCGATTGCTCCGAGCGCGCTTGAAGGTGTCCGGATCTTGAAATGCCGAACTGGTGGATTTCCTTGAGAGGCTGTTTTGCGCTTCTGCTGCGAGGGTTGCAGTGTGCTCCTCTGTTCGGAGAGAGCGCTCTGTGTTTCCATTGACTGTAATAACCCCGCGAGGTCCTGGCATCTTGAGCTTGAGGTATGCGTAATGCGGTACCGCATTGAATCTCGCAAATGCGGTTCACCCGAGCAGTGCATGATAACCACTGTGGAACGGGACTATATCGAAGATTAACTCTTCGCTTCGGAAGTTATCCAGGGATCCGAAGACCACTTCCAGTGTAATTGAGCCTGTGCAATGGGCCTCTACACCTGGAATGACGCCCTTAAAGGTCGTTTTGGTGGGTTTGATCCTTGAGGGGTCTATACCCATTTTGCGCACTGTGTCCTGATAAAGCAGGTTCAGGCTGCTGCCGCCATCCATAAGGACTCGAGTGAGGTGAAATCCCTCAATGATTGGGTCCAGAACCAGTGCGGCGAATCCGCCATGACGGATACTAGTGGGATGGTCCCTGCGATCGAAAGTGATCGGATAGGAGGACCATGGGTTGAACTTTGGGGCGACTGGCTCCAACGCATATACGTCCCTGAGCGCATGCTTCTGCTCCCTCTTGGGGATGTGGGTTGCGTATATCATATTCACCGTCCGCACTTGTGGGGGAAACCTCTTCTATCCTCCGGTGTGTGGCTGCCGGGGCTCCTCCTCGTCATCGCTATGTGGCCCCTTGTCCTTGTTTTCGGCAATTAACTTGCCGGCCTGCTTGAACACCCAACAATCCCTGTTGGTGTGATTGGCTGGCTTTTCTGGGGTGCCGTGTATTTGACACTAGCGATCGAGTATACGGTCCAAGCTGGACGGTCCTGGCGTACTTTGTTTGAATGGCTTTTTCCGCTGACCGGGTTTAGAGCCTTTGAATCCGGCATTGACTGCCGTATCCTCGTTGTTATCGCTGTTAATGCGGCGCTTATATTTGTTGCGACGTGACCTGCTATTGCCGTCCTTGGTATCCGAAGTACCATGGTTCTTTGATATGTTATTACTATGAGCCAGCCAGCTGTCTTCTCCCGCACAAAAGCGGGTCATAAGTGTCGTGAGGGCTGCCATAGATTTCGGCTTTTCCTGACCAAGGTGCCGGGCTAGCCATTCGTCATGGATGTTGTGTTTGAAAGCCGCTAGGGCCTCTGCATCCGGACAGTCGACAATTTGATTTTTCTTTGTTAGGAACCGAGTCCAGAATTGCCTGGCCGATTCTTCTGGCTGCTGAATTATGTGGCTCAAGTCATCGGCATCTGGTGGCCGCACATAGGTGCCCTGAAAGTTGTCGAGGAATGCGGCTTCCAGATCTTCCCAACAGCTGATGGACTCGGCTGGCAAGCTGTTAAGTCAATGCCGCGCTGGTCCCTTGAGCTTTAGTGGGAGGTATTTGATGGCGTGTAAGTCATCATCGCGGGCCATGTGGATGTGGAGGAGGAAATCCTCGATCCATACTGCGGGATCTGTTGTGCCGTCGTATGATTCAATATTTACAGGTTTGAAACCTTCTAGGATTTGATGATCCATTACTTCGTCTGTGAAGCATAAGGGGTGTGTGGCGCCTCTGTATTGGGCTATATCGCGACGCAACTCAAATGGGTCTTGCTTGCTGTGTTCGGCCCGGCTGGATTTGCTTTTACTGTATCCGGCGTGACGTTTATCGTCTCGCAGAGTGACGCGCCCTCGTGATCCGTAGATCGATCTTGCATGCTTTGCTTTGTCCTCCAATATGTCTCGCAGGTCTGGCGTATCTCCCCATGCCTTTTTATTTGAATGGCGTCGGGGTGGAGGCTGAGTTTTTGGCTGGAATGCCTATCTATCGCGGCCATGAGGTGGCCGATCAGCCGTATCATACGTTTCTTTCTCCAGTCGGGGTAGCAACCTGCACTTTGGGTAACTCTTGGAGGGGCGCTCGAGTTTATATTCCTCGACCGCGAGGACTTCAGTCCATCTGTCAGGTAGCAGATCCTGATCAGCTTGAAGCTGCTGCTGCTTTTTCTTAAGGCTATTTGCCGTGGCTATAAGCCGGCGTTTGAAGCGCTCTTATTTGACGGGATCCTCTGGCACAGCGAATTCGTCGTCGCCGAGGCTTGCCTCGTCTTCGGAGGGGGCATGTAATTATCATCCTCCTCTTCTCCATCCGCTGCTCTCTCAGGAGGGCTGGCTCCTCCATCCTCCTGCTCTAAATCTTGCTGGAGGGGATTGTTGTTGTCTTCGGCACTATCCGGAGTATTATTATCTACTTTGCCGGTATCACCACTTTTGCTTTGGCGGGACTTAGAGCGGCGCCACTGACGTTGGCGCTTGGGTTGCTTCTTGGAGGGGTCATCCTCCGCTATCTCGTCGCCATTGCCTTCTTTGGGTGTATCCACCATGTATATATCGTATGATGAGGTGGCTGTCCAGTGCCTTGTGGGCGGTGGTTCCTCTTCGCCTCCCGCATCGTCGTCCATACCGTCGATGTCTTCGGAGTCGAAGTCGAGCATGTCGGTTAAGTCATCGACAGTGGCTACTAAGTGGGTGGTTGGTGGCCCTCGAATTTCTTCGTCGTCCGCATCCCAGTCCTGCCGGACATAGTTCGGCCAGGATCCTCCTGACAAGGAGAGAGACCTTAATGAGTTCAGTATGTCTCCAAAGGGCGAGTGCTGAAAAATATCCGCGGAGGTAAAATCCATGATCGGTGCCCAATCGGATTCGATAGGAACGGGCGCAGGCGCTTCGGAGTCCGTGGCCGGAGAAGGATCCGACAGTTTAACAGCACGACTCTCGTGCAAGGTAAGGTCGATGTTTGGCTCGATCGCCGCTGAGGGTAAGGCCTCCGTGACGGGGTCCATCCACCCGTCCACGGAAGGCGCACCTGGCTCCGAATTGAGGGTCGGAGCGGCTGCCTGTGCGATCTCTTGAACACTATCCGATGGTAGCGCTAAACCGCACTCATCGTGACAGCGTGACGCACAAGGCAGAGGCTCAAATCCGTCGAAAATCAAGTCTCCACGGATATCGGCCGTGTAGTTTAAACTTCCAAACCTGATCTGGTGGCCAGGGGTGTAACTTTCAATCTGCTCCAGATGGCCAAGCGAATTGGCCCGCAGTGCAAAGCCGCCGAATATGAAGATCTGTCCGGGGAGAAAAGTCTCACCCTGGACTGCATCGCCATCGATGATAGTAGGAGCCATCAAGCCTAACGGCGACGACACAGAGGAACTCTCAATGAAAGCACCAATGTTGGTGTCAAAATCGGTGGATCTCGGTAGGGGGTCCCGAATTGTGCGTCTAAGGAGGATGGTAACAGGAGGCAGGGGACACAATGTTTTACCCAGGTTCGGGCCCTCTTGATGGAGGTAAAACCCTACGTCCTGCTTGATTAATATTGATGATATGGGTAGTACAAGAGTAGATCTACCACGAGATCAGAGAGGCTAAACCCTAGAAGCTAGCCTATGGTTTGATTGTATGTTGTCCTACGGACTAAAACCCTCCGGTTTATATAGACACCGGAGAGGGTTAGGATTACACAAGGTCGGTTACAAAGGAGGAGATATCCATATCCGTATTGCCTAGCTTGCCTTCCACGCCAAGTAGAGTCCCATCCGGACACGAGACGAAGTCTTCAATCTTATATCTTCATAGTCCAACAGTCCGGCCAAAGGATATAATTCGGCTGTCTGGAGACCCCCTAATCCAGGACACCCTCACCAACCATCGGTTGGTTCTCGTTATTCTTGCATTTAACTCTCTAGTTTATGGTATGCCAAAGTTTCTCTTCAAGCAACCACTCATCGATCCCCTGCTGCCGACATCGACCCCAGCGCTGCAAAGCTACATAGATCTATCATTTGAAGTACATTTATTCATTCGTGTGCCCCGTTGCAACGCACATGCTCTTTTGCTAGTAGAAACTAAACAAAATTCATACTCTGCCCGTGTTTGTGATGTTGTGCAGTGCACTATAATCAGAAGTTCAGAACCACAGAACAAGTTGCTGCGGAGGATAGGTTGGACGAGTTGGAAAGGCAAAAGGATGAGATTATGAAGTCATATTCTCATGCTGCGCTGCTCGACAAGGTGCTAAGTGCTCTGAACAGCTTCAACTCTAATTCGTGCCTTCCAATGCAAACCAGTGCTTGAAGTTAGCAATGTAATGTGGTTCTTCACGTGAACCCATGGCTGACATGCGTGCACACCTTATTATGTCGGTTCTTTGCTCAGGTACAATGTCAAAGCTGGACGAAGAGTCAGAAGAGCTACACCACAAGTTCCTGGAGAAGGACGTGGTGGTGTCAGCGACCTGACAAGAGGCGCCCACAAATCAGCCAAAGAAGCAGAGGAGGAGGGGAAACGTTAAGCCCGACAGGCCCTGTCGTGAGAGAAAGCCCAATTACAAGTTCACGAGCCCACAATGGATCTCCTACATGTTTGAGCCCGAGAAGGACCAAAGCAGTGGTCTTTAGTTGAGAATGTGGTAGGTGAGAGAGCATATTGGTTGGGATCAGAACAGGACGGCGACGACTTGCCATTCCCCTTTCGATACTATCTTCTTCCTTGAGTTGTAATCCACCTCTTGTGCTAGATTCCTCAATAATCCAGCGAAGGCTAGATGGTAGCTCACAGATGGACCTGCCTACCTGTGTGTAGAAGTACAATCAGATCGGCCCTGCCCACGACAAGCGTGCACTGGTCCAACTATCCGGCAAGGCCTCACTCCGCATGTCGTGTCATATATCTCGGTTGTCGCGTATTCATCGTTGGATGCAAGATGATGTGGGCGCGAGCTAACTAACTGTGCCAAGTAGCACATGGCAGCCCGGGTTGAGAGTGATGAAGCTAGCACGCGAAGACTCATTGAAATGAAAGAAAAATAGCGAGCGGGGAAGAATAATAGAAAAGCCGAAGGGATGCCCAAAAGTAAAGCAATAGCAAGAACGATCAGCACAGATGAGTACTCATAGAAGATAATCTAGCTAGTCGGATATATAAACCGACTTTTAGTATGATTTAATATCTCACGGAAGCCAGATTTTTTTCTTTTTCAAAAGGGGTTGAAGCCGCGGCTTTGTATCACAGAGACATATTATTCAACAATATACATTTACAAGATAAATCAACTTCTATGCAACCAGTGGCGGAGCTCATGGGGGGCGAAGGGGGCCATTGCCCCATACTCTAGGAAAACCCTCAAGTGTACCTCTAATATTATTAGGCTTGAATATCAAATATTTTTTAGAGTTCATGCATAACTTATCTTATTTGCCCACTCAACTCTGATTAGCCCCTCAACAATCTTCATCAAACTCTGCCACTGTATGCGATAGAAGCCAGATAATCTGGCTAGTTGGATAGTCCGACTTAATATCTGACTTTAAACAGAGAGCATAACAACTCAAATGACACCAAACGACTTGCCCACGTGCACACAAAGCCAGCCGCTAACATAATAATCAAACTATATCGGCAGCATCTCGAGCCATGACACGTAGGGCGTCCATGTCTTGGCCGGTAATCTTCGTGATGGCGGCAATCTCGTCGTCAGCGAGGGGCTCATCTACTTGCAGAAGGAGCTCTTGCGCAGCCTCGCGTGTCATCTCTTCATTCGCCCCGAGCTCCCCAAGTTTGCGAACGAGGTGCAACACCATCATCGTTTGGGTGGCAGCGGTCACCTGCTACTCGGAAGACGAGGCGGTGATCTCGTCGACCCGAGGAGGAGGATCCCGCGACAAGAACAAACGCCCTCCTCTGTGCCTGTACCATATGATGACGAGGTCGAGAACAAGCAAACAACAGAGATCAATACCCAGGGACGAAGCCAGGATTTAAACATAGGAGGGGGCGAAGACAACGGCATAAGATTTTTTTTTCTTAGGTTAACACCTTTACACTAATTTCACAATAGAACTAACCCGCCTCTTGCAATGATAAAAGGACAATGGTATATAGCAAACTAATACTCCTATAAAGACAACGACACAAGAGATGTACATTCATGAAATTTTATTAGTGGCATAATTGTTTGATTAGGAGTTTGCATAAGAACTAAATTATGTTCCGGCTATTACCTTGGTTCTTGGAATCCCCATATTCATCTTTCCTCCGAAGGGAGATGATTTGGACAGTAACCACCTGATACAATCAATAGAGAGAAATTATTAAATATCATGTATTATAAAATTCTAAATGTTCAAAATTAAATACTTCTTGCCTACACCATGGCATCAATTGAAGTGTTGCACATCGTTTGCAGTAGCATCATATTCCGACAGTTGAGAGCTTGAATCAACTGGGTTTAAAAAATATGAATTGATTCTGCTCTCTTCCTCTTCACATCTACACAAGCACAAATGATAACTAAAAATGACATAATTTGATTCTTAATGCCTGATTATTCTTCAATAATTTGTAAAGCCACGAACAAATCTGATGCGAAATAAAATACCTTTTCCCCTCATGTTGTTGCCGCACATCCATGCGTCCGGCTTGCCGGCAACCTGTCCGTGGTCCGCTGATCGACGCATGTCTGTCCTGGCGTCCCCTTCCCTTCTCCGTTTCTAGATGGCGGCGCAACAGCGCGAGCGCGATGGACAGATCCGATCGCAGCAGGCCTACAGTTCATGGCGGCTTGGAAAGGGAGATATTAGCAGCGATAGACATGTTTTTTTAGATCTGTCCCCGCGTAGTGGCTGCAACTAACAAGCCACTTTGCCTTCCATGATGGCCTTTTTCTATCGAAGAGACCACGATGGGCTGCATAGCATTCTTCTTTACGTGGACTTTGTGTTTTTAACTTGCAAATGGACTATATATGGGCTCAGGCTTCACGTTAATAAAAAGGCCCAAGAGGCATAGGGGGGGAGAACGAGCTACGACCAAGTGCGCACGTGATTTTTTTAGCGAACAAGCCATCGCTGTCAAGGGACGAGGCGATCGTTGGGGGGGGGGGAGGGTCTCGCCCCCCCTCGTGCCCCCCTAGATTCGTCCCTGTCAATACCAATGCCGATGGTGGCCTTCTTCCACGTCGGCCATCCTCCTCCCTCTTCGTCGGTCGCAAGCGAAACATCTGTTGAGGCCGCCAGCACGACAGCCGTCTGGCGGCCGCCAGAAGTAGGTTCGAGAGTTTCATCTCTCGATCGCCGATGGATGGGTGGGTGTCTGGGGGTGGATGCCCGGCAAAGATGTGAGTGAATCACTCACCATTCAAGTTGAACATATAAAGTACTAGCTTGATGAAGATTGTTCAAGGGGCTAATCAGAGTTAAGGAGCGAAGAAAATAAGTTATGCATGAACTCTGAAAAAAATTTGATATTCAAACCTAATAATATTAGAGGTACACTTAACATTTTCTTAAAGTAGCACTACAAAAAAAAAGACACATCCGTGACATTTTGGACCGAACGAATTTTTTTTCTGTCATACATATGACACTTCTATGACGATAATTGTGACAAAACCCGGTATCATCATAGATGTGGTGGGATCCTACTTCTATGACAAAAAATCATGACAGAAAATGGGCTTTTTGTCCTGGGCGGGCCGGAGAGCAGCTGCATGACATTCTTTGGGCCGTCCATGACGGAAAAAACCATGGTAGAAGCGAGGGGGAGGAAAATTTTGGGGAGTTCCCGGTTACGGTGGCAGGTCGGGGGCCGAGCGATGCGCATTTCTCTTGTACACGTACGCGGGTGTGTGCGAGGCGTTGGCTCTAACTGAACCCGAGCGAGGCGTTGAGCTCTAACTGAACCCGAGCGATTGCACTGCAGGCGACGCGTTACTGAATCCGAGCGATCGATCGATGGCTGTTAAGTGAACCCGATCGAGCGATTCCATCACTACTGCTGCTAACTGAAGCCGATGGATGCTGCCTCTGGGATGAACAGTGAGCATTGCGGGGGGTTTGGATGAACAGTGAGCGGTGGCGTCGCCTCTGGATGAACAGGACCCCTTGATGTGGTGGAGGGCTGGATGAACAGTAGACGGTGGAGGGATGCCTGTGGAGGGGTGGTTGAACAGGACCCCGTGGTGTGGAGGGCTGGATGAATAGTAGACGATGGAGAGGTGGTTGAACAGTAGCCGGTGGAGTAGCGCGCGGTGGAGGCTGGATGAACAGGAGCCCATGGAGGCTGGAGGAGGTCGACGGTGGAGATGAACAGTATCCCGCGGAGTCCCGTTTTGCGGTACGCCACACCCCTCCCGATGAACAGGACCCCCGTTTCGACCGTAGGAGGTCCGTTTCGTCCGTTTTGCGGTACGCCACACCCCCCCGATCAACAGGACCCCCGTTTCGATCGTAGGAGGTCCGTTTCCTCCGTTTTGCGGTACGTCACACCCCTCCTGATCAACAGGACCCCGTTTCGACCATAGGAGGTCCGTTTCCTCCGTTTTGCGGTACGCCAGACTCCTCCTGATGAACAGGATCCCGTTTTGAACGTGGCCGGTCGAACACAAGATCGTTTCCTCCGTTTTGCGGTATGCCAGGCCTCGTTTCCATTGCCTGTTCCGTCCAAGCCCTCCCGATGAACACGACCACGCATTCCGTTCCAACCCAGCCGGTTGGATCCCACGCGTTCCGTTGCCTCCCGATGAACACGACGCATTCCATTGCCTCCCCATGAACACGACGCATTTTGTTGCCTCCCCATGAACACGAGGACGACGCTGTTTCTCCGTTCCGACCCAGCCATGTACACGAGCCCTGGCCGTACGTATGCACGAGTAGGCGTTCGAGACCCCACCCGTATGTACACATACGTGGCCGTATTTTCTTTCTTGCACCCTGGCCGCTGTACGTACGTGTACATGCTACGTGTGCGCCTCTACTACGACACGTATGCGCCTCTACTACGACACGTGCGCGCCTCTACATCCACCAGTATATATGTATGTACACGTTCGCGACCAGAATGACAACGCTACGTACACTTCGACCAGGTGGGTCCCGACTGTCAGGCACTTCCTTGCCTGCGAAGATGTAGCTGGTGGGTCCTAGCAGTCAGGGGGGCGAATCATTTTTTTTGCCCGAACGCACTTCCTTGCGTGCGAAGATGTAGCTGTCGGGTCCCAGCAGTCAGGGGGGAACGCTTTTTTCGCGAAATACGGTGGCCCGTCCGGTGGGTCCCCGCTATCAGGTGGAGGAATAATTATTTTGCACGTAATAAGGAGGCAGTTCCTTACTGCGGCCGTGGACCCAGCTGTCAGCCTCTCCACGTACAGTCCGCGTCCGATGGAAGCCGTTCCTTGACCACGTTGACCACGCCGCGCCGAGAGCACCAGGGCGGTGGACGACGGCGAGGCCTAGGAAGGGGACGACGCGGAGCCGGGGAAGACGCGGTAATGGATGCCCACACGTAGAGGAGTACGAGGGTTCACTGGTTCGCTGCGGTGTGAGGCTGCCGTCGCCGCAGAATAATAGGGGGTGTGGGTGAGTAGAGGGATGGCCTGGCCAGCAGTGGGAGTAGTAGGGGGCGGTGAGGCCTCCGCTGCATCGCAGTCGGCCACGGGAGGCAGGAACACGAGGCACGACCGGCGCTGGTTTGGGCGGCTGGAGCAAGAAGACCAGAGGTTGAAGAAGCACTACAACCGTTGGATTGACATCATACGATCACTGGAGCTAGAATTGTGCATATTGACTAAGTTGACAAAGCCCTCTGTCCCCGTCAACTTAGTAGGCCCACAAGTCAGCCTGCCACTATACTGGGTCCCAGCTAACAGGGGGAGTATTCGTTTTTTTGTGCGTAATAAGGAGGCACTTCCTTGCGTGCGAAGATATAGCTGGTGGGTTCGAGTTGTCAGAGGCGGTAACGTTTTTTTCACGAAATACAGAGGCCCTTTCGGTGGGTCCCTGATGTCAGGTGGAGGAATCATTATTTTGCGCGTAATAAGGAGGCATTTCCTTGCGTGCGGCCGTGGACCCAGCTGTCGGCCTCTCCACATACAGTCCACTTCAGATGCATGTCGGTCGTTGACCACGTTGACCAGACCGCGCCGAGAGCACCAGGGCGGTGGACGACGGCGAGGCCTAGGAAGGGAACGACACGGAGGCAGGGAAGACTCGGCAGTTGTTTCCCACGCGGAGGGGAGTACGACTGTACGAGGGTTTACTGGTTCGTCTGCCGTCGCCGGAGAATAACAGCAGGTGTCGGTGAGTAGAGGGATGGCTGGGCCAGCGATGGGAGTACGGTGGGGCGGTGAGGCCTGCACGACAGCAGAGCCGGCCGCGGGGAGGAGGGAGCAGGCAGTCCCGCCGGCGCTTGTTTGAGCGGCTGGAGCAGGAAGAGCAGAGATTGAAGAAGCACGACGGCCGTTGGATGGCCATCCAACAGTCACTGCTTGTGCGTCAACCTTTTTTTAGGAAAGCCTCAAATCTGTGAAAAACAACATACAACCCATCTGCCATTATTTCTAATAATTTACAGCCCATTTGCTAATTATTAAGGTTTTTTTGAAGCCCATATTTTTTTTGTTAGCATTACAGCCCATATTGTGGCCACGGTTAAAAAATTATACGAAATTTTGCATATTTCGGTGCGGTCCGCACTGTTTTTAATCCCAAAATTTCGACTCACATTCAAACTGATTTTAAAAATAAATGTATATCAATATAAAATCCAACAAATTCTCCATGCATAAAAATTAATGTAATTTAAAATCTCAAAATGAAAAAAAGATATTTGAAACTAATTGCCGGTTTGATGTGTTTTAAAAATGTACAACTCATTTCTCATTACTGATGGGCTATTTTCTCGGCCAGCCAAATGAAAGCTCTCCTCGTCTTGAAAGATTTGCAGCCCAACAAGCTTGACAAAGCGACTTAACTTGAAAAATCACAAAAATCTGGGCTGTGGCCGTGGACCCAGCTGTTAGCCTCTCCACGTACAGTACTCTTCCGATGGAACTCGTTCCTTGACCACGTTGACCACGTCGCGCGGAGAGCACCACGGCAGTGGACGACGGCGAGGCCTAGGAAGGGGACGACGCGGAGCCGGGGAAGACGCGACAGTGGAAGCCCGCGCGGAGAGGAGTACGAGGGTTCACTGGTTCGGCTGCGGTGTGAGGCTGCCGTCGCCACAGGGCCTGGCCAGCGGTGGGAATAGTAGGGGGCGGTGAGGCCTCCGCGGCAGCACAGCCGGCCATGGGAGGCAGGAGCAGGCGGCACGACCGACGCTGCTTTGGGCGGCTGGAGCAAGAAGACCAGAGGCTGAAGAAGCACTACGGCCGTTGGATGGACATCGTATGGTCACTGGAGCTAGAATCGTTCATATTGACTAAGTTGACAAAGCCCTCCGTCCCCGTCAACTTAGTAGGCCCACAGTCAGCCTCCCACCAAGGTGGGTCCCAGCTAGCAGGGGGAGTATTCATTTTTTTGTGCGTAATAAGGAGGCACTTTCGGTGGGTCTGAGCTGACAGCGGGGGGAACATTTTTTTCGCGAAATACGGTGGCTCGTCCGGTGAGTCCCAGCAGTCAGGGGGAAACTTTTTTTCCGCAAAATACTGGTGGCCCGTCTGGTGGGTCCCTGCTATCAGGTGGAGGAATAATTATTTTGCACGTAATAAGGAGGCACTTCCTTGCGGCTGCCATGGACCCAGCTGTCAGCCTCTCCACGTACAGTACTCTTTCGATGGAAGTCGGTCGTTGACCACATTGACCATGCCGCACCGAGAGCACCACAGCGGTGGACGACGGCGAGGCCTAGGAAGGGGACGACGTGGAGCCGGGGAAGACGCGGCAGTGGATGCCCACGCGGAGAGGAGTACGAGGGTTCACTGGTTCGGCTACGGTGTGAGACTGCTGTCGCCGCAGAATAACAGGGGGAGTGGGTGAGTGGAGGGATGGTCTGGCCAGCGGTGGGAGTAGTATGGGGACGGTGAGGCCTCCGCGGCAGCACAGCCGGCCATGGGAGGCAGGAGCATGCGGCACGACCGGCGCTGCTTTGGGCGGCTGGGGCAAGAAGACCAGAGGTTGAAGAAGCACTACGGCAGTTGGATGGACATCATTGACCATGCCGCACCGAGAGCACCAGGGTGGTGGACGACGGCAAGGCCTACGAAGGGAACGACACGGAGCCGGGGAAGACACGGCAGTGGCTGCCCACGCGGTGGAGAGTACGAGGGTTGACTGGTTCGGCTGCCGTCGCCGGAAAATAACAGGAGGTGTGGGTGAGTAGAGGGATAGACAGGCCAGGGATGCGAGTATGATGGGGCCGTGAGGCCTGCCCGGCAGCACTGCTGGCCACGGGAGGCGGGAGCAGGCGGTTCCGACGGTGCTTGTTTGGGCGGCTGGGGCAGGAAGATCAAAGACTGAAGAAGCACGATTGCCGTTAGATTGACATCTAACGGTCTGACGCTGGTAGAGTCGATTGTTGACTAAGTTTCTTTTTTGAGAAACCTTGTGTACGCATGAACTTAGTGGGCCCACAAGTCAGCCTCCAAATCTGTGGCAGACAACATAAAGCCCATTTGCTATTTTTTATAATTTGCAACCCATTTGCTAATTCTTAAGTAATTTATTACAGCCCATTTTCTGCCTAGGACCATGGTCAAAAAGTTCAACCTTATTTTGCATATTTCGGTGGAGTCCGAACTATTGTAATCCCGAAATGATAAACATTTTTTTAAGAACTTATTGATTTGCCAAAAAAATCATTTTGTTTTTGTAAGCAAATAAGACGTGGGACAATTGAGTTGGTTTAAGGGAAAACCAGTGGTAAAAAAATCAGCGCTGAGTGGGAAAAACAACAAAAATATGGATGTAAATATGAAAAGGGAATTTTATGTGTTTTCAATATAATGATACATGTATATGAAGTAGTAACACTATAGGTAGAGATTAGAAAATGGATGTAGGACATGCGTTTCAAGAGGAAAATAGAACTGGGTTGTGTGTTTGATTCAATAAAAAAACTAAATGCGGATGTTGTAAGACAAAATATAACTAACACTGGCGGGCCAGAGGCCAGTAGATACCTGCTGGATCTTTGTGCCCCGTTGTCGTCATGGGCTGGGCCTATTAAAAACAAAACCAACCCTGGGCAGTCTACAACCCATTTGAAACTTGCTCGACCTGAAAAAACAATATAGGTGCTCAATAAACAAGAGAATTCTGCAAGTACAGACTGATAACTGGGATGCAGCACAGATATTGTTTTTTATCGTGATAATAAGTGCATGCACTTGTTTCGAAAAAAATTGGAGAACTGGGAATTCGAACGGCGGGTGCTTATGCTACCCATCAAATAAAAATCAGGTGCCTGAAAATTCGTTTCGAAACAAATGATTCAACTTCATATCCATGTCGACCCTCATCATGATGGTTGGAAGCAAATGCAAGTTCATACCAAAAGATCGTTGTCGGTGTACAAAAAGAGGGGTACACTTTTTGTACCCCTATAACTGTGCACGGGCAGTCTGAGCCACGGGCACCACCACACCAAGCAAGGCAAGGGAGGTGAGCCAGGGTAAGACCGAAGCTCAAGAGAACGAGAACGACGCCAAGGCCAAGACCACGAAGAACAAAGTGGACGAAGCGGACTCCCCCGGCAAGATCCTTGCCGGGAGACAGTTCTAGCAGCCCCGGCAAGACCCTTGCCGCGGCGACTCGTCCGGCGCCTACGGAGCAAGTCACCCATGAGTCCACTGCCCCCAATGGGCAAGGATTTGGGAGACATCCCCGTGGCGGCATGCAGATCTTTGTGAAAATATTCAAGATCAGATACGCACTAAGGAGATGACAACCCTTGGCGGGATCCCAGCCGAGGAAGACCACAAGGCCCCCGGCAAGCGCCTTGCCGGGGATGATAGCAGGCGCCTCGGCAAGACCCTTGCCGGGGCCTCGGCAAGGCCCTTACCGAGGACACCCGCAGGGCCACCATCAGGCCGACGCCGACTAAACCTCCACCACCACATGCATGCAGCTGCCGACCCAACTAGCCGGGCAGGCACCTGCGTGGCGGCATGCAGATCTTCGTGAAGACCCACCTCAGCTGCCTGCCTACTTACGTGGCATCGCAGGCGTCGCTGGCCAGGGCACGTGTCGACACAAGAAGGAGCGGCGACGGACGAGACAGGTCTCTCCCCTGTCCCCGATAAAGCAAGGACACCTAAGCAAGACGCATTAAATGCGCCTTGTCATGTAATGCGAGGGATAACCTCGCATCACTGTACCCTTTCCACCTCCTGTGTGCCACTGTGGCAACCCCTTTTCCTATAAAAGGAGGCCCGAGGCGACCAGGAGAAGGATTCGGCCCTTTGGAGCTCCTCACGCCCCATAGCTAGCTCAAGAACACAGATATACAATCCACCAAAGCAGGAGTAGGGTTTTACGCATCCTCACGGCCCGAACCTGGATAAACAAACCGTGTGCTACCTGTTAGATCCGCTCTTCTCACGACCCCGTGCCCCGCTAACCGCAGTAGGGATTCTTGTGATCCCATAGGTGTCGTTCCTACCGACATCTTTGGCGCGCCAGGTAGGGGGTCACAGCGTGGGATAGAGGCCAATCCGGACAAGATCAAGGCTATAGAGCGGATTGAAGCGCCCGAGCGAGTCATGGATGTGCATCGGCTTGCTGGTTGCGTTGCCGCCATGAGCAGGTTCATTTCCAAGTCCGCCGAGCGCGCCCTTCCCTTTTTCAAGATTTTGAAAAAGGCGGGCCCGATGGAGTGGACGCCAGAAGCCGAAGCAGCATTGCAAGATTTGAAGAGGTACCTCTCCTCCGCGCCAATACTAGTTGCGCCTAGGCCACAGGAACCATTGCTGCTGTACCTGGCGGCAACGAACCAGGTGGTCAGCGCTGCACTAGTGGCGCAGAGAGAAATTGATGATGAGGTAATAGCAGCGACGGAGCCCGATGCCACCGATGCCGAAACGACGCAGCCGGTTGGAGTGCCGCCAAGGAAGAAGATGATGCAGCACCCGGTCTACTTTGTTAGCTCCCTTCTGCAGGGGGCTAGATCAAGGTACTCCGGTGTGCATAAACTGATCTTCGGCCTTCTTATGGCCTCGAGGAAGCTGCGTCACTACTTCTAGGCGCACGGAATCACTGTCGTCACTCGCCTCCCTCTGCAACGGATATTGCACAATCCAGACGCAACGGGAAGGATCGTAGAGTGGGCACTGGAACTGTCCAGCTTTGGCCTCAAGTTTGAGAGTACCTCAACGATTCAAAGCCGAGTCCTGGCAGAGTTCGTTGCAGAATGGACTGCGACGCCTGACGAACAAACCCAAAAGACTGCTCTCCCCGGCAAGGAGGCAAGTTGCGACTGGATCATGTACTTTGATGGAGCTTTCTCCTTACAGGGCGTCGGGGCTGGCGTACTGCTTGTCGCGCCCACCGGAGAGCACCTCAAGTACGTGATCCAGATGCACTTCCCCAGGGAGGTGTCAACAAACAATACGGCTGAGTACGAAGGGCTGCTTGCCGGTCTTAGGATCGCGGCGGACCTCGGAATCAAGAAACTTGTCGTTAGAGGCGACTCGCAACTTGTCGTCAAGCAAGTCAATAAGGATTACCAGAGCCCGTTGATGAAGGCCTACGTCGATGAAGTGAGAAAGCTGGAAGAGCATTTTGACGGTATACAGGCAGAATACGTTCCCCGAGCGGAGAATGATATTGCCGATTACCTGTCAAAACGCGCTGCCCTCGAGCTACCTGTGGAACCAGGTACCTTTGTGCTTCAGCTAACTCACCCATCCATTGATCCATCAACAGAGCAAAACAAGAGGAGGAAATCAGGGCCCGACAAGTACTTTCCCACCGAGCTCCCCGGAGCCACCGGCAAGGATGTTGCCAGAGATACTGAGCCCGCCACGGGACAGGTAGCTCCGGCGGAGCATCAAGCTCTTGCCGTCGAGACAGCCGCTCCTGTAGCAGAGGAAACACCTTTAGTACTTGCCGTTGAGCCCCAGGCTCCAGCGTGGGCACAGCATACCGTCCGATTCCTCCAAACAGGGGAACTTCCTGAGGAACAGGAAGAAGCGGAAAAAGTAGCCCGTCGCTCTACTATGTACCAGTTCGTCGATGACGTCCTGTACAGAAAGAGGCCGAACGGCGTGAAATTGAAGTGTATCCCTCGAGAGGAAGGACTGGGGCTGTTGGCGGAGATACATGGAGGCATATGTGGATCCCACATCGGGTCAAGGGCCCTTGCCGGCAAAGCGTTTCGGCAAGCCACACCTTCATGCAATATATTCAAGACTTCGGCAGCAAGGTCTGTTTCGCTTCCGTTGCTCACCCACGAAGCAATGGTCAAGCTGAGAGGGCAAATGCTGAAGTACTGCGTGGCCTGAGGACAAAGACCTTTGACAGACCGCACAAGAGTGGAAGGCGCTGGATTGATGAATTGCCGGCAGTTCTTTGGTCAATCAGAACGACACCAAATCGAGCCACCGGCCAGACACCCTTTGCCCTGGTATACGGGGCAGAAGCAGTTCTCCCCATGGAACTCATATACGGGTCACCTCGAGTACTCGCTTATGACGAGCTTGAGCACGAGCAATTGCGGCAAGATGACGCAACGCTCCTTGAGGAAGATCGTCTTCGGGCGGCTGTGAGAGCAGCGCGCTACCAGCAAGCCTTGCGCCGCTACCATAGCCGCAAGGTTCATGCCCGAAGCTTTGAGGAAGGCGACCTTGTTCTTCGGCACGTTCAATCGGCCAAGAATTCCAACAAGTTGACGCCGAAGTGGGAAGGCCCTTATCGGGTAATACGAGTCACCAGGCCCGGCACAGTCCGCCTGGAGACCGAAGATGCCGTTCCGGTGAGTAAGTCCTGGAACATTGAGCATCTTCGCAAGTTTTACCCATGAGGCGCGGCTTGCCGGGCCCCCCGACAAGCCATCTTTTGTACGAGCCTTGCCGATGACGCATGTAACCCTTTGTACAAAGCCAGGCGCAGACCCTGAGCATAAATGAAGCGCTGGCGCCCTAAGTTATAGCATGCATGCTAGGTCGAGTCTCGTCCTTGGTTAGGGTTGATAGTGCTTAGCGACGACTAACCCCTAGCTTAGAGGTCGAGTGTGCATCTCTTTGTCTTTCTTTTGTCTTATTTGGTTCACAAGACACACGGATATCCGTGCCGAACCACTTGGGGAGGAAAAAAAGAGGAACAGACCAGCATCTAGCCCCCGGCAAGCCAGTATTGCCGGGGGCTGCAAGAGCAAAGATTCACCCACGGCGAACCAGGGTTGCCGGGGACTGCAGCTTCAGATAAGTTCTCCATCCCTTATCATGCATTCCATTATGGACTGAGGTATGTGAAACCTCGTTTTCCCCCTAAGCTACCGTGCTCCCCTAACTCTAGGCCCTAGGGCTCGTTCCTGGGGCCAAGTTTGGTCGTAGTCGCGACAGCGAAAGGACAAAATAAGGAGCCTGAACCCGCCTCATCCCTCCCTCCGCCAAAGGCATGAGGAAGGTCGAGCGAAGTGGGGAGACGGCAAGGCCTGCTGCTGGGCAAGGAAATGTTTATCTTGAAGATACCAAGGATTTACTCCTTGTCGTGGGTTCCACCCGCAAACAAATGACCCGGAAGCATCCCTTTTTCATTAAAAACATTCCACTCAGGTACAGTCCATAGGGAATGAAAAACATGAGTGATGGGATTACAAGTTTTAAATTCAACAAAGGCCCGAAGGCTTACAGACTAAAACAAGAGATAAGGTGCCCGTAATCCCTTTCTTGTCCCTCTCCTCAAGAGGCAGGTCAAGGAGGCGAAAAGGACAAAAGGAGCGCCTAGGCAAGCTACGGGTGGCAGAAGACACCAAGAGAACATCTTGGTGGTCGTCCAAAGGCTGGATGGTGATGGCGGCACCGGAAGCAGAGCTCGAAGACGAGGTGACAGGACGTCAACACGCGTCGAAGGCGTCGGTGCCCGCGTACTCCGACTTGACGGCCTTGCCGCCTGCCCTCTTCCTCTTCCGTAGCCTCCCAACGCCAGCCGCCCAAGGAGACGACCCCGAGAAGTTCAAGGAGCCGGCGACACGGATGATGGGGTCGCCGGTGCCGCACGGAGCGGCACCCAACACCTAATCGGACCCGTCATCCTGCCGCCTACTACCCTCGTCATCGCTACCGCTGTCCTCCTCGTCACTCCCGCCCGAGGAGGAGTCTTCACTATCGGAAGAGCTCTCCACGCAGCACCTTGCACGGGTCCCAAAGCACCCGAAGACCTTGACGGCGAGAAGGCCACCCTCCATCAGCTTAAAATGGAGAGTGAGCCCCTCCGTCAAGCGGTGGATATGAGAAAACGTCTTCCATCCCCGACAAAGATACATCACGTGAGGGGCGGGGAAGTCGACGCGGACCCGCGTGCCACTGATCCCGCAGCCCCTCATGTGCAGCCGCAACGACTCCGGCGGATCCAGCTCCATCTCCCGCGCAAATGGAGTCGGGAGACGAAGGCGACGGCGCGGCGGCTGGCGCAGCCTGACGAAGAACTCACAAGGGTCATCCCCAACATGGCCCTCCATTGGAGGAGGAGCTGCTGGTGGAGGCGAGGCCGGCGCGCCACCCCGTCCTCCTCTTCCCCGAGCGCCCTAGCCTCGCCCACGGCCTCGCTCCCTCCCCCTTCCCCTCGCGGCTGGCTCTGCCACCGCAGGCGCAGGAGAAGGAGGGACGCGTTGTCGAGCGGCGACCCTCGCCGCCACTGTTGAAGGACCGGGATTCCCTCTCTCCATGATGAATGGAAGGGAGGAGCAGAAGCTGAAGGAAGAAGAAGAGGAAAGAATGCGGGACGCCATCCCCCTCCCGCTCTTTATAAAGGATCGGGGTTGGGGGCTCGGCCGCCCCGCTCGGCCAATCAAGATATGGAAGGCGCAGGGAGCCAGGACTGACCCGCCGCCCCAACCAGCGACGACCCGGTTTCCTGCCTCGACCGTTCGCCACCCCAGGCGCATGGGAGACACGTGGCGGACGTGCAGAACCGAGGGGACGGGTGAGGCGACCACTCCCCACCCCGTGATCGTGGGGAGTGGACGCCTTAAAGACCGCACCTCAGCCCCATTCAGTAAATGGGCCGCGCCTCCACGCCTCCCTTCGTTTATGGGGAAGGCGTGAACCGCCCCTTTACTACGATGTGACGCATGCCTACGGGAACCAACCCCACGCATGCCGCCCACGTCACAAGCGCCTCCCGACGCCGTGCCACGCGTGGGGATCGTGGGAAGCGCAGCGCGCGAAGAATCTTACCGCGGTAAAAACCGCCCCGCCTGCCCGCGCACCGTTTTTGGGCCTAGCCCAAAAACACGTTGCGCTTATGTGTGGCCCAGGCCCGGGGGCTCCTGTCGGTGTACAAAAAGAGGGGTGCACTTTTTGTACCCCTATAACTGTGCACGGGCAGTCTGAGCCACGGGCACCACCACACCAAGCAAGGCAAGGGAGGTGAGCCAAGGTAAGACCGAAACTCAAGAGAACGAGAACGACGCCAAGGCCAAGACCACGAAGAACAAAGGGGACGAAGCGGACTCCCCCGGCAAGATCCTTACCGGGAGACAGTTCTAGCAGCCCCGGCAAGACCCTTGCCGCGGCGACTCGTCCCGCGCCTACGGAGCAAGTCACCCTTGAGTCCACTGCCCCCAAAGGGCAAGGATTCGGGAAACATCCCCGTGGCGGCATGCAGATCTTTGTGAAGATATTCAAGATCAGATACGCACTAAGGAGACGACAACCCTTGGCGGGATCCCAGCCGAGGAAGACCACAAGGCCCTCAGCAAGCGCCTTGCCGGGGATGACAGCAGGCGCCACGGCAAGACCCTTGCCGGGGCCCCGGCAAGGCCCTTACCGAGGACACCCGCAGGGCCACCATCAGGCCCACGCCGACTAAACCTCCACCACCGCATGCATGCAGCTGCCGACCCAACCAGCCGGGAAGGCACCTGCGTGGCGGCATGCAGATCTTCGTGAAGACCCACCTCAGCTGCCTGCCTACCTACGTGGCATCGCAGGCGTCGCTGGCCAGGGCGCGTGTCGACACAAGAAGGAGCGGCGATGGACGAGACAAGTCTCTCCCCCGTCCCCGATAAAGCAAGGACACCTAAGCAAGACGCATTAAATGCGCCTTATCATGTAATGCGAGGGATAACCTCGCATCACTGTACCCTTTCCACCTCCTATGTGCCACTGTGGCAACCCCTTTTCCTATAAAAGGAGGCCTGAGGCGACCAGGAGAAGGATTCGGCCTTTTGGAGCTCCTCACGCCCCATAGCTAGCTCAAGAACACAGATATACAATCCACCAAAGCAGGAGTAGGGTTTTACGCATCCTCGCGGCCCGAACCTGGATAAACAAACCGTGTGCTACCTGTTAGATCCGCTCTTCTCACGACCCCGCGCCCCGCTAACCGCAGTAGGGATTCTTGTGATCCCATAGGTGTCGTTCCCACCAACAATCGTTAACAACAATACCAATTTGCGGACGACAAGGTAGTACAACTACCAATACCAAACTAACTTATAATCTCCTGGCCCTAGTGTTCGTCTGGTAGAAAATCTTGCAGAGGAGCAGCTCCCGCTCCTTCTCTTGCTCCAGGTCCCCGAGGTGGTACTGGTGCATCACCCAGTTGGTCCTGTGCTGGTCGAAGTTCTTGTTGGTGTGCAGCACCAGAACCTTTTTTGCTGCCCGTCTGCCGGCCGTTGACCATCACCGACAAGGTATTGCCGGTCTTGTGCCACATCACGTGCATGCCACACTCCGACTATATTTTGCGACGCGTCCATGTGCCCCTTTTGAACGCCCTGGAATTGCGCTGGAAGAAATGCTTCCTTAGGCCACTCAGTGTGATACCTGCAGTATTGTGGAATACATGTTTTAGTGTACCTAGTTGGCATTTTCATAACATCTTTGGCATGTTGCAGTCACTTGTTTCACTTTTTATTAACTGTCAAATTGTAATTGCTTCACCAGGTCTGCGTCTAAAAAGATAAATAGAGCTATAAACAAAGGAATATGTTTGTGCAAGTAGACGGCCGTTCGGTGTCTTACCTGAAAGTTTCTCAGGTTGGGTGTAGCATACGCCGTGCTCGCTGTCGATAGTTGGTATGAACAAATCGATGAGAGACTGAAATCTCGCGCTGTGAGCACTCACTTTGGCCTCAAAGTGCTGATCAGCTCCTGATCCGTGTGATCGAACTTGACGCCAGCCGGCAGCACCGGCCAATCCTTCTTCGACTTGTATCGGTAATTCCAATTATATGGTACTCAATGTATGATCAATCGACTGTTTTAAGTGAATGATGAAAGATTTCGACAGATAAGTGGTACTCCAAATCTGAAGTCTAGAATACCCGAACACGCCGCCGGGATTCTTGTGTCACCTCACGCGCAGCGTGTTGTCATGTCAATTCAATGTGTGGACATGATGAATAATTTGACCGACGTATACTAGTACTGCTACTGTACTACTTACTAGTCGTATTTAGTGTCACAATTTATACATAGGTTTAACTAACAAGTACATACTTGAAGCCTAACTGATATATATATATATATATAGCTTCTGCACAATATCTCCATCATCATTATTAGTACATCCTTCGCAGGTGAGTTAGGATGCACTTGATCCCAGGTAGGTATCTATCCTTCAAACCAGAGGAGTGCTTCAAACTAACAACAATACATAATATCCAACAAAAGAGGGTCATGCTACAGCAGCAGAATACATGGCTCAGTTTAGATATCAGCACGAATCAAGTTGTGCATATTTGCTGTTGGAATGAACCACATCGCCGCATGTTGGGTTTGCAAAAGCCATCCATCGCATGGAAGCATGATGCCTTTCACACACTGAAGATTATCTGACAACAAGCTGTGTGGACGAATCTCTGGATATGGTGATTCATGAAACCTATGGTATGATGTGTAAACACAGCCCCCCCTCGCGAATGGAAGTTGCATAGCACAGTAATCATCGCCGGTGATATGATCGATGATTGGTTGGATGATCGGATAATTGAGCCCGACGAACAAGGAGTGGTTGCCGAGGCTGTAGACCCGCCTCCAGTTGAATACGCCTGGCCCAACGGAGCTAGGATCTTACTCGAACACGAAGCAGCCATAGCCATCAATGTCACGAACGCCCCACGCATTGTACTGCATGTGGTTTGATGTAATGATTTGGTCAATTTAGTACGTGCGAATGAGCACCAAATGACCACCGTCAGCTGAACAAGCGATAAACCACCACCCATCGGCTGGTATGATTCCAGGTCCTGGAATCATGAAGGCCAGCACATTTGCGTCTACTGCAACAATTCAAATTGGAGACCAAAAGGACAAAAATAAACAATCATGTTCAGAGTATGTGTAGAATCTATTATATAATTAAAATATTATATAATTAAAACAAGAGATAAACAAGCCATTAGGTTTGTCCACATAGATTAAATTATAACAACCATTAATTTCCGATATTAACGGCTGAGATTTAAAGAGGTAAACGTTACATACAAATATTGGCATGTATACAAAAAAGGCTTATCATGTCACGTACCAATATGTGTTCAAGAAAAAAAGTTTGTATCAATATTTGGTAGGGAGCAAAAAAAAACTATATATGTCACGTAAGGTGCCTTGCCTGATTATAAAGCAAAAAAAAGATAGATCAAACGTAAGGTGCCTTGCCGAATAATATACCACAGGAATTGTATATACACCAGGAGTCCTAACATAAGAATACTTTTGTTTCAACATAGGAGTATATTGGATTGGAAGCATCTATACCGTCACTTGACTTTACGAGAGTCTCTTCTACCATCCATCTAATAAACCTAGAGGGCTACTCCCCGTAAAAAAAACCTATGTGTTCAAGAAAAAAAGTTTGTATCAATATTTAGTAGGGAGCAAAAAAAACTATATATGTCACGTAAGGTGCCTTGCCTGATTATAAAGTAAAAAAAAGATAGATCAAACGTAAGGTGCCTTGCCGAATAATATACCACAGGAATTGTATATACACCAGGAGTCCTAACATAAGAATACTTTTGTTTCAACATAGGAGTATATTGGATTGGAAGCATCTATACCGTCACTTGACCTTACGAGAGTCTCTTCTACCATCCATCTAATAAACCTAGAGGGCTACTCCCCGTAAAAAAAACCTAGGCCAGATCTCCTCGATCGGACGTTTTCTACGCCGCCATGGTTCTACCCCAGGTGCCGGCGGATGTGCCACTGCAGCCTCGACAACCAGTACATGGTACCTCCTCGGCGTTGTCGAGATTGGCTCAGGTTGATTTGAGGTGAAGGACGAGGAGACCTCTCCGGCGCCGTGTGAAGCATGCATGTGCCATCCAAGGATTTGCTGATCGACGGGCTCAACGCTTCAGCCGTTGGGAACAACATTGTTCACGTGGCAGCCAGGCAGGGTAAGCATGGAAGATGCAAATAGGGCGGAAAAGGTAAAGCTTATGAAGGACAATCCAATTTCGAAAAAAAAAGCGAAGACAAGACGTTGCATACTCACAGTTCTTTTGCCGATGGAGACAGAAAACATCCATTCACAGTTGGGCACATGGAGTGCATGAAGAAGTCTAAATACGTGAACAACCACCACCAGACTACCGCTATTTCTGTCCAAGGTACAACCCTTATTCAGGGAAATCCTGTGTAGTGGTTGAGCACGCCTGATCCAAAGAGGGTTCAGAACCAATATGCATTATGTGCTCCATGGTGACTATCAGATGTATCCAAGGTGTTCAGGACAATGGTCAAATGTTGATACTTGAGAAGCGACAATGGCAGGGTCAAGGCATCCAAGATGCTCGCTTTAGACGTGGCCCGTGTACAGCGACGGATAAATTAACCGTTTTAGTTAGCGTGTGATGGCAGTTATGTTGCTCCACATAGCAGCACCTTGACGGGTTTAACCACCGCAGTCAATGATGCAGCTTTCACACTGCATTGTGTTTCAACGCATGTCTCTTCTTATTGCAAATTTATAGCATTGAGTCGATTTCCTTTAAGCAGCAACCAATTTGCACATTATACTGAAATCACTTATCCTTCTTTTCCTTGACCTCACGCGAGAAAAAAGAAGTCAATTCCTTTTAAAACTACAGGAAATAGATTTAGATTTTATTAAGGTCATAATAAGCATGGAGCTATTTGGTGAGCTGATGTATAAGTGGGGCTACTCGAAATTGGTGTGGTGCAGGCAAAAAATCTTGAATGTCATGCTGCACCTACTTCCAATTAGTACACTGCACCGAGTCTAAAAAATGTATTATGCAGACAAGCATGGAAGCGGGCAACAACTAACAAAATTGTCTTAGATAAATATGTAACACATCAGGATCAGAGGATGGCTAGCCTACGTACCATGTATTTTTCTCCATCCACACAATTGCATAGTCAAAGTCATCCTGTATATTTGTTAGGATGAAAGCAGGATGTGCCAATATACTTTCTGTCAGTACAATAATTCGTTTAATGCATAAAAAGCAAAGAACTGTTCACAGGAAAAACACTATTTTTTATCCTTATGCAAAAAAAAACTGCTACATCAAAAAGTACTGAATTTGGAATTTTTTGTAATTGTGAAAGAATATTCATGAGGTTCAGAGGAATGTTAGCTCACGTACTATCTAGATTGATGACACAATAGTGCTAGAGAACATAAGGATCATGCATTATTTTGAGATTAATGTACTAGGCCACTTCCAGTGAGTACATTAATTGATTGTAAAGATTCCTATAGTAATTTGGTGTTATATAGCACAACTGCGACTATGCAATTAATTTGACACCTCTTTTATTTTCTGATTTTGTTTTGCAGGTTTAAGAATTGCTTGCTTGATTTCACTCGTCAAATTTAAAGTATGAAGTACAGAAATATCACTCGGTGCATATCAAAAATTCTTTAGTTAGATCAAACTGGCAAACTGTGTAAGTAAGTATAACAAATGCAACTATTTCTATATACATGCATATCTTTGTACTGTCAAAATATTTACCTCTATGTTCATGCTACGATTTGAGTTGAATTTTTACAAGTTAAGACAAACTTAGCCACTACTATAAACTAAAGATTACTGTAAAAAATAAAGCCATTATATTTTCATAGTCTAGACAATACCAGAAAAGCGATATGCCATTTACAACATAAAATACTTTATGCTAAATTGCAAGCAAATTTACCAATTATAAAAATAGATTTAATTTATATTGCCTAGATACATTTTCAAAAAACAATAATAAGCACATATCGTACCTAGAACGGGTAGCTAAATGTTGTTAGTTAATAATATACGGTCTGTATTATACGTGTGTTAAGGATTTTGTCTTCAAAATGAATCTAAAATAGTTACAATTATCATAATAATGTGCATTCTTACATCATTTTCCTCAGTTATAGAAACATTACAAAGATGAGACATTACAAACTCACGGTCACTTGGACAAACCGGGGAGTAATTCTCAATGCACTAAAAAACATATCGCCATAAATGTTAAAAATAAACACTATTGCTTCTGGAAATTCGAGTTTACCATAAATTTAAGAAATAAAATTCAGGTTACGTGTCACGTAAAATATACCATTAAATTCGACCCAATTGTACAAATTTGAAGTTATATGAATATTATGTCTTATTGGACTAATTGATTGTGGAAATCAATTCTCAGAAATTGTGTGTGCCCTGTTTAGTCGGAGGAAGTATGCTATAAAGTTGAGCTTTGATTAAGAGTAAGTTTTTTCATAATGTTAAACTTTAAAGAATAATTTACCGATACGTTGACCTGAATCCCGTTGGCACATGTATATCTTGGAAATGAACTTGATGTTGTGTTAGAGCCTGTGGACTGCCTTGACAGGAATTTTGTCGACTTACAAATTAGTAAATAACAAAGTTTAGCAATTCACAAGTGACAAGTATTTCGTACATTTATTTTGAAATATTTCCATTCAGAAAGAATGACAAACAAGAGAATGGTAAAACAAAAGGTACAATAGTTGACACTTTTGCATAATGGACTTTTTGGACCAAGATACAGTCGATCTTCATTGCCCCACATGTTGGTGTTCTTGGCTCTGCAAGAAACTTAAAAATGATGAGTTGAGAACATGACATATACATATTGTTGTAGTCGTTTCACAATTGTTTAATATGTGGTATTTTGGGCACGCATCCTTCTACAATTTTGTATGTGAACATTAGATGAAAAAGAAATATTGTAATGGAGAAATAGAATAACAAATGTGTGGTCTGAATGTAAACAAGCTAGCCGCGCAAATGCGCGGGTCACCCCGCTAGTTAAGATTATTATAACAGTGACACATATCCTAGACAGAGAATTGCAGTGCCGTGGTCATAATCATACCCCAAGTTAAAAAATAAGCCAATGGCTTTCATATTCTAGCAATATGTCATGGTTCAAACATCATGTAATAATGAGAGGAAAACAACTATGACAGCGCCTACTCATATTCTACCGTAGCACTTACTACTACTGTTCTCATATCAACTCTAAGCAATAACATGCGTTGTTATAAAAATCTTGTAAACGAGAGTAACATATAGCAATCATGATGTTATGCTCATAATATGTATTCAAACAATCATTAAATGCCAATTGTTCTCATATCAACTCTAACAATAACATGTGTGGTCATAAAAATCTAGGAAATGAGAGGAACATATAGCAATGATGTGGTTATAGACATGCTATGCATTCTAAATTTGTAACAAATGAACAGGCAGTCGTATTCATAAGGTCAAGATGAGATGAGATAGAACAATTACACGGCGATAGATTCCACCAGTATAGGCAGCCAATCTGTGCGTCGACCGCGTAAACGATGCCATCGTGCACTATAGCATCAGACAAAAATGTTGCCTCAACAGGATTGATGATGAGCCATAACCATGTATGGCGACCGGATTCTAGATAGACTAATCCCATTTTGAACAAGGCAATGAGCTTGTAATCCATGTAGTCTTCTGATGGTGTGGGCACTTCGCAGATTACAACTTTCTGCAAACAGAGGTCGACCCAAAAGCTTGACGCGTCTCGTGCGTAGTAGGCAGGAGTGTCCGACGGGCCGCGAGGCTCGATGGCGGCGGTATCCAACGATGGAAGGGTGATCTCTCGCTGGGTGTAGATATCCACGAGACGCCACGGACTACCGATGTGGTGGATGAGGACGATCCAGTTGGCCTTCATGCCCGCCCAGTAGTGGCCGCGCATGAAGGACAGGTGGACGGGTAGTGGTAGCATGTCGAGGGGCACGACGGCAACCTTCGTAGGATCGTCATGTCGGTGTCTGGGCCACCTGCGAGGATCGGGCATCAGCAAGCAGGGTGTCTTGAAAAGAGTCGGCCGGTTGCAGACGAGTAGACGGTACAAAGACACCGAGCATGCGGCCAGACGGACGGTGCTGAGTAGGTCCATACGACTACAGATCTGCTCCAAGAGAACATCGGGGAGGGAATTCCAATCACGGCTCTGTGTCAGTCGGTTCTGCCATTGGGGTTTTCGGTGCCTGTGAGCCAGCGGGGAAGTGGATTCGGGCGGGCGAGCGAAGAAGCTTCTCCTCGTGTGGCTGAGCAGTGAGCGGGGGGATATGGTACGCGCGAGCTACCAAGGAAGATGGCGCGGGCGGGCGAGCAGTGAGCGGGGGTAAATGGTGTGTGGCCGACGATGGGGAAGAGAGGAGGAAGAAGAAGAGAGGAGGAAGAAGAAGAGATGGCAGTACTAGGTAAGGCTGATTTAGTAACACCAACACGCTGGTTCAGCTTATTAATTACATGTCCCATCTGCTGCAGCGTGTATTGTCACTTCACTACGAAGACTAGTTGAATAGTTCTCTCTAACCGAGATGGGGAATAATGGATCGCGAGGACTTCCTTTCTACAGTATCCCTATGCCTCTACGCTCACTTCACTCATTTTGCTCCATACCTAGTCACTTGTTGAAATCTGTAGAAAGACAAATACTCTGTATTTGGGAACAGAGGGAGTATCACCATATGGAGGGAACAGAGGAAGCTTGAAATATGAACATGTCAATGGGAGGGAGTAAGCCCCATGCATGCATGCATGCATGCAACATGCAACACTCACACGTACACATGGACACACGCAACACTCACGCACCCATGTGGCACACAGCACACGACGCAACACACACGCTCACGCTCAAGTGCTCAACCTACTCCCTACGTTCGTGAAAGACTGTACATTTAGAGATTTACACATTGACCAGGGCATAATTAACGCCCAAAAGTAGCAGACTTATGTGTTCATGCGACCATTGAGATAAGAAGATTAAATGAAGGCTGTTTCATGCTGTAATTAAGGATAGATATGTAGCCTATACCTACAGCACAAGTTGGTGCATTAGTCAATAAATATCGATTTAGATTAAAGGCTAAATGCATTGGAAGTGTAGATGTACATCATGTACTACACTCTTTGTTTTATAGCCGATGTACACTCTTTGTTGGAAGACCAAGGGAGGACACGTGCATGCACTCACATACACAGCCAGGGCGGTTCGCGCGCAAGGGTTGGACTCGTGTCGTGCCTGCGTAAAGTTTTGTTTAACTAATTTCTTTGCTCTGCCAATTGACAGGTGGGACCCAGAAACCAGGTGACAATTTAACCAGTCAACAAAGTGCCACGTCGACTATGTGGCCGGTCAGTAGGGTGCAATACGGTGCTCTACGATGAGCTAGTGGTCATATAATCGCCGCAAAACTATATATAGTGACCGTAAAGAGCGTATTGTTACATATGTTAACCGCGAGTGTATTTTCTCGTTTCAAATTAAGCCATATTAATCGAAAAGGACACAGTATGGACTACTACTAGTACTAGTACTGCTTTGATGTGTCCCGTCAACTCGCCGAACGAGGAGAAGCTTGCTTACTACGCCTCTCCCTCGCCCACGAGCGCGGTGGTTCACAGGACGAGGAGAGGGTTTGGACTACAGCACCCTCTCCCTCTCCCTCTCCCTCGCCCTCTCCCTCACCCTCGCCCTCGCGGTGGACGTGCAACAGTTCAATCGGTGTCAGATTGCCAGAAGCATATTGTACTGTAGTATCATCATTGTTGGACCTTCCGAAGAGGCGAAGAGCCAAGTGCAAGGTTCACACGAGTACGAACTGTTGAACCTCCCGAAGAGGCAAAGAGCCAAGCGCAAGGTTTTATAGGAGTTGTCGTCCTAGTAGGAGTGTACTACAACTATAGCGAACCATGCTACTGTATGATGCCGCCACATCACGTATATCCAAAGCTATGCCACCTTTTTTTCTCAAAGAGCGTGTTGGAGCCCATGCAACAGCTACACAAGTTGCACGTACACATAACACATTTACTAGTAATAAATTCTAAAGTACAAATGCTAGTATGCCACACAAGTTCATCTCCAGTTCATGTGATAAATTTGTGCACGACTAGTCTACATATATTCACAGCGCTACCGTTCACAATTACCGTACTCCACTTACATGTTATAGATGGGCTACATGTCCTCCTCCAGGTTCCAGTCCCAGGTGTCCTTCATGGATGGCACGATCCATAGCGGTGGGCAACGGGAATCATTGTCGCAGCTTTCTAGTCCGGTTCCACACGATGGAGACTCATCCAAGCTGAAGCGGCATAAATCAGGGATAGCGTGTCCCAGCATGTCGTTCATCCGGCGGTGCGCACTAAAGACACAACCATGCTTCATGAATGGCAGGCCTTCCGTGTCGTGCACGGAAGGTGGCATCCGCTTCACAATGGGGTAGCTGTCCCCGATGAAAAGCGAGTACTCTCCAAGAGTGTTCCTCGGCGCCCACGTAGCGTCACGGGGGTCGAACTCGGCGCCGTTCATCTGGTACACGCGGCATCCCAGATCTGGACACATGGTGACGTACATAGTCAAGGTCCATGCATAATAATTTTGTGCTCAAATATGGCGGTCAGTAATACTGTGCAGCAAATAGTACTACTCCGGTATAGAGGAAGTAAAATAACTAGCTTATTATATATAGCCACTCTTGGCTACATGGATGAGATAGTAAGACATGGAAAAACAAAAATGGTGACAGCTAGTGGGTTCAAGTCTTCAAGGGCCAAGCTGGCTATACGCGTCCTCCAAGGTAAAAAGTACTCCTACTAGTACTACAAAGTATACTACTAGTACAACAATGAAAGAGAAGGCGAGAGGGTTAAAAAATGGAATACCTAGGTAGATGGTGACGGTCCGATCGTGGTAGATTGTGTGACCATGTTGCACATCAGTGGTACCATGGGTAACGACTGCTAAGATAGTTGATCCCAATATGCCAAAGTCAGCTACAAGGTTTCAGGTTAGACCGAATCGCGGATGCAAATGCACATCCAGGATCGGCGATCTTATTTTGATCGGGGATGACTGGTCCCTGCAAAATAATGGAGTACCGTTAGGGATGAAAATGATGGTTTGTGCATTCCGTTTGTAATCTCCCGTACCGCAGGATGGCAACCATATGAAACAAGTCCCCTGGCTTGTCACCGCGAAGATGCAGCCTAGATGGCGCACAGCGTCTTCGAACGTGTAGGGGTACAAATCTGCCGGCGCCAACATGCGCTAGCCTCTGCCGTTACTGCCTCTTGCATTGATGGCAATCTTTATGTCGAACACCGCGATGAGATAGTAATCGTCGTAGCCGCGTCGCTTTGTCGGCGGGTCCGCAATTGCTATCTTCTTCAATCTCATGTAGGCATCATCATACGTATTCAAGCCCAGCCAGTTCGGAAGGCCGATCCCAATGGTGGAGAAGGGGTCTACTGGAACGGATGCACTCTTGTGGATGTTGTGCAAAATGATGGTGGTATCCGGCCGGAGGTATGCAAGCCAATCTTCGTTGGCACCGACCCAGACCTATATATAAGACGGTGGGAAGCCGACAAATTACGGGATGGAAATGGAATAACTAAGTACTACATGATCAAACTCCATTACTGACCTGCTCATCGGACAAAATCCGACTACCTCTCAACGTCGGCAACTCTAGCAGAGTCAATGTGCAACCATGGCCAAGGAGCGGTGGACTATTCGAAGGATTGTCCCATAGAAGAACCTTCTCCTCGAGGACGCATGGAAGACCAACAAGCATGGCCTTTTCCCAAGCCTGTTTAAGCAGCGTCTTGAAAAAGCTGGTGTAGGAAGTACCGAGTCTTGCAGCGGTGAGGACGTCGGAGCGGCGTGCGATTTCTCCCACAGGATCGTCGTCCAAGGTCTCCCAGCCCCGACAAGGAGGAGAACCGCCTGGCGAATCCATGGTAGCAGTGACGAACTGCCTTCTCTTCGGGGGGAGGGGAACTGGCGAGGAGGAGATAGGAGCGTAGTAACCCCAGGGCCTCGTCCCTTCCAACTATAAATCGTTCCTCAGCGAAGGGGTGAGGCTATTATTTACTACTAGTACTCCCTCCGATTCTTTTTACTCTGCGCATAAGAGTAGACCCGGATACCAAGGCAGGGGCTCGCTGCATGCTTTCTAGACGGAAATACCCCTGGCGCATGGATGGGAGGAGCTAGTAGCTATAAATGCCCCATGCAGCCCTCTCCTCTCTCTACATGCTGCATGTATGTCTCCCTCTCTCTCACATGACTGCATGCGGTGGTGCTGGCCTATGAGAAGCTCGCGTGGAGATAGCAATCTTCTCTCCAGAAGAGATTTTTTTGAAAGAAAGGGATTATGGAACGTTATGGGATTGGATTATACTGTAAATAATAGCACTAGTAAGAAATTTTTGGCACTAGGTAGTAGTTTTTGGCGTGGATTAAGAAATTTTGGGTATGTTTTTGCCATTTTTTGTACACGCCAACTAGTGTCAAAAAACGTCTTACATTATGTGACGGAGGAGTACGTACTCGTACTGTAGCAGTACTAGTACTACTTTTCTCAACTAGTAGTGCGATGTACTGTACTTCTAGTCTAGTCTAGTATAGTGCACTAGTTTTGAACTCTTGAATCTCAGGGCCAAGGAGCTACAATTGGAAGTGGAGGGTACTACTGTTCTCTAGAACCATCGATGTACTATCAATGCAGGGGAAGTACACCTGCGTAGTGGCCTAGTGGGTACTCTTGGTGCTCTATTCAGCTGCTCCTCTCATGCACACACTAGCAGCCTGTTTATCAGCGACGGTAACTGCGGGGGCAGAACATTTGAGTTATTTGATACAGCGAGACTAGGCTTTTCGCTTCCATTTGTGGAGGTGTAATGGATCTCGTCGAACTTTGTTAGTAGTTCCTTCTTTATGAATGAGATGAAGCAAAGCTTTTGCCTCCGTTTCAAAAAAACACGTCAAGAGGAATTTCTTTTATAGTAGAGCCGATAATGGAGTGAAGTCCATGCGTGCAACGCCACAAGCTACAGAGTAGTAGTAGAGCACTTTACGTACAGAGCCATATTGCACAGTTCCCAATGCCCCGCCAGGCTTTTCCGGCTCCTCGGGCTTAATTGGGAGGCGCTAGTTTAAATATGCTACTAGCTGATGAGGAAGCTGCAACCGAGGTGCGGCTAGGGTGAGCACGCGAGCCACGAGATGTTGGGAAGGAAAACCCGTTCACGTGGCTAGGCTATCCAGTGCACCCAGATTGTGGGGCCGCACGTCCATTTGACTTCAAAACTCAAACTACCCGTGTAAAATATTGGCTCGCAGCGAAGTGTAGTAGTACTATTTTTTTAAAAGGCCGCCGTGCGTTCGGCCGGGATCGAACCCACAAAATGAGGTATACACTCCCGCGACCACTAGTAGTACTCGTTGGAGTACAACACAACCTAGAATCGCCTTTTGTCGCTAGTAGTATATACATTGTTCCTTACAAGAAACCCCTAAAATGCCAAGAAACTACTACCACTTGCATACGTGGCAGACTTAAGATAAGACTACCTTATACCATTGTACATGCTCTTACCAAAAAAAATCCTCGAGTGACCTCCTACCTCCGGCCCATCCACCTAGTCATCCTCGGCCATGGGCCGCAGCTACCGCCGCCGACAGAAGGCGAGGTCAAAACCACCGGCGGTGCGGAGCCCATGTTGCGGCAGCCCAGATGCCAGCTCCGTTCGGCGCTCGCGGCCGCCAGCTAGCCAAGATAGCTCTGTCCAGCTGCTTGTCTGCAAGGTTTGCTAGCTAGATTGGCACGGCAGCGCGGCGGCTTGCTTGCGCGCGCCGCGCTAAGGCCAGCCATCTGGCTCGAGCGAAGGCCAGCACGGCGGCTTGCTCGCTCGTGAGTCACGCTCGGGCCAGCCTGCCAACCCGTGCGGAGGCCAGCGCGGCGTCCGGCCCGTCCGGCGGAGCGGCGGCCAACTCGCTCATCACCGGCGCCACCGACGAACACGCATCAGTACTGTTAGAAGTAATGTTCAGGAAAAATAATGATTTGAGGGGGAATAACTAGATAGAAGGTCAGATGTGGGTCCCTCGTGTCAACGGTCAAACAAAATGTGTTGGTTTAAGCTGCCTCGTCAGCACGGATGTGTGGGCCAACCCTGTCATAAATGGGTTTAAACGAACCTAATCAGTAGGAGTACTAGGTAGTTTTTGGCATGGATTAAGAAATTTTGGGTATGTTTTTGCTATTTTTTGTACAATAGATTCTTCCTAGGGCTGGTTGAAAGTGGTAGTTTTTTGTTAAATACTCTACATATTGTAAGTAGGAGTGAAAGTTAAGCTTTGGAGGCCAATAAGCAAGGCTAGTTACATAGTGCATATGTGTACATGATTGAAAGTAAATATCAACCATGAGTGACTAATATCTTGATGGAAAATTCGAAACTATGGAATACTAGGAAAAAATGCATGGTTGGAAATACTAGCAATGTTCATGTCTGTTGCAACGAATCATAATTAGAATAATACTTATTCACAAACTTGGTACAAAACACTAATTTTGATATACATATGTCACTAGAGATATATTATGTTTCAATTAGAATATATTCCTTGGGCTGTTTTGGTGAGGTCAGGGAGGGATGTGGTTGGTTTTAAGATACTAATTATGGGTTTTTCTGCAAATTGGTAGACAAGTGGGATGTTGGTGAGAAAAGGCAACAACTTACCTCACAATCGTTAGATGTAGATCTAATGGTCAGAAACGACGGATGGCAGACACACTAGCATCACCAACTTAGTCTTGTGTAGGAGTACTAGCAAGATCCGTGCATTGCACGGAACATCAAGATGCATTTTTTTTATAAAACACTTGTTGTGATTGACCCTTGCGGGAGTAATCCCATGTGTAAAAACTAATGATATCTCGAGAAATATGAGATAAGGTGAAGAGGAGTGGGGTGTGGTGGTGGTTGGTGGTCGGGCTGAGCGGAGGCATGGGGATTGACGACAGCGGCCACCAGGCCAGTTTGTTCCAGAGGCTTCCTTTCTTAATTGCTCAACAATGAGGTTTGTTGGAGATAAGGATGAACGAGGGAAGGCCTTGTCTGCAAATGTGGAGAGGGGTGTGGGTATCTTTTAGTTTAATTTCCATCCGTCAGATATAGATCGGACAATCTATATTGCAAGATGGCACACGTACCATCGTCACCAACTCGGTTTTTTTATAAGAGAAGAAATATAAGTATGGAGATACAAATGTATTATCGATACTTGCTTCCGTAAACTAGCATCTACATTCTATTCAACGCCTCGGCATGTGGGTCCTTAGCACAATGACTTCTCGACTGTGTAAAACAAAGATTTTCCCGTCGCCGACAAGGAGGGGGTGACGGTGGCACGCTTTTTGGCTTGCTCTAGTCCTAGTAGTCATACTAGGTGGTCTAAGCACATGTAGATTTATTCTTTTTCACGTATCATGTTCGCTGTACTGCCACGACCGTTGATGAATAGACGGTAAGTTATTCACGGGGAAACCCTTGTTGAGCGTGTCTGCGAGAGAGAGAGAGAGAGAGATAGTGTGCGTGTGTGATATGTTAGAGATTGAGGCAATGATAACAGATTCTTTGTGTCTATGTGTGTGGAGGATAGAGAGAGAAATGTACATGGGGCTTTGTGTTTTGTAACATGGAGACACATATACATAATTAGAGAGTGAGTGTGTGAGATACACATGCGGACATGAGGAGAGATGAGGATCCAGATAAATGGGTGTTTGTGCCTGTCTGTGTGTGTTTGTGCACGCATTTGTGTGTGAGAGGGAGAGAGTGTATGTGGAGTAGAGAGACCACTGATGATGTAAAAGGGAAGGGGGAATGGTGTGACATGTGTAGTAGCGAGATAGCACGGGTGCGGGCGGGGGAGCAAACTACCTGGAAGAGACATCGAGTGTGTGTGTGGGAGAGGGGTGTGAGAGCGAGAGAAAGAGAGAGCTAGGGACAGAGAGAGAGGGAGAGGGAGGAAGAGAGGGGGCGAGAGGGGTCGTTTGTGTCCATAAATGGCGCATAGATAGGGAGACAATGTTGATGTTGTCCGAAATTGGCCTATGAACGGAGACGGAAGGGAAGCGAGTCATCGTGTGTGTGATACGGACTTCATGAGAGATCTAGAATAGATGGTGTAGAGAACAATGTGCGAAATCGAGAACGATTATACATTAGGGAGCTATGCAAAGAGTCACGACATATATGTATACAGGGAAGGAGCTGGGGTGGGTCCGCATATGGGAGAGATAGAAAGAGGAGAGTGGTGCACAAGGAGACAAAGTGTGCTTGTTTGCAGTGGGGGTGGTGTGTGAGGTGAGTGCGCGAGAACCACATAACTAGGGAGATAGACGTTTGGGGGCGACGTTGTAACGCCCGGGTAATTAAGCTACAGTGAACCTCGCGTCGTCCCGCAGCCGTGCACGAGCACCACCGCGTCGGCCACGCCGTCGCCCGCGTCCCTGGCCGCCCGACTGCGCGCCAGGCCAAGCCCCCTCCTCCCCGCGCACGCCTCGCGCCCTGCGCGCGCGGCAGCCCAGGCCCGGCTCGCCGTGCCGTCGCTCCCCGCTGTCCCCGCGCATGCCTTTCCGCTCACCGGCTCCTGTCCGCTGCGCCTGGCAGTGCTCGCCTGGGCCGCCCCTTGCCACGCCCAGCCTCTCACCGCTGCCGCCCTGGAACCCCCTTTGCTCGCCGTGGCCTACACCTCTGCCGGCCCCGCCTCGCTATGCCGTCGTGCTCCGGTGGCCTCGCCCCGTCGCCCTTGGTTGGGCTCGGCCCCGAGCGGGTGGCGCCCGCCACCGCTAACTCAGCGCCCGTTAACCACCCCCTGTGCCTATGACAGACGGGGCCCACGCCAAAAATGATTAAAAATAAAAATAAAAAAATGATAATAATAAAAAATTTAAATTAAAAATAAAAATAAATGAATAATAATTAAATTAATTAATTAATTAATTAAGTTAATTAATCATGTTTAATTAACCTAATTAACTAGTTAGCTTAATTAAACCCTAATTAGTTAAACAGTCAATGACGAACGGGACCCACCTGTCAGGTTGACCAAGTCAACTACTGATGTCATGCTGACGTCATGATGACGTCAGCAGACACTATTCTGGATAATGTTGATTAAATTAATTAAATAAATTCTAAAAATGATTTAAACTTTAGAAAATCAATATAAAATAAACTGTAGCCCGGTTGGAAAAACTTTATACATGAAAGTTGCTCAGAACGACGAGACGAATTCGGATACGCAGCCCGTTCGTCCGCCACGTGTCCCTAGCATAGTGAACCTGCAACATTTCACCTCCGGTTCATCTGTCCGAAAACGCGAAACACCGGGGATATTTTCCCGGATGTTATCCCCCTTCACCGGTATCACCTAATACCGCGTTAGGGCACCCCTAGCACCGTTACTTGTCTTGTCATGCATCGTTATGCATCTGTTTGCATTATATTCATTGTTTCTTCCCCCCTCTTCTTCCGCTAGACACCGAGACCGACGCCGCTGCTACCCAGTACGACTACGGAGTTGACGACCCCTCTCTCTTGCCAGAGCAACCAGGCAAGCCCCCCCCCCTTTTGATCACCAGATATCGCCTACTCTTCTCTTACTGCTTGCATTAGAGTAGTGTAGCATGTTATTGTTTCCCGTTAATCCTATACTGATGCATAGCCTGTCCTTGCTACTACTGTTGTTACCTTTACCTGCACTCCTAATGCTTAGTATAGGATGCTAGTTTATCATCAGTGGCCCTACATCCTTGTCCGTCTGCCATGCTATACTATCGGGCCGTGATCACTCGGGAGTTGATCACGGGTAAATACTATATACTTTATACATGATACATGTGGTGACTAAAGACGGGTCGGCTTGAGGAGCACCCGCGAGTGGAGTTTTGAGGCGGAGCGGCAGGGCAGGTTCCGACCACCTAGGAGAGAGGTGGGCCTGGCCCTGGTCGGCGTTCGCGGATACTTAACACGCTTAACGAGATCTGGGTATTTGATCTGAGTCTGGCCATTTGGTCTATACGCACTAACCATCTACGCGGGAGTAGTTATGGGTATCCCGGCGTCGTGGTATCAGCCGAAGCCTTCTTGACGTCAGCGACGGAGCGGCGCGCGCTGGATTGGACTGGAACGCCACTAGGCTAGGTCTGCTTCCGGCCGCCCACGCAACGTGCAGGTGTGCTAAGGGCGATGGGCCCAGACCCTTGGTCGCTTAGGTTTAGACTGGCGTGCTGACCTCTCTGTTGGTCTAGGTGGGGCTGCGACGTGTTGATCTTCCGAGGCCGGGCATGACCCAGGAAAGTGTGTCCGGCCAAATGGGATCGAGCGTGTTGGGGTATGTGGTGCACCCCTGCAGGGAAGTTAATCTATTCGAATAGCCGTGATCTTCGGTAACAGGACGACTTGGAGTTGTACCTTGACCTTATGACAACTAGAACCGGATACTTAATAAAACCACACCCTTCCAAGTGCCAGATACAATCGGTGGTCGCTCTCTCACAGGGCGACGAGGGGAGGATCATCGGTTAGGGTTATGCTATGCGATGCTACTTGGAGGACTTCAGTCTACTCTCTTCTACATGCTGCAAGACGGAGGCTGCCAGAAGCGTAGTCTTCGATAGGACTAGCTATCCCCCTCTTATTCCGGCATTCTGCAGATCAGTCCACATATGATACCCTTACTCCATTTGATACCCATGCATATGTAGTGTAGCTCCTTGCTTGCGAGTACTTTGGATGAGTACTCACGGTTGCTTTCTCCCCCCTTTTCCCCCTTTCCTTTCTTCCTGGTTGTCGCAACCAGATGTTGGAGCCCAGGAGCCAGACGCCACCGTCGACGACGACTCCTACTACACTGGAGGTGCCTACTACTACGTGATGCCCGCTGACGACGACCAGGAGTAGTTAGGAGGATCCCAGGCAGGAGGCCTGCGCCTCTTTCGATCTGTATCCCAGTTTGTGCTAGCCTTCTTAAGGCATACTTGTTTAACTTATGTCTGTACTCAGATATTGTTGCTTCCGCTGACTCGTCTATGATCGAGTTCTTGTATTCGAGCCCTCGAGGCCCCTGGCTTGTAATATGATGCTTGTATGACTTATTTTTAATTGTAGAGTTGTGTTGTGATATCTTCCCGTGAGTCCTTGATCTTGATCGTACACATTTGCGTGCATGATTAGTGGACGGTCAAATCGGGGGCGTCACAAGTTGGTATCAGAGCCGACTGCCTATAGGAACCCCTTCCACACTCCTTGGCCGAAGTCGAGTCTAGACATTGCAAAAACTTTTACTAACTTGGCTGTGTGCCTTATGGGCCCACGTCGCCATCGGGTGGTACTAGGATCTTTTACTCCTCGACCTTTACTCTGGGACTCTGAACTCCGTTCTACTCGGGTTAAACGAATTTACTAACTCTGACACTAGGATCCCGTTACGACATTCACCCCAAAGTTGGATAAGCCCTAGTTATTCTTTAGAGTAGTACTTGAACATTATCCACATTGTCATTTGACTCCTGTGAAAACAACTTTGTTTTCAGATGGAACCCACGAGGCAGGTCGTGCGCCACACGATGGCCATTGGTGCCTCAGGGTCACCTACTGTGTTGGTTGAGATGATGACCTATCTGGGTTATCGCTGGCACCCTGAGTACACCGTCTACGAGGAGTATCAGGACTTCAACCAGGAGCAGTACCGTGCCATCGTCCACCTCTACTCTCGGGAGTATGACTCCACTACCGTGCTGCACACTGCTCATGGTGTTGGAGTGACTATCGATATGGCGGTCCACGATGCTGCTTATGCTGCTCTGACACGTCTTCGTGGAGAGTATCAGGAGTTGGATACCTCCCCCTTCAGGCACATTGCTATTGCATCCGATGTTGGTGCGGAGGGTTACTACACTGCTGCCTACTCCACTATCACCCGAGAGCCATTCTACCATCAGAACCTGGTTCTGCATGCTGATGGGCTGGATAGAGCTAACCGAGCTCTTCGCCACGAGTTGTACACCACACGTCAGCACCTGTATCGTGCTCTGACGCTGTTGCACCCCTCTGTCCGCTCTGGTAATCTGTCGCGTTCGGCGATCTACCCTGCCCGGACCGTGATGCCCCAGGGCGTCGGCTGGCCAGATGTGGGAGGCTACTCTCCTGCATTGGGCCCTCTCCTGCCACCTGCGCATCGGGTTCCGCACCAGAGTATCCGCGGACCCCAGGCTACTCGCGTGGAGGTCTTCCCTTCGCGTCACTACCAGCTGTCGGGCTACACCTACCTCCGCAGTACCGCATGGGACTGACGTAGACTTGCTTATTAGTGTTAGATGCATTCGCTGCGAGCCTGTGTGCCGCCTATGATGTCTTAGTCTATGTACTGAACACTGTGTAACGAACTCTATGCATGATCTCTTTTGTAAGATATGCCGACTACTATGTGGTATCTATCGTGCTGCTTTCGTTGTGCATGTTTCATCATGAATGATTCTTGTTTTTACAATTCCTCAATGCTGAACTACCCCTATTAAATATTAGCAGGATGGTTAGACCAGGTGGTCGTGGTCGTGGTGGCAACGCCCCACCACCGCCTGAGTACATGGCTGGTATGATCCAACAGCTTGAGATGAATCGCCAGTTCATGGAGAATATGATGGCTCAGTTTCCTCGCCCCAATATGAACCAGCAGCCAACCCCAGTAACTCTGCAGGATTTCATGCGCCTGAACCCAACAGTGTACCGCAGCTCAACTCAGCCTCTGGATGCTGATGACTGGCTCCGTGACATCACCTATGAGATGGAGTCTGCTGATGTAGCCCCTGCCAGCTACGTCACCTTTGCTTCCTTCTTCCTGAAGGGACCCGCAGCTCAATGGTGGGACAGCCACAGGCGTACACTGCCAGCTGGAACAATCATCACCTGGCCAGACTTCCAAGCTGCCTTCCGTGCTCGCTTCATTCCTCAGGGAGTTATGGACCAGAAGAAGCGTGAGTTCCGCAACCTCACCCAAGGCAGCAAAACTGTGGAAGCTTATCAGCGGGAGTTTCTGGACTTGTCCCGCTATGCTGAAGAGGACATTGCAACTGATGCACGCAGACAGGAGAAGTTCCGGGATGGCCTTCAAGCTGACATCAAACTCGCACTTCTAGTGCATGATTTTGCTGATTTCGCCACTCTGGTGAACAAAGCCATCAATGTCGAAACTGGTCTGCAGGAATACCAGAGCTCTCACAGGCGCAACCGTGACACGGGCTCATCTTCGGGCCCGTCCTCGCAGAAACGCAAGATATAGATTCCCAATAGCTTGTACCAGCCGGATGCACCTACCCCAAGGCAGACCTATGCTGCACCTCGTCTGCCTACTCCTCCGACTAGGCGGCCAAGACTCCCAGCTCCACCACCACAAGCTCCTGTTCCCACTCCCAATAATGGATTGTGCTTCAGGTGTGGACAACCAGGGCATCGTGCTAGGGAATGCAACCAGAACCCGAATCAACTGGCCCTTCCAGCAACTGGCCGTGGAAGCAACCAGCCCCGCAGCAACAATGCCAAGTCTTATGGTCGTGTTCATGCCAACCACGTTGATCTGAGCGAAGCTCAAGACCAGCCTGCTACTGTGATGGGTACCCTCCTCGTAAATTCAGTACCAGCATCCGTTTTATTTGATACAGGTGCATCGCATTCATTCATGTCAGAAGGTTTTGCATGCTTGCACGACATTAAATGTGAGAACATGGATGCTTCACTATTAGTACACACCCCTGCGGGCCAATGTCGAACCTCCATGATTTGCAACGACGTCCCTGTAGAAATCGAAGGACTGGAATTCCTTGTCTCTCCCATCGTACTGAAGTCCTGTAGCATTGATCTCATTCTGGGAATGAATTGGTTAAAAGCGCATACTGCTTCTATAGTTTGCGCCACTAAGGTTGTCCATTTGCTACACCCTTCTGATGAAATAATAGCTTATCAAGCTCATCTAGTTCAGAACGCCGAGGCACGACTTTATGCCTTGAATGCGTTGAATGCTGCACCACTCGAGGGCATTGAAAACGTTCCCGTCGTTCGTGAATTCCAAGATGTATTCCCAGAAGAACTTCCAGGGATTCCCCCTGCTAGAGCTGTCGAATTCATCATCGACTTGAAACCCGGCACTACCCCTATAGCTAAACGACCCTACAAGATGCCGCCGCATGAACTCCTTGAGCTTAAGGAGGAAATCGACAAATCTCTTGTCAAAGGTTTCATTCGCCCAAGTTGCTCTCCTTAGGGAGCACCTTCTCTCTTTGTTAGGAAGAAGGATGGGACAAACCGATTAGTCCAAGACTACCGTCCTATAAACCAAGCTACCATTCAGAATAAATATCCTCTTCCTCGGATCAATGATCTTTATGATAAACTGGCTGGCTCATCAGTGTTCTCCAAACTCGACTTGAGGTTGGGTTACCACCAGATCCGTGTTCGTGAAGAGGACATCCCAAAAACTGCCTTCGAGACTCGGTATGGATCGTACGAGTACACCGTCATGTCATTCGGTTTAACGAATGCTCCAGCCACCTTCTCTCGTCTGATGAATTATATATTCATGGATTACCTCGACAAGTTCGTCGTGGTTTATCTGGACGATATCCTTGTATTTTCCAAGAACGAGGAAGAACATGCTGGACATCTGCGTCTTGTGCTAGAGAAGCTTCGAGAACATCAACTGTATGCTAAGTATTCCAAGTGTGAATTCTGGCTCCCCGAAGTAACCTATCTTGGGCATGTCATCTCCAAGGATGGTATTGCCGTCAACCCTGAACGAGTTCAGGCTATACTCGATTGGACTCCTCCGAAGAATGTGAAGCAAGTCAAAAGTTTTCTCGGTCTCGCCAGCTATTGCCGTCGATTCGTCGAGAACTTCTCCAAGATTGCCAGGCCTCTGACTAATTTGTTGCATAAGGGTGTCAAGTTCGACTGGACAGACAAGTGTCAGGAAAGTTTTCAGGCGCTCAAAGACAAGTTGACTTCTGCCCCCGTGCTTGCACCACCTGATACTAAGAAGGACTTTGTCATTTACTGCGACGCTTCCCGCCAAGGATTAGGCTGTGTCCTAATGCAGGAGCGCAGAGTGATTGCTTATGCCTCTCGTCAATTGCGCCCTCACGAAGAAAACTACCCGGTTCACGACCTCGAGCTTGCTGCTGTCATTCATGCACTGAAGCAGTGGCGACATTACCTTCTCGGTAATCGTTGCGAGATCTTCACCGACCATCAAAGTCTGAAGTATCTGTTTACGCAGCCAGATTTGAACCTACGCCAGCAAAGATGGATGGAGACTGTTGCAGACTTTGACGTGGATATATCATATACCCCCGGCAAGGCTAATGTGATGGCTGATGCCTTGAGCCGCAAGTCTTACTGCAACCACCTCCAGGTTCAGAAAGTTCAGCCCTCGCTTACCGAAGAATTTAGAAGGCTGAACCTTCATATTGTTCCTCCGGGATCACTCGCTCCCCCTCCCGAAGTTTTTCCCAAACAGAACCTCCATGTTGTTTCCAAGGGTTCTCTCAATACCCTGGTTGCGAAACCAGATCTTGTGGACACCATCAAATGGATACAGAAATGTGACGATGAAGTCCTCAAGATTAAGCGCGACCTCAAAAGGGGAAAGCCCTCATTCTTCACGATCGCCGACGATGGCGCCTTGTATTTCAAAGGCCGCCTAGTGGTACCATGTTCGAAGAAAAACCTGGATAAGACTAAAAGGGTTATGCAAGAAGCTCATGATACGCCTCTGTCCATCCATCCTGGTAGTACAAAGATGTATCAGGATATTCGTCAAAGATTCTGGTGGTCTAATATGAAGCAGGACATTGCTCGTTATGTTGCTGAGTGTGACATTTGTCGCCGAATCAAAGCAGAGCATCAAAAGCCTGCTGGAACTCTGCAACCTATCTCTATTCCTGAATGGAAATGGGACCATGTTGAAATGGACTTCGTCACTGGATTTCCCAAATCGCAGAAAGGTAATGATGCTATTCTTGTCGTCATTGACCGGCTTTCCAAAGTTGCCCATTTTCTGGCGGTCAAAGAGACAATCACTGCTAGTCAGCTTGCTACTCTCTACATGGCCAGAATTGTTTCACTTCACGGTATCCCACTGGTTATCAGTTCAGACCGTGGCAGCTTATTCACTTCAAGGTTTTGGGCGAGTTTCCAAGAAGCTATGGGGACTCATCTGTCGTTCAGTACTGTGTTCCATCCTCAGTCACAAGGGCAAGTTGAACGTGTCAACCAAGTTCTCGAAGACATGCTTCGAGCTTGTGTAATCTCATTCGGCAAGAAATGGGAGGAATCTCTTCCATATGCCGAGTTCTCTTATAATAATAGCTATCAAGCTAGTCTGAAGATGTCCCCCTTCGAAGTGCTTTATGGACGAAAGTGTCGAACCCCTCTGAACTGGTCAGAAACTGGGGAACGTCCACTCTTCGGTCCGGATATTATCCAACAGGCCGAAGAACAAGTTCGCATTATTCGCGAGAATCTCAAGACTGCTCAGTCACGACAGAAAAGTCAGTATGACCGTCATCACCAAGACATGGTCTATCAACCTGGCGAAAAGGCTTATCTTCGAGTTACACCAATGAAGGGTGCTCACCGCTTCAGGATCAAGGGCAAGCTAGCTCCTCGCTATATCGGTCCCTTCACTATTCTCGAAAGGCGTGGAAAGGTGGCATATCAACTGGAGCTTCCACCGAACCTTTCTCAGGTTCACGATGTGTTCCACGTGTCACAACTCCGCCGTTGCTTCAAGGATCCAATCCGAGCGGTGGATCATGAAGTGCTCGAATTGCAACAGGACCTCTCGTATAAAGAGCATCCGGTCCGCATTCTTGACCAAGCTGAACGCCGCACACGTCAGAAGGCGATCAAATTCCTCAAAGTCCAGTGGTCGAATCACTCTGAAGACGAAGCCACTTGGGAACGCGAGGATCGCCTGCGTGATGAATACCCCGCGTTGTTTCCTTCTACCTCCTAAATCTTGGGACGAGCTTTCTTGTAGTGGAGGAGTTTTGTAACGCCCGGGTAATTAAGCTACAGTGAACCTCTGCTAATAGTGCCACGTCACCTCGATTACTATTCCTAATCTCGTGCTAGTTCGAAACTGATTCAAATTCAAATTCAAAATCAACCAAAGGATAAAAACTTTTCGAAATTTAAAACAAAATTGTTCGAGGTGTGCAAATAAATGCCTAGGAATTTATGGTGTGGGATCCATGCCTTTATAAAAGACCTAAATACTTAAAATGAATTAAAACAGAAGAAAAAAATAAAAAAAAGGAAAACAGGAAACAAAACAAAAAAAAAGGGGGAAACCCCCTCCCTCGCTGGGCCTTGGCCCAGCTAGCCATCGGGCCAACCAGGCCGGCCCACACCCCCCACCACTTAACCCCGGTCCACCCCCCCCGAACCCTAACCCTCACCCGATCCCCACTCTCCCCCACTCGCCCCCCCTCGCTCCCTCCCCCGATCTGGATCGGGGAGAGGCCCGACCCCGCCGCCTCACCGCCAGCGCCTCCTGCCTCCCGCCCCGTTGCCCGCCCTCCGACTCCTCCCGCACAGCGCCCCCCCTCGACACGAGCTGGATCGGGGGCTGGACCCCGCGCCACCCCGAGCCCCGACGACCGCGCCCCATCCGCTGCCGCTCGAGGGCCTCCTCGACTCGCCGGACCGCTCCGCCATCGCCGGAGCCCTACCCCGCCGGACCGCATCCCCTGCGCCGCGTCGTCTCCGCCCGCCTCCTCGCCCCCTGTTGCCCCTGATCCTACGGATCCACGGTGAGGCCCCCGGCCTCTCTTCCTCCCGGCTCCTCGCGTCGTCCCGCAGCCATGCACGAGCACCACCGCGTCGGCCACGCCGTCGCCCGCGTCCCTGGCCGCCCGACTGCGCGCCAGGCCAAGCCCCCTCCTCCCCGCGCACGCCTCGCGCCCTGCGCGCGCGGCAGCCCAGGCCCGGCTCGCCGTGCCGTCGCTCCCCGCTGTCCCCGCGCATGCCTTTCCGCTCACCGGCTCCTGTCCGCTGCGCCTGGCAGCGCTCGCCTGGGCCGCCCCTTGCCACGCCCAGCCCCTCACCGCTGCCGCGCTAGAACCCCCTTTGCTCGCCGTGGCCTACACCTCTGCCGGCCCCACCTCGCTATGCCGTCGTGCTCCGGTGGCCTCGCCCCGTCGCCCTTGGTTGGGCTCGGCCCCGAGCGGGTGGCGCCCGCCACCGCTAACTCAGCGCCCGTTAACCACCCCCTGTGCCTATGACAGACGGGGCCCACGCCAAAAATGATTAAAAATAAAAATAAAAAAATGATAATAATAAAAAATTTAAATTAAAAATAAAAATAAATGAATAATAATTAAATTAATTAATTAATTAATTAAGTTAATTAATCATGTTTAATTAACCTAATTAACTAGTTAGCTTAATTAAACCCTAATTAGTTAAACAGTCAATGACGAACGGGACCCACCTGTCAGGTTGACCAAGTCAACTACTGACGTCATGATGACGTCAGCAGACACTATTCTGGATAATGTTGATTAAATTAATTAAATAAATTCTAAAAATGATTTAAACTTTAGAAAATCAATATAAAATAAACCGTAGCCCGGTTGGAAAAACTTTATACATGAAAGTTGCTCAGAACGACGAGACGAATTCGGATACGCAGCCCGTTCGTCCGCCACGTGTCCCTAGCATAGTGAACCTGCAACATTTCACCTCCGGTTCATCTGTCCGAAAACGCGAAACACCGGGGATATTTTCCCGGATGTTATCCCCCTTCACCGGTATCACCTAATACCGCGTTAGGGCACCCCTAGCACCGTTACTTGTCTTGTCATGCATCGTTATGCATCTGTTTGCATTATATTCATTGTTTCTTCCCCCCTCTTCTTCCGCTAGACACCGAGACCGACGCCGCTGCTACCCAGTACGACTACGGAGTTGACGACCCCTCTCTCTTGCCAGAGCAACCAGGCAAGCCCCCCCCCCCTTTTGATCACCAGATATCGCCTACTCTTCTCTTACTGCTTGCATTAGAGTAGTGTAGCATGTTATTGTTTCCCGTTAATCCTATACTGATGCATAGCCTGTCCTTGCTACTACTGTTGTTACCTTTACCTGCACTCCTAATGCTTAGTATAGGATGCTAGTTTATCATCAGTGGCCCTACATCCTTGTCCGTCTGCCATGCTATACTATCGGGCCGTGATCACTCGGGAGTTGATCACGGGTAAATACTATATACTTTATACATGATACATGTGGTGACTAAAGACGGGTCGGCTTGAGGAGCACCCGCGAGTGGAGTTTTGAGGCGGAGCGGCAGGGCAGGTTCCGACCACCTAGGAGAGAGGTGGGCCTGGCCCTGGTCGTCGTTCGCGGATACTTAACACGCTTAACGAGATCTGGGTATTTGATCTGAGTCTGGCCATTTGGTCTATACGCACTAACCATCTACGCGGGAGTAGTTATGGGTATCCCGGCGTCGTGGTATCAGCCGAAGCCTTCTTGACGTCAGCGACGGAGCGGCGCGCGCTGGATTGGACTGGAACGCCACTAGGCTAGGTCTGCTTCCGGCCGCCCACGCAACGTGCAGGTGTGCTAAGGGCGATGGGCCCAGACCCCTGGGCGCTTAGGTTTAGACCGTCGTGCTGACCTCTCTGTTGGTCTAGGTGGGGCTGCGACGTGTTGATCTTCCGAGGCCGGGCATGACCCAGGAAAGTGTGTCCGGCCAAATGGGATCGAGCGTGTTGGGGTATGTGGTGCACCCCTGCAGGGAAGTTAATCTATTCGAATAGCCGTGATCTTCGGTAACAGGACGACTTGGAGTTGTACCTTGACCTTATGACAACTAGAACCGGATACTTAATAAAACCACACCCTTCCAAGTGCCAGATACAACCGGTGGTCGCTCTCCCACAGGGCGACGAGGGGAGGATCATCGGTTAGGGTTATGCTATGCGATGCTACTTGGAGGACTTCAGTCTACTCTCTTCTACATGCTGCAAGATGGAGGCTGCCAGAAGCGTAGTCTTCGATAGGACTAGCTATCCCCCTCTTATTCCGGCATTCTGCAGATCAGTCCACATATGATACCCTTACTCCATTTGATACCCATGCATATGTAGTGTAGCTCCTTGCTTGCGAGTACTTTGGATGAGTACTCACGGTTGCTTTCTCCCCCTTTTTCCCCCTTTCCTTTCTTCCTGGTTGTCGCAACCAGATGTTGGAGCCCAGGAGCCAGACGCCACCGTCGACGACGACTCCTACTACACCGGAGGTGCCTACTACTACGTGATGCCCGCTGACGACGACCAGGAGTAGTTAGGAGGATCCCAGGCAGGAGGCCTGCGCCTCTTTCGATCTGTATCCCAGTTTGTGCTAGCCTTCTTAAGGCATACTTGTTTAACTTATGTCTGTACTCAGATATTGTTGCTTCCGCTGACTTGTCTATGATCGAGTTCTTGTATTCGAGCCCTCGAGGCCCCTGGCTTGTAATATGATGCTTGTATGACTTATTTTTAATTGTAGAGTTGTGTTGTGATATCTTCCCGTGAGTCCTTGATCTTGATCGTACACATTTGCGTGCATGATTAGTGTACGGTCAAATCGGGGGCGTCACAGACGTTTTGTGTGTATGGGAAATATACACTCTACATAGTGCGTGTGCTTGGGTAAGAGAGATAGCGGGAGACGTAGAGAGTGAGGGAAGAGATGTGTGCATGCCCGAGAGACAAAGTGATAGAGACCTATGTTGGGGTCCGGACTTTACAAGAGAGAGGGGTGTTAATGTGCTCGTGTGTTGGTGTTTGGGGGAGAGAACGACTTCTCTATATGTTGTGTGTGTGTGGTGGTGGTGGGGGGGGGGGTTGACTTCCGTTAAAGAGTGAGGTGTCTATATTTGAGGGACTTTAGCGTAATTGAGATATTGTGCACTCATGGTTGATCAATTTGTCTCACAGTTTGTACTATGAGATAACAATACTTTTGAACATGCGTGATATACCTTGATGTACCAGAATTACAAACCTAATATTGGAATTTTGGAATTCGACACCATCATTAGCTTTTGTAATTCATTTAAGCGGAGGTACATTTTTAAAGCCAGGATTTCATGATTCCAAATTCATATATCAAACCTAGAGATATACACATACGAGCATGTTCAAACTTTATAATCATCCACTTTATTCATACACATACACATTTTTGCTTTTGTCATCATATTTAGGATAAACACATTTGGAATTTCATTTGAATTGGACCGTATGATGGTATTTGCTTGTAGTAGCTCAATGATGTACATGTTAAATCAAATAGATCAGCAGCCACAGAAAACACAGGCCCAACTGTACCACACTTTACCCCTACTCCAGTGGCCAAACCCCTATTAGAACTGCTGGGAGCCCAGCATCAGGTACTGTCTATGATATCAATTCAAAATTTGAACTCCTAAATTTCTGCTTGTGTCTTACCTTCTCTCTTGTATGAAAACTAATTTCAGATGAATCTCCTTGCTCAAAGGATCATACGATCTCAAAACAATAATGGGCTCTGCATTGCTCTTGTCAGTACCTCTCTCCCTTTTGCCTTGTAACGCTGTACTTAATTAATTGCTATTTGATTATGTATCATCAGTCTGCACCTGAGCTTCATTATCCTCTGTTTCTTCCAATATTATTTGGTCTATATTTACTCTTTGCAAAATGTAGAATAATGGCAACGCTTATAAAGAATTTTCTTTGGGAAATTTATTGAATTATCCTTCCATCAACATGGAGAAGGGCTTTGTCCAGCCCGTGTTAACATGTAATGTAAGTTCATCCTTCTCAAGCCTTCAAACTTTGTTCTAGTATAAGATTTGGATAGGCATCATTTCCTCCACTGCTGTTTGCTTTGCTGTTTACATCTGATTGGATGTTTGCAACAACTACCAGTTTCAAATTGTAGTTGTAAAAACATGTTCCTTATGCAGAACAGATCCATTTATTTGCTTATATAATTGTGAAACCTGTTACGTGTCTCCTTGTTTCTCTTTCAGAATCGTATCTCTTACGCCAGGCAAAACTTTAGGGAAGATAGTGAGCCAAACCATCTTCAGGACAACGAGATGACCCCAAGGTCCTGTCTTGATGAAGAAAGTGAGTTGAAGCTACTCACCAGCAGGTATGAGACAACCTCTGCGTAGTCGCTGCCTCAATCAATTCGACTTCTTCAGTCTCAACTTAAAGCGGAAAGGCTTGCTTTAGCTCAGCTCCGACTTTAAGTCAAAGATGCAATGAAGATGTCAGAGGACTTTCGTGCGCACTATCATGCCTTAAATCTAGTGTTGATGCATCTATCATTGACACAACTGAGGTCTACTCAGCTTCTTCAGCTGTTTGGGGGGCCCGACCTGGCCAGGCCTAGTGCCTTCTGAAGTGCTCTCAGTTTTGTATATTCTTTTGTCGGCGCATTTAGTTGCACTGGTGGCGAACTTTCATGCCCAGTGGATGTAATATGTGTGATAGCCGTGATAGCCTAGCGTAAGTTGCTTGATTATTTATTTCCTTGTTGTCTTGTTTATTTGTTTGCTTGTAGTCATTGCAGTTCTTTTTCCGCGGTTTCTAGTGGCTGCAATAACCTATTTTTTAAAACTAGGCCACAATAACCATGGGCTAATATTTACTGTAGTGACACTGGGCGTCCTACGGGCCGTAGAAACGGTGGGCCTTCTACGGGCCGTAGAAACAGTGGGCCTTCTACGGGCCGTAGAAACAATGGGCCTTCTACGGGCTGTAGAAACGATGGGCCTTCTACGGGCCGTATCATCAATGGGCCTTATACGGGCAGTATGATCGATTGGCCAAACATGGGCAATAACAGGCCGCATTATGGCCGTAAACGGGCTAGAGTTGGAATTGTCCGTTCATGGGCCGACCATAACGGGCCATCGTTAATAGGCCGTATTTGATTATGCTATGAAAACGGCCCAACATATTAACGGACCACAAACGGGCCGACTGTAACCACGGGCTGAATTTGGCCCACAAGCAGTAAATGACAGTAACGGGCCATAAGTAAACGAATGCTGGAAATGAGCCCAAGAATAAATGGGCTCTGAGAAGGCCGAAAGATAACATGGGCTGGAAACGGCCCAACGGAATAACGGGCCATTAATGGGTATAAAGTGATACACTGTTCATTACGGGCCAGTTTCACCACGGGCCGTTAATGGGTGTAAAGTGATACATTGTTCATTAAGGGCCAGTTTCACCATGGGCCGTTAATAGGCCAAGAGTTACATAGGGCCTCATATGGGCCGAAAGACGTCATGGGCAATACATGGGCTAGAAGTGAAAACGGGCTGGAATCATATTGGGTGGCCCAGATGACGCTACTGGACCTAATTCGGATAGGGCGTAATGGGCCTTGGGTTAGGGGGCTGTAAATGGGCTATATGCGAACAGGCCGTTAACAGGCTTTACATGGGTCAGACCGCCACCTTTTGACCAAGTCAAAGGGGTTGGCCTTTTCACAATAATGGGCCTCTGTTGGGCTGTGCCACGTGTCGACGTATCATCGGCGCCTTCTGTCCAATGAGTGGATGACATCTGTCCCAACGATGAGCCGACATGTGTTTCCTCCAGCCAATGATGATTTTACACGTGGAAAATCCCCATTGGTCGGGGCTGTTAACGAGTTATCGGATCCAAAACCCGACCCGATAGCTTAACGGCGTTCCGTTACGGTGGATGCCACGTGTCGGTCACCCTTGATGAAAGCACTTCTGTGACGCGCGATTTATCGTCATGGAAGTGGACACTTCTGTGATGATAATTTTGGCAATGTCATGGAACACTTCTACGACAGCACATGTATGACTATCTTGATTCTGTCATAAATTTGTCATGGATGTACATGCATGACAAAAAACGCGACCTACTGTGACAAACACGTATCATCACGGAAGTGTATTTTTTTTGTAGTGTAGGGGGACAATGGCCCCCTTTGGGCCCCATGAAGCTCCCCCACTGGTTGCAGGCACTTCTTGATTCTTGCACTATGCGCAACATGCTACTTCTTGAACTTGCGTTGGTTTTTCCCTTGAAGAGGAAAGGGTGATGCATCACAGTAGAGATAAGTATATTTCCCTCAGTTAAGAACCAAGGTATCAATCCAGTAGGAGAAACGCGCAAGTCCTCAATAGATGCACCTATACAAACAATCAAACACTTGCACCCACGCGATAAAGGGGTTGTCAATCCCTTCACGGTCACTTGCAAAGGTGAGATCTGATAGAGATAGATAAAACTAAATAAAATATAACTAAATATGTTGGGGTTTTTTGGTTTATAGATCTGAAAATAAAAGATTGCAAAATAGTAGATCAGAAACAAATATGATTGAAAATAGACCCAGGGGCATAGGTTTCACTAGAGGCTTCTCTCTTGAAGACAAATAATACAGTGGTTAGTGGGTGAACAAATTACTGTCGAGCAATTGATAAAAAAACGCAAAGTTGTGGGCAATGATTATGCATATAGGCATCACGTCCGTGTCAAGTAGACCGACTCATGCCTGCATCTACTACCATTACTCCACACATCAACCGCTATCCAGCATGCATCTAGAGTATTAAGTTCATAAAGAACGGAGTAACGCCTTAAGTAAGATGACATGATGTAGAGGAATAAACTCAAGCAATATGATGAAAACCCCATCTTTTTATCCTCGATGGCAACAATTCAATATGTGTCTCACTACCCCTACTTTGTCACTGGGTGAAATCACGCAAGATTGAACCCAAAGCTAAGAACCTCTCCCACTGCAAAAAAACCAATCTAGTTGGCCAAACCAAACCGGTAATTCAAAGAGAAATACAAAGATATCAAATCATGCATATAAGAATTCAAAGAAGATTCAAATAATATTCATAGATAAGCTTATCATAAATCAACAATTCATCGAATCTCGACAAACACACCAAAAACGAAGATTACATTAGATAGATCTCCAAGAACATCGAGGAGAACATGGTATTGAGAATCAAAGAGAGAGAAGAAGCCATCTAGCTATGGACCCGTAGGTCTGAGGTAAACTACTCACGCTTCATCGGAAGGGCAATAGGGTTGATGTAGATGCCCTCCGTGATCGAATCCCCCTCCGGCAGGATGCCGAAAAAGGCCCCAAGATGGGATCTCATGGGAACAGAAGGTTGCGGCAGCGGAAAAGTACTTTCGTGGACTACTCTGAGGGTTTTGGAATATATGTGAATATATAGGACGAAGAAGTAGGTCATGGGATCCCTAAGGGGGCCACAAGGTAGGCCCCTTGTTGGGGAACGCAATATTTCAAAAAATTTACCTACGATCACGCAAGATCTATCTAGGAGATGTGTAGCAACGAGCGGGGAGAGTGTGTCCACGTACCCTCGTAGACCGAAAGCGGAAGCGTTTTCGAATGTACGACACCTCTGCGTTCAGCACACGTTCAACTTGATGACGTCCCTCGAACTCTTGATCCAGTTGAGGCTGAGGGAGAGTTCTGCCAGCACAATGGCATGGCGACGGTGATGATGAAGTTACCGGCGCAGGGCTTCGCCTAAGCACAACGACGATATGACCGAGGTGCGTAACTATGGAGGGGGGCACCGCGCACGGCTAAGACAATTGATCTTGTGTGTTCTTGGGTGCCCCTGCCCCGTATATAAAGGAGGGGAGGGGGAGGCCGGCCGGCCCCTGTAGGGCGCGCCTGGAGACAGGGGGAAGAAGGAAGGGAGAGGGAGAAGGGAAGGAAAGGGGGACGCCGCCCCCTTCCCCTAGTCCAATTCGGACCCAAGGGGGGGTGAGGGAGTCCTGGATTAGGGGGTGTTCGGATAGCCGAACTATACCTTCAGCCGGACTCCTGGACTATGAAGATACAAGATTGAAGACTCCGTATCGTGTCCGGAAGGGACTTTCCTTGGCGTGGAAGGCAAGCTTGCGATACGGATGTTCAGATCTCCTACCATTGTAACCGACTCTATGTAACCCTAACCCTCTCCGGTGTCTATATAAACCAGAGGGTTTTAGTCCGTAGGACAACATACACATCAACAATCATACCATAGGCTAGCTTCTAGGGTTTAGCCTCTCTGATCTCGTGGTAGATCTACTCTTGTACTACCCATATCATCAATATTAATCAAGCAGGACGTAGGGTTTTACCTCCATCGAGAGGGCCCAAACCTGGGTAAAACTTCGTGTCCCTTGCCTCCTGTTACCATCCGACCTAGACGCACAGTTCGGGACCCCCTACCCGAGATCCGCCGGTTTTGACACCGACATTGGTGCTTTCATTGAGAGTTCCTCTGTGTCACCGCCGTTAGGCTCGATGGCTCCAATGATCATCAATAGCGATGCAGTCCAGGGTGAGACCTTCCTCCCCGGACAGATCTTCGTCTTCGGCGGCTTCGCAGTGCGGGCCAATTCACTTGGCCATCTAGAGCAGATCGAAAGCTATGCCCCTGGCCGCCAGGTCAGATTTGGAAGCTTAAACTACACGGCTGACATCCGCGGGGACTTGATCTTCGACGGATCCAAGCCACTGCCGAGCACGCCGCACTGTCACGACGAGCATGATCTAGCTCTGCCGCCGAATAGTGCCCTGGAGGCCGCACCCGCATCGGCTTCGACCCTTAATTCGGAGCCAATTGCGCCGATCGAGGATGGGTGGTTGGACGCCGCCTCGGGGGCTGTGATCCCAACGGCGATCGAGCCGAATACGAGTCCCGCACTCCGCGAGACTCATGATTCCAAGGAGTCGGACTCCTCTCCGGACTCCGAACCATTCGCGCCTTTGCCAATCGAATCCGGTTGGGCGCCGATCATGGAGTTTACTGCCGCGTACATCTTTCAGCACTCGCCCTTTGGCGATATTATAAAATCACTAAAGTCTCTCTCTTTATCAGGAGAGCCCTGGCCGGACTAAGGTCAGCGAGATTGGGATGCGGACGATGAAGAAATTCAAAGCCCACCCACCACCCACTTTGTAGCCACTGTCGACGATTTAACTGACATGCTCGACAGAAATAGCGATCACACAGACCCAGCGTTGGAGCAGGGCGAACCGCTGCCGGACAACGGCAATCCGGATAATCAAACCGAACAAACAAATCCTATCAAGGATAATGGTCCGGACGACATAACGCCGGACAGACACCCGGAGCAGCAGACTGCCCGTAAAAGGCTTGTTGCCACCGCGAGGAGCCTAAAAAAGCAGAAGCAAAGGCTCAAGGCCGCGCAAGACACACTCCAATTCAGATGGAGTAAAATACTCAGCACTGCAGCAAGGTACGGCGACAATCGCCCCTCCAAGAGCTACCCAAAGCGGAAGCTGCTACCTGAATTCGATGAGGAGGCCCCAGAACCCCCACAACCAAATATTAAAGCAGCCACCTGGTCGGATAGATGACCCCTCTACCAACACAGAGCGACATACAACGCTGCTCACAATGCAATACGCGACCCATGCGAGGGCTCGCACCCAAAGGACGGCACAACAAGATCCATCTATGGACCATGCAAGCGCGCCCCAGCATACAATGCAACACAACAAACATCCAAACAACGCGGTACACCCAGCTACAGGGGTGCCGCACACCCCCTATGTTTCACCGATGAGGTGCTGGACCATGAATTTCCAGAGGGATTCAAGCCCGTAAACATAGAGGCATACGACGGAACAACAGACCCTGGGGTCTGGATTGAGGACTACATCCTTCACATCCATATGGCTCGAGGAGATGATCTCCACGCCATCAAATACTTACCCCTCAAGCTCAAAGGGCCAGCTCGTCACTGGCTCAAAGGCCTCCCCGAAAGCTCCATTGGAAGTTGGGAAGAGCTCGAAGACGCCTTTCGGGCAAATTTTCAAGGGACTTATGTCCGACCTCCGGATGCAGACGATTTGAGTCATATAAGTCAACAACCCGGAGAGTCAGCCCGAAAGCTTTGGAACAGGTTTCTTACTAAAAAGAACCAGATTGTCGACTGTCCGGACGCCGAAGCCTTGGCAGCTTTCAAGCATAGCGTCCGTGACGAATGGCTCGCCAGGCACCTCAGCCAAAATAAGCCGAGAACGACGGCCGCATTAACAAACCTCATGACCCGCTTTTGCGCGGGTGAGGACAGCTGGCTAGCCAGATGCAGCACCAGCGACCCCAGCTCATCTGAAGTTAGAGATGGAAACGGGAAATCACGGCGCAACAGCAATAACAAACGCCGGACTAAAGAAGGCAGCACGAAGGGCACGACAGTAAATGCCAGATTCAAAAGCTCTCGGCCAGGTCAAAAGCCGCCCCCTAAAGGAACCAGGGATGAACTGTCCAGCCTCAACAAAATTCTGGACCAAGTATGCCAGATCCATAGTACCCCTGGTAAACCCGCTAATCATACCCACAGAGAATGTTGGGTCTTCAAGCAGTCCGGCAAGCTCAATGCCGTACACAAGGGGGAGGATACACCAAGTGAAGACGAGGACGAGCCCCCCAAGCAAGACACGGGGGAACAAAAGAAATTTCCACCAGAAGTCAAAACAGTAAACGTGTTACACGTGATCAAGGGAAAAAACAACGCGGCACTCTCAGGAAAATATACCCAAGTGTCTGTCACCGCGAAGTCCTGCCACTGGTCGTCTCAACCGATCACTTTCGACCATCGCGATTACTCAGCAAGTATCCAACATGCAGGATGGGCTGCCCTGGTATTAGACCCAGTAATTGGCAGATATCACTTCACACGAGTCTTGATGGACGGCGACAGTAGCCTAAACCTAATATATCAGGATACAATCCGTGGGATGGGGTTAGACCCAACACAAATTCGCCATAGCAATACTACCTTTAAAGGAGTAACGCCAGGCCGAGGGGCTCGTTGTACGGGCTCCCTCTTACTACAAGTTATACTCGGCTCCCCCGATAACTTCCGTCGTGAGCATTTCACTTTCCACATCGCTCCGTTTCAAAGTGGGTATCAAGCACTGCTCGGACGCGAAGCTTTCGCTCGCTTTAATGCAATACCACACTACGCCTCCCTCACACTCAAGATGCCCGGTCCACGTGGAATCATTACAGTGCATGGAAATATCAAGCGCTCTCTGCGCGCCGAAGAGAGTGAGGCTGCCTTGGCAGCCGCACATTAAAGGCGTCCAGACCAGCGAAAGCATCCAATAGGTCGTCAAGACCTCAGACACAACTAATCAAGTCCGGCGTCGCTATTTATACCGAATAAGTGGTCACACCCCTATTTGTCAATACAAGGGGCTCAATGCGCGCAGACAAGTGGCAATTTCTTATCATCTTCAATTATACATGGTTTCTTTAAAAACTATCTTTTTGCACGACAACTTTTTCACTTAACTTCCTCTCTTTTACAGACGATCATCGTGCTACACCCGTCCAGGATACGGCACAACGGAGACACGGGCGCAGACGTGCAGCAGGGACCCGCTCCAAGGATTCTTTTTAGATTAAGACCCTGCGTAAACCTTTTTTACTGTCTCTTGTTGATACATATCCACCGTTGAGAAGGATGCTGACGTCTTGGCATGTGGCCACGCCAGAACAATGCCCGTACCTGGACACAAGGGGGCTTCTTACAAAGGCCATTATTTAGGCTCGGTTTATACCACAAAGACCGAATACCTTAGGGAGTGTTCGGCGTCGCGAGTTAGGCCCTATATGCATCAGCTCCGAATCATTGTCTTTGGTCAAATGTTGGGTTTGCCCGGCTCCTGCGTTTTGGTGCCTTACGTTCCGCTTTACCGGCTAAGGTAGCACTAGGAGAACTACTGCGATTGTGCCCTGGTTCATCCAGACGAGCACCTCAGTAGAGAAAGCCGAAAACTGACTGTCATGATATAGCATGAGACTGGTCAACCACTCGATGACCTATGGGAATGTTAGAATTCCTCCTCTTTAACGAAGGGCCGTTTTCTGTCCAGGCATGTACGCACCCCGGAATCGGGAGAGTGCGGAGCCACCAGGGGCTATCTAGTAGCCCCACTGTCAAACTCCTATGGCTAAGTGAAAGTGCTAAAGCATTATAGTCCGGTTGCCTCGCTCGCTCCGCTATCACCTCCTTAATAGGACCAAGACGTTGGGTTAAGTGTGATCGCGTGTTTTTGCGAGCACCTCCGCATTATATGCGTGGGGGTTGAAGCCGACGACTGCAATCTTTCAGGTTATACACATGTATACATAAACGGCCGCCCAGGAGGCATCATATTACTTTCAGGCAAAAGTATACAAATAGCCTTATAAAAATTCATAAAAGCATTTTGCTTACAATGAGATTACATATCACTCAAACATAATATTTTTTGAGCATTGGGTCTCTATCAAACGGGCACCCTCAAGAACTTCTTCAAAGTAGTGCTCAACAGCCTTTCGACCTATGGCCGAATCCCGCGCTGCAACATTGGTAGCATCCATCTCCGCCCAGTATGCCTTAACACGGGTAAAGGCCATCCGTGCACCCTCTATGCACGCCGACCTCTTCATCGCATCAATGTGCGACACCACGTCAAGGAACTGCTGCACCAAGCTGAAATAGCTGTTCGGTTTTGACCCTTCCGGCCATAGCTAATCCACAACAGACCTCATGGAGAGTCCGGACAACCTATTCAGTTCGGCCCATTCGGCTAATTGGTCAGTCAATGAAAGCGGACGCTCGGGAGAATGGAATTGTCTCCAAAACAGCTGGTCTACTTCACGGTCCTTCTGACCCTAGAAATACTTGGCCGCATCTGCAGCGCTCGCCGCCAAATCCATATATACAACCTTCGTACTCCACAGCCGATCCAGAGGGGCATGCCGTGAATCTCCGAACTTCCTCCGCGACATAAAGGATTTCCCAGCTACAATATCCCCGGCTTCCCACAGCTCCTCCTTCTTTGCCCTCATAGCAGAGCGGAGGTCTTTTCTCGTCGCAGCAGCCTTCTCAAGGTCCGATGCCTTCGCCTGGTTTTCCTTTTCAAGAACCCGGCAACGGTTGGCGGCGGCTTTTAATTCTATGGCCATCTTGGCCATCTTGTCTCGGCCCTCGCCATGTGCGGCCTTCTTGGCTTGCAACTCTTCGGCCGCCTTCAAAGCAGCCGCATTACCCAACCTCGCTTGTTCCTTGGCTCGGGCAAGTTCTTCCCGCAAGGCTTCAACAGTGGCAGCTCCATCTGCAGTCACAACATATTAAAGATACTGGCATTATGCTTCTCTTCCTATGAGACGTTTAGCAGATAATGACACTTACCCTGTGCCTCGTCAAGCCTTTTGTTAACAAGCTCGATGTCGGCGTCTGCCGCATCCAACTGCCGTTCTAACTGGGCAAACTCGCTAGTCCGGCTAGCCACCGGAGCTACCATTACTTGCACATAGAGGCAGTATGGTTATTACCTGGGAATATGATCCTCTGTTCGTCGTCGTTTCCGACGACAACCAGAGTCTCAGGGGCTACTGTCTACACAGGGCACACCTAGCATGTGCAGGACTATCACACATTCTTTTGCGTACCTCAAAGCCTGTCAGTAGACTCATAAAAGCTTCATGCAATCCGCTTTCGGCGGACGATATTCTCTCCATCACCGTATTCATCAGCACACGGTGTTCATCTGAGATGGCCGCTCGCCCCACCAACTCCCTCAGAACATCCGATCGCACACTAGACGGTGCCGGACTCTTTTGTCTGCTCTCTTCAGGAGCCGAACACTGGGAGCTTCGAGGGTCAATGGGACTATCTTCTGGCCTCACGGGACTTGGAGAGGCCCTCCGCGACGACACTTCAGGGTCACCCGCTTCCGGAGCGGAGGAGCCTGGAGGAGGCGTTTCGCTCTCCATCATCTCTGGAAGAAGATCCCCCGAAGACGAGCTCATTTGAGAGGGGCTAAGGCCCGAACTGCAAAAATATATGCGGTGGTTATCTTCTCAGAAGAAAAAGATGGCATATCTGTACTATTACAGTATTTCGGGTCACTTACGACTCGCGGGAGAATTGATCCACCCGCGGACTTTGTGTGGCAACGGCGCCCCCCAAGGTAGGACCCTCTGTGGGAGACTTCTTCTCGCGTTTGGAAGCTTCGGCTTCCGAATCCCCGGGCGCAGTCCTTTTCCTCTTATGGTCGTCTTCCTTCATGAAGACGCTCGCTCCCTCGGCTAGAATGGGCAGCATTGGGGGCCCGCGTCCGCCCGCATTATCCTCCACGGTATCTTCCTTCAAGGGCTCCGGGCAAGGTGCGGTCTGGAGCATCTTTTCCAATACCGGATTTTCCAAACCCTCAGGGAGGGGGGCCGAACACCGAATCAACTTTGCCTTTTCTAGCCAGTCCTGATCAAAAGGCGAACTCTCAGAAATAACTTTGTAACAAATGAGAGACAGTATGTTCGGCCGGAAGATTCCTTACCTATTCGGCGGTGCGGGTACTGCTCAGGCCCACGTCCTCGGTGATTTCCGGACACTCTACCTGAGGTCCGAAGAATGACTTGTACATCTCCTCGTGCGTTAGGCCGAGAAAATTTTGAATGACACGCAGTCCTTAGGGATTGAACTCCCACAGGAGAAGAGGCCGGCGTTTGCAAGGCTGGACTTGACGAACCAGCATAACTTGTATTACCGCAACCAAACTGAAATCTCCATTGAAGAGATCTCGAATGCAGCTTTGCAGTATAGGCACGTCCTTGGATGGAGCCTAGCTCAGACCTCTATTGATCCATGCCATCAGTTGTGATGGAGGGCCCGAGCGGAAAACAGGGGCGGCCGCCCACTTGGCGCTTCTAGGAGCCGTGATATAGAACCACTCCTGTTTCCACAATTCAGACACCTCTGGGATGGAACCTTTGGGCCACGGAGCTCCCGTCATCTTGCATATTGAGGCACCTCCACATGCTGCATGTTGCCCCTCGATCATCTTGGGCTTCACTTCAAAGGTCTTGAGCCATATGCCAAAGTGAGGGGTAACCCGGAGGAAGGCCTCGCACATGACAATAAATGTCGGGATATGAAGAAAGGAGTCCGGAGCTAGATCATGGAAGTCTAGCCCGTAATAAAACATCAAACCCCTGACGAAAGGATCCAGAGCAAGATCTAGACCTCGGAGGAAGTGGGAGACGAACACGACGTTCTCGTTGGGTTCGGGGGTAGGGACGGCCTGCCCTCGGGGAGGCAGCCGATGCGAAATTTCGGCGGTCAAATATCTGGCCTCCCTCAACTTTTTGATGTCTTCTTTCGTGACGGAGGAAGGCACCCATCGGCCTTGAAGGCTAGATCCGGACATGACTGAAGGTTCAGAGCACCTGACCTGAACTTTGGGCGCTTGAGCTTGAGGTGGGGGAAGGATTCGATCGAGCACGGGAGGGAAAAATAAAAGCCTTGTCCCTTTATAAAGAGGGTGAATATCAAGCGTCCTCCCCGAGTCTGTTTGGACTTGCCTATAATCTAGGAGTCCTAGAAGCGGTTGGGTTACCCACGCCCGTATTAATGAGAATCCCGGAATAAGGGGACACGATCTCTGCTTTAACAAGACGTGCCAAGGAAACCGCCTCGCATGACGCGCTGAGGTGGGATAATGAAACAACTTGGATAAAGGCTTGGCCGTGGTGTGTCACACTACGGAATACGTCAGCAGATTAGATTTGTGTAAATATTATTCTCTCTATGGCAATATGTGGAAACTTATTTTGTAGAGCCGGACACCATCTTTGTGTTTAAAATATTTTATGAAGTATTTGGAGGAGGAACCCACCTTGCAATGTCGAAGACAATTTGCGCGCCGGACTCGTCGTCATTGAAGCCTGGTTCAGGGGCTACTGAGGGAGTCCTGGATTAGGGGGTGTTCGGATAGCCGAACTATACCTTCAGCCGGACTCCTGGACTATGAAGATACAAGATTGAAGACTCCGTCCCGCCTCTAGAAGGGACTTTCCTTGGCGTGGAAGGCAAGCTTGGAGATACGGATGTTCAGATCTCCTACCATTGTAACCGACTCTATGTAACCCTAACCCTCTCCGGTGTCTATATAAACCGGAGGGTTTTAGTCCGTAGGACAACATACACATCAACAATCATACCATAGGCTAGCTTCTAGGGTTTAGCCTCTCTGATCTCGTGGTAGATCTACTCTTGTACTACCCATATCATCAATATTAATCAAGCAGGACGTAGGGTTTTACCTCCATCGAGAGGGCCCGAACTTGGGTAAAACTTCGTGTCCCTTGCCTCCTGTTACCATCCGGCCTAGACGCACAGTTCGGGACCCCCTACCTGAGATCCGCCGGTTTTGACACCAACAGGGGGCGCAAGGCCAACCCCTTGTGGCCCTTCTCTCTCGCCACTAAGGCCCATGAAGGCCCATTAGTTCCCCCGGGGGGGTCCGATAACCCTCTGACACTCTGATAGTTACCCGGTACCTCTCAGAACTCATCCGGTGTCCGAATTGAAGGAAATATGCCCTAGAGGCAATAATAAAGTTATTATTTATTTCCTTATTTCATGATAAATGTTTATTATTCATGCTAGAACTGTATTAACCGGAAACATAATACATGTGTGAATACATAGACAAACAAAGTGTCACTAGTATGCCTCTACTCAACTAGCTCATTAATCAAAGATGGTTAAGTTTCCTGACCATGAACAATGAGTTGTTATTTGATTAACGAGGTCACATCATTAGTTGAATGATCTGATTGACATGACCCATTCCATTAGCTTAGCACCCGATCGTTTAGTATGTTGCTATTGCTTTCTTCATGACTTATACATGTTCCTATGACTATGAGATTATGCAACTCCCGTTTGCCGGAGGAACACTTTGGGTGCTACCAAACGTCACAACGTAACTGGGTGATTATAAAGGAGCATTACAGGTGTCTCCAAAGGTAGATGTTGGGTTGGCGTATTTCGAGATTAGGATTTGTCACTCCGATTGTCGGAGAGGTATCTCTGGGCCCTCTCGGTAATGCACATCACATAAGCCTTGCAAGCATTGCAACTAATGAGTTAGTTGTGAGATGATGTATTACGGAACGAGTAAAGAGACTTGCCGGTAACGAGATTGAACTAGGTATTGGATACCGACGATCGAATCTCGGGCAAGTAACATACCGATGACAAAGGGAACAACGTATGTTGTTATGCGGTCTGACCGATAAAGATCTTCGTAGAATATGTAGGAGCCAATATGGGCATCCAGGTCCCGCTATTGGTTATTGACCGGAGACGTGTCTCGGTCATGTCTACATTGTTCTCGAACCCGTAGGGTCCGCACGCTTAAGGTTTCGATGACAGTTATATTATGAGTTTATGAGTTTTGATGTACCGAAGGAGTTCGGAATCCCGGATGAGATCGGGGACATGACAAGGAGTCTCGAAATGGTCGAGACGTAAAGATCGATATATTGGACGACTATATTCGGACTTCGGAAAGGTTCCGAGTGATTCGGGTATTTTTCGGAGTACCGGAGAGTTACGGGAATTCGCTGGGAGAAGTATTGGGCCTTGATGGGCTTTAGTGGGAAGAGGAGAAAAGGCCTGCTGCGCCCCCCCTCCCCTCTAGTCCGAATTGGACTAGGGAAAAGGGGGCCGGCCACCTTTCCTACTCCTCCACTTCCTTCTCCCTTCCTCCCCTCTTGATGGACTCCTACTAGGACTTGGAGTCCTAGTAGGACTCCCATCCTGGCCGCACCAATGGCCTTGGCCGGCCTCCTCCTCCTCCATCCTTTATATACTGAGGCAAGGGGCACCCCATAGACACAAGTTGATCCACGTGATCTATTCCTTAGCCGTGTGCGGTGCCCCCTGCCACCATATTCCTCGATAATACTGTAGCGGAGTTTAGGCGAAGCCCTGCTGCTGTAGTTCATCAAGATCGTCACCATGCCGTCGTGCTGACGGAACTCTTCCCCGACACTTTGCTGGATCGGAGTCCGGGGATCGTCATCGAGCTGAACGTGTGCTCGAACTCGGAGGTGCCGTAGTTTCGGTGCTTGATCGGTTGGATCGTGAAGACGTACGACTACTTCCTCTACGTCGTGTCAGCGCTTCCGCAGTCGGTCTGCGTTGGGTACATAGACAACACTCTCCCCCTCGTTGCTATGCATCACATGATCTTGTGTGTGCGTAGGAAATTTTTTGAAATTACTACGTTCCTCAACAGTGGCATCCGAGCCTAGGTTTTATGGTTTGATGTTATATGCACGAGTAGAACACAAGTGAGTTGTGGACGATACAAGTCATACTGCCTACCAGCATGTCATACTTTGGTTCGGCGGTATTGTTGGACGAGACGACCCGGACCAACCTTACGCGTACGCTTACGCGAGACCGGTTCCCTCGACGTGCTTTGCACATAGATGGCTTGCGGGCGACTGTCTCTCCAACTTTAGTTGAACCAAGTATGGCTACGCCCGGTCCTTGCGAAGGTTAAAACGGAGTCTATTTGACAAACTATCGTTGTGGTTTTGATGCGTAGGTGAGATTGATTCTTGCTTAAAGCCCGTAGCAGCCACATAAAACTTTCAACAACAAAGTAGAGGACGTCTAACTTGTTTTTGCAGGGCATGTTGTGATGTGATATGGTCAAAACATGATGAGATATAAGTTGTTGTATGAGATGATCATGTTTTGTTAAAAGTTATCGGCAACTGGTAAAAGCCTTATGATTGTCTCTTTATTGCATAAGATGCAAGCGCCAAATAATTGCTTTACTTTATCGCTATGCGATAGCAATAGTTGCAAGAGCAATAGTTGGCGAGACGACCATGTGACGACACATTGATATAGATCAAGATGATGGAGATCATGGTGTCATGCCGGTGACGATATAGATCATGACAGTACTTTGGAGATGGAGATCAAAGAAGCAAGATGATGATGGCCATATCATGTCACATATTTTGATTGCATATGATGTTTACATTTTATACATCTTATTTTGCTTAGTTTGACGGTAGCATTTTAAGATGATCTCTCACTAATTATCAAGAAGTGTTCTCCCTGAGTATGCACCGTTGCGAAAGTTCTTCGTGCTGAGACACCACGTGATGATCGGGTGTGATAGGCTCTACGTTCAAATACAATGGGTGCAAAACAGTTGCACACGCGGAATACTCAGGTTATACTTGACGAGCCAAGCATATACAGATATGGCCTCGGAACACAGAGACCGAAAGGTCGAGCGTGAATCATATAGTAGATATGATCAACATAGTGATGTTCACCAATGAAACTACTCCATCTCACGTGATGATCGGACATGGATTAGTTGATTTGGATCATGTGATCACTTAGAGGATTAGAGGGATGTCTATCTAAGTGGGAGTTCTTAAGTAATATGATTAAATTGAACTTAAATTTATCATGAACTTAGTCCTGGTAGTATTTCGCAAATCATGTTGTAGATCAATAGCTCGCGTTGTTGCTTCCCTGTGTTTATTTTTGATATGTTCCTAGAGAAAATTGTGTTGAAATATGTTAGTAGCAAAGATGCGGATTGGATCCGTGATCTGAGGTTTATCCTCATTCCTGCACAGAAGAATTATGTCCTTGATGCACCGCTAGGTGACGGACCTATTGCAGGAGCAGATGCAGATGTTATGAACGTTTGGCTAGCTCAATATGATGACTACTTGATAGTTTAAGTGCATCATGCTTAACGGCTTAGAATCGGGACTTCAAAGACGTTTTGAATGTCATGGACCATATGAGATGTTCCAGGAGTTGAAGCTAATATTTCAAGAAAATACCCGAGTTGAGAGATATGAAGTCTCCAACAAGTTCTATAGCTAAAAGATGGAGGAGAATCGCTCAACTAGTGAGCATGTGCTCAGATTGTCTGGGTACTACAATCGCTTGAATCAAGTGGGAGTTAATCTTCCAGATAAGATAGTGATTGACAGAATTCTCTAGTCACCATCACCAAGTTAGTAGAACTTCGTGATGAACTATGATATGCAAGGGATAACGGAAACGATTCCCAAGCTCTTCGTAATGCGGAAATTGACGAAGGTAGAAATCGAGAAAAACATCAAGTGTTGATGGTAGACAAGACCACTAGTTTCAAGAAAAGGGCAGAGGGAAGAAGGGGAACTTCAAGAAGAACAGCAAGCAAGTTGCTGCTCAAGTGAAGAAGCCCAAGTCTGATCCTAAGCCTGAGACTAAGTGTTTCTACTGCAAAGGGACTGGTCACTGGAAGCGGAACTACCCCAAGTGATTGGCAGATAAGAAGGATGGCAAAGTGAACATAAGTATATTTGATATACATGTTATTGATGTGTACTTTACTAGTGTTTATAGCAACCCCTCAGTATTTGATACTAGTTCAGTTGCTAAGATTAGTAACTCGAAACGGGAGTTGCAGAATAAACAGAGACTAGTTAAGGGTGAAGTGACGATGTGTGTTGGAAGTGGTTCCAAGATTGATATGATCATCGTCGCACACTCCCTATACTTTCGGGATTAGTGTTGAACCTGAATAAGTGTTATTTGGTGTTTGCGTTGAGCATGAATATGATTTGATCATGTTTATTGTAATACGGTTATTCATTTAAGTAAGAGAATAAATTGTTGTTCTGTTTACATGAATAAAACCTTATATGGTTACACACCCAATGAAAATAGTTCGTTGGATCTCGATCGTAGTGATACACATAATCATAATATTGAAACCAAAAGATGCATTGTTAATAATGATAAGTGCAACTTGTTTGTAGCACTGCCGTTTAGGTCATATTGGTGTAAAGCGCATGAAGAAACTTCATACTGATGGGCTTTTGGAATCACTTGATTATGAATCAGTTGATGCTTGCGAACCATGCCTCATGGGCAAGATGACTAAGACTCTGTTCTTCGGAACAATGAAGCGAGCAACAGATTTGTTGGAAATCATACATACTGATGTATGTGGTCCGATGAATATTGAGGCTCGCGACAGGTATCATTATTTTCTGATCTTCACAGATGATTTGAGCAGATATGAGTATATCTACTTGATGAAACATAAGTCTGAAACATTTGAAAAGTTCAAAGAATTTCAGAGTGAAGTGAAAAATCATCGTAACAAGAAAATAAAGTTTCTACGATCTGATCGTAGAGAAGAGTATTTGAGTTACGAGTTTGGCCTTCAGTTAAAAACAATGTGAAATAGTTTCACTACTCATGCCACCTGGAATACCACAATGTAATGGTGTGTCCGAACGTCATAACCGTACTTTATTAGATATGGTGCGATCTATGATGTCTCTTACCGATCTACCACTATCGTTTTGGGGTTATGCATTAGAGACAGCTGCATTCACGTTAAATAGGGCACCAATTTAAATCCGTTGAGACGACACCGTGTGAACTATGGTTTGGCAAGAAACCTAAGCTGTCGTTTCTTAAATTTGGGGTTGCGATGCTTATATGAAAAAGTTTCATCCTGATAAGCTCAAACTCAAATCGGAGAAGTGCGTCTTCATAGGATATCCAAAGGAAACTATTGGATACACCTTCTATCACAGATCCGAAGGCAAGACTTTTGTTGCTAAATTCGGAAACTTTCTGGAGAAGGAGTTTCTCTCGAAAGAAGTGAGTGGGAGGAAAGTAGAACTTGACGAGGTAACTGTACCTGCTCCCTTATTGGAAAGTAGTACATCACAGAAAACTATTTCTGTGACACCTACACCAGTTAGTGAGGAAGCTAATGATGATGATCATGAAACTTCAGAACAAGATACTACTGAACCTCGTAGATCAACCAGAGTAAGATCCGCGCCAGAGTGGTACGATAATCCTTTTCTGGAAGTCATGCTACTAGATCATGATGAACCTATGAACTATGAAGAAGCGATGGTGAGCCCAGATTCCGCAAAATGGCTTGAGGCCATGAAATCTGAGATGGGATCCATGTATGAGAACAAAGTATGGACTTTGGTTGACTTGCCCGATGATCGGCAAGCCATAGAGAATAAATGGATCTTCAAGAGGAAGACGGACGATGATAGTAGTGTTACTATCTACAAAGCTAGAATTGTCGCAAAAGGTTTTCGACAAGTTCAAGGTGTTGAATACGATGAGAGTTTCTCACTCGTATCTATGCTTAAGTCTGTCCGAATCATGTTAGCAATTGCCGCATTTTATGAAATCCGGCAAATGGATAAACAAAACTGCATTCCTTAATAGATTTATTAAAGAAGAGTTGTATATGATACAACCAAAAGGTTTTGTCAATCCTAAAGGTGCTAACAAAATATGCAAGCTCCAGCGATCCATCTATGGACTGGTGCAAGCATCTCGGAGTTGGAATATACGCTTTGATAAGTTGATCAAAGCATATAGTTTTATACAGACTTGCGATGAAGCCTGTATTTACAAGAAAGTGAGTGGGAGCACTACAACATTTCTGATAAGTATATGTGAATGACATATTGTTGATCGGAAATAATGTAGAATTATTCTGTAAAGCATAAAGGAGTGTTTGAAAGGAGTTTTTCAAAGAAAGACTTCGGTAAAGCTGCTTACATATTGAGCTTCAAGATCTATAGAGATAGATCAAGACGCTTGATAAGTTTTTCAATGAGTACATACCTTGACAAGATTTTGAAGTAGTTCAAAATGGAACAGTCAAAGAAAAAGTTTCTTGCCTGTGTTACAAGGTGTGAAGTTGAGTAAGACTCAAAGCCCGACCATGGCAGAAGATAGAAAGAAAATGAAAGTCATTCCCTATGCCTCAGCCATAGGTTCTATAAAGTATGCCATGCTGTGTACCAGATCTATTGTATACCCTACACTGTGTTAAGCAAGGGAGTACAATAGTGATCTAAGAGTAGATCACTGGACAGCGGTTAAAATTATCCTTAGTGGAATAAGGAAATATTTCTCAACTATGGAGGTGACAAAAGGGTTCGTCGTAAAAAAAGGTTACGTCGATGCAAGTTTTGACACAAATCTAGATGACTCTAAGTCTCGGTCTAGATACATATTGAAAGTGGGAGCAATTAGCTAGAGTAGCTCCATGCAGAGCATTCTTGACATAGAAATTTGCAAAATACATGCGGATCTGAATGTGGCAGACCCATTGACTAAGATTCTCTCACAAGCAAAACATGATCACACCTTAGTACTCCTTGGGTGTTAATCACATAGCGATGTGAACTAGATTACTGAATCTAGTAAACCCTTTGGGTGTTGGTCACATGGCGATGTGAACTATGGGTGTTAATCACATGATGATGTGAACTATCGATGTTAATCACATGGTGATGTGATCTAGATTATTGACTCTAGTGCAAGTGGGAGACTGAAGGAAATATGCCCTAGAGGCAATAATAAAGTTATTATTTATTTCCTTATTTCATGATAAATGTTTATTATTCATGCTAGAACTGTATTAACCGGAAACATAATACATGTGTGAATACATAGACAAACAAAGTGTCACTAGTATGCCTCTACTCAACTAGCTCATTAATCAAAGATGGTTAAGTTTCCTGACCATGAACAATGAGTTGTTATTTGATTAACGAGGTCACATCATTAGTTGAATGATCTGATTGACATGACCCATTCCATTAGCTTAGCACCCGATCGTTTAGTATGTTGCTATTGCTTTCTTCATGACTTATACATGTTCCTATGACTATGAGATTATGCAACTCCCGTTTGCCGGAGGAACACTTTGGGTGCTACCAAACGTCACAACGTAACTGGGTGATTATAAAGGAGCATTACAGGTGTCTCCAAAGGTAGATGTTGGGTTGGCGTATTTCGAGATTAGGATTTGTCACTCCGATTGTCGGAGAGGTATCTCTGGGCCCTCTCGGTAATGCACATCACATAAGCCTTGAAAGCATTGCAACTAATGAGTTAGTTGCGAGATGATGTATTACGGAACGAGTAAAGAGACTTGCCGGTAACGAGATTGAACTAGGTATTGGATACCGACGATCGAATCTCGGGCAAGTAACATACCGATGACAAAGGGAACAACGTATGTTGTTATGCGGTCTGACCGATAAAGATCTTTGTAGAATATGTAGGAGCCAATATGGGCATCCAGGTCCCGCTATTGGTTATTGACCGGAGACGTGTCTCGGTCATGTCTACATTGTTCTCGAACCCGTAGGGTCCGCACGCTTAAGGTTTCGATGACAGTTATATTATGAGTTTATGAGTTTTGATGTACCGAAGGAGTTCGGAATCCCGGATGAGATCGGGGACATGACGAGGAGTCTCGAAATGGTCGAGACGTAAAGATCGATATATTGGACGACTATATTCGGACTTCGGAAAGGTTCCGAGTGATTCGGGTATTTTTCGGAGTACCGGAGAGTTACGGGAATTCGCTAGGAGAAGTATTGGGCCTTGATGGGCTTTAGTGGGAAAAGGAGAAAAGGCCTGCTGCGCCCCCCCTCCCCTCTAGTCCGAATTGGACTAGGGAAAAGGGGGCCGGCCACCTTTCCTACTCCTCCACTTCCTTCTCCCTTCCTCCCCTCTTGATGGACTCCTACTAGGACTTGGAGTCCTAGTAGGACTCCCATCCTGGCCGCACCAATGGCCTTGGTCGGCCTCCTGCTCCTCCATCCTTTATATACTGAGGCAAGGGGCACCCCATAGACACAAGTTGATCCACGTGATCTATTCCTTAGCCGTGTGCGGTGCCCCCTGCCACCATATTCCTCGATAATACTGTAGCGGATTTTAGGCGAAGCCCTGCTGCTGTAGTTCATCAAGATCGTCACCATGCCGTCGTGCTGACGGAACTCTTCCCCGACACTTTGCTGGATCGGAGTCCGGGGATCGTCATCGAGCTGAACGTGTGCTCGAACTCGGAGGTGCCATAGTTTTGGTGCTTGATCGGTTGGATCGTGAAGACGTACGACTACTTCCTCTACGTCGTGTCAGCGCTTCCGCAGTCGGTCTGCGTTGGGTACGTAGACAACACTCTCCCCCTCGTTGCTATGCATTACATGATCTTGCGTGTGCGTAGGAATTTTTTTGAAATTACTACGTTCCTCAACACGAATAACATCATCCAATATATCAATTTTATGTCCCGAAAATTTCGAGACTCCTCGTCATGTCCGTGATCTTATCCGGGACTCCGAACAAACTTCGGTCATCAAATCACATAACTCATAATACAAATCGTCATCAAACGTTAAGCGTGCGGACCCTATGGGTTCGAGAACTATGTAGACATGACCGAGACACATCTTTGGTCAATGACTGATACGTCCCCAACGTATCTACTTTTCCAAACACTTTTCCCCTTGTTTTGGACTCTAACTTGCATGATTTGAATGGAATTAACCCGGACTGACGCTGTTTTTAGCAGAATTGCCATGGTGTTATTTTTGTGTAGAAATAAAAGTTCATGGAATGACCTGAAAATCAACGGAGATTATTTTTGGAATATATAAAAAATAGTGGCGAAAGAATCAAGGCCAGGGGGCCCACACCCTGTCCACGAGGGTGGGGGTGTGCCTACCCCCCTAGGCGCGCCCCCTGCCTCGTGGGCCCCCTGGTGCTCCTCTGACCTCAACTCCAACTCTATATATTCGTGTTCGGGGAGAAAAAAATCAGAGAGAAGAATTCATCATGTTTTACGATACGGAGCCGCCGCGAAGCCTAAACTCTCTCGGGAGGGCTGATCTGGAGTCCGTTCGGGGCTCCGGAGAGGGGAATCCATTGCCATCGTCATCATCAACCTTCCTCCATCACCAATTTCATGATGCTCACTGCTGTGCATGAGTAATTCCATCGTAGGCTTGTTGGACGATGATGGGTTGGATGAGATTTATCATGTAATCGAGTCAGTTTTGTTAGGGTTTGATCCCTAGTATCCACTATGTTCTGAGATTGATGTTGCTATGACTTTGCTATGCTTAATGCTTGTAACTAGGGCCTGAGTGCCATGATTTCAGATCTGAACCTATTATGTCTTCATGAATATATGTGAGTTCTTGATCCTATCTTGCAAGTCTATAGTCACCTATTATGTGTTATGATCCGTTAACCCCGAAGTGACAATAATCGGGATACTTACCAATGATGACTGATGTCTACTACACAAACTTCTTCTTGTAGACGTTGTTGGGCCTCCAAGTGCAGAGGTTTGTAGGGCAGTAGCAAATTTCCCTCAAGTGGATGACCTAAGGTTTATAAATCCGTGGGAGGCGTAGGATGAAGATGGTCTCTCTCAAGCAACCCTGCAACCAAATAACAAAGAGTCTCTTGTGTCCCCAACACACCCAATAATACAATGGTAAATTGTGTAGGTGCACTAGTTCGGCGAAGAGATGGTGATACAAGTGCAATATGGATGGTAGATATAGGTTTTTGTAATCTGAAAATATAAAAACAACAAGGTAACTAATGATAAAAGTGAGCACAAATGGTATTGCAATGCTAGGAAACAAGGCCTAGGGTTCATACTTTCTCTAGTGCAAGTTCTCTCAACAATAATAACATAATTAGATCATATAACTATCCCTCAACATGCAACAAATAGTCACTCCAAAGTAACTAATAATGGAGAACAAACGAAGAGATTATTGTAGGGTACAAAACCACCTCAAAGTTATCCTTTCTGATCGATCTATTCAAGAGTCTGTAGTAAAATAACACGAAGCTATTCTTTCCGTTCAATCTATCATAGAGTTTGTACTAGAATAACACCTTAAGACACAAATCAACCAAAACCCTAATGTCACCTAGATACTCCAATGTCACCTCAAGTATCCGTGGGTATGATTATACGATATGCATCACACAATCTCAGATTCATCTATTCAACCAACACAAAGAAATTCAAAGAGTGCCCCAAAGTTTCTATTGGAGAGTCAAGACGAAAACGTGTGCCAACCCCTATGCATAAGTTCATGAGGGAACTCGCAAGTTGATCACCAATACATACATCAAGTGGATCATGTGATATCCAATTGTCACCACAGATAAGCACATGCAAGACATACATCAAGTGTTCTCAAATCCTTAAAGACTCAATCCGATAAGACAACTTCAAAGGGAAAACTCAATTCATCACAAGAGAGTAGAGGGGGAGAAACATCATAAGATCCAACTATAATAGCAAAGCTCGCAATACATCAAGATCGTACCACCTCAAGAACACGAGAGAGAGAGAGAGAGAGATCAAGCACATAGCTACTGGTACATACCCTCAGCCCCGAGGGTGAACTACTCCCTCCTCGTCATGGAGAGCGCCGGGATGATGAAGATGGCCACTGGAGAGGGACCCCCCCTCTGCCAGGGTGCCAAAACGGGTCTAGATTGGTTTTCGGTGGCTATGGAGGCTTCTGGCGGCGGAACTCCCAATCTATTTTGTTCCCTGATGTTTTTAGGGTATATGGATATATATAGGCGAAAGAAGTCGGTCAGGGGAGCCACGAGGGGCCCACGAGGGTGGAGGGCGTGCCCAGGGGGTAGGGCGTGCCTCCCTGCCTCGTGGCCACCTCGAAGCTTCCCTGAAGTCTACTCCAAGTCTTCTGGATTGCTTCCGTTCCAAAAATAACTCTCCCGAAGGTTTCATTCCATTTGGACTCCGTTTGATATTCCTTTTCTGCGATACTTAAAAACAAGGGAAAAACATAAACTGGCAATGGGCTCTAGGTTAATAGGTTAGTCCCAAAAATCATATAAAATAGCATAGTAATGCATATAAAACATCCAAGGTTGATAATATAATATCATGGAACAATCAAAAATTATAGATACGTTGGAGACGTATCAATGACCGTAGTTTGAGGAGTTCATGTATTCACTTTGTGTTAATGCTTTGGTCCGGTACTCTATTAAAAGGAGGCCTTAATATCCCTTAGTTTCCAATAGGACCCCGCTGCCATGGGAGGGTAGGACAAAAGATGTCATGCAAGTTCTTCTCCATAAGCACGTATGACTATATTCGGAATACATGTCTACATTACATTGATGAACTGGAGCTAGTTCTATGTCACCCTAGGTTATAACTATTGCATGAGGAATTGCATATGACATAATTATCCATCACTGATCCATTGCCTACGAGCTTTTCATATATTGTTCTTCGCTTATTTACTTTTCCGTTGCTACTGTTACAGTCACTATAAAACCCAAAACTATTACTTTTGTTACCGTTACCACTACTATCATATTACTTTGCTACTAAATACTTTGCTGCATATATTAAGTTTCCAGGTGTGGTTGAACTGACAACTCAGCTGCTAATACTTGAGAATATTCTTTGGCTCCCCTTGTGTTGAATCAATAAATTTGGGTTGAATACTCTACCCTTGAAAACTGTTGCGATCCCCTGTACTTGTGGGTTATCAAGACTGTTTTCTGGCGCCGTTGCCGGGGAGCATAGCTTTATTCTTTGAGTCACTTGGGATTTATATCTACTGATCACTATGAAGAACTTGAAAGATAAAAGAACCAAGATTTTTCCCTCAACTACAAGGGGAGGTAAGGAACTAACATCTAGCTCTGCACTTGATTCACCTTCTGTTTTTAGTAAACTTGTGACACCTACACCTGCTATTCATTCTGATATGTCGCATGTTATTGATGATGCCACTTCTGCTTTGCATGATACTTATGATGAAACTACTTCTATGCTTGATAATATTGTGCCATTAGGTGAATTTCTTGATGAACAACTGGCTAGGGTTAGAGAGAATGAAATTATTGAAACTGATAATATTGATGAAAGTAATGATGAAGATTCTCCCCCTATATATGAATTGCCTATTGTGCTTGAGGAATATGTTATGGATGAAGAAACTGCTAGAGACTTCTTAGCTTGCAATGATAGATCTGATCTTAAGAAATTATTAGCTAAGCTTAAAGAAAAGTCTTTGAATGCTAGAATGAAATATGAACCTGCTTTTGCTACTTCACCTATCTTTATTTCCGATAAGGATTATGATTTCTTTATCGATTCTAAGTTAATTACTTTGGTTGAATCTGATCCTTTCTATGGCTATGAATCTGAAACTATTATTGCACATCTTACTAAATTAAATGATATAGCCACCCTATTTACTCATGATGAGAAAACTCGCTATTACTTTATCCTTAAGTTTTTTCTGTTCTCATTAAAGGGTGATGCTAAAACATGGTTTAATTCTCTTGATCCTGGTTGTGTGCGTAGTCCCCAAGATATGATTTATTACTTCTCTTCTAAATATTTCCCTGCTCGTAAGAAACAAGCTGCATTAAGGGAAATATATAATTTTGTGCAAATTGAAGAAGAGAGTCTCCCACAAGCTTTGGGGAGGCTTCTCCAATTACTTAATGCTTTGCCTGATCATCCTTTCAAGAAAAATGAAATACTTAATATCTTTACCTAATATTAAAAGACGGAAGCTTTCATAGTTCTCCATACGTCATCCTTTATATCCACCGTTATCATAAAGACTAACGGCTGAGATTTAAAAGAAGGATTGTTTCACGTCTACGTCATACTTCCTCCACAAACCAGTTTTTTTCGTAGGTTGTCACGGTCTGTTTGGCACACGTACCCCATAAGCTCAAGTCTGATGAATCATCTGAAACAAGGCCATGAATCCTTTTACATCTCGAATTATAATCCTCCGAATACAAAGTCTATCCTCGAACCTATTTGAGGCCCAGAGGAGCTCGTGGTGGGCTAAGACAATGAAAGGACGAGCTGGACCCACATACCACAGACGGACGTTGGCTTATGCGGCCGGTCGGGATCCTATAGGTTACTACCGGACTCTGCTTCCCCATCGCTGTCGAGCTCCAGATCTAGACCGACCGGACCTGTCTGACCCATCCACATGGAGTTCCCAAGCTCCACCTAGACCTGCCCACTACGTGCAATCCCTCCATGGCCCGTCTCTTCTGCTCAGTGTCGTCGCCGCTGGACGCTTGCCCATGGGCTCAAAGTGCTCAGTGCGCTGGCGCGCATCGAACAGTCGTAGCGGTAGGTGCTGGGGTGGCCTGTAGCAGCAACGGCGGCGAGCTCGAGAGACGACGGAGCTCGGTTTCAACGGCCACAGCAAAGCAGTTCGAGGCAAAGTGAGCAAGCTAGCGCATTGGGTTCCTAGGGATACTCACGCATACGTGCTTACACGTTGGAAACCTGCTCTGGCTACGGCGGCTATGCAGCATGGCGGCCGTGAGCTCTGTCTAAAATGGGGAGGCTAGATAGAGTGCGATCACAAGCTGTAGGGACGAGGGGAGAGGAAGATGAGCTCACGGGGATGCAGAAGAGCAGGTCTGCGGGGTTGGAGGTGCTCGGACGGTAATGAAATCGACGGCGGCGGTTGGCCGCTCCGAGGTTGATGACGCGATCAATTCGGTTGTCTTGCGGCGTCCCAGCTCGTGATCTTCCTAGGAGAGGATGTGAGATTCATGGTAGAGCTTTTGGCCACGTCGGTGCATCGAGATGGTGACGGTGGCTACGCTAAGGGCGAACCAGGTGGTCGCGCCTGGTGCAAGATTGTCGTCATCCAGTCCTCCTATTCCGTGGCGACCTCCTGCTCTTGTTTCTCAATCTTGGTTACCCACGGGCCCGTGATGCTTCAGCCGTCAACATCGCAATTTTGCAGGCTCTCACAGGTAAACCTACCAATGCACACCATGGTCGGGGTAACAGGGGAACCCTCTATTCTTGAATCCTGGTAGTTCCTCTGTTTCAAAAAAAATCCTGGCAGTTACCGTCAGCACATCAGCACCTCCGTCTGCACTGCAGCGTTTCTATTATGTTTTCAATACTTTTGTGTTTTGTTTTCATTGCAGTGGAGAGAATACTGATGATCTGGCGCTTCTTTATCTCTTTGTGTTGTATATTTTGTGCTCTAATCTTTTACAGATTATTAGTTAGACATGTGAAATTGATGCCGTTTATTCTCATTATTAGGCAAATCCATCTGTGTCCTATAATTTCATGACATAGAGCCAAAATAAAAGTAGAATTTGGAGGAATAATGCTCCTGAATTTGGGGTTTAGATTTCTGGCGTAGGTTGTATTGAGGCTGAACCTCAAGACCCCAAGTGTTTTTCTTGTTCTTATAGCTTCGAAATTTGTCCAGTTGTTCAAAAGATCCCAAATCCATTATCGCACTAAAGGCTTTCGAGTTTCTTGAAGTACAGTTTGAAAAAATCCTTCTGTGAAATAACTTCTCCAACCCTGATCATAAACACATCTGTAATGTATATAGTACTCCCTCCGTAACGAAATATAAGAGCCTACAAAAACAACTTATATTTTGAGACGGAAGGAGTGGTTAATTAGGTAGCCACTGAAATTAGAATAGCTGATGGTTTTAGGATGGTAACTTTGTAACTTGCAAGATTTAGAATAGAATAGAACTTTGCATGACATAACCGAATGCAAAAAAGGTAACAGGTGCAACACGTAGTGGTATTTCACAAGCTTCTGTGACAGAAGGCCTATAGGAAACTATCCTTACATGGAACGAAAGGTGACACATGCAACTTGATGTCGTATCTCGCAAGCTTCTATATCTGGTCAATTATGTGTAGGCAATTTATTTGCTTAGAAATAGCACCAAAGGACACATCTCATAGTTGCAACTAATTTTAGAGGAAACATAGTGGGCCGCATAGTTGAATTTGAAGGGAACAATTATAGTGAGGCAAGTATTTTCATCTAGCGTGCTGCGGAGACTCTCATCACAAGTCTATTTTGTAAGTAGTTGATTTGCTTTGGGTATTTGCCCAAGAAGTTGTGTTACTTTACTTGCATCTTCTTTCCCTCTCCCTCAAAAGGTTTATACAATTAATCAGTATCTTGTGATCTGTTGAAGTAGAGTCCTTGCATCTTCTATAGCATTTGTGATTAAGATTTTTACATTTAGCTTCTATTTGACAAATCAATCTCTAATTCAACATGTAGTTCAACAGAAATCTAATCACCACATACATTTTGTCTATACAGAAGATATTATAGTCAAGCTGACTAAAACTTGATGGGACCAATGCATCACCTGAGGAGCAGGATCAAATTCAGCAACAACGACACATCTTGCAAGTTCGACGAATGTTGTTTGCATATAAATTTTTCACTAAATTTTAATTTTTCCCGTTGCAACGCATGGGCATTTGTGCTAGTCTTTTATAATGGACTAACCGATGCTTCCAGAGACTACCTGGATAGTTGTGCTGGTTGTGTTTTCAGGGAAAGAACTGTTGATCAAGCTGAATTGCTATTGAATAATATGTTGAGTAATGAAAATGATTGGGCACTTCCTGAACCAACTCCTAAGCCAACTCCAAAGAAAAGGGGTATTCTATTTCTCAGTCCTGAAGATATGCAAGAGGCAAAGAAATCTATGAAAGAAAAAGGTATTAAAGCTGAAGATGTTAAGAATTTACCACCTATTAAAGAAATACATGGTCTTGATAACCCAACACATGTAGTAAAGGTAAATTCTCTCTATAGATTTGATAAATGTGAAATCCCATCTACTAAGTTTGCTAGCCAATGCTTGGATGAGTTTGATGACTTTATGGTTAGGCAAGAAGACTTCAATGCTTATGTTGGTAGACAATTGAAACGTAATGCTTATATGATTGAACACTTGAGTGATTATATGTCTAGAGTTAAAGGTCAACTTAAACTTATTAGTAAACATGATTCTATGGTTACCACTCAAGTAGAACAAGTACTTAAGGCTCAGGATGATTTGCTCAACGAATTAAATAATAAGAAAAATGATAATGATGTTAGAGTTATGACTAGAGGGGTAAAATGACTCAGGAACCTTTGTATCCTGAGGGCCATCCTAAGAGAATTGAGTAAGATTCTCAGAGAACTAATGTTGATGCACCCAGTTTTTCTAAGAAGAAGAAGAAGAAAAATGATAGGACTTTGCATGCTTCTAGTGAACCTATGTTGACACACCTGAGAATCCCAATGATATTTCTATTTCTGATGTTGAAACACAATCTGGTAATGAACATTAACCTAGTGATAATGTTAATGATGATGTTCATGTTTATGCTCAACCTAGCAATGATAATGATGTAGAGATTGAACCTGTTGTTGATCTTGATAACCCACAATCAAAGAATCAACGTTATGATAAGAGAGACTTTGTTGCTAGGAAGGACGGTAAAGATAGAGAACCATGGGTTCATAAACCCATGCCTTTTCCTCCTAAACCTTCCAAGAAAAAGGATGATGAGGATTTTGAGCGCTTTGCTGAAATGAGTAGACCTATCTTTTTGCGTATGTGTTTGACTGATATGCTTAAAATGAACCCTTATGCTAAATACATGAAGGATATTGTTACTAATAAAAGAAAGATACCAGAAGCTGAAATTTCCGCCATGCTTGCTAATTACACTTTTAAGGGTGGAATATCAAAGAAACTTGGAGATCCAAGAGTACCAACTATACCATGCTGCATTAAGAGAAACTATGTTAAAACTGCTTTATGTGATCTTGGAGCCGGTGTTAGTGTTATGCCTCTCTCTTTATGTCGTAGACTTGAATTGAATAAGTTGACACCTACTGAAATATCTTTGCAAATGGCTGATAAATCAACTGCTATACCTATCGGTATTTGTGAGGATGTGCCTGTTGTGGTTGCAAACGTTACTATTTTAACAGACTTTGTTATTCTTGATATTCCTGAGGATGATAGTATGTTGATTATCCTTGGTAGACCCTTTTTGAATATTGCAGGGGCTGTTATTGATTGCAACAAAGGCAATGTCACTTTTCATGTTAATGGTAATGAGCATACGGTACACTTTCCGAGGAAACAACCTCAAGTCCACAGTATCAATTCTATTGGAAAATTTTCAACAATCACTATTGGAGGTTTTGAATTTCCTCTTCCTACTGTCAGGAAGAAATATGATATTATTATTGTTGGGGATGTGCATATCCCCGTTGAGGTAACCTAGTGTTATTCGAAATTTCTCCGGTTTCATGTTATTCTAAATGAGTTTGTTAACAAGACCTGATCAACCTTGTTAGTGGATTCCTTTTGATGAGCATGAGATGGATGAAGTTAGAAAGCACAACCTTCTGTACCCTCCTTTTACTTTCTGTTAATTATATTAAATAAATAAATAAATAGTATTTTCTGTCTGTTTTCTGAATTATCCTTGCAATAAAAAATACCCCGAAAATAAAGTTCTCCAAATGCCCTGAAAATGAAATATGATTTTTTTTCCAGAATATTTAAGAATTATTGGCACTGAGAACACACTAGGGGACCCACCACGTGCCCACGAGGGTGGAGGGCGCGCCCACCCCCTTGGGCACGCCCCCTGCCTCGTGGACCCCACGTGGGTCCCCTCCACTTATCCTTGTACCCACACACTTTGTCTTGCTCCAGAAAAAACCACCCACCAGCTCAAACCCGAGTTCTTGCTCATCTTGCTGCCATTTTCGATCTCCTTGCTCAAAGCTCCATTCACAAAACAGCTTCGGGGGATTGTTCTTTGGTATGTGACTCCTCCAATGGTCCAATTAGTTTTTGTTCTAGTGCTTTATTAATTGCAAAATTTTGCTGCTTAGGTGACCCTGTTCTTGAGCTTGCATGTCAAATTTATGTGGTCAAAAGTAGTTTTAATGCATTATATAGCCTTGATGACCAACAAGTGTAGGGGATCTATCGTAGCCTTTTCGATAAGTAAGAGTGTCGAACCCAATGAGGAGCAGAAGGAAAAGATAAGCGGTTTTCAGCAAGGTATTCTCTGCAAGCACTAAAATTATCAATAACAATTAGTTTTGTGATAAGGTAATTTGTAACGGGTAATAAGTAATAAAAGTAAATAAGGTGCAGCAAGATGGCCCAATCCTTTTTATAGCAAAAGACAAGCCTGGACAAAATCTTATATAAAGGAAATCGCTCCCGAGGACACATGGGAATTATCGTCAAGCTAGTTTTCATCACGCTCATATGATCCGCGTTCGGTACTTTGATAATTTGATATGTGAGTGGACCGGTGCTTGGGTACTGTCCTTCCTTGGACAAGCATCCCACTTATGATTAACCCCTACTGCAAGCATCCGCAACTACAACAGAAGTATTAAGGTAAACCTAACCATAGCATGAAACATATGGATCCAAATGAGCCCCTTACGAAGCAACGCATAAACTAGGGTTTAAGCTTCTGTCACTCTAGCAACCCATCATCTACTTATTACTTCCCAATGTCTTCCTCTAGGCCCAAACAATGGTGAAGTGTCATGTAGTCGACGTTCACATGACACCACTAGAGGAAAGGCAACATACATCTCATGAAAATATCGAACGAATACCAAATTTACATGACTACTAATAGCAAGACTTCTCCCATGTCCTTAGGAACAAATGTAAATACTCACAAATCATATTCATGTTCATAATCATAGGGTTATTAATATGCATAATGGATCTGAACATATGATCTTCCACTAAGTAAACCAACTAGCATCAACTACAAGGAGTAATCAACACTACTAGCAACCCACAGGTACCAATCTGAGGTTTGGATACATAGATTGGATACAAGAGATGAACTAGGGTTTGAGATGAGATGGTGCTAGTGAAGATGTTAATGGAGATTGACCCCCTCCCGATGAGAGGATCGCTGGTGATGACAATAGTGATGATTCCCCCCTCCCGGAGGGAAGTTTCCTCGACAGAACAGCTCTGCCGGAGCCCTAGATTGGTTCCGCCAAGGTTCCGCCTCGTGGCGGTGGAGTTTCGTCCCGTGAGCTTGCTTATGATTTTTTTCCTCGACAAAAGACTCCATATAGCCAAATATGGGCATCAGAGGGCCACCAGGGGGCCCACGAGGCAGGGGCGCGCCCAGGGGGTAAGGCGCGTGATACGTCCATTTTGCATCATGCTTTTATACCGATATTTATTGCATTATGGGATGTTATTACACATTATGTCACAATACTTATGCCTATTCTCTCTTATTTTACAAGGTTTACATAAAGAGGGAGAATGCCGGCAGCTGGGATTCTAGGCTGGAAAAGGAGCAAATATTAGATACCTATTCGGCACAGCTCCAAAAGTCCTGAAACTTCACGGAAGTCATTTTCAGAATACATAAAAGATACCGAACGCAAGAAGTTCCAGAGGGGGCCACACCCTGGCCACGAGGGTGGGGGTGCGCCCTACCCCCTGCCTCGTGGGCCCCCTGGTGGCCCTCCGATGCCCATCTTCTTTTATATGGAGTCTTTCGTTGAGGAAAAAATCATAAGCGAGCTTTCGGAATGAGACTCCGCCGCCACGAGGCGGAACCAATCTAGGGCTCTGGCGGAGCTGTTTTGCCGGGGAAACTTCCCTCCGGGAGGGGGAAATCATCGCCATCGTCATCACCAACGATCCTCTCATCGGGAAGGGGTCAATCTCCATCAACATCTTCACTAGCACCATCTCCTCTCAAACCCTAGTTCATCTCTTGTATCCATTTCTTGTCTCTAAGTCTGGGATTGGTACTTGTGGGTTGCTAGTAGTGTTGATTACTCCTTGTAGTTGATGCTAGTTGGTTTATTTGGTGGAAGATCATATGTTCAGATCCTATATGCATATTAATACCCCTCTGATTATGAACATGAATATGCTTGGTGAGTAGTTACGTTTGTTCCTGAGGACATGGGAGAAGTCTTGCTATTAGTAGTCATGTGAATTTGGTATTCGTTCGATATTTTGATGAGATGTATGTTGTCTCTCCTCTTGTGGTGTTATGTGAACATCGACTACATGACACTTCACCATTATTTGGGCCTAAAGGAAGGCATTGGGAAGTAATAAGTAGATGATGGGTTGCTAGAGTGACAGAAGCTTAAACCCTAGTTTATGCGTTGCTTCGTAAGGGGCTGATTTGGATCCACATGTTTCATGCTATGGTTAGGTTTACCTTAATACTTTTGTTGTAGTTTCGGATGCTTGCAATAGAGGTTAATCATAAGTGGGATGCTTTTCCAAGTAAGGACAGTACCCAAGCACTGGTCCACCCACATATCAGATTATCAAAGTACCAAACGCGAATCATATGATCGTGATGAAACCTAGCTTGACGATAATTCCCATGTGTCCTCGGGAGCGCTTTTCTCTATATAAGAATTTGTCCAGGCTTGTCCTTTGCTACAAAAAGGATTGGGCCACCTTGCTGCACTTTATTTACTTTTGTTACTTGTTGCTCGTTACAAATTATCTTATCACAAAACTATCTGTTACCTATAATTTCAGTGCTTCTAGAGAATACCTTGCTGAAAACCGCTTATCATTTCCTTCTGCTCCTCGTTGGGTTCGACACTCTTACTTATCGAAAGGACTACGATAGATCCCCTATACTTGTGGGTCATCAAGACTCTTTTATGGCGCTGTTGTCGGGGTGTGAAGCGCCTTTGGTAGGTGGAATTTGGTAAGGAAAAATTTATATAGTGTGCTGAAATTTACTGTCACTTGTTACTATGGAAAGTAATCCTCTGAGGGGCTTGTTCGGGGTATCTTCACCTAAACCAGTAGAGCATAGAGTTGCTCCTCAACCTACTGAACCTACTGAAAATGAAAATGTCTGCTTTGAAATTCCTATGGGTATGATAGAAAAACTGCTAGCTAATCCTTTTGCAGGAGATGGAACATTACATCCTAATGAGTACCTAATATATATGGATGAAGTTTGTGGATTATTTAAGCGTGCATGTATGCCCGATGATGTTATCAAGAAGAAGATCTTCCATTTATCTTTGGAGGGAGACGCATGGACATGGTATGGGCTATGTGATGATATGGGATCATGGAACTACAAACGATTGAAATTGGAATTTCATCAGAAGTTTTATCCTATGCATCTTGTTCATCGTGATCGTAATTATATATATATAATTTTTGGCCTCGCGAAGGAGAAATCATCGCTCAAGCTTGGGGGAGGCTTAAATGAATGTTATATTCATGCCCCAATCATGAGCTCTCAAAAGAAATGATTATTCAAAAAAATTATGCTCGGCTTTCTGATAACAACCGCACCATGCTTGATACTTCTTGTGCTGGCTCTTTTATGATCAAGACTATTGAATTCAAATGGGATTTGTTGGAAAGAATTAAACGCAACTCTGAAGATTGGGATCTCGATGAAGGTAAGAAGTCAGGTAAGACACCTAAGTTTGATTGTGTTAAATCTTTTATGGATACCGATGTTTTTCGTAAATTTAGCACTAAATATGGACTTGACTCTGAAATAGTAGCTTCTTTCTGTGAATCTTTTGTTACTCATATTGATCTCCCTAAAGAGAAGTGGTTTAAATATCATCCTCCCATAAAAGTAAAAGTAGTTGCACCTATTAAAGTTGAAGAAAAGACTATCACTTATAATGATCCTATTGTTCCTACTGCTTATGTTGAGAAACCACCTTTTCCTGTTAGGATAAAAGATCATGCTAAAGCTTCAACTGTGGTTCGTAAAAGCAATATTAGAACCTATACAGCTCCTGAGCAAGTTAAAGTTGAACCTAATATTGCTATTGTTAAGGATCTCTTGGCTGATAATATTGATGGGCATGTTATTTATTTCTGTGATGAAACTTCTAGAATTGGTAAACCTTGTGCTAAAGATAAACATAGACCTATGGTAGGCATGCCTATTATTTCTGTTAAAATAGGAGATCGTTGTTATCATGGCTTGTGTGATATGGGTGCTAGTGCTAGTGCAATTCCTATTGACTTGTACAACGAGATTATGCATGATATTGCACCTGCTGAGTTAGAAGAAATTGATGTCACCATTAAACTTGCTAATAGAGATACTATTTCACCAATGGGAATTGTTAGAGATGTTGAAGTCTTGTGTGGGAAAACTAAATATCATGCTGATTTTCTTGTTCTTGGTTCCCCACAAGATAGCTTTTGTCCCATTATATTTGGTAGACCCTTCTTAAACACGGTTAATGCTAGGATAGACTGCAAAAAGGATGTTATTACTATTGGTTTAGGTGATATGTCTCATGAGTTCAACTTTTCTAAATTTCGTAGAAAACACCATGAAGAAGAATTGCCTAGTAAATATGAAATTATTGGTCTTGCTTCTATTATCGTACCTCCTAGTGATCCTTTAGAACAATATTTGCTAGACCATGAAAATGATATGTTTATGAATGAAAGAAGGGAAATAGATGAAGTGTTCTTTAAACAGGACCTATTCTGAAACACAACTTGCTTGTTGAAATCTTAGGGGATCCTCCTCCACCCAAGGGTGATCCCGTGTTTGATCTTAAACCTTTGCCTGATAATCTTAAATATGCTTATATTGATGAAAAGAAGATATATCATGTTATTATTAGTGCTAACCTTTCAGAGAAGGAGGAAGAAAAATTATTGAAAATTCTGAAGAAGCATCGTACATCTATTGGATATACTCTTGATGATCTTAAGGGCATTAGTCCCACTCTATGTCAACACAAAATAAATTTGGAAAAATATGCCAAACCAGTTATTGATCATCAACGACGACTGGATCCTAAGATGAAAGAAGTGGTAAGAAAAGAAATACTAAAGCTCCTTGAGGCAGGTATAACTTATCCCGTTGCTGATAGTCAGTGGGTAAGTCATGTCCATTGTGTTCCTAAGAAGGGAGGTATTACAATCATTCCTAATGATAAAGATGAATTGATTCCACAAAGAATTATTACAGGTTATAGGATGGTAATTGATTTCCGCAAATTAAATAAGGCTACTAAAAAAGATCATTACCCCTTACCTTTTATTGATCAAATGCTAGAAAGATCATCCAAACATACACATTTTTGCTTTCTAGATGGTTATTCTGGTTTCTCCCAAATACTTGTGTCAGCTGATGATCAATCTAAGACCACTTTTACTTGCCCTTTCGGTACTTTTGCCTATAGACGTATGCCTTTTTGGTTTATGTAATGCACCTGCTACCTTTCAAAGATTCATGATGGCTATATTTTCTAATTTTTGTGAAAAGATATGTGAGGTATTCATGGATGATTTCTCAGTTTATGGATCCTCTTTTGATGATTGCTTAAGCAACCTTGATCGAGTTTTGCAAAGATGTGAAGAAACTAAACTGGTCTTGAATTGGGAGAAATGCCACTTTATGGTTAATGAAGGTATTGTCTTGGGGCACAAAATTTCTGAAAGAGGCATTGAAGTTGATAAAGCTAAAGTTGATGCTATAGAAAACATGTCGTGTCCCAAGGACATTAAAGGTATAAGAAGTTTCCTTGGTCATGCCGGTTTTTATAGGAGGTTCATTAAGGACTTCTCAAAAATTTCTCGGCCTCTGACTAATTTATTACAAAAAGATATACCATTCGTCTTTGATGATGATTGTGTAGAAGTGTTTGAAATACTTAAGCAAGCATCAATCTCTGCACCTATTGTTCAGCCACCTGATTGGAATTTACCTTTTGAAATTATGTGTGATGCTAGTGATTATGTTGTAGGTGCTATTCTAGGGCAAAGAGTTGATAAGAAATTAAATGTTATTCAATATGCTAGTAAAACTCTAGACAATGCTCAGAGAAATTATGCCACTACTGAAAAAGAATTTTTAGCAGTTGTATTTGCTTGTGATAAGTTCAGACATTATATTGTTGATTCTAAAGTAACTATTCACAGGGATCGTGCTGCTATTAAATATCCTATGGAAAAGAAAGATGCTAAACCTAGACTTATTAGATGGGTTCTATTGCTACAAGAATTTGATTTACATATTATTGATAGAAAGGGAGCCGAGAACCCCGTCGCAGATAACTTGTCTAGGTTGGAAAATGTTCTTGATGACCCACTACCTATTGATGATAGCTTTCGTGATGAACAATTAAGTGTCATAAATGTTTCTCATACTGCTCCATGGTATGCTGATTATGCTAATTATATTGTTGCTAAATTTATACCACCTAGTTTCACATACCAACAAAAGAAAACGTTTTTCTTTGATTTAAGACATTACTATTGGGATGACCCACATCTTTATAAAGAAGGAGTAGATGGTGTTATTAGACGTTGTGTACCTGAGCATGAACAAGAACAGATCCTACGCAAGTGTCACTCCGAAACTTATGGAGGACACCATGCTGGAGATAGAACTACACACAAGGTATTGCAATCCGGTTTTTATTGGCCTACTCTCTTCAAGGATGCCCGTAAGTTTTTCTTGTCTTGTGATGAATGTCAAAGAATTGGTAATATTAGTAGACGTCAAGAAATGCCTATGAATTATTCACTTGTTATTGAACCATTTGATGTTTGGGGGTTTGATTATATGGGACCTTTTCCTGCCTCTAATGGATATACACATTTTTTTAGTTGCTATTGATTACATTACTAAGTGGCTAGAAGCTATTCCAACTAGTAGTGCTGATCATAACACCTCTATTAAGATGCTTAAAGAAGTTATTTTTCTGACGTTTGGGGTCCCTAGATATTTAATGACTGATGGTGGTTCACATTTTATTCATGGTGCTTTCCGTAATATGCTTGCTAAGTATGATGTTAATCATAGAATTGCATCTCCTTATCACCCATAGTCTAGTGGTCAAGTAGAATTGAGTAATAGAGAACTCAAATTAATTTTGCAAAAGACTGTTAATATATCTAGAAAGAATTGGTCCAAGAAACTTGATGATGCATTATTGGCCTATAGAACTGCATATAAAAATCCTATGGGTATGTCTCCGTATAAAATGGTTTATGGAAAAGCATGTCACTTACCTCTCGAACTAGAACATAAGGCTTATTGGGCTATTAAAGAGCTCAATTATGATTTCAAACTTGCCCGTGAGAAAAGGTTATTTGACATTAGCTCACTTGATGAATGGAGAACCCAAGCCTATGTGAATGCCAAATTGTTTAAGGAAAAAGTTAAAAGATGGCATGACAAAAGAATACAAAAGCGTGAGTTTAATGTAGGTGATTATGTATTGCTATACAACTCTCGTTTAAGATTTTTTTGCAGGAAAGCTTATCTCTAAATGGGAAGGTCCTTACGTTATCAAGGAGGTCTATCATTCCGGTGCCATAAAAATCAACAACTTCGAAGGCACAAATCCGAAGGTGGTGAACAGTCAAAGAATCAAACATTATATCTCAGGTAATCCTATAAATGTTGAAACCAATTTTATTGAAACCGTAACCCCGGAGGAATACATAAGGGACACTTTCCGGAACGTTTCAGACTCCGAAAAGGAATAGGTATGTGGTACGGTAAGTAAACCGACTCCAAAACAGTTCTAATGGCATTTTTTCTCCGTTTTGGAATATTTAGAAAAATAGAAAAATAAGAAGCAGTCGGGGAAGGACACAAGGGGTCCACGAGGGTGGAGGGTGTGCCCCCCTGCCTCGTGGGCACCTCGTGCACTCTCCGGACTCCGTTTTCTTGCATGATATGTATTTTGGTCGGTAAAAATTCATTATATAATCTCCCGGAGGTTTTGACTCCCGTATCACACAATTGTCCTCTTTTCTTGTTTCGAGCTGTTTTCTGTCAGGGTTGTCAAGGCCAGGCATTATGTCGTCTCCCTCCTCCAACAATGGTGACAACAATGCTTGGCTAATGAAGATAGAGCTGAAGAGGGAAGAACCTATGGAGATCAACAAGGATGAAAGGATCAAGAAGACCACGGAGAACCAAGTTCTGGAAACAGAAGACATCCTTCAACTTGATCACAATCTTCTTACCCCAATTGAGATCGAGGCTTTAAAGATGATTGAGTTAGTCCGTATACAAAACAAGTATCTCACACGTGAAAATATTTTGTTGAAGGAGCACATCATCGCACTCAAGGGCATTATCCGCAAGTTGGAGGACCTCCTACGCTCGATGTGCGACTATCCATCATCGACAACTCCACCTTCTTCACCGACAAAAGAGATATAATCACATGGGTATGGGCACTCCCCTTGGCAACTGCCAAGCTTGGGGGAGTGCCCCGGTATCGTATCACCATCACTTCTATCTTTACCGTTTTTTAGTTGGATCCTTTTGGTAATATTTTGATCTAGTAGAATAAAAGTTTTTAGTATGATCTAGTTGTGAGTTTTGCTTTATGATCCTTCTATGTAATCGAGTCCGTGAGCTATATATAATAAAGATTAGTGTTGAGTCAAGGGCTTGATTATTTTTCCATGATCTTGAGTGAATAAAAGAAAAGAGAAAGAATAAAAAGAAAATAAAAGAGATCATATGGGTCTTATGAAGAGTAATGAGCTCACATAGAAAGAGTATGATGAATAAAAGTTGTTGAGAGTTGACAAACATAGTTTTGGTCATCGTTGCAATTAATAGGAAGTAATAAAGAAAGAGAGGTCTTCACATATAAATACACTATCTTGGACATCTTTTATGATTGTGAGAACTCATTAAAATATGACATGCTAAAGAGTTGACGTTGGACAAGGAAGACAACATAATGGGATATGTTTTCTTACATCTGAGATAAATTATATTGTCATGGATCATCCAACATGACTGAGCTTGCCTTTCCCCCTCATGCTAGCCAAATTCTTTGCACCAAGTAGAGATACTACTTGTGCTTCCAAACACCCTTAAACCAGTTTTGCCATGAGAGTCCACCATCCCTACCTATGGATTGAGTAAGATCCCTCAAGTAAGTTGTCATTGGTGCAAGCAATAAAAATTTCCATCTAAATATGTATGACTTATTAGTGTGGGAGAAAATAAGCTTTATACGATCGTGTGATACGGAAGAAATAAAAGTGACAGACTGCATAATAAAGGTCCATATCACAAGTGGCAATATAAAGTGACGTTCTTTCGCATTAAGATTTTGTGCATCCAACCATAAAAGCGCATGACAACCTCTGCTTCCCTCTGCGAAGGGCCTATCTTTTTCTTTTATCTCCCACCTTACATAAGAGTCATGGTGATCTTCACACTTCCTTTTTACATTTTATATTTTGGCAAGCACAACATTTTGGAAAGATCCTGGTATATATGGCTAATTGGATGTGAGTTTTCATGAACTATTATTGTTGACATTACCCTTGAGGTAAAACATTGGGAGGCAAAACTATAAGCCCCTATCTTTCTCTGTGTCCGATTAAAACTCCATACCCATAAGTATTGCGTGAGTGTTAGCAATTGTGAAATACTATATGATAGTTGAGTATGTGGACTTGCTGAAAAGCTCTTATATTGACTCCTTCCTATGATATGATAAATTGCAATTGCTTCAATGACTGAGATTATAGTTTGTTAGTTTTCAATGAAGTTTATCATTCATACTTGAAATTGTGATTGAATTGTTACTCTTGCATAAGAGATCACATGACAAGAATTATATAAGTTGTTGTTCTAAGAATGATCATGATGCCCTCATGTATGTATTTTATTTTTATCGACACCTCTATCTCTAAACATGTGGACATATTTTTCGATTTCGGCTTTCGTTTGATGACAAGCGAGGTCTAAGCTTGGGGGAGTTGATACGTCCATTTTGCATCATGCTTTTATATCGATATTTATTGCATTATGGGTTGTAATATTGCATCATGCTTTTATATCGATATTTATTGCATTATGGGTTGTTATTACACATTATGTCACAATACTTATGCCTATTCTCTCTTATTTTACAAGGTTTACATAAAGAGGTAGAATGCCGGCAGCTGGGAATCTGGGCTGGAAAAGGAGCAAATATTAGAGACCTATTCTGCACAGCTCCAAAAGTCCTGAAACTTCAAGGAAGTCATTTTCAGAATATATAAAAGATACTGGGCGCAAGGAGTTCCAGAGGGGGCCACACCCTGGACACGAGGGTGGGGGCGCGCCCTACCCCCTGGGCACGCCCCCTGCCTCGTGGGCGCCCTGGTGGCGCTCCGATGCCCATCTTCTGCTATATGGAGTCTTTCATTGAGGAAAAAATCATAAGCAAGCTTTCAGGACGAGACTCCGCCGCCACGAGGTGGAACCTTGGCGGAACCAATCTAGGGCTCTGGCGGAGCTGTTCTGCCGGGGAAACTTCCCTCCGGGAGGGGGAAATCATCGCCATCGTCATCACCAACGAACCTCTCATCGGGACGGGGTCAATCTCCATCAACATCTTCACCAACACCATATCCTCTCAAACCCTAGTTCATCTCTCTAAGTCTGGGATTGGTACCTGTGGGTTGCTAGTAGTGTTGATTACTCCTTGTAGTTGATGCTAGTTGGTTTATTTGGTGGAAGATCATATGTTCAGATCCTATATGCATATTAATACCCCTCTGATTATGAACATGAATATGCTTTATGAGTAATTAAGTTTGTTCCTGAGGACATGGGAGAAGTCTTGCTATTAGTAGTCATGTGAATTTGGTATTCGTCCGATATTTTGATGAGATGTATGTTGTCTCTCCTCTAGTGGTGTTATGTGAACGTCGACTACATGACACTTCACCATTATTTGGGCCTAGAGGAAGGCATTGGGAAGTAATAAGTAGATGATGGGTTGCTAGAGTGACAGAAGCTTAAACCCTAGTTTATGCGCTACTTCGTAAGGGGCTGATTTGGATCCACATGTTTCATCCTATGGTTAGGTTTACCTTAATACTTTTGTTGTAGTTGTGGATGCTTGCAATAGAGGTTAATCATAAGTGGGATGCTTGTCCATGTAAGGACGGTACCCAAGCACTGGTCGACCCACATATCAGATTATCAAAGTACCGAACACGAATCATATGATCGTGATGAAACCTAGCTTGATGATAATTCCCATGTGTCCTCGGGAGCGCTTTTCTCTATATAAGAATTTGTCCAGGCTTGTCCTTTGCTACAAAAAGTATTGGGCCACCTTGCTGCACTTTATTTACTTTTGTTACTTGTTGCTCATGACAAATTATCTTATCACAAAACTATCGGTTACCTATAATTTCAGTGCTTGCAGGGAATACCTTGCTGAAAACCGCTTATCACTTCCTTCTGCTCCTCGTTGGGTTCGACACTATTACTTATCGAAAGGACTACGATAGATCCCCTATACTTGTGGGTCATCAAGACTCTTTTCTGGCGCCGTTGCCGGGGTGTGAAGCGCCTTTGGTAGGTGGAATTTGGTAAGGAAAAATTTATATATTGTGCTGAAATTTACTGTCACTTGTTACTATGGAAAGTAATCCTCTGAGGGGCTTGTTCGAGGTATCTTCACCTCGACCAGTAGAGCATAGAGTTGCTCCTCAACGTACTGAACCTACTGAGCCTACTGAAAATGAAAATGTCTGCTTTTTACCTCAAGGGTAATGTCAACAATAATAGTTCATGAAAACTCACATCCAATTAGCTATATATACCTGGATCTTTCCAACACATTGTGCTTGCCAAAGGATAAAATGTAAAAAGGAAAGGTGAAGATCACCGTGACTCTTGCATGAAGTATAAGACAAGAATAAAAGATAGGCCCTTCGCAGAGGGAAGCAGAAGTTGTCATGTGCTTTTATGGTTGGATGCACAAAATCTTAATGCGAAAGAATGTCACTTTATATTGCCACTTGTGATATGGACCTTTATTATGCAGTCCGTCGCTTTTATTTCTTCCACATCACAAGATAGTATAAAGATTATTTTCCCCGCACTAATAAATCATACATATTTAGAGCGCAAATTTTTATTGCTTGCAACGATGACAACTTACTTGAAGGATCTTACTCAATCCATAGGTACATATGGTGGACTCTCATGGCAAAACTGGGTTTAAGGATATTTGGAAGCACAAGTAGTATCTCTACTTGGTGCAAAGAAATTGGCTTGCAAGTGAGGGAAAGGCAAGCTCAACATGTTGGATGATCCATGACAATATAATTTATCTCAGATGCAAGAAAACATAACCCATTATGTTGTCTTCCTTGTCCAACATCAACTCTTTAGCATGTCATATTTTAATGAGTGCTCACAATCATAAAAAATGTCCAAGATAGTATATTTATATGTGAAAACCTCTCTTTCTTTATTACTTCCTATTAATTGCAACGATGACCAAAACTATCTTTCTCAACTCTCAACAATTTTTATTGATCATACTCTTTATATGTGAAGTCATTACTCTCCATAAGATCCATATGATCTCTTTATTTCTTTTTATTTCTTCTCTTTTATTCTATTCCCTCAAGATCATAGCAAGATAATCAAGCCCTTGACTCAACACTAATCTTTATTATATATGGCTCACGGACTCGATTACATAGAAGGATCATAAAGCAAAACTAAAAACTAGATCATACTAAAACTTTATTCTACTAGATTAAGATATTACCAAAAGGATCAAACTAAGAAAAACGGTAAAGATAAAAGTGATGGTGATATGATACCGGGGCACTGCCCCAAGCTTGGTAGTTGCCAAGGGGAGTGCCCATACCCGATACTCAGTTCTTATTTGTTGGTGAAGAAGGTGTTGGTGATAATGGATAGTCGCACATCGAGCGTAGGAGATCCTCCAATTTGCGGATAATTCCCTTGAGTGCGATGATATGCTCCTTCAACAAAATATTTTCACTTGTGAGATACTTGTTTTGAATACGAGCGAACTCAATCATCTTGAAAGCCTCAATCTCCGTTGGGGTAAAGAGATTGTGGTGAGGTTGAAGGATGTCTTCTTCTGCTACTGCCGGGACTTGGTCCCCCATGGCCTTCTTGATCCCATCATCCTTGTTGATATCTCCGGGCTCTTCTCTCTTCAGCTCTATCTTCATTAGCCAACCATCGTTGCCCTCATTGTTGGAGGAGGAGGGAGACGACATGATGCCTGGCCTTGACAACCCTGGCAGAAAACAGCTCGAAACAAAAACAGGAGATATTTGCATGATACGGTGGTCAAAACCCTCGGGAGATTATATAATGAATTTTTACCGACCAAAAGAAGTATCATGCAAGAAAACGGAGTCCGGAGAGCACACGAGGTGCCCATGAGGCAGGGGGCGCGCCCAGGGGGTAGGGCGCACCCTCCACCCTCGTGGAAGCCTCGTGTCCTTCCCGGACTGCTTCTTATTTTTCTATTTTCTTAAATATTCCCAAATGGATAAAAATTGCCATTAGAACTGTTTTGGAGTCGGTTTACTCACTGTACCCCGTACCTATTCCTTTTAGGAGTATGAAAAGTTCTGGAAAGTGTCCCTTATGTGTTCCTCCGGGGTTATGGTTTCAATAATATTAGTTTCAACATTTATGGGATCACCTGAGATATAATGTTTGATTCTTTGGCTGTTCACCACCCTCAGATTAGTGCCTCCGAAGTTGTTGATTTTTATGGCACCGGAATGATAGACCTCCTCGATGATGTAAGGACCTTCCCATTTAGAGAGGAGTTTGCCTGCAAAAAAATATTAAACAAGAGTTGTATAGCAATACATAATCACCTACATTAAACTCATGTTTTTGTATCCTTTTATCATGTCATCTTTTAACTTTTTCTTTAAACAGTTTGGCATTCTCATAGGCATGGGTTCTCCATTCATCAAGTGAGCTAATGTCAAAAAGCCTCTTCTCACCGGCAAGTTTGAAGTCATAGTTGAGCTCTTTAATGGCCCAATATGCCTTATGTTCTAGTTCAAGAGGTAAGTGACATGCCTTTCCATAAACCATTTTATACGGAGACATACCCATAGGATTTTTATATGCAGTTCTATAAGCCCATAATGCATCATCAAGTTTCTTGGACCAATTTTTTCTAGATCTATTAAAAATCTTTTGCAAAATTAATTTAAGCTCTCTATTGCTCAATTCTACTTGACCACTAGACTGTGGATGATATGGAGATGCAATTCTATGATTAACATCATACTTAGCAAGCATTTTACGAAAAGCACCATGAATAAAATGTGAACTACCATCAGTCATTAGATATCTAGGGACTCCAAACCTTGGAAAAATAACTTCTTTAATCATCTTAATAGAGGTGTTATGATCAGCACTACTAGTTGGAATAGCTTCTACCCACTTAGTAACGTAATCAACAGCAACTAAAATATCTGTATACCCATTAGAGGAAGGAAATGATCCCATATAATCAAAGCCCCAAACATCAAATGGTTCGATAACAAGTGAATAATTCATGGGCATTTCTTGACGTCTACTAATATTACCAATTCTTTGACATTCATCACAGGACAGGACAAACTTACGGGCATCCTTGAAGACAGTAGGCCAATAAAAACCGGATTGCAATACCTTATGTGCAGTTCTATCTCCAGTGTGGTGTCCTCCATAAGCCTCGGAGTGACACTTGCGTAGGATATGTTCATGTTCATTCTCAGGTACACAGCGTCTAATAACACCATCCACTCCTTCTTTATAAAGATGTGTGTCATCCCAGAAGTAATGTCTTAAATCATAGGAGAACTTTTTCTTTTGCTGGTATGTGAAACTAGGTGGCATAAACTTAGCAACAATATAATTAGCATAATCAGCATACCATGGAGCAGTACGAGAAGCATTTATCACAGCTATTTATTCATCAGGAAAGCTATCATCAATAGGTAGTGGATCATCAAGAACATTCTCTAACCTAGACAAGTTGTCTGCAGCGGGGTTCTCAGCTCCCTTTATATCAATAATATGCAAACCAAATTCTTGTAGCAAGAGAACCCATCTAATAAGTCTAGGTTTAGCATCTTTATTTTCCATAAGATATTTAATAGCAGCATGATCAGTGTGAATAGTTACTTTAGAGTCAACTATATAAGGTCTGAACTTATCACAAGCAAATACAACTGCTAAAAATTATTTTTCAGTAGTAGCATAATTTCTTTGAGCACCGTCTAGAGTTTTACTAGCATATTGAATAGCATCTAATTTCTTATCAACTCTTTGTCCTAGAACAGCCCCTACAGCATAATCACTAGCATCACACATAATTTCAAATGGTAAATTCCAATCAGGAGGCTGAACAATAGGTGCGGAAATTAAAGCTTTCTTAAGTATTTCAAATGCTTCTACACAGTCATCATCGAAGACAAAAGGAACATATTTTTGTAAAAGATTAGTCAGAGGCCGAGAAATATTAGAGAAGTCCTTAATGAACCTCCTATAAAAACCGGCATGACCAAGGAAACTTCTTATACCTTTAATGTCCTTAGGACACGGCATCTTTTCAATAGCATCAACCTTAGCTTTATCAACTTCAATACCTCTTTCAGAGATTTTATGCCCTAAGACAATACCTTCATTAACCATAAAGTGGCACTTCTCCCAATTCAAAACAAGATTAGTTTCTTCACATCTCTGCAAAACTCGATCAAGGTTGCTTAAGCAATCATCAAAAGAAGTTCCATAAATGGAGAAATCATCCATGAAAACCTCAACAATCTTTTCACAAAAGTCAGAGAATATAGCAGTCATACATCTTTGAAAGGTAGCAGGTGCATTACATAAACCAAAAGGCATACGTCTATAAGCAAAGGTACCGAAAGGGAAAGTAAAAGTTGTCTTTTCTTGATCCTCTTTTGACATAGGTATTTGAGAGAATCCAGAATAACCATCTAGAAAGCAAAAATGTGTGTGTTTGGATAATCTTTCTAGCATTTGATCAATAAAAGGTAAAGGGTAATGATCCCTTTTAGTAGCTTTATTTAATGTGAGGAAATCAATTACCATTCTATAACCTGTAAAAATTCTTTGTGGGATCAGTTCATCTTTATCATTAGGAACAACAATAATACCTCCCTTCTTAGGGACACAATGGATAGGACTTACCCATTGACTATCAGCAACGGGATAAATTATACCTGCCTCCAGAAGCTTTAGTATTTCTTTTCTTACCACTTCTTTCATCTTAGAATTTAACCATCGTTGGTGATCAACAACCGGTTTCACATCTTTCTCCAATTTTATTTTGTGCTGGCAGAGAGTGGGACTAATGCCATTAAGATCATCAAGAGTATATCCAATAGCAGTACGGTGCTTCTTCAGAGTTTTCAATAATTTCTTTTCTTCATGCTCTGAAAGGTTAGCACTAATAATAACAGGATATATCTCTTTCTCATCAAGATAAGCATATTTAAGAGTATCAGGTAATGGTTTAAGCTCAAACACGAGTTCGCCCTTGGGTGGAGGAGGATCCCCTAAGATTTCAACAGGCAAGTTGTGCTTCAAAATAGGTCCATGTTTAAAGAATACTTCATCTATTTCCCTTCTTTAATTCATAAACATATCATTTCCATTGTCTAGCAAATATTGTTCTAAAGGATCACTAGGAGGCATGGGAATAGATGCAAGACCAATAATTTCATCTTTAATAGGCATTTATTTATCATGGGTTGTCTACGAAATTTAGCAAAATTAAATTCATGAGACATATCCCCTAAACCAATAGAAACAATATCTTTATCACAGTCTATCTTAGCATTAACAGTATTCAAGAAGGGTCTACCAAATATAATGGGACAAAAGTTATCTTGTGGGGAACCAAGAACAAGAAAATCAGCAGGGTATTTAACTTTCCCACACAAGACTTCAACATCTCTAACAATCCCAACTGGTGAAATAGTATCTCTATTGGCAAGCTTAATTGTAACATCAATCTCTTCTATCTCAGCAGGTGCAGTATCATGCATAATTTCTTTGTATAAGGAATGAGGTATTGCACTTGCACTAGCACCCATATCACATAAGCCATGATAGCAATGATCTCCTATTTTAACAGAAATAACAGGCATGCCTACAACAGGTCTATGTTTATTTTTAGTAGCAGGTCTAGCAATTCTAGCAGCTTCATCACAGAAGTAAATAACATGCCCATCAATATTATCGGCCAAGAGATCTTTAACCATAGCAACACTAGGTTCAACTTTAATTTTCTCAGGGGGTTTGGGTGTCTTGATATTACTTTTTTGACCACATTTGAAGCTCTAGCATGATCCTTTATTCTAACAGGGAAAGGTGGTTTCTCAATATAAGTAGTAGGAACAACAGGATCATTATAAGTGATAGTCTTTTCTTCAACTTTAATAGGTGCAACTACTTTTGCTTCAATGGGAGGATTATATTTAAACCACTTCTCCTTAGGGAGATCAACATGAGTAGCAAAGTACTCATAGAAAGAAGCTAGTGTCTCAGAGTCAAGTCCATATTTAGTGCTAAAATCACGGAAAGCATCGGTATCCATAAAAGATTTAACACAATCAAACTTAGGTGTTATACCTGACTCCTTACCTTCGTCGAGATCCCAATCTTCAGACTTGTGTTTAATTATCTCCAATAAATCCCATTTGAATTCAATAGTCTTCATCATAAAAGATCAAGTACAAGAAGTATCAAGCATGGAGCGATTACTGAGAGAAAGCCGACCATAAAAATTTTGAATAATCATTTCTTTTGAGAGCTCATGATTGGGGCATGAATATAACATGGACTTAAGCCTCCCCCAAGCTTGAGCGATGCTTTCTCCTTTGCGAGGCCAAAAATTATATACATCATTACGATCACGATGAACAAGATGCATAGGATAAAACTTCTGATGAAATTCCAATTTCAATCGGTTGTAGTTCCATGATCCCATATCATCACATAGCCTAAACCATGTCAATGCCTCTCCCTTCAAAGATAAAGGGAAGACCTTCTTCTTGATAACATCCTCGGGCATACCTGCAAGCTTAAATAATCCACAAACTTCATCCACATAGATTGGGTGCAAATTGGGATGTAATGTTCCATCACATGTGACAGGATTAGCTAGCAGTTTCTCTATCATACCCGAAGGAATTTCAAAGTAAACATTTTTAGTAGGTTCAGTAGGTTGAGGAGAAACTCTTTGCTCTACTGGTCAGGGTGAAGATGCCCGAACAAGCCCCTCAAAGGCTTATGTTCCATAGTAAAAAGTGACAGTAAATTTCAGCAAACTATATAAATTTTTCCTTACCAAATTCCACCTACCAAAGGCGCTTCACTCCCCGGCAATGGCGCCAGAAAAGATTCTTGATGACCCACAAGTGTAGGGGACCTATCGTAGCCTTTTCAATAAGTAAGAGTGTCGAACCCAACGAGGAGCGGAAGGAAATAAGCGATTTTCAGCAAGGTATTCTCTGCAAGCACTCAAATTATCGGTAACAGATAGTTTTGTGATAAGGTGATTTGTAACGGGTAACAAGTAATCAAAGTAAATAAGGTGCAGCAAGATGGCCCAATCCTTTTTGTAGCAAAGGACAAGCCTGGAAAAACTCTTATATAAAGGAAATCACTCCCGAGGACACATGGGAATTATCGTCAAGCTAGTTTTCATCACGCTCATATTACTCGCGTTCGGTACTTTGATAATTTGATATGTGAGTGGACCAGTGCTTGGGTACTGTCCTTCCTTGGACAAGCATCCCACTTATGATTAACCCCTATTGCAAGCATCCGCAACTACAACAGAAGTATTAAGGTAAACCTAACCATAGCATGAAACATATGGATCCAAATCAGCCCCTTACGAAGCAACGCATAAACTAGGGTTTAAGCTTCTGTCACTCTAGCAACCCATCATCTACTTATTACTTCCAAATGCCTTCCTCTAGGCCAAAACAATGGTTAAGTGTCATGTAGTCGACATTCACATGACACCACTAGAGGAAAGACAACATACATCTCATCAAAATATCGAACGAATACCAAATTCACATGACTACTTATAGCAAGACTTCTCCCATCTCCTCAGGAATAAACGTAACTACTCACAAATCATATTCGTGTTCATAATCAGAGGGGTATTAATATGCATAATGGATCTGAACATATGATCTTCCAGCAAGTAAACCAACTAGCATCAACTACAAGGTGAAATCAACACTACTAGCAACCCACAGGTACTAATCTGAGGTTTGGATACAAAGATTGGATACAAGAGATGAACTAGGGTTTGAGATGAGATGGTGCTGGTGAAGATGTTGATGGATATTGACCCCCTCCCGATGAGAGGATCGTTGGTGATGATTTCCCCCTCCCGGAGGGAATTTTCCCAGGCAGAACAGCTCCACCGGAGCCCTAGATTGGTTCCGCCAAGGTTCCGCCTTGTGGCGGCGGCGTTTCGTCCCGTGAGCTTGCTTATGATTTTTTTCCTCGACGGAAGACTCCATATAGCCAAAGATGGGCATCAGAGGGCCACCAAGGGGGCCCACGAGGTAGGGGGCGCGCCAAGGGGGTAGGGCGCGCCCCCACCCTCGTGGACGGTGGGTCGCCCCCCTCTGTTACTTCTTTCGCCCAAAAATTTTTATATATTCTGAAAATAATTCCCGTGGAGTTTCAGGACTTTTGGAGATGTGCAGAATAGGTCTCTAATATTTGCTCCTTTTCCAGCCCAGAATTCTAGCTGCCGGCATTCCCCCTCTTCATGTAAACCTTGTAAAATAAGAGAGAAAAGGCATAAGTATTGGGGCCATTTACATTTGTGCTCCTAACTTGAACCCACTACTCAGATTTGCCCCTAATTCCGAAGCATGCTCAAATTTACCCCTATGATGTTAGTTCCCCTTATAAAAAGGCCCCTCTGTGCCGTTACCGTCCGGTCAAAGGACTTTGACCGTCTACTCGGCGTTTAATGGACATATTTGCCCTTCCATGCACATGTCACTTACACGCGGGACCCACCCAGAGTAAAAAAAGAACTATCTCTCTCACTTACACATGGGACCTACCCCAAAGTTAAAAAAACTCTATCTCACCCTTTCTCTCACTTACCGGTGGATCCCACCAAAATAAAAATAAAATATTTTTCACACACAAGCCCTGTCCCTTCCCTGACATGTGGGCCACGGGACCCACCGTCAAGGTCAAAATTGGTCCACGGCGAGACATGCCTGGCCGTGAGCGGCTCGCTTGTCGGCGGCTCACCGTTGGTGGCCGGACAACCGCAGAGGAGGGCCCGAGGCGCACAGTGTATCTACGCGACGCATGCCAAGCGAGTTGGGCGTTGCGGCGATAGGTGGTAACGCGCGCACGCGACCACCCGAGGTCGGTCATGGTGGGCGGCTCATGCTGGGAGCTACGGGCGCAGAATCGAGAGGGGGAAGAGGGCGTTAGGGGCGCGACCTTACATCGATGGCGTAACGGATGTCAGGGAGGTCTACGGTGGCTTGGGCCGGTCGAATCCAGGAGGTCAACGGCAACGACCGTGGCAGAGGATGGGATCCTGGGTGTCGTCTACGGGTGTCCCCTGCCTGATTCACCATGTGGGCTGGACGAGAGCTGGCCTGTGGTGCTCATGCACATGCTCCTTTGTCCCGACCTAGCCTCTGGCGGAAGGAATCGTCTGAGGTGCTTCAATGGCATCAAATCAAAATCGGCAGTCCAAGGTCGGAGGCGGGGAAGATGTGATGTGGTGCTCGGCACTGGTCGTCTCTCGTCAAATTAGTTGGCTTTTAGGATGAGGGCATCTCGTAAGAGCTTCCTGGCGAGGTTGAGGCGCTTGGGGTTGCCGTTGGCTGTGCGGAGACGAAGGCAGGAGCGACGGTGGCGCTCTTCAGAGGTGAGAGAGGGAGAGGCTGTGTGGGAGGGAGGAAGAGGGAGGGATGGATGGACGGAGGGCTATGGCGCTTGGGGAGCTGGCGGCGACATCGCACGGTCTCTTAGCAGCCGGCGGTCGCCGGAGTTGAGAGAGAGAGTTTGTGAGGTGGAGGGAGAGGGGTGGGAGGTGAGAGAGAGAGGCCATGAGGGGTCCACATGTAAGTGAAAGGGACAGAGGGGTGAGAGAAAGAGTTTTTCCTTTTTATTTTTTTCTGAGTGGGTCCCACATGTAAGTGACACATGGAGGCAGGGGCAAAATGTCCAATAAACGCCCCTTAAACGGTCAAAGCCCTTTGACCAGACGGTAACGGCACATGAGGGCATTTTTATAAGGTGAACTAACGGCGGAGGGGCAAATTTGAGCATGCTTCGAAATTAGGGGAAAATCTGAGTAGTGGGTTCGAGTTAGGGGCACAAATGTAAATGTCCCTGAGTATTGTTACATGATGTGTAATAACAGCCCATAATGCAATAAATATCGATATAAAAGCATGATGCAAAATGGACATATCAAGCCTCTAGGCACTTGTAGGAGTAGTTTCTATCAATTTTGTTGAGTTTGGTTCACTTTTATTTTAAGTTACTAAAAATTTCAGAAATTTTCAGAAAAAGGTGAAGAGATTTTTGAGGGGCTCATCGAGCCGAAGCTCGATGGATAAGCAAAGTGAAGAGAACAAGAAGCCCAAGTATAATCTCCCTCATACTGCGGAGATTCGGCCGTGTGAATGGCCTTGTGATGAGTTCTTAAGAGAAGCCGGGATTTATGAAGATTTTTATTATTTGGCTGAGAATGCAGGCCTCGCCGACTTCCTCCATGACCGGCATGAACAGTATCTCTTACTCACCAATATTTTTGTGCAAAATTTTCATTTCCATGCTAGGAGATCGCCACCTTCGGTGGAATTTTATTTATATGATGAGCATAAGGAGATGTCACTTTATGATTTTTGCCGGGTTTGTATGATACCCTTTGCGGGCAGCGTAGAGGAACCGCATCGTAACGATGTGGAATGGTTTATTGATACGGTTGTCGTAGGGGAAACTAGGAAGGTTTCTGATGCAAGAATCACTAGCATACACTTTCCTATTCTGCGTTACTTCGCAATATTTGCTAGTAGATGTTTAATTGGTCATGGGAACAACGGAAACCTTAGTGCCCCTGATATTGTTATTTTGCGCCATGCCATGTTTCGTGATACTACTTTCAGTTTAGGCGCTATTGTTGCTAAACGGTTAAATCTGAACCGTACAAAGGGCCCCATCCTCGGAGGTATCTTTGCCTCGCGCCTTGCTGCACACTTTAACATACCTATCAGGCATTTTGAGAAAGAGGAAAATTTGTTGCCTCCTATTGTTCTAGATTATAAGAGTATGGTAGCACATGAGTTTATTGTTAAGGATAAGAATAAGATACTTAAGTACAAATTAATATTAGGTAAAAATTATTGTGAGATTATTACTTGCATGCGCCCTCTTTGTTTAACATATTTTCAGGCACGTACCTCATTTTGCCTGAGGCCATTCATGCGTATCGGGGCCAGATGTCAGCTGCACAGCCTGAGCCGGAGCCACCACTTCATCCTTACCGTCAGTCTATTTATCAGTGGGATCTGGAGGAGATCGCCAACCAGTGGCACCTAGAGGACACTCCTCCATACACCGGAGAGGGCCACTTTGATCCTTGGGCATGGACCAACTTAGGCCAAAAGCCTAAGCTTGGGGGAGTACGTATTTCTCACCGACATTACATTCATGTTCACACACTCATGCCAGTTGTCGGTGCTCATACTTTTTCATTGTATTATCCATGCTAGTTTATTTTCTTTTTAAGCTTTCTTCTTGTGTGTTTGAAAAACCTTAAGAAAAACCAAAAAATTTAGTTGTAGCTTTTAACTAGTTTACTTTCCATGCCTGTAGTAGTAGTAATTAAAAGAAAACCCAAAAAGATTTCTCGTTCTTATTTTGCTTGTTGGGAGCTTTCCCGTGTAAATAGTTTTGTTTCTTTTATTTTACTTTGGGGGTCGAGAGGAGAAGACCATGATGAAAATGTTGAGTGGCTCTTATATTCATTATTATTGATCTAATAAAGAGCCCATATTACCTTGTATTCTCCCTTGAATTGAATGCTTGTAGATTCTAGCTTAGTCCAATGCACGTGCACTATTATTATTATCCACACTATTCGGTCGTGCAAGTGAAAGGCAATAATGACGATATATGATGAACTGATTGAGATGAGGAAAGCTAGTATGAACTCGACCTCTTTTGTTTTTGTAAATATGATTAGTCCATCGTTCCTGATTCATCCTATTATGAATGAAACATGTTTGCAATGACAATTAGAGATTATAGTTTCCCATGCCATGCTTAATTTGCTAGGAGTTTATAATGGTTTACCTTGCGTGCCAACATGCTATTAAAATGGTTGTGATGTGGTATGATAGGGTGGTATCCTCCTTTGAACGATTCGAGTGGCTTGACTTGGCACATGTTCACGCATGTAGTTGAAACAAAATCAACATAGCCTCTACGATATTTATGTTCATGGTGAATTATATCCTACTCATGCTTGCATTCGGTGTTGATTAATTTTAATGCATGTTCATGAATGTTGTCGCTCTCTAGCTGGTCGCTTACCAGTCTCTTTCTTGCCTTCACTTATACTAAGCGGGAATACTGCTTGTGCATCCAACTCCATAAACCCCAAAGTTATTTCATATGAGTCCACCATACCTTCCTATATATGGTATCTACCTGCCGTTCCAAGTAAATTTGTATGTGCCAAACTCTAAACCTTCAAATAAACATTCTGTTTTCTATGCTCGGATAGCTCATGTATCAACTAGGGATGTCTGTATCTTCCATGCTAGGCGGGTTATTCTCAAGAGGAGTGGACTCCGCTCCTCACTCACGAGAAAATGGCTGGTTACCGGGATGCTCAGTCCCATGCTCAAATCAAATCAAAATAATTGCAAACAAAACTCCCCCAGGATTGTTGTTAGTTGGAGGCACCCGTTGTTTCGGGCAAGCCATGGATTGATGCTTGTTGGTGGTGGGGGAGTATAAACTTTACCATTCTGCTTGGGAACCGCCTATAATGTATGTAGCATGGAAGATATCGAGATATCTTGGTTGTTATGTTGACAATGAAAGTATACCGCTCAAAATATTATTCATCTCTATTTCAAAACCGAGCTCTGGCACCTCTAAAAATCCCTGCTTCCCTCTGCAAAGGGCCTATCTATTTACTTTTATGCTGAGTCATCATCCTCTTATTAAAAAGCACCAGTTGGAGAGCACCGCTGTCATTTGCATGTATTACTATTAGTTTACATTGAGTATGACTTGATTGGATCTCTTTTACCATGAATTAAAATTTCTAGTCGGCCCTTGATCTTCAGGGGTGCTCCGCATTTATGTTTTGCGGTCTTAGAAAGGGCTAGCGAGATACCATCTTGTTATATCATATTATGATTGTTTTGAGAAAGTGTTGTCATCCGAGATTTATTATTATTGCTAGTTGATTATGACATTGATGTGAGTAAACATGATACCTAAATGTTATTGTGAATATGGTTAGTTGATAATGTTTGCTGCAAACTTGAATGCTGGCTTTACATATTTACAACAACAAGAGCAAACAAAGTTTGTAAAAGTTTTTTTATCACTTTTAGTTTATCAACTGAATTGCTTGAGGACAAGCAAAGGTTTAAGCTTGGGGGAGTTGATACGTCTCCAACGTATCTACTTTTCCAAACTCTTTTGCCCTTGTTTTGGACTCTAACTTGCATGATTTGAATGGAACTAACTCGGACTGACGCTGTTTTCAGCAGAATTGCAATGGTGTTATTTTTGTGCAGAAATAAAAGTTCTTGGAATGACCTGAAAATCAACGGAGATTATTTATGGAATATATAAAAAATACTAGCGAAAGAATCAAGGCCAGTGGGCCCACACCCTGTCCACGAGGGTGGGGGCATGCCTACCCCCCTAGGCGCGCCCCCTGCCTCGTGGCCCCCCTGGTGCTCCTCCGACCTCAACTCCAACTCTATATATTCGTGTTCGGGGAGAAAAAAATTAGAGAGAAGGATTCATCGTGTTTTACGATACGAAGCCACCGCCAAGCCTTAAACTCTCTCGGGAGGGCTGATCTGGAGTCCGTTCGTGTCTCCGCAGAGGGGAATCCGTCGCCATCCTCATCATCAACCTTCCTCCATCACCAATTTCATGATGCTCACGACCGTGCGTGAGTAATTCCATCGTAGGCTTGGTGGACGGTGATGGATTGGACGAGATTTATCATGTAATCGAGTCAGTTTTGTCAGGGTTTGATCCCTAGTATCCACTATGTTCTGAGATTGATGTTGCTATGACTTTGCTATGCTTAATGCTTATCACTAGGGCCCGAGTGCCATGATTTCAGATCTGAACCCATTATGTTTTCATGAATATATGTGAGTTCTTGATCCTATCTTGCAAGTCTATAGTCACCTATTATGTGTTATGATCCGTTAACCCCGAAGTGACAAGAATCGGGATACTTACCGGTGATGACCGTAGTTTGAGGAGTTCATGTATTCACTTTGTGTTAATGCTTTGGTCCGGTACTCTATTAAAAGGAGGCCTTAATATCCCTTAGTTTCCAATAGGACCCCGCTGCCACGGGAGGGTAGGACAAAAGATGTCATGCAAGTTCTTTTCCATAAGCATGTATGACTATATTCAGAATACATGCCTACATTACATTGATGAACTGGAGCTAGTTCTGTGTCACCCTAGGTTATAACTATTGCATGAGGAATTGCATCCGACATAATTATCCATCACTGACCCATTGCCTACGAGCTTTTCATATATTGTTCTTCGCTTATTTACTTTTCCGTTGCTACTGTTACAATCACTATAAAACCCAAAACTATTACTTTTGTTACCGTTATCACTACTATCATATTACTTTGCTACTAAATACTTTGCTGCAGATATTAAGTTTCCAGGTGTGGTTGAACTAACAACTCAGCTGCTAATACTTGAGAATATTCTTTGGCTCCCCTTGTGTCGAATCAATAAATTTGGGTTGAATACTCTACCCTCGAAAACTGTTGTGATCCCCTATACTTGTGGTTTATCAATAACCAATAGCGGAACCTAGATGCTCAAATTGGCTCCTAAATATTCTATGAAAATCTTTATCAGTCAAACCACATAACAACATATGTTGTTCCCTTTGTCATCGGTATGTTACTTTCCCGAGATTCGATCGTCGATATCCTAATACCTAGTTCAATCTCGTTACCAGAAAGTATCTTTACTCGTTCCATAATGCATCATCCCGTGATTAACTCATTAGTCACATTGCTTGCAAGGCTCATAGTGATGTGCATTACCGAGAGGGCCCAGAGATACATCTCCGATACACGGAGCAACAAATCCTAATCTCGATCTATGCCAACTCAACAAACACCATCGAAGACACCTATAGAGCATCTTTATAATCACCCAATTACGTTGTGACATTTGATAGCACACAAGGTGTTCCTCCGATATTCAGGAGTTGCATAATCTCATAGTCTGAGGAACATGTATAAGTCATGAAGAAAGCAATCGCGGAAAAACTAAACGATCATTATGCTAAGCTAACGGGTGGGTCTTGTCCATCACATCATTCTCTAATGATGTGATCCCGTTCATCAAATGACAACACATGTCTATGGCTAGGAAACTTAACCATCTTTGATTAATGAGCTAGTCAAGTAGAGGCATACTAGGGACACTCTGTTTGTCTATGTATTCACACATGTACTAAGTTTCTGGTTAATACAATTCTAGCATGAATAATAAACATTTATCATGATACAAGGAAATATAAATAACAACTTTATTATTGCCTCTAGGGCATATTTCCTTCAGTCTCCCACTTGCACTAGAGTCAATAATCTAGATTACATAGTAATGATTCTAACACCCATGGAGTCTTGGTGATCATGATGTTTTGCTCATGAGAGAGGCTTAGTCAACGGTTCTGCAACATTCAGATCCGTATGTATCTTGCAAATCTCTATGTCTCCCTCCTTGACTTGATCGCGGATGGAATTGAAGTGTCTTTTGATGTGCTTGGTTCTCTTGTGAAATCTGGATTCCTTTGCCAAGGCAATTCCACCAGTATTGTCACAAAAGATTTTCATTGGACCCCATGCACTAGGTATTACACGTAGATCGGATATGAACTCGTTCATCTAGACTCCTTCATTTGCTGCTTCCGAAGCAGCTATGTACTCCGCTTCACATGTAGATCCTTCCACGATGCTCTGCTTAGAACTGCACCAACTGACAGCTCCACCATTCAATATAAATATGTATCCGTTTGTGACTTAGAGTCATCCGGATCAGTGCCAAAGCTTGCATCGACGTAACCATTTACGACGAGCTCTTTGTCACCTCCATAAATGAGAAACATATCCTTAGTCCTTTTCAGGTATTTCAGGACGTTCTTGACTGTTGTCCAGTGATCCACTCCTGGATTACTTTGGTACCTCCCTGCTAAACTAATAGCAAGGCACACATGAAGTCTGGTACACAGCATTGCATACATGATAGAACCTATGGCTGAGGCATAGGGAATGACTTTCATTTTCTCTCTATCTTCTACAGTGGTCAGGCATTGAGTCTGACTCAACTTCACACCTTGTAACACAGACAAGAACCCTTTCTTTGACTGATCCATTTTGAACTTCTTCAAAACTTTATCAAGGTATGTGCTTTGTGAAAGTCCAATTAAGCGTCTTGATCTATCTCTATAGATCTTGATGCCCAATATATAAGCAGCTTCACCGAGGTCACCCAGTTACGTTGTGACGTTTGATAGCACACCAAGTGTTCCTCCGGTATTCGGGAGTTACATAATCTCATAGTTATAGGAACATGTATAAGTTATGGAGAAAACAACAGCAATAAACTAAACGATCATAGTGCTAAGCTAACGGATGGGTCAAGTCAATCAGATCATTCTCTAATGATGTGATCCCATCTATCAAATGACAACTCTTTGTCCATGGCTAGGAAACTTAACCATCTTTGATTAACGAGCTAGTCAAGTAGAGGCATACTAGGGACACTCTGTTTGTCTATGTATTCACACATGTACTAAGTTTCCGGTTAATACAATTCTAGCATGAATAATAAACATTTATCATGATATAAGGAAATATAAATAACAACTTTATTATTGCCTCTAGGGCATATTTCCTCCAGTCTCCCACTTGCACTAGAGTCAATAATCTAGATTACATTGTGATGATTCTAACACCATGGAGTATTGGTGCTGATCATGTTTTGCTCGTGAGAGAGGCTTAGTCAACGGGTCTGCAACATTCAGATCCGTATGTATCTTGCAAATCTCTATGTCTCCCTCCTTGACTTGATCGCGAATGGAATTGAAGCATCTCTTGATGTGCTTGGTTCTCTTGTGAAATTTGGATTCCTTTGCCAAGGCAATTGCACCAGTATTGTCACAAAAGATTTTCATTGGACCCGATGCACTAGGTATGACACCTAGATCGGATATGGACTCGTTCATCCAGACTCCTTCATTTGCTGCTTCTGAAGCAGCTATGTACTCTGCTTCACATGTAGATCCTGCCACGATGCTTTGCTTGGAACTGCACCAACTGACAACTCCACCATTTAATAAAAATACGTATCCGGTTTGTGACTTAGAGTCATCGGGATCAGTGTCAAAGCTTGCATTGACGTAACCGTTTATGACGAGTTCTTTGTCACCTCCATAAACAAGAAACATATCCTTAGTCCTTTTCAGGTATTTCAAGATGTTCTTGACTGCTGTCCAGTGATCCACTCCTGGATTACTTTGGTACCTCCCTGCTAAACTAATAGCAAGGCACACATCAGGTCTGGTACACAACATTGCATACATGATAGAACCTATGGCTGAAGCATAGGGAATGACTTCCATTTTCTCTCTATCTTCCGCAGTGGTCGGGCATTGAGTCTAACTCAACTTCACACCTTGTAACACAGGCAAGAACCCTTTCTTTGCTTGATCCATTTTGAACTTCTTCAAAACTTTATCAAGGTATGTGCTTTGTGAAAGTCCAATTAAGCGTCTTGATCTATCTCTATAGATCTTGATGCCCAATATATAAGCAGCTTCACCGAGGTCTTTCATTGAAAAATTCTTATTCAAGTATCCTTTTATGCTATCCAGAAATTATGTATTATTTCCAATCAACAATATGTCATCCACATATAATATTAGAAATGCTAGAGGGCACCCACTCACTTTCTTGTAAATACAGGCTTCTCCAAAAGTCTGTATAAAACCATATGATTTGATCACACTATCAAAGCGTAGATTCCAACTCCGAGAGGCTTGCACCAGTCCATAAATGGATCACTGGAGCTTGCACACTTTGTTAGCACCTTTAGGATCGACAAAACCTTCTGGTTGCATCATATACAACTCTTCTTTAAGATATCCATTAAGGAATGCAGTTATGATATCCATTTGCCAAATTTCATAATCATAAAATGCGGCAATTGCTAACATGATTCGAACAGACTTAAGCATCACTATGGGTGAGAAAGTCTCATCGCAGTCAACTCCTTGAACTTTTTGAAAACCTTTCGCAACAAGTCAAGCTTTGTAGACAGTAACATTACCGTCAGCGTCAGTCTTCTTCTTGGAGATCCATTTATTCTCTATGGCTTGTCGATCATCGGGCAAGTCAACCAAAGTCCATACTTTGTTCTCATACATGGATCCCATCTCAGATTTCATGGCCTCAAGCCATTTCGCGGAATCTGGGCTCATCATCGCTTCATCATAGTTCATAGGTTCATCGTGGTCAAGTAACATGACCTCTAGAACAAGATCACCGTACCACTCTGGTGCGGATCGTACTCTAGTTGACCTACGAGGTTCGGTAGTAACTTGATCAGAAGTCTCATGATCATCATCATTAGCTTCCTCACTAATTGGTGTAGGAATCACTGGAACTAATATATGTGATGAACTACTTTCCAATTTGGGATAAGGTACAATTACCTCATCAAGTTCTACTTTCCTCCCACTCACTTCTTTCGAGAGAAACTCCTTCTCTAGAAAGGATCCGTTCTTAGCAATGAATATCTTGCCTTCGGATTTGTGATATAAGGTGTACCCAACAGTTTCCTTTGGGTATCCTATGAAGACACATTTCTCTGATTTGGGTTCGAGCTTATCAGGTTGAAGCTTTTTCACATAAGTATCGCAGCCCCAAATTTTAAGAAACGAGAACTTGGGTTTCTTGCTAAACCATAGTTCATATGGTGTCGTCTCAAAGGATTTAGATGGTGTCCTATTTAATGTGAATGCAACCATCTCTAAAGCATAACCCCAAAATGATAGAGGTAAATTAGTAAGAGACATCATAGATCACACCATATCTAATAAAGTGTGGTTATGACGTTCGGACACACCATTACGCTGTGGTGTTCCAGGAGGCGTGAGTTGCGAAACTATTACACATTGTTTCAAATGAAGACCAAACTCATAACTCAAATATTCACCTCCGCGATCAGATCGTAGAAACTTTATTTTCTTGTTAGGATGATTTTCCACTTCACTCTGAAATTCTTTGAACTTTTCAAATGTTTCAAACTTATGTTTCATCAAGTAGATATACCCATATCTGCTCAAATCATCTGTGAAGGTCAGAAAATAACAATACCCGCCGCGAGCCTCAACACTCATCGGACCGCATACATCGGTATGTATTATTTCCAACAAGTCAGTTGCTCACTCCACTGTTACGGAGAACGTAGTGTTAGTCATTGATACGTCCATTTTGCATCATGCTTTTATATCGATATTTATTGCATTATGGGCTGTTATTACAGATTATGTCACAATACTTGTGCCTGTTCTCTCTTATTTTACAAGGTTTACATGAAGAGGGAGAATGCCGGAAGCTGGAATTCTGGGCTGGAAAAGGAGGCAATATTAGAGACCTATTCTGCACAACTCCAAAAGTCATGAAACTTCACGGGAGCAAGTTTCAGAATATATAAAGAATATTGGGCAAAAGAAGTACCATAGGGGGCCACCCACCATCCACGAGGATGGGGGCGCGCCCTACCCCTGGGCGCGCCCCCTGCCTCGTGGGCCCCCTGGCAGCCCTCTAATGCCCATCTTTGGCTATATGGAGTCTTTTGTCGAGGAAAATAATAAGCTAGCTCATGGGACTAAACTCCCCCGCCACGAGGCGGAACCTTGGCGGAACCAATCTAGGCCTCCGGCGGAGCTATTCTGCCGGGGAAACTTCCCTCCGGGAGGGGGAAATCATCACCATCGTCATCACCAACGATCCTCTCATCGGGAGGGGGTCAATATCCATCACCATCTTCATCAGCGCCATCTCATCTCAAACCCTAGTTCATCTCTTGTATCCAATCTTTGTCCCAAAGCCTTAGATTGGTACCTGTGGGTTACTAGTAGTGTTGATTACTCCTTGTAGTTGATGCTAGTTGGTTTATTCGGTGGAAGATCATATGTTCATATCCTTTATGCATATTAATACACCTCTGATTATGAACATGAATATGATTTGTGAGTAGTTACGTTTGTTCCTGAGGACATGGGAGAAGTCTTGCTATGAGTAGCCATGTGAATTTGGTATTCGTTCGATATTTTGATGAGATGTATATTGTCTTTCCTCTAGTGGTGTCATGTGAACGTCGACTACATGACACTTCACCATTGTTTGGGCCCAGAGGAAGGCATTGGGAAGTAATAAGTAGATGATGGGTTGCTAGAGTGACACAAGCTTAAACCCTAGTTTATGCGTTGCTTCTAAGGGGCTGATTTGGATCCATATGTTTAATGCTATGGTTAGGTTTACCTTAATACTTCTTTTGTAGTTGCGGATGCTTGCAATAGGGGTTAATCATAAGTGGGATGCTTGTCCAAGGAAGGACAGTACCCAAGCACCGGTCCATCCACATATCAAATTATCAAAGTACCGAACGCGAATCATATGAACATGATGAAAACTAGTTTGACGATAATTCCCATGTGTCCTCGAGAGTGCTTTGCTTTATACAAGAGTTTGTCCAGGCTTGTCCTTTGCTGCAAAAAGGATTGGGCCATCTTGCTGCACCTTATTTACTTTTATTACTTGTTACTCGTTACAAATTACCTTATCACCAAACTATATCTTACCGATAATTTCAGTGCTTGCAGAGAATACCTTGCTGAAAACCGCTTATCATTTCCTTCTGCTCCTCGTTGGGTTCGACACTCTTACTTATCGAAAAGGCTACGATAGATACCCTACACTTGTGGGTCATCAAGACTCTTTTCTGGCGCCGTTGCCGGGGAGTGAAGCGCCTTTGGTAGGTGGAATTTGGTAAGGAAAAATTTATATAGTGTGCTGAAGTTTACTGTCACTTGCTACTATGGAACATAATCCTTTGAGGGGCTTGTTCGGGGTATCTTCACCTTGACCAGTAGAGCAAAGAGTTGCTCCTCAACCTACTGAACCTACTGAAAATGTTTACTTTGAAATTCCTTCGGGTATGATAGAGAAACCGCTAGCTAATCCTTTCACAGGTGATGGAACATTACATCCCGATTTGCACCTAATCTATGTGGATGAAGTTTGTGGATTATTTAAGCTTGCAAGTATGCCCGAGGATGTTATAAAGAAGAAGGTATTCCCTTTATCTTTGAAGGGAAAGGCATTCACATGGTTTAGGCTATGTGATGATATGGGATCATGGAACTACAACCGATTCAAATTGGAATTTCATCAGAAGTTTTATCCTATGCATCTTGTTCATCGTGATCGTAATTATATATATAATTTTTGGCCTCGCGAAGGAGAAAGCATCGCTCAAGCTTGGGGGAGCCTTAAGTCAATGTTATATTCATGCCCCAATCATGAGCTCTCAAGAGAAATTATTATTTAAAAAATTTATGCTCCGCTTTCTCTCGATAATCGCTCCATGCTCGATACTTCTTGTACTGGCTCTTTTATGATGAAGACTGTTGAATTCAAATGAGATTTATTGGAAAGAATTAAACGCAACTCTGAAGATTGGGATCTCGACGAAGGTAAGGAGTCAGGTATAACACCTAAGTTTGATTGTGTTAAATCTTTTATGGATACCGATGCTTTCCGTGAATTAGCACTAAATATGGTCTTGACTCTGAGATAGTAGCTTCTTTCTGTGAATACTTTGCTACTAATGTTGATCTCCCTAAGGAGAAGTGGTTTAAATATAATCCTCCCATTGAAGTAAAAGTAGTTGCACCTATTAAAGTTGAAGAAAAGACTATCACTTATAATGATCCTGTTGTTCCTACTACTTATATTGAGAAACCGCCTTTCCCTATTAGAATAAAGGATCATGCTAAAGCTTCAACTGTAGTTCATAAGAGTAATACTATAACACCTACACCCTCCGAGAAAATTAAAGTTGAACCTAGTGTTGCTATGGTTAAAGATCTCTTGGCCGATAATATTGATGGGCATGTTATTTACTTCTGTGATGAAGCTGTTAGAATTGCTAGACCTGATACTAAAAATAAACATAGACTTGTTGTAGGCATGCCTGTTATTTCTGTTAAAATAGGATATCATTGCTATCATGGCTTATGTGATATGGGTGCTAGTGCAAGTGCAATACCTCATTCCTTGTATAAAGAGATTATGCATGATATTGCACCTGCTGAGATAGAGGAAATTGATGTACTATTAAACTTGCCAATAGAGACACTATTTCACCAGTTGGGATTGTTAGAGATGTTGAAGTCTTGTGTGGGAAAGTTAAATATCCTGCTGATTTTCTTGTTCTTGGTTCCCCACAAGATGACTTTTGTCCCATTATATTTGTTAGACCCTTCTTGAATACGGTTAATGCTAAGATAGACTGCAATAAGGATATTGTTTCTATTGGTTTGGGGGATATGTCTCATGAGTTTAATTTTGCTAAATTTCGTAGACAACCCCATGATAAAGAATTGCCTAGTAAAGATGAAATTATTGGTCTTGCTTCTATTGTCGTGCCTCCTAATGATCATTTAGAACAATATTTGCTAGACCATGAAAATGATATGTTTATGAATGAAAGAAGGGAATAGATGAAGTATTCTTTAAACAAGGACCTATTTTGAAACATAACTTGCCTGTTGAAATTCTAAGGGATCCTCCTCCACCCAAGGGTGATATCGTGTTTGAGCTTAAACCTTTACCTGATACTCTTCAATATGCTTATCTTGATGAGAAAGAGATATATCTTGTTATTAATAGTGCTCACCTTTCAGTGCATGAAGAAAAGAAATTATTGAAAACTCTGAAGAAGCACCGTGCTGCTATTGGATATACTCTTGATGATCTTAAGGGCATTAGTCCCACTCTATGCCAGCACAAAATAAAATTGGAGAAAGACGCGAAACCGGTTGTTGATCACCAACGATGGTTAAATCCTAAGATGAAAGAAGTGGTAAGAAAAGAAATACTAAAGCTTCTGGAGGCAGGTATAATTTATCCCGTTGCTGATAGTCAGTGGGTAAGCCCTGTCCATTATGTCCCTAAGAAGGGAGGTATTACTGGTGTTCAAGATGAATTGATCCCACAAAGAATTGTTACATGTTATAGAATGGTAATTGATTTCCGCAAATTAAATAAAGCTACTAAAAAGGATTGAGGGAGTCCTCGATTAGGGGGTCTCCGGACAGCTGGACTATATCGATTGGCCGGACTGTTAGACTATGAAGATACAGGATTGAAGACTTTGTCTCGTGTCCGGATGGGACTCTACTTGGCGTGGAAGGCAAGCTAGGCGATACGGATATGTATATCTCCTCCTTTGTAACTGACCTTGTGTAACCCTAACCTCTCCGATGTCTATATAAACCAGAGGGTTTTAGTCCGTAGGACAACATACAATCATACCATAGGCTAGCTTCTAGGGTTTAGCCTCTCTGATCTCGTGGTAGATCTACTCTTGTACTACCCATGTCATCAATATTAATCAAGCAGGACGTAGGGTTTTACCTCCATCAAGAGGGCCCGAACCTGGGTAAAACATTATGTCCCCTGCCTCCTGTTACCATCCAGCCTAGACGCACAGTTCGGGACCCCCTACCCGAGATCCGCCGGTTTTGACACCAACATTGGTGCTTTCATTGAGAGTTCCTCTGTGTCGTCGCCATTAGGCTTGATGGCTCCTACTATCATCAATAGCGATGCAGTCCAGCGTGAGACTTTTCTCCCCGGACAGATCTTCGTGTTCGGCGGCTTTGCACTGCGGGCCAATTCGCTTGGCCATCTAGAACAGATCGAAAGTTACGCCCCTGGCCACCAGGTCAGGTTTGGAAGCGTAAACTACACGGCCGATGTCCGCGGAGACTTGATCTTCGATGGATTCGAGCCTCTGCCTTGTGCGTCACGCGGTCACGATGAGTATGATTTAGCTCTACCATCGGACAGTGTTTAGGAGATCGCACCGGCAGCCGCTCCGACCCTCAATTCGGAGCCAGTTACGCCTTCCGCGGACAGGTGGATGGACCCCGCCACGGAGGCCTTACCCTCAGCGGCAATCAAGCCGAACATCGACCTTACCTTGCACGAGAGCCGTGTTGATAAATTGCCGGGTCCTTCTCCGGCCATGGACTCCGAACCGCCTGCGCCCGTTCCTATCGAATCTGATTGGGCGCCGATCATGGAGTTTACCTCCAAGGATATTTTTCAGCACTCACCCTTTGGCGACATACTGAACTCGTTAAGGTCTCTCTCCTTATCAGGAGGACCCTGGCCGAACTATGTCTGGCAGGACTGGGATGTGGACGACGAAGAAATTCGCGACCCACCCACCACCCACTTAGTAGCCACTGTCGATGACTTAACCGACATGCTCGACTTTGACTCCGAAGACATCGACGGTATGGACGACGATGCGGGAGACAAAGAGGAACCACTGCCTACGGGGCACTGGATAGCCACCTCATCATACGATATATACATGGTGGATACACCCAAAGAAGGCAATGGCGACGAGATAGCGGAGGATGACCCCTCCAAGGAGCAACCCAAGCGCCGACATCAGCGGCGCCGCTCTAAGTCCCGCCAAAGCAAAAGTGGTGATACCGGCACAGGAGATAATAACACTCCGGATAGTGCCGAAGACAACAACAATCCCCTCCAGCAAGATTTAGAGCAGGAGGATGGAGGAGCCAGCCCTCCTGAGAGAGCGGCAGACGGAGAGGAGGAGGATGATAATTACATGCCCCCCTCTGAAGATGAGGCAAGCCTCGGCAATGACGAATTTGCCGTACCAGAGGATCCCGTCGAACAAGAGCGCTTCAAGCGCCGGCTTATGGCCACGGCAAATAGCCTGAAGAAAAAGCAGCAGCAGCTTCAAGCTGATCAAGATCTGCTAGCTGACAGATGGACTGAAGTCCTCGCGGCCGAGGAATATAAACTCGAACGCCCCTCGAAGAGTTACCCAAAATGCAGGTTGCTACCCGGACTGGAGGAAGAAGCGTATGACATGGCTGATCGGCCACCTCATGGCCGCGATAGAGAGGCATTCCAGCCAAAAACTCAGCCCGCACTCTGACGCCATTCAAATAAAAAGGCATGGGGAGATACGCCAGACCTGCGAGACATACTGGAGGACAAAGCAAAGCATGCAAGATCGATCTACGGATCACGAGGGCGCGCCACCATGCGAGACAATAAACGTCACGCTGGATATAGTAAAAGTAAATCCGGCCGAGCCGAACACAGTGGGCAAGGCCCATTCGAGCTGCGTCGTGATATAGCCCAATACAGAGGCGCCGCACACCCTTTATGCTTCACAGACGAAGTAATGGATCATCAAATCCCAGAAGGTTTCAAACCTGTAAATATTGAATCATACGACGGCACTACAGATCCTGCAATATGGATCGAGGATTTCCTCCTTCACATCCACATGGCCCGCGGTGATGACTTACACGCCATCAAATAACTCCCACTAAAGCTCAAAGGACCAGCGCGGCATTGGCTTAACAGCTTGCCAGCAGACTCCATTAGCTGTTGGGAAGATCTGGAGGCCGCATTCCTCGACAAATTTCAGGGCACTTATGTGCGACCACCAGACGCTGATGACTTGAGCCACATAATTCAGCAGCCAGAAGAATCAGCCAGGCTATTCTGGACTCGGTTCCTAACAAAGAAAAATCAAATCATCGACTGTCCGGATGCAGAGGCCCTAGCGGCTTTCAAACATAACATCCGTGACGAGTGGCTAGCCCGGCACCTTGGTCAGGAAAAGCCGAAATCTATGGCAGCCCTCACGACACTCATGACCCGCTTTTGTGCAGGAGAAGATAGCTGGCTGGCCTGCAGTAACAATATGTCAAAGAACCATGGTACCTCGGATACCAAGGACGGCAATAGCAGGTCCCGTGCAACAAACATAAGCACCGCATTAACAGCGATAACACTGAGGATACAGCAGTCAATGCTGGATTCAAAGGCTCTAAACCCGGTCAGCAGAAAAAGTCATTTAAACAAAGTATGCCGGGCCCGTCCAGTTTGGACCGCATACTCGATCACTCGTGTCAGATACACGGCACCCCCGACAAGCCAGCCAACCACACCAATAGGGAATGTTGGGTATTCAAGCAGGCCGGCAAGTTAATTACCGAAAACAAGGACAAGGGGCCACATAGCGATGACGAGGAGGAGCCCCAGCAGCCACACACCGGAGGACAGAAGAAGTTTCCCCCACAAGTGCGGACGGTGAACATGATATACGCAACCCACATCCCCAAGAGGGAGCGGAAGTGTGCGCTCAGGGACGTATATGTGTTGGAGCCAGTCGCCCCAAAGTTCAACCCATGGTCCTCCTATCAGATCACTTTCGATCGCAGGGACCACCCCACTAGCATCCGTCATGGCGGATTCGCCGCATTGGTTCTGGACCCAATCATTGACGTATTTCACCTCACTCGAGTCCTTATGGACGGCGGCAGCAGCCTGAACCTGCTTTATCAGGACACAGTGTGCAAAATGGGTATAGACCCCTCAAGGATCAAACCTACAAAAACAACCTTCAAAGGCATCATTCCAGGCGTAGAGGCCCATTGCACAGGCTCAATTACGCTGGAAGTGGTCTTCGGATCCCCGGATAACTTCCGAAGCGAAGAGTTAATCTTCGATATAGTCCCGTTCCGCAGTGGTTATCATGCACTGCTCGGGCAAACCGCATTTGCAAGATTCAATGCGGTACCGCATTATGCATACCTTAAGCTCAAGATGCCAGGACCTCGCGGAGTTATTACAGTCAATGGAAACACAGAGCGCTCTCTCCAAACGGAGGAGCACACTGCGGCCTTAGCAGCAGAAGCGCAAAGCAGCCTCTCAAGGCAATCCACCAGTTCGGCGTTTCAAGACCCAGACACCTTCAAGCGCGCTCGGGGAAATCGGCAACTAGACCGCCTGGCGCGATCTGAGCTCGCATAGCAATGCGGCCCCCACCCCGGTCCCAGCCAAGCGGTGAAACTCGTGCCACGCGTACATAATTACGCATTAAAAATACCATGGGCACAGGCGGGGAGGGGGGCACAACTGCGGCACGCCCCAAGACGCGGCTTAAACCGTACTAGGGGCTTCCCGCTTAGTTATTTTTCTCTTTTTCAGGACATTAATCTCTGGAAACCCTGTCCGGCAGCACTATTGCCGAGCACATGATGCAGCAACCAAGGAGGCAGAAAGCTACGCCACACCACGGAATTCCCTGGTGGATTACAGTAACGAGCGAAATATTTGATTTAATACTATTCCTCAGCTTGCCATCGGAAGGGACATAGTCCTACTCTTTGCTTATCGCACTATCTGTGTCATTCTACTTTAACGCACCTTTTTGAATAAACAATGCATAACATCACGACTATTATCGCGTTCATGTTTTATATATATGTGTTCATTAATGACGCCTTGCAACCGTACCCTTTAGTACGGCCAATACACCTGGGGCTTACTTACCCCACAATATGGTGTGAAAAGCCCGAACACTTTCACAAGTGCGGCACCCCGAACTTATAGCACTATATGCATCAGCTCCGAATCATGTCTTTGGTCAAATGTTGGGATTGCCCGGCTCCTATGTTTTGGTACCTTACGTTCCGCTCTATCGGCTAAGGTAGCGCTAGAAGAACTACTGCGATTGTGCCCCGGTTCTGCTGGGTTAAGCACCTCAGTAGAGAAAGCTAAAACTGACTGCCATGATAAGGTGAGAGACTGGTCGCTGTTCGGCGAGGTTTCGAGTCCCTAAAGACTTATGCCGCTTAGAGCGAAGGGTCGGCCCTATCCGGCTTAAAGGCGTGTATCGCGCCCCGAATTCGGCCTTCCGAATACCAGGGGCTTCACCGAAATTTAAAATTATAGAATTCTATGGCTAAGTGAGAGTGATAAAGCATTATTAGTCCGGTTGCCTTGTTCGTTGTGCTGAGCACCTCCCTCGAAGGACCCAAAAATGGGAACAAGAGTGCTCAGGTTTATCCCGAACACCCCAGCACTCGCGGCATGGGGGCAGAAGCCGAGGACTAGCCATCTCTCACATTGGATAAACGGCCAAACCGAAGGTAATATTTTAAATTCAAACAAGCGTTGCATAGCGCATATGAAACAAGTTTTCATAAATACAGGATCACACGAGCGAGTTTTACTCAAATATTACATCTTTTGTGCACTCGTCCGCTATGTGACGGGCACCCGGCAGAACACCCTCATAGTACATCTCGGGGTGGCGATGCTCCTTGCCCTCCGGCGGCCCTTCCTTGACCAGCTTCACAATGTCTAGCTTGACCCACTGCAATTTCACACGGGCGAAAGCCCGGCGTGCACCTTCAATGCAGACGGATCGCTTGACGACCTCCAGCCGCGGGCAGGCATCCACAAGCCGCCTCACCAGGCCGAAGAAGTTGTTCGGAAGGGCGTCGCCAGGCCACAGCCGGACTATAAAGCCCTTCATGGCCTGTTCGGCCGCCTTATGTAGCTCGACCATCTGCTTCAGCTGGTCGCTCATTGGCACCGGGTGTTCGGCCTCAGTATACTGAGACCAGAACAGCTTCTCCGTTGAGCTTCCATCCTCGGCCTGGTAAAATTGTGCGGCATCGGACACGATGCGAGGCAAATCTGCGAATGCTCCTGGAGAGCTCCGGATTCGGGTAAGTAATCGGTAATTTACTTTTACATGCTTGCTTTGCATATAGAAAGCCTTACCCACCGCTATCTTCTTCATTGCATCGATCTCCTGGAGGGCCTTTTGGGCTTCGGCCTTGGCACTTTTTGCGCTCTCGAGGACCGCGGCAAGCTCAGACTCTCGCGTCTTTGAGTCAAGCTCCAACGCCTCGTGCTTCGCCATGAGAGCCTGGAGCTCTTGCTGCACCTCACCCACCCGAGCCTCGTGCTTCTCTCGCTCGGTGCGCTCCTTGGCCGCTTTATCTTCGGCTTCGGACAGCGCTTGCTTTAGGGTCGCCACTTCGGTCGCGGCCCCTGGCAAATTCATGTTAATCCTGTCATTTTGCAATCACATTCTTTTTATATACATGCACATACTAGGTACTACTTACCTTTGTTCTCCTCGAGCTGCCTCTTGGTAAGGCCGAGCTCGTCCTGGGACCCCTTAAGGTCCTGCTTCAGTACGGCGACCTCTACAGTCAGTGCAACGGACGCAAGCAGCGAAGCCTGCATATGCATATTGACATACTCATATTAGACTCCTGCGATATTGTTTGATCCTCTATTCGGCTGTTCTTTGCGAGCACCGAACAGAGCATCGGGGGCTACTGTCTATGCGGTAATATTTTTCCTATACTTTAAAACACTTACCTCAAAGCCTGTTAGAAGGTTGGCACAGGCTTCAGTCAATCCGCTCTTAGCGGACTGAACCTTCTGGATCACCGCACTCATAACAGTGTGGTGCTCCTCGTCGATGGAAGCGCTGTGAAGCGCTTCCAGCAGATTGTCCGGCGCCTCTAGACGGACAAAGGTCATCGGTGCAGGCGTCTTGCCCCCCGTAGAAGGGGGCCGCCTGCTCGAGTCTGGAACCACTGGAGGTTCCGGCGTGGTGTCCGGCTGAGGGCCGAGCTTGGAGCCCTTAGGGGCTTTGTCCCCTCTGCTCCCAGAGTCCGGGAGGCCGCCTTGAGGTGCCTCTGGGACTGTCTCCCCTCGACCCGGTGCTTTGTGAGACAGCACCTCGGCGTCGTCCGTAGGATGAGGGGAGGTGGCAGTCGGAACTGGATCACTGTCCATATCCGACGAGCCCAGGGAGCCGTCCGATGATACATCGATACGGGCTCGGGGCGGCCTGCATAATCATATTTCGGCGTTAGGTGAAGTAGTGCGACAAAGGAATACTATGAGTAACTCTGGTATCCGAATACTTATGATTTCCCCAGGGGCTTGGCCCTGGGTAGCCACTCGTCTTCGCCATCGGCGATGGTGGTAGAGCTGTCCGGAAGGAGAGTTCTCCCCTTCTTGGACCCTTCAGCCTCCCCAGTTGGGGCGGCCTTCCTTTTCTTGTCTCTCCCGTCTGGAGGGGGAGCATCTTCTTCTGCCTCCTCGACTTCGGGGGAGGATTGCGCCATAGAGTCCTCGGACGGTGAGTCCGATGACGCCTGGTGCCGGGAACTCTTTCGGGTTCCCTTGGCCTTCTTGGTCTTCTCCGGCACCGTATAAGGAGCTGGGGTCAGCATCTTCGTCAGAAGAGCGTTTGCTGGGCCTTTGGGCAAAGGAGCCGGACAGTCGATCTGTCCGGGCGTCTCCTGCGAGTCCTGTCAAAGGTACAGGAGTTTAGATCCCGCAAGGAGTCAAGCTATGAAAAACAAGTATCCTGGAAGAGGTAAAGAAGCTTACCGCTCTGGCTTGGCGCTTTGCGCTGAATCCGCGATCCTCAGTAGTGGGAGGGGGGACCTCGGCGCTCTTGAACAGCACCCTCCAGGCATCTTCGTGAGTTGTGTCGAAGAGCCGGTTCAGAGTTCGGTGCTGCGCCGGGTCGAACTCCCACAAGTTGAAGGCCCGTTGTTGGCACGGGAGGATCCGGCGGTTGAGCGTGACCTGGACTACGATGACGAGTTTGAGCTTCTTGTTGACCATGTTTTGAATACATGTTTGGAGTCCGGTCAGCTCTCCCGAACTACCCCAGGACAGGCCCTTCTCTTGCCAGGAGGTGAGCCGTGTGGGGAAGCCAGATCAGAACTCGGGGGCCGCTACCCATGTAGGGTCACGCGGCTTGGTGATGTAGAACCACCCCGACTGCCACCCCTTTATTGTCTCCACGAAGGAGCCCTTGAGCCATGTGACGTTGGGCATCTTGCCCACCATGGCGCCTCCGCACTCCGCCTGGCGGCCTCTCACTACCTTTGGCTTGACGTTGAAAGTCTTCAGCCATAAGCCGAAGTGGGGCTTGATGCGGAGGAAGGCCTCGCACACGATGATAAACGTCGAGATGTTGAGGATGAAGTCCGGGGCCAGATCGTGGAAATCCAGGCCATAGTAGAACATGAGCCCCGGGACAAATGGGTGGAGAGGAAATCCCGGTCTGCAAAGAAAATGGGTGAGGAACACCAACCTCTCATGGGGCCTGGGGGTGGGGATGAGCTGGCCCTCCTCTGGTAGCCGGTGCGCGATGTCGTCGGGCAAGTATCCGGCTCTCCTCAGCTTCTTGGCGTGTCCCTCCGTGACGGAGGAGACCATCCACCTACCTCCCGCTCCGGACATGGTTGGATAAGGTCGAGGTGGGAAATGCGAACTTGGGCGCTGGAGCTCGAGTGTGCGAAGGTGGATGAGCAAAGGAGGAAGAAGGCATGGATGAAAAGGTAAATCCTTATCCCTTTATATGGGCAGACGAAACTATGCGTCCCCACTAGCCTGGTAAAACACGCTCGTCCCCCAAGCGCCGTAATCGATGGTGCGGTTGGGTTACCCACACCCGTATTGATGAGAATCTCGTGATAAGGGGACACGATCTTTGCTTTGACAAGACGTGTCAATGTGCGGGGCTAGTTAAAGGAAACGGTTCGAATAATCACCGGGCCGTGCCATTATGTCGTGTTGACAAAACAAGTCAGCAAATTAGATTTGTGGAAATACTATTCTCTCTACGGTGGTATGTGGAACTTATTTTGCAGGGTCGGACACTATCCTTGAATTCAGATTCTTCCGTGGTGTATTCGGAGGGGGAACCCGCCTTGCAATGCCGAAGACAATACTGCGCGTCGGACTCATCGTCATTGAAAGCCTGGTTCAGGGGCTACTGAGGGAGTCCTGGATTAGGGGGTCTCCGGACAGCCGGACTATATTGATTGGCCGGACTGCTAGACTATGAAGATATAGGATTGAAGACTTTGTCTCGTGTCCGGATGGGACTCTACTTGGCGTGGAAGGCAAGCTAGGCCATACGGATATGTATATCTACTCCTTTGTAACCAACCTTGTGTAACCCTAACCTCTCCGGTGTCTATATAAACCGGAGGGTTTTAGTCCATAGGACAACATACAATCATACCATAGGCTAGCTTCTAGGGTTTAGCCTCTCTGATCTCGTGGTAGATCTACTCTTGTACTACCCATATCATCAATATTAATCAAGCAGGATGTAGGGTTTTACCTCCATCAAGAGGGCCCGAACCTGGGTAAAACATTGTGTCCCCTGCCTCCTATTACCATCCGGCCTAGACGCACAGTTCGGGACCCCCTACCCGAGATCCGCCGGTTTTGACACCGACAAGGATCATTACCCTTTACCTTTTATTGATCAAATGCTACAAAGATTATCCAAACATACACATTTTTGCTTTCTAGATGGTTATTCTGGTTTCTCTCAAATACCTGTGTCCAAAGAGGATCAAGAAAAGACAACTTTTACTTGCCCTTTCGGTACATTTTCTTATAGATGTATGCCTTTTGGTTTATGCAATGCACCTGCTACCTTTCAAATATGTATGACTGCTATATTCTCTGACTTTTGTGAAAAGATTGTTGAGGTTTTCATGGATGATTTCTCCGTATATGAAACTTCTTTTGATGATTGCTTAAGCAACCTTGATCGAGTTTTGCAGAGATGTAAAGAAACTAATCTTGTCTTGAAGTGGGAGAAGTGCCACTTTATGGTTAATGAAGGTATTTTCTTGGGGCATAAAATTTCTAAAAGAGGTATTGAAGTTGATAAAGCTAAGGTTGATGCTATTGAAAGGATGTCGTGTCCTAAGGACATTAAAGGTATAAGAAGTTTCCTTGGTCATGCCGGTTTTTATAGGAGGTTCATTAAGGACTTCTCTAAAATTTCTAGGCCTCTGACTAATCTCTTACAAAAAGATGTTCCTTTTGTTTTTTATGATGATTGTGTAGAAGCATTTGAAATACCTAAGAAAGCTTTGATTTCTGCACCTATTGTTCAACCTCCTTATTGGAATTTACCATTTGAAATCATGTGTGATGCTAGTGATTATGCTGTAGGGGCTATTCTAGGACAAAGGGTTGATAAGAAATTAAATGTTATCCAATATGCTAATAAGACTCTGGACAGTGCCCAAAGAAATTATGCTACAACTGAAAATGAATTTTTAGCAGTTGTATTTGCTTGTGATATGTTCAGACCTTATATAGTTGATTCTAAAGTAATTGTTCACACTGATCATGCTGCTATTAAATATCTTATGGAAAAGAAAGATGCTAAACCTAGACTTATTAGATGGATTCTCTTGCTACAAGAATTTGATTTGCATATTATTGATACAAAGGGAGCTAAGAACCCCGTTGAAGACAACATGACTAGGTTAGAGAATGTTCTTGATGACCCACTACCTATTGATGATAGCATTTGAGGGAGTCCTGGATTAGGGGATCTCCGGACAGCCGGACTATATCCTTTGGCCGGACTGTTGGACTATGAAGATACAAGATTGAAGACTTCGTCTCGTGTCCGGATGGGACTCTACTTGGCGTGGAAGACAAGCTAGGCAATACGGATATGGATATCTCCTCCTTTGTAACTGACCTTGTGTAACCCTAACTGAGGGAGTCCTGGATTAGGGGGTGTCCGGATGGCCGGACTATACCTTCAGCCGGACTCCTGGACTATGAAGATACAAGATTGAAGACTTCGTCCCGTGTCTGGAAGGGACTTTCCTTGGCGTGGAAGGCAAGCTTGGCGATACGGATATTTAGATCTCCTACCATTGTAACCAATTCTATGTAAACCTAACCCTATCCGGTGTCTATATAAACCGGAGGGTTTTAATCTGTGGGACAACATACACATCAACAATCATACCATAGGCTAGCTTCTAGGGTTTAGCCTCCTCGATCTCGCGGTAGATCTACTCTTGTACTACACATATCATCAATATTAATCAAGCAGGACGTAGGGTTTTACCTCCATTGAGAGGGCCCGAACCTGGGTAAAACCGGAGGGTTTTAGCTTCTAGGGTGCTTTCATTGAGAGTTCCTCTGTGTCGTCGCCGTTAGGCTCGATGGCTCCAACGATCATCAATAGCGATGCAGTCCAGGGTGAGACCTTCCTCCCTGGACAGATCTTCGTCTTCGGCGGCTTCGCACTGCGGGCCAATTCACTTGGCCATCTAGAGCAGATCGAAAGCTATGCCCCTGGCCGTCAGGTCAGATTTGGAAGTTTAAACTACACGACTGACATCCGCGGGGACTTGATCTTCGACGGATTCGAGCCACTGCCGAGCGCGCCGCACTGTCCCGACCCGCATCAGCTCCGATCCTTAATTCGGAGCCAACTTCGCCGATCGAGGATGGGCGGTTGGACGCCGCCTCGGGGGCTGCGATCCCAACGGCGATTGAGCCGAACACCAGCCCCGTACTCTGCGAGACTCGTGACCCCAAGGAGCCGGACTCCTCTCCGGACTCCGAACCCTCTGCGCCCCTGCCGATCGAATCCGATTGGGCGCCGATCATGGAGTTTACTACCGCGGACATCTTTCAGCACTTGCCTTTTGGCAATATTCTGAAGACACTGAAGTCTCTCTCTTTATCAGGAGAGCCCTGGCCGGACTACGGCCAGCATGGTTGGGATTCGGACGATGAAGAAATTCAGAGCCCACCCACCACCCACTTTGTAGCCACTGTCGACGACTTAACCGACATGCTCGACTTCGACTCCGAAGACATCGACGGTATGGACGCCGATGAACGAGATGATGAAGAACCAGCGCCTACTAGGCCCTGGAAAGCCACCTCGTCGTATGACATATACATGGTGGACACCCCAAAAGAGGGAGATGGCGATGGAACAGCGGAGGATGACCCCTCCAAGAAACAGCCTAAGCACCGGCGTCAGCGGCGCCGCTCAAAATCCCGCCAAAACAAACACGGTGATTCCAGCACGGGAGATAATAATACTCCGGAAAGCGCCGAAGAAAACCCCCTCCAGCAAGATTTAGCACAGGAGGATGGGGAAACCAGCCCTCATGAAAGAGCGGCAGACAGAGAGGTCGAGGACGATAATTATATGCCTCCCTCCCTCCGAAGACGAGGCAAGCCTCGACGACGATGAATTCGTCGTGCCTTAGAGCTGATCAAGATTTGCTAGTCGACGGATGGACTGAAGTCCTTGCGGCCGAATAGCATAATCTCGAACGCCCCTCCAAGAGCTACCCAAATCGTAGGTTGCTACCCCAATTAGAGGAGGAAGCACTTGATGCGGCCGACCGGCCACCTCGTGGCCATGACAGAGAGGCCTCTCGGCCCTCCACTCAAGCCGCACCCCGTACCAAGGTACGGGAATATGCGCCGGACTTACGAGATATGTTGGAGGACAAGGCAAGGCAAACAAGATCGATCTATGGATCGCGTGGGCGCCCCACAGCTCAAGATGGCATCCATCACGCCGGCCACAAATTCGTCAGGGCCGAACACAGTAGACAAGGCTCATTGGAGCTACGTCATGACATAGCACAATACAGAGGCGCCACACACCCACTCTGCTTTACAGATGAAATAATGGATCATCAAATCCCCGAGGGTTTCAAACCCGTAAACATCGAATCATATGATGGCACAACAGATCCTGCGGTATGGATCGAGGATTATCTATTTCATATCCACATGGCCCGCGGTGATGATTTCCACGCCATCAAATACCTCCCACTCAAGCTTAAAGGACCAGCTCAGCATTGGCTTAACAGCTTGCCAACAGGATCAATCAGCTGTTGGGAGGACCTGGAAGCCGCATTCCTCGACAATTTCCAGGGCACTTATGTCCGACCCCCAGACGCCGATGACCTAAGTCACGTAATCCAGCAGCCATATGAATCGGCCAGGCAATTCTGGACACGGTTCCTAACAAAGAAAAATCAAATAGTTGACTGTCCGGACGCTGAGGCCCTAGCAGCCTTCAAGCACAATATCCGTGACGAGTGGCTGGCCCGGCACCTTGGACAGGAAAAGCCGAAATCTATGGCAGCACTCACGACACTCATGACCTGCTGTTGCGCGGGAGAAGACAGCTGGCTTGCTCGTAGCAACAATATAACCAAGAACCCTGGTAATTCGGACACCAGGGACAGTAGTGGCAGGTCGCGCCGCAACAAGCAGAAGCGCCGCATTAACGGCGACAATGCAGATGATACGGCAGTTAATGCCGGATTCAGAGGCTCTAAATCCGGTCAGCGGAAAAAGGCATTCAAAAGGAATCCTAGGGGCCCGTCCAGTTTGGACCGAATACTCGACCGCTTATGCCAGATACATGGCACCCCCGAAAAGCCGGCCAATCACACCAACAGGGATTGTTGGGTGTTCAAGCAGGCAGGCAAGTTAAACGCCGAAAACGAAGACAAGGGGCTGCATAGCGATGACGACGAGGAGCCCCGGCCGCCGAACAACAGTGGACAGAAGGGTTTTCCCCCACAAGTGCGGACGGTGAACATGATATATGCAACCCACATCCCCAAGAGGGAGCGGAAGCGCGTGTTAAGGGACGTATACGCGATAGAGCCAGTCGCCCCAAAGTTCAACCCATGGTCCTCCTGCCCGATCACCTTTGATCGAAGGGACCACCCCACTAGCACCCGTCACGGTGGATTCGTCGCATTGGTTCTAGACCCAATTATCGACGGATTTCATCTCACTAGAGTCCTTATGGACGGCGGCAGCAGCCTGAACCTGCTTTACCAGGATACAGTGCGGAAAATGGGCATAGATCCCTCGAGGATTAAGCCCACCAAAACGACCTTTAAAGGCGTAATACCAGGTGTAGAGTCCAACTGTACAGGCTCAGTCACACTTGAAGTGGTCTTCGGATCTCCGGATAATTTCTGAAGCAAGGAGTTAATCTTCGACATAGTCCCATTTCGCAGTGGTTATCACGCACTGCTCGGGCGAACCGCATTCGCTAGGTTCAATGCGGTACCGCATTATGCATACCTTAAGCTCAAGATGCCAGGCCCTCAAGGAGTAATTACGGTCAATGGAAACACCGAACGCTCCCTCCGAATGGAGGAGCACACGGTGGCCCTTGCAGCGGAAGTACAAAGCAGCCTCTCCAGGCAGTTCTCCAGTCCGGCCACTAAACGACCGAACACCGTCAAGCGCGCTCGGAGTAACCTACCACAAGACCGCCTGGCATGATCCGAGCAGGCGTAGCAATGCGGCCCCAACCCCAACCCTCGCAAAAAGGCGACGCCAGTACTTCGCGTACATAATTACGCTCTAGAGATACCATGGGCACAGGGGGAGGGGCACCATCACGGCACGCCCGAAACACGGCTTAAACCGCACCAGGGGCTGCCGATTTTTTAATTTTCTCTTACTTTCAAGACTCCACTCTTCAGAAGGCCTGTTCGGCAGTCCAATTGCCGCACAAACGATGCAAGAACCAGGGAAGCAGACAAGCCACGCCACATTACGGAACTCCCAGGTGGTCTCTATCACGAGCAGTATACCTGTTTCGCATACTATTCCGCAGCTTTCCCCTGGAACGGACATGTCACATAGTCCAGCCTTTTGCTTATCGCATTAATTGTATCATTCTGCTTTGATCGCAGCCCTCTTTAATAAACAATGCATAGCTTTTGTCTATTTTTGCATTACTCTTTTTTTTATATTTATATATGTTCCTTAACGACATGTTGCACCCATACACTTTGGTACGGCCAAAATACGCCAGGGGCTTTAACACCCCTCAATATGGTGTGAGAAGTCCGAACACTTTAACAAGTGCGGCACCCCGAACTTATAGCATTATATGCATCGGCTCCGAATCATGTCTTGGGTCAATAGTTGGGTTTGCCCGGCTCCTATGTTTTGGTGCCTTACGTTCCGCTATATCGGCTAAGGTAGCACTAGGAGAACCACTGCGATTGTGCCCCGGTTGAGCTGGGTCGAGCACCTCAGTGGAGAAAGCTAAAACTAACTGTCATGATGAAGCGAGAGCTGGTCGCTGTTCGAGAGGTTTTTTCGAGTCCCTAAAGACTTATGCCGCTTAGGGCGAGGAGCCAACTCTGTCCGGCCAAGGCGTGGATAGCGCCCCGAACTCGGTCTTCCGAATACCAGGTGCTTCGCCGAAATTTAAAATTATAGAATTCTATGGCTAAGTGAGAGTGTTCACGCATTATAGTCCGATTGCCTTGTTCGTTGGGCTGAGCGCCTCCCTCGAAGGACCCAAACATGGGAAAAAGAGCGCTCAGATTTATCCCCGAACACCCCAGCACTAGCGGCACGGGGGCAGAAGCCGACGACTCGCCATCTCTCAGAATTGATAAACAGCCGCACAGAAGGTAATATTTTAAATTCAAACAGCATCGCTTAGCGCATATGAACAAGTTTTCAGCGCACAGGACAAAACGAGCGAGTTTTTACTCAAAAATTACATCCATAGTACATTCATCCGCCACAAGGCGGGCACCCTTCAGAACACCCTTATAATAATTCTCGGGCTTGCGATGCTCTTTCCTCGACGGTGGCCCGTCCTTCACAAGCTTCTCAGCATCCAGCTTGCCCCAGTGCACCTTAGCACGGGCAAGGGCCCTACGGGCACCTTCAATGCAGACGGAGCGCTTGATGACTTCGAGCCTTGGACGGGCCTCCACCAGCCGCCACACCAGCCCGAAATAGCTCCCAGGCTGAGCCTCTCCAGGCCACAGCCGAACTATGAGGCCCTTCATGGCCTATTCGGCTGCCTTGTGGAGCTCGATCAGTTGCTTCAGCTGGTCGCTCAGGGGCACGGGGTGTCCGGCCTCAGCATACTGAGACCAGAACACCTTCTCTGTCGAGCTACCCTCCTCGGCTCGATAGAAGGCGGCGGCGTCGGACATACTCCGGGGAAGATCTGCGAACTCGCCTGGAGAACTCCGGATTTGGGTAAGTAACAAGTAACTCACGCTTATGTGTTTGCTTTGCATAAAGAATGGCTTACCCGCCGCTATCTTCTTCACCTCATCCAACTCCTGGAGGGTCTTCTGGGATTCGACCTTGGCAGACTTGGCACTTTCAATAGCCGCCGCGAGCTCGGACGCTCGCGTCCTTGAGTCACGCTCCAAACTCTCATGTTTTTCCATGAGAGCCTGGAGCTCTTGCCGCACCTTGCCAACCTCGGCCTCATACTTCTCCCGCTCGGTGCGCTCCGAGGCTGCCCTCTTCTCGGCCTCGTCCAGCGCTTGCTTAAGGGTCGCCACCTCAGACGTGGCCCCTACAATAGCCACGATAATCCTGTCATTTTTCGCAATTGCACCTTTTTTATATTTAAACAAGGTATTTCTTACCTTCATTGTCCTCGAGCTGCTTCTTGGCACGCCCGAGCTCTTGCTCGGACCGCTCGAGGTCCTGCTTTAGCGTGTCCACTTCCGCAGTCAGTGCGGCAGACGCCAGCAGGGAAGCCTGCACACGCATATTGACTCCTTTTTGTTAGACTCCTGCGAATTTTAATTGATCCTCTATTCGGCTTTTATTCCCGAACGCCAAACAGAGCATCAGGGGCTACTATCTATGCGATAATATTATTTACACATTCTTTACTTACCTCAAAGCCTGTTAAAAGGCTAGTACAAGCTTCAGTCAGTCCGCTTTTGGTGGACTGAACCTTCTGGATCACCGCACTCATAATAGTGCGGTACCCCTCGTCGATGGAAGCGCCTTGGAGCGCCTCCAACATATTGTCCGGCGCCTCCGGTTGGACGGAGGTCACCGGCACGGCGGGCTTGCTCCTCTTGGAAGGAGGTCGCCCGCCGGACTCTGGAACCTTTGAGGGTTCTGGAGCGGTGTCCGGACTAGGGACGGACTTGGAGACCTGGGGGGTTTCGTCCCCTTTACTCCTGGAGTCCAGGAGGTCGCCTCGCGGCGCCTCCAGGACCACCTCCTCCCAGATTGGAACCTGTTGGGACAACACTTCGGTGTCGTCCGTAGGGCGGGGGGAGGAAGCCGTCGGCAGCGAGTTCACGTCCGACGAGTCCAGTGAGCCACTTGACGACACGTCGAGGCGGTCTTTGGGTGGGCTGCATAAACATATTCGACATAAGGGAAAGTTGTACAATAAACGAATACTATGCATTACTCTGGTACCCGGATACTTACGATTTCGCCAGAGGCTTGGCCCTGGGTGGCCACTCCTCTTCGCCGTCGTCGATGTTGGTGGAGTAGTCCGTAGGATGGGTTCTCCCCTTCTTGGACCCTTCGGCCTCCCCAGTCAGGGCGGCCTTCCTTTTCTTTCCTTCCCCCGCTGGAGGGGGAGGGGTCTCTTCTTCCTCCTCCTCATCTTCGTGGGAGGAGTGCGTCTTGGATTCGTCGGATGGTGAATCCGACACCTCCAGGCGCCGGGCACTCTTTCGAGTCCCCGCGGCCTTTTTTGTGGCCTTCTTCTCCAGCACCACATAGGGTGCCGGAACCAGCAGCTTTGCCAAGTGGGCATCGGTTGGGTCTTCGGGCAAAGGTGCCGGACAGTCGATCCGTCCGGACTTCGCCTGCCAATCCTGTCAAAGGTAAGGGAGCTTAGATCCCGCACAGAGTTAAACTATGAAAAACTAGTGCCCTGTAAAAAGTAGAAAAAGCTTACCGCGCTAGCGTGACGCTGCGCGCTGAATCCGCGATCCTCGGTAGCGGATGCGGGAGCCTCGGCGCCTTTGAAAAGCACCTTCCAGGCATCTTCTTACGTCGTGTCGAAGAGCCTGCTCAGAGTTTGGTGCCGCGCTGGATCAAACTCCCACAGGTTGAAAGCCCGTTGTTGACACGGGAGGATCAAGCGGATGAGCATAACCTAGACTACGTTGACAAGCCTGAGCTGCTTGTTCACCAGGGATTGGATGCATGTTTGTAGTCCGGTCACCTCCTTTTGGCTGCCCCACGACAGGCCCATCTCTTTCCAGGACGTGAGTCGCGTTGGGGTCCGGACCGGAACTCGGGGGCTCCGACCCACTTAGGGTCGCACGGCTCGGTGATGTAAAACCACCCCGATTGCCACCCCTTCAGGGTCTCCACAAAGGAGCCCTCGAGCCATAGGACGTTGGCCATCTTGCCCACCATGGCTCCTCCGCACTCCGCCTGGTTGCCGCGCACCACCTTCGGCTTGACGTTGAAAATCTTGAGCCATAGGCCAAAATGGGGGCGGATGCGGAGGAAAGCCTCGCACACGATGATAAACGCCGAGATGTTGAGGAAAAAATTCGGGGCCAGATTGTGGAAATCCAGGCCGTAGTAGAACATGAGCCCCTGGACAAATGGGTGGAGAGGGAAGCCCAGTCCGCGGAGGAAATGGGGGAGGAACACCACCCTCTCATGGGGCCTAGGAGTGGGGATGAGCTGCCCCTTTTCGGGGAGCCGGTACGCGATGTCGTTAGACAGGTATCCAGCCTTCCTCAGCTTTTTGATATGTCCCTCCGTGATGGAGGAGACCATCCACTTGCCTCCCGCTCCGGACATGGCTGGAGAAGGTTGAGGTATGGAGTGCGGACTTGGGCGCTGGAGCTCGAGTGTGCAAGAATGGATAGGCGGAGGAGGAAGAAGGCGTAGGTGAAAAGGTGGATCCTTATCCCCTTATATGGGTGGACGCAACTACATGTCCCCACCAGCCTGGTAAAACTCGCTTATCTCCCAAGCGCCGTAATCAAAGGCGCGGTTGGGTTACCCACGCCCGTATTGATGAGAATCCCGGAATAAGGCGACACGATCTCTTCTTTAACAAGACTTGCCAAGGAAACCGCCTCGCATAACGCGCTGAGGTGAGATAATGAAACGACTCGGATAAAGGCTTGGCCGTGGTGTGACACACTACGGAATACGTCAGCAGATTAGATTGGTGTAAATATTATTCTCTCTATGGCAATATGTGGAAACTTATTTTGTAGAGCCGGACACTATCTTTGTGTTCAAAATCTTCTATGAAGTACTTGGAGGAGGAACCCGCCTTGCAATGCCGAAGACATTCTGCGCGCCGGACTCGTCGTCATTGAAGCCTGGTTCAGGGGCTACTGAGGGAGTCCTAGATTAGGGGTGTTCGAATGGCCGGACTATACCTTCAGCCGGACTCCTGGACTATGAAGATACAAGATTGAAGACTTCATCCCATGTATGGAAGGGACTTTCCTTGGCGTGGAAGGAAAGCTTGGCGATACGGATATTTAGATCTCCTACCATTGTAACCGACTCTATGTAACCCTAACCCTATCCGGTGTCTATATAAACCAGAGGGTTTTAGTCCGTGGGACATCATACACATTAACAATCATACCATAGGCTAGCTTCTAGGGTTTAGCCTCCTCGATCTCGCGGTAGATCTACTCTTGTACTACCCATATCATCAATATTAATCAAGCGGGACGTAGGGTTTTACCTCCATTGAGAGGGCCCGAACCTGGGTAAAACTTCGTGTCCCTTGCCTCCTGTTACCATCCGGCCTAGACGCACAGTTCGGGACCCCCTACCTGAGATCCGTCGGTTTTGACACCGACACTAACCCTCTCCGGTGTCTATATAAACCAAAGGGTTTTAGTCCGTAGGACAACAACCATAACATACAATCATACCATAGGCTAGCTTCTAGGGTTTAGCCTCTCCGATCTCGTGGTAGATCTACTCTTGTACTACCCATATCATCAATATTAATCAAGCAGGACGTAGGGTTTTACCTCCATCAAGAGGGCCTGAACCTGGGTAAAACATCGTGTCCCCTGCCTCCTGTTACCATCCGGCCTAGACGCATAGTTCGAGACCCCCTACCCGAGATCCGCCGGTTTTGACACCGACATTGGTGCTTTCATTGAGAGTTCCGCTGTGCCGTCGCCACCAGGAAGGATGTCTCATCCCGTCTTTAAAGACGGCACTGTTGCTGAGGGAGCTTTGGCTATCGGCCAAACTCTCCGGCTAGTTGGTTTTCTTGTGACCGCCTGTTCGGCCGCAGCGCCGACGATGACTTCTCGGGTCATCGAAAGCAATCTTCACGTCAACTTGGAACTCGCCGAGCAGTTAGATCCAATGGAGCTCTCTTCCCTGAACGAGCTCTTGGATCGCATCACCGCCCTGGGAGTCGCTACAGACTATGATCAGATTGGGCCTAAACCCGATCTGAGAGAGATCAACTCTCCCAGGTCACCCATCACGTTGCAGTGGTGGAGGAACAATACGGCAACCCTTCATCTATCTTAAGGACTAGCTATGTCCGGATTCCCGTTCCCTCCAGGCCGGATACCCGCGGAGAGGAGGACGTCACTCAAGGCCTGAACCTAGAGTCAGGCAGCGGGCTAGATTTATCAGAAAACATCCAAGAATCCAAACTTCCGAGTTCGGAAACTCCTTGGCCCCTGAGTCTTAGATTGGGTGAGGATTCGGGTTCAATTCCACCCACCCACCCAAACATAAGCGATCTATCCCAAATTAGGCAAGAGCCCGAAGAAATAGTACACCATTACTGGGCCAGATTCCTCCTGGTCATGAATAGGATAAAGGACTGCTGCGAGGAAGACGCAATTTCATTCTTCTGCAATAATTGCACGGACAAAGGAATCCTCAACGCCATAAGTCGCCGCGAAATTACACGCTTTGCCGACTTGGTGTCCATAGTATGAAAGTACTGTGCGATGGAAAGCGCCTGGAAAACCGAAATAAAATTTTGGGATAATCCGGCCCTGAATACAAACCCAGTCCGAAATAAAAGGGTGCATTATCACAATACACCTGGGTTAACTACCAAAAAGCAAAAGCCCTCTACGGGGCAAGGAACCGTACTGGAGGGATGGCTCAACAGACCCTGCAAAATTCATAGTACAGCGGATGCAATACCAACGCACAGCCTTAGAGCATGTTGGATACTCCGGCAGGTGGCCAAAAGTGGTGAGGATCTACTCCTCCCAAATACCACAGAGCACCATCCCATGGACAACAATACGGTGTTAACGGTCTTTGAGACCTTCGCGTCAAATAATAGACGCAAGCGAACACTCCGCAGCATGGCTGAAATCTGCCACGTAGCAGAAATAAATCCTTGGAGTGACACGGCTATTACCTTCAATGCCAGTGACGAACCCAAATTCCGAACAGCCCGAGCACCAGCCGCACTGGTCCTCAGTCCAATCGTGGACGGCTTTCGACTGACCAAGGTACTCATGGACGGCGGCAGCGGATTAAACCTCATCTATGAGGAAACTCTTCAAAAGATGGAAATAGACTGGAGCCGCATTGAGCAAAGTAGCACAACCTTTAGAGGAATCATCCCCAGTCGGGAAGCACGCTGTGCTGGGACAGCCGCACTGGCCCTCGAGGCACTATCCGAAGCCCTAGCGGTCGAGGAACTAACTGCGCTGCGCTCCACGGTGAATAGGGACGATGTGATACTCGATAAAAGATCCAAGTCCACCTCCTTTAAATCGGTGGACGATATAGTCAAATTCCAAGTCCATCCAATGGACCCTACAAAAACAGCTTCCATCGGGGCACAATTAAACCCTGATGTCGACGCCGCACTTCGAGAGTTCCTACGCGAGAACTGGGACATTTTTGCCTGGCACCCTTCAGACATGCCAGGAATCCCACGTAGGCTGGCCGAGCACAGCCTAAATATCCTAAAAGGATTCAAGCCAGTCAAGCAGGCTCTTTGGCGTTTCTCTGAACCTAAGAGACAAGCCATGGGAGAGGAACTAGCCAAGCTATTGGAGGCCGGATTCATCAGAGACATAAAACATCCGGACTGGCTAGCAAACCTGGAGATGGTACCAAAGAAGGACAAATCCTGGCGCTTGTGCGTCGATTTTAAGGACCTTAACAAGGCCTGCCCAAAGGATCCTTTCCCCCTCCCCCGCATCGATCAAATCATCGACGCCACCGCAGGACACGATTCATTGTGTTTCCTCGACGCATACTCCGGCTACCATTAAATTAAAATGGAAGAGCCAAACCAAGCCGCAACGGCATTCATCACACCATACGGCCCATTCTGCTTCAACACAATGCCCTTCGGGCTCAAAAATGCCGGCGCAACATATCAGCGCATGATTCAGACATGTCTGGCAAACCAGATCGGCAAAACAGTGGAGGCATACGTAGATGACGTGGTCGTTAAAACCAAGCATGTCGAAACTCTAGTAGACGACTTGAGGGTCACATTCGATAACCTCCGAACATATGACATCAAGCTCAATCCGGAAAAATGCGTTTTTGGCGTACCAGCCGGAAAGCTCCTGGGATTCATTGTCTCCAGTAGAGGTATTGAAGCTAATCCGGCCAAAATCCGAGCGTTGTCATAGTTGGCTACCCCAACAGACCTCAAACAAATACAAAAATTGACTGGATGCGTGGCGGCTCTAAGCCGCTTTATCTCCCGCTTGGGAGAAAAGGCATTACCCCTTTATCACCTCCTCCGACCCACCGAACACTTCGAGTGGATGGATGCCGCCACGGCCGGACTCAACGAAATAAAAGCCATATTGGCATAAAACCCAGTCCTGGCCGCGCCAAACATTGGCGAACCAATGCTATTATACATTGCGGCAACTCATCAGGTAGTAAGCGCAGTGCTCGTCGTCGAACGAGAAGCGGACGGACACAAATTCCCCCTTCAAAAGCCGGTTTACTATGTGTCCACTATACTTACTCCATGAAAATCACGGTACCCGCATTATCAAAAGATAGAGTACGCGGTATTTATGGCATCCCGGAAGCTGCGACACTACTTTCAAGAGTGTTCGATAACGGTAGCCTCGGAAGTACCACTTAATGATATTATAAACAACCGCGACGCGACGGGCCGGATTGCCAAATGGGCCATTGAGCTCCTCCCGTTCGACATAACTTACAAGCCACAGCGAGCTATTAAATCGCAAGTTTTGGTTGACTTCGTCGCCGAGTGGACGGAAGCCGAACTCCCTAAGGAGTACGGCACATATTCAAACTGGATCATGCACTTCGACGGCTCCAAAATGTTGGCTGGTCTGGGGGCTGGCGTCGTTTTGACGTCCCCAACAGGAGATTCAGTTCAATACGTACTACAGATAATGTATACGGACTCCAACAACGCAGCCGGATATGAGGCCCTTCTACATGGTCTCCGGATGGCAGTATCCATGGGCATTCAACGCCTAGAGGTGCGCGGGGATTCGAACCTCACGATATCCCAAATAAATGGAGACATTGATGCCAAGGATCTGAAAATGGCAGCTTATCGCAATGTCGTCCTAAAGATGACAGCTCGGTTCGAGGGGCTCGAATTTCACCATGTGGCTCGGGAAAACAATCAGGCAGCGGATATCCTTGCTCGCATCGGCGCAAAACGCGACGTGGTCCCTCCCAACATATTCCTGGAAAGGCTCTTCAAGCCATCCGTAGCATGGGAAGGGGACACCAGTAACAACAGTCTGGACCCGGCCAAAATACCCGATACCGAACTCTCTGACACAATCGGAGGCTCCGCCACCAAAATAACACATTCAGCCCATGAAATAATGGCCATTATTGCCCCGTGGACAGAACCATTCCTGGCCTACCTAACTAGACAGGAACTTCCGGAGGACCAAAATGAGGCACGCTGCATAGTGCGGCGATCCAAGGCCTACAGGGTCCATGAGGGAGAATTGTACAAAAAAAGCGCTACCGGAGTCCTTCAAAGGTGCATCTCGGAAGAGGAAGGGCGGAACCTTTTGGTAGAAATTCATGCCGGACTTGGCGGTCATCATGCCGCAGCCCGGGCTCTTGTAAGCAAGGCCTTCCGTACAGGATTCTATTGGCCAACGGCCCGGGCAGATGCACAGGACTTGGTCCAACGTTGCGCCGGTTGCCAGCTCTTTGCAAATCAAAGCCACATGCCACCCACCGCCCTCCAAACAATCCCAATTGCATGGCCCTTCGCGGTCTGGGGGCTTGACATGGTTGGACCCCTTAAAGGGGGAACCCACAAGAAAAAATACTTATTGGTCATGGTGGATAAATTCACCAAACGGATAGAGGCTAAATCGGTTAAAACAGCCGAATCCGGACCGGTGATAGATTTCATATCCGGGGTTGTACACCGTTACGGTGTCCCCCATAGCATCATCACTGATAACGGCACGAACTTCATGGCCGACGAGGTAAAACTCTGGTGCAGCAAAATGGGCATCAAGCTCGATTATGCTTCAGTCTATCACCCACAAACCAACGGTCAAGTCGAACGAGCAAATGGTCTTATAATGAGCGGCATTAAACCCAGATTAGTGCGCTCCTTAACGGAGTCTGACACACACTGGGTAGAGGAGCTCGACTCCGTACTCTGGGGGCTGCGGACCACGCCGAATCGTAGTACCGGATATACACCGTTTTTTATGGTGTACGGCGCAGAGGCAGTCCTGCCCTGTGACATAAGTCATGACTCACCTCGAGTGTGCATGTACGAAGAAAGAGAAGCCGAGCTCGATCGGCAGGACAGTCTGGACACCTTGGAGGAAGAGCGCGATGTAGCCAAAGCCCGTTCCACATTTTACCAGCAACAGGCTCGCAGATACCAAAGCAGAGAAGTATGGGCCAAAACTTATAACGTTGGCGAACTAGTTCTACGACTTCCGAATAATAAAAAGAACAAGCTCGAGCCCAAATGGGAAGGTCCCTTCATTATCGACCAAGTTCTGACCGGTGGAGCGTACCGACTGCGGGATGCATCGACTAGTCGACTCGAGCCGAACCCATGGAGCGCAGCCAGGCTTCGAAGATTCTATGCCTAGCACCGGAATCTATGTTAGTCCCCTCCCTTTGTCCATTTTCTGCATATGCATCATCTGTCTTGTTTCCCTTTCTTTCTTTTATTTCTCTAGGCCTTCAAGGGTCACCTTGTGCCTCACTCGTACATTACAGATGCGCTAGCCGCACTCTTCATACCTGGGGGCTTCTTTCACAGAAGCTTAAATTATTTACCTCGGCCTCACGCCCAACACATGTGTTATACTTCCGCATGTACCTTTTTTCACCATTATATGCATCGATATGACTTAAGTTTTGGCCAAGCTGGGTTGCCTGGCTCTTGTATTTATGCCCTACGTTCCCGTTAATTCGGCTAGGGCATAAGGGGAGCACCTCTGCGATTGTTACTGCCAGGTCAGCCGGACGTGTACCTCAGACTGGGTGAAGCCGAAAGCTAGCGTTCTTAAGGGAATATTTGGTCGGTGAACAAAAGATGACTTTTATTTATTATCCATATTTGCCCCCAGATGCTTTTTCTGCGCTTCTTATCGCAGTCCGGACATGCACTTTAGGGCATGCTTACCCAGGGAAAGGAACCCTTAACGGAACTATTCTCCCTGGAAGATGTTTCTTACTACCCATGTAATATAACATAACTAGTTGGGCACTTGTCTGATAAAGCACTAATGACCCCTACGCCTAGTCTCCACGCATGCCCCGGTTCTTACATAACCGAGAGGGTATTCGGATACACTCCGGACCGTCGGGTCCCGAGGTTGAAGCGAAAAGGTCCGCCATGACAAACGATCTACAATCCGGCTAGAAGGCATTATACATGTCACTTTAAAATTACATAGTCAATTTGACTGGTTGAATTCCTCTTCAATACCATCCAATAGGTTGTCTAGTCTACAGTCCTGTTGGGAATACTTTGCGGCCAATTCTACTTGGTCGTACACTAAGCTCACAGGGATCTCCTTCCCATCGGGCCCCACAGGTCCGACTTCGGCCATGTGGTTCGGGTCAGCCTTCGTGTACCGTGTCTTCACCATTGCCCAGGCTTCCCTGGCGCCCTGGCGGTAGGCCGATATCTTCCATAATAGGAAGCGTCGCCGCGCTCCCTTCAGCTTTTCTGCAAGCTCTCCATGGCCTTCGGGTATGGAGACGGATGGCAACAAGGCCTTGGCGACGCCTTGCATCACCTGCCGAACTCATTCGTGCAGCTGCGAGAGCTCGGGAAGAAGGTCACCCATTGAGCCGGGCATTTCCTCGGCAGGACGACCTCTTAGCATACCTACAGACATAACTCTGTCAGCCATCTTCCTCGCCGAACTCTTTTTCAAAGTTCGTTCAAGCACTTACTAAATATGCCGCGTCGAAGCCGCCGATTCTCCTTAACAGAGTCCAACAGTTGGGCACGAACATCTTTTAGTTCCACGCCCAGCTTGGTGTTGGCATCTAGGAGATCATTCTTCTCCTGCCTCACCCTCGTAAGCACACTCTCACCGGCCTTCAGCTGGCATAGGAGCTGTTGCTTACCCGGATTTACTCCAGCGTCATCTGCAATTTTATCGTCAGATCTGCATATACGCTGCATTCTATATGATACTTATCATTCGAAGGATATGTTACCAGAGGGGGTCTCTTTGGGCTCCCCTGATGCGGCCAGTGCGGCCTGAAGTTGGGCTTTGCACTCTTCCAGCTCCTGGGAACAGTTGAGTATTCTTTTCTGTAAGAACCTGCATAACAAATGATCCTTAAATCAGTTATCCTAACTATTTCAAGTCTCAGGGGCTACTGATATATATAATCACCAAATTTTCTCACCCGTGTGTCTTTTACATACTGCTCTGTGGCTCTGGCTAGACCATTTTGAGCGGCACGGAGGTACGCGTCTCCCGAGTTGAAGGCATCCAATGCCTCTTGGGAGAAACAAGCGTCACGAAGAACAGTCCGGCGACGCCTGTGGTTCATGGCACTTTCCACCTCGGAATTGGTGGCGGACAGTTTATCCGCACCCTCTGTCGGAGGAGCACCCGGCACATGCCTCGTATTTGTTCCCGCCTCCGAATCCGGCCTTGGAGCCTGGCTGGTGGAGGCGCGATTGGTAGCCTCTCCGGGTATAATCCGGCGAGCGCTCTTTTCCTGAAAAGAAGGCATGGGCGTTAATATGCCTCTGAGAATAATGTCTTGCAATAAAGACGGCGTGCCGTACCGCTGCGCCGGTGTCTCAATCCGGACTGCGGGTCTTTTCAGCCTGCCTGGCCTCGTGGCCCCTTGTTGGCTAGTCACCGAAGGCTCGCCTTCCGCCTTGAGGACCTCCCCTGCAAAACACGGCTGGTATACGACAATCAAACAAACGCAAGGACGGATCCCCTTTCGAAGTGTTGGGACTTCGGTCTCAGTCACCTGTGAGGCTGGAAGTAGCCCAGGGTAATCGGCCGTAATGGCCACCAAAGCGTTGGCATTACTCGATTGGTAAAATACCCCATCGATCAGCTCCACAGATATGTCCCGATCCTCCTGGGAGGCCGGGTCAAGGGACCGTCCAGGGTCCTCGGGTTGTGGAGGAGGGCTGTTTATCTCCTTTACAGCCTGGCGTAGCTCCTGCGATGAAATCGCTAGACTGAATACTTAACTACGGGAATACGAAACGGATGGGCGAGAAAAAGTCTCCGCTTACCCAGCTCGGAGGATTGTACATAGAAAATCCGCCCTGCGGGTTGACACGAACGAATTCCTCCTCTTCTCCCTTATACAAAGTGGATAAGATCTTTATTAGATCAGCAGCCGATCCCGGCCCTTTGCGGCCGTGGCGGGTGGCGTCATCCTCCCCGTTGAAATCCCACATGGGGTGGCCTCTATATTGAAGCGGCTGCACCCCCGCATAATACATATGGCCATGACCTCAATCATGGTCAATCCGGATCGAGCTAAAAAACTTATCCGGCTCATTAGGTAAAGAACGTCCCTGTCATGTTCCTCCAGGGAGCTCCATGGACGCTAGCTCCGGCACTTCTTCAAAGGGGCGTTGTCGAACTCAGGAAGGCCGATTCTAATAGGATCCGGGAGGGGGACGTCTTCTATATAAAACCATTCTGAAGGCCAGTCTTCGGACGTCTTCTTTGGGGTTCTAGATAGGTATCCGGTCCCGGCAATACGCCACACTTCGGCTCCGCCCACTTGATATATTGACCCCTTCTGAGAACGGGGCACAAAGGCAGAACAGCTTCCTCCACAGAGCGAAATGAGCCTCACAGCCCAAAAACAACTCGCAAAGGGCTACGAATCCCGCGATATGCAGCATGGAGGCAGGCGTAAGGTTATGCAATTGGAGGCCATAGAACTCCAGGAGCCCCGGAGAAACGGATAAATTGGAAATCCTAGCCCTCTTACCAAATAAGGGACAAGGCATACCCGCTCTCCCTTGGAGGGATTGGGAAGGCTCTCCGCTTGCTCTCCGCCATTATAGGTGGCAAGCCCGGCTCGAACCGGGACCATGTACGCTGGGGGAAGAAATCCCTTGGTCTGAAGCATCACTAATTTGCTGTGCGGGACGGAACATCTCTCCCAATCTCCAGTCTTGGGGCTAGGGGAGCGAGAGGAGGAGCTGCATCGACCGGCCATGATGGAATGGATCTCTGCCAAATGCGCTCTGATGAAGGCTCGCCAAGGGAGGATGGTGTGATTTGGATCTGAATCCTCGTCTTTTTAATAGGTAGCTCATTCACACAGCTAGGGGGGTATATGTAAAAACACCCTAGCTCTTCACATTCGCTCGACACGTGGAAAGTGGCCATTATTGGGCGTGGAAGCCAAGGAGTGCAACATTCACAAGAGGCTGGACACTATTTCGACAGGTACACGGAATTTGGAGAGGAACCTGCCTTGCAATACCGAAGACAATACTGCGTGTCGGACTCATCATCATTGAAGCCTGGTTCAGGGGCTACTAAGGGAGTCCTGGATTAGGGGGTCTCCGGACAGCCGGACTATATCCTTTGGCCGGACTGCTAGACTATGAAGATACAAGATTGAAGACTCCGTCTCGTGTCCGGATGGGACTCTACTTGGCGTGGAAGACAAGCTAGGCAATACGGATATGGATATCTCCTCCTTTGTAACCGACCTTGTGTAACCCTAACCCTCTCCGGTGTCTATATAAACCGAAGGGTTTTAGTCCGTAGGACAACAACCATAACATACAATCATACCATAGGCTAGCTTCTAGGGTTTAGCCTCTCCGATCTCGTGGTAGATCTACTCTTGTACTACCCATATCGTCAATATTAATCAAGCAGGACGTAGGGTTTTACCTCCATCAAGAGGGCCCGAACCTGGGTAAAACATCGTGTCCCCTGCCTCCTGTTACCATCCGGCCTAGACGCACAGTTCGGGACCCCCTACCCGAGATCCGCCAGTTTTGACACCGACAGCTTTCTTGATGAACAATTAGCTGTCATAAATGCTTCTCGTACTGCTCCATGGTATGCTCATTATGCTAATTACATTGTTGCTAAATTTATACCACCTAGTTTCACATACCAACAAAAGAAAAAGTTTTTCTATGATTTAAGACATTACTTCTGGGATGACCCACAGCTTTATAAAGAAGGAGTAGATGGTGTTATTAGACGATGTGTACCTGAGCATGAACAGGAACAGATCCTACGCGAGTGTCACTCCGAGGCTTATGGAGGACACCTTGCTGGAGATAGAACTGCACACAAGGTATTGCAATCCGGTTTTTATTGGCTTACTCTCTTCAAAGATGCCTGTAAGTTTGTTTTGTCTTATGATGAATGTCAAAGAATTGGTAATATTAGTAGACGTCAAGAAATGCCTATGAATCATTCACTTGTTATTGAACCATTTGATGTTTGGGGCTTTGATTATATGGGACCTTTTCCTTCCTCTAATGGGTATACACATATTTTTGTTGTTGTTGATTACGTTACTAAGTGGGTAGAAGCTATTCCAACTAGTAGTGTTGATCATAACACCTCTATTAAGATGCTTAAAGAAGTTATTTTTCCAAGGTTTGGAGTCCCTAGATACTTAATGACTGATGGTGGTTCACACTTTATTCATGGTGTCTTTCGTAAAATGCTAGCTAAGTATGATGTTAATCATAGAATTGCATCTCCATATCATCCACAGTCTAGTGGTCAAGTAGAACTGAGCAATAGAGAGCTCAAATTAATTTTGCAAAAGACTATTAATAGATCTAGAAAGAATTGGTCCAATAAACTTGATGATGCATTATGGGCTTATAGAACTGCATATAAAAATCCTATGGGTATGTCTCCAAATAAAATGGTTTATGGTAAAGCTTGTCACTTACCTCTCGAACTGGAACATAAGGCATATTGGGCCATTAAAGAGCTCAACTATGATTTCAAACTTGCCGGTGAGAAGAGGCTTTTTGACATTAACTCACCTGATGAATGGAGAACCCAGGCCTATGAGAATGCCAAACTGTTTAAAGAAAAAGTTAAAAGATGGCATGATAAAAGGATACAAAAACGTGAGTTTAATGTAGGTGATTATGTATTGTTATACAACTCTCGTTTAAGATTTTTTGCATGAAAACTCCTCTCTAAATGGGAAGGCCCTTACATTATCGAGGATGTCTATCGTTCCGGTGCCATAAAAATCAACAACTTCGAAGGCACAAATCCGAGGGTGGTGAACGGTCAAAGAATCAAACATTATATCTCAGGTAATCCCATAAATGTTGAAACAAATTTTATTGAAACCATAACCCTGGAGGAATATATAAGGGACACTTTCCGAAACGTTTCAGACTCCGAAAAGGAATGGGTATGTGGTATGGTAAGTAAACCGACTCCAAAACAGTTCTAATAGCAATTTTTCTCCGTTTTGGAATATTTAAGAAAATAGGAAAATAAGAAGTAGTCCGGGAAGGACACGGGGCGTCCACGAGGGTGGAGGGAGCGCCCTACCCCCTGGGCGCGCCCCACTGCCTCGTGGGCACCTCGTGTGCTCTCCGAACTCTGTTTTCTTGCACGATACTTCTTTTGGTCGGTAAAAATTCATTATATAATCTCCCGAAGATTTTGACCACCGTGCCACGCATATATCTCATGTTCTTGTTTCGAGTTGTTTTTCTGACAGATCTAGATCGCCATGGCGTCTTCAAGTGCCCCCAAGGACAAGTTCTTCGAGAAGGTCATCAACCCCTACCTCACGGAGGTGATGCAACACCCTCAAACCATTGAGATGCGTGAGGGGTTGCTGCACATCCGCGATGTGGAGGGACCAAGGAGGACCGAAAGCGTGGAGACAAGGCTCGAGGCAATGGAGCAACAAGTTTTCAAGTTCCAGGAGATGGTGGAACATGGACTCGACTCCAATCATATAATGATCACGGAGTTCACCAACAACCACAAGCTGGATGACAAGAACATTGGGGAGGCCATCTTCAAGCTTCACGAGAAAATTGAGCGCCTCCAAGCCCAGATCTATGACCTGCAAAACCAAAACTGTGAGTTTGAATATAGATTCAAGAGGATGAGTTTGGCTGCAGATTTGAGGATCCCGGAGACTCGGTCATCCTTCTATGATGGTGAGCCTATGCCTTGGAAGATGGACGACAAGCCCACATCATCAACAACTCCATCATCACCACCTTCGAGGAAGGAAACATAAACACATGGGTATGGGCACTCCCCTTGGCAACTGCCAAGCTTGTGGGAGTGCCCCGGTATCATATCACCATCACACTTTTATCTTTACCATTTTTCTTAGTTCGATCCTTTTTGTAATATCTTGATCTAGTAGGATAAAGTTTTAGTATGATCTAGTTTTGAGTTTTGCCTTACGATCCTTCTATGTAATCGAGTTCGTGAGATATATATAATAAAGATTAGTGTTGAGTCAAGGGCTTGATTATCTTACTATGATCTTGAGGGAATAAAATAAAAGAGAAAGAATAAAAAGAAATAAAGGGATCATATGGATCTTATGGAGAGTAATGACTTCACATATAAAGAGTATGATGAATAAAAGTTGTTGAGAGTTGACAAACATAGTTTTGGTCATCGTTGCAATTAATAGGAAGTAATAAAGAAAGAGAGGTTTACACATATAAATATACTATCTTGGACATCTTTTATGATTGTGAGCACTCATTAAAATATGACATGCTAAAGAGTTGAGGTTGGACAAGGAAGACAACGTAATGGGTTATGTTTTCTTACATCTGAGATAAATTATATTGTGATGGATCATCCAACATGTTGAGCTTGCCTTTCCCTCTCATGCTAGCCAAATTCTTTGCACCAAGTAGAGATACTACTTGTGCTTCCAAATATCCTTAAACCCAGTTTTGCCATGAGAGTCCACCGTATCTACCTATGGATTGAGTAAGATCCTTCAAGTAAGTTGTCATCGTTGCAAGCAATAAAAATTGCTCTCTAAATATGTATGATTTATTAGTGCGGAGAAAATAAGCTTTATATAATCTTGTGATGTGGAAGAAATAAAAGCAACGGAATGCATAATAAAGGTCCATATCACAAGTGGCAATATAAAGTGACGTTCTTTTGCATTAATACTTCATGCATCCAGCCATAAAATCACATGACAACCTCTGCTTCCCTCTATGAAGGGCCTATCTTTTATTCTTGTCTTATACTTCATGCAAAGAGTCACGGTGATCTTCACCTTTCCTTTTTACATTTTATCCTTTGGCAAGCACAATGTGTTATCCTGATATATATAGCTAATTGGATGTAAGTTTTCATGAACTATTATTGTTGACATTACCCTTGAGGTAAAAGGTTGGGAGGCAAAACTGTAAGCCCCTATCTTTTTGTGTCTGGTTAAAACTTCATAACCATAAATATTGCGTGAGTGTTAGCAATTGTGAAAGACTAAATGATGGTTGAGTATGTGGACTTGCTGAAAAGCTCTTATATTGACTATTTCTGATGTTATGATAAATTGCAATTGCTTCAATGACTGAGATTATAGTTTGTTGGTTCTCAATAAAGTTTCTGATCCATACTTGAAATTGTGATTGAATTGTTACTTTAACATAAGAGATCATATGACTATATATGTATATGTTGTTGTTCTAAGAATGATCATGATGCCCTCATGTCCGTATTTTATTTTTATCGACACCTCTATCTCTAAACATGTGGACATATTTATCGATATCGGCTTTTGCTTGAGGACAAGTGTAACATCCCAAATTTTCAATTTTTAATGTTATACATTAGATCATCACTGCATATCATATTTTATTTGCTTTTGGTTGATCCTAAAAATTCTACGCAACTCAAGGACCCTCGCAGAGAGTTGGGGATTTCGTTATTTTCATATTTGAGTTTTCTCAAATTTTGAAAGTATGATCATTTGATTTTAATTATTTTATCTTCAATTATTTCTATTATAAAAATATGAGAGAGGGAATAAAATGACTTTCCCAAAATAAAGAAATATTGAGGATTTAATAATAAAATCAAATAAGATTTTATTTTGGAGTTATTTGCTATTATATTTGAATTTAGGAAAAATGTGTGTTTTTCAAAATTGCATTTAGGCCCCAAATAAATGTTCATCTTGTCCGGCTTAATTTTAGAAGTCGGGAAAAATTTATTTCAGCATTTTTGTAGTCCATTTAGTATTTCTTTTATTTGTTTTGCTGCGCGTAATTATTTTAAAAAAACATGCAACCGAATTAGGGCCGGTTTCGGCCAGGACTCTTTCGGGCCGGCCTTTAAAAGCCCGTGACCCCGAGCCCCAGCGCCGCCAGCCCACCCGAACCCCAACCCTAGCTGTGCCGCCGCCCGAGCCACCGCCGCCCGATCCACCGCCGCTGCCTCGCCTCGCGCGTCGTGCCGCCGCACCGCCGCCCTGCTGTCGCGCCGCCGCATCGCCCCGCCGCCCGCGCCGCCGCGCCGTGCCGCTGCACCGCTGACCCGCCGGACCCGAGGTAGTCGCCTCGGTTTTCGTGAGAAAACCGTTTGGTTTTTTCGTTGGTTTCGTTCGGTTTTTTTAGATCCGTTTTTAGATCGGTTTATTTCCGGTTTAGTTTATTTAGCGAGCGTTCGCTCGTTCGTTTGTTTTAACGGACGCGTTCACCGTTTAGTTCCAGAAAACGAACGTTCGTTCGTTAATCTGTTCGTCGTTTTTCTTTTTCTCGGATTTTTCGCGATTATTTCTGATCGTGATTTCTGATCCGATTTTCGTTCTAGTATAACTTTTCGCTCGTTTGTCGGAATCAGGCGACTCAAGCGCCTGGAGTTTCGTCTCGAAACCCTCTTTCCGTTTAACCAACTCAAACAAGTTTTTGCTTCTATAAAAATTAACCTAGATCCAGGTTAGTAAATGAAGTTTGTTTCTTTCACCGTTTGACTTTCGTTGCTTCGTTCGATTTGATTCTTTTTGCAAACCGGAGTTCTTAAGTTGAACTTTCTGGTTAGTTCTCTTATTTGAGTTTTACCTATGCATTAGATGAGTACTTATTGTATGCTTGTTTGTTTGCGATAGAGTACCCGGATTGCGCCGCTTGCTACTTCGAATCTCTAGGTTTCGCGGATCATCAGCAAGGCAAGTAACACTTTGATCATACCTTTTTACTACCCAGTTTTATTGCATTATATCAATCCTCAAACATTGCATGATTAGGATCTAATTAAATTGTGGGTTTTGGGAAGTAGATGAGGTAGTACCTATTACCTGTTTTACTATCAAACCTTTGGGAGTTACTTCTACGTTTGCTTATATTGCCATGCTATGCTAGTAGACGTGGATTGGGTGAGTGTATCCATGACAGATGTGAGATTGTTAAATTAATGGTTTATTTAAGGTGGAAACTTAAACACACATCTAGGTGGATTGAGGCACCTGGGTATTCCAGCGATTGCCTGTTTTTCTTTATGGATCATGAGATTTTTCATGCTAGAAACTTCCGTGTGCAGCCACAAGCTACTATAGGCTCTAGCATAGCTGACTAAGTCGTGCGAACTCTTACAGTGGTAGACTAGCAGATGTAGGGGATGTAGGTTGGTACTGTCTACCCGATCTTAAGGTGCTAGCGCTTCTGAAAGACTATGTCTCGGTCATCCGTTTCTCAAACATCATGTAGTGCGAGAATCCCAACGGAGGAGATCGAGTCTTGTGGGAAAAAGTGCGCAAACCTCTACAGAGTGTATAAACTAATCATGATTAGCCATGTCCCCTGTTATGGACATCTTGAGTATCTAATATTTGGATTATCATGTGAATCTCATCATGTTACTTTAATTAATGGGACAATTCCATTTCTCCCCCTAACTTGAGCCACCACCTGGCGTTTGCCCCTAATTTTCAGTATGCTCAAAAATACCCCTCTTCCATTAAGTAACCTTACAGAAATGCCCTTTTGTGTCGTTACCGTCCGGTCAAACGGGTTTGACCGTCTGGTGAACAGTAACATGGTGAACAGTAAATTCGAAAAAATAGTAAAAAAATCTGAAATTTTGTGGGATCGAAGATACTCAAGGGAGCAAGGTGCGTACAAATTTTGGCACAGTTTGGACATTCAAGGAGCTCATGTCAAAGGAAAAACTTTAAAATGTACGCTGTGAATAGTAAATTCAAAAAAATAGTAAGAAAATTCAAAAAAAATATGAAAAAATTTGGCATCAAAGAGGCTAGGGTGCGCAAGGTGCGTGCAAATTTTTGTTGTGCTTCGACACTGTAGGAGCTCGTGGAGAAAAAAACTATATTTGGCGCAGAAAAAACTCTAAAAATGCACTATTTTGTGTTTTTTTTGCTAGAGCACCTCGCATGTCATTTGATCAAAAAAATTGCAAGCGCCATGCGCACCCAAGCCTCTTTGATGCCAGAAAAATTCATACTTCTTAAAATTTTCTTGCTATTTTTTTAATTTACTGTTCACAGCATATAGATTTACATTTTTCCTTTCCCACGAGTTCCTGGAATGTCCAAACAGCGTGAAAATTTGCACGCACCTTGCGCCCTTGAGTATCTTCGATCCCACAAAATTTTAGATTTTTTTGATTTTTTTTTGTTATTTTTTCAAATTTACTATTCACCATGTTACTATTCACTAGACGGTCAAAGCCCTTTGACCGGACGGCAAGGGCATTTCTATAAAGTGACTTGATGGAAGAGGGGTATTTTTAAGCATACCTGAAAATTAGGGGCAAATGCCAGGTGGTGGCTCAAGTTAGGAGGAGAAATGGAATTGTCCCTTAATTAATTTGTTGGGTTTTAAATGTTGATGCTTAATTGGGATTGAGAGGGTGTCTACACTCTCAATGTTTAACAACCACCATGATAGTTAAATAAAATCTATTCCTTTACAGTAAGGACAAATTGGCTTTATGCAAAAACTGTAACCATAGAGCTTTTCACCAGCCATATATGCATGTAGTATAGCCTTATTCCTTCATTACTCTCTATGTGTTACTTTGCCAGCATATTCCATGTGCTGACCCGTTTCGGGCTGCAACATTCATGTTGCAGACTTTTCAGACAACGAGTAAGGTGCCTTTAGGTCGTGGTTCTATACTCGGCGATGCCGTTGGAGTTGATGGACTCACTTATCTTCCAAGCCTTCCGTTGTTATCGTTATTAGATGGCCTTAAGCCATATTTATTGTAATAAGTTCTCTTTTGAGACATTCGATGTAATAAGTGTGTGATTGCTACTCTGTTATAAATCCTTCAAGTACTGTGCGTGTCAGTATTACTGATCCAAGGATGACACTGATGCACAGAGATCAGACTGGTTGAGGTCTGGTCGCTACAAGATGGTATCAGAGCACAAGCTGACTGTAGGACACGACCACTAAGCTAAAGCTCTAGATCACTACTCACTCTTCTCACTTCTGACTCCTCATCTTTTCTACTCTTTTAGGATGGCGGATGCAAGGTACAAGTTCACACAACCGGATGAAGATACACCCTTTGGACGTCACTTAAAGGAAGTCATTAGATATCTGAACATCGGAGTACCAAGCTTCACCGGAACCTACAACGCCACTTTACCTGAAGAGGAGCGCTGGATGATTCAAGTACAAGTTCCAGGAAGGACGTTCATGCCAGTCACTGAGCCATAGAGTTTTCCTTTGATGCACCAACCTGGAGTCTAGGAAAGAGCATGGCAGCCCCCATCACTATGGGACGCATTGGAGAAGTTTACCGCAATGATCTCAAGGATACTATCTACCAGATATGTGGGCGCCGAGATGAGCAATGGGAGATGATCAGCACCAGGAAGGATAGATCGATTGCAGCTTTCATCCAGGAGTTAAACCTGCACATTCGACGCCAGGAGAACCAGATGTGCGCAGGCATGTTAGATCTGAAGAAGGCGATGACGAGAATCACGGAGCTGGAAGAAGAACTCGAGTCTACACACGATGGATATGAGGAGGAAATAGCAACACTCTTGGAGAAGAACGATGATCTAAAGAAGAAGCTAAAAGTATTCATGGGATTTCCCGCGACTGGAGGAGAAGACGAAGATTGCACTTGCCCAGATAACTACATCATCATCGACGACACCGACTCGGACCCAGACGATAGCGATGATGACTATGTTGATGAAGCTGGAGCGGATATCATGGAGTCTTCGTCGGAGCAGTTTTTCTAGTCGACCACCATAATAGTAGTAGTGTTCCACCATGTATATAGCATAGTCCAAGCACTTTACAACGATAGTTCTAGACCGATTGTATGCCCTTGTTTAAATTGAATGAAGTGATTCTGTGTGCATTTTGCCTCATGTGCATTTGGGTAGTGTTTTCTCTCTAGACCTCATTCTATTCTATATTCTCATCTTTTCTAAACCCTCAGATGCCTCCGAGACGTGACAATGGATTTGCTTTCCCACCGGAGCTCACTCAGTTGATCCAGCAGCAGAATACGTTGATGCAGTTGCTAGTCCAGAATCAGAATCAGGGGAACAACAACCCACCACCGCCACCACATGTTGATCACTTAACCCGTTTTCTTAGGCTGAATCCACCGGTGTTCTCCAGTAGCACCGAGCCGATTGTAGCAGATGATTGGCTCCACAAGATTGGAAGGGAGTTAACCACTACAGGATGTACTGATGCTGAGAAGGTGCGCTTTGCCGCACATCAGTTGGATGGACCAGCAGCATCATGGTGGGAGAATTACACTATCACCTACCCTATAGCCACGGTGACATGGGACCAATTTCAGCAGGCTTTCCGTACTGCCCATGTTTCAGCAGGAGCTATGGCCATGAAGAAGCGTGAGATTCGTAACTTGCGCCAAGGAGGATGGACAGTTGGCCAGTATGTGGATGACTTTAGTAAGCTAGCACGTTATGCCCCAGATGACGTTGCTACGGATGCAGCTAAGCAGGAAAAGTTTCTGGAATGACTGAATGATGAGTTGAGCATGCAGTTGATGGTAGCAACTTTCAACAACTAACAGGAGTTGGTAGATCGTGCTCTTATGATTGAAGGGAAGCAGCATCATATTGAGAGCCGCAAGAGGAAGTATGGACAAGGGAAGTACAATTCAGGAGCTCAGCAAAAGCCACGTTTTACCCCAAAATCGGGAGGACATTTTCAGCATACCCATGGAGGAGGAAGTTCGCATAATCATAATGGCCCCAATAATGGTAATGGGAATGGAGGAAGCAACGGCCAGAACCGTACCAACCCGTCAACCCCAGCCAAGAGAGACCTGAGCCAAGTCACTTGCTTTAAGTGCCAGAAGACCGGACATTATGCCAATGAATGTCCTGAATCCCAGCATGGAAATGGCAATAGAAGCTCTGGGAAGAAGCCGAACCCTTTCAATAGGGGACAGGTGAACCACGTTAACGTGGAGGAGGTTGAAGCTCAGCCAGATGCAGTAATAAGTAAGTTTTTGGTTAAGTCATTTACTGCACTCGTTCTTTTTGATACGGGTGCATCGCATTCATACATCTCAAGGGGATTTGTGGATAAGTATAAACTGCCAACCCAAGCCCTTAGGTCACCCATGTTAGTAACCTCGCCTAGAGAAGAGTATACGGCTAGTCTATGGTGTGATCGGTTACCATTAAGGATTGGTAACTATGTATTTCCCTCGGACCTAATAGTATTGGAATCTCAAGGATTGGATGTGATATTAGGCATGGATTGGTTATCGAAGTATGAAGGGAACATTGTATGCGCCAGTAAGTCAATTTTACTTACGACGCCAGAAGGAAGAAGGATCAAGTATGTATCCCGGCATGTGCCAAAGAGGACTCAAGTAAATTCCTTATCAGGAGTTGTGCAGGAGGAAGTACCAGTGGTGAAGGATTTCCCTGACGTATTTCCAGAGGAGTTGCCAGGCATGCCACCGGATAGAGATATTGAGTTTTTGATTGAGCTTTTCCCAGGCACACGGCAAACATCTAAGATGTACCAGAGGGGGGCCACCCACCATCCACGAGGGTAGGGGCGCGCCCCTGCCTCGTGGGCCCCCTGGCAGCCCTCTGATGCCCATCTTTGGCTATATGGAGCCTTTCGTCGAGAAAAAAATCATAAGCTAGCTCACGGGACTAAACTCCGCCACCATGAGGCGGAACCTTGGCGGAACCAATCTAGGGCTCCAGCGGAGCTGTTCTGCCAGGGAAACTTCCCTCCGGGAGGGGGAAATCATCACCATCGTCATCACCAACGATCCTCTCATCGGGAGGGGGTCAATCTCCATCAACAACTTCACCACCACCATCTCACCTCAAACCCTAGTTCATCTCTTGTATCCAATCTTTGTCCCAAAACCTCAGATTGGTACCTGTGGGTTACTAGTAGTGTTGATTACTCCTTGTAGTTGATGCTAGTTGGTTTATTCGGTGGAAGATCATATGTTCAGATCCTTTATGCATATTAATACCCCTCTGATTATGAACATGAATATGATTTGTGAGTAGTTACGTTTGTTCCTAAGGACATGGGAGAAGTCTTGCTATAAGTAGTCATGTGAACTTGGTATTCGTTCGATATTTTTGATGAGATGTATGTTGTCTTTCCTCTAGTGGTGTCATGTGAACTTCGACTACATGACACTTCACCATTGTTTGGGCCTATAGGAAGGCATTGGGAAGTAATAAGTAGATGACGGGTTGCTAGAGTGATAGAAGCTTAAACCCTAGTTTATGTGTTGCTTTGTAAGGGGCTGATTTGGATCCATATGTTCTATGCTATGGTTAGGTTCACCTTAATACTTCTTTTGTAGTTGCGGATGCTTGCAATAGGGGTTAATCATAAGTGTGATGCTTGTCCAAGGAAGGACAGTACCCAAGCACTGGTCCACCCAAATATCAAATTATCAAAGTACCAAACGCGAATCATATGAACGTGATGAAAACTAGTTTGACGATAATTCACATGTGTCCTCGAGAGCGCTTTCCTTTATATAAGAGTTTGTCCAGGCTTGTCCTTTGCTGCAAAAAGGATTGGGCCATCTTGCTGCACCTTATTTACTTTTATTACTTGTTACTCGTTACAAATTACCTTATCACAAAACTATCTGTTACCGATAATTCCAGTGCTTGCAGAGAATACCTTGCTGAAAACCGCTTATCATTTCCTTCTGCTCCTCGTTGGGTTCGACTCTCTTACTTATCGAAAAGGCTATGATAGATCCCCTACACTTGTGGGTCATCAGTCATCTTGCCCATGAGGCATGGTTCGCAAGCATCAACTGATTCATAATCAAGTGATTCCAAAAGCCCATCAGCATGGAGTTTCTTCATGCGCTTTACACCAATATGACCTAAACGACAGTGCCACAAATAAGTTGCACTATCATTATTAACCTTGCATCTTTTTGGCTTCAATATTATGAATATGTGTATCACTACAATTGAGATTCAACAAAAATAAACCACTCATCAAGGGTGCATGACCATAAAAGATATTACTCATATAAATAGAACAACCATTATTCTCTGATTTAAATAAATAAATGTCTCGCATCAAACAAGATCCACATATATTGTTCATGCTTAACGCTGGCACCAAATAACAATTATTCAGGTCTAAAACTAATCCCGACGGTAGATGTAGAGGTAGCGTGCCGACCGCGATCACATCGACTTTGGAACCATTTCCCACGTGCATCGCCACCTCGCCCTTAACCAATCTTCGTTTAATCCATAGCCCCTGTTTCGAGTTGCAAATATGAGCAACATAACCAGTATCAAATACCCAGGCGCTACTATGAGCATTAGTAAGGTACACATCAATAACATGTATATCAAATATACCTTTCACTTTGCCATCTTTCTTATCCTCCAAATACTTGGGGTAGTTCCGCTTCCAGTGACCAGTCCCTTTGCAGTAGAAGCACTTAGTCTCCGGCTTAGGTCCAGACTTGGGCTTCTTCACTTGAGCAGCAACTTGTTTGTCGTTCTTCTTGAAGTCCCCTTCTTCCCTTTGCCCTTCTTCTTTAAACTAGTGGTCTTGTTAACCATCAAAACTTGATGCTCCTTCTTGATTTCTACCTCCGCAGCCTTTAGCATCGCAAATAGCTCGGGAATTGTCTTATCCATCCCTTGCATATTATAGTTCATCACGAAGCTTTTGTAGCTTGGTGGCAGTGATTAGAGAACTTTGTCAATGACACTATCATCAGGAAGATTAACTCTCGGTTGAGTCAAGTTGTTGTGGTACCCAGAAATTTTGAGTATATGTTCACTGACATAACTATTCTCCTCCATCTTGCAGCTATAGAACTTATTGGAGACTTCATATCTCTCAATTCGGGCATTTACTTGAAATATTAACTTCAACTCCTGGAACATCTCATATGCTCCATGACGTTCAAAACGTCATTAAAGTCCTGATTCTAAGCCGTAAAGCATGGCACACTTAACTATCGAGTAGTCATCAGCTTTGCTCTGCCAGACGTTCATAACATCTGGTGTTGCTCCTGCAGCGGGTCTTGCACCTAGCGGTGCTTCCAGGATGTAATTCTTCTATGCAGCAATGAGGATAATCCTCAAGTTATGGACCCAGCCTGTGTAGTTTCTACCATCATCTTTCAACTTAGCTTTCTCTAGAACGCATTAAAATTCAAGGGAACGGTAGCACGGGCCGTTGATCTACAACAACATAGACATGCAAAATACTATCAGGTACTAAGTTCATGATAAAATAAATTTTAATTAATCATATTACTTAAGAACTCCCACTTATATAGACATCCCTCTAGTCATCTAAATGATCATGTGATCCATATCAACTAAACCATGTCCGATCATCACGTGAGATGGAGTAGCTTTCAATGGTGAACATCACTATGTTGATCATATCTACTATATGATTTCACGTTCGACCTTTCGGTCTCAGTGTTCTGAGGCCATATCTGCATATGCTAGGCTCGTCAAGTTTAACGTGAGTATTCTACGTGTGCAAAACTGGCTTGCACCCGTTGTATGTGAACATAGAGCTTATCACACCCGATCATCATGTGGTTTCTTGGCACGACGAACTATAGCAACGGTGCATACTCAGGGAGAACACTTGTACCTTGAAATTTAGTGAGGGATCATCTTATAGTGCTACCGTCGTACTAAGCAAAATAAGAGGCATAAAGGATAAACATCACATGCAATAAAAATAAGTGATATGATATGGCCATCATCATCTTGTGCCTTTGATCTCCATCTCCAAAGCACCGCCATGATCACCATCGTCACCGGCTTGACACCTTGATCTCTATCGTAGCATCGTTGTCGTCTTGCCAACTATTGCTTCTACGACTATCGCTACTGCTTAGTGATAAAGTAAAGCAATTACATGGCGATTGCATTTCATACAATAAAGCGACAACCATAAGGCTCCTTCCAATTGTCGATAACTGTTACAAAACATGATCATCTCATACAACAATTTATATCTCATCACGTCTTGACCATATCACATCACAACATGCCCTGCAAAAACAAGTTAGACGTCCTCTACTTTGTTGTTGCAAGTTTTACGTGGCTGCTACGGGCTTCTAGAAAGAACCGTTCTTACCTACGCATCAAAACCACAATGATTTTTCGTCAAGTTTGCTGTTTTAACCTTCAAATAGGACCGGGCGTAGTCAAACTTGATTCAACTAAAGTTGGAGAAACAGACAGCCGCTAGCCACCTGTGTGTGAAGCACGTCGGTAGAACCGGTCTCATGAACGCGGTCATGTAATGTCGGTCCGGGCCGCTTCATCCAACAATACCGCTGAATCAAAGTAAGACGTTGCTGGTAAGCAGTATGACTATTATCATCCACAACTCATTGTGTTCTACTCGTGCATGTAATATCTACACATAGACCTGGCTCGGATGCCACTGTTGGGGAATGCAGTATTTCAAAAATTTACCTACGATCACGCAAGATCTATCTGGGATTTGCATAGCAACGAGCGGGGAGAGTGTGTCCACGTACCCTCATAGACCGAAAGCGGAAGTGTTTAGTAACGCGATTGATGTAGTCGAACATCTTCGCGATCCAAGCGATCCAAGCACCGAACATACGGCACCTCCGCGTTCAGCACACGTTCAGCTCAATGACGTCCCTCGAACTCTTGATCCAGTTGAGGCCGAGGGAGAGTTTCGTCAGCATGACGGCATGGCGACGGTGATGATGAAGTCACCGGCGCAGGGCTTCGCCTAAGCACTACGATGATATGACGGAGGTGTGTAACTGTGGAGGGGGCACCACACACGGCTAAGACAATTGATCTTGTGTGTTCTAGGGTGCCCCGTATACAAAGGAGGGGAGGGGAGGCCAGCCGGCCCCTGTAGGGCGCGCCGGGAGAGAGGAGTCCTACTAGGACTCCAAGTCCTAGTAGGATTCCACTTGGAGGAAGGGGGAGAAGGAAGGGAGAGGGAGAAGGGAAGGAAAGGGGGGTGCCGCCCCCTTCCCCTAGTCTAATTCGGACCCAAGGGGGGCGGACAACCCCTTGTGGCCCTTCTCTCTCCCCACTAAGGCCCATCAAGGCCCATTAGTTCCCACGGGGGGTTCCGATAACCCTTCGACACTCCGATAGTTACCTGGTACCTCTCAGAACTCATCCGGTGTCCGAATAACATCGTCCAATATATCAATCTTTATGTCTCAACCATTTCGAGACTCCTCATCATGTCTGTGATCTTATCCGGGACTCCGAGCAAACTTCGGTCATCAAATCACATAACTCATAATACAAATAGTCGTCGAACGTTAAGCGTGCGGACCCTACGGATTCGAGAACTATGTAGACATGACCGAGACACATCTCCGGTCAATAACCAATAGCGGAACCTGGATGCTCATATTGGCTCCTGCATATTCTACGAAGATCTTTATCGGTCAAACCGCATAACAACATACATTGTTCCCTTTGTCATCGGCATGTTACTTGCCCGAGATTCGATTGTCGGCATCCTCATACCTAGTTCAATCTCGTTACTGGCAAGTCTCTTTACTCGTTCCGTAATGCATCATCCCGTGAATAACTCATTAGTCACATTGCTTGCAAGGCTCATAGTGATGTGCATTACCGAGAGGGCCCAGAGATACCTCTCCGATACACAGAGTGACAAATCCTAATCTCGATCTATGCCAACTCAACAAACACCAATGGAGACACCTGTAGAGCATCTTTATAATCACCCAGTTACGTTGTGACGTTTGATAGCAGGTGTTCCTCCGGTATTCGAGAGTTGCATAATCTCATAGTATGAGGAACATGTATAAGTCATGAAGAAAGCAATAGTAGAAAAAATAAATGATCATTATGCTAAGATAACAGATGGGTCTTGTCCATCACATCATTCTCTAATGATGTGATCCCGTTCATCAAATGACAACACATGTCTATGGCTAGGAAACTTAACCATCTTTGATTGACGAGCTAGTCAAGTAGAGGCATACTAGGGACACTCTGTTTGTCTATGTATTCACACATGTACTAAGTTTCCGGTTAATACAATTCTAGCATGAATAATAAACATTTATCATGATATAAGGAAATATAAATAACAACTTTATTATTGCCTCTAGGGCATATTTCCTTCACCCCCCCCCTAGGGTGCGCCCTCCACCATTGCCGCCGCCTCGTGGCTCTTCTGGCTTGGACTCCAAGTCCTCTGGGTGTCTTCTAGTCCAAGAAAAATCATTGTGAAGTTTTATTCCGTTTGGAATCCATTTGGTATTCCTTTTCTGCGAGTTATTTACCCAAAACCACCACATTTGGGGCTAGGGTCACAACTTGGTACCACATTCAAGGCAAGGCACAAAAAACCACCAGAAATGCACCTAATGCATACCACAGAGCACTGATGTTGGAATTTGGTCATGAAAACAGCGAAACCGACAAGTGGGGCTCGCCTGTCGGGCAGACGTGGAGTGCCTATGTGGAAAATTTGCTGAGTTGGACGGGGGTCCCACCAGTCAATGACTTCTGTGTTTATCTTTTCTTCTATTTTTTCTTTTATTTCTCTCTCCAATTTATCATAGGCATTTCAACAAACAGATTATGGGCATGTATGTCAGTAGCACCATGACCAGGCAAGGCCCCACGGCGGCGCACTGAGGAGCCGGCCGATACAACCGCAGCAAGGAGACGCTCAGACGACGGCCATGGTGGTCTTCTATGGTTTTCAAGGCGGCGGCGGGCTTGAGCGCAGAGGACGCCGATGTGGTGCCAGGAAGCCGATGGTGGACTCGTCCTCGCGGCCGGAGATGCCCTCCATGGTGCACGCCGGCACAGGCCCAACCAGAGCATCCCTGCACACCATCACGTTGCCGACGAACGTCGTGCAACAGCTCTAGCACCGCTCATGTGTGCTCCACTGGGGAGACCACGGGGCCTGACGTGCACTCACCTCCATTAGCCCGAGCAGGATGCCTTGCGCAGGAGACGACTCGAGGCGCGGCCTGATGCTTCTTCCGATGCCAACCACTAGTCACACCGCTGGCCACACCGCCAACCACTGGCCGTGCCCTGGTCGACCGCCCGCCACTAAGCTCAACGCTGCATCTGCCTTGATGGAGGCAGATTGAGCTCCAGCGCGGCGGCTCAGCATGAATTATAGGTGGTTGTGGCGGCCGGGCGCCTCGCCTGTGGTGGGGTGGCTCGCCGGGGTTGGGCTTTGGCAGCGGCACATGATATGGCTATGGTCGGGCGGTTTTACAGGAGGAAGAGAGAGGGGAAGAAGAGATCCATCTGACAGGTGGGGCCTTGGGCCACCTCAGCGAATTATCCACATAGGTAGGCCACATCAGCCCGACGAGTGGGACTAACTTGTCAGTTTTGCTATTTTCGCAGGCAAATAAGACAATAAGTGCCCCGTGTTACGCATTAGGTGCATTTCTGGTGGTTTTTTGTGCCCTGGCTTGAATGTCGTACCAAGTTGTTACCCTAGCCCCAAGTGTGATAGTTTTGGGTAAATAACTCATTTTCTGCGAAACTCAAAAACAAGGGAAAACAGAAACTGACATTGGGCTCTAGGTTAATAAATTAGTCCCCAAAATAATATAAAATAGCATAATCATGCATATAAAACATCCAAAATAGATAATATAATAGCATGGAACAATCAAAAATTATAGATACGTTGGAGACGTATCAAGCATCCCCAAGCTTAATTCCTGCTCGTCCTTGAGTCGGTAAATGATAAATACATAATTTTTGATGTGGAATGCTACCTAACATATTTATCCATGTATCCATGTAATTTTATTCATTGTGGCATGAATGTTCAGATCCATAAGATTCAAAACAAAAGTTTAATATTGGCATAAAAACAATAATACTTCAAGCATACTAATAAAGCAATCATGTTTGGCTATGCTCCAAAGAAAGTTATCCCTACAAAGTCATATAGTCTGGCTATGCTCCATCTTCATCACACAAAGTATTAAATCATGCACAACCCCGATGACAAGCCAAGCAATTGTTTCATACTTTTGACGTTCTCAAACTTTTTCAATCTTCACGCAATACATGAGCATGAGCCATGGATATAGCATTATAGGTGGAATAAAATATGGTGGTTGTGGAGAAGACAAAAGGAAGGAGACAGTCTCATATCAACTAGGCGTATCAACGGGCTATGTAGATGCCCATCAATAGATGTATATAGCACTATAGGTGGAATAAAATATGGTGGTTGTGGAGAAGACAAAAAGAAGGAAATAGTCTCACATCAACTAGACGTATCAACGGGCTATGTAGATGTCCATCAATAGATATCAATGCGAGTGAATAGGGATTGTCATGCAACGGATGCACTAGAGCTATAAGTTTATGAAAGCTCAAAAAGAAACTAAGTGGGTGTGCATCCAACTCGCTTGCTCATGAAGACCTAGGGCAATTTGAGGAAGCTCATCATTGGAATATACAAGCCAAGTTTTATAATGAAAAATTCCCACTAGTATATGAATGTGACAACATAGAAGACTCTCTATCATGAAAATTATGGTGCTACTTTGAAGCACAAGTGTGGAAAAAGGATATTAACATTGCCCCTTCTCTCTTTTCTCTCTTTGTTTCCTTTTTCTTTTTTTTATGGTGGGCTTCTTTGGCCTCTTTTATTTTTTGTAAAGTTCGGAGACTCATCTCAACTTGTGAGTGAATCATAGCTTCCATCATCCTTTCCTCACATGGGACAATGCTCTAATAATGATGATCATCACAGTACCTCGCGATCCAGTTTCTAATCGATTGATTCAGCGTTGCGGCGGCCTGGCTCGCGCCTCGACTCACATGGACGCCAGCGGCCCAATGCCATGCGAGGCCGAGGCCCGGCGCCTAGGAAGAGCATTTTGTTAAGAGAGCAACTAGTTAATGAGCGCTCCTTCGGGAGCCTCGCATCGATCAGCGCCACTTGGTGCACTCTCAGCCATTCGCCACGCGTCGCGCTTTGGGCGCTTTCTCCGGATTTTGTTTTTTTTGCACGCGTTTCGGCTTTTTAAACGGTTTTCCTGGGTTTTTCCGACGTGTTGGTTTTCCACCGGTCTTCCTTAGCTTTTCGAAAAAAAAACAATTTTTTTGCGCGAAGAAACGTGTTTTTTTCCTTTCGCGAGAGCCACGGTTTTGCTTTCGGGAGAGTCACGGCCATGCCTCTCGGAAACGAAAAAAATGTGGTTTCTGTTTTTTTCCTTTCGTGAGGGGCACGGGTGTGCTTTCGCGAGAGTCACGGTCGTGCCTCTCGAAAACGAAAAAACACGTTTTCTGTTTTTTTTCTTTCACGAGAGTCACAGTTTTGCATCCACGAGCGGCACGGTTGTGCTTTAGCGAGAGTCACGGTCGTGCCTCTCGAAAACGAAAAAAACGTGAGAGTCACGGTTTTGCTTCCACGAGAGGCACGGGTGTGCTTTCACGAGAGTCAGGGCCGGGCCTCTCGGAAATGAAAAAAATATGTTTTTTGTTTTTTTTCTTTCGCGAGAGTCACGGTTTTGCTTCCACGAGAGGCACGGTTGTGCTTTAGCGAGAGTCACGACCGTGCCTCTCGAAAATGAAAAAACGTGTTATCTATTTTTTGTTTCACGAGATTCATGGTTTTGCTTCCGCGAGAGGCACGGTTCTGCTTTCGCGAGAGTCACGGCCGTGTCTCTTTCAGAAAGGGAAAAAACCCGTGCTCCGGGTTTGGTTTTTTCGTCTGGTTTTTTATAAAAAAAGTTCATCAAACCTATCAACATGGGATCTAGTTTTAAAGATCTCGACGCGAGGAATCCAACGGTGAAAGCGGTTTGAGATTTGGACGCACGGTTGGAGAGATAAAACGCTTTGAATAAATGGACCTACGGAAAAAAGGAAAACTCCGAGGTTGCCACAAGTGGCGCGCTGCATGTGCGCCACTTGTCGCAACCAGGGGAGTTGGAGTGATCTTTGCAACGAGTACTCCTCAACTAGTGATTTTGTTTTGTTTTTGATAAGCCTATATAAAAATTTGGGGCCCGTAAAATTTATGGGCCCTAGCCCTGCTTTTTCGACTATGTGAGAGCAATGACCCAACCGTTTGTGAAGAAAGTGCGGGTGCTGCTGCGTTGGCCTCGAAACTTCTCGTGCTTCCAAAGAAGGTTATCACATGACACGTGCTAGGCTCCCACATTTTCGGACCCGCATGCAATATTTGAGACATTTATTGCACTGTTAGGGTTTCAACGTCGAAAATTACAAATCTATAAGGCGGCACATGAAATCATGCCTAGAAGTTGAATGGAAAATCCTATTCGATGTTTTTGCGACATGCGTAGGCCTTGTGCAGACAAGGAAGGGGCAGCCCTGCCAGAGGGGGAGGGGCAGAATTACCTCGTCGGCATGCCTGATCCAACCGTTTAAATCATCAAAAAATTGTATGATGCCGAAAATCTCGGGATCTGGCACTGCGTCATCACATAGCCATGTAGGGTGTGGTAAAATTTTGTGCGCGTTTCGGATAGGCCTCACCTGAGGCCGCTTATAAAGCACAACATCTTTAAGCTAGTCTCTGGGTATCGAGAGAGAACATGTCTGGTTTGTGAAGGAAGTGCAGGATCTTTTGCTCTGTTGGCCTCGAAACTTCGCATGCTCTCAAAGGAGTTCATCGCATGACACGCGCCAGGCGTCACATTTTCCGGACCCGCATGCAATATTTAAGACATATATTGCACTCCTAGGGTTTCAGCGCCGGAAATTACACATCTGCAAGGCGGCACATGAAATCATGCCCAAGCTAAATGAAAATCCTATTTGATGCCTTTGCGACATGCATAAGCCTTGTGCATATGAGGGAGGGGCAGGCCCCGCCACGCGGGGCAAGATTACCTTATCGGCATGCCTGATCCAACCGTTTAAATCCTCGAAAAATCGTACGACGCTGGAAATCCTTGGGATCTGGCACGACATCATCACATAGCCCCTATAGGGTGTGGTAAAATTTGGGCACGTTTTGTATAGGACTCACTTGAGGCCTCTTGTAAACTACAACATCCCTGAGCTAAGTCTCTAGGTATCGAGAAGGAAAATGTCCGGTTTGTAAAAGAAATGCGGGTCCTTTTGCTCCATTGACCTTGAAACTTCTCGTGCTCTCAAAGGAGGCCATCGCATGACACGTGCCAGCCCCCCGCATTTTCCGGACCCACGTGCAACATTTGAGTAGGGGTACGACTACGCTGCGACAGCTCTGCTTCTCCTTCCACCCGCAGGGTGCGGCCTTGCAGGGCTACTACACGCATCCTCCTTGGCCTCCTATTAGCCACATCGGCGGCCCGTGTTGGGAATGCCAGACCTGGCCGCCGGCGCTGCCGTTTCCCTGCGGCCACGTCTTCCTGTGCCGCCCATACTACAAGCGCGACATCAAGTGTCGGTGTTGCGACGGCCTGGTTCCCCAACCTGGAGCCTGATGATGGTATTGTTCTGCAGAAAGGCTAAGGTAATTGCAATAGTTCGGGATTCAAGCCAACTAAATTCCTGCTGTACTTGTAGTAGATTTTGGGATGCAAATACTTCCTTCGTTCGTTGGTGCTATACGGCACCAAGTTAGACTCTGAGGTGATATACTGGTGGTAACAAGTGGAAACTGGTGGTCTTTGATTACATTTGTCATGCGCAATGTTCAGATTTTGGCGTAGATGCTATTTTCTGCATGACAATGATCTTTTAGGGTTTATTTTGCTGCTAATCTACTTGTGCTTGGAACAGTTTACTGAAACTGTTATAATCGCAGAAACAGTTTACTGAAATTGTTCTAGTCTGGAAAATAGTTAACTGAAATTGTTTTAGTATGAAACTGATAGGTACTGGGAATTGTCTGCAACTGTTTTAATCATGTAGATAAGTAAAAGAAGATATGTTATTGCGGGAATGAATCATTATGGAACTAAAAACTCCAAATCAGTTGTTTTATCTTCTTTTGGCCTTAACATAGAAGATGGTGATGTCCGTCTGATTTAGCCCATTTCACTTGCGTCGAATAACTCTGAACAAAATTCAGGTTCCAACAATTATAATTAAATGAATCTTATTTCTACACATAAGCTAAATTCAGGTTTTGTTAATGAGCTATAATCTTGGTTTTGTTATCTTATTTTATTTCACAAAATTCTGAAATTTAGGCTGTTCATCTGCCTCCAACTGACCTTCTTTCGTGAGAATGTACCCTGGTCTTGAATCTGTTATGCACAATGTACATATGTAGTGTAGATAGTAAAAGGCCCCGTGCGTTGCAAAGGGAGAGAAAAAAATCTGCAATGGCCATGACCGCATTTTGCTGCATCACCGAGATACACTATTACTCTCAATTTCGTAAAATCATGAACAATTTGAAATCATGAACATTTTTTTAAACTCATGCACATATTTGAAATCGTGAATTTTTTTCAAATTTGTGGACACTGTAACAAATTTTCGAACATTTTTTAAATCAAGAACATTTTTTGAATTCACTAACATTTTAAACTATTTGCAAACATTTTTTAAATTGTGAACATTTTTTAAATAATTTTCTTAAATCAGCGCTTTTTTTAAATTAATGGAAAATTTTATGAAATTCATGAACATTTTTTTGATTTAACTAACATTTTTTGAATTGCATTATCATTTTTTGAATAAGCGAACATTTTATGAAGGAATAAGCCATTTTGTAAGTCACAAGCAGTTTTAAAAATTTTATAATATTTTTCCATTCATGAACATTTTTTGAATTGGACAAACTTGTTAAATTTAATTAAAATTATTTAATACATGAAATTTTGAAAAAACCAAGAACATTGTTTGATTTCTCAAACATTTGTTTTCCAAATTTTGAACTTTTTTGAATAAGCAATCATTTTTATGCAAATTCACAAACATTTTTTGAATCCAAAAACATTTTATGATTTATTAAACATTTTATTTCGAAATTATCATTTTCTGTCAGAACTTTTTTGAAACCCCAAATTATTTAAAGTGGAAAAAATGGAAAAGATAAAGGAAAAAAATCAAAACAATATAATAACATGGGCCGGTCTAAATGAGCGTGCAAAAGGGCCCGTGCGTTGCACTGTGAAAAAAATCATAATCTCCAATGGCCATGACCATATGATGCTACATCATCGAGATACACTATCACTCTTAATTTCATGAAATCATTAACAATTTTTGAAATCATGAACAGTTTTTTAAACTCATGAACATAATTGAAATACTGAACATTTTTCGAATTCGTGAACACTTTTAAATTTTTCGAACATTTTATAAAATCAAGAACATTTTTTGAATTCATGTACATTTTAATTGATCCATTTTTTCTAAAAAATTCTTCAATCGCGAACATTTTTTTTGTAAATAGGTGGATTTTTTTTTGAAATTCTCAAACATTTTTCTATTTTACAAACATTTTTTAATGCATGATCATTGGCGAACATTTTATGAATGAATAAACTATTCTATAAATTGCGAACCTTTTTTTAATTTTTAGGATATTTTCCCATTGATCAACATTTTTGGAATTGGTTAAATTTTGTTCAATTTCATCAAATTTTTTAATACAATAACATTTTTTTAAAGTATGAACATTTTTTATTTCCAGAACATTTGTTTTCAGAATTCTGAACTTTTTTGAATAAGCAAACATTTTTTATAAATTCGCGGCCATTGTTTGGAATCCACAAACATTTTATGATTTATGAAAAATTTATTTCAAAATTCTCATATTTTTAATTGTCAGAACATTTTTTAAGTCTGAAATTATTTGAAGTATAAAGAATAAAAACAAGAAAGTAAAAGGAAAAAAATATAAACATGCCGCCCAAACATGCATCGACCAAAAAGGGTGTGTCGTGTATTCTCCCGGCACGCAAAGCGTATTATAGGAGGTCCCTACTGCATGGGCCGGACCAGGTGAGGGATTCCCCTGTGTGAAACGTTTTTATTACTTATAGGTGCCATGTGTTTCTCAAAAAAAGTTATAGGTGGCATTGGTGGGTATTATTTTGCAACTTTGGGGCAATTTTCATGACGTACCGTCAGAAGCAATATCTCCTTTATTACTAGATATATAGATACTATTTTGCTCGATAAAAATATTTAGAATCTTACTTTAGTTGAGTGCTAATTTAATTGTGCTTGGATAAGGGATATGATACTTTAGTTGAGTGGTAATCTGTTTAGATTCAGTCGGCATTTGTCTATTGGCAGATTCGTATGGATTCGGCCCACCTTTGTTTTTGTTGGTGTGTTTGTAGGTATGACTCTTTTGATTGTCTCAAAAAAAGAAAGGTATGACTCTTTTAATCTACGCTTCTCTTTGCCAGTGACGGTTATTGTTCCGATTCGTGGTTTGTCTACTAGAACAGAACAAAGTTTTCAGGGTTGATGACAATGGTATCCCTTGTACTCGCTCTTCTAGGGACTTTCGTAGCGCTATTGTATTATTAATAATAGACTGCTTTTTTTTAAACAAAAGGGCTAGTAATATGTTCTAAAAATGATGATTCTAGACTTAGGATTCAGTCACCTCTTGTTCCTTTTTCCTGGTCTAATTTTGCTTCTAGAACTAGAATCCAAGATTCCTCTCACATGCTCTTCTGTTTTCCACGGTGCGATGCAGATCCAACGGCTCTGGATAACGAACAGCTCATAAGATTCCCGTGCTGCAACTGAATCAACCGGCCGAGGCACTCTACGGCGGCGACGGCGTGCGCCGCCGCAATCCGCCCCAATCCTGCGGGATCTGTCCGACTGCTCCGGCCACCCCCTCTTCAACCACCCGGACCTCCTCCAGCCGGCATACCCCGTGGGACCGGCATCCTCCGCCGCCCTCCTTCAACGCCGGTGCGTTTCTCCGCGGCGCGCGCGGATGGGCGGGCTGCAGTACGCGGAGGCGTTTCGATCAGTACCCACCTGCCGTTCAGCCGGAGTAGCCCCAGCCATGGCCGACGGGCTCGGCGGCCCCCCTCCCCTCCCCTCCATGCACCGCGGTCAGCAACCCAGCCACAACTTTCCTTTCCCCTTATTCTAATTCCGTCCAATTGGATCCCTGCGGTCATACTCAGGTTACTGAACTGTATTTTGTTACATCATTGTACGATTGTGTCCGCTAGACCACGTAATGGTTCTTCAACCAGATCCATGGAAATTTCTGGCTGGCAGTTAAAGTCAAGCAAAGCGCGATATTTTTGCATACACTCTGATTCTGTTGGTATATGTTCCTAGTATGGGCCGTTCAGTTTAGAATCTCTTCAACGCGATCTTGATTTGTATTTGTTCCTTTCCTGTAACTGGTCAAGCAGTGGATTCACTCTTAGTATTGGGCTATGGGCCATTCAGTTGGTCATTACATGGTTTTTTGTCAACTTATGAAACGTACAGTGATTCACTGATGAAAATTGAGGACCGAGCGATAACCCGGTCGTATGCGCGTACCCGCACTCGCCTGGGTTCAACTCCCAGTAGACATGGAATTCAGCCACATCAGAAAATGTTATTCCAATCAGATATCAGAAATCGGTCTGATCCTAGTCATATTGCGAGTTAGAGAGGTAAAAACTAGACTATAACAAAGAAACATGTTGTTAAGGTGACTGCATGCAAACCAACAGATTCGGCTTCCTTTGTGCACATGTTGTCTTATGCAAGGTCACACCTACTTTCTGTAAGGCATGACTTTGCCGGTCTCAAGTATTACTTTCACTTATTCGATGGTGTTCATATAGTACATTGTTGTATGGTAATATTCTGTGTAATTTCATAGCATCCTTCCAATTTTCTTTTGTTCATCAGGACATCCATGCAGGGACTTGAACTCATGGACATGCCATCATCCTTATTACAATAGACATCCTTGGCCGGCAGAAGTATGGTGACGCAAAGAACCTGGCCACCGCCTGCTCCCTGCATCAGCAAGCAAGCGACGGAGCTTCCAACAGGCGGAAATGCGTGCGTGTTTATGACACAACTGAAGTATGTACCTGATTCTGTTATTCTATCTCTTTTCTTATTTTGTTATGTTCTTACAATTCAAACATAGGTCAGGGACATAGAATACATCCTGTGCGGTTGCCATCAAAGTTGTAGTTGTAGGTTATAGTTAGGCCCTGTTTGGTTCCAAATAAGTCACCAACTTATAAGTCGAAAAGTGAAAAAGTGACTTATTTTACCAAACAGACCCAACTTATAAGTCACCCCAACTTATAAGTCATAAGTTGCTCCACCCCAACTTAAAACTTATAAGGGCATGTTTGGTTCCAATAGGTCACCTGACTTATAAGTCAGGTGACTTAAAATCAGTCATGCCTGTTTGGTTGTCATCTGACTTATAAGTCACCTGACCACACCTTCCCACCTTGTTTTTTAATGTAAAGGTGATGGGACCCACGTAAAAGGGGGTGACTTATAAGTTTTAAGTTGGGGTGAAGCAACTTATGACTTATAAGTTGGGGTGACTTATAAGTTGGGTCCGTTTGGCAAAATAAGTCACTTTTTGCACTTTTCGACTTATAAGTTGGTGACTTATTTGGAACCAAACAGGGCCTAAGTCACCCCCTTTTGCATGGGTCCCATCACTTTTACATTAAAAAACTAGATGAAAAGGTGTGGTCAGGTGACTTATAAGTCAGGTGACAACCAAACGGGCGTGACTTATAAGTCACTGGTTTTAAGTTACCTGACTTATAAGTCACTGGTTTTAAGTCACCTGACTTATAAGTCAAGTGACTTATTGGAACCAAACAGGCCCTTACTATCCTTCAGAAATAATCACGAGTTGGCCTACCATTATTGTCAGGAACGCACATTATTGTTCATATCGTGTACGTTCGTTTTTTTCCTTAAAAAAAGGGAATGCACACGATAGGGATACATCATGCACAACATCGCAAAATGCTACATAAAGGAGGAGAGTCTTACAATACATCTTGCTAAATTATAGTGTGTCTCTGTAGTACCCAAGGGTCCAAGAGAGTCTTACAATAAAATGCTACATATAACCAAAGGAGGAGAAAGTTAAATGACCAAAGAAAGTGCCAAAGCGTAAAAATCACACTGTTTTTGTTCACCTCATAAAATAAAAACTGCTTGGATTTATGTGCATTCTTTCATCCTTCTCTGTGTACTCAGAACTTTGTTCTCTTTCAATTACACTGAGAAAGCTATCCGTCTTGGTATCACGCTGTATCGGAGGATGTTTCGAAAGTTTCCTTAATCTGCTAAGCTCCTCAGACACCTCTTTCATCGAGGGCCTATTGTCACCGCACATTTCCAAGCATTGCTTAGCTAGCTCTGCTACCCCTACAACCAACTCCATGTCCTCATGACCTTTTATTTGATTGTCGAGCATATTATCAAGATTGTTCCCCTTCATAGCCAGTAGGAAACTTGACGACAGGCTCCGGTGTACCTCAGGACCATCGAGTTTCAGTGGTACCTGCCCAGTTAAGATCTCCAGAAGAACAACGCCAAAGCTATAAACATCGCTTTTATCTGTCAAGCAACATGTCTGCATATACTCAGGGTCCAGATAACCACATGTCCCTTGAACCATTGTGACGAACTGAGCGTTGTCAGTTGGTGCTAATATAGATGCCCCAAAATCTGATACCTTTGCCATGTAATTCTCATCAAGAAGGATGTTAGAGGTTTTCACATCACCATGTAAAATTGGTGGGTTTGCATAGGTATGTAAAAATGCAAGCCCCTCAGCTGCCTCATTGACGATCCTTAGAAGAGAACTGAAAGAGAGGTGCAGTTTCCGGCTCTTGCCATGAATAAGATCGAAAAATGTTCCTTTTGGGATGAACTCATATACTAGCATGGGGACTTCCACCTCAAGGCAACACCCCAATAGCTTGACAATGTTCTTGTGATTGATCTGGGAAAGAATCAGTATTTCTTTGCCGAATTCCTTCTTCTGCCTATCATCAACCAATGCACACCTTTTAATTGCCACTGGAGTGATATCCTTAATTATTCCCTTGTACACAGTGCCATGGCCTCCATGTCCAAGAATCTGGCTTTTGTCAAATTTATTTGTTGCTTGTTCCAGTTCTGCTTCACTAAACACTGTAAATGAAAGTCCCTGATCTGATTTCATCTTCTCAAACAATAGCATCCCTCCGTGCTGCTGAAAATACTGATTTTTGACGTTCGCAAGCTTTCTTCTCTCAAATATTACATGTATGCAGTAGATGATAATCACCAGAACGACAGCGCCAATGCTAATGCCTGCAAAAATCAACATGAAAGGTGTTTATGTTAGTCAAATTGATCCCACAGTGTATATACTAAAAGCATGGTAAAGTTTACTTGATGTGGTAAAATTGGCTAAAGGACCGTGATGAGATATGCTTATACCTTCTAAAAAATGCACGGATGCTTGTTTCTGGACTTACTTTTTTTTCAAGTTTCACCATTTCATTTCTTTATTTTAAAGCTTCCTCAGATAGACTTGTTGCGTGCCTAACACAAGGAAACACACCACTGTGTGCTTTGCTCGTTGAGCCCTCTTTTACTAAAGGTGATTAATATATATACCAGTTGGCCATTGTTTTCTACACAAGAATTAAGCAAATGCTGGAAACATCTAGTGGTTTACCTATGATTAGGGTGATGTCTGGGTTACAAGATTTTGTTTCCATTACGAACTTTCTGCCTGGAGGACATGAACAGCGATACCCTCCTATAGTGTTGTGGCATGTTGTAGACTTTGGGCATATACTTGAATTCTTCTCACATTCACTGGCATCTGCAACAACAAAGAACCAAATTATTTGGGACCAAGTGATTGATTGAATAGGCATATGAGTACGGAGTACCAACAAATACTAATTTTGAAATGCCATAATGAGTGTAACGTGTGCCATTCTTCCACCAAAGTGAACATAAATTACATTGATGGGGGAAAAAGAAGCAAAACAGATTGTAAACTCAAGTAAGTAACGATGTTTTCCTTACAAACTATCAATATGAAAGGATGATGTGCACCCTGTATTACTCCTCATAAAACGATTGTGCATGATCTAAAGATGCACAGGGAGCAAAGAACTGAACTTGCCTCTGCATCCGTCAAAGAGGTAAGGGTTCCCTTCATATCCGTCGGCGCAGTTGCATATATAACCTGGGTCGTTGGTTGAGTCCACACACATGCTATTCCTGCTATGGCACGCGTAAGAAGGCATGTCTCTCGCCATTTCACACGTTGCATTTCCAATCGCCCAGTCCAGCACCAGCGGCTTCTGCCCCTTTTCGGTATCATTGAACCTTGTAGTGGTTATGTACTCCGAGCTGAAACTAAATATCTGTGTCTCCACCACGGCAGCATAGCTGCATTGGTTGAAAAGCGTAGTATTGGAATCATCATAAACATCAAAGAAACTGAATCTATAGCTCCTTAAACCCTTTGGTATATCATTTTGGCAGCAGCCTGCACCAACACAAGAACCGTTTGTCAGGGCTGCCGGGCTCTCACACACCGCTGCGCACGCTGTCGTGTATCTTGTAGTGCTTCTGAAGTCATTGATGTATGCAAGTGTGTTGCAGCCAATAACTATGAGCATGTTGTGTACATGGGAGAAGCGGTACGGACTTCCCGAGAAGTCAAGGGACCAAGCATTCTGTTCCATTGATCTTGTACTTGTATTGTAGCAGTACGTTGAGACGGGCGTGGAAACTCGGATTTGACCATGGGGCACCGAGATGTCCAGAACCTCCACGTTCTCAATGACCATGAACGGCTTGGCGATTCCATCGGCAGTCCTCGGGCAAATGATCTCGAAGCCTTCCATAGCACAGCCAGCACCAATGCCGAATGGGTAAGGGATGTCGACGTCACCACATCGCGTTTGGCATCCGGGGCCAGGCTGCGCTGATGTAGAGGCTAGGTGCAACATGACTGCAACAACTACCAGTAGCTCGAGCTCCATGTTACTTGCCTGAAACTGGAGTTGGCAAGAAGATTCTGCTGCACAGCACTACAGGAAAAGAGTAAAAAAAATCAGTGAGCAAACTAATGGCCATTCAATTCAACTCTGAAAGTTGTAGGCAACACTTCCTGTGTACTTTTCATTTTTCTGTTGTCAAAATATTCCTGAAAATTTTAGCATTGCTGAACAAATTTTAACAATGATTTGTAAATGCTCTGAAAATTTGAGTTGAGCTTGCAGTCGTAATATATAAATGACAAAAATATATATTAATGCTAGATGGCCTTTTCATCTTTTGTTTAACTGTATGCATGTCTAGATTCGAATTGTGCAAAAAAAAAATCTTGCCTTTGGATTTCTGGAACTAAATTAACATGCATGACTGTATGTGCCTTGCGCAAATATGAAGGCCGTGTTTCTTAGTTGTAAGGTCTTGGATGTTTGCACAGTAAACAGTCTAAATTTTTTACTTCTTAAATACAGACAATCCTTCGCGGGAAGATTTTGCTGCTGTCCAGGCCATCTTGAAGACTTTGGTGATGCATCTGGTCTGTTAACTTAACATCGCGAAGAGTGTGGCTTATCCTATCTCCTATGCAGAGTGATTTTGGTGGAGTACAAGCTATTTGCCTTGCTGGTATCTGGGTATGCCTCTAAGGTTCAGAAAGCCGAGGAGAACCGAGCTACAGCTGATTGTGCTTGACAAGGCTGCTGGCAAGCTCTCGCCATGGAAAGGGTGCCTTCTCATCAGGGCTGGGAGACTGGTGCTTATTAGCTCGGTGGTCACTGCAACTGCTACCTATTTTCTATCTGCCTTCCTAGAGGAACAAATGGATGATGAAAAAGATGGACAGGCTCAGAAGGAATTTTCTCTGGGGAGCTGATGACCAAAGAGACCATGGAAGGGCACCCAGACTCCATGCGATGAGGCTGACCAACGCCAGGGGCTCGATTTCAGAACTCCAACGCTAGAGTGTGCTCAATTGTTTCCTTGGCTTCCCCAATCGGGGGATGGTGGAGGAGGATTTGCTCGGCTCGCCGAGGCGAGGAGGAGAGATTACTCTGTAGGCATACACTGCCTGGCAGCTGTGGAAAGAGCGAAAGAGGAGGAGGTAGTTGCGGTCGTCTTGGCAGGTTTCGTTAGCTAACTGCAAACAGCTTACACTACTAGCAGACTTGACTAGCAGCGTCGTCGAGAAAGGGGAACGGTGAAAATCCAGAATCGATCAGTTTCGAGCAAAAAGTACCTGTGTATGTAGCGATCCAGCGCGCTTCCAACTGAAGAGGGCCGCGGCGGTAGGCAACAACTCTGCTCATGAACTCATCTTCAACAGAATGGCCGTGTTTCAACTCTCTTTTGTTTCCCCTAGGAAAGAAAAAGAGAAAGGAATAGGGCCATTTTTCTACTGGCCTCTTCAGAGTGGAGACTTAGCCAAACTGCATCCGCCCGTTTCGTTTGCCGGGCGGCCAAATGGCAACAGCTCCCCTGACTTGTCTCCATGGAGGTAACGACCGAAATTATGACTTGTATAATGGCAGTGGAGTGTGCTCATCTGCTGGCGACAACTCTATCAACACTTGAATATAAACATGTCAGTGGTAGCTACACTCCAAACACATATACTACATCATAAACACGGGACTCCCAACACTATCGACACTATGAATGCTGTTGCTGATGCAAGATTAGTAATCAAGCTTCTTTTTGCATTTTTTTTCTCTCTGGAAAGATCCGGATATGAAGCATTTTTTTAACCTTAGGCGAATGATGGGTTACCGGGTCAACAACCTTGCAACGCCGGTGAGCTCATCGGTCCGCCCTGCCTCCGGTGGCCCTTGTAGATGCGGGAGGTGTGGTGGACACGGCTCCTCGCCCGTGAGTGGGGAGATAGTTCATAGGTTAGGCGTATGTCAACAACATTTCGCGGTGATTGTGTCGCCATACAGAATAAGGTGCCCTCGACCTTTTCCTCGTGCCGGCGGGGCTTTGTGGTGCCGGATTTGGTTCTCCAGATCTTCTCCACCTTTGTACAGCAGTTGGTCGCAGTCATCCGTTGTTTGTCTTATTTATATACTACTCCCTCTGTTTCTCAATATAAGACTTTTATGGATGTATATAGACATAATTTATAGATTCACTCATTTTGTTTCATATATAGTCCGCATTGAAATCTCTAAAAAGACTTATAGTTAGAAACGGAGGGAGTATTTCTGTGCTACATCCTCTCAATTAGGACATCATAATAGATCATACGACGAATGTTTCATTTAGGGGGAAATCCAGATTGTCATACATCTTAAAATAATTGATCCAATTCATCATTCAATTATATTACATTTGCAGAAGGATGATGTAACAGAAATCACATAGCATATACGCACTGCCAAAACCTATGCTCGGGTCGATGACGGAAATATGTAAATAAATTGAAATTCATGGTTTCAAAAAAATGTTTGTGAATATGGAAAAATGTTCACAACTTTAACAAAATGTTCATTAGTTTATAAAAATGTTCGCGACTTTAAGAAAATGTTCACGGACGATGAATTTGAAAAAAAAAAGTTTGTGAACAATGAATATGGAAAAATAATGTTCGTGGCTTTAAGAAAATGTTTGCGAATGATAAATTTTATTAGAGAAGAAAATATTTTCATGAACAATATATTTGAAAATATGTTTGCGGACAAAAAAAATCGTGAATATGAAATAAATGTTCGCAACTTTTAAAAAGTTTCACGAACAATAATTTTAAAAATACGTAAGCGAACCACAAATATTGTTTGCGAATATCGAAAAAATGTTCATGAATGAAGAATTTAAAAAAATGCAAATAATGAATTTGAAATACAATATTCATGATTTAAAAAAATGTTTGTGAATGATAAATTTTAAAAGAAAAGAAAATATGCTCGCAAACCACCAATATTGTTTGCAACAATAAATTTCAAAATATGTTCACGAACCACAAAAAATGTTCGCAAATATGGGGAAAATGTTCGCGAATGATGAATTTGAAAAAAAGATTCCACAAATTTCATAAATGTTCATTATTTTCTAAAACAATAGTGATTTTCAAATTTTTGTGAATTTAAAAATGTTCACGGATTTACAGAAATGATTGAGTTAAAAAACTGTTCATGAATTTGATAATATGTTTATGAATTTACAAAATGTTCATTAATTTAAATGTTCGAGGTTTCAAAAAATGTTCACAAATTGTGAAAAAAATGGTCACGGCTTTAAAAAAAATGTTCTCAACCGAGAATTTTGAAAATGTGTTCATTGGAATTTATTTGAATTTATTTTCATATTTCTGTCACTGCTTCTCTTCCAAACCCCGTCATATCCCGTGGATCAGAGGCATGCGGGTGCATAGGTGAGCTTCCCCGGCTGCCGCGGCGACCTGCAGGCAAAGGGCGACACCCTCGTCATCGTCATATAGGTTTCTCTCAAGCTCTGAACCCCGTCGCCTCCATAAGCTTCTAGAACCTTCTCCCCCTCCCCCCGCCACTCGCTCCTGCTCCGCTCTGCTCTGGATCCCATGGCCGACGCCCTCCCAGGTACGCGCGCCTACCTCTCATCTCCTCTCCCTCGTAAGCAAGGATTTCCCTCTTAATTTCAATCTGGCCCGCCGCTGCGGCTCGGAGCAAGGTGCGGGGCTTCCTGGAGGCCGCGTGCTTCGGCGACCTCGAGGCCCTCCGGAGTAGGTCCCCCGCTCCCTCCTTGTTTACTCCGGGCACAGCTTGCTCACCTGCTTGCTTTTGTTTTGTTGCTGGTGTTGGCCTTGGTGCAGAGTTTGGCTCCACGCTCGACGAGGAGGGGAAGGGCGCGGCCGCAGTGGCCGCCGGCGTGCGGGACGCCAACAAGCGCACTGCGCTGCACTTCGCCGCGCGAGAGGGCCAGACCGAGGTCTGCAGGTTCCTCATCGATGTTCATGATTTAAAAAAAATGTTTGTGAATGATAAATTTTAAAAGAAAAGAAAATATGTTCGCAGACCACCAATATTGTTTGCGAACAATAAATTTCAAAATATGTTCACTAACCACAAAAAATGTTCGCGAATGATGAATTTGAAAAAAAGATTCCACAAATTTCATAAATGTTCATTATTTTCTAAAACAATAGTGATTTTTATTTTTTTGTGAATTTAAAAATGTTCACGGATTTACAAAAATGTTAGAGTTAAAAAACTGTTCATGAATTTGATAATACGTTTATGATTTTACAAAATGTTCAGTAATTTAAATGTTTGAGGTTTCAAAAAATGTTCACAAATAGTGAAAAAAATGGTCACAACTTTAAAAAAATGTTCTCAACCGAGAATTTTGAAAATGTGTTCCTTGGAATTTATTTGAATTTATTTTCATATTTTTGTCACTGGCCGTTACCTTGTGGGGCCCATGTCTGACGTGTCATGGGTCAACGGCGCCAGCTGGCCGGTCTGGCGTGGTCGAATAGATTTTGGACCTGAATGACACACTTACTGCACTTTTAAGACCTAGATGCTGATTTTCATAGTTTAAGTTCCTATATGACACCACTGAAATAGATTAAGGACCAACAATGCACTTCACTCAACAAATGAGGCTAGACTTTGACATAACAACTTACCAAAGGAATCATAAAAAGAATTTATTTTGATTTTTCACCTCAAAACATATGTATGTGAACTATCATCATATTTTGATTTTTATCTGTGGGCTACACAAAAAGAATCAAATACGTGGATAAGAATTGGACTTTCCATTTCACTCCGTAGATAAATATTGTACTCTCCGTAGTAAAGGTAGTACTTTCACGGCCTGCACTCCATTTCACTCCCACTTTCACTCCCACTTTCCTCAGATCGAGTCTGCCACATCCCGCATCTACAAGAAAAAATAAATCCGGCGTCGCATCGGCGAGTATGGCGAGATGAGCAGCCTACGCCGCTGTTAGAATAAATCCGAGGCATACCATCGATCATCCAAGGACCAAGCAATCACACGAGCATAACACCGAGATTTGTTAACGAGGTTCACCGATATGGCTACATCATCGGGGCCTGATTATGGGCGCTCCTCCCCATAACACCGTCACAATACCGCACCCGGTCGCCCTGAACACCGGCACATGCCACCGGCTTTCCCTGTGTTCCGGTGCTATTATATTGGCATAGGTTACATCGTGTGTCTACCCGCGCTATATATGAGAGACCTAGCATACAAGTGTCCTATTAGGACACAACTTCACATCCTATGTACACACAATACAACTCCTAGTCCAACTGTAAACTACCTTGTACACAATATTCGACACAACTCTAACAAACTTCACCTTGGCGAATATTCTCCACCACCTTGAATTCATCCATGCGTCAAATTTCCATGTACATTGGACTTGAGTTTATCCCATGAGTACCGCTGCTACTTCAAAGACTTCATGTGACTCCACCTGCAACTTGTAGTCCCTCCTTTTCCTAACCACAGTCAACACTCGAGCAAAATTAAGTTCCTCTTTACTCTAGTCTGTGCTCCCAACTTTCAGAGTATCCGTCAACATTATCACACACTGATCACTGACCTGCATGAAAGTGAACAACTCACATATTGGGTGTCACACATAGAGTTACCTGAATTCAACATCACCGCTCCTTTCTTGACCGCCTGTCTGAAACTTAAAGGAATTTCACCGTTGCTTATAGTCATCCCGAGTCAAATTCGCAGTTGTCTCACCACATGTATGAGCACCAGAGCCCTGGCCCGTCTCCATGTCCCGTGCATACCGCATGCCTCGTCGCTATTATCGCGTCGAGCCTCCGCTGTCCCAGTCGAGTCTCAAAGATAACGAAACCACACCACTCAACCCCCACTGCAGAGTACCACCGATCATCACCGACCGATGACGAATTTCACACTTCCATCAGACCATTGGGCTCCAGTCCGAACTGCGTGTCACTCGCTTTTTTCCTCTTGTTGAATAGGCTTCGATTCTCTGGATCCTTACACCGTAGCCCCTCAATCCAGCTCCACCTTCAACATGACTCCATGGTAGATGATCAGTCCACCCTCGCGCCTCGTCGACTTCAAGCTCCGTGTGTACATCACCTTGAATCAACCCCGCGCCATAGTCTTGTCGAAGCCATACAAGTCCTTAGACCTGTGCCACGTGTTTCCACGCCCCAGAAGTCGGTCACCATCAGCACCACGCTCATATGTCGCTGTCGCCGATCTCACCACCGTCTTCTGTACCAACCGACTCACGTCGATCCGTCAGACTATCTAGTCCAACCAAGCCGAACTTCTCCGACTGCATGACACGCTCGAGGCTCCCAAATCGTCTTCCGCGAATTTTCATCCATCACATGATAATTCCATCTTAGCTGTCATGACTTCCCGCAATGCCTTCAAGCATCTTTGTTGTGCCAACAATCTTTCACCTATGTCTGCCATAACCCAAGGTTTTCAGTTCCGATGAACTTCTTCACCTCAAACTTGGTACCCGATAGCGCCATGGTTCTTCATATGGCTGACCCTGTGAAAAATCATCCGAGCTTCCCACGCAATGCCCAAGTACACAATCGTGGGTACTGCTAGTAGCCAACTAGTTGATCTTCACGTGAAGGCTCATGTCCAGGCACAACTTCCCAATGCGTAGCTCTTGCCTTTTCTGCCAATGCCATGCTATTCCAAGGGATGTGTATTTCTTGATGGATTTTCCTCCGCTCAAATTGATCTGTTGTGTGCCTCTGTTCGCATCAGCCAAGGACTCGGTCCTCTTCTTTTTTATCCAAAACAAATCTCGTAGGTATGGTTGTTTCCAATTGCACCACACATCTCGCTAGAATCTGCACGTCCCGTGACCGGAGTCCACGCTCAACTGCCCCTGCGCACGTCCTTCCGCCGCTTGGGCTTGTCCGCCTTGCCACGGGCCACGTACCAATCTCGCCGACTCCGAGTACTCAACTCGACGTCCACGCGATGGTGACCCACACCGATTCTTCCGATCTCGTCAACGATAATTCTTTTGCGATATTTTCACCTCTAGATCAACAATCCATATCCTCTTCGTAATCTTGCTCTGATACCACTTGTTAGAATAAATCTGAGGCATACCGTCGATCATCCGAGGATCAAGCAATCACACGAGCATGACACCGAGATTTATTAACGAGGTTCACCGATATGGCTACATCCCCGGGGCCTGACTATGGGCGCTCCTCCCCATGACACCGTCACAATACCGCACCCGATCGCCCTGGACACCGGCACATGCCGCCGGCTTCCCCTGCATTCCGGTGCTATTATTTTGGCATAGGTTACATCGTGTGTCTACCCCCGCTATATATGAGAGGCCTAGGATACAAGTGTCCTATTAGGACACAACTTCACATCCTATGTAAACACAATACAACTCCTAGTCCAACTGTAACCTACCTTGTACACAATATTCGACACAACTCTAATAGCCGCCGCCACTCCTTGCCGGCGGCGGTGCCACCGCTAGAGGACGACAACCTCCTCTCCGAGATCCTCCTCCGCCTCCCCCCACAGCCGTCCTCCCTCCCCCGCGCCTCCCTCGTCTGCAAGCGCTGGCGCGGCCTCGTCTCCGATCCAGGCTTCTGCCGCCGCTTCCGCCGCCACCACCGCCGCAACCCTCCCCTCCTCGGTTTCTTCCAAGTAGACCATGGGCTCTCCTTCACACCTTCCCTCAAGGCCCCGGATCGTGTCTCGCCCGAGCGCTTCTCCTTGCAACACGAAGGTCGTGGCGACCGCTTCGCCCCCCTTGGACGCCGCCATGGCCTCGCACTCATCTTCCTTGGGAAGCCTCTACAGCTCCTTGTGTGGGACCCCGTCACCGGCGACCAGCACCGCATTGCCGTCCCCCCGAGGTTCGACATGAAAAGATCCCCAGTCAGCGGGGCGGTGCTTCGCGCTGCCGGAGACGCCCACCACTTCCATGTGGCCTTGGTAGGCAACAGTGAGAGACAAATTACGCAAGCGGTCGCCTGCTTTTACTCGTCGGAAACCGGTATAATCTGAGGATCCTGCCCATTTTAGCATCGCGATTTCTATGACCCAGCCTGGTGTGCTGGTTGGGGGTTCTCTTTACTGGTTGCTTAGTGGGGGTTCGGATGGGATCCTTGAATTTGATATGGATAGGCAAAGACTAACTGTGATACCTATGCCAGTAAATGACCTCAGGTTTTTCCAATTGTAGCTGATACGGGCAGATGGCGGTGGAATTGGTCTCCTCATTTTATCAGGCTTTGGTGCCCAATTTTGGAAGAGAAGGACCAATAGTGATGGTGTTGCTTCATGGGTGTTGGGAAGAACCATTGAAATTGACCAGCTACTTCACTTGGAAGCAGAGGAGATGGGGACTCAAATGATACTAGGGTTTGCTGAGGACAATAATGTGGTTTTCTTGTGGACAATTGACGGTCTTGTCATGTTACAGCTTGAGTCACTACAGTTTGAGAAAGTCTTGGGAACCAACATCATCGCTTACTATCACTCATTCGAAAGTGTCTATACTGCATGTAATATCTTGGTTTACGTCATGGGTATGCTAAAACCAAGTTAATTTTTGATAATTGTTTGATGTAATACAGTGCACACACTTCCGTGTTAAGCTATCAACTTTAAGTAGTGTCATATCGGGGTTTTTTGTGACTTGATGACCTTTCAACGTATGGTGATACTGTGCTGCAGTGTTCTGCTCTGACGCCTACATGCCGCGGTCTTATGTAATATTATGATCTAGAAAATATCTTTTAGTGGTATGTAATTTAACGTACGTTCTGTAGCCAGGAAGTGGGCATTGCCTAATGTTAACTTCACTCTGTAATGTTTGTGGTTCAAGTCAGAGCTAGCAAACTGTAATTATCACTTTATTATATAAATACCAATACATACAATAAAACAATGAATACCAAGATTTGCAAATTATTTGTGTTATAATTGAACAAAATTTGACTATTGCTTGCATATTGACATCTGCAGGAATTGAATGGTTTTAGTGCATAGCTGCAGTCCAGTTTGTCTCTCAAAATAAGACAACATAACATTGTGAAGTTGAAGATAACTACATGACCACTAGCTTGAACCAACTGACATGTCTAGGTAGCTCAATAGATACATTGGAAGCTTAAAGATAGCTCTGCTTTTTTCATTCAATATTGTTTTCTCATTCTACTAATCTTAAACTCATAATGATGAATTTATTTGAAATATAAAAATATTTTTTCCTTTTTGTCACTTTTATGAGAGTCCCTGCTGCAAGTAGCAAGTCATTTTCTACCACAGGGAAAACTAATAAATTCATTTCGTTTTAGGCTAAATTTACTCGGAAGATTATATTTCTATGTTTCCAATATGGTGGGGAATGAACGTAGTAATTCTGGATAACTGTCTCTTCTGACAAGCTAATAATAGTCTGAGTGATAATCAGTTTCTGCTCTTTTGTTTTTGGAATATTCGTTAAATTTGACAAGAGGTCTGGTTTTGTTTATCTTTTCTTCGTGCTGCCTCAAATCGATTTCTTTTTTTCTTCCAAACTACAACTGTGAGCTTATCTAAATATCCTGATATGTCCTCATATCTGTTTGGCTTTTTGTTGGAATGTCGTTGGTTGTTTGACTTTGCATGCTTGCAGAAACAGGCATTGGTGGTGGACATGATGGAGCTGATCTTTTGCACAAGACATGAGATTTTTTTCCGGTTAGATATGATATTGTGATGGGTTGAGCAGGTAAGCTTGTTTTCTGCAAGCAGGTTCAGGCACTTGAACTCTTCTTAAACAAAATGTTTTGCTTTCCTTTTTACTGCTATTTCTCAAGTACCCTCTCCGTCCCTAAATTCTTGTCTTAAATTTGTCTAGATATGGATGTATCTAACACTAAAACGTAACTAGATATATCCGTATTTAGACAAATCTAAGACAAGAATTTTGGGACGGAGGGAGTACAAGAGAGGACCCAGAGTTTCTCTATGACACTTTGCTTAGCTGTTGCTCAACTGGGCACCTGCCACGCTCTCCTGGCAGGCTATTTATTTGATCTTTTCGGGACACCATGCTTTCTCATCCCTTCATTAGCAGCTCTCCATTCTCTGTATCATGCCTTCACCCACCTCCCTTCTCTCTTGTTTGATGATGTTCTGTCCCCTCTCTATTGGATATGCTCAGTAGCGGAGCCAGAAAAATCAGACGAGGGGGGCCGAGTACTGCTAAACCTTGTTGGGGCAGGCCAATCCATCAAAAAACACCATTTTAGCAGAAAAATAACGGTTTACTATTTATACTAGGCTTAAATTAGTGCTCTTTCACTTTCCTTGTTCATCGACCTGCCTTGCTTTCAGTTACCTTCTCATTAGTACTCTCCTAGTTCCTTCTGTTAGTGCAGGTTCTCCTTCTAGCTCCTCTGCTGACTGATGACTTAGGACCCTTCCCCTTTTTGTGCATATGTTTGTGCCTGCTCATAGATGAGAATGATGCCATGTTTAGTGGTAACATAACTAAATACATCATGTTTCATGTGCTTCATTGAGGCTCTTTTGTTTTTCTTCTACCATTTGCTACATTGCATTTGGTTATTTTCATGGTTATGGATATATCAAGTCCTAATTTGATTTGTATGTTGTTCCCTCTCATTTGATTTATACTTTCTTTATTTATATGTATTTATAGCTATGCCATTTTCCCATTTCACATTGGATATGATATTTGCGATCATTGCGGTACCTAGTGAAATAATGACTACTACAGTAATTGAAGAGCATGCTTTCAGTAAATACTACACCCTCTGTTCCTAAATGTAAGATTTTTTTTCAGTTCAAATTGAACTGCAGAAACGTCTTACATTTAGGAACAGAGGTAGTACTATTTATCATTTTGCTTGCAGTTATTGCAGTTTTATGGATGATTGTTCTAATGCTAACTGGTTTGCTTAAATATTTTCTCAGAATATCTGTCAATGTTTGTCTAACTGGCATGTGCATTATCACTATTTGTAGTAGCTATGTTTTGTTGGCAGTATATTTTCTCCACATTTGGTCATGTTAAATGTCCAATACTTCATATTAAATGCATGATCAAAATGGCCAGATTCATCATAAATTTTACTTTCATCATGAACTGCATCTTTACTAACACTAGTAGAACGCCCGCACGTTGCCACGGGCTTTTTCCCTTTATGATTGCACCTACAAATGTGGAAGCCCGCCATAGTATTCCATCTGAGTGATAAATATATAATTTCACATGTATAAAAAAAATTGAAATCCACTCCACTTACAATGTAATTTGACGATGTATACAAAGAAAGCACTAATAATTACTCCCGTCGTAACGTTTTGTGATCTACACTCTCTTTTATTTCTTTGCCGAGGGAGAATCTACTATAAACTAAGATCTACTTGTTGCTTGACAAATTCCTATAAAACGTCGGGAATATTGTCTTTTGCTTCGCCCGGATGGTACTTCTACAAGTATAGTAAAATTTTCATTCTCAATTCATAACCATGCTGCACGAGCAATATATATAATTAGCATGAAAATTTCATGTGGAAGATGTATGAATGTCCAACATAGAATACTCATCATGCATTGTATACAAAACCTGGTTATATATTTTGTGACCATATATACAATGAGTGTCTCACATTATCTGGATGCCCCTCTATGACTCTGCCATGGTTCCCTCCACGGTGTGTAAACTGAGCATAAACTTTAACCTCCCAACATTTCCACACATGACTAAGGAAATTAAATGAAATAAAAGTTAAGACTTTTTAGTGATGTTTCTTCAAAAAAAAAGATGGCAAACAGTAGGGGAACCCCCTACTGTGTAATTTTCACTAAAATGAAGGAGGGAAAAGGGGATGAATGTACAAAGTTACATAATTACATAGGGGTAGAGGATACCCCTAAAAGAAAAAGGAAAATTATAGTATAAGGATCAAGAGCTCAAGACATAGAGGAAATCCAAGCACTCAGAATGGACTTTGGTTTAACTCTATGTGACCAGAGCCATCCAGACAAAGATGCTTGCTTCCCTTAAAAAAAATCCAAGCATTCACCTATTTCCAAATATTCCACAACACAAAAGAGATGATCTCCAAGAAATAAGGGCCAGCAAAATTGTCTTTAGCTATCTGAAAAAGAGGCATACTATCTAAACTTGCCCCTAGGAAATATCATACGTCACCAACACTGCTGAGCAAACCTGCAATTAAAAAAAATAAATGTTCCCCGGCTTACCATCATCTCTCTAAGTGTACGACTTCCGGGAAAAAGATATGCATCCTACAGAATGTATAAGTTGTATGTTTTCTATTAGATGCGACGAGACCAGCACAGCTAAAAAATATGCAACAACTTATTATTTTGCTACAACAAAGATAGTGTTTTTTGTGACAGCAAGAAACATAAATAAGAACACCTACAATGTGTATATATATTAGAAAATCAAACTAAGACAAAGACATGATTAGCCGCCCTCTTCCTTAAACTTCTCCTATTTCATTCTACTTGAACTGAAAGCTTGTATGCACCCATACAGCTGAATACAATGGCAAGAGCATGATTGCAAACTGTTGTTTGAACATGACCTGGGCCTAAAAGGAACTCATCATTCTTAAGTGCTTCCTAAAGATACCTAAGAGCAGTACTCATATTGCTCGCATCCTGGTACATCATCACCACATTTATAAGAGGTGCTGCAACATCTAGATGATCAGGACCTAATGCTAAACTCAGCACCAGAAATGTACGGGACATGTGTCGCAGCGCAAGTTCGGTTTGATTGAACCCATGATAGAACTACTGCTACAAAAAAGTAGACAACTCATAAATGTAACATCCAAAGTTAGATTTTCAAAAGGCTATTGCTTTTTAACCAAGAAATTGGGCCTTCCACTCTTGCTTTTCAATTTTTGGTTTCAAATTGAAAAATAAGTTCATTTAATGGCAACATGAATCGACGGCCATTACAAAGAACAAGCACAAATAAACTTAATCAAAGTACATGCCTCTATCTGGACGGTATAGACCAAGGCATCGCTCATTTATGTTACGCTCTCTGTGTTGCTGCACAATTGCTCTTGCTGGGTCGCCCGTATGGTACAAAACCATAGCAAAGGTACTTGAGGCAAAACAATACGCATAAAGAGAAGGATTTCAATAGAAGTTTGTTCGCAAAAAGAAATTGTTAATACGTTCACAGTAACAAAGCAGATAAGTTGTTTCAATTAGGAATGTCGTTTCATAGGAAATCTTCTTATCTACTCATCTTCATAGTAACTCGCATATTTGCAGACAGACATATGATATTGCAATATATTCTTAATAATGTCTCTCGTACTGGTTTATCTAAGAAACATTTCAAACAATACATTTATAGTAAGCATGGTCAACACAAATCTGAAAATTGTGTTCAAGAGGGTTTAGGATCTCAACATATGAAATTTCCTGGTAAAAGAAAATACAAATAATAAATCATGTATGAGTAAGTTTGTACGTTACCGATAATAGTTCGCATCATCCTTGTGCATGGGACCATTGATCTGCAATACGCATTGATCAGGAGTAAATAACAGAAGTTCGGAGGATTCTCATGCTAAGATAGATGTATTATACCTGTTGAAGTAGGGAAAAAGCTTCAAGAAAATAGTGCATAGGCGGATAGGCCTCATTTAGGGTTCCTTGAAATGCATGAACAAGAATTTGCAAAATTCATACATTGAAATATTAAATAGGTATACAAGTCAGTTAGAACAAACGGTATACGAAATTTATATACCTCAGCCATCCGGATTTTCCCGGCTTCCATAAGCTTCTTTGCATCAGTACAGGTAGGAACTGAGTGCTTAACATCTGGTTCCAACCTATTAAATGAAGAATATTTGGTATGTCAAACAAATAAGATGGCACCATAATTTTGAGAGGCACTATATACTACGTGGAGCATGATTCTAAAAACAGGCCAACATTTTGTAAAAGAGAAAGTGATGAGAAGAGCAACGGAAACTCATAACAACATAAAATTTTCTCTTTATCAAGACCAAACCAAGCATCACCCGACAAATATAATTATAATGTAAGTCTGAACGTAGCAAACCTTTTGGCAAAGGTTGTGGAGAACTGTATCTCTTTTAGCCCCAACCCTCGCATCATCTGACACTTCAAACAAAAAAAACGAAGTCTGTTAGCCATAGTGTTTGATAAAAAAACTGAAAACGTAAAGAAATAGTAACTGCCCATACTTGGTATTTATGTTTCACGAGTATCAGACCAAACTCCGTCAGATGTTAGCCGGGAATATGCAGATTGACCCTTTCTTGAAGAAGCTGACTGACTTGATTTCTAAATGTATACCAACAAAAGATTAAAATACTCCCTCTGTTCCTAAATGTATGATATTTTGGTAGTTTAATTTGAACTACCAAAACTTCATATATTTAGGAACAGATGGAGTAGTAAACTAAGCTCCAGATAAAGTTCCACAGTGCATAGCAACGTCAAAGGATTGCTTGTGATTGGATAGCATACTGCAGGCTGCCAGTACTACTTTTAGGAACAGATGGGTTTTGCCAGCAGGCAGCCCGCAGTCCAAAACTTTGCCAAAGAAACAATCAAGAAATGAGCAACAGCAGGTGCAATATTATGGTCTGGGCTTTGCCTCATTATGTCCTGGAGTAGGACGAGTGCATGATGGTTAATAAAATAATATTTTAACACCATAACTGAGTTGAACATAGCAACAAATTAAAAACCTGTGAATTTGAGATTCCTATGACAGAAAGAATTACACGTGACTAATCATCTTATGACATAATTATGTGTGTTAGACTTTGTAACGTAGCCCAACTGTGTAATATGTATCATGTATCATTATAAATATATGTGATAGGCCACCCCTAGAGGGTTGAGCCAGTTCCCACAAATCCTACGTCTAATATGGTATCAGCCTAAACCTAGGACCTACTCCACCTCCGTCTCAGCCGCCGCCGCCGCCGCGCCCCAAACCCTAGGGCCGCCGCCGTCGCCGCTGCAATGACTGCTTCCGCCTCCAACTCTGCCAGCTCCGGGACCATACCCGCAATGCTGGCCGTCCTGCTGAATCTTCCTGCCCGCACTGGTGCCTCGCCGACGCCGCACTTCTTCGGCACCGCGGCGGTGGGTTCGCTGTTTTCCGCCCCGATCCCGCCGTCTCCTGCGCCGTCGACCGTGGCGGCCTCCCCCGCCGCGATGTTCGCGCCACCGGCGGCTACCGCTGGCTCGTCCCCGACACTCGCCATCATGCCGGCGGCCTCGGGGGGCTCTGACGATCAGCGTGCGGGTGTGACACCCCCAACCCCGGCGGTCTCCGCGGTAGCTGCCACCGACGCTGCCCTGAACTCCGGGCCGTTCCACTTCGACAACCTCATCACGACTCATCTCACGCCGGACAACTACATGTTTTGGCGCGCCAAGGTTCTACCGCTGCTCCGCAGCCGCTCCCTCCTTGGCTATGTCGACGGCTCTCTGCCGTGTCCGCCGCAGGTCCTTCACATCATCCACGGCCCGGCCATCAACCCGGCGCACCATCTGTGGGTGCAACAGGACCAAGCGATCCTCTCCGCCATCCAGGGTTCCCTTGGATACGGGGTCGCTGGCCTTTGTCTCTTTGCTACCTCCTCCTTGGATGTGTGGACGACTCTGGAACATGCGTTTGCCCAGACCTCCACTGCTCACGCGATGGCTCTTCGCAGCAAGCTTGATGATGTCAAGAAACTGGACTCCTCGGCCACAACATACTTCAACAAACTCAAGGTCCTCGCGGATACATTGACCTCTATCGGTCGACCATTGAGTGATGAGGAGTTCGCCGGCTATGTGATTAAGGGCCTTGATGCGGACTACGACAACCTTGCTGAGGCCGTCCACAACTCCAAGCCGCCACTTCCGCCGCACGAGCTCTTCTCCCGGCTGCTCTTCACTGAGCAACGCATCGAAGCTCGCCGCTCCACCAACTCCATCGCCGACCAGCCCGCGGCCTTCTGGGCCTCGCGTGGCCAGCGCTCCACTGCGTCTTCGCCCCCTGCCCGCGTCACCAACCCGCCAGCGCCATCCTCGGGCGGAGGCCCTGTACGCTGTCAGCTTTGCGGGTGTGAGGGGCATGTCGCCTCCAGGTGCCACAAGAGGTTTCAGAGGAGCTTCCTGGGTATTGGCAACGATGGAAAAGGTAATGAGCGACAGTTTGCCATGGCGGACTCTGGCCCTCCTGCTGCTCATGTTGCTGCCAAGAGCAAGGATACACGCGTCGACCCCGGCTATAAATCATCATATCCGATTGATCCTGCATGGTATATGGACACTGGCGCCACGGATCATATGACGAACGAGCTCACCAAGCTGTCCACCCATCAGCCATATTACGGTCCCGACAAGGTTAACACCGCCAACGGTGTAGGTATGCCCATCTCTCATGTTGGTCAAGCATCTCTCTTAACTAGTCATCCATCTAGGCAGCTTCATCTTCGTAATATTTTACGGGTCCCCTCAGTGACTCTTAATCTGTTATCTGTTCCAAAACTCACTCTTGATAACAATGTCCTATGTGAATTCACCCGTTTGATCTTTTTGTTAAGGATCGAGCCACCCGGGAAATTCTGCTTAGTGGTCATCTCAGCCATGGCTTATACCGCTTGGAGGATTCATCCGCCCCGCGCGTCTTCAGTGGTGTTCGTGTGTCGCCGTCTCAGTGGCACTCTCGCCTTGGTCACCCTGCCACTCCCATAGTTCGTCATATACTTCACCGTCATGAGCTGCCTATTGAGTCTAGTAATAAGGAGATGTCCGTGTGTGATGCCTGTCAACAAGGCAAAAGTCATCAGTTACCATTTGTTTCTTCTACTCGTCAAGTAATGAGTCCTCTTGAACTTGTGTTCTCTGATGTGTGGGGTCCCGCTCAAACTTCTGTGAGTGGTCACAACTATTATGTTAGCTTTATTGATGCCTATAGTCGGTTTACCTGGCTTTATCTTCTTAAGCGAAAATCTGATGTGTTTGATATATTCATCCAGTTTCAAGTGCATGTAGAACGTCTTCTCAAGCATAAGATTATTCATGTCCAGTCTGATTGGGGGGGCGAATATCGCAACCTCAATGCTTTCTTTAATAAGCTTGGGATCTCTCATCGTTTATCATGTCCTCATACACATCAGCAGAACGGCGCTGTTGAGCGCAAGCATCGACATATAGTTGAGACCGGACTCACACTCCTGGCTCATGCGTCTGTACCTTTTCGTTTTTGGAGTGATGCCTTTGCTACAGCATGTTTTCTTATTAATCGTCTACCTACGCGTATCATTAATATGAAAACTCCTATTGAGCTCCTTTTACATGAAATTCCTGATTATACCTTCTTTAAGGTGTTCGGGTGTGCTTGTTGGCCTCATCTTCGTCCCTATAATTCTAGAAAGCTTGAATTTCGGTCTAAGAAATGTGTGTTTCTAGGTTATAGCTCTCTTCATAAAGGCTACAAGTGCCTTCATGTGCCAACAAATCGTGTCTATATATCTCGTGATGTTGTCTTTGATGAGAACGTCTTCCCCTTTTTCTCCATGCCGCAGCAACCTTCCACACCACCATCTATGCATTCATCTCCTCTTATGCTTGGCCAATTTGAAGATGTTGCATACTCGCCTGTGTTGTTACCTCACCATGGTGCAGGTGTTGGACGTGGTGCTCGCCTGGAACTTCTTCCGGATACAACTCCTGTCGCGCATGTTGACCGGTCAGTGCACGTGCATGCACCCGTCGTCGACCCCGCCTCTGGCGCCGTGCCCGTCCATGCAACTGGACCGGCGCTGGTCTCCGACACTGGGCTGGTGTCATCCGAGGCACGGTCCACGACAGTTGAGGCGTGGCCCATGACCCCGCCGCTCTCCCCTGGGCGGCTCGAGCGGTCTCCGTCCCCGCCTCCACGCCTGGACTCGCCTCCGTCGTCGCCTTCGTCGACCGCTCGTATGTCCCTGCCGCCCCTTTCGCCTGGGTCGGCTGGGCCTACCGTCGACTCGCCTGAGTCCTCGCCTAGGCTCCCGTCGCCCGCTCTGCCGTCATCCTCTCCCATGTTGGCGCCGCCGGCTCCCATTCCCGTTGCACCGCAACGCCCGCATACTCGAAGCCGCAGCGGTATTGTCCAGCCCAAGCAGCGTCATGATGGTACTGTCACATATTTGGCTACCTGTCTTGCTCATTCTGTTGCAGATCCCACTGATGAACCACGCCACTATGAGGTTGCTATGAGTATTCCTCACTGGCGGGCAGCTATGGAGCAAGAGTACAACGCTCTTCTTCATAATGAGACATGGACATTGGTTCCTCCTCCGCCTCGTGTCAACGTTATTGATTCGAAGTGGGTTTTCAAAGTCAAGAGACATGCGGACGGGTCTATTGAGCGCTACAAGGCGCGTCTCGTGGCTAGAGGGTTTAAGCAGCGACAGGGTCTGGACTACGAGGACACGTTCAACCCGGTTGTTAAACCTACTACCATCCGGCTTCTTTTGTCTCTTGCAGTCTCTCGTGGTTGGTCTCTTCGACAGCTTGATGTGCAGAATGCTTTTCTCTATGGGTTGCTTGAAGAGGAGGTTTACATGCAGCAGCCACCAGGGTTTGTTGATCCAGATCAGCCTCATCATCTCTGTCGTTTGACGAAGGCGCTCTACGGACTGAAACAGGCACCTCGTGCCTGGCATGCTCGTCTTGCTTCGGCTCTTCGTACTCATGGATTCGTTCCGTCGACAGCTGACAGTTCGCTGTTCTTATTTCAGCGCCCCAGTCTGACTGTGTATTTGCTTGTGTACGTGGACGATATTATTCTGGTCAGTTCTTCTGTCACGGCTGCTGATGCTCTTGTGACTGCTCTTGGCAGAGATTTTGCGGTTAAAGACTTGGGACAGCTACACTTCTTTCTGGGCATTGAGGTTGCACATCAGTCTCGTGGCAGCTTGGCTCTCACCCAGAAAAAGTACTCCCTTGATCTCTTGCGCCGTGCTGGTATGCTCAAGTGTAAGCCATCACCCTCGCCCATGTCCTCTACGGATAAGCTCTCGGCCACTGCTGGTTCTCCTCTTTCTTCTACGGATGCTACGGAGTATCGGAGTATTGTTGGTGGCTTGCAGTATCTGACTATCACCCGTCATGATCTTTCATTTGCGGTTAACAGGGTATGTCAGTATCTTCATGCTCCTACAGATGTGCACTGGTCTGCTGTGAAGCGTGTTCTTCGTTATGTGCGTCTCACTGTCTCCTATGGTCTTCATCTGCGACCTAGTTCCTCTACTGTTCTCTCTGCATTCTCAGATGCTGATTGGGCTGGGTGTCCAGATGACAGGCGATCCACGGGGGGACATGCTGTATTTCTGGGTCCTAATTTGATCGCCTGGAGTGCGCGCAAGCAAGCCACTGTTTCTCGCAGCAGCACAGAGGCTGAGTACAAAGCAGTTGCCAATGCGACTGCTGAGCTTATCTGGATTGAGTCTTTGCTTCGAGAGCTGGGAATCTCCCAGTCACATCCTCCAGTTCTTTGGTGTGACAACATCGGTGCTACGTTTCTTTCGACAAACCCGGTGTTCCATGCACGAACCAAGCACATTGAGATTGACTATCATTTTGTGAGGGAACGTGTTGCACAGAAGCTACTACAGATCAAGTTTATCTCCTCAAAGGATCAACTTGCCGACATCTTCACCAAGCCTCTACCTTCTCCCATGTTTGAGGTCTGTAGGCGCAATCTCAACCTCCTAGATGCATCAGGAGTGAGTTGAGATTGAGGGAGGGTGTTAGACTTTGTAACATAGCCCAACTGTGTAATATGTATCATGTATCATTATAAATATATGTGATAGGACACCCCTAGAGGGTTGAGCCAGTTCCCACAAATCCTACGTCTAATAATGTGATGTAAGCTAACCCACAATGTGGATATCACAACAGTACGATGAGATGAAACTGACAAACCAGAGTGAAGGAGAAGGCATTTGCATCACGCACCTTCTCTGGTACAGAGTGTTGTACTACGTGAAGTAGAAGTTGACGTCGAGGTCAGCTCTCCCAAGGGACCAGCAGCTCTAACGCCTCCTCCTCCTTGCTGCTAGCGCCACCAGGGAGGGCGCAGGGCGCCACGCGCGCGCCGCCATTGCTGTGGGAACCCGCTGCCAGCCAACCTCCGGCGAACGCCGCCACGTCGGTGAGCCCCTTTTCGGTTCCCTCCTTCCTCCTCCCATATCTCCTCTGATTCCTCGTCGCACCATTGATGCAGGACGCCGCCGCCGCCGGTTCTTCGACACGCAGAACGGCAGGAGCACCTCCAGCTGACCCCTGTGCAACTCTTCATTGGACTTGCACTGCTCACGTCGATCGAAGGGGAAAGGGATGGCGTGCAACTGCGGCCATGGGAGGGGAGATAAGCGGCGGCTAGGGTTACTGGGAGGGAGACTGATCTATGAGTCACAATTTTTCGGCTACGGAGAAGAGGAGCGGGAAGGGGTCAACGTCGAGCGGGGACGAGCGATGAGAGGTTATCGAGTGGCCGCCTGCCATCTATGAGTCTCTCACGCTAGCCCGGACCGCAAGGAAAGATTTTAGACTGTTTTGTGATTTGGAAAGTGTGGGTCTAAGCAAGGAAAGTTAAGATTTTTGGCATGATTGTTTTGTGTTTTGGGAAGTGTAGGCCACATCCACGCTTGATTATTTGAATGAAAATCAGTAAGACAGAGATCTTTACCCCAAGATGGAAAGAATCGTACGATAATGGGGAAATACAAGTGCCAAGATGGAAAAAGCAGAGTAAGGGTTGTGGAAATTGATTTGGTTTTTAGTGGGAGGGTGATGGGACATGAGACAAAAAAAAACCAGACAAAAAAAACCAACTCGTCCATTAAAAGTAGAGATTTATCATTAAAAGTGTTGGCCAAACTATTGTTTTGATGCTGTACAGATTTAGAAAAAATGGCATATTATAGAATATAAATTGGAGTGTGTCTACTAATAAGATGATGCACGTTGCACGGTCCCTTATTCAGGTTTCTACTGGTGTATCTACTGATAAGACAAGTATGACTATGAGCTGGAAACAAGACGTTTCTCCTTTTCTACCCCATGACCCCTCATATGCATATCAAAACAAAACAAAAATGTTTTAAATGATTTGATAAGCTAGCCTGTTCAGAATTGGACTTTGATGGGGTTCTTTAAACAACGCACTGTTCTACAAATCACCTATTGGTTCTCTATGTTTGTATTGTTGGCATTGTGTTAATGCTGAGAGGATCCAAATTTGGAGGTTCTGGTAGAAGTCCACAATACTAATGAAGCCAACATTTACTGTTTGAGTTGTACATAAATTGGGTGATGTAACTTTAATAGCTTTCGGATGAATGACCTGTATAAATTGGTTTGACTGATGAAATTGATTGCTCTGCAGGAGTCTGGAATTACATTCCTGTGGCAGATGCAGAAATGGCTTTTCTGCTGTAGGTTCATCCAGTTTATATGCTATGCAGGTCTTCTATAGACATTAGTCAGCTGGCATGAAGACACCATGACTTATTTGGATTAATGATTTGCATTGGCCTGTCTGTTAATCTCCCCTTACATTTATGCTTGCAAACGCTGAGGCAAGCTGAAGTCTTATGTCCTATGTTGTGTCTGGTCGAGATCGCAACTTGTAATCTCTGCTTAAGCTTTGTCCTGTGATGTTACTTCTTTTTTTGCGTGTGTGCATCACTTCTTTTTTTGCGTGTGTGTGCATACGCTTGGGTTCGTACTATTAGATATAAATTTGTGTGTCAAAAAGATAGCGATGCTGCAGTGATGGTATTATGGATTGAGTTTGTACCATGATCAACACACACACACACACAGTTGTTCTCATTACCCTTGTGTTGTTACCAGAATGCCCAAGATGCGCGTTGTGTTGGACTTTTGTTTGTCGCTGAGGATGCGGAAAGTTTGTGTTCTGTTTCGACATGAATTATTTCACTGGGATTACATTCAGAAGGTTGTAAGCTGCCTGGAAGTAGTACTGTTTTACCCTCCGCGACTCTATATATAGCTAAACAATCCCTTAATTATGAAGATGTGGCATGTGTTGATGCAGAAACAAAACTGAATGACTTTTGCAACCCAAAAAAAAAGAGGAAGAGGAAGAAAGAAACATTGTCCGCAGAAACAAAATCAACTCTGTTTAATCTGCCCTTACTAACATATGTTTCTGCCATAGGTGAATCCAAAATAAGTAGTACCTCATCTGGCTAGTTAGCTTAGTTTTTGTTTGCATAGCAGCCAAATGTTCCTCAGGTTTGTGGTCTGCAAGAATATTTTGAGCATTGTCAAGCTATAATTTGACATGTTTTTCTGCAAGACTTCTGAAGAATCTTGCTCATTACCTTCCAACTTTTCCTTGTCTAATTTAGCGCCACCGTCATATAGCAGAGATTCAGTTTCCTGCGGCTTGATAGGAACATAAGACGAGTGGCTGAAATTGAGTACCCTGTTTCAGTGAGCAAAGAGCAAGGGAAATTTTCAGACATAGAAGAGAGAATTTCGTACAGATGAAACTTATTTAGTACCAGTAGCAAACGTTCAGCAGGTGGCAAGCATTCACAAGATCAATTGCGGACAGCCATACGTAGAACAAGAGAATTACTAAGATTCCCACATGAAATCAGAGATACAATGGCGCTCTTGCTCGACGAATCTGACGAAAGGGCAACTACCTACAGACTACTCATGTTGTCCATGAGAAATGGAACAGAGTACGCACTGGCTAGACTTGGGGATGGGGACGGCTACTCCTTGGTGGCTGCGGTCTTCTTCTTGGGGGACTTGGCGGCGGTCTTCTTCTTGGGCGACTTGGTGGACTCCTTCTCGGCGGCGGCGGGGGACTTCTTGGGGAGCAGCACGGAGTTGATGTTGGGGATGACGCCGCCGTGGGCGATGGTGACGCCGGCGAGCAGCCTGCCGAGCTCCTGGTCGTTGCGGACGGCGAGCAGCAGGTGGCGCGGGATGATGCGCGTCTTCTTGTTGTCCTTGGCCGCGTTGCCGGCCAGCTCCAGGACCTGCGATTCATATCAACCAAGAACGGAATCAGTTAACTGTCAAGCACAAGAGGAACAGAGCAGCAGAACAGAGGCTCGAGGGCAGCGAGCGAAGATCTGCGGCTACCTCGGCGGCGAGGTACTCGAGGACGGCGGCGAGGTAGACGGGGGCGCCGGAGCCGACGCGCTGGGCGTAGCGGCCCTTCTTGAGGTAGCGCCCGATGCGGCCCACGGGGAACTGGAGCCCGGCCTTCACAGAGCGGGTCACCGCCTTCTTCCTCTCGCCGCCCTTTCCTTCCGGCCATCTTCTTCTTGCTGCTTCTCCGGCGACGGGGTGTCCCTCTCGAGGTGTGGGGAACAGGGGTGCTGGATCGGGGGTGATGCGCGCTGCTCTATGAGTTTGTGGGTTTGAACGGCGCCGGTGGCGCGGCTTTTATTGGAGACGGGAGCTTCGCTCGAGGGGGAGCGATCCGTGGGAGCACTTGATGGACCGATCAGAGCGCGGGGATTTGCTATACAACACACCTCATCAACTTCGTCGTTGATGGGTGGGATGAGAGTCGCATGACTAAAAGTAGTGGGACTAAAACTTACTAGCCTCACACATGCTTGAATCCAAATACTAAAAAGACTAAAATCAAGTTATTGAGCATTTATTATCCTCCAAACCGTCCAATTCAGAACTCGCATGTGTTAAAGGAAAGGCATTAAATGATGAGAGAGAGGGCTAATACATATTTTAGTAGGTTTCCTATGACTAAAAAATTTTAGCCTCAAGACTAGTCCTAGTCTCTCTTTAGTCAGGAGTGCTTGGAACTTTAGCCTCTAAAAGAGACTATTTTTAGTCAGACTAAAAATAGTCCCTTGGATCCAAGCACCCTCTGAGGCTTGGAATTGAATTTGGTTTGTAATTAAATTGACCTATGTATTGAAATCAGTGGTGGAGGCAGGGGGACCAGCAGGCCCCCCTAAGGGCATCTCCAACAGATTGTATGTAAGTCTTGTTGGTAAAGTGTCCATGTCATCAACCAACAAGCTTTCATACAACTACTCCAATGGGTTGTATGTAAGCTATTCAATAGATGGTGAGAAATTAAATGTGACTGCTCTCTATTTCACCTTGAAGCTTGTGCAAAGGTTGTTGGTTAATCTACATACAACTTTGCTCTCTCTCCATATTTAATACATGACACATCATCACTATGTCCTAGGTGACAAATTTACCAACACCTATCTTACAACTGTTGGAGATGCAAGGCTGGTCATAGTGGGGAGTAACTTAGACTAGTGTCATAGTCTATGTTACTACTTTCATAGTGCAAAGTGTCATAGAAATAGTATCATATATGGTTGCATTTATTAGCTTATACACTCAACATTTCTTGGGAAGCGCTATGTGATGGTAACATAATATGTTACTTCAAACACCTCTCTCCTCATTAACTAGGTGCCACATAAGCAAACTTGTCTCGAGATGTGTTATGTTACTAGGTAAGTTACTCCCACTATGACTAGCCTAAGGCTGGTCATAGTGGGAAGTAACTTAGACTAGTGTCATGCAAATGACACTAGTCTAAGTTATTATCTTTATAATGCAAAGTAACATAATAGTAGTATCATAGATGGCTTTATTTATTAGCTCGTAGACTCATCTTGTCTTGAGAAGCGCTATATTACAGTAAATGTTACTATCTCTCATTAATTACTTGTCACATAAGTATAATTTTCTCGAAGTGCGCTATGTTACTAGCTAAGTTACTCCCACTATGACTAGCCTAATAACAGGGATTTCATGCTAGTTTGCTTATGAACATTACATCATTACTGGTTATTTGATGCTAAACACTCATTTTTCTAAGATTTGGTTCTCCCCAACATGTTTTAGCATCACTCGCCCCCCCCCCCCCCCCATCACACTTTCCTGGCTCCGCCACTTATTGAAATGACCTTGAATTCTAATTTTGTTGTTTGGTTGTAGGTACTGGTTGGAATTGAGTGGAAAACCATCGGAATCGTGTGGCTGGCAATGTTGCACGCTTCGGCTCACCGTGCGGCACGCAACACGTCTTTGGTGAAAGTGCATTTGTCTTTAAATGGTATTTTGATGTGATGATTATGTGATTATAGTGTGACTAATGAAAATTATTAAGTTTATCTCAGGTAATTGGTCCTTAGATGTTATTTTAAGGAGATGGCGGACCCCACTTCAAAAAGGGAAATGTGTGGTTTTCCATCGACTCAAAGTTTTTTCTTGGTTTCTTTCAGTCATAGGACAATTGTGCTGATAAGAGGGGTCGAGATGCTTGGATGAAAAGTGTGGAAACATGGAAAACCACATACACCAGCCTTCTCATGTTTATCCACCAAATTATTGCCAAAGTCCACCTTATTTGTGTCCAAAACAGCCTACCATGTGCGCACGGGGATCTAGGGGAAATTTGTGTGCACACAGGCTTCTTGTCTCCGTGCACACGAGGCTAGGTCTGAAATTCTCTGGACATCCCGTGCACATGGGTTCGTACGTGCACAAGGGCCCCGGGCACATGGGTATCGCCCGTGCACATGGGTTCGTACGTGCACAAGGGCCCCGGGCACATGGGTATCGCCCGTGCACATGGGCTCTCCTGGCTATCAACAGTTACATTTTTAGGTTCAACTATGTAAAGCCCCTTCTTCCACCATTGCTACACCTTTATTTGCTCAATATTCTTAATCCCTCCATCCAAACTTGTTGGTACTTTAGGATTTGAGAAAGCAAGACCCCAATCTACACTTCCACAAAACCAATTCTTCCCCACTCTTCTTCATCAATAGTTGTTACTCTTGGTGATTGGGCTCCTAGACGATTAGGAGTCAAGGCCCAAAAGCTTCCTTGCTTCTTATGTGCTCCGGGAAGTTTGTAAAGGTGTCATGGTCGCCTTTCAGACCAACCCCGCGTAATTTGAGGCCCGTTCGTTGGGGATGACTCGAAGGGAGAACGTGGTGAGACACTTGGTGGTGCTTCAGAGTTTTGGTTTTGTCACCTCCCTAATAGAGATTAGCATTGTGCAAAGAGTGTGGACATTGGGATAAAATTCATGTCCTCGATTCACTTGTGGTTAATACTTTCCTACACCTTTACTTGCTTTGTATGCTTGTTGTCCCGTTCATTAATTAGATTGTTACCTACCATACTTTGATTTGTGCTTGCCTTCCATACATGTTGTTCTCACCTAGTTGCATATTTAGAGAAGTTGCATTGCCCAAGAAAGCTCAAAATTTGTACTCTCCTATTCACCCCCGCCCCCCTATTCAACGTCTTGATCCTTTCAGTTGGTGTAAGAGTTTTGTCTCTTTATTTGGGCTTAACTGTCTAAAGAGAATATGGTCGATCATGAGGATGGGGATGTGGAGCAACAACCCGCCAGAGGTTCTCTTGGGGCACCTGCCGACATTCCCACCGCCGCACCACTCGTAGCTCCCATGCACGCCGCTACCTTGACCATAGCATACTTTATCATCGACGACCTCCAACAAATGTGCGTGAAGTTGAAGCCCGAGAAGTGCATTTTTGCATGCCCTCCAGGAAGCTCATCGGATTCCTCGTGTCAAGCAAGGGTATCAAGGCTAACCTTGAGAAGAGTGACGCCATCAACCAGAGGCGCTCGCTGATGCGTCTCAAGGAAGTACAATGTTTTGTCGGACTACATGGTGGCTCTAGGGTGATTCATCTCCAAACTCAGGGAGGAGGGTCTCCGTTTGTTCAAAGTCCTCAAGAGATTGGACCCTTTCAAGTGGACCCCGAAGGCCGAGCAGGCATTTTAAGATCTAAAGCAATATCGGTCCTCCCTGCCGATCCTTGTAGTGCTAAGGCCCAAGGAGCTTATGATGTTGTACATCGCACCCGCCCCCATGTCGTGAGCGTGGTCCTTGTGGTGGAGAGGGAAGAGGTGACCAGGTCGAGATCATCGGTCTTGCCTATCTCGCCCCAGATCGACGAGACCTCTCTATGCGCCCCACAAGCAGGATGCTGACACCAGGCTAGCGGCGGCACCCGAGCACGCTCCTTCCTGGTAGGAGCTCCTCATGCAATGTCCCATCCACTTCGCTAGTGAGGTCTTGCGCGACGCCTAGTTGTGGAGGACTGTTGAGTCCACGTGCCCAACTGCAGGCCGGCGCGAGTGGTGTGTGTACGACCCTTTGTGTCTCACCTATCGATGTTGGTTGTAACTAGCACATGCCGATTATTGTGGACAATGGCATTATGATGCTCATAGCGGCACCACACGGGCCACTTGTTCACTTCATGTTTTTTTTTCTTTGGCAATGATGTCCTAATTTTATTTTCCTTTTTGGCTTTCTCTTTTCGGTATATCCTCTCTAGATTTTTTTATTTTGTAGTTTAATCTATCTTAATTTTTCCCGGTTAATTTCTTATATTTTTATTTAACTTTTATTCCATCTTTCGTTTTCTTAGAATTTTTATTTTTTACTTTTTTTAGATATAAAGTATTCTAAAAAATGTTTGAACATTAATAATCTTTGTGAACATTTTTTTTCAAATACGTGGACAATTTTGGTACATAGAAGAATACATTTTAAATTGTATGCATAAAAAATTTGTGAATAACTTTTTAAATTTAAAGTACACCCCGCTTAAATTTCACTATCATTTTTAAAAATGCACGAGAATGCTTTTAAAATATGTGAGCACTTCTTAAAAATCATCATGAATATAGTTTAAAAAGCTCAAACATTTTTTCGAAAACATGTGAAAAGGTTAAATATCGTGAACATTTATCACAATTTTCTTTCTAAATTACCTAAGCTGCTATAGTGCCTAGTGCTACATAGGAACAGGACTCTCGCTTGGAACCGGGAAATTCCAATTCCTCTCAGCGCCTCCCGCCTCATGGGACGATGAAAATTGAGAGCCACGTCACCGATCCGCGTCGTCTCTCTCGCGGATCGCCATCCTGACCGTCCAATCCCGTGCTGATCCAACGGCAGGCTGCCCACTCCTCCCTTGTTAAATCCCCCTTCCGTTCCTCCCCACTCTCAGCACCAGCAGCCGCCGCCACCACAGCTCCTCCTCCATTTCCATCTCAGTCAACTCCATCAACCATGTCCGGCCGCGGCAAGGGAGGGAAGGGGCTAGGCAAGGGCGGCGCCAAGCGCCACCGGAAGGTGCTACGCGACAACATCCAGGGCATCACCAAGCCCGCCATCCGCCGTCTGGCTCGCCGTGGCGGTGTGAAGCGCATCTCGGGGCTCATCTACGAGGAGACCCGCGGCGTGCTCAAGATCTTCCTGGAGAACGTCATTCGCGACGCCGTCACCTACACGGAGCACGCCCGCCGCAAGACCGTCACCGCCATGGACGTCGTCTACGCCCTCAAGCGACAGGGGCGAACCCTCTACGGCTTCGGCGGCTGACCTGCGCCCGCTGCTCCAATCTCCATCTGCTATGGTTTCGTTTCTGAGTGCGTGCGTGCGTTGCTGTTCCATCGGTCTGTGTAGTTAGTGGATGGCGATGGATCTGAATGTAATGGACTTGTTGGTTCTTGCAAGAAATGAATCTGAATTCAATGGAAGTTGTACTGCATCTCGCTATGATTGTACCTTCTGGTTTGTTCCCGTACATTCTGAAATTTATCAGCAAGAACGTCGATGTTGACTCTTTCAGTAATTTTCGCTTCGATTTTTCTTGCTGAATGGGCTCCAAAAAATTCATACCACGCGGCGGCCGGAGGTCCAAAGTCATTCCAGCTCGTTGGTCGTACAGTCGGGGATACGAATATCGCTGCTGCCACCCAGCTCCTGCAGGCCAATCTCAACCCCACGAGCGCTTATCAAGGCATCAGACATGTGGGATGTAAACAGCAGCAGATTGCAACGCCTCTTCTGAACATAAAAGCTGGCTAATCTGCAGTACGTATTAAATTTGTCACCTGCTACTTTGCTACCGGGACACGTTTTTCTCCTCTCTGATGAGGTGTGCTCAAGGCTTCTCTGAGTTGGCTAACATCTGAATAGTAATCATCTTATGGGTTATCTTAAGAAATAAAAACTTTCTCATGGATTTTCCTCCTCACATTTATCACCCACTTTACTTTTAGATTCACAAGCTTTTCACACTGCTATTTTGTGCTTTTTTTTGGTTGAACAAAAGGTGATGCGCCGAAGCAGAACATAATTTTTAGGGAAGCAAACCACATTTGATTGATTGCTGCTAAATATCCCATGTCAAAAATAAAAAAATCAGGAACATTCGATGGGAGGAAAATCAATCGACTGTATGACTGATTCATCAAGAACACAAGCAATCGACCGTCTGAATGCTTGTGTTCTTGTTCCATCGGTCTGTGTGGCTAGTGGAAGGTGATGAATATGAATGCAATGATCTTGGCCGCATCTCTCGATATGTTTGTACCTTCTGGCCATCACCAACTTGTTGCATACTAATTTTCGCAGCAAGAAAGTTGATGATGATTTTTCACTAATTTTTGTTTAGACTTTTTGCTGAATGGGTGACGAAATTCCTGAAAAACTCATGGTACCATGCAGCACGGTCAAAACAAGTTGGCGATTCCATCCTGCCTTCATTGCATTTCATGCGGTCTGTCTACCCTGATCAACTCCCATTTGGGAGGGTGGTGGCAGATTGTGCTCGTTTGAACATACTACTATCTGATGTGAAGATCGCTGCTGCTACCCAGCTCCTCTGCAGCCCTACATGAACATTGGACAGCTACCGCTGGCCTTCTTCACCTGCAAACCCACAAGCGCTTGCTCAAGTTCAGGAGAAGACCTATACCACCAAGGCGGTGTGTGGTCCAGTTTGCCAACTGTTTAGATCCTACTGTAGACGTTATCTCTAGGAGAAGATCTACATCAAGTTCACGAGAAGGCCACCATCTCTTTTTCTGAAGAGGAGCTACAGTTTGCAGACTATTTTGATCCTACCAGATGTTATCTTTGAGGGTTTAATGTATCATGATTCTGTTTCTGTAATATTTTCAGTACTGCTTCTGTGCTTCATGATGAAAATGGATCCGGGAGTGATCCTCATGTTATTCTAATTTTTGCTGGTTATGCAAAAACGTTCTCTGAAATTAAGTGTTTTTTCATCAGTGCTCATCTGTGTTCTAAAACTCTGCAGATGGCTCAGTTTTAGTTCAGTCAAATGGTTGTAGAATTGCCAATTGGTCAACATAAAGCTGAGTAACCTGTACTAACGCGAGAAAAAAAAATCACAATCATCTTGTGCTACTTTGTCAGCTGCAATTTTGCTACTGGGACATGTTTTCCTCTTCTCATATATGTGGCTTCTGAGTTACGAGGGCAATATGGACATTTAACCCAGATTACTCTTAATGTCGCCGATAAAGTATAGTGTTTCACTCCAGTATTTCCCATCAACTCAAATTTCAAGGCGAGTGTCCTTCTGAATACCTATTTCTGCCATGGTATTCAGTTTTCTGGAATAAACGGCGTTTTGTGTCTTGTTGTTACTAGCCGGAAAAAACACCTTGGATCTTAAACTGAGGAGACAAGCACATGCTGCTTATTGTTTTATTTTCGTAAAGACACCTTATGAAGCTGCTTGTGTTAATGTAGAAAGAAAACTGAATGCAGTTGATACAATGATACTGGCAGAGAAGTGAAAGTTTTTTTTTATGTGTAAGAGACACAAGCACCCGTTAAGTAGCAAGGGACAACGACTTACCTAATGTCAAGATCAACGGCAGAAGCACTGCCAAGTGCCGGAGGAAACCAAGTATCTGCTGTAAAATACGTCTCTTGCACACTCTTACATGTATTCTTTAAAAGGAAAATCATGTAAATCGTAAAATTTAACTATTTAATTATGTAAAAATAATTTTTAACTAATTAATCTAGCAAATATCTTGTGATTTATTTTCACATGGTGTTTCCATACAAATGAAAATTTGCATCTAACGGAAGTAGAATTTGCTTCCAGCAAAACTGTTTTTGACCTACTAGAAACTTTTCTTTTTGGTTCATTCGTAGCAGCAAGCTGTTTCCATCTACTCGAGAATTTCCTTCCATGATAATTAGGTGTGAAATGTTTCGGTTGCAACTGATGGACACTGTTTCAATCATTGTGTCCAATGTTTCCTGGTCATCTATAAACAAATCAGTGAGGTGATTAGATTTGTTTCAGATAAAATGTAAATTTGTTAAAAAATGTCTCCAGAGTTAGGATTCACTGTAAAATTGCATGCACCAATGACCAATCAGTTTACCCTAAAGCTCAAACTTACGGAGAAAGGTGTACTTGAATACTCCCCCTCATGTGTGGCATTCTCAAACCTAAATCAGGGCTGAAAGAGGATTACACTATTTCATTTTAAATTGTAGCAATGGGTCTTGAACTCAAGAACTCTAGGCTCTTTTACACACATGATTTTTCTTTTCTTACTCAACCTCGTTATACTGGTTATTGTCTTCTCTTTTAGTTCTTATAACTTGTGTCTGTAAGAAGGTGACATGTGAGGACCGAACTACCGCAGGTTGACGGCATTAGATGCACTCATGTTTGAAGTAGTTGCGTGTGAGTGAGCGTGACATTGATAGAAGATAAATGGTTCCAGCAACCACATCTTGCACAACTAGCCATTCATATACCACTAGAGATCTAGTGCATCCCTCTGTGCATCACTTGTCATTTCAGCATATATTTTTATTGCCCAACCATCCGTAGAAGAAATTTGTATATGACCACAGATCAAGTGTGTTGCCTCCACTCCTAAGAGTCATTGGGATTCAACGCCTTCACCACCAATTATCAGCAAAGCAACAGAATAAATTTGATCAGGTTATAGCTTGAGATTAGGAGACGTCGGAAACGGAACACTCGGTATGAAATGAAAAGCTAGCGCTTAATAGCGCGAAGGTCTGAGAAGATACCATGCTGCCTCCGTCGATCCTTCCTATTACTATTGATGGCTTCTTCTTCAGGATCAGCAAGAAAAAGAACAACGCAGAGGCTCTTTCTCAATTTGTGTACTATAGTGTGGGCTCTTATATGGCATTTCATCACCGAGGGCAATATCAGGATATGGGCCATCGCTGATGGAGCATAGTGTTTCACTACAGCATTTTACAGCAAATCAAATAGCCATAATTTGAAGCCGAATGTCATATAGCATTTTCTTGCCACGATCTTCATTTTTCTGGAATAAAATGAGACTATGTGTCTTGCTATCACCAGTTAGCCTCTGAATTCTGATGGTGCACCTCAAAGGGAAAAAAACCTGGATATTAAAATGAGGAGACAAGCACATACTGCTCAAGTTTCTTTATCATAGACACGCCTTTATGAATCTGCTTGTATTTAGAAAGGAAACTGATTGCAGTTTTCACACAACTACAAGGCTGCCTATATGGGATGAGAATGTCATAGTAGTGAAAGTTAATGTATGTTTAAGACATAAGCAAGCACCCCAGTTTAGTAGTAAGAGATAACTGCTTGATCTACTGTTAAGATCAATGGCGGAAGCATCGCCAAATGCCAGGAGAAGTCAAGTATCTGACAGGAAAGCATATCTTGCATCAACTTGTATGAAGTAGTTTTAGGGGAAAACTATGTAAATCATAAAATTTAACTATTTCGTTATCCTTTTTGTTTGATAAAAACTACTTCGTTACCTAATAGATTAATGTAGCAAAAATAGTGCTGAAAATGGACACAGCCAAGACATAATCGTAGTTCTTGATTACCAAAGTCATGACAGCCAAAGAAGAGACAGTGATCCATTCCATTCTCTTCCTTTCTACGCGTGCCTGAATTAAGTGAGCAGGAGCATACTGAACGGTGTGATACATATAGCTACCTGAAATGGTTCGGAGCAACATCACTAAGAAGACACCTTCTTAAGTTAAGGCTCCCAAGACAGCAGCTTCGCGATTATACAGCACATGAGCAGGGAACAGATTGAACTGAACTGAAGCGCATATGAACATCATTCACGTTCATCAGATTCATTAGCACCATTTGCAGCAATTCTGAAAACTGACACGGCCGAGACATTCACTGAAGCTGAAACCAGGCAATTTTGGAAATGTTTTCAGCGAGAAATCTATCCAGTGGGATTAACCATTGGATCTGATGCGCCATAGTGTCATTTATCGAGCATTTGTCCGGACGAAATGTAGGACTTTCTTCTGCTGGGCTTGAGGATTATAATCAAAGATTAGCATAACAATTGATGAAACATGTCAATTACACTGCAGTTTATAGTGAGGAAAATTTAAGAAAATCTGTCACCCAGGGGAGAAATCCCCACCAGAATTTGATCTCATTCAAAGAAAATATTGATCCAATTTATAAGAGAAACAGGGTCGAAATCCTTGATCTCATTTATGAGGAAAACCATACAGCACGAGGGACAACACAGCATGCCAGCAATGGAAACACAAAACACCCCCAAGTTACAGCACAATGCAAAAGCCAACTACCAAAGGACAGGTGGAAGCGGGTGCAGCACAGATTATGAAATAACCATCAAGAAGGCATAAGTAGCAAGACATATTAGCACAGGCCTTGCTAGCAAAGTTGCAAGCCAGCGACTAATAGCTTTGCTAAATACTACTCCTAGTACAAAGTCTACAAGCCGAAAGATAATCAATCTCGGCAGAGATGCAACAAGCAAGTTATATCAATAGAAAGAAGCTGCCCAAAACCATTACTGACAAAGCCACCAATGAATAATGAGCACTAGTGATGAAATGCAGCAAATGCAATGGTTCAGACTAACACCCAAGACATGCTGTAGGACTGACTATGTTGACAAGCCAGTGACGTTCAGTAGGCAGCAACACTGCAACGAATTTCAGAAAGTTCAGTAGACAAACAAAAATATCAAACCACTGACCTTCAAAGTATAATGGAATGTGACATTAGCATGACAGGGTAGTAACCAAAGTACGTATGACATCAGATGGAACAAACTTCGACAATCACCTTCGATCCAGCAAAGAAACCATTCATTGACATTTCAGGATTACGAACAACAAAATGCGTCAGAAGAACACAAAATGGAGAGAGATCTGACAGCCAACTTTCATTCAGATTGCTGATGACAACAAGATGGTAACATCAGACACATCCAACATCACATTAGCCGGAGCGAGGGATCTTCCTACCACTGACAGCAGATCAGTTCACCACGCAACACATGCTGAGAAGAAGAAGCTGACAACAACACCTCTACACCTGAAGATCAGCGCACAGACACTGCGAAAGAAGCAGACACTATCCTAGGCCCTCTCGCCCCGGATGCGTCTTGCGAGCTGGATGTCCTTGGGCATGATGGTGACGCGCTTGGCGTGGATGGCGCAGAGGTTGGTGTCCTCGAAGAGCCCGACGAGGTACGCCTCGGCGGCCTCCTGCAGCGCGGAGACGGCGGAGCTCTGGAAGCGGAGGTCGGTCTTGAAGTCCTGCGCGATCTCCCGGACGAGGCGCTGGAAGGGCAGCTTGCGGATGAGCAGCTCCGTGCTCTTCTGGTACTTGCGGATCTCCCGGAGCGCCACGGTGCCCGGGCGGAAGCGGTGCGGCTTCTTGACGCCGCCGGTGGCCGGCGCCGACTTGCGCGCCGCCTTGGTGGCCAGCTGCTTCCGCGGCGCCTTGCCGCCGGTGGACTTCCTCGCCGTCTGCTTCGTGCGGGCCATCGGGTTTGCTTGGTGGATTGGCTGGGAGATTGGGGATTGGGGATTGGAGTGGATGGAGAATGGAGCCGATTCGGGGAGCGTTTTAACGAGGAGAGGCGTGGGCGGCGGGTGGGCGCGGGCGAGCGTTTTCGGCGCTCTGGTGTTTCGGGAAGGGGAGGTGGGCTTGGAGCGTTGGATCCGCGGGGAGTGGACGGTGAGGATTTGGTGTCACGCGGATCGTGGGGGAGTGATCCGTGGCGTGAGGGCTTCTGCGTTCCCATTGGTTAGCTGCTTTTTCGATTGGTTGGTTGGTAGCCGGCGCAGGTGCAAGATCATTACCAATTGTAGTTTTTTTAGGGATATCACCTTTTTTTTTGAGAAATTAACGGATATCACCAATTCTAGTAAAACGGATGTGCCCAAAAAACTGTCGTTCGAGATAGTGTGGGCCGAAAATACTGCTCAACAAACCGATAATTCAAACAATGCTCAAAATGGTGAATAGTAAAATAAAAAAATTGCAGACAATTCACAGAATCAGATTATTATTTTTCATCCAAGATGCTTGTATGCGTGATGTCCCTGCAAAATTTCGAGGTGTTTGGAAATTCGAAAAGCTTATGGCAAAAGCGAGAAAATTGGTTGTGAACAATGTCTTTTTTAAATGTTCCTCAAACACCTGGAGTTTCTTTTTCTGCCACCTCCTCGAATGTCCAAACTTCATCAAATTTTGCACGGGCATCACGCGCAAGAGCATCAGCATGCAAAACAAGATTTTTTTTAATTTGTTTCATATTTTTGCGATTCTATTGTTCATCCCCTGAGCCCGGGTGCATATTAATTAGCCACGTCCTCAACAAATTCTCTATTCCTATTTTTAAGTTGAAAATTCCCTATTCATATTTGGTGCCCAAAAAATGTTAGAACAATCCCAAAAGTTAGCATCAATCGCTCCAAATTTCAAGCACCTCTAATTGCTGCCACGAAAGCAAAACGCGGCAATGCGAAGCCAACTGATGAGGTGAAATTTCCGCATTGCCCGACCGGCCTTCACTTCACGCCGATTCTGGAGAAAACTCGCCGCCGCACATCACTGTCGCGATTGCCCGACCCACCCTTAGCCCCGTAGCCACCCCACCACTAGGATAGCCACCGCCATGACCCCCACGGCCATCGTCGAGCTCGCTCCGCCGCTGCCTGATTTGCACCGATTCTGGTCATTCCCGCCCCATATCGTCCAATATGACTGCCGCAGCCACTAGCGAAAGTTATGTGAATATGTGTATGTACCAACTTGTCTTGGGGACCGAATCCTTTGGCTACATTTTCATATATTTCAGTTGTGCTCTGTCTTCTATGGGCCCTTTTGTATTGTTTCTCCATGGGACTTTTACAAGGAAGAGACAAATTGCAATGACTAGTAACGCTAAAAAACAATTGTAGTGACCGTCAACCTTGATATTGAAAATTAAAATCATGATAAAGAGCAAATCATTTCACTTTAGTACTGTCAAAGACAAGATTCATAATTGTTTCCACACAATTCCTACTGTAGTATATCATTTCCACAATTTATGAGCAATATAAGCCATAGAAACAAGAAAACAAGCAAACTGCATTGAAAACAGAATCTGTCAAAAACAGAACAATATGTAGTAATCTGTACTCCAACCATACTTCTGCTACTCCAAAAATTCAGAACAATTAGGACAACATTGGAAATTTGTCTATTAATCTTCTACAAAAAGAATCAGTATTTTATCACGCTTCTGTTAAAAATTAGAATTATTTTTCTGAGCGCAAAAGTTTCTGTTTTTCAACAAGATCAAATGAACTATCACCATAGACCATCCCAAAGGTCTTACTTGGCACTTTATTGAAACGAAAGTAATAAAACATGATTACTACAGTAGCCTAATCATGTGAACACACAAAAAAGTAGGTAAAAGTGTTGGGTTGTCTCCAACAAGCGCTTTTCTTTAATGCCTTTTTAGCTAGGCATGATGATTTCAATGATGCTCACATAAAAGATAAGAATTGAAACATAACGTGATCATCATGAAGCAAATTACTAGCACATTTAAGTCTAACCCACTTCCTATGCATAGGGGTTTTGTGAACAAACAACTTATGGGAACAAGAATCAATTAGCATAGGAAGGCAAAACAAACATAAATTCAAGATTTTCAATACATAGAGAGGAAACTTGATATTATTGCAATACCTACAAGCATATGTTCCTCTCTCATAATAATTTTCAGTAGCATCATGAACGAATTCAACAATATAGCTATTACATAAAGCATTCTTTTCATGATCCGTAAGCATAGAAATTTTGTTACTCTCCACATGAGCAAATTTATTCTCATGAATAGTAGTGGGAGTGAACTCAACAAAATAACTATTATGTGATTGAAAATTAAAATCATCATGACAAGTTTCATGATTATCATTATTCTTTATATCATACATGTCATCACCATAATCATCAGAGATAGCAACTTTGTTATCATAGTCAATTGAAGCCTCGTCCAAAATGGTGGATTCATCACTAAATAAAGTCTTGACCTCTCCAAATCCACTTTCATCATTATAATCATCATAGGAGGCATGCAATCATTATAACAAATTTGCACATCAAATCTTGGGGGACTAAAAATATCATCTTCATCAAACATAGCATCCCCAAGCTTATGGCTTTGCATATCATTAGCATCATGGATATTCAAAGAATTCATACTAACAACATTGCAATCATGCTCATCATTTATACCAAAAATTCTATTGAATTCTTCTTCTATCAATTGAGCACAATTTTCCTTTCCATCATTTTCACGAAAAACATTATAAAGATGAATAATATGATGCAACCTCAATTCATTTTTGTAGTTTTCTTTTATAAACCAAACTAGTGATAAACAAGAAACTAAAAGATTCGATTGCAAGATCTAAAGATATACCTTCAAACACTCACCTCCCCAGCCACGGTGGCAGAAAATAGCTTGATGTCTACTACGCAACTTTATTCTTGTAGACTCGTGTTGGGCCTCCAATCGCAGAGTTTTGTAGGACAGTAGCATTTTCCCCTCAAGTGGATGAATTAAGGTTTATCAATCCGTGGGAGATGTAGGATGAAGATGGTCTCTCTCAAACAACTCTGCAACCAAATAATAAAAAGTCTCTTGTGTCCCCAACACACCAAATACAATGGCAAATTGTATAGGTGCACTAGTTCGGCGAAGAGATGGTGATACAAGTGTAATATGGATAGTAGGTATTGATTTTTTAATAGGAACACTAAAAAAACAGCAAGGTTGCAATTGATAAAATGGAGCACAAACGGTATTGCAATGCATGAAAATGAGGCCTAGGGTCCGTACTTTCGCTAGTGCAATCTCTCAACAAGGCTAATATAATTGGATCATATAACCGTCCCTCAACGTGCGATGAAGAATCACTCCAAAGTTCCTATCTAGCGGAGAACATAAGAAAAAAATTGTTTGTAGGGTATGAAACCACCTCGAAGCTATTCTTTCCACCGATCTATCAAAGAGTTCGTACTAAAATAACACCAAATAATTTCAGATTCATAATACTCAATCCAACACAAAAAACATCGATGAGTGCCCCAAGATTTCTACCGGAGAAACAAAGACAAGAACGTGCATCAACCCCTATGCATAGATTACCCCAATGTCACCTCGGGAATCTGCAAGTTGAGTGCCAAAACATATATCAAGTGAATCAATATGATACCCCATTGTCACCACGAGTATTCATATGCAAGACATTTATCAAGTGCTCTCAAATCCATAAAAGTATTCAATCCGATAAAACCAAATATCAAAGGGAAAACTCAATTCATCACAACAAGATAGAGAGGGGAAAACACCATATGATCCAACTATATTAACAAAGCCCGCGATACATCAAGATCGTGACATCTTAAGAACACGAGAGAGAGAGAGAGAGATTAAACACATAGCTACTGGTACAAACCCTCAGCCCGAGGGTGGACTACTCCCTCCTCATCATGGTGGTCGTAGGGATGATGAAGATGGCCACCCGTGCTGATTTCCCCCTCCGGTGGAGTGCCGGAACAAGTTCTAGATTGGTTTTTCATGGCTACAGAGGCTTGCGGCGGTGGAACTTCTGATCTAGGGTAACCCCCAGGGTTTTTGGAATATTTGACGATTTATAGGGCGAAGAGGGGGTACGGGAGGCCATCGAGGTGAGCACAACCCACCTGGGCGCGCCTGGTCCCCAGACGCGCCCTGGTGGGTTGTGCCCTCCTCAGGGCACCCCCAGGTGCTGCTCTGGCCTATTGGATGTCTTCTGGTCCATAAAAAATCCACAAAAAGTTTCGTGGTGTTTGGACTCCGTTTGATATTGATTTCCTGCAATGTAAAAAACAAGCAAAAAACAACAACTAGCACTGGGTCAATAGGTTAGTCTCAGAAAATGATATAAACAAGCAAAAAACAACAACTAGCACTGGGTCAATAGGTTAGTCTCAAAAAATGATATAAAGTTGCTATAAAATGATTGTAAAACATCCAAGAATGATAATATAACAGCATATGAATACTTCAAAAATTATAGATACGTTGGAGACGTATCAGTCGTCACGCCAACTATTACTTCTACAACTATCACTAACGCATAGTGATAAAGTAAATCAATTACATGGCGCTTGCACTTCATACAATAAAGAGACAACCCTAAGGCTCCTACTGGTTGTCGATATTACAAAACATGATCATCTCATACATCAACATATATCACATCATATCTTGACCATATCACATCACAACATGCCCTGTAAAAACAAGTTAGACGTCCTCTACTTTGTTGTTGCAAGTTTACGTGGCTGCTACGGGCTTCTAGCAAGAACCGTTCTTACCTACGCATAGAACCACAATGGTGATTCATCAAGTTTGTTGTTTTGACCTTCTTCAAGGACCGGCCGCAGTCAAATTTGATTCAACTAAAGTAGGAGAAACAGACACCTGCCAGCCACCTTTATGCAAAACTAGTTGCATGCCAGTCGGTGGGACCGGTATCATGTGCGTAGACATGTAAGGTTGGTCCGGGCCGCTTCATCCCACAATACCGCGAATCAAAATAAGACGTTGGTGGTAAGCAGTATGACTATCACCGCCCACAACTCTTTGTGTTCTACTCGTGCATATCATCTACGCATAGAGCTGGCTTGGATACCACTGTTGGGAAATGTTGCATGGAAAACAAAAAAAATTCTACGCACACGCAAGATCTATCCATGAAGATGTATAACAACGAGAGGGGGGAGTGTGTCTATGTACCCTCGTAGACTGTAAGCGGAAGCATTTCACAACGCGGTTGATGTAGTCGAACTTTTTTCGTGCTCCAACCGATCTAGTACCGAACGCATGACACCTCCGCGTTCTGCACACGTTCAGCTCGTTGACGTCCTCCGCCTTGTTGATCCAGCAAGACGGCGAGGTAGTAGATGAGTTCCAGTAGCACGATAGCGCGATGATGGTGATGATGATGTGGTCTCCGCAGGGCTTCACCTAAGCACTACGAAAATATGATCGAGGGAGTAAACGGTGGACGGGAGCGCCGCACACGGCTAAAACAATGTTGTGTTGTTGTGTGGCGCCCCACCCCATGTATATATAGGTGGGAGGGGAGAGGGGGCTGCCAGGGCAGCTAGGGCGTGCCCCTAGGGGCTGGCCGCCGGCCCTAGGGCTCCTGCCCTCCTGTGCCCCCCTTTCCTTGTATGGACAAGGGGGAAAGGAAAGAGGGGGGAGTGGGAGTCCAAATCCACACTTTCCTTTCCTTCTCCCCTTTCCTTCCCCCCCTTAGGCTGGCCCTATAGAGGGCGCACAAGCCCCTTGTGTGCTGTTGTGTTCCCTCAGTTGGCCCATAAGGCCCATATCTTTGTCGAGGATGCCTGAAACTCCTTCCGGTGACCCGATAAGTACCTGGTACCCTCCGAAACACTTTCGGTGTCTGAATACCATCTTCCTATATATCAATCTTTACCTCTTGACCATTGTAAGACTCCTCGTCATGTCCGTGATCTCATCTGGGACTCCGAACAACATTCGGTCACCAAATCATATAACTCATATAACACTATATCGTCAACGAAAGTTAAGCGTGCGGACCCTACGGGTTCAAGAACTATGTAGACATATCCGAGACACCTCTTCGGTCAATAACCAAGAGCGGAACCTGGATGCCCATATTGGCTCCTACATATTCTACGAGGATCTTTATCAGTCGAACCGTTATGACAACATATGTAATTCCCTTTGTCTATCAGTATGTTACTTGCCCGAGATTCGATCGTCGGTATCATCATACCTAGTTCAATATCGTTACCGGCAAGTCTATTTACTCATTCCATAATACATCACCTCGTGACTAACTCCTTAGTACATTGCTTGCAAGCTTATGATGTGTATTACCTAGAGGGCCCAGAGATAATTCACCGATACTTGGAGTTACAAATCCTAACCTCGATCTATGCCAACTCAACAAACACCTTCGGAGATACCTTTTGAGCATCTTTATGATCACCCAGTTATGTTGTGACGTTTGATAGAACACAAGGTATTGCTCCAGTATCCGGGAGTTGCATAATCTCATAGTCGAAGGAATATGTATTTGACATTAAGAAAGCAATAGCAATAAAACTGAACGATCATTATGCTAAGCTAACAGATGGGTCTTGTCCATCACATCATTCTCCTAAAGATGTGACCCCGTTATCAAATGACAACACATGTCAATGGTTAGGAAACCTTAACCATCTTTGATCAACGAGCTAGTCGGCATAATAGGGACACATTATTTGTTTATGTATTCACACATGTATTTAAGTTTTGATGACCCACAAGTATAGGGGATCAATTGTATCTCTTTTCGATAAGTAAGAGTGTCGAACCCAACGAGGAGCAGAAGGAAATGACAAGTTGTTTTTAGTAAGGTAATGTCTGCAAGTGCTGAAATTGTAAGTAGCAGAGTAGTTTGATAGCAAGATAATTTGTAACGAGCAAGTAACGATAGTAGTAACAAAAGTGCAGCAAGGTAGCCCAATCCTTTTGAGGCAAAGGATAGGCCAAAACGGTCTCTTATGATAAGCAAAGCGTTCTTGAGGGTACACGGGATTTTCATCTAGTCACTTTCATCATGTTGGCTTAATTCGTGTTCGGTACTTTGATAATTTGATATGTGGGTGGACCGGTGCTTAGGTGTTGTTCTTACTTGAACAAACCTCCTACTTATGATTAACCCTCCCGCAAGCATCCGCAACTACATGAAAAGTATTAAGAATAAATTCTAACCATAGCATTAAACTTTTGGATCCAATCGGTCCCTTACGGAATAGCGCATAAACTGGGGTTTCAGCTTCTGTCATTCTCGCAACCCATCATCTAATTGCTAGTCTAGAATGCATTCCCTTAGGCCAAAATATGGTGAAGTGTCATGTAGTCGACGTTCACATGACACCACTAAGAGAATCACAACATACATACTATCAAAATATCAAACACATATCAAGTTCACATGATTACTTGCAACATGATTTCTCCCGTGACCTCAAGAACAAAAGTAACTACTCGCAAATGATAATCATGCTCAAGATCAGAGGGGTATTAAATAGCATATTGGATCTGAACATATAATCTTCCACCAAATAAACCATATAGTAATGAACTACAAGATGTAATCAACACTACTAGTCACCCACAAGCACCAATCTATAGTTCCGGTAACAAGATTGAACACAAGAGATGAACTAGGGTTTGAGATGAGATGGTGTTGTTTAACATGTTGACGGAGATTGCCCTCCCCAAGATGGGAGAGTTGTTGGTGATGATGATGAAGATGATTTCCCCCTCCGAGAGGGAAGTTCCCCCGGTGGAATCGCTCCGCTAGAGGGCAAAAGTGCTCCTGCCCAAGTTCCGTCTCGAGAAGGCGACGCTCCGTACCGAAAGTCCTCTCCTTATTTTTTCTATGTCAAAATGACTTATATACCAGAATATGGGCACCGGAGGTGGGCCTGGGTGAGCACAACCCACCAGGGCACGCCTGGGCTCCCTGGCGCGCCCAGGTGGGTTGTGCCCACCTGGTGAGCCCCCTCTGGTAGTTATTTGCTCCAATATTCCTCAAATATTCCATAAAAATTCTCCGTGAAGTTTGAGATTATTTGGAGTTGTGCAGAATAGGTAGCCTGACGTAGCTTTTTCAGGTCCAGATTTCCAACTGCCGGAATTCTCCTCTTTGTGTGTACCTTGCATATTATGAGAGAAAAGACATTACAATTACCCCCCAAAAGCATTATTATGGATAAAAACATCTTAAATAAAAATATGAAAACATGATGCAAAATGGACGTATCAAGTTTTCGATCAATACAATTCTAGCATGAATAATAAACCTTTATCATGAATAAGGAAATATAAAATAACAACTTTATTATTACTTATAGGGCATATTTCCTTCATTGACTTGTTTTGCTGCTGCGTTTATTTACACTGGTGGCCAATTTAGATACCCAGTGTATGTAATATGCTGCTTTGTTCCCTATATTTGCATTAGTGGCGAGATTTGATGCCCAATGGATGTAATATGTGTAATAGTCGTAATAGCCTAGCGTAAGTTGCTTACTTATTTATTTCCTTATTATCTTATTTATTTGTTTGGTCATAGTCACCGCAGTTCTTTTTCCGGGGTTTGCTAGTGGCCACAATAAAATAGTTTTTAAAACTAGGCCACAATAACCATGGGCAACATACGGACCGTTGTAGCCATGGTCCCGCTACGCTGTAGTGACCATGGGCTTTCTATGGGCCGTAGAATCAATGGGCCTTCTACGGGCCATAGAATCAATGGGCCTTCTACGGGCTGTATGATCGATTGGCCAAACATTGGTCGTACTTATTCATGGACCATTAACAAACCGCTATATGGGTTGTAAACGGGCTAGAATCGTCATTATGTCCCGAGCATAACGGGCCGTTAATAGGCCGATATGTATAACAAGCTTAATTCTACCGACAAGCATAGCGGGTCATTATTGGGCCGTATTTGATGACGATATGAAATGGCCCAACGGATTAACGGGCCAAAAACGGGCCGACTGTAACCATGGGCTGAATTTGGCCACAAGCGAAGCAGGCCAGTAACGGACCGTAAGTAATCGAATGCTGGAAATGGGCCCAAGAATAAATGGGCCATTAGAAGGCCGAAAGATAACACGGCCTGGAAACGGCCCAATGGAATAATGGGCCGTTAATGGGTATAAAGTGATATACTGTTTATTTTGGCCAGTTTCACCACGGGCCTTTATTGGGACAAGAGTTACAAAGGGCCTCATATGGGCCGAAAGACGTCATGGGCCATACATGGGCCGGAAGTTACAACGGGTTGGAATTATATTGGACGGTCCAGATGATGCTACCGAGCCTAATTCGGATAGGCCATAACGGGCCGTGAGTTAGCGGGCTGTAAATGGGCTATATGCGAACATGTCGTTAACAAGCTTTCCGTGGGCCAGCCCGCTTCCTTTTGACCAAGTGAAACGGGCCGGCCTTTTGACCCGAATGGGCAGCTTTTGGGTCGAGCCATGTGTTTACGTATCATAGGCGCATCCCATCGATTCGGTGGATGACATCTGTCCCAACACGGAGCTGACACATGGTTCCTCCGACGAATGAGAATTTTACACATGGAAAATCCCCATTGGTCCGGGTTGTTAACAGGTTATTGGATCCAAACCGGAACCCGATAGCTTAACGGTGACCCGTTACGATGGATGTCACATGTCGGTTACCCTTGAAGAAAACACCTCCATGACGTGCCACTTATCATCATAGAAGTGGACACTTCCGTGATGATAATTTTGGTATTGTCATGGAACACTTCTACGACATCACAGGTATGACTATCTTGATTCTGTCATAAAATCGTCATGGATGTACATGCATGACAGAAAACGTGACCTACTGTGACAAACACGTATCATCACGGAAGTGTTTTTTTGTAGTGTCCTCCTTCTCCGATCATCGTCGTCATCGCTCTTCCTCGGGTCGACGAGATCATCGCCTTGTCTTCTGGGCAGCAAGTGACCGCTGCCAACCAGAAAATGACGGTGTTGCTCCTCGTTCGCAAAGTTGGGGAGCCCGGAGCAAATGAAGAGATGACACGTGAGGCTGCGAAAGAGCTCCTACAGCCCCTCACCGCTGACGAGATTGCCTCCATCGTGAAGATTACCGGCGAACACATGGATGCCATATGTGTCGTGTCTGGAGATGCTACCGATGTAGTTTGATTATTATGTTTGTAGTTGGCTTTGTGTGCGTGTGGGCAAGCCATTTGGTGTCATTTGAGTTGTTATGCTCTATGTTTAAAGTCAGATATTAAGTCCAACTATCTAACTAGCCATATTATCTGACTTCTTCTGGATCCAATGGCCGAACTTGATGAAGATTGATGAGGGGTGATACGTCTTCGTTGTATCTACTTTTCCAAACACTTTTGCCCTTGTTTTGGACTATAACTAGCATGATTTGAATGGAACTAACCCGGACTGACACTGTTTTCAGCAGAATTACCATGGTGTTATTTATGTGCAGAAACAAATGTTTTCGGAATAACCTGAAACTTCACGGAGCAACTTTTCAGAAAATATGAAAAATACCTGCAAAAGATGAAGGCCAGGGGGCCCACCACCTCTCCATGAGGGTGGGGGGCGCGCCTTCCCCCCTAGGGCGCGCCCCCTACCTCGTGGGCCCCCTGTTGCCTCTCCGACTCCAACTCCAACTCCATATATTGTGTTTCGGGGAGAAAAAAAATCAGAGAGAAGAAATCATCGCGTTTTACGATACAAAGCCGCCGCCAAGCCCTAAAACCTCTCGGGAGTGCTGATCTGGAGTCCGTTCGGGGCTCCAGAGAGGGGAATCCGTCGCCATCGTCATCATCAACCATCCTCCATCACCAATTTCATGATGCTCACCGCCGTGCGTGAGTAATTCCATCATGGGCTTGTTGGACGGTGATGGGTTGGATATTCTCATAACTATGCTCAATTCTATCAATTGCTCAACAATAATTTGTTCACCCACCATAGAATACTTATACTCTCGAGAGAAGCCACTAGTGAAACCTATGGCCCCCGAGTCTATCTTCATCATATCAATCTCCTAATACTTAGTTATTTCCTTTGCTTTTTACTTTGCTTTTATTTTATTTTGCATCTTTATCATAAAAATACCAAAAAAATTATCTTATATCTATGAGATCTCACTCTCGTAAGTGGCCCTGTAGGGATTGACAACCCCTTATCGCGTTGGTTGCGAAGATTTATTTGTTTTGTGCAGGTGCGAGGGACTCGCGCGTAGCCTCCTACTAGATTGATACCTTGGTTCTCAAAAACTGAAGGAAATACTTACGCTACTTTGCTGCATCATCCCTTCCTCTTCGGAAAAACCAACGCAGTGCTCAAGAGGTAGCACTCATATGCGTGATGTCCGTGTAAAATTCCGGGGTGTTTGGAAATTCGAGAAGCTTGTGGCAGAAATGACAAAAACGGCTGTGAACAATGTTTTTTAATGTTCCTCAAACACTCGGAGTTTCTTTCTTTGCCACCTCCTCGAATGTCCAAACGTCATCAAATTTTGCACGGGCATTACGCGCAAGAGCATCAGCATGCGAAAAATAAGATTTTTTGAATTGATTTCCTATTTTTTGCGATTTTATTGTTCATCCCCTGAGCCCTGGTGCACATTAATTAGCCGTGTCCTCAACAAATTCCATATTCCTACTTTTTTTGAAGTTGAATGTTAATTCCCTATTCCTATTTGGTGCCCAAAAATGTTACAACAATCCTAAAATTTAGCACCAAGTGCTGCAAATTTCAAGCACCTCTAATTACTTCCACAAAAGCAAAACACAACAATGCAAAGCCAACTGATGAGCTGAAATTTCCATATTGCCCAACCCGCCTTCACTTCAGGCCGATTCTGGCGAAAACTCGCTGCCACACATCACCATCGCGATTGCCACCCACCCTCGGCCCCGTAACCACCCCACCACTCGGTAGCACCGCCACGACCCCCACGACCATTGCCGAGCTCGCTCCACCGCTGCCTGATTTGCACCAATTCTGCCGTTCCCCGCCCCATATCATCCGATATGACTGCCGCATCCATTAGTGAAAGTTATATCAATATGCATATGTAACAAGTTGTCTTGGGGATCGAATCCTTTGGCCACATTTTCATATATTTCAGTTGTGCTCTCTCTTCTATGGGCCCTTTTGTATTGCTTTCTCTATGGGACTTCTGCAAGGAAGAGACAAATTGCAGTGACTAGTAACGCTAAAAAACAATTGTAGTGACTGTCAAGCTTCCTATCACTCCTATAGAAAAAAATGATGCGCTGCGTCTCAGCCCTCAGGCCCAGGATGCCACGCTCCCAGGGGTCAAGTAAAGAGAAGGCAAAGGAACTATAGTTCACTGAAGCCCCCAGACGCAACCTGCGAATGAGGAAGCCCAAGACCAAGGACTAAAGCACGGCCCAGGCCCAATGAAGAGAGCGTCACACGCCAACAACTAACAACTTGTGTATGGGCTTTGGCTGATGAGGAGATAGTAGAAGTAATGGCTGATGAGGAGATAGTGGAAGTAATGGCTGATATTTGTGAACCAAGTGCGAAATACTGGTTATTCCATGCTCAAGAATCTCTATCGCAAGCACAATTTGTGGAGATGGCAGTCACCTTGTGGGCGATTTGGACAGCCAGGTGCAAGGCAATCCACGAAGATGTCTATCCAAGTCCGATGGCAACACACAAGTTTGTACAACACTTCTTGACTGAGTTGGAAATAATCAACGAACTGAACCGTAGGACGAGGAGGAGACCACCAGTTCGATTGGTTGCGCAGCCGAGGCCGTACGTCTTGGATGCCCCCGCCCAACGGACATATGAAAATCAATGTAGATGCAGGCCTATCTGACATAGGTACAGCAGCTGCAGCAGCAGTTTGCCGGGACAGTACATGATTGTATTTGGGCTCTTCGGCTCTAGTGTTCTCAGGAGTTACTGACCCTGCAGTGGTCGAAGCCATAGCGTGCCGCGAAGCACTTGCACTTGCACAAGACCTCTCGCTTCAGAATTTGGTGGTGGCAAGTGATTGCAAAACAGTAGTTGATGACATACATGAAGGAGAGGGCGGAGCTTATATGACAGTCATCAAGGAGATTTCCATGCGTAGATCATCTATTAATTCTTGTAACTTTATTTTCGAAAGTAGAGCATCGAACTTTGATGCACACAATCTTGCCAAACACTCTTTATCACTCGATCAGGGTCGCCACCTGTGGCTCATTCACCCCCATGACCCTTCCTGTATCCAGCTTAATGCCCAGCTAGATGAATAAAGTGATGGCAATTCTCAAAAAAAAAAAAAACTAACAACTTGTGGCTCACGGCAAGGGAGAAGAGAGGCATCGATTGACAGACTGTCCTCGCACCTGTGTGTACAACCTTCTTCCTCCTCCCAACCTCTAGAACCATAGATCCTCTCCATCTCAGAGAGATCTTGTATCAGACCTGTATTGCCGACCGGTGTGTTGTTGGTAGATGTTACAATCGTGAAATTTGGTAATCAGAGCTATCGATCCTGTCGAATTTTCTTCTTCCGTGGTGTTCTGATTTGGAGATCCTTGGAAATCCGCTGCGATGTGTGTGAATTCACTTCAGTGATTTCGGCAAAACACCTCGGTGTATCGACACAAGGTTGAGTTGATCCCCGATCCATCATCACGGAGAGATCCAATAACCCAACGTTGACGACCAGGATGGGGGCGGCGGAGATGACGCTCCAAGAATTACAGACGTTGCCCGCGACCACCGTGACCATAGCCAAGGACAACGCGGAGGCCTCAGGCTCCCACACCGAGCAGATCGACCTGTTGGTGGGCAAGGTGGATGATGTTCTTCAATCACAAACCACGCTACTCTCTGAACATCAGCAGAACACATCAACAGTAACTCGCCTGCTGAACTCATCTAATTCCTTGACTAAGAGAGTGGAAGGGCAGATGAGAAGGATGGAAGTGATCAAGGGTAGTCAACACACCACACCACTAGTAGCGGCTATGGATCAGAGGGCTACAGGACCAGGAGTAAATACAGATCGTCGAGAGGCGCAGACTAGGACAATAAAGGTTCAGAAACAATATCTAAATCACGAGGATCACCACCCATTCAGATCTCCACTTACCTTTTCCTTACTAGAAGATCTGCAACAGGACTCAAACAAATAGGAGAAATCAGTAGCGTTTGGTCATGCTAAGATGCCTCGCACTGATTTTCCACAGTTCAACAGAGAAGATCCAAAATGGTGGAATGACTGTTGTGAAAAGTATTTCCAGATGTTCTCTATTCCTCCTGATAATTGGGCTAGTTTTTTAGAGAATTCCTTATTTGACACTACTTGAAAATGTGGTTCCTTATTTGGCCCTGGTAAAAATTTTCTTCCCTATTTGACATTTGGTGAATTTTTCTTGCCTTATGTGACATCGCCGTCCGTTCTGTTACGGTCTGTCGTTAGTTCTCTCTTCCATGGACGAAATTACCCCGCCGTTAGCGAGCGCTGGCAAAAGGAGACCTAACGCAATCGATCTAGTCGATCGACTTGCATGCTAGGCAGAGCGGCAGAGGATCCAATGGGGTACATGGATGGAAGGAGCTCGTCTCTGAGGTGAGCATCATTAGCCGGCTGAGGCACCGGAACGCGCTCGTCAGCTCCTTGCCCGTCAGCGAGCAGATGTGGGCTGGGGAGTGCCCGTCGACGAGCGCGTTCTTCTTGCTAAGCCGACCTCGACGGTTGCCGCTCCACGTTCCCCGCGGCGGCGACGGACGCTGCCGGAGCTGAAAGCGACGGCCGCGAACAACAGCAACTGTATGCGCACGTGGCAATCCAGAACGCCCATCAGCCCATGGGGACGCGACGATCGTAGTCACATGTGTTTTGCACCATCTCCGGCCGCGATCCACCATGATGACACACCGGACGCACTCGCACCGCCACAGCAGCCGTTGCCCCATGTGTGCCACGCGCCGATGTGGTTCCGCATCCTTGTGTCCGCCAACACGCACGACCTCACGCTGCACGTACTCCTCCACGCCAAGCATGCTACGTCGGCGAGGTGCTGGTCCCCATGCAGGACCTCTTCGGCGTCGCCTGCCCGCGAGCACCAGCACCGGTCGGAAAGCGCGGGGGTGCTTCACATCTCCTACAGCCTCACCGACGACGCGCCGTTGACGGTGATGGACCACACGCGGTACACGCAGCAGCAGAGCGCAGTGGCTCCGTATGGGTACGGCGCACCGTCCGCGTCGCCGGCGAGGCACGACGACAGTGGCGGCGGAGGGATGGGGCTCATGGGCGCGGCGGTCGGCGGGATGATGCTGGGCATCGGCGAGGGCGTCGGAGATATGCATAATCGCCGACTCAGAGATGGGCATGGACGGCTGCTGGCCTGCTGCTAATCCGCATGCATGCATACGCGGCTCGATCGCATGGAAAATGTATGTTGATTTTTTTTTCTCCGGAGTGTTTGTAAGAATTTAAGGAATGAGATGATCGAAACCTTTGCGCAGCCTGCCGGTCGATCGATTTCATGGTGTCGTTCTAGGGTTTCTCTTCCCTATAACAGCAGGGTGAATTGCATGCAATATATCAGACAAATTTACACACGTGAAAATATTAATTAGTAGCATGCAGTATAATTTATATTATTGAGAAATTAGTAGCTCGTATTTTTTAAGAGATGCATTACCATTTGCCAACAAATAAAGTATTAGTTTATTTTGTATTATTGAGGACTAAGCTTTTGTCTTATATAAAATTTTGGTCACATAATGCATCAGGGGTGAGAACGTCTTTTCCTGACCCCATCTAACACCATTAGTGCTCAAAATGACCTAAAGTGTCACATAAGGCAAGAAAATTTCATGAAATGTCAAATAGGAAAGAAAAACTTACCAGGACCAAATAAAGAACCACATTTTCAAGTATTGTCAAATAAGGAATTCTTTCCTAGTTTTTCCACTTTGCATTTTCAAGGAATTGCAAAAACTTGGTTTCAAAGTTATGAAGCCTTGCATAGAATCAGAACATGGCCCGATCTGGTGTTGGCACTGTATGATAAGTTTGATGTCAACAAGTATGAGCAACAACTGGAACGGCTGTTTAAGCTGAAGCAATTGGGGACAGTAATTGAATCCCATGCTCAGTTTCAGGAATTGATGCACAAAGTGTTGACACATAACCAGGAGTTTTATAACTTTGTATTTCTCTCTAATCTATCCGCCTTCTTTGGTAAAATAGATTGATTTATCTTCAGTGGAGGAGGTGCTTGGTAGTAGGTTCAATCTTGCGTTGTCATTACTATGTGACAGAAGCAGCAGCAAGACACGTATTTGTATTGTTGCTACTTTACCACGGGGTTCGGACATATAAATTGATTTTACTTTGTCTACATTATGCCATCATTCTTCAAGCATTATTCTGTTTGTTGTGAACTTAATATTTTGAGGTGCATGTTGGATAGCGGTCTTGGACTGGAGTGATGGTAGTAGATGCAGATGGATTCAGGTCTACTTGTTCAGACATAATGCATATATATTGATCATGCCATGAAGAATCATCATAACTATGTGTTATTCTATCAATCATCCAACAGTAATTTGTCTACCCACCGTTGCTATGCTCATGAGAGAGATGCCTCTAGTGAAACTATGGCCCCCGGGGTCTACCTTCCTTATTTACTAAAACCCTAAAAAATCCTCATTCTTTTTATTTTATTTTATTCATCTACCACTAACAAATTTAATCCTTGCAATTGGCGAGAACAAGGGGATTGAAAACCCTTTTGCCTTCGTTGGATGCAAACATTTGCTTTATGTGTGTGTAGGTACCGATCTGCTGCTGCATGACTCCGCCGCTACCGCTTGCATGCATGTGATCTGCTCGATTCCGATTGTTTCAATGGACCGATCACGATCATCTCACCATCAGTCATTTCTCGGATTTCCTTCCCAACATGACAATTTATGCACCTTTGCGCAGTCCCAATTGTCAACCTCTGAATGTACCGATATCTCGAGCGGACTGCACACAACTTCCATCTTCTTCGGTCCTCCTCTAGATCATCCACCGCAGCCTCAAATCGAACCTTGCTCATGATACAACTAGTTAGAATAATCCGAACGCTAGTCGATCTACCGAGGATCAAACAATCATACGAGCACGAGACCGAGATTTGTTAACGAGGTTCATCATATGACTACCAGGGCCGGTCCTGAGATTTTGGGGGTCCGGGGCAAACGTAAAATTTGGGGGCCCTTAATATAAACATCAAATGCATATTGTCTTCAAATTTTCTTGTAAGATTCTTCAATGTAAAGTGACTTATGATTGTGTCGATGTCAAAGTCAATGTCATCCACTTCTTGATGCATAATGTTGCCTAACCATTTAAGCTCTTTCAGACATTGTTTATCCCAAATGGTTTAATAATAATTTCAAAATTGAAAAGCTTTTTTTATCTAAGATGGAACAATCACATGCACAGTAATCCGAATAAATCTTTAAACACTGTGACTTTATTAAATCCTTTACTTCAGTGAAGTGATTCATATCAACCAAAGCAAACAAATATTTAACATGAAAGTCCTTCTCAGCTTCAAGAATTTTATTTTGGCAACTACTTTTATCAAATTGTTTCTTTCTCAAAGTACGAAGGTTTACTTGAAATTGTAAGGAATAGTGATTTTTTCTTTGCGGGGAGTAGGGAATAGTAATATGACATACATTACCTCAAATTGATTAGATCGGCATCAATCATTAGACGCTCGGCGATGTTGTGATGTGAACTTTTGGTGGCACACACTCGGCGATGTACGTGTGCGCCCCACTCCGGCAGTGCCAATTTTTAGGGCTAGGTGATGTTCATGCTGCGTCGTCATCGTGTACAGCGCCTCGATACCAATCAGGCCTCCGATGCTTATTTCAATAGGTTCTGCGACATGGGAACTAGGGTTTGGAGCCTGCAGAGAACGGAGAATATAGGAAATTACGGAATAAATCACATCACACGATTGTTTTTATTTTGGAGGGAGATTGTCTCACGATAGTAAGGAATAAACAGAACGGAAGGACATGATTTACGTGTGTTATGCTGATTTGTGTCCTCACAATCGTACGCTGCTTTACGTGCGTACTACCATCCCTTCCTTTCTGGATCTGGGCTGCTTCCTTTTTTTCTACGTGAAACTATGGCCAATGGGCTACTTACCTTTATACGTACACTACACCTGGGAGGGCCCCCCTAGATCTCGGGGGCCCGGGGCGGCCGCCCGGCCCCCTGCCCTCCCTTAGGGCCGGCCCTGATGACTACATCCCTGGGGTCTGACTATGGGCGCTGCTCCCCATGACACCGTCGCAATACTACAATCAGGTTGCCCGTGCGCCGGCACACATTGCCGGCTCCCGCGTGTTTTTGCTATTATGTTGGCATAGGTTACATCGTGTGTCTACCCGTCATTATATGAGTCCTAGAATACAGGTGTTCTAATAGGACACGACTCCTACCCTGTCTACACACAGTTTGAAACCAAGTCCAACTGTAACCTACCTTGTACAAATATATTTGACACAACTCTAAGAAAAACTACTTGGGCCCTATTTTTTTGCAAAATCACCACGTATTGCATAATTTATTTGCGAAAAACACTGATCAACTAATTTACCCCGTTTGATCACTTTTCCAATAGGTAGGTCCTGCTCCTTAGGAGCTAACTTGGCAAACGAAAACATCACATGCACATGTTGACTATTTCTTCTTCCTTCTCCTCTCTCCCCTCTCTTAGACATTGTATCAAATATGTTGTCTACACTTGGATGGGGCAGCTCCTTGCTGGTGTCCATGGCCACCCATGCTCCTCTTGCTCCCCGATCAAGCTGACGCGTCGAGCTACACAATGCCATGCCATGACGGTGCCTAAAGCGTGACGAGTGAAACGTCAGAGCTATGCTCTGCCATGGCCGTCGCTGAGGTCGCACATGCCCGAGCTACACCCCATCATGGCCGTTGTCATGCCCTCCCGCGGCACTCATGTGATACGTCTCAAACGTATCTATACTTTTTATTGTTTCATGCTATTTTAATATCACTTTTAAATAATTTGTAGTAATTTATATTATTTGTTTGGACTACTTAGTAATGCACTGCCTAGAGGCAATTATTGTTCTCTACATGTTCTTGGTTTTGCAGAAAACCCATCTATGGAGGTCAAACAACCCTGAGGATTTAATATGATTTTTTGCGGCCCGAAGATTCCAGAAAGAGTTGGGACTTGCAAGGGAGCCAGCCAAGGACCCCACGTAGCCAGGGTGACCCGCGCCGAGTGATCGCATGGGCCCCTAGGCACCACGTCCATTCTTCCGCCTATAAATTCGAACCATTCGTACCAATTTTCTCTAATTTTTCCGCAGCTGCAAATTTCTGTTCTGAGGAGATGCAATATGTGGAGGCCCATTTTGGTACCTGATGGAGGAGGGATCCACCATCGGAGGCTTCTTTATCAACATTACTGCCTCCATGACCATGTGTGAATAGTTTCTTTAGGACCTTAGGGTCCATAGCAGTAGCCAGATGGCATCCTCTCTCCCTTGTGATTCAATACAAAGTTCCCGTGAGCTGCCTCACATGATCGTGATCCGTATGATGTAATCGGTGGTGTGTTTGCTGGGATGTGATGAACTGTCACTTTATGATCAGATTTCACTGAAATTAATTGAATTTTGTGAAGTTTATTTGTTTTAATTGAATAGTTTTGTATGCTCTCCGATCTATTTGTCTTCTTCGGCCAAGTTTGATGGGTAGTTCTTCATAGGGAGTTGTGCATTGTAATGGATTTAAATTTGTAGTGATTGATCTCAGTGATAGAAAGGGAACTATTGTATTGTTGTCACGAAGGATAGAATGATGATTTCCTTATCACACTTGGATAATAGTTTTATTGTCTACATTACTTCATCATGCTTATTTCAATGCTATATTTACTATGAACTTAATACGTCAAGATGCATGCTAGATAATGATCTTGGGGTGCAGTATTAGATGTAGATGCGGTTGGACAACAGTCTACATATCACAAACGTAATACCTATACGAGATTATACCATGGATGATCATAATCATAAATATAAATATTACAATTTCATCGACGCCCAACTATAATTTATTTACCACAACACACTTGAATGCTTGGAAAGATGCCTTGGTGGACTATATTCCTATACTAAAAACTTTACAAAAAATATTATTTCTTTGTTGTACCATATTATTTATTTTATATATCTATCAATTCGTACCATACTGTGCAATTTAATTTTGTAACTAGCAAGACAAGAAGCTGGACAACCTTCTTGACGTGTTGGGACAAGTTTGTTTTGTGTTTTGTGTTCAGGTACAAGTGACTTTGTTTGATGGAAGAACTCCTTCTGATTTGATAAACCTTGTTTCTCTATTGACGGAAATATTTATTGCTAGGTCACTCTTATAGTTGGGGGTTACCCAACCACTCTTACGACATAGCAAACACCATGCTGCTGTAGTCCTAAGCTGGACTGTTCTCCTGCGTGCACCAAACCCACTGGATTGTGCTCCTTGCGTGCATTCACGGAGCTCGAGGCTCGCGCTCACTGCTGTCGTCGTCATCGACGCTGCCAACGGCCACCTTTGGTACAACCACCTTGTCCAGAAGCCCCGCCATGTCGCGCCTAACCTCGTCATCGAAGGAATGGCACCAAGAAGCCCTCAAGCTGACGCACACATCCTTTCTTCCATGACCATGTCCATTGGCCGCCATGCCCGATCTCCGTCCATGGCGAGCGTTGTGTCCTTCTGGTGATTCCCTTGCTTCCTGATGACCCACAAGTATAGGGGATCTATCGTAGTCCTTTCGATAAGTAAGAGTGTCGAACCCAACGAGGAGCAGAAGGAAATGATAAGCAGTTTTCAGCAAGATATTCTCTGCAAGTACTGAAATAAGTGGTAACAGATAGTTTTGTGATAGGATAATTTGTAAAGAGCAACAAGTAACAAAAGTAAATAAAGTGTAGCAAGGTGGCCCAATCCTTTTTGTAGCAAAGGACAAGCCTGGACAAACTCTTATATAAGGAAAAGCGCTCCGGACACATGGGAATATCGTCAAGCTAGTTTTCATCACGTTCATATGATTCGCGTTCGGTACTTTGATAATTTGATATGTGGGTGGACAGGTGCTTGGGTGCTGTTCTTACTTGAACAAGCATCCCACTTATGATTAACCTTTGTTGCAAGCATCTGCAACTACAACAAAAGTATTAAGGTAAATCTAACCATAACATGAAACATGTGGATCCAAATCAGCCCCTTACGAAGCAACACATAAACTAGGTTTAAGCTTTTGTCACTCTAGCAACCCATCATCTACTTATTACTTCCCAATGCCTTCCTCTAGGCCCAAATAATGGTGAAGTGTTATGTAGTCGACGTTCACATAACACCACTAGAGGATAGACAACATACATCTCATCAAAATATCGAACGAATACCAAATTCACATGACTACTAATAGCAAGACTGCTCCCATGTCCTCAGGAACAAACGTAACTACTCACAAAGCATATTCATGTTCATAATCAGAGGGGTATTAATGTGCATAAAGGATCTGAACATATGATCTTCCACCAAATAAACCAACTAGCATCAACTACAAGGAGTAATCAACACTACTAGCAACCCACTAGTACCAATCCTGGACTTGGAGACAAGAATTGGATACAAGAGATGAACTAGGGTTTTGAGATGAGATGGTGCTGGTGAAGATGTTGTTGGAGATTGCCCTCTCCCGATGAGAGGAGCGTTGGTGATGACGATGGCGATGATTTCCCCCTCCCGGAGGGAAGTATCCCCGGCAGAACAACTATGGCGGAGCCCTAGATTGGTTCCGCCAAGGTTCCGCCTCGTGGCGGCGGAGTCTCGTCCCGAAAGGTTGCTTATCAATTTTTTCTCGACGAAAGACCTCATATAGCAGAAGATGGGCATCGGAGGGCAAACAGGGGGCCCATGTGGTAGGGGGGCGCACCCTGGGGGTAGGGCGCGCTCCCCACCCTCGTGGACAGGTGGGTCCCTCTATGGTGAACTTCTTCCGCTGGATATTTTTTATTATTTCAAAAAATGACTTTCGTGGAGTTTCAGGACTTTTGGAGTTGTGCAGAATAGGTGTCTAATATTTGCTCCTTTTTCAGCCCAGAATTCCAGCTGCCGGCATTCTCCCTCCTTATGTAAACCTTATAAAATAAGAGAGAATAGGCATAAGTATTGTGACATAATGTGTAATAACAACCCATAATGCAATAAATATCGATATAAAAGCATGATGCAAAATGGACGTATCAACTCCCCCAAACTTAGACCTCGCTTGTCCTCAAGCGAAAGCCGATAACGATAAATATGTCCCCATGTTTAGAGGTAGAGGTGTCGATAAAAATAAAATACGGACATGAAGGCATCATGATTATTTTCATAACAGCAACATATATGGATATTGTCATATGATTTCTTATGCTCAAGTAATAATCCATTCACAATGCAGAGTACGAATCATAAACTTTATTGAGGACCAACAAACTATAATCTCAGTCATTGAAGCAATTGCAATTTATCATAACATCAGAAAGAGTCTATGTCAGAGCTCAATAGCAAGTTCACATACTCAACTATCATCTAGTCCTTCATAATTGCTAACACTCACGCAATACTTGTGGTTACGAAGTTTTAATCGGACACAGAGAAAGAGAGGGGCTTATAGTTTCGCCTCCCAACCTTTTACCTCAAGGGTAATGTCAACAATAATAACTCATGCTCCCCTACATCTAATTAGATATATCTATCTGGATCTATCCAACATATTGTGCTTGCCAAAGGATAAAATGAAAAAGGAAAGGTGAACATCACCATGACTCTTGCATAAGGTAGAAGATAATAGTAACAGATAGGCCCTTCGCAGAGGGAAGCAGAGGTTGCCATGCGCTTTTAGGTTGGATGCACAAAACCTCAATGCGGAAGAACATCACTTTATATTGCCCCTTGTGATATGAGCCTTTATTATGCAGCCCGTCGCTTTTATTTCTTCCACATCACAAGATCGTATAAAGCTTATTTCCTCCACACCAATCAATTATACATATTTAGAGCAATATTTATTGATTTGCACCGATGACAACTTATTTCACTACAAAAAATACACTTCCATGATGATACGTGTTTGTCACAGTAGGTCACTTTTTTTGTCATGCATATACATCCATGACAAATTTATGACAGAATCAAGATAGTCATACCTGTGCTGTCGTAGAAGTGTTCCATGACATTACCAAAATTATCATCACAGAAGTGTCCACTTCCATGACAATAAATCGCGCATCACAGAAGTGCTTTCGTCAAGGGTGACCGACACGTGGCATCCACCGTAATGGAACGCCGTTAAGCTATCGGGTCGGGTTTTGGATCCGATAACCGTTAACAGCCCCGACCAATGGGGATTTTCCACGTGTAAAATCATCATTGGCTGGAGGAGACACGTGTCAACTCATCCAATGGGCGAGACGCGCCTATGATATGTTGAGACGTGGACCGGCCCATCAAGTTTAAATGGGCCGGCCCAATTGAAGGCCCACAAGATTTTGCGGACCATAATGGGCCGGCCCAGCTAAAGGCCCACGAGATTTTGCGGACCATAATGGGCTGGCCCAGCTAAAGGCCCACAAGATTTTGCGGGCCATAATGGGCCGGCCCAGGTAAAGGCCCATAAGATTTTTGTGTGCTGTAATGGGCCGGCCCAGGTAAAGGCCCACAAGATTCTTGCGGATCATAATGGGCCAGCCCAGCTAAAGGCCCACGAGATTTCGTCGACATTAATGGGCCGGCCCAACTGTAGGCCCACAAGATTTTGAGGACCCTAGTAGGCCGGCCCATTAACTGCCTGCCATGTTTTGGGCCAAATGCCGGCCCATATTTGATCCGGTCCATTAATGGCCTGCCACGCTCCGGGCCTAATAGTGGCTCATATGAGATCCGGCCCGTTAAAGGCCTACCACGTTCTGGGCCAAATTACGGCCCAGATCAGGTCCGGCCCTTTAAGAGGCTTTGGGCTCAAATATGGCCCATATCAGATTCGGCCCGTCAACTGGACACTATGCTTTTGGGCCCACTTGCTAAAGGCCCACTTAGTAATTCGACCTGATATTAGTTTTGGCCTGTTAAGGGCCCGTTTAACATTTCAGCCCTATATTAATTTCAGCCTGTTAAAAGCCCGTCATATAGTTGGGCCTAACTACGGCCCGGTTTGCATCCGGCCTGCTCGCAGCCGATATCTGATTGGGCCAAACAAGGACCGAGACAATTTTTCGGCCTGTTAAAAGCCCGTGATTTGATTTGCACAATCATGGGCCGGGGTTCATTTCGGGCTGGTGCTGGCCCGTGAGCTGATCGACATGTTTCAGGCCCAACCTACATCGTGATTGCATGACGGCCCGATTATGTACCATAATTTTATGGTTTGGCCGGTTTACTGCGAAGACAGGATATATATACAGTAAAATAACTGCAGCATCGTGAATAAGAAAAAACCTAGACTATACAATAAAGAAATTACGGCATATTACATCCACTGGGCATCAAAGTTCGCCACTATGATAATAAAGCACAAGCAGACAGCATATTACATACAATGGGCATCAAAGATCACCACCAGTGCAAATAAACACGTCGAAAAAATAATATACAAAACCGACAGCACTTCAATAGAGTTCAAGAAAGGTTGGCCCTGCTGGGGAGCTGCAGCGCAAGCAGCTGAGAAAGATGATGAGACTGCGCTTGTTCAACACTTATATCTTCCTCACTCTGAAAGATAAACAAGCAGACAGATGACAGGCTTTGCACATAAAAGTATCAGTGCTGACAATTCATCACATTTCTTACTGATGAATAAAGTGACATAGTTTAAATTTGCGTTAACACAATATGATATTGTTCAGGTCAAGACATGGCAGGAAATGACATTGTGAAGGAGTTGGCAGCTTCACGACACCACTGGATTACAGATCAAGAACTCATAAGTATCAATGGTTAGTGTGCTGTCAATTTATACCATTTCAGATTGGCAAACAAAGAGACGGTTTAAATAATAGTAGAATGATATGACATTGTTCATAGTTAAGACATTGCAGAATATGAAATTGTGCTGTAGTGGGTAGGTTCACCACACCACTAGATTACAAATGAAGAACAGAAGCATACATGCAGTGCATAAGAAGATCACTTACTCTGTATAGTTTAATTTACATGGTATGAAGAAGGAACTTGGTTGTACAACTGAAAACTTAAATTTAGAAAGGAGGAACTTTTGTTTATGAACTACATATAATAAACTTTAAACAAGCAATTTGATGCAAACACCAAAAATAAACAGCTGTTGCAGTCATGCCTAACCAAATATATACAACAAAGTTTGAAGGCTTGAGATGGACAAACTTACATTATTGGTGAAGACAGGCTCTATAAAGGCCTTGTCCATGCCGATGGGGGAGCAATTCAAGAAGTTTACCACATAATCTTCTTCAAAAGCATTGCCTTTATTCTACATTTTGTTAAGAGTAAATATAGATGTGATAATATACGAAAAATGGAGAATATTTAAGATAAGATGAAGAGTGATGCTACATAACCAAGTAGCTATAAATGTAAGTGCAGCGATACATGCAAAAGGTACAGCCAAGAGCAATGCACAACTAAACTTCTTCAGTACCAGCCTTATGGTAAGAGTAAATATAGATCTGATGTGTAGAAAATGAAGGGCAAAGGAAAATAAGCTGCAGAGTGATGGTACATGAACAACTACCTGTCATTATAAGTACACTGATAAAGGACATCATGTACTTACAAGAGCAATGCAGAGCTAAAAAAACATTGGCATTGGATATATTCTACACTATTGTAACCATTCATACAGATCAGATAATTTGGAGCAAACAATTGATAAGCAAGCTATCATGCATACTGCTGTCACATAATGAACCAGGTATGTATGCAAGTACAGTGATACAGGATAACAGGTACTAACAAGAGCAAAGCAGCGGGCAGCATATTTGCGATATCCTGTCGTTCTTGTCAAACCGGAATTCTTCTTCGAGCAGATTTCCTGCAAAAAATGTCCGTAAGGCACATGCGGAAAAGTAGAAGTTCAAATTGTCATGTGATTTCATAGACAGTACCTCATCCTGGGAACGAGACCAGTGCATAACAAGGTTTTTTCATCCAATGTCTTCTAAATTTAGCACAGGAGACTTCACTGGAAATTCGTTTATAGACTTGCATCAAAGTGTGATTTCCTCAGGTAACACCGATACTGCTGCAATGCTTCCTTGAAAAGCACAAGCAAGCTTTGCTCGTCATGACTATCCAGATTGATCCTCGCCTAGTTACAACAATGTAATGTAAATCATTGATGTGTTCAATCAGCAGAAAACAGGAAAATAATAACCATGAATAATAGCACTTACACGTAAGTTGGACAGGAAGATGTGAAAATGGTATTTGTCTTCACAATAATCTTCCCATGATGGGAATATATGCATGTAGTCCCTAACAACATTGAAAGCATTGTATTTTAAACTGGGAATAAATGGAATGGGGTTCCAATCTGCAGGAATTGGCCGTCTCTGCAGTTGGGATAGGTCTTCGGCCGGTGGACTTGCTGTACTTTTTGCTGGAGTGGGATTTTTCTGTGGTACAGCTGGTGCTATGGCAAATGAAATCGGTATACCTTTTGCTGGAGTGCAGGTCCTGTGTGGTGGGGCTAGTGGTGTGGCCAGTGAAGTATGGGTATAGTCTGCTGGAGTCGGTCCTACGTTTTGTGTCACTGGTTGTACAGCCAATATAAGTGGGGTCCTGTCTGATTTCTCTGGCACCACCATGTTTTTCAAGGACTTTGCTGGTGCTCATTCAGGTTTGGCAATCACCCTCTTCCTTTTTGATGTCTGATGCACAAGAACAACATTTGAGTGGAAAAATATGGTATGATGACAGATGGAATATGTATTGATAATGGATGGGCATGGCATCTCGACATATATGATGAGTAAACTAAGCAGATGGCGGTGCAACAAAGTAGAAGAAATGCAAGACAACATATGCAAGATACACACAATCAATAAAACCTTGCCAAATTAGAACAGGCACCTTGATGGGTGAACATGGCAGGCCATCTGCCTTTGACTCCTCGAGGTTAGAATAGTCATTAGGATGATATTCTGAACAAGAATCAACAGGTGGGGAGCGTACGAGTTTCATTGCTTCCAGAATGGCACTCAATGCCTTGGTGCCAATTTTGTAATGGATGAGAGAGGTCGATCTCTCGTAATGGATGGCGGCGGCGGGGTATCAGCTCCAGCATGGTGGAGGAGGACGGCGGTGGATGGGGTGGCGGACGGCAGCGGACGGAGGAGGGTGGGGTGGAGAGGGTGTTTTGGCGCCCACGGAGTACGAATGGGGAAAAGGGAGGTAGAGAGGAAGGGGGAACCATGTATTCAGGGCGCGCTTGTCTCAAATGCGAGGAAATTTACAAACTTAGCCCCCGTTTCAAATTTCTACTACATCACAACAACACTAGTCGGTTGGGGATAGGACAGTAATCTCGCATACACCGAATATTTGCCGACGAGAGTTTGTTTTTGGCGCCCATCGTGTATGAATATGAATCGGGGAGGGAGTCGATTTCGGCTGAGGACACACTATGTTTTGGCGCCCACCGTGTATGAATCCGGGTGAGAGGCGGTTACGTCACGTTTGGGTGAAATTACAAACCTACCCCTATCGAAACCTATAGAAATCCAGCATATAGGCTTTGCATGGCAGGGATAGGCAGTAGTGATTTCCATCTCGCAGATTCTGGTTTCGGGCGGTTACTGCGACTTTCCCCGCTTCGTTCAAATTTTGCAGAGTTCACGTTTACCGTGCCAACTCAATTCGAATCCCGTTTGTATTCTATTTTTTCCGGGCGGGATCCATTTTCAAATGGAATTACATTCTATATACATCATTTTTTATATATACTTTCAAAAGCACAACAAAGAATTCTGCTCCTTTATATGTATAATATGATTTACAAATACAACGATCTCGAAATCTTAAGGTTGAATTCGAAAATTTTTAACCAAATTATGTTCTACTAAAATGTATGGATCAGTAATATCTACATATTAAATAACATAGATGTGCGTGAATTCATATGAGTATGCGTGTTTGATAGATCAATTTTGGTTCGAGTATGGATTACATGTATCATCATCTCGAATTCAAATATTTGAATCCCTTTTTTGTTCACTCCTTTCACGCCCATCTCTCTCGCATGCATGCTCCTTCAGGTAGCTATCACTCTCTTTTCTCCAGCTCACCCTCATGCTCACTTCATGTTGCTCCTATCCTCGCAAACATGGTCTCTCGACGTCTCCCTTGAGAAGTGTCACACTCTCCCTATCATTATACATTACACGGTTTTCATTATCTCTCACGTCTGTACTGTTCTCTGGTATCACTCGGTACCTAAGCTTTCTTTTTCACCGCCAAACACACAGTCTCCACTCGTCTTTCACTTTGTCTTTCTCTCTATGGGATTCTCTCACACACCCTATATGTCTCTACATATGACTCATACCACTAAAATTACTCTCTCTATCTCTCCTGTAGACACAACATTTGTTGCGGTCTCCTTTTCGTCTCCATCCCAGACTGACATTATTCATTTGTTACCGATCAGACAACCCCGACTACCGTCTCCTCTCTCTCTCACACAGACACACACACACAACTCCTGCTTCCACTCCCCTTCCCGACTACCGTCTCTCTCACACACACAAAACTCTCGCTTTCGCACCCCGACTCGTATTTCTCTCACAAACATTTATCGACTAGCTAGCCTCTAGATAGGTTTATACACCCGCACACTCGTGCTTCCACCATCACATACATGTCTCTCTCCCGCTCCTTGTATCTATGTAGATTTTTCTTCCCTTCTTGAGACACGCCCTCTCGATCGTGCACACACACACTATCGCCTCATTTTAAGCTGATACCTATCGCACACACACTCCTTGTGTCTTTGTCACACATGCACTCCGTCCTCCTCCACTCGCCCTCTCTCTCTCTCACACACATGGGCTTTTTGCAACAACTAGCAAGATGCCCATGCGTTGCACGAAACATCGAGATGCATTTGTATGAGTAGTTTATCTTGTGGGGGAAAAGGATGAACGAGGGAAGACCTTATTTGCAAATGTGGAGAGGGGTGTGGGTATCTTTTTGCAAAACTGCCATAGTTTCCTTCCTATCCGTCAAATATAGATCGGACGGCCTATATTGCAGGATGGCAGGCACACGATCATCACCGACAATGCTTATTATAAGAGTAGGGATAAAAATAGAGTTGGTGATGATGGTGGGCCTGCCATCCTGCAATGTAGGTCGTCTGATTTATATCTGACGGATAGGAAGGAAAATATGGCAATTTACCCGCACTCTTCACCACATTTGCAAATAAGGCCTTCCCTCGTTCATCCTTTTCTCCCACAAGATCTTGATGTTCCGTGCAACGCACGGGCATCTTGCTAGTAAGAGTAGAAATTAGACATATACCACTTCTCGAATCTTGAAACCAACAACATTCCTCCCTTATCTCATCAAAACCGCCAAAGGAATATATTTTGAGTGAAACATAACATATTTTTAGTGATATACGTATTTCAAAGCTAGACTTTTTTCTATCAAATCGGTGAATATGTATTAATCCAGTGGCGGAACAGGCCTGGGGCAGCTAGGGCTATAGCCCCGGGCCTAGAAACAACTTCCTTTGTAATTTCTTCATGCAAAGCATAGAAAATCATAGAAGTTTATCACTCAACATAGCACATCCCCAGGCGTAATCTGCATCTAGCTCCGCCACTGTATTAATCTACTTTGATTGTGTGGCAACGCATTGGCACATTGCTAGTAGTTATTATAATTTTTTGGACACCAGAAAAATGGTGGAGTACATATACGAAGAGAAGAGGTGCACACACGCAGTCGGCCTCTCGCTGTCTCGCACACATGAGTGTTACATAAAGGCGACGTTAACAAATAAACTCTAAAACCCTAGGGGCACGATTGCTGCATTCGCGGGTACCGGGTACATGGTGGAGCACCTTTGTAGGAATAGTCAGCTCGCGTGATAATTTGATCCGTAGGAGTTGATAGTCGGGACCACAGGTGAACGACTTGGAGCGCGGTGGCTCGCCAGTTGCCACAGATCGAGTAGCCACGTTTAAAATATCATTTTTTTAGCGGGGTTAAGAGTTCCGATTTTCAATGGCGCGTCATAAGTAGTAAGTAGTTTTTAGAACGATTGGTATGGAGCGAAAATGGAATTCATAGTACTACGTACCTCCTTGGCGTATGGTTGTATGGTTTGTTTTTTTTCCATGGAGGTTGTATGGGTTTATGTTGCGAGATGTTGAACCTGGTAGTTCTAGGGAAAATACTATGGTTTAGATTTAGATGCTGGTTTTCTTTAATGAAAATCGGAAGGGGAAACCCTTCTTCAATTAAAAAAAAAACTACTACCTCCATTCTGGTTTACTAGTCCCCATCATACTTTGGGTCAAAGTTTGTCCACGAACTTTACTTGTAAAATATGAATGGAAAACGAGATTTTGTTATACCCAAACAAAAAAGGACTGGAGGGAGTGATTGCTCTGACACGGACGCGACCTCTCATAGCGCAGGCATTGAACCGGCGCACCGGCCAAGAGGGCCGCACTCGCTGCAGGCCCGGCTAAGCACGCCTCCTCGCCGCATGCAGCCAGCTTAAGACTGCCCTGCCTGCCTTCGTTGAATCCACGCGTGTGCCGGCAACACGTCCTTCCGCGAGCCGGCAGGCATTTTAGAACACAGAAAATTACTAAAATATAATTAATTTACGCATGGTCTTGACTTGTTGTGCTCGCACTGGTAGCAGGAACTAGTAGAGGATTTTCTTTATTTATAACTCTCCTCACATTTTTTGGCTTTGAAGTGAATCATGGTTGTGGACATTATGTATGAATGTGCAGATATCTATGAACATGAGTTTGATGTGGAAGTTGAACTTGGAATGTCGGGCTTGCGCGTGAACTATACCATGTCCAATGCTTCGCCTGTTATTGTTTGGAAAGTAATTGCTGTTATTACACCTGAAAAAAAAATTGTGCCACATCAGTAGATGCACGGACATCACAACATGCATGCTGACTGGATAAACATTTGAACCTAGCTATTATGAAGGAAATTTTGTATTGACAACAGTTTTAGATAGCAGGAGACGCCTAGCCTGCTCTGCCTCTGCTAGCTTATTTCTGGCTTCTTCCATCTCTTCTTTGGCTTGGGTGAAGAGAGCATCTGATTGCTCTTTTTGCTTCTTCAAGAACTCAGCTACATTCTCAAGGGCTGCTGCACGCTTTCTTTCAGCCTTTACTAATGCCATGAGGACACGAACAGCTGACGACTCCACCTGGCTTGTGTGTAATCCAGCATCATCTGGGAATTTGCACCTTGTGTCTAATCCAGCATCATTAGGGAACTGGCACCTTGTGTGTAATCCAGCCTCATTTTGGAAACATGATTTCGAGGTTGACCATACTTCCCTCCTCGCAGGAACTGCATCCTAACATGAAGTTACTTCTTTTTTAGATCAATACTCAGAGCAACCTAGATCCATTTAGTAGAAGCCAGATAAACAGAACTCGGAGAAGTGAATTCAAAAGGAAAAAATAAATAAAAACAGACTACAAGGTGAGAACACCCACTTCCTACATCAAGCTAAAAACGAAAGCATTAGGACGATTAAGACTCTTCTTATTACACATCGAAGAACACCACTCTTAAGAGAAACAGAAACTACAACATATACACATCGAAGAACACGAGGCTACACGAAAGTAATTGAAAGGGTGTTACTTACCAAAGCTTGTTTTACAGGTTCGGTGCAGCTCCTCTTTAACTTGCCACGCTCCTTGAAGATGTCCCGAATATCCCGTGTTTGGTCTTCATTGCTCCTCTGCATGTTCGCACTCGTGGTTTTAAAATCTCAACATGGCAAGAAAAATATACTACTAGTAATACTCGCGCATCTTGTGGGCAACATTAAAGCACTCGTCTGCGATGTTAGAGCATCTCCAACAAGATAAACTACTCATATAAATGCATCTTGATGCGTGCAACGCATGGGCATTTTGCTAGTTCTAAAAACATTTCCATCATTTGCCACACTACTAGTTGCAGATGAAAAACCTACCCAAGCACAACACGATACAGGAGAGACCCACAATTACAAGCTGATATTCTATTGGACAATGGAGGCTATAACCAATTACTTTTACGGGAACAATAGCACCCAGGAAATTTGAAGGGTAGGTCTGAACAAAATTGGAACTGCACATGTACTGCTAAGTGATTCAATACACACATTACCAATCAAGGAGGAGAACGATGGTCGCGACGGCCTCTGTGAGTCATGGTCGGCAACGGGAGTCAGTTCATTGTCCACGACGGTGGTACTTCTGCGCTTGGCGTCGGCTTTCAGGAAGAAGATCCAAGACCGTGGAAGACGATGCCGGGGAAGAGGCTCCGTGTACGACGACGACGATGGACCGGCTCCAGTGCGGCGTACGAGGTCGTCGATGAGGCAGATGCGCTGCGGTGGACGAGTGCGCCGATGTAAAGGGGAGGAGCACGAAGGCTGTGGTGCCATGGAGAAGTCTATTTTGCGGTGGGGATAGAAATTGGGGAGTATTCAGGTGTACTACTCTGGGTGCCGGGGTGGGGTTGGCTGGGTAGGGTGAACGTGAAGTTACGAAAACAACCCCCTACCAAGCGTCATCCGTAGGCCTGTTCCGAAGGCTATGATGGTAACTTCCCACTGCTCGAATCAGGGTCGCGGGAGATTTTCCCGTCGACCTCAAAATTTTGTGACACTGGACTCCCCGTGTGACGTGTTGAGTGATTCGGCTAAGCAACTAGCGAGTAGTAGTAGTAAACTCTGCATATTAGGTTTGACCGAAGTCAAACTTCCTAAAGTTTGACCAAGTTTATAGAAAAATATAAACATTTACCATAACAAATATGTATGATGTGAAAGTACATTCAATAATGAATCTAATGGTATTTATTTGTTATTGTATATGTTAATATTTTTTGTTATAAGCTTTCTGAGAGTTTACAAAACTTGACTTTGACCAATGCTAATACGCGGACTTAAATAAAAACGGAGGAAGTACACATTTGTTTTCTTAGTTTGTAGTGAACTAATCATTTGTTGAAATTGTGAAATAAATATATTAGGCTATTGACTTCGAATGTAATGGTCTATACAATTCAATAGTTACAATCATTGTCGAATCCCAAGATGTATACAAGGTCTATAGTACTTCACAACATGCTCAAACTCACATAATCCCAGTCAAATGAGAATCTAAATGCATTTCATAGTTATTACTTTGTAGGATGCAACAAGAACAACCATAACTCTACATCAGCCATTATAGAAGCAACATTTGGACATATCCCAATGTGTGAATGAAACGTGCAGAGAGAGCTTTTGAAGATGGAGCAGATAGGGCGGGAAAGATTGTATGTATGTGGACGAGAGAGTAGGAGACAAACCTAACGAGACAGAGAGAGAGATAGAGAGAGAAAGAGAGAGGAAGAAGTTAGGTCTGTGAGAAAGATGCATACATGTAATATACATGAGATGCGTGTGCATCTGGATTCTGTATACGTGGAAGGAGAAGAGACAACATGTTTGATGAGAGAGCAGGAAAAACATGGACGAGAGGGGAAGGATCTCGTTGGTTGAGGGATTGACAATTTTGTGCGAGGGAGAGAGGGATTGGTAATTTTGTGCAAGAGAGAGAGAGGGTGGGGGGAGGAGTCAGTCAGCCATCGTCACATCACCCTGCTTCCAAATGACCCTGCATTCTCTAGCGCGGTGTGGTCGCCGTCTTTGATCTGCTCGTTGCCCTCTTTGAAGATTGAGGTGTTGTGCATGTTGGGGTGCAAAGAAGCACAAGCGAGAGTGGTCGCCGTATAACCTTGGATGTGGATGAATTGTGTGCTCGGGGGAGTGTGTGTGTGTGTGCGTGTGTTGTGCTGCGTCTCTCTCAGTGTGTGTGTGTGTGTCAGATATTGAGAGAAAACAAACCTAAGGAGAGAAATGGGTATTCACGAAGAGATTGTGCGGGCCTTGAGGTGGGCCGGGGCCGGGTGAGGGTGTCAAAATGTGCGTGTTGATGCATTTGTTGCATGCGACCGTGCGAGGGACGGACGAATCGAGAGAGATGGTTGTTGTGTTACGGATGCTCCTCTCTCTGTCTCTCTCTCTCTCTCACACACACAAGTAAACTAGAAGACCGTTCTCTCATGTATACACAACGTATCGGCATCTGTCTATGTCTCACTCATGCATGATCATTTGCACATTCACACCTCTCTATGTCTGTATCACACGCACACCGTCTCCACATTGCCCTTCCTCCACAACACACATATGGACACATACACACGTTCTCTCTCAGTCACACACACAGAATCAGTATTAAAAAAACTAGGGCGCACCTAAAATGTCCAAATCCAAATAAACACGAACTGTAGCTAAATTCAAATATATGGAAATATTGCAGCGTCAAGAACTTTCATAGGAAAAAAAGTTGAGTAATACTCGAGGATTGTTTTCACACACACAAAAAGGTTCGATGGATGTCCTTCGAGCGCGACACGGTGACGCACCGTTCGATCGACCGCGTGGCCGCGGTTCACGCGCTTGCACAGGATTCCGTATCATGGCTGTGGTACTAACTAATAAAAGCGCTGCCTAAGTCTAATGTTTACGTGTACTAGTACGGTTTTCTTTTAAGTTTGACCAACCTTATATTTAAAACTAAAGTAAGCTCCCACACGCGCACTCATCAATATGCCACCGCCGCCGTTGTGCATGCCGGCGCCCGCCTGCTCCGGCCAACAATTTCTCCCCCATCACCGCCGTGTCGCCGCCATCCCTGTGCCATGAAGCCGAAGGCTCGCCCGCTCACATCGTCTGCAGTCCCTCCTCGCGATGCCGCCGCGCTGCCAAGCACGCGAGCAGCTGGTGGAGCCGCGTCTATGCACGCAACGTACGAAGAGGAGGACGAGCGCGTGCTCCAGCACGCCGGCGAGGAGGAACTAGCGTGTCATTGTCGTCTCCGCCCACGTGGAGGAGGCGCGCATGGTGGCTGTCGCGGTGGAAGCCGGTCGCGCGCGCGTCGAGCCTGCAAACCGGGTGCGGACGCGGAATCTACCTTCGAGACGCCACGCGGATCCTGCAATCTGAAGGAGCAATTTGGGTCAGTCGACTCATGTGAGTCGTTTGATGCAACATGGATGGCTAGAAGGGCTTCTTCCACCTCTTCTGCCGTCTTCTTCCTTCGCTCCGTCGAACTTCTTTCACAAATCGACTGACCCAAATTATACTACTAGTACGAACGTATTAAGTACAGTAGGAACACGAAGATATGAGCAGTAGTACCAACTTCAAGAAGAATAGTAGTAAGACATAGTACTAGTACTACTGTACGTACTAAAGAGTTCAAATAACGAGAAAGAACATAAACATAGTTCTGCTGGGGCCTCAGCACAACACACCCTTGAAAATAAACTAATAAGCAACTAGTCCGCTTGACACTGCAGTAGAACCAGCATGAGCGACGGCACTGCCACCTACTTGGAGTCCGAGTCCACGTCCTCGACTTCATCCTCGTCCCTCTTCCTCTTCACCGACGCTTCTTTGCTTGAACCGGACACTAAGCTCTGCTTCTTCATCCAACCCTTGTAGATATTTAAACAAAGGTAGGCATCCATTTCTGCGTACAAGATGTGATCTTCATCTAATGTCTTCGACTCCCATGCATGATGAAACTCGTGATGAGGTTTCTTTAGTTTAGCATACGAAGGATCAATCATGGCTGCTGCCAGGGTCGGCATTGAAGGTTGAGAGGAGGACACCAGGCTTGCCTTCTGGAGATCGAAGGGCTGGCCTACAACGAGACCGATGCAGGACGTCATTGTCATTCTTAAAGCCTACAGTAACGAATTTCACTCTTTTGTCCTTGAGGAAGTTCTTAAAATCCTGGCACTCAAAGTCGGCATGGCATATGTGGTAGACCAAGCAAATGTTATGTACGCAAACCTGGATCACGCCGGGCTTCTTCCTCTCTTCGTCCTTTAGATCCTTCTCTCATCCCAGGACTGTGGTGTACTCAACATCTAGCCCAACGACCCACTCACCCGTTGAACTGTTGAACATGCGTAGGAAGCGAGCAAGCCATGCTTTCACCGTCTCGGATCCACGTGTGTAGATGACGATGAACTGATCGCCGGTGATGGCTCTAACCTGGTACTCAGCGGCGACCATGGAGATTTGGGAGGTCATGGATTTTGGAGGAGGGTTAGGAGAAGTTGAACTGTTGTACCCCGCAAAAAAAACTGGGAGCGAACTAATGTGAAAGGACGGGATGACTGGGAGCGAATTGTTGTAAGGTAGAAGACGGGGACGAGTAGGGCGTGCGAACGATGTGGGGTTGCTGGCTTGCCCGGTGGATAAACGGCTGCAAGCCCCCAAAGAGTTCTCGAGAACTATGTGGGACCCACTAGATGTCATGTCTACTAGACCCATATCGTAGGCCTGACGGTATAGCTTCTGCCTGTTCGCACGCCATGCTGGCGCGTGGATGTAACTTCACTTAATTCCGTCAAACGTCACGCCTCCCACGACCTTCGCCTCCCTAGCGCGGTCGCGCCCTTGGAGACTTCGACCGGCTATAAATGAGCAATTTTTTTTGCCTTTTTTTAGACAAGCAATTTGTTTTGCCTACTCCGCATGCATGATACTCCCTCTGGCCCTTTTTACTCCCGTCAACCGTTTGCAAAGTGTTTGACCAAATTTATACTTTTTTGAACACCACCTTATATTAATTAACCAGCCACACCAGTACACTCATTCGATACAATATTCCCAAAACACTTAGGCGCGGTGCATTAACTTCTACCTCGTTTCTTGTTTCTTGACATATCAACCAATAGGAGATGTGGGTGTGCATGCTTTTAATGACTTGAGACTACCAAACACGACATGCAGTGGTTAGTTCATTGCATGCAATGCTATTAATTAGCAAATAAACATTAAGATCTCTCGTTTTCCCCTCCTCCTTGGTCACAGTGCACAATCTAAGATGACTTGCTCACCTAGATGGAGGGAGTACTGATTATAATGAGTATAAGAACTACGTTTTATAACGAGTGTAAAAATATTGATTTGACATTGTGAATGTTGACACATTGTGGAATAGTTTTTGAAGTCTGCAAAAGTACTCAACTAGTGCTGTCGTTCTCCACAAAAAAATGTGTTTACCAATGCATGCATGAACACTAGTTACTCTAACCCCCCTCTCTTCTTTAATTCTTTGCCACATCAGCATGTTTGCTATTCCCGTGTGCATGATACCAGCTAAGATACCACCATTATGGCCAGCCTTAATCATCGCATGCAATAATTTAGTGCACCTTGAAATATGAACATGTGTGGGGCATGTTTGTTTTTAATAACTTGAGACTATACCTAGCCCGGCATGCAAGATGACTTATTATGCACCGTTCCCCATACCTGCAGGAAGCCCGTTCGTCTCCAAATCTTTTCCTCTCCATGTGTGGAAACAATATGCCTGCCAAACTCTCCTTCTCCTTCTCCCTCCGGTGGTCCCACCACTCCACCCCATGTGAAAAAAATCTGCATGCATGACTCTCCTCCCCCCACGCTCGTCCAATCCATTGTGACCAGCAATATTTCCACCCCTTCGCTCCCCCGTAATTTACTCCAACAAATATGCCCATGTAGTTGTTACTTAACTGCAGGTGCATTCGGTCACTGACATATGGACCCAACAGGCGTCTGGCCCACATGTCAGTGACGCAACTGGACCTGCAGTTAAGTCAGTGCAGCTCAGTCCATATCTTACGTAGGTGTGCCATTGCTCGCTATAAATATTGCGCCTCCCACGACATCGCTATCTCCTCCCCCCTTCCTCTCACGTCGACCACCATGGCATCACCCCCCCAAGCCCTAGGAGCCCCTCGCTGCACCGTGCGAACGGTCATGCGTCGCTGATCCGTTCCTCGCCGCCACTAGTCAAGGAGGACGCGTCGGTGTTCCGCTCCTCGCCGCTACGCGACGCGTCGCCATTCCGTTCCTCGCCGCCACTAGTCGAGGAGGACGCGTCGGTGTTCCGCTCCTCGCCGCGATGCGACGCGTCGCCGTTCCGTTCCTCGCCGCCACTAGTCGAGGAGGACGCGTCGGTGTTCCGCTCCTCGCCGTGACGCGTCGAAGTGGACACGTCGGCGTTCCCAATCTCGCCAGCACGCGTGCTGGAGGACGCGTCGGCTCCCCACTACGAGGAGAACGCCGTGCCGCCCACCGAGCCCCCCAGACTTGAGGAGCTTTGGAAATAAATGGATGTCGCCTTGTGGGAGGCTTTGCCTCCAGCAGAGCACGCCAAAATAGAGGCGGAGAAGAAGGCCGAGGAAGAGAAGCGCACAGCGGAACAAGCTGCCTAGGAGGCCTATGTCGCGTCCGAGAGAGTCAGGCAATTGGCTCTTTGGCAGAAGGCTCGTGCGAGGACCGTGAGGGTGGCGGAGGACGCCCGTGCCGACGCCCTGATTGCAGTCGGGCCCAAGCGCCTCATCTACGCTTGGCGGTACATGGACCGGGTGCACGCTTCCAGCAAGGAGGAGTACCTGTTGGCGCCGGATCACCACACCAGTGAGATCGCGCTCGCCCGCCGGCAAACCGCCAATGAGCACCTCGCGAGTTGCGAGGCTGAGGAAGAGGCGTTGTGTCGGCGCACTGGGAAACGGCCGCGCACCAGGGCACTTGTGGCGCGCCGCAAGCGCTCCTGCGAGCACCGTGGCTTTTAGTAGGAGTATAATTTTTGTTTCGTAAGGCGATCTCATTAGTTTTGGGACGCAAATGATAAACCCCAAACGTTCAGGAATTTTTAGCGTCCTTAATTAAGTATGTAAAAGGGAAAGTTTGGAAACCTTGTGTATTCGTACGCATTTTGCAAGTACGTGCATATAGCACAAACTTTACTATATACTATCACACTACACGTCTCTCTCGATATATGCTTGCAGACTGTGCTACTCCCTCCGTCCAGGTCAATAAGTCATCTTCGGTTATGCACCGTGACCAAGAAGGAGGGAAGACTTATACACCTAGACGGAGGGAGTACTACTATTACTTATGTACGTGCAAATGCACGTTTTAACATTACGATGCGGTTTTTGTAAAAGTGGAAAAACAACACTAGTCAAGCTTGTGAAACGATTCAATGCAAAACAAATGCAAAAATGCTCGTTTGATTGTTTACTTTTAGCTTCCTTGTCTGTGGTTATTTCTCTGTCGTACTTTGTACGGAGTATCTCACTGGTTGGAAAGGCATGCAAATTCCCAAACCGCTTCCTACACCCTGTATCGAATTTTTTGCCTAACAGGTTGTGCTGTGCAATTGGAATTCCAACTTGAGTACTACTACTAGTAGGATTACCAGGGGCCAGTTCTTTTAGGCTTCTAGATTAGTAATCCCATAACTACTACCTCCGTCCTGGTTTATTGGTCCCCATTGTAATCTGTGTCAAATTTTTGGTCAAAATTTAGCACAAATTACAATGGTGAGGAATAAACCAGTTAAATATTTGGTCAAAATTTAGCACAAATTACAATGGTGAGGAATAAACTAGGACAGAATAGTAGTTTAGAAGCCCAAATAAATGAGTGAGGCACCTTATTGTTACTCTTCACTGTGACTGGTCTTGTGGGAAAAGCTGGGGAAGCCGCCAAAAGAACTGGCCCTAGGAGTAGTAGCTACGGATCGGGTGTGCGAGATGAACCGGAGAAAGTAAATGCAGAGAGATGAAATGCAAAAAAGACGGAGGGATGTGATGGTTGCTTGTCCGTTTATTTTACCAGGCCACTTATTACTGGGAGTGGTTGGGTTTTGTGATATGACGGCTTTACTGCCGTGCCACGAGCGGGGTGAGAGGTGAGACTCCCGTGCAGCGCCGCCCTCTACACGTTCTACTACTCCCTCCATCCATTTTTACAGGGCCTAACTTGTCAATCTTTCGTACCAAGGCATGTCCGCAAAAAGAGGAACTGATTTTGGGACTAGTATCTGGATCCCGTGTAATATTGCATGCAGCCTCCTTTGAATGCCTAGCCGCTGGCCTCCCTTCCTTTAATCCCTCGCATGCAAATTACTCTCCTCCCTTTTCTACATGCATGCCCAACCATAATTCCTCAAATCATGCATGCCTTGGCTGAAATATAGAGCTCGCTCCTCCTTTGAAAATATGGTGGTGCTATCCATGCATGCAAATCAATGCGACGGCCAGAGCATTTTCACGATGAAGGGACCACGCATGACTTGCAAGAGAAAATTAAGATGGAGATGCCTCGGTTAGTTCATTTGGATAGGTTTGTTCGGATATTATTTCATCTCTAGAGCTCACAAACATCCGGGTGAAATAGATAAAAAGTATCTTTTGCAAACAAAAGCGTTCAACTGTTCAACCTGCATCCAAAACTTGTGAAGAAATAACTCTTATTGTGCTTTGCAGGAAATGATCTTCAAGAATTAGTTTTTGAGTATCCATTGTTATACATGTTGGCTACAGATGACATGGCACTTTCTTGTAGCCAACATTTGGCTATACTATTTAAGTATTAACCATGCCCTTATACACCTAGGCGGAGGGATTAAATTAGGATGACTTGGGAGGGGGCAGAGGATATGTAAGAAATGGTTGATCATAAGTCTTTCACCAGTACTGTAGTAAAAATTCATACATGGAAGATTCTAGACTAAACCATAAATGGATACACTTTTATTCATGCGTGATACTCCAATAGAGCAAGATCATGCATGGAAGTCTCTACATGCTTAGACAGCGGATTACATTGAGCGAAGACTAATGATCAACATTTAACTTGAAAATGCAGATGTCCAAGTGAACCTCCTTGGAGTCCCCGTGCACATAGTTGGAGTCCAAATAACACCATGGGTTTTCCATGTCCACATCGGCGGGAAAGTCCCAGCTCCGCAGAGTCCAAGTATGCTCGGCGTAGCCAGTGTCGCCGCCCACGCGACACCGAGGGGTAGTAATAGTGAGCACGCACCCATACATCGGCCTCGTGTCAGCGTCAGCGGCGTCGCCCATGACACACACTACAGAGATGTGGCGGCGGCCTACGCGGGCCTCGCCGGTGGCCACGATCAAGAGGAAGACGCTGCCGTCCTCCTCCGAGACTAGCAGGTGGCGCTGATCCTCCAGCGACTCCGGCACGGTGAACGGGTAGCACGTCTCATACTTGATGTTCTCCGCCAAGGGCCAGCAGTGATGTCACATCCCTAGTTCTGGTATGACCTAGGCTAGCCTGCATGTTTGCATCATGTTTAAATTCCATTTAAATTTGAAATGGGGATTTGTGAAACCCTCAGAATCATTTCTGAAAATGACCCAAGTAAAAATTGCTCCAAAAGGGTCCAAGAAAATGCTCATGTTGCTCTCTCAAAATATTGGACAGAGATAAAAATCAAATCAATATTTTTAAGAGCTCATAAGTATTTATTTTGGGCATTTGGAATTAATACAGTAATTATTTGCTTTGGATATATATTTGCTATATATATAATATATGTCCAAAAATTCTGAATTTTGGTGAGGGGCTTTGGATTAATCCCTTGGGTCCCTGCAAAATTTGACAGAATTAAATAAAATGGTTTAGTATTATTACTAAGTCAAAACAAATGACATAAATAAGAAAACAGAAAGAATTAGAGAGGGCAGAGAGAGAATGACTCACCTGGGCCTTACCTGTGCCGGCCCAGCACTGTTGGCCCAGGCCAAGTCATCGCCTACCTCCTGCCAGGAGGACAGCGGGCATGTGCCCGGTGCCTGCGGCCACACGCCGTGGCCACCTCCTACTTCCGCTGACGCGGGAGGGGCTCCAGGAGCCGCCACGCACCACCCCGACCTCCCTCACTCTCTCCCCATGCCCTCCCCTTTCCTCTGTCTCTCTCCCTCGCTCTTCCCCTCACGCGCCTGAGCACGCCGCCGTGAGCCGCTGCGCCCACCGCCGTCGCCTTGCCTCCCCGAGCTGTCCAGAGCCTCCGCCACCTCTCGCTTCACCTCTGCACTGAAGGAAGGAAGCACAGAGGCCCCGAGCAGCCGCCATCATCATCGTCTTCAAGCTTCGGCTCTGGCGCCCTTCTCCATCGATCCGGCCACTCCGGCACGTCCCCGAGCCCGCTTACCATCCCTGCAGCTCCGCGGTGAGCCGTTGACCCGTTTCCCCCTTTCCCCGTCGTCCCTCGCGTCCTCTAGCGCTAGCGCCGCCGTGACCGAAGCTCGGCTCCGCCGTTCATGTCGCCGCCGTGGCCATTGTCACCCAGGGCCGTGACCGAGCACACCACCGTGCTCAGTGCAACGCCAGGAGGCCGTCGAGGCACTCCGCAGCCCCTGCCGTGCCCCGTAGCTCGTTTCTGCCCAAACCCGTGCTCCGGCCGCCGCCTCGAGCTCGATTCCGGCGAGCTCCGGCCGTCCCTGCCTCTCCCACTTGCCCCAGAAGACGCGGACGAGCTCTGGCTCCTCGCTTTTGGCCTCCGCCACCCAAATGGTCATCGGAGGACCAAATCCGAGGCCTCCGCCGCGTCCTGCCTCGCCGGCGGCTAAACGCCGGCGGGTTGACCGTGTTTGACCCCCCAGTTGACTAGTTTAACCCGTATGAGTCATTGACATGTGGGGCCCGGCCCTGCTAATTTCTAATTTAGGATTAGTTTAATAACTAATTAAACCCTGTTAACTAATTGGGTCACTGACGCATGGGCCCAACCCCATTAACTAAACCAGTTTAGGTTTAATTTAATTTAGGATTAGCCACAGACACTGACCTATGGACCCCACACGTCAGGTTTGACTTGGCCAGTGCCTTTGACCTGCTAACGTAAGCATGACGCCGTGCTGACGCAATATATCATTTTCTGGATTTAAAATAAATCAGGAAAATCCAGAAAATGTTATAAACTTAAAAAATTCATAGAAATTCAACCGTAGCTCAGATTGAAATAATTTATATATGAAAAATTATCAGAAAAATTCAATCTATCAATCTGTACCATTTTCATGCATGACAAACCAACCTATACATGCTGTATATATGAAAACACACTTATGGCATATTTAAGAGCTTAATTTGGAGTTGTATTTGAACCCTTGGTTCAACTAGACTTCAACCAAATAAATGCTAGATGCATTAGCACAAACAACATCACATACTCATGCCATGTTCATGCATCATAATGTTGCGTATGCTTGTGTTTGATTTTCGACACCATTCCTTCTCGATAGGTCCTGCTCCGGAGAGTGTTCGAGAGTACCTGTCTGAGGAGCAGTGCCCCCTGTTGATCTACCAGGCAAGAAAAACCCCTTGTTCATTCCGATACAATCCTACTCTCTCGCTCCTGCTCTCATTTAGTGCATTAGGACAACAACAATTCAACTGCTACTTTAAGCTGCGGTAGTTGAACCCATTCCTCTGCATGACCTGTCATTGCCACAGTAAATAGTTAAAACCCACTAGCATGTGTAGGAGTTGATTGAGCCATGTTGTGTTCCTACCATGCTTTGTCTGCTATTGCTTAGAGTATGTCAGGTTTGATTCATTGGAAATGAATTGGAGTATAGTGCTATGTTCTGATGTTGAGAGTTAAGTGTGTGAACACGATTTGGTAAAGGTAGCGGTGAGAGGCCATGTAGGAGTATGTCGGTGTCAAAACCGGCGGATCTCGGGTAGGGGGTCCCAAACTGTGCGTCTAGGCCGGATGGTAACAGGAGGCAGGGAACACTTTGTTTTACCCAGGTTCGGGCCCTCTCGATGGAGGTAATACCCTACTGCTGCTTGATTAATATTGATGATATGGGTAGTACAAGAGTAGATCTACTACGAGATCAAGGAGGCTAAACCCTAGAAGCTAGCCTATGGTATGATTGTTGTGTATGGAGTTGATTGCCTACGGACTACAACCCTCCGGTTTATATAGACACCGGATAAGGTTAGCGTTACATAAAGTCGGTTACAATGGTAGGAGATCTTGAATATCCGCATCACCAAGCTTGCCTTCCACGCCAAGGAAAGTCCCATCCGGACACGGGACGAAGTCTTCAATCTTGTATCTTCATAGTCCAGGAGTCCGGCTGAAGGTATAGTCCGGCTATCCGAACACCCCCTAATCCCGGACTCCCTTAGTAGCCCCTGAACCAGGCTTCAATGACGACGAGTCCGGCGCGCAAATTGTCTTTGGCATTGCAAGGCGGGTTCCTCCTCCAAGTCCTTCGTAGAATATTGTAAACACCAAGAGTAGTGTCCGGCTCTGCAAAATAAGTTTCCACATATTGCCATAGAGAGAATAACATTGACACAAATCAAATCTGCCGACGTATTCCGCAGTGCGTCATCACACTACGGCTAAGTCCTTTACTTGAATCATTTTTACTTTTCCACCTCAGCATGTTTTGCGAGGCGGTTTCCTTGGCACATCTTGTCAAAGCAGAGATCGTGTACCCCCTTTACGGGATTCTCATCAATACGGACGTGGATAACCCAACCGCGCCATTTATCATGGCGCTAGGGAGGCAAGCGAGTTTTACTAGGCTGGTGGGGACGCATAACCGCATCCGCCCATATAAGGGGATAAGGATCCACCCTTTTACCTATGCCTTCTTCCTATTTTGCCTATCAATCTCCTGTGCACTCGAGCTCCAGCGCCCAAGCCCGCACTTCCCACCTCAACCTTCTCCAGCAATGTCCGGAGCGGGAAGCAAGTGGATGGTCTCCTCCGTCACGGAGGGCCATGTCAAAAGGCTAAGGAAGGCCGGATAGTTGTCCAAAGACATCGCGCACCGGCTTCCCGAGGAGGGGCAGCTTCTCCCCACCCCAAGGCCCCATGAGAGGGTAGTATTCCTTCCCTACTTTCTCCGCGGACTGGGGTTTTCCACTCCACCCATTTGTCCGGGGGCTCATGTTTTACTATGGCCTGGATTTCCACGATCTAGCCCCGAACTTCGTCCTCAACATCTCAGCGTTTATCGTTGTGTGCGAGGCTTTCCTCCGCATCCGCCCCCATTTCGGCCTCTGGCTCAAGACCTTCAACGTCAAGCCCAAGGTGGTGCGCGGCAGCCAGGCGGAGTGCGGAGGCGCCATGGTGGGCAAGATGGCCAACGTCCTATGGCTCGAGGGCTCCTTCGTAGAGACCCTGAAGGGGTGGCAATCGTGGTGGTTTTACATCACCGAGCCGTGCGATCCGAAATGGATTGCAGCCCCCGAGTTCCGATCCGGACCCCCCACGCGGCTTATGTCCTGGAAAGAGACGGGCCTGTCGTGGGGCGACGAAAAAGAGCTGACCGGACTGCAGACATGCATCCAGTCCCTGGTGAGCAAGCCGATCAAGCTCGTCAATGTAGTCCAGGTTATGCTCATCCGCCAGATCCTCTCGTGTCAACAACGGGACTTTAATCTGTGGGAGTTCGACCCGGCGCAGCACCGAACCCTTAACAGGCTCTTCGACACGATGTATGAAGACGTCTGGAGGGTGCTAACCAAAGGCGCCGAGGCTCCCACATCCGCTTCCGAGGATCGCGGATACAGCTCGCAGCGTCACGCTAGCGAGGTAAGCCATTTTCACCTTTTACAGGATGTTAAGTTTTTTCATAGTTTGACTCTATGCGGGATCTAAACTCCCTTACCTTTGACAGGCTTGGCGGGCGAAGTCCGGATCGATTAACTGTCCGGCTCCCTTGCCCGAAGACCCAGCCCCTGCTCTCCTAGCGAAGCTGCTGGTTCCGGCGCCTTATGTGGTGCCGGAGAAGAAGGCCAAGAAGAAGAAGGCCACGGGGACTCGAAAGAGTTCCCGGAATATGGTGGTGTCGGATTCGTTGTCCGAGGAGTCCGAGACGCACTCCTCTCGTGGAGACGAGGAGGAGGAAGAAGAAACCTCTCCCCCTCCAGCGGGGGGAGGAAAGAAGAGGAAGGCCGCCCTAGTAGGGGGGGGGGGGGCGAAGGGTCCAAGAAGAGGAAAACCCCTCCGCCGGACTACGCCCCCGACGCCGACGAGGACGAAGAGGAGTGGCCGGACAGGGCCAGGCGTCCGGCGAAATCGTAAGTGTTCGGATACCAGAGTAACTCATGATATTCCTTTTGTTGCACAGCTTTCCCTAATGTCGAATATAATCATGCAGCCCGCCCCGGGCCGAACTCAACGAGTCGTCGAGCGGCTCCCTGGATTCATCGGATGTGAACTCAGTTCCGCCCGCTGTCTCCCCCCGCACTGCGGACGACGCCGAAGTGGCGTCGCAACAATCTCTGGGGCAGGAGGAGGTGGTCCTGGAGGAGCCGCAAGGCGACTTCTCGGACTCCAGGAGTAAAGGGGACAAGACCCCCCAGGGCTCCAAGTCTGGCTTTATGCCGGACACCGCGCCGGAATCTTCAACAGTTCCGGACCGCGGTAGGCAAACTCCTTCCAAGAGGAGCAAGCCTTCTGAGCCGGCGGCCTCCGTCCAACCGGAGGTGCCGGACAATCTGCTGGAGGTGCTTGACGGCGCCTCCATCGACGAGGAGCACCGTACTATTATGAGTACGGTGATCCAGAAGGTTCAGTCCGCCAAGAGCGGACTGACTGAAGCTTGCGCTAGCCTCCTAACAGGCTTGAAGGTAAGTAAAAAATGTAAAAATATAACCGCATAGACAGTAGCCCCTGATGCTCTGTTTGGCGCTCGGAAAGAAAAGCAGAATAGAGGATCTATTAAATTTCGCAGGAGTCTAACAAAAAGAGTCAATATGCGTATGCAGGCTTCGCTGCTAGCCACCGCCGCACTAACTGCGGAGGTGGGTGCCCTGAAACAGGGCCTCGAGCGGACCGAGCAAGAGCTCGGCCTTGCCAAACGGCAGCTCGAGGAGAAAGAAGGTAAGAAAATACCTTACAGAAAAAGTGCCTATAGAGAGGCGTGATTGCAAAAAATAACAGGATTGCACTGCTTATTATAGGGGCCACGACTGACGTGGCGACCCTCAAGCAGGCGCTGTCCGAGGCCGAAAATAAAACGGCCGTGGAGCGCACCGAGCGAGAGAAACTTGGGGCTCAGGTCGGCGAGGTGCAGCAAGAGCTTTAGGCTCTCATGAAAAAACATGAGAGTTTGGAGCTTGAGTCAAAGAACCAAGCGTCCGAGCTCGCGGCGGCCCTTGAGACTGCCAAGTCTGCCAAGGACGAAGCCCAAAAGGCCCTCCAAGAGTTGGAGGATATGAAGAATATAGCAGCGGGTAAGGAATTCTTTATGCAAAGCAGAAATATAAAAGTAAACTACCTGTTATTTACTCGAATCCGGAGTTCTCCAGGGGCATTCGCAGATCTTCCCCGCAGCGTATCTGACGCCGCCGCATTCTACCGAGCTGAAGAGGGCAGCTGATGGAGAAGGTGTTCTGGTCTCAGTATGCTGAGGCCGGACACCCTGTGCCCTTGAGCGACCAGCTGAAACAGCTGGTCGAGCTCCACAAGGCGGCCGAACAGGCCATGAAAGGCTTCATAGTTCGGCTGTGGCCCGGAGAGGCCCTGCCTGGGAGCTACTTTGGGCTGGTGCGGCGGCTGGTGGAGGCCTGTCCAAGGCTCGAGGTCATCAAGCACTCCGTCTGCATCGAAGGTGCCCGTAGGGCCCTTGCCCGTGCAAAGGTGCACTGGGGTAAGCTAGATGGTGAAAAGCTTGTGAGGGACGGGCCGCCGCCAGGGAAGGAGCATCGCAAGCCCGAGAACTATTACAAGGATGTTCTTGCAGGTGCCCGCCTTGTGGCGGATGAATGTACCAAGGATGTAATTTTTGAATAAACTCGCTCGTTTTTATCCTGTGCGCTGAAAACTTGTTCATATGCGCTAAGCAATGCTTATTGAATTTAAAATATTATTTTCTGTGCAGCCGTTTATCAAAAATTGAGAGATGGCCAGTTGTCGGCTTCTGCCCCCATGCTACTAGTGCTGGGGTGTTTGGTGATAAACCTGAGCGCTCTTTTTCCCATGGTTGGGTCCTTCGAGGGAGGCGCTCAGCACGACGAACCAGGCAATCGGACTATAATTCTTGAACACTCTCACTTAGCCATAGAACTTTATAATTTTAAATTTCGGCGAAGCCCCTAGTTCGGAAGACCGAGTTCGGGGCGCTATCCACGCCTTGGCCGAACAAATCCGGCTCCTCGCTCGAAGCGACGTAAGTCTTTAGGGACTCAAAAAACCTCTCGAACAGCGACCGGTCTCTCGCCTCATCATGACAGTCAGTTTTAGCTTTCTCCACTGAGGTGCTTAACCCAGCTCAACCGGGGCACAATCGCAGTGGTTCTCCTAGTGCTACCTTAGCCGATAGAGCGGAACGTAAGGCACCAAAACATAGGAGCCGGGCAAACCCAACTATTGACCCAAATGATGATTCGGAGCCGATGCATATAGTGCTATAAGTTCGGGGTGCCGCACTTGTGAAAGTGTACAGACTTCTCACACCATATTAAAGGGTACTGAAGCCCCTGACATACTTGCCGTACCACAGTGTACGGGTGCAACATGTCATTGATGAACATATATAAAAGAGAGTAATGCAGAAAATAGACAAAAGCTATGCATTGTTTATATAAAGGCTATTTATCAAAGCCGAACGATACAAATAGTGCGGTAAGCAAAAGATATTGGACTATTCAGTATGTCCTGACCGGGGGCAGGCCGCGGAATTGTATTTTAAAACAGGTATACCGCTCGTAACAGAGACCACCTGGGAGTTCCATAGTGCGGCATGGCTTGTCTGCCTCCCTGGATCTTGCATCGTTTGTGCGGCAGTCGAATTGCCGAACAGGTCGTCCGAAGTATGGTGTCCTGAAAGTAAGAAAAAATTAAAAAAAGAATCCGGCAGCCCCTAGTATGTTTTAAGCCGTATTTTGGGCGTGCCGTTATTGTGCCCCTTCCCCTGTGCCCATGGTATTTCAAGGGCGTAGTTATGTACACGAGGTACTGGTTTCGCTATGTCGCAAAAGCTGGGGTTGGGGCCGCATTGCTACGCTTGCTCAGAGTGTGCCAGGCGGTCCTGCTGTGGGTTACTCCGGGCGCGCTTGGCAATGTCTGGCTTTTTAATGGCCGGACTGGAGAATTGCCTGAGAAGGCTACTTTGTACCTCCGCTACGAGAGCCGCCGTATGCTCCTCCGTACGGAGGGAGCGTTCGGTGTTTCCGTTGACCGTAATTACTCCTCGAGGGCCTGGCATCTTGAGCTTGAGATATGCGTAGTGCAGCACCGCATTGAATTTTGCGAATGCGGTTCGTCCGAGCAGGGCGTGATAGCCACTGCGAAACGGGACTATATCAAAGATTAACTCTTCGCTTTGGAAATTGTCCGGGGATCCGAAGACCACGTCAAGTGTCACTGAGCCTGTACAGTTGGCTTCTACACCTGGTATAACGCCTTTAAAGGTCGTTCTTGTGGGCTTAATCCTTGAGGGATCTATGCCCAGTTTCCGCACTGTATCCTGATAAAGCAGGTTCAGGCTACTGCCGCCGTCCATGAGGACTCTTGTGAGATGAAATCCGTCGATGATTGGGTCGAGAACTAATGCGGCGAAGCCGCCATGACGGATGCTAGTGGGATGGTCCCTTCGATCAAAAGTGATCGGGCAGGAGGACCATGGGTTGAACTTTGGGGCGACTGGCTCTATCGCGTATACGTCCCGTAGCGCACGCTTCCGCTCCTGCTTGGGAATGTGGGTTGCGTATATCATGTTCACCGTCCGCACTTGTGGGGGAAAACCCTTATGTACATTGTTGTTCGGCGGCTTGGGCTCCTCGTCATCGCTGTTCAGCCCCTTGTTTCTGTTTTCGGCCCTTAACTTGCCTGCCTGCTTGAACACCCAACAATCCCTGTTAGTGTGATTGGCTGGCCTTTCGGGGGTGCCATGTATCTGGCACAAGCGATCGAGTATTCGGTCCAAACTGGACGGGCCCTGAGTATTCTTTTTGAATGGCTTTTGCCGCTGGCTGGATTTATAGCCTTTGAATCCGGCATTGACTGCCGTGTCTTCATTGCTGTCGCTGTTAACGCGGCGTTTTTGCTTATTCCGACATGTCCTGCCACTTTTGTCCTTGGTATCCGAATTACCAAGGTTCTTCGATAAGTTGTTACTGCGAGCTAGCCAGCTGTCTTCTCCCGCGCAAAAGCGGGTCATGAGTGTCATGAGGGCTGCCATGGATTTCGTCTTTTCCTGTCCCAGGTGTTGGGCAAGCCACTCGTCGCGGATGTTATGCTTGAAGGCTGCTAGGGCCTCTGCGTCCGGATAGTCGACTATCTGGTTTTTCTTTGTTAGGAACCGTGTCCAGAATTGTCAGGCCGATTCTTCTGGCTGCTGAATTATGTGGCTTAAGTCGCCGGCATCCGGCGGTCGCACGTAAGTGCCCTGGAAGATGTCAAGGAATGCGGCTTCCAGGTCCTCCCAAGAACCGATTGAGTCTGCTGGCAAGCTGTTAAGCCAATGTCGGGCCAGTCCTTTAAGTTTGAGCGGGAGGTATTTGATGGCGTGTAGATCATCGCCGCGTGCCATGTGGATGTGAAGGAGATAATCCTCGATCCATACCGCCGGGTCTGTTGTGCCATCGTATGATTCGATGTTTACGGGTTTGAAACCCTCTGGGATTTTATGATCCATTACTTCATTCGTGAAGCATAGCGGGTGTGCGGCGCCTCTGTACTGGGCTATATCACGACATAGCTCGGAAGAGTTATGCCTGTTGTTTTCGGCCCGGCCGGATTTGTTGTATCCGGAGTGAAGATCATTGTCACATGCCGTAGGGCGCCTGCGCGATCCGTAGATCGATCTTGTTTGTCTTGCCTTATCCTCCAGTATGTCTCGCAGGTCGGGCGCATTTTCCCGTGCCTTAGTTGAGCGGCGTCGGGGCATGGCTTGGGTGGAGGGCCGAGAGGCCTCTTTGTCGCGGCCGCGAGGTGGCCGGTCTGCCATGTCATGCGCTGGTGATGTAGGTGCTTCCTCCTCTGATCGGGGTAGCGGCCTGCGCTTCGGGTAACTCTTGGAGGGGCGTTCGAGTTCATACTCTTCGGCCGTAAGGACTTCAGTCCATCTGTCAGCTAGCAAATCTTGGGCAGCTTTAAGCTGTTGGTGCTTTTTCTTGAGGCTGCTTGCCGTGGCTAAAAGCCTGCGTTTAAAATGCTGTCTTCGGAAGGAGGCGTATAGTTATCATCCTCGACCTCTCGGTCTGCCGCTCTCTCATGAGGGCTGGCTTCTCCATCTTCCTGTGCCGAATCTTGCTGAGGTGGGTGTTCTTCGGCGTTATCCGGGGTAGTATTATCTCCCATGCCGGAATCACCGTTTTTGCTTTGGCAGGATTTAGAGCGGCGCCGCTGACACCGGCGCTTCGGCTGTTTCTTGGGGGCGTCATCCCCCACTGTTCCATCGCCATCTCCATCTTTTGGAGTATCCACCATATATATGTCATATGACGAGGTGGCCTTCCAGCGCCCTACAGGCGCTGGTTCCTGTTCGTCTCCTACATCGTCGTCCAAGCCGTCGATGTCTTCGGAGCTGAAGTCAAGCATGTCGGTTAGATCGTCGACAGTGGCTACAAAGTGGGTGGTGGGTGGGCTTTGAATTTCCTTATCGTCCGTATCCCACCCTCGCTGACCGTAGTTCGGCCAGGGCTCTCCTGATAAAGAGAGAGACTTAAGAGAATTCAGGATGTCGCCAAAAGGAGAATGCTAAAAGATGTCTGCGGCGGTGAACTCCATTATCGGCGCCCAATCAGATTCGATTGGCAGGGGCGCGGGGGGTTCGGAGTCCGGGGAGGAGTCCGGATCCTCGGAGTCACGGGCCATGCGGAGTGCGGGGCTGGAGTTCGGCTCGATCGCCTCTGAGATCGCAGCCCCTGAGGCAGCGTCTAACCGCTGATCCTCGATCGGCGCAGTATGCTCTGAATCAATGGTCGAAACCGATGCGTATGCGGCCTCCAAGGCGCTGTTCGGCGGCAGAGCTATATCATGCCCATTGAGACAGTGCGACGCGCTTGGCTGTGGCTCGAATCCGTCGAAGATCAAGTCCCCGTGGATGTTAGCCGTGTAGTTTAGGCTTCCAAACCTAACCTGATGGCCAGGGGCGTAGCTTTCGATCTGCTCCAGGTGGCCGAGTGAATTGGCCCGCAGAGCGAAGTCGCCGAAGACGAAGATCTGTCCGGGGAGAAAAGTTTCACCCTGGACCGTATCGTTGTTGATGATCAAAGGAGCCATCGGGCCTAAAGGCGACGACACAGAGGAACTCTCAATGAAAGCAGCAATGTCGGTGTCAAAACCGGCGGATCTTGGGCAGGGGGTCCCGAACTGTGCGTCTAGGCCGGATGGTAACAGGAGGCAGGGAACACTTTGTTTTACCCAGGTTCGGGCCCTCTCGATGGAGGTAATACCCTACTCCTGCTTGATTAATATTGATGATATGGGTAGTACAAGAGTAGATCTACCACGAGATCAAGGAGGCTAAACCCTAGAAGCTAGCCTATGGTATGATTGTTGTGTATGGAGTTGATTGCCTACGGACTACAACCCTCCGGTTTATATAGACACCGGATAGGGTTAGGGTTACATAAAGTCGGTTACAATGGTAGGAGATCTTGAATATCCGCATCGCCAAGCTTGCCTTCCACGCCAAGGAAAGTCCCATCCGGACACGGGACGAAGTCTTCAATCTTGTATCTTCATAGTCCAGGAGTCCGGCTGAAGGTATAGTCCGGCTATCCGAACACCCCCTAATCCCGGACTCCCTCAGAGTACATGGTGGGTTGTCTCATTGGGACCGTCCTTAAGAACTGAGTTCTGTGTAAGTTGTCCAATGACTAGCTACAACCACACATTGGGCTCCGGGCGCTCCAAGCTCTCTCGACTTATTAACCCCCTTGATCTCTGTCCAGGAGTTGCAAATAGTTTCTGGTGTTTGTAGATAGTGCTATTTTTCTACCGAGTGGCACCCGGCAGGGTGGACTTGGGACAGACTAGGCACACGTGGCCTGGTATACCGAGTGGCACCTGGATGGTGGGCTCGGGAACCCTGTACACATCGTTTGGGGCCGTGAGCGAAACCCCGGCCGGATCTCCTTGCGGATGGAACCCGAATAGGCGATAAACCTGGATTAGAGTCTTGTGTGGTTAGTCAGGTCATGGCCGACACCCTCGCCAGGCTTCCGCTTGAAGGTTGCCGAGATACATGACGTGCATATGGTGATAAGTGGTGAGAGCGTGTGTGAAGAAGTACACCCCTGCAGGGTTATCATGATCTATTCGAATAGCCATGTCCTCGGTTATGGACTTCTTGGATGCTTACGTGGTACATAGACAATGTTAAGTGGATACTCTAAAATGCTCAAGACAAGTGTGAGTGCTATGGATGGCCTTCTCGTAAGGAGACGAGGATGAACCCATAGTAGTGTATTGACATGGTGATTAGTGGACTTGTGTGCGCTACCTCACCTCAAAGAAGTTTCTCGTTGTCGTAGAACAGGATAGCCACTGAGTCAGAGCTGGCTTGCTGCAACTAAACCCCACATTACCTTCTTGATAGAAATGCATGTATGATAGGATCTGACGTAAGTCTTGCTGAGTACCTTTGTATTCACGTTTTCTTTATTTATGTTTTGCAGGTGAGACATCTGTCTCACTAGTAGTACCGCTTGGACTTCGACAAGTAGCTTGTTACCTCAGCTACGATCTTGTACCCTTGGGAGGGACTTGTAGATAGTCAGGCTTCCCAGCCTTTTTCTTTTGTAGTTGTCTATACTCAGACATGTAATGCTTCCGTTGCTTGTATGCTCTGAATGATGGGTCATGTGACCCCTGTTTGTATTTAATGCTATGTGGCTCTTCTGGGCCTTTATCTATATGAGTTTGCATTATGTTGTGATGCCATGTTTTACAGCACATACTTGCATGTTATGCGTACGTGTGACGTGTATTGCTATGTGTGGGATCCGACAATCTAGTTGTTTGTCCTTGGCAACCTCTCTTATGGGGAAATGTAGTCTAGTGCTTCCTTGAGCCATAGTAGTCCGCTACAGCCCGGTTCACCGGAGTCCTGCTAGCCCAGCACTACTACTCAGGACACTTGACTGGTCGGCATGTGTTTCACTTCGTTCCGGTGTCTGTCCCTTCGGGGAAATGTCACGCGGTGACATCCGGAGTCCTGCCTAGCCTGCTACAGCCCGGTTCACCGGAGTCCTGTTAGTCCAGTGCTATAGCCCGGATTCGCACGCTGCTGATCGACATGCTCGATGTTGATTCATGTATGCCTGTCCTTGTAAGTTAGTGCCACTTTGGGTTCACGACTAGTCATGTCGGCCCGGGTTCTCTGTCATATGGATGCTAGCGATACTATCATATACGTGAGCCAAAAGGCGCAAACGGTCCCGGGCCATGGTAAGGCGACACCCATGGGAATACCGTGCGTGAGGCCGCAAAGTGGTATGAGGTGTTACATGCTAGATCGGTGTGACTTAGAATCGGGGTCCCGGCAGCTTTGGTATCAGAGCCTGACTGCCTGTAGGGTTACCAAGCCAACCTAGTCGAAGTTGAGTCTAGAAATTCTTTAGCTATATAGGGGAATTGATTGTGGAAGGGAACGTAAGGCTCTTTTTACTCCTTATACCTCATGCCTTCTGATCCGAGTCATCCTATCTTTCCTACGGGGTTAAGGAACTAGGCTTTCTCTTCTGTCTATCAGGATCACGTGTTACTACTCCGTAGTCTCTTAGGATTGGTTGATCAGAGTCATATCCCAGTTTGAGTACCTCCGGTGTAGCCTGTTTAGTAATATCTCAGAACCTTAAGTGATGATGTTGAGTATGGTGCTGCCCCATCTTTTGCAGAATGTCTCATTTCGAGCATTTTATTGCCGTTATGCTGCCGGAATTGTCCTAGGAGTTCAAGAGATAGTATTTTTCCTCGTACTATATTCTACATCCTTATGATGATGCTGAGTCCATCCTTGTTTTCCTTGGTTTCGTTCTTCAGGATGTTGCCGGTTAACCGAAGTTCTGTTGCTCATAGCCGGAACCACGGAGATGGTAGGGATGAGGATCCTCCCGACCAGCCTTCGTTGGCAGAGTTCATGTTAGAGATGGAGAAGAACAAGCGAGAGTCTAACCGCTTGTTAGCACATATTGAGGAGAACACCTCCCATCACCACAAAGAGTCAGCGTCCATCTATGATTTCATTGGTTTGAAACCACCTACCTTCCATCATTCCATTGAACCACTCGATGCAGATGACTGGCTCTGTAGTATCACTATCAAGCTGCATTCTGCGAACATAGCTGAAGGTGACAAGGTCACCTATGCTGCATATCACCTGGAAGGTCCTGCTAGTATTTGGTGGCAGAACTATGAGGCTATGCTTCCAGCTGGCCAGATACCCACCTGGAGAGATTTCACCGAGGCTTTTCGCGAGCATCACATCCCTCTGGCTCTCATTGACCGCAAGAGAGAAGAGTTCTGTAGTTTCACCCAGAGTAAGATGGCTGTTGATGCTTACAGTAGAGAGTTTGAGAACCTTGCCCGCTATGCTACAAAAGAGGTGTCCACGGACGCCAAGAAGCAGGCTAGGTTCCGGAAGGGTCTCAACCCCAAGTTGCGTCATGATCTCCACTTGCATCATTGCAATATGTTCCAGGCTCTTGTGAACAAGGCCATTAATGCAGAGACAGCTCAACTCACTTACGAGGAGTCTCGTAAGCACACCCGTGATTTGGGTTCCTCCTCCGGTTCTAGTTCGCAAAAGCGTCGGATTTGGGTTCCGAACTCCGCTCTTCCACCCGGTTATTCACCGAGGCCCTCTTATGTGGCGCCTCACCTAGTTCAGTTACATGCTCCACCCAGGCCTATTGGTAGACCGCTTGTCAAAGCGGGTCCACGTCCTACTTCAGGGACTTGTTTCACATGTGGAGAGCCAGGACACTATGCATGTGACTGCTCTCAAACCAACTATGCTCCACCCCCGTCTGAGAAGTCTATTGGCCGTGGTAAGCCATCACGCAAGATGATTAGTGTCGAGTCAGCTCCCACTAAACGTGGATGTGTGCATCACATCTCAGCTAAAGACGCTCATGATGATCCGGATGTCATTCTTGGTACACTTCTTGTCAATTGTCATACAGCTTCGGTTCTGTTTAATACCGGAGCATCTCACTCCTTCATTTCTGAAGGCTATGCTCGTTTGCACGACATGTCATTTTGTGATATGCCAACTCCACTTGAAATCCAAACTCCAGGGTCTAGATGGCAAACTACCAGAATAAGCCATGGTAATGAAATCCTTGTTGACAGACTTGTATTCCTTGCATCACTTATAGCCCTCAAGTCTACAGATACTAACATCATCTTGGGTATGGACTGAATGAAAGCTCATTATGCCAAGATTGATTGTTACACAAGGTCTGTTCAGCTTACACACCCATCTGGCAAGATAGTCACTGTCTCCACTAGAGTTGCAAAGCACCAACTCTATTCTCTTAATGCCAACCCTCTTCCTGACCTTGAAGATATCCCGGTAGTCCGTGACTTTCCGGATGTCTTTCCAGAGGAACTGCCAGGTATTCCACCTGACAGAGATGTAGAGTTTGTCATAGATCTTATTCCAGGAACCGCTCCAATCTCTAGGAGACCTTACAAGATGGCACCCTTAGAACTAGCTGAGCTTAAGAAACAACTCGATGAATCCTTGCAAAAGGGTTTCATCCGTCCTAGTTCTTCTCCCTGGGCTTGCCCCGTCCTCTTTGTCAAGAAGAAGGATGGTACGGATCAGATGGTTGTAGATTATTGTCCCGTTAATTTGGTCACGATAATGAACAAGTATCCGCTCCCCAGGATCAACGACCTGTATGATCAGCTCGCTGGATCCTCGGTCTTTTCAAAGATGGATTTGAGGTTAGGCTACCACCAAATCAAGACCAGAAATGGGGACATTCCTAAGACGGCTTTTGTCACTCGTTATGGTCAGTACGAGTACACCGTCATGTCCTTTGGTCTAACCAATGCTCTAGCTACATTCTCTCGCTTGATGAACTTGATCTTCATGGAGTACTTAGATAAGTTCGTCGTGGTTTACCTCGATGATATTCGTATTTACTCGAGGAACGAGGAAGAGCATGCCGAACATCTTAGACTTGTGTTAGAGAAACTCAGAGAGCACCGTATTTATGCCAAGTTCTCCAAGTGCGAATTTTGGTTGCCAGAAGTGACCTACCTAGGCCACGTGATATCTGGTAAGGGCATTGCTGTCAATCCCGAGAGAGTTCAAGCCGTTCTTGATTGGACTCCGCCTGAAATAGTTAAGCAAGTTAGGAGTTTCCTTGGCCTAGCCAGTTATTGTTGCCGCTTCGTTGAGAACTTCTCCAAAGTGGCCATACCTCTCATGGAACTTCTCAAGAAAGATAGAAAGTTTGAGCGGTCCCCACAGTGTGAGCACAGTTTTCAGGAACTGAAAAGACGCCTGACTTCTGCTCCCATACTTGTGCCACCAGATTTCACTAAAGACTTTGTTATCTACTGCGACGCCTCACGACAGGGACTAGGTTGCATTCTTGTGCAAGATCGCCATGTGATTGCCTATGCATCTCGACAGTTGCATCCACATGAGGAGATTATCCTACACATGATCTAGAGCTTGCAGCCGTAGTCTATGCACTTAAGACCTCGCGACATTACCTTCTCGGTAAACATTGCAAGATTAACACCGACCACCAAAGTCTCAAGTATATCTTCACCCAACCAGATTTGAACCTTAGGCAAAGACGTTGGCTGGAGTTGATCTCAGATTACGACTTAGGAATTACCTACACCCCAGGCAAGGGAAATGTCATGGATGATGCACTAAGTCGTAAGTCCTATTGCAATAGGGCCAACCACTTCTCCATGAGGAATTCTGTAAGCTAAACCTTCACATCGCTCCTCACGGATTCCTTTCTACCTTGGTGGCGAAACCTACTCTTGTGGATCAGATCATCTCTGCTCAGAAGCAGGATACGGGAATTACCTAGATCAAGAGAAACATGGCCAAGGGCATTGCTGGTAGTTTCTCTATAGATGATCGAGGTGTTGTTTTCTTCGGGAATCGCCTGGTGGTCCCCAAGAAGCAGCATCTTCGGCAATTAATCCTTAAGGAGGCGCATGAATCTCCTCTCACGATTCATCCCGGTAGTACTAAGATGTATCAGGACCTGCGCCAGAGGTTCTGGTGGACTAGGATGAAGAGAGAAATCGCTGAGTTCATTGCTAACTGTGACGTTTGTCGTCGCGTTAAGGCAGAACATCAAAGACCTGCCGGCACCCTTCAGCCTTTAGCTATTCCTGAGTGGAAATGGGATAAAGTTGGTATGGACTTCATCACCAGATTTCCCAGGGCCAAGAGAGGGAATAATGCTATCTTCGTAGCCATCGATCGTCTTTCCAAAGTGGCTCACTTCCTACCTGTTCGAGAGAGTATCACTGCTAGTCAGCTCGCTGACTTATATATTTCTCGAATAGTGTCACTTCATGGTGTTCCACTAGAGATCAATTCAGACCGTGGTAGTCTTTTCACTTCTCATTTCTGGGAGAGTTTCCAAACTGCCATGGGCACTCATCTCTCCTTCAGTACCGCTTTCCACCCTCAATCAAGTGGTCAGGTGGAAAGGGTCAACCAAATTCTCGAAGACATGCTTAGAGCTTGTGTTATCTCCTTCGGTATGGATTGGGAGAAGTGTCTTCCCTTCGCCGAGTTTGCTTATAACAATAGCTACCAATCCAGACTCAAGAAAGCTCCTTTTGAGGTTCTGTATGGACGAAGATGTCGAACACCTTTGAACTGGTCAGAAACCGGTGAAAGACAATTCTTTGGACCGGATATGATCCAGGAGGCAGAAGAGCAAGTTCGCATCATTCGTGAGAATTTGAAAATAGCCCAATCTCGTCAAAAGAGCCAGTATGACCGTATTCATAAGGAAGTGGCTTATGAAGTTGGCGACAAAGCTTATCTTCGGGTTACTCCTCTAAAGGGTACCCATCGTTTCGGTATCAAGGGCAAGTTGGCTCCTCATTACATTGGTCCTTTTCGCATTCTCGCCAAACAGGGAGAGGTTGCCTACCAGTTGGAACTACCCCCACATCTTTCTCGAGTACATGATGTCTTCCATGTCTCTCAACTCAGGCGTTGCTTCTCGGATCCCATCCGTGAAGTGGACCACGAAACGCTTGATCTCCAAGATAACCTCACATATCGAGAGTACTCCGTCCGCATTCTGGATCAAGCAGAGCGTGTCACTCGAACTCATAACATCAAGTTTCTCAAGGTTCAGTGGTCTCATCATTCCGAGAGAGAAGCTACTTGGGAGCGTGAAGATCGTCTTCGACTGGAGTACCCCACTTTCTTTCCGCCAAATCCTGAATCTCGGGACGAGATTTTTTCGAGTGGGGGCGAGTTTTCACATCCCTAGTACTGGTATGACCTAGGCTAGCCTGCATGTTTGCATCATGTTTAAATTCCATTTAAATTTGAAATGGGGATTTGTGAAACCCTCAGAATCATTTCTGAAAATGACCCAAGTAAAAATTGCTCCAAAAGGGTCCAAGAAAATGCTCATGTTGCTCTCTGAAAATATTGGACAGAGATAAAAATCAAATCAATATTTTTAAGAGCTCATAAGTATTTATTTTTGGCATTTGGAATTAATCCAGTAATTATTTGCTTTGGATATATATTTGCTATATATATAATATATGTCCAAAAATTCTGAATTTCGGTGAGGGGCTTTGGATTTATCCCTTGGGTCCCTGCAAAATTTGACAGAATTAAATAAAATGGTTTAGTATTATTACTAAGTCAAAACAAATGACATAACTTAGAAAACAGAAAGAATTAGAGAGGGCAGAGAGAGAATGACTCACCTGGGCCTTACCTGTGCCGGCCCAGCACTGTTGGCCCATGCCATGTCATCGCCTACCTCCTGCCAGGAGGACAACGGGCGTGTGCCCGGCACCTGCGGCCACACGCCGTGGCCACCTCCTGCTTCCGCCGACGCGGGAGGGGCTCCTGGAGCCGCCACGCACCACCCCGACCTCCCTCACTCTCTCCTCGTGCCCTCCCCTTTCCTCTGTCTCTCTCCCTCACTCTTCCCCTCACGCGCCTGAGCATGCCGCCGTGAGCCGCTGCGCCCACCGCCGTCGCCTTGCCTCCCCGAGCTGTCCAGAGCCTCCGACACCTCTCGCTTCACCTCTGCACCGAAGGAAGGAAGCACAGAGGCCCCGAGCAGCCGCCATCATCATCGTCTTCAAGCTTCGGCTCCGGCGCCCTTCTCCATCGATCCGGCCACTTCGGCGCATCCCCAAGCCCGCTTACCATCCCTGCAGCTCCGCGGTGAGCCGTTGACCCGTTTCCCCCTTGCCCCGTCGTCCCTCACGTCCTCTAGCGCTAGCGCCACCGTGACCGAAGCTCGGCTCCGCCGTTCATGTCACCGCCGTGGCCACTGTCACCCAGGGCCGTGACCGAGCACACCACCGTGCTCAGTGCAGCACGCGGAGGCCGTCGAGGCACTCCGCAACCCCTGCCGTACCCCGTAGCTCGTTTCCGCCCAAACCCGTGCTCCGGCCGCCGCCTCGAGCTCGATTCCGGCGAGCTCCAGCCGTCCCTGCCTCTCCCACTTGCCCCAGAAGACGCGGACGAGCTCTGGCTCCTCGCTCGTGGCCTCCGCCGCCAAATGGTCACCGGAGGACCAAATCCGAGGCCTTCGCCGCGTCCTGCCTCGCCGGCGGCTAAACGCCGGCGGGTTGACCGTGTTTGACCCCCCCCTCCAGTTGACTAGTTTAACCCGTATGAGTCATTGACATGTGGGGCCCGACCCTGCTAATTTCTAATTTAGGATTAGTTTAATAACTAATTAAACCCTGTTAACTAATTGGGTCACTGACGCATGGGCCCAACCCCATTAACTAAACCAGTTTAGGTTTAATTTAATTTAGGATTAGCCACAAACACTGACCCATGGAGCCCACACGTCAGGTTTGACTTGGTCAGTTCCTTTGACCTGCTGACGTAAGCATGATGCTGTGCTGACGCAATATATCATTTTCTGGATTTAAAGTAAATCAGGAAAATCCAGAAAATGTTATAAACTTCAAAAATTCATAGAAATTCAATCGTAGCTCAGATTGAAATAATTTATATATGAAAAATTATCAGAAAAATTCAATCTATCCATCTGTACCATTTTCATGCATGACAAACCAACCTATACATGCTGTATATATGAACACACACTTATGGCATATTTAAGAGCTTAATTTGGAGTTGTATTTGAACCCTTGGTTCGAATGGACTTCAACCAAATAAATGCTAGATGCATTAGCACAAACAACATCACATACTCATGCCATGTTCATGCATCATAATGTTGCATATGCTTTTGTTTGATTTTCGACACCGTTCCTTCTCGATAGGTCCTGCTCCGGAGAGTGTTCGAGAGTACCTGTCTGAGGAGCAGTGCCCCCTGTTGATCTACCAGGCAAGCAAAACCCCTTGTTCATTTCGATACAATCCTACTCTCTCACTCCTGCTCTCATTTATTGCATTAGGACAACAACGATTCAACTGCTACTTTATGCTGCGGTAGTTGAACCCATTCCTCTGCATGACCTGTCATTGCCACAGTAAATAGTTAAAAGCCACTAGCATGTGTAGGAGTTGATTGAGCCATGTTGTGTTCCTACCATGCTTTGCCTGCTATTGCTTAGAGTATGTCAGGTCTGATTCATTGGAAATGAATTGGAGTACAGTGCTATGTTCTGATGTTGAGAGTTAAGTGTGTGAACACGATTTGGTAAAGGTAGCGGTGAGAGGCCATGTAGGAGTACATGGTGGGTTGTCTCATTGGGACCGTCCTTAAGAACTGAGTTCTGTGTAAGTTGTCCAATGACTAGCTACTACCCCACATTGGGCTCCGGGCGCTCCAAGCTTTCTCGACTTATTAACCCCCTTGATCTCTGTCCAGGAGTTGCAAATAGTTTCTGGTGTTTGTAGGTAGTGCTATTTTTCTACCAAGTGGCACCCGGCAGGGTGGACTTGGGACAGACTAGGCACACGTGGCCCGGTGTACCGAGTGGCACCCGGATGGTGGGCTCGGGAACCCTGTACACATCGTTTGTGGCCGTGAGCGAAACCCCGGCCGGATCTCCTTGCGGATGGAACCCGAATAGGCGATAAACCTGGACTAGAGTCTTGTGTGGTTAGTCAGGTCGTGGCCGACACCCTTGCCAGGCTTCCGCTTGAAGGTTGTCGAGATGCATGACGTGTATATGGTGATAAGTGGTGAGAGCGTGTGTGAAGAAGTACACCCCTGCAGGGTTATCATGATCTATTCGAATAGTCGTGTCCTCGGTTATGGACTTCTTGGATGCTTACGTGGTACATAGACAACTTTAAGTGGATACCCTAAAATGCTCAAGACAAGTGTGAGTGCTATGGATGGCCTTCTCGTAAGGAGACGAGGATGAACCCATAGTAGTGTATTGACGTGGTGATTAGTGGACTCATGTGCGCTGCCTCACCTCAAAGAAGTTTCTCGTTGTCGTAGAACAGGATAGCCACTGAGTCAGAGCTGGCTTGCTGCAACTAAACCCCACATTACCTTCTTGATAGAAATGCATGTATAATAGGATCTGATGTAAGTCTTGCTGAGTACCTTTGTACTCAAGTTTGCTTTATTTATGTTTTGCAGGTGAGACATCTGTCTCACTAGCAGTACCACTTGGACTTCGATGAGTAGCTTGTTACCTTAGCTATGATCTTGTACCCTTTTGAGGGACTAGTAGATAGTCAGGCTTCCCAGCCTTTTTCTTTTGTAGTTGTCTGTACTCAGACATGTAATGCTTCCGTTGCTTGTATGCTCTGAATGATGGGTCATGTGACCCCTGTTTGTATTTAATGCTATGTGGCTCTTCTGGGCCTTTATCTATATGAGTTTGCGTTATGTTGTGATGCCATGTTGTACAACACATACTTGCATGTTATGCGTACGTGTGACGTGTATTGCTATGTGTGGGATCCGACAATCTAGTTGTTTGTCCTTGGCAGCCTCTCTTATGGGGAAATGTAGTCTAGTGCTTCCTTGAGCCATAGTAGTCCGCTACAGCCCGGTTGACCGGAGTCCTGCTAGCCCAGCACTACTGCTCAGGACACTTGACTGGCTGGCATGTGTTTCACTTTGTTCCGGTGTCTGTCCCTTCGGGGAAATGTCACGCGGTGACATCTGGAGTCCTGCCTAGCCTGCTACAGCCCGGTTCACCAGAGTCCTGTTAGTCCAGTGCTATAGCCCGTATTCGCACGCTGCTGATCGACATGATCGATGTTGATTCATGTATGCCTGTCCCCGTAAGTTAGTGCCACTTTGGGTTCACGACTAGTCATGTCGGCCCGGGTTCTCTGTCATATGGATGCTAGCGATACTATCATATACGTGAGCCAAAAGGCACAAACGGTCCCGGGCCATGGTAAGGCGACACCCGTGGGAATACCGTGAGTGAGGCCGCAAAGTGATATGAGGTGTTACATGCTAGATCCGTGTGACTTAGAATCGGGGTCCCGACAAGTGATTGCCGCGCGCATCTGTGAGGTGATGCACCATGTCCGCCGGCGAGCCACAAAACGGCACCGGGCACTCATAGTAGTAGACGAAGGGCTCCTTGGAGGCATCGACCAGGCCGTCCATGAAACGGCAGTGGCTGTAGGGGACGTTTCGCCAGTTGAATATATGAGCAAGTTACTACGAGATTTACTACAAAATAAATCATGACAGCTATAACAAAGATTAAACTAATCATGCGGACTAGCATAGTAGATGAACAGATCGAATCTAGGACACAGACTAGAAACATGAATTCTACCGCGATTTCAAACAGGAAGGACAGAAACACATACGATGCAACGGGAGCAGCACCATTGGCGTTGAGGTTGTCGCCCATGTCATTGAGGAAGAGGTTGCCGAGGTCGGGGAAGAATTCGTCGTCGGTGAAGTCGTCGCTGCTAGCAGTCGAGAGAGTGCGCTCCCCAAATTTCAACAGCGCCCGCCGAATGGAGCGTAGGAGGGAGTGGCTGTAGGGGACGTTGCGGCCGACGAATGGAGCGCAAGAGTAGCCCACGAAGTAGTAGATGGTGCTCCTCCCTAGTCTCTATTCTTATCTCTATCTCTACTACTCTTCTTTGTTTTTTATAATATACTGGTTGTAGTTGTCAAATCGAATAGTACTGCGCCATCCACTGCGCCTTCCACCAAAGAGTGAAATGCATTGATCGGGGAGTTGTTTATTTTGACAAAGGATCTGGGGGTCATCTCATGTGTAACGGGTATCGATAGGTTTCATCGGATATTATTTCATCTCTAGAGCTCACAAACATCCGGGTGAAATAGATAAAAGGTATCTTTTGCAAACAAAAGCGTTCAACTGTTCAACCTGCATTCAAAACTTGTGAAGAAATAACACTTATTGTGCTTTGCAAGAAATGATCTTTAAGAATTAGTTTTTGAGTATCGATTGTTATACATGTTGGCTACAGATGACATGTAACTTTCTTATAGTCAATAGTCGGCTATACTATTAAGTAATATTAACCATGCCCTTATACACCTAGACGGAGGGATTAAATCAGGATGACTTGCAAGCGGGCAGAGGAGATGTAAGAAATGGTTCATCATAAGCCTTTCACCAGTACTGTAGTAAAAATTCATACATGGAAGATTTTAGACTAAACCATAAACGGATACACTTTTATTCATGCGCGATACTCCAATAGAGCAAGATCCTGCATGGAAGTCTCCACATGCTTAGACATCGGATTACATTGAGCGAAGACTAATGATCAACATTTAACTTGATAATGCGTATGTCCAGGTGAACCTCCTTGGAGTCCCCGTGCACCGCGTGGGCGGGTAAAAGATGCCATGGGTTTTCCAAGTCCACATTGGCGGGATAGTCCCAGCTCCCCAGAGTCCAAGTCCATTCGATGAGGCCGGTGTCGCCGCCCACGTGACCCGGAAGGGTAGTAACACTGACCACGCACCCGTACATTGGCCTTGTGTCAGTGTCAGCGTCAGCGGCGTTGCCCCTGACGCACATTACAAAGACGGGGCGGCGGCCTGCGCGGGCCTCGCCGGTGCCCACGATCAAGAGGAAAATGCTGCCGTCCTCCTCCGAGACTACCAAGCGGCGGTGATCCTCCAGCGACTCCGGCATGGTGAACGGGTAGCACGTCTCGTACTTGATGTTCTCCGCCAAGGGCCAACAGTGACCGCTGCACGCATCCGTGAGGTGATGCACCATGTCCGTCGGCGAGCCACAAAATGGCATCGGGCACTCATAGCAGTGGACGAAGGGCCTATTATCAGGTTTTTGGATTGTTGGAAATATGAGCAAATTACTATGATATTTAATCCGAATATATAGGAAATAGATCATGACAGCATTGACAGAGATTAAACTAATCATGCGAACTAGCATCGGAGATGAACATATCACATACTAGAAACATGAATTCTACCACGATCTCGAACAGGAAGGATAGAATCACATATGGTGCAGCGGGAGCAGCACTGCCAGCGTTAACGTTGTCGCCCATGTCGTCGAGGATGAGGTTGCCGAGGTCGGGGAAGAAGTCGTCGTTCGCGAAGTCGTCGCTGCCAGCAGTCGCGCGAGTGCCCTCCCAAAAAACCTGATCGCCCCTCTCCCGTACAGGATCACGAGAGGCGGGGTTCCAGAGGCCTGCTGTCCCTTCTCCCGGTGCACGCCAAAAGGAGGGATGGAGAAGACTTGCTTGGCGGCGCAATGATCTAGAACGGTGGTGAGAAACCATACGAAGCGGCGGCGGCTAGGGTAGACGTCTGCCTGACTATATAGTGCGGGTCGGGTCGTCACGATCCAAAAGAATCGGGAACGGTTCAGTAATTAACATGTTCGTTAATTATTAATTTATGACTCATTCATTTTTCCCGAGCAGCAGAAATATAGACAACGTGCATAGCTCTGTCCTCGGCTCGGCTCAACCCGCAACCCGCGGTGCGTCGTGACGAGGCGTGGCGTGGCGAGGCGAGCGAGGAGGAGGAGCGCGCGTGCAGGTCTCCTCTTCTCATGCTCATACAAGTGGTAGAAGAGCTCACCTTATAAAGGTCTACTAGCAAAATTCCAACATCGACCAGGCCGTCCATGAAACGGGAGTGGCTGTAGGGGACGTTGCGCCAGTTGAATATATGAGCAAGTTACTACGAGATTTAATCCGAATAAGCACAAAATAAATCATGACGGCTATAACAAAGATGAAACTAATAATGTGGACTAGCATAGTAGTAGGATACAGAGTAGAAACATGAATTCTACCACGATTTCGAACAGGAAGGACAGAAACACATACGGTGCAACGGGAGCAGCACCGTTGGCGTTGAGGTTGTCGCCTATGTCCAAACACCACGTAGACACGGTCTTTGAGCACGGTTCGTAGTCGTTCCATGCTCGGGCATTGAAGTTTTTAACTATTTTAGATTAGAATATACTACTCCTCCGGTGCTAGTAGTAGAGCAGAGTCCTACTCTACTACTCTACTCAAGCAAGTTAGGGCATAGCATTGTAGGGAGTACCAGTACTGTGATCACTCAAGCAAGTTGTCTGGCATCGACATGACCCTACGCTGCTGGTATGTGTCTCGTAAGTCAAGCGGCGTGCTGTAGTCATCATCACCTGTCCACTTCCCACAGCACATATTCGCTTCTCCATCTTTGTCCGCACATAATCTCGTCCAATCTTCCATCCCCGCTAAGGTGCCTCCCCCCTCGTCCGAAACCCAAGCACTAACAATGGTAGAACCGAGCAGCGTCCGCCGAAAGAGTGGCTGGAATTCGCTCCCCACAGAGGTAATCAAGCTCATTGTTTCACGTGTGGACAATCTCAGTACCATGCCGCTTGCCGCGTGCTCGTCGGGGCTGTACCGTTTACTCAAAGCCCTCAGGCTGGAGCTTTTTAAGCCAGCTCCTTGCTTGCTGATGCCGCCTGATCTTCAGAAACAGCGTGTCACGTAGCATAACGATTGTAGGGTGGCAAGCATCAACCCCCTTGACTGCGATCCGATCCCCGTCAGCCTCAACTACATTAACGGTATGTACTGGGTCGGCACGAACATGTCTTGGATGGTGCTCGTCGACGGTCGCGGCAGCTGGATGCTCGTGGAGGTCTACACCCGGCGATTGATCCCCCTTCCTTCGATTAACACTGCACTGCTTTGGCACCGCGGCCCAGAATACTCGGAATCTTACAGTAGCCAACATGATACCAAGTTTGATTTGCTCAAGGTTGTAATCTGCCAAGTGCCCACAAGATCTGCGAATTATAAAGACTTCAGGCTAATTGCGTTCTTCAACCGCGGTCTCGCCTATCTGACAGGTCATTGCGGTAAGTGGATAAATCTGCACGTCCATCACAGGATCATACATCCTCCATGGTTCTCTGATGCCATTGAACACAAGGGCTTCATTTACGCTGTCAACTCCTTCTATGGCTGGACGTATTGCTGGCCTACTCCAGTCATCGCTACAAACGGCTGTTACAGTAGTATGTTACTTTCCTATGATATCATGATGGCTTGCTTATATTACTGTCAACATTTGCTGAAAAAATATTCATGCTCATAACATGCTGTTCTTAAGATTAACTAAACCAAGAGCCCTTTTTTATTTGACTCCAACTTGATATGATGTTGTAGGCCGCCTGGTGTCCCTACCCTTCCTAATCCCAGAACCTTTCAAAGAAAAGCGGCATGGCAGTTGCAGGTGGTTCCTGGCTCGATCATACGACGGCGAAAGATTGATGATCGTTCGCACGTACCGGACGTGTTGCTTCGCAGAATACAATCATAGTCACTGCAAGGTCTTTGAGTAGGATCCCAGCTTCTCTGGGCCTTCAGGAATTTTTGACTGGAGGCTGGTAAGTAGCCTTGGTACACGCTCTCTGTTTGTCATACTGAATTATCCGATTAACTAGGGGATAACCGACGGCAAGGATCATGATGGCAGCATGGTTTCGTTCATCAGGCAAAACCGTGTGTACACAGTGTACCATGCGTCTCTGCATGCACCATACCCTGATATGTGCCGCCACGCTTTGCAGCCCAAAGTAGGAGAGAGGGTCGCAAGTATCAGACTTCGACCTGCTGGTTGGAGTTTCCCCCGTCAGGCACCCATCTGGTTCAAGCCGTCAGCCAATCTCCACAGCTTAATAAATAGTAATGTCTAACTGAGCCAGTTAGTTAGATGCGTACACTTGGTGTAGTAGGAATTTTATTTAGTTTGATGCATACACTTGTTCTTTTTTGGTAGCCCTTTTGTAATGATGGCTGATGTTTGGTTTGGAAGAGAGAGCTGCGTCTTCACTCTTCTGTCTGCTTACTGCTTCTGTTGCACCCCCAACCCTGGTTGCTGCTGCTGTTTTCAATGTACAATCAGTAGTATATTTCGTCTGTTGGTTGAATAAATGTGTTGTTAGAATGACAAACACAATGTTTTGGAAGTCGTTGCACGGTTCGATCCTTTAGTGCCCCGTACCGTACGTAGTGCATACTATTTATCATACAGAACGCATTTTTTTGAAACTCGGAACACATTTTCCACTTGTTGATAACATGCAGCACACTGATGAAGGCCCAATAGAGAAGCCCATAATTAACTGGAAGGGACGCTCTCACATGAATCCGGCCCAGGTACATGCTCATGGTCCCCTAAACATAAATAAATAAATAAATAAAGCTAAATGCTAATGCACCAGTTCTTTGGGAAAATAGGTAGCCCGGTATTTCTTTTTGAAGAATACCCAAGCTAGGCCTATTTGTTTTCTTTGAATTACCGAGCTGCAAATCTTTCAAGACGAGGAGGGATGCATTCCGGCCTGGCTTAAGAGTATGGTCAATGTCTGTTAAAAGTAATATCAAAAGGGGTTGAAAATTCCAAAAAAATTATAGCAAATGGGATATAAGTTTCTTTTTTTGTTTTTGTTCTTCACTGATATCTTATACGTATTTCATTGGATTTAACATTACATAGTACTAATTTATTTTTAAATTTGTTTTACTATGGCTATTAATTTTTGGATTAACAATATTTTGTTCCCCAGCAAAAATTTGCGAATTTTCAAAATTTCCCACATATTTAGTTAATTTTTTGACCCTGGTACTGACCAGAAAATGGCCAGCAATTCTAAAAATGGAAAAGGGCTGCAATAAATTCCATATGAATTAGAAAATGAGTAAAAAATATAAAAATAATAGCAAATGGGTTGTACACACCACGAATTTCGAGGCTGACTTGTTTACGCAAGGCTTTGTCAGTGAACACATGATTCTAGCAGCAGTTAGTGTTGGATGTCCATCCAACGGCCTACGTGCTTCTTTAATCTCTGATCTTCCTGCTCCAGCCGCCTAAACTAGCACCGGCGGGACTGCCTGCTCCCTCCTCTTGTGCCCCCCTGTGATGTCGCGCAGGCTTCCCCGGCCCACCCTACTCCCTCCGCTGGCCTGGCCACACACAATCAACTGCCTCCTTATTACGCGAAAAAAATGATTCCTCCCACTGACATCTGGGGCGCACCGGTTGGGAGGCTGACCTGTGGGCCTACTAAGTTGACGCGTACGCAGGGCTTGTCAACTTAGTCAACCAACGATTCTAGCAGCAGTAACCGTTGGATTTGAATCGAACGGTCCTCCTGCTTCTTCAATCGCTGCTCTTCTTGCACCAGCCGCCCAAACCACCGCCGGAGAGACCGCCTGCTCCTGCCTCCAGTGGCCGGCTATGCTGCCGATGAGGCCTCATCGCCCCCTACTACTCCCACCGCTAGCCAGGCCCTGCGGCGACGGTAGCCTCACACCGCAGCCAAACCAGTGAACCCTCGTACTCCTCTCCGCGTGGGCATCCACTGCCGCGTCTTCCCCGGCTCCGCGTTGTCCCCTTCCTAGGCCTCGCCGTCGTCCACCGCCTTGGTGCTCTCGGCGTGGCGTTGTCAACAGGGTCAACGACATTCCATCAGAAGAGTACTGTACGTGGAGAGGCTGACAGCTAGGTCCACGACCACTGCCCAGTTTTTTTTTGATTTGCCAAGTAAGTCCCTTTCTCAAGCCTGTTGGGCTGCAAATCTTTGAAGACGAGGAGGAGAGCTTTCATTCGGCTGGCCGAGAAAATGGCCCATCAGTAATGAGAAATGGGATGCACATTTTTAAAACACATCAAACCAGCAATTAGTTTAAAATATTTTTTTTTCATTTCGAGATTTGAAATTACATTAATTTTTATGCGTGGAGAATTTGTTGGATTTTATATTAATATACATTTATTTTTAAAATCAGTTTGAATGTGAGTTGAAATTTCGGGATTAAAAACAGTTCGGACCGCACCGAAATATGCAAAATTTTGTATAATTTTTTAACCGTGGCCACAATATGGGCTGTAATGCTAACAAAAAGAATATAGGCTAAAAAAATCTTAATAATTAGCAAATGGGTTGTAAATTATTAGAAATAATGGCAGATGGGCTGTATGTTGTTTCTCACAGATTTGAGGCTTTCCTAAAAAAAGGTTGACGCACAAGTAGTGACTGTTGGATGGCTATCCAACGGCCGTCGTGCTTCTTCAATCTCTGCTCTTCCTGCTCCAGCCACTCAAACAGGCGCCGGCGGGACTGCCTGCTCCCTCCTCCCCGCGGCCGGCTCTGCTGCCGCGCAGGCCTCACTGCCCCACTTTACTCCCATCGCTGGCCTAGCCATCCCTCTACTCGCCCGCACCTGCTGTTATTCTCCGGCGACGACGAGGCCTCGTACAGTCGTACTCCCCTCCGCGTGGGAAACAACTGCCGAGTCTTCCCTGCCTCCGTGTCGTTCCCTTCCTAGGCCTCGCCGTCGTCCACCGCCCTGGTGCTCTCGGCGTGGCCTGGTCAACGTGGTCAACGACCGACATGCATGTGAAGTGGACTTTACATGGAGAGGCCGACAACTGGGTCCACGGCCGGACGCAAGGAAATGCCTCCTTATTACGCGCAAAATAATGATTCCTCCACCTGACATCAGGGACCCACCGAAAGGGCCTCTGTATTTCGCGAAAAAAACGTTACCGCCGCTGACAGCTCGGACCCACCAGCTATATCTTCGCATGCAAGGAAGTGCCTCCTTATTACGCACAAAAAAAATGAATACCCCCTGCTAGCTGGGACCCACCTTGGTGGGAGGCTGACTTGTGGGCCTACTAAGTTAACGGGGACGGAGGGCTTTGTCAACTTAGTCAATATGCACGATTCTAGCTCCAGTGACCGTACGATGTCCATCCAACGGCCGTAGTGCTTCTTCAACCTCTGGTCTTCTTGCTCCAGCCGCCCAAACCAGCGCCAGTCGTGCCTCGTGCTCCTACCTCCCGTGGCCGGCTGCGATGCGGCGGAGGCCTCAGCGCCCCCTACTACTCCCACCGCTGGCCAGGCCCTCCCTCTACCCACCCACACCCCCTGTTATTCTGCGGCGATGGCAGCCTCACAGCGCAGCTAACCAGTGAACCCTCGTACTCCTCTACACGTGGGCATCCACTACCGCGTCTTCCCCGGCTCCGCGTCGTCCCCTTCCTAGGCCTCGCCGTCGTCCACCACCCTGGTGCGCTCGGCGCGGCATGGTCAACGTGGTCAAGGGACGGCTTCCATCGGACGTGGACTGTACGTGGAGAGGCTGACAGCTGGGTCCACGGTCGCAGCAAGGAAGTGCCTCCTTATTACGTGCAAAATAATTATTCCTCCACCTGATAGCGGGGACCCACCGGACGGGCCACCGTATTTCGCCCCCCTGACTGCTGGGACCCACCAGCTACATCTTCGCAGGCAAGGAAGTGCCTGACAGTCGGGACCCACCTGGTCAAAGCGTACGTAGCATTGTCATTCTAGTCGCGAACGTGTACGTACATATATACTGGTCGATGTAGAGGCGCGCACATAGCATGTACACGTACGTACAGCGGCCAGGGTGCAAGAAAGAAAATACGGCCACGTATGTGTACATACGGGCGGGGTCTCGAACGCCTACTCGCGCATACGTACGGCCAGGGCTCGTGTACATGGCTGGGTCGGAACAGAGAAACAACGTCGTCGTCGTGTTCATGGGGAGGCAACAGAATGCGTGGTCGTGTTCATCGGGAGGGCTTGGACGGAACAGGCGATGGAAACGAGGCCTGGCGTACCGCAGAATGGAGGAAACGGACCTCCTACGGTCGAAATGGGGGTCCTGTTGATCGGGAGGGGTGTGGCGTACCGCAAAATGGAGGAAACAGACCTCCTACGGTCAAAACGGGGGTCCTGTTGATCGGGAGGGGTGTGGCGTACCGCAAAACGGAGGAAACGGACCTCCTACGGTCGAAACGGGGGTCCTGTTGATCGGGAGGGGTGTGGCGTACCGCAAAACGGAGGAAACAGACTTGTGTTGGAGCGCTACGGTCGAAACGGGGGTCCTATTCATCGGGAGGGGTGTGGCGTACCGCAAAACGGGACTCCACGGGATACTGTTCATCTCCACCGTCGACCCCCTCCAGCCTCCACGAGCTACTGTTCATCCACCGTCGACCTCCTCCAGCCTCCATGGGCTCCTGGTCATCCAGCCTCCACCGCGCGCTACTCCACCGGCTACTGTTCAACCACCCCTCCACTATCTACTGTTCATCCAGCCCTCCACACCACATGGTCCTGTTCAACCACCCCTCCACGGGCACCCCTCTACCGTCTACTGTTCATCCAGCCCTCCACACCACGGGGTCCTGTTCAACCACCCCTCCACCGTCTACTGTTCATCCAGCCCTCCACACCACGAGGTCCTGTTCATCCACCCCTCCACGGGCACCCCTCCACCGTCTACTGTTCATCCAGCCCTCCACCACACCACAGGGTCCTGTTCATCCAGAGGCAACGCCACCGCTCACTGTTCATCCAAACCCCCCCGCAATGCTCACTATTCATCCCATCGATCGGCTTCAGTTAGCAGCAGTAGCGAAGGAATCGCTCGATCGGGTTCAGTTAACAGCCATCGATCGATCGCTCGGGTTCAGTAATGCGTAGCCTGCAGTGCAATCGCCCGAGTTCAGTTAGAGCCCAACGCCTTGCTCGGGTTCAGTTAGAGCCAACGCCTCGCACACACGCGCGTACGTGTACGAGAGAAACACACATCGCTCGGCCCCTGACCTCCCACCGTAACCGGGAACTCCCCGAAACTTTCCTCCCCCTCGCTTCTACCACGGTTTTTTCCGTCATGGACGGTCCAAAGAATGTCATGCAGCTGCGTCTCCGGCCCGCCCAGGACGAAAAGCCCATTTTCTGTCATGATTTTTTGTCATAGAAGTAGGAGCCCACCACATCTATGATGATACCAGGTTTTGTCACCATTATCGTCATAGAAGTGTCATATGTATGACAGAAAAAAAATTTGTTCGGCCCAAAATGTCACGGATGTGTCTTTTTTTTGTAGTGCTTGAAGGATCTTACTCAATCCATAGGTAGGTATGGTGGACTCTCATGGCAAAAGTGGTTTAAGGGTTTTGGAAGCACAAGTAGTATCTCTACTTGGTGCTGAGAAATTGGCTCGCATGAGGGGGAAAGGCAAGCTCAACATGTTGGATGATCCATAACAGCATACTTTATCTCAGTTATAAGAAAACATAACCCATTACTTCCTATTAATTGCAACGATGACCAAAGCTATGTCTGTCAACTCCCAACAACTTTTAATCATTATACTCTTTTTATGTGAAGTCATTACTCTCAATAAGATCAATATGAACTATTTGTTTCTTTTTACTCTTTTTCTTCTTTTCTTTTATTCACTAAAGATCATGGCAAAATAATCAAGCCCTTGACTCAACACTAATCTTTATTATATATATAGCTCACGGACTCGATTACATAGAGGGATCATAAAGAAAAACTCAAAACTAGATCATGCCATAAACTTTATTCTACTAGATCAAGATACTACTAATAAGATTGAACTAAGAAAAAAGGGTAAAGATAGGAGTGTGATGGTGATACGATACCAGGGCACCTCCCCCAAGCTTGGCAGTTGCCAAGGGAAGTGCCCATACCCATGCGGGTATTAATATGCATAAAGGATCTGAACATATGATCTTCCACCAAATAAACCAACTAGCATCAACTACAAGGAGTAATCAACACTACTAGCAACCTACTAGTACCAATCCCGGACTTGGAGACAAGAATTGGATACAAGAGATGAACTAGGGTTTTGAGATGAGATGGTGCTGGTGAAGATGTTGATGGAGATTGCCTTCTCCCGATGAGAGGAGTGTTGGTGATGACGATGGCGATGATTTCCCCCTCCCGGAGGGAAGTATCTCCGGCAGAACAGCTTTGCCGGAGCCCTAGATTGGTTCCGCCAAGGTTCCGCCTCGTGGCGGCGGAGTCTCGTCCCGAAAGGTTTCTTATAAATTTTTTCTCGACGAAACACCTCATATAGCAGAAGATGGGCATCGGAGGGCAAACAGGGGGCCCACGAGGTAGGGGGGCACGCCCAGGGGGTAGGGCGCGCCCCCACCCTCGTGGACAGGTGGGCCCCCCTCTGGTGAACTTCTTCCGCTGGATATTTTTTATTATTTCCAAAAATGACTTCCATGGAGTTTCAGGACTTTTGGAGTTGTGCAGAATAGGTCTCTAATATTTGCTCCTTTTCCAGCCCAGAATTCCAGCTGCCGGCATTCTCCCTCCTTATGTAAACCTTGGAAAATAAGAGAGAATAGGCATAAGTATTGTGACATAATGTGTAATAACAGCCCATAATGCAATAAATATCGATATAAAAGCATGATGCAAAATGGACGTATCAACTCCCCCAAGCTTAGACCTCGCTTGTCCTCAAGCGGAAGCCGATAACGATAAATATGTCCCCATGTTTAGAGGTAGAGGTGTCGATAAAAATAAAATACGAACATGAAGGCATCATGATTATTTTCATAACAGCAACATATATGGATATTGTCATATGATTTCTTATGCTCAAGTAATAATCCATTCACAATGCAGAGTACGAATCATAAACTTTATTGAGGACCAACAAACTGTAATCTCAGTCATTGAAGCAATTGCAATTTATCATAACATCAGAAAGAGTCTATGTCAGAGCTCAATAGCAAGTTCACATACCCAACTATCATCTAGTCCTTCATAATTGCCAACATTCACGCAATACTTGTGGTTACGAAGTTTTAATCGGACACAGAGAAAGATAGGGGCTTATAGTTTCGCCTCCCAACCTTTTACCTCATGGGTAATGTCAACAATAATAACTCATGCTCCCCTACATCCAATTAGATATATCTATCTGGATCTATCCAACATATTGTGCTTGCCAAAGGATAAAATGAAAAAGGAAAGGTGAAGATCACCATGACTCTTGCATAAGGTAGAAGATAATAGTAACAGATAGGCCCTTCGCAGAGGGAAGCAGAGGTTGCCATGCGCTTTTAGGTTGGATGCACAAAATCTCAATGCGGAAGAACATCACTTTATATTGCCCCTTGTGATATGAACCTTTATTATGCAGTCCGTCGCTTTTATTTCTTCCACATCACAAGATCGTATAAAGCTTATTTCCTCCACACCAATCAATTATACATATTTAGAGCAATTTTTATTGCTTTGCACCGATGACAACTTACTTGAAGGATCTTACTCAATCGATAGGTAGGTATGGTGGACTCTCATGGCAAAACTGGTTTAAGGGTTTTGGAAGCACAAGTAGTATCTCTACTTGGTGCTGAGAAATTGGCTCGCATGAGGGGGAAAGGCAAGCTCAACATGTTGGATGATCCATAATAGCATACTTTATCTCAGGTATAAGAAAACATAACCCATTACGGTGTCTTCCTTGTCCAACATCAACTCTTTAGCATGTCATATTTTAATGAGTGCTCCCAATCATAAAGGATGTCGATGATAATATATTTATATGTTAGACCTCTCCTTCCTTATTACTTCCTATTAATTGCAACGATGACCAAAGCTATGTCTGTCAACTCCCAACAACTTTTAATCATCATACTATTTTTATGTGAAGTCATTACTCTCAATAAGATCAATATGAACTATTTGTTTCTTTTTACTCTTTTTCTTCTTTTGTTTTATTCACTCAAGATCATGGCAAAATAATCAAGCCCTTGACTCAACACTAATCTTTATTATATATATATATATAGCTCACGGACTCGATTACATAGAGGGATCATAAAGCAAAACTCAAAAGTAGATCATGCCATAAACTTTATTCAACTAGATCAAGATACTACTAATAAGATCGAACTAAGAAAAAACCGGTAACGATAGGAGTGTGATGGTGATACGATACCGGGGCACCTCCCCCAAGCTTGGCATTTGCCAAGGGAAGTGCCCATACCCATGCGATTATATCTCCTTTGTTGTTGGTTAAATATTCTTGACGATGATGCCCCTCAGGATACGATTCTCCTCCTCAAGCTTATTGACTTGCTGCTTGAGGTCCATTATTTCTTTACGAAGCTTTCCTGTAATTGCTAGGGCTCCTTGCACCCAAGGGTGTGTCATAGCTGCGGGAGAACAAGTGACACTCCTCTTCATATTTTCATAAGAATGAAATCTAACATTGGAAGGAATAACCGAGTTTGGAATAGCTCAGCTCTGTAGATCCCCCATCGTGAACCCAACTCAGAAGCGAGAAGTGACTTGTTGATCCTCCATGGCATCTACCCTCATCAAGTCAGCCTCCATCTCTTCCTCCGTTGCTGGCCCAAAGTGGTCAGCGTCGCTGTTTGCCCTTGGTTCCGATGCCGGATTGGACACCCGGCTCTCCCCAACTGACTCTTGAGAAGACATCTTGCTCTAATCTGCAGCAGCAACGGCTCGAAACAAGAACAGAGGATAATTGCGTGATACAGGATTCAAAACCTTCGGGAGAACATATAATGAATTTTTACCGACCGAAATAGGTATCGTGCAAGAAAACAGAGTCCGGAAGGCACACGTGGTGCTCACGAGGTAGGGGGCGCCCAAGGGGGTAGGGCGCGCCCTCCACCCTCGTGGGGCCATCGTGTCCTTCCCGGACTGCTACTTATTTTTTATTTTTCTAAATATTCCAAAATAGAGAAATATTGCCTTAAAAACTGTTTTGGAGTCGGTTTACTTACCGTACCACATACCTATTCCTTTTCGGAGTTTGAAACATTCTGGAAAGTGTCCCTTATATATCCCTCCGGGGTTACGGTTCAATAATATTGGTTTCAACATTTATGGGATTACCTGAGATATAATGTTTAATTCTTTGACCGTTAACCACCTTCGGATTTGTGCCTTCGAAGTTGTTGATTTTTATGGCACCAGAACGATAGACCTCCTCGATAACGTAGGGGCCTTCCCATTTAGAGAGAAGTTTTCCTGCAAAAAATCTTAAACGAGAGTTGTATAGCAATACATAATCACCTACATTAAACTCACGCTTTTGTATCCTTTTGTCATGCCATCTTTTAACTTTTTTCTTTAAACAACTTGGCATTTTCATAAGCTTGGGTTCTCCATTCATCGTGTGAGCTAATATCAAATAACCTATTCTCACCGGCAAGTTTGAAATCATAATTGAGCTCTTTAATAGCCTAGTACGCCTTATGTTCTAGTTCGAGAGATAAGTGACATGCTTTTCCATAAACCATTTTATACGGAGACATACCCATTGGATTTTTATAAGCAGTTCTATAGGCCCATAATGCATCATCAAGTTTCTTGGACCAATTCTTTCTAGATCTATTGACAGTCTTTTGCAAAATTAATTTGAGCTCTCTGTTGCTCAATTCTACTTGACCACTAGACTGTGGGTGATAAGGAGATGCAATTCTATGATTAACATCATATTTAGCAAGCATTTTACGGAAAGCACCATGAATAAAATGTGAACCACCATCAGTCATTAAATATCTAGGGACTCCAAACCTCGGAAAAATAACTTTTTTAAGCATTTTAATAGAAGTGTTATGATCAGCACTACTAGTTGGAATAGCTTCTACCCACTTAGTAACGTAATCAACAGCAACTAAAATATGTGTATATCCATTAGAGGCAGGAAAAGGTCCCATATAATCAAAGCCCCAAACATCAAATGGTTCAATAACGAGTGAATAATTCATAGGCATTTCTTGACGTCTACTAATATTACCAATTCTTTGACATTCATCACATGACAAGACAAACTTACGGGCATCCTTGAAGAGAGTAGGCCAATAAAAACCAGATTGTAATACCTTGTGTGCAGTTCTATCTCCAGCGTGGTGTCCTCCATAAGCTTCGGAGTGACACTTGCGTAGGATCTGTTCCTGTTCATGCTCAGGTACACAGCGTCTAATAACACCATATACTCCTTATTTATAAAGATGTGGGTCATCCCAAAAGTAATGCCTCAAATCATAGAAAAACTTTTTCTTTTGCTGGTATGTGAAACTAGGTGGTATATATTTAGCAACAATATAATTAGCATAATCAGCATACCATGGAGTACTACGAGAAGTTTTTATGACATTTAATTGCTCATCAGGAAAGCTATCATCAATAGGTAGTGGGTCATCAAGAACATTTTCTAACCTAGACAAGTTGTCTACAACGGGGTTCTCAGCTCCCTTTCTATCAACAATATGCAAATCAAATTCTTGTAGCAAGTGAACCCATCTAATAAGTCTAGGTTTAGCATCTTTATTTTCCATCAGGTATTTAATAGAAGCATGATCAGTGTGAATAGTTACTTTAGAATCAACAATATAAGGTCTGAACTTATCACAAGAAAATACAACTGCTAAGAATTCCTTTTCAGTAGTAGCATAATTTCTTTGAGCATTGTCTAGAGTCTTACTAGCATAATGGATAACATTTAATTTCTTATCAATTCTTTGCCCTAGAACAGCACCTACAGCATAATCACTAGCATCACACATAATTTCAAAGGGTAAATTCCAATCAGGTGGCTGAACAATAGGTGCAGAGATCAATGCTTTCTTAGGCATCTCAAATGCTTCTACACAATCATCATCAAAGAAAAATGGTATATCTTTTTGTAATAAATTAGTCAGAGGCCGAGAAATTTTTGAGAAGTCCTTAATGAACCTCCTATAAAATCCGGCGTGACCAAGGAAACTTCTTATACCTTTGATGTCCTTGGGACATGGCGTCTTTTCAATAGCATCAACCTTGGCTTTATCAACTTCAATACCTCTTTCAGAAACTTTATGCCCCAAGACAATACCTTCATTAACCATTGAGGGAGTCCTGGATTAGGGGGTCTCCGGACAGTCGGACTATCTCCATTGGCCGAACTGTTAGACTATGAAGATACAAGATTGAAGACTTCGTCTCGTGTTCGGATGGGACCCTACTTGGCGTGGAAGGCAAGCTAGGCAATACGGATATGGATATCTCCTCCTTTGTAACCGACCTTATGTAACCCTAACCCTCTCCGGTGTCTATATAAACAGAAGGGTTTTAGTCCCTAGGACAACAAGCATAACATACAATCATACCATAGGCTAGCTTCTAGGGTTTAGCCTCTCCGATCTCGTGGTAGATCTACTCTTGTACTACCCATGTCATCAATATTAATCAAACAGCGCGTAGGGTTTTACCTCCATCAAGAGGTCCCGAACCTGGGTAAAACATCGTGTCCCCTGCCTCCTGTTACCATCCGGCCTAGACACACAGTTCGGGACCCCCTACCCGAGATCCGCCGGTTTTGACACCGACATTGGTGCTTTCATTGAGAGTTCCTTTGTGTCGTCGCCTTTAGGCTTGATGGCTCCTACTATCATCGATAGCGATGCGGTCCAGGGTGAGACTTTTCTGCCTGGACAGATCTTCATATTCGGCGGCTTTGCACTGCGGGCTAATTTGCTTGGCCATCTGGAGCAGATTGAAAGCTACGCCCCTGGCCATCAGGTCAGGTTTGGAAGTTTGAACTACATGGCCGACATCAGCGGAGACTTGATCTTCGACGGATTCGAGCCACAGCCGGGCGCGCCGCACTATCACGATGGGGATGACCTAGCTCTGCCACCGAACAGTACCCCAGAGGCCGCGCCCGCATCAGCTCCGACCCTTAGCCCGGAGCCCACTGCGCCAATCGAGGACGGGTGGTTAGACACCGCCTCAGGGGCTGCAGTCTCAACGGCGATCGAGCCAAACACCAGCCTAACCCTCTGCACAGCCCGTGACTCCAAGGTGCCGGACTCTTTTCCGGACTCCGAACCATCCGCGCCCCTGCCAATCGAATCCCATTGGGCGCCGATCATGGAATTCACCGCCGCGGATATCTTTCAGCACTCGCCCTTTGGCGACATTCTGAATTCACTAAGGTCTCTCTCTTTGTCAGGAGAGCCCTGGCCGGATTATGGCCAACAGGATTGGGATGCGGACGACGAAGAAATTCGACGCCCACCCACCACCCACTTCGTAGCCACTGTCGATGATTTAACCGACATGCTCGACTTCGACTCCGAAGACATCAACGGTATGGACGACGATGTAGGAGACGAACTTGAACCAGCGCCTATAGGGCACTGGAAAGCCACCTCGTCATATGACATATACATGGTGGATACACCCAAAGAAGGCAATGGTGACGAGATAGCAGAGGATGACCCCTCCAAGAAACAACCCAAGTGCCGACGTCAGCGGCGCCGCTCTAAGTCCTGCCAAAGCAAAAGTGGTGATACCAGCACAGGAGATAATAACACTTCGAATAGTGCCGAAGACAACAACAATCCCCTCCAGCACGATTTAGAGCAAGAGGATGAAGGAGCCAGCTCTTCGGAGCGAGCGGCAGACGGAGAGGAGGAGGATGAAAATTATATGCCCCCCTCCGAAGGCGAGGCAAGCCTCGGCGACGATGAATTCGTCGTACCAGAGGATCCCGTCGAACAAGAGCATTTCAAGCGCCGGCTTATGGCCACGGCAAATAGCCTGAAGAAAAAGCAGCAGCAGCTTCAAGCTGATCAAGATCTGCTAGCTGACAGATGGACTGAAGTCCTCGCGGCCGAGGAATATAAACTCGAGCGCCCCTCCAAGAATTACCCAAAGTGCAGGTTACTACCCCGACTGGAGGAAGAAGCGTATGGTACGGCTGATCGGCCACCTCATGGCCGCGATAGAGAGGCATTCCAGCCAAAAGCTCAGCCTCCACCCCGACGCCATTCAAATAAAAAAGCATGGGGAGATACCCAGACCTGCGAGACATATTGGAGGACAAAGCAAAGCATGCAAGATCGATCTACAGATCACGACGGCGCACCACTCTGCGAGACGATACACGTCACGCCGGATACAGTAAAAGCAAATCCGGCCGGGCCAAACACAGCGGGCAAGACCCATTCGAGCTGCGTCGCGATATAGCCCAATACAGAGGCGCCGCACACCCCTTATGCTTCACAGACGAAGTAATGGAACATCAATTCCCAGAAGGTTTCAAACCTGTAAATATTGAATCATACGACGGCACAACAGATCCCACAGTATGGATTGAGGATTTCCTCCTCCACATCCACATGGCCCGCGGTGATGACTTACACGCCATCAAATACCTCCCACTAAAGCTCAAAGGACCAGCGCGGCATTGGCTTAACAGCTTGCCAGCGGACTACATTAGCTGTTGGGAAGATCTAGAAGCCGCATTCCTCGACAACTTTCAGGGCACTTATGTGCGACCACCAGACGCCGATGACTTGAGCCACATAATTCAGCAGCCAGAAGAGTCGGCCAGGCAATTCTGGACTCGGTTCCTTACAAAGAAAAATCAAACCGTTGACTGTTCGGATGCAGAGGCCTTAGCAGCTTTCAAACACAACATCCGAGACGAGTGGCTAGCCCGGCACCTTGGTCAGGAAAAGCCGAAATCTATGGCAGCTCTCACGACGCTCATGACCCGCTTTTGTGTGGGAGAAGACAGATGGCTGGCTCGCAGTAATAACATATCAAAGAACCATGGTACCTCAGATACCAAGGACGACAATAGCAGGTCACGTCGCAACAAACATAAGCGCCGCATTAACAGCGAAAATACTAAGGATACGGCAGTCAATGCCGGATTCAAAGGCCCTAAACCCGGTCAGCGGAAAAAGCCATTCAAACAAAGTACGCCGGGTCCGTCCAGCTTGGACCGTATACTCGATCACTCGTGTCAAATACACGGCACCCGAGACAAGCCAGCCAATCACACCAACAGGGATTGTTGGGTGTTCAAGCAGGCGGCAAGTTAATTGCCGAAAACAAGGACAAGGGGCCGCATAGCGATGACGAGGAGGAGCCCCGGCAACCACACACTGGAGGACAGAAGAGGTTTCCCCCGCAAGTGCGGACGGTGAACATGATATACGCAACCCACATCCCCAAGAGGGAGCGGAAGCGTGCGCTCAGGGACATATGCGTTGGAGCCAGTCGCCCCAAAGTTCAACCCTTGGTCCTCCTGCCCGATCACCTTCGATCGCAGGGACCACCCCACCAGTATCCGTCATGGCGGACTCGCCGCACTGGTCCTAGACCCAATCATTGATGGATTTCACCTCACTCGAGTCCTTATGGATGGCGGCAGCAGCCTGAACCTGCTTTATCAGGACACAGTGTGCAAAATGGGTATAGACCCCTCAAGGATCAAGCCCACAAAAACGACCTTTAAAGGCGTCATTCCAGGTGTAGAGGCCCATTGCACGGGCTCAATTACACTGGAAGTGGTCTTCGGATCCCCGGATAACTTCCGAAGCGAAGAGTTAATCTTCGATATAGTCCCGTTCCGCAGTGGTTATCACGCGCTGCTCGGGCGAACCGCATTTGCTAGATTCAATGCGGTACCGCATTATGCATACCTCAAGCTCAAGATGCCAGGACCTCGCGGAGTGATTACAGTCAATGGAAACATAGAGCGCTCTCTCCGAACAAAGGAGCACACCGCAGCCCTCGCAGCAGAAGCGCAAAGCAGCCTCTCAAGGAAATCAACCAGTTCGGCGCTTCAAAGCACGAACACCTTCAAGCGCGCTCGGAGTAATCGGCAAATAGACCACCTGGCGCGATCTGAGCTCGCGTAGCAATACGGCGGCCACCCAAATCCCAGCCCAGCGGTGGAACTTGTGCCACACGTACATATTACGCATTAAAAATACCATGGGCACAGATACGGAGGGGGGCCACAACTGCGGCACGCCCCAAAGACGCGGCTTAAACCGCACTAGGGGCTTCCCGCTTGGTTATTTTCTTTTTTTTGAGGACTTTAATCTCTGGAAATACTGTCCGGCAGCACTATTGTCGAACACATGATGCAGCAACCAAGGAGGCAGCAAGCTACGTCACACCACGAAATTCCCAGGTGGATTAAAATAACGAGCGAAATATTTGATTTAATACTATTCCTCAGCTTGCCCTTGGAAGGGACATAGTCCCACTCTTTGCTTATCGCACTATCTGTATCATTCTGCTTTAACGCACCTTTTTGAATAAACAATGCATGACATTACGACTATTATTGCATTCTTGTTATATATATATATCTATGTGTTCATTAATGACGCCTTGCAACCGTACACTATGGTACGGCCAATACACCAGGGGCTTACGTACCCCACAATGCGGTGTGAAAAGTCCAAACACTTCCACAAGTGCGGCACCCCGAACTTATAGCATTATATGCATCAGCTCCGAATCATGTCTTTGGTCAAATATTGGGTTTGCCCGGCTCCTATGTTTTGGTACCTTATGTTCCGCTCTATCGGCTAAGGTAGCGCTAGGAGAACTACTGCGATTGTGCCCCGGTTCTGCCGGGCTTAGCACCTTAGTAGAGAAAGCTAAAACTGACTGTCATGATAAGGTGAGAGACTGGTCGTTGTTCGGCGAGGTTTTTCGAGTCCCTAAAGACTTATGCCACTTAGGGAGAGGGGCCGGCCCTGTCCGGCTTACAGGCGTGTATCGCGCCCCGAATTCGGCCTTTCAAATACCAGGGGCTTCGCCGAAATTTAAAATTATAGAATTCTATGGCTAAGTGAGAGTGATAAAGCATTATTAGTCTAGTTGCCTTGTTCGTTGTGCTGAGCACCTCCCTCGAAGGACCCAAACATGGGAACAAGAGTGCTCATGTTTATCCCGAACACCCCAGCACTCGTGGCATGGGGGCAGAAGCCGAGGACTAGCCATCTCTCAGATTGGATAAATGGCCAAACAGAAGGTAATATTTTAAATTCACACAAGCGTTGCATAGCGCATATGAAACAAGTTTTCATCATACAGGATCACACGAGCAAGTTTACTCAAATATTACATCCTTTGAACATTCGTCCGCCACAAGATGGGCACCCTTCAGGACACCCTCATAATAAATTTCGGGGGTGCGATGCTCCTTGCCCTGTGGCAACCCTTCCTTGATCAGCTTCACGGCGTCTAGCTTGGCCCACTGCACCTTCACACGGGCGAAAGCCCGGTGTGCACCTTCGATGCAGACGGACCGCTTGACGACCTCCAGCCATGGGCAGGCATCCACAAGCCGCCTCACCAGGCCGAAGTAGCTGTTCGGAAGGGCGTCGCCAGGCCACAACCGGACTATAAGGCCCTTCATGGCCTGTTCAGCCGCCTTGTGCAGCTCGACCAGCTGATTTAGCTGGTCGCTCAGAGGCATCAGGTGTTCGGTCCCAGTATACTGAGACCAGAACAGCTTCTTCGTTGAGCTTCCCTCCTCGGCCTGGTAAAACTGCGCGGCATCCGACACGCTGCGGGGCAAATCTGCGAATGCTCCTGGAGAGCTCCGAATTCGGGTAAGTAATCGGTAATTTACTTTTACATGCTTGCTTTGCATATAGAAAGCCTTACCCGTCGCTATCTTCTTCATCGCGTCGATCTCTTGGAGGGCCTTTTGGGCTTCGGCCTTGGCACTTTTTACACTCTCGAGGGCCGCGGCAAGCTCAGACTCCCGCGTCTTTGAGTCAAGCTCCAACGCCTCGTGCTTCTCCACGAGAGCCTGGAGCTCTTGCTGCACCTCGCCCACCCGAGCCTCGTGCTTCTCTCGCTCGGTGCGCTCCTTGGCCGCTTTATCTTCGGCCTTGGTTAGTGCTTGCTTCAGGGTCACCACCTCGGTCGTGGCCCCTGGCAAACATACGATGATCCTGTCATTTTGCAATCGCGTCCTCTTTTATGTATACATATCTATAGACAGGGTATTAATTACCCTTGTTCTCCTCGAGCTGCCTCTTGGCAAGGCCGAGCTCTTTCCTGGACCCCTCGAGGTCCTGCTTCAGTACGGCGACCTCCGCAGTCAGTGCGGCGGACGCCAGCAGCGAAGCCTGCATATGCATATTGACACACTTATATTAGACTCCTGCGATATTATTTGATCCTTTGTTCGGCTTTTCTTTGTGAACACCGAACAAAGCATCAGGGGCTACTGTCTATGCAGTAATATTTCTACTACATTTTAAAACACTTACCTCGAAGCCTATTAGAAGGCTGGCACAGGCTTCAGTCATTCCGCTCTTGGCGGACTGAACCTTCTGGATCACCGCACTCATGATAGTGCGGTGCTCCTCGTCGATGGAAGCGCTGCGAAGCGCTTCCAGCAGATTGTCCAGCGCCTCTGGATGGACAGAGGTCACCGGCACAGGCGTCTTGCCCCTCTTAGAAGGAGGCCGCCTGCCCGAGTCTAGATCCGCTGGAGGTTCCGGCGCGGTGTTCGACTGAGGGCCGAACTCAAAGCTCTCAGGGGCCCCGTCCCCTCGGCTCCCGGATTCCGGAAGGTCACCTTGAGGCGCCTCCGGGACTGTCTCCCCTCGATCCGGTGCCTCTTGAGGGGAGGTGGCGGTCGGGACTGGATCGCTATCCATGTCCGACAAGCCCAAGGAGCCGTCCGACGATACGTCGATACTGGCTCGTGGCGGCCTGCATAATTGTGTTCGGTGTTAGGGAAAGCAGTGCGACAAAGGAATCCTATGGGTTACTCTGGTATCCGAATACTTACGATCTCCCCGGGGGCTTAGCCTTGGCCAACCACTCGTCTTCGCCTTCGTCGGCGGCGGTGGAGCTGTTCGGAAGGAGAGTCCTTCCCTTCTTGGACCCTTTGCCCCCCCCCCCCAGTTGGGGCGGCCTTCCTTTTCCTGTCTCCCCCATGTTGGGGATCGTAGCAGAAATTTAAAATTTTCTACGCATCACCAAGATCAATCTATGGAGTAACCTAGCAACAAGGGGAAGGAGAGTGCATCTACATACCCTTGTAGATCGCTAAGCGGAAGCGTTCAAGTGAACGGGGTTGATGGAGTCGTACTCGTCGTGATCCAAATCACCGATGATCCTAGTGCCGAACGGACGGCACCTCCGCGTTCAACACACGTACACCCCAGTGACGTCTCCTACGCCTTGATCCAGCAAGGGAAGAAGGAGAGGTTGGGGAAGACTCCATCCAGCAGCAGCACGATAGCGTGGTGGTGGTGGAGGAGCGCGGGACTCCAGCAGGGCTTCGCCAAGCACTACGAGAGACGAGGAGGGAGAGGGGTAGGGCTGCACCAACAGGGGAGAAACTTCATGTGTTGGGCTGCCCCTTTGCCTCCACTATATATAGGGGGAGAGGGAGGGCTGCGCCCCCACCTAGGGTTTCCTCCCTAGGGGTGGCGGCCAAGTGGGGGGAGAGGGAGGCGCACCAGGCATGGGCCTTAGGGCCCATCTGCCCTTAGGGTTTGCCCCCTCTTCTCTCCAGGCGCATGGGCCTTGGTGGGGAGGCGCCCCAGCCCACCTAGGGGCTGGTCCCTTCTCACACTTGGCCCATGTATGCCTCCGGGGCCCGTGGCCCCTCCCGGTGGACCCCCGGACCCCTCCGGTGGTCCCTGTACACTACCGGTGATGCCCGGAACACTTCCGGTGGCCAAAACCATACTTCCTATATATCAATCTTTACCTCCAGACCATTTCGGAACTCCTCGTGACGTCCGAGATCTCATCCGGGACTCCGAACAACATTCAGTAACCGCGTACATACTTTCCCTATAACCCTAGCGTCATCGAACCTTAAGTGTGTAGACCCTACGAGCTCGGGAGTCATGCAAACATGGCCGAGACAACTCTCCGGTCAATAACCAACAGCGGGATCTGGATACCCATGTTGGCTCCCACATGCTCCACGATGATCTCATCGGATGAACCACGATGTCGAGGATTTAATCAATCCCGTATACAATTCCCTTCGTCTATTGGTACGATACTTGCCCGAGATTCGATCGTCGGTATCCCGATACCTTGTTCAATCTCGTTACCAGCAAGTCTCTTTACTCGTTCCGTAACACATCATCCTGTGATCAACTCCTTGATCACATTGTGCACATTATGATGATGTCCTACCGAGTGGGCCCAGAGATACCTCTCCGTTTACACGGAGTGACAAATCCCAGTCTCGATTCGTGCCAACCCAACAGACACTTTCGGAGATACCTGTAGTGTACCTTTATAGCCACCCAGTTACGTTGTGACGTTTGGCACACCCAAAGCACTCCTACGGTATCCGGGAGTTGCACAATCTCATGGTCTAAGGAAATGATACTTGACATTAGAAAAGCTTTAGCATACGAACTACACGATCTTTGTGCTAGGCTTAGGATTGGGTCTTGTCCATCACATCATTCTCCTAATGATGTGATCCCGTTATCAACGACATCCAATGTCCATGGTCAGGAAACTGTAACCATCTATTGATCAACGAGCTAGTCAACTAGAGGCTTACTAGGGACATGGTGTTGTCTATGTATCCACACATGTATCTGAGTTTCCTATCAATACAATTCTAGCATGGATAATAAACGATTATCATGAACAATGAAATATAATAATAATAACTAATTTATTATTGCCTCTAGGGCATATTTCCAACAGTCTCCCACTTGCACTAGAGTCAATAATCTAGTTCACATCGCCATGTGATTAACACTCACAGGTCACATCGCCATGTGACCAACATCCAAGAGTCTACTAGACTCAATGATCTAGTTCACATCATTATGTGATAAATACTCAAAGAGTTCTGGGTTTGATCATGTTATGCTTGTGAGAGAGGTTGTAGTCAACGGGTCTTGCCATATTCAGATCCCTATGTATTACGCAAAACTTTATATCATAGATGCTGCTACCACGTTCCACTTGGAGCTATTCGAAATTGTTGCTCCATCATATGTATCTGGTATCTCTACCCAGAGCTATCCGGATAGGTGTTAATCTTGCATCGACATAACTCTTTATGTCGAACTCTTTATCACCTCCATAACCGAGAAACATTTGCTTATTCCTCTAAGGATAATTTCGACCACTATCTGGTGATCTAGTCCTAGATCACCTTTGTACCCTCTTGCCAGACATGTGGCAAGGCACACATCAGGTGCGGTACTCAGCATGGCATACCGTATAGAGCCTACGACAAGAGCATAGGGGACGACCTTCGTCCTTCCTCTTTCTTCTTCCATGGTCAAGCTTTGAGTCTTACTCAACTTCACACCTTACAACTTAGGTAAGAACCCCTTCTTTGACTGATCTATTTTGAACTCCTTCAAAACCATGTCAAGGTGTGCGTTCTTTGAAAGTATCATCAGGCGTCTTGATCTATCTCTATAGATCTTGATGCCCAATATGTAAGCAGCTTTATCCAGGTCTTCCTTTGAAAAACACTCTTCAAACAACCGTTTATGCTTTCCAGAAATTCTACATTATTTCGGATCTACAATATGTCATCCACATATACTTATCAGAAATGTCATCCACAAGTTTCTAGCAAACATTGTATAAACCTAAAAGCTTTGATCACTCCATCAAAACATATATTCCGATTCCGAGATGCCTGCTCTAGTCCATAGAAGGATTGCTGGAGCTAGCATACCTTTTAGCATCCTTAGGATCATCAAAACCTTTTATTGTATCACATACAACTTTTCTTACGAAAACTGGCAAGAAAACTTGTTTTTGACATCCATCTGTAAGATTTCATAATCAAAAAATACAGCTAATGCTAACATGATTCCGACGGACTTAAGCATCGCTACGGATGAGAAATTCTCATCGTAGTCAACTCCTTGAACTTGTGAAAAGTTTCTTTCCCACAAGTCGAGCTTCATAGACGGTAACATTACCGCCCACGTCCGTCTTCTTCTTAAAGATCCATTTATCTCAATGGCTTGCCGATCATCGGGCAAGTCCACCAAAGTCCATACTTTGTTCTGATACATGGATCCTATCTCGGATTTCATGGCTTCCCACCATTTGTCAGAATACGGGCCCACCATCGCTTCTCCATAGCTCGTAGGTTCATTGTTGTCCAACAACATGATATCTGAGACAGGATTACCGTACCACTCAGGAGTAGTACATATCCTTGTCTACCTACGAGGTTCGATAGCAACTTGATCCGAAGCTTCATGATCAATATCATTAACTTCCTATTCAACAGATGTAGGCACCACAAAAAACATCTTTCTGTGTTGCGTCACTCTCTGGTTGAAGTAAAGGTTCGACAACCTCATCAAGTTCCATCTTCCTCCCACTCAATTCTTTCGAGAGAAACTCCTTCTCGAGAAAGGACACGTTCTTAGCAACAAACAATTTGCCCTCAGATTTGAGATAGAAGGTATACCCAACTGTCACCTTTGGGTATCCTATGAAGATGTATTTGTCCGCTTTGGGTTCGAGCTTCTCTGGCTGAAGCCTTAAGCATCGCAGCCCCAAACATTAAGAAACGACAACTTTGGTTTCTTGCCAAACCAATGTTCATACGACGTCGTCTCAACGGACTTAGATGGTGTCCTATTTAAAGTGAATGCAGCTGTCTCTAACGCATAACCTCAAAATGAAAACGGTAAATTGATAAGAGACATCATAGATCGCACCATATCTCATAGTGTTCTATTACGACATCCGGACACACCATTACCTTGTGGTGTTCCAGGTGGTTTCAACTGTGAAACAATTCCACAATGTCTTAAGTGATTGCCAAACTCATAACTCAGAAATTCTCATTGATCAGATCGTAGGAATTTGATCTTCTTTTTATGATGATTCTTAACTTTACTCTGAAATCGCTTGAACTTTTCAAACGTTTCAGACTTCTGCTTCATTAAGTAAATATACCTATATCTACTCAAATCGTCAGTGAAGATGAGAAAATAGCGATATCCACCGCACGCTTCAATTCTCATTGGATCACACGCATCAGCATGTATGATTTCCAACAAGTCACTTGCCCGTTTCATTGTACCTGAAAACGGGGTCTTAGTCATCCTGCCCATGAGGCATGGCTCGCATGTGTCAAGCGATTCAAAATCAAGTGACTCCAAACATCCATCGATATGGAGTTTCTTCATGCATCTTACGCCAATATGACCTAAGCGGCAGTGCCATGAGAAAGTGGTACTATCATTATTAACTCTACATCTTTTGGCGTGAACATGTGTATTACCACGACCGAGATTCAATGAACCATTCACATAGGGTGCATGACCATGAAAGGTATCATTCATGTAAACAGAATAACCATTATTCTCTAACTTAAATGAATAACCGTATTGCAATGAACATGATCTAATCATATTCATGCTCAACGTAGACACCTGATAACATTTATCTAGGTTCAATACTAATCCCGAAGGCAGATGGAGCGTGCGATGGTGATCTCATCAACTTTGGAAACACTTCCAACACACATCGTCACCTCGCCCTTAGCCAGTCTCCGTTTAGTCCGTAGCTGTTTCTTCAAGTCACCATTAATAGCAACTGAACCGGTATCCAATACCCAGGTGCTACCAGGAGTACTAGTGAGGTACACATTAATAACACGTATATACTTTGTTGAAGTTGCCAGCCTTCTTATCTACCATGCATTTGGGGTAATTCCGCTACCAGTGACCGTTCCCCTTACAATGGAAGCACTTAGTCTCGGGTTTGGGTTCAACCTTGGGTTCCTTCACTTGAGCGGCAACTGGTTTGCCATCCATGAAGTTTCCCTTCTAGCCCTTGCCCTTCTTGAAACCATGGTCTTGCTAAACCGTCAACACTTGATGCTCCTTCTTGATTTCTACCTTTTGCGGTCTTAAGCACCGCGAACAGCTCTGGGATCAACTCCATCCCTTGCATGTCATAGTTCATCACGAAGATCTAGTAGCTTAGTGATAGTGGCTAGAGAACTCTATCAATCACTATCTTATCTGGAAGTTTAACTCCCACTTGATTTAAGTGATTGTAGCACCCAGACATTCTGAGCACATGCTCACCAGCTGAGCTATTCTCCTCCATCTTGTTGGCAAAAGAACTTGTCAGAGGTCTCACACCTCTCAACACGGGCATGAGCCTGAAATCCCAATTTCAGCTCTTGGAACATCTCATTTGTTCTATGGCATTCAAAACATCATTGGAATCCTGATTCTAAGCTGTAAAGTATGGTGCACTAAACTATCAAGTAGTCATCAGGATGTGTCTGTCAGGTGTTCACAACATCCACAAACGACATTGTAGGGGTTTGCACATCGAGCGATGCATCAAAGACGTAAGCCTTCTGTGTAGCAGTGAGGACACTCCTCGAACTACGGACCTAGTCCGCATCATTGCTTACAATATCTTTCAACTTAATCTTTCTCTAGGAACGTATTGAAACAGGGAGCTACAACGTGAGCTATTTATCTACAACATATTTGCAAAGACAATTTAGACTATGTTCATGATAATTGAGTTCATCTAATCAAATTATTTAATGAAATCCCACTCAGACAGACATCCCTCTAGTCATCTAAGTGAAACATGATCCGAGTCAACTAGGCCGTGTCCGATCATCACGTGAGACGGACTAGTCAACATCGGTGAACATCTTCATGTTGATCGTATCTTCTATACGACTCATGCTCGACCTTTCGATCTTCCGTGTTCCGAGGCCATGTCTGTACATGCTAGGCTCGTCAAGTTAACCTAAGTGTATTGCGTGTGTAAATCTGGCTTACACCCGTTGTATTCGAACGTTAGAATCTATCACACTCGATCATCATGTGGTGCTTCGAAACAACGAACCTTCGCAACGGTGCACAGTTAGGGGGAACACTTTTCTTGAAATTTTAGTGAGGGATCGTCTTATTTGAGCTACCGTCGTTCTAAGAAAATAAGATGTAAAACATGATAAACATCACATGCAATCAAATAGTGACATGATATGGCCAATATCATCTTGCTCCTTTTGATCTCCATCTTCAGGGCTCCATGATCATTGTTGTCACCGGCATGACACCATGATCTCCATCATCATGATCTCCATCATCGTGTCTTCTTGAATTTGTCTCGTCATCTATTACTTCTACTACTATGGCTAACGCTTTAGCAATAAAGTAAAGTAATTACATGACATTTATGTTGACACGCAGGTCATAAATAAATTATGACAACTCCTATGGCTCCTGCCGGTTGTCATACTCATCGACATGCAAGTCGTGATTCCTATTACAAGAACATGATCAATCTCATACATCACATATATCATTCATCACATCCTTTTGGCCATATCACATCACAAGGCATATGCTGCTAAAACAAGTTAGACATCCTCTAATTGTTGTTGCAAGTTTTTACGTGGCTGCTATAGGTTTCTAGCAAGAGCGTTTCTTACCTACGCGAAAACCACAACATGATATGCCAATTTCTATTTACCCTTCATAAGGACCCTTTTCATCGAATCCGATCCGATTAAAGTGGGAGAGACAGACACCCGCTAGCCACCTTATGCAACTAGTGCATGTCAGTCGGTGGAACCAGTCTCACGTAAGAGTACGTGTAAGGTCGGTCCAGGCCGCTTCATCCCACGATGCCGCCGAATCAAGATAAGACTAGTAACGACAAGTAAATTGACAATATCGACGCCCACACCTGCTTTGTGTTCTACTCATGCATAGAAACTACGCATAGACCTGGCTCATGATGCCACTGTTGGGGATCGTAGCAGAAATTTAAAATTTTCTACGCATCACCAAGATCAATCTATGGAGTAACCTAGCAACGAGGGGAAGGAGAGTGCATCTACATACCCTTGTAGATCGCTAAGCGGAAGCGTTCAAGTGAACGGGGTTGATGGAGTCGTACTCGTCGTGATCCAAATCACCGATGATCCTAGTGCCGAACGGACGGCACCTCCGCGTTCAACACACATACAGCCCGGTGACGTCTCCTACGCCTTGATCCAGCAAGGGAAGAAGGAGAGGTTGGGGAAGACTCCATCCGGCAGCAGCACGACGGCATGGTGGTGGTGGAGGAGCGCGGGACTCCAGCAGGGTTTCGCCAAGCACTACGAGAGACAAGGAGGAAGAGGGGTAGGGCTGCGCCAACAGGGGAGAAACTTCATGTGTTGGGCTGCCCCTTTGCCTCCACTATATATAAGGGGAGAGGGAGGGCTGCGCCCCCACCTAGGGTTTCCTCCCTAGGGGTGGCGGCTGCCCTAGATCCCCATCTGGGGTGGCGGCCAAGTGGGGGGAGAGGGAGGCGCACCAGGCGTGGGCCTTAGGGCCCATCCGCCCTTAGGGTTTGCCCCCTCTTCTCTCCAGGCGCATGGGCCTTGGTGGGGAGGCGCCCCAGCCCACCTAGGGGCTGGTCCCTTCTCACACTTGGCCCATGTATGCCTCTGGGGCCCGTGGCCCCTCCTGGTGGACCCCCGGACCCCTCCGGTGGTCCTGGTACACTACCGGTGATGCCCGGAACACTTCCGGTGGCCAAAACCATACTTCCTATATATCAATCTTTACCTCCGGACCATTTCGGAACTCCTCGTGACGTCCGGGATCTCATCCGGGACTCCAAACAACATTCGGTAACCGCGTACATACTTTCCCTATAACCCTAGCGTCATCGAACCTTAAGTGTGTAGACCCTACGAGCTCGGGAGTCATGCAGACATGGCCGAGACAACTCTTCGGTCAATAACCAACAGCGGGATCTGGATACCCATGTTGGCTCCCACATGCTCCACGATGATCTCATCGGATGAACCACGATGTCGAGGATTTAATTAATCCCGTATACAATTCCCTTCGTCTATTGGTACGATACTTGCCCGAGATTCGATCGTCGGTATCCCGATACCTTGTTCAATCTCGTTACCAGCAAGTCTCTTTACTCGTTCCATAACACATCATCCTGTGATCAACTCCTTGATCACATTGTGCACATTATGATGATGTCCTACCGAGTGGGCCCAGAGATACCTCTCCGTTTACACGGAGTGACAAATCCCAGTCTCGATTCGTGCCAACCCAATAGACACTTTCGGAGATACCTGTAGTGTACCTTTATAGCCACCCAGTTACGTTGTGACGTTTGGCACACCCAAAGCACTCCTACGGTATCCGGGAGTTGCACAATCTCATGGTCTAAGGAAATGGTACTTGACATTAGAAAAGCTTTAGCATACGAACTACACGATCTTTGTGCTAGGCTTAGGATTGGGTCTTGTCCATCACATCATTCTCCTAATGATGTGATCCCGTTATCAACGACATCCAATGTCCATGGTCAGGAAACTGTAACCATCTATTGATCAACGAGCTAGTCAACTAGAGGCTTACTAGGGACATGGTGTTGTCTATGTATCCACACATGTATCTGAGTTTCCTATCAATACAATTCTAGCATGGATAATAAACGATTATCATGAACAATGAAATATAATAATAATAATAATAACTAATTTATTATTGCCTCTAGGGCATATTTCCAACACCCAGTCGGTGGGGGAGCATCTTCTTCTTCTTCTTCCTCGTCTTCGGGGGAAGAGTGCGCCGCAGAGTCATCGGACGGTGAGTCCGATGACGCCTGGTGTCGGGAACTCTTTCAGGTTCCCTTGGCCTCCTTGGTCTTCTCCGGCACCATATAAGGGGCCGGAGTCAACATCTTCGCCAGAAGAGCGTCTGCGGGGCCTTCGGGCAAAGGAGCCGGACAGTCGATCTGTCCGGCCATCTTCTACCAGTCCTGTCAAAGGTACGGGAGTTTAGATCCCGCATAGAGTCAATCTGTAAAAAAAATAAGTATCCTGTGAAAGGTAAAGCAGCTTACCCCACTGGCTTGGCGCTTCGCGCTGAATCCGCGATCCTTAGTGATAGGAGGGGGGACCTCGGCACTTTTGAACAGCACCCTCCAGGCATCTTCATGAGTCGTGTCGAAGAGCCTGTTCAGAGTTCGGTGCTGCGCCGGGTCGAACTCTAACTTGGACTATGTTGACAAGCTTGAGCTTCTTGTTCACCATGTTTTGAATACATGTTTGGACTCCGGTCAGCTCTTCCGAACTACCCCAGGACATGCCCTTCTCTTTCCAGGAGGTGAGCCGTGTGGGGATGCCAGATCGGAACTCGGGGGCCGCTGCCCATACAGGGTTGTGCGGCTCGGTGATGTAGAACCACCCCGATTGCCACCCCTTTATGGTTTCCACAAAGGAGCCCTCGAGCCATGTTACGTTGGGCATCTTGCCCACCATGGCGCCTCCGCACTCCGCCTGGCGGCCGCCCACCACCTTTGGCTTGACATTGAAGGTCTTCAGCCATAAGCCGAAGTAGGGCTTGATGCGGAGGAAGGCCTCGCACATGATGATAAACGCCGAGATGTTGAGGATGAAGTTCGGGGCCATATCGTGGATATCCAGGCTGTAATATAACATGATCCCCCAGACGAATGGATAGAGAGGGAATCCCAGTCTGCGGAGGAAATGGGTAAGGAATACTACCCTCTCATGGGGCCTGGGGGTGGGGATGAGCTGCCCCTCATCTAGGAGCCAGTGCGCGATGTCGTCGGGCAAGTATCCGGCCCTCCTCAGTTTCTTGATGTCTCCCTCCATGACGGAGGATACCATCCACCTGCCTCCCGCTCCGGACATGGTTGGAGAAGGTTGAGGTGGGAAGTGTGGACTTGGGCGCTAGAGCTCGAGTGTGCGAAAACGGATGAGCAAAGGAGGAAGAGGGCGCGGATAGAAAGGTGAATCCTTATCCCTTTATATGGGCGGACGGAGCTAAGCGTCCCCACTTGCCTGGTAAAACTCGCTTATCCCCCAAGCGCCGCAATTGATGGCGCGGTTGGGTTATCCACACCCGTATTGATGAGAATCCCGTAATAAGGGGACAAGATCTCTGCTTTGACAAGACGTGTCGAAAAACTGCCTCGCGTTATGTGCGGGGCTGGTTAAAGGGAACGGTTCGAATAATCACCGGGCCATGGCATGACGTCATACTGTTAAGACAAGTCAGCAAATTAGATCCGTGAAAATATTACTCTCTCTACGGTGGAATGTGGAACTTATTGTGCAGGGTCGGACACTATCCTCGTATTCAGATTCTTCCCAATTCAAGACAAGATTAGTCTCTTCACATCTCTGCAAAACTCGATTAAGATTGCTCAAGCAATCATCAAAAGAGGATCCATAGACGGAAAAATCGTCCATGAAAACCTGACAAATCTTTTCACAAAAGTCAGAGAATATAGCCATCATGCATCTTTGAAAGGTAGCAGGTGCATTACATAAACCAAAAGGCATACGTCTATAAGCAAAAGTACCAAAAGGGCATGTAAAAGTAGTCTTTGATTGATCTTTAGCCGACACAGGTATTTGAGAGAAACCAGAATAACCATCTAGAAAGCAATAGTGTGTATGTTTGCATAATCTTTCTAGCATCTGATCGATAAAAGGTAAGGGGTAATGATCTTTCTTAGTAGCCTTATTTAATTTGTGGAAATCAATTACCATCCTATAACCTATAATGATTCTTTGTGGAATGAATTCATCTTTATCATTAGGAACAACAGTAACACCTCCCTTTGTAACATCCCAAATTTTCAATTTGGAATGTTATACATTACATCATCAGTGCATATCATATTTCTTTTGCATTCTGGTTGATCCTAGAAATTCTACGCAACTCAATGACCCATGGAGAGAGTTGGGGATTTTGGTATTTTCATATTTGAGTTCTCTCAAATTTTGAGAATAGGATCATTTGATTTTATTTATTTTATCATCAATTATTTCTATTACAAAAATATGAGAGAGGGAATAAAATGACTTTCCCAAAATAAAGAAATATTGAGGATTTAATAATAAAATCAAATAAGATTTTATTTCAGAGTTTTTCGGTGTTTTATTTGAATTTAGGAAAAAGTGTGTTTTTCAAAATTGCATTTAGGTCCCAAATAAATGTTCACCTTGTGAGGCTTGATTTTAGAAGCCCGTGAAAATTTATTTCGGAATTTTTGGAGTCTGTTTAGTATTTCTTTTTCTTTTTCTTCCGAGCGGCATATATATAAAAAAACGCGCCGCGCGCCGACTGGGCCAAGGCCCAGCCGACGGCCCACCCCGCCGCCTGTCGTCTCCCTCCAGGAGACCGGAGCCGCGCCGCCGCCCGAGTCCGGCTCGGAGCCGCCCCGCCGTGCCCCCTCCCCCAAGGCAGCACACCCCCCTCCTTAAATACCGAGCCGCCCCGCCGCCCCTCACCTCACCCCGCCCCGCCCGAGCCGCCCGCCGAGCCGCACCGCCGCCCGACGCCGCAGCCGCCCCGCCGCCCGAGCCGCGCGCCGCCGCCCGCCGCCTCCCGTCGCCGCGCCGCACCCCGCCACACCCCGCCGCCCCGCCAGAGCCCCGCCCCGCCCGCCGGAGTGCCTCGCCGGAGGTATAGCCGCCGCCGTTCGTCGTTCGGTTTTTTTTAAAAAAACCGCCTCGGTTTTTTTTCTTTCGAAACCCTAGATCGGTTTTTTCCTGGTTTATTTAATTAGTGAACGTTCACCGATCCGTTTGTTTTAGCGAACGTCTTCACCGGTTAGTTTCTATTAACGAACGTCCATTCGATTAACTGTTCGTCAGTTTTCTTTTCTCGGATTAAATCCGCGATTTTTCTGATCACGCTTCCTGATCCGATTTTCGTTTTAGTTTAACCTTTCGCTCGTTTATCGGAATCAGGCGATTCAAGCGCCTAGGGATTCGTCTCGAAACCATATATCCGTTTAACCAACTTAAACAAGATTTTGCTTCTGTAAAATTTGCCCTAGATCCATATTACTACAACGAAGTTGTTTTCTTTCGTCGTTTGACTTTCGTTGCTTCGTTCAATTTGATTCTTTTTCCAACCGGAGTTCTTAAGTTGAACCTTCTGGTTAGATCTCTTATCTGAGTTTTACCTGTGCATTAGATAAGTACTTATTGTATGCTCGTTTGTTTGTTTGCGATAGAGTATCCGGAGTGCACCGCTTGTTACTTCGAATCGGTAGGTTTCCCGGATCATCAGCAAGGCAAGTAAGACTTTGATCATACCTTTTCTACTACCCAGTTTTATTGCATTAGATCAATCCTCACACATTGCATGATTAGGATCTAATTAAATTGTGGGATGGGAAGTAGATGAGGTAGTACCTATTACCTGTTTATTTTCAAACCTTTGGGAGTTACTTCTATGTTTGCTAATTATGCCATGCTATGCTAGTACACGTGGATTGGGTGAGTGATATCCATGACAGATGTGAGACTGTTAATTAATGGTTTATCTAAGGTGGCAACTTAAACACACATCTGGGTGGATTGAGGCACCTGGGTATTCCAGGACTTGCATGTTTTCTTTTAGACCGCCACCCAGGCTCAAAGGGATCATAAGACTATTCATACTAGAAACTTCCGTGTGCAGCCACAAGCTATTATGGGCTCTAGCATAGTTGACTAAGTTGTGCGAACTCTTACAGTGGTAGACTAGCAGATGTAGGGGATGTAGGTGGTACGGTCTACCCGATCGTAAGGTGCTAGCGCTTCTGAAAGACTATGTCTCGGTCATCCGTCTTCTCAAACACCTTGTAGTGCGAGAAACCAAACGGAGGCGATCGAGTCTTGTGGGGAAAAGTGCGCAAACCTCTGTAGAGTGTAACAAACTGATCATGATTAGTCGTGTCCCCGGTTATGGACATCATGAGTATCTAGTACTTGGATTATCATGTGAATCTCAACATGTTACTCTAAAAATAATTTTTTTGGGTTATGATTAATGATGATGCTTAATTGGGATTGAGAATGCTGTCAACCATTCTCAGTGTTTAACAACTACCATGATAGTTAAATAAATTTCATTCCTTTGTAGTAGGGAAAAATTGGCTTTATGCAAAACTGTAACCATAGAGCTTTCCACCAGCCAAATATGCATATAGTATAGCTGTTTCATTCCATCACTCTCTATGTGTTACCATGCCAGCATATTCCATGTGCTGACCCGTTTTCGGGCTGCAACGTTAATGTTGCAGACTTTTCAGACGACGATTAAGGAGTTTTAGGTCGTGGTTCTATACTCAGTGATGCCGTTGGAGTTGATGGACTCACTTATCTTCCAAGCCTTCCGCTGCTATCGTTATTAGATGGCCTTAAGCCATATTTATTGTAATAAGTTCTCTTTTGAGACACTCGATGTAATAAGTGTGTGATTGCTACTCTGCTATAAATCCTCCGAGTACTGTGTGGTGTCAGCATTACTGATCCAGGGATGACACCGGAGCACAGAGATCAGACTGTTTGAGGTCTGGTCGCTACAGAGATGGTATCAGAGCACACGCTGACTGTAGGACACAACCACTAAGCTCAAAGACCTAGATCACTATTCACTCTCTTCTTCTCTGACTCCTCATCTTTTCTACTCTTTAGGATGGCGGATGCAAGGAACAAGTTCACACAACCGGATGAACATACACCCTTTGGACGACACTTGAAGGAAGTCACTAGATACCTGAACATAGGAGTACCAAGCTTCACGGGAACCTACAACGCCACTTTACCTGAAGAAGAGCGCTGGATGATTCAAGTACAAGTATCGGGAAGGATGTTCATGCCAGTCACTGAGCCCATAGAGTTTTCTTTTGATGCACCAACTTGGAATCTAGGAAAGAGCATGGCAGCTCACATCACCATGGGACGCATTGGAGAAGTCTACCGCAAGGATATCAAGGATACTATCTACCAGATTTGTGGGCGTTGAGATGAACACTGGGAGATGATCAGCACCAGGAAGGATAGATCAATCGCAGCTTTTATCCAGGAGTTAAACCAGCACATTCGACGACAGGAGAACCAGATGTGCGCCGACATGATAGATCTGAAGAAGGCTAAGACAAGAATCAAGGAACTGGAGGAAGAACTCAAGGCTACACGTGAAGATTATGAAGAGGAAATTGAAGTACTGGTGAAGAATGACGACCTGATCAAGAAGATTGGAATATTTATGGGAGACCCTACGCCAGTAGATGAAGACGAAGAACCCCAGGAAATTAGCCCGGAAGACTACATCATCATCGACGGCACTGACTCGGAAGCAGATAGTAGCGATGATGACTATGTTGATGAAGCTGGAGCAGATATCATGGAGTCAACGACCGTAGAATATTTCTAGTAGACCACCCCAGTAGTAGTAGTAGTCCACCATGTAAATATAGTAGTCCGAGCACTTTTGCGATAATTAGATCGATTGTATGCCTTTGATTGATTGAAGTGAATTGTTTGCTTTTGCCTCATGTGCATATGGGTAGTGTTTTCTCTTTAGACCCCCTCTATTCTTATATCTCATCTTTTCTAAACCCACAGATGCCTCCGAGACGTGACCCCGGATTTGCTTTTCCATCGGAGCTCACCCAGTTGATCCAGCAGCAAAACACATTGATGTAGTTGCTAGTCCAGAATCAGAATCAGGGGAACAATAACAACAACCCACCACCACCACCACTACCACCTGTGACCACTTAGCCCGTTTTCTTAGGCTAAATCCGCCGGTGTTTTCTAGTAGCACCGAGCCGATAGTAGCAGATGATTGGCTCCGCAAGATAGCTAGGGAGTTGACCACAGCAGGATACACAGATGCGGAGAAGGTGAAGTTTGCCGCACATCAGTTAGAAGGACCCGCAGCATCATGGTGGGAGAATTTCACAGCCACTTTTCCTGTAGACACTGTCACATGGGACCAGTTTCAGCAGGCTTTTCGTACTGCCCATGTTTCAGCAGGAGCTATGGCCATGAAGAAGCGTGAGTTTCGTAACTTGCGCCAAGGAGGACGGACTGTTGGCCAGTATGTGTTGGACTTTAGTAAGTTAGCACGTTATGCCCCAGATGACGTCGCTACGGATGCAGCTAAGCAAGAGAAGTTTTTGGAAGGACTGAATGATGAGTTGAGCATGCAGTTGATGGTAGCCACCTTCAACAACTACCAGGAGTTGGTAGATCGCGCTCTTATGATCGAAGGGAAGCAGCAACAAATTGAGAATCGCAAGAGGAAATATGGACAAGGAAAGTACAATTCAGGAGCTCAGCAGAAGCCACGTTTTACCCCTAGACCGGGAGGACACTTTCATCATACCCATGGAGGAGGTAGCTCGCACAATCACAATGGCACCAAGAATGGTAATGGCAATGGAGGAAGCAACGGCCAGAACCGCACCAACCCCTCAACCCCAGCCAAGAAGGACCTAAGTCAAGTCACTTGTTTTAAGTGTTCGAAGACAGGACATTATGCCAATGAATGTCCTGAATTACAAAATGGAATTAGCAATGGAAGTTCTGGGAAGAAGCCGAACCCTTTCAACAGGGGACAGGTGAACCACGTTAGCGTGGAGGACGTTGAAGCTCAGCCCGATGCAGTAATAGGTAAGTTTTTGGTTAAGTCATTTACTGCACTCGTTCTTTTTGATACTGGTGCATCGCATTCATACATCTCAAGGGGATTTGTGGATAAGTATAACCTACCAACCCAAGCCCTTAGGTCACCCATGTTAGTAACCTCGCTCGGAGCAGAGTATGTGGCTAGTCTATGGTGTGACCGGTTACCATTAAGGATTGGTAACTATGTTTTTCCCTCAGACCTAATAGTATTGGAATCTCAAGGATTGGATGTGATATTAGGCATGGATTGGTTATCAAAGTATGAAGGGAATATTGAATGTGCTAGTAAGTCAATTTTGCTTACCACACCAGAAGGGAGAAGGATCAAGTATGTATCCCGGCATGAGCCAAAGAGGACCCAAGTAAATTGCCTAACAGGAGTTGTGCAGGAGGAAGTACCAGTGGTAAGGGATTTTCCTGATGTATTTCCAGAAGAATTGCCAGGCATGCCACAAAATAGAGATATTGAGTTCTTGATTGAGCTATTGCCAGGCACAGGGCCAATATCAAAGAGACCATATAGGATGCCAGCCAAGGATTTGGTGGAAATTAAGAAGCGGATTAAGGAGTTACTGGATAAGGGATATATTCGCCCAAGTTCTTCACCTTGGGGATCGCCAGTACTTCTAGTGGAGAAGAAGGATGGATCGTTAAGGATGGTTGTTGATTATCGAGGATTGAATGAAGTAACGATCAAGAACAAGTACCAACTACCAATGATCAACGATCTGTTTGATCGATTACAAGGAGCTAAGGTATTTTCCAAGATAGATCTGCGATCAGGATACCACCAGTTGAAGATTCAAGAACAGGATATTCCTAAGAAAGCTTTTACCACCAGGTATGGGCTATATGAGTATACCGTTATGTCATTTTGTCTGACTAACGCCCCTGCCTATTTTATGAACATGATGAACAAAGTGTTTATGGAGTTTTTGGATAAGTTCGTCGTAGTGTTCATTGATGATATCCTGGTTTATTCGAAGAATGAAGAGGAGCATAAGGAGCATTTGCGTTTGGTACTTGGAAAGCTCAGAGAACATCAATTATATGCCAAGTTCAGCAAATGTGAGTTTTGGTTGAAGGAAGTAGGATTCCTCGGACATGTTATATCTAGAGAAGGTATAGCAGTAGATCCCGCTAAAGTTGAAACTGTGACCAAGTGGGAAGCCCCAACAACAGTTGGAGAGATCCGGAGTTTTCTTGGACTCACAGGATACTACCGGAGATTTATTGAGAATTTATCAAAGATTGCGAAGCCTATGACAGAGTTATTAAAGAAGGATACCAAGTTCATATGGACAGAGGAGAGTGAGGCTAGTTTCCAGGAGTTGAAGAAACGCTTAGTTACCTCACCAGTGTTGATTTTGCCAGACCAGACCAAGGATTATGAGGTGTATTGCGACGCTTCACGTCGAGGACTTGGAGCAGTGCTTATGTAGGAAGGGAGAGTTGTTTCATATGCCTCAAGACAACTGAAGCCCCATGAGTTAAATTATGCTACGCATGATTTGGAGTTAGCAGCCGTAGTGCATGCATTGAAAACATGGAGACATTTTCTCATTGGAAATCATTGTGAGGTGTACACAGATCATAAGAGTTTGAAGTACATTTTCACACAGAAGGAGTTAAATCTCAGACAAAGGAGATGGTTGGAGCTTATCAAGGATTATGATATGAAATTGCATTATCACCCCGGAAAGGCTAATGTAGTAGCTGACGCATTAAGCCGTAAGAGCCATGTCAATACGTTAATGATGGGAGAAATACCCAAGGAGTTAGCAGAAAATCTTCGTGAACTATGTTTGGAAATAGTTCCGAGAGGCTATGTAGCAGCGTTGGAGATTTAGTCAACTTTGATGAATAGAATCAGAGAAGCTCAGAAAGCTGACAAGGAGATTGCCGCTATAAAGGAGAAAATGAGCAAAGGAAAAGCTAAAGGATTTCATGAGGATGAGCACGACACCTTATGGTTTGAAGACCGTGTTTACGTGCCCAATGACCCGGAGATCAGGAAGTTGATTTTGCAAGAAGCACACGATTCACCATATTCAATTCACCCAGGAAATACCAAGATGTATTTAGATTTGAAGGATATTTTCTGGTGGACCGGAATGAAGAAGGATATTGTGGAGTATGTAGCAGTTTGTGATGTATGTCAGAGAGTAAAGGCAAAGCATCAGAAGCCAGCAGGATTGTTACAACCATTGCCGATACCCGAATGGAAGTGTGATAAACTAGGCATGGATTTTATCACGGGATTACCCAGGACTCGTTCAGGCTATGACTCAATTTGGGTTGTAGTTGATCGATTGATGAAAGTAGCTCATTTCATCCCAGTAAAGACCACTTACACCAGTGCTAAGTTGGCAAAGATATACATGACCAGGATCGTATGTCTGCATGGAGTTCCAAGGAGTATCGTATCGGATAGAGGAACCCAATTTACCTCAAGGTTCTAGAAGCAGTTACACGAAACTTTGAGAACCAGGCTAGAATTCAGTACAGCTTTTCATCCACAGACAGATGAACAGACCGAGAGAGTCAATCAGATTTTGGAGGATATGCTGAGAGCTTGTGCGCTAGATTATGGATCTAGTTGGGACGATAATTTGCCATATGCAGAATTCTCTTACAACAACAGTTATCAAACCAGTTTAAAGATGGCCCCTTTCGAAGCCTTATACGGAAGGAGGTGCAGGACACCGTTGTCATGGGACGAAGTTGGAGACCGTCAGTTGTTTGGGCCTGACTTGATTAAAGAGTCTGAACGGAAGGTGAAGTTGATTCGTGATAGGCTCAAGGTAGCCCAGTCTAGACAGAAAAGTTATGCAGATTCTAAACGCAAGGAGACAGTTTACAAAGTGGGAGATAGAGCTTATCTTCGGGTATCTCCACTTCGAGGAACAAAGCATTTTGGAGTTAAAGGGAAGTTAGCGCCACGATTTGTAGGACCATATCGAGTTTTGGAACGTATGGAGAAGTGGCCTACAAGTTGGAATTACCCGAAGGACTGTCAGGAGTACATGATGTGTTCCACGTTTCCCGGTTGAAGAAGTGTCACGCGGAGATGGCTGACATACCGTTGAGAGATACAGTGTCTTTGGAAACTATTCAGTTGGATAACGATTTGACCTACGAGGAGAAACCAGTCAAGATTCTCGAGTTTGCCAGTCGAGTTACCCGCAACAAGGTTATCAAGTTTTGCAAAGTTCAGTGGAGCCACCACTCAGAGGATGAAGCCACCTGGGAGCGAGAGGAAGATTTGTTCAAGGACCACCCTCACCTATTTTCTAGCCAACCCGAATCTCGAGGGCGAGATTCATCTTAAGGGGGGTAGGTTTGTAACATCCCAAATTTTCAATTTGGAATGTTATACATTAGATCATCAATGCATATCATATTTCTTTTGCATTCTGGTTGATCCTAGAAATTCTACGCAACTCAATGACCCATGGAGAGAGTTGGGGATTTCGGTATTTTCATATTTGAGTTCTCTCAAATTTTGAGAATAGGATCATTTGATTTTATTTATTTTATCATCAATTATTTCTATTACAAAAATATGAGAGGGGGGAATAAAATGACTTTCCCAAAATAAAGAAATATTGAGGATTTAATAATAAAATCAAATAAGATTTTATTTTGGAGTTTTTCGGTGTTTTATTTGAATTTAGGAAAAAGTGCGTTTTTCAAAATTGCATTTATGTCCCAAATAAATGTTCACCTTGTGAGGCTTGATTTTAGAAGCCTGTGAAAATTTATTTCAGAATTTTTGGAGTCCGTTTAGTATTTCTATTTCTTTTTCTTCCGAGCGGCATATATACAAAAAAACGTGTCGCGCGCCGACTGGGCCAAGGCCCAGCCAACGGCCCACCCCGCCTCCTGCCGTCTCCTTCCAGGAGACCGGAGCCGCGCCGCCGCCCGAGTCCGGCTCGGAGCCGCCCCGCCGTGCCCCCTCCCCCAAGGCAGCACACCCCCCCTCCTTAAATACCGAGCCGCCCCGCCGCCCCTCACCTCACCCCGCCCCGCCCCGAGCCGCCCGCCGAGCCGCGCCGCCCCCCACCGCCCGTGCTGCCGCCGCCCGAGCCGCGCACCGCCGCCCGCCGCCTCCCGTCGCCGCGCCGCACCCCGCCACACCCCGCCGCCCCGCCGGAGCCCCGCCCCGCCCGCCGGAGGTATAGCCGCCGCCGTTCGTCGTTCGGTTTTTTTTAAAAAAAACCGCCTCGCTTTTTTTTCTTTCGAAACTCTAGATCGGTTTATTTTTTCCTGGTTAATTTAATTAGTGAACGTTCACTGATCCGTTCGTTTTAGAGAACGTGTTCACCGGTTAGTTTCTGTTAACGAACATCCATTCGATTAACTGTTCGTCAGTTTTCTTTTCTCGGATTAAATCCGTGATTTTTCTGATCGCGATTCCTGATCCGATTTTCGTTTTAGTTTAACTTTTCGCTCGTTTATCGGAATCAGGCGATTCAAGCGCCTAGGGATTCGTATCGAAACCCTCTATTCATTTAACCAACTTAAACAAGATTTTGCTACTGTAAAATTTTCCCTAGATCCAGATTACTAGAATGAAGTTGTTTTCTTTCGTCGTTTGACTTTCGTTGCTTCGTTCGATTTGATTCTTTTGCCAACCGGAGTTCTTAAGTTGAACCTTCTGGTTAGATCTCTTATTTGAGTTTTACCTGTGCATTAGATAAGTACTTATTGTGTGCTTGTTTGTTTGTTTGTTTGCGATAGAGTATCCGGAGTGCGCCGCTTGTTACTTCGAATCGGTAGGTTTCCCGGATCATCAGCAAGGCAAGTAAGACTTTGATCATACCTTTTCTACTACCCAGTTTTATTGCATTAGATCAATCCTCACACATTGCATGATTAGGATCTAATTAAATTGTGGGATGGGAAGTAGATGAGGTAGTACCAATTACCTGTTTATTTTCAAACCTTTGGGAGTTACTTCTACGTTTGCTAATTATGCCATGCTATGCTAGTAGACGTGGATTGGGTGAGTGATATCCATGACAGATGTGAGATTGTTAATTAATGGTTTATCTAAGGTGGCAACTTAAACACACATCTGGGTGGATTGAGGCACCTGGGTATTCCAGGACTTGCCTGTTTTCTTTTGGACCGCCACCCAGGCTCAAAGGGATCATAAGACTATTCATACTAGAAACTTCCGTGTGCAGCCACAAGCTATTATGGGCTCTAGCATAGTTGACTAAGTTGTGCGAACTCTTACAGTGGTAGACTAGCAGATGTAGGGGATGTAGGTGGTACGGTCTACCCGATCGTAAGGTGCTAGCGCTTCTGAAAGACTATGTCTCGGTCATCCGTCTTCTCAAACACCCTGTAGTGCGAGAAACCAAACGGAGGCGATCGAGTCTTAAGTGCGCAAACCTCTGTAGAGTGTAACAAACTGATCATGATTAGCCGTGTCCCCGGTTATGGACATCATTAGTATCTAGTACCTGGATTATCATGTGAATCTCAACATGTTACTCTAAAAATTATTTTTTTGGGTTATGATTAATGATGATGCTTAATTGGGATTGAGAATGCTGTCAACCATTCTCAATGTTTAACAACTACCATGATAGTTAAATAAATTTCATTCCTTTGTAGTACGGAAAAATTGGCTTTATGCAAAACTGTAACCATAGAGCTTTCCACCAGCCAAATATGCATATAGTATAGCTGTTTCATTCCATTACTCTCTATGTGTTACCATGCCAGCATATTCCATGTGCTGACCCGTTTTCGGGCTGCAACGTTAATGTTGCAGACTTTTCAGATGATGATTAAGGAGTTTTAGGTCATGGTTCTATACTCAGTGATGCCGTTGGAGTTGATGGACTCACTTATCTTCCAAGCCTTCCGCTGTTATCGTTATTAGATGGCCTTAAGCCATATTTATTGTAATAAGTTCTCTTTTGAGACACTCGATGTAATAAGTGTGTGATTGCTACTCTGCTATAAATCCTCCGAGTATTGTGTGGTGTCAGCATTACTGATCCAGGGATGACACCGGAGCACAGAGATCAGACTGTTTGAGGTCTGGTCACTACACCCTTCTTAGGGACACAATGGACAGGACTTACCCACTAGCTATCAGCAATGGGATAAATTATACCTGCCTCCAAAAGCTTTAGTATCTCTTTTCTTACCATTTCTTTCATCTTAGGATTACGCCTTCGTTGAGGATCACGGACTGGTTTGGCATCTTCTTCCAAATTTATTTTATGTTGACATAGAGTGGGACTAATGCCCTTAAGATCATCAAGAGTATATCCAATAGCAGCACGGTGCTTCTTCAGAGTTTTCAATAATCTTTCTTCTTCATTATCTGAAAGGTTAGCACTAATAATAATAGGATATATCTTCTTTTCATCAAGATAAGCATATTTAAGATTATTAGGCAATGGTTTAAGTTGAAACACGGGATCACCCTTGGGTGGAGGAGGATCCCCCAAGATTTCAACAGGCAAATTGTGTTTCAGGATAGGTTCCTTTTTAAAGAATACTTCATCTATTTCCCTTCTTTCATTCATAAACATATCATTTTCATGGTCTGGCAAATATTGTTCTAAAGGATCACTAGGAGGTACGACAATAGAAGCAAGACCAATAATTTCATCCTTACTAGGTAATTCTTCTTCACGGTGTTGTTTACTAAATTTAGAGAAATTAAACTCATGAATCATATCATCCAAGCCAATAGTAACAACATTCTTTTCGCAGTCTATCTTAGCATTAACAGTGTTTAAGAAGGGTCTACCAAATATAATGGGACAAAAGCTATCTTGTGGGGAACCAAGAACAAGAAAATCAGCAGGATATTTAGTTTTCCCGCACAAGACTTCAACATCTCTAACAATTCCCATTGCTGATATAGTATCTCTATTGGCAAGCTTAATTGTAACATCAATATCTTCTATCTCAGCAGGTGCAATTTCATGCTTAATTTCTTCATTTAAAGTAATAGGTATAACACTAGCACTATCACCCATATCACATAAGCCATGATAACAATGATCTCCTATTTTAACAGAAATAACGGGCACGCCTACCACAGGTATATGTTTATCTTTAGCACAAGGTTCAGCAATTCTAGCAGTTTCACCGCAGAACTGAATAACATGCCCATCAATATTATAAGACAAGAGATCTTTAACAATAGCAATATTAGGTTCAACTTTAACTTGCTCAGGAGGTGTATAAGTTCTAATATTACTTTTACGAACCACAGTTGAAGCTTTAGCATGATCCTTTATTCTAACAGGGAAAGGTGGTTTCTCAATATAAGAAGTAGGAACAATAGGATCATTATAAGTGACAATCTTTTCTTCAACTTTAATTGGTGCAGCTACTTTTACTTCTATGGGAGGATGATATTTAAACCACTTCTCCTTGGGGATATCAACATAAGTAGCAAAAGATTCACAGAAAGAAGCTACTATCTCAGAGTCAAGTCCATATTTACTGCTAAATTTACAGAAAATATCGGTATCCATAAAATCTTTAACACAATCAAACTTAGGTGTCATACCTGACTCCTTACCTTCATCGAGATCCCAATCTTCAGAGTTGCATTTAATTCTATCCAATAAATTCCATTTGAATTCAATAGTCTTCATCATAAAAGAGCCAGCACAAGAAGCTTCAAGCATGGTTTGATTATTATGAGAAAGCCGAGCATAAAAACTTTGAAGAATTATTTCTCGGGGAAGCTCATGATTGGGGCATGAATATAACATTGATTTAAGCCTCACCCAAGCTTGAGCGATGCTTTCTCCTTTGCGAGGCTAAAAATTATATATATAATTGCGATCACGATGAACAAGATGCATAGGATAGTCCTTCTGGTGAAATTCCAACTTCATTCGTTTATAGTTCCATGATCCTGTATCATCACATAGCCTATACCATGTCGATGCATCTCCCTTCAAAGATAAACGGAAGACCTTCTTCTTAACAACATCATCGGGTATACCTGCAAGCTTAAATAATCCACAAACTTCGTCCACATAGAGTAGATGTTCATCAGGATGCTTTGTTCCATCTCCTGTAAAAGCATTAGCTAGCAGTTTTTCCATCATACCCGAAGGAACTTCAAAGGAAATAATTTCATTTTCAGTAGGTTCAGTAGGTTGAGGAGCAACTCTTTGCTCTACCGGTCGGGGTGAAGATACCCCGAACAAGCCCCTCAGAGGATTACTTTCCATAGTAACAAGTGACAGTAAATTTCAGCACACTATATAGATTTTTCCTTACCAAATTCCACCTACAAAAGGCGCTTCACTCCCCGGCAACGGCGCCAGAAAAGAGTCTTGATGACCCACACGTATAGGGGATCTGTCGTAGTCCTTTCGATAAGTAAGAGTGTCGAACCCACAGGAGGAGCAGAAGGAAATGATAAGCGGTTTTCAGCAAGGTATTCTCTGCAAGTACTGAAATAAGTGGTAACAGATAGTTTTGTGATAGGATAATTTGTAACGAGCAACAAGTAACAAAAGTAAATAAAGTGCAGCAAGGTGGCCCAATCCTTATTGTAGCAAAGGACAAGCTTGGACAAACTCTTATATAAGGAAAAGCACTCCCGAGGACACATGGGAATATCGTCAAGCTAGTTTTCATCACGTTCATATGATTCGCGTTCGGTACTTTGATAATTTTATATGTGGGTGGACTGGTGCTTGGGTGTTGTTCTTACTTGAACAAGCATCCCACTTATGATTAACCTCTATTGCAAGCATCCGCAACTACAACAAAAGTATTAAGGTAAACCTAACCATAGCATGAAACATGTGGATCCAAATCAGCCCCTTACGAAGCAACGCATAAACTAGGGTTTAAGCTTCTTTCACTCTAGCAACCCATCATCTACTTATTACTTCCCAATGCCTTCCTCTAGGCCCAAATAATGGTGAAGTGTTATGTAGTCGACGTTCACATAACACCACTAGAGGATAGACAACATACATCTCATCAAAATATCGAACGAATACCAAATTCACATGACTACTAATAGCAAGACTTCTCCCATGTCCTCAGGAACAAATGTTACTACTCACAAAGCATATTCATGTTCATAATCAGAGGGGTATTAATATGCATAAAGGATCTGAACATATGATCTTCCACCAAATAAAACAACTAGCATCAACTACAAGGAGTATTCAACACTACTGGCAACCTACTAGTACCAATCCCGGACTTGGAGACAAGAATTGGATACAAGAGATGAACTAGGGTTTTGAGATGAGATGGTGCTGGTGAAGATGTTGATGGAGATTGCCCTCTCCCGATGAGAGGAGCGTTGGTGATGACGATGGCGATGATTTCCCCTCCCGGAGGGAAGTATCCCCGGCAGAACATCTCTGCTGGAGCCCTAGATTGGTTCCGCCAAGGTTCCGCCTCGCGGCGGCGGAGTCTCATCCCGAAAGGTTGCTTATCAATTTTTTTTTGACGAAAGACCTCATATAGCAGAAGATGGGCATCGGAGGGCAACAGGGGGCCCACGAGGTAGGGGGCGCGCCCTGGGGGGTAGGGCGCGCCCCCCACCCTCATGGACATGTAGGGCCCCCTCTGGTGAACTTCTTCCGCTGGATATTTTTTATTATTTCCAAAAATGACTTTCGTGGAGTTTCAGGACTTTTGGAGTTGTGCAGAATAGGTCTCTAATATTTGCTCCTTTTCCAGCCTAGAATTCCAGCTGTCGGCATTCTCCCTCCTTATGTAAACCTTGTAAAATAAGAGAGAATAGGCATAGTTATTGTGACATAATGTGTAATAACAGCCCATAATGCAATAAATATCGATATAAAAGCATGATGCAAAATGGACGTATCAACTCCCCCAAGCTTAGACCTCGCTTGTCCTCAAGCGGAAGCCGATAACGATAAATATGTCCCCATGTTTAGAGGTAGAGGTGTCGATAAAAATAAAATACGGACATGAAGGCATCATGATTATTTTCATAACAGCAACATATATGGATATTGTCATATGATTTCTTATGCTCAAGTCATAATCCATTCACAATGCAGAGTACGAATCATAAACTTTATTGAGGACAAACAAACTATAATCTCAGTCATTGAAGCAATTGCAATTTATCATAACATCAGAAAGAGTCTATGTCAGAGCTCAATAGCAAGTTCACATACTCAACTATCATCTAGTCCTTCATAATTGCTAACACTCACGCAATACTTGTGGTTATGAAGTTTTAATCGGACACAGAGAAAGATAGGGGCTTATAGTTTCGCCTCCCAACCTTTTACCTCATGGGTAATGTCAACAATAATAACTCATGCTCCCCTACATCCAATTAGATATATCTATCTGGATCTATCCAACATATTGTGCTTGCCAAAGGATAAAATGAAAAAGGAAAGGTGAAGATCACCATGACTCTTGCATAAGGTAGAAGATAATAGTAATAGATAGGCCCTTCGCAGAGGGAAGCAGAGGTTGCCATGCGCTTTTAGGTTGGATGCACAAAATCTCAATGCGGAAGAACATCACTTTATACTGCCCCTTGTGATATGAACCTTTATTATGCAGTCTGTCGCTTTTATTTCTTCCACATCACAAGATTGTATAAAGCTTATTTCCTCCACACCAATCAATTATACATATTTAGAGCAATTTTTATTGCTTTGCACCGATGACCACTTACTTGAAGGATCTTACTCAATCCATAGGTAGGTATGGTGGACTCTCATGGCAAAACTGGTTTAAGGGTTTTGGAAGCACAAGTAGTATCTCTACTTGGTGCTGAGAAATTGGCTCGCATGAGGGGGAAAGGCAAGCTCAACATGTTGGATGATCCATAACAGCATACTTTATCTCAGATATAAGAAAACATAACCCATTACGGTGTCTTCCTTGTCCAACATCAACTCTTTAGCATGTCATATTTTAATGAGTGCTCCCAATCATAAAGGATGTCGATGATAATACATTTATATGTTAGACCTCTCCTTCCTTTTTACTTCCTATTAATCGCAACGATGACCAAAGCTATGTCTGTCAACTCCCAACAACTTTTAATCATCATACTCTTTTTATGTGAAGTCATTACTCTCAATAAGATCAATATGAACTATTTGTTTCTTTTTACTCTTTTTCTTCTTTTGTTTTATTCACTCAAGATCATGGCAAAATAATCAAGCCCTTGACTCACCACTAATCTTTATTTTATATATATATATATAGCTCACGGACTCGATTACATAGAGGGATCATAAAGCAAAACTCAAAACTAGATCATGCCATAAACTTTATTCTACTAGATCAAGATACTACTAATAAGATCGAACTAAGAAAAAACGGTAAAGATAGGAGTGTGATGGTGATACGATACCGGGGCACCTACCCCAAGCTTGGCAGTTGCCAAGGGAAGTGCCCATACCCATGCGATTATATCTCCTTCTTTGTTGTTGGTGAAATATTCTTAACGATGATACCCCTCAGGATACGATTCTCCTCCTCAAGCTTATTGACTTGCTGCTTGAGGTCCATTATTTCTTTACGAAGCTTTCCTGTAACTGCTAGGGCTCCTTGCACCCAAGGGTGTTGCATAGCTGCGGGAGAACAAGTGATAACACTCTTCATATTTTCATAAGAAAGAAATCTAACATTGGAAGGAATAACCGAGTTTGGAATAGCTGAGCTCTGTAGTTCCCCCATCGTGAAGCCAGCTCGGAAGCGAGAAGTGACTTGTTGATACTCCATGGCATCTACCCTCATCAAGTCAGCCTCCATCTCTTCCTCCGTTGCTGGCCCAAAGTGGTCAGCGTCGCTATTTGCCCTTGGTTCCGATGCCGGATTGGACACCCGGCTCTCCCCGACTGACTCTTGAGAAGATGTCTTGCTCAAATCTGCAGCAGCAACAGCTCGAAACAAGAATAGAGGATAATTCCGTGATACAGGATTCAAATCCTTCGGGAGAATATATAATGAATTTTTACCGACCGAAATATGTATCGTGCAAGAAAACGGAGTCCGGAAGGCACACGTGGTGCTCACGAGGTAGGGGGTGCGCCCAGGGGGTAGGGCGCGCCCTACACCCTCGTGGGGCCCTCGTGTCCTTCCCGGACTGCTACTTATTTTTCTATTTTTCTAAATATTCCAAAACGGAGAAATATTGCCTTAAAAACTGTTTTGGAGTCGGTTTACTTACCGTACCACATACCTATTCCTTTTCGGAGTCTGAAACGTTCTGGAAAGTGTCCCTTATATATTCCTCCGGGGTTACGGTTTCAATAATATTGGTTTCAACATTTATGGGATTACCTGAGATATAATGTTTAATTCTTTGACCGTTAACCACCTTCGGATTTGTGCCTCCGAAGTTGTTGATTTTTATGGCACCGGAACGATATACCTCCTCGATAACGTAGGGGCCTTCCCATTTAGAGAGAAGTTTTCCTGCAAAAAATCTTAAACAAGAGTTGTATAGCAACACATAATCACCTACGTTAAACTCACGCTTTTGTATCCTTTTGTCATGCCATCTTTTAACTTTTTCTTTAAACAACTTGGCATTTTCATAAGCTTGGGTTCTCCATTCATCGAGTGAGCTAATATCAAATAACCTCTTCTCACCGGCAAGTTTGAAATCATAATTGAGCTCTTTAATAGCCTAGTACGCCTTATGTTCTAGTTCGAGAGGTAAGTGACATGCTTTTCCATAAACCATTTTATACGGAGACATACCCATTGGATTTTTATAAGCAGTTCTATAGGCCCATAATGCATCATCAAGTTTCTTGGACCAATTCTTTCTAGATCTATTGAAAGTCTTTTGCAAAATTAATTTGAGCTCTCTGTTGCTCAATTCTACTTGACCACTAGACTGTGGGTGATAAGGAGATGCAATTCTATGATTAACATCATATTTAGCAAGCATTTTACAGAAAGCACCATGAATAAAATGTGAACCACCATCAGTCATTAAATATCTAGGGACTCCAAACCTCGGAAAAATAACTTCTTTAAGCATTTTAACAGAAGTGTTATGATCAGCACTACTAGTTGGAATAGCTTCTACCCACTTAGTAACGTAATCAACAGCAACTAAAATATGTGTATATCCATTAGAGGCAGGAAAAGGTCCCATATAATCAAAGCCCCAAACATCAAATGGTTCAATAACGAGCGAATAATTCATAGGCATTTCTTGACGTCTACTAATATTACCAATTCTTTGACATTCATCACATGACAAGACAAACTTACGGGCATCCTTGAAGAGAGTAGGCCAATAAAAACCAGATTGTAATACCTTGTGTGCAGTTCTATCTCCAGCATGGTGTCCTCCATAAGCTTCGGAGTGACACTTGCGTAGGATCTGTTCCTGTTCATGCTCAGGTACACAGCGTCTAATAACACCATCTACTCCTTATTTATAAAGATGTGGGTCATCCCAAAAGTAATGCCTCAAATCATAGAAAAACTTTTTCTTTTGCTGGTATGTGAAACTAGGTGGTATATATTTAGCAACAATATAATTAGCATAATCAGCATACCATGGAGTACTACGAGAAGTATTTATGACATTTAATTGCTCATCAGGAAAGCTATCATCAATAGGTAGTGGGTTATCAAGAACATTTTCTAACCTAGACAAGTTGTCTGCAACGGGGTTCTTAGCTCCCTTTCTATCAACAATATGCAAATCAAATTCTTGTAGCAAGAGAACCCATCTAATAAGTCTAAGTTTAGCATCTTTATTTTCCATCAGGTATTTAATAGAAGCATGATCAGTGTGAATAGTTACTTTAGAATCAACAATATAAGGTCTGAACTTATCACAAGCAAATACAACTGCTAAGAATTCCTTTTCAGTAGTAGCATAATTTCTTTGAGCATTGTCTAGAGTCTTACTAGCATAATGGATAACATTTAATTTCTTATCAATTTTTGCCCTAGAACAGCACCTACAGCATAATCACTAGCATCACACATAATTTCAAAGGGTAAATTCCAATCAGGTGGCTGAACAATAGGTGCAGAGATCAATGCTTTCTTAAGCATCTCAAATGCTTCTACACAATCATCATCAAAGAAAAATGGTATATCTTTTTGTAATAAATTAGTCAGAGGCCGAGAAATTTTTGAGAAGTCCTTAATGAACCTCCTATAAAATCCGGCGTGACCAAGGAAACTTCTTATGCCTTTGATGTCCTTGGGACATGGCATCTTTTCAATAGCATCAACCTTGGATTTATCAAATTCAATACCTCTTTCAGAAACTTTATGCCCCAAGACAATACCTTCATTAACCATTGAGGGAGTCCTGGATTAGGGGGTCTCCGGACAGCCGGACTATCTCCATTGGCCGAACTGTTAGACTATGAAGATACAAGATTGAAGACTTCGTCTCGTGTCCGGATGGGACTCTACTTGGCGTGGAAGGCAAGCTAGACAATACGGATATGGTTATCTCCTCCTTTGTAACCGACCTTATGTAACCCTAGCCCTCTCCGGTGTCTATATAAACCAAAGGGTTTTAGTCCGTAGGACAACAACCATAACATACAATCATACCATAGGCTAGCTTCTAGGGTTTAGCCTCTCCGATCTCGTGGTAGATCTACTCTTGTACTACCCATGTCATCAATATTAATCAAGCAGGACGTAGGGTTTTACCTCCATCAAGAGGGCCCGAACCTGGGTAAAACATCGTGTCCCCTGCCTCCTGTTACCATCCGGCCTAGACGCACAGTTCGGGACCCCCTACCCGAGATCCGTCGGTTTTGACACCGACATTGGTGCTTTCATTGAGAGTTCCTCTGTGTCGTCGCCTTTAGGCTTGATGGCTCCTACTATCATCGATAGCGATGCGGTCCAGGGTGAGACTTTTCTCCCTGGACAGATCTTCGTATTCAACGGCTTTGCACTGCGGGCTAATTCGCTTGGCCATCTGGAGCAGATTGAAAGCTACGCCCCTGGCCATCAGGTCAGGTTTGGAAGTTTGAACTACATGGCCGACATCAGCGGAGACTTGATCTTCGATGGATTCGAGCCATAGCCGGGCGCGCCGCACTGTCACGATGGGTATGACCTAGCTCTGCTGCCGAACAGTAACCCAGAGGCCGCGCCCGCATCAGCTCCGACCCTTAGCCCGGAGCCCACTGCACCAATCGAGGACGGGTGGTTAGACACCGCCTCAGGGGCTGCAGTCTCAATGGTGATCGAGCCAAACACCAGCCTAACCCTCTGCGCAGCCCGTGACTCCAAGGTGTCGGACTCTTTTCCGGACTCTGAACCATCCGCGCCCCTGCCAATCGAATCCCATTGGGCGCCGATCATGGAATTCACCGCCACGGTTATCTTTTAGCACTCGCCCTTCGGCGACATTCTGAATTCACTAAGGTCTCTCTCTTTGTCAGGAGAGCCCTGGCCGGATTATGGCCAACAGGATTGGGATGCGGACGACGAAGAAATTCGACGCCCACCCACCACCCATTTCGTAGCCACTGTCGATGATTTAACCGACAGGCTCGACTTCGACGGTATGGACGACGATGTAGGACACGAACTTGAACCAGCGCCTATAGGGCACTGGAAAGCCACCTCATCATATGACATATACATGGTGGATACACCCAAAGAAGGCAATGGCGACGAGATAGCGGAGGATGACCCCTCCAAGAAACAACCCAAGCGTCAACGTCAGCGGCGCCGCTCTAAGTCCCGCCAAAGCAAAAGTGGTGATACCGGCACAGGAGATAATAACACTCCGGATAGTGCCGAAGACAACAACAACCCCCTCCAGCATGATTTAGAGCATGAGGATGAAGGAGCCAGCTCTCCTGAGAGAGCGGCAGATGGAGAGGAGGAGGATGACAATTACATGCCCCCCCTCCGAAGACAAGGCAAGCCTCGGCGACGATGAATTCGTCGTACCAGAGGATCCCGTCGAACAAGAGCGCTTCAAGCGCCGGCTTATGGCCACGGCAAATAGCCTGAAGAAAAAGCAGCAGCAGCTTCAAGCTGATCAAGATCTGCTAGCTGACAGATGGACTGAAGTCCTCGCGGCCGAGGAATATAAACTCGAGCGCCCCTCCAAGAATTACCCAAAGTACAGGTTACTACCCCGACTGGAGGAAGAAGTGTATGATATGGCTGATCGGCCACCTCGTGGCCGCGATAGAGAGGCATTCCAGCCAAAAGCTCAGCCTCCACCCCGACGCCATTCAAATAAAAAAGCATGGGGAGATACCCAGACCTGCGAGACATATTGGAGGACAAAGCAAAGCATACAAGATCGATCTATGGATCACGACGGCGCACCACTCTGCGAGACGATACACGTCACGCCGGATACAGTAAAAGCAAATCCGGCCAGGCCGAACACAGCGGGCAAGACCCATTCGAGTTGCATCGCGATATAGCCCAATACAAAGGCGCCGCACACCCCTTATGCTTCACAGACGAAGTAATGGAACATCAATTCCCAAAAGGTTTCAAACCTGTAAATATTGAATCATACGACGGCACAACAGATCCCACAGTATGGATTGAGGATTTCCTCCTCCACATCCACATGGCCCGCGGTGATGACTTACACGCCATCAAATACCTCCCACTAAAGCTCAAAGGACCGGCACGGCATTGGCTTAACAACTTGCCAGCGGACTCCATTAGCTATTGGGAAGATCTGGAAGCCGCATTCCTCGACAACTTTCAGGGAACTTATGTGCGACCACCAGACGCCGATGACTTGAGCCACATAATTCAGCAGCCAGAAGAGTCGGCCAGGCAATTCTGGACTCGGTTCCTTACAAAGAAAAATCAAACCGTCGACTGTCCGGATGTGGAGGCCTTAGCAGCTTTCAAACACAACATCCGAGACGAGTGGCTAGCCCGGCACCTTGGTCAGGAAAAGCCGAAATCTATGGCAGCTCTCACGACGCTCATGACCCGCTTTTGTGTGGGAGAAGACAGATGGCTGGCTCGCAGTAATAACATATCAAAGAACCATGGTACCTCAGATACCAAGGACGACAATAGCAGGTCACGTCGCAACAAACATAAGCGCCGCATTAACAGCGAAAATACTAAGGATACGGCAGTCAATGCCGGATTCAAAGGCCCTAAACCCGGTCAGCGGAAAAAGCCATTCAAACAAAGTACGCCGGGTCCGTCCAGCTTGGACCGTATACTCGACCGCTCGTAACAAATACACGGCACCCCAGACAAGCCAGCCAATCACACCAATATGGATTGTTGGGTGTTCAAGCAGGCGGCAAGTTAATTGCCGAAAACAAGGACAAGGGGCCGCATAGCAATGACGAGGAGGAGCCCCGGCAGCCGCACACTGTAGGACAGAAGAGGTTTCCCCCGCAAGTGCGGACGGTGAAATGATATACACAACCCACATCCCCAAGAGGGAGCGGAAGCGTGTGCTCAGGGACGTATATGCGTTGGAGCCAGTCGCCCCAAAGTTCAACCCTTGGTCCTCCTGCCCGATCACCTTCGATCGCAGGGACAACCCCACCAGTATCCGTCATGGAGGATTCGCTGCACTGGTCCTAGACCCAATCATTGACGGATTTCACCTCACTCGAGTCCTTATGGATGGCGGCAGCAGCCTGAACCTGCTTTATCAGGACACAGTGCGCAAAATGGGTATAGACCCCTCAAGGATCAAGCCCACAAAAACGACCTTTAAAGGCGTCATTCCAGGTGTAGAGGCCCATTGCACAGGCTCAATTACACTGGAAGTGGTCTTCGGATCCCCGGATAACTTCCGAAGCGAAGAGTTAATCTTCGATATAGTCCCGTTTCGAAGTGGTTATCACACGCTGCTCGGGCAAACTGCATTTGCTAGATTCAATGCGGTACCGCATTATGCATACCTCAAGCTCAAGATGCTAGGACCTCGCGGAGTGATTACAATCAATGGAAACACAGAGCGCTCTCTCCGAACAAAGGAGCACACCGCAGCCCTCGCAACAGAAGCGCAAAGCAGCCTCTCAAGGCAATCAACCAGTTCGGCGCTTCAAAGCCCGGACACCTTCAAGCGCGCTCGGAGTAATCGGCAAATAGACCACCTGGCACAATCTGAGCTCGCATAGCAATACGGCGGCCACCCCAATCCCAGCCCAGCGGCGGAACTCGTGCCGCGCGTACATAATTACGCATTAAAAATACCATGGGCACAGATAGGGAGGGGGGCCACAACTGCGGCACGCCCCAAAGACGCGGCTTAAACCGCACTAGGGGCTTCCCGCTTGGTTATTTTCTTTTTTTTGAGGACTTTAATCTCTGGAAATACTGTCCGGCAGCACTATTGCCGAACACATGATGCAGCAACCAAGGAGGCAGAAAGCTACGTCACACCACGGAAGTCCTAGGTGGATTACAATAACGAGCGAAATATTTGATTTAATACTATTCCTCAGCTTGCCCTTGGAAGGGACATAGTCCCACTCTTTACTTATCGCACTATCTGTATCATTCTGCTTTAACGCACCTTTTTGAATAAACAATGCATGGCATTACGACTATTATTGCATTCTTGTTATATATGTGTGTGTGTGTTCATTAATGACGCCTTGCAACCGTACACTATGGTACGGCCAATACACCAGGGGCTTACGTACCCCACAATGCGGTGTGAAAAGTCCGAACACTTTCACAAGTGCGGCAGCCCGAACTTATAGCATTATATGCATCAGCTCCGAATCATGTCTTTGGTCAAATGTTGGGTTTGCCCGGCTCCTATGTTTTGGTACCTTACGTTCCGCTCTATCGACTAAGGTAGCGCTAGGAGAACTACTGCGATTGTGCCCCAGTTCTGCCGGGCTTAGCACCTCAGTAGAGAAAGCTAAAACTGACTGTCATGATAAGGCGAGAGACTGGTCATTGTTCGGCGAGGTTTTTCGAGTCCTTAAAGACTTATGCCGCTTAGGGAGAGGGGTCGGCCCTGTCCGGCTTACAGGCGTGTATCGTGCCCCGAATTCGGCCTTCCGAATACCAGGGGCTTCGCCAAAATTTAAAATTATAGAATTCTATGGCTAAGTGAGAGTGATAAAGCATTATTAGTCCGGTTGCCTTGTTCGTTGTGCTGAGCACCTCCCTCGAAGGACCCAAACATGGGAACAAGAGTGCTCAGGTTTATCCTGAACACCCCAGCACTCGTGGCATGGGGGCAAAAGCCAAGGACTAGCCATATCTCAGATTGGATAAACGGCCAAACAGAAGGTAATATTTTAAATTCACACAAGCGTTGCATAGCGCATATGAAACAAGTTTTCATCATACAGGATCACACGAGCAAGTTTACTCAAATATTACATCCTTTGAACATTCGTCTGCCACAAGACGGGCACCCTTCAGGACACCCTCATAATAAATTTCGGGGGTGCGATGCTCCTTGCCCTGCGGCGGCCCTTCCTTGATCAGCTTCACGGCGTCTAGCTTGGCCCACTGCACCTTCACACGGGCGAAAGCCCGGCGTGCACCTTCGATGCAGACGGACCGCTTGACGACCTCCAGCCATGGGCAGGCATCCACAAGCCGCCTCACCAGGACGAAGTAGCTGTTCGGAAGGGCCTCACCAGGCCACAGTCGGACTATAAGGCCCTTCATGGCCTGTTCGGCCGCCTTGTGCAGCTCGACCAGCTGCTTTAGCTGGTCGCTCAGAGGCATCGGGTGTTCGGGCCCAGTATACTGAGACCAGAACAGCTTCTTCGTTGAGCTTCCCTCCTGGCCTAGTAAAACTGCGCGGCATCCGACACGCTGCAGGGCAAATCTGCGAATGCTCCTAGAGAGCTCCGAATTCGGGTAAGTAATCGGTAATTTACTTTTGCATGCTTGCTTTGTATATAGAAAGCCTTACCCGCCGCTATCTTCTTCATCGCGTCGATCTCTTGGAGGGCCTTTTGGGCTTCGGCCTTGGCACTCTTTACACTCTCAAGGGCCGCGGCAAGCTCAGACTCCCGCGTCTTCGAGTCAGGCTCCAACGCCTCGTGCTTCACCACGAGAGCCTGGAGCTCTTGCCGCACCTCGCCCACCCGAGCCTCGTGCTTCTCTCGCTCGGTGCGCTCCTTGGCCGCTTTATCTTCGGCCTTGGTTAGCACTTGCTTCAGGGTCGCCACCTCGGTCGTGGCCCCTGGCAAACATACGATGATCCTGTCATTTTGCAATCGCGTCCTCTTTTATATATACATATCTATAGACAGGGTATTACTTACCCTTGTTCTCCGCGAGCTGCCTCTTGGCAAGGCCGAGCTCTTTCCTGGACCCCTCGAGGTCCTGCTTCAGTACGGCGACCTCCGCAGTCAGTGCGGCGGACGCCAGCAGCGAAGCCTGCATATGCATATTGACACACTTATATTAGACTCCTGCGATATTATTTGATCCTTTGTTCGGCTTTTCTTTGTGAACACCGAACAAAGCATCAGGGGCTACTGTCTATGCGGTAATATTTCTACTACATTTTAAAACACTTACCTCGAAGCCTGTTAGAAGGCTGGTGTCGGTGCCAAAACCGGCGGATCTCGGGTAGGGGGTCCCGAACTGTGCGTCTAGGCCGGATGGTAACAGGGGGCAAGGAACATGATGTTTTACCCAGGTTCGGGCCCTCTTGATGGAGGTAAAACCCTACGTCCTGCTTGATTAATATTGATGATATGGATAATACAAGAGTAGGTCTACCACGTGTAGGATCGAAAGTATGTCTAGAGGGGGGTGATTAGACTACTTGACCAAATAAAAACTTAACCTTTTCCCAATTTTAGTTCTTGGCAGATTTTAGCTATTTTAGGATAAGTCAAGCAATCATCACACAATTCAAGCAAGCATGCAAAGAGTATATTGGCAGTGGAAAGTAAGGCATGCAAGTTGCAAGAATGTAAAGGGAAGGGTTTGGAGAATTCAAACGCTATTGGAGACACGGATGTTTTTCCCGTGGTTCGGATAGGTGGTGCTATCCTACATCCACGTTGATGGAGACTTCAACCCACGAAGGGTAACGGTTGCACGAGTCCACACAGGGCTCCACTCAAGGGCAACGGTTGCGCGAGTCCACACAGGGCTCCACCCACGAAGGGTCCACGAAGAAGCAACCACCCACAAAGGGTCCACGAAGAAGCAACCTTGTCTATCCCACCATGGCCATCGCCCACGAAGGACTTGCCTCACTAGCGGTAGATCTTCACGAAGTAGGCGATCTCCTTGCCCTTACAAACTCCTTGGTTCAACTCCACAATCTTGTCGGAGGATCCCAAGTGACACCTAGCCAATCTAGGAGATACCACTCTCCAAGAAGTAACAAATGGTGTGTAGGTAATGAACTCCTTGCTCTTGTGCTTCAAATGATAGTCTCCCCAACACTCAACTCTCTCTCATAGGATTTGGATTTGGTGGAAAGAAGGTTTGAGTGGAAAGTAACTTGGGAAGGCTAGAGATCAAGATTCATATGGTAGGAATGGAATGTCTTGATCTCAACACATGAGTAGGTGGTTTTCTCTCAGAACATATGAGTAGGAATGGTGTGTGTGTTCTGATGGCTCTCTCATCAAATGAGAAGGAAGTGGAGGGGTATATATAGCCTCCACACAAAATCCAACCGTTACACACAATTTACCAATCTCGGTGGGACCGAATCAGAAAACTCGGTCTGACCGAAGTAGTAAACCTAGTGACCGTTAGGAATTTCGGTGGGACTGACATGCAACTCGGTAGGACCGATTCGGTTAGGGTTTGGGCATAACGTAATATCGGTGAGACCGATTACACAAACTCGGTGAGACCGAATTTGGTAATTAGCTAACCAGAGAGTTGGTCAGGCAAACTCGGTAGGACCGATTTGCTCTTTCGGTGAGACCGAGTGGAACTCAGTGAGACCAAAAGTTACAAAGGGGAAACACTGAGTTTACATTGCAATCTCGGTGGGACCGATTCGCTCTTTCGGTGGGACCGAAAAGTTACGAAAGGGAAACAGAGAGTTTGCAACCCCATCTCGGTGGGACCGAGATCCTTATCGGTAGGACCGAATTGCTAGGGTTTGGCAGTGGCTAATGACAAGTGAAACTCAGTGGCGCCGGATAGGAAGAATCGGTAGGACCGAGTTTGGCTTAGAGTTTAGGTCATATGTGGATATGGGAAAGTAGTTGAGGGTTTTGGAGCATATCATTAAGCACATGAAGCAAGAGGCTCATTAAGCAACACCTCATCCCTCCTTGATAGTATTGGCTTTTCCTATGGACTCAATGTGATCTTGGATCACTAAAATATAAAATGAAGAGTCTTGAGCTTTTGAGCTTGAGCCAATCCTTTGTCCTTAGCATTTTGAGGGTTCCACTTTCACATCCATGCCATGCCAATCATTGAGCTTTCCTGGAATAATCACCTTGGAATAGCATTAGCTCAATGAGCTATATGTTGTTATGAATTACCAAAACCACCTAGGGATAGTTGCACTTTCAATCTCCCCCTTTTTGGTAATTGATGACAACATATAGATCAAAGCTTCGACAAATGATAATAAGCATGAAGTATATCGTCGCTTTGAGAAGTATGTGATAAGTAAGAGCTCCCCCTAAATTTGTGCATATTTAAAATTTGCTTTGGACTGCAAATGCACAAAGAGTTAGAGTCATGGGTTACTCTTCCATGTCACATACATCTTGGTGGAGCGCTCAAAATGATAAGAATGAAATACATGCACTCATCACCAAGAATAGTGAATGATCACAAACGATAGATAGAATGATAATATTTAAGCAAGCATTAAGCAAACATTAAGTGTAGCTTATGATCAAACACATGATCATCGATGTCTCACAAATAATGACGTAGTATCAAGCACTCAAAAGCAGAAAAGGTTCGAAAAACCACCAAATAAAGCAAGAGAGAAAAGCAACACTCTCTCTCTCGAAGCCTATGATCTATACATCTTCTCCCCCTTTGGCAACAAGTTACCAAAAAGTTCCTAGAAAATGCATAGCACTAGATCGATGCTCAGGCTTGATCTTCAGGTGGTGGTGGAGTCCGGATCACTCCAAGGACGAAGGCTTCTGTAGATGTTGAAGTAGTCGCTGGAGTTTGAGCTGAAGTAGACGCTGGAGCTGAGGCTGTAGCTGGTGCTGAAGTGGTGGCTCTGGTGTCAGCAACTGGCACGGGAGACGACCTCGGGCCTCGTGGCACTCTAGAAAAAGCATGAGTCGTGGTCCTGCCTCTCCTCTCATTCATGTCCTCCTGGAGCTCCTCCACTGCAGACTGAACTTCTGTTACTTTGACATCCAAGTCATAGAACTTCTGTTCCATGATCCTCTCTAGGCTCTGCTGATTCTTAGTGAGGTTGGCCAGACTTTGCTCAATTCTCAGCGTGGATGCAATCAAGTAACCAAGCTGCTCTTGTTTGGTCTTCAAGAAGTAATCAGATGCCTCCGCTTGAGTAGGCATCCTGGCAGCTTTTTCCTTCTTCGCCTTCTCCTTCTTTGCAAATGCTTGGGCAGATGATGGCTCATTCTCAGTCATAACAACTTCATTGTCCTCGAAATCTGGACGGATGGGCAGGTGTTCCTTATCCAACAAATATACGCCCGTGCCCATCTTGGAGTTGATGAGCTCCTGAATCTGAGGGGCATATCCACAGCTCCTCTTCTGATCTGCCGCAGTCCTTTTGATCATTTCCACTATGAGGCTCATGACTTTGAATTTTTGAGGCACGTCAAAAACATGAAGCAAATTGATCGCGTGACCTCTGATCATCTTGTGATCTCCAGACTTGGGCAGAAGGGTGTGCCTAAGGATCCAGTTGATCGTAGGCAATCCTGATAGCAGATAATGCACTGAGCCAAACTTGAATGTGTCGAGTGCTTCATTTGGAATCTCCTTGTACATGTTGGACATGGAGTTATGGTCCATCTTCTTCTTGGCATAGATATCCAAGTCATCTGCTTGCTCCTCTGGGGCATTGATTAGCTTCGCCCATTCCTCAACAGTAGAGTGGTACCTTGTACCTTCTGACATCCATGTGATCCTGCCATCCGGATAAAAGTGAGCTGTGGAGTAGAACTGCATGATAAGTTCCTCGTTCCACTTTGTGAGCTTCTGCCCAACAAAGTCCTCTACTCCACACGCTCTGAAGCTGTCCTGAACTCCTGGGTAGTACTCTTCATTGTCCTTGATATAGGTCCAGTCGACCCATCTCATGTCACATACAATTGGCTTCTTGTCAAGTAGCACTGTCTCATAGAAATCCTGCTGCTCCTTGGTATGAAACCTGTAGTCCACTGCAGTCCTTCTCCTAGAAGCGTATGGATCTGCTTCTCTCCATTTCCTGAGCCCTGAGTCTCTCCTGAGCTTCATATCCTCAGCCATAGGATGAGCATCGTTGTGGTCTGGGATCTTGGGCTTGAGCTTCCGAAGGACATTCTCTTCCTCATCCTCAGCAACAGTCTCAGGCACTGGGGCCTTGTTCTTCTCAGTGGCTGGTATGCTTCTTGTGTTTCTCTTTGGTGCAATCTTAGGCTTAGATGCAGCCTTAGGTGCTTCCTTGGGCTTGGATGCAGCTCCCCCTGACCTTATGGCATCTCCCATAAGTTTGGCTGCCTTGGGCGCTGGTGCAGCTGCCTCTTCTTCCTCATCCTCTTCTACCATGATGGAGGCCTTCCCAAGCACTCTAGCCACAGTCTTCTTCACTCTTTCTTTCCTTTTCTTGCCCTCAGCTGCAGCTGGCTCTTGGGAAGTGGGCTTCTCAGTTGAGGCTCTAGCCTTTGACATGGGCTGCCTGCCTGCTGGCCTTTTGATTTTTCAGGCCTGGCTTTGAGCCTTGAGCTGGCTCAACTCTCTTGGAAGTGGCCTCTTCCTCTGCCACATAGTCCTCATCTTCAGAATCTGAGGTTCTCTTCTTCCTTTATCTAGTGGCAGCTTTAGGCAGGTTGCTGGGTGTGCTCCTGCTGCCATCATCTGTGGAACTTGAGGGGCTAGTGCCCTCACTCAACTACACTTGCTGCTCTGACAAGTTTTGGCTGTCACTCTGGTCTGACATGATGCAAACTGACTGCTGACCCTGTGAATAGATTATAGAGGAGATAGAGTGGATGAGCATCACAAAATGCAGAGATTTTTGCAAAAAGAATGATCCAAAAACTTAGTTTTAGTTTCCCACTGAAATCATCTCGGATCTACCGATTTTCAAACTCGGTGATACCGAAGCAGTTTTGGAACCTAAACTAGTGAACTCGGTAGGACCGAGTCACAGTTCGGTGGCACCGAGACTGCTAGGGTTTCACAGAGTTTCAAAATCGGTCACACCGATAAGTAATTCTCGGTCAGACCAAGTCTCACTTGTGCAATGGCATAAGCCAAATCGGTGGGACCGAGTTTTTCAACTCGGTGGGTCCGAGATGGTTCCTGCGGAAACCTAAACCTAGAATTTTCGAATCAAACCTAATCTATGAGCGTTTTGACTGGATAGAAGTTTATCAAACGTGGCTAGAAACAGTATGATCGCAATGTGCTAGGAATCAGATCGAGGAATAGCACAAAAATCAAGTCCATACCCTAGTTCGGCGAGGACTTGCTACGGCGGCAACGACGGGGCAGAAATCCCGTTGACGGCGGCAGAGACCAGCGACAGGAGGCTGCTGGCGGCGAGAAGACGATCCAGAGACCTCGAGGGCAGAGCAGGCTATCGCGCGGGCGAAGGGGTTCGGAGAAATTTCCAAATTTTGCCCGTGACTATATATAGCCCGACCCTGTCGGTGTGACCGAGTGGAACAACTCAGTGGCACCGAGATTCATAACTGCGTGCAGGTACTGAAACTCGGTGTGACCGAAAGGTTCAAATCGGTTGCACCGAGATCGAAAACCTAGATCAACTTAATGATCTCGGTAGGACCGAAAGTGGAGTATCGGTCAGACCGAGAATCATAAAGAGGTTTTGGAAGTTTAAGTCTATGACGAATCGGGGACTCCGAGCGCTCCTCACACAGAGTGGTTCGAATCTGACTTGATCAAATTTTGTGATGTAGCATGAATAGAGTTTCAGACGAGAAAAGCATAGATAGCTAGAGGAGGTTCTTAGGCATTCTTGTCCATCCACTTGGCAAAAGAGGATAAAGCCAAACAGTCAAAACAACAAGTGGATGTCCTCGAATGAGTAAAATATGCAATCAGCATGCTCACACAATAAGATGGCAAATGAAATATGTGGCAAGGCATGCACAACCAATTCTAGCATCTATCAAGCAATTTGCGATGACTAGGTCATCTATATATGAGTATATTGACTTAGGAGTCAAGTGAGAACACTTGATCGTAGGTCATACTCATCGTTTAAGCTCAAGTGGGGTTACCACTTTTACATAAAGCATTGTTTTGTTCACATCTTTAGAGTTGCTTTAGCTCAAGTCTTAGAGTAAAGCTCCCCCTAGATGTGATATCCCCCCTAAGAGGGATGAACTAACCTTGGGTTTTGTCGATGATGACTTCATGTAGATATTGAAGATGTGGATGCTCAATGTTGATGTAGATCTCTTGGAGCTATCCATTTGAGTGAATTGCACTTTCAATACCTACATGGGTTAGTCCCACAAGGAACAAACAAGGATATCCATAGACATAGAGTGATGCACACAAAAGATGATGTCCATGAAAACTTTTAGGTTACCTTGTCCCTTGTCTTACCAACAAGAGGGTTTGTGACTCCTTGAACTAGTGCAAGATGTGGAAGTTGATTGCACTTGTTCTTGCCAAAATGATAAGAGTGAAGTATGTTGGCGGAGTCACCCTCAAGAACTCTCTAGTTCTTCTTATTTTGGATCCACATCATCTTGATGGGAATCCTTTGAGTTGTAGTCGTACTTGATGAAGTGGAACTTGAAGTAGTGTTGGGAATCCACTTGACTAAGGTCTTTGGAGCTTCTTCAAATGCATCAATTTCCTCTTGAAGCTTGTCCTTGCCTTTTTGCTCGTAGTCTTGTGGTGGAAGATCATCTTGATCTTGTGTCCCCTTGAAAGAAGTATACTTCTCTTGTTGAGGGACAAACTTCGTCTTGGGGTATTGATCTTATTCCCATTCAACTCCATTGGCATTGAACTTTCGTTCAAAACCAACACCTTGATTCTTCCGGTGCATTCCCTGCTTGCGCACAATTTCCTCGAATTGCTTACTCCCGGCAAGGCTCTTGTACACTCCTTTCTCTATAATTCCCTTCAATAAGCTATTTTCTTGCTCAAGTGTAACTTGGCTAAGAGAATCATTAGTGGAATCAAGAGAACTACTAGAAGCAACAATATTGGATTTAGCATGATCATTGTTACTACTAGAGGAAGAATCTTTCTTGTTACTAGACTTGACTTGAGGCATGTAAGTGGATAAGAGTAAACGCTTGGCAATGTAAGAAGAACTTTTCTTGCGGAGATCATCATTGATTGCCTTTAAGAACTCATGCTCTTGCTCAAGATTGAGCTTTTCAAAGCGTAGTTTCTCATGAGCTCTTAAAAGTTCTCGGTGATCTTCGAAGATAGTGTCATGAGCTAACTTAAGAGTTTTTAGTTCTTTAGTTAGAGCCTCAATCTTCTCCTTATCATTGTCACTCGTTTTATCTTGATTAGCATGATTAATTGGTCTTTCATCATAGTATTCATCACTAGAGTTGTCACCAAGCAAATCATTACCTAACAAGTCATCTTCATCACTATTGAAATCAACATACTCGGGGTGTGTTACCTTAGGACCTTTGGCCATGAAGCATCTTCCAATTCCTTCATTTGGTGAGTCAAATATGTCGTAGGAGTTGGTTGACACAAGTGCTAGACCGGCAACACCTTCATCTTGAGTATCTTCGGAGTCGGAGTGATAACTTCTCTCGGAGTGGCGGTCGGAGTCGGAGCCGGATACCCATTCACCAACATGAGCTTGATGTCTTCGTCTTGTATAGCTCCTTGATGATTTTTCCTTCCTTTCCGAATCCTTGCTTCTCCGTGAGTATCTTCGTTCATAACGATCATCTCTACTCCTTCTCTCTCTTGGTGGTGATCCTTTGCTTCTTCTTTTTGGAGAATCTTCTCTTCTCTTGTAGGGAGCCGTACACTCATTGGAATAGTGTCCGGGTCTTCCACAGTTGTAACAGTTTCGCTCTCGACTAGAAGATCTTTTGTCATTGTAGGACCTTGACTTGGAGCTTCTATCTTTGCCTCTACTCTTGTAGAACTTGTTGAAGTTCTTCACCATTAAGCTCAATTCTTCATTGAAGTCTTGTTTCTCACTTTATGATGTAGGGGCTTCACATGAGGCTTTATAGGCACCACTTGATTTGTTGTGAAGTTCCTCTTTATCCTTAAGTGACATCTCATGAGCAACAATTCTTCCAATTACCTCCGTTGGCTTGAGATCTTTGTAATTGGGCATCATTTGGATCAATGTGCACACGGTATCATATTTTCCATCCAAGGCTCTTAGGATCTTCTTGATGATGAATTTATCGGTCATCTCTTCACTTCCTAAGCCGGCAATCTCATTTGTGATGAGAGCAAGCCTAGAGTACATTTCAGCGACACCTTCACCATCCTTCATCTTGAACTTGTCAAGTTGGCTTTGAAGCACATCCAACTTGGATTCCTTGATGGAGTCGGTACCTTCGTGCATATCAATCAAAGTGTCCCAAATTTCCTTTACATTCTCAAGGCGGCTGATTTTGTTGAATTCTTCGGGGCACAATCCGTTGAAGAGAATATCACAAGCTTGAGCATTGTATTGCAACATCTTCAACTCATCCGCGGTAGCTTCACGGTTTGGTTCTTTCCCATCAAAGAAGTCACCTTGCAAACCAACACACACAATAGCCCAAACGGCGGGGTTATGTCCAAGAATATGCATTTTCATTTTATGCTTCCAACTAGCAAAATTAGTACCATCAAAGTAAGGACCTCTACGGTGATAATTTCCCTCGCTAGACGCCATACTCTCCTAGGTTGTGAAACCAAGGCTATGACCACCAAAAGCTATGGAGATCAAGCAAATGGAGACCAAGGCTCTGATACCACTTGTAGGATCGAAAGTATGTCTAGAGGGGGGGTGATTAGACTACTTGACCAAATAAAAACTTAACCTTTTCCCAATTTTAGTTCTTGGCAGATTTTAGCTATTTTAGGATAAGTCAAGCAATCATCACACAATTCAAGCAAGCATGCAAAGAGTATATTGGCAGAGGAAAGTAAGACATGCAACTTGCAAGAATGTAAAGGGAAGGGTTTGGAGAATTCAAACGCTATTGGAGACACGGATGTTTTTCCCGTGGTTCGGATAGGTGGTGCTATCCTACATCCACGTTGATGGAGACTTCAACCCACGAAGGGTAACGGTTGCGCGAGTCCACACAGGGCTCCACCCAAGGGCAACGGTTGCGCGAGTCCACATAGGGCTCCACCCACAAAGGATCCACGAAGAAGCAACCACCCACAAAGGGTCCACGAAGAAGCAACCTTGTCTATCCCACCATGGCCATCGCCCACGAAGGACTTGCCTCACTAGCGGTAGATCTTCACGAAGTAGGCGATCTCCTTGCCCTTACAAACTCCTTGGTTCAACTCCACAATCTTGTCGGAGGATCCCAAGTGACACCTAGCCAATCTAGGAGACACCACTCTCCAAGAAGTAACAAATGGTGTGTAGGTAATGAACTCCTTGCTCTTGTGCTTCAAATGATAGTCTCCCCAACACTCAACTCTCTCTCATAGGATTTGGATTTGGTGGAAAGAAGATTTGAGTGGAAAGCAACTTGGGAAGGCTAGAGATCAAGATTCATATGGTAGGAATGGAATGTCTTGATCTCAACACATGAGTAGGTGGTTTTCTCTCAGAACATATGAGTAGGAATGGTGTGTGTGTTCTGATGGCTCTCTCATCGAATGAGAAGGAAGTGGAGGGGTATATATAGCCTCCACACAAAATCCAACCGTTACACACAATTTACCAATCTCGGTGGGACCGAATCAGAAAACTTGGTCTGACCGAAGTAGTAAACCTAGTGACCGTTAGGAATTTCGGTGAGACCGAAAGTTACAAAGGGGAAACACTGAGTTTACATTGCAATCTCGGTGGGACCGGTTCGCTCTTTCGGTGGGACCGAAAAGTTATGAAAGGGAAACAGAGAGTTTGCAACCCCATCTCGGTGGGACCGAGATCCTTATCGGTAGGACCGAATTGCTAGGGTTTGGCAGTGGCTAATGACAAGTGAAACTCGGTGGCGCCGGATAGGAAGAATCGGTAGGACCGAGTTTGGCTTAGAGTTTAGGTCATATGTGGATATGGGAAAGTAGTTGAGGGTTTTGGAGCATATCATTAAGCACATGAAGCAAGAGGCTCATTAAGCAACACCTCGTCCCTCCTTGATAGTATTGGCTTTTCCTATGGACTCAATGTGATCTTGGATCACTAAAATATAAAATGAAGAGTCTTGAGCTTTTGAGCTTGAGCCAATCCTTTGTCCTTAGCATTTTGAGGGTTCCACTTTCACATCCATGCCATGCCAATCATTGAGCTTTCCTGGAATAATCACCTTGGAATAGCATTAGCTCAATGAGCTATATGTTGTTATGAATTACCAAAACCACCTAGGGATAGTTGCACTTTCACCACGAGATCAAGGAGGCTAAACCCTAGAAGCTAGCCTATGGTATGATTGTTGTATGATGAAGTTGTCCTACGGACTAAAACCCTCCGGTTTATATAGACACCGGAGAGGGTTAGGGTTACACAAAGTCGGTTACAATGGTAGGAGATCTTGAATATCCGCATCGCCAAGCTTGCCTTCCACGCCAAGGAAAGTCCCATCCGGACACGGGACGAAGTCTTCAATCTTGTATCTTCATAGTCCTGGAGTCCGGCTGAAGGTATAGTCCGGCTACCCAAACACCCCCTAATCTAGGACTCCCTCAGTAGCCCATGAACCAGGCTTCAATGACAACGAGTCCGGCGCGTAGATTGTCTTCGGCATTGCAAGGCGGGTTCCTCCTCCAAATTCTTCATAAAAGTTTGTAAACACCAAGAGTAGTGTCCGGCTCTGCAAAATAAGTTTCCACGTATTGCCACAGCGAGAATAATATTAACACAAATCTAATCTGCTGACGTATTCCGCAGCATGACATCACACTACGGCCAAGCCTTTATTCGAATCGTTTTCACTTTTCCACCTCAGCATGTTTCGCGATGCGGTTTCCTTGGCACGTCTTGTCAAAGCAGAGATCGTGTCCCCTTTATTTACGGGATTCTCATCAATACGGACATGGGTAACCTAATCGTGCCCGTTAGCATGTCTTCTCGATTAAAGGCGAGTCCCAAACGGTTACGGGGAGGGCTCCTGGTATTCAACCTCTTATAAAGAGACCAAGGCCTTACTCCTTTTCTCCAATCTCAAAACAAGTTCACCCGTCGCCTCGAGTTCCAACACCCTAGGCTCCAGATTCCAGGCGCTTCGGACCTTCGACAATGTCCGGTTCCGACCTTCAAGGCCGAAGGATGCCCTCCTCTGTCACGGAGGAGGACGTGCTAAAGTTGAGAGAGGCTAAGTTCTTGACCGCCGAAATTTTGCATAGGTTGCCTGCTCAAAGGCAGGCTATTCCCAGTCCCCAGCCCGGTGAGAGCGTAGTGTTCATGTCTCACTTCCTTCGGGGGTTAGGCTTCCCGATGGATCCCTTCGTGAGGGGGCTGATGTTCTATTATGGGCTGGAATTTCATGACTTAGATCTGGAGTCCATCCTCCACATTTCCTCATTCATCGTTGTGTGCGAAGCATTCCTCCGTGTTACTCCTCACTTCGGATTATGGCTCAAGACTTTTGGAGTGGAGCCGAAGATGATCGAGGGACGGCACGGAGAGTGCGGAGGCGTTGTCATAAGTAAGAATGTTGATGCTCCATGGCCCGAGGGCTCCTTTCAAGAGGAGCTCGGCTTGTGGCAACGAGAGTGGTTCTATATCACCGCTCCCAGGAGCACCAAGTGGGTGGCGCCTCCTGCCTTTCGCTCGGGTCCCCCACCACGGCTAGCGTCATGGGTCAACAAAGGATTAGATTGGGGGTTATCCAAAGACGTGCCCTTGTTGCAGGGCCGCATTAGGGATCTCTTAGAAAGAGACCTCAACCTGGTCAAGGTGACGCAGGTCATGCTGATTCGCCGAACACTGCCTGGCAAACGTCGCTCCCTTCGTCTATGGGAGTTTAATCCGGAGGGACCACGAGCTCTCCAGCATTTTATGGGCGCAACGCCCGTGGAGATGTATGAAATGTTCTTCGGATCACAAGCAATGTGTCCGGATTTGACCGAGGACGCAGGTTTAAGCTGCAATCGCCCAGATACTCAAGTAAGTAACCTTGTGCCCGGACTCGCTATCCATAAAATTGTCATAAATTCGCCCCTAAAAGAGCTGTCCTTTTAAACAGGAGTGGATAGCGAAGGCAAAGCTGATCAGGTGTCCGGCTCCCCTTCCTGAGACCAGGTCGGATCCCGTGCTAGTCAAGATGTTGAAGATCGTGCCTTTGGAGGGAAGTGAGGGGGAGTACAAGGAAACTATGGCCTCCTCGAAGGAGGCTGCTCCGAAGGGAAGAACCGACAATTCCTCTCCTGAGGGGAAGAAGAGGGCCGCCTCTGACGACCCGGAGACCATGGCCTCAAAGCGGGGGGAAAGTCCTCGTCAGAGGGTCCGACGCCGGGGAGATCCTCGGCCGAACTACGCCCTCAAAGGGATCAGCCCTCCAGCGAGCCGTAAGTAGAGAAAGATTTTCCTTTAGAGGGATGAGAGAAATCCTTGCTTTTTATCTGAGAATATTAACCGAAATTTTACTTTGTAGCTCGGACCTCAGCCCTTCTCAGCAGAGCTCGTCTTCGGGGGATCTTCTTCCGGAGATGATGGAGAGTGGAACGCCTCCCCCTGCCGTACCGCCTGGCGAGGCGGGCGACCCTGAGGTGTCATCGCGGAGGGTTTCTCCGCGTCCGGCCTTCGATGGAGGTCATAGGACGAGTCCGGCACCGTCCGATGCGCGGTCGGAGGAGCTGATGATTCTGCTGGGGCGAGCTTCTATCTCAGAGGAGCACCGTGCATTGATGGGTACGGTGATTGGAAGGATTTCGTCCGCGGAAAGCGAATTGCATGAGGCCATCAGAAGTTTGCTGGCGGGTTTTGAGGTACGTTTGATAATGTACTTTTTTGTCAGTTGCGCATAAACAAGATGCGCCCTGTGTAGATAGTAGCCCCTGAGACTCTATGCGTTGTCAAAATTGACGGTGCGCAGAGGATCATAATCCCAGGTCTAAAATGTCGCCTTTGTATACAGGTGGCGAAGTGTCCAAAATTGAGCCGAACTGATGATTTTGACGAACTAAAGCGGCAACTTGACGTGGCAGATGCCGACATTGCGCTCGTCAACGAGCGGCTTGATGAGGCTCAAGGTATGCAATTCCTCGGGCGGCATCTGGTAAGAGGAGCTTTATGCCAGTATCTTACAATGTGTGTGCTTGACGCAGATGGTGCAGCCGCCATGGAGAGTCTTCGGGCGGAACTTGCCCGAGCTAAGGAACAAGCCAGGAAAAGTGATGCGGCTGCCGAGAAGGCCCTTGAAGAGCTGAGAGCCGAACAGGCTGCTCACTGCCGAAGCAAGAAGGAGATGGCCGTGATGGCCGTGAAGTTAAAAAGTGCTGCTGACCATTGCAAGTTTCTTGAGAAAGAAGACCGGGCGAGACAGACGGACTTAGAGAAGGCCGTTGCTGATGCCAAGGACGCTCGCTCTGCGATGAGAGCTGCGAAGGAGGAGCTGCGTCAGGCCGGACAGGTTACGGCTGGAAAGCCCTTTATGCTGCGGAGGAAGTTTTGCGATCCGAAGTTTGCTCCGTTGGACCGGATGTGGAGTGCGGAGAACACCTATCTGGATTTGGCAGCGAGTGCTGCTGATGTGACCGAATACTTTCGAGATCAAGAAGATCGCGAAGTGGAAAGGCTTTTCTGGTCGCAGTTCCAGAATCCAGAGCGTCCACTGGCAGTGGACGATCGTCTGGCTCAATGGGCCGAACTGAATAGATTGTCCGGACTCGCCATGAAGTACGTCATGGGTCATTTGTGGCCGGGGAGATCGGAGCCGAAGAGTTATTTCAGCTTGGTGCAGCAATTCCTTGACGCGGTGTCACGTATCAATGCGATGAAGAGGTCAGCATGCATAGAGGGCGCACGGATGGCTCTTGCCCGTGTCAGGACATACTAGGCAGAGATGGAGACCACCATTGTTGCATCCCGAGATTCGGACAAAAGCCGAGTACCCTCCGAGCACTATTTTCAGGAAGTCCTTGAAGGCACTCGTGTAATAGAGACGCAGTGCTCGAAGGATTCTATGTTCTGATAGCATATGTAATTATAAAGCAATATTTTGATGAATTGTAGTAGCCTTTTATACTTGTGCCTTCAAGTATTTGGAACACCTCCTGTGCGGCCGTTTTAAGATATATATACAAAATCTGAAAGATTGCGGTCGTTGGCTTCAGCCCCCACGCACATAGTGCGGGGGTGCTTGCAGAAGGCGCATTTTCACACTTAATCCAACGTCTTGGTCCTACAAAGGAGGTGATAGCGCAGCGAGCTAGGCAACCAGACTATAATGCTTTAACACTTTCACTTAGCCATAGGAGCTTGACAATGGGACTATTTAGGTAGCCCCTGGTGGCGACTGTGCTCGCCCGAATTCGGGGCGCGTATGTGCCTGGCCGAGAAACGGCCCTTCGTTAATGCGGAGGAATCCTACAGATTCCGGAGAGTCATCGAGTGGTTGACCAGTCTCACGCCATATCATGACAGTCGGTTTTCGGCTTTCTCTACTGAGGTGCTCGCCTGGCCGAACCAGGGCACAATCGCAGTAGTTCTTCTGGTGCCGCCTTAGCCGATAGAGCGGAACGTAAGGCGGCCGAACACAGGAGCCGGGCAACCCAACATTTGACCAAAATCATGACTCGGAGCTGATGCATATAAGGCCAAACTCACGACGCCGAACACTCCCTAAGGTATTCGGTCTTTATGAGAGCGGGCGAGGTAACGCTCTGAGGTATAAGCCCCTAGTGTCCAGGTACGCGCAAGAATTCTGACGTGGCCACATGCCAAGACGCCAGCCTCCTCCTTGGTCATAGAACCAGGGGATGTGTATCAACAAGAGACAGTAAAAAAGGTTTACGCAGGGTCTTAATCTGAAAAGAATCCTTGGAACGGGTCCCTACTGCACGTCTGCGCCTGTGTCTCCGTTGTGCCGTATCCTGGACGGGCGCAGCACGACGTTCATCTGTAAAAAGAGAGCAACTAAGTTGAAAAAGGGGCGTGCCAAACAAAAGTTATATGAAATAAACAAAGTGTAAAGTAAAATATGAAAAATTGAGCTTTATTGTCTCTTATTTTATACGTGTGAAGCCCCTAATGCAGGGGTATATGGCCACTAAGCCTTTATCAACGATACTTTTGTGCCGGACTCGTCTATCTGTGTCCGTGGTCTTAATGACCTGTTCCGATGTTCTGGCTGGTGAAGCCATTGTATTGTGGGGCTGTTAAAGCGGTCGCACAATCCTCCGCTTGGGGGAGGTGTTCTCACTGCTTCCCCTTTAAGGAGATGATGCCGCGTGGACCGGGCATCTTAAGCGTAAGAGATGCATAATGCGGTATTGCGTTAAAGCGGGCGAAAGCTTCGCGTCCCAGTAGTGCTTGATAGCGACTTGAGAATGGGACGATGTGGAAAGTCAGCTTTTCGCAACGGAAGTTATCGGCAGAGCCGAAAATAACCTCGAGCCAGAGAAAACCCATGCAATGGGTGTCCGGACCTGGCGTTGCTCCTTAAAAGGAGGTTTTGTTGTGGCGAATTCTTTTTGGGTCGATCCCCATGTGGCGGATTGAGTCCTAATATATCAGGTTGAGTCCGCTGCCACCGTCCATAAGGACATTTGAAAACTGGAGTCCGCCAATTATTGGATCGAGTACCAGGGCAGTCCAGCCTGGGTTCCTGACACTTCTAGAATAATCCAAATGATCGAAGATGATTGGTTTTGACAACTAGTGGCGGGATTCCTTTGGGATAGGCCGTGGGGCGCGTACCTTTATGGGCGCCGCATGTTTTGTTATGTGGAGTAAGTTTACTGTTTTTACTTCTTGTGGGAAATTCTTTTGTTTCCTGGTACTCTGCTTTTGGGGTTTGTCCTCATCTTCGCTTGGTGTGTCGAGCCCCTTGTGTTCGGCGTTGAGTCTGCCGGATTGTTTGAAAACCCAAAAATCTCTGTGGGTATGGTTAGCAGGCTTTCCGGGAGTGCTGTGTATTTGACATATCCTATCCAAGATTTTGTTTAGGTTGGATAGGTCGTCCCTGTTATCTTGGAGGGGCGGCTTTTTCTGATTCTGTCGTGAGCTTTTGAATCCGGCGTTGACTGCCGTGCTCTTCGGACTTTTTTCCTTAGTCCGGCGACGGTCCTTATTGCGTCGCGGTTTTCCGTTTCCATCCCTAGTTTCGGATGTACTTGGGTCACTGGTGTTGCATCTTGCCAACCAGCTGTCCTCTCCTGCGCAAAAGCGGGTCATGAGGCTTGTTAGTGCGGCCATTGTTCTTGGCTTTTCTTGGCCGAGGTGTCTGGCGAGCCATTCGTCTCGGACATTATGCCTGAAAGCCGCTAAGGCTTCAGCGTCCCGACAGACGACTATCTGATTCTTTTTAGTAAGAAATCTATTCCAGAATTGCCGAGCTGACTCTCCGGGCTGTTGAGTTATGTGACTAAGATCGTCTGCATCCGGAGGGCGGACATAGGTCCCTTGAAAATTTGCTCAGAAAGCGTCCTCGAGCTCTTCCCAACTTCCGATTGTGTTTTCAGGAAGGCTTTTGAGCCAATGCCGGGCTGGCCCTTTAAGCTTGAGGGGTAAGTATTTTATGGCGTGGAGGTCATCTCCTCTAGCCATATGTATATGGAGGATATAATCCTCGATCCAGACTCCAGGGTCTGTTGTTCCATCATATGCCTCTATGTTTACGGGTTTGAATCCCGCTGGAAATTCATAATCCAGGACCTCATCGGTGAAACATAGGGGGGGTGCGGCACCCCTGTATTTGGGTGTGCCGGATTCTGATAATGGCTTTATTGCATTGCTTACGAGAGCTTGCTTTCTTGGCCCGTAAATGGACCTGGCTGGGCCATGATGCGAATCCTTAAGTGGGTCACATGCCGGCTTAAGTGCGGCACTGCTTCCCGCTTTATGATGGCCATGGGGTCGTCTATCCGACCGTGTGGCTTTCTCACTTTTGGAATGCGAGGGCTCTAAGGCCTCCTCGTCGAATTCAGGCAGTACCTTTCTCTTCGGATAGCTTTTAGTGCGGCGACTGTCATCGTATTTGTCTGTGGTATTGATTACTTTACTCCATCTGATCCTGAGTGCATCTTCCGCAGTTTTTAGCTTTCGCTTCTGCTTTTTCAGGCTGCGTGCAGTTGCAACGAGCCGTTTGTGGAGGTTCTTCTGCTTCGTGGGCTTGTCCGGCGTAGGTTCGTCCGGAATGCCATTTTCGCCGGGGGAGGGATGTTCGGTTTCTCTATCCGGGTTGTCCTGTTGGGACGGTTGCTCTAAGGCATGCTCGTCATCTACCGGCTCATCCTGCTCTATGGCTGGGTCTTTATCGAGGCGGGGCTTGGGTCGGCGTTTACGCCGACGCTTTGATTGTTTTTCGAGAGATCGATCCCTCTTTCCATCCCCGTTTTCCTCGTTGTTGCTTCCTTTAGGGGTATCCACCATGTACACATAATGAGATGAGGTGGTTGTCCAATGCCCTATAGGCGTTGGTTCTTGGTTGTCTCCTGCATCGTCGTCCATACCGTCGATGTCTTCGGAGTCAAAGTCGAGCATGTCGGTTAAGTCGTCGACAGTGGCTACGAAGTGGGTGGTGGGTGGGTTTTGAATTTCTTCATCATCCGAATCCCATCCTTGCTGACCGTAGTCCGGCCAGGGCTCTCCTGATAAAGAGAGAGACTTTAGCGAATTCAGGATGTCGCGGAAGGGCGAGTGCTGAAAGATGTCTGCGGCGGTGAACTCCATTATCGGCGCCCAATCAGATTCGATCGGCAGGGGCGCGGGGGGCTCGAAGTTCGGAAAGGAATCCGGCTCCTCGGAGTCACGGGCCATGCGGAGTGCGGGGTTGGAGTTCGGCTCGATCGCCTCTGAGACCGCAGCCCCTGAGGCAGCGTCCAACCGCTGATCCTCGATCGGCGCAGTAGGCTCTGAATCAATGGTCGGAACCGATGCGTGTGCGGCCTCCAAGGCGCTGTTCGGCGGTAGAGCTATATCATGCCCATCGAGACAGTGCGGCGCGCTTCGCTGTGGCTCAAATTCGTCGAAGATCAAGTCCCCGTGGATGTCAGCCGTGTAGTTTAGGCTTCCAAACCTGACCTGATGGCCAGGGGCGTAGCTTTCGATCTGCTCAAGGTGGCCAAGCGACTTGGCCCGCAGTGCGAAGCCGCCGAAGACGAAGATCTGTCCAGGGAGAAAATTCTCACCCTGGACTGCATCGTTGTTGATGATCGAAGGAGCCATCGGGCCTAAAGGCGACGACACAGAGGAACTCTCAATGAAAGCACCAATATCGGTGTCAAAACCGGCGGATCTCGGGTAGGGGGTCCCGAACTGTGCGTCTAGGCCGAATGGTAACAGGGGGCAAGGAACACGATGTTTTACCCAGCTTCAGGCCCTCTTGATGGAGGTAAAACCCTATGTCCTGCTTGATTAATATTGATGATATGGATAATACAAGAGTAGATCTACCACAAGATCAAGGAGGCTAAACCCTAGAAGCTAGCCTATGGTATGATTGTTGTATGATGAAGTTGTCCTACGAACTAAAACCCTCCGGTTTATATAGACACCGGAGATGGTTAGGGTTACACAAAGTCGGTTACAATGGTAGGAGATCTTGAATATCCGCATCGCCAAGCTTGCCTTCCACGCCAAGGAAAGTCCCATCCGGACACGGGACGAAGTCTTCAATCTTGTATCTTCATAGTCCTCGAGTCCGGCTGAAGGTATAGTCTGGCTACCCGAACACCCCCTAATCCAGGACTCCCTCAGCTGGCACGGGCTTCAGTCATTCCGCTCTTGGCGGACTGAACCTTCTGGATCACCGCACTCATGATAGTGCGGTGCTCCTCGTCGATGGAAGCGCTGCGAAGCGCTTCCAGCAGATTGTCCGGCACCTCTGGATGGACAGAGGTCACCGGCACAAGCATCTTGCCCCTCTTAGAAGGAGGCCGCCTGGCCGAGCCTGGAACCGCTGGAGGTTCCGGCGCGGTGTTCGGCTGAGGGCCGAACTCGAAGCTCTCAGGGGCCCCGTCCCCTCGGCTCCCGGAGTCTGGAAGGTCGCCTTGAGGCGCCTCCGGGACTGTCTCCCCTTGATCCAGTGCCTCTTGAGACAACACCTCGGCATCATCGGCAGGATGAGGGGAGGTGGCGGTCGGGACTGGATCGCTATCCATGTCCGACAAGCCCAAGGAGCCGTCCGATGATACGTTGATACTGGCTCGTGGCGGCCTGCATAATTGTGTCCGGCGTTAGGGAAAGCAGTGCGACAAAGGAATCCTATGGGTTACTCTGGTATCCGAATACTTACGATCTCCCCGGGGGCTTGGCCCTGGGCAACCACTCGTCTTCGCCTTCGTCGGCGGCGGTGGAGCTGTACGGAAGGAGAGTCCTTCCCTTCTTGGACCCTTTGCCCCCCCCCCCAGTTGGGGCGGCCTTCCTTTTCCTGTCTCCCCCAGTTGGTGGGGGAGCATCTTCTTCTTCTTCCTCGTCTTCAGGGGAAGAGTGTGCCGCAGAGTCATCGGACGGTGAGTCCGACGACGCCTGGTGTCGGGAACTCTTTCGGGTTCCCTTGGCCTTCTTGGTCTTCTCCGGCACCGTATAAGGGGCCGCAGTCAACATCTTCGCCAGAAGAGCGTCTGCGGGGCCTTCGGGCAAAGGAGCCGGACAGTCGATCTGTCCGGCCATCTTCTGCCAGTCCTGTCAAAGGTATGGGAGTTTAGATCCCGCATAGAGTCAATCTATAAAAAAAATAAGCATCCTGTGAAAGGTAAAGCAGCTTACCCCATTGGCTTGGCGCTTCGCGCTGAATCCGCGATCCTTAGTCATAGGAGGGGGGACCTCGGCACTTTTGAACAGCACCCTCCAGGCATCTTCATGAGTCATGTCGAAGAGCCTGTTCAGAGTTCAGTGCTACGCCGGGTCGAACTCCCACAAGTTGAACTCCCGTTGTTGGCACGGGAGGATCCGGCAGATGAGCATAACTTGGACTATGTTGACAAGCTTGAGCTTCTTGTTCACCATGTTTTGAATACATGTTTGGAGCCCGGTCAGCTCTTCCGAACTACCCCAGGACAGGCCCTTCTCTTTCCAGGAGGTGAGCCGCATGGGGATGCTAGATCGGAACTCAGGGGCCGCTGCCCATACAGGGTCACGCGGCTCGGTGATGTAGAACCACCCCGGTTGCCACCCCTTTATGGTTTCCACAAAGGAGCCCTCGAGCCATGTTATGTTGGGCATCTTGCCCACCATGGCGCCTCCACGCTCCGCCTGGCGGCCGCCCACCACCTTTGGCTTGACATTGAAGGTCTTCAGCCATAAGCCGAAGTGGGGCTTGATGCGGAGGAAGGCCTCGCACACGACGATAAACGCCAAGATGTTGAGGATGAAGTTCAGGGCCAGATCATGGATATCCAGGCCGTAATAGAACATGAGCCCCCATACGAATGGATAGAGAGGGAATCCCAGTCCGCGGAGGAAATGGGTAAGGAATACTACCCTCTCATGGGGCCTAGGGGTGGGGATGAGCTGCCCCTCATCTGGGAGCCGGTGCGCGATGTCGTCGGGCAGGTATCGGGCTCTCCTCAGTTTCTTGATGTCTCCCTCCATGACGGAGGAGACCATCCACATGCCTCCTGCTCCGGACATGGTTGGAGAAGGTTGAGGTGGGAAGTGTGGACTTGGGCGCTAGAGCTCGAGTGTGTGAAAACGGATGAGCAAAGGAGGAAGAGGGCGTGGATAGAAAGGTGAATCCTTATCCCTTTATATGAACGGACGGAGCTAAGCGTCCCCACTTGCCTGGTAAAACTCGCTTATCCCCCAAGCGCCGCAATTGATGGCGCGGTTGGGTTACCCACGCCCGTATTGATGAGAATCCCGTAATAAGGGGACACGATCTCTGCTTTGACAGGACGTGTCGAAAAACTGCCTCGCGTTATGTGCAGGGTTGGTTAAAGGGAATGGTTCGAATAATCACCGGGCCATGGCATGACGTCATACTGTTAAGACAAGTCAGCAAATTAGATCTGCGAAAATATTATTCTCTCTACGGTGGAATGTGGAACTTATTTTGCAGGGTCGGACACTATCCTCGTATTCAGATTCTTCCCAATTCAAGACAAGATTAGTCTCTTCATATCTCTGCAAAACTCGATCAGGATTGCTCAAGCAATCATCAAAATAGGATCCATAGACGGAAAAATCGTCCATGAAAACATCACAAATCTTTTCACAAAAGTCAGAGAATATAGCCATCATGCATCTTTGAAAGGTAGCAGGTGCATTACATAAACCAAAAGGCATACGTCTATAAGCAAAAGTACCAAAAGGGCATGTAAAAGTAGTCTTTGATTGTTCTTTAGCCGACACAGGTATTTGAGAGAAACCAGAATAACCATCTAGAAAGCAATAGTGTGTATGTTTGTATAATCTTTCTAGCATCTGATCGATAAAAGGTAAGGGGTAATGATCTTTCTTAGTAGCCTTATTTAATTTGCGGAAATCAATTACCATCCTATAACCTGTAATGATTCTTTATGGAATCAATTCATCTTTATCATTAGGAACAACAGTAACACCTCCCTTCTTAGGGACACAATGGACAGAACTTACCCACTGGCTATCAGCAATGGGATAAATTATACCTACCTCCAAAAGCTTTAGTATCTCTTTTCTTACCACTTCTTTCATCTTAGGATTAAGCCTTCGTTGAGGATCACAGACTGGTTTGGCATCTTCTTCCAAATTTATTTTATGTTGACATAGAGTGGGACTAATGCCCTTAAGATCATCAAGAGTATATCCAATAGCAGCACGATGCTTCTTCAGAGTTTTCAATAATCTTTCTTCTTCATGCTCTGAAAGGTTAGCACTAATAATAACAGGATATATCTTCTTTTCATCAATATAAGCATATTTAAGATTATTAGGCAACGGGTTTAAGTTCAAACACGGGATCACCCTTGGGTGGAGGAGGATCCCCTAAGATTTCAACAGGCAAATTGTGTTTCAGGATAGGTTCCTGTTTAAAGAATAATTCATCTATTTCCCTTCTTTTAGTCATAAACATATCATTTTCATGGTCTAGCAAATATTGTTCTAAAGGATCACTAGGAGGTACGATGATAGAAGCAAGACCAATAATTTCATCCTTACTAGGCAATTCTTCTTCACGGTGTTGTTTACTAAATTTAGAGAAATTAAACTCATGAATCATATCATCCAAGCCAATAGTAACAACATTCTTTTCGCAGTCTATCTTAGCATTAACAGTGTTCAAGAAGGGTCTACCAAATATAATGGGACAAAAGCTATCTTGTGGGGAACCAAGAACAAGAAAATCAGCAGGATATTTAGTTTTCCCGCACAAGACTTCAACATCTCTAACAATTCCCATTGCTGATATAGTATCTCTATTGGCAAGCTTAATTATAACATCAATATCTTCTATCTTAGCAGGTGCAATTTCATGCTTAATTTCTTCATATAAATTAATAGGTACAACACTAGCACTAGCACCCATATCACATAAGCCATGATAACAATGATCTCCTATTTTAACAGAAATAACGGGCACGCCTTCCACAGGTCTATGTTTATCTTTAGCACAAGGTTTAGCAATTCTAGCAGTTTCACCGCATGACTGAATAACATGCCCATAAATATTATAAGACAAGATATATTTAACAATAGCAATATTAGGTTCAACTTTAACTTGCTCAGGAGGTGTATAAGTTCTAATATTACTTTTACGAACCATGGTTGAAGCTTTAGCATGATCCTTTATTCTAACAGGGAAAGGTGGTTTCTCAATATAAGAAGTAGGAACAATAGGATCATTATAAGTGACAATCTTTTCTTCAACTTTAATTGGTGCAGCTACTTTTACTTCTATGGGAGGATGATATTTAAACCACTTCTCCTTGGGGATATCAACATAAGTAGCAAAATATTCACAGAAAGAAGCTACTATCTCAGAGTCAAGTCCATATTTAGTGCTAAATTTACAGAAAATATCGGTATCCATAAAATCTTTAACACAATCAAACTTAGGTGTCATACCTGACTCCTTACCTTCGTCGAGATCCCAATCTTCAGAGTTGCGTTTAATTCTATCCAATAAATTCCATCTGAATTCAATAGTCTTAATCATAAAAGAGCCAGCACAAGAAGTATCAAGCATGGTTTGATTATTATGAGAAAGCCGAGCATAAAAACTTTGAAGAATTATTTCTCGGGGGAGCTCATGATTGGGGCATGAATATAACATTGATTTAAGCCTCCCCCAAGCTTGAGCGATGCTTTCTCCTTTGCGAGGCTAAAATTATATATATAATTGCGATCACGATGAACAAGATGCATAGGATAGTACTTCTGGTGAAATTCCAACTTCATTCGTTTATAGTTCCATGATCCTGTATCATCACATAGCCTATACCATGTCGATGCATCTCCCTTCAAAGATAAAGGGAAGACCTTCTTCTTAACAACATCATCGGGTATACCTGCAAGCTTAAATAATCCACAAACTTCGTCCACATAGAGTAGATGTTCATCAGGATGCTTTGTTCCATCTCCTATAAAAGCATTAGCTAGCAGTTTTTCCATCATACCCGAAGGAACTTCAAAGGGAATAATTTCATTTTCAGTAGGTTCAGTAGGTTGAGGAGCAACTCTTTGCTCTACCGGTCGGGGTGAAGATACCCCGAACAAGCCCCTCAGAGGATTACTTTCCATAGTAACAAGTGACAGTAAATTTCAGCACACTATATAAATTTTTCCTTACCAAATTCCACCTACCAAAGGCGCTTCACTCCCCGGCAATGGCGCCAGAAAAGAGTCTTGATGACCCACAAGTATAGAGGATCTATCGTAGTCCTTTCGATAAGTAAGAGTGTCGAACCCAACGAGGAGCAGAAGGAAATGATAAGCGGTTTTCAGCAAGGTATTCTCTGCAAGTACTGAAATAAGTGGTAACAGATAGTTTTGTGATAGAATAATTTGTAACGAGCAACAAGTAAAAAAAGTAAATAAAGTGCAGCAAGGTCGCCCAATCCTTTTTGTAGCAAAGGACAAGCCTGTACAAACTCTTATATAAGGAAAAGCGCTCCCGAGGACACATGGGAATATCGTCAAGCTAGTTTTCATCACGTTCATATGATTCGCGTTCGGTACTTTGATAATTTGATATGTGGGTGGACCGGTGCTTGGGTGTTGTTCTTACTTGAACAAGCATCCCACTTATGATTAACCTCTATTGCAAGCATCCACAACTACAACAAAAGTATTAAGGTAAACCTAACCATAGCATGAAACATGTGGATCCAAATCAGCCCCTTATGAAGCAACGCTAAAAATTATATATATAATTGTGATCACGATGAACAAGATGCATAGGATAGTACTTCTGGTGAAATTCCAACTTCATTCGTTTATAGTTCCATGATCCTGTATCATCACATAGCCTATACCATGTCGATGCATCTCCCTTCAAAGATAAAGGGAAGACCTTCTTCTTAACAACATCATCGGGTATACCTGCAAGCTTAAATAATCCACAAACTTCGTCCACATAGAGTAGATGTTAATCATGATGCTTTGTTCCATCTCCTCTAAAAGCATTAGCTAGCAGTTTTTCCATCATACCCGAAGGAACTTCAAAGGCAATAATTTCATTTTCAGTAGGTTCAGTAGGTTGAGGAGCAACTCTTTGCTCTACCGGTCGGGGTGAAGATACCCCGAACAAGCCCCTCAGAGGATTACTTTCCATAGTAACAAGTGACAGTAAATTTCAGCACACTATATAGATTTTTCCTTACCAAATTCCACCTACCAAAGGCGCTTCACTCCCCGGAAACGGCGCCAGAAAAGAGTCTTGATGACCCACAAGTATAGAGGATCTATCGTAGTCCTTTCGATAAGTAAGAGTGTCGAACCCAACGAGGAGCAGAAGGAAATGATAAGCGGTTTTCAGCAAGGTTTTCTCTGCAAGTACTAAAATAAGTGGTAACAGATAGTTTTGTGATAGGATAATTTGTAACGAGCAACAAGTAACAAAAGTAAATAAAGTGCAGCAAGGTGGCCCAATCCTTTTGTTGCAAAGGACAAGCTTGGACAAACTCTTATATAAGGAAAAGCGCTCCCGAGGACACATGGGAATATCGTCAAGCTAGTTTTCATCACGTTCATATGATTCGCGTTCGGTACTTTGATAATTTGATATGTGGGTGGACCGGTGCTTGGGTGTTGTTCTTACTTGAACAAGCATCCCACTTATGATTAACCTCTATTGCAAGCATCCACAACTACAACAAAAGTATTAAGGTAAACCTAACCATAGCATGAAACATGTGGATCCAAATCAGCCCCTTATGAAGCAACGCATAAATTAGGGTTTAAGCTTCTGTCACTCTAGCAACCCATCATCTACTTATTACTTCCCAATGCCTTCCTCTAGCCCAAATAATGGTCAAGTGTTATGTAGTCGACGTTCACATAACACCACTAGAGGATAGACAACATACATCTCATCAAAATATCGAACGAATACCAAATTCACATGACTACTAATAGCAAGACTTCTCCCATGTCCTCAGGAGAAAACGTTACTACTCACAAAGCATATTCATGTTCATAATCAGAGGGGTATTAATATGCATAAAGGATCTGAACATATGATCTTCCACCAAATAAACCAACTAGCATCAACTACAAGGAGTAATCAATACTATTAGCAACCTACTAGTACCAATCCCGGACTTGGAGACAAGAATTGGATACAAGAGATGAACTAGGGTTTTGAGATGAGATGGTGCTGGTGAAGATGTTGACGGAGATTGCCCTCTCCCGATGAGAGGAGCGTTGGTGATGACGATGGCGATGATTTCCCCCTCCCAGAGGGAAGTATCCCCGGCAGAACATCTCTGCCGGAGCCCTAGATTGGTTCCGCCAAGGTTCCGCCTCGTGGCGGCGGAGTCTCGTCCCGAAAGGTTGCTTATCAATTTTTTCTTGACGAAAGACCTCATATAGCAGAAGATGGGCATCGGAGGGCAACAGGGGGCCCTCGAGGTAGGGGGCGCACCCTGGGGGGTAGGGCGCGCCCCCCACCCTCATGGACAGGTGGGCCCCCCTCTGGTGAACTTCTTCCGCTGGATATTTTTTATTATTTCCAAAAATGACTTTCGTGGAGTTTCAGGACTTTTGGAGTTGTGCAGAATAGGTCTCTAATATTTGCTCCTTTTCCAGCCCAGAATTCCAGCTGTCGGCATTCTCCCTCCTTATGTAAACCTTGTAAAATAAGAGAGAATAGGCATAATTATTGTGACATAATGTGTAATAACATCCCATAATGCAATAAATATCGATATAAAAGCATGATGCAAAATGGACGTATCAACTCCCCCAAGCTTAGACCTTGCTTGTCCTCAAGCGGAAGCCGATAACGATAAATATGTCCCCATGTTTAGAGGTAGAGGTGTCGATAAAAATAAAATACGGACATGAAGGCATCATGATTATTTTCATAACAGCAACATATATGGATATTGTCATATGATTTCTTATGCTCAAGTAATAATCCATTCACAATGCAGAGTATGAATCATAAACTTTATTAAGGACCAACAAACTATAATCTCAGTCATTGAAGCAATTGCAATGTATCATAACATCAGAAAGAGTCTATGTCAGAGCTCAATAGCAAGTTCACATACTCAACTATCATCTAGTCCTTCATAATTGCTAACACTCACGCAATACTTGTGGTTACGAAGTTTTCATCGGACATAGAGAAAGATAGGGGCTTATAGTTTCGCCTCCCAACCTTTTACCTCAAGGGTAATGTCAACAATAATAACTCATGCTCCCCTACATCCAATTAGATATATCTATCTGGATCTATCCAACATATTGTGCTTGCCAAAGGATAAAATGAAAAAGGAAAGGTGAACATCACCATGAATCTTGCATAAGGTAGAAGATAATAGTAACAGATAGGCCCTTCACAGAGGGAAGCAGAGGTTGCCATGCGCTTTTAGGTTGGAAGCACAAAATCTCAATGCGGAAGAACATCACTTTATATTGCCCCTTGTGATATGAACCTTTATTATGCAGTCTGCCGCTTTTATTTCTTCCACATCACAAGATTGTATAAAGATTATTTCCTCCACACCAATCAATTATACATATTTAGAGCAATTTTTATTGCTTTGCACCGATGACCACTTACTTAAAGGATCTTACTCAATCCATAGGTAGGTATGGTGGACTCTCATGGCAAAATTGGTTTAAGGGTTTTGGAAGCACAAGTAGTATCTCTACTTGGTGCTGAGAAATTGGCTCGCATGAGGGGGGAAGGCAAGCTCAACATGTTGGATGATCCATAACAGCATACTTTATCTCAGATATAAGAAAACATAACCCATTACGGTGTCTTCCTTGTCCAACATCAACTCTTTAGCATGTCATATTTTAATGAGTGCTCCCAATCATAAAGGATGTCGATGATAATATATTTATATGTTAGACCTCTCCTTCCTTATTACTTCCTATTAATTGCAACGATGACCAAAGCTATGTCTGTCAACTCCCAACAACTTTTAATCATCATACTCTTTTTATGTGAAGTCATTACTCTCAATAAGATCAATATGAACTATTTGTTTCTTTTTACTCTTTTTCTTCTTTTGTTTTATTCACTCAAGATCATGGCAAAATAATCAAGCCCTTGACTCAGCACTAATCTTTATTATATATATATATATAGCTCACGGACTCGATTACATAGAGGGATCATAAAGCAAAACTCAAAACTAGATCATGCCATAAACTTTATTCTACTAGATCAAGATACTACTAATAAGATCGAACTAAGAAAAAACGGTAAAGATAGGAGTGTGATGGTGATACGATACCGGGGCACCTCCCCCAAGCTTGGCAGTTGCCAAGGGAAGTGCCCATACCCATGCGATTATATCTCCTTCTTTGTTGTTGGTGAAATATTATTGACGATGATGCCCCTCAGGATACGATTCTCCTCCTCAAGCTTATTGACTTGCTGCTTGAGGTCCATTATTTCTTTATGAAGCTTTCCTGTAACTGCTAGGGCTCCTTGCACCCAAGGGTGTTGTATAGCTTCGGGAGAACAAGTGACACTCTTCATATTTTCATAAGAAAGAAATCTAACATTGGAAGGAATAACCGAGTTTGGAATAGCTGAGCTCTGTAGTTCCCCCACCATGAACCCAGCTCAGAAGCGAGAAGTGACTTCTTGATCCTCCATGGCATCTACCCTCATCAAGTCAGCCTCCATCTCTTCCTCCGTTGCTGGCCCAAAGTGGTCAGCGTCGCTGTTTGCCCTCGGTTCCGATGCCGGATTGGACACCCGGCTCTCCCTGACTGACTCTTGAGAAGACATCTTGCTCTAATCTGCAGCAGCAACGGCTCGAAACAAGAATAGAGGATAATTGCGTGATACAAGATTCAAAACCTTCGGAAGAACATATAATGAATTTTTACCGACCGAAATACATATCATGCAAGAAAACGGAGTCCGGAAGGCACACGAGGTGCTCAGGAGGTAGGGGGTGCCCAGGGGGGTAGGGCGCGCCCTCCACCCTCGTGGGGCCCTCGTGTCCTTCCTGGACTGCTACTTATTTTTCTATTTTTCTAAATATTCCAAAACGGAGAAATATTTCCTTAAAAACTATTTTGGAGTCGGTTTACTTACCGTACCACATACCTATTCCTTTTCGGAGTCTGAAATGTTCTGGAAAGTGTCCCTTATATATTCCTCCGGGGTTACGGTTTCAATAATATTGGTTTCAACATTTATGGGATTACCTGAGATATAATGTTTAATTCTTTGACCGTTAACCACCTTCGGATTTGTGCCTTCGAAGTTGTTGATTTTTATGGCACCGGAACAATAGACCTCCTTGATAACGTAGGGGCCTTCCCATTTAGAGAGAAGTTTTCCTGCAAAAAATCTTAAACAAGAGTTGTATAGCAATACATAATCACCTACGTTAAACTCACGCTTTTGTATCCTTTTGTCATGCCATCTTTTAACTTTTTCTTTAAACAACTTGGCATTTTCATAAGCTTGGGTTCTCCATTCATCGAGTGAGCTAATATCAAATAACCTCTTCTCACCGGCAAGTTTGAAATCATAATTGAGCTCTTTAATAGCCCAGTACGCCTTATGTTCTAGTTCGAGAGGTAAGTGACATGCTTTTCCATAAACATTTTATACGGAGACATACCCATTGGATTTTTATAAGCAGTTCTATAGGCCCATAATGCATCATCAAGTTTCTTGGACCAATTCTTTCTAGATCTATTGACAGTCTTTTGCAAAATTAATTTGAGCTCTCTGTTGCTCAATTCTACTTGACCACTAGACTGTGGGTGATAAGGGGATGCAATTCTATGATTAACATCATATTTAGCAAGCATTTTACGGAAAGCACCATGAATAAAATGTGAACCACCATCAGTCATTAAATATCTAGGGACTCCAAACCTCAGAAAAATAACTTCTTTAAGCATTTTAATAGAAGTGTTATGATCAGCACTACTAGTTGGAATAGCTTCTACCCACTTAGTAACGTAATCAACAGCAACTAAAATATGTGTATATCCATTAGAGGTAGGAAAAGGTCCCATATAATCAAAGCCCCAAACATCAAATGGTTCAATAACGAGTGAATAATTCATAGGCATTTCTTGACGTCTACTAATATTACCAATTCTTTGACATTCATCACATGACAAGACAAACTTACGGGCATCCTTGAAGAGAGTAGGCCAATAAAAACCAGATTGTAATACCTTGTGTGCAGTTCTATCTCCAGCGTGGTGTCCTCCATAAGCTTCGGAGTGACACTTGCGTAGGATCTGTTCCTGTTCATGCTCAGGTACACAGCGTCTAATAACACCATCTACTCCTTATTTATAAAGATGTGGGTCATCCCAAAAGTAATGCCTCAAATCATAGAAAAACTTTTTCTTTTGCTGCTATGTGAAACTAGGTGTTATAAATTTAGCAACAATATAATTAGCGTAATCAGCATACCATGGAGTACTACAAGAAGTATTTATGACATTTAATTGCTCATCAGGAAAGCTATCATCAATAGGTAGTGGGTCATCAAGAACATTTTCTAACCTAGACAAGTTGTCTGCAACGGGGTTCTCAGCTCCCTTTCTATCAATAATATGCAAATCAAATTCTTGTAGCAAGAGAACCCATCTAATAAGTCTAGGTTTAGCATCTTTATTTTCCATCAAGTATTAAATAGCAGCATGATCAGTGTGAATAGTTACTTTAGAATCAACAATATAAGGTTTGAACTTATCACAAGCAAATACAACTGCTAAGAATTCCTTTTCAGTCGTAGCATAATTTCTTTGAGCATTGTCTAGAGTCTTACTAGCATAATGGATAACATTTAATTTCTTACCAATTCTTTGCCCAACAGCACCTACAGCATAATCACTAGCATCACACATAATTTCAAAGGGTAAATTCCAATCAGGTGGCTGAACAATAGGTGCAGAGATCAATGCTTTCTTAAGCATCTCAAACGCTTCTACACAATCATCATCAAAGACAAATGGTATATCTTTTTGTAATAAATTAGTCAGAGGCCGAGAAATTTTTGGTAAGTCCTTAATGAACCTCCAATAAAATCCGGCGTGACCAAGGAAACTTCTTATACCTTTGATGTCCTTGGGACATTGCATCTTTTCAATAGCATCAACCTTGGCTTTATCAACTTCAATACCTCTTTCAGAAACTTTATGCCCCAAGACAATACCTTCATTAACCATAAAGTGGCACTTTTCCCAATTCAAGACAAGATTAGTTTCTTCACATCTCTGCAAAACTCGATCAAGATTGCTCAAGCAATCATCAAAAGAGGGTCCATAGACGGAAAAATCGTCCATGAAAACCTCACAAATCTTTTCACAAAAGTCAGAGAATATAGCCATCATGCATGTTTGAAAGGTAGCAGGTGCATTACATAAACCAAAAGGCATACGTCTATAAGCAAAAGTACCAAAAGGGCATATAAAAGTAGTCTATGATTGATCTTTAGCCTACACAGGTATTGGAGAGAAACCAGAATAACCATCTAGAAAGCAATAGTGTGTATGTTTGCATAATCTTTCTAGCATCTGATCGATAAAAGGTAAGGGGTAATGATCTTTCTTAGTAGCCTTATTTAATTTGCGGAAATCAATTACCATCCTATAACCTGTAATGATTCTTTGTGGAATCAATTCATCTTTATCATTAGGAACAACAGTAACACCTCCCTTCTTAGGGACACAATGGCAGGACTTACCCACTGGCTATCAGCAATGGGATAAATTATACCTACCTCCAAAAGCTTTAGTATCTCTTTTCTTACCACTTCTTTCATCTTAGGATTAAGCCTTCGTTGAGGATCACGGACTGGTTTGGCATCTTCTTCCAAATTTATTTTATGTTGATATAGAGTGGGACTAATGCCCTTAAGATCATCAAGAGTATATCCAATAGCAGCATGGTGCTTCTTCAGAGTTTTCAATTATCTTTCTTCTTCATGCTCTGAAAGGTTAGCACGGCAAATTGTGTTTCAGGATAGGTTCCTGTTTAAAGAATACTTCATCTATTTCCCTTCTTTCATTCATAAACATATCATTTTTATGGTCTAGCAAATATTGTTCTAAAGGATCACTAGGAGGTACGACGATAGAAGCAAGACCAATAATTTCATCCTTACTAGGCAATTCTTCTTCACGGTGTTGTTTACTAAATTTAGAGAAATTAAACTCATGAATCATATAATCCAAGCCAATAGTAACAACATTCTTTTCGCAGTCTATCTTAGCATTAACTGTGTTCAAGAAGGGTCTACCAAATATAATGGGACAAAAGCTATCTTGTGGGGAACCAAGAACAAGAAAATCAGCAGGATATTTAGTTTTCCCGCACAAGACTTCAACATCTCTAACAATTCCCATTGCTGATATAGTATCTCTATTGGCAAGCTTAATTGTAACATCAATATCTTCTATCTCAGCAGGTGCAATTTCATGCTTAATTTCTTCATATAAAGTAATAGGTATAACACTAGCACTAGCACCCATATCACATAAGCCATGATAACAATGATCTCCTATTTTAACAGAAATAACGGGCACGCCTACCACAGGTCTATGTTTATCTTTAGCACAAGGTTTAGCAATTCTAGCAGTTTCACTGCAGAACTGAATAACATACCCATCAATATTATAAGACAAGAGATCTTTAACAATAGCAATATTAGGTTCAACTTTAACTTGCTCAGGAGGTGTATAAGTTCTAATATTACTTTTACGAACCACAGTTGAAGCTTTAGCATGATCCTTTATTCTAACAGGGAAAGGTGGTTTCTCAATATAAGAAGTAGGAACAATAGGATCATTATAAGTGACAATCTTTTCTTCAAATTTAATTGGTGCAGCTACTTTTACTTCTATGGGAGGATGATATTTAAATCACTTCTCCTTGGGGAGATCAACATAAGTAGCAAAAGATTCACAGAAAGAAGTTACCATCTCAGAGTCAAGTCCATATTTAGTGCTAAATTTACAGAAAATATCGGTATCCATAAAATCTTTAACACAATCAAACTTAGGTGTCATACCTGACTCCTTACCTTCGTCGAGATCCCAATATTCAGAGTTGCGTTTAATTCTATCCAATAAATTCCATTTGAATTCAATAGTCTTCATCATAAAAGAGCCAGCACAAGAAGTATCGAGTATGGTTTGATTATTATGAGAAAGCCGAGCATAAAAACTTTGAAGAATTATTTCTCGGGGGAGCTCATGATTGGGGCATGAATATAACATTGATTTAAGCCTCCCCCAAGCTTGAGCGATGCTTTCTCCTTTGCGAGGCTAAAAATTATATATATAATTGCGATCACGATGAACAAGATGCATAGGATAGTACTTCTGGTGAAATTCCAACTTCATTCGTTTATAGTTCCATGATCCTGTATCATCACATAGCCTATACCATGTCGATGCATCTCCCTTCAAAGATAAAGGGAAGACCTTCTTCTTAACAACATCATCGGGTATACCTGCAAGCTTAAATAATCCACAAACTTCGTCCACATAGAGTAGATGTTCATCAGGATGCTTTGTTCCATCTCCTGTAAAAGCATTAGCTAGCAGTTTTTCCATCATACCCGAAGGAACTTTAAAGGGAATAATTTCATTTTCAGTAGGTTCAGTAGGTTGAGGAGCAACTCTTTGCTCTACCGGTCGGGGTGAAGATACCCCGAACAAGCCCCTCAGAGGATTACTTTCCATAGTAACAAGTGACAGTAAATTTCAGCACACTATATAAATTTTTCCTTACCAAATTCCACCTACCAAAGGCGCTTCACTCCCCGGCAATGGCGCCAGAAAAGAGTCTTGATGACCCACAAGTATAGAGGATCTATCGTAGTCCTTTCGATAAGTAAGAGTGTCGAACCCAACGAGGAGCAGAAGGAAATGATAAGCGGTTTTCAGCAAGGTATTCTCTGCAAGTACTGAAATAAGTGGTAACAGATAGTTTTGTGATAGAATAATTTGTAACGAGCAACAAGTAAAAAAAGTAAATAAAGTGCAGCAAGGTCGCCCAATCCTTTTTGTAGCAAAGGACAAGCCTGTACAAACTCTTATATAAGGAAAAGCGCTCCCGAGGACACATGGGAATATCGTCAAGCTAGTTTTCATCACGTTCATATGATTCGCGTTCGGTACTTTGATAATTTGATATGTGGGTGGACCGGTGCTTGGGTGTTGTTCTTACTTGAACAAGCATCCCACTTATGATTAACCTCTATTGCAAGCATCCACAACTACAACAAAAGTATTAAGGTAAACCTAACCATAGCATGAAACATGTGGATCCAAATCAGCCCCTTATGAAGCAACGCATAAATTAGGGTTTAAGCTTCTGTCACTCTAGCAACCCATCATCTACTTATTACTTCCCAATGCCTTCCTCTAGCCCAAATAATGGTCAAGTGTTATGTAGTCGACGTTCACATAACACCACTAGAGGATAGACAACATACATCTCATCAAAATATCGAACAAATACCAAATTCACATGACTACTAATAGCAAGACTTCTCCCATGTCCTCAGGAAAAAACGTAACTACTCACAAAGCATATTCATGTTCATAATCAGAGGGGTATTAATATGCATAAAGGATCTGAACATATGATCTTCCACCAAATAAACCAACTAGCATCAACTACAAGGAGTAATCAACACTACTAGCAACCTACTAGTACCAATCCCGGACTTGGAGATAAGAATTGGATACAAGAGATGAACTAGGGTTTTGAGATGAGATGGTGCTGGTGAAGATGTTGATGGAGATTGCCCTCTCCCGATGAGAGGAGCGTTGGTGATGACGATGGCGATGATTTTCCCCTCCCGGAGGGAAGTATCCCCGGCAGAACAGCTCTGCCGGAGCCCTAGATTGGTTCCGCCAAGGTTCCGCCTCGTGGCGGCGGAGTCTCGTCCCGAAAGGTTGCTTATCAATTTTTTCTCGATGAAAGACCTCATATAGCAGAAGATGGGCGTCGGAGGGCAAACAGGGGGCCCACGAGGTAGGGGGGCGCGCCCTGGGGGGTAGGGCGCGCCCCCGCCCTCATGGTCAGGTGGGCCCCCTCTGGTGAACTTCTTCCACTGGATATTTTTTATTATTTCCAAAAATGACTTTCGTGGAGTTTCAGGACTTTTGGAGTTGTGCAGAATAGGTCTCTAATATTTGCTCCTTTTCCAGCCCAGAATTCCAGCTGTCGGCATTCTCCCTCCTTATGTAAACCTTGTAAAATAAGAGAGAATAGGCATAAGTATTGTGACATAATGTGTAATAACAACCCATAATGCAATAAATATCAATATAAAAGCATGATGCAAAATGGATGTATCACTTCCGCCTCTAAGATGCAAGTATCCACCCTGATCCTCCAATCATCCTCCAGCTGTCTTCTCATGCCCATGCTCTGGTTGTTGTCACCGCTGCCCGGACAACACCCCCATGCCTCTCCCGACCTCCCGTCCGCGCCCCTCACGGCTTGCAAACGCCCGCACCGCTCCTGTTCGTAGACCATCTCGGTGGTGCTCTGGTGGCCCCCGGATCTCCCCGTAGAGGTGCGTCGGCCGCCCTGAACACCATGACCTACATGTCCCTGTGCCCTAGCAAGTGGACGGGAGCACAAGAGGATGCATGATGTACACCGCTGCCTAGAGGCTCGGGTTGCTTTGGTGAAGCGTCACAACTCCAGCTTGGCCTCCTCGAGGCCGATCTTGGTGGCGGCTGGCCTTCTGGTAGGGCTGGGCAATGGGCAAGCGAGAGAGGAGAAAGAGAGATAGGAAGAGTAGACTAGTCGACGTGCACATGTGGCATTTTTTTGCCAAGTCAGCTCCTGACATGCGGAACCCATGTGTCAAAAAAGTGGTCAAATGGGGCAAATCCCCCGACCAGTGTTTGGTGCAAATTTTTTTTACACAAACACGGTGAATTTTGAAGAAATATAGGGACCATGTAGTTTTATGCAAATCTAACCGCAAATATGGTAGTTTTCTACAATTAACTCCGGCTGCCGCGACCCCCACATGACAGTTGCCGAGCCGCTGCTCTTTTCGAGCTCTCAGTTGTTGGCCAGCGCGGCAGCGGCTCTGGCCAGCACCCCCGACTCTCTCCGGTGGCACCAAGAAGGCCCCAAAGCCCAAATTGTTAGATTGTTAAAGTGGGACAATTTTTTTGGGAAACAGTTGTTTGGCATCTGGAAAACACAACAGCCGCGGGTGCCTGAAAACCTTAAAACCATTTTAGGCATCAAATTTCACATCATCTGTTAGAGATGCTGCGAGGTAGTGATGTTTGATGCACCCATGAATGTTTGTCTTTTACCTCGCGTTGCCTCTGATAGTGTGAACTAGCTTCACCCAGCAATACTACATTTACGAGAAGAATTTACGGAGTCAGGCGGTCATCGACATCCATTAATACACCAAATGTGAATAGAAGACATGTAATTTCTCTTCAGTAACATGCGAGACAACAAAATAGCATGTCTCAACCTCATCTTGTATAAGAGCATCTCTAACAGACTCCTTATTTTGCGGGCCTTTGAAACCGTGATAATATGCATAACACTAAACTGCCCCAGCCTGACTAATTGATTGGTCTTAATTGATAGCACTGCCGAATAAGCAACACTAGTAACTACTACTTGAACAAGAACCGTAGCAGTGAAACCAATTGGGTTGCTCTTATTCTTCCATGCCACGTTAATGAATGATACACTACTCGGTTTTGCACCAACCTACTGCTAGGAGATCATGAATCTGCAAAATTTACATTTACGTTACTGTACAACAGCGATCATTTTGCGGAGATTTGGAGAACCATCTACTAACCATCATCAGTTTGACCCTGAAAAAATCTAGTAACTATCAAATCGCACTAGAAAATCCGTAAACATAGTAGCAGGAATGTATCACTGCTTTTCAAAATCTCAGTTGCCAAAAACAACACAAATTCAGTCACCGGTCACCACCAACAAACCAAGAAAGCATTTGGTCAAAAAAGAAAAAACCAAGAAAGCATCGGCAACTTATTCGGTAGATCACAACCGTATGGCAGAGATTAGTAACAATTACATCACAGAAGAAAAACGACTTCACGCAAGAAATGGACAAGTCTAATTGTCACACACGTATAGACATTTTAAAAGTACACCAAACTGCTACATACTACTGTGAATATAAGCAACGTTAACTACTACCAGAACAAGAACACCACATAGCAAGGAAACCAATTAGGTTGCTCTTAGTCTTCCATGTCAGGTTAACGAACAATATACTTGGTTCTGTACCTACCTACTGTCTGCAGATCAAGAATGTGAAAATTTACATTTACATTACTACAAAGCACACTCACTTTTCAGATTAGGACGGCCACCTAGTAACCGTCGAATCACATGACAAAATCAGTAGCAGAAATGTATCGTCGCTTTTGAAATCTCATTTTGCCAAAAGCAGCACAAAATTCAGTTACATCCAATGAGCCATCAAAGCATTGGCAATTAAATGGGACGATTGAACAATGGAGTCGGTTGGTTCTGCACATAATGCGGAAGCGTAACCTACTGATCATCAACCTAGAATCTCATCTCACATTACTGGGAAACAAAATCGTACGGCAGAGTCTAGTAGCAATTGCATATCACAGCAGAAATGAATCATCGCTTTCCAAGTCTCCAGTTTACAAGAGCATCACAAATTCAGTTCTTACTTCTTACAACAAGAGTGACAAGCAATCATTCAGCAACTTGCATCAACCAGTAACTAGTACTTCAACGACTTGCAGATAACCAGAGTCAACAAGCACTAAAGTAACAGAACCATCTACACATTTCTACAAAGAACACGATCTAAGATGATGTGGATTTGGTGACGGCCTTGGTGCCATGGTAGAGCCAAGCAACCGTTGAGCAACTTCTATCCAGCACTAGTACTTAAACGACATGCAGATAACCAAAGTCAACAACTACTCTTCCTCCGAAGATACATAAAATGCCTTGTAATTTTTGAAATTGTCGACGGCAGCGTCGCCATGTTCGAAGGCAATCGTGGAGAGACTGCCGGGGAGGAGGAAGCGGACGGAGGTCCGGATCTCCCGGGGGCCGATGGTGGACTTCTTGTTGTAGCGGGCGAGCTTGCCGGCCTCGGCGGCGAGCCTCTCGAACATGTCGTTGACGAAGGAGTTCATGGCGGCCATGGCCTTGGAGGTGATGCCGACCTCCTTGCCGTGCACCTCCTTGAGCACCCTGTAGATGTGGACCCTGTAGGTCTCCTTCCTCCTCTTGCCCTCCTTCTGGTCCCACTTCTTGCCGCCGCCCGCCTTGGAGGACGTTTCGCCCGCCGGCAGACGCTTCTCGGCCACTGGCTTCTTCCCGGCAGTTGCCGGGGGCTTCTCGGCCGCCTTCTCCGTCGCGGGATCCTTCTCCGCGGGCTTCTTCTCGGCCGCCTTCTCCGCCGCGGGCTCCTTCTCCGCGGGCTTCTTCCCGGCCGCCTTCTCCGCCGCGGGCTCCTTCTCCGCTGGCTTCTTCTCGGCCGCCTTCTCCGCCGCGGGCTCCTTCTCCGCGGGCTTCTTCTCGGCTACCTTCTCTGCCGCGGGCTCCTTCTCCGCCGCCTTGGGGGCCATCGCTGGTGCGGGGCGGTGGTTGGGGCTTTTGGTGGTGGTTTGCGTTTCGTGCGTAGTGGAAGGTGGTGGGTTTGGAACGAGACGTGGGAAGGAGGTTTATAAAGGTGGAAGAGGCGGGCGCTAATTGGAGGAGGGGGTGGTGGCCCGGATCGGTGGGGTCGTGTGGTAGGACCGTAGGATGCGTCCCGCGCTGGCTCGCGTGGACGGACGGATGTGCTTCCGCTTGGATCGCTGGCCTGGCAAAAATGGGCGCGAGAACGGTTGAGCACCTCCGTTTCCTTTTTCTTTTCTTTTTTGAGCCCATAACCTCCGTTTATTTTATTTTCTTTTGCTCTCTTTATTATTGAGCCGAGCACCATCCCTGATATCCTCCGTTTATTTTGAGCCCATAACCTCCGTTTATTTTCTTTTCTTTTTTGAGCCCATAACTTCCGTGGATTTGTTTTTTGTTTACTTAACTGCGTATTATTATGAATATCGAGAAGAATGAATATCCATTTTGCTATTGTTTTGAGCCCAACAATTTTCATGCCGTTTTGAGTCACACTGAGATGCTTAAACCTCATTTTTATGTAAGAACATAACGGTGTCAAAGATAGGATAAACATAGGAACGGATTTCCTTTGCAACAAACCTAAGATAGTAAGATGAAGAAAATAAAACAGGACAGATCATTTCCATATATGTCTATATATCTTGTACACCGAGAAAAATAGCACCAGACTAGTACTAAACAAAACTACAGTGCGTTTAAAGAGGAAAAGGGATATAGTGGGGTTCTTTTCGGAAAGGAAATGCAACCAATTCATTGCCGCGGATCTGATCAGATAAAATGTAGAGGAAGAAGTGCACGATGACCTCAGTAATAGCAACTCCGATTCATGAATTTTCAATCACAGTACGTTAGGCTACCACATGGGGGCACAAGTGACGGGGCCAGACGACATCGAAGCATCGAACCAGCGCCGCACATCATGATGCGGAGCTCGGACATGCCGCGAGGCTCCGTTATACGATCGACGAGCTCGATCTCACCAGCCGGCCATCGCGCCCATGGCGCTTCTGCAAGGATGCCACCAGCAGCAGGAGCACATCATCGCCCGAACTTTGTCGCTTCCCCATACGTCGTCGAGGGGGCTTTGTCAAAAGGGAACCGCTGGATCTGGTCTCGTCAAAGCCACTCGAGAGATGGGGTGGCGGAGGAAAGTTGTCGCATGGAGGTGGGGTACGGGGTAGACATGGTCGCCAAAGCTAGTGCTAAGTGCTCCTCGACACACTACCTGACCATACACGCGTTGACCACAACGGCCACCGTCTAGACTCCCCTCCCCGCTACCACCGGGAGACATCACTCTACATGTTGCCTCGCCCCATGGTTCATTCTCTGCCTCGGTGGAAAGCAAGCTAGTGTGGATCATCAAAGTCGGTGGGGGCATTGCGCTGGCTAGGTCCTCGCTGATGACGAGCAAGCACATGGACGCGATGGAGGAGTCCCCCTTGCACCACCTAGCCGACAATGAGGGTCATGATGACGATGGTGGTAGGGCAAAAGGCAAACTACTTCCTCTGTTCCCTAATATAAGATTTTTTAGCTTTATCTTGATTCATATGTATCTACACACATTTTAGGCCTCCTTTGGTTTGAAGGAATTTCATAGGAATTTTAGAGGATAGGATTCTTATAGGATTTTTTTCCCTTTAGAGCCCTTTGGTTCATAGGAATAGATTCCTATTCCTACATAGGATTGGTTTCTATCCTCTACATTTCATAGGAAAATAAAAATGAGTCTAGACTCAATGGAAAAATTCCTTTGTTGTCAACCAAATGACATCTCGTTTCCTATTCATACTCATAGGATTTGAGATACATGTCATATCATTTCCTACAAAATTCTTATTCCTACGATAATCCTATCCTATGAACCAAAAGAGGCCTTAGTATGTATGTAGTCAATATTTTGAAATGACTAAAAGGGTCTTATATTAGAGCACGGAGGGAGTAATATATAACCAATTGCACGGCATCGAGACGTGAGCATGCCCTCGGGACGAGGAGGAGCCAAGTAGTGAGAAGTGAGAGAGTGAGTTCCCAGTTGTGCTGACAAAATATGAGTGACATTAACCCACATAGGTACCATGAAAACAAGGTTTACACAAATGTATATGGATCTTTTAGTAATATGTCAAGTACCAGAAGTAAGTGATTGTAATATGCCAAGTACCGATGGAGAAAACATTTTGTGTAACATGTTGACGACCTCAAGGAAGCCACAGTGAAAACGAAGCATCGATCAGGTCAACATTTGCGAGATAAAAATTAAAAAATGAATTTAGAAGAATCTTTGATAATGTCATACCATTGGATGCATGCCTCGAAAGGAAGGTGTGGCACCGAAGACATTTCTGACTTTTGTTGTTCTAACTTGGAGCTAGCAAATTGTCCTAATCTGTTTATTATTCGAATATCCATACAATAAAACAATGAGTGCCATGACCATCAATTTTTTTTGAAATATTTAAGTAATTTTCCATGTTGCATGGCTATTCACATATGCAAGAATTGTATGATGGCTCTCTTCCAGCTTCTGGATGTGACTGTCTTTCTGTCCACTTCTTCTCCGTGTGAAGCGGCTACCGATGTTTGGCCTCTTGGTCTTTAAGCTTCTCGTTGAGGAGTTGTGCACGTCAGCGATGTGCTTCCGTCGAGGTTTAGGGCGTCGGGCGGTGCAACATGGGGAGGGTTAAGGGTGCCCAAGTAGTTGTAGAGGAGCCGAACCCCCGTCCACGACATCAGCCGGAGAGCCAAGGGGACGGCGACGTGCAACGGATTATGGGTAGTTCAGGACACAGCCTCAGCGCAGCACGCGGGCATGGAGTTCCAGCCGCCGGACCGTCGCTCTGGGAGGGAGTGGGTTGGGCCGAAGAGCCGAACCCTCGTCGGCGGCGAGGTCGTCTACTCATCCCTCAATCTATTTGCTCTATAGTCCAGTTAGCGTGCAGCACGCGGTGTGAATGGAAGTACTTATTCAAATACAAAAAGCTTTGTTATTTAGAGGATTAATTGAGAAAATAAAAGCGGTCGGATTGGAACTAACGGCCAATATGGATGTTTACAACACCTGTGCAGTAATACTTGGATTGCAGAGGAGCTGAACACGTTCCAACTGGAGCGTGGATTCATGAGTTTGGGTATTTTGAAGATGAAGATTTCTAGTAGTTCCGTGTTTTGAGTATGTGGAAATTACTTCATGTGTCTTTCATATAGAGGAATTTCCAAACTTATGATTAGGTTGATAATCGATGTTTTGACTGATGCATCCGTTTAGTGGAATCCATAGGGTGCTTTGGAACCGGCAAAGTCCAAATGTTTTGACCCGCAGCCCGCCTCGCCAAAGATGAAATCTAGGAACCACGTCAGCGATCCGCGCCCCCTCTCTCCCGGATCACCATCTTAGCCGTCCAATCCCGTACAGATCCAACGGCCGGCTGCACCCTCCCCCCTTGTTAAATCCCCCTTCCACTCCCTCCAGTCTCAGCACCAGCAGCCGCCGCCGCCACAGCTCCTCCTCCATTTCCATCTCAGTCAGCTCCAAGATGTCCGGCCGCGGCAAGGGCGGGAAGGGGCTCGGCAAGGGCGGCGCCAAGCGCCACCGGAAGGTGCTCCGGGACAACATCCAGGGCATCACCAAGCCGGCGATCCGTCGTCTGGCGCGGCGGGGCGGCGTGAAGCGCATCTCGGGGCTGATCTACGAGGAGACCCGCGGCGTGCTCAAGATCTTCCTGGAGAACGTCATCCGCGACGCCGTCACCTACACCGAGCACGCCCGCCGCAAGACCGTCACCGCCATGGATGTCGTCTACGCCCTCAAGCGCCAGGGACGCACCCTCTACGGATTCGGCGGCTAGGCCGCGCTGGTCCAGGCCAGGAGGATCCGTCTTGCACCACCGGATTAGTGCTAGTAGCTACGCGTTGTCTGGTGGTGGTGTTCATGTCCTCGGTGTAATGGCTGCATCTCGCTGCTGTTCGCGCTGGACTTGTTTGTTGTTTGGGTGTACTGACGGAATGGAAATCGCAGCATTTTACCCCTGAATTCGTATGGAATCTGTGGCTCTGTCGATGTTTGTTCGTGCGTGCGGTCAGATATTACCAGTGCTTTCTTCAATCCCCATTGCCTCGATCATCGAAAAAAATCCCCATTGCCTCGTTTTGTAAATTTCTGCCCCCGAATCCTGTTTGTGTTGGCTTCGGTGTTTGCTGGATTCTCAAACCAAATCTTATTTTGTTGGCTTCAGTGTTTTGGTGGATTCAGGCCGAAGAAGGTCAAGTGTTGGGAGTTGTTTTGTTCCTCTATCGTGATGTAGAACTTGTAGTGCTGGAGTTATATCCCTAGCTAGAATGTGTTTGAGCTACCTGTGATGTCGAACTTGTGCAGTATGTGCCCATGTTAGTTTAGTGGAGTAGTACATTTTTTTTGTTGAACTATTTGTTTTGTTGTGACTTGCGTACTATCAAGTTATTAGTGTTAACTGGTGAAGCGTTAAACATGTGTTTGGTGCTGATTGGTGAAATGTTGCTGCTGTTCATCTTTTTATTGTCAGTGTATCCTGTAATTGATTTTTCTTTTGTGGAAACTCCACCCGCGTATTGATCAAATAACAAGAGTCATATGATTGTTTATTACATAGTTAGCCACGCAGGGCGGAACAGTATTCCAGGAATTGAACCCGCAAATTTACCAATTATGAGTTGGGCGCTTTTACCATTCTAAATTTAGCTATCTCATGCGCCGTCATATTAGCCTGTCAATTTACAATCTTTAGATCCTTAATAAACTTAGCAACGTTGATTGCTTCCTTTTTTAGATCCACCAGAGGAGACCTGTCAAAGGTTTTTTTTTTGCAAAAAAAGATGCAACAAAAGAGCAGTCAACTTTCAAAATAATTGGTTTGAGAAGAGTGATACCAATGTATATCCTGGCAAGACACGCACGAAGTTTCGCTTCGTCCAAACCAGAGCACACATGAATAAAATCCCATGATGAAACCAGGACTTCTCCCAGATGATTCCTGGTGATAACCCCAACGCTAGCTGATCCTAAACTCTCCACGAAGCTAGCATCAATATTTACCTCAATATACTCCGGATCCGGAGGCTTCCAAAGAGCATGATCATTTTTGGCGGACTAATCGTACTTCCCGTCACCAAGCACCCCCTTACCCTTTTTGCTTAGATCCACTTGCACACAATTGTAGGCAGTCGTGAATGTTTTCCAATAATTTTCCACGAAGATAACAGAGGTGGTCACAGATTCTTTCCCTTTTCCAAAAATCAGATCATTCTTCAGGTGCCAAGCTCTCCATAACATAAATAAAACTTGCTCGCGAACCAGCGACCCTAGTTGATCAAGCAGGATGAGGAGCCAGTCCGGCCCCGTAAATTTGAACAACTCCTCACCCGGAATATTCCACACTTCCCCCAAGGCGATACGCAAAGCACGCGCCTTCAGGACAGGTCACAAGAGCATGGAAAATACTCTCATCTTGAACACCACAAATAGTGCATAAACCTAGGACCGTTTGATGATGGGTTACCCTATTTACCTGTAGTGGTAGCTCTCCAAGCAAAAATTCTAATTTTTTGTGAGACTTTAGCCTTCCAAATAACATCCCACATTCTTCTTTCCTCATTAACCGCATTGCTAGAAATTCTTATCTCCTCGCTGCAATCCTTGAGATTTAACGCTAGCTTGTACGCACTTTTAATAGAGAACATCCCACTTTTCTCATAGTGCTAAGCAACAAGATCCCCCTTCCCCACAGACTGAATGCATAACTTTAAGATCTCTTCAGCATCATGATGAAAAAATAGCTGCCTAATCAAATTTTCTTCCCATGTTTTAGTCCCGCTCATGAATAATTCCGACACCCATTTCAGTCTAGTACGCTTCTATTTTGCTATAGCTTTTAGGCCCGAATTTCTTGGAAGCCAATTATCTCTCCAGATGTTAACATTGTTGCCATCGACCACTCTCCATATGACCTTTTTTTAACAGTTCCAATCCATGCATAATACCCTTCCAATTCACCGACGTGGCTTGTGGGAAAACCGTATCCAATATATGACCATTGGGATAATATTTTGCCTTCAAAACCATAGCACACAACGAGTTCGGGTACACTAATAACCTCCAGGCTTGCTTAGCTAATAGAGCTTGATTAAATAACCTTAGATCACGGAACCCCATGCCGCCCTTACTTTTTGGTTTTGTTAGTTTATCCCAAGCTAGCCAATGTGTTTTCCTTCTATCCTTTTTGACTCCTCACCAGAAATTCCTTATAATCTGAGCAAGTTCCTCACATAATGAGACTGGGAATTTAAAAAAGTCCCATGGCATACACTGGGAGCGCTTGTAGAACACCCTTAATTTGATATTCCTTTATACCAACTAGAAGCATACTTTTCAATCCAATCTGACGCTCTTTTTAAAGCCTTATCCTTGGTCGCCTGAAATTTTTCAACCTTCATTCTACCCTCAGGCACTGGTAATCCAAGGTACTTATCCTCAAAAAATTCAACGGTAATTTTGAGAATAACCATCATAGACACCTGATCCTCCATACTGCACTTTTTACCAAATTTAATGGAGCACTTATCTGGGCTCAGAAGCTGACCAGTTCCCTTCTCATAAACCGACAATTTTTTTTAATGGTTAATGCTTGATCAATGGACCCCTTGAAAAATAGGAGGCTATCATCCCCAAACAAAAGATGTGAAATACCTAGACCTTGTCTGCTTAGCTTAAACTCTTTAAGAGCACCTTTCTCACAAGCATCCTTTAACAACAAGGAGAGTGCCTCAGTCACAAAAAGGAACAAATAAGGTGATAAAGGATCCCCTTGCCTGTAATTGATGTTGATTTTGTTGGTGAGTAGTGAATTTTATTTAAAACTGTTTGCTGATTGATACAACAGAGGCAGGTATGCCTGCGACAAATTTTACCCGTACGCGGCGGGCATGGCAGAATTTTCTACCTGGAAAGGCAATTTTTTTACCTCACGGGCACGAGCTCTACCCGTGCGCGAGCACCATGGTGCCCCACTGCCATCCATAAAATAACTATAACACAATACTGCGTAGCAATTTCAGATTTTTGAGGCATTGAGCATTTATACAGATACACTAGTCGATTAAGCATCTTCAAGATCCAAGGCCAGAACAAGAATTCTGAAAGGCATATCAAAGAGGAATTTCGAAACACTACACTATCAGGTGGGAACGGTACTACAAGATCAAGTCGAATGCGAAAACAAAGTGCAAGAAGAGTCCAACTCCAAGGCATTCAAAAATCTCCTAAACAGTTCCTAGGAAGCATGCAACAACCAATACGAGAGTAAATATAACTACTCCAACCTATGCATGGTATCATGACCATCATTGTCCAACACGGTGTATCACATTGAATGCGTTTGGTAGACTGCACTAGGCTCAGGAGGGCCGCTGGATGCAATTTTGGCCCATTAGGTTGTCTGAGTTGCATCAGAATTTTGTCGCACACGAACCTTAAAGTATCTCTGGGTTTGGATCTGGAAGAACGCTCGAATCAGTCCTTTTTTCAGAGCCAGACCTGAGCGATGCAACTCGAGGCGGTTGCGCGTGCGGGGACACGGGGAAGATGGCATGTAATTTCCCGAAGTGGTGCCATAAATACTCTGACCACTCTCTCACCGCTCACTCTCCCCTCTCTCCACTCTCTCATCGATGGCACACGCACAAGATTTGGACGGCGAGCATTAGAGCCAAGATCTGGACGTCAAGCACCGACGTCGAGCAACGTCTTCATCACCCCTCAGGCACGCGTCTGTCAATGGCAGTAAGCCCTCTATCCCGATGGTCGATTTACACATCAATTATACCATTCACATACTCGAATTAGGCATCGAATCTACTTCTAGGCTTCGAGGACTGAACAAAGCATACCCTATTGGGGGTTTGAGCGGTTTGAACGGGATTGCATATGATTTTCGCTACTGGGGGGGCACTGTCCACTCAAATCCACCAATATTCTAAATATTCGATTCGAAAATTTTGTTTGAGTGTGGGGTTTATGATGAGTTCATCCTTAAGGTACTTCTTAAAGATATGATCATTTCTAATGAGCCGAGGCCAAATGTTGATGGTCACATGGTTAGGTTTTCCGCACCGCACTTGTGTCATAATAATGTTGGGGCAATATGTCTATTGGGCAAAACTAAAGTTTTGGTTGGTGAATTTTGTGTCATTTTATCATGACCAGCAAACGGCCCGTGCGTTTCAACAGGACAATTTTTTTTCATAATCTCCAATGTCCATGACAAAATTTTGCTGCATCACCGAGATACACTATCACTCTCATTTTCATGAAATCGTGAACAATGTTTGAAAATCATGAACATATTTTTAAACTTGTGAACATATCTGAAATATCTTTGCAGATTTTCAAATTTTTTCTAAAATCATGAACATTTTTTGAATTCATGAAAAATTTATACTATTTCCAAACATTTTTTAAAAATTGTGAAATTTTTAAAATATATTTCCTGGATAGGCGAACATTTCTAGAATCGACCAATATTTTTTTGATCAAACAGTTTTTGAAACTCATGAACATTTTTTTGATTTAACGAACATTTTTTGAAACACATGATCATATTTTGAATCAGCGAACATTTTATGATTCAATAAACTATTTTGTAAGTCACAATAGTTTTTATTTTTTTAGGATATTTTCAATTCAGAAACAATTTTTGAATTGGCGAAATTTTGTTCAGTTTCATTAACATTTTTAATACACGAATTTTCAGAAAACATTATGAATTTTTTTTATTTGCTGAACATTTGTTTTCAAAATTTCGAGTATGTGAACATTAAAATCACAAACATTTTCTAAAAATCTCGTACATTTTCTGAATCCACATATGTTTATGGATTATTAAACAATTTATTTCAAAATTCCCATTTTTTTATTTTTCGGACATTTTTGAATTTTAAAATTATTGAAAGTAGAAAAAACGAAGACAGAAAATAAAAACGCAAAATAAAAAACAAAATTTAAAAACCAGGCCGCCCGGACATGAGCCGGCCTAAAGAGGTGCTCTGTTTCTTCTCTCAGCACGCAGAGCGTAGTATAGATGGTTCCTGCTGCATGGGCCGGCCCCGGCAGGGATTCCCCTGTGTGAAACCTTTTTTTATCACTTTATTATTACGTATAGATATGCACCACGAAATATTCACGACGGTCCAAAATTATGTTAATGAATTATGACCACAATTTCCATAGCAAATGAATTTTGTTTAGAGAATTGTTCTAAAGTACATGTTGTCGCCATATTGTTATTTGGTGAATCCTGACGTAATTTTATGGCCGGATTTAATATTTGGGAAACCTTATGATATCCTACGAAAATATTAATGCCATTTCACTATGAATGTTGAGTTTAATGTTTACCCGGTGGCAATGACATCTATATTTTTATGTTAATTCCAATGTCATTTTCATAATATATCATTGAGAATTTTAATGATAGTTTTGACACTTATGTTTAATATTGTTATCATTGTCAGCTTTTGTGACAAAAGATATCATTGTGTCTGATGGCAACCATGATTAGATTATGTTGTCGATTCATTTTAATGTTGGCTATTAATTTAGCCGAAGTTCTTCCTGATCATTATGTGATCTCAGAATGGAACCAACGAGAAGTTTTGATTAGAGATTTAATGACAAAGTTTTTATGGCATACGATGATACTTCGACTAAAATTAATTATTTTTCATGTGCCATGTATGAAAAAATAAGATCCTTTTCATTTTTGCCCAACGGTGATACATGTTCGAATAATAATTAAGCATATCTTTAATTCATCTCATTGCATAGTTAATTCATGCTCGATGTTTTGTTACGATGTTCATAACGTTTCCTCACCCCCCCTTTTTTTTAACAATGAACATTAAGAATTATGCTAAACTTTGGTTTTGGCATGCACGGACCTTATTTAGACAACTTTCCCCACATGAAGAATTAGAGATCATTGTCTCATGTAAGGAATCTCTCAACTTTTCTGCCGCTAATGCTAAAGGATGTTAATCATGATGTTAAGGAAACCATTGGGAGTGGTCGCATAAGTTGTGTGTCAACATGCACATTACTAATCCAAAGGAGGTTAAAGAAAAGACTATTTAGTTTATTCCACTAGCGTTTGGAGATGTCTTAATTCTCCATCTTAATGATGATGTTTGTTTATGCTCCTAGTTATTGGAGAAACTTAATTTTTTTCTCTGTACGTAATAGATCACATGATTATGTATGATTTTAAATGTATGGTCAGGTCAACTCCAATTAGCTGGCGTTATTCTTGCCAAGTGGCGAGACAACTTATGTTTTCATCTTATAATCATTATGCGTGTTATGGTACAATTAAGATGTAAGAGAAGTGTAAAATAATGAGACGTCGTCAAAAGTGCAACCTTTTCTATCAGACCACATTTTAGAGGGAGAATGGATGTCTCATTTAAGATGAGGTATCACACTCACCTCTCTTACTCAAACCATAACACAGACTATGATAATTCTCTGAGTAAGATGCAACAAGTTTATTTAGAAGAATGAATGAAAATCACACCAATATTGTAACTCCTTTTATCATGTTTACATCTACTTACTCCCTAGACCACATTTTGAGAGGGAGAATGGATGTCTCATTTAAGAAGAGGTATCACACTCACCTCTCTTACTCAAACCATAACACAGACTATGATAATTCTCCGATTGAGATGCAACAAGTTTATTTAGAAGAATGAATGAAAATCACAACAATGTTGCAACTCCTTTTATCATGTTTATATCTATTTACCCCCTTATGAATAATATGAAGCACACATTAATGATAAAGTGGCAAGTTTGTGAATCTAATGTCGCTTATGAGTTATGATATTGATGTAATTAAGTTGTGGCTTATGATTATATTTCTAACCAACGTTGTTTGTAATTATGTGCCACACTTCATTAAGTTCTTTTTCGTCTTGTGCCCTACAGTGATGCAGATCAAAACTGAAATGTATACTTTTTAAGACATTAGACTCTAAAGCATGATATATGTTCTATAAGAGTAAAGTAATTACCGGGAACTTGGTGCCTAGGAACACAAATCTCGAGGAGAAACTGACTATCCATGAGATCTTTATTCATGTGCATTAGGTGGATTGAGGATTATGAAATAACTAATGCAACACCTAGGGTCGAACCTCATCACTTCCCTATGATAAATAATGTGGGTGAACATTCATCTTAGTGGCTTGTTGCTATGTAGGGTGAAGGGTACAAGCTATTACAATTTTCTGGACGAGTTAAATATTGTAGGCTATAAATGGCTTTACAAATTCAAACATGACTGTGAGAGAAATCCTGAAAGGTTAAAAGGATCGTAACCAAAAATCTTGTAATAAAGAGAGAACAGATTTGTCTTCTGACACCTTTCCTCTTGCTGAGATTAAGGAATTTTCAAGATGTTTGTGTTATTACGATGACTTGTTTTTATGTTGACTCAAATTATGAATTTTTACGTGGCTCAGCCAGAAGGCTTTGTCATGAAAGGAAAAGGAAGATAAGGCATGTAGTCTGGAGAATTTATGTTATGAACTAATACAAGCATTGAGACAATGTTACTTTAAGTCTGGGGGAGTAAGTTCTCTACCCCATGTAAATGAAAAGCTCACTAGCTAAACCAAATGTTTTCTATCTTTCAATAATGACAAGAATGATCTTTGTGTTATCTTGTGCACTAATTGCACGGAGATTCATCCAGACATAGGTCCAAAAGGAGTAAAATTCATATTATGATGACATACATGGACAAAGTATGAAATAAATATGTTATCCGCTAGTACTATGTGTTATTAAAGTCAAGCGCGATAAAAATGAACATTTTAGTGTCTAAGGAACTAATTTTGAACTAATCGGATAATGTTGGTTCCTTATGTTTCAACTGTCAGAAGCACCTTATGTATTAAGTATGAACACGCCCGCTTATTTATGATGGCATACTCGGCAAAATTGTGTTTAATCTAGAACTGGACAACTGAAAAGTCGTTATCAAGCTTTGCAATATATGAAAGGCTATGATTATTACATGCTCATTTAAAATGAGTTTGATAACCTCATAACTGTGGGTCAGACAAACTTTGTTTTGGTGTGGTATGCGGATATTAAGAATTCCATGCCGTGTTACATCCGCACCCTCACACAAGGAGGTTTATCATGGAAAAGCTCCTAAATAACAACCATGGAATCATCACTGATACAAACTATTTGTGGCATGTTAAGAGGCTACCGAGCAGGTTGTATATCGAAAGAATATTTTTCGTGGAGTTTAAGAGTGGTAGACAACATCTCCAAACCACTCACTGTGATTATGATCACACATTTCTCTATGTGAGTAACAACAAGTTAATTGGTGATGCCAAAGCCATTTACATTATATCTCCATTGTGAAAGATAGTCCAGGATCAAACGTAAGATATTATATATATAAATTTTGCGGTTCGGCTCACTAAAGGCTCACCACACATTACTTGATGATGATGTTGCCGACATAGGTTTAGGAGTTTTTTGATCCTGCAAATGAGGACCGTTAAATAAACCAACTCCCATAAAGTACATTGGCACTCATGGTTGACAAGATTTTTTGAGCCCATAACTTCACCGAGCCCAAGAAGATCGCTATGGCTTCTCTACATTTTGTGGGAAACAAGTTCAAGATCAACACAAAGATCGTGAAGAGCCACCCATAGCTACATGGGAAGAGATGAAGAAAGCCATGCACTCAACATTTGTCCCCAAGAATTTCACAAAGGCACTTGTACAAGAAGCTTCAAGGGCTACAATAAGGGACTCATACCGTGGAAAATACTAAAAGGAGATGGAGTCCGCGATGATAAGAGCCAACATAGAATAATCCAGCGAGCAAACAATGGTAGCACATGGAAAAATAAGAGAAGCAAACCATGGTTCGCTTCCTCAGTGGCTTAAAACATCCTATCAAGCATCGCTTCAATGGCTAGAACCATCCTATCAAGTATCGCCGACGTCCAACCGTATGTGACTGGTGAAATTGATGCAACAAGCTAGAAGGGGTCAACATCCTCCCCACGGTTGTTACTGTTCTCACTGCTTCCACGCTTGTTAGCCATATGCTGTGTAGTTCAATGAAATTTCCCAATTTGATGTCTGAATTTCTTGTTTCAAGTTCCACCTATGGGCCATGTGTTTTGGTTTAGAGATTGCTCCAGGACTTAATTTTTGGTTCGTCTACACGATGCATACAACAAGATGGGGAGTTCGAGGACCAAACAAGTGCTTCCTGTACACTGTAGGTTTGGGACTTCAATTCAGACGCTCTAACTCTACACTTTTCAGTGCTTTCTCTGATATTGATTGGGCAGGCTGTAATGATGATAGAAAATCAACTGGAGGTTTTGCAATCTTTTTGGCTCCAATCTTATTTCTTGGAGTGCCAGAAAACAAGGAACAATGTCAAGACATAAGCTGAATATAAATCAATGTCTAATGCCAGTGCTGAGATCATTTGGTTGGAGTCTTTGCTTGAAGAATTGGGAATAAAGCAACAACGCACCTCATGTCTATGGTGTGATTATTTAGGTGCTACCTACCTATCAGCTAACCATGTTTTTCATGCTAGAACAAAATACATTGAAATAGATTTCCACTTTGTACGAGAAAGAGTTGCAGAGAAGAAGTTGGAAATATGATTCATCCCTTCCAAAGGTTAAGTTGCCTATGGCTTCACCAAAGCATTGCCAATCAAGCCATTTGAAGCATTCAAGAACAATCTTAATTTAGGATAGTTAAGATTAAGGGAGGGTGTTAGACATAGAGATGTTTGTGCATGTAATCTCAATTCACCTCTATCTCTTTATCCTTCCTATAACAATCTCTCTCTACCCCGTGTTACAAACTGAATCCTAGCGATCGCGTTAGAAGCCTTGTAAACCACGGCTGGGGTTGTTCCTGCCATCCATCAATAGAAAGTAAACCAAAAAACGAAACATAGAAAAAATAGAAAAAACAAAAGCACGCGCACCCGTCAAATGGGCTGGCCGTTTTTATTATAGCTGATGTGTTGGTAAGTAGCGATTTGATTTGAACGAGTTAATGGGACTTTGTTTTGGGAAAGTGCCGATTTGCTTGAGTTAATGCATGCGTCAAATGAGCCCACCAAAATTGGCTGCTGTCGAGCGAAATGTCACCTGTAAGACGCTCGTGGCATAATATAGAGTTAGACGAGGTGTTGGTGGGAGGTGAGGCGAGACTACCAAGTCCCCTTTAGGAGTAGAGATATGGGAATGCTTGGTTCCCTGTATGTACTTCTGTTATGTCTTTCATATGAAAATCATATCTTCTGATTGAATGCAATCTTATATTTCTCTCCTAGGCCAAGGAAATATTTTATTTTTATTTATTTAATGTATTCACTGAAGGTTGGCCAGGAGTACGTGTATGATAGATTTATATATTATCGAAAGGGAGTACTGATACTTGGCAACGAAATATTGCATGTCTTACACACCATTTTGATACATTTTTTATTCAATATGATACATTATTAAACCAAGAGAGATATACAGATACACGGCAACGAAATGTTGCATGTCTTACAGACCATTTTGATACATTTTTTATTCAAGATGAAATGTTCATTTGTATAGCACACAGATACTTATAGCGCAATTGTCGAGCACAAAAAATGAAACAGAAAAATGGACAGACCAACTTTTTCTACAAACTCACCATGTCGAGCACATAAATGGAACAGAAAAAAAAGTAAACTAAAAAATGAAACATAGAAAAAACGGGAAAATAAAAACACGCGCACGCGTCAAATGGGCCGGCCAGTTTTTATTATATTTGACGTTTTGGTAAGTAGCGATTTGATTTGAATGAGTCATTTCAAGACTTTGTTTTGAGAAAGTGCTGATTTGCATGAGTTAATGCATGTGTTAAATGGGCCGGTCAAAATTGGCCACGGTTGAGCAAAATGTCACCTGTAATACGCTCGTGGGCATAATATAGAGTTTGACGAGGGTTTGGTAGGAGGTGAGGCGAGACTATCAAGTCCAACTTTAGGAGTAGAGATATGTAAATGCTTGGTTCCCTGTACATACTTATGTTATTTTTCTTTATTAGGAAAAACATATCTCCTAATTGCATGCGATCTTATATTTATCTCCCAGGCCAAGGAAATATTTCATTTTTATTTATTTAATGTATCCACCGAAGGTCGCGCGGATGGGCGGGAGGCGGAAGCCAAATGAAGGCAATTGGGCAGTTGGCGCGCGGCTGCCATTTTTACATCTCGAGTGTATGGAGATGCAAATTTACATCGTGAGGTGTGGTATTTTACATCTCCGGAAAGCGGTGACGTATTTTTTTTTACATCTATATTATCTGTTGTGGGGGGGGGGGGGGGGGGGGGGTTAGGACCTCAAAGATGTAAAAGTTAGTTATTTTTGCGTCTACATCTTCTATTGGGGATACTGTGAGAGGAGCAAACCATGGCTCGCTTCCTTAGCGGCTTAACCATCCTATCAGCCATCGCCTCGACGGCTTGAACCATCCTATTAAGCATCGCCTCGACATGCTTCCAACTGTTGTTACTATTCTCACTGCTTCCCTATTTCATCAGCCATATGCCTTGTAGTTCGACGAAATTTCCTAATTGTACGCATGAATTGCTTGTTTCAATTAAGTTATGTGTTCTAGTTTAGAGGTTGTTGCAGAACATATTTTTTTGTTAGTCTACACGATGTATACAAGATGAAGAGTTCGGGACCAAACAACAAGTGGTTAAATAAATTAGTACGCAAAAAAAAAAGATATCAGTCCCATTGTCAACTACAGTAATTTAATTTGTTTTATACTGTAGGTTTGAGCTATATAACGTGGAGTCACGTCGGCACCGATGAGATCAGCTTACTTTGTGTAACAGTCTGTCAGGCGACGACTTGACCATGGCGATTGCATGAAGTCTACCCGATCGATCAGTTGACCTTGATTACATACAGAGCATGCAGTGGTGTCCGATCTATCATTGGCAGAACAGAACCCACCACTGCTCCACGATGCCCACGGCCTCGCGATCCCGATTGCTGCCATTGCCAGTCCTCCTACTCGTTCTGGCAGGTGCAGCAGCCATTGTTGGCGAGCAAGATGAGCAGCAGCCGATCACGCACCCGGGATGCCCAGACAACTGCGGCAACATGAGCATCCCGTTCCCATTCGGCCTGATGCCGGGCTGCTTCCGCGAGGGCTTCCAGGTCACCTGCGACCACTCCTTCGACCCGCCTCGAGCCTTCCTCGCCGGCAGCGGCATGACAACCGCAACGAACACCATCACGCTCACCGAGTCCGACAGCTCGGCCCTCTTGGACACCCCCTATCTGGGCCTGGGGTACTCGTACCCCAAGACCTCGAGCTGGCTGGTCGAGCTCATGGACGTGTCGGTCGACAGGAGCGAGGCACGGGCATACGGCCCCATCACGTCCCGCTGCAGCACCAACGTTACTCACTTCAAGCTCAAAGAAGAGGCCATGAGTCTGGCGGGGCCGTTCGCCGTCTCGGAGGCGCTCAACGCCGTCGTCGGCGTCGGCTGGAGTGTTAGCGTCAGGGACAGCTCGCGCTCCACCTACACGACGACGTTCGCCTGCCGCTCGGAGCTCGCCGCCAGCCATCTCGAGCACGCCAGGGACGGGTCGTGCGCGGGGCGGGGCTGCTGCGAGGCCGCCCTGGGCTCGGAGCCCAGCTACAGCACTGTCGCCGGGGCCGTGCCGGGGGTCAGTGCCGAGAACAACACCCTGTGGAGGACCAGCCGGTGCTCCTACGCTATGGTGATCGAGAAGTCACGCTACACCTTCTCGACGCCGGACCTGTACGGCGACAAGGTGCTGCCGAAGAAGTTCCCCAGGGGCGCCCCCGTCGTGCTCGACTTCGCCATCGTCGGGGACGCCGCTTGCCCTGTGAAAGGCCAGCGGCCGCCGCCGGACTACGCGTGCGTCAGCAACAACAGCCATTGTGTCAACGCGACGGTTGGCCAGTCGAGGTACGCACTCAGCTACGTGTGCAAGTGCTCCGAGCACTACCAGGGCAATCCTTACATCGCCAATGGCTGCAGAGGTTTGTCGAAATGTTTTGATCTCCACAGGTTAATAATTTCCATCCTTGTTTAGACGATTTATTAACTCAGATTTCGTATCTTATCCTTGATTTCAAACTTCTGAAGACATCGATGAGTGCAAGTTCCCGGATATATATTTTTGCTCAAGCAAGGGCATATGTATGAACAGACTTGATGGCTATGATTGTCCATGCAAGCCTGGAATGAAAGGCGATGGAAAATCAGGACACTGTGCAGAAACATTCCCCCTAGTAGCCAAGGCGATTGTGGGTAAGTAAATGGCATGTATATTTATGTATTTGTGTTTAGAAAAATGTTGAATTTTGAGCTTTTCTTTCTAGAATATGTTGTGGTACACTATTCCTGTCTTATTCTCCTACATATCACTAATTTTAGAATGCGTAAATAAGTTTTTATAACTTTAATTGCTAATACACATTTAAGCATTTATTTTTTCTACTATATAATATATTTACATCCTCATTTTATTACCGGATCCGTTCTATGAAATACCTTTATTTCATTATTAGCTATTTATTTATACTAACACCCGTAAAAAAAGCTATTTATACTAACATGTAAACATAAGAACTTAGTGTTGGATGTTTATATTGGATAGCTTTTCTTCAAACTTCTTGCATAGCAAGTTAATATATCTAAAACATAAAATTAAACATATTGAAATAATAAGTCAAAAGGGTGAACATGGGCAACTAGTTTTAAATTGGGGTCACCTAGTATGAGAGGATGGCCTGCACATTTGCCGTCATCTTTGACCAAATGTGGAACCTAGTGTGAGCTTTCATGGTCCTCCTAAGTTGTTTCTTAAGTTGTCATCCTAGGTGTGATAGATTTGTAGAGACAACCACCCAAGTGCATTATCTCTTAGGGCAGTCTCAATGCATTATATTTTAAGCTATATTGTTGATGGTGTTATTTCATTTTATACTATATTTTTACTAGATCATTTATTGGGAACTTGTGAGTAAGTTTGTTTTGTCCATGCAGGCACAATCGGTTGTATTTTTGTCATTGTAGTTATGTCATTTCTACTTCTTCTTAGCAAAGAGAAAAAGAAGACAAATGAGTTCTATGAAAAGAATGGTGGGTCTACACTAGAGAAAGCAAAAATTATAAAACTTTTCAAAAAGGGTGAGCTCATGCCTTATTTGAAAGATACCAATTTTATTGGAAATGGTGGTTTCGGTGCAGTTTACAAGGGCATCCTTGGTGATGAATTGGTTGCAATTAAGAAGACGATTAGTGGTAGTCTGCTGGAGAATGAACAGTTTGCAAATGAAGTCATCATCCAATCCCAAGTCATCCATAAGAACATTGTCAGGCTCATAGGTTGTTGTCTGGAAGTTGATACCCCATTGCTAGTATATGAGTTTCTTTCCAATGGTAGCCTCCATGACATTCTTCACGGCAACGACAACAAACCTTTGAACTTGGATACACGTTTAAGAATTGCTGCAGAATCTGCAGATGGTCTAGCTTACATGCATTCAAAAACAAACACCAAAATCCTACATGGTGATGTCAAACCAGCAAATATACTGTTGGATGATAGGTTTGTTGCCAAGATTGCAGACTTCGGCATATCGAGGTTGATTGCAAGAGACAAGCAACACACCGCAAAAGTCATCGGTGATATGAGTTATATGGATCCAGTATATTTACAGTCAGGCTTGCTAACTGAAAAGAGTGATGTCTATAGCTTTGGAGTTGTGCTGTTGGAACTTATTAGTAGGAAGAAGGCCATGCACTCTGATAACAACAGCTTAGTCAACAGTTTCATTGGAGCTCATAGAAGAGGGGAGAGGGCAACCGAGTTGTTTGACAAAGAAATTGCTGTAGGAGAAGATTTGGATATTCTTCAAAGTCTAGCAGGGATGGCAATCGAATGTCTCAGCCTTGAGGTGGATCAAAGACCAGACATGACAGATATAGCACACCGCCTTCTCATACAGAATAATTCGCGTAATGCATAAGTTGTTTCAAGTAAGTTGTTTATTTAGTTAACATATATGTATGGCGTCAAATAAGGACAATTCACATCAACAATTTTTTATTTTGCTATTTTGAGCATAATATTTTCAATAGATGTAGGGGATGTGTCCATCAATTTCATGAAATTTCTTATTTCACTATAACTCACTCATTGTGCCATATTTTGAAGTTACCAAATGTATGTATTGCATGGATTCACCATTTGTTTTCTAAATGTATGTATCGTGCTACACTGAAACATGGGTACCCAATAGTGCAGTATAATGAAGAATAATTGCACTATGGGCTAATCGGCCAACGATTTTCAGCTCACCCAGCTTGGCTTCAACGGAAGGGGAAGAGCAATGGCCTTGTTGGAACCCGAGCGGCGGCGACCTACCATGCACTACTCTTCCTTGCTGCCGGCGGCGCCCATGGACTTGCCAACTTCGTGGTCATGGGGGTGGGGCGCGGCCTTGGCGGAGCCGGTGATGTCCACCTCCTCGTCGCTCTTGTCGAATACCTCATCCGCTGCCTCGTCCATCTCCTTGTAGGCGGCCTATAATTTCACCTGACATTAGCGATACCATTAGCAGACGCAACGGATGTCTCGGGTGGAGCGTTAGGAGTCGAGCGGTGCCGCCTGCTCCGCCAGGTCTGCGTCCGATGCTATGGCCATGCCGATGATGAGTTGCTCCTCCGCTTGTCGAGGAGATGGAGGTTGTAGGCTTGGTCGGCCCGCGCCTCCCGGAACTTGGCCTCCCGCTCCTCCCGCACCATGTCCATATAGTGGGCACGGGCCTCGTGATGGTGATGCCGGCATGCACCGGCGAGGAGGGTGACACCAGCTCGTCCTCTACCACATCCCCCATTGGGACATCATTGACCTTTGTCTGCCTACCGGCCTGCCAACCCACAGCAATGTCAGCCATCTCCTTCTTCTGGTCAGATGACAGGCTATCCCAGAGGGATTTAAAGTGCGATGAGGCTATGGTGGGTGTGGTGCGGAGAGGAGAAAGGGGTCGTAGGATGATGACTATGGCTATGGCCGGGGTTCGAGTTTATATAGCGGGCGGATGGCAATGGTCGACGGCAGACAAACAGATGGGTGGAGCCGGAGTAGGTTCCTCGGCAACCACATATTGTTAATGCAGGGCGACTGACCACCGCGGTGTCATTTGAATGCGGAGCAGTCACGTGCACCGAGAAGCGGCAGGCCGACGCTCTCTCGGAGCTTCAATGCCGGCAATAGTGAGAGGCCGCGTTAGCTCTAGCCGGGCATGAATGCGGCACTAACCCTCTAGAGCGGCGCTGACCGTTGAGGGCGGGGACTGCGCACGGGCGAGGCAGCGGGTTAATGGTAGGCCAGGGCAGTCAAAAGCGGACGTGGCAGCGGTCCAGATGCCCGTAAATGCCCCTAGTATGTCTCCGATTTACGGGGAAAAGTGTGTCCAAACTGCCAAGCGGACCAATATAGGCCCGCGGACGGCAGTTGGGGACTGCTTTGGAGATGCTTGAGGTCTTTGCTACTGAAAGCTTTGCAAGCAATCACTCAAGAAAATAAGCTTTGCAAGCTGCTGCTTCTTTTCTTACTTTGCAAAAAATAAAATAAAATACACTTATTCTTCTTCTTTTTAGTTTTTGAGGAATAAGAGCATCTACAACCGGGCATCTCAAACCCGCCTCAAACACTCGTGTGGGGTCCAGTGACCGGTCAGAAAAATCCGACCTAGACGGGCGCCTCAAACGGGCCTTAAACTCCCAGATGACCGGCACCCCTCATATCCAGCCCAAACATGGAGAGGATATGGGGAGGCTTGGACACGACCTGGAGTGTCCGCCATGTCCGACTAACGGCTGGGTTCCACACAAAAACACTCTGAAACCTGGCGGTCTGAAGCTTGTCTCCTCCGTCGCCGCGTGGCGCCGCTCTGCGGGCCGCATAGTGCCCTAGCCTGGCTATTTAAGCCGACCCCTGGCACCAAAACCTTACCCATCGACATTGCCCCCCTCCCGTCCGCCGCCACCATCACTTTCCACTCACCGTCCACCACTAGTATTAGCCATGCATCCACGCCGCTGGGTAAGGAGCTACACATATCTAACGCCGGAGCACCGGCTGCAGCTCCTTGAACATATCTTGGCAAGGCACGAAGCTCGGATCGCCGTTGGGCTACCTCCGAACTTGGTGGATTCAGAGGAGGACTTGGAGGAGGACTAGGACGAGGACAAGGAGGATGGGGAGGACATGAAGTAAGAGGAAGAGCAGGAGGAGGATGGGGAGAGTGCGAAGCAGGAGGAGGACGAGAAGGACGTGGGGGCGTGGGGGACGCGGATCTGCATGCGATCCTCGATTCCCTCCGGCCAGAATCGGCGGTGGAGGCCAAGCGCCGTCGTCTGCAGGAGGCGGAGGCGGAGCACACCGCGGACGTCAAAGAGATGCTCGTGTATACAAATGAGGAGGAGGAGCCAGAACCCTCCTACGCTCCCATCTACCCGGTGCCCGACACCGACGTCGTGGACATTTCAGACGAAGTGTAGTTAGGCTAGTGTGATGTGCATAGTACGTATGATTTTTTTTGTATTTTTATATGGATCTAGTAGATGAAATATGAGGTACTTGGATGTATAGCACCATGTATTAGATGTGACCGGTCAATGCCGCCAACGTGCCCGATAGCGTCTGCAAGCATTTGAGGGGCCGAATTTGTCTAGTCCGGCTATAAATGCTCTAAAGCTGCAGGCTTTATCTGGCAGAGCGCAAAAAGGGGATGTACTTCACAAATTGCAACGCAACATTTGGGCTCGGAAAGGAATGACAATGGGGGATTCTATGTCCTAGAGATCAACTCCCGCTTTCAACCCACGAACAATATGAGCCTGAAACTTCTTTCGCACAAATTTTATGAAACCGTGTGCGATGGCTCAAATTCTTATTCAATCTTATACTCAGGACTAGCAGCGGCCCGAGAGCGAACGTGCCGATGCTTGCATGTGCCTTTGATGCTCATTGTGTTCAGAGCCGGCCCTGGGTAGGGGCAAGAAGGGCAACGCCCTAGGGCCCAGCCCGATGGGGGGCCCAACCCTGTGCACATATGCTACACAGCCGACAAAATGGGCCTTAAAGCATGTAGCCCAATCAGCTAGGTTACGTTCTGTTAGAAAAAAAACTACTCCAGCCACCATCCCAGTAGGTTACGTGAATTGTGAAAGACACCATCCCAGTTTTGATTCAATCGATTCATTTCCTAACACTAGCCACCGTCGTTTCTTCTTCCTGTCTCCTCATTCCCCGTTCCGCTCCTACTCCCGAAGCATGCAGCATGCCTAGCAAATTGATGGATACTGCCGCTAAAGTTGATTTCTTTGATACACTTTCAGTTTCTCCATCTCACTCCCCTATGGATTTGCATATAAGTATTCTCATATAGCGGACGGCCACAGGCAGAGCGCAACACTTCATAAGCTCATTCACTTTGCAAGTTGCAACATGACAATTTCTTGGGTCAAAGGCCTACAAAGATCTTGTGATTGCATAGTCCTTTTCCGCCTGATCTTTGTACTGTTTTTCTTTGTTTTCTAGCGATTCCCAGACTGATCTTCTATTTATGTACATGTTGCTCATTTGAGGATATGTGGACCCTAGGAAGATCCGATATGCTTGGGATTGGGTAGCTGGATTTCTTCTATTTTTCCACTGACAAATTCAGGTATTTCCACTCCTTTCTTATAAAATGTTGGCTAAAAACATGATTTTGAGAAAGAAGAAAGAAAATGATAGCAGATAAGTTAGATCCGGTATATATATTTTTAGTAATAATAAAAAAGGAGTTCTTTAGGGCATAAAAACGTTATGCTTTGTATCTTCTTTTTTTGCGCCGATTGTGCTTTATATCGATATAATTTATATTTTTCACTACATTAGGCCCACTTTTTAAGTTCGCCCCGGGCCTCTGAAAAGTCAGGACCGGCCCTGATTGTGTTCCTAACACTTCTCAGGCACACATCAATACTTCTATTCTACCCTGGTTGTGGTCGTTTGATGGGGAGACGTCCTTTTATTGCGGTAGACTCACCATTAAATTCATTGCCACAAAATATTTGGTCATGATGGGAGTTATATTCATTTTCCTTACTTCGATACATTTATTTTCCATACTACTCATTTACTTTGATTATGGGTTCATGTAAATGAATCTATCTAACATCTTATCGCAGTGAGAAATCTCATATACTAGTCTCATTAATATGATACCACCTTCATAGTGCATAGTAGGAGTATCATAGATGACCTTATTTATCATCATGCATGACTCATAGTAGCACATCATTTAATATAATACAATATCATATCATGATACTCAATCCTCTCATTCTTTATTTAATTATATGTCATCTCATCTAAACTGCTTAGTTGACATGCATGATACTTCATAGTATGATACTCCCACTCTAAGCAGTTTTAGCCTAGTCACAATGGGAAGTATCACATGCATGATACTAGTGTGTGATACTACCTTCACAATGCATATTATCATAGATTGGTATCACACAGGGATCTTATTTATTGTCATGTATGACACATACTAGTACTCCCTCTGTTCCTAAATATAAGTCTTTTAGAGATTCCAATATGGACTACATACGAAGCAAAATGAGTGAATCTACACTTCAAATATATTTGTATACATCCGTGTATAGTTTAAAATATTGGAATCTCTACATAGACTTATATTTAGGGACGGAGGGAGTACATCATTTAATATGATACAGTATTATATCGTGATACTCAATCCTCTATTTTCTCATTTAATTGAGTGTCACCTCACCAAAAATGATTAATTGGCTCGCATGATCAGGGCCGTCTCCAGAAATTTCAGGCCCCGGTGCGAACTTTAAAATGGGGCCCTAAATTTTTAAAAGCCTTATCATTAAACAAACTAATATGACTAACGCATACTATCACTTAATTTTTTTTTGAATATTTGTTATTTGACACAACATTAAATTATGCATGACGACTTGAGGAGCTAGCCAATTGTGCAAGTACATAAAAGATGAACATAAAAAAGTATTATAATTATTCAGTATAGTATTTGCCAAGATGAGCAGACTAAAAAGTACTGTATAATTATTTAATATAGTGTTTTGCATGTATATTCATTGACAGAATTGTTCAAGAAAAAAATAGCAAATAGCCTATATTCATTGATAGTAAGACTTTGTAGGCGCACCTGACAGAGTCATGGATTGATCAGTGACGCCCTGACGCTCAGCCAGCCGCCCAGACGCTGGCTGCGTCGGCTTGTCGGAATTGGCTTTCTCGCGTTGTGCCACTGTCCTGCAAATGTTGTGCCGTAGTGGATTCTAACCCAATCTGTCGGAATTGATACACACGTACGTACAAATAAAAGGCCAAAATAAATTGATTCACTCAATTAATCATCACCGATATAATCACCCAACAGAGAAACAAAACCAAAATCAAATAGGGTTTCAATTAACCTAAATGGAGATGGTGATCCGGTGAACAACTTTTCTGATGATTGATGGTGATTCCACTGGCCCTCATCACGGACGTGCCTGCCATGCATCCTTGGCGCTGCTGTACGGAGTGGCCGCGTGCATACCTGGCCGCCTGCCGCTGGCCAGAGCGTAGCGGTGTGCAGTATACGGCGTTAGATTTGCAGGCAGCGGACGGCCCGACGCCGACTAGGGAAACAAAGCGAAGGAATTGAAACAGAGATTGGTTTGTTCCTTTCTCTGAGGCTAAACTCTCGTGCCCATGTGTGTAGCGGGCTGGAGAGAAGAAAACAAAAGCCCAGTAAGAAAAATACCAAGAGAGATTGACAAAATGTGCCCCCCTGGAAAGCGGGGGCCTGTGCCGTTGCACCGTTCGCACATGTTTATGGACGGGCCTGCGCATGATACTACCAATAATACTTTCATTGGGAGCCTTAGGGCACTTCCAATGCTTTTATCTTAGCATGTTTTTATAGGTAAAAATATATATGATGTGATACCCTATTTAATGAGGAGAGATAGATCAATCTAGATACAGAATTAGCATCAAATCTAAGACATATGATAGCTTTTCTCTCGCAGAAGGCATTAAATGAGAGTTGTTCTAGATATACAACACTAAAAGATAGTGCACTCGCACTGCCATATGTAAACATCTATTTAATGGCATTAGATATAGCTTGAGATATATAGTGCATTGAGCTGCCCTTAAACTATGGTAAGGAAATGCATAGATGTTGGCTAGTATTAATATATATCAAAATTAATGGAGTACTCACCTATTCTGATTGGGGAGTCCTGTGAATGGTTGTATGTTGAGGCGGACTACTTGAGAAGTGTTAGGAAAACAATTACTCCCTCTGTAAAGAAATATAAGAGCATTTAGATATATGGTTGCATGTTAAGAGAAATATGTTAATACTGATTTTTTTAGGGAAATGTTGATTTTTTAGATAGAGTTTGTCGTTAGGTTGGGAAGACATTTTTTTTAAGCTTGGCCCAAAACAAACACTTCCTGTACGGAGAGAAAACACACTCTCCTTTCCTTAAAAAAAAAGAGGCATGCATGAAAACTCGTCTCCTTTACTGTTCCCATTCTCAAGTCTCCCTGCTGCCCAGCACCGCCGCCCAGGCCCGCATTGCCCAGCCTTCCCACACTGGCCGAGAAGACACAACCGAGCATCTTCAGCCTTACCGAGCAAACCTCCTGTCGTGGGTTTGTCACGGCAGATGTCCTCATGAAAAGACTTAGTCGTGGAGCCATCGCAATGGGTTAGCTTAAAGGGGTTAAACCGGACAAGGGGATACGGAGAGTTTATACTAGTTCGGCCCCTTCGATGAAGGTAAAAGCCTACATCTAGTTGTGATTGGTATTGCTAGGGTTTCGATGACCAGGGAGCGAATCCGCTTTGACTGGCTCTCGAGTTGTTGTTTTCTGTCTTCAAACTGTGGCCGGGTCGTCCCTTTATATACACAGGTTGACGCCCGCCGGTTTACAGAGTCCCGAGGCCGGATCATAGAGGTGTCCACTGTTGGGGAACGTAGTAATTTAAAAAAATTTCCTACGCACACGCAAGATCATGGTGATGCATAGCAACGAGAAGGGGAGAGTGTGATCTACGTACCCTTGTAGATCGACAACGGAAGCGTTAACTTGGTTGATGTAGTCGTACGTCTTCACGGCCCGACCGATCAAGCATCGAAACTACGGCACCTCCGAGTTCTAGCACACGTTCAGCTCGATGACGATCCCCGGACTCCAATCCAGCAAAGTGTCGGGGAAGAGTTCCGTCAGCACGACGGCGTGGTGACGATCTTGATGTACTACTTTCGCAGGGCTTCGTCTAAGCACCGCTACAGTATTATCGAGGACTATGGTGGAAGGGGGCACCGCACACGGCTAAGAATATGATCACGTGGATCAACTTGTGTCTCTAGGGGTGCCCCTGCCTCCGTATATAAAGGCTCAAGGGAGGGGGGGCTGGCCGGCCAAGAGGAGGCGCGCCAGGAGGAGTCCTACTCCCTCTGGGAGTAGGACTCCCCCCTTTCCTAGTTGGAATAGGATTCACGGAGGGGGCAAAAGAGGAGAGAGAGGAGGAAGGGGGGCCGGCCCCCTCTCCTTGTCCTATTCAGACCAAGGGGGGGGGGAGGGGCGCGCGACCCATCTATGGCCACCTCTCCTCTCTTCCACTAAGGCCCACTAAGGCCCATATACCTCCCGGGGGGTTCCGGTAACCTCCCGGTAATCCGGTAAAATCCCGATTTCACCCGGAACACTTCCGATATCCAAACATAGGCTTCCAATATATCAATCTTTATGTCTCGACCATTTCGAGACTCCTCGTCATGTCCGTGATCACATCCGGGACTCCGAACAACCTTCGGTACATCAAAATGCATAAACTCATAATATAACTGTCATCGTAACCTTAAGCGTGCGGACCCTACGGGTTCGAGAACAATGTAGACATGACCGAGACACGTCTCCGGTCAATAACCAATAGCGGAACCTGGATGCTCATATTGGCTCCTACATATTCTACGAAGATCTTTTATCGGTCAGACCGCATAACAACATACGTTGTTCCCTTTGTCATCGGTATGTTACTTGCCCGAGATTCGATCGTCGGTATCCTATACCTAGTTCAATCTCGTTACCGGCAAGTCTCTTTACTCGTTCTGTAATACATCATCCCGCAACTAACTCATTAGTTGCAATGCTTGCAAGGCTTAAGTGATGTGCATTACCGAGAGGGCCCAGAGATGCCTCTCCGACAATCGGAGTGACAAATCCTAATCTCGAAATACGCCAACCCAACATGTACCTTTGGAGACACCTGTAGAGCTCCTTTATAATCACCCAATTACGTTGTGACGTTTGGTAGCACACAAAGTGTTCCTCTGGCAAACGGGAGTTGCATAATCTCATAGTCATAGGAACATGTATAAGTCATGAAGAAAGCAATAGCAACATACTAAACGATCGGGTGCTAAGCTAATGGAATGGGTCATGTCAATCAGATCATTCAACTAATGATGTGATCCCGTTAATCAAATAACAACTCTTTGTCCATGGTTAGGAAACATAACCATCTTTGATCAACGAGCTAGTCAAGTAGAGGCATACTAGTGACACTCTGTTTGTCTATGTATTCACACATATATTATGTTTCTGGTTAATACAATTCTAGCATGAATAATAAACTTTTATCATGATATAAGGAAATAAATAATAACTTTATTATTGCCTCTAGGGCATATTTCCTTCAGTCTCCCACTTGCACTAGAGTCAATAATCTAGATTACACAGTAATGATTCTAACACCCATGGAGCATTGGTGCTGATCATGTTTTGCTCGTGGAAGAGGCTTAGTCAACGGGTCTGCAACATTCAGATCCGTATGTATCTTGCAAATCTCTATGTCTCCCACCTGGACTAGATCCCGGATGGAATTGAAGCGTCTCTTGATGTGCTTGGTTCTCTTGTGAAATCTGGATTCCTTCGCCAAGGCAATTGCACCAGTATTGTCACAAAAGATTTTCATTGGACCCGATGCACTAGGTATGACATCTAGATCGGATATGAACTCCTTCATCCAGACTCCTTCATTCGCTACTTCCGAAGCAGCTATGTATTCCGCTTCACACGTAGATCCCGCCACGACGCTCTGTTTAGAACTGCACCAACTGACAGCTCCACCGTTTAATGTAAACACGTATCCGGTTTGCGATTTAGAATCATCCGGATCAGTGTGAAAGCTTGCATCAATGTAACCATTTACGATGAGCTCTTTGTCACCTCCATATACGAGAAACATATCCTTAGTCCTTTTCAGGTACTTCAGGATGTTCTTGACCGCTGTCCAGTGATCCACTCCTGGATTACTTTGGTACCTCCCTGCTAGACTTATAGCAAGGCACACATTAGGTCTGGTACACAGCATTGCATACATGATAGAGCCTATGGCTGAAGCATAGGGAACATCTTTCATTTTCTCTCTATCTTCTGCAGTGGTCGGGCATTGAGTCTGACTCAATTTCACACCTTGTAACACAGGCAAGAACCCTTTCTTTGCTTGATCCATTTTGAACTTCTTCAAAATCTTGTCAAGGTATGTGCTTTGTGAAAGTCCAATTAAACGTCTTGATCTATCTCTATAGATCTTTATGCCTAATATGTAAGCAGCTTCACCGAGGTCTTTCATTGAAAAACTCTTATTCAAGTATCCCTTTATGCTATCCAGAAATTCTATATCATTTCCAATCAGTAATATGTCATCCACATATAATATCAGAAATGCTACAGAGCTCCCACTCACTTTCTTGTAAATACAGGCTTCTCCAAAAGTCTGTATAAAACCAAATGCTTTGAGCACACTATCAAAGCGTTTATTCCAACTCTGAGAGGCTTGCACCAGTCCATAAATGGATCGCTGGAGTTTGCACACTTTGTTAGCTCCCTTTGGATCGACAAAACCTTCAGGTTGCATCATATACAACTCTTTTTTCAGAAATCCATTCAGGAATGCAGTTTTGACATCCATCTGCCAAATTTCATAATCATAAAATGCGGCAATTGCTAACATGATTCGGACAGACTTAAGCATCGCTACGGGTGAGAAGGTCTCATCGTAGTCAACCCCTTGAACTTGCCGAAACCCATTTGCGACAAGTCGAGCTTTGTAGACAGTAATATTACCGTCGGCGTCAGTCTTCTTCTTGAAGATCCATTTATTTTCAATTGCTTGCCGATCATTGGGCAAGTCAACCAAAGTCCACACTTTGTTCTCATACATGGATCCCATCTCAGATTTCATGGCTTCAAGCCATTTTGCGGAATCTGGGCTCACTATCGCTTCTTCATAGTTCGTAGGTTCTTCATGATCTAGTAGCATGACTTCCAGAACTGGATTACCGTACCACTCTGGCGCGGATCTCACTCTGGTTGATCTACGAGGTTCAGTAGTATCTTGTTCTGAAGTTTCATGATCATTATCATTAGCTTCCTCACTAATTGGTGTAGGTGTCACAGAAACAGTTTTCTGTGATGCACTACTTTCCAATAAGGGAGCAGGTACAGTTACCTCGTCAAGTTCTACTTTCCTCCCACTCACTTCTTTCGAGAGAAACTCCTTCTCTAGAAAGTTTCCGAACTTAGCAACAAAAGTCTTGCCTTCGGATCTGTGATAGAAGGTGTATCCAATAGTCTCCTTTGGATATCCTATGAAGACACATTTCTCCGATTTGGGTTCGAGCTTATCAGGTTGAAGCTTTTTCACATAAGCATCGCAGCCCCAAACTTTCAGAAACGACAACTTTGGTTTCTTGCCAAACCATAGTTCATAAGGCGTCGTCTCAACGGATTTTGATGGTGCCCTATTTAACGTGAATGCGGCCGTCTCCAAAGCATAACCCCAAAACGATAGCGGTAAATCAGTAAGAGACATCATAGATCGCACCATATCTAGTAAAGTATGATTACGGCGTTCGGACACACCATTACGCTGTGGTGTTCCGGGTGGCGTGAGTTGCGAAACTATTCCGCATTGTTTCAAATGTACACCAAACTCGTAACTCAAATATTCTCCTCCACGATCAGATCGTAGAAACTTTATTTTCTTGTTACGATGATTTTCAACTTCACTATGAAATTCTTTGAACTTTTCAAACGTTTCAGACTTATGTTTCATTAAGTAGATATACCCATATCTGCTTAAGTCATCTGTGAAGGTGAGAAAATAACGATATCCGCCACGAGCCTCAATATTCATCGGACCACATACATCTGTATGTATGATTTCCAACAAATCTGTTGCTCTCTCCATAGTACCGGAGAATGGCGTTTTAGTCATCTTGTCCATGAGGCACGGTTCGCAAGTACCAAGTGATTCATAATCAAGTGGTTCCAAAAGTCCATCAGTATGGAGTTTCTTCATGCGCTTTACACCGATATGACCTAAACGACAGTGCCACAAATAAGTTGCACTATCATTATCAACTCTGCATCTTTTGGCTTCAACATTATGAATATGTGTGTTACTACTATCGAGATTCAATAAGAATAGACCACTCTTCAAGGGTGCATGACCATAAAAGATATTACTCATATAAATAGAACAACCATTATTCTCTGATTTAAATGAATAACCGTCTCGCATCAAACAAGATCCAGATATAATGTTCATGCTTAACGCTGGCACCAAATAACAATTATTTAGGTCTAATATTAATCCCGAAGGTAGATGTAGAGGTAGCGTGCCGACCGCGATCACATCGACTTTGGAACCGTTTCCCACGCGCATCGTCACCTCGTCCTCAGCCAATCTTCGCTTAATTCGTAGTCCCTGTTTCGAGTTGCAAATATTAGCAACAGAACCACTATCAAATACCCAGGTGCTACTGTGAGCATTAGTAAGGTACACATCAATAACATGTATATCACATATACCTTTGTTCACCTTGCCATCCTTCTTATCCGCCAAATACTTGGGGCAGTTCCGCTTCCAGTGACCAGTCTGCTTGCAGTAGAAGCACTCAGTTTCAGGCTTAGGTCCAAACTTGGGTTTCTTCTCTTGAGTAGCAACTTGCTTGCTGTTCTTCTTGAAGTTTCCCTTCTTCTTCCCTTTGCCCTTTTTCTTGAAACTAGTGGTCTTGTTGACCATCAACACTTGATGCTCCTTTTTGATTTCTACCTCCGCAACTTTCAGCATTGCGAAGAGCTCGGGAATAGTCTTATTCATCCGTTGCATATTATAGTTCATCACGAAGCTCTTGTAGCTTGGTGGCAGTGATTGGAGAATTCTGTCAATGACGCAATCATCTGGAAGATTAACTCCCATTTGAATCAAGTGATTATTATACCCAGACATTTTGAGTATATGCTCACTGACAGAACTGTTCTCCTCCATCTTGCAGCTATAGAACTTATTGGAGACTTCATATCTCTCAATCCGGGCATTTGCTTGAAATATTAACTTCAACTCCTGGAACATCTCATATGCTCCATGACGTTCAAAACGTCGTTGAAGTCCCGGTTCTAAGCCGTAAAGCATGGCACACTGAACTATCGAGTAGTCATCAGCTTTGCTCTGCCAGACGTTCATAACATCTGGTGTTGCTCCAGCAGCAGGCCTGGCACCCAGCGGTGCTTCCAGGACGTAATTCTTCTATGCAGCAATGAGGATAATCCTCAAGTTACGGACCCAGTCCGTGTAATTGCTACCATCATCTTTCAACTTTGCTTTCTCAAGGAACGCATTAAAATTCAACGGAACAACAGCACGGGCTATTTATCTACAATCATACATAAATAAGCAAGATACTATCAGGTACTAAGTTCATGATAAATTTAGGTTCAATTAATCATATTACTTAAAGAACTCCCACTTAGATAGACATCCCTCTAATTCTTTAAGTGATTACGTGATCCAAATCAACTAAACCATGTCCGATCATCACGTGAGATGGAGTAGTTTCATTGGTGAACATCACTATGTTGATCATATCTACTATATGATTCACGCTCGACCTTTCGGTCTCCGTGTTCCGAGGCCATATCTGTATATGCTTGGCTCGTCAAGTATAACCTGAGTATTCCGCGTGTGCAACTATTTTGCACCCGTTGTATTTGAATGTAGAGCCTATCACACCCGATCATCACGTGGTGTCTCAGCACGAAGAACTTTCGCAACGGTGCATACTCAGGGAAAACACTTCTTGATAATTTAGTGAGAGATCATCTTATAATGCTACCGTCAATCAGAGCAAGATAAGATGCATAAAAGATAAACATCACATGCAATCAATATAAGTGATATGATATGGCCATCATCATCTTGTGCTTGTGATTCCATCTCCGAAGCACCGTCATGATCACCATCGTCACCGGCGCGACACCTTGATCTCCATTGTAGCATCGTTGTCGTCTCGCCAATTTTATGCTTCCACGACTATCGCTACCGCTTAGTGATAAAGTAAAGCATTACAGCGCGATTGCATTGCATACAATAAAGCGACAACCATATGGCTCCTGCCAGTTGCCGATAACTCGGTTACAAAACATGATCATCTCATACAATAAAATTTAGCATCATGTCTTGACCATATCACATCACAACATGCCCTGCAAAAACAAGTTAGACGTCCTCTACTTTGTTGTTGCATGTTTTACGTGGCTGCTACGGGCTTAAGCAAGAACCAATCTTACCTACGCATCAAAACCACAACGATAGTTTGTCAAGTTGGTGCTGTTTTAACCTTCACAAGGACCGGGCGTAGCCACACTCGGTTCAACTAAAGTTGGAGAAACTGTCACCCGCAAGCCACCTATGTGCAAAGCACGTCGGGAGAACCGGTCTCGCGTAAGCGTACGCGTAATGTCGGTCCGGGCCGCTTCGTCCAACAATACCGCCGAACCAAAGTATGACATGCTGGTAAGCAGTATGACTTATATCGCCCACAACTCACTTGTGTTCTACTCGTGCATATAACATCAACATATAAAACCTAGGCTCTGATGCCACTGTTGGGGAACATAGTAATTTAAAAATTTTTCCTACGCACACGCAAGATCATGGTGATGCATAGCAACGAGAAGGGGAGAGTGTGATCTACGTACCCTTGTAGATCGACAACGGAAGCGTTAACTTGGTTGATGTAGTCGTACGTCTTCACGGCCCGACCGATCAAGCATCGAAACTACGGCACCTCCGAGTTCTAGCACACGTTCAGCTCGATGACGATCCCCGGACTCCAATCCAGCAAAGTGTCGGGGAAGAGTTCCGTCAGCACGACGGCGTGGTGACGATCTTGATGTACTACTTTCGCAGGGCTTCGTCTAAGCACCGCTACAGTATTATCGAGGACTATGGTGGAAGGGGGCACCGCACACGGCTAAGAATATGATCACGTGGATCAACTTGTGTCTCTAGGGGTGCCCCTGCCTCCGTATATAAAGGCTCAAGGGAGGGGGGGCTGGCCGGCCAAGAGGAGGCGCGCCAGGAGGAGTCCTACTCCCTCTGGGAGTAGGACTCCCCCCTTTCCTAGTTGGAATAGGATTCACGGAGGGGGCAAAAGAGGAGAGAGAGGAGGAAGGGGGGCCGGCCCCCTCTCCTTGTCCTATTCGGACCAAGGGGGGGGGGAGGGGCGCGCGGCCCATCTATGGCCACCTCTCCTCTCTTCCACTAAGGCCCACTAAGGCCCATATACCTCCCGGGGGGTTCCGGTAACCTCCCGGTAATCCGGTAAAATCCCGATTTCACCCGGAACACTTCCGATATCCAAACATAGGCTTCCAATATATCAATCTTTATGTCTCGACCATTTCGAGACTCCTCGTCATGTCCGTGATCACATCCGGGACTCCGAACAACCTTCGGTACATCAAAATGCATAAACTCATAATATAACTGTCATCGTAACGTTCGAGAACAATGTAGACATGACCGAGACACGTCTCCGGTCAATAACCAATAGCGGAACCTGGATGCTCATATTGGCTCCTACATATTCTACGAAGATCTTTTATCGGTCAGACCGCATAACAACATACGTTGTTCCCTTTGTCATCGGTATGTTACTTGCCCGAGATTCGATCGTCGGTATCCTATACCTAGTTCAATCTCGTTACCGGCAAGTCTCTTTACTCGTTCTGTAATACATCATCCCGCAACTAACTCATTAGTTGCAATGCTTGCAAGGCTTAAGTGATGTGCATTACCGAGAGGGCCCAGAGATGCCTCTCCGACAATCGGAGTGACAAATCCTAATCTCGAAATACGCCAACCCAACATGTACCTTTGGAGACACCTGTAGAGCTCCTTTATAATCACCCAATTACGTTGTGACGTTTGGTAGCACACAAAGTGTTCCTCTGGCAAACGGGAGTTGCATAATCTCATAGTCATAGGAACATGTATAAGTCATGAAGAAAGCAATAGCAACATACTAAACGATCGGGTGCTAAGCTAATGGAATGGGTCATGTCAATCAGATCATTCAACTAATGATGTGATCCCGTTAATCAAATAACAACTCTTTGTCCATGGTTAGGAAACATAACCATCTTTGATCAACGAGCTAGTCAAGTAGAGGCATACTAGTGACACTCTGTTTGTCTATGTATTCACACATGTATTATGTTTCCGGTTAATACAATTCTAGCATGAATAATAAACTTTTATCATTGGCGCAGCGGTCGAAGAATGAAGCACTGCCTGTGTGCCGGCCATGAATATTCCAACTCGGTTGGGCATATCAGAGGGGTCCGGAATACTGTCGCCATCGGAACAGCCCCCAATCCGGCCATCTTGTAGCTGATATAGAGATTCGGTTTCTCCGGTTGATGACTCGTCGTCAGAACAAACGACGGTCTCGCCGCGAGATTCCGATCCATCCTCATAACTTCCTCCATGGATGACTCCCACGAAGGCACGCTTCATGGCCGGTTTAACCCGGGCAGATCGCGCACGCTGAGCCGTCTCGACGAGGTCGGTGCAGATGTCCGGCTCACGACCCGGTTCACCGATCTTGCTGATGAAAACGTGAATGCCACCAAAGGGGACCCGGTACCCGTACTCGACTGAGCCGGCATCGGGGCCCCAGCCTGCATCGTCGATGTAGAGCTTGCCGCGACGACTCTTAGTCATCCGGCCTACAGCGTAGCCCTTGAGTCCTTCAAAGAGGCCCTCCAAGAACCTGAAACCATCGTGCGATAGCCCCACGGTGGGCGCCAACTGTCGTGGTTTTGTCACGGCAGATGTCCTAGAGAAAGGACTTAGTCGTGGAGCCATCGCGACGGGTTAGCTTGAAGGGGTTAAAGCGGACACAGGGACGCAATAGAGTTTATACTAGTTCGGCCCCTTCGATGAAGGTAAAAGCCTACGTCTAGTTGTGATGGAATTGATGGGGTTTTGATGACTAGGGAGCAAACAAGCTTCGCCTAAGTCTCGAGTTGTTCTCTGTCCTCCTTGAACCGCCGTCGGGTCGTCCCCTTATATACACAGGTGACACCCGTCGGTTCACAGAGTCCCAATACCGGCTCATAGATGTGTCCGGTTTGGTCTCTACTTATTCCTAACTTACAATACAAGTTACATACCAACACCGGTTTATGGCTACAGGCCTTGAACCGACTATGGGCCTTGAGCTCATCTGCCTTCTTGGGTTTCAACATAGTTAACTACTGATGAAGTTAACCCGGCCCAGATAGGCCGGTTTACGCCCAGTAGTGATATCCCCAACAGGGGCTCTGGTCGTATCCAAACTATAGCTTAAACCCTCTTGGTCATACACATACATCATCATATATTGCGTCATACATTGCATCATCATTACATCATCATAGCATGTATCATATGGGCACGGATATACCGGTTTATATGGCAGGAATCGGTTGTCAAAGCAGGTTATATTATTCAAATCTCTAATAGCCAACACAGCTGTATTTTTATTATGGTTATCAATAACCAATATTATGATTGAGTTTTTCAAAATCGCTTCAGCGCAATGGATATAATTTATTCTACAATGGAAGGAATAGTCCCGAGTCGCTGCAGGCTTACAACCCAGCACTTCGGGCTATATTATTCAAGTTGGGATTACATCAAATACACAAGTCTCATGTCGCTGCAAGCATGCACCATGACACTTGGGGGCTAATGCAAAGTCATTTTTTCTCACCTCATCAAAGACCCGACTCATCACATCATAATGAGCCAGCCCTTAGGGGCTACCAATTGCTCCTGTCAAACAATTCAAGGTACACAAGTTTTAATCCATTATATATGTGGGTCCACTCTTCAGTTGGTAAAGCACAAAGCTCTTAACCTTGTAGACATGGGTTCAAGCCCCATGATGGGAGTTACATCATATGATGTTATTTTCAATGAAGTATATATAAAGTCCTAGCTCAATGTTATCTTATTGAGCCGGCCCTTGGAGGCTACATGTTGCTATTAAAATCTACACGATCATATTTTCAAAGTCCCTGCTCATTATTTGCATAATGACCCGGCCCTTGGGGGCTACAGTGGTTGAAGTTTTTATGAGCATCAGGCAAATACAAGTCCCAGGTTGCTGCAAGCATGACAACATGGCACTTGGGGGCTACATATGTGGAATACTCAGTTCTGACTAGTGATTGAGATGAACAACCTGGATTTCTTCAAGCTTGTGACATTCATATTGAAGCAATTCTTAAGCTGTTACTACGTTACCTTCTTAAGACTTGGGGGCTACAAGTGATGGGCATATAAGAGGTATATTTTCAAGCTTGATGTTAACTACAATTATAACCCGGTGCCATCAATATTTATAAATCGGCAAGTTCTACATCCTTAAGCCGGGTGAAGATCAGATGAGTATTTCAAGGACCAATATTTCTGTTAAAGCATCGGGAGCTGAGTCAAATGAATTATTCTTCATAAAAAAATTATGTGACAAACCAATGCCAGCAAATTGATTATGAAGCTGGCCTATTAACCCGGATTTTCTAGAAGGAAATGACAAGGATTTAAGGATGCTCAGGATCAGTTTAACATGGATAAATCCAAATCAAACTGGGGACTAATGTCGGGGATATACCCCGCGGTATGACCCGGCTGGTACTTGGTAAACCGGCAGGAGTTAAGTCAGATGATAACCCGGCAGGAGATAAGTCAGATGATAACCCGACAGGAGTTAAGTCAGATGATAACTCAGTAGACAATCATAAACCAGAAGGAAGTTATAACCCGACAGACCATCATAAACCGGCATACCATCATAAACCGGCAGACAGTCATAACCCGGTAGACAGTGATAACTGGTTGACAGTCATAACTCAGCAGATAGAGTCGCCTAGAGTTATGAAGCCCGGGACGTTATGAAGCCCAAGACGTTAAGAAGCCCATGAAGAGAAGTCAGAATAGTTTAAGTCTTAATCCGAGTTGGATCTACATGTAACCCGCCCCTTCAACTTATATAAGGAGGGGCAGGGCACCCCAAGAGTGGGGAGAAACAATCTTAGGGCTAGACATAACTGGGAGAGCCAATTTATGGCGACTCCCTCATGATGATAATGAGACCTAGCCACAAACAACATGTAGGGTTGTTACCGGATGATGTTTCTCAGGGCCCGAAGCTGTCTAAACCCTTGTATTGCGTGTTGCATCTCTTGATTCCGCTCAACCCCTCTCAAGCTACCACATAGATGCGTTGGCCTCACGACTAAGTCCTCACACTAGGACATCTGCCGTGACAAAACCACGACACTACGGGTTCGAGAACTATGTAGACATGACCGAGACTCACTTCCGGTCAATAACCAATAGCGGAACCTGAATGCTCATATTGGTTCCTACATATTATACGAAGATCTTTATTGGTCAAACCGCATAACAACATACGATGTTCCCTTTGTCATCGGTATGTTACACTAGTAGAAAAAGGGTCAAATGTGAAGCACATTAGTGCCGGTTTAAATTTGAGCCGGCACTAATGTGTCCATTAGTGCCGGTTCCAATGGCTAGGCGGGCGGACATCATTAGTACCGGTTCGTGGGCAACCTTTAGTACCGGTTCATGCCACGAACCGGTACTAATGAGGCTGTGTCAGGCTGTGGTTAGGCCGGGGCCCCACGAACACCTTTAGTACCGGTTCATGGCATGAACCGGTACTAGAGTTTTTTAGTAAGCTGATTTTTAGTCCCACCTCGCGAAGAGAGAGGCATTAGGAGCGGTTTATAAGCCGTGAGTGCAGAGACGATGAAGGAGAGGCGCAACGCTCACCTGCATGTTGCTTAGCTTCAAGCCTTTCGGAATAGTATAGATTGCATGGAGCTATGTGCAGTGTAGTCTACACTATTCCGAAAGGCTTGAAGCTAATTAACGAGCATTGTGCCTCTTCTTTATTTTTAATAACTTGAACTCCGGACTTCTTGTGTTACGGCAAAAACGGGATGCACTTCGTGTACAAACTGGACAATCTCTTTCGAAGTATCAGGGCCGGTTTCGGACGAAAACTCATCTATTACACCGGCACTTCATTTTTTAAACTTATTACAACTCCAGACTTTTTTGCGTTCAGTACGCACCATTCTAAGCCACGTCATCAATTTTCAACCCTTTCTGACATCATTTGCTATTTTCATTCATTTACTGATTTGTTTTGAGAGCTAAATGACCATGAAATTGAAAATCACTACAAAATGAACTTTGAAAATGTTGGAACTTGGCATGGTATCATCATTTCACCCGCATAGCATGTGCGAAAGAGTAGAGAGGGTCACGGCAAAAACTGGATGCACTTCGTGTACAAACTGGACAATCTGTTTCGAAGTATCAGGGCCGGTTTTGGACGAGAACTCATCTGTTACACCGGCACTTCAATGTTTTTTAAACTTATTTGAACTCCAGACTTTTTGCGTTCAGTATGCAGCATTCAAAGCGACGTCATCAATTTCCAACAAGTTTTGACATCATTTGCTGTTTTTCAGTCATTTACCGATTTGTTTAGAGAGCTAAATGACCGTGAAATTGAAAATCACTACAAAATGAACTCTGAAATTTTTGAAACTTGGCATGGTATCATCATTTCACCTGCATAGCATGTGCGAAAGAGTAGAGAGGGTCACGGCAAAAACTGGACGCACTTCGTGTACAAACTGGACAATCTCTTTCGGAGTATCAGGGTTTCGGACAAGAACTCATCTGTTAGACGGGCACTTCAATGTTTTTTAAACTTATTTGAACTCCAGACTTTTTTTGCGTTCAGTATGCAGCATTCAAATCGACGTCATCAATTTCCAACAAGTTCTGACATCATTTGCTGTTTTCAGTCATTTACCGATTTGTTTAGAGAGCTAAATGACCGTGAAATTGAAAATCACTACAAAATGAACTCTGAAAATGTTGAAAACTTGGCATGGTATCATCATTTCACCCACATAGCATGTGCGCAAAAGTAGAGAGGGTCATGGTAAAAACTGGACGCACTTCGTGTACAAACTGGACATTCTCTTTTGGAGTATCAAGGTTTCGGATGAGAACTCATCTTACACGGGCACTTCAATGTTTTTTAAACTTATTTGAACTCCAGACTTTTTTGCGTTCAGTATGCAGCATTCAAAGCGACGTCATCAATTTCGAACAAGTTCTGACATCATTTGCTGTTTTTCAGTCATTTACCGACTTGTTTAGAGAGCTAAATGACCGTGAAATTAAAAATCACTACAAAATGAACTATGAAAATGTTTAGAGAGCTAAAGCAAAAATATTCACAAACAAACTAAATACAACAAAAAAACTACTCAGAAATAAATAGAAGAAAATAAATAAAATAGAAAAGAAAAAACTATATAAAAAATTACTCAAAAATAAATAGAAGAAAATAAATAATGGAGAAAAGAAAAAAAAACTATATTAAAAAATTACTCAAAAATAAATAGAAGAAAATAAATAATGCAGAAAATAAAAAAACTATATAAAAATTACTCAAAAACAAACAGAAGAAAATAAATAATGCAGAAAATAAAAAACTATAAAAAATTGTTGGGGCGCTGTCCAGTGGGCCTGCCAGACCTAGGGTCTGCAAATTCAGGCCTAAAAGGTCCAGCAGGCTCACAGGGCAGCACGCCATAGTTAGGCCCAGAAGCATGCTATATAGAGGTGTTCGAAGGAGCAACCTCGGCTGGGTTTATAAATCAGTGCGGCTGCCCTTCGCTCGGTGAGGTGGGACTAAAAATGATGCACCGCGGATGGCAGCGCAACCCTTTTAGTACCGGTTCGTGGCTCCAACCGGTACTAATTAGGGGGGGGGGCTTTAGTACCAGTTGGAGCCACGAACCGGTACTAAAGAGGGCCGCTTCCCGCCGCTTGACCTGGCCAAAATTGGCCTTTAGTACCGGTTGGTGGCTTCAACCGGTACTAAAGGCCCCTCCTGTATATATGGCACTTATGAAAAATTCAGTTTCATCCGCCGCCAGTCGTCTTCTCCAACTTCATCGCGCGACATCACCACCGCCACGCCGTCGCCCATCGCGCGCCGCCGTCGCCGCCCCCACCGCGCGCCGTCACCCCCGCCGCGCGCCGTCGTCCCCTCGCCGCCCCGTACTACGTCGTCGTCTCGATCGCGCTGGTCGGCGCCCCCGCCGCCCGTCGTCGCCGTCCCCGTCGCGTCGCCGTCTCGCGCCGCCGCCCGTAGGCCACCACCGCCCGCTCATACACACACAGACACACACACACATACACACACACACACACACAGACACATACACACACACATACAAACACACACACACATACACACACACAAACACACATATTTTTTTACTTATTGTCTGTTTTCTGTTCTTTAGACCAATGTTAGATGAATTACGTAGATAAGAATGTTAGAACGTTAATGTTAGATGAATTAGATAGAAAAGTTGTTAAATATTAATGTTAATTGTTAGATGAATTAGCTAGATATTAATTACGTATATATATGAGATTTGAACTAGTTGAATTAATATAACTAGTTTATTTTTAATAAGAAAATTAATATAACTAGTTTATTTTTATTAACAAAATTTAGGTATATATGATTATTTGAACTAGTTGAATTAATATAACTAGTTTATTTTTAGTAAATGCTTAGTTGAACTAGTTGAATTAATAGAACTAGTTTATTTTTAGTAAGAAAATTTAGGTAGATGAGATTTGATGATCTAATTACAATATTACTATATATAGCTACTTTATATATTTTAGTAAGAAAATTAATAGAACTAGTTTTTTTTAAGTAAATTCTTAGTTGAATTAGTTGAATTAATAAAACTAGTTTATTTTTAGTAAGACAATTTAGTTATATGAGATTTGATGATCTAATCAAAATATTAATATATAGAACTAGCTACCTTATTTTTAGTAAAAAATTAATAGAACTAGTTTAGTTGAATTAGTTGAATTAATTAGTTGAACTAGTTAGTTGAATTAGTTGAGCTAATTTATTTAGGTATATTTTTCGTAAGTGCTTAGTTGAATTAGTTGAATTAATAGAACTAATAAGTGTTTAATGTTTCACCTATGAACATACGAATGTCGTCTGACGACGAACACGATTTCATTATGTGCGAATACTGCGAAGACCAACGCGGCCTGTGCAGCAGAAATTTTCTAGTTGTTGATAGGTGCTTCAGCATCAAGCTGGATGAGAATTTCGAAGTGGATACAGTAAGTCACAATGACAAGTCTTTTTCGTAATTAAGCATGACTTATGTTTCATTTGCTTCAACTTATAATTTTCAATTTTCACTATTCTACTAGCGTATCCCCTGCCATGCAAGAATTTTTGTCTTGGATAAGATATGTTTCAGTCCTAACAAAACTATGGAGGTAAAAAAAGTTTACTTGAAGACCGGGCATGGTTATACCTTCAACGTCAAATTATACAATGTAGACACATACACCTATTTTGAATGCAAAACTTGGCAAGCACTAAGCAAGGCTTATGCATTTGAGCCTGATATGGTTATCACCTTTGATATTCGTCTGGAATATGATATTGAAGGTAATAGCTAGAGACATCTGGGTCGGTGTGCAGACGCCTCCAGTTCTACCATTATGTGAGTTTCTCAATCATATTTATGTCTTCGATATTGTTTATTCAAAAATAGTTGACAAGTAATTTTTATTGACAACTTATTTCCAATCAAGCAAACATGTCCGGCGCTTGGTAGACAGGACCGTCCACTGTCCCGGGGCTGAACTAAACTGCGAGGAGACAAGTCATTATGTTTCATGGATTGAGGATCTTGATGTTGTCAAGACAAATTTTTTTTTCCTGCACTTAGAAATGTTAGTACTCAAAACGTGTGACCAATAGTGTTCGTACTGAACTACGGTCACATATATTTAGGAAAGATGGTAAGATTTTTACTATTTCTCCTCAGTGCATCTTTTGCATACATTATTTTTTAAGCTAAACTTCATTGCGAAGTATGTTACTATACGATGTTCTTCAACAGGGACTCCCGATGAATGTTGTGCCTGATTGGATCGAGACTAAAGGTACCATGAATATTGTTAGCTTACGGCCAAGATATCCTACAATACACTTTAGTGCATTCAGGATTTCTAATAGCGAGGAATGCTTAATAGTAAAAGATTGGAGCAAAATTGTGAACGATCGCAGAGAAGTACTAGGGGGCAGCAATCAGAAGCGCAACCCACGATTATGAGACAGGTTCATCTGCATGCTCCAATATGATGAATCAGGAAAGCTATACATGTTCTATGCTATTTTACCTGAGAGAGAGCAGCGAGAGTGATTAACTAGTTCATGCTCTTAGTACTTGTCCTCTCATGTCCGTGTTCTTTGTCCTGAACTTAATCTCAAATAGTGATTTGCTTTTGTGGTGTTATGAACGCTTATAATATCATTACCATGTTGAACTCGATGATATCTTTGCTTCTGGTACAAGTGAATGTTTCTTCTTTAAGCTAGTATTGGTGGTGATTAGATAGAGGTAATGACTATATGATGATTAAATAGTGGTAATGACGACTATGATGATTTTTAGCTAGCTAGTATATACTGTTGTTGGTGATGATATATATGATGCAAGAGTTTTTATATTAATATGATGATGATGATGATGATGATGATGATGATGAGTTATTATATCATTTATGAAAGAAACCGCAGATTAGTTTCAACTGGATGGATCCTAGCTAAGTGATCCAGTATATGCCATATCCATATTATACTTGATCACCAGGTGATCAAGTATAATATGGATATGGCATATACTTGATCACTTAGCTAGGATCCACATCCATCCAGTCGAAACTAATCTGTGATACTTTCACCTCATGATTTAACAACTCATTATAATGTAAAACAATCACTAAATTAAATTGAAAACACAAAATTAAAGTAAAAATAAAAAATGAAACCAAAACACCCCCAAACATTTAGTACCGGTTGGTGTTACCAACTGGTACTAATGTCCTACGCGCATGTTGGGGAACGTAGCAGAAATTTAAAAAATTTCTACGCATCACCAAGATCAATCTATGTAGTCATCTAGCAACGAGGGGAAGAGGAGTTCATCTACATACCCTTGTAGATCGCGAGCGGAAGCGTTCAAGAGAACGGAGTTGATGGAGTCGTACTCGTCGTGATCCAAATCACCGATGACCGAGCACCGAACGGACGGCACCTCCGCGTTCAACACACGTACGGTTGGGAGAGACGTCTCCTCCTTCTTGATCCAGCAAGGGGAGAGGAGAGTTTGATGGAGATCCAGCAGCACGACGGCGTGGTGGTGGAAGCAGCGGGATCTCGGCAGTGCTTCGCCAAGCGCCAACAAGAGGGAGAGGTGTCACGGAGGGAGAGGGAGGCGCCAGGGACTTGGGTGCGGCTGCCCTCCCTCCCCTCCACTATATATAGGGGCCAGGGGGCGCTGGCCCCTCTAGATCCCAACTAGATGGGGGGGCGGCGGCCAAGGGGGTGGCTTGCCCCCCAAGCCAAGTGGAGGCGCCCCCACCCCTAGGGTTTCTAACCCTAGGCGCAAGGGAGGCCCAAGGGGGGCGCACCAGCCCACCAGGGGCTGGTTCCCTTCCCACTTCAGCCCATGGGCCCCTCCGGGATAGGTGGCCCCACCCGGTGGACCCCCGGGACCCTTCTGGTGGTCCCGGTACAATACCGGTGACCCCCGAAACTTTCCCGGTGGCCGAAACTGGTCTTCATATATATAAATATTTACCTCCGGACCATTCCGGAACTCCTCATGACGTCCAGGATCTCATCCGGGACTCCGAAAAACTTTCGGGTTACCACATACTAATATCTCTACAATCCTAGCGTCACCGAACCTTAAGTGTGTAGAACCTACAGGTTCGGGAACCATGCAGACATGACCGAGACAACTCTTCGACCAATAACCAACAGCGGGATCTGGATACCCATGTTGGCTCCCACATATTCCACGATGATCTCATCGGATGAACCACGATGTCGAGGATTCAATCAATCGCGTATTCAATTCCCTTTGTCAATCGGTACGTTACTTGCCCGAGATTCGATCGTCGGTATCCCAATACCTTGTTCAATCTCGTTATCAGCAAATCACTTTACTCGTTCTGTAACACATCATCCCGTGACCAACTACTTAGTCACACTGAGCTCATTATGATGATGCATTACCGAGTGGGCCCAGAGATACCTCTCCGTCATATGGAGTGACAAATCCCAGTCTCGATTCATGCCAACCCAACAGACACTTTCGGAGATACCTGTAGTGTACCTTTATAGCCACCCAGTTACATTGTGACGTTTGGCACACCCAAAGCACTCCTAAGGTATCCGGGAGTTGCACGATCTCATGGTCTAAGGAAATGATACTTGACACTTAGAAAAGCTCTAGCAAACGAACTACACGATCTTGTGCTATGCTTAGGATTGGGTCTTGTCCATCACATCATTCTCCTAATGATGTGATCCCGTTATCAATGACATCCAATGTCCATGGTCAGGAAACCGTAACCATCTATTGATCAACGAGCTAGTCAACTAAAGGCTTACTAGGGACATGTTGTGGTCTATATATTCACACATGTATTACGATTTCCGGATAACAAAATTATAGCATGAATAATAGACAATTATCATGAACAAGGAAATATAATAATAACCATTTTATTATTGCCTCTAGGGCATATTTCCAACAGCGCACCCGGGCCTGGCTCGTGCCACGTGGTGGCACTTTAGTGCCGGTTCGTGACGAACCAGTACTAAAGGGGGGACCTTTAGTCCCCACTGTTTAGTGCCGGTTGTGGAACCGGCACTAAAGGCCCTTACGAACCGGCACTAAAGGCCGGTTCTGCACTAGTGTTGCTTCCCCGAGATTCGATCGTCGGTATCTCACTACCTAGTTCAATTTCGTTACTGGCAAGTCTCTTTACTCGTTCCATAATGCAACATCCCGTAACTAACTCATTAGTCACATTGCTTGCAAGGCTTATAGTGATGTGCATTACCGAGAGGGCCCAGAGATACCTCTCCGACAATCGGAGTGACAAATCCTAATCTCGATCTATGCCAACTCAACAAACACCATCGGAGACACCTGTAGAGTATCTTTATAATCACCCAGTTACGTTGTGACGTTTGATAGCACACTAAGTGTTCCTCCAGTATTCGGGAGTTGCATAATCTCATAGTCATAGGAACATGTATAAGTTATGAAGAAAGCAATAGCAACAAACTAAACGATCATAGTGCTAAGCTAACGAATGGGTCTAGTCCATCACATCATTCTCTAATGATGTGATCCCGTTCATCAAATGACAACACATGCCCATGGCTAGGAAACTTAACCATCTTTGATTAACGAGCTAGTCAAGTAGAGGCATACTAGGGACACTCTGTTCGTCTATGTATTCACACATGTACTGAGTTTCTGGTTAATACAATTCTAGCGTGAATAATAAACATTTATCATGATATAAGGAAATATGAATAACAACTTTATTATTGCCTCTGGGGCATATTTCCTTCGACCGGTTGCGGTCGTTGCAGCGAAACCGAGCGGGTGTCACCACGCTGTATTTGCATTGATTGTGCCAGTGACAGGATCAGGGGCTAGGGCTAGGGGTCGGGAGGAAGGGGGGACGGGGTGGGGGCAGACTGAGCTTTAGTGCCGTAACTGCACCTACAGTTGTGTCAGGGACATGTGGGTCTAACAGACGGTTGGCCCACATGTCATTGACCCAACCGCAGGTGCAGTTACGGCACCGAAGCAGCGTCCGGTGAGGGCATGTGTGGTCGTGGCCTCGTGGGGGCACGTGTGCCTTCGGGAGACCGGAAGAGGAACCGTGACGGGAGACAAAAAAACAGAATGGAAGGTTGGGACGTGGGTTTTAATCGTGAAAAAATTCGATGGGATTCCTTTGATCGTGGAGCCTAGGTACAAACGAACGACTCCCGTTTTAAGAGCAATGATATGATACTTTTACAATAAGATTCGTTTATCATGGTTTAGTTGTTAATTTCCTTAAAATTCATTATTTGTTTCCTGAAAATATATTATTTGTTTCATAAAGCAAATTGTATTAATAAGAGAGATCGATTGATTTGAATAAGTTAGGAAAGTGCTGAGTTTTTTTAAAAAAGAAAAGAGTGAAGAGGGGGGGGGGGGGGTTGGGATGAAATAAAACCGAGCAAAAATAAAATCGATGTACCAAGCTACCAACTGCTACATTAAGAGTAGAGATTAGGAGTACGGATTATATGAACATGTTAAAATAATTAAGTTTGTGGCACTTTAAAAAAATCAGATCTTGAGGAAACAAGTGTGAGCAAGCACCTGTTCAAGAGCATCCCAGTTGGTGACCCATTCTCCGGTGTGAAATCCGTACGTGGCATACTTTCTTTTTCATCTACTAAGGATGTTGTTACTCATCGCTTCGCTTCAATGATTGTAGTCGTCGTTAGATGATTTACGGATCTAGATGTAATTTTTATTATTTTTGGTGTTCGTTGTACTGCCATGACTAAAAATAAATATATTGAAAGTTTTCTTGTAAAAAAAAAGAATGCCAACCGTGCATATAAATTTGTTTGGCAGACAACAGTCCAGCTCAAAAGTACCAGTACTGGCCGAAAACATAAGCACTGAAGAATTGGTCAGAAACCTAGTTACAGCCATTACGTGTTGTGCATAGCAAAAAATGATAAACACCTACCAAATATCGAATGCATACAGATCCATCAAAAGATAAACACCAACCGGTGGAATTTCGGGAGACAGCTGGAGACACATCTCCAAACGCCCTTCAACGATGGTAGACGCAACACTGAGATAGGGCTAGGCGAGAAGAACCTTATTCCATTTCCATAGAGCTGCCACCGGCTGGCGTTCCTGAGCATGACGTGTTCCCTAAGCAAATTGAAAAAAAAATACTCTCATTGCTTTGACAGATGATGGTGGACACGTATTTTGGTTTTCCTGTTAACCGAACAAACCGAACCGATGCATTTTTGTTAATAAGGTTTGGTGGCAAAATTTTATTGTGATTATTTCGATTGTTGTTTTACAGGAAACAAAACTCTAAAAACCCGAATAAGACTAAGCGAATTAACCATATGAACCGAACAACGTGGTTCAGCGTGGAGTTGTTTGCAGAAAAGAAAACTCCCAAGGACTAAACCGCCATCAGGTTTTCCAAATAAATAGCCGTCAAACCTTATCCCCTTTTCCATCCCGCACCCTCCACACGTTTCTTCTCCACGCCCCCCGCGAGTTAGCGGAATTGCCACGCGACTCCTCCCGCCGCGACCGCGATGGAGCCACCCGCACCCGGTTCAGAACCACCGGTCGAGGAGGACCGCATCCAAGAACATGACCCCAACTCCAACTCCAACGCCTCCTCCCCGGGCGCTGCTGCGCCGCCACCTCCCCCCGCGACGCCCCTCCACCTCGAGCAGGCCGGAGGCGGCGCCGATGGGTCGAGCCCCGCCACGGTGGCCGGCCCCTGGAAGGGCAAGGGAATCGCCGACATTCCTTCTCCTCCGAGCTCCGCGAGCAGCAGCAGCAGCAGCAGCTCCCTCGACTTCGGCGCGGCCTTCGGAGGCGAGGTCGGGGAGTCGAGCAAGATGGGCGGCAGAAAGGCGCGGGTGAGGTGGAGCCGCCCCGTGGTGGCGGAGACGAGGGAGGTCCCCAACGCGGCGGCGCATCCGTTGGACTTGGACCCGAAGCTGGTCGCCAGGCAGCGGTTTATCGAGCGGCTGATTGAAGCGCGGGCGGCCGTCGACAAGGAGGAGCCGTTCGACCCCAACACGGTGTTCGAGCAGATGGTGATCGAGCAGCTGATTCAAGAGCAGGCGGCCGGCGAGGAGGCGAACAGGCGACGGGAACAGCAGGCGGCCGTCGACAAGGAGAACAGGCGACGGGAACAGCAGGCGGCCGTCGACGAGGGGACCAGGCGATGGGAACAGAAGGTGAGGGCCTCTGCGACGTGCTCTTGTTGTTTCTTGGAGTTCTTGGAGCCTCTGGAGTGCGTTCTTGAGCGTTTCTTGGTTTCCTCTTGAGCAGTACAACTCGTTGCGCGCGGAAGAGGCGATGTACCAGAAGGAACAGGTATGAGCATGAATCTGGTCTTCTTGCTTGCTCGGAATTGCTTGCTGTGGTCTGTCAAAATCTTGGGGTCGGGGATGATTTAGCAGTAGAAACGAAATCTCGGGCGAATGTTGGGGACAGTTTGGCGATTAGGCATTTCCTGATTATTACTCGAGTTCTTCTTGCGGTGCGTTATCAAATTTACAGGTAGGCAAGGATCTTGTTGTGATTATTCGCGACTGTTCAAGATTTAGGTGTCCAGGCTTGTGCTAACTGATTCTTCTATTTGGTTTGGTATGATAGCATGTTTTGCACTTTTGCTGCAAGTGAAAAATGTGGGGAGATATAAGGATCATGTCTTGGCAGTGATTGCTGTCATATTTTGGCAAGAATTCTTGATGCCAAAATGTATCAGTTTCCATTGTAGATGAATGGTGTTATAGGGGAAGTTAATCTGAATGTTTGCTCGGGATTAATTGGCCAGACGTACATCATCTGTTGCCTGAAAGCCTGAAACTGGCTCCGAAGCCTCAAAACTCGATTCATATGAATAATTGGCAAGAGTAGAAAGGATTTGGATAACTCAACAATTCAATCTTGTTAGCCCTTTCACCTTTGCTAATCCGAAATGTGTGATCTTGATGCTAATTCTGTGGAGCAGGAGAAGGTTGTGGTAAAGGTGAGACCCAAGCAGGACAAACTACCGCAAGTAAAGGGGAAATCGTTGTGGAGTCGGGTCAAGAACAAGGTAGGGCCTGAATCTTGTCCACTCTTCTCACTTGTGATTCTTGGGTGGTATGACCATATGAGCATTCTTGCACTTACCTAATTTTTGTGCATAGAAAGAAGAATCAGGGGTTTTTGGTTTTTGGTTTCTGTTTGTTCATGTTAAATTCTTGGTTAGAGTGATACGCGGCATCATAGGATATAGGAGTAATCTTGGGCAAATGTTAACAGAAGTACACACGTCCTTGTTTCTCGTGGGTCTTTCCACAATCTGGCATTGTATTTTGAAGCAAATGGCTATCTTGTTGAAACTGTTGTCTGATTACTGCAATATTTTGGTAACAGAGCCTGAAGTCGAATGTATGGCTTCCTTTGTAAACAGATGCTGTTATCAGAAACTGTAATCTAGACAAACATTAGTTCAAGGCTGCATAACTGAACATAATTCCTGTAAATCATTTGCCATTTACATGCAAAATCGGCGATCACTTTAGGATTTGGTGAGAAGTTTTGTCATTTGGTAAATAGTTGGTTCAGAAGTCTCAGAATATATTTTCATGTAAATAGTTGCCCAAAATAAATAAGCTTTGGACGCACATGTTTTGTGCTCTTGCTATACATTATTGCTTTTTTCTTTTGACCGGGAAAAGGAAAAATAAATTGATTGGTTGTTTTAATTCCATTCGTTTTCTATTCCCTTATTTCTTGTTTTGAAATACTCAATCTTCTTGTTGATTCTGTACAATTGTAAGACTGGCAGGATGATGTATCGTCTTTAACTTTGTTTTCTTCATTTCCTGTCAAATAGATTTTTTGTGGAAAAGTAAGGGAAATATGTTCGGAACATGTGAAGCACCAGGTTTGTCTCCATTTTGCCTAATGGAATGTTCAAAATGGAAGTGCAAGAAAAATCAGGATCAAAGCCCTATATCACAAGATACTGTGATTAGTGGTTCCTGAATCGTACTTGTACTGTTATTGAGTTTATCATCTGTTAATAGATAGTATCTTCTTGTCTTCTTGCGCGTGTATCACCTCCACCTCCCCGCGCGACGCCCCTCCACCTCGACCAGGCCGGAGGCGGCGCCGACGGGTCGACCTCCGCCACGGTGGTGGACCCGCGGAAGGGCAAGGAGACGCTGCTGCCCAGGGACATTCCTCCTCCTCCGAGCCCCACGGACTACGCCGGCGGCGGCGCCGATGGGTCGAGCTCCGCCGCGGCGTGGGTCCAAAGGAAGGGCAGGCTGGCCGCCGTTCCCTTTCCGGCACCTTTTCCCCCAAGTTCCGCGGGCAGCATCCCCGACTTCGGAGCCGGGGGGTCAAGCTCCTCGGCGGGGAGGAGGATGGTGGTGCCGAGGGACGCGACGCTGCCGTTCGACTACACGCGGGTGTTCCAGCAGGCGGTACGAGAGGGGCAGTCGGTTATCATCGAGGAGGAGCAGGTGATGGGCGTTCGCGATGTTGTTTCTTGGAGTTCTTGGAGTTCCTGGAGTGCGTTCTTGAGCGTTTCTTGGTTTCTTCTCGAGCAGGTGGAATCGCCGCACGCCAAAGACGCAGTCCCGGGAAAGGAAAAGGTAATAGCCTGAATCTGGTCTTCTTGCTTGCTCGCTTGTGATTTGGAGTATGGAACTGTGACCATTTTCTTGTTCGGGGTGTGGAACTGTGATCTCTTTAAGTTTGTTGAAATCTTGGGGATGATTTAGAGTAATACACGCGCAATCTTGGGCAAATGTTGGGGACAGTTTGATTAGGTATTTCATGATTATGACTCGGGGTGCTTCTTGCGGTGCAGTATGAATTTAGAGATGGACGAGGATCTTGTTGTGATTATTCGAAACTGTTCAAGATTTAGGTGTCCAGTCTTGTGCTTGTTGACTCTTCTATCCAGTGTGATGACATATTTTGCTGCAAGTGGAAAATGTGGGGAGATTTGAGGATCATGTTGTGGCAGTGGTTGCTGTGATACTTTGGCAAGAAATCCTGAAGCCAAATTGAATCAGTTTTCGGTATAAATGAATCGTATTATAGGAGAAGTTAATCTGAATGCTTGCACTGATTACTTAACTTGATGTACATTATCTAGATCCTCGGCCACTTTTATGCAAAAGTGTTTGATTTCTTACTCCACCCTGGAGTTTGGTCGAGAAGTTTTGGCCTTTGGCCATCTGTTACCTGAAAGTTTGAATCTGACAACGAAGCCTCGGAAGTCGAAATTTAGTTCATATAAAAATCGGCAAGAGTATAGAGGATTTGGACACCTCCACATTTTTCAATCATGTTAGTCCTTACACCTTGCTAATAGTACAAAATGCGTGAATCCTGATGCTAACTCTGTGGAGTAGGAGAAACTACGACAAGTCAAGGTGAGACCCAGGCCTGAAAAGGGGAAATCACCCTGGAGCTGGCTCAAGAACAAGGTATGACCTGAATCTTATTTAATCTTCGCACTTGTGATTCTTGGGTGGTATGACCATATGATCATTCTTGTACTTACCTATTTTAAGTGCATAGAAACTGGAATTGGGATTCTTGATTTCTGTTTGTTTCATGTTAATTCTGGACCTGTTAGTTTAATCAAGGCGGTTTGAGCATCATGTGGCGTCCTAGAGTAGAGGAGGAATCTAGGGCAAATGTTGGCGGCAGTACACACGTCCTTGTTGCTTGTGGGCCTTTCCGAAATCTGGCATCGTATTTTGAAGCGGATGGCTATTTTGTTGAAATTGCTGTCTGTAAAATTTCTGGAAATCTGGAGGTCATGTCCTGATTACTGCAATATTTCCGTAACAGGCTGAAGTTGAATGTGCAATCTTCCTTCGTAAACAAATATTGCTATCAGAAGATTTAGTCTAGACATTAGTTCAAGACTGCATAACCAAACATAATTTCTGTAAATCCTTTGTCATTTACATGCAAAATCTCTGACCACTTCAGGATTTGGTTGAGAAGTTTCGCCATAGGGTTGATTGGTACCTCGAACTCTTTCAGAAACCTCAGAATATAATTTCATTTAATAGTTGTCGAAAATAAAGAGCTTTGGACTTGAACGTTTGTGGTCTTCCTACATTCTTGTTTTTTTTACTGGGAAAAGGAAAATGCTCGGCTTCTTGTTGATTTTGTACAATTGTAAGACTGGCAGGATGTATGGACTTTAACTTCGTTTTCTTCATTTCTTGTCAAATAGATTTTTTGTAGAGAAGGAAGGCAAATATGTTCGGAACATGTCCAGCACCAGGTTTGTCTCCATTTTGCCTACTGTGATGTTCAAATTTGAAGTGCGTGAAATTACAGGATGATGTCCTAGATCACAAGATACTTTGATTCATGGTTCCATATGATGAACTGTTCAGAAGGATTATTTTCTCTTTTATGGATAAAATTGTATGTTAACTCTTGGTTGTGATAGTTTGATGGAAGCTGAATCGTACTTGTACTGTTGTTGAGTTTATCAGACAATAACATATATGTTCTTCTTTTCTTACTGAACAGCAATAGATCAATACTGGTGATGGGATTATATATGATAGTGGTTTCAAAAACCAAAAATTGGAATAAAAACAAACTTCCCATCACATTTTTAGATATGTTCTTTCCATGTTCTACTCTGTAATTTAAATTCTCGTATTTGTGTGGTTGTTGCAGACACAACCCATCTCCGAAGTAAGGAATCGTTATATGGTTTCTTCTAATGGGATGAACAGTCTTGATGGCTATTCAGAATTTAGACCGGTGATTGGAGATGGGGAGTGTTTCTACAGGAGCTTCATATTTTCCTACCTAGTAATTGCCCTCCTCTCTTTTTCTTAGCATATGATGTAGGTTTAGTTAGTTAACTTTCTCTGTTTATGCGAATGTACAACAGGAGCAAGTTGTTGATAGGCCGGACACAGATGAGGAACGCCGTTTCCTTGATGTTGTTGAAACAGCGTCTGCACGACATGCAGATCTTCGATGGAACTCTAAGTTTCCCAGGAGCAGCAGAGTAAGTTCTCGCCTTCTCCATATTTGTTCTTTCTTGGATAAACATGTTTGCAATTGCAAGGGATGATGATTCTCTTCAGGTTACAAAGTACACTTCAAGCAGCATCTGGCATCTCACTCTCTTTGTTTGTCATTTGCAGGAGATGCACAATTGCTTAACAGTAGTGGCATGCCGTCACAGTTTTAGACAATGTTGGCACAAACTCAAATTTGAAGCTTATTGTGAAGTTAACAACCTGATTGTAACAATGGCCTTAAGAGAAATTTACTTGCAAAGGAAGAACCGCAATATAATGGGGAAATAACATAATTTTATGCTTGTTTGAGCACTGCAACAATGCACACCTTCTGGTTATTATTGTACAGCCACCTCACTGTTCTGTTACTATGCTATAGTATATGTGCAATGACTGAAGCTTCTCAGGGAGTTGTCTTAGCTGTGTTCTTTAATATGCTGCTATTGGTCAGTATTCTGTATGTATTATTTGTAGTGGTATGATTTTCAACTGTGAATAATTGAGTTGCTGATTCTTTCAGGCATTTAAGAAGCTGCTTGAGAAAGTAAAGAGATGGAAGAACACGGAATCAAGTAGCAGGTTTTTGATTCTCTTGGTTTTCTGCAATTCCATCAAAGTATTATAGATGAATGCATTCTATCTCACTGACATAATATGTGCCATTTTTAGTTGCCGTAAAGAGGAACTTCTCAAGTTCTTCAGCACATATGATAAGACGCAAGACAGTGAGAAAAAACACCCTTGAACTTACATTTCCTTCTGTTCATCGTAATTCATGTTTCTGACACATTTTATTGGTTAGTTTTTGCTTTCCTCAGATTACTAGTAGCTATCCAGATATGCTCGCACAGTGCAGAGTATGTACCGCATATACCAGATGTCGCCAGTGGAGTTTACAGTCTGAAAGTTGTCAGTATCAGCATCCCTTTCCTTACATTAACTCGTGCTGAATTTCCAGTGCATCCATTGTTGGATACACGGCACTCATTTTACCTGACTTCTTGTTGCACAAACAGTGGTGCTTTCTGTACGTCACTCCAGCTCGTGTGGAATCGGAAGGTCTTATGATGAGGGCCTTGGCCAGCGCGCTTGACGTAACCCTCATAGTGGAAACATTCCAAGGAGGATATGCTCGAGATATCTACACTAGTCCTGGAGTTCCCCGTCCGGCTGTGACCCTGCTGTACAATGGTAATCACTACGAGATCATCTACCCGCGCGCTCCTCCTTCCGAGAGTTCAAGTCATCAGGCTTCCTAGATAGAACATCCTGGTGATCAGAGTTCAATTCAACAGACTTCCTAGAGAGAACATCCAGCTGACCAGAGTTCAAGTCAACAGATTCCTCTGGATTAAAGTTGTGTTGGGCTGCTGCCGTTGAATGAGAGTGTTGCTGAGTTTAGTTGTAGAGTAGATCCACCGATGAAGTTGGGGTAGGCATAGCATATACTTTTGCATTCTTCTTCTGTTGGCTGGTATACGAGTGAATGTTCTGTGATCGCATTCGAACTTCTTAATTGTGTTTTTGAAATTTGAACATGGGCATGATATCGGCTGGTCTTTTTTGTATGTTCTGGAAGACACAAATATTGCTCTTGTTTGGACATGTCTCTTTGGTGGCTTGCCGTTTTGTTTGCAGCAATGTGGATGATGAAAATATCCTAGTTTTCTCATTTATATTAGTCACTTAAACAAGGCTGGGTTAAGTTGAGTTGTTCTGCTGCTGATGGCAATACAAGCCTATAGATCTCACATGCAGAAATTCAACAGATTTTGCTAGGTTAATGTTGAGTTGGGGCTGCTGCCTACCCACCAATACAGTAATGAAGCAGAGATACTTGTGCATTCTTTCTTCTGTTGGCACAGTACATAGTGCTGGTGCCACTGGATTGATCAGTTGGCAATATACAGGGATGAATACAACCGTTTAATTAGTTTCTGTGATTGGTTTATTTGCGATTCTTTCTATCTCTGTTGGTTACCCTTCTTGTGTCTGAACCTGTACGATAATCCAATATATTTTCCAGGAATGGCTTGGGAACCTGTTTGAGTCACAACTTGGTGCCCTTTTTTTTGGCTTTACATTGTGATGTAATCCAATATATTTTCTATCTCTGCTGGTTACCCTGCTTGTATCATCCACGGCAGACATCAACATTCAGACGACGACGGAAGAGAAGAAGAAGGAAAATGGATCAACTGTATTGGCACCAGACATCAATACCTGGAGGCTTCAGACCTGCTGCAGTCTTGAGATAAATTCATCTTCAGATTGGATTGGATCCAAGTGAAAGGATTCGAGATGTCATTTACAGAGCGGGACAGCTTCCTGAAGAGCATACGTTCCACAATATCATTGCTCATCTTCCTAGTTCTGATCCCCGTTGGAAGAAACTACTGGGATAGAGCAACTTTTTCTATACCATACGACCTTTTCACTAGTTGGATAAATTGCATCAAATCGAAGTGACTGAACCACACACGGACAAGAAAGATCTCTGAACTGTGATACAATCAAAAGCTACATCAAGGACATGGTTGGTTGCTCGCATCCCCCCATGCAGCCTCCGGGAGACCAAATTCGCCCGTTTGGTTAGCTGGGTTGCATTGAAATTTTCGCCCGCACGAACCTCAAAGCACCGCTCGCCAGCCCTGGAGAAACCCCTGAATCGGCAGGGAGCCAAGCTCTCCATGTGCATGGAGGGGAACGTGGCGTCAAACTTGTGCGAGCAAAGAGATGGCGCGAGCTCGCGCGCGTCCCCAAAAAATTGGTGGGAGTAATTTCGTCACCTCTCGCCAATTGCCTCCGCCTGGTTACCCCTCCCCCCTTCGGCTCACCGCCTTAACCTCCCCACCATCCCCCTTGCCCCCATTTGAGCTCTCCGCCCTAGGAAGCTTCCTCCTCCGACAAGTAGGTAAGCGGCGCCATCTTCTCAGGCCAGCGGCAACACTTCTTCATCCTCTTCTTCGAGTTGTTCAATGCCTCCTCCCTGCTCCTCCAGTTGCGGTAAGTAACATCACACCCTACTTGTTGTAGCCTAGATCTATGAGCATGTGCTAAATTAGATTAGATGTGCTAGTAGTAGGGTAAGTTATGCAAGTATTTCTTCATTAATGTTTTGTGAGGATGTGGTAGATCAGTTGGTAGCGGTGTCATTTTGGTTTATGATAGGTTTTGCTTGTTGGTAGTGATGATTTCATTGTGTTGTGTTATATCAATGTTTATGTGCTAGTATTACATGTTTTCCAAGTCGGCTTTCATGCTAGTATGGTATATTTGGTTGTGTGTTGAGCTTCATGACCTATGCATGTTAGTGTGGTATAGATTTGGTAGTGTCTTGAGATTCATGATCAGTTTATGTTAGTATGGTAGATTTAGTAGTGTGTTCAGCTTAATGACCAGTGCATGCTAGCGTGGTAGATATATTGTTCTTGTTCGATTAGTTCTGTTACTAACCATTGTAGGCAATGACCGAGGAAGAGTATAGTCAGGCCCTTATTTTGTCGGACACCAAACAAACCTTTGCCTCCTATGTTGAGGATAGTCGCCGTTAGCTCAAGATGCAAAGGTGTTTGAGAGGCCTCGCGTGTGTCCTTTAGTGGTGGCGATACATGTGGCTGGTACTAAGGCGGCCATTAAGTCTGCCAAGGCATGGTTGAGGGGGTCAATGAAGGGGAATGCAATGAAATGAGATCCTTACATGTCCACCTTTGTCATGTACAAGATGTTTGATATCATCGTGAGAGAAGTGAGGACTGATAAGGGCGTCAAGGAGGTGCACCTGAACATTGTTGCCAAGATGGTCTTTGAGTTCTGTGACATAGAGTTACCTCAACACAGGTGTACAACCATCTTTTGGAAGTGGAGAGCGAGATGGATCCAAGTGTCAAAGCTTAGAGACCTTAGCGGTGCGCAATGTGATTAGGATACCTTCACCATTCTATTGAAAGCGAAGCACTACCAAGGCCACATCGCAGTTAGCTAACCTATAACTTGTTTCACTCGATCTAGCATACCAATCACAAAATAATAGTGTTGCCTTTCATTCTTAGGATCACCCCAAGGATGTTGAGTACCTCAACAAGCCCATCCAGAACTACTCTCGGGTGCAGACCATCTTCTCCTGGGGTCAGACTACAGGCAAGCATGCCATGGGATCTAGTGAGCCTCTCGATACACCCGCAATTGAGTACCTAGACACCCAGGAGTCGGATACCATCATCCTTGATAACCTTGACAAGCCTGCTAATCATGCTCCCTACTTCTGAGAGGAAGATGTGTGCCTTGAGGGACAAGGAGCTGAGTGTCTTTAGTAGCATGATTGAGGCGGTCAAGGAGGTGGCCACCAGGGACAACAAGCCTATCGACGTGCCCCCTTCCCTCTACAATGTTGTCATGTGCAACATTGGGTTTAATGAGGAGGCTCTGATGGTCATTCTTAGCCACCTCCTAGGCAACATGGCACATGGTCTTGGATTTGTTGGCATGGAAGTGCGGCACTGGACGATCTTGCTTTAGGACCTGGCTGAGCAAGCACTACTACGTATAGTGCAAGAGTCTTCGGGGTAGTGGCATGATGGTCTACATTTTGTGGTAGCTAGGGCTTGAAACTATTGATGGCCTGTATATTTTGATGAGGTGGTAGATACAAACCCCTGAGATGGTGAACTTGTTGTGGTAGGATTACACCATCTTTTTGATGTGGTGATGACACCATAGTAAGTAGGATGAGCTTGTGATACTTTTAGGTATATGAATCATGCATGCTTATCTTGCTTCTATTTCATATATCCTGCTTGTTTAAATCTTGTTCTTCTGTCTCAATAGATGAAGTGGTACATGGTTTACTCATGGAGGGTTCCAGGAGTCTACGATTCACGACAGGCATGCCATGAACATATGAATGGTTACAAAACAGCTGCTATATAGGGTTTCAGACTAAGAGGATGTATAGGATGATTACTCCAAGTTCACCAGCAAACAGAAGATCATTCATGGAGTAGGCAAGGGTGTAGGTCAAATCGGGTTAAGTGGGCTGAAGAACTTCATAATCTTTGTCCAATTCATCGTCATTGTGTTTTTTCTCAATCTGTGTATTTTAAAACCGAACCGGAAAATCATTACCAAAAATAAACTGATCAAACCGATTTTACGGTTTTTATGGTTTCCGGTTTTCAGCATGGTATGAAATTTCCTTACCGTTTTGAAATTTGTTTTTTGTATATACCAAAAACCAAACAGTTAACCAAATTAATCAAAGTAAAAAATATTTATATTCCTTGAGCAAACAACCATACATGCATGCCCAGACACACTCTTTTATATACCTCACATCTACTCTTCATCGGGTCAGTAAGTGAGGTTGTACTGAAGTTGTTGTCATGGTTCATATACACTGACTGGCCGGTGAACCAAAGTTGTTGTGACCGCACTGCATTAAAGATTAAAAGGAGTTGTGACCTGCTCACTCATGAGCATGGAAAAGTTAATGGGTGGACCAAAGGCTTGCAACGTAGTCATTTTTCTTGTATGGAAGTCAGATTCCTTGCTTAGCATATCCATTTTGCTTGTAACAGTCATTTTTCGCTCAAAAGAAAAATATATGCTAAGCACGTTCCTAAACAAAAGCAAAGTATGCATTGCACATTTGCATGCACGACCACCATAAAGGCTTGAATCCACGCATGCATATATACTTGTACATAGTTATATATTGTTTGTCTAAGAAAGTATGTCTTTTGAGTCATTAAACTTATAAACTATTATTATGTCATTTTCAGGTTATTATAGTATATATACCAAAATAATTTGGTATATACCAAAACTGAACCGCATTTTAGTTTCGTACCGTGTTTAGCGGAGTATCAATACCGTACAAACTGAAAAAAAACATATAAAATCGAACCATATAAACTGAATGCACAGAATTAGGCTTTGTTGTTATGTTGTGATCATATGTAATTTACAATGACAACACTGGCCAGAGTTGTAGCTGGCAAGCTCGCCACATTGAGGTGCAAGGTGACCACATTGGGGGGGGGGGGGGGGGGGGGGGGGGTGGTTGCAAGGTAACCACATCGAGACGAATGTGCGCAACCAAACACGGTGTATTGCAGAACATGGCTCAGAGACTGCATTACGCCAACCAGGCTGCATTGGGCCACACATGCAAGATGCCCAAAAACCATGCGAACAACCAAACACGTCCCAAAATTCTTTGAAGCCGTTGTCTTGTCTGTAGCTTCATTTTTTTTTCTACCATCATTTTCCCGTGAACCTCTTGCTAAAAAGCCTCAGAAGACCAAACTTGGACAAGCTGCACTTACCAAGTGTGTGTTGGAAAGCCGTATGAGTCGCCAACCAACAGGTGAGAATTCAAGACCAATGACTGTTCTTGGGGACACAATCCTAATGCAGGTTGTCTGAGTTGTTGCTTTGATTCCGTATTGTCAGAGACGAAAACCGGGAACGAAAAAAGGAAATGAAACAGGTGAACCACTAAACAAACCAAATTTGACCTCACACGTGCTCACCACCGCCTTGCAGGCCGACACACACCAGATATAGAGCCAATGATCCAAGGGACAAAAACATCACATGCTCCTCGATCTGCGCCATGTCGATCACGATGACCACACCAAGATTGGAATAGAGCCGTGAGAGATTTATTCTATGTGATGTTGCCTTCACCACCAAGACACCACCACTAAGGTCTAAGGACGGATAAAACAAACATGAAAAGAAAAACTTGGAGTATACTTCGACATTTGTCGTCAGTTCCCCGCTTGTTGGTGCAGACGTAGCCATTGAAGACGAGGGGGGCCAACGAAACACACGATCTAGAAGATGGATCTTCATTTTCTCCAATGGCCAGGATTTACATGGGTGAACTCCTCACTCACTCGTTTCTGTGATGTTGTTTTGTTATTGAGAAGAAAGAAATGAAGAATATGGTCAAAGGTGATACTCTACTCCCAAGCTCAAATGCGCCCGTCATGGACAGTAAAACCCAAAAAATAGTAAAAGAAAATCCCTCTGATCCTTATTATTTAGCACTGAAATACGTCTATACAAATCTGTTTGAGCGACAATTAATATGGATATGAGAGAGTATTAAAAAAAATCCTGATTTTTGTTGCCAACAAACATGGCTTACAATTCTACCTACGCGCAAAATTCCATGAAGGAATAACATTTGTGCGGGTCTAGATGAGAAAAACAAAAACAATGCTTCAAAATACTTTCAAAATATTATCTCTGTCCCAATTTTTTTGTCTTTGATTTGTCTAGATACGGATGTATCTAACACTAAAACATGACTAGATACATCTGTATCTGTATGTAGACAAATTTAAGACAAGAATTTTAAGATGAGTATCACATCACATTTATGCATTCTACCGGGAGTTGTTGGCCTTGGGTGAACGCGGGGGTGCCACCATTGCCAACTCTGCATGGGCAGCAGGCAGCAAGGTCACCGTAGCCAAAAACGAGTGGCTAACTACACCATTCTCCATGGTAGAGCTGGAATCTGCACTTAGCGCCACTCGTACAAATACCGCTCCAGGGCCGGACGGTTTCCCGGCCATGTTTTACAAGAAATTTTGGTCGTTGGTAGGCCGACAAATGTTTGAGCTGTTAGACGACTTCACGAGAGGGAAAGTTGATATCAAACGTCTGAATTATGGCATCATTACTCTTCTTCCTAAGACTCCAGGGGCGGAGCTTATCAAGCAGTTTCGACCCATTGCCTTGATCAATGTCGGATTCCGGTTACTTGTCAAGGGGTTTGCCACCCGCCCCTCTCCGGTTGCAAACCGGGTCATTAGTCAAAGACAATCGGCCTTTATCTGAGGAAGGAGCATGCTCGAAGGAATTTATGTGCTTTATGAGGTCTTACACATAGTCTCCCAAAAAAAGGAGGACTTCTTAATCTTGAAATTAGATTTTGAGAAAACTTACGACTGCGTTAAATGGTAGTTCCTGAAAGAAGTTGCGAGACTGAAAGGATTTTCACCGTTGTGGGTGAGCTGGATCATGCAGATGATCCGATGGTGGTCAAACAACCATCACCATCAATGGGGAGTCGGCGCCCTATTTTTGAAATTCTACAGGGGTCAGGCAAGGTGACCCCATATCCCCGCTGCTTTTCAACATAGTGGTCGAGGCTTGGCAGTCATTCTAGAGGGAGCTACGAAGGCTGGCCACATTCAGGGAGTATTCCCGGACCTTAGTGAAGGGGGAATCACTCACCTACGATATGCCAACGACACGTTGATTATCATTAAGAATGACCCCGCTAGCCAGGTGAACCTGAAGTTTCTTCTCATGTGTTTCGAGTCTATGTTTGGCCTTAAAATCAACTATGATAAAAGTGAGGCATTTGTTACCAAAGGGAGTCTAGAGGACCGCCTCAGGGCTGCACACATTATGAACTGCATACTTGGCACTTTGCCAATTAAATACATGGGCATGCGACTAGCAAACAAGCATTTGACCATCGAGGATTTCCTCTTTATTACTGACAGAGTGGCCAAGTGAGTGGAGCCTTGGGTGGGAGAATACCAGTCAACGGGTGGCAAAACAACTCTAATCAATTCCTGTTTGTCTAGCCTACCAATGTTTACCATGGGTTTCTTTTTAACCAAGATGGAGTTCATGCGAAGTTTGATACGGTGTGTTCCTGGTCCTTTTGAGGTAAAGAACTCGGAAAGCAGAAGTATCACATGGTTCATTGGAGTACGATCTATGACCAAAGGAGGTTGGGGGCATTGGTATTGTGAATACCAAACACATGAACTGGTGCCTGATGACTAAGTGGGCTTGGAAAATGCTTACTAGACAAGGTGGCCTGTGGTCGGATATTATTCGACACAAATATTTACAGCATGCTCCGTTATCAACGGCTTCATGTAGAAACGGATCACAGTTTTGGAAGGCAATAGTAAAGATCAGACACTTGTTGTGAGTCGGTGTGATTCACTCTATTGGTAATGGCAAGTCTACCATCTTTGGTTTAGATGTGTGGTTAGGCCCAGACCCACTTGCAACAAGTTTCCCCGGCTATTTGCTATTACCACACTCTTGAATGCACTAGTCAACGACAATTGGAGGAATGGACAGTGGTGTCCACAATTCCGCCGCTCTCTTGGACCGCTACAAGTTGAAGAATGGGACCAATTTGTGATCTTATTATGAATCATCTCCCCCACTACGGAGCCGGACACCTTTCGGTGGAAACTAGAACCTTCCGGTCAGTTCACGACTAGCTCCTTGTACCATGCCTTGCACAATGGCGCTGCACCTTTGCAAGCAATGGATATCTGAAAGGCACGCATCCCAATAGAAGTAAAAAAAAATCTTATGGCAGTTGATGTGAAACAGGCTCCCTATAGTTGTTCAAGTCAAAAAACGATACGGCCCAGGGGATGGCCGGTGTCCCCTATCACTAGTAGAAAACAGGGCTTTGGTTCAGGCCGGGTCAGCCCATTAGTCCCGGTTCAGTCCAGAACCGGGACCAATGGCATTGGTCCCGGTTCGTGAGCCCAGGGGGCCGGCCGGGCCACGTAGGCCATTGGTCCCGGTTCATATGGACCTTTTGGTCCCGGTTGGTGGGATGAACCGGGACCAATGGGCCTCGCTCCTGGCCCACCATCATTGGTCCCGGTTGGTGGCTTGAACCGGGACCAAAGGCTCCCCTTTAGTCCCGGCTCATGTCACCAACCGGGACCAATGAGGTGCCTATATATACCCCTCGCTCGCGAGTAGAGCACCTCAGTGCTCTGTTTTTCTCTGACCGAGGGGGAGAGGGCTTGGTGGTGCTCTAGCTCACCTCCTATGCACACAAAGTGTTCGATGGAATGCCCGAGCCACACTACTTAAGCTTTCTCCTCTCCAAGCTCGACCTCCAAGCTCCATTTTCCATAATATTTGTCTAGGTTTAGCGGTCCGTCACGCCCCGTCCCCGTCTTCACCGCCGTCGATCACCCGCGCCGAGCTCATCGCCGGCACCACCGTGGTGAGCCTCTTGTTTTATCTTCTTTCTGAAAGGAAAAAAATATTCTTACTTGTATGTTTACATAGATACTTGTATTATTTTCTTACTTTTATTATTGCATCTTATATAGTGCGATGGTTTTGGTATCCGCCCCCGTCGGCCCTCGTCCTGTCTATGATTCGGATGTGGTATATATATTATCTTTATAATTATTGGTTCATTTATTGTTTATGAAAATTATGCCGACCAACGTGACATAGATTTTATTTATGTAGGATGTATGTGAACCGGAAATGCCAACCGACCCTATTGTCGAGAAGTTAAATTTAGTTGAAGAAGAAAACAATTTGTTGAAGGAAAAAATAAAAAAAATTGAGGAGGAGAAGATGATATTGGAGTTGCATGTTGCGGATGTCGTCGATGATCACAAGATCAAGATGGATGCAATGCGCTTGAAGATTAGAAAGATTAGAAAATATGCCATTCATACCGAGGCTTGGTATCATTATGCCGTTGGATCAATTGTTACCTTGGTTGCGATTATGATCGCATTTGTTTTCGCATTGAAATGTTTTACATAGTTTCAATGTATGGTTTAATTAATTAGATGCTCTGGAGAGCTATATGTTGTTAGATGAGAACTATGTATGCACTTTGGTTTTAATGTGATGATGAACTTCTATTAATTTGGACACTTAATTATATATAATGCACGCAGATGAACCGGCAATGGATGTACGGTGACAGACACACCCGCGAGTACATTAAGGGCGTGCATGAGTTTCTCGATGCGGCTGAGGCAAACAAGCATAATGGTTTTATGTGTTGTCCATGCACTGAATGTGGGAATACGAGGTCTTACTCTAACCGGAAATTCTTCACTCCCACCTGCTTTACAAGGGTTTCATGCCACACTATAATGTTTGGACGAGGCACGGAGAAATAGGGGTTATGATGGAAGACGGCGAAGAAGAAGAGTACGATGACAACTATGTGCCTCCTGAATACGGTGATGCTCCAACGGGGGGAGCTGGTGAAGATCAAGAGGAACCAGACGATGTGCCCAATGATGCTGCAACGGGTGAAGCTGCTGAAGATCAAGAGGAACCAGACGATGTGCCCGATGATGTGATCTCCACCGGGTCATTGTCGATGCAAGGACGCAATGCGAAAGTCAAAAGGAGAAGCTGAAGTTCGATCGCATGTTAGAGGATCACAAAAAAGGGTTATACCCCAATTGCGAAGATGGCAACACAAAGCTCGGTACCGTACTGGAATTGCTGCAGTGGAAGGCAGAGAATGCTGTGGCTGACAAAGGATTTGAGAAGCTACTGAAAATATTGAAGAAGAAGCTTCCAAAGGATAACGAATTACCCGACAGTACATACGCAGCAAAGAAGGTCGTATGCCCTCTAGGATTGGAGGTGGAGAAGATACATGCATGCCCTAATGACTGCATCCTCTACCGCGGTGCATACAAGGATCTGAACACATGCCCGGTATGCGGTGCATTGCGGTATAAGATCAGACGAGATGACCCTGGTGATGTTGACGGCAAGCCCCCCAGGAAGAGGGTTCCTGCGAAGGTGATGTGGTATGCTCCTATAATACCACGATTGAAACGTCTGTTCAGAGACGAAGAGCATGCCAAGTTGATGCGATGGCACAGTGAGAATCGAAAGAAAGATGGGAAGTTGAGAGCACCCGCTGACGGGTTGCAGTGGAGAAAAATCGAGAGAAAGTACTGGGATGAGTTTGCAAAGGACCCAAGGAATGTATGGTTTGCTTTAAGCGCGTATGGCATTAATCCTTTCGGGGAGCAGAGTAGCAATCACAGCACCTGGCCCGTGACTCTATGTATGTATAACCTTCCTCCTTGGATGTGCATGAAGCGGAAGTTCATTATGATGCCAGTTCTCATCCAAGGCCCTAAGCAACCCGGCAACAAAATTGATGTGTACCTAAGGCCATTAGTTGAAGAACTTTTACAGCTGCGGAATGGAAATAGTGTACGTATGTGGGATGAGCACAGATAGGAGGAATTTAACCTTAAGGTGTTGCTGTTCATGACCATCAATAATTGGCCCGCTCTCAGTAACCTTTCAGGACAGACAAACAAAGGATACCACACATGCATGCACTGTTTAGATGACACTGAAAGTATATACCTGGACAAATGCAGGAAGAATGTGTACCTGGGCCATCGTCGATTTCTTCCGACCAACCATCAATGTCGAAAGAAAGGTAAGCATTTCAAAGGCGAGGCAGATCACTGGAAGAAGCCCGCCATGCGCACCGGTGATCATGTGCTTGCTATGGTCAATGATTTACACTACGTAATCTTTGGAAAGGGTCCCGGTGGATTAGCTGTTCCGAATTACGCTGAGGGACACGCACCCATGTGGAAGAAGAAATCTATATTTTGGGACCTACCCTACTGGAAAGACCTAGAGGTCCGCTCCTCAATCGACGTGATGCACGTGACGAAGAACCTTTGCGTGAACCTGCTAGGCTTCTTGGGCGTGTATGGGAAGACAAAAGATACACCTGAGGCATGGGAGGACCTGCAACATTTGCACGAAAAAGACGGCATGCCTCCGAAGCAGTATAAAGGTCCTGCCAGCTACGCTCTTACGAAAGAAGAGAAAGAAATCTTCTTTGAATGCCTGCTCAGTATGAAGGTCACGACTGGCTTCTCGTCGAATATAAAGGGAATAATAAATATGCTAGAGAAAAAGTTTCAGGACCTAAAGTCTCATGACTGCCACGTGATTATGACGCAACTGCTTCTGGTTGCATTGAGGGGGCTTCTACTGAAAAATGTCCGATTAGCCATTGTGAAACTATGTGCATTCCTCAATGCAATCTCTTAGAAGGTGATCGATCCAGAAATCGTACCAAGGCTAAGGAGTGATGTGGCGCAATGTCTTGTCAGTTTCGAGCTGGTGTTCCCACCATCCTTCTTCAATATCATGACGCACGTCCTAGTTCATCTAGTCGACGAGATTGTCATCCTGGGGCCCGTATTTCTACACAATATGTTCCCCTTTGAGAGGTTCATGGGAGTCCTAAAGAAATATGTCCGTAACCGCGCTAGGACAGAAGGAAGCATCTCCATGGGCCATCAAACAGAGGATGTTATCGGGTTTTGTGTTGACTTCATTCCTGACCTTAAGAAGATAGGTCTCCCTAAATCGCGGTATGAGGGGAGACTGACCAGAAAAGGCACTCTTGGAAGAGACTCAATAATATGCAGGGACGGATATTCTTGGTCTCAAGCGAACTACACAGTTCTACAGAACTCTACCTTGGTGACCCCGTATGTCGATGAACACAAGAACAGTCTATGCTCCAAACACCCGGAGCAGTGCGACGACTGGATTACATGTGAACACATCAGGACTTTCAACAGTTGGTTGGAAACACGTCTCAGAGGTGACAACACTGTTTGTGATGAGTTGTACTTGTTGTCTAGGGGACCATCTTTGACTGTATTGACTTATAAAGGATACGAGATAAATGGGAATACATTTTACACGATCGCCCAAGATCAAAAGAGCACCAACCAAAACAACGGTGTCCGCTTTGATGCAGCAACCGAGAGCGGAAAGGACACATATTATGGTTACATAGTGGACATATGGGAACTTGACTATGGACCTGATTTTAAGGTCCCTTTGTTTAAGTGCAAATGGGTCAATCTGTTAGGCGGCGGGGTACAGGTAGACCCACAGTACGGAATGACAACAGTGGATCTGAAAAATCTTGGGTACACTGACGAACCGTTCGTCCTAGCCAATGATGTGGCACAGGTTATCTATGTGAAGGACATGTCTACCAAACCGAGAAAAAGAAAAGATAAGGAAGCGAATACATCATACGATGAGCCAAAGCGCCACATAGTTCTTTCAGGAAAAAGGGACATCCTGGGAGTGGACGGCAAGACAGACATGTCTAAAGATTATGAAAAGTTTCATAAAATTCCTCCCTTCAATGTCAAGGCTGACCTAAGCATCCTGATAAACAATGAAGATTATCCATGGTTACGGCGCAATAAGCAAATGACACAAGCGAAGAAAAAGTGAAGACTTTCTCCCGCAACTATTATGATGATACCATGCCAACTTTGTAACACATGAACATGCTACCATTGTCCGTTTTGTACATGCACATGCTATGTGGGTGAAATTATGATACCATGCCAACTTTCAACTTTCTCAGAGTTCATTTGAAATGCTTTCATGTCTTATGGTTCGGCCCTCGTAATACCATGACCATTAGTCCCTGGCCCATGCCAACTTTCAACTTTCTAAAACTAATGGCACTAACAGAAAGTTTATAATTTTGCTCCTCGCCCCTGGCCCATGACCATTAGTCCCGGTTTGTGCCACAAACCGGGACTAAAGGGTTGGTCCTCGTTGCGGGCAGAGTTTAGTCCCACCTCGCCAACCGAAGGGGGCTCACACCGGTTTATAAGCCCTTCCCTCTCTGCCTTGTTGAGCTCCTCTCAAAGTGAAAATAGATGCCCTAATAGAGAAAAGTTTAACCTAAATTCATAGTGAATTTCTCTGAAATTCATAGAAATTTACTAGGAATTTAGGTTGAATTTTCTCTATAAGCGCATCTATTCTCATTTTTTAGTAAGTTAATCACAAACTTGTGATTCAAACAATTTTCAAAGAATTCAAATTTTAACTATTCAAATTTGAAAACTAATGGCACTAACAGAAAGTTTATAATTTTTCTAAAACTAATGGCACTAACAGAAAGTTTATAATTTTGCTAACCTAAAAGCAAACAGAATTAAAAATTAAAGCAAAAAACAAAATAAAATAAATAATGCAAAAAACAAATAAAAAATAGGAAAAAACTATTTTTATAGTAAAGTTAATCACAAAATAAAATAAATAAAGCAACAAAGAAAACAAAAAAACTAAAAAAGTGTTTTCAAATTTGAAAACTAATGGCACTAACAGAAAGTTTATAATTTTTCTAAAACTAAAAGCAAAAAGAATAAAAAATAAAGCAAAAAACAAAAGAAAATAAATAATGCAGAAAACAAAACAAAAAACTGGAAAAAATAGCAACAATAAGTATTTTGTTGTAAGTAGAAACAAAATAAAATAAATAAAGCAACAAAGAAAACAAAAAAACAAAAAAAGTGTTTTCCAATTTGAAAACTAATGGCATTAACAAAAAGTTTATAATTTTTCTAAAACTAAAAGCATAAAGAATTAAAAAATAAAGCAAAAAACAAAATAAAATAAATAAAGCAACAAAAAAACAAAAAAAATGCCACCTACTGGGCCCCCAACGGCCTGAATACGACTAGAAACCCATCCAAGGGCCATGATTCAGGCCCGCAGGAGGCCCAGTAGGCCCACAGGCATAGCAGTGACAATTAGGCCCGTAAGCCTGCAATGGAGAGGAGCTCGAGAGGGGTGCGGCAGTGGGGCTTATAAACCACTGCGCACCCCTCTCAACTAGCGAGGTGGGACTAAACTTTCGATGCAGCAGCCGCACAAGGCCTTTGGTCCCAGTTGGTGGCACCAACCGGGACTAAAGGGGGGCATTGGTCACGGTTCGTGGCACAAACCGTGACCAATGCCCCCCTTTAGTCCCGGTTGGTGCCACCAACCGAGACCAAAGGCCGCCGCTTCCTGCCCTTTGGGCTGCTGAAAAGAGGCCTTTGGTCTCGGTTGGTGGCACCAACCGGGACTAAAGGGGGGCATTGGTCACGGTTTGTGCCACGAACCGTGACCAATGCTCTCTCTATATAAGCCACACTTGTGAAAATTTTGGTTCAGTTTCTTCGATCCCGCCCCGACGACGCCGCCAGGCTGCCCGTGCTCGCCGTCGCCGCCCCGAGGTCGCTGTTGCCGTCACCGCCCGCTCCTCTCGCCGCCGCCGCCCGCTCCTCGAGCCCTTGCCGCCCCCGAGCCCTTGCCGCCCTCGAGCCCGCGCCGCGCCGGAGCTCGCCGTCATCCCCGAGCCCTCCTCCCCGAGCTCACGCCGCCCCTCGAGCTCGCCGTCGTCCCCAAGCCCGCGCCGCCCCTGATCTCGCCGTCGTCCCCGAGCCCTCCTCCCAGAGCCCGTGCCGCCCTCGCCGCCCTCCTCCCCGAGCCATCCGCCGCCCTCGCCGCCGCCCTCGCCGATGCCCTCGCCGCCCCCGCCGTCGCCCTCGCCAGTCAACCTCGCTGCTGTGAGCCGCCGCCACCTGTTTATCATTTTTTTCATTTTTTGTACATATATATATAATGTATATATGTATGTGGCTATATGTATGTATAGATGTTCATATATGTGTATTATTTTTTTGTTCAGAGCATTTTTTGTCCATATATGTATTTTTTTGTTTATGTGTATTATTTTTTTTGTTCATAGCATTTTTTTGTTCATATTTTTTTTCATAGCATTATTTCCATGTATATATGTATGTGGCTATGTATGTATAGATGGATAGCATTTTTTTTCCATGTATGCATGTCATTGTCGATATACCCCCCCCGTTAACTTCGACAGGAGGGGGGTCGATATAACCCTCCCCGATAACTTTGAAATGAGGGGGGGGGTCGATATACCCCCTCCCTGATAACTTCGACATGAGGGGGGGTCGAGAACTAGTTTAGGGGGTTGAGGGTTGAGAACTAGTTTAGGGGGTCGAGGGTTGAGAACTAGTTTAGGGGGTCGAGGGAAGAAGGGGAAGAAGAGGGAGAATAAGAGGGAGAAGAAGAGGAGAGGAAGAAGAGGAAGTCTTCTCCTCTATTCTTTCTTCTCTTCTTTTTTCTTCTTCTTCCTATATGTATTAGGTTTTTTATTTAGGTTGTTAATTAGTAGATATTAATTTTGTTCATATATGTATGGATGCATGTGATATGTATGTATGTATGTATGCATGTATTGGGTATGTCGTTGTCGATATACCCCCTACCCGATAACTTCAACATGAGGGGCTCGAGAGGGGGTCTAGGGTCGTCGAGGGTTCGAGGGGTCGAGGGTTCGAGGGGTCGAGGATCGCCGAGGGGTCGAGAGAGGTTTCCTAGTGTCAAAGTATTGAAGAAATCCATGGCTTCATCATTAGCCGGAAGTAACCAGGGCATGACGAAGTCCTCCAAAGTTATTTTGGAATGGTGTCCCGGATAGGATAATTTGCCTTTTTGTATGAATTTCAGCAAAGGCCTTCCAAATAATGATATTTGGAAGGTTCTTGCTGAACTTTGTACCAAAAAGCGAATTATCTTATCTGGGACTCCGTTCCAAAATAACTTTGGAGAGCTTCGTACCATCATGCACCTGTTACTTTCGCCTAATGATGAAGACATGGTTTTGTTGAATTCTTTGACACTAGGCAACCTCCCGACCCCTCGGCGATCCTCTCGAACATAAGAGGAAGAATAGGATAAAAAAGAAGAGGAAGAAGAAAAAAAAAGAGGAGAAGAAAGAATAGAGGAGAAGAACTCCTCTATTCTTTCTTCTCCTCTTTTTTTCTTCTTCTTCCTCTTTATTTTATCGGGAACGAGGGTCGTCGAGGGTCGCCGAGCGGTAGAGGAGAAACCCTAAATAGAAAGTATCGTCGGTGTGAGATACATGTACCGTCGGTGTCGGACACTACATCCACGTCCCACAAGTGGCGCGGGCTTCGAAGCCCACGTCACTTGTGGGACGTGGATGTAGTGTCCGACACCGACGGCCACATGTATCTCACACCGACGATACTTTCTATTTAGGGTTTCCTCTATCGCTCGGTGACCCTCGATGACCCTCGTTCCCGATAAAAAAAAAGAGGAAGAAGAAGAAAAAAAGAGGAGAAGAAAGAATAGAGGAGTAAAGAACTCCTCTATTCTTTCTTCTCCTCTTTTTTTCTTCTCCCTCTTCTTTTTTTATCCTTGAAGCGTTGTCGAGGCCACCCCAAACCCTAGAGAAGCAGCGTCGAGGCCACCCCAAACCCTAGAGAAGCAGCGTCGAGGCCACTAATTAATATTAGTTCTACGTTTTTGCCACTAATATATCCATCTGTCATGTTTGAATAATAATTGCCATGTTGTCAATATTTGTAGAAACTATGGACACCGCCCGAGACGAAGTACAAGAAGAGTTGTTGGGGGACATAATCGCACGAGGAAGTGATGCCATCTGCTCGTTGTTTCTCAACAAGACCGATGGTCTGGAAGCAGCTGATTATGATGGCTCCGGTGACCTAATGCCGGTGCAAGAATGAGACCGTGAGGACGGCTCCGGTGACCCAATGCTGGTGCAAGAAGGAGACCGTGATGACGTCTCCGGTGACCGAACCGAGTCCGGCCAGGTATATATATATTAGTTAAGCTTCTGCTGACTAGCTAATTGATGCATTCATTGTTTTGGTATGTACACATATTAGTTAAGTCTTTGTTCTTTTTTCTAGCCCTCCGGATCGAGCACAACTTCGGTAAAGAGACGAGGCCCGAAGAAAAAGTTGAGCTCGGATGAAAAGTTTGAGATCATAGCAATCACGCCCGACGGCCAACCGATTGAACCCCTCCGGACAAAGAGCGCATTTGTTGCTCAGTGCGGGGTTTTGGTTAGGGACAAGATCCTGATCAGCATCCAGCAATGGTTTAAGCCGGCTACAGAAGACCCTGAGGTGTCTTATGTCAATGATATGCAGAAAAATGATCTTTGGACTGAGCTGAAGTCAAATTTCACCCTACCGCCAGAGGATAATCCAGAGAAGCCAGTTAAAGAGCAATTAATCAAGTCTTTTGCTCTTAAGAGGATGGCAGAACTATTCAGGAGGTGGAAGCAAGAGCTGAATAAGTTTGTCGAAAATAATGAGACACCGGAATTCAAGGGCAGATATGAGAAGATCAGAGATCACTGGCCCGCATTTGTGGCCCACAAGACATCGGAAAAGAGTAAGAAGATGTTGGCGACAAACAAGCAAAATGCTGCGAAGAAGAAGCATCACCATCGCACGGGGTCAGGTGGCTACCTTGTAGCCCGGCCTAAGTGGGCCAAGACTGAGAATGATCTGGTTGATAAAGGGATCAAACCAGAGACAATTAACTGGCCAGACCGTTGCCGGACTTGGTTCTTCGGGGCTGGCGGAACCTTGGACCCTGTAACAGGGAAGTGCATTTGGACGAACGATCAAATGGACATACCAGTCAGGAAGCTTCAGCACTATATCGAAGCAGCGCAGCAAGGGACGTTCTTTCCAGACAGAGAGAACGACGAGCTCACAATGGCCCTCGGGAATCCTGAGCACCCTGGACGGACACGAGGCACGCCAGGCTCCATTCCGTGGAAGGTTGGGTTTCCGGACGCAGGCGGTTACAAATCCCATGAGAGGAGGAAAAAAGTGCAGCAGACCCAAATGCAGGCGCTGCAAGCAAGGGTACAAGCGATAGAGGAACGAGAAGCAAATCACAGCAAACATACTGCCGAAGCTTCCCCCGAAGCTACCCCGCCATCTCAGCGGAGAAGCAACGTGGCTTCCACCGAGCTGCTTCAGCCGGAGCATGCCTTGACGGCTCCTGCCAGCTATCCCGTGGATGCTATCACGGAGTCTCAAAATTGCCACCTTATGACACAATGGATGAATTTGAAGGTCAAGACGGCTGTTGGCTCTGTTTATCCTACTGAACCCGGCGCAACTTTTCACTGCCGGCCGATTCCAGAAGGATATGCTAGGGTGATGGTGGATGAAATAACGGAGGGATTTGAGGACCTCCATCTTGACCACCCTACCGGTGAAGGGGAGACTAGGCTGGGGTCTGCTCTGAAGACTCCATGCCTATGGCGTAAGGAGCTCATCAACCTTCCGAACTGGACGCCTCCGCCTCCTCCTCCTCCTCCGGCAAGTCAGGGCACTCCGCCTCCTCCACCGCCTCCTCCTCCGGCGAGTGAAGATTAGGGCACTCGACCGACTCCTTCTCCAGCGCGTGGCGGCACTCCACCTCCTTCTCTGCCCGCGCCGACGCGCCTGAGCAGCCAGCCTCCTCCTCCGCCTCGTCAGCAAGGGCGGAAGAGACCTGCCGCCGCTCCGGCTGCTCCGGCGCGTCGTAGTCCTTCTCCTCCGCCTCGTAAGCAAGTAAAGAAGACAACCGCTCTGTCTGCTCGGCCAACGTCTAGCAGTACAGCCAGAGGCGGGAGGACATACAGATTCGGTCCTTCTCTGAAGACTCCAGAGAAGTTACCATACGAGAGGACCCCGGAGGAGAACGCCGAGATCGCACGAACCGAAGTGGATGACTGGTTTCAAGGGTTGAAAGCAAAGAGACATCCACTTCCGGAGGAGAAGGTAGATCCGGTGAAAGCGAAGCGCACTCTGGCTGCCCTGACAAAACCACCCAAGTCTCCGCCGAAAGGAAACTATGAGCACATTATTGGAAAGGAATTTGCCGAAGCGGAGCGGTCGGGAAGTACTGTCAGTGATCAAAGGCTGAAAGAACGATGAGCTAGGAAACAAATTGCCCAACTCGGCGAACAAGCGAAGCAATCATGCCCCCCGCTCAAGGTGCCTAGCCACAACGTCGCCAATGATCCGAGGATGTTGCCCGGTTATAGAAATCTTGCAGATTACCTGCCCGAGGATGTACATTATGAACCCATGGAGGTGCAGATACAAAGATACGAGTACGGGAAGCCTCTCGTCAAAGATGAAAGATCTCTATCAACGATGATGCGAAGATTGCATGATTGGTACTTGAAAATCTATAGAGACTCTGGGGGGAGGAGTACTTTGTATGTGAAAGTTAAAAAAGGAGCATGACCTCATTGGAATTGAACTGTTGCCTGTTCCATTTGAGGAGTTCTATCAGTTTTTCAATCAATTGGCCCTCGATAAAAGAACGGTCGCCTGCTACTGTCTGTAAGTAGTACTACTTCTGTCATTAAGTCTCTCTATATAGCTCAGCTCTTTCATTGCATGTATTTATAATCATCCTCACTATATTATGCAGATTGAAGATCGCCGAATTGAAGAAAAGACAAGTCGGTGATATTGGGTTCATTAACACATATCTCATAGATGCAACTCAGGTTAAATTTCATGCCGCAGCTACCGAGGCCAACTTGCTACGATCGTTGGTAATAAATGAAAACAAAGATACAATACTCTTTCCTTACAACTTCAAGTGAGTGTTACTGTCTTGTGCATATTCGGTTTCCCTTATATATTAGTCAAGGTTATAGTAATGTAATTGATGAGTTATGCATGCGTGTGCAGTTTCCACTATATTCTCCTAGAGATTAAGCTTGAGCAGGGACTAGTAACCGTCTTAGACTCAAGACGAAAAGATCCCCAGGCTATGCAGACATGACTCAAATACTCGAGAAGTAAGTTAAATCGATCATTATCCACCATATTAGCAACTTTGTTCATTTACTGCTATATCAAGTAATTGTTTTCTTTGTCCGGCAGGGTTTGGAGAAAATTCACCAGAAAAGCTCCGGGACTGCCGAAGGAGCTGCAATTTAGACACCCGAAAGTAAGTACTATAGTAGCATGTTCCGCGCATCTACTAGTCATTCAAGCGCTAGTTTCATCAATACCATTTGACATTCTTGCTTATCAGTTTGATTGACCTCTATTTCTTGTAAAGTGGTTGTGTCAGGAACAAAAAGGGAATGATTTCTGTGGATACTACGTTTGCGAGTCCATCCGCCACATGACCTGTGAGCGGGGCTACACTGACGAACAATATGAAGTACGTAAATAACAACATTCACAATTTTATTTTATTACCATCATTTGTGTTGAGTTTCATTCATTCATATATATATGTATTGACCCCCTTCTTTAAATTAGATGTTTCGGAAGCGGGATGAACTCCTAGCACCAGCTCGCATGCGAGCAATTCAAGAGGAATTGGCGGCATTCTTTCTTGACCACGTGATCCCTGAAGACGGAGAATACTATGTGGACCCTGAGTCCGTATGATTATATTTGTAAGAGATAATTATTGTATATATGTAGCCGGTAGTGTCGGATAGATATACGAGAACTTGTTGTTCGACCAATCTCTCGGAGGAGAGGTGGTCGATATCACTTATCTCTGTATGCATATATGTTCATGACGATCTTCTGTTTTCTTCGTTTGCTTACTAGCTAGCTAGCGTGTCTAGTCCTCTCTATACGTATGTATAGTACGTAGCGTCGACTAAGCACGGACATAAGAGAGGACACTTCTCTCTATTAATTATAGCTAGCTAACACAATATATGAAACACCTAAATTAACCCCCCAAACCCCCAAACCCCCCCCCCCTTTCAAAAAAACAAAAACCCCAACCAGAGAAATGCTGACGCGTGGATGCCTATTGGTCCTGGTTGGTGCCACCAACCGGGACCAAAGGGTCTCCTGCCTGGGCTCCGCGCACAGGCCACGTGGAGGCCCATCTGTCCCGGTTCTGGATTGAACCGGGACAAAGGGACAGGGCATTAGTATCGACCCTTTAGTCCCGGTTCCAGAACCGGGACAAAAGGCCCTTACGGACCGGGACAACAGGCCCTTTTTCTACCAGTGTATGTGGCATGATCAAAGGCACTGGCCGCATTTTTTTTCAAATGCATCCTTGCGCAATTTTTGTGGGGTTCTATCTGCGATGTCACTCGGTGCAGTTGGGCACCGAGATCGTTTAGGGCGTTTCACATGTTATCATCTAGATTATCTGAACGCACCCATAGGATTACGTGGTTAGTCTTCGCAACCATGACATGGGCCCTTTGGCATACTAGAAACAAAGCTCTAATTGAAGTAAAATTCATCAAACACCCTGCTGATGCCATGTAAAAAACGGCAATTTTCTTGCAGCTATGGAAGCTTTTGAGCAAGTCAGAGGACGCATCCATCATTGAGGTGCTGATGAACAAACTCAGATCTCTTGCGTCGAGGCTTCGACGTCACAGGGTGCTCATTGATCAGCATGGAGGCCGATCTTGCGGCATGATCTACCTCACCATCGTGGCTTTTGTTTTATTCTGTTAGGCCTCGTACCTTTCGCCCTTTAGGTCTGTATCGAACCTTTTATTTTATTTTTCTACCTTTGTTGTGAACGTTGTAAAGGCTTCAGTTCGCTAAAGCATGGAGCAAAATATCCATGTCTCGGGTATGGTGGGCTTTGCCTCGAATCGAAGAGAGAGAGAGAGAGAAAACTGGGCTCCCTTATTGGTCACTTCCTTTGTTGCCAGCGCGAAAAAACTCGTCATGGGGCTGTTGGGGGCGCCAGTGGAGATGCTCTGAAGTAGTGATCTAAACGCTGGGAAGTGCATGGATGAACCCGGGTACATATGAACCCACTTCGGAAAACATATTTCTAAATGCTAAAAAAATCTAAAAATGGTTGCACGGATAAGTCTTCATGTTCTATGTGTGTGCACAAAGTTTCACGGAAAAATAACATTTTTTGTGGCGTGTGCAAAAAAATAAAAACTTATGTCGTTAAACGCTCTTTAGAAACACTGAAATTTGTCTCACTAAACGCTTTTATATTTCTTTATGGGAAATGTTTCCAGTCGGGGCACCGGCCCAACTGTTATGCCGGTCTCACGCAAGCCGCGAGATGGATTGTAATCATGCAGCCAGAAACAGCGCACCCCTTCCCTTATCTACAACACATCTCCTTCTTCCTTCTCCATCGCTCAGCTCCCCCGCCCCATCCCCACAACTCCGTTCCCCGTCCGGCACCACCGGCGTCGCCGCAACTCTGGTCCCCTGTCCCGCACCACTGCCTTCGCTGCTGCGACCCTCCTCCTCCTCCCCCCACCCCACCCTCCTACACCCTCAATCTCCCTCCTCCTTTTCCTTTCTCTATGATGGCCAACGCTCGCCCTGAATCCCATGATCCCTGATGACCATCTCTCGTCAGAGATGGACACGAGGACAAGGGGTGAGCCCTGCGCGGCTGCGATGCCGGAACCAGCATCTATTTTTGCTGCAACCTACCGGCTAAAACACTGGAAGCGGCCAGCTCAGAAGTCAGAAGCTAAAAACTGGCGAGACTAGATGCTACGAGCGGCGAGGTGGAGCTCAGCGATGAGCTTCAAATGGAGGCGATCGGTGCTGTAACCAGCGTGGATTTGAGCTGGAACCGGCCGACAAAATAGCTGCATCCAGCATGGATTTTTGCTACTAGAAACAAGGCGTGTTCCGACCGGCAATAAGCATAATGCTGAAAGCTTCAACCAGCAAGGGAAAAGGCTTCAACCGACATAAAAAAAGCTTCAACCATGAAAAATCATAAACAAAAAAAGTTTCAACCGGCGGCAAAAAAAGTTTCAACCACAGACGACGGAAGCCATGGACGAGGACGAAAAGCTGCAACCAAATCTGTTGTTTGCTACAACCGGCTTCTTTTTTTGATACAAACAGAGGATGGTTGTGGGGCACCGGCGATGACAAGTTTTGCTGCAACCGTAGTTGTTTTTTGGTACTACCGGCAATTTTTTTTTGCTACCTCCATCAAGGCAGAGCTACGACCTCGCGACAACGGGGATGATGATTTGCTACAGCCATAATCGTATTTTGATACTACTGGCGAAGTTTTTGCTACATCCATTTTCAAGCGCGACGGAGAGCACGAAAACAAGATGCTGGTGTGGGGTTGCCGCGAATTCCGATGACGAGAACTAGCAAAGAGCAGGGAGGGGAGGGGTGGTGCTGCAACCTGGAGGGAGGCGGGCAGTAGGAGAGCGTGGCCCCCGCCCCGGCGAGCTGCGTGAGATTCAGGGGGTTGCATGCGCGAGATGCGGGGAGGAGACAAGAGCGTTTCTGCGAGAGGAAGAAGGGAGCTGGGCGAACCATTTTTACCTAGATCTCACGGTCTCCGCGATTTGATCTGATGGCCCGCGCACGACCAGCCAAAACATTGGGCCGGCGCACCGGCGCAGATCACTGCCCTTTCTTTATCCTTGGTTTGGTGGTCAGCTTGATTTCTCTGTCTCTTCACTGTGACGGCCGCACTCTGAAGGAAATATGCCCTAGAGGCAATAATAATGTTATTATTTTATTTACTTATATCATGATAAATGTTTATTATTCATGCTAGAATTGTATTATCCGGAAACATAATACTTGTGTGAATACATAGACAAACTAAACGTCACTAGTATGCCTCTACTTGACTAGCTCGTTAATCAAAGATGGTTATGTTTCCTAACCATAGACATGTGTTGTCATTTGATAACGGGATCACATTATTAAGAGAATGATGTGATTGACATGACCCATTCCATTAGCTTAGCACCCGATCGTTTAGTATGTTGCTATTGCTTTCTTCATTTCTTATACATGTTCCTATGACTATGAGATTATGCAACTCCCGTTTGCCGGAGGAACACTTTGTGTGCTACCAAACGTCACAACGTAACTGGGTGATTATAAAGGAGCTCTACAGGTGTCTCCAAAGGTAAATGTTGGGTTGGCATATTTCGAGATTAGGATTTGTCACTCCGATTGTCGGAGAGGTATCTCTGGGCCCTCTCGGTAATGCACATCACATAAGCCTTGCAAGCATTGCAACTAATAAGTTAGTTGCGAGATGATGTATTACCAAACGAGTAAAGAGACTTGCCGGTAACAAGATTGAACTAGGTATTGAGATACTGACGATCGAATCTCGGGCAAGTAACATACTGATGACAAAGGGAACAACGTATGTTGTTATGCGGTCTGACCGATAAAGATCTTCGTAGAATATGTGGGAGCCAATATGAGCATCCAGGTTCCGCTATTGGTTATTGACCGGAGACGTGTCTCGGTCATGTCTACATTGTTCTCGAACCCGTAGGGTCCGCACGCTTAAGGTTTTGATGACAGTTATATTATGAGTTTATGAGTTTTGATGTACCGAAGTTAGTTTGGAGTCCCGGATGTGATCACGGACATGACGAGGAGTCTCAAAATGGTCGAGACATAAAGATTGATATATTGGAAGCCTATGTTTGGACATCGGAAGTGTTCCGGGTGAAATCGGCATTTTACCAGAGTACCGGGAGGTTACCAGAACCCCCCGGTAACCTAATGGGCCTTAATGGGCCTAGTGGTATATTGACATAAAGATTGATATATTGGACGGCTATATTCGGACACCGGAAGTGTTCCGGATGATTTCGGAGAAAACCGGAGTGCCGGAGGGTTACCGGACCCCCCCGGGAGAAGTAATGGGCCTTATGGGCCCTAGTGGAGAGAGAGGGGCGGCCAGGGTGGGCCGCGCGCCCCCTCCCCCTCTGGTCCGAATTGGACTAGGAGAGGGGGGGGGCGGCGCCCCCCTTTCCTTCTCCCTCTCCCCCTTCCTTTCCCCCTCCTAGTAGGAGTAGGAAAGAGGGGAGTCCTACTCCTACTAGGAGGAGGACTCCTCCTCCTTGGCGCGCCCTAGGGCCGGCCGGCCTCCTCCCCTTGCTCCTTTATATACGGGGGCAGGGGGCACCCCTAGACACACAAGTTGATCCACGTGATCATTTTCTTAGCCGTGTGCGGTGCCCCCTTCCACCATACTCCTCGATAATATTGTAGCGGTGCTTGGGCGAAGCCCTGCGACGGTAGAACATCAAGATCGTCACCACGCCGTCGTGCTGAAGGAACTCTTCCCCGACACTTTGCTGGATCGGAGTCCGGGGATCGTCATCGAGCTGAACATGTGCTAAGACTCGGAGGTGCCGTAGTTTCAGTGCTTGATCGGTCGGGCCATGAAGACGTACGACTACATCAACCGCGTTGTCATAATGCTTCCGCTGTCAGTCTACGAGGGTACGTAGATCACACTCTCCCCTCTAGTTGCTATGCATCACCATGATCTTGCGTGTGCGTAGGAAAATTTTGAAATTACTACGTTCCCCAACACACTCGACTTCACACCCGCATCAGCACAAACAACGGTGGGGAGGGCGACACGATGGCGGGCTGCCTCCACCGCCGCCCCTGCTCATTGCCGGAAGGCGACGACCTGCACTCCGAGATCCTCCTCTGCCTCCCCCCGCAGCCCTCCTCCCTCCCGCGCGCCTCCGCCGTCTGCAGCCGCCTCCTCTCCGACCCCGCCTTCCGCCGCCGCTTCCGCATCCACCACCGCCACAATGCTCTCCTCCTCGGCTCCTTCATCCAACACTACAGAATCACCTTCCAGCCAGCTCCCGACGCCCCCGACCGCCTCCCCCTCAAGCAATTCCGCCTGAAGCTCGACGAGCACTGCATCGCCCTCGGAAGGCGCCACGGCCTCGCGCTCTTCTTCCTCCCGATCTGGCTCCATGTTCTTGTGTGGGACCCCGTCGCCGGCCACCAGCTTCGCCTGGCCGTTCCCCCGGATTTCGAGTTCCACGGGGTGGAGGGTGATATCAGCGGGGCGGTGCTTCGCGCCGCCGGAGATGTCGACCACTTTCGGGTGGTCCTGGTAGGCAGCGACGGGGAGCAGCCTAGAATAGCGCTCGCCTGCGTTTACTCGTCGGAGACGGGCATATGGGGTGACTGCCTCTCGGCACCGATTCCATCCGAGGGTTTGTTCATTTTCAGGGGCCAGCCCGCTATGCTGGCAGGGGATCGCCTTCACTGGTCTATTACCGTGGCAGGATCAAGAAGTATCCTGAGGTTTGATTTGGATACGCAGAGCCTGGATCTTAGGTTGCTGCCAGGGGATTATTACACCCCGTGTCGGTGTCAAAACCGGCGGATCTCGGGTAGGGGGTCCCGAACTGTGCGTCTAAGGCGGATGGTAACAGGAGGCAGGGGACACGATGTTTACCCAGGTTCAGACCCTCTTGATGGAGGTAATACCCTACGTCCTGCTTGATTGTTCTTGATGATATGAGTATTACAAGAGTTGATCTACCACAAGATCATAGAGGCTAAACCCTAGAGGCTAGCCTATAGCATGATTGTATGTTGTCCTACGGACTAAACCCTCCGATTTATATAGACATCGGAGGGGGCTAGGGTTACACAAAGTCGGTTACAAGGAAGGAGATCTACATATCCGTATTGCCTAGCTTGCCTTCCACGTCAAGGAGAGTCCCATCCGGACACGGGACGAAGTCTTCAATCTTGTATCTTCATAGTCCAACAGTGCGTCCAAAGGATATAGTCCGGTTGTCCAGAGACCCCCTAATCCAGGACTCCCTCAGTAGCCCCTAAACCAGGCTTCAATGACGATGAGTCCGGCGCGTAGTATTGTCTTCGGCATTGCAAGGCGGGTTCCTCCTCCGAATACTCCATAGAAGATTTTGAACACCAGAATAGTGTCCGGCTCTGCAAAACAAGTTCCACATACTACCACAGAGAGAATAATATTTCCACAAATCTAATCCACTGACGCGTTCTGACAGCACGACATCATGTCATGGCTCGGTCATTATTTGAACCGTTTTTCTCGACCAGCACCGCACATAACATGGGGCGGTTTTCTCGACACGTCTTGTCAAAGCAGAGATCGTGTACCCCTTATTACGGGATTCTCATCAATATGGACGTGGGTAACCCAACCGCGCCATCATTCACGGCGCCTGGGGAATAAGCGGTTTTACCAGGCAAGTGGGGAGACACATCGCCTCTTTCGCCCTTATAAAGGGACAAGGATTTACCCCCTTTTACCCATGCCTTCTACCTCCTCGCTAATCCATTCTCACGCACTCGAGCTCCAGCGCCCAAGCTCGCGTCCTACTTCTCAAACCACTCCAAGCATGTCCGGAGCAGGAGGCAAGTGGATGGTCTCCTCCGTCACGGAGGAGAACATCGCAAAGTTGCGGGCAGCCGGATACCTGGCCGCGGATATCGCGCACCGGCTGCCAGACGTAGGGAAGATCGTCCCTACGCCCGAACCCCATGAGAGGGTAGTTTTTTTTTATCCATTTCATCCGCGGACTGGGATTTCTCCTCCACCCATTTGTCCGCGGGCTCATGTTTTACTACGGGCTGGATTTTCATGATCTGGCCCCCAATTTCATCCTCAACATCTCGGCGTTTATCGTCGTGTGCGAGGCGTTCCTCCGCATCAGGCCCCACTTCGGCCTATGGCTGAAAACCTTCAATGTTAAATCGAAGGTGGTGGGTGGCCAGCAAGCAGAGTGCGGAGGCGCCATGGTGGGCAAGATGCCTAACGTCACCTGGCTCGAGGGCACCTATGTGGATACCATAATGAAGGAAATATGCCCTAGAGGCAATAATAAAGTTATTATTTATTTCCTTATATCATGATAAATGTTTATTATTCATGCTAGAATTGTATTAACCGGAAACATAATACATGTGTGAATACATAGACAAACAGTATGTCACTAGTATGCCTCTACTTGACTAGCTTGTTGAATCAAAGATGGTTAAGTTTCCTAGCCATAGACAGGAGTTGTCATTTGATTAACGGGATCACATCATTAGAGAATGATGTGATTGACTTGACCCATTCCGTTAGCATAGCACTTGATCATTTAGTTTGTTGCTATTGCTTTCTTCATGACTTATACATGTTCCTATGACTATGAGATTATGCAACTCCCGTTTACCGGAGGAACACTTTGTGTGCTACCAAACGTCACAACGTAACTGGGTGATTATAAAGGTGCTCTACAGGTGTCTCCAAAGGTAAATGTTCGGTTGGCATATTTCGAGATTAGGATTTGTCACTCCGATTGTCGGAGAGGTATCTCTGGGCCCTCTCGGTAATGCACATCACATAAGCCTTGCAAGCATTGCAACTAATGAGTTAGTTGCGGGATGATGTGTTACGAAACGAGTAAACAGACTTGCCGGTAACGAGATTGAACTAGGTATTGAGATACCGACGATCGAATCTCGGGCAAGTAACATACCGATGACAAAGGGAACAACGTATGTTGTTATGCGGTTTGACCGATAAAGATCTTCGTAGAATATGTAGGAGCCAATATGAGCATCCAGGTTCCGCTATTGGTTATTTACCGGAGACATGTCTCGGTCATGTCTATATAATTCTCGAACCCGTAGGGTCCGCACGCTTAAAGTTCGATGACGGTTATATTATGAGTTTATGTGTTTTGATGTACCGAAGGAGTTCGGAGTCCTGGATGAGATCGGGGACATGACGAGGAGTCTCGAAATGGTTGAGACGTAAAGATCGATATATTGGACGACTATATTCGGACATCGGAAAGGTTCCGATTGATTCGGGTATTTTCGGGAGTTCCAGGGAGTTACGGGAATTCGTATTGGGCCTTAATGGGCCATACGGGAAAGGAGAGAAAGGCCTCAAAAGGTGGCCGCACCCCTCCCCATGGGCTGGTCCGAATTGGACTAGGGAGGGGGGGGCGCCCCCTTCCTTCCTTCTCCTTTTCCCTTCCCTTTCCTTCCCTCCTACTCCTACTACTTGGAAGGGCTCCTAGTTCTATTAGGAAAGGGGGAATCCTACTCCCGGTGGGAGTAGGACTCCCCTAGGGCGCGCCATAGAGAGGGCCGGCCCTCCCCCTCCTCCACTCCTTTATATACGGGGGTAGGGGGCACCCCAAAGGGACAACAATTGATCTCTTGATCTCTTAGCCGTGTGCGGTGCCCCCCTCCACCATAATCCACCTCGATCATATCGTAGCGGTGCTTAGGCGAAGCCCTGCGTCGGTAGAACATCATCATCGTCACCACGCCTTCGTGCTGACGAAACTCTCCCTCAACACTCGGCTGGATCGGAGTTCGAGGGACGTCATCGAGTTGAACATGTGCAGAACTCGGAGGTGACGTGGGTTCGGTACTTGATCGGTTGGATCGTGAAGATGTATGACTACATCAACCGCGTTGTGCTAACTCTTCCGCTTTCGGTCTACGAGGGTATGTGGACAACACTCTCCCCTCTCGTTGCTATACATCACCATGATCTTGCATGTGCGTAGGAAAATTTTGAAATTACTACGTTCCCCAACAGTGGCATCCGAGCCAGGTTTTATGCGTTGATGTAATATGCATGAGTAGAACACAAGTGAGTTGTGGGCGATATAAGTCATACTGCTTACCAGCATGTCACACTTTGGTTCGGCGGTATTGTTGGATGAAGCGGCCCGGACCGACATTACGCGTACGCTTACGCGAGACTGGTTCTACCGACGTGCTTTGCACACAGGTGGCTGGCGGGTGTCAGTTTCTCCAACTTTAGTTGAACCGAGTGTGCATACGCCCGGTCCTTGCGAAGGTTAAAACAACACCAATTTGACAAACTATCGTTGTGGTTTTGATGCCTAGGTAAGAACGGTTCTTGCTCAACCCGTAGCAGCCATGTAAAACTTGCAACAACAAAGTAGAGGACGTCTAACTTGTTTTTGCAGGGCATGTTGTGATGTGATATGGTCAAGACATGATGATATATAAGTTGTTGTATGAGATGATCATGTTTTTCTGAAGTTATCGGCAACAGGCAAAAGCCGTATGGTTATCTCTCTATTGCATAAGATGCAAGCGCCAAATAATTGCTTTACTTTATCGCTATGCGATAGCAATAGTTGCAAGAGCAATTGTTGGCGAGACAACCATGTGACGACACATTGATATAGATCAAGATGATGGAGATCATGGTGTCATGCCGGTGACGATGGAGATCATGATGATGCTTTGGAGATGGAGATCAAAGGCACAAGATGATGATGGCCATATCATGTCACATATTATGATTGCATGTGATGTTTATCTTTTATACATCTTATTTTTCTTAGTTCGGCGGTAGCTTTATAAGATAATCTCTCACTAAATTATCAAGGTATAAGTGTTCTCCCTGAGTATGCACTGTTGCGAAAGTTCTTCGTGCTGAGACACCACGTGATGATCGGGTGTGATAGGCTCTACGTTCAAATACAGCGGGTGCAAAACAGTTGCACACATGGAATACTCAGGTTAAACTTGATGAGCCTAGTATATAACAGATATGGCCTCGGAACACGGAGACCGAAAGGTCGAGCGTGAATCATCTAGTAGATATGATCAACATAGTGATGTTCACCATTGAAACTACTCCATCTCACGTGATGATCGGACATGGTTTAGTTGATATGGATCACGTGATCACTTAGAAGATTAGAGGGATGTCTGTCTAAGTGGGAGTTCTTAAGTAATATGATTAATTGAACTTAAATTTATCATGAACTTAGTCCTGGTAGTATTAGCATATCTATGTTGTAGATCAAAAGCTCACGTTTAGCTCCCCTGTTTTATTTTTGATATGTTCCTAGAGAAAACTAAGTTGAAATATGTTAGTAGCAAGGATGCGGATTGGATCCGTGATCTGAGGTTTATCCTCATTGCTGCACATAAGAATTATGTCCTTAATGCACCGCTAGGTGACAGACCTATTGCAGGAGCAGATGCAGACGTCATGAACGTTTGGCTAGCTCAATATGATGACTAATTGATAGTTTAGTGCACCATGCTTAACAGCTTAGAATCGGGACTTCAAAGACGTTTTGAATGTCATGGATCATATGGGTGTTCCAGGAGTTGAAGTTAATATTTCAAGCAAATACCCGAGTTGAGAGATATCAAGTCTCCAACAAGTTCTATAGCTAAAAGATGGAGGAGAATACCTCAAGCAGTGAGCATGTGTTCAGGTTGTCTGGGTACTACAATCGCTTGAATCAAGTGGGAGTTAATCTTCCAGATAAAATAGTGATTGACAGAATTCTCTAGTCACCATTACCAAGTTAGTAGAACTTCGTGATGAACTATAGTATGCAAGGGATGATGAAAACGATTCCCGGGCTTTTCATGATGATGAAATCGATGAAGGTAGAAATCAAGAAAGAGCATCAAGTGTTGATGATTAATAAGACCACTATTTTTAAGAAAAGGGCAAAGGGAAAGAAAGGAAACTTCAAGAAGAACGGCAAGCAAGTTGCTGCTCAAGTGAAGAAGCCCAAGTCTGGTCCTAATCCTGAGACTAAGTGCTTCTACTGCAAAGGGACTGGTCACTGGAAGCAGAACTACCCCAAGTATTTGGCGGATAAGAAGGATGGCAAAGTGAACAAAGGTATATTTGATATACAGATTATTGATGTGTATTTTACTAGTGTTCGTAGCAACCCCTCAGTATTTGATACTGGTTCAGTTGCTAAGAGTAGTAACTCGAAACGGGAGTTGCAGAATGAATAGAGACTAGTTAAGGGTGAAGTGACGATGTGTGTTGGAAGTGGTTCCAAGATTGATATGATCATCGTCGCACACTCCCTATACTTTCGGCATTAGTGTTGAACCTAAATACGTGTTATTTGGTGTTTGTGTTGAGCATGAATATGATTTGATCATGTTTATTGCAATACGTTTATTCATTTAAGTAAGAGAATAAATTGTTGTTTTGTTTACATGAATAAAACCTTCTATGGTCATACACCGAATGAAAATGGTTTGTTGGATCTCGATCGTGGTGATACACATTCTCATAATATTGAAGCCAAAAGATGCAAAGTTAATAATAATAGTGCAACTTATTTGTGGCACTGCCGTTTAGGTCATATTGGTGTAAAGCGCATGAAGAAAATCCATGCTGATGGGCTTTTGGAATCACTTGATTATGACTCAGTTGATGCTTGCGAACCATGCCTCATGGGCAAGATGACTAAGACTCCGTTCTCCAGAACAATGGAGCGAGCAACAGATTTGTTGGAAATCATACATACTGATGTATGTGGTCTGATGAATATTGAGGCTCGCGGCAGGTATCATTATTTTCTAATCTTCACAGATGATTTGAGCAGATATGAGTATATCTACTTGATGAAACACAAGTCTGAAATATTTGAAAAGTTCAAAGAATTTCAGAGTGAAGTGGAGAATCATCGTAACAAGAGAATAAAGTTTCTACGATCTGACCGCAGAGACAAATATTTGAGTTACGAGTTTGGTCTTCAAATAAAACAATGTGAAATAGTTTCACAAAATTGTGCCACCTGGAACACCACAGCATAATGGTGTGTCTGAACATCATAACCGTACTATTATTGGATATAGTGCAATCTATCATGTTTCTTACCGATTAACCACTATAGTTTTGAGGTTATGCATTAGAGACAACTACATTCACGTTAAATAGGGCACCATCTAAATCCGTTGAGACGACACTGTATGAACTATGGTTTGGCAAGAAACCTAAGCTGTCGTTTCTTAAAGTTTGAGGTTGCAATGCTTATGTGAAAAAGTTTCAACCTAATAAGCTCAAACCCAAATCGGAGAAGTGCATCTTCATAGTATACCCAAAAAGAAAATGTTGGGTACACCTTCTATCATAGATCCGAAGGCAAGATATTCATTGCTGAGAATGGATCCTTTCTAGAGGAGTTTCTCTCGAAAGAAGTGAGTGGGAGGAAAGTAGAACTTGATGAGGTAACTGTACCTGCTCCCTTATTGGAAAGTAGTTCATCACAGAAATCTGTTCCTGTGACTACTACACCCATTAGTGAGGAAGCTAATGATGATGATCATGTAACTTCAGATCAAGTTACTACCGAACCTCGTAGGTAAACCAGAGTGAGATCCGCACCAAAGTGGTACGGTAATCCTGTTCTGGAGGTCATGTTACTTGACCATGACGAGCCTACGAACTATGAGGAAGCAATGATGAGCCCAGATTCCGCGAAATGGCTTGAGGCCATGAAATCTGAGATGAGATCCATGTATGAGAACAAAGTATGGACTTTGATTGACTTGCCCAATGACCGGCGAGCCATTGAGATTAAATGGATCTTCAAGAGGAAGACGGACGCTGATAGTAGTGTTACTATCTACAAAGCTAGAATTGTCGCAAAAACATTTTCGACAAGTTCAAGGTGTTGACTACGATGAGAGTTTCTCACTCGTATCTATGCTTAAGTCTGTCCGAATCATGTTAGCAATTGCCGCATTTTATGAAATCTGGCAAATGGATAAACAAAACTGTATTCCTTAATGGATTTATTAAAGAAGAGTTGTATATGATGCAACCAGAAGGTTTTGTCAATCCTAAAGGTACTAATAAAATATGCAAGCTCCAGCAATCCATCTATGGACTGGTGCAAGCATCTCGGAGTTGGAATATACGCTTTGATAAGTTGATCAAAGCATATAGTTTTATACAGAATTGCGGTGAAGCCTGTATTTACAAGAAAGTGAGTGGGAGCACTACATCATTTCTGATAAGTATATGTGTATGACATATTGTTGATCGGAAATAATGTAGAATTATTCTGCAAAGCATAAAGGAGTGTTTGAAAGGAGTTTTTTTTTAAAGAAAGACCTCGGTGAAGCTGCTTACATATTGAGCGTCAAGATCTATAGAGATAGATCAAGACGCTTGATAAGTTTTTCAATGAGTACATACCTTGACAAGATTTTGAAGTAGTTCAAAATGGAACAGTCAAAGAAAGAGTTCTTGCCTGTGTTATAAGGTGTGAAACTAAGTAAGACTCAAAACCCGACCACGGGTGAAGATAGAGAGAGAATGAAAGTCATTCCCTATGCCTCAGCCGTAGGTTCTATAAAGTATGTCATGCTGTATACCAGACCTATTGTATACCTTGCCCTGTGTTTGGCACGGGAGTACAATAGTGATCTAGGAGTAGATCACCAGACATTGGTCAAAATTATCCTTAGTGGAATAAGGATATGTTTCTCGATTATGGAGGTGACAAAAGGTTCGTCGTGACGGGTTACGTCGATGCAAGTTTTGACACTGATCCAGATGACTCAAAGTCTCAATCTGGATACATATTGAAAGTGGGAGCAATTAGCTAGAGTAGCTCCGTGCAGAGCATTGTTGACATAGAAATTTGCAAAATACATATGGATCTGAATGTGGCAGACCCGTTGACTAAACTTCCCTCACAAGAAAAACATGATCACACCTTAGTACTCTTTGGGTATTAATCACATAGCGATGTGAACTAGATTATTGACTCTAGTAAACCCTTTGGGTGTTGCTCACATGACGATGTGAACTATGGGTGTTAATCACATGGTGATGTGAACTATTGATGTTAAATCACATGGCGATGTGAACTAGATTATTGACTCTAGTGCAAGTGGGAGACTGAAGGAAATATGCCCTAGAGGCAATAATAAAGTTATTATTTATTTCCTTATCTCATGATAAATGTTTATTATTCATGCTAGAATTGTATTAACCGGAAACATAATAAATGTGTGAATACATAGACAAATAGAGTGTCACTATTATGCCTCTACTTGACTAGCTCGTTGAATCAAAGATGGTTAAGTTTCGTAGCCATATACATGAGTTGTCATTTGATTAACGGGATCACATCATTAGAGAATGATGTGATTGACTTGACCCATTCCGTTAGCATAGCACTTGATCGTTTAGTTTGTTGCTATTGCTTTCTTCATGACTTATACATGTTCCTATGACTATGAGATTATGCAACTCCCGTTTACCGGAGGAACACTTTGTGTGCTACCAAACGTCACAACGTAACTGGGTGATTATAAAGGTGCTCTACAGGTGTCTCCGAAGTTACTTGTTGGGTTGGCGTATTTCGAGATTAGGATTTGTCACTCCCATTGTCGGAGAGGTATCTCTAGGCCCACTCGGTAATGCACATCACTATAAGCCTTGCAAGCATTGCAACTAATGAGTTAGTTGCGGGATGATGTGTTACGAAACGAGTAAACAGACTTGCCGGTAACGAGATTGAACTAGGTATTGAGATACCGATGATCGAATCTCGGGCAAGTAACATACCGATGACAAAGGGAACAACGTATGTTGTTATGCGGTTTGACCGATAAAGATCTTCGTAGAATATGTAGGAGCCAATATGAGCATCCAGGTTCCGCTATTGGTTATTTACCGGAGACGTGTCTTGGTCATGTCTACATAGTTCTCGAACCCGTAGGGTCCGCACGCTTAAAGTTCGATGACGGTTATATTATGAGTTTATGTGTTTTGATGTACCGAAGGAGTTCGGAGTCCTGGATGAGATCGGGGACATGACGAGGAGTCTCGAAATGGTCGAGACGTAAAGATCGATATATTGGACGACTATATTCGGACATCGGAAAGGTTCCGATTGATTCGGGTATTTTCGGGAGTACCGGGGAGTTACGGGAATTCGTATTGGGCCTTAATGGGCCATACGGGAAAGGAGAGAAAGGCCTCAAAGGGTGGCCGCACCCCTCCCCATGGGCTGGTCCGAATTGGACTAGGGAGGGGGGGCGCCCCCTTCCTTCCTTCTCCTTTTCCCTTCCCTTTCCTTCCCTCCTACTCCTACTACTTGGAAGGGCTCCTAGTTCTACTAGGAAAGGGGGAATCCTACTCTCGGTGGGAGTAGGACTCCCCTAGGGCGCGCCATAGAGAGGGCCAGCCCTCCCCTCCTCCACTCCTTTATATACGGGGGCAGGGGCACCCCAAAGGGACAACAATTGATCTCTTGATCTCTTAGCCGTGTTCGGTGCCCCCTCCACCATAATCCACCTCGATCATATCGTAGCGGTGCTTAGGCGAAGCCCTGCGTTGGTAGAACATCATCATCGTCACCACGTCGTCGTGCTGACAAAACTCTCCCTCAAAACTCGGCCGGATCGGAGTTCGAGGGACGTCATCGAGTTGAACATGTGCAGAACTCGGAGGTGCCGTGCGTTCGGTACTTGATCGGTCGGATCGTGAAGACGTACGACTACATCAACCGTGTTGTGCTAACGCTTCCGCTTTCGGTCTACGAGGGTACATGGACAACACTCTCCCCTCTCGTTGCTATACATCACCATGATCTTGCCTGTGCGTAGGATTTTTTTTGAAATTACTACGTTCCCCAACACATAAAGGGGTGGCAATCGGGGTGGTTCTACATCACCGAGCCGCGCGACCCCAACTGGGTGGCGGCCCCCAAATTTTGATCCGGAATACCCACTTGGCTCACCTCCTAGAAAGAGAAGGGCCTATCCTGGGGTTCTTTGGTAGAGTTGACCGGACTCCAGACCTGCATCCGGAACATGACGAGCAAGAAAATCAAGCTCGTCAATGTGGTCCAGGTCATGCTCTTCCGCCGGATCCTCCCGTGTCAACGACGGGCATTCGATTTGTGGGAGTTCGACTCGGCCAAGCACCAGACGTTGCGAGAGCTCTATGACACGACACACGAGGACGTCTGGAGGGTGCTATTCAAGGGCGCCGAGGTACCTCCTTCCCTCACCGAGGACCGCAGACTCAGCGCAAAGCGCCACGCCAATCCGGTAAGTTTTTATATCTCTTAGGGTATTTATTTGCCCCGGTTTAGTCATATGCAGGATCTAAGCTTCTATGTCATAAACAGGACTGGATAAAGACAGCGGAGCAGCTTGATTGCCCAGCCCCCCCCTGCCCAAAGATCCTGCAGGCACTCTCCTAACGGAGATGCTGACTCCGGCACCTTACGAGGTGCCTGTTGGGGAACGTAGTAATTTCAAAATTTTCCTACGCACACGCAAGATCATGGTGATGCATAGCAACGAGAGGGGAGAGTGTAATCTATGTACCCTCGTAGACCGACAGCGGAAGCGTTATGATAACGCGGATGATGTAGTCATACGTCTTCACAGCCCGATCGATCAAGCACCGAAACTACGGCACCTCCGAGTTCTAGCACACGTTCAGCTCGATGACGATCCCCGGACTCCGATCCAGCAAAGTATCGGGGAAGAGTTCCGTCAGCACGACGGCGTGGTGACGATCTTGATGTTCTACTGTCGCAGGGCTTCGCCTAAGCACCTCTACAATATTATCGAGGATTATGGTGGAGGGGGGCACCGCGCACGGCTAAGAGAACGATCATGAAGATCAACTTGTGTCTCTAGGGGTGCCCCCTGCCCCCGTATATAAAGGAGCAAGGGGGGGTGCAGCCGGCTCTAGGAGGAGGCGTGCCGGAGGAGTCCTACTCCTACCGGGAGTAGGACTCCCCCCTTTCCCTAGTTGGATTAGGACTTGGGGGGAAGGAGGAGAGGGAAGAAAGGAAATGGGGGGCGCCGCCCCCCCTCCTTGTCCAATTCGGACTTGGGGGGGGGGGACGCGCGGCAGCCCCTAGGCCTCCATCCTCTTCCTCCACTAGGCCCATTAAGGCCCATTAGGTTACCGGGGGGTTTCGGTAACCTCCCGGTACTCCGGTAAAATGCCGATTTCACCCGGAACACTTCCGATGTCCAAACATAGGCTTCCAATATATCAATCTTTATGTCTCAAACATTTCAAGACTCCTCGTCATGTCCGTGATCTCATCCGGGACTCCGAACTCCTTCGGTACATCAAAACTTATAAACTCATAATATAACTATCATCGAAACCTTAAGCGTGCGGACCCTACGGGTTCGAGAACAATGTAGACATGACCGAGACATGTCTCCGGTCAATAACCAATAGCGGAACCTAGATGCTCATATTGGCTCCCACATATTCTACGAAGATCTTTATCGGTCAGACCGCATAACAACATACGGTGTTCCCTTTGTCATCGGTATGTTACTTGCCCGAGATTCGATCGTCGGTATCTTAATACCTAGTTCAATCTCGTTACCGGCAAGTCTCTTTACTCATTCCGTAATACATCATCTCACAACTAACTCATTAGTTGCAATGCTTGCAAGGCTTATGTGATGTGCTTTACCGAGAGGGCCCAGAGATACCTCTTCGACAATCGGAGTGACAAATCCTAATCTCGAAATACGCCAACCCAACATGTACCTTTGGAGACACCTGTAGAGCTCCTTTATAATCACCCAGTTACGTTGTGACATTTGGTAGCACACAAAGTGTTCCTCCGGCAAACGGGAGTTGCATAATCTCATAGTCATAGGAACATGTATAAGTCATGAAGAAAGCAATAGCAACATACTAAACGATCAGGTGCTAAGCTAATGGAATGGGTCATGTCAATCACATCATTCTTCTAATGATGTGATCCCGTTAATCAAATAACAACTCTTTTGTTCATGGTTAGGAAACATAACCATCTTCGATTAACGAGCTAGTCAAGTAGAGGCATACTAGTGACACTCTGTTTGTCTATGTATTCACACATGTATTATGTTTCCGGTTAATACAATTCTAGCATGAATAATAAACATTTATCATGATATAAGGAAATAAATAATAACTTTATTATTGCCTCTAGGGCATATTTCCTTCAGTCTCCCACTTGCACTAGAGTCAATAATCTAGTTCACATCGCCATGTGATTCAACACTAATAGTTCACATCACCATGTGATTAACACCCATAGTTCACATCGTCATGTGACCTATACCCAAAGGGTTTACTAGAGTCAGTAATCTAGTTCACATCATTTATGTGATTAACACCCAAAGAGTACTAAGGTGTGATCATGTTTTGCTTGTGAGATAATTTTAGTAACGGGTCTGTCACATACAGATCCGTAAGTATTTTGCGAATTCTATGTCTAAAATGCTCTGTGCGGAGCTACTCTAGCTAATTGCTCCCACTTTCAATATGTATCTAGATCGAGACTTAGAGTCATCCAGATCTGTGTCAAAACTTGCATCGACGTAACTTTTTACGACGAACCTTTTGTCACCTCCATAATTGAGAAATATTTCCTTCTTCCACTAAGGATAATTTTGACCGCTGTCCAGTGATCTATTCTTAGATCACTATTGTACTCCCTTGCTTAACACAGTGTAGGGTATACAATAGATCTGGTACACAGCATGGCATACTTTATAGAACCTATGGCTGAGGCATAGGGAATGACTTTCATTCTTTTTCTATCTTCTGTCGTGGTCGGGCTTTGAGTCTTACTCAATTTCACACCTTGTAACACATCCAAGAACTCTTTCTTTGACTGTTCCATTTTTGAACTACTTCAAAAATATTGTCAAGGTATGTACTCATTGAAAAAACTTATCAAGCGTCTTGATCTATCTCTATAGATCTTGATGCTTAATATGTAAGCAGCTTCATCGAGGTCTTTCTTTTGAAAAACTTCTTTCAAAACACTCCTTTATGCTTTGCAGAATAATTCTACATTATTTCCGATCAACAATATGTCATTCACATATACTTATCAGAAATGCTGTAGTGCTCCCACTCACTTTCTTGTAAATACAGGCTTCACCGCAAGTCTGTATAAAACTATATGCTTTGATCATCTCATCAAAGCGCATATTCCAACTCCGCGATGCTTGCACCAGTCCATAAATGGATCGCTGGAGCTTGCACATTTTGTTAGCACCTTTAGGATTGACAAAACCTTCTGGTTGTATCATATACAACTCTTCTTTAATAAATTCGTTAAGGAATGTAGTTTTGTTTATTCATTTGCCGGATTTCATAAAATGCGGCAATTGCTAACATGATTCGGATAGACTTAAGCATAGATACGAGTGAGAAACTCTCATCATAGTCAACACCTTGAACTTGTCGAAAACCTTTTTGTGACAATTCTAGCTTTGTAGATAGTAACACTACTATCAGCGTCCGTCTTCCTCTTGAAGATCCATTTAATCTCAATGGCTCGCCGATCATTGGGCAAGTCAATCAAAGTCCATACTTTGTTCTCATACACGGATCTCATCTCAGATTTCATGGCCTCAAGCCATTTCGCGGAATCTGGGCTCATCATCGCTTCCTCATAGTTCGTAGGCTCGTCATGGTCAAGTAACATAACATCTAGAACAGGATTACCGTACCACTCTGGTGTGGATCTCACTCTGATTTACCTACAAGGTTTCGGTAGTAACTTGATCTGAAGTTACATGATCATCATCATTAGCTTCCTCACTAATCGGTCTAGTAGTCACAGGAACAGATTTCTGTGATGAACTACTTTCCAATAAGGGAGCAGGTACAGTTACCTCATCAAGTTCTACTTTCTTCCCACTCACTTCTTTCGAGAGAAACTCCTTCTCTAGAAAGGATCCATTCTCAGCAATGAATAACTTGCCTTCGGATCTGTGATAGAAGGTGTACCCAACAGTCTCCTTTTGGGTATCCTATGAAGACGCACTTCTCCGATTTGGGTTTGAGCTTATCAGGTTGAATATTTTTCACATAAGCATTGCAACCTCAAACTTTAAGAAATGACAGCTAAGGTTTCTTGCCAAACCATAGTTCATACGGTGTCGTCTCAACGGATTTAGATGGTGCCCTATTTAACGTGAATGTAGCTGTCTCTAATGCATAACCTCAAAACTATAGTGGTAATTGGTAAGATACATCATAGATCACACCATATCTAATAAAGCACGGTTACGACGTTCGGACACACCATTACACTGTGGTGTTCCAGGTGGCACGAATTTGTGAAACTATTCCACATAGTTTTAATTGAAGACCAAACTCGTAACTCAAATATTTGTCTCTGCGATCAGATCATAAAAACCATATTTTTCTTTTTACGATGATTTTCCACTTCACTCTAAAATTCTTTGAACTTTTCAAATGTTTCAGACTTATGTTTCATCAAGTAGATATACCCATATCTGCTCAAATCATATGTGAAGGTCAGAAAATAACGATACCCGCCACGAGCTTCAACACTCATTGGATCGCATACATCAGTATGTATTATTTCCAATAAGTCCGTTGCTCGCTCCATTGTTCCGGAGAATGGAGTCTTTAGTCATCTTGCCCATAAGGCATGGTTCGCAAGCACCAAGTGATTCATAATCAAGTGATTCCAAAATCCCATCAGCATGGAGTTTCTTCATGCGCTTTACACCAATATGACCTAAACGACAGTGCCACAAATAAGTTGCACTATCATTATTAACTTCGCATCTTTTGGTTTCAATATTATGAATATGTGTATCACTATGATCGAGATCCAATGAACTATTTTCATTGGGTGTGTAACCATATAAGGTTTTATTCATGTAAACAGAACAACAATTTATTCTCTTACTTAAATGAATAACCGTATTACAATAAACATGATCAAATCATATTCATGCTCAACGCAAACACCAAATAACACTTATTTAGGTTCAACACTAATCCCAAAAGTATAGGGAGTGTGCGATGATGATCATATCAATCTTGGAACCACTTCCAACACACATCGTCACTTCACCCTTAACTAGTCTATGTTCATTCTGCAACTCCCGTTTCGAGTTACTACTCTTAGCAACTGAACCAGTATCAAATACCGAGGGGTTGCTATGAATACTAGTAAAATACACATCAATAATCTATATATCAAATATACCTTTGTTCACTTTACCATCCTTCTTATCCGCCAAATACTTGGGGCAGTTCCGCTTCCAGTGACCAGTCCCTTTGCAGTAGAAGTACTTAGTCTCAGGCTTAGGACCATACTTGGGCTTTTTCACTTGAGCAGCAACTTGCTTGCCGTTCTTCTTGAAGTTCCCCTTCTTCCCTTTGCCCTTTTCTTGAAACTAGTGGTCTTGTCTACCATCAACACTTGATATTTTTCTTGATTTCCACCTTCGTCGATTTCAACATTACTAAGAGCTTGGGAATCGTTTCCGTATCCCTTGCATATCATAGTTCATCACGAAGTTCTACTAACTTGGTGATGGTGACTAGAGAATTCTGTCAATCACTATTTTATCTGGAAGATTAACTCCCACTTGATTCAAGCGATTATAGTACCCAGACAATCTGAGCACATGCTCACTGCTTGAGCTATTCTCCTCCATCTTTTAGCTATAGAACTTGTTGGAGACTTCATATCTCTCAACTCGGGTATTTGCTTGAAATATTAACTTCAACTCCTGGAACATCTCATATGGTCCATGACGTTCAAAATGTCTTTGAAGTCCCGATTCTTAGCCGTTTAAGCATGGTGCACTAAACTATCAAGTAGTCATCATATTGAGCTAGCCAAATGTTCATAACATCTGCATCTGCTCCTGTAATAGGTTTGTCACCTAGCAGTGCATAAAAGACATAATTCTTCTGTGCAGCAATGAGGATAAACCTCAGATCACGGATCCAATCCGCATCATTGCTACTAACATCTTTCAATTTAGTTTTCTCTAGGAACATATCAAAAATAAAACAGGGGAGCTAAACGCGAGCTATTGATCTACAACATAGATATGCTAATACTACCAGGACTAAGTTCATGATTAATTTAAGTTCAATTAATCATATTTCTAAAGAACTCCCACTTAGATAGACATCCCTCTAATCCTCTAAGTGATCACGTGATCCAAATCAACTAAACCATGTCTGATCATCACGTGAGATGGAGTAGTTTCATTGGTGAACATCACTATGTTGATCATATCTACTATATGATTCACGCTCGACCTTTCGGTCTCCGTGTTTTGAGGCCATATCTGGATATGCTTGGCTCGTCAAGTATAACCTGAGTATTCCGCGTGTGCAACTATTTTGCACCCGTTGTATTTGAACATAGAGCCTATTACACCCGATCATCACGTGGTGTCTCAGCACGAAGAACTTTCGCAACGGTGCATACTCAGGGAGAACACTTCTTGATAATTAGCGAGAGATCATCTTAAAATGCTACCGTCAATCAAAGCAAGATAAGATGCATAAAAGATAAACAACACATGCAATCAATATAAGTGATATGATATGGCCATCATCATCTTGTGCTTGTGATCTCCATCTTCGAAGCACCATCATGATCACCATCGTCACCGGCGCGACACTTTGATCATCATCGTAGCATCGTTGTCGTCTCACAAATCTTATGCTTCCACGAGTATCGCTACCGCTTAGTGATAAAGTAAAGCATTACAGCGCAATTGCATTGCATACAATAAAGCAACAACCATATGGCTCCTGCCAGTTGCCGATAACTTGGTTACAAAACAAGATCATCTCATACAATAAAATTTAGCATCATGTCTTGACCATATCACATCACAACATGCCCTGCAAAAACAAGTTAGACGTCCTCTACTTTGTTGTTGCAAGTTTTACGTGGCTGCTACGGGCTTAAGCAAGAACCAATCTTACCTACGCATCAAAACCGCAACGATAGTTTGTCAAGTTGGTGCTGTTTTAACCTTCGCAAGGACCGGGCGTAGCCACACTCGGTTCAACTAAAGTTGGAGAAACTGACACCCGCCAGCCACCTGTGTGCAAAGCACGTCGGTAGAACCAGTCTCGCGTAAGCGTACACGTAATGTCGGTCCGGGCCGCTTCATCCAACAATACCGCCGAACCAAAGTATGACATGCTGGTAAGCAGTATGACTTATATCGCCCACAACTCACTTGTGTTCTACTCGTGCATATAACATCAACACATAAAACCTGGCTCGGATGCCACTGTTGGGGAACGTAGTAATTTCAAAAATTTCCTACGCACACGCAAGATCATGGTGATGCATAACAACGAGAGGGGAGAGTGTAATTTACGTACCCTCGTAGACCAACAGCGGAAGTGTTATGATAACGCGGTTGATGTAGTCGTACGTCTTCACGGCCCGATCGATCAAGCACCGAAACTACGACACCTCCGAGTTCTAGCACACGTTCAGCTCGATGACGATCCCCGGACTCCGATCCAGCAAAGTATCGGGGAAGAGTTCCGTCAGCACGATGGAGTGGTGACAATCTTGATGTTCTACTGTCGCAGGGCTTCGCCTAAGCACCACTACAATATTATCGAGGATTATGGTGGAGGGGGGCACCGCACACGGCTAAGAGAACGATCATGAAGATCAACTTGTGTCTCTAGGGGTGCCCCCTGCCCCCATATATAAAGGAGCAAGGGGGGGTGTGGCCGGCTCTAGGAGGAGGCGCGCCGGAGGAGTCCTACTCCTACTGGGAGTAGGACTCCCCCCTTTCCCTAGTTGGATTAGGACTTGGGGGGGAAGGAGGAGAGGGAAGAAAGGAAAGGGGGCGCCGCCGCCCCCCCACTTGTCCAATTCGGACTTGGGGGGGGGGACGCGCGGCAGCCCCTAGGCCTCCTCTCCTCTTCCTCCACTAGGCCCATTAAGGCCCATTAGGTTACCGGGGGGTTCCGGTTACCTCCCGGTACTCCGGTAAAATGCCGATTTCACCCGGAACACTTCCGATGTCCAACCATAGGCTTCCAATATATCAATCTTTATGTATCGAACATTTCGAGACTCCTCGTCATGTCTGTGATCTCATCCGGGACTCCAAAATCCTTCGGTACATCAAAACTTATAAACTCATAATATAACTATCATCGAAACCTTAAGCGTGCGGACCCTGCGGGTTCGAGAACGATGTAGACCTGACCGAGACATGTCTCTGGTCAATAACCAATAGCGGAACCTGGATGCTCATATTGGCTCCCACATATTCTACGAAGATCTTTATCGGTCAGACCGCATAACAACATACGGTGTTCCCTTTGTCATCGGTATGTTACTTGCCCGAGATTCGATCGTCGGTATCTTAATACCTAGTTCAATCTCGTTACCGGCAAGTCTCTTTACTCGTTCCGTAATACATCATCTCACAACTAACTCATTAGTTGCAATGCTTGCAAGGCTTATGTGATGTGCTTTACCGAGAGGGCCCAGAGATACCTCTTCGACAATCGGAGTGACAAATCCTAATCTCGAAATACGCCAACCCAACATGTACCTTTGGAGACACCTGTAGAGATCCTTTATAATCACCCAGTTATGTTGTGATGTTTGGTAGCACCCAAAGTGTTCCTCCGGCAAACGGGAGTTGCATAATCTCATAGTCATAGGAACATGTATAAGTCATGAAGAAAGCAATAGCAACATACTAAACGATCGGGTGCAAAGCTAATGGAATGGGTCATGTCAATCACATCATTCTTCTAATGATGTGATCCCGTTAATCAAATAACAACTCTTTTGTTCATGGTTAGGAAACACAACCATCTTTGATTAATGAGCTAGTCAAGTAGAGGCATACTAGTGACACTCTGTTTGTCTATGTATTCACACATGTATTATGTTTCCGGTTAATAAAATTCTAGCATGAATAACAAACATTATCATGATATAAGGAAATAAATAATAACTTTATTATTGCCTCTAGGGCATATTTCCTTCAGTGCCGGTGAAGAAGACCAAGAAGAAGGCTCCGGGGACCCGCAAGGGTCTTCGGCGCAAGGTTGTATCGGACTCATTGTTCGATGACTCCGACGGGCACTCCTCCCACGAAGACGAGGAGGATGAAGAGGAAAGTTCTCCCCCCAGCCGGGGGAGACAAGAAAAGGAAGGCCGACCCAACCGGGGAGGCCGAAGGGTCCAAGAAGGGAAGGACCCTCCGTCCGGACTGCTCCACTACGGCCTCCCACAGCGACGACGAGTGGTTCCCAAGGGACAAGCCCCTGGCGAAGTCGTAAGTATCCGGATACCATAGTAATTGGTATGTTTTGTTGCACTACTTCTGCTTATGCCGAATATGATTATGCAGCCCGTCCCGAGCCCGTACCGAAGTATCTTCGTCGGACGGTTCTTTGGACTCTCGGATATGAATAGCGATTCACTTCCGACCGCCTCCACTCCTTGCCCTACGGACAACGTCGAAGTGTTGTCTCAACAGGCACCGGGCCAAGCGGAGGTAGTCCTGGGGGCGCCTCAAGGCGACCTTCCGGACCCTCAGCGCAAAGGGAGCAAAATCCCCACGGGCTCCAAGTTCGGCCCCCAGCCGAACACTGCGCTGGAACCTTTGATGGTTCCGGACTCCGGCAGGCGACCCCTCGTTAAGAGGGGAAAGCCGCCCATGCCGGTGGCCTCTGTCCAACCAGAGGCGCCGGACAACTTGCTGGAAGCGCTTCGCAGCGCTTCCATCGACGAAGAGCACTACACTATCATGAGTGCGGTGATCGAGAAAATTCAGTCCGCCAAGAACGGACTGTCCGAAGCTTGCGCCAGCCTCCTAACATGTTTTGAGGTAAGCAATTAAGATATAGGAAAATATGCCCACATGGATACTAGCCCCTGATGCTCTGTTCGGCATTCGGAAAGAAAGGTCGAATAGACGATCAAATGATAACTCAGGGGTCTAATCAGAAAAATGTCTATGTGTATGTGCCGGCTTCACTACTGGCCGCTGCCGCACGTACTGCGGAGGTCTCTGCGCCGAAGCAGGACCTGGAGCGGTCCGAGGATGAGCTCGGCCTTACCAAGAGGCGGCTCGAGGAAAGCAAAGGTAAGCAATACCATTTTCTATATATTTAAAAAGAAGTTCAGGTGTAAAGTAATAGGATCATCATGGATTTGCCAAGGGCCAAGACCGAAGTGGCAACCCTGAGGAAGGCGCTGTCCGAGGCCGAAGACAAAGCGGCCAAGGAGCGCATTGAATGGGAGAAGCAAGAAGCTCGAGTAGGCGAGGTGCAGCAAGAGCTCGAGGCCCTCGCCAAAAAGCACGAGTCCTTGGAGCTTGATTCTAAGATGCGAGAGTCCGAGCTCGCGCAGGCTCTTGAAAGTGTCCGGAGCGCCAAGGCCGAAGCCCACAAGGCCCTCCAGGAGATTGATGCGGTGAAGAAGATAGCAGCAGGTAAGGTATTCATTATGCAAAGCGAGCATGTGGAGGAAACTTTCCTTTTACTTACCCGAATTCGGAGATCTCTAGGGGCGTTCACAGATCTTCCCCGCAGTGTACTGGATGCCGTGGAGTTTTACCGAGCTCAGGAGGGGAGCTCGACGGAGAAGTTGTTCTCGTCTCAGTATACTGGGACCGAACACCCCGTGCCTTTGAGCGACCAGCTGAAGCAGTTGGTTGAGCTTTACAAGGCGGCCGAACAAGCCATGTGATGACCCACAAGTATAGGGGATCTATCGTAGTCCTTTCGATAAGTAAGAGTGTTGAACCCAACGAGGAGCCGAAGGAAATGATAAGCGGTTTTCAGCAAGGTATTCTCTGCAAGTACTAAAATAAGTGGTAACGGATAGTTTTGTGACGGGATAAATTGTAACGAGCAACAAGTAACAAAAGTAAATAAAGTGCAGCAAGGTGGCCCAATCCTTTTGTAGCAAAGGACAAGCTGGAACAAACTCTTATAATAGGAAACGCGCTCCCGAGGACACATGGGAATATCGTCAAGCTAGTTTTCATCACGTTCATATGATTCGTGTTTGATACTTTTATAATTTGATATGTGGGTGGACCGGTGCTTGGTGTTGTTCTTACTTGAACAAGCATCCCACTTATGATTAACCTCTATTGCAAGCATCCGCAACTACAATAAAAGTATTAAGGTAAACCTAACCATAGCATGAAACATATGGATCCAAATCAGCCCCTTACGAAGCAACACATAAACTAGGGTTTAAGCTTCTGTCACTCTAGCAACCCATCATCTAATTATTACTTCCCAATGCCTTCCCCTAGGCCCAAATAATGGTGAAGTGTTATGTAGTCGACGTTCACATAACACCACTAGAGGCTAGACAGCATACATCTTATCAAAATATCAAACGAATACCAAATTCACATGACTACTAATAGCAAGACTTCTCCCTTGTCCTTAGGAACAAACGTAATTACTCACAAAGCATATTCATGTTCATAATCAGAGGGGTAATAATATGCATATAGGATCTGAACATATGATCTTCCACCAAATAAACCAACTAGCATCAACTACAAGGAGTAATCAACACTACTAGCAACCTACTAGCACCAATCCCGGACTTTGAGACAAGAATTGGATACAAGAGATGAACTAGGGTTTGGAGATGAGATGGTGCTGGTGAAGATGTTGATGGACATTGCCCTCTCCCGATGAGAGGAGCGTTGGTGATGACTATGGTGATGATTTCCCCCTCCCGGAGGGAAGTTTCCCCGGCAGAACAGCTCTCCGGAGCTCTAGATTGGATCCGCCAAGGTTCCGCCTCGTGGCGGCGGAGTCTCGTCCCGAAAAGTTCCTTCTGATTTTTTTCTCATCGAAAGACTTCATATAGGAGAAGATGGACGTCGGAGAGCCACCAGGGGGCCCACGAGGTAGGGGCATGCCCTAGGGGGGGCCCACCCTCGTGAGCAAGGTGTGGGCCCCCTGGCCTTCATCTTTGGCGAGGATTTTTCTTTATTTATTTTAAGATGTTCCGTGGAGTTTCCGGACTTTTGGAGTTGCGCAGAATAGGTCTCTAATATTTGCTCCTTTTCCAGCCCAGAATTCCAGCTGCCGGCATTCTCCCTCCTTATGTAAACCTTGTAAAATAAGAGAGAATAGCCATAAGTATTGTGACATAAAGTGAATTCACAGTCCATAATGCAATAAATATCGATATAAAAGCATGATGCAAAATGGACGTATCAACTCCCCCAAGCTTAGACCTCGCTTGTCCTCAAGCGAAAAGCCGATAACAATAAATATGTCCTCATGTTTAGAGGTAGAGGCGTCGATAAAAATAAAATACGGACATGAAGGCATCATGATTATTCTCATAACAGCAACATATATAGATTTTGTCATATGATTACTTATGTTCAAGTGATGATCTATTCACAATGCAAAAGTATAAATCATAAACCTTATTAGGCTCCGACAAACTATAATCCCAGTCATTGAAGCAATTGCAATTTATCATAACATCGGAAAGAGTCTATGTCAGAGCTAAAAAGCAAGTCCACATACTCAACTATCATTTAGTCCTTCATAATTGCTAACACTCACGCGATACTTGTGGTTACGGAGTTTTAATCTGACACAGAGAAAGATAGGAGCTTATAGTTTTGCCCCACAACCTTTTACCTCAAGGGTAAAGTCAACAATAATGGTTCATGCTCCCCTACATCCAATTAGATATATATATCATGTTCTTTCCAACATGCTTAGCTTGCCAAAGGATAAAATGAAAAAGAAAAGGTGAAGATCACCATGACTCTTGCATAGGGTAGAAGATAATAATAAAGGATAGGCCCTTCGCAGAGGGAAGCAGAGGTTGCCATGGGCTTTTATGGTTGGATGCATAAAATCTCAATGCGAAAGAACGTCACTTTATATTGCCCCTTGTGATATGAACCTTTATTATGCAGTCCATCACATTTATTACTTCCACATCACAAGATCGTATAAAGCTTATTTCTCCCACACCAATCAATCATACATATTTAGAGCAATTTTTATTTCTTTGCATCGATGACAACTTACTTGAAGGATCTTACTCAATCCATAGGTAGATATGGTGGACTCTCATGGCAAAACTGGTTTAAGGGTGTTTGGAAGCACAAGTAGTATTTCTACTTGGTGCTGAGAATTTGGCTAGCATGAGGGGGAAAGGCAAGCTCAACAAGTTAGAGGATCCATGACAACATACTTTATCTCAGATATAAGAAAGACACAACTCATTATGTTGTCTTCCTTGTCCAACATCAACTCTTTAGCATGTCATATTTTAATGAGTGCTCTCAATCATAAAAGATGTCAATGATAATATATCTATATGTGAAACCTCTCTTTCCTTATTACTTCCTATTAATTGCAACAATGACCAAAGCTATGTCTGCCAACTCCCAACAACTTTTAGTCATCATACTCTTTCTATGTGAAGTCATTACTCTCAATAAGATCAATATGAACTCTTTGTTTCTTTTTATTCTTTTCTTCTTTCTTTTATTCACCCAAGATCATGGAAAAATAATCAAGCCCTTGACTCAACACTAATCTTTATTATATATAGCTCACGGACTCGCTTACAAAGAGAGATCATAAAGCAAAACTCAAAACTAGATCATGCCATAAACTTTATTCTACTAGATCAAGATACTTATAATAGGATCGAACTAAGAAAAATGATAAAGATAGGAGTTGTGATGGTGATACGATACCGGGGCACCTCCCCCAAGCTTGGCAGTTGCCAAGGGGAGTGCCCATACCCATGTGATTATATCTCCTTTGTCGGTGAAGAAGGTGGAGGTCACGGATAATCGCACATCGAGCGCAAGAGGTCCTCCAGCTTGCGAATAATGCCCTTGAGTGCGACAATATGCTCCTTCAACAAAATATTTTCTTGTGTGAGATACTTGTTTTGTATACGAGCTAACTCAATCATCTTGAAAGCTTCGATCTCAGTTGGGGTAAGAAGGTTATGATCAAGTTGAAGGATGTCTTTTGCTGCCGGAGCTTGATCCTTCATGGCTTTCTTGATCCTTTCATCCTTGTTGACCCTCGTGGGTTCTTCCATCTTCAGATCTATCTTCATTAGCCAAGCATCGTTGTCACCATTGTTGGAGGAGGGAGACGACATGATGCCTAGCCTGGAAAAACCCTGACAGAAAACAGCTCGAAACAAGAACAGAGGAGATTTGCGTGATACGGGAGTCAAAACTTCCGGAGGTTATATAATGAATTTTTACCGACCAAAATATGTATCGTGCAAGAAAAAGGAGTTCGGAAGGCACATGAGGTGCTCACGAGGTAGGGGGCGCACCCACCACCCTCGTGGGCCCTCGTGTCCTTCCCGGACTGCTACTTATTTTTCTATTTTTCTAAATATTACAAAACGGAGAAATATTGCCTTAAAAATTGTTTTGGAGTCGGTTTACTTACCGTACCACATACCTATTCCTTTTCAGAGTCTGAAACGTTCCGGAAAGTGTCCCTTATGTATTCCTCCGGGGTTACGGTTTCAATAACATTGGTTTCAACATTTATGGGATTACCTGAGATATAATGTTTGATTCTTTGACCGTTTACCACCTTCGGATTTGTGCCCTCGAAGTTGTTGATTTTTATGGCACCGGAACGATAGACCTCTTCGATAACATAGGGGCCTTCCCATTTAGAGAGAAGTTTTCCTGCAAAAAATATTAAACGAGAGTTGTATAGCAATACATAGTCACCTACATTAAACTCACACTTTTGTATCCTTTTGTCATGCCATCTTTTAACTTTTTCTTTAAACAACTTGGCATTTTCATAAGCTTGGGCTCTCCATTCATCAAGTGAGCTAATATCAAATAACCTCTTCTCACCGGCAAGTTTAAAATCATAGTTAAGCTCTTTAATAGCCCAATATGCCTTATGTTCTAGTTCGAGAGGTAAGTGACATGCTTTTCCATAAACCATTTTATACAGAGACATACCCATAGGATTTTTGTATGTAGTTCTATAAGCCCACAATGCATCATCAAGTTTCTTGGACCAATTCTTTCTAGAACTATTAACAGTCTTTTGCAAAATTAATTTGAGCTCTCTATTGCTCAACTCTACTTGACCACTAGACTGTGGGTGATAAGGAGATGCAATTCTATGATTAACATCATATTTAGCAAGCATTTTACGGAAAGCACCATGAATAAAGTGTGAACGACCATCAGTCATTAAATATCTAGGGACTCCAGACCTCGGAAAAATAACTTCTTTAAGCATTTTAATAGAAGTGTTATGATCAGCACTACTAGTTGGAATAGCTTCTACCCACTTAGTAACGTAATCAACAACAACTAGAATATGTGTGTATCCATTAGAGGCAGGAAAAGGTCCCATATAATCAAAGCCCCAAACATCAAATGGTTCAATAACAAGTGAATAATTCATAGGCATTTATTGACGTCTACTAATATTACCAATTCTTTGACATTCATCACAAGACAAGACAAACTTATGGGCATCCTTGAAGAGAGTAGGCCAATAAAAACCAGATTGCAATACCTTATGTGCAGTTCTATCTCCAGCGTGGTGTCCTCTATAAGCCTCGGAATGACACTTACGTAGGATCTGTTCCTGTTCATGCTCAGGTACACAACGTCTAATAACACCATCTACTCCTTCTTCATAAAGATGTGGGTCATCCCAAAATTAATGTCTCAAGTCATAGAAGAACTTTTTCTTTTGTTGGTATGTGAAGCTAGGTGGTATAAATTTAGCAACAATATAATTAGCATAATCAGCATACCATGGAGTACTACGAGAAGTACTTATAACATTTAATTGTTCATCAGGAAAGCTGTCATTAATAGGTAGTGGGTCATCAAGAATATTCTCTAACCTAGACAAGTTGTCTGCAACGGGGTTCTCAGCTCCCTTTCTATCAACAATATGCAAATCAAATTCTTGTAGCAAGAGAACCCATCTAATAAGTCTAGGTTTAGCATCTTTCTTTTCCATAAGATATTTAATAGCAGCATGATCAGTTTGAATAGTTACTTTAGAATCAACAATATAAGATCTGAACTTATCACAAGCAAATACAACTGCTAAAAGCTCTTTTTCAGTAGTAGCATAATTTCTTTGAGCATTGTCTAGAGTCTTACTAGCATAATGAATAACATTTAATTTCTTATCAACTCTTTGCCCTAGAACAACACCTACATCATAATCACTAGCATCACACATAATTTCAAAGGGTAAATTCCAATCAGGTGGCTGAACAACAGGTGCAGAGACTAATGCTTTCTTAAGTATTTCAAATGCTTCTACACAATCATCATCAAAGACAAATGGTATATCTTTTTGCAATAAATTAGTCAGAGGCCGAGAAATTTTTGAGAAGTCCTTAATGAACCTCCTGTAAAATCCGGCGTGACCAAGGAAACTTCTTATACCTTTGATGTCCTTGGGACATGGCATCTTTTCAATAGCATCGACCTTGGCTCTATCAACTTCAATACCTCTTTCAGAAACTTTATGCCCCAAGACAATACCTTCATTAACCATAAAGTGGCACTTTTCCCAATTCAAGACAAGATTAGTTTCTTCACATCTCTGTAAAACTCGACCAAGATTGCTCAAGCAATCATCAAAAGATGAACCATAGACAGAAAAGTCGTCCATGAAAACCTCACAAATCTTTTCACAAAAGTCAGAGAATATAGCCATCATGCATCTTTGAAAGGTAGCAGGTGCATTACATAAACCAAAAGGCATACGTCTATAAGCAAAAGTACCAAAAGGGCATGTAAAAGTAGTCTTTGATTGATCTCTAGCTGACACAAGTATTTGAGAGAAACCAGAATAACCATCTAGAAAGAAATAGTGTGTATGTTTGCATAATCTTTCTAGCATTTGATCAATAAAAGGTAAGGGGTAATGATCTTTCTTAGTAGCTTTATTTAATTTGCGGAAATCAATTACCATCTTATAACCTGTGATAATTTTTTGTGGAATCAATTCATCTTTATCATTAGGAACAACAGTAATACCTCCCTTCTTAGGGACACAATGTACAGGACTTACCCACTCACTATCAGCAACGGGATAGATTATACCTGCCTCCAGAAGCTTTAGTATTTCTTTCCTTACCACTTCTTTCATTTTAGGATTCAGACGTCGTTGAGGATCACGAACTGGTTTGGCATCTGCTTCCAAATTTATTTTTGGTTGACATAGAGTGGGACTAATGCCCTTAAGATCATCAAGAGTATATCCAATAGCAGCACGATGCTTCTTCAGAGTTTTCAATAATCTTTCTTCTTCATGCTCTGAAAGGTTAGCACTAATAATAACAGGATATATCTTCTTTTCATCAAGATAAGCATATTTAAGATTATCAGGCAAAGGTTTAAGCTCAAACACGGGATCACCCTTGGGTGGAGGAGGATCCCCTAAAATTTCAATAGGCAAATTATGTTGCAGAATAGGTTCCTATTTAAAGAATACTTCATCTATTTCCTTTCTTTCATTCATGAATATATCATTCTCATGGTCTAGCAGATAATGTTCTAAGGGATCACTAGGAGGTACGGCAATAGAAGCAAGACCAATAATTTCATCCTTACTAGGTAATTCTTCCTCGCGATGTTGTTTACTAAATTTAGAGAAATTAAACTAATGAATCATATCATCCAAGCCAACAGTAACAACATTCTTTGTGCAATCTATGGTAGCATTGACAGTATTTAAGATGGGTCTACCAAATATAATGGGACAAAAGCTATCTTGTGGGGAACCAAGAAGAAGAAAATCCGCAGGATATTTAGTCTTCCCACACAAGACTTCAACATCTCTAACAATCCCATTTGGTGAAATAGTATCTCTATTGGCAAGTTTAATTGTGACATCAATACCTTCTAACTCAGCAGGTGCAATTTCATTCTTAATTTCTTCGTATAAGTCAATATGTATTACACTAGCACTAGCACCCATATCACATAAGCCATGATAACAATGATCTCCTATTTTAACAGAAATAACAGGCATGCCTACCACAGGTCTATGTTTATCTTTATCACAGGGTTTAGCAATTCTAGCAGTTTCACCTTCGAACTGAATAACATGCCCATCAATATTATCAGACAAGAGATCTTTAACAATAGCAATATTAGGTTCTACTTTAACTTGCTCAGGAGGTGTATAAGTTCTAATATTGCTTTTACGAACAACAGTTGAAGCTTTAGCATGATCCTTTATTCTAACAGGGAAAGGTGGTTTCTCAATATAAGAAGTAGGAACAATAGGATCATTATAAGTGACAGTCTTTTCTTCAACTTTAATAGGTGCAGCTACTTTTACTTCTATGGGAGGATGATATTTAAACCACTTCTCCTTAGGGAGATCAACATAAGTAGCAAAAGATTCACAGAAAGAAGCTACTATCTCAGAGTCAAGTCCATATTTAGTGCTAAACTTACGAAAAATATCGGTATCCATAAAAGATTTAACACAATCAAACTTAGGTGTCATACCTGACTCCTTACCTTCGTCGAGGTCCCAATCTTAAGAGTTGCGTTTAATTCTATCCAATAAATTCCATCTGAATTCAATAGTCTTCATCATAAAAGAGCCAGCACAAGAAGTATCGAGCATGGTGCGATTGTTTTCAGAAAGCCGGGCATAATTTTTTTGAATGATCATTTCTCTTGAGAGCTCATGATTGGGGCATGAATATAACATTGATTTAAGCCTCCCCCAAGCTTGAGCGATGCTTTCTCCTTCGCGAGGCTAGAAATTATATATATAATTGCGATCACGATGAACAAGATGCATAGGGTAATACTTTTGATGAAATTCCAACTTCAATCTTTTATAGTCCCATGATCTCATATCATCACATAGCCTATACCATATCAATGCGTCTCCCTTCAAAGATAAAGGGAAAACCTTCTTCTTAGCAACATCATCGGGTATACCTGCAAGCTTAAATAATCCACAAACTTCATCCACATATATTAAGTGCTCATCGGGATGCTTTGTTCCATCTCCTGTAAAAGGGTTAGCTAGCAGTTTTTCCATCATACCCGAAGGAAATTCAAAAGGAGTTTTATTTTCAATAGGTTTAGTAGGTTGAGGAGCAATTCTTTGCTCTACTAGATGGGGTGAAGATACCCCGAACAAGCCCCTCAGAGAATTACTTTCCATAGTAACAAGTGACAGTAAATTTCAGTACACTATATAATTTTTCCTTACCAAATTCCACCTACCAAAGGCGCTACACTCCCCGGCAACGACGCCAGAAAAGAGTCTTGATGACCCACAAGTATAGGGGATCTATCGTAGTCCTTTCGATAAGTAAGAGTGTCAAACCCAACGAGGAGCAGAAGGAAATGATAAGCGATTTTCAGCAAGGTATTCTCTACAAGTACTGAAATAAGTGGTAACAGATAGTTTTGTGACGGGATAAATTGTAACGAGCAACAAGTAACAAAAGTAAATAAAGTGCAGCAAGGTGGCCCAATCCTTTTGTAGCAAAGGACAAGCCGAAACAAACTCTTATAATAGGAAAAGCGCTCGCGAGGACACATCGGAACATCGTCAAGCTAGTTTTCATCACGTTCATATGATTCGTGTTCGAGACTTTGATAATTTGATATGTGGGTGGACCGGTGCTTGGGTGCTGTTCTTACTTGAACAAGCATCCCACTTATGATTAACCTCTGTTGCAAGCATCCACAATGACAACAAAAGTATTAAGGTAAACCTAACCATAGCATGAAACATATGGATCCAAATCAGCCCCTTACAAAGCAACGCATAAACTAGGGTTTAAACTTCTGTCACTCTAGCAATCCATCATCTACTTATTACTTCCCAATGCCTTCCTCTAGGCCCAAATAATGGTGAAGTGTTATGTAGTCAACGTTCACATAACACCACTAGAGGCTAGACAACATACATCTTATCAAAATATCAAACGAATACCAAATTCACATGACTACTAATAGCAAGACTTCTCCCTTGTCCTCAGGAACAAACGTAATTACTCACAAAGCATATTCATGTTCATAATCAGAGGGGTAATAATATGCTTATAGGATCTGAACATATGATCTTCCACCAAGTAAACCAACTAGCATCAACTACAAGGAGTAATCAACACTACTAGCAACCTACTAGCACCAATCCCGGACTTTGAGACAAGAATTGGATACAAGAGATGAACTAGGGTTTGGAGATGAGATGGTGCTGGTGAAGATGTTGATGGGGATTGCCCTCTCCCGATGAGAGGAGCGTTGGTGATGACGATGGTGATGATTTCCCCCTCCCGGAGGGAAGTTTCCCTGGTAGAATAGCTCTGCCGGAGCTCTAGATTGGATCCGCCAAGGTTCCGTCTCGTGGCGGCGGAGTCTCGTCCCGAAAAATTCCTTATGATTTTTTTCTCATCGAAATACTTCATATAGGAGAAGATGAACGTCGGAGAGCCACCAGGGGGCCCACGAGGTAGGGGGCGCACCCCCAACCCTCGTGAGCAGGGTGTGGGCCCCCTGGTGGCTCTCCGACGTTCATCTGCCGGCATTCTCCCTCCTTATGTAAACCTTGTAAAATAAGAGAGAATAGCCATAAGTATTGTGACATAAAGTGAAATAACAGTCCATAATGCAATAAATATCGATATAAAAGCATGATGCAAAATGGACGTATCACCATGAAGGGCCTTATAGTCCGGACATGGCCTAGCGAGCCCCTGTCCAGTAGCTACTTCGGTCTGGTGAGGCGGCTCGTCGACGCCTGCCCACGGCTTGAAGTCATAAAGCGGTGTGTCTACATCGAGGGTGCGCGCAGGGCTTTTGCCCGGGCGAAGGTGCACTTGGTGAATCTGGACGCCGTGAAGCTGGTGAAGGAGGGGCCGCCGGAGGGCAAGGAGCATCGCTGCCCCGAAATGTATTATGAGAGTGTCCTGAAGAGTTCCCGCCTTGTGGCGGATGAGTGTGCCAAGGATGTAATTTTTGAATGAACATGCTCATGTGATCCTATGATATGAAACGAGTTCATTTGAGCCATGTGACGCTTTTTTTAATTTAAAATATTACCTTCTATGTGGCCATTTATAAAATCTGAGAGTTGGCCAGTCATTGGCTTTTGCCCCCATGTAACTAGTATTGGGGTGTTCGGGATAAACCTAAGCACTCTTTACCCCAATTTTGGGTCCTTCAAGGGAGGTGTTCAGTGCAATGAACCAGGCAATCGGACTATAATGCTTTATCACTCTCACTTAGCCTTAGAAGTCTACAATTTTAAATTTTGGCGAAGCCCGTGGTATTCGGAAGGCCGAATTTGGGGCGCTATACATGCCTAAGCCGGACAAGGACGACTCCTCGCCCGAAGCGGACAAAGTCTTTAAGGACTTGAGACCTCTCGAACAACGACCAATCTCTCGCCTTGTCATGACAGTCAGTTTTCGGCTTTCTCTACTGAGGTGCTCGTCCAGAAGAACCGAGACACAATCGCAGTAGTTCTCCCACCGCTACCTTAGCCGATATAGCGGAACGTAAGGTACCAAAGCATGAGAGCCGGGCAAACCCAACTATTGACCCAAGACATGATTCGGAGCTGATGCATATAATACTATAAGTTCGGGGTGCCGCACTGTCGAAAGTGTTCGGACTTCTCGCGCCGTATTATGGGGTAAACGAAAGCCCCTGGCGTACTGACCGTACCCGAATTGACGGGTGCGGATTGTCGTAAATGGACATAAAGGAAAAAAAGAGAATGAATAATGCAATAATAGATTAATGCTATGCATTGTTATTTAAATAATACGTCGAAGCGTACTGGTACAGGTAGTGCAATAAGCAGAAAGTAGGACTATTCGAAATGTCCTATCCAAGGGCAAGCTGCGTATGGATAGTAGAAAGCGGATATTATTATTAGAGACCACCTGGGGGTTCCGTGTACATCTTGGCTTCTTGCCACCTTGGTTGTTCCTTCCCGTAATGTGCCCGGCAATCATACTGCCGGAAAGGGCTTTCAGAGAGTTAGGCCCTGAAAGAGAACAGAAATGATAAAGATATACAGCCCCTAGGGCAGTTAAGCCGCATTGCGGGACGTGCCCTGATCGTGCCCCCGCCTATGTCCATGGTATTTTCAGTGCGTAATTATGTACACGCGGCACGGATTTCGTCGCTTGACTGGGACTGGGACGGGGGCCGAATTGCTAGGCGAGCTCTGAATGTGTCAGGCGATCCTGTTGCAGTTTACTCCGGACACGCTTGAAGGTGTTCGGGGGCTGTATCGCCGAATTAGTGGTTTGCCTTGAAAGGCTGCTTTGTGCTTTTGCTACGAGGGCCGCATTGTGCTCTTCCGTGTGGAGCGAGCATTCTGTGTTTCCGTTCACTGTTATGACCCCCCGAGATCCTGGCATCTTGAGCTTGAGGTATGCGTAATGTGGTACTGCATTGAATTTTGCAAATGCAGTTCATCGGAGCAGTGCATGATAGCCACTGCGAAACGGGACGATGTCGAAGATTAACTCCTCGCTTCGGAAGTTGTTCGGTGATCCGAAGACTACTTCCAGTGTGATTGAGCCCGTGCAATGGGCCTCTACACCTGGGATGACGCCCTTAAAGGTGGTTTTGGTGGGTTTGATCCTCAAGGGATCGATACCCATTTTTCGCACTGTATCCTGATAGAGTAGGTTCAGGCTGCCGCCGCCGTCCATAAGGACTCGAGTGAGATGAAATCCATTAATGATGGGGTCTAGGACCAGTGCGGCGGATCTGCCATGACGGATACTAGTGGGGTGATCCATGCGATCAAAGGTGATCGGGCAAGCAGACCATGGGTTGAACTTTGGGGCGACGGGCTCCATTGCATAGACATCCCTTAGTGCATGCTTCCGCTCCCTCTTGGGAATGTGGGTTGCATATTTCATGTTCACTGTCTTCACTTGTGGGGGGAACCCCTTTTGTCCTCCCGTGTTCGGCGGCCGGGGCTCCTCCTCGTCATCACTATGCAACCCCTTGTCCTTGTTTTCGGCATTTAACTTGCCGGCCTGCTTGAACACCCAACATTCTCTGTTTGTGTGATTGGCTGGCTTGTCGGGGGTGCCGTGGATTTGACACGAGCGATCCAGTATGCGATCCAAACTGGACAGAGCCGGAGTACTTCTTTTAAATGGCTTTTTTCGCTGACCGGATCTAGAGCCTCTGAATCCGGCATTGACTGTCGTATCCTCGGTGTTGTCGCCGTTATTGTGGCGCTTTGGTCTGTTACGACGTTGTCTATCGTTGGCATCTTTGGTATCCGAAGTGCCCTGATTCCTTGTGTTATTGCTGCGAGCCAGCCAGCTATCCTCGCCCGCGCAAAAGCGGGTCATGAGTGTTGTGAGGGCTGCCATAGATTTCGGCTTCTCCTGGCCAAGGTGGCGAGCAAGCCACTCATCATGGATGTTGTGCTTGAATGCCGCGAGGGCCTCTGCGTTCGGACAGTCGACAATTTGGTTTTTCTTAGTCAGGAACCGAGTCCAGAATTGTGTGGCCGATTCCCCTGGCTGCTGAGTTATATGGCTCAAGTCATCAGCATCCGGTGGTCGCACATAAGTGCCCTGGAAGTTGTCAAGGAATGCGTCTTACAGATCCTCCCAACTGCCGACGGAGTCTGCTGGCAAGCTATTCAGCCAATGCCGAGCTGGTCCTTTGAGTTTTAGTGGGAGGTACTTGATGGCATGTAGATCATCACCGCGAGCCATGTGTGGATGTGAAGGAGGAAATCCTCAATCCATACCGCGAGATCTGGTGTACCATCATATGATTCGATATTTACGGGTTTGAAACCCTCCGGGAATTCGTGATCCATAACTTCATCTGTGAAGCATAGGGGGTGTGCGGTGCCTCTGTGCCGGGCTATATCCCGACGCAGTTCATATGAGTCTTGTCTGCTGTATTCGGCCCTGCCGGATTTGCTTTTGGCGTATCCGGCGCGATGATCATCGTCCCGTGTTGGCGCGCGTGCCCGTGACCCGTATATTGACCTTGCAAGTTTTGCCTTATTGTCCATTACGTCTCGCAGGTCCCGTGTGTTGCCCCGAGCCTTGGTATTTTGGATTGAGTGGCGGCGGGGTGCAGGCTGAACTTCAGGCTGAAACGCCTCTTTGGATCGGCCACGCAGTGGCCGGTCAGCCGCATCGTACACTGGTGCATGAGGTTTCAATACTTCCTCCTCGAGGTGAGGTAGCAACCTGCGTTTTGGGTAACTCTTGGAGGGGCGCTCGAGTTCGTATTGCTCGGCCGCAAGGACTTCGGTCCATCTGTCTGCTAGCAAGTCTTGATCAGCTTGAAGCTGTTCTTGCTTTTTCTTCAGGCTATTTGCTGTGGCCATAAGCCGGCGCTTGAAGCGCTCCTGTTCGACGGGGTCCTCAGGCATGATAAATTCTTCGTCGCCGAGGCTCGCCTCGTCTTCGGAGAGAGGCATGTAATTGTCCTCCTCCGATTCTCCATCTGCTGCCTGCTCTGGAGGGGTGGCTTGTTCATCCTCCGGCTCTACATCGTGCTGGAGGGGATTGTGGTTGTCTTCGGCACTATCCGGAGTGTTATTATCTCTTGTGCTGGTATCACTACTTTTGTTGTGGCGGGACTTAGAGCGGCGTCGCTGACATCGGCGCTTGGGTTGCTTCTTGGAGGGGTCATCCTCCGCTATCTCGTCGCCATTGCCTTCTTTAGGGGTGTCCACCATATATATGTCGTATGATGAGGTAGCGGTCCAGCGCCCTGTGGGCGGTGGTTCCTGCTCATCTCCTGCATCGTCGTCCATATATATCGTCGATGTCTTCGGAGCCGAAGTCGAGCATGTCGGTTAAATCGTCGACAGTGGCTACTAAGTGGGTGGTGGGTGGGCAGCGAATTTCTTCGTCGTCCGCATCCCATTCTAGCCGGACATAGTTCGGCCAAGGTTCTCCTGACAGGGAGAGGGACCTCAATGAATTTAGCACATCGCCGAAGGGCGAGTGCTGAAAGATATCCGCGGAGGTGAACTCCATGATCGGCGCCCAGTCGGATTCGACAGGCACGGATGTAAGCGGCTCGGGGTCCGTGGCCGGAGGTGAATCCAGTGGTTCGGCGACACGGCTCTCGTAAGGGGTGAAGTCAGTGTCTGGCTCTATCGCCACTGAGAGTGCGGCCTCCATGGCGGGGTCTATCCCTCCGCTCTTGGATGGCGCGATTTGCTCCGGGTTGACGACCGGAGTAGTTGCAGACGCGATCTCCCGAACACTGTCCGATGACAGAGTTATGTCGTGCTCGTCGTGATTGTGCGGCGCACCTGACATGGGCTCTAATCCGTCGAAGATCAAGTCTCCGCGGATGTTGGCAGTGTAGTTTAAATTTCCGAATCTAACCTGATGGCCAGGGGCGTAGTTCTCGATCTGCTCCAGATGGCCAAGCGAATTGGCCCGCAGTGCGAAGCCGCCGAATACGAAGATCTGTCCGGGAGAAAAAACTCACCTTGGACCGCATCGTTACCGATGATCGAAGGAGCCATCAAGCCTTATGGTGACGACACAGTGAAACTCTCAATGAAAACACCAATGTCGGTGTCAAAACCGGCAGATGTTGGGTAGGGGGTCCCGAACTGTGCGTCTAAGGCGGATGGTAACAGGAGGCCACTACCGGAATCGCACCCTATGCCGACGGCCAGGGCCGTCGGCATAGCCCTGAATGGCCGTCGGGACAGGCCTATGCCGACGGCCCCCGTCGGGAAAATATCCGTCGGCGTAGCCAGAAAGGCCGTCGGCACAGAAATGCCGTCGGCATAAGACCTATCCCGACGGTGTCCGTACATCTGTGCCGACGGCCAAGGCCGTCGGCAACGTTATCGCCTAACGGCGGCCGCCGTCAAGTCCGCCCAACGACTTGTCTCCACGTGGCACCCCTATGCCGACGGCCTAGCCGTCGGCATAGTCGAAAACTGTGCCGACGGCTAGACCGTCGGCATAGATGTGCCACGTGCCGACCGGCCGCTGCTCGTGGGCCAGGGCTAAGCCGTCGGCATAGTCTGAGATTAAGCCGACGGCCAAGCCGTCGGCATAGTCCTTCAAACAGAGATCCCAGTTGCTGACACGTTGGCACCTATGCCGACGGCCAGGCCGTCGGCTTAATTTCAAACTATGCCGACGGCCAGGCCGTCGGCATAGGTGCCCACGTGTCAGCAACTGGGAGCTCACGCTGGCCCTATGCCGACGGCCTAGCCGTCGGCATAGTTTGCTTTTAATTTTTTTTCTTTTTTCTGTTTGTTTTCAAATCAGTTCAATTCAGATAACATCACATATATAACAGCACATATCAGCAGCACATATCAACGAACGTAAGCATAAGCATCATCACACAAGTCAGCTAAATGATCATCAGCACACACAAGTCATCTCAAGCATCATCATCACATCTCAAGCATCATCGAGCACCGCGGAGGTTGTCACCGCCAAGACGGCCAAAGTCCAGGTCATCAGTGCTAGCGGCAGCGCTACCGCCTCCGCCTCCGTGGATCGGAGTGGTCGGGCTCCGTGTCTCCGGAGTGCTGCGAAGACCCCCGCCAACGGTAGATCCACCTGTTCCCTGCATGTTGAAAAGACATATGCACGGGATCTATGACTGTGTTGAAAGGCATGACATGCTTTGGGTGAATAGATTGGGTATGAACTAACCGGTGAGGGGCCAGCGTTCTGTGCCACAAACTCCTCAAAGCTCATCAGCACTGGTTGTGCTGGAGGGCATTGTGTTGTAGGGAACTGAGGACACCTGCCGGCCGCCATATCCTGAAAAGCCTACTGCATCTGGCTATCCCTCTGCACTTGGTGTTCATAAAGCCTCTGATGCCACGCCATGGTCTCCTGGCGTGTGTACTCCATGTAGGCCTACGGTATGACATGATGGAACTCATAAAACTACTAAATGTGGAAAATGAAGTGAGAAATGAAGATAAGAGGGAAAATACTTACAGATTGTTGCTCCTGAAAGAGGGACTGTGTACTAGTCACTGGCTGGCTCGTGCGCTGGCTCAGGCTCGGGTCGATCCGACGAAGCTGTGTGTAGGAGATACTAGGAGTGATCACAGCATCGAGAACCGCATCCCGACCATGCTCCTTGGGCCCCATCCTCACCACCGCCATGTCGTCCAGAGGCGCCGCAATGGGGTCAGGTGTGTCAGGATGTAACTCCAGATACGCTTCGGAGTAGGCCTTCTTCCTCCTTGCGGTCTTCTTGCCGTAGTACTTGGGCTCGCCAGGCTTGGGGTCCTTCCGCGTATGGGCGATCTCCCACGCCTGCATGTGTGAGAGCGGCCGCTTCAGTTTCTCCTCCTGCACCACCAAACAGAGGTTAGTCATACATAAGAAAGTGATGGTAAATAGAAGAAGAAGAATGTTTAATGGGGTTAGTCATACATTAACTGCCTTGTGGAGATAGTGGTTTCGGTTTCCCTGAGCATGTACTCCCTCCGTCCCTCGGTTAGCCTTATTTTGGGTTCTCATAGCCGCCCAGGCTCCAGCCTCATCACACCAAAGATCCACCAATGCCGCCCAGGACTCGTCTTTTCCATAACACCAATTTGGACACACCTACATAATAAAAGCATAATGGCATGTAGGTGTGTCCAAATTGGTGTTATGGAAGCATAAAGCATGAAGCATAATGTACCACAAGGTAATGAAAGCATAATGAAAGCATAATGAAAAATCTTTTATACTTACCGCCAAGAACTCGGGCCTCTCCAAGGTAATGCCCATCCTCTGTGCTTCTTCCTTGGTCATCTTCACACCAAGATAGTCGTGGTAGTATGTGGAGATGGCCACATAGCGCACCTCGTACTGCATCTGGCGGGCCTTCTTCTTGCATTGGCGCAGCACGATCTGGTCCGCTCTAGCCCTGTGCTCCGGAAGAACTCGATAGAATTTCTACAATCATGCATGAAACAAGAATGGGAGAAGCCATGAGTTAAATCATTCATGAAATTAGAATGGACTTGTGCTTCTGAAGAGAACTCACCCAGAAAGTAGTGATCACGGCCTTGGCATGGGTCTCATGGTCCGCGTGGCGGGCCGCTTCCCAGTGGTCCCATCTCGTGGCCAAAACCCGACGGTCCGGCTGCCTGACTGGATCAGGACAGTACAACCCCGGACAATATAACTTCAGCAAGACGGTGATGAGGCCATTGGGAATACGGACCACTTTAGAATATATCCAGTTGCTGCAAAAGAATGAACTATTAGCATGTGACAAGAAAAATAAATAACAACCGGAATAAGCATGTGACAAGCAACATAATGAACCACTTACTCTTTTCCCGTGGGCTCAATGAGCCACTTCTGCTCCTCAGTAGCAGGAACCTGCTTTGGTAGCTTTGCGTTGCCACGCAGCCACCCCTTCGTGTCAACCCCCTTCCCATCACCACCATCATCCCCGCCACCACCCTCCTCCTCGCCTGCCTCCCCCTCCCCAACCTCCTCCTCCTCCTCCTCCTCGCCTGCCTCCTCCTCCTCCTCCTCCTCCTCCTCCTCGCCTGCCTCACTAGAGGAGGGTACCTCACTAGAGGAGGGCCTCGAAGACAACACCCCTAAGTCGGTGAGGGTGCGCTCTTTATGGCCGCGACCCCCTGTAGTGGCTCTCCCCCCAGCACCTCGTCCTCTAGAGGCTCTCCCCCCGCCCCCTCCTCCTCTAGGGGCACCTCTCCCTCGACCTCCCTATGAGGAGTCATCGTCAAGTAGTCGAGGGGGAGGATTACGTGCTCGACCACTCCGACTAGGCAGGCCGACGACCTTGCGTAGGAAACCCACGCCGTCGGCCATCCCCTTGCCCATGTTCCACGAACCTGCATTGAAAAGAGAAAAAGCAATTAGTAAATTAATGAAATGAAGGAAAGGCATGATAATAAACACATTAATAAAAATGCATAAAAAGGCATATTCCTAAACTATAGAAAAAAATACTTGAAACGTACATCTGCTAGAACCCATATGAATCATCACTGTTGTAACCTCTTTCTCGGTCCGTCTCATCATCACTATCAATCATATCATCTTCGTTGTCCGACGGAGGTGGAGGCTCTTCCTCGTCGTCAGCGTTTTCGTTTAACTTTTCTAGCATAAGTATGTCATTTTCATTGACAATGGTCTCACCATCATTCCGTGCATCGTCGACGTTTGGGTCCACATCATCATCACCCAATGGTCTAGCGTCATCGTTTCTAACCACATCATCATCATCATCATCAGGTTGCTCTTGATAGAACACTCCCTCGTATGTCATGGGGTTAATGTTGTAGTAATCATCTTCATTCGGGTCTGGTAGCTTACCATGTGGCGACACCTTGAACACAACTTCCCAACCCTTTAGATACACTTTCTGGCATGGGTAAGGCAGATAATATACTTGTGTAGCTTGGGTAGCCGCAATGAAGAGATCGGCTCCGGCATAGACGGTTGATGGTTTAACTTCGACCAAACCAATGGAAGGCGTATGTTTTACCCCCTCCTGCGGATCGAACCATCGGCATTTGAACACAGGCAGACTTAGGGTCTCACGGCCCTGGCGGAATTTAACCTTGTATATATTTTGTACCCTTCCGTAGTAGTCTACTGAATTTTGACCGGGGGTGTACACTCCAGTATTTATAGTTTTGGGATCGGGGCGGCTGTTTTGGTGCTCCTCTGTATGGAAGCGATACCCATTCACATCATACTTTTTACATGTCACGACGGCAGGGTCAAAACCCATGGAAACCCATCTCAATTCATCATCCATAGATATGTTCGGATCTTTTCCCTACAAGTATAATGGAAATTGTTGCGTGCATTAGTTCGGTTAACTAATAAATGTTGAAGTAGGTATTTAACAGGGGATTGTGGAAAATTACTTTCTCCATGAACCAAGCAACAAAATTTTTACGTCCAGGGTTTCCATGACGGAGAAGAGTAAGTGCCTCCGCCTCAGTAGGAGGATTCACTCCCGTCCATTCCTCTTGAACGAAATCAATAAAAAAAGATAAGCGGTGTTAGACTGGGACTAAGTGAACATGAAACATGATGATGTGAAAGACATAAAGGAATGCTGTAGTGGTATTACCTCATCCACACTTCCTCAACTTCCTTGATGTTGTGCAAGATATAGAACATGAGGTCCTCCCACTCTTGTCGTGGCATGTTATAAGATTTCGAGGCCCCAGCCCTCCCACCTTGTGCGTTGAATAGATCGAGCCTGGGTTGATACTTGGGCTCTTCTATATTGTATCGAGGCACCTTGTTATGCAGATGGGGAACATGGTCTGGATAGTATGATGTCCTGAGGTCAGACACCTCCTCTAGGATAACTGCCTCAGCTATGGAAGCTTCAATCTTAGCTTTGTTTCCACATTTCCGTCGGAGATGCTTGTTCTGCCTCTCAGGGTCGTACTGCCAGCGATTTTGCATAGGGCCCCCCAACAATACCTCGTTCGCGAGGTGCAGAATGAGATGTGTCATCGGAGTAAAGAAGCCTGGCGGAAAGATCTTCTCTAGCTTGACTATCAACTCCGGTGCCTTCTTATGCAATTTTTCAATCACCTCTTTACTTACTTCTTTAGCACAGAGCGTGCGGAAGAAATGGCTAAGCTCGGCAAGCACTCGCCAGACATGCTCGGGGACATAGCCTCGAACCATCACCGGCATTATCCGCTCAATCCATACATGGTAGTCATGACTCTTCAGGCCGGTCACTTTGCCTGTTGAAAGATTGACTCCCTTACTTATATTCGATGCATAACCATCGGTGAACTTGAAAATTTGTTTCAGCCAGATAAGTACTTCTTTTTTTTCTGGCGGTTTAAGGACAAAGTCAGCATCTGGCTTGAACCAGTTTTTACAACCGCCTGTGGGAGGCTTCATGTTCAGGCGTGGTCTATCACAAATTCTCTGTTGATCGGCTCTAGCTTTTACGTTATCCTTCATCTTATCAGGAATGTTGAGGATCGTGTGGAAAAGTGACTCTGCCACATTCTTTTCGGTGTGCATCACATCAATATTGTAAGGAAGTTTGAGGTCCTTGAAATAGGGAAGCTGCGAGAAGGGGGTAATGTGCGTCCAGTTGTGCGTCTCACCATATCCCTCGAAGCCTTTGGCTTTGGCTTTGCCTTTGCCTTTGACTTTAGGCTTGAGAGCTTTTAGCTGAGCAAGAACATCTGCCCCCGAAAATGTTGGAATCTCGGTTACTTCATGAACAACCCGGCCTTTCGTGAAGTTCTTCTTGTCTTCCCTGTCTGGATGGTCTGGAGGGAGGAACTGTCGATGCAGGTCAAAGGCTACATACTTGCCACCCTTACTCAGCCAAATCATTCGCAGAGCCTGCACGCACACTGGGCATGGCATCTTACCACTTGTACACCATCCGCAGAATAGAGCATAGCCGGGAAAGTCATGCATGCAATAGTGCAACCAAACTTTCATCAAGAAATTTCTCTGCAAATCCCAGTCGTATGTCAACCTCGGAAAGTACCAAGAATGGTGCAAAGCATCCACAAGCGGCTGCATAAACACACCCAATTGCTTCCCCGGATAGTCAGGCCCCGGAATGATGAGCGACAAGAACATGGTCTTCCGTTGCATTAGGGCACCGGGAGGAAGATTGAGCGGAATTACAAACACAGGCCAGCGGCTGTATGGATTGGACGACATACCATATGGATTCAACCCATCACCTGATATGGCTATTCTGACATTCCCAGCCTCGGCTGCTTCCTCGGGGTATTCTTCATCGAATGACTTCCATGCTTCCCCTCCTGATGGATGTATGATTTTTTTTGGATTGTACCTTATACCTTCCTTGTGCCACTTCGTCATTTTGGCAGACTCCTTCGTGATGAAAAGGCGCTGCAATCTTTTTATAAAATCAAGATATCGAAGAACCTTAACGGGGATGGTTAGCTGCTTTTTCTCACCATCCTCACCGACCACCTCAATGTACCGAGACGAACCGCACTTCCTACAGTACTTGTCATCCGCATACTCGTGCCTAAACAAAAGGCAATTCTTCGGGCAAACATCTATTTTCTCATAATCCATAGAGAGTGCCTTCATGATTTTCTTTGTATCGTACATGCTTTTCGGCAGTTCATGACCCTCAGGGAGGCTGTTAGCCCATACTCCCAGGAATGCTTCGAAGCATTTCTGGCTACAGCCGTACTCAGCCTTCACTGCAATCAGTTGCGAGATGGCATCCAGCTGAGATATTTTCGCACCCGCATAAAGAGGTTTCTTCGACGAGGCCAAGACCTCCAAGAAGGCCTTTGCGGTTGCCTCCGGCTCCTCCGGTTCATTCTCTGAAGGTGTCGCATTTTCCATTTCTGCAACAATGACATCATCTAGCATGTCCCTGACCCCGTCGTCCTCATATCCATCGATGCGTTGTCGCATCACCTCCTCTCTACCACGGTCCTGCTCGGCTATGTTTATCGGCGGCATGTCAAAGTTTGGCATATATCCGTGCGTGCGAAGGTGCTCACTCATGTCCGTCTGATTTCTATGGTGACGTCTGGCACATCTCGCACAGGGGCATGGTGGGATAATTCTCATTGGACGACGGAATATCTCCTTCAAATACACATCGGTTTTCGCGATCCACTCTGATGTTACTCGATTTCGACGGATAAAACCACTGTACATCCACTGATTATCTGCCATCCTCTGCTTTTTTGCAACCCACACAACATAATTAAGGATTCACTTAAATTAATGGCATCAAATTTTCAGTTTCTACCGTGTTTAATCCACCTACATGTCTAATAGGTAAATATGGGTCCTAATCCCACCCGAGGACGTGTAGATTGAGTACGTTCTCCATTCTACCCCGTTCCGAGACAAAATTTCGGCAGCACCTCCCTGCTGTTCTCCAGATACACGTCTCGGCAAATAGCCGAGAGAATGTGCTCCGGAGAACAATGGGGAGGCGCCGCCGAAATCCTGTCTCGGAACGGGGTAGAACATGGAGAACGTACCCAATCTACACATCCTCGGGCTGTCCATGGAAAACGCTGGACAATCCGAAAGAGCCGTGGTGATAAATATGCAATTGAATGCATATTTATCGATGCAACCCTTTCAGACGGGAGACGCCTAGGTTTACGCCAGTTGACTTGAGAATGAAATCTAGTGACATCAAAAAATGGAGGAGATGGACTTGTAGCTCACCTTCGGCTGTAGGGGAAGGAGTCGAACAACAGAGGGATGCTCAGGGAACAACGCGTCGGACGACGGTCACTTTAATGAAATGCAACACCACAAAGCCTGCAAATTCCATCGCGACAAAAAATTAGAACATCACAACTCATAGAGCATATTTAAAACATTTAAACATGCATTCATTTATTTTTGCATCATGTAGGCAAAAAAACTATAGGGACTCATCATCTATTCGTCACATATTCATCATCATCATCTATCCATCTATATATCATGATGTAGTATCCACTCATCTATCCATCTATATATCAACAACAATTTTTTTCTCAACTAACCTATCAACAAAAATTTTATATCTTACAATCCATCTATCTAACTATTTATATATCTATCCATCATCATCATCATCTATCCATCATATATCCACTCATCTATCCATCTATATAACCTAACAACTATAGGGACTCATCTATCCATCATCATCAACTAACCGACGGATAATGTAGCAGCAGCAAGTAGCAAGCAGCGGCAGCAGCAGGAAGCAGCAACCAGCGGCAGCAGTAGGAAGCGGCAACCAGCGGCAGCGGTGGCAGCAAGCAGCAAGCGCCAGCGGTAGCAGCAAAGCAGCAGCAGGGGGCTCACCGGCGAAGCAAAGGTGGGGCGGCGACGAGGTCGGGGTGGAGAAGGGCGGCGACGGGAGGGGCACTGGCGTCGGCCGCCGGCGCAGTCGGGGACGGGGCGGCCGTAGCCGGGGATGGGCCGCCGGGGACGGGCGGACGAGGACGGGGACGGGCCGGCCCGGCGGCGTCGACGGCGGTCTTGGGGCGGTGCGGTGGCGGTGGGGGAGGGGATGGGGGCGGGGCGGGCAGTGGGGCCGGTGCGACGGCGGTGGGGGAGGGGATGGGGGCGGCGCAGGCAGTGGGGGCGGCGTGGCGGCGGTGGGGGATGGGATGAGGGCGGGGGCGGGGCAGCGCCGGAGTTGGGGGAGGGGATGGGGTGGCGGCGCGGTGAGGGTCGGGATAGGGCGGCGGCAGCGAGGGTGGGGCGGCGGCGAGGGTCAGGATAGGGCGGCGGCGGCACGGGTGGGGATCGGGGTCGGGCGGGGGGGGAGACGGTGCGGGGGAGGAAGAATGAGTGGAGGGGGTGGGTGTGCCTGTGGATAAGGTCAGCCTATGCCGACGGCTTAGCCGTCGGCATAGATGGACATGCCACGTGTCAATCTATGCCGACGGCTAAGCCGTCGGCATAGGTACTTTGCATACTTTTCTATTACGGCATATTTTTTATTTTTTTTATTATGGCATATTTGTGAGCTCCGGTATTTTTTTACTACGCTTCCACAACCGTAGGAGGGCCCACTGCGACACCTCGCGACATTGCTACCCCCAGGTACACCGTCCCGTCTAACCCTGACACACACGATCGCCGGGTCTAGCCCTTTGACTTTCACCGCACGGGGTTTGACCGGTGTACCTTTTCACCTGGTTGTCATAGCCCAGCCCATAGCTACACCCCCAACCAGTATAACACTTTAGAGCAACATCCGGGCCAAACCCACAGTAAGATCCCCTCCCTATAGACCCGACGCGTCCGTTTCCCCCCTCCAGGTGCCGGCGGCGGCGCCGTCCGTGTGAGGGGGCACACCCCGGAGACGCGTGCCGCCTCTTCGGACATGCCAGCACACCATCCCGCATGTATGAGGGCCCGGTGCGACGCTCGGGTGGCATTGCTACCCCCCCACGGCCCCCGTCCCGCCTAACCCTGTAGCGTTTAACCACGGGATCTAGCCCTTTGACTTTGCACGGACGGGTTTTAACCAGTGGAACTATCCACCCGGTCGCCCATATGAACACTTTAGAGCAACATCCGGGCCAAACCCACAGTAAGATCCCCTCCGTGTAGACCCGACGCGTCCGTTTCCCCCCTCCAGGTGCCGGCGGCGGCGTCGTCTGTGTGAGGGGGCACACCCCGGAGACGCGTGCTGCCTCTTCGGACATGCCAGCACACCATCCCGCATGTATGAGGGCCCGGTGCGACACTCGGGTGGCATTGCTACCCCCCCACGGCCCCCGTCCCGCCTAACCCTATAGCGTTTGACCACGGGATCTAGCCCTTTGACTTTGCACGGACGGGTTTTGACCAGTGGAACTATCGACCCGGTCGTGTTAGGTCAGCCCATACGAACACTTTAGAGCAACATCCGGGCCAAACCCACAGTAAGATCCCCTCCGTGTAGACCCGACGCGTCCGTTTCCCCCCTCCAGGTGCCGGCGTCGGCGCCGTCCGTGTGAGGGGGCACACCCCGGAGACACGTGCCGCCTCTTCGGACATGCCAGCACACCACCCCGCATGTGTGAGGGCCCGGTGCGACGCTCGGGTGGCATTGCTACCCCCCCCCCACGGCCCCCGTCCCGCCTAACCATGTAGCGTTTGACCACGGGATCTAGCCCTTTGACTTTGCACAGACGGGTTTTGACCAGTGGAACTATCCACCCGGTCGTGTTAGGTCAGCCCATACGAACACTTTAGAGCAACATCCGGGCCAAACCCACAGTAAGATCCCCTCCGTGTAGACCCAACGCGTCCGTTTCCCCCCTTCAGGTGCCGGCGGCGGCGCCGTCCGTGTGAGGGGGCACACCCCGGAGACGCGTGCCGCCTCTTCGGACATGCCAGCACACCATCCCGCATGTATGAGGGCCCGGTGCGATGCTCGGGTGGCATTGCTACCCCCCCACGGCCCCCGTCCCGCCTAACCCTGTAGCGTTTGACCACAGGATCTAGCCCTTTGACTTTGCACGGACGGGTTTTGACCAGTGGAACTATCGACCCGGTCGTGTTAGGTCAGCCCATACGAACACTTTAGAGCAACATCCGGGCCAAACCCACAGTAAGATCCCCTCCGTGTAGACCCGACGCGTCCGTTTCCCCCCTCCAGGTGCCGGCGTCGGCGCCGTCCGTGTGAGGGGGCACACCCCGGAGACGCGTGCCGCCTCTTCGGACATGCCAGCACACCACCCCGCATGTGTGAGGGCCCGGTGAGACGCTCGGGTGGCATTGCTACCCCCCCCCCCACGGCCCCCGTCCCGCCTAACCCTGTAGCGTTTGACCACGGGATCTAGCCCTTTGACTTTGCACAGACGGGTTTTGACCAGTGGAACTATCCACCCGGTCGTGTTAGGTCAGCCCATACGAACACTTTAGAGCAACATCCGGGCCAAACCCACAGTAAGATCCCCTCCGTGTAGACCCAACGCGTCTGTTTCCCCCCTTCAGGTGCCGGCGGCGGCGCCGTCCGTGTGAGGGGGCACACCCCGGAGACGCGTGCCGCCTCTTCGGACATGCCAGCACACCATCCCGCATGTATGAGGGCCCGGTGCGACGCTCGGGTGGCATTGCTACCCCCCCACGGCCCCCGTCCCGCCTAACCCTGTAGCGTTTGACCACGGGATCTAGCCCTTTGACTTTGCACGGATGGGTTTTGACCAGTGGAACTATCGACCCGGTCGTGTTAGGTCAGCCCATACGAACACTTTAGAGCAACATCCGGGCCAAACCCACAGTAAGATCCCCTCCGTGTAGACCCGACGCGTCCGTTTCCCCCCTCCAGGTGCCGGCGTCGGCGCCGTCCGTGTGAGGGGGCACAACCCGAAGACGCGTGCCGCCTCTTCGGACATGCCAGCACACCACCCCGCATGTGTGAGGGCCCGGTGCGACGCTCGGGTGGCATTGCTACCCCCCCCTCCCACGGCCCCCGCCCCGCATAACCCTGTAGCGTTTGACCACGGGATCTAGCCCTTTGACTTTGCACGGACGGGTTTTGACCAGTGGAACTATCCACCCGGTCGTGTTAGGTCAGCCCATACGAACACTTTAGAGCAACATCCGGGCCAAACCCACAGTAAGATCCCCTCCCTATAGACCCAACGCGTCCGTTTCCCCCCTCCAGGTGCCGGCGGCGGCGCCGTCCGTGTGAGAGGGCACACCCCGGAGACGCGTGCCGCCTCTTCGGACATGCCAGCACACCATCCCGCATGTATGAGGGCCCGGTGCGACGCTCGGGTGGCATTGCTACCCCCCCACGGCCCCCGTCCCGCCTAACCCTGTAGCGTTTGACCACGGGATCTAGCCCTTTGACTTTGCACGGACGGGTTTTGACCAGTGGAACTATCGACCCGGTCGTGTTAGGTCAGCCCATACGAACACTTTAGAGCAACATCCGGGCCAAACCCATAGTAAGATCCCCTCCGTGTAGACCCGACGCGTCCGTTTCCCCCCTCCAGGTGCCGGCGTCGGCGCCGTTCGTGTGAGGGGGCATACCCCGGAGACGCGTGCCGCCTCTTCGGACATGCCAGCACACCACCCCGCATGTGTGAGGGCCCGGTGCGACGCTCGGGTGGCATTGCTACCCCCCCCCCCCACGGCCCCCGTCCCGCCTAACCCTGTAGCGTTTGACCACGGGATCTAGCCCTTTGACTTTGCACGGACGGGTTTTGACCAGTGGAACTATCCACCCGGTCGTGTTAGGTCAGCCCATAAGAACACTTTAGAGCAACATCCGGGCCAAACCCACATTAAGATCCCCTCCGTGTAGACCCGACGCATCCGTTTCCCCCTTCAGGTGCCGGCGGCTGCGCCGTCCGTGTGCGGGGGCACACCCCGGAGACGCGTTCCGCCTCTTCGGACATGCCAGCACACCACCCCGCATGTATGAGGGCCCGATGCGATGCTCGGGTGGCATTGCTACCCCCCAGGGCCCCCGTCCCGCCTAACCCTGTAGCGTTTGACCACGGGATCTAGCCCTTTGACTTTGCACGGACTGGTTTTGACCAGTGGAACTATCCACCCGGTCGTGTTAGGTCAGCCCATACGAACACTTTAGAGCAACATCCGGGCCAAACCCACAGTAAGATCCCCTCCGTGTAGACCCGACGCGTCTGTTTCCCCCTTCAGGTGCCGACGGTTGTGCCGTCCGTGTGCGGGGGCACACCCCGGAGACGCGTGCCACCTCTTCAGACATGCCAGCACACCACCCCGCATGTATGAGGGCCCGGTGCGACGTTCGGGTGGCATTGCTACCCCCCCCCCACGGCCCCCGTCCCGCCTAACCCTGTAGCGTTTGACCACGGGATCTAGCCCTTTGACTTTGCACGGACGGGTTTTGACCAGTGGAACTATCCACCCGGTCGTGTTAGGTCAGCCCATACGAACACTTTAGAGCAACATCCGGGCCAAACCCACAGTAAGATCCCCTCCGTGTAGACCCGACGCGTCCGTTTCCCCCCTTCAGGTGCCGGCGGCGGCGCCGTCCGTGAGCGGGGGCACAACCCGGAGACGCGTGCCGCCTCTAATTTGGACATGGCACCACACCACCCCGCATGTATGAGGGCCCGGTGGGACGCTCCGGTGGTATTGCTATCCCCCAGGGCCCCCGTCCCGCCTATTCAGACATGGCACCACACCGCCCCGCATGTATGAGGGCCCGGTTAGACGGGAGGGTGTACCTGGGGGTAGCAATGCCGCTAGGTGTTGCTTTGGGCCCTCCTACGGTTGTGAAAGCGTGGTGGCTAGCGCAGGTACCTGGCACGCAGCTCCGGGGTGTGCCCCCCATCTCCGGCGTCGCTGTGGGGCACGGCGCGGCGGCAGCAACGTCCGTGAGGGGAGCAATCGATATACCATCTGGGTATGTTTTTTTTGTGTTAGACAAGGCACATTTATGTTGTGAAAAAAACAGGGAAAAGTAAATAAAAATAAGTAAAAAATAAAAATAAATAAAAAAATAGAGATATGCCGATGGCAAGGCCGTCGGCATACCTGCGCACATGGCCACGGATCGATGACGTGCCTAAGGGCGCGGATCAGTGATGTGGCAACATCCATGGGCCAGACCTATGCCGACGGCCATGCCGTCGGCATAGATTTGCCACCCCACGGACAGGCGAGCGACGCGGATCGATGACATGGCGGGCGTCGCGGATCGATGACGTGGCGTCTATGCCGACGGCCGCCGTTAGCCCGTCGGCGTAGATTGACGCCGTCAAAAGGCCGTCTCCGTTCGGGTGGCCGGGCCCACGAGCTATGCCGACGGCCTTCTCTATGCCAACGGCCACCGTAGGCATATTTCTATCGACGCCGACGGGTGAGCTTTGCCGACGGGGGCCGTCGGCATAGATTGATATACGCTGACGGCTTTTCTGTGCCGACGGCCTGGGCTGGGCCTTCGGGATAGGCCAATCTATGCCGATGGGGCCCGTCGGCATAGGTTCGGCCGTCGGCATCGCCAGTTATTCTGGTAGTGGGCAGGGGACACGATGTTTACCCAGGTTTGGGCCCTCTTGATGGAGGTAATACCCTACGTCCTGCTTGATTGTTCTTGATGATATGAGTATTATAAGAGTTGATCTACCACGAGATCGTAGAGGCTAAATCCTAGAGGCTAGCCTATGGCATGATTGTATGTTGTCCTATGGACTAAACCCTCTGGTTTATATAGACACCGGAGGGGGCTAGGGTTACACAAAGTCGGTAACAAGGGAGGAGATCTACATATCCGTATTGCCCAGCTTACCTTCCACGCCAAGGAGAGTCCCATCCGGACACGGGACGAAGTCTTCAATCTTGTATCTTCATAGTCCAACAGTCCGGCCAAAGGATATAGTCCGGCTGTCCGGAGACTCCCTAATCCAGGACTCCCTCACCCCGCTCAGTCCTGAATTCACTGTTGTGCGAGCAGAGGGTGGCCGGATGGGTTTCCTGTTCTTACACCAATTTACCGCCGAATTGTGGAGTACGAAGCGCAATCGCGACAGTGTCGAAATATGGACGCCAGGAAGAAGTATTCAACTGGACAAGTTACTTGGACTGAATTCAGATAAAGAGCCCCCACAGATGATAGGGTATGCGGAGGAAAACAATGCGGTGTTCTTCAGAACAGCTGACGCTGACTACATGGTCCATCTTGAGTCACTGCAGTTCAAGAAACTCCCCAAGAAAACCGTCGGTTCTTACTATCATCCATTCAAAACTGTCCATACTCCAGATACTGGCATGCCTTTTACACTGTGGATATAACAAAACCGAGTTTTTTTTCCTTACATAATTGGCTTATTAAATGTTGTTCACATTCTTTCGTGTTAAGCTAAACGTTTTTAAGTAGTGTCGTGTCACGTGTTTTTTTGTTGTTACACTGTGGATCAAGAAGTATCCTGAAGTTTGATCTGGATACGCAGAGCCTGGATCTGAGCTTGCTGCTAGGGGATTATTGCCTTCACTGGTTGTGCGAGCAGAGGGTGGTGGGATGGGTTTCCTGTTCTTATACCGATTTACCGCCGAATTACGGAGTATGAAGCGCAATCGCGACGGTGTTGAAATATGGGCGCTAGGAAGAAGTATTGATCTGGACAATTTACTTGGGCTGAATTCAGAGAAAGAGCCCCCACAGATGATAGGCTATGCGGAGGAAAACAATGTGGTGTTATTCAGGACAGTTGACGCTGGCTACATGGTCCATCTTGAGTCACTACAGTTCAACAAACTCCCCAAGACAACCGTCGGTTCTTACTATCATCCATTCGAAACTGTCCATACTCCAGGTACTAGCATGCCTTTTACATTGTGGATATAACAAAATCGATTTTTTTCTCTAACAATTGGCTTATTAAATGTTGTTCACATTCTTTCATGTTAAGCTAAACGTTTGTAAGTAATTTTTGTTGCTTGATGACCTCCTCTCAATTTATCTTTCCAGTACCTACACGGTGTTGTTTGTAATATTATTATTTTATTATCAAACTTTGAACTAACTGCTTCAAGTTAGAGGTATGGAAGGAAGATCAAAAACTTTGTATAAACCTAAAGAGGCACACCATCAGAGGGAATTATCGGCAACTATCCATTCATGAGATAATCATATGGACAATCTTTTTGTCGATGACATGGCTCAAGCACAGATCAGCTATCTAGGATACATGAATCTAATAAAAAAATTGCACTAAAACAATGAACACCGAGATTGGCTAGTTCTTTGTAGAATATAATCGAGCTGAATTACATAGTTGCTTCCCTACTGAAATATGCAACAGTTGTATAAGTATAATGGTAGTCTTAGCGCATGGCTGCAGTACAGTTTCTCTTTTCTTTTCAAGTTGAGATGCATAGCAGTTTGAAACTGAAGACGGCTATAGAAATGATTAGCTTGAACAAACTAAAATGTCAAATAGGTGGCCCGTGGCCTGAATGATACATTTGGAAGCTTAAAAGCTAGTTACATTTCTTTGTTTCAGTATTGTTATCTCTGGTAAGCTTGCTATAATCTTTATTAAATCCATAATACTTGACTTGGTTTGAAATTTACAAACAGTTCATTTTATCACTTGTGCTAGAACCCCATTGCAAGTGTTCGTTTATACCATGAAAAATCAATAAATTGAGTTAATTTCATATTTTCAAACTACAGCTGCGTGTTTACCTAAGTATCTTGTTGATGCCTCCTTGTATTTACTCGACCTTTTTTTTTTGGAATGTCATTGGTTGTTTGACTTCTTATGCTTGTATGACAGGCATTAGTGGTGGAAACAAACAAGTTGAAGTTGTAAGGCATTCTTGGTGGACACGATGGAGAAAATACATAAGACAGTTGCTCTCTTAGATATGCTGTTGTGATGTATTGCTTCAGCAGGTAAGCTTATCTTCTGCATGCAAGTTGAGGTATCTGAACTGTTTTTCTATAAAAACAAGCTGGTAGATTGTCCAGTTGCGATCAGTTTGAGTGAAAATTAGGACTTGAGCGAGCGTGATCTGGTTACCGGAGTGAAATCTCCTGGTATAATGAGTATATTCATGTTCCCTTTGTACAAAATTTCTGAATGGAGCAAATAATATCCGTTGTACTGAAATTTCCTTTGTCATAACAAAATTCGATGGACCAAAAGGGGTGTATATGTTTGCATTCCTTATCATTTTCTCTCATAGATTCATATTTTCCATAGATTTTTGAATATATTATAAATACATCTGGATTAACAAATCTTCATGAAAGAAATGCCTAATGGGCAAACTGATTATTACTGTTTGCAGTACACACTATTACAGTTTTTTAATATATTATATATACACAGCTTGACTGAAGATCTTAAAAAGGTTAGTTGCCATATCTGCTTGCAAACTGATTATTACTGTTTGAAGTACAACAAAGGGAATTCTGCAGTGATACTAATTCATGTACTACTGCCTACAAGCATTATTATGCCATTTTCCCTCAAAATTGGTTTGCTAATGGTAAATTTAGCATAACTGCATCTAGCTAAACAAATCTTGAGTAATGAAATGCCTAGTAAGATATATCAGCAGCATGACTTTGAATGCACTGAAACTCGAACAGCTCATTTGATAAGTAAGCCTTTTTGCCCCTTTGCCATTATGAACATCTGTGGATGAACAGTGCCCAGTCTTCGATGGAGAATCAAAAATTGGCTGTGCCCCCTTTACAACTGCAACTTCGGATGCCATATCCCCCATTAGTGGCCTGTGTTTGTGTTGATTGTGTTATATTATAACTGGTGAGTGTGTTTTCCTTTCCTTTTTTTGCTGTAGTTCGATTAGCACGATCATTAGCTGATTCAGTTTGTGCTATTTTGACCACACCTTCCTTCTACTCGCATATACACACCAAGCCATTCGATGTGTACAAGTATTTTGCTTCTCCTGTTCTCTGTATTTGGCTGAAAACATATGCTGGTAGCATATACAGTATTTGGTTACCTCCTTGTTCTCTGAGTTACTTGCTATCAGTTTGTTGGAGTTGGAGAGTGAAAACCTTAGTTTATTTTTGTAGTAAGATAAGAAGCTTATGCAGATGTATCTCAGAAATAGTCTTTATTCAAAGAGGATCCCCGCTTCACTTGAAAGTTGGGTGGATGATTTTCGCAAATGTAATTATGCCCCGGTTATATGGCTCTAATCAAATGTCAATTTGCGTATGATTGCTATGACCGGAAATGATTTTGGAGCAGTGTAGTGTTATACATTTTGTGGTCAGCAGCCCTTTCACCTTACCACTCGTCGCCCCTTTTTCAGGCCAGCGGCATGAGGCTTGGAGTGTGCTTCTATAACCACTTTGTACAGGACTTGTGAAGACTCATTTGTAGGTGTTCTCGCCATTCACCTTGGTTGTGTTACTATATATAATATGGCTGTCAAGACATATTTGTGTACCTATGAAAGTGATAGATGTAATATTACACAACACATGTGTGTTCTTATGGCCCTGCTCATCATGTGTTTGTTGATCGAGCATGAAACTCCTAAGCTTGTGGCCGGCCTTTTTATCGTCGAGTATTTGACACTTGACAGGGAAGAATGATAAGACAAGTCCAACCCAAAACAAATAAAAAGACAAACCAGGCCTTGCAGGGGAAACCGTGGAGCTCCTATTCCATTCGGCACTTCAGGCACCTGGGAAGCTCCTTGGTGCCCACGCGCCGACGCTGGTGGGTTGGCCTATCTACTCGAGCGCATTTGTAAAAAAAAAAGGAAAAAAATTGCACAAGTGAAAGAAAATCATGAATTCAAAAACAATAATGGATTTTTTTAAATGCGCATGGATTTTAAAAAAAGTTCATGAACTTTTAAAAACTGTTCATCTATATGAAAAAAAGTTCACCAAATTCAAAAAATAGTTCATCAAATTTTGAAAAAGAGTTCATAAATTTTGAAAAGGTTCATAGATTTTGAAAAAAAAGTCATTGATTTTGAAAAGGTTCATCATTTTGAAAAAGAAGTTCATCAAAATTGGAAAAGGTTCATCAAAATTGAAAACAATTTAATTGACTTTGAAGAAAGAGTTCACATATTTGAAAATGTTCATCATTTTTGAAAAAAAAGTTCACTAATTTGAAATAGTTCATCGAATCAGGAAGAAGAAAAAAAGGGGAAAGGGAAAAGGAAAAGAAGAGAAAGGAACAAAAGGTGTAAAATGATGTAAGCAATCACATAACGTGAGGTGGCCGGTTGGTTAGTGCAGTGTGGATGCGATCAGGAGGTTGGGGATTGGATTCACACCACGCTCAATCTTTTTGCGGGTTTAAAACAAAAGAAAGAAAAGAGATGGATGGGCTGGCCCAACTTGGAGGGCTTCAGGCGCCTGTTTACAAATGCACAGTAACGGGCGCCTGAAGCGCCAAATAGAATATGCCAGGAAACCGCATGCAATATGACGTCAGCTGAGCGAGACCAAATTATGTCTCAATCAGCTGAGTTGTAGACATTCCCTAATAATAATCATATGTTTAGTTATATAAAATTTCAAAGTGATAGACATAGACTCGCCGTTAAATTCATTGCCATAAAATATTCAGTTGCAATGAAAGCTATATTTATTTTCCTTATTTGATGATTTTTTTTTCATACTACTATCACTTGAATCCATCTACTAGGAGAAAATCTCATCCCGATGAAAATTTTAATGAAATTTCTTATATCTTTACGACAATTGGACAAGTGACAACCACCCTTAAAGGACACATCATGTCGCAAGGCGTTGCCCGACCAAATTGTGATCAGCGTAGGCCTTGTTCGATGGCTACCCCCGTTTCTCTTGAATTGGCCGGATACAACCTATGTTGTGTGACATGACACGTGTTACCATTCAACCGTGGATTGGTCGCGTGTTCCTGGTTGCCTTTTTTGTAATTTTTATTTCTCGTGTGGGCTGTATATGCAAATGAGAGAAGTGTGTGCCTGCAGCTTGTATTAACTAGACGATGCCCCGCACGTTGTTGCGGGAATGTTTGCAATATTTCAATGAGATTTTGATTATATGGAACATGAATTCTTGAAACAATAGTTTCTGAAAGTATATAAGAATTAAATGTAAATAGCATAATAAAATGGAATTTTACATGCATGCATGTTGTAGTGGATTTTTAATATGCATAGTTGCATGTTGAGGCGGGCCTTTTCTTATGCATGTTGAATGATGAGGTGGCATGCTTGCATGTTGAGAGAAATATCTTAGTGGGGGCTAGCTATTTAGATATAGAAGATGTTTGGTTCAACATGGAGTTGGTTGCAAAAGAGGAACTCCCAAGGGACCAAACCGCCATCAGAATTTCCAAATAAATAGCCGTCAAACCTTCTCCCCCTTTTCCATCCCGCACCCCGCACACCTTTCTTCTCCACGCCCTCGCGAGTTAGCGGAATTGCCACGCGAGCCCTCCTAGTTTCTCCCGCCGCGATGGAGCCACCCGGTTCCGGTTCAGGCTCAGGTTCAGGAGCAGCAGAACCGGCCGAGGAGGAGCGCATCCAAGAACCGGACTCCAACGCCTTGTAACCGAAAATTCTATGGCAATGAATTTAATGGTAAGTATGAACAAGGGTAGGCCTTGTTCGATGGCTACTCACTCTGTGCATTTCAAAACCGAACCGAAAAACCATACCGAAAATAAACCGAACCGAACCGATTTTACGGTTTTTATGGTTTATGGTTTCGGTATGGTATGAACTTTTCATACCGATTTGAACTTTGGTTTTTATGGTATATACCGAAAAACCGAACGGTTAACCGAATAAACCGAAGTAAAAATAAATTTATATTTCTTGAGATGAACAATCATACAAGTTGTCATTTTTCTTGTACACGAGTCCAATTCACTAATAAGCATGTAAAATTTTCTTGTAACATAGTCATTTTTCTCTTTTTAAAATGCTAAGCACGTCCATAACCATCAATAGATGAATTAATGCATGCATATATACTTATATATATAGTCATATACTATTTGTGTAAAATAGTATGTGCTTTGAGTCATAAATTTGCAAATTATTATTACGTCATTTTCAAATTCACGTCAACTTTGGTTTTTATGATATATACCGAAATAATTTGGTATATACCAAAACCGAACCGTATTTTAATTTCATACTGTATTTACCGAAGTATTAATACCGTACAAACCGAAAAACCGTATAAACTGAACCATGTAAACAGAATAAACCGAACGCACAGGGTGAATGGCTACCCCTGTTCGATCCTTTTGAATTGCCTAGATACAACCTATGTTGTACGACATGACACGTGTTACCCATTCAACCATGGATTGGTCGCGTGTTTCTGATTGCCTTTCTTGTAATTTTTATCTTTCATGTGGGCTGTATCTGCAAACGAGAAGTGTGTGCCTGCGGCCTGTACTAATGTTTGGTTCAACATGGACTTTTTTTTTGGAGTTGGTTGCAAAACAGGAACTCCCAAGGGACCAAACCGCCATCAGAATTTCCAAATAAATAGCCGTCAAACCTTCTCCCCTTTTTCCATCCCGCACCCCGCACACCTTTCTTCTCCACGCCCTCGCGAGTTAGCGGAATTGCCACGCGAGCCCTCCAAGTTTCTCCCGCCGCGATGGAGCCACCCGGTTCAGGTTCAGGTTCAGGAGCTGCAGAACCGGTCGAGGAGGAGCGAATCCAAGAACCGGCCTCCAACGCCTCCTCCAACGGCGATGGGGCCCCGACCGCTGCTGCGCCGCCACCTCCCCTCCACCTCGAGCAGGCCGGAGGCGGCGCCGATGGGTCGCGCCCCGCCGCGGTGGTCGACCTCCGGAAGGGCAAGGCGATCGCCGCCGGTCCCTTTCCGCCACCTGTTTCCCCAAGCTCCGCGGGCAGCATCCCCGACTCCGCCTCCGCCTTCGGAGCCGGGGGGTCAAGCTCCTCGGCGGGGAGGAGGATGGTGGTGCCGAGGGACACGACGCTGCCGTTCGACTACACGCGGGTGTTCCAGCAGGTGGTACGAGAGGGGCAGTCGGTTATCATCGAGGAGGGCGAGGAGGAGCAGGTGACGAGCGTTCGCGATGTTGTTTCTTGGAGTTCTTGGAGTTGCTGGAGTGCGTTCTTGAGCGTTTCTTGGTTTCTTCTCGAGCAGGTGGAATCGCCGCACGCCAAGGACGCGCCCCCGGGAAAGGAAAAGGTATAGCCTGAATCTGGTCTTCTTGCTTGCTCGGTTGTGATTTGGAGTGTGGAACTGTGACCATTTTCTTGTTCGGGGCGTGGAACTGTGATCTCTTATGTTTGTTGAAATCTTGGGGATGATTTAGAGTAATATACAAGCGGAATCTTGGGCCGGGACAGTTTCATGATTATGACCCGGAGTTCTTCTTGCGGTGCAGTATGAATTTAGAACGACCGAGCATCTTGTTGTGATTATTGGAAACTGTTCAAGATTTAGGTGTCCAGTCTTGTGCTAACTGATTCTTCTATTCAGTGTGACGACATATTTTGCTGCAAGTGGAAAATGTGGGGAGGTACGAGGATCATGTCGTGGCAGTAGTTGCTGTGATACTTTAACAAGAAATCCTTAAGCCAAAATGAATCAGTTTTCAGTGTAAATGAGTTGTATTATAGGAGAATTAGTCTGAATGTTTGCACTGGATTACTTACCTTGACGTACATTATCTGGATCCTCAGCCACTTTTATGCAAAAGCCTTTGATCTCTTACTCCACCCTGGAGTTTGGTCGAGAAGTTTGGGCCTTTGGTCATCTGTTACCTGAAAGTTTGAATCTTACTACGAAGCCTCGAAAGTCGAAACTCAATTCATATAAAAATCAGCAGGAGTAGAGAGGATTTGGATAGCTCCACATTTTTTAATCTTCTTAGTCCTTTCACCTTGCTAATACAAAATCTGTGAATCCTGATGCTAACTCTGTGGAGTAGGAGAAGAAACTACCACAAGTCAAGGTGAGACCCAGGTCTGGAAAGGGGAAATCGCTCTGGAGTCGGCTCAAGAACAAGGTATGAACTGAATCTTGTTTACTCTTCGCACTTGTGATTTTCTTGGGTGGTATGGCCATATGAGCATTCTTGTACTTACCTACTTTATGTGCACAGAAACTGGAATTGGGATTCTTGATTTCTGTTTGTTCATGTTAATTCTGGACCTGTTAGTTTAATCAGGGCAACGAATCTTGGTTAGAGCATCATGTGGCATCCTAGAGTAGAGGAGGAATCTTGGGCAAATGTTGGCAGCACACGTCCTTGTTGCTCGTGGGTCTTTCAGAAATCTGGCATCATATTTTGAAGCAAAAATGTGTGGAAATCAGGAGGTCATCTGTTACCTGAAAGTTTGAATCTGACTATGGAGCCTCGAAAATTGAAACTCAATTCATATAAAAATCGGCAAGAGTAGAGAGGAGTTGGATAGCTCCACATTTTTCAATCTTGTTAGTCCTTTCACCTTGCTAATACGAAATGTGTGAATCCTGATGCTAACTCTGTGGAGTAGGAGAAGAAACTACCACAAGTCAAGGTGAGACCCAGGCCTGAAAAGGGGAAATCGCTCTGGAGTCGGCTCAAGAACAAGGTATGACCTGAATCTTGTTTACTCTTCGCACTTGTGATTCTTGGGTGGTATGACCAGCATTCTTGTACTTACCTATTTTATGTGCATGGAAACTGGAATTGGGATTCTTGATTTCTGTGTGTTCATGTTAATTCTGGACCTGTTAGTTTAACCAAGGCAAATGTGGCATCATGTGGCAAACGTGACCTGTTAGTTTAACCAAGGCAAAAGTGCCATCATGTGGCAAATGTGAACTGTTAGTTTAATTCTGGACCTGTTAGTTTAACCAAGGGAAGTCAACTGCATAGAAGATCTTGGTTTGAGCATCATGTGGCATCCTAGAGTAGAGGAGTAATCTTGGGCAAATGTTGGCAGCAGTACACACGTCCTTGTTGTTTGTGGATCTTTTCGAAATCTGGCATCATATTTTGAAGCGAATGGCTATCTCGTTGGAATTGCTGTCTGTAAAATGTGTGGAAATCAGGAGGTCATGTCCTGATTACTGCAATATTTTCGTAACAGAGCCTGAAGTCGAATGTACGATCTTCCTTTGTAACATAACCAAATATAATTTCTGTAAATCATTTGCTATTTACATGCAAAATCTCTGACCACTTCAGGATCTGGTTGAGAAGTTTCACCATTTGGTTGATTGGCACCTGGAACTCGCTCAGAAGCCTCAGAATATAATTTCTTTTAAATAGTTGCCGAAAATAAAGAGCTTTGGACTTGAACGTTTGTGGTCTTGCTATTACATTCTTGTTTCTTTTTTTACTGGGAAAAGGAAAATGTTTGGCTTCTTGTTGATTCTTTATAATTGTAAGACTGCCAGGATGTATGGACTTTAACTTCATTCTGTTCATTTCTTGTCAAATAGATTTTTTGTAGAGAAGGAAGGCAAATATGTTCAGAACGTGAGGAGCACCAGGTTTGTCTCCATTTTGCCTAATGTGAACGTTCAAATTTGAAGTGCATGAAATATCAAGATGAAAGTCCGAGATCACAAGATACTTTGGTTCATGGTTCCTGTACGATGAACTGTTCAGAAAGATTATTTTCTCTTTGGATACTAAATTGTATGTTAACTATTGGTTGTGATAGTTTGATGGAAGCTGAATCGTACTTGTACTGTTGTTGAGTTTATCATACATTAATTTCATTCTCTTCATTTCTTGTCAAATAGATTTTTCGTAGAGAAGGAAAGCAAATATATTCAAGACATGTGGAGCACCAGGTTTGTCTCCATTTTGCCTAATGTGATGTTCAAATTTGAAGTGCATGAAATATCAGGAAGAATGTCCGAGATCACAAGATACTTTGATTCATGGTTCCTGTACGATGAACTGTTCAGAAAGATTACTTTCTCTTTTATGGATACTAAATTGTATGTTAACTCTTGGTTGTGATAGTTTGATGGAAGCTGAATCGTACTTGTACTGTTGTTGAGTTATCAGACATTAACAGATATCTTCTTGTTTTCTTATTGAACAGCAACAGATCAATATCAGTGATGGGATTATACATGACAGTGGTTTTAAAAACCGAATATTGCAATAAAAACAAACTTTCCATCACCTTTTTAGATATGTTGTTTCCATGTTCTACTCTGTAATTTGAATTCTCGTATTTGTGTGGTTCTTGCAGACACGTCCCATCAATGAAGTAAGGAATCGGTATATGGTTTCTTCTAACGAGGCGAACCATCTTGATGCCTATTCGGAAATTAGACTGGTGATTGGAGATGGGGAGTGTTTCTACAGGAGCTTCATATTTTCCTACCTAGTAATTGACCTCCTCTCTTTTTCTTAGCATATGATGTAGGTTTAGTTATTTAACTTTCTCTGTTTATGCGAATGTACAACAGGAGCAAGTTATTGATAGGCAGGACACAGATGAGGAACATCGTCTCCTTCATGTCGTTGAAAGAATGTCTGTGCAACATGCAATTCTTGGATGGAACTCTGAGTTTTCCAGGACCAGCAGAGTAAGTTCTCACCTTCTCCATATTTGTTCTTTCTTGGATAAACATGCTTGCAAGGGATGATGATTCTCTTCAGGTTACAAAGTACACTTCAAGCATCATCTGGCATCTCACTATCTTTGTTTGTCATTTGCAGGAGATGCACAATTGCTTAACAGTAGTGGAATGCCGTCACAGTTTTACACAATGTTGGCACAAACTCAAATTTGAAGCTTATTATGAAGTTAACAACCCGATTGTAACAACAACCTTAAGAGAAATTTACGTGCAAAGGAACAACAGCAATATAATTGGGAAATAACATAATTTTATGCTTGTTTGAGCACTGCAACAATGCACGCCTGCTGGTTATTATTGTACAGCCACCTCACTGTTCTGTTACTATGCTATAGTATATCTGTAATGACTGAAGCTTCTCAGGGAGGTGTCTTAGCTGTGTTCTTTTATATCCTGCCATTGATCAATATTCTGTATGTATTATTGTATCCTGTAGTATGTAATGATTATCAACCATGAATAATCGAGTTGCTGATTCTTTCAGGCATTTGAGGAGCTGATTGAGAAAGTAATGAGATGGAAGGGCACGGAATCAACTAGCAGGTTTTTGATTCTTATGGTTTTCTGCAATTCCATCAAAGTATTGTAGATGAACGCATTCCATCTCACTGACATAATATGTGCCATTTTTAGTTGCCGTAAAGAGGAACTTCTCCAGTTCTTCAGCACGTATGAGAGGACGCAAGACAGTGAGAAAAACACCCTTGAACTTACATTTCCTTCTGTTCATCGTAATTCATGTTTCTGACACATTTTATTGGTTAGTTTTTGCTTTCCTCAGATTACTAGTAGCTATCCATATATGCTCGCACAGTGAGGAGTATGTACCACATATACCAGAGGTCGACCAAGGAAATTGCAGTCTGGAAGTTGTCAGTATCAGCATCCCCTTCCCTTACATTACCTCCTGCTGAATTTCAAGTGCATCCATTGTTGGATACACGACACTCATTTTACCTGACTTCTTGTTGCACAAACAGTGGTGCTTTGAGCACGTCATTCCAGCTCGTGTGGACGCGGACCATGTTATGTTGGTGGCTTTGGCCACAGCGCTTGAGGTCCCCCTCAGAACGGAATCATTCCAACAAGGATATGCTCGAGATATCTACACTGGTCCTGGATTTCCCCGTCCGAGTGTGACCCTGCTGTACACGGGAAATCACTACAACATCATCTACCCACGTGCTCCTTCTGCTGAGAGTTCAAGTCATCAGGCTTCCAAGAGAGAAGAGCCTGCTGGTCAGAGTTGAAGTCATCAGGCTTCCTAGGGAGAACATGCTGCTGATCAGAGTTCAAGTCAAGAGACTTCCTAGAAAGAACATCCTGCTGATCAGAGTTGAAGTCAACAGATTTTGCCAGATTAAAGTTGTGATGGGCTGCTGCCGTTGAATGAGTGTTGCTGAGTTAGTGGTATAGAGTTAGAGTAGATGCACCGATGAAGTTGGGGTAGGCATAGGATATACTTACTTGTGCATCCTTCTCCTGTTGGCTGGTATAAGGTGAACATCCTTCTGCTGCTGATGAATACAGTAATGAAGCCGATAGCCATATACTTGTGCATTCTTTCTGGTGCCACTGGATTGATCGATTGGCACATATACAAGGATGAATGCAATCGTTTAATTAGTTTCCGTGATTGGTTTATTTGTGATTCTTTATGTCTCTGCTGGTTACCCTGCTTGTGTCTGAACCTGTATGATAATCCAATATATTCCAATAGTAGAATGTAGAATTGTACATGCTGGGCATCTTTGAACTGTTCCAAGTCATCTGAAGAAGATGAACATTTATACTCTTTCGCTTGCATCGTCCCAAGTTGTGGAAACCGCAATCTTTAGCAGTGTCATCCACGGACTGATCCAGCTCTCGGTCGACGACGAAGGAGAAGGAAAATGGAACAACTGTATTGGTACCAGACATCAACATCTGGAGGCTTCAGACTTGCTGCAGTCCTGAGATAAATTCATCTTCAGGTTGGATTGGATCAAAGTGAAAGGATTCCAGATGTCAATTACAGAGCGGGACAGCTTCCTGAAGAGTATACGTTCCAATATATCATTGCTCATCTTTCTAGTTCTGATCCCCGTTGGAAGAAACTACTAGGATAGAGCAACTTTTTCTACACCATACGACCTATTCACTAATTAGATAAATTCCATCATATCGGAGAGACTGAACCACACACGGACAAGAAAGATCTCTGATACAATCAAAAGTTACATCAAGGACGTGGTTGGTTGCTTGCATCCCACCATGCATGCTCCGGGAGATCAAATTCGCCCGTTTGGTTAGCTGGGTTGCATTGAAATCTTGGCCCTGCATGAACCTCAAAGCACCGCTCAGCCAGCCGTGGGAAAACCCCTGAATCGGCAGTTTCCAAGGAGCCAAGCCCTCCGTGTACATGGAGGGGAACACGGCATCAAGCTCGTGCGATCGGGGAGAGCGCGGAATCGTGCGCGTCCCCGAGAAATTGGTGGGAGTATGCCTCCTCCCTGCTCCTCCGATGGCGGTAAGTAACATCAGACCCTACTTGTTGTAGCCTAGATCTATGAGTATGTGCTAAAGTAGAGTAGATCTACAAGTAGTAGGGTAGGTTATGCAAGGATTTCTTCATGAATGTTGTGTGAGGATGTGGTAGATCAGTTGGCAGCGGTGTTGTTTTGGTTTATGATAGGTTTTGCTTGTCGGCAGTGATGATTTCATGGTGTTGTGTTGGATTGATGTTTATGTGCTAGTATTACATGCTTTTCATATCGGTTTTCATGCTAGTATGGTAGATTTGGCAGTGTGTTGAGTTTCATGATCAATCCATGCTAGTGTGGCAGATTTGGTAGTGTGTTGAGCTTCATGATCAGTTCATGTTAGTATGGTAGATTTAGTAGTGTGTTCATCTTAATGACCAATCCATGCTAGCATGGTAGATGCATTATTCTTGTTCGGTTAGTTCTGGTACTAACCATTGTAGGCAATGACCAAGGAAGAGTATATTCAAGCCCTTACTTTATCGGACATCAAACAAACCTTTGCCTCCTATGTTGAGAACAGCCTGTTGGGGAACGTAGTAATTTCAAAATTTTCCTACGCACACGCAAGATCATGGTGATGCATAGCAACGAGAGGGGAGAGTGTTGTCTACGTACCCTCGTAGACCGAAGCGGAAGCGTTGACGCAACGTAGAGGAAGTAGTCGTACGTCTTCCCGATCCAAGCACCGTTACTCCGGCACCTCCAAGTTCTTGGCACACGTTCAGCTCGATAACGATCCCTGGGCTCCGATCCAGCAAAGCATCGGGGAGGAGTTCCGTCAGCACGATGGCGTGGTGACGATCTTGATGTTCTACCGTCGCAGGGCTTCGCCTAAGCACTGCTACAATATGACCGAGGTGGAATATGGTGGAGGGGGGCACCGCACACGGCTAAGGAACGATCACGAAGATCAACTTGTGTGTCTATGGGGTGCCCCCTGCCCCCGTATATAAAGGAGTGGAGGAGGGGAGGGCCGGCCCTCTCTATGGCGCGCCCTAGGGGAGTCCTACTCCCACCGGGAGTAGGATTCCCCCTTTCCTAGTCCAACTAGGAGTCCTTCCATGTAGTAGGAGTAGGAAACAAGGAAGGGGCGCAGCCCCTCCCCCTAGTCCAATTCGGACTAGGCCTTGGGGGGCGCGCGGCCTGCCCTAGGCAGCCCCTCTCTCTTTCTCGTATGGCCCAATAAGGCCCAATACTTCTCCCGGCGAATTCCCGTAACTCTCCGGTACTCCGAAAAATACCCGAATCACTCGGAACCTTTCCGAAGTCCGAATATAGTCGTCCAATATATCGATCTTTACGTCTCGACCATTTCGAGACTCCTCGTCATGTCCCCGATCTCATCCGGGACTCCGAACTCCTTCGGTACATCAAAACTCATAAACTCATAATATAACTGTTATCGAAACCTTAAGCGTGCGGACCCTACGGTTCGAGAACAATGTAGACATGACCGAGACACGTCTCTGGTCAATAACCAATAGCGGGACCTGGATGCCCATATTGGCTCCTACATATTCTACGAAGATCTTTATCGGTCAGACCGCATAACAACATACGTTGTTCCCTTTGTCATCGGCATGTTACTTGCCTGAGATTCGATCGTCGGTATCCAATACCTAGTTCAATCTTGTTACCGGCAAGTCTCTTTACTCGTTCCGTAATACATCATCCCGCAACTAACTCATTAGTTGCAATGCTTGCAAGGCTTAAGTGATGTGCATTACCGAGAGGGCCCAGAGATACCTCTCCGACATTCGGAGTGACAAATCCTAATCTCGAAATACGCCAACCCAACATGTACCTTTGGAGACACCTGTAGAGCTCCTTTATAATCACCCAGTTACGTTGTGACGTTTGGTAGCACACAAAGTGTTCCTCCGACAAACGGGAGTTGCATAATCTCATAGTCACAGGAACATGTATAAGTCATGAAGAAAGCAATAGCAACATACTAAACGATCGGGTGCTAAGCTAATGGAATGGGTCATGTCAATCAGATCATTCAACTAATGATGTGATCCCATTAATCAAATAACAACTCTTTGTCCATGGTTAGGAAACATAACCATCTTTGATTAACGAGCTAGTCAAGTAGAGGCATACTAGTGACACTCTGTTTGTCTATGTATTCACACATGTATTATGTTTCCGGTTAATACAATTCTAGCATGAATAATAAACATTTATCATGATACAAGGAAATAAATAATAACTTTATTATTGCCTCTAGGGCATATTTCCTTCAGCATATTTCCTTCACAGCCGTCGTTGACTCAGGATGCAAAGGTGTTTTAGAGGCCTCACTTGTGTTCTTTAGTGCTGGCGATGCTTGTGGCTGATACTAAGGTGGAAATTAAGGCTGCCAAGGCATCGTTGAGGGGGTCAATGAAAGGGAATGCGATGAAATGAGATCCTTTCATGTCCATCTTTATCATGTACAAGATGTTTAATATCATCGTGGGAGAAGTGAGGACTGATAAGGGCTTTAAGGAGGTGCATCTGAACATTGTTGCCAAGATGGTCTTCGAGTTATGTGACACAAAGTTACCTCAACATAGGTGTACAACCATCTTTTGGAAGTGGAGAGCAAGATGGGCCTAGGTGCCAAAGCGTAGAGAGCTTGGCGGTGCACAATGTGACCAAAACACCTTCACCATTCTATTGGAGGTCGAGCACTACGAAGGCCACATCACGGTTAGCTAACCTGTAACTTGTTTCACTTGATCCAACATGCCAATCACAAAAAAACAACATTGCATTTCATTCTTAGGATCACCCCAAGGACGTTGAGTACCTCAACAAGCCCATCCAGAAATACTCTTGGTGCAGCCATCTTCTCCTGGGGTCTGACTACAGGCAAGCATGCGATGGGATCCAGCGATCCTCTCAATACACCCATCGTAGAGTATCCAAACACACAGGAGTTGGAGATCATCATCCTTTGATAACCCTGACAAGCCTCTTATCATATTCCTACTTATGAGAGGAAGAGGGACACCTTGAGGGACAAGGAGCTGAGCATCTTTAGTAGCATGACGACGCCACCAAGGAGGTGGCATTCGCCATCAGGCACAACTGTATCTAAAGAGTTGAAAATGGTGAGAAAATTAATATGTTATAAAACTACTATCGATTTAGTAAACACATCTAGAAAGGTGATCACAAGAAGGGGAACAATTGTTTTAAAACTATTGTGCAGGAGCTCTTTGACCCACACGCTGGAGAATGAGATGAGGTATTATTCGTCAAAGATACAGATAATTTCTTGGAAGTGGAGGCCAACAAGATACTTCAAAATTCCTATGTCATGGAACATTTCATTGCCGGCAATACACTTGATTGAATACTTTTTTCCGTTCGATCTTATTATCGCCTTGAATGGGACTCGCAATATGAAGAAAAAATGGCATTGTGAGAAGAAAGAAAAGAAGAATACGGTGGGCTTTGCCTTGAAGAAGAAAACCGGCTGGTTTAGCCAGCTTGTTTTATTAGTCGAGTGACGGGCGCACTCGACTTCACGTCCCCATCTGCACAACAGTCAGCAGTGGGGAGGGCGAGATGAGATGACAGCCAGCCCATGGATATGATGCTTTATTATGAAGGTCATGCAAACAATTCCAAGACAAATGTCGTTGATCCCAAGAAGAGTACCCATAGAACCCTACAACCTCCAATCAACCTCAACACCAATCATAAAAACAGCATCAATGAAATTGGATGACAGATAGTTTAACTCCACTTTATTAATATGGTTGAAAAACAAAACAAGCACCCCGCCCTACCGTCACTTTCTTGGATGTACAAATCATCAAAACCTAACTTTTTTCCTAAGAAATTAGATTTATCCTTATTCAAGCGAGATATCGAGAGGAAAGTCACATCCGCACTCACTCGCCCCTTGAGGTCTAGGAGCTCTCAAATTGCCATGGTGGAGTACCATGACAATTCCATCTCATGTTTTTCATTGCTCTCGGCGGTACCCCTTCAGGGAGCCTTTCGATTCATGGATTGAACTTGCACTGGTACTATCTACTACCACTCCAACAGTTCCCTTAAATTTATTTTTGTTTGCGCTTTTCTAGAGGGGTTCCCCTGATGTATGTCATTCTTCTATCTCTCCTCAAACTGATCCACCATAATTGCCACAATAGTGTTTTTAGCAACATGAACAGTGGTGCCTTCAGTAGTCGGAAGGGGGACTTGTATTGCCGGGTTACCAAAATATTTCATCGTGCATTCCAACATGAACAGTGGTGCCTTCGTTTGAATTAGAATTCTCAGCAGCTCTCTTTCCCAAAATATTTCATCGTGCATTCCAACATCTTGTCTCCCATTACCATCATTTCTAGCATTCAGATTACGTGCATTTCAAAGCATCATAATTATTATTCCGCAACAGCCCATTAAACCGCCAGCTACTAGTAGGAATTACGTCAACACCCATAAGCCCTTGCCCGTGGCCTGTATCTTCAATTCCCGCCCCTCTACCTCTTTCGGTGAATCCACCTAAGTTTCCATCAGAATCTTGTACACCTTCAGGACCATGACCACCACTTCCTCGACTTCTGCATCTACCCACATCTGCTAGGATAAAATTACCCCACTCAAGACAGGTCTTGTCATGTTCACCGTCGCCACATTCTTGATGGAAACAACAAAGCAGACCGCAGTTGCCACCAAAGATAGGAAGTTTTTCATACTTCAATTGGTACCACTCCTTCTCTTCCCCTTTTGTAATGGGTACAAACCTTATAATCTTGTACACCTTCAGGACCATGACCACCACTTCCTCGACTTCTGCATCTACCCACATCTGCTAGGATAAAATTACCCCACTCAAGACAGGTCTTGTCATGTTCACCGTCGCCACATTCTTGATGGAAACAACAAAGCAGACCGCAGTTGCCACCAAAGATAGGAAGTTTTTCATATTTCACTTGGTACCACTCCTTCTCTTCCCCTTTTGTAATGGGTACAAACCTTATAATCTTCTCGTTAACATTCATTTTAGCTCGCAAGAATTTGATTTGGACCTCGAGAATTTCTAAACACAGTTGGTAATTTTAGTTGGACCTCCAAAATTTCTCCCATGGATCTACACACCATGTAATTATCTGATCATGCAACAATTGTCTACTTATTAGCCTATGCACTTGCGCCCGACTTGTCAAGAATCACTTGGCTAAATCCCCATTCACACGGCTATCGTCGGACCACACGCGCTTCGGTCACACTCACAGCCCGCACCAACTGAGCACAGCCGGCCGGAGGGCGAGATGACGGCGGCCAGCCTCCTCCGCCGCCTCCTCCCCAGATCGCCGCCGGCGCCAGAGCAGAAAGGCAAAGATCCCCTCGTATGCAGCCCCCCCGTCCTCCCGCGCGACTCCGTGGCATGCAGTTGCTTGCGCCGCCTCCTCTTCCTCTCCGACCCCCAATTCCGACGCTGCTCCCGCATCCGCCACCGCCGCGGCCCTCCCTTCCTCGGTTTCTTCATCGACCACGGCGGCGACAGCGGCGACGACGACGACGGCGACAGCGGCGGCGACGACGACGACGGCGACGATGGCTACAGCATCACCTTCGAGCCAGCTCCGGGCGCCCCCTACCGCCTCCCCCGCGGACTCTTCTCCTTGGAGCTCGACGGCTGCTACATGGCCCTAGGATGGCGCCACGGCCTCGGGCTCTTCTTCCACAAGATCCGGTTCGAGGTCCTGGTGTGGGATCCCGTCGCCGGCCACCAGCGCCTCCTGGCCGTTCCCCCGGATTTCGAGTTCCAGGGGGGCAAGGGTGATATCAGCGGCGCGGTGCTTCGCGCCGCCGGAGACGTCGACCACTTCCGGGTGGTCATGGTAGGCAGCAACGGGAAGCAGCCTAGAACAGTGCTCGCCTGCGTTTACTCGTCGGAGACCGGCGCATGGGGCGATTTCATCTCGGCGCCGCTTCCATCCGAGGGTTTGTTCATTTTCAGGTCCCAGCCCGCTGTGCTGGCAGGGGATTGCCTTCACTGGTCGCTTACCATGGCGGGTTCGAGAAGTATCCTCAAGTTTGATTTGAACAGGAAGAGCCTAGATCTGAGGCTGCTGCCAGGGGATTATTACACCCCGCTCAGTCCTGTCAAATTCGCGGTTATGCGAGCAGAGGGTGGTGGGATGGGTTTCCTCTTCTTATTCGGCTTTACCGCCGAATTATGGAGTCTGAAGCCCAATCGCGACGGTGTTATGATATGGGAGCCAGGGAGAAGTATTGAGCTGGACAAGTTACTTCGACTAAATCCAAAGAAAGATCCCCCACAGGTGATAGGGTATGCCGAGGAAAACAATGTGGTGTTCTTCTGGACAGTTGTTGGTGTCTTCATGGTCCATCTTGAGTCATGGCGGTTCAAGAAGCTCTCTAAGACTAGTCTCGATTCTTGGTACCATCCATTTGAAATTGCCTATCCTCCAGGTACTAGCATTCATTTGCACTCTGGATATGGCAAAACAGAGTTTATTTTTGATTACATGTTGTTCACATTCTTCCGTGTGAAATTAACGATTTTAAGTAGTTGTCATACTCGTATCATGTTTTCGTTTCAATGGACACCGAGATTGGCTTATTCTTTCTATAATATAACTGAACAAAGTTTCACTCTTGCTTGCCTACTGAAATATGCAAGAGCTGTATCATGGTAGTGTTAGCACATAGCTGCAGTGCAGTTTTTGTTTCAAGATGGGATACATAGCATTTTGAAGTTGAAGACAACTATATTAAAAATTTAAAGTTAGCTTGAACCAACTGCAATGTCAAATAGTAGCTCAATTGGCACATTTGGAAGCTTAACAACTAGTTAAATTTCTGTACTGTATTTCAATATTGTTATCTCTGCTGATCTTGCTAATAATCTGAAATCCATAACTGGGACTTGGTATGCAATTTACAAATAATTGTCCATTATCACTTGCAGTAGAGTCCTGCTGCAAGTGAAAAGCTCATTTATACCGTTATTTTTTTCCCAATAAATGGGGTTCATTTCATCGTTTCATATTACAGCTACGAGTTTATGTTAATATGTAGTTGATGCCTCCTTGTATCTATTTGGTTTTTTCTTTGGAAAGTCATTGGTTGTTTGAATTCTTATGTTTGTAAAACAGGCATTGGTGGTGGACACGATGGAGCTAAAGTTGTGAGTCATTGGTGGATGACACGATGGGCACGATACACAAAGCAATTGTTCAGTTAGATATGCTATTGTGATGTATTGGTTGAGCAGGTAAGCTTATCTTCTGCATGCAAGTTGAGGTATCTGAACTGTTTTACGAAAATGTGTCTCCTTCATTATTAACATGACTAATCCCTCCTCCTTCCTTGGGCTGGATGATCTCTTTTGCTTTTTGTCCTTGTCATTCAGATTCAACTACCTTGCAGCCAGTTTATTCCCCTTTTCTTGCATATGCCTGTGCCTTTTCAAGGATGAGAATGCTGTCATGTTAAGTGGTAGCAGAATGACATACTTGCTCTTTTGGTGCTTTGTGAAAAACTTGAATAATCTTTTCTTCATTGGTGGTTCTTGTAATTGGGTGCTGGTAGATGGTAAGGTTGTGATCGGTTTGACTGAAAATTAGGATCTGAGTGAGTGTGATCTGGTTACCGCCTTACCAGAGTGAAATCTCCTCGTATAATGAGTACCTTCATGTTCCCTTGGTACAGATTTCTGAATGACCAAATAATATCCTTTGTACTGAAATTTCTTTTCCCATTGGAACTTCTATGGACCAAAAGGAATCATACTGCATTTCTTAACATCTTCTCATAGATTCATAGTTCTTTAGTTTTTATATTATAGTATAAATACATCTGGCTTAACAAATCCTCATGACATAAATGCCTAATGGGCCATATATGCAGCTTGACTGAAGATCTTAAAAAGGTCATCTGTCATGTCTGCTTGCAAACTGACTGTTACTGTTTGAAGTACAACAAAGGCAATTCTACACTTATGCTAATTCATGTACTACAGTCTACCGCCTACTAGCAGTATTGTGCTATTTTCCCCAAAGTTGATCTGGTGATGGTAAATTTACTATAACTGCACCTAGCTAAACAAATATTGAGTAATGAAATGCCTAATAAGCTATATCAGCAACATGCCTTTGAATACACTGAAACTCAAACAGCTGATTTGCCCCTTGGCATTATCAGTAAACATCTGTGGACGGACAGTGCCTAGTCTTCGGCGGAGAATCAAATTTTACAACTGCAACATCGGATGCCATATCCCCCATTAGTGGCCAGCGTTTGTGTTGATTATGTTATAGTATTATAATTGGTGAGTGTGTTTTCTCTCTCCTTTTATTGTTTGCCATAGTTCGATCAGCATGTTAATTAGCTGATTCAAGCTGTACTATTTTCAGCACACATTCCTTCTAGTCATATATATATGCACCCAAGTCATTTGAGGTATACAAGATTTTCGATTCCCCCTGTTCTCTGTTCTTGTATACCTCCTTGTTCTTTCGATTCCCCCTGTTCTCTGTTCTTGTATTGTATACCTCCTTGTTCTTTGAATTGCTTGCTGTCAGTCCGTTGGAGTTCGAGTGAAAACCTTAGTTTTATGTTCAGTAATATGAAAGCTTATGTAGATGTCTCTCAGAAGCAAGTATTTATTCAGAGAGAATCCCCACCTCACTCCAAAGTTGGGTGGATGATTTTCACATATGTAACTGTCTCTCGGTTATATGGTTCTAATCTTTTTTCAATCTGTGTATGGTTGCTATGAGTGGAAATAATTTTGTAGCAGCAAAAATTCAAAATTTTATCGCCTCCTCCTTTTCAGGTCAGCGGCATGAGGCTTGGAGTGTGCTTCTAGAGAGTTGGACTGGAGAGACTTTGTACAGGACTTGTGAAGACTCATTTGTAGGTGTTCTCACCATGCATCTTGGTTGTGTTACTATATATGATATGGCCGTCAGACATATCAGTGTACCCATGAGAGTACTAGATATATTGCACGAACATATGTGTGCTTATGGCAGTGTTCTTCATATTTTCCATATGTAGCTACGACTTGGTTGAACAGCAAATGTGTATGCATACATCTATAGACCGTACTGGGAATATATATGGTGATTAGTAGGTAGTACTTTAGTACTATAAGCAAAGAACAAATTGATTTACCTGTTGTCAAAGATGGAAGCAGAAAGATTGTCTGAATGGGAAGATCGGCCGCTGGAAAAGAATATGCAAACTTAATAGAAGACCCGAGGGAAACAATAATACACTATCATAGCACTAAATATATTGCACAATTTCAGGATAGTAATGCAATCTGGGGCGACTGAGGTTTAGGAAAATATCAGACTTAACTAATTTAAAACTTTATACGGCAACTAATTGTGCGGTACGAAATCACTTCCCTCTCTTGATTCAAATATTTTGACATACAAGCACTAATAAGCTGCACATACGGATAAATGAAGCCTTGAGAGAAGCTAGTGAAGATCGAAAGTTGACCGTCTTAGCATCCAAATTGTGTATATTTGTGTGTGTCCAATCTGTTTAAACCTATAAAAACCAACTATTGAGATCTGTCGAACATGTACATACATGCAGTCTGTAGTTTTTCAGTCACCAAGAACTCTATCCTGTAAAGAAACTGATCGTAGCTGGGCAGATAGGAGGCCCATTGCCATACTAAATAAGGCCATTGAGGCATTAACCTGTAAAGAAACTGAAATGACTACTAAGTACTCTCTCCGTTTCTTTTTTATTGTACTTGCATATAAGATTTGTCTTAAGTCAAACTTCATAAAGTTTAATCATAATTATATACAAAATTACCATCTACAATACTAGAGATATACAATATGAAAGTTAATTCAAGTGATGCATCTAATTATACTCCCTCCGTTCACTTTTGTAAATCATTTCAGACAACTCAAAATAAGTTGTTTTATACATTGTCTGAAATGTCTTCAAGGTCTTATAAAAGTGAACAGAGGGAGTACCTTTTTTTTTGCGGGGGCATCTAATGATATCGATTTTATATTGTGATGAATGTTGATATTTTTCCTATAATCTCAGTCAAACTTTACTATGTTTGACTTGAGACAAATTTTATATGCGGACCAAAAAAAATGAAGGGAGTACTTGAAAGTGAACAATAGATCCATACTACTGCTTTTTAGACACTCGTCCTCAAAATGAACTAGACAAATGGCACTGAAATTCATCAATACATGCGACCATTCACTGAATTAACTTTTGTCATCCTCTTGTTCGGACAGAGCCTTGAGCTTTTCTCGAATTTTCTGGACCGGAGCAATAGCAGGTTGGGGCTGGAGCCACATGCAGCATCCATGGCGCAGCGGCTTCACTAACTTGGCCTCGCCATTGACGAGGCTACACCTATACAAACGGCTCATAAAGACGAAGTAGGCGCACCCGCCCTCGATGCCCAGCTGCGCAGCGTCGACGCCGAAGCTGGCCCTGGAACCGAGGAACAAGATGCGGTCGCCCAAGCTATAGGCGTCCCTCATCGCCCATCGCATCTCGCCGCCCGCTCCTTCTTCCAGCGCGTGCACCGTCACTGATAATGGCGGCGATGGGCCATCCAAGTAGTGATGACGACGCCATTCACGCTCGATGAGGATGGATGCTTGCAACAGCTCGCCGCGGGACTCGAGGGCGTAGCTGCAAAAGGCGCTGTATCGTCTGTCCTCGGCTTCACGACATGGTGTCTTGAGCTCGCCGACGGATGTGTAATGGTCGGTGTTGTCTTGGAAGTCCAGGATGCAACACCAGAACAAGTTCTGCCACACCAGGACCTTGTCGTCGTGATATGCAGCACACCAAAAGGTTGCCAACCTATTCAGTCTCTTTTTCATGACTGCCCACGCCGCCTCGCCGGGACGTAGGACGGCCGCCGTGAAGATCGCCCCGTAACCCTTCTCACAGCTGTATAGAAACACGGTGCCATCGCCATAGACGACGCCGTGGGGATTCCTCATCCGCTTGATCACATAGCTGTCAATATCATCGGGGAAGGGAGGCAGGGGCGTGGCGATGCCGGTGACCAGGTTGATTAGTTTTGGCTCAGGACCGCCGGCGAAGAGCCAGATGGCCGTGCCATCTGCGCTGGCCACCCAGTTCCTGCCGCCGCCTCCCGCGGATGGAGCCGCGGCAGCCAAGACGATGTCGTCGTTGTAATCGGAGGGGTGGCTCTCGGAAGAGACTTCGACCTCGACGTGTCCGGAGTAGACCACGGGGGAGTGCATGATCTGGCCGTCGTTGCTTGGCCAGAGGAGCCATGGCGCGAACTTGGGGCGCGTGGCTGCGGAGTGCAGTCGTTCCCGCCAGGACGTGCAGACGGCGTGGAAGCGGACGAAGTCGGCGGGGTCGTGCAGACGGGCGGAGACGGCGAGGAGCATGTCCGGCGAGAGATCGGACCACTGCCGGGATTTCCTCAGGGCGGACATGCCGCCGGGCTGCGGCGCCTGCACAGCGGTGACGGGGGTTTCCATGGGATCGGATCAGAGGGGATCAAGATGCGTAATCAAGAAGAGATCAGATCAGAGGGGCTCCATGGACAACTCAACCCTAGCGCGATTACGTCTTTTTCAGTTTGTTACCAAAAACCTGTACTGGCAGGATACCAGCGTTTCTACTCAGCCCGTTTGATCTATGGAAATCTCAGTGTTTCATCTAAAAAAACCTAATCCGCTTGGGATAGGCCAGAGGTCAATCCACTGAAAACTATTTTGGGGTCAGACGGTCAATCAATTTGTTTTCGGCCGTAGGATTGTAAAACCAATGCCTAGATGCCTCCCATGTTCATTGTTTAGTCCCGCCTTCCCCTCATCGCCGCCCACCGCCGTGGTCATCCCTCTAAGGGCATCTTCACTAGGCTCCCCAACAGCCCTCCCAGGACCACTTTTTTTGTACCGGTGGTAAAAAATCGCCCCAGCCATGCACCCAAGACCACATTTTTCGCCGGATTTGAGGAAAGTTACGGCCGGCGCTGGCATGAGAAACCCAACGCGCAGGGGGCGAGCTGGGGCGCCGGCACTACTTTTTGGCATGCACTGGCCCGCAGTCAGCCACTGTCTCCCTCTCTCTCCTCTCTTTCCACCTACCCCACGCCTCCCTGCTCCCCTCTCGATCCTCGCAGCGCCCTACCTTCTCCTCATTTCTCCTCGCCGAGCTCTCCCGCGCCTGCTCCGGGTGGCCGGCCGGCCATCCCGCCTCCGCACGCCGGCCTCGGGCCGGCTCGCCTCAGCGCCCCCGCTCCAGCCGGCCAAGGCGGCCGTCGACGCGGCCCCTTTCGCCGTGTGCCTCGACGACGACATGTCTCTGCCGGGGGCGCTGCTGCTCAACGGCGCGGGCTCAGTGCCGTCACCGTGCCGCCCCGCCAAACGGAGAGCTCGCGAAGCCGCTCCAGCCCCATTCCCGACGCCCTTCAAGGCCCACTTCTCCTCCCCTTCGCCCTCCCGGTTGGTCGGTGCTGCGGCCAGATCAGCGGCGACGGCGACGACAATAACGGGCTGGCAGAGGCCGCAGTCGACGAGGAGGAGGAGGCGCTCTGCCCCATCTGCCTCGACGCCATGGAGCTGGGCCGCGCCGTGCGCGTCCTCCCCAGCTGCAACCGCGCCTTCCACCAGGAGTGCGTCGATCTGTGGCTGGCCATCTCGTCTGGGTGGCCGCCCTGCTCCGCTCGGGCCGCACGGTCGAGCTCGTCCGGCCGGACAGCGCCATGCCCGCCTCCTGCAGGACCATGGTGCGCGCGCTCTCGCGCTTGCCTGTGCGTGGCCAAGGAGGACGGCGGCGAGTTCGCGTGCAAGTCCATCCCCAAGCGCAAGCTGCTGGCGCGAGTTGGTGCTGCCGCGCGCGCTGCTCTGCTGCTGCCGGTGCTCATCAAGGCGGGCGAGCGACGGGGCACGGCGAGTCGCGCGAGATGGCGAGGACTGCGGCGGGATCATCGTTTCGTCTTCCTCGCCTCGCCGTCAAGCTAGTGGGGGGCACAACGAGTGGATAATTTTGGCCTCCCAGACCAAAAATTTCGCCGGCAGCCCCTCAGGAGGCGAAAAACATGCCTCCTGGGGAGGCCAACGGCTGGAGATGCCCTAAACCGGTGAAGCACCAGAATTTTCCGACAAGCCCTGCAACCCCCACCACCCCGAACCATCATATCATCTTCGTCGGCTACAACTCATTGCTGGCCAAGGTCTTGCCGGTGTCCCCGGTCCTCGCTGCCGCTTGCCCCAACACAAAATTCTTGACATACATCCGGAGACGCACACATCTCAATGTGCGCATCCGGGCACATATATATTTTTCTATTTCAGGTTTTCTGTCCGCAATTTTTTTTTCGGGCTGTAGGTTTTACTATCTTCTCACATAACGGACCCGGGTGGATAATGTGTGCTTTATTTCATCTTCATGCCTAGTCGGTGAGCTTTGAAAGAGAGAGATGGAGATGAAGGGAAGGGGCCGAGTAGCGGGACAGACGAAGCGGCTGGCGAGGCGGGCAGAGTGGCTTACCGGTGGGACAAACGGATTGGCCGGCAATACAGGCAGAGTGGTTGGCTGGTGAGACGTGCAGACTGGTCGGCGAGGTGGGTAGACCGACTGGCGAGATAGGTAAAGTGGCCGGCGTCAGTGAGGTAATATCCACACACATTTATTTCCTGGAATTTTCTACCGGTTTTGATTTGTTGGTAGGTGTTATGAGAAACATAATAGAAAACAAAAAAATATTACAAATAAACCCGGGATCACTATAAAGATGCAAATATGTTTGATCTCAATTTTGTTGAGGAACGTAGTAATTTCAAAAAAAAAAATCTGCGCACACACAAGATCATGGTGATGCATAGCAATGAGAGGGGATATGTTGTCTACGTACCCTCATAGACCGTAAGCGGAAGCGTTATAACAACACAGTTGATGTAGTCGTACGTCCTCACGATCGATCGATCCTCAGCATCCAACGTACGGCACCTCCGCATTCAGCACATGTTCAGCTCGGTGATGTCCCGCGAGCTCACGATCCAGTAGAGTTTCCGGGAAGAGCTTCGTCAGCACGACGGCGTGGGGACGGTGATCATGATGCTACTGACGCAGGGCTTCGCCTAAGCACCGCTACGATATGACCGAGGTGAATTATGGTGGAAGGGGGCACCGCACATGGCTAGAGGTCAATGATCAATTGTTGTGTCCATGGGGTCCCCCCTGCCCGTTATATAAAGGAGCTAGGGGGAGGCGGCCGGCCAAGGAGGAGGGCCCGCCAAGGGGGGAGTCCTACTCCTCCTTTCCTAGTAGGAGTAGGAGAAGGGAAGGAAGGGAGAGAGGAAGAGAAGGAAAGGGGGGCTCCGCCCCCTCCTTGTCCAATTCGGACTAGAGGGGGAGGGGGGCGCAGCTGCCCTTGGCCGCCCCTCCTATTCTCCCACTAGGGCCCATTAGGCCCAATATACTCCCCCGGGGGTTCCGGTAACCCCCGGTACTCTGGTATATGCCCGAAACCTTCCGAAACACTTTCGGTGTCCGAACATAGTCGTCCAATATATCGATCTTTACATCTCGACCATTTCGAGACTCCCCGTCATGTCCGTGATCATATCCGGGACTCCGAACTACCTTCGGTACATCAAAACACAAAAACTCATAATACCGATCGTCACAGAACTTTAAGCGTGCGGACCCTACGGGTTCGAGAACTACGTAGACATAACCGAGACACGTCTCCGGTCAATAACCAATAGCGGAACCTGGATGCTCATATTGGTTCCTGCATATTCTACGAAGATCTTTATCGATCAAACCGCATAACAATATACGTTGTTCCCTTTGTCATCTGTATGTTACTTGCCCGAGATTCGACCGTCGATCTCAATACCTAGCTCAATCTCGTTGCCGGCAAGTCTCTTTAGTCGTTCTGTAATGCATCATCCCGCAACTAACTCATTAGTTGTATTGCTTGCAAGGCTTATAGTGATGTGCATTACCGAGAGGGCCCAGAGATACCTCTCCGACAATCGGAGTGACAAATCCTAATCTCGATCTATGCCAACTCAAAAAGTACCATCGGAGACACCTGTAGAGCATCTTTATAATCACCCAGTTACGTTGTGACGTTTGGTAGCACACAAAGTGTTCTTCCGGTAATCGGGAGTTGCATAATCTCATAGTCATAGGAACATGTATAAGTCATGAAGAAAGCAATAGCAGTAAACTAAAACGATCAAGTGCTAAGCTCACGGAATGGGTCAAGTCAATCACATCATTCTCCTAATGATGTGATCCCGTTAATCAAATGACAACTCATGTCTATGGCTAGGAAAATCAACCATCTTTGATCAACGAGCTAGTCAAATAGAGGCATACTAGTGACACTATGTTTGTCTATGTATTCACACATGTATTATGTTTCCGGTTAATACAATTCTAGCATGAATAATAAACATTTATCATGATATGAGGAAATAAATAATAACTTTATTATTGCCTCTAGGGCATATTTCCTTCAGTCTCCCACTTGCACTAGAGTCAATATCTAGATTACAGAGTAATGATTCTAACACCCATGGAGTCTTTGTGCTGATCATGTTTTGCTCGTGGAAAAGGCTTAGTCAACGGGTCTGCAACATTCAGATCCGTATGTATCTTGCAAATCTCTATGTCTCCCACCTGGACTTGATCCCGGGTGGAATTGAAGCGTCTCTTGATGTGCTTGGTTCTCTTGTGAAATCCAGATTTCTTTGCCAAGGCAATTGCAGAAGTATTGTCACAAAAGATTTTCATTGGACCCGATGCACTAGGTATGACACCTAGATCGGATATGAACTCTTTCATTTGCTGTTTCCGAAGCAGCTATGTACTCCGCTTCACACGTAGATCCTGCCACGACGCTGTGTTTAGAACTGCACCAACTGACAGCTCCACCGTTCAATATAAACATGTATCCGGTTTGTGATTTAGAATTGTCCAGATCAGTGTCAAAGCTTGCATCGACGTAACCATTTACGACGAGCTCTTTGTCACCTCCATAAACGAGAAACATATCCTTAGTCCTCTTTAGGTACTTCAGGATGTTCTTGACCGATGTCCAATGATCCACTCCTGGATTACTTTGGTACCTCCCTGCTAAACTAATAGCAAGGCACACATCAGGTCTGGTACACAGCATTGCATACATGATAGAGCTGAAGCATAGGGAAAACTTTTTATTTTCTCTCTATCTTCTGCAGTGGTCGGGCATTGAGTCTGACTCAATTTCACACCTTGTCACACAGGCAAGAACCCTTTCTTTGCTTGATCCATTTTGAACTTTTTCAAAACTTTGTCAAGGTATGTGCTTTTATGAAAGTCCAATTAAGCGTCTTGATCTGTCTCTATAGATCTTGATGCCCAATATGTAAGCAGCTTCACTGAGGTCTTTCACTAAAAAAACTCTTATTCAAGTATCCTTTTATGCTATCCAGAAATTCTATATTATTTCCAATCAACAATATGTCATCCACATATAATGTTAGAAATGCTACAGAGCTCCCACTCACTTTCTTGTAAATACAGACTTCTCCAAAAGTTTGTATAAAACCATATGCTTTGATCACACTATCAAAACGTTTATTCCAACTCCGAGAGGCTTGCACAAGTCCATAAATTGATCGCTGGAGCTTGCACATTTTGTTAGCTTCCTTTGGATCGACAAAACCTTCTGGTTGCATCATATACAACTCTTCTTCCAGAAATACATTCAGGAATGCAGTTTTGACATTCATTTGCCAAATTTCATAATCATAAAATGCGGCAATTGCTAACATGATTCGGATAGACTTAAGCATCGCTACGGGTGAGAAAGTCTCATCGTAGTCAACCCCTTGAACTTGTCGAAAACCTTTTGCAACAAGTCAAGCTTTGTAGACAGTAACATTACCGTCAGCGTCAGTCTTCTTCTTGAAGATCCATTTATTTTCTATGGCTTGCCGATCATCGGGCAAGTCAACCAAAGTCCACACTTAGTTCTCATACATGGATCCCATCTCAGATTTCATGGCTTCAAGCCATTTTGCAGAATCTGGGCTCACCATCGCTTCTTCATAGTTCGTAGGTTCGCCTTGGTCAAGTAACATGACCTCCAGAATAGGATTACCGTACCACTTTGGAGCAGATCTTACTCTGGTTGACCTACGAGGTTCGGTAGTAACTTGATCTAAAGTTTCATGATTAATATCATTATCTTCCTCACTAATTGGTGTAGGCGTCATAGGAACCGGTTTCTGTGATGAACTGCTTTTCAATAAGGGAGCAGGTACAGTTACCCCATCAAGTTCTACTTTCTTTCCACTCACTTCTTTCGAGAGAAACTCCTTCTCTAGAAAAGATCCATTCTTAGAAACAAATGTCTTGCCTTCGGATCTGTGATAGAAGGTGTACCCAACAGTTTCCTTCGGGTATCCTTTGAAGAAACATTTCTCTGATTTGGGTTCGAGCTTATCAGGTTGAATTTTTTTCACATAAGCATCGTAGCCCCAAACTTTAAGAAACGACAACTTTGGTTTTTTGCCAAACCATAGTTCATAAGGCGTCGTCTCAACAGATTTCGATGGTGCCCTATTTAACGTGAATGCAACCGTCTCTAAAGCATAACCCCAAAACGATAGCGATAAATCAGTAAGAGACATCATAGATCGCACCATATCTAGTAAAGTACGATTACGACGTTCAGATACACCATTACGCTATGGTGTTCCGGGTGGCGTGAGTTGCGAAACTATTCCGCATTGTTTCAAATGTAGACCAAACTCGTAACTCAATTATTCTCCTCCATGATCAGATCGTAGAAACTTTATTTTTTTGTTACGATGATTTTCCACTTCACTCTGAAATTCTTTGAACTTTTCAAATGTTTCAGATTTATGCTTCATTAAGTAGATATACCGCTCAAATCATCTGTGAAGGTGAGAAAATAATGATACCCGCCGCGAGCCTCAATATTCATCGGACCACATACATCAGTATGTATGATTTCCAATAAATCTATTGCTCGCTCCATTGTTCCGGAGAACGGCACTTTAGTCATCTTGCCCATGAGGCATGGTTCGCAAGTACCAAGTGATTCCATAAGTCCATCAGTATGGAGTTTCTTCATGCGCTTTACACCAATATGACCCAAACGGCAGTGCCACAAATAAGTTGCACTATCATTATCAACTCTGCATCTTTTGGCTTTAACATTATGAATATGTGTATCACTACTATTGAGATTCAACACAAATAGACCACTCTTCAAGGGTGCATGACCATAAAAGATATTACTCATATAAATAGAACAACCATTATTCTCGCATCAAACAAGATCCAGATATAATGTTCATGCTTAACGCTGGCACCAAATAACAATTATTCGGTCTAAAACTAATCCCAAAGGTAGATGTAGAGGTAGCGTGCCGACGGCGATCACATCGACTTTGGAACCATTTCCCACGCGCATCGTGACCTCGTCCTTAGCCAGTCTTCGCTTAATCCATAGTCCCTGTTTCGAGTTGCAAATATTAGCAACAGAACCAGTATCAAATACCCAGGTGCTACTGCGAGCTCTAGTAAGGTACACATCAATAACATGTATATCACATATACCTTTGTTCACCTTGCCATCCTTCTTATCCGCCAAATACTTGGGGCAGTTCCGCTTCCAGTGACCAGTCTGTTTGCAGTAGAACCACTCAGTCTCAGGCTTAGGTCCAGACTTAGGTTTCTTCTCTTGAGCAGCAACTTGTTTTTCATTCTTCTTGAAGTTCCCGTCTTCTTCCCTTTACCCTTTGTCTTGAAACTGGTGGTCTTGTTGACCATCAACACTTGATGATCCTTCTTGATTTCTACCTCCGCAGCCTTTAGCATTGCGAAGAGCTCGGGAATTGTCTTATCCATCCCTTGCATATTATAGTTCATCACGAAGCTCTTGTAGCTTGGTGGTAGTGATTGAAGAATTCTGTCAATGACACTATCATCCAGAAGATTAACTCCCAGTTGAATCAAGTGATTGTTATACCCAGACATTTTGAGTATATGTTCACTGACAGAACTATTCTCCTCCATCTTGCAGCTGTAGAACTTATTGGAGACTTCATATCTCTCAATCCGGGCATTTGCTTGAAATATTAACTTCAACTCCTGGAACATCTCATATGCTCCATGACGTCCAAAACGTCCTTGAAGTCCCGGTTCTAAGTCGTAAAGCATGGCACACTGAACTATTGAGTAGTCATCAGCTTTACTCTGCCAGACGTTCTTAATGTTGTCAGCAGCATCTGCAGCAGGCCTGGCACCCAGCGGTGCTTCCAGGACGTAATTCTTCAACAGTCCCAGTCCGTGTAATTGCTACCATCATCTTTCAACTTTGCTTTCTCAAGGAATGCATTAAAATTCAATGGAACAATAGCACGGGCCATCTATCTATAATAACATAGACAAGCAAAATACTATCAGGTACTAAGTTCATGATAAATTTAAGTTCAACTAATCATATTACTTAAGAACTCCCACTTAGATAGACATCCCTCTAATAATCTAAGTGATCACGTGATCCATATCAACTAAACCATGACCGATCATCACGTGAGATGGAGTAGTTTTCAATGGTGAACATCTCTATGTTGATCATATCTACTATATGATTCACGCGACCTTTCGGTCTCAGTGTTCCGAGGCCATATCTGCATATGCTAGGCTCGTCAAGTTTAACCCGAGTATTCTACGTGTGCAAAACTGTCTTATACCCGTTGTAGATGAACATTGAGCTTATCACACCCGATCATCACGTGGTGTCTCGGCACGACGAACTTTGGCAACGGTGCATACTCAGGGAGAACACTTTTTACCTTGAAATTTAGTGAGATATCACCTTATAATGCCACCGTCAAACAAAGCAAAATGAGATGCATAAAGGATAAACATCACATGCAATCAATATAAGTGACATGATATGGTCATCATCATCTTCTGCCTTTGATCTCCATCTCCAAAGCACCGTCATGATCACCATCGTCACCGGCGCGACACCTTGATCTCCATCGTAGCATCGTTGTCGTCTCGCCAACTATTTCTTCTACGACTATCGCTACCTCTTAGTGATAAAGTAAAGCAATTACAGGGCGATTGCATTGCATACAATAAAGCGACAACCATATGGCTCCTGCCAATTGCCGATAACTCCGTTACAAAACATGATCATCTCATACAATAAATATAGCATCATGCCTTGACCATATCACATCACAACATGCCATGCAAAAACAAGTTAGACGTCCTCTACTTTGTTGTTGCAAGTTTTACGTGGCTGCTACGGGCTGAGCAAGAACCCTTCTTACCTACGCATCAAAACCACAATGATATTTCGTCAAGTTAGTGTTGTTTTAACCTTCACAAGGACCGGGCGTAGCCACACTCGGTTCAACTAAAGTTGGAGAAACTGACACCCGCCAGTCACCTGTGTGCAAAGCACGTTGGTAGAACCAGTCTCGCGTAAGCGTACGCGTAATGTCGGTCTGAGCCGCTTCATCCAACAATACCGACGAGCCAAAGTATGACATGTATGACATGCTGGTAAGCAGTATGACTATCGCCCACAACTCACTTGTGTTCTACTCGTGCATAAAACATCTACGCATAAACCTGACTCGGATGCCACTAGGGGAACGTAGTAATTTCAAAAAAATTCTTACGCACACACAAGATCATGGTGATGCATAGCAACGAGAGAGGGAGAGTGTTGTCTACGTACCCTCGTAGACCATAAGCAGAAGCATTATAACAACGCGGTTGATGTAGTCGTACGTCTTCACGATCAACCGATCCTCAACAACGAATGTACGGCACCTCAGCGTTCAACACACGTTCAGCTCGGTGACGTCCCGCGAGTTCACGATCCAGTAGAGCTTCCAAGAAGAGCTTCGTCAGGACGACAGCATGGTGATGGTGATGATGATGCTACCGACGCAGGGCTTCACCTAAGCACCACTACGATATGACCGAGGTGCATTATGGTGGAGGGGGGCACCACACACAACTAAGAGATCAATGATCAATTGTTGTGTCCATGGGGTGCCCCCCTGCCCCCGTATATAAAGGAGCTAGGGGGGAGGTGATGACCCACAAGTATAGGGGATCTATCGTAGTCCTTTCGATAATTAAGAGTGTCGAACCCAACGAGGAGCAGAAGGAAATGATAAGCGGCTTTCAGCAAGGTATTCTCTGCAAGTACTGAAATAAGTGGTAATAGATAGTTTTGTGATAGGATAAATTGTAACGAGCAACAAGTAACAAAAGTAAATAAAGTGCAGCAAGGTGTCCCAATCCTTTTGTAGCGAAGGACAAGTCTGAACAAACTCTTATAATAGGAAAAACGCTCCCGAGGACACATGGGAATATCGTCAAGCTAGTTTTCATCACTTTCATATGATTCGCGTTCGATACTTTGATAATTGGATATGTGGGTGGACCGGTGCTTGGGTACTGTTCTTACTTGAACAAGCATCCCACTTATGATTAACCTCTATTGCAAGCATCCGCAACTACAACAAAAGTATTAAGGTAAACCTAACCATAGCATGAAACATATGGATCCAAATCAGCCCCTTACGAAGCAACACATAAACTAGGGGTTAAGCTTATGTCACTCTAGCAACCCATCATCTACTTATTACTTCCCAATGCCTTCCTCTAGGCCCAAATAATGGTGAAGTGTTATGTAGTCGACGTTCACATAACACCACTAGAGGCTAGACAACATACATCTTATCAAAATATCAAACGAATACCAAATTCACATGACTACTCATAGCAAGACTTCTCCCTTGTCCTCAGGAACGAACGTAATTACTCACAAAGCATATTCATGTTCATAATCAGAGGGGTAATAATATGCATATAGGATCTGAACATATGATCTTCCACCAAATAAATCAACTAGCATCAACTACAAGGAGTAATCAACACTGCTAGCAACCTACTAGCACCAATCCCGGACTTTGAGACAAGAATTGGATACAAGAGATGAACTAGGGTTTGGAGATGAGATGGTGTTGGTGAAGATGTTGATGGAGATTGCCCTCTCCCGATGAGAGGAGCGTTGGTGATGACGATGGTGATAATTTCCCCCTCCGGGAGGGAAGTATCCCCGGCAGAACGGCTCTGCCGGAGCTCTAGACTGGATCCGCCAAGGTTCCGCCTCGTGGCGGCGGAGTCTCGTCCCGAAAAGTTCCTTCTTATTTTTTCTCATCGAAAGACCTCATATAGGAGAAGATGGGCATCGGAGAGCCACTAGGGGGCCCACGAGGTACGGGGCGCGCCCTAGGGGGGGGGCACCCTCGTGAGAAGGGTGTGGGCCCCCTGGCCTTCATCTTTGACGTGGATTTTTCTTTATTTCTTTTAAGAAGTTCCGTGGAGTTTCAGGACTTTTGGAGTTGCGCAGAATAGGTCTCTAATATTTGCTCCTTTTCCAGCCTAGAATTCCAGCTGCCGGCATTCTCCCTCCTTATGTAAACCTTGTAAAATAAGAGAGAATAGCCATAAGTATTGTGATATAAAGTGAAATAACAGTCCATAATGCGATAAATATCGATATAAAAGCATGATGCAAAATGGACGTATCAACTCCCCCAAGCTTAGACCTCGCTTGTCCTCAAGCGAAAAGCCGATAAAAATAAATATGTCCTCATGTTTAGAGGTAGAGGCGTCGATAAAAATAAAATACGGACATGAAGGCATCATGATTATTCTTATAACAGCAACATATATAGATTTTGTCATATGATTACTTATGTTCAAGTGATGATCTATTCACAATGCAAAAGTATAAATCATAAACCTTATTGGACTCCGACAAACTGTAATCTCAGTCATTGAAGCAATTGCAATTTATCATAACATCGGAAAGAGTCTATGTCAGAGCTGAAAAGCAAGTCCACATACTCAACTATCATTTAGTCCTCCATAATTGCTAACACTCACGCGATACTTGTGGTTACAGAGTTTAATCGGACACAGAGAAAGATAGGGGCTTATAGCTTTGCCCCACAACCTTTTACCTCAAGGGTAATGTCAACAATAATGGTTCATGCTCCCCTACATCCAATTATATATATATATATATATATATATATATATATATATATTCCAACATGCTGAGCTTGCCAAAGGATAAAATGAAAAAGGAAAGGTGAAGATCACCGTGACTCTTGCATAAGGTAGAAGATAATAATAAAGGATAGGCCGTTCGCAGAGGGAAGCAGAGGTTGCCATGCGCTTTTATGGTTGGATGTATAAAATCTCAATGCGAAAGAACGTCACTTTATATTGCCCCTTGTGATATAAACCTTTATTATGCAGTCCGTCGCTTTTATTACTTCCACATCACAAGATCGTATAAAGCTTATTTCTCCGACACCAATCAATCATACATATTTAGAGCAATTTTTATTGCTTTGCGCTGATGAAAACTTACTTGAAGGATCTTACTCAATCCATAGGTAGATATGGTGGACTCTCATGGCAAAACTGGTTTAGGGATATTTGGAAGCATAAGTAGCATTTCTACTTGGTGCTGAGAATTCAGATAGCATGAGGGGGAAAGGCAAGCCCAACAAGTTAGAGGAACCATGACAACATACTTTATATCAGATATAAGAAAGACATAACTCATTACGTTGTCTTCCTTGTCCAACACCAACTCTTTAGCATGTCATATCTTAATGAGTGCTCCCAATCATAAAAGATGTCAATGATAATATATCTATATGTGAAACCTCTCTTTCCTTATTACTTCCTATTAATTGAAACAATGACCAAAGCTATGTCTGTCAACTCCCAACAACTTTTAATCATCATACTCTTTCTATGTGAAGTCATTACTCTCAATAATATCAATATGAACTTTTTGTTTCTTTTATTCCTTTCTTCTTTCTTTTATTCACCCAAGATCATGGCAAAATAATCAAGCCCTTGACTCAACACTAATCTTTATTATATATAGCTCACGGACTCGATTACATAGAGAGATCATAAAGCAAAACTCAAAACTAGATCATGCCATAAACTTTATTCTACTAGATCAAGATACTACTAATAGGATCGAACTAAGAAAAATGGTAAAAATAGGAGTTGTGATTGTGATACGATACCAGGGCACCTCCCCCAAGCTTGGCAGTTGCCAAGGCGAGTGCCCATACCCATGTGATTATGTCTCCTTCTTTGTTGTTGGTGTAATATTTTTGGCGATTATTCCCCTCAGGATGTGGTTCTCCTCCTTGAGCTTGTTGACTTGCTGTTTGAGGTCCATTATTTCCTTACGAAGCTTTCCTATGACAGCTAAAGCTCCTTGCACCCAAGGGTGTTGCATAGCTGCGGGAGAACAAGTGACACTCCTCTTCATATTTTCATAAGAAAGAAATCTAACATTATAAGGGATAACTGAATTTGGAATAGCTGAGCTCTGTAGTTCTCCCATCGTGAGCCCAGCTCGGAGGCGAGAGGTGACTTCTTCATCCTCCATGGCATCTACTCTCATCAAGTCAGCCTCCATCTCTTCCTCCGTTGCTGGCCCAAAGTGGTCAGCGTCGCTGTTTGCCCTTGGTTCTGGTGCCGGATTAGATACCCGGCTCTCCCCGATTGACTCTTGAGAAGACATCTTGTTCTTATCTGCAGCAGCAACAGCTCGAAAACAAAAACCAGAAGATTTTTGCGTGATAAGGGAATCAAAACTTCGGGAGAATATATAATAAATTATTACCGACCAAAATACGTATCATGCAAGAAAACAGAGTCCGGAGGGCACACGAGGCGCTCACGAGGTAGGGGGCACGCCCAGGGGGGTAGGGCGCGCCCACCACCCTCGTGGGGCCCTGGTGTCCTTCCCGGACTGCTACTTATTTTTCTATTTTTCTAAATATTCCAAAATGGAGAAATATTGCCTTAAAAATTGTTTTGGAGTCGGTTTACTTACCGTACCACATACCTATTCCTTTTTGGAGTCTGAAACATTCCGGAAAGTGACCCTTATGTATTCCTCCGGGGTTATGGTTTCAATAATATTGGTTTCAACATTTATGGGATTACCTGAGATATAATGTTTAATTCTTTGACCATTTACCACCTTCGGATTTGTGCCCTCGAAGTTGTTGATTTTTATGGCACCGGAACGATAGACCTCTTCGATGACGTAGGGGCCTTCCCATTTAGAGAGAAGTTTTCCTGCAAAAAATCTTAAACGAGAGTTGTATAGCAATACATAATCACCTAGATTAAACTCACGCTTTTGTATCCTTTTGTCATGCCATCTTTTAACTTTTTCTTTAAACAACTTGGCATTTTCATAAGCTTGGGTTCTCCATTCATCAAGTGAGCTAATATCAAATAACCTCTTCTCACCGGCAAGTTTAAAATCATAGTTAAGCTCTTTAATAGCCCAATATGCCTTACGTTCTAGTTCGAGAGGTAAGTGACATGCTTTTCCATAGACCATTTTATACGGGGACATACCCATAGGATTTTTGTATGAAGTTCTATAAGCCCATAATGCATCATCAAGTTTCTTAGACCAATTCTTTCTAGACCTATTAACAGTCTTTTGCAAAATTAATTTGAGCTCTCTATTGCTCAACTCTACTTGACCACTAGACTGTGGGTGATAAGGGGATGCAATTCTATGATTGACATCATATTTAGCAAGCATTTTACGGAAGGCACCATGAATAAAGTGTGAACCACCATCGGTCATTAAATATCTAGGGACTCCAAACCTCGGAAAAATAACTTCCTTAAGCATTTTAATAGAAGTGTTATGATCAGCACTACTAGTTGGAATAGCTTCTACCCACTTAGTAATGTAATCAGCAGCAACTAAAATATGTGTGTATCCATTAGAGGCAGGAAAGGTCCCATATAATCAAAGCCCCAAACATCAAACGGTTCAATAATGAGTGAATAATTCATAGGCATTTCTTGACGTCTACTAACATTACCAATTCTTTGACATTCATCACAAGACAAGACAAACTTATGGGCATCCTTGAAGAGAGTAGGCCAATAAAAACCAGATTGCAATACCTTATGTGCAGTTCTATCTCCAGCGTGGTGTCCTCCATAAGACTCGGAATGACACTTGCGTAGGATCTGTTCCTGTTCATGCTCAGGTACACAATGTCTAATAACACCATCTACTCCTTCTTTATAAAGATGTGGGTCATCCCAAAAGTAATGTCTCAAGTCATAGAAGAACTTTTTCTTTTGCTGGTATGTGAAGCTACGTGGTATAAACTTAGCAACAATATAATTAGCATAATCAGCATACCATGGAGTACTACGAGAAGTACTTATAACATTTAGTTGTTCATCAAGAAAGTCATCATTAATAGGTAGTGGGTCATCAAGAATATTTTCTAACCTAGACAAGTTGTCTGCAACGGGGTTCTCAGCTCCCTTTCTATAAACAATATGCAAATCAAATTCTTGTAGCAAGAGAACCCATCTAATAAGTCTAGGTTTAGCATCTTTCTTTTTCATAAGATATTTAATAGCAGCATGATCAGTTTGAATAGTTACTTTAGAACCAACAATATAAGATCTGAACTTATCACAAGCAAATACAACTGCTAAAAGTTCTTTTTCAGTAGTAGCATAATTTCTTTGAGCATTGTCTAGAGTCTTACTAGCATAATGAATAACATTTAATTTCTTATCGACTCTTTGCCCTAGAACAGCACCTACAGCATAATCACTAGCATCACACATAATTTCAAAGGGTAAATTCCAATCAGGTGGCTGAACAATAGGTGCAGAGACTAATGCTTTCTTAAGTATTTCAAATGCTTCTACACAATCATCATCAAATACAAATGGTATATCTTTTTGCAATAAATTAGTCAGAGGCCGAGGAATATTTCAGAAGTCCTTAATGAACCTCCTATAAAAATCGGCATGACCAAGGAAACTTCTTATACCTTTGATGTCCTTGGGACATGGCATCTTTTCAATAGCATCAACCTTGGCTTTATCAACTTCAATACCTCTTTCAGAAACTTTATGCCCCAAAACAATACCTTCATTAACCATAAAGTGGCACTTTTCCCAATTTAAGACAAGATTAGTTTCTTCACATCTCTGCAAAACTCGATTAAGATTGCTCAAGCAATCATCAAAAGAGGAACCATAGATGGAAAAGTCGTCCATGAAAACCTCACAAATCTTTTCACAAAAGTCAGAAAATATAGCCATCATTCATCTTTGAAAGGTAGCGGGTGCATTACATAAACCAAAAGGCATACGTCTATAAGCAAAAGTACTAAAAGGGCATGTAAAAGTAGTCTTCGATTGATCTTTAGCCGACACAGGTATTTGAGAGAAACCAGAATAACCATCTAGAAAGCAATAGTGTGTGTGTTTGCATAATCTTTCTAGCATTTGATCAATAAAAGGTAAGGGGTAATGATCTTTCTTAGTAGCTTTATTTAATTTGCGAAAATCAATTACCATCCTATAACCTGTGATAATTCTTTGTGGAATCAATTCATCTTTATCATTAGGAACAACAGTAATACCTCCCTTCTTAGGGACACAACGGACATGACTTACCCACTCACTATCAGCAACGGGATAGATTATACCTGCCTCCAGAAGCTTTAGTATTTCTTTTCTTACCACTTCTTTCATTTTAGGATTCAGACGTCGTTGAGGATCACGAACTGGTTTGGCATCTGCATCCAAATTTATTTTATGTTGACATAGAGTGGGACTAATGCCCTTAAGATCATCAAGAGTATATCCAATAGAAGCACGGTGCTTCTTCAGAGTTTTCAATAATCTTTCTTCTTCATGCTCTGAAAGGTTAGCACTAATAATAACAGGATATATCTTCTTTTCATCAAGATAAGCATATTTAAGATTATCAGGCAAAGGTTTAAGCTCAAACATGGGATCACCCTTAGGCGAAGGAGGATCCCCTAGGATTTCAACAGGCAAGTTGTGTTTCAGAACAGGTTCCTGTTTAAAGAATACTTCATCTATTTCCCTTCTTTCATTCATGAACATATCATTTTCATGGTCCAGCAAATAGTGTTCTAAAGGATCACTAGGAGGTACTGCAATAGAAGCAAGACCAATAATTTCATCCTTACTAGGTAATTCTTCCTCACGATGTTGTTTACTAAATTTAGAGAAATTAAACTCATGAACCATATCATCCAAGCCAACAGTAACAACATTCTTTGTGCAATCTATGGTAGCATTGACAGTATTTAAGAAGGGTCTACCAAATATAATGGGACAAAAATTATCTTCTGGGGAACCAAGAACAAGAAAATCAGCAGGATATTTAGTTTTCCCACACAAGACTTCAACATCTCTGACAATTCCAATTGGTGCAATAGTATCTCTATTAGCAAGTTTAATTGTGACATCAATATCTTCTAACTCAACAGGTGCAATATCATGCATAATTTATTTGTATAAGTCATGAGGTATAACACTAGCACTAGAACCCATATCACATAAGCCATGATAACAATGATCTCCTATTTTAATAGAAATAACAGGCACGCCTACCACAGATCTATGTTTATCTTTAGCACAAGGTTTAGCAATTCTAGCAGTTTCACCTTTGAACTGAATAACATGCCCATCAATATTATCAGACAAGAGATCTTTAACAATAGCAATATTATGTTCTACTTTAACTTGTTCAGGAGGTGTATAAGTTCTAATATTGCTTTTACGAACAACAGTTGGAGCTTTAGCATGGTCCTTTATTCTAACAGGGAAAGGTGGTTTCTCAATATAGGAAGTAGGAACAATAGGATCATTATAAGTGACAGTCTTTTCTTCAACTTTAATAGGTGCAGCTACTTTTACTTCTATGGGAGGATCATATTTAAACCACTTCTCCTTAGGGAGATCAACATAAGTAGCAAAAGATTCACGGAAAGAAGCTACTATCTCAGAGTCAAGTCCATATTTAGTGCTAAACTTACGGAAAATATCGGTATCCATGAAAGATTTAACACAATCAAACTTAGGTGTCATACCTAACTCCTTACCTTCATCGAGGTCCCAATCTTCAGAGTTGCATTTAATTCTATCCAATAAATTCCATCTGAATTCAATAGTCTTCATCATAAAAGAGCCAGCACAAGAAGTATCGAGCATGTTGCGATTGTTTTCAGAAAGCCGAGCATAAAAACTTTGCATAATTATTTCTCTCGGGAGCTCATGATTGGGGCATGAATATAACATTGATTTAAGCCTCCCCCAAGCTTGAGCGACGCTTTATCCTTCGCGAGGCCAGAAATTATATATATAATTGTGATCACGATGAACAAGATGCATAGGGTAATATTTTTGATGAAATTCCAGCTTCAATCTTTTATAGTCCCATAATTTCATATCATCACATTGCCTATACCATATCAATGCGTCTCCCTTCAAAGATAAATGGAAGACCTTCTTCTTAGCAACATCATTGGGTATACTTGCAAGCTTAAATAATCCACAAACTTCATCCACATATATTAAATGCTCATCAGGATGCTTTGTTCCATCTCCTGTAAAAGGATTAGCTAGCAGTTTTTCCATCATAGCCACAGGAAATTCAAAAGGAGTTTCATTTTCAATAGGTTCAGTAGGTTGAGGAGCAACTCTTTTCTCTACTGGACAGGGTGAAAATACCCCGAACAAGCCCCTCAGAGAATTACTTTCCATAGTAACAAGTGAAAGTAAATTTCAGCACACTATATAAATTTTTCCTTACCAAATTCCACCTACCAAAGGCGCTACACTCCCCGGCAACGGCGCCAGAAAAGAGTCTTGATGACCCACAAGTATAGGGGATCTATCGTAGTCCTTTCGATAAGTAAGAGTGTCGAACCCAACGAGGAGCAGAAGGAAATGATAAGCGGTTTTCAGCAAGGTATTCTCTGCAAGTACTAAAATAAGTGGTAACAGATAGTTTTGTGATAGGATAAATTGTAACGAGCAACAAGTAACAAAAGTAAATAAAGTGCAGCAAGGTGGTCCAATCCTTTTGTAGCGAAGGACAAGCCGGAACAAACTCTTATAATAGGAAAAACGCTCCCGAGGACACATGGGAATATCGTCAAGCTAGTTTTCATCACGTTCATATGATTCGCGTTCGATACTTTGATAATTTGATATGTGGGTGGACCGGTGCTTGGGTGCTGTTCTTACTTGAACAAGCATCCCACTTATGATTAACCTCTATTGCAAGCATCCGCAACTACAACAAAAGTATTAAGGTAAACCTAACCATAGCATGAAACATATGGATCCAAATTAGCCCCTTACGAAGCAACGCATAAACTAGGGGTTAAGCTTCTGTCACTCTAGCAACCCATCATCTACTTATTACTTCCCAACGCCTTCCTCTAGGCCCAAATAATGGTGAAGTGTTATGTAGTCGATGTTCACATAACACCACTAGAGGCTAGACAACATACATCTTATCAAAATATCAAACGAATACCAAATTCACATGACTACTCATAGCAAGACTTCTCCCTTGTCCTCAGGAACGAACGTAATTACTCACAAAGCATATTCATGTTCATAATCAGAGGGGTAATAATATGCATATAGGATCTGAACATATGATCTTCCACCAAATAAACCAACTAGTATCAACTACAAGGAGTAATCAACACTACTAGCAACCTACTAGCACCAATCCCAGACTTTGAGACAAGAATTGGATACAAGAGATGAACTAGGGTTTGGAGATGAGATGGTGCTGGTGAAGATGTTGATGGAGATTGCCCTCTCCCGATGAGAGGAGCATCGGTGATGACGATGGTGATGCTTTCCCCCTTCGGGAGGGAAGTATCCCTGGCAGAACGGCTCTGCCGGAGCTCTAGATTGGATCCGCCAAGGTTCCGCCTCGTGGCGGCGGAGTCTCGTCCCGAAAAGTTCCTTTTTATTTTTTTCTCATCGAAAGACCTCATATAGGAGAAGATGGGCATCGGAGAGCCACCAGGGGGCCCATGCGGTAGGGGGGCGCGCCCTAGGGGGGGGGGGCGCCCCCCACCCTCGTGAGAAGGGTGTGGGCCCCCTGGCCTTCATCTTTGACGTGGATTTTTCTTTATTTCTTTTAAGACGTTCCGTGGAGTTTCAGGACTTTTGGAGTTGCGCAGAATAGGTCTCTAATATTTGCTCCTTTTCCAGCCCAGAATTCCAGCTGCCGGCATTCTCCCTCCTTATGTAAACCTTGTAAAATAAGAGAGAATAGCCATAAGTATTGTGATATAAAGTGAAATAACAGTCCATAATGCGATAAATATCGATATAAAAGCATGATGCAAAATGGACATATCAGGAGGCGACCGGCCAAGGAGGAGGGCGCGCCAAGGGGGGAGTCCTACTCCCACCGGGAGTAGGACTCCTCCTTTCCTAGTAGGAGTAGGAGAAGGGAAGGAAGGGAGAGATGAAGAGAAGAAAAGGGGGGCGCCCCCCTCCTTGTCCAATTCGGACTAGAGAGGGAGGAGGCGCGTGGCTGCCCTTGGCCGCCCCTCATCTTCTCCCACTAGGGCCCATTTGGCCCAATATACTCCCCGGGGGGGGGGGGGGGGGTCCGGTAACCCCCCGGTACTCCGGTATGTGCCCGAAACCTCCCAAAACACTTCCGGTGTCCGAACATAGTCGTCCAATATATCAATTTTTATGTCTTGACCATTTCGAGACTCCTTGTCATGTCCGTGATCATATCCGGGACTCCGAACTACCTTCGGTACATCAAAACACAAAAACTCATAATACCGATCGTCACTGAACTTTAAGCGTGCGGACCCTACGGGTTCGAGAACTATGTAGACATGACCGAGACCCGTCTTTGGTCAATAACCAATAGCGGAACCTGGATGCTCATATTCGTTCCTACATATTCTACGAAGATCTTTATCGGTCAAACCGCATAACAATATACGTTGTCCTTTGTCATCGGTATGTTATTTGCCCGAGATTCGATCGTCGGTATCTCAATACCTAGCTCAATCTCGTTGCCGACAAGTCTCTTTAGTCGTTCCGTAATGCATCATCCAGCAACTAACTCATTAGTTGTATTGCTTGCAAGGCTTATAGTGATGTGCATTACCGAGAGGGCCCAGAGATACCTCTCCGACAATCGGAGTGACAAATCCTAATCTCGATCTATGCCAACTCAAAAAGTACCATCGGAGACACCTGTAGAGCATCTTTATAATCACCCAGTTACGTTGTGACGTTTGGTAGCACACAAAGTGTTCTTCCGGTAATCGGGAGTTGCATAATCTCATAGTCATAGGAACATGTATAAGTCATGAAGAAAGCAATAGCAGTAAACTAAAACGATCAAGTGCTAAGCTCACGGAATGGGTCAAGTCAATCACATCATTCTCCTAATGATGTGATCCTGTTAATCAAATGACAACTCATGTCTATGGCTAGGAAACTCAACCATCTTTGATCAACGAGCTAGTCAAATAGAGGCATACTAGTGACACTATGTTTGTCTATGTATTCACACATGTATTATGTTTCCGGTTAATACAATTCTAGCATGAATAATAAAAATTTATCATGATATGAGGAAATAAATAATAACTTTATTATTGCCTCTAGGGCATATTTCATTCAAATTTTACCACCGTGCGCAGCAGAGGTTAGAGGTTGTTGAAGAAGTTGCTAGTGATTCCCGCAATTAGGATTAAACCTCCCAAGTGTGAGAATTTTTCTCCTCCCAATCTAGAGTCAAAGAGATGATCCCATATCGGTATCCACGCATACGAGATCACAAATCCAGCAGGGTTTTGCCTTCCAGAATGAAAACCTACCAGACCAGAGCACTAGATGTATGGTGGTGCGGCCTTATTTTTCTGAGAGAGAGAGGGAGGGAGGGCTCATCCAACAAACCCATGTGTATTGGGAAGGGGGGGGGGTTACCCTCCCCCTCTTTTATAGAGGGTTGAGAGGGGTGCGGCTTGGGGAGGAGGCAACCCCAGGGTTGGTCGCACCAAGGGTGAAGGACCCCACCTTCCTTCCCCAAGTGCACCACAATCGGGAAGGTATCTGGAGGATCCCTCTCCCTTCCTTTTCATGTGCACCTAATGCCTTGCTCATAAAGCAAATGAGGGGGCGCCCCACTAATAGGCCCCTTATCCCAAGTTGTTGCCCCACTTAGCCAAGTGGGCAGCCTTCTTGGACGTTTCAAAATGTTCTAATACCTTTCAGAGTCTTCTAGGGCATTCAGGGACTTTCTCAATTTTTCGAAATGTTTTTGATTTTCATCGTAACATTTTTTGTTTTCTCCCCGAACCTTTTCGGTTATTATGGAATATTTTTCGGTGTAATTCTCTTGTGCTCCTAACACTTCGAGTACACAACAAACTGATGAACCTTAAGCTTATGACCTGGCAGGTTTGGCAATATGTTATGAAAAGAAGAACCAAGGATTACTTGCGTGATGGTACAATGTTAGCTTTATGATTTAAAGCACACAAGGTATCATAAATTAGCATGGACATAACCATGCCCTTTGAAACAGTTCACCAAAAAGTAAGGAAGCTCATATATGTGTCTTCGTTTTTAATGATCATCAGGAGATCGAAAAACTCAAGTGCATGAGATGAGCACACCATATTTATGTTAACCATGTTGCTAGATGAGCGCCTATTGTTTACCGATCGTGTTTATTTCCACGGGCAAATCGCCAATGATCAGCGAGCGATTGACGTAATGATTCACATGCTTCCAACAAGGTGACTGGCCATGAGTTGCTATGCCACTGGCTGCCATTACATCTTTATTTAGACTGCTATCTAGTTTTTTTTTTCCGAGAAAAATTTCCAATCTATTCATTTTTAATCATGGTAGTACAATGAAAATTAGAAATAATAAAAATTACATCCAGATCCGCAGACCACCTGGCGACGACTACAAGCACTGAAGCGAGCCGAAGGCGCGCCGCTGTCATCGCCCCTCCCTCGCCAGAGCCAGACAAACCTTCTTGTAATACACAGTCGGGAAGTCGTCGTGCTAAGGCCTCATAGAACCAACCCACCAGAACAGCAACTGTCACACATGAAGAGTGTACATCAAAGGGATCCAACCTAAAAACACGAATAAAGACGAACGAGGAACAGATCCGAGCAAATCCACTGGAGACACACCTCCACATGCTCATCGATGATGGTAGACGAATCACCGGAACGGGGGCTTGACGGGAAGACCTTTATTCCATCTTCACTGAGTCGCCGCCATCTCGCCTTCTTGAGCAAGACACAAACCCTAACAAAACTTAAAAATATATTTAAAAACGAAGCCCTCCAACTAGCAAGGGCCGAGATCCACAAAGCCTCCATAATGCGAGCACTAAGACTTGAACTCTGGTGGGCTGGGAATACCACTATCCCTCTAATCATCCAACCATAGATTAGTTCACGCTTGGTTTCTTCGTTCGTTTTGTTGTTGTCGCTCTTTAGCCCGCTTGGTTCTTGTGTTCTTCATGTTGAGGATGCATCCGTCATCGCTCAACCGGTCCCTTTTTTTCCTCTTTTGGTTTCTTTGTTTTTCATCGGTTCTCTTTGTTTTTTTATTAGTTTTAACTGGGTTGTCTTTTCTTTTTTTGTTCCTTAGGTTTTCAATGGTTTATCTTCTCTTTCTTATTTTCCTTGGTTTCTTTTTGAGTTTCATCAATTTCTCCATTTTATTTGTTTCTTTTTTTATTTCATTGTTTTTTCTCTCTTTCTGTATAGAACAACAACATTATTTATACACGCTTAACATTAGTCAAATACATGAAACAGTTTTTTGTACACGTTCATGATTAACACTTTTTTCGAATATATATTTTTTATGTCGAGTTTTCTCATACACATACTACTTTTTTTGTATACTTCAAAAATATTTTTATACACACGTTTAACATTTAAAAAATACATGATTAGCATTTTTACACATATTTTTTGATGTCTAACATTTTACATACACATTGAAAAAAAATTGTATATGCCAGGAACATTTTTATATACATGCTTGTCATTTTGTAATACATGATTAACACTATTTAAAAATATATATTTATTTTCTCTACTTTTTTGCATAGCCAATTGTACATTTTTGTATACATCAGGATCATTCTTTATACAATTTTAACGTTTTTTAAATACATAATTAACATTTAATTCATATATATGTTTTGATGTCTACTTTTTGCATAGACATTGCATTTTTTTAATACATTAGGAACATTTTTTATACAAGTTTAATATATTTGTAAATAATTGTTTAATTTTTTCATATATATATATATATATATTATGTCTACGTTTTCACATGCACATTGTACATTTTTTGTATACATCAGAAATATTTTTTATACATCTTTCAAAAAATAAAACATTTTTGTTGAATTACACGGACATTTTTTACATTGTATGAACAATTGTTTAAATGACCATATATTTTTAATGACTCCTACAGTTTTTTAAAAACCGATGAACATTTTTAATGTCTTTTTTTTCGGGATTGAGCATATTTTAGTGTCACAAATGTTGTTTTGAAAGGTATCAACATTTTTTTAACTACGCTAACAAAATTTTCACTACGTTATCATTCTCAAATGTGTGATGAATATTTCTAATATATTAGTGCTTTTTGTTAGCGTGCCCGAACGTGCCTGCAAATAAGTTACGCAAGGACTCGACATCTTCATTGGTCTACGGCCACACACTGCAACATTCAAGAAAGTACGGGCACACGTTCGGGTCCATAGTAATCTATCGCAAGCTGGCTAACGGGGGTTACAAACGGTGCGATGCTTACTTCTTCGCACCACCTATGTAAAGGGTTGTGAAAGAAAAAAAGAGGTTGTCATCAACATACAGAAGCAAATCCCTGTCCTGCTGCCAATAACAGCCAGACCATTCATCTTTCCTCCAAGATAGGAAATCCAAAATTTTGTTTACAAGATTTTCTGACATTTTATTTCTTACTGATAGAGAAAATTTTGTTTGGATTCCTCTATCAGTATTTTTTTTTCAGACGAAGCAAACGGCACTGGAGCCCGCCCGCCCTGTTTATACTGCCAGCTATTTATGCAGCAGGATCTATCAGACTGGTGAGATCCAGGTAAGCTCCAGAATACTGAGCTCGGAACCAGATAGAAATCCAACCAAACACACACAAACTGGATGGATATCACGGAAATCCAACCTCGAAACCTGACTGCCTGATACGACACGGAAAATAATCAAAAAGCAAGCAAAATCAGTTGACAGGTGAGCTCGCTCGCCTACACCAAATTAAGTGAACCACGAGCGTGAGTACTAATTGGCAAAGCAAGTCAATGTGCCTTCAACCTTCATGCCAGTTGATGAGCCGCAGCAGAAGTTGGCTAATATGCGAGAGCTAGGAAATTAAGTGATAGGTTTCTACAGTTTCATAGAGTTCTCCGCATCAAGCATACAAGGTGGAAGAACCTGCTAGCAACAGCCCATTTCTGCATCCCATCCGCTAGCATGTAGCTCCAGATACCTGCGCAGCAAGCAATTTCATTGGTCAAAGAAACTTGCATTCAACAAAAGCCGTTGGAGTTGTTCTCCGATTTTTTTGTGTTGACTCGAAACAGTAAAAATTAGCTTCATCGTTGTGGAAATTGGGTCAAAACTCCAAGGTTGAACCATGTCAGCATAATTAGATAAAACCAAAATCCGGAATAGATAACAACAGGTAATTTGTATTGTAGTAGCACGCCTTCAATTTCTAATATTAGCTGTTTTTGGCTACATCTGAACTGCATACAGGCTAAAAGATTAGTGGCCATATGAGGGGCTCATGGAGTAGGATGGCATAAACGTCTGGTTTCTAGCTCATGTGCGTACTTTTAAGAATGTACTAGCAAGCAAGTTACTGACAACTGAAATTCATTCAAATTTATGCACTACAGAAGGGATCGTGCATCATATTTTTAGTTAATATACTTCCATTGGTCCAAAATAAAAAATGTTATGCTAGTAAAAAAATGCTATTAGTGATGAATTTTATGATGATTCTAGTAACGTCATGTTGATCCTGTGTTGGGGGACAACGAATGACATGTTGAGAAAATGTTGCAAAACAAGCTAAACTAGAATAATCGCCCATAAAACTACAATAAATGCAAGCAAAACTGTAGACAACAGTATACAATTGAGCAAAGGCATACTGTTCAAATATTGTGTCGATTGTTAGTTGTCCAGGTCTCGCAATGATCCAAAATAAGAAGCAATATGAAATGGCATTGCTGTAATAACTCTATAAGTACGAGAAAATATGAAGCCAAATGGTCATGTATTTGTTACTATCAGTTACTCCCTCCGTTCCGAATTATTTGTCTTGGATTTGTCTAGATACGGAGGTATCTAGCACTAAAATGAGTCTAGATACACCCGTATCTAGATAAATCCAAGACAAGTAATTCGGAACGGAGGGAGTACTTGCCTAGACAGGACAATGTGTGCAAATCACACAATGACTTGATAGAACCTCAAACATTGAATAAAAAGGTGAATGCAATGTAGAAGCGAGTAAAAGTAGAACATAAATATATCCCAAAGCACAGTAAAGGATGAGTAGTTCACTCGTTACTACTTAGCATGACAACATTCTCACCTCTGAGCAGGTACGAGCTCATTCGTTACTACTTAGCATGACAGCATTCTCGCCTCTGAGCAGGTACAAGCATATGCACATATAAGCACTGGCGGAGGACTGGTAGGGCAAGGTCGGGCATTCGCCCTACCTTGATTTAGCACAAAACTGTTTATACTGCTATATGTTGCGTCGTTACATACGCTAACTTTTATATGCAGTCTGGCCCAGTCATGCATACATCGATGGTTGAGAAGAAACAGCGGAACCTAGACAGGGCTCCGTTGTGGGCATAGGTGCTTGTATAGGCGGCAAGTGAGCAGCAACGGCACAGCGGCATTGTTGGTGGCCGGCGTTGAGAGCAAGGCGCCAATGTGGTTGTCGGTGAAGGGCTCGTCCCACCTTAAAAAAAATCATACTCCGCCACTGCATATAAGGAATGAGAAGGCGAAGGATCCTAATTCACTAGTCACTGGAAGGGCCAGAGGGAACAGAACCCACACTATCCTAAGGAATTGGGGCAGTGACAAGGAGGAGATAAACTAAAAGCAAGGCACTTGGACGGAAACGGACCGAAAATGAGCAAAAGAGTGAATCCAATAGAGAGGGTGTTATGACCGGCATATTAGGGGTTTAGCTCAGTTAGTTGTGACCCAGTTTATCTTATCGTTATTAGGAGCTTAGCCCAATTATCTTATTAGGAGGATTATATAAACTCGTGTAAGGACCCGTTTTGGGATTAAGCAAGAAGCAATCATATTTGCTCGGCTTCCTTAGGAAGCCCGGAGACCTAACCCTAGCCGCCGCCCCTGCTCTCTCTCTCTCTCTCTCTCTCTCACGTGCGCGCGCGCGCATGCAATGACAGCGCCCTAGCACCAGCGACCACGCCTTCCTCCACGCCATCCCTCCTTCCATCCCTACAACTTGAGACCACGCCGTGGTAGGGATCCGGTTCCTACCAATTTGGTATCACATAGCTTCGGTGCGATCATGTCCTCGCCGCCGCCCACCCTGACCCTCCTGCTGCCGACCGCGACGACCGCTCCGATGGCCACCACGGCCAGCGCCCCGCTCTTGCCGGTGCCGGTCACCTTCGCCGCGCCCGTCCCCGTCGTCTTCACCTCGGACGAGATGGCGGCTGCCATCCGGGATCTCACCCAGGCGGTCACGGGCATCTACACGTTCCTCGCGAGATCCTATGGGCCGCAGCCGCCTATGCCCTTCGCCACCGCCCCGCCGCCGCAACAGCCCCCGTGGCAGCCGCCATCCTGGGTGACCCCCGCCGCCGCCGCCATGCAGCAGCTGCCGTGGCAGCCACCACCAGCGACGAACCCCGGCGCCTTCACCATGCAGCAGGGGCATTCCGACGACGGGCCCGGGGGTGCCCATCCACCAGGTCCGGTTTACCCCGTCGCCGTCTCCGTTACCGGCCTGGCTCGCTGGGTCCTTTGAGCCAGTCTACATGACGGCCTCGGTCAGGCCGCACGTGCTACCCCCGCCGGCGACACACCCTGCCATGCAGTTTGGCGGGTCCTCGGGCTCTGCCGAGCCCTTCGCCAGCGTCGACGAGCCCCTGTTCCAGGGCGGCACCCTGATGCCCGCCTACTCGGCCCCGTCATCCTCGCTGCTCCGTGCTGACGAGGCGCACCCGCCCGTCGTCCACGTCCAGGCGCCGCCGAGATTCTCCAAGCTGGAGTTCGCAACCTACGACAGCACCGTCGACCCCTGAATTGGCTCAACCAATGCGACCAATTTTTCAAGGGACAGTGCACGCTCGCGTCCGACCGCACCTGGATCGCCTGGTATCATCTCCGAGGAGCCGCGCAGACGTGGTACTACGCCCTCGAATAGGACGAGGGCGGCATGCCACCATGGGAGCGCTTCCGTGATTTGTGCCTCTTGTGCTTCGGTCCGCCTATACGCGGGAGCCGTCTGGCGGAGCTTGGCCGTCTTCCGTTCCTCACCTCGATGCAAGACTTCGCCGACCGCTTCCAGACCCTGGCGTCAGCGGCCTACCGGACCACATCCACGTGGACGTGGAGATGCGCGGGCCATAGGACCTCCAGACGGCCATGTACTACACCCGCGTGTTCGAGCGTCACGCGGTGGCCATCCAGCAGGCGTCACTGCCCCGGGCCGCTGGGCCGCCACCATGGCCGGAAGTTCCCGGGCAGGGTCGGCCTGCTCAGGCTTCCGCGGCACCCCTCGCCGCGGCTGCGGCACGCCCGTTCCGCTGGCTCACCCCGACCGAACAACTCGAGCGTCGCCGCCAAGGGTTGTGCTTCAACTGTGACGAGCCCTACGTACCGGGCCACGTCTGCCCACGACTCTTCTACCTGGAGGCTGCAGACTACATTGAGGAGGACCCCGCCGCCGCCGGGCTCGGCGACCAGCCTGCCCCAGTTGACGCGGAGGTGTTTGGCGGCCGTTGATCTTCCCCGCCTTCTAGCTCGAGGACGAGCTGTTTGTGCAGGCGGGGAGGGATGTTATGACCGGCATATTAGGGGCTTAGCCCAATTAGTTGTGGCCCAGTTTATCTTATCGTTATTAGGGGCTTAACTCAATTATCTTATTAGGAGGATTATATAAACTCGTGTAAGGACCCGTTTGGGATTAAGCAAGAAGCAATCATATTTGCTCGGCTTCCTTAGGGAGCCAGGAGACCTAACCCTAGCCGCCGCCCCTGCCCTCCCTCCCTCCCTCCCTCCCTCCCTCCCTCCCCTCTCTCTCTCTCTCTCTCTCTCTCTCTCTCTCTCTCTCTCTCTCTCTCTCGCGCGCGCGCGCATGCAACGACGGCGCCCCAGCGCCGGCGACTACGCCTTCCTCCATGCCATCCCTCCTTCCATCCCTACAACCTGAGACCACACCGTGGTAGGGATCCGGTTCCTACCAGAGGGGGGGGGGGGGGGTAAAACATCAGCAAATAAAAGAGAAGGCAGGTGGGTGAAAGTATGAGTGCACGAGGAAGAGAATGAAGAACTGCCGAGGAAAGGATGAGGGAGCAGGGCCTGGAGAAAAAAAATTCAAGATGCAACCTAGCAACAATGCCAACAAAGCATGATACTGGTGGCCAGTGGCCAACCACCAACAGCTAAGCAAAGAGTTATAGAGAAAATATTAACTAGCAACACTTTAGAACAGTTCAGATACCTCAATGTACATGCAGAAGAAAAGCTTTACCTGCTCAACAAGTACATCAATAGCATATCTAACCGGACGATCATCTTATGTATTTTGCAAACGATCTGCTCCATCATGTCCACAACCAATGCGTGTTTCTGCAAGCATACGAAGTCAAACAACCAATGATCGAGGATGCATCGACAAGGTAATTAGATAAACTCACAGCTGTACTTTGAACAAAAAAGGAAATCAGTTTTGATACAACATTAGAAATATATTCACAAAAACAAACCTATCGTAAAATTTAGAGAATATATCTTAAAACTGGTAGATGGTTATCATAAAAATGAAGAACATGCACACTATTAGCTGGTCAGAAGTCGTCCAGAATTATTAAGCCCATTCGACACTATATCGGAAAAATATATAAATAATCATACTAACAAGTCCTAATAGTAATATGCCAATCGCTAATGCATACAGGGCAATAATTCCTAGCAAAAAAGTAACCGTTACTATTCAGATTTAGATTATCTTAAAAAAGCCTGGAAAATCATACTAACAAGTCCTAATAGTAATATGCCAATCGCTAATGCATACAGGGCAATAAGTCCTAGCAAAAAAGTAACCGTGACTATTCAGATTTAGATTATCTTAAAAAAATAGCCTGGAAATGAAATGAATTCAGTTTATTAGTTTCCCCTGGTTCTTATGGACTTGCGACTCGCAACACTCCCAAAGGTGATAAATGAACAATTATTTGTAAATATCAAATAAATGAAAATTATTTATTTAAGATTATTAGCAAGATGTGCAGAGAAATCATTACTGAGTGAAGGAAACAGGACTAGCTTTAAGCTTCCAAATGTACCTATTGAGCCGCCTATTTGACATTATAGTTGGTTCAACCTAGTTTTCCAGGTTGTCTTCAACTTCCAACTGTTATGTAGCATATCTTGGGGAAAACAAAAACTGCACTGCAGCTAAGCACTACAACTAATCTTATTAAATTCTTGCATACGTCAATAGGCAGGCAAAATTGAAAGTTAGTTCAATTATTACAGAAACAAATACCAATATTTGTGTTCATTGTTTATTGTATGGATATTCATATGATGAACTGGTAAAGACGGTTCAGTGGCTCTGACTTGAACCACATGGTTCAATCATAAGATCAATAATAGTATTGAACAAAAAACACATCAACATGTTTTATTGACAAAGCAGATAAAGAACATCGATGACAGCACATCGCCTCGGTACAAAAGACATACCACTGACATAAAAAGTCATAAAGGAACTTCCTACAAGCAACATATGCTAATCCACATCATAACCATGACATAACGCCACCACACAAGTATCGCCACAGAAATACTACAGAAACAAAATTGATGTCTGTGGAAGAAGGATGTGAACGGCAATACCATCAACCAATTACATGCAGAGAAAACAAACAAGTCATATGACAGTACATAAATTTTTAGCTTTACACAGAAAGATGTGAATGGCAATACCATCAACCAATTATAAAAGTTTAACTTGGTTTTGTTATACCCAAAGTGCGAATACATGTTGTTGATTTTATTACCTATAGTATATATAGACACTTTCAAATGGATGATAAAGAGTGAGCAAGGCGGCTCCGGGAAGTTTCATGAACTGCAATGACTCAAGTTGGACCATGAAGACACCGTTAGCTATCGTCATGGATGTTGGTCATATTTTCCACCTAATAAACATGATAAACGTGATCGATGTAAGGGGTCAGTTTACCCCCAAAAAATATTGTAATATGTACAGTTCTACTATTATTTGCTTACGTATTAATTCTGCAATATATGGCTTTAATGTATTGATCATCAAATATACAATAGTTTAGTATCTCTTGTAGCATGGAAAATGCAAGTCACAAAAGTTTAAAAAAATTCGAAAGAAAATCAAGTCATGTTAGAAATTTAACCTGCAATTTTAAATACTATATAATGGATCAGACAAGTTAAAATCATTATTGATTAGCTAAAATGTTTGCGGGAATTACAACTGGGTCATGCGGCGTACCCAGCCCCAGATGCCTTCCCATCGGGAGAGAAACGCCGTACCTAGCTAGCATGTGAGCTTCATAATTCGCAGCTCGAGGTTCAAAGGAGAAATTACAAGATGCAAAGGAATGAGAAGTATCTAAATAATCTAATGATAATGAGACCTAGCTCCGCCTCGACTCTGGCGCTAGCGGATGCGTTGTCTTAGTGGGCCGACCTAATGAACCGGTTCTCTTTAAGGTTTTTAGGATCGGTTCATGGAACCTTCCATCAGTTTGAGGAAGATTCCATGTTTTTCTTTTTTCCTTTTCTGTGTTTTTTTACGGTTTTCATCAGGGTTTTTATTTTTTTTGGGTCCTTTCTTTTTTTCTAATACATATCAATTTTTTAATACCCATTTTTTTTGTACACACGCTGAACATTTGTTTGATATATGCTGAACAATTTTTACATTGTTTAAACATATATTTTTAAAGCCACTTAACATACTATTGAAACACCTGAAATATTCTTTCGAATACAAAATATTTTTCTAAAATTACAAAAAAATACATTGGATAATATTTTATAAAAATATCACAAATGCAAACAATTTTTAAATTTCATGAACTTTTTTAATTGTACAAAATAATTTTTTTTAAATACTCAAAGATTTTTTTACATTGTATAACCACCTTTTAAAATGTCATGAATATTTTTTTGGAACCCATGAATTGTTTTTAATGCCACGAAGAATTTTTCATAGTATAAACATTTTTTTAAAAATGCCATGGACATTTTTTGAATGTCATTTTGCCATTTCCCCTTCTTGTAGATTGTATTGATGCATTGAACATTACCCAGAGCTGGAGCCCGCCCTGGATGGCACCACATGTGCAAAGATATCGGTTTCTACAGCTTCCGCTGACATATGCCTGAATCAATTGGTACAGAAAGTTGTTTTAACATCCTCAACAAAAATCAAGTTGTTTTAACTCATACTCCCTCTGTCCCATAATGTAAGACATTTTTTGATACTACACTAGTGGCAAAAAACGTCTTACATTATGGTAGTGTCAAAAAAACGTATTACACTATGGGACGGAGGGAGTAGTTTTTACGGTACATTGCAAAGTAGTACCAGCCAGGTTGTTGTGATTCAAACAGCTTCACAAGCAGAAGCAGGCGGGGTAATATGAGTAAATTCTTGGAATACAAAACAAATTCTGACACAGGCAGGGCAGGGTAGCCAGTAGAGATACAAAGAATCAGAAACAGAAGCTTGGCACATATGAACCAAACATACAAATTAATCAAACTACTGCCTTTTTACTGTATGTCAAACTAATTTCATCCTTGGCACCAGCAGTGCGTATATATGCCAAACTGAGCAATCAACAGTGGCATCAGCAGACAGCAGTATGTATCTTTGCCAACACAAGAAAGAATGCACAGGTAAGTATCTCTGCTTCATTACTGTATTCACTCACATGTAGGGAGCAACCCAACTCAACACTATTAACCTAGCAAAATCTGTTGAATTTTTGCATAAGAGATCGATTATATACCAGAAAACAACGAAGGAGTTCCAATGTGATCACACAAGAAGATTCACCGTATACCAGCCAACAATTCACACGACAACACAAGTTTTCGTTCCTATCAAAGAAGTCACAAGTGTATATGCTATGCCCACCCCAACTTCATCACTGCATGTAGATGCCTACCCCTAATTCTCTACCACTAAACTCGGATATACTCTCATTCATAGGCAGCAGCCCAACTCAACTTTAATCCAGTGGAATCTGTTGACTTGAACTCTGATCAGCAGGATGTTCTCTCTGGGAAGTCTGTTGGCTTGAAGCCTGATCAACACCATGTTCTCTCTAGGAAGCCTGATGACTTGAATTCTCAGCAGGAGGGGCACGTGGGTAGATGATTCCGTAGTGATCTCCGGAGTACAGCAGGGTCACCCTCGGACGGAGAACTCCAGGAACAGTGTAGATATCTGGATCATGTCCTCCTCGGACTCGCTCCACTGTGAGGGGTACCTCAAGCGCTGTGGCCAAGGCCACCATCATAACATGATCCGTGAACCGACGAGCTGGAGTGACGCGCCGAATACACCACTGTTCATAGAACAACAACAGGTTAGGTAAGTCGAGTGTCGTGTATCCAAGAATGGATGCATTGGAAATCAGCACGAGGTAATGTAAGGGAGGATATGAATCACCGACATCTTCCAGACTGTAATTTCCTCTGAGCCCTGGTATAAGCGGTTCATACACCTCCTCGTGCGAGCATATCTCGATAGCTACTACTAATCTGAGGAAAATGAAGACTACCAAGAAAATGTGTCAGAAACATGAAGTATGATGAACAAAAGGAAAAATGTCTTCAAGGGTGTTTCTCTCACTGTCTAGCGTCGTATTGTACTTGCTGAAGAACTCGAGAAGTTTCTCTTTACGGTTGCTAAAAATGGCACATATTATGTCAGTGAGATGGAATGCACTTGGCTACAATACTATGATGGAATTGCAGAAAACCAAGTGAGTCAAGAACCTGCTAGTTGATTCCATGCTGTTCCGCCTGCCATGTTTCTTCCATCTCATCACTTTCTTGATCAGATCCTTAAATGCCTGAAAGAAGCAGCGACTCAATAATTCGTACTTGATAATCATATGTAATAGGTTACAATGATACATACAGAATACTGATCAGTAGCAAGATATAAAAGAACACAGCTAAGACAACTCGCCTGAGAAGCTTCAGTCACTAAGCATATATTATAGCATAGTAATAGAACAGTGAGGTGGCTATACAATAATAACCGGTAGGTGTGCATTGTTGTAGTACTCAAACAAGCATTAAATTATGTTATTTCCTCATTATATTGCCGTTGTTCCTTTGCAGGTATATTTTCTTAAGGCCGTTGTTACAATCGGGTTGTTAACTTTTCAATAAACATCAAATTTGAGTTTCTGCCAACAGTGCGTAACACTGTGATGGCATGCCACTACTGTTAAGCAACTGTGCATCTCCTGCAAATGACAAACAAAAATAGTGAGATGCCAGATGCATCTTGAAGTGTACTGTAACCTGAAGAGAATCATCCCTTGCAAGCATGTTTATCCAAGAAAGAACAAGTATGGAGAAGGCGAGAACTTACTCTGCTGCTCCTGGAAAACTCAGAGTTCCATCGAAGATTTGCATGTTGCGTAGACAGTCTTTGAACAACATCAAGGAGACGCTGTTCCTCATGTGTGTCCTGCCTATCAATAACTTGCTCCTGTTGTACATTCGCAAAAACAGAGAAAGTTAAATAACTAAACCTACATCCTATGAAAGGAAAAGAGGGGAGGATGATTACAAGGTATGAAAATATGAAGCTCCTGTAGAAACACTCCCCATCTCCAATAACCGATCGATATTCCGAATAGGCATCAAGATGGTTCGCCTCGTCAGAAGCAAGCCTATGATATCTTCTGACTTCAGTGATGGGATGTGTCTGCAAGGAACACACAAATATGAGAATTAAAATTACGCTGAGTTGAACATGGAAACAACATATCTAAAAATGTGATGGGAATTTTGTTTTCATTCAAATTTTCAGGTTTCCATGTTCTCTGGAAATGTTTGAAACCACTAGTATATAATCTCATCATTAATACTGATCGGTTGTTGTTCAGTAAGAAAACAAGAAGATACTATCTATTAACAGATGATAAACTCAATAACAGTACAAGTACGATTCAGGAACCACTAATCACAGTATCTTGTGATATAGGGCTTTGATCCTGATTTTTCTTGCACTTCCATTTTGAACATTCCATTAGGCAAAATGGAGACAAACCTGGTGCTTCACATGTTCCGAACATATTTCCCTTACTTTTCCACAAAAAATCTATTTGACAGGAAATGAAGAAAACAAAGTTAAAGACGATACATCATCCTGCCAGTCTTACAATTGTACAGAATCAACAAGAAGATTGAGTATTTCAAAACAAGAAATAAGGGAATAGAAAACGAATGGAATTAAAACAACCAATCAATTTATTTTTCCTTTTCCCGGTCAAAAGAAAAAAGCAATAATGTATAGCAAGAGCACAAAACATGTGCGTCCAAAGCTTATTTATTTTGGGCAACTATTTACATGAAAATATATTCTGAGACTTCTGAACCAACTATTTACCAAATGACAAAACTTCTCACCAAATCCTAAAGTGATCGCCGATTTTGCATGTAAATGGCAAATGATTTACAGGAATTATGTTCAGTTATGCAGCCTTGAACTAATGTTTGTCTAGATTACAGTTTCTGATAACAGCATCTGTTTACAAAGGAAGCCATACATTCGACTTCAGGCTCTGTTACCAAAATATTGCAGTAATCAGACAACAGTTTCAACAAGATAGCCATTTGCTTCAAAATACAATGCCAGATTGTGGAAAGACCCACGAGAAACAAGGACGTGTGTACTTCTGTTAACATTTGCCCAAGATTACTCCTATATCCTATGATGCCGCGTATCACTCTAACCAAGAATTTAACATGAACAAACAGAAACCAAAAACCAAAAACCCCTGATTCTTCTTTCTATGCACAAAAATTAGGTAAGTGCAAGAATGCTCATATGGTCATACCACCCAAGAATCACAAGTGAGAAGAGTGGACAAGATTCAGGCCCTACCTTGTTCTTGACCCGACTCCACAACGATTTCCCCTTTACTTGCGGTAGTTTGTCCTGCTTGGGTCTCACCTTTACCACAACCTTCTCCTGCTCCACAGAATTAGCATCAAGATCACACATTTCGGATTAGCAAAGGTGAAAGGGCTAACAAGATTGAATTGTTGAGTTATCCAAATCCTTTCTACTCTTGCCAATTATTCATATGAATCGAGTTTTGAGGCTTCGGAGCCAGTTTCAGGCTTTCAGGCAACAGATGATGTACGTCTGGCCAATTAATCCCGAGCAAACATTCAGATTAACTTCCCCTATAACACCATTCATCTACAATGGAAACTGATACATTTTGGCATCAAGAATTCTTGCCAAAATATGACAGCAATCACTGCCAAGACATGATCCTTATATCTCCCCACATTTTTCACTTGCAGCAAAAGTGCAAAACATGCTATCATACCAAACCAAATAGAAGAATCAGTTAGCACAAGCCTGGACACCTAAATCTTGAACAGTCGCGAATAATCACAACAAGATCCTTGCCTACCTGTAAATTTGATAACGCACCGCAAGAAGAACTCGAGTAATAATCAGGAAATGCCTAATCGCCAAACTGTCCCCAACATTCGCCCGAGATTTCGTTTCTACTGCTAAATCATCCCCGACCCCAAGATTTTGACAGACCACAGCAAGCAATTCCGAGCAAGCAAGAAGACCAGATTCATGCTCATACCTGTTCCTTCTGGTACATCGCCTCTTCCGCGCGCAACGAGTTGTACTGCTCAAGAGGAAACCAAGAAACGCTCAAGAACGCACTCCAGAGGCTCCAAGAACTCCAAGAAACAACAAGAGCACGTCGCAGAGGCCCTCACCTTCTGTTCCCATCGCCTGGTCCCCTCGTCGACGGCCGCCTGCTGTTCCCGTCGCCTGTTCGCCTCCTCGCCGGCCGCCTGCTCTTGAATCAGCTGCTCGATCACCATCTGCTCGAACACCGTGTTGGGGTCGAACGGCTCCTCCTTGTCGACGGCCGCCCGCGCTTCAATCAGCCGCTCGATAAACCGCTGCCTGGCGACCAGCTTCGGGTCCAAGTCCAACGGATGCGCCGCCGCGTTGGGGACCTCCCTCGTCTCCGCCACCACGGGGCGGCTCCACCTCACCCGCGCCTTTCTGCCGCCCATCTTGCTCGACTCCCCGACCTCGCCTCCGAAGGCCGCGCCGAAGTCGAGGGAGCTGCTGCTGCTGCTGCTGCTCGCGGAGCTCGGAGAAGGAATGTCGGCGACTCCCTTGCCCTTCCAGGGGCCGGCCACCGTGGCGGGGCTCGACCCATCGGCGCCGCCTCCGGCCTGCTCGAGGTGGAGGGGCGTCGCGGGGGGAGGTGGCGGCGCAGCAGCGCCCGGGGAGGAGGCGTTGGAGTTGGAGTTGGGGTCCGGTTCTTGGATGCGGTCCTCCTCGACCGGTGGTTCTGAACCGGGTGCGGGTGGCTCCATCGCGGTCGCGGCGGGAGGAGTCGCGTGGCAATTCCGCTAACTCGCGGGGGCGTGGAGAAGAAACGTGTGGAGGGTGCGGGATGGAAAAGGGGATAAGGTTTGACGGCTATTTATTTGGAAAACCTGATGGCGGTTTAGTCCTTGGGAGTTTTCTTTTCTGCAACCAACTCCACGTCGAACCACGGATAGGCACACACAGGTCCCAGGAAAAATAAAATGCGTTAAAATAAGAAAAATAAATGTAGTTTCTATTTTTTTTGCGAGTGAAGGAATTTTATTCCAAAAGTGTAGAGTTACAATCAGCCGACAAAAGTTCAGTTATACATGTCTGTGAGGCTCGGAGGAGGAGGAATGTCCCTGGGCAGCAGCGTCTCCTTGCCCTTCCGCGGGTCCACCACCGTGGCGGAGGTCGACCCGTCGGCGCCGCCTCCGGCCTGGTCGAGGTGGAGGGGCGTCGCGCGGGGAGGTGGAGGTGGCGGCGCAGCAGCGGCCGGGGCCCCATCCCCATTGGAGGAGGCGTTGGAGTTGGGGTCCGGTTCTTGGATGCGGTCCTCCTCGACCGGTGGTTCTGAACCGGGTGCGGGTGGCTCCATCGCGGTCGCGGCGGGAGGAGTCGCGTGGCAATTCCGCTAACTCGCGGGGGGCGTGGAGAAGAAACGTGTGGAGGGTGCGGGATGGAAAAGGGGATAAGGTTTGACGGCTATTTATTTGGAAAACCTGATGGCGGTTTAGTCCTTGGGAGTTTTCTTTTCTGCAACCAACTCCACGCTGAACCACGTTGTTCGGTTCATATGGTTAATTCGCTTAGTCTTATTCGGGTTTTTAGAGTTTTGTTTCCTGTAAAACAACAATCGAAATAATCACAATAAAATTTTGCCACCAAACCTTATTAACAAAAATGCATCGGTTCGGTTTGTTCGGTTAACAGGAAAACCAAAATACGTGTCCACCATCATCTGTCAAAGCAATGAGAGTATTTTTTTTTCAATTTGCTTAGGGAACACGTCATGCTCAGGAACGCCAGCCGGTGGCAGCTCTATGGAAATGGAATAAGGTTCTTCTCGCCTAGCCCTATCTCAGTGTTGCGTCTACCATCGTTGAAGGGCGTTTGGAGATGTGTCTCCAGCTGTCTCCCGAAATTCCACCGGTTGGTGTTTATCTTTTGATGGATCTGTATGCATTCGATATTTGGTAGGTGTTTATCATTTTTTGCTATGCACAACACGTAATGGCTGTAACTAGGTTTCTGACCAATTCTTCAGTGCTTATGTTTTCGGCCAGTACTGGTACTTTTGAGCTGGACTGTGGTCTGCCAAACAAATTTATATGCACGGTTGGCATTCTTTTTTTTTACGAAAAAACTTTCAATATATTTATTTTTAGTCATGGCAGTACAACGAACACCAAAAATAATAAAAATTACATCTAGATCCGTAAATCATCTAACGACGACTACAATCATTGAAGCGAAGCGATGAGTAACAACATCCTTAGTAGATGAAAAAGAAAGTATGCCACGTACGGATTTCACACCGGAGAATGGGTCACCAACTGGGATGCTCTTGAACAGGTGCTTGCTCACACTTGTTTCCTCAAGATCTGATTTTTTTAAAGTGCCACAAACTTAATTATTTTAACATGTTCATATAATCCGTACTCCTAATCTCTACTCTTAATGTAGCAGTTGGTAGCTTGGTACATCGATTTTATTTTTGCTCGGTTTTATTTCATCCCAACCCCCCCCCCCCCCTCTTCACTCTTTTCTTTTTTAAAAAAACTCAGCACTTTCCTAACTTATTCAAATCAATCGATCTCTCTTATTAATACAATTTGCTTTATGAAACAAATAATATATTTTCAGAAAACAAATAATGAATTTTAAGGAAATTAACAACTAAACCATGATAAACGAATCTTATTGTAAAAGTATCATATCATTGCTCTTAAAACGGGAGTCGTTCGTTTGTACCTAGGCTCCACGATCAAAGGAATCCCATCGAATTTTTTCACGATTAAAACCCACGTCCCAACCTTCCATTCTGTTTTTTTGTCTCCCGTCACGGTTCCTCTTCCGGTCTCCCGAAGGCACACGTGCCCCCACGAGGCCACGACCACACATGCCCTCACCGGACGCTGCTTCGGTGCCGTAACTGCACCTGCGGTTGGGTCAATGACATGTGGGCCAACCGTCTGTTAGACCCACATGTCCCTGACACAACTGTAGGTGCAGTTACGGCACTAAAGCTCAGTCTGCCCCCACCCCGTCCCCCCTTCCTCCCGACCCCTAGCCCTAGCCCCTGATCCTGTCACTGGCACAATCAATGCAAATACAGCGTGGCGACACCCGCTCGGTTTCGCTGCAACGACCGCAACCGGTCGAAGGAAATATGCCCCAGAGGCAATAATAAAGTTGTTATTCATATTTCCTTATATCATGATAAATGTTTATTATTCACGCTAGAATTGTATTAACCAGAAACTTAGTACATGTGTGAATACATAGACGAACAGAGTGTCCCTAGGATGCCTCTACTTGACTAGCTCGTTAATCAAAGATGGTTAAGTTTCCTAGCCATGGGCATGTGTTGTCATTTGATGAACGGGATCACATCATTAGAGAATGATGTGATGGACTAGACCCATTCGTTAGCTTAGCACTATGATCGTTTAGTTTGTTGCTATTGCTTTCTTCATAACTTATACATGTTCCTATGACTATGAGATTATGCAACTCCCGAATACTGGAGGAACACTTAGTGTGCTATCAAACGTCACAACGTAACTGGGTGATTATAAAGATACTCTACAGGTGTCTCCGATGGTGTTTGTTGAGTTGGCATAGATCGAGATTAGGATTTGTCACTCCGATTGTCGGAGAGGTATCTCTGGGCCCTCTCGGTAATGCACATCACTATAAGCCTTGCAAGCAATGTGACTAATGAGTTAGTTACGGGATGTTGCATTATGGAACGAGTAAAGAGACTTGCCAGTAACGAAATTGAACTAGGTAGTGAGATACCGACGATCGAATCTCGGGGAAGCAACACTAGTGCAGAACCGGCCTTTAGTGCCGGTTCGTAAGGGCCTTTAGTGCCGGTTCCACAACCGGCACTAAACAGTGGGGACTAAAGGTCCCCTCTTTAGTACTGGTTCGTCACGAACCGGCACTAAAGTGCCACCACGTGGCACGAGCCAGGCCCGGGTGCGCTGTTGGAAATATGCCCTAGAGGCAATAATAAAATGGTTATTATTATATTTCCTTGTTCATGATAATTGTCTATTATTCATGCTATAATTTTGTTATCCGGAAATCGTAATACATGTGTGAATATATAGACCACAACATGTCCCTAGTAAGCCTTTAGTTGACTAGCTCGTTGATCAATAGATGGTTACGGTTTCCTGACCATGGACATTGGATGTCATTGATAACGGGATCACATCATTAGGAGAATGATGTGATGGACAAGACCCAATCCTAAGCATAGCACAAGATCGTGTAGTTCGTTTGCTAGAGCTTTTCTAAGTGTCAAGTATCATTTCCTTAGACCATGAGATCGTGCAACTCCCGGATACCGTAGGAGTGCTTTGGGTGTGCCAAACGTCACAATGTAACTGGGTGGCTATAAAGGTACACTACAGGTATCTCCGAAAGTGTCTGTTGGGTTGGCATGAATCGAGACTGGGATTTGTCACTCCATATGATGGAGAGGTATCTCTGGGCCCACTCGGTAATGCATCATCATAATGAGCTCAGTGTGACTAAGTAGTTGGTCACGGGATGATGTGTTACGGAACGAGTAAAGTGATTTGCTGATAACGAGATTGAACAAGGTATTGGGATACCGACGATCGAATCTCGGGCAAGTAACGTACCGATTGACAAAGGGAATTGAATACGCGATTGATTGAATCCTCGACATCGTGGTTCATCCGATGAGATCATCGTGGAATATGTGGGAGCCAACATGGGTATCCAGATCCCGCTGTTGGTTATTGGTCGAAGAGTTGTCTCGGTCATGTCTGCATGGTTCCCGAACCTGTAGGTTCTACACACTTAAGGTTCGGTGACGCTAGGATTGTAGAGATATTAGTATGTGGTAACCCGAAAGTTTTTCGGAGTCCCGGATGAGATCCTGGACGTCATGAGGAGTTCCGGAATGGTCCGGAGGTAAATATTTATATATATGAAGACCAGTTTCGGCCACCGGGAAAGTTTCGGGGGTCACCGGTATTGTACCGGGACCACCAGAAGGGTCCCGGGGGTCCACCGGGTGGGGCCACCTATCCCGGAGGGGCCCATGGGCTGAAGTGGGAAGGGAACCAGCCCCTGGTGGGCTGGTGCGCCCCCCTTGGACCTCCCTTGTGCCTAGGGTTAGAAACCCTAGGGGTGGGGGCGCCTCCACTTGGCTTGGGGGGCAAGCCACCCCCTTGGCCGCCGCCCCCCCATCTAGTTGGGATCTAGAGGGGCCAGCGCCCCCTGGCCCCTATATATAGTGGAGGGGAGGGAGGGCAGCCGCACCCAAGTCCCTGGCGCCTCCCTCTCCCTCCGTGACACCTCTCCCTCTCGTTGGCGCTTGGCGAAGCCCTGCCGAGATCCCGCTGCTTCCACCACCACGCCGCCGTGCTGCTGGATCTCCATCAACCTCTCCTCTCCCCTTGCTGGATCAAGAAGGAGGAGACGTCTCTCCCAACCGTACGTGTGTTGAACGCGGAGGTGCCGTCCGTTCGGCGCTCGGTCATCGGTGATTTGGATCACGACGAGTACGACTCCATCAACTCCGTTCTCTTGAACGCTTCCGCTCGCGATCTACAAGGGTATGTAGATGAACTCCTCTTCCCCTCGTTGCTAGATGACTACATAGATTGATCTTGGTGATGCGTAGAAATTTTTTAAATTTCTGCTACGTTCCCCAACATGCGCGTAGGACATTAGTACCAGTTGGTAACACCAACCGGTACTAAATGTTTGGGGGTGTTTTGGTTTCATTTTTTATTTTTACTTTAATTTTGTGTTTTCAATTTAATTTAGCGATTGTTTTACATTATAATGAGTTGTTAAATCATGAGGTGAAAGTATCACAGATTAGTTTCGACTGGATGGATGTGGATCCTAGCTAAGTGATCAAGTATATGCCATATCCATATTATACTTGATCACCTGGTGATCAAGTATAATATGGATATGGCATATACTGGATCACTTAGCTAGGATCCATCCAGTTGAAACTAATCTGCGGTTTCTTTCATAAATGATATAATAACTCATCATCATCATCATCATCATCATCATCATCATCATCATATTAATATAAAAACTCTTGCATCATATATATCATCACCAACAACAGTATATACTAGCTAGCTAAAAATCATCATAGTCGTCATTACCACTATTTAATCATCATATAGTCATTACCTCTATCTAATCACCACCAATACTAGCTTAAAGAAGAAACATTCACTTGTACCAGAAGCAAAGATATCATCGAGTTCAACATGGTAATGATATTATAAGCGTTCATAACACCACAAAAGCAAATCACTATTTGAGATTAAGTTCAGGACAAAGAACACGGACATGAGAGGACAAGTACTAAGAGCATGAACTAGTTAATCACTCTCGCTGCTCTCTCTCAGGTAAAATAGCATAGAACATGTATAGCTTTCCTGATTCATCATATTGGAGCATGCAGATGAACCTGTCTCATAATCGTGGGTTGCGCTTCTGATTGCTGCCCCCTAGTACTTCTCTGCGATCGTTCACAATTTTGCTCCAATCTTTTACTATTAAGCATTCCTCGCTATTAGAAATCCTGAATGCACTAAAGTGTATTGTAGGATATCTTGGCCGTAAGCTAACAATATTCATGGTACCTTTAGTCTCGATCCAATCAGGCACAACATTCATCGGGAGTCCCTGTTGAAGAACATCATATAGTAACATACTTCGCAATGAAGTTTAGCTTAAAAAATAATGTATGCAAAAGATGCACTGAGGAGAAATAGTAAAAATCTTACCATCTTTCCTAAATATATGTGACCGTAGTTCAGTACGAACACTACTGGTCACACGTTTTGAGTACTAACATTTCTAAGTGCAGGAAAAAAAAATTTGTCTTGACAACATCAAGATCCTCAATTCATGAAACATAATGACTTGTCTCCTCGCAGTTTAGTTCAGCCCCGGGACAGTGGACGGTCCTGTCTACCAAGCGCCGGACATGTTTGCTTGATTGGAAATAAGTTGTCAATAAAAATTACTTGTCAACTATTTTTGAATAAACAATATCGAAGACATAAATATGATTGAGAAACTCACATAATGGTAGAACTGGAGGCGTCTGCACATCGACCCAGATGTCTCTAGCTATTACCTTCAATATCATATTCCAGACGAATATCAAAGGTGATAACCATATCAGGCTCAAATGCATAAGCCTTGCTTAGTGCTTGCCAAGTTTTGCATTCAAAATAGGTGTATGTGTCTACATTGTATAATTTGACGTTGAAGGTATAACCATGCCCGGTCTTCAAGTAAACTTTTTTTACCTCCATAGTTTTGTTAGGACTGAAACCTATCTTATCCAAGACAAAAATTCTTGCATGGCAGGGGATACGCTAGTAGAATAGTGAAAATTGAAAATTATAAGTTGAAGCAAATGAAACATAAGTCATGCTTAATTACGAAAAAGACTTGTCATTGTGACTTACTGTATCCACTTCGAAATTCTCATCCAGCTTGATGCTGAAGCACCTATCAACAACTAGAAAATTTCTGCTGCACAGGCCGCGTTGGTCTTCGCAGTATTCGCACATAATGAAATCGTGTTCGTCGTCAGACGACATTCGTATGTTCATAGGTGAAACATTAAACACTTATTAGTTCTATTAATTCAACTAATTCAACTAAGCACTTACGAAAAATATACCTAAATAAATTAGCTCAACTAATTCAACTAATTCAACTAACTAGTTCAACTAATTAATTCAACTAATTCAACTAAACTAGTTCTATTAATTTTTTACTAAAAATAAGGTAGCTAGTTCTATATATTAATATTTTGATTAGATCATCAAATCTCATATAACTAAATTGTCTTACTAAAAATAAACTAGTTTTATTAATTCAACTAATTCAACTAAGAATTTACTTAAAAATAAACTAGTTCTATTAATTTTCTTACTAAAATATATAAAGTAGCTATATATAGTAATATTGTAATTAGATCATCAAATCTCATCTACCTAAATTTTCTTACTAAAAATAAACTAGTTCTATTAATTCAACTAGTTCAACTAAGCATTTACTAAAAATAAACTAGTTATATTAATTCAACTAGTTCAAATAATCATATATACCTAAATTTTCTTAATAAAAATAAACTAGTTATATTAATTTTCTTATTAAAAATAAACTAGTTATATTAATTCAACTAGTTCAAATCTCATATATATACGTAATTAATATCTAGCTAATTCATCTAACAATTAACATTAATATTTAACAACTTTTCTATCTAATTCATCTAACATTAACGTTCTAACATTCTTATCTACGTAATTCATCTAACATTAGTCTAAAGAACAGAAAACAGACAATAAGTAAAAAAAATATGTGTGTTTGTGTGTGTGTATGTGTGTGTGTGTTTGTATGTGTGTGTGTATGTGTCTGTGTGTGTATGTGTGTGTGTGTATGTGTGTGTGTGTCTGTGTGTGTATGAGCGGGCGGTGGTGGCCTACGGGCGGCGGCGCGAGACGGCGACGCGACGGGGACGGCGACGACGGGCGGCGGGGGCGCCGACCAGCGCGATCGAGACGACGACGTAGTACGGGGCGGCGAGGGGACGACGGCGCGCGGCGGGGGCGACGGCGCGCGGTGGGGGCGGCGACGGCGGCGCGCGATGGGCGACGGCGTGGCGGTGGTGATGTCGCGCGATGAAGTTGGAGAAGACGACGGGCGGCGGATGAAACTGAATTTTTCATAAGTGCCATATATACAGGAGGGGCCTTTAGTACCGGTTGAAGCCACCAACCGGTACTAAAGGCCAATTTTGGCCAGGTCAAGCGGCGGGAAGCGGCCCTCTTTAGTACCGGTTCGTGGCTCCAACTGGTACTAAAGGCCCCCCCCCCAATTAGTACCGGTTGGAGCCACGAACCGGTACTAAAAGGGTTGCGCTGCCATCCGCGGTGCATCATTTTTAGTCCCACCTCACCGAGCGAAGGGCAGCCGTACTGATTTATAAACCCAGCCGAGGCTGCTCCTTCGAACACCTCTATATAGCATGCTTCTGGGCCTAACTATGGCGTGCTGCCCTGTGAGCCTGCTGGACCTTCTAGGCCTGAATTTGCAGACCCTAGGTCTGGCAGGCCCACTGGACAGCGCCCCAACAATTTTTTATAGTTTTTTATTTTCTGCATTATTTATTTTCTTCTGTTTGTTTTTGAGTAATTTTTATATAGTTTTTTTATTTTCTGCATTATTTATTTTCTTCTATTTATTTTTGAGTAATTTTTTAATATAGTTTTTTTTTCTTTTCTCCATTATTTATTTTCTTCTATTTATTTTTGAGTAATTTTTTATATAGTTTTTTCTTTTCTATTTTATTTATTTTCTTCTATTTATTTCTGAGTAGTTTTTTTGTTGTATTTAGTTTGTTTGTGAATATTTTTGCTTTAGCTCTCTAAACATTTTCATAGTTCATTTTGTAGTGATTTTTAATTTCACGGTCATTTAGCTCTCTAAACAAGTCGGTAAATGACTGAAAAACAGCAAATGATGTCAGAACTTGTTCGAAATTGATGACGTTGCTTTGAATGCTGCATACTGAACGCAAAAAAGTCTGGAGTTCAAATAAGTTTAAAAAACATTGAAGTGCCCGTGTAAGATGAGTTCTCATCCGAAACCCTGATACTCCAAAAGAGAATGTCCAGTTTGTACACGAAGTGCGTCCAGTTTTTGCCATGACCCTCTCTACTTTTGCGCACATGCTATGTGGGTGAAATGATGATACCATGCCAAGTTTTCAACATTTTCAGAGTTCATTTTGTAGTGATTTTCAATTTCACGGTCATTTAGCTCTCTAAACAAATCGGTAAATGACTGAAAACAGCAAATGATGTCAGAACTTGTTGGAAATTGATGACGTCCATTTGAATGCTGCATACTGAACGCAAAAAAAGTCTGGAGTTCAAATAAGTTTAAAAAACATTGAAGTGCCCGTCTAACAGATGAGTTCTTGTCCGAAACCCTGATACTCCGAAAGAGATTGTCCAGTTTGTACACGAAGTGCGTCCAGTTTTTGCCGTGACCCTCTCTACTCTTTCGCACATGCTATGCAGGTGAAATGATGATACCATGCCAAGTTTCAAAAATTTCAGAGTTCATTTTGTAGTGATTTTCAATTTCACGGTCATTTAGCTCTCTAAACAAATCGGTAAATGACTGAAAAACAGCAAATGATGTCAAAACTTGTTGGAAATTGATGACGTCGCTTTGAATGCTGCATACTGAACGCAAAAAGTCTGGAGTTCAAATAAGTTTAAAAAACATTGAAGTGCCGGTGTAACAGATGAGTTCTCGTCCGAAACCGGCCCTGATACTTCGAAACAGATTGTCCAGTTTGTACACGAAGTGCATCCAGTTTTTGCCGTGACCCTCTCTACTCTTTCGCACATGCTATGCGGGTGAAATGATGATACCATGCCAAGTTCCAACATTTTCAAAGTTCATTTTGTAGTGATTTTCAATTTCATGGTCATTTAGCTCTCAAAACAAATCAGTAAATGAATGAAAATAGCAAATGATGTCAGAAAGGGTTGAAAATTGATGACGTGGCTTAGAATGGTGCGTACTGAACGCAAAAAAGTCTGGAGTTGTAATAAGTTTAAAAAATGAAGTGCCGGTGTAATAGATGAGTTTTCGTCCGAAACCGGCCCTGATACTTCGAAAGAGATTGTCCAGTTTGTACACGAAGTGCATCCCGTTTTTGCCGTAACACAAGAAGTCCGGAGTTCTAATAAGTTATTAAAAATAAAGAAGAGGCGCAATGCTCGTTAATTAGCTTCAAGGCTTTCGGAATAGTGTAGACTACACTGCACATAGCTCCGTGCAATCTATACTATTCCGAAAGGCTTGAAGCTAAGCAACATGCAGGTGAGCGTTGCGCCTCTCCTTCATCGTCTCTGCACTCACGGCTTATAAACCGCTCCTAATGCCTCTCTCTTCGCGAGGTGGGACTAAAAATCAGCTTACTAAAAAACTCTAGTACCGGTTCATGCCATGAACCGGTACTAAAGGTGTTCGTGGGGCCCCGGCCTAACCACAGCCTGACACAGCCTCATTAGTACCGGTTCGTGGCATGAACCGGTACTAAAGGTTGCCCACGAACCGGTACTAATGATGTCCGCCCGCCTAGCCATTGGAACCGGCACTAATGGACACATTAGTGCCGGCTCAAATTTAAACCGGCACTAATGTGCTTCACATTTGACCCTTTTTCTACTAGTGTAACATACCGATGACAAAGGGAACATCGTATGTTGTTATGCGGTTTGACCAATAAAGATCTTCGTATAATATGTAGGAACCAATATGAGCATTCAGGTTCCGCTATTGGTTATTGACCGGAAGTGAGTCTCGGTCATGTCTACATAGTTCTCGAACCCGTAGTGTCGTGGTTTTGTCACGGCAGATGTCCTAGTGTGAGGACTTAGTCGTGAGGCCAACGCATCTATGTGGTAGCTTGAGAGGGGTTGAGCGGAATCAAGAGATGCAACACGCAATACAAGGGTTTAGACAGCTTCGGGCCCTGAGAAACATCATCCGATAACAACCCTACATGTTGTTTGTGGCTAGGTCTCATTATCATCATGAGGGAGTCGCCATAAATTGGCTCTCCCAGTTATGTCTATCCCTAAGATTGTTTCTCCCCACTCTTGGGGTGCCCTGCCCCTCCTTATATAAGTTGAAGGGGCGGGTTACATGTAGATCCAACTCGGATTAAGACTTAAACTATTCTGACTTCTCTTCATGGGCTTCTTAACGTCTTGGGCTTCATAACGTCCCGGGCTTCATAACTCTAGGCGACTCTATCTGCTGAGTTATGACTGTCAACCAGTTATCACTGTCTACCGGGTTATGACTGTCTGCCGGTTTATGATGGTATGCCGGTTTATGATGGTCTGTCGGGTTATAACTTCCTTCTGGTTTATGATTGTCTACTGAGTTATCATCTGACTTAACTCCTGTCGGGTTATCATCTGACTTATCTCCTGCCGGGTTATCATCTGACTTAACTCCTGCCGGTTTACCAAGTACCAGCCGGGTCATACCGCGGGGTATATCCCCGACATTAGTCCCCAGTTTGATTTGGATTTATCCATGTTAAACTGATCCTGAGCATCCTTAAATCCTTGTCATTTCCTTCTAGAAAATCCGGGTTAATAGGCCAGCTTCATAATCAATTTGCTGGCATTGGTTTGTCACATAATTTTTTTATGAAGAATAATTCATTTGACTCAGCTCCCGATGCTTTAACAGAAATATTGGTCCTTGAAATACTCATCTGATCTTCACCCGGCTTAAGGATGTAGAACTTGCCGATTTATAAATATTGATGGCACCGGGTTATAATTGTAGTTAACATCAAGCTTGAAAATATACCTCTTATATGCCCATCACTTGTAGCCCCCAAGTCTTAAGAAGGTAACGTAGTAACAGCTTAAGAATTGCTTCAATATGAATGTCACAAGCTTGAAGAAATCCAGGTTGTTCATCTCAATCACTAGTCAGAACTGAGTATTCCACATATGTAGCCCCCAAGTGCCATGTTGTCATGCTTGCAGCAACCTGGGACTTGTATTTGCCTGATGCTCATAAAAACTTCAACCACTGTAGCCCCCAAGGGCCGGGTCATTATGCAAATAATGAGCAGGGACTTTGAAAATATGATCGTGTAGATTTTAATAGCAACATGTAGCCTCCAAGGGCCGGCTCAATAAGATAACATTGAGCTAGGACTTTATATATACTTCATTGAAAATAACATCATATGATGTAACTCCCATCATGGGGCTTGAACCCATGTCTACAAGGTTAAGAGCTTTGTGCTTTACCAACTGAAGAGTGGACCCACATATATAATGGATTAAAACTTGTGTACCTTGAATTGTTTGACAGGAGCAATTGGTAGCCCCTAAGGGCTGGCTCATTATGATGTGATGAGTCGGGTCTTTGATGAGGTGAGCAAAAATGACTTTGCATTAGCCCCCAAGTGTCATGGTGCATGCTTGCAGCGACATGAGACTTGTGTATTTGATGTAATCCCAACTTGAATAATATAGCCCGAAGTGCTGGGTTGTAAGCCTGCAGCGACTCGGGACTATTCCTTCCATTGTAGAATAAATTATATCCATTGCGCTGAAGCGATTTTGAAAAACTCAATCATAATATTGGTTATTGATAACCATAATAAAAATACAGCTGTGTTGGCTATTAGAGATTTGAATAATATAACCTGCTTTGACAACCGATTCCTGCCATATAAACCGGTATATCCGTGCCCATATGATACATGCTATGATGATGTAATGATGATGCAATGTATGACGCAATATATGATGATGTATGTGTATGACCAAGAGGGTTTAAGCTATAGTTTGGATACGACCAGAGCCCCTGTTGGGGATATCACTACTGGGCGTAAACCGGCCTATCTGGGCCGGGTTAACTTCATCAGTAGTTAACTATGTTGAAACCCAAGAAGGCAGATGAGCTCAAGGCCCATAGTCGGTTCAAGGCCTGTAGCCATAAACCGGTGTTGGTATGTAACTTGTATTGTAAGTTAGGAATAAGTAGAGACCAAACCGGACACATCTATGAGCCGGTATTGGGACTCTGTGAACCGACGGGTGTCACCTGTGTATATAAGGGGACGACCCGACGGCGGTTCAAGGAGGACAGAGAACAACTCGAGACTTAGGCGAAGCTTGTTTGCTCCCTAGTCATCGAAACCCCATCAATTCCATCACAACTAGACGTAGGCTTTTACCTTCATCGAAGGGGCCGAACTAGTATAAACTCTATTGCGTCCCTGTGTCCGCTTTAACCCCTTCAAGCTAACCCGTCGCGATGGCTCCACGACTAAGTCCTTTCTCTAGGACATCTGCCGTGACAAAACCACGACAGTTGGCGCCCACCGTGGGGCTATCGCACGATGGTTTCAGGTTCTTGGAGGGCCGCTTTGAAGGACTCAAGGGCTACGCTGTAGGCCGGATGACTAAGAGTCGTCGCGGCAAGCTCTACATCGACGATGCAGGCTGGGGCCCCGATGCCGGCTCAGTCGAGTACGGGTACCGGGTCCCCTTTGGTGGCATTCACGTTTTCATCAGCAAGATCGGTGAACCGGGCCGTGAGCCGGACATCTGCACCGACCTCGTCGAGACGGCTCAGCGTGCGCGATCTGCCCGGGTTAAACCGGCCATGAAGCGTGCCTTCGTGGGAGTCATCCATGGAGGAAGTTATGAGGATGGATCGGAATCTCGCGGCGAGACCGTCGTTTGTTCTGACGACGAGTCATCAACCGGAGAAACTGAATCTCTATATCAGCTACAAGATGGCCGGATTGGGGGCTGTTCCGATGGCGACAGTATTCCGGACCCCTCTGATCTGCCCAACCGAGTTGGAATATTCATGGCCGGCACACAGGCAGTGCTTCATTCTTCGACCGCTGCGCCAATGACCTCCGGTTCAGTAGCAGTGACGGCTGCCGGGGCAGGAGGCTCTGTACGCCCGCCGGCTCAAGTTCTATCAGATCTATTTGATGCATTGGCTGTGCTCATGGCAGAAGCTAATCCGGCGGATCAGGACGCCCACAGCGCAGAGATAGCAAAGGTGAAGGAACAGATCACCCAGGCCAAGGCGGACCTGGCAGCTGAGGATGCCAGGATGACCGCAGAGCGGGCCGCTCTAGACGCACAAGCCTACAGGCTCATGTTGGACCAGAACGCGTCGCATGAAGTCATGAAGAGGAAGTACCGATCCCGTTTTCCTTCGGTTTTCGAGGCCAGAGACCTTTTCAACACCCCAGGAGCAGGAACCAGTAATCCGCTGGAGGTAAACCGGGCGGAGGCTCCCGCGACCGGTGCGCCGGTTCAGCCCTGTCGGATGGATCTGCCTCGCCAAAACACTGTTATACCTCAGGCTGTTTCGACTCCTCCGGGTCACTACTCCAACCCGATGGAAAATCTCGTTGCCGCTGCTGCACGGCTGGAGGCCATTCCAGTTGAAGGTGACTCGCCGCAGGCAGCAGAGACGCGACGGGTCAAGGAGCTTCTGAGGACAGCTTTGGTCCAATAGGAAGCATACTCGTACAGCCGCGACCAGATTCACTCGACCCCTCGTCCAAGACGGAGCTATAGCAAGCATATGGATGAACCGGCGGTGTCAAGTAATGAACGACGTGGATCACCCCGCGGCAACAACCCGGCGGGTGGTGCTGATAACGCTCAGGAAGTGGTGGACCGGGCCCGAGCGCGCAGGGAGGCTGAGTTAGCCGCACAGTATCAGGCTCGGCAGCTTATGCCGGTTCGTCCAACTATCTCGATCGAACCTGGTGTTACTTCTAGTCCTTTGGGGGTGCCTTGCCTTGTTCCCGCTTTACGCAATGTGCGCCTGCCCAAGGATTTCTAAAGCCCACGCAAGGTACCAAATTACACGGCGGATCAACCTCCAGAGACATGGGTGGAGAGCTATGAGATGGCCATGGAGATGCTTGATGTGGATGACGCGGCGTGTGCGAAATACTTCACCATGATGCTTGAAGGAACGGCCTGTACTTGGTTAAAAAGCTTGCCGGCTAATTCTATCAGTTCATGGGCCCAATTACGAGCCCGGTTTATCAGCAATTTCAAGGATATATGTAAACAGCCTATGTCGATGTGGACTTAGCTGCCTGCGTCTAGGAGGAAGGAGAATCAACGACTCATTGGGTGTGCCGGGTATCACAGGTGTTGCATTCATCAGACCGCATCAACGCTGACACCGCAGTCTTAACCCTAGAAGGCAACTGCCGGTTTGGGCCCCTGAAGCTAAAGTTGGGACGGATGAAGCGCCATTGCACTGACATGGGAACCCTCATGGCTGCTTTGGTAAAGTATGCTGATTCTGATAGTACCAAGGATCCCGAATCTGATGATGACAAGGCAGGGAAGGGAAAGAGGAACAACAACTCCAAAGTTCAGCAACATCACTTGGCAGGCAGTGGCGGTGGAGGTAAGCGTAAAGCAGATGGTAACATGGACTTTGTGGCTAATACCAACGCGTAGGACAAGGGCCAGCGACGCAGGGGTAAACCGCCAAATCACAGTGGGGCACCCAACCCTAACCCGGACCGCCTAAATTATCTACTGAGCCAGCCTTGTCCAAGACATGGGACGAAGGAGGCACCAGCAAACCACCTTTGGAAGGATTGCTTCATTATGCAGGAGTTCAAGAATTCTAATGCCTTCCGGTATGATCACGGCTCCGGCGGTGGCTCAGGATCCGGGCCGGGTTACGGTGGAGGAAATTCCGGTTCAGGATTTAATGGTAATCCGGGCGGACATAATAATCAAAATAATCAGAACAACCAGGGTGGTTACAACCAACAGCAGCAACGGTCAGGTTACCAGAGCAACCCAAAGCAGTTGAGTAGTGGGCAGTACCATGTCTTCACCACTAGCTTGGACAAGCGAGACCGGAAGGTTCAGAGGCAGGCAGTCAAACTCTGTTGAACCGGCCGTGCCCCGTTATCTACGCTGGTCTGAACAGCCAATCATATGGAGCAGAGAGGATCACCCTCCCCAGGTTGATAATCCGGGTCAGTTGGCTCTGGTGGTGGCGCCTCAGGTGGGAGGTTACAAGTTCACCAAGGTGCTCATGGATGGAGGGAGCAGCATTAATATCTTGTACTATGAGACCTTCCGTCGTATGGGACTAACCGATAAAAATCTCAAACCATCTAATACGGTGTTCCACGGTGTGGTACCTGGCAAATCAGCATATCCTGTTGGTAAGATAGCTCTGGAAGTGGCCTTTGGAGATGATCATGATTCCAGGTCGGAGACATTGACGTTTGAAGTGGTGAAAATCCAAAGTCCATATCACGCCCTGTTTGGGCGACCGGCCTACGCCAAGTTTATGGCATGGCCCTGTTATGTGTATTTGCAGCTTAAGATGCCGGGTCACAAGGGGACAATAACGGTTCACGGAAGCCGTAAAATCGCTTTGGAGTGCGAGGAAGGAGATGCGGCCTACGCAGAGTCGGTTTGTGCCACCGAGGAGCTGAAGTATTATAAGGACAATGTTGATCCGGCGGACATGACTCCATTAAAGAAGCCAACTACGGAGCATGATCCGGCCCTGAAGTTCAAATCGGCAGCTGAAACTAAGCTTGTTGACTTTGTGCCTGGCGATTCGTCCAAGCAGTTCAGCATCAGTGCCAACTTGGATTCGAAATAGGAAAGCGCGCTCATCGAGTTCATCTGTGAGAATCGGGACATTTTTGCATGGAAGCCCTCTAACATGCCAGGTGTACCGAGGCAACTCGCTGAGCACACCCTTAATGTGGATCCTAAATACAAATCGGTGAAACAGTTCCTCCGCCGGTTTAACGAAGAAAGACGCAAGGCGATTGGAGAAGAGGTAGCCAGGCTCTTAGCAGCTGGCTTTATTGTTGAAGTTTTTCACCCTGAGTGGCTTGCCAATCCGGTGCTAGTCCTTAAGAAAAACGGCACCTGGCGCATGTGTGTGGATTACACAGATCTTAATAAGGCTTGTCCAGCAGATCCTTTTACCCTCCCCCGTATTGATCAAATTATTGATGCTACGGTGGGTTGCGAGCGTTTAAGTTTTTTGGATGCATATTCTGGCTATCATCAGATCAAAATGGCAGTTAAGGACCAGGAGAAGATGGCATTCATAACTCCCTTTGGAGCCTTCTGCTATGTGTCTATGCCCTTTGGGCTCAAGAGTGCCCAGGCAACTTATCAATGGTGTGTACAAAATTGTCTTCACAAGCAGATTGGCCGTAATGTACATGCTTACGTGGATGATATTGTGGTTAAATCCAGGGAGAAGGAGACTCTGGTTGGCGATTTGAAGGAAACCTTTGATAACCTGAGGACGTACAAGATGATGCTTAATTCGGCCAAGTGTGTCTTTGGTGTACCGGCAGGCAAGTTATTGGGTTTTCTGGTGTCTAACAGGGGAATTGAGGCCAATCCGGAGAAGATCATAGCCATCACCTCCCTGGCTAAACCGAAATGTATCAATGATGTTCAACGCCTGGCAGGCCGGATTGCCGCGTTGAGCCGGTTTATCAGCCGCCTTGGTGAGAAGGCAATCCCTTTGTATCAGATGTTGAAGAAGACGGATCAGTTCGGCTGGAGTTCCGCTGCTGATGAAGCATTTGAGGACTCAAAGCGGCAATTGGCCAATCCGCCTGTGCTCGCCGCTCCCATTGACAAGGAGCCGTTACTGCTGTATGTAGCTGCTAATGCTCGTGCGGTCAGCGTGGCTATTGTGGTGGAGCGAAAGGAGGCAGGTAAGGAGCATCCGGTTCAACGTCCGGTCTATTATATCAGCGAGGTACTCATTGAGTCCAAGCAAAGGTATCCGCATTGGCAGAAGCTGGTATATGGAGTTTTTATGGCAAGCCGGAAGCTCAAGCAATACTTCCAAGGGCACCCCATTACGGTGGTCAGTTCTGCTCCCTTGGGGGATATCATCCAGAACCGGGAAGCAACTGGCCGGATTGCCAAGTGGGCCATAGAGCTTGGGCCGCACGGTTTGAAGTATGTGCCTCGGACGGCGGTTAAGTTTCAAGCACTTGTTGATTTCATCAATGATTGGACGGAACTGCAAGCACCTGAAGAAAAGCCGGATCACACATATTGGACCATCCATTTTGACAGATCCAGGCAATTGGAAGGCTCGGGGGCTGGAGTCGTATTAACTTCCCCACGAGGTGATAAGTTTTGTTACGTTCTCCACTTAATGTTCCCTTGTACTAACAATGCAGCTGAGTATGAAGCCTTGCTCTATGGTCTCTGGATGGCTAAGGAGATGAATCTAAGTCGAGTTAAGTGTTTCGGTGACTCGGACCTCGTGGCTCAGCAAGTATCTGGCACTTGGGACTCCAAGGACCCACTCATGGCAGCATCGTCGTGAGGTGGATATTGTTGCAGGTCACTTTAAAGGCTATCAGGTGGACCACGTGGACCGGCAGAAGAATGAATCAGCGGACACTTTAAGCCGGCTGGGCTCTCAGCGCAAACCGGTCCCGCCTAATGTTTTTCTGGATGTGCTGCACAACCCGTCGGTCAAGATCCCTGGTGAAGCGGATTTGGCTATTCCTGATCTGGAGGCTCAATTGGTGGCAGCTCTTCATGTTATTACGGATTGGACGCTTCCTTACCTGGCATATAAGAACCGGGGCGAGTTACCAGAGGATGAGACTCTGGCCCGACAGATAATCCGGCGATCCAAGTCCATGACTATTATCAACGGCGAGTTGCATCATTGCAGTGTGTCAGGGGCGTTTCAATGCTGTGTGTCTCCTGAAGAAGGCCGTGAAATTTTGCGTGAGATCCACGAAGGAGATTGTGGTCACCATGCCGGTTCAAAATCTTTGGTGGCTAAAGCGTTTCGCCATGGCTTCTATTGGTTAACTGCTCATGCTGATGCGGAGGATCTGGTCAGACGATGTGACGGTTGCCAAAAGTTTTCAAGATGTGCTCATGTGCCGGCTCAAGAATTGAGAATGATTCCAATTACTTGGCCGTTTGCGACTTGGGGGCTGGATATGGTTGGGCCGTTCAAAAGGTCCAAAGATAAGAAGACCCACCTCCTGGTGGCGGTTGACAAGTTTACAAAGTGGGTGGAGGCAGAACCTGTTAGCAAGTGTGATGCGGCCACGGCGGTTCAGTTCATCAAAAATGTGATTTTCCGGTTTGGCTTTCCACACAGTATCATCACAGATAATGGTACCAATTTGTCCAAAGGTGCCATGAAGGAGTTCTGCGAATGGGAGCACATCCGGCTCGACGTTTCATCGGTGGCACACCCACAGTCCAATGGTCAAGCAGAAAGGGCTAATCAAGAGATCTTGAGAGGCATCAAGCCCCGGCTTATGGTTCCTTTGCAGAGAACACTGGGTTGTTGGGTAGAAGAGTTACCATCTGTGTTATGGAGCATCAATACTACACCCAACAGATCAACAGGATACACACCGTTCTTCATGGTCTATGGAGCGGAGGCGGTTCTCCCTAGTGATATCCGTCATGACTCACCTCATGTGGCGGCTTATGTTGAAGCGGACAATGAGACAGCACGGCAAGACGCTTTGGACCTGTTGGATGAAGAACGTGACATAGCAGCCGCCCGCTCGGTGATTTACCAACAGGATCTTCATCGTTATCACAGTCGCCGAGTCAGAACCAGAACCTTTCAGGAAGGAGATTTGGTGCTTCGGCTCATCCAAGATCACATTGATATGCATAAGCTATCCCCACCTTGGGAGGGACCTTTCGTGGTCAGCAAGAATCTGCACAATGGGTCATACTATCTGATCGTTATTCGAGAGCATAAAGACTCACGTACATCAAAGGAGGAGACCAACAGGCCATGGAACATAGCTCATCTTTGGCCTTACTATACCTGAGCCATTGGCTCTACTTATGTACATATTACGATGATGTATATATTATGATTAAATATAATAAACCGGAACCTCAGCTAAAGCGGGGTATCTGTTCTTGTACATCATGTGTGGTTACACGGAGTCGTTCTAAAGCGGCCTCCGGTTTACCCCTTGAGTTAGCTTTTCAAAAGCATCATGTTATATCACTTGGGGGCTTGGTCGTGTCCGAACCAATGCAACACCTCTTGATAGGCGAGATCCACCAGATCACTTGGGGACTTGGTCACGTCTGAACCAGTCACGCCTCTTGATCGGCCTAAGGCCACAGAATCACTTGGGGGCTTGGTCGAACCCGAACCATTGCCACGCATCTTGATCGGCATAAATGCCACGGTTTCATTTGGGGACCTGGCTGACTTGAACCATAGCTACACCTATCGGGAGCTTGGTCATGTCCGACCATGGTAACACCATCTGATCAGCTCAAATAAGCCTCTTTTTGCAAATGGTTTTATCATTGCCTTTGCTTCACAATTTTCTTTGATAGATATTTTCTTTCTTTTTTGTTGCGTTTTTTAAACCGACAAAATTTTAAACCGGTTCACACTGTCAATTGACGGAACACGGTCCATTTTTAATCCAGAGACTATTTGCTCGGTTTCATTTTTTGTTAACATCCTATTACGGAGTAACACGGTGTTTTACAACCCGGCACGGTTTACATGGTAAACCGGCATTATATATATACAGGAGCTGCTATCTCCTCCAAACAGTGTGGGTTTATAAACCTCTGCTTCAAGATTGGCTAAGCCAACTTCATGCCCAACGATGGCAGGTATTATGTATCTCAAAGATTTGATCATATGCTTAAATTTCAGATATTTTGATTTTACATATGCAGACATCATACTCCGCCTGACGGTACAACCGCTGTGGCACTTTAAGATTTTTTATGTTGCAGAAAATACTTTGGACAGTTCATCACCCAAAGGAAACACAAGTTGCAGTGGTTATGCACGAAGGCATATTAAGATCAAGAGTATCAGCTAGCCTATTACAAGGCAACACGGTGCCCAAAATAAGATCATTGTTTTTTTCAAAGGAGAAGCAGTTTAAACCGGCTTCCGGTTCAAGCTTGGTCACCAGCCTGGCCTGATGGTTGTGGGTCATCCCGCGCCGCTTCAGCTTCAGTTTCTCTACCCAGCGGCTGGAAATCAACAGTTGTCCAGTCGATTCCCATTAATGCTCGAAAGACAGCTTCATCATGGATCAGCAACGACGGTTCAATATCGGGAGCATAAGTATGCTTACGGATTGGAGGGATAAGATTTCCCGCTTCATGAATTGGTGCAGCTACTCGCTTGTTTTGATTGTCATAATGGGCTTGATAGTGAGACAAGTCTGCTTCTTCAGCCAATTGACAAGCTAGCGGACGCACCTCCCGGTTTATTGCTCGCAGATCTGCTTCACCAAACTCTGACCCGTCTTCCTTCAAGCTGGGATAGCCCTGAGCCGCTTCAATAGGATCAAAATCCGGCACCCAAGCTTTTGCCCAGATTAAGGCATTGATCGCACCGGTTCGAGCAGCAGATTTCTTCAGCTCTTTAACCCGGGCAGGAAGCACCGACAGTTTCTACAGAGTGTCCTGAATCAAAGTGGGCGCCGGCTTGTTGTGGGATGCAGTACAGATGATCCGCTGTTCACCAGTGTACAGTTGTTCGATCAATGTATAGGCGGCTTTCAATTTCTTCCGCACATCTGACCCCAAATGACCAATGTGTGTCCCTGAAATATCACAAAGGGTTAACAAACCGGCAGCTCTATAAGATGGCTGAAGCAATCCAGAAATCAAACCAGCTTACCAAAGATAGCAGTGGTCATGGCATGCACATGCCGCTTTATGCTGGCCAGTTCGTCCACCACCGGTTTAAGTGTAGCCTCGGCATCTTCTGCTTGTTTGGTTAAAGCGGATTTTTCAGTGGCCCAATCCGCCCGCTCTTTCTTGAAGCCCTCCTTAAGCTGTTCCATGTCGCTCAAAGCGCTGGTTAATTCCTCTTTTGCTTTCGAGGTTTCAGCTTGTTGGGACTTCAGATTTTCTTGGAGATCGGCGATTTGGGTCTCTTTTGTCTTCAGCTAAGCCTGCATACAGACAGTTATATGATTCAGCAAGCAGTGCAAGAATTGAAGCACCAACCACATAACAAGTTATGCACTTGTCGCTTGGGGGCTAATGCCTATTTGATCTTCATATTTCACTTGATTATAAAGTCCCAAGCTCAATACAAGTATTCAACTTGGCACTTGGGGGCTAATGGCTATTTGTTCAAATAAGTTCTGATGCGGTGATATTAATTACTTAAGTCCCGGTTTAACTACACTAAGTTGAACTGGCCCTTGGGGGCTACATCAGCGATTTCGAGGCTTTAAGATTTATATTAGTAAGTCCCGGTTTGAAAGAAGATTACAAACCGGCCCTTGGGGGCTAAGCGAGTCAGCAAGAATGGAAGCATACAAGCAGGAAAGAGCATATGGAAGTTATCTCATATTTATCTTTCATCATGTTAACCAGACCAGCTTCATAGTCACGACTGGTATACAGCCGGTTCAGATAGCCGGAATGGATGTCTTGGTCGTTCAGAGCAGCGTAAGTCGCCAGATCAACATTCCACTTGCCCTTGCCAAAGGCAACAAATTCTTCCTTGGCAGTATGTTTAGACAAAGCGACAGGATTGCTTGGCTCTGTATGGCCAATGCCAGTAATAACAACTTCATCATCCTTGGCGTCGCCGGTTTGCATTGGGGCCGTCGACTTGGATGGACTGGTGGATTTCTCAATCCGGATGGGGCTTCTGGGCTGGTCAACAGGACCGGAGGTATCAACATGTCTCTCTTTAGTAATAAGATCATCATCTTGTGGTGGTGGATCGTTTGGCACATCCTCACGGATGGCCGCTTCAGGGTTAAGTACTCTGTCCGGTTCAGGAATAGCATCTTCTTCAGCCGCTTTATCTAGGCGAGCCTTCTTGCTTGGCTTAGGCTTGGCCCTGAAAGGAGTAACAAAGGTCAGTACAGTATATGCTACAAAGTAATACACTAGAAGCATTATGATAAGTATGGCTTACCCAAGCACCATTTTGAGCGGCGGCAGCTGGGTAGCTGATGACTCGCCAGTTGATGAATGGGAAGTGACCTAATAATCGGAGTCAGACGGATTAAGAGGTTGATGAAAACAGCCCATTTTAGGACAAGCACTGACAGGCAAACTAGAGACCTCTGAATGGCGTTTCCGAACCAAACTATTCGGTAAACCGGCGGAGGTAACTACCTGGCCACTATGCCGGGTTGTGCGGCGAGCTTCGTGCTGTTGGGTCTTCATAAGAAATTTGGGATCCATGTAAGCAAGAGGATGAGAAAATTTAACCTTCCGGTTTGCCTGACGGATTTTTAGTGAAGGCAAAGGATCTGAATCGGAGGAAAGAATAATTACCTCTGCAACATTAGCATGACTGGCTTCGGCATCATCCTGACAAATATCATCATCAATAAGGCGCGTGAAAAATAAGCCAAGTGAATCAAGTTCTACCTCAAGGTCCGGGTTACCCACATCGTCATCAGCGGCCGGATCAGAGGATGCAGTGGTTCTTTTCCTGTGGGTAGTCTTCTTCACAGCTTTAGTCTTTTGCCGGGTTGGTCGTTCCGGTTTATCTGCTTTTTCTGGCTTCTCCTGTGGAAGTTTCTTGCTCCAAAATGGATCATTACCCTGTTTAAACAGACATTGGTGTTAAACAATGACCAGATATACCAATAGCAGGTTCAATAAAAAGAAAGATCAAACTCTTACAGTTGGCGGTTTATTGGTGGCACAGAAGGGAAGCATGCCGGTTTGAGCACAGATGTATTCCGGTTCATTCAACATTTTATTCACAGCGTCTGTGATTTCTTCGTCGATAAGCTGGATGTTAGCATGCCGTAGTGGGTCATCAACACTGCCAGTATACTCGCACATCAAACCGGAGCGCTGACTAAGGGGCACTATGCTCCACGATATCCAACAGCGAGCGAGATCAACTCCTGTTAAACCATTGGCCATGAAGGCTCTGAGCTTGGACAGTTGGGGAGCGTATTTGCTTCTCTCCTTGGCAGTCAACCTTTGCGGAAAGGGGTGTGTATTGCTAAGCCGCTCCGGACGAAAGCCAGGCAAAGGATTTTCACCAGCAGGGGAGGTGTCTTTGCAATAGAACCATGTTTGATTCCACTCTTTGGGGTGGCTGTGCAGTTTGGTGTGAGGGTATGTGACCTCTTTTCTTTTCTGAATCGTCACACCACCCAATTCTGTGTTGGAACCGTTAGTAAACTCAGTGCGGCGGTTTAAATGGAAGCAGTCTCTGAACAGTTCAACGGTGGGCTCCTCTTGAAAGAACGCCTCACAAAGTACTTGGAAATGACACATATTTGTAACAGATTGGGGCCAATGTCTTGTGGGTGGAGTTGAAAATTGGCTAAAACATCCTGGTAAAATTTAGAACTAGGCGGCTTAAAGCCCCAGGCTAAGTGATCTACGAAAACGACGACCTCTCCTTCTTGAGGTGTGGGAGGGCATTCTTCGCCAGGGACCCTCCAATGGATGGTATTTTTGCTGCCTAAAGCACCGATCAGGACTAAGTTGTTCAGTTCAGTCTCTGTGACGCGAGAAGGAACCCAGTTGCACTCATATACTTGCTTGGCCATGATGAAATCTACAAGATAGGTAATTCCGGTTCAAGAATGCATTGATTAAGGTGCACTCGTATATACAATGTTAAACCGGAAACAGCTCTATCTAAACCGGAGTTTTATGAAGCAGCAGCATCTGGCGGTTCAACAAGGGGACTAATGGTATATACCGGTTTGGCAATTTTTCTACAAAGTTAAACCGCCGGATCTAAGCATTGAAACAATTGAGATTGCGGATAGATAAGTGTACAGAAACAGATTTCACAAAATTTCTCTACAGCGACGGATCTGAAGCAAGTTCAGAAAAGAAGGAAAATATTCAAGGTTCAAAAAAGAACAGTACCGAATCAATGGGCAGAGATACAGGTAGATCTATGGTCTTGAAGCATATAAGTAAAGGCGGATGCTAAGAACTACCGTTACACAGAGCAAAGGTTCACAGGTTCATCTAGGATCTATCATATGCGTATGAAGCAGGCGATGAACACTGAAGAACTTGGAAACCCTAGAACGAATCTATGGAGGAAAAGGTGAAGAACTCACCGGAGCCGAGGAAGAAACAGAAGGTCGCCGCGATGCTCTGGTACAATCAGGGTGATGCAGCGGCCAAGGTTGGAGCAGAAGTCGTCGACGGCGGCGGAGCTCCGAAGCTGGACGACGCGGGGAAGATGAAGCAGAAGGGCACAAAGGGGAAAAAGAAATGACCCTTCGGTCCTATTTATAAGGCAAGGGACAGGAGTCAGGCGCGAAAATCAAGGGACCGTGGGTTTGGAAATGAAGCTGTCGCCTTAATTGTCGCAGACCTATTAAACAAAAAAAAGGTATCATGGATAAGTTTCTTTATAACAGGTGACGTCACGCCGGTTTACAACAACTAGAGAAGATGACATCACGGCGGTTCAACAAACCACACGAAGATGCTGAAGATGAAGATTTTTACTAAGGATTGACATTAACCTGTTCAAATCAATCTGGGGCCTAATGTTGGGGATATCACTATTGGGCGTAAACCGGCCTATCTGGGCCAGGTTAACTTCATCAGTAGTTAACTATGGTAAAACCTAAGAAGGCAGATGAGGGCTCAAGGCCCATAGTCGGTTCAAGGCCTGTAGCCGTAAACCGGCGTTGGTATGTAACTTGTATTGTAAGTTAGGAATAAGTAGAGACCAAACCGGACACATCTATGAGCCGGTATTGGGACTCTGTGAACCGACGGGTGTCACCCGTGTATATAAGGGGACGACCCGGCGGCGGTTCAAGGAGGACAGAGAACAACTCGAGACTTAGGCGAAGCTTGGTTGCTCCCTAGTCATCGAAACCCCATCAATTCCATCACAACTAGACGTAGGCTTTTACCTTCATCGAAGGGGCCGAACTAGTATAAACTCTCTTGCGTCCCTGTGTCCGCTTTAACCCCTTCAAGCTAACCCGTCGCAATGGCTCCACGACTAAGTCCTTTCTCTAGGACATCTGCCGTGACAAAACCACGACAGCCCCCAAGTAATCATAATTGTGGCATTGCGCCGATCAAGAGGTGTAGCTATGGTTCGAATACGACCAAGCCCCAAAGTGATTTCCCTAGTGCCCTTATGCCTATCAAGAGGTGTAACTATGGTTCGAACCCATAGCCCCCAAATGATTTCCCTGGTGGCCTTATGCCTATCAAGAGGTGTAGCTATGGTTCGGATACGACCAAGCCCCCAAGTGATTTCCTTGGTGCCCTTATGCCTATCAAGAGGTGTGACTATGGTTCGGATACGACCAGAGCCCCCAAGTGATTTCTCTGGTGGCCCTTAAGCCTATCAAGAGGTGTGACTATGGTTCGAACATAGCCCCCAAGTGATATTGTGAGCTGTGCTCAAGGGATACCCATGTTTGAGTTGTGTTGTGCAACAAACTCTCTTTGGCCCCTTATGATAATATTGGCTTGATAGCCGGATTACCGAAGTAACCAGAGCTGTGTTCTTATGATAATATTGACTTGATAGCTGGAATCAAGAGGGTAGTAACGTTATGTTCTCTTTGGTGAATACACCTATGTTTGAACAGGAAGCCCCCAAATGATATTGCGAGCTGTGCTCAAGGGGCACCTATGTTTGAGCTATGCTTTTGCAACAGACTCTCTTTGGCCCCTTTAATTTTTCCTGAGAACTCGAACTTGCGAGAGATTACTCTTTTTGAACCAGAAATTATTAAGCCGGATACTGAGAGTTTCAAAGCTTTGTGGGAGATAGCTTTCCCTTAAGCTGGATTTTTAAACCGGAATCCTTCTTTTTAAGCCAGAAATTTTCCGACGGCCCTTAAATTTGCACCAATATGATGGTTTAGGGTCCTGCATTAGATAACTTTGCAAGCCGAAGTAATTGCTCTTTTTAAAGAAAGCAATATATAACATAAAAATATACTGGATGGATTTCACCTGATATGTCAGGCCAGTTAATATCCACCGCGGGGTTGATGATCACCATGGTGAAGCTGAAATCAATCATGGCTGAGTCAGCTGCGGTGTTATAAGCCAGCGCGGAAAAGAGAGCCGGCCGCGGTATTGTTGATGTAATCCGGACTGCGGGGGCGGCCGTTTGTGTTCCGCTTCATCAATGTGATATGCGCAGATGCCGGTGTAGAACAGCTAGCGCGCCATCCGCGGTAGGGCATCACTTTCATAGCGAGCACTTGTCCTGTATAAAAAGATATAGGCCAGAGTAATTGTTCTCAAACAAAATATGTAGGAGGGATAACACCTGATTCACCCGGACAACCGATAAGTTGACCGTGGCATTGTAAGCCGGTGCGGACAGAAAGAGATGGCCGCAATTTTTTTAACTGGTGTGAGCCTTATGTCCATGGCATGACATCACTTTTTTAGTAGACCTTGTCCTGCATAAAATATATTTAAAGACAGAGCAATTGTTCTTAGAAGTATTAATGCATGCTAAAAATATGGATAACAGATAGCACCTGATTTATTTTCCGGGTGAACAGAGATACTAGTACTGGATAATGTTGGATGTATTCTGGTGCGGCCTTTGGTATTTAAACAGGACCAACAGACAGCCTCCGTATCAATATGCTGATGACTTCCTGTTTTGCACAAGGCGCGTGTGTAGTCGGAGTTGTCCCATCTTTTGACACCTCATCCTTCCTGATGTGTGATTTGGTCAGTACAGTCATTCTTAAAACCGGGCTGAACAGTTCAAAATCCATGTACGCACATCTTTTGACCGATGCTGGTAACTCCTGCTATCACATTCTTATTTCTATTGTTCTCTCAGCCACTGAACATAATCATTAAGTTTTATTTTGCCCAGATGTCCCTTACTCGCTGATGATCATTAGAATCGATCTCCAAAAGTGTGATATGATGACTCGCTAGGACGTCGACTCGATGGAGTCTAGATTAGCGTGAGGACACGGGGCGGCGTGAGGCCGCAGGGGCAACAGCCCAAGTCAACTCTCGGCGGCGGGTTGAAGCAGAGGCGAGGCCGGTTCAAGGCTGCGGGGCGAGTGACAACAGCAGCCCGCGGTGTAACCCGGCGGGTCAACAGGGCTGAAGCGAGATACTGCGGCGACTCATGGAGAAGTGGCAAGGTGGTTACACCGCAACAGCGGTTCAAAAACGAACGCGGCAGCTCTGTAATTGTAAACCGGTTCATCGGCTAGGCGGAGTCACGGTCGCAGCAGCAAGGCCTGGCTGCGGTTTGGAGCGAAGCCAGGCGTGGCTTGGCATTAACTCGCCATTGGGGAGGTGGCTCGTCGACAGCTTGCTCGCTGCGGGTAACTCGGCCACAAAACAGAGGCCGGGTCGTCAACGGGGCCTTGCTGCAGCTCACGGGCGCAGCCCCGGCAGCTCTGCGTGCAGCTATGGTTTACGGCGGTTTATCCGTGGCGGGCGCAGCCCCGGCAGCTCTGGCTGGCAGCTCACGGGCGCAGCCCCGGTAGCTCTGCGTGCAGCTATGTTTTACGGCGGTTTATCCGTGGCGGGCTACGGCGCTTTAACACAGCAGGAGGTGGCTACTTGGCACGGACGCCGAGGCGCGTGGCGGCGGGTCTGGCTTGAAGCCTCGACAGAGACGGCCACGAGGTTGGACGACTTGAGGCGCTGTGGTATGGGTCAGGGCGGAGGTCCGGCGGGTTGAATCAGCGGCGGCGATTTACAGTCGGCTGGTGTCGTAGTCCGGGTCCGGCGTGGGTGGTCCGAGGCAGCAGCTGAAGCGGCCAGGCCGGCCTGCGGCCGCCCGAGGTGAAGCTTTAACCCGGAGCTGAGGGGTGGACCGGCGGCGGGTCACGGTCCTCGGCGGCTCTCCCACTACAATCGATGCCGGTTTATGTCGGTTTGGCAATGAGGCAACGGCGGTTCGCCGACAGGCCAGGGCGGAGGCGAGTCCCAGTGGCCGCTTGAAGCGGACGTCTGTGGTGGAGATGAATCGGAGTGGTTGACTTCAAGTCCACGTCTACGAGCCCATCTCCTCCGAGTCCACGCCTACGAGCCCATCTTTGGTTGCGGCGGCTTGACAGTGCGGTCGACCTGGCGTGGCAACGCCGCGAGGCAGAGAGCCAGTAAGGCGCAGCAACGGCAGCTCGCAATAAAGGCTGGCCGCAGCGGCAGTTTGCAGGTGAAGAAGCGCTCTGCGAGTTGGCGGATCGCAGGTGGACAAAGAACCAGCGGAGTGCGGCGGCACAACGACGCCATGTTGAAGCGGTGTGTAGCAGCAGAGAGCCGGCTCGGAAGGCGGCGGCTTGACACCGTCTACAGCGGAGGCAAGCGCGAGGGCAATGGCAAGATGGCAGGGCCACGCTTAAAGCGGACGTGCAAGGCCACAACGGAGGCGGCCGCGAGGCCCGTCGCCTCTTCGCCGCCGAGCAGGCTTCGCGACGTCCATGGAGCGGGGTGGCTCAACGGAAGCGACGGAGGTGCGTAACTCGGCCACAAAGCAGAGGGGGCGGCTTATCTTGCGGTTATTTTTGGCCAAGAATAACTCGGTGAATCCTGTACGCGTACAGAACTCCTGTCGGTCACGACCTCTTGCAGGCGGTGTTGCGACCCGGCGTTGAACCGAGGCGAGGCCAGTTTTTAAGGCGAGTTCGCGATGGCATCAGCCACGGAAGCAGAGGCGGGGCCGGCTTAACCACAGCAGCGGGGGCGATGGCGATTTGGCAATTTAGCACCGAGGCGCGGGTGGCGGTTTGAACCGCGGCGGTGGCTTGCAGTGACACAGCCGGCTCAACCCGGCTCAATCCGGCGACGACATCGACTTGATCCGGCCGTAGCAACGGAAGTAACCCGGAGAAAGGTCATGAGGGCAGAGGTCACTTGAGACGTGATCGGGGCGGTTTGATGGCGGAAACTGCTTCCGGGTCATGGGTTATTTTGACCCATAATCTGATATGATAGCTCGACTGAAACATTTAATCTTGTGCATGTTTGGCGATTCACATCCTTCAGATCCGGTAAACTTTTGATCTTCTCTGACGATCTTGTTCATCTAGAAATTTGCGAACTTTTCGAAACCCTAAGAAAGATCCCTCCAAGAACTCATCACCACCGTGCGCTAGCCCCATTCGATTAACGTTCGATGACGATTTGTATTATGAGTTATGTGATTTGATGTACCGAAGGTTGTTCGGAGTCTCGGATGAGATCACGGACATGACGAGGAGTCTCGAAATGGTCGAGACGTAAAGGTTGATATATTGGAAGGCTATATTCGGACATCGGAAAGGTTCCGAGCGATTCGGGTATTTTTCGGAGTACCGAAGAGTTACGGGAATTCGACGGGGGAAGTATTGGGCCTTCATGGGCCTTAGTGGAAAGGAGAGAAGGGCCACAAGGGGAGGCCGCGCCCCCTCATGGGCTGGTCCGAATTGGACTAGGGAGGGGGCGGCGCCCCCCTCTTTCCTTCTCCCTCTCCTCTCCTTCCTTCTTCTCCTACTTGGACTAGGAAAGGGGGGAAACTAACTCCTACTGGGAGTAGGAATCCCCCCTTGGGCGCGCCCCTTGAGGCCGGCCCTCCTCCTCCTCCCCTCCTTTATATACAGGGGAGGGGGCACCCCATAGACACACAAGTTGACAGTTGTCTTAGTCGTGTGCGGTGCCCCCTCCACAGATTTCCACCTCGGTTATATCGTTGTAGTGCTTACGCAAAGCTCCGCATCGGTAACTTCATCATCACCGTCATCACACCGTTGTGCTGATGAAACTCTCCCTCGGACTGAACTGGATCAAGAGTACGAGGTACGTCACCGAGCTAAACGTGTGCAGTTCGCGGAGGTGCCGTGCATTCGGTACTTACTCGGTTGGATCGTGAAGACGTTCGACTACATCAACGACTTTACTTAACGCTTCCTGTTTTGGTCTACGAGGGTACGTGGACACACTCTCCCCTCTCATTGCTATGCATCTCCTACATAGATCTTGCGTGATCATAGGAAATTTTTGAAATACTGTGTTCCCCAATAGTGGCATCCGAGCCAGGTCTATGCGTAGATGTTATATGCACGAGTAGAACACAAAGGAGTTGTGGGCGTGGGTATATACATATTGCTTGCCGTCACTAGTTGTTTCTTGATTCGGCGGTATTGTTGGATGAAGCGGCTCAGATCAACATTACGCGTACAATTAAGCGAGACTGGTTCTACCGACGTGCTTCGCACACAGGTGGCTAGTGGGTGTCTGTTTCTCCAACTTTAGTTGAATCGGATTCAATGAACAGGGTTCTTTCTGAAGATCAAAAAGCAATTACTATACTATGTTGTGATTTTGATGCGTAGGTAAGAACGGTTCTTGCTAGAAGCCCGTAGCAGCCATGTAAAACTTGCAACAACAAAGTAGAGGACGTCTAACTTGTTTTTGCAGGGCATGTTGTGATGTGATATGGTCAAGACGTGATTATATAAATTGTTGTAAGAGATGATCATGTTTTGTAACACAGTTATCGGCAACTGGCAGGAGCCATATGGTTATCGCTTTATTGTATGAAATGCAATCGCCATGCAATTGCTTTACTTTATCACTAAGCGGTAGCGGTAGTCGTGGAAGCAATAGTTGGAGAGACGACAATGATGCTTCGATGGAGATCAAGGTGTCAAGCCAGTGACGATGGTGATCATGATGGTGCTTCGGAGATGGAGATCAAAGGCACAAGATGATGATGGCCATATCATATCACTTATATTGATTGCATGCGATGTTTATCCTTTATGCATCTTATTTTTCATAGTATGGCGGTAGAATTGTAAGATGATTGAGGGAGTCCTAGACTAAGGGGTCCTCGGGCGTTCGGCCTGTTAGCCATGGGCCGGACTGATGGGCTGTGAATATACGAAGACCGAAGACTGCACCAGTGTCCGGATGGGACTCTCCTTGGTGTGGAAGGCAAGCTTGGAGACCAAATATGTAGATTCCTTTCTTTGTAACCGACCTTGTGTAACCCTAGATCCTCCCGGTGTCTATATAAACCGGAGGACTTAGTCCGGAGGGAGATAGACACTATCATAACCATACAAGCTAGGCCTCTAGGGTTTAGCCATTACGATCTCGTGGTAGATCAACTCTTGTAATACTCATATTCCTCAAGATCAATCAAGCAGGACGTAGGGTATTACCTCCATAGAGAGGGCCCGAACCTGGGTAAAACATTGTGTCCCCTGTCTCCTGTTACCATCGACCATATACGCACAGTTCGGGACCCCCTACCCGAGATCCGCCGGTTTTGACACCGGAATTGGTGCTTTCATTGAGAGTTCCACTGTGCTGTCGCCAAAAGGTTTGATGGCCCCTTCAATCGTCAATAATGACGCTGTCCAAGGAGAAATTTTCCTCCCCGAACAAAACTTTGTGTTTGGCGGCTTCGCACTGCGGGCCAATTCGTTTGGCCATCTGGAGCAGATCGAAAGCTACGCCCCTGGCCATCAGGTCAAATTTGGGAGCTTGAACTATGTTGCGGACATCCATGGAGACTTGATCTTTGCCGGATTCGAGACCGCGGCTACCACTCCTGGTCACCCCAAGAGACATGGCCCAAATTTGTCATCGGACTGCATCCAGGAGACAGCTCCCGTAACTGCTCTGGCCTTAGATCCGGAGCAGACTGCGCCATCCAAGCACGGGAATCTCAACCCCGCCACGGAGGCCACAGATTCCCCGGCGTTGGAGCCGCACATAGACTTGATCTCACACGATACCTGTGCCACCGGAACTCTGGACTCGTCTCCGGCCGTAAGTTCCGAACCATGTGAACCCGCGAACGGCGAACTTGATCGTTTATCGATCTTCAAATTCAGCGCCGCAAACATCTTCCAGCACTCGCCTTTGGGCGACATGCTAAACTCATTGAAAAACCTGTCCTTGGTGGGGGGCTCATAGTCGAACTATGTTTGGTTCGAACTAGGGGCAGATGATGGAGAATCTTGCTTCCCACCCGCCACCCAGTCCATGGCCACTGTCGAGGACTTAACCGACATGCTCGATTACGGCTCCGAAGAGTTCGATGGTATAGACGACGATGCCGAAGAAGAGCAGGGCCGAAACCCACCACTCACCGGACGCGGGACGATCACTTCTTCATACGACGTATACACGGTGGATACACCTAAAGAAACTAATGACGATGACAAAGAAGATCCAGTTGAGGATGAACCTCCTGAGACACAGCCCAGACGCCGGCTTCAATGGCACCGCTCTAAGTCATGTCGTGCAAAAGATCATATGACGTCCCAAACATTAAGAAATGACAACTTTGGTTTCTTGCCAAACCAGTTCATATGACGTTGTCTCAACGGATTTAGATGGTGTCCTATCTAAAGTGAATGCAGCTGTCTCTAATGCATAACCTCAAAATGAAAACGGTAGATCGGTAAGAGACATCATAGATCGCACCATATCTCATAGGGTTCGATTATGACGTCCGGACACACCATTACCCTGTGGTGTTCCAGGTGGCTTCAACTGTGAAACAATTCCCCAATGTCTTAAGTGATTGCCAAACTCATAACTCAGAAATTCTCATCGATCAGATCGTAGGAATTTGATCTTCTTGTTATGATGGTTCTTAACTTCACTCTGAAATCGCTTGAACTTTTCAAATGTTTCAGACTTGTGCTTCATTAAGTAAATACACCTATATCTACTCAAATCGTCAGTGAAGATGAGAAAATAGCGATATCCACCGCACGCTTCAATTCTCATTGGATCACACGCATCAGCATGTATGATTTCCAACAAGTCACTTGCCCGTTTCATTGTACCTGAAAACGGGGTCTTAGTCATCCTGCCCATGAGGCATGGCCCGCATGTGTCAAGTGATTCAAAATCAAGTGACTCCAAACATCCATCAACATGGAGTTTCTTCATGCATCTTATGGCAATATGACCTAAGCGGCAGTGCCACGAGAAAGTGGTACTATCATTATTAACTCTACATCTTTTTGGCGTGAACATGTGTATTACCACGATCGAGATTCAATGAACCATTCACATAGGGTGCATGACCATGAAAGGTATCATTCATGTAAACAGAATAACCATTATTCTCTAATTTAAATGAATAACCGTATTGCAATGAACATGACCTAATCATATTCATGCTCAACGTAGACACCTGATAACATTTATCTAGGTTCAATACTAATCCCAAAGGCAGTTGGAGCGTGCGATGGTGATCTCATAAATTTTGGAAACACTTCCAACACACATCGTCACCTCGCCCTTAGCCAGTCTCCTTTTAGTCCGTAGATTTTGCTTCAAGTCACCAATAATAGCAACTGAACCGGTATCCAATACCCAGGTGCTACCAGGAGTACTAGTGATGTACACATTAATAACACGTATATACTTTGAAGTTGTCGGCCTTCTAATCTACCATGCATTTGGGCTAATTCCGCTACCAGTGACCGTTCCCCTTACAATAGAAGCACCTAGTCTCGGGTTTGGGTTCAACCTTGGGTTCCTTCACTCGAGCGGCAACTGGTTTGCCATCCATGAAGTTTCCCTTCTAGCCCTTGCCCTTCTTGAAACCAGTGGTCTTGTTAAACCATCAACACTTGATGCTCCTTCTTGATTTCTACCTTTTGCGGTCTTAAGCACCACGAACAGCTCCGAGATCAACTCCATCCCTTGCATGTCATAGTTCATCACGAAGATCTAGTAGCTTAGTGATAGTGGCTAGAGAACTCTATCAATCACTATCTTATCTGGAAGTTTAACTCCCACTTGATTTAAGTGATTGTAGCACCCAGACATTCTGAGCACATGCTCACTAGCTGAGCTATTCTCCTCCATCTTGTTGGCAAAAGAACTTGTCAGAGGTCTCACACCTCTCAACACGGGCATGAGCCTGAAATCCCAATTTCAGCTCTTGGAACATCTCATATGTTCTATGGCGTTCAAAACGTCATTGGAATCCCGATTCTAAGCCGTAAAGTATGGTGCACTAAACTATCAAGTAGTCATCAGAATGTGTCTGTCAGGTGTTCACAACATCCACAGACGACGTTGTAGGGGTTTGCACATCGATCGGTGCATCAAAGACGTAAGCCTTCTGTATAGAAGTGAGGACACTCCTCGGACTACGGACCTAGTCCGCGTCATTGCTTACAATATCTTTCAACTTAATCTTTCTCTAGGAACGTATTGAAACAGGGAGCTACAACGTGAGCTATTTATCTACAACATATTTGAGAATACAATTTAGACTATGTTCATGATAATTGGGTTCATCTAATCAAATTATTTAATGAACTCCCACTCAGATAGACATCCCTCTAGTCATCTAAGTGAAACATGATCCGAATCGACTAGGCGGTGTCCGATCATCACGTGAGACGGACTAGTCATCAACGGTGAACATCTCATGTTGATCGTATATTCTATACGACTCATGTTCGACCTTTCGGTTTTCCGTGTTCCGAGGCCATGTCTGTCCATGCTAGGCTCGTCAAGTCAACCTAAGTGTTTCGCATGTGTCCCGAGGCCATGTCTGTACATGCTAGGCTCGTCAACACCCGTTGTATTCGAACGTTAGAATCTATCACACCCGATCATCACGTGGTGCTTCGAAACAACGAACCTTCGCAACGGTGCACAGTTAGGGGGAACACTTTTGTTGAAATTTTAGAGAGGGATCATCTTATTTAAGCTACCATCGTTCTAAGCAAATAAGATGTAAAACATGATAAACATCACATGCAATCAAATAGTGACATGATATGGCCAATATCATTTTGCTCCTTTTGATCTCCATCTTCGGGGCTCCATGATCATCGTTGTCACCGGCATGACACCATGATCTCCATCATCGTGTCTTCTTGAAGTTGTCTCGTTATCTATTACTTCTACTACTATGGCTAACGCTTTAGCAATAAAGTAAAGTAATTACATGACGTTTAAGTTGACACGCAGGTCATAAATAAATTAAGACAACTCCTATGGCTCCTGCCAATTGTCATACTCATCGACATGCAAGTCGTGATTGCTATTACAAGAACATGATCAATCTCATACATCACATATATCATTCATCACATCCTTTTGGCCATATCACATCACAAGGCATATGCTGCAAAAACAAGTTAGACGTCCTCTAATTGTTCTTGCAAGTTTTTACGTGGTTGCTATAGGTTTCTAGCAAGAACGTTTCTTACCTACGCAAAACCACAACGTGATAGCCAATTTCTATTTACCCTTCATAAGGACCCTTTTCATCGAATCCGATCCGACTAAAGTGGGAGAGACAGACACCCGCTAGCCACCTTATGCAACTAGTGCATGTCAGTTGGTGGAACCAGTCTCACGTAAGCATACGTGTAAGGTCGATCCGGGTCGCTTCATCCCATGATGCCGCCGAATCAAGATAAGACTAGTAACGGCAAGTAAATTGACAATATCGACGCCCACAACTGCTTTGTGTTCTACTCGTGCATAGAAACTACGCATAGACCTAGCTCATGATGCCACTGTTGGGGATCGTAGCAGAAATTCAAAATTTTCTACGCATCGCCAAGATCAATCTATGGAGTAATCTAGCAACGAGGGAAGGAGAGTGCATCTACATACCCTTGTAGATCGCTAAGCGGAAGCGTTCAAGTGAACGGGGTTGATGGAGTCGTACTCGTCGTGATCCAAATCATCGATGATCCTAGTGCCGAACGGACGGCACCTCCGTGTTCAACACACGTACAGCCCGGGGACGTCTCCTCCTTCTTGATCCAGCAAGGGGAGAGGAGAAGTTGAGGGAAAACTCCGACAGCACGACGGCATGGTGGTGATGGAGCTCGTGGTTCTCCGGCAGGGCTTCGCCAAGCACTACGGAGGAGGACGAGGTGTTGGAGGAGGGAGAGGGCTGCGCCAGGGGAAGGGTATTGCTGCCCTCTCTTTCCCTCACTATATATAGGGGGAAGGGAGGAGGAGGGGGAGGCGCCCTAGGGTTCCCTAGGGGAGGGGCGGCGGCCACAGGGGAAACCCTTGATGGGTTTGGGCGCCCCCACCCCCTAGGAAACTTGCCCCCCAAGCCGGGAGGGGCGGCTGCCCTAGGGGTGGCGCCCCCACCTCTCCTGGTTACGTGAGATGGGGTGGGAGGGGCGCTCAGCCCCTTAGTAGGCTGATGTGCCATCTCCCCTTGGCCCATAAGGCCCCCAACGCTTGTCGGGGCCTCCGAAACCCCTTTCGGACACGCTGGTCATCACCTGGTACACCCGGAACAATTCTGGACTCCAATACCCTTCGCCCAATATACCGATCTTCACCTCCGGACCATTCTGGAGCTCCTCGTCATGTCCGAGATCTCATCCGGGACTCCGAACAACCTTCGGTAACCACATACTATTTCCCATAATAACTCTAGCATCACCGAACCTTAAGTGTGTAGACCCTACGGGTTCGGGAACCATGCAGACATGACCGAGACAACTCTCCGGCCAATAACCAACACCGGGATCTGGATACCCATGTTGGCTCCCACATGTTCCACGATGATATCATCGGATGAACCACGATGTCGAGGATTCAATCAATCCCGTATACAATTCCCTTTGTCCAGCGATATTGTACTTGCCCGAGATTCGATCGTTGGTATCCCAATACCTTGTTCAATCTCGTTACCGGCAAGTCTCTTTATTCGTTCCGTAACACATCATCCCGTGATCAACTCCTTGGTCACATTGTGCACATTATGATGATGTCCTACCGAGTGGGCCCAGAGATACCTCTCCGTTTACATGGAGTGACAAATCCCAGTCTCGATTCGTGCCAACACAACAGACACTTTCGGAGATACCTATAGTGTACCTTTATAACCACCCAGTTACGTTGTGACGTTGGCACACCCAAAGCACTCCTACGGTATCCGGGAGTTGCACAATCTCATGGTCTAAGGAAATGATACTTGACATTAGAAAAGCTTTAGCAAACGAACTACACGATCTTGTGCTTGGCTTAGGATTGGGTCTTGTCCATCACATCATTCTCCTAATGATGTGATCCCGTTATCAACGACATCCAATGTCCATTGTCAGGAAACCGTAACCATCTATTGATCAACGAGCTAGTCAACTAGAGGCTTACTAGGGACATGGTGTTGTCTATGTATCCACACATGTATCTGAGTTTCCTATCAATACAATTCTCGTATGGATAATAAATGATTATCATGAACATGGAAATATAATAATAACTAATTTGTTATTGCCTCTAGGGCATATTTCCAACAACTATTACTCCACTCATCGACCGCTATCCAGCATGCATCTAGAGTATTAAGTTAATGAAAACAGAGTAACGCCTTAAGCAAGATGACATGATGTAGAGGGATAAACTCATGCAATATGATGAAAACCCCATCTTGTTGTCCTCGATGGCAACAATACAATACGTGCCTTGCTGCCCCTACTGTCACTGGGAAAGGACACCGCAAGATTGAACCCAAAGCTGAGCACTTCTCCAATTGCAAGAAAGATCAATCTAGTAGGCCAAACCAAACTGATAATTCGAAGAGACTTGCAAAGATAACCAATCATACATAAAAGAATTCGGAGAAGATTCAAATATTGTTCATAGATAGACTTGATCATAAACCCACAATTCATCGATCTCAACAAACACACCGCAAAAAGAAGATTATATCGAATAGATCTCCACAAGAGAGGGGGAGAACATTGTATTGAGATCCAGAAAGAGAGAAGAAGCCATCTAGCTACTAACTATGGACCCGTAGGTCTGAGGTAAACTACCCACACTTCATCGGAGGGGCTATGTTGATGATGTAGAAGCCCTCCGTGATCAATGCCCCCTCCGGCGGAGCTCCGGAACAGGCCCCAAGATGGGATCTCGTGGATACAGAAAGTTGCGGCGGTGGAATTAGGGTTTTGGCTCCGTATCTTATCGTTTGGGGGTACGTAGGTATATATAGGAGGAAGGAGTACGTCGGTGGAGCAACAGGGGGCCCACGAGGGTGGAGGGCGCGCCGGGGGGGGGGGGGGGGGAGAGGCGCGCCCCCTACCTCGTGGCCTCCTCTTTTGTTTCTTGACGTAGGGTCCAAGTCCCCTGGATCACGTTCGCTGAGAAAATCACGTTCCCGAAGGTTTCATTCCGTTTGGACTCCGTTTGATATTCCTTTTCTTCGAAACCCTGAAATAGGCAAAAAACAGCAATTCTGGGCTGGGCCTCCGGTTAATAGGTTAGTCCCAAAAGTAATATAAAAGTGGATAATAAAGCCCAATAATGTCCAAAACAGTAGATAATATAGCATGGAGCAATCAAAAATTATAGATACGTTGGAGACGTATCAAGCATCCCCAAGCTTAATTCCTGCTCGTCCTCGAGTAGGTAAATGATAAAAATAGAATTTTTGATGCGGAGTGCTACTTGGCATAATTTTAATGTAATTATTCTTAATTGTGGTATGAATATTCAGATCCGAAAGATTCAAGACAAAAGTTCATATTGACATAAAAATAATAATACTTCAAGCATACTAACAAAGCAATTATGTCTTCTCAAAATAACATGGCCAAAGAAAGTTCATCCCTACAAAATCATATAGTTTAGTCATGCTCCATTTTTGTCACACAAGAATGCTCTCATCATGCACAACCCCAATGACAAGCCAAGCAATTGTTTCATACTTTGGTAATCTCAAACCTATAAACTTTCACGCAATATATGAGTGTGGGCCATGGACATAGCACTATGGGTGGAATAGAATATAATGAGGGGGGTTATGTGGAGAAGACAAAAAGGAGAAAGTCTCACATCAACGAGACTAATCAATGGGATATGGAGATGCCCACCGATCAATGTTAATGCAAGGAGTAGGGATTGCCATGCAACGGATGCACTAGAGCTATAAATGTATGAAAGCTCAACAAAAGAAACTAAGTGGGTGTGCATCCAACTTGCTTGCTCACGAAGACCTAGGGCACTTGAGGAGGCCCATTGTTGGAATATACAAGCCAAGTTCTATAATGAAAATTCCCACTAGTATATGAAAGTGACAAAACAAGAGACTCTCTATCATGAAGATTACGGTGCTACTTTGAAGCACAAGCGTGGCAAAGGATAGTAACATTGTCCCTTCTCTCTTTTTCTCTCATTTTTATTTGGCCTTTTCTCTTTTTTTATGGCCTTTCTCTCACTTTTTTTATAATTCCTCACTTGGGACAATGTTCTAGAAAATGATGATCATCACGCTTCTATTTATTTTACAACTCAATGATTACAACTCGATACTAGAACAAAAAATGACTCTATATGAATGCCTCCGGCGGTGTACCGGGATATGCAACGAACCAAGAGTGACATGTATGAAAAAATTATGAACGGTGGCTTTGCCACAAATACTATTTCAACTACATGATCATGCTAAGCAATATGACAATAATGAATGTGTCACGATAAACGGAATGGTGGAAAGTTGCATGGTAATATATCTTGGAATGGCTATAAAAATGCCATAATAGGTAGGTATGGTGGCTGTTTTGAGGAAGATATAAGGAGGTTTATGTGTGAAAGAGCGTATCATATCACGGGGTTTGGATGCACCGGCGAAGTTTGCGTCAACTCTCAATGTGAGAAAGGGCAATGCACGGTACCGAAGAGGCTAGCAAGGATGGAAGGGTGAGAGTGCGTATAATCCATGGACTCAATATTAGTCATAAAGAACTCACATACTTATTGCAAAAATCTACAAGTCATCAAAAACCTCGGCACTACGCGCATGCTCCTAGGGGGATAGATTGGTAGGAAAAGACCATCGCTCGTCCCCGACCGCCACTCATAAGGAGGACAATCAAATAACACCTCATGTTTCAAATTTCTTACATAACGTTTACCATACATGCATGCTACGGGACTTGCAAACTTCAACACAAGCATTTCTCAATTTCACAACTACTCAACTAGCACGACTTTGATATTATTACCTCCATATCTCAAAACAATCATCAAGCATCAAACTTCTCTTAGTATTCAAAACACTCATAAGAAAATTTTACTGATCTTGAATACCTAGCATATTAGGATTTTAAGAAAATTACAATGATATTTAAGACTCTCAAAATAATCTAAGTGAAGCATGAGAGATGAATAATTTCTATAAAACAAACCCACCACCGTGCTCTAAAAGATATAAGTGAAGTACTAGAGCAAAACTATATAACTCAAAAGATATAAGCGAAGCACATAGAGTATTCTAACAAATTCCAAATCATGTATGGCTCTCTCAAAAGGTGTGTACATCAAGGATGATTGTGGTAAAATAAAAAGTAAAGACTCAAATCATACAAGACGCTCCAAGCAAAACACATATCATGTGGTGAATAAAAATATAGCTCCAAGTAAAGTTACCGATAGAAGTAGACGAAAGAGGGGATGCCTTCCGGGGCATCCCCAAGATTTGGCTTTTAGGTGTCCTTAGATTATATTGGGGGTGCCATGGGCATCCCCAAGCTTAGGCTCTTGCCACTCCTTGTTCCATAATCCATCAAATCTTTACCCAAAACTTGAAAACTTCACAACACAAAACTCAAAGTAGAAAATCTCGTGAGCTCCGTTAGTGAAAGAAAACAAAATACCACTTCAAGGTACTGTAATGAACTCATTATTTATTTATATTGGTGTTAAACCTACTGTATTCCAACTTCTCTATGGTTTATAAACTATTTTACTAGCCATAGATTCATCAAAATAAGCAAACAGCACACAAAAAACAGAATCTGTCAAAAACAGAATGGTATGTAGTAATCTGTAGCTAGCGCAAGATCTGGAACCCCAAAAATTCTAAAATAAATTTCTGGACGTGAGGAATTTATCTATTAATCATCTGAAAAAAGAATTAACTAAATAGCACTTTCCAAATAAAAATGTCAGCAGTTCTCGTGAGCGCTAAAGTTTCTGTTTTTTACAGCAAGTTTAAGAAGACTTTCCCCAAGTCTTCCCAATGGTTCTACTTGGCACAAACACTAATTAAACACAAAAATACACAACCAAATCAGAGGCTAGATAAATTATTTGTTACTAAACAGGAGCAAAAAGCAAGGAATAAAAATAAAATTGGGTTGCCTCCCAACAATCGCTATCGTTTAACGCCCTAGCTAGGCATAACAAGCAAGGATAGATCTAGGTATTGCCATCTTTGGTAGGCAATCCATAAGTGGCTCTCATAATAGATTCATAAGGTAATTTAATTTTCTTTCTACGTAAGTGTTACATGCCTTTCCTTAACGGAAATTGGAATCTAATATTTCCTTCCTTCATATCAATAATTGCACCAATCATTCTAAGGAAAGGTCTACCAAGAATAATAGGACATGAAGGATTGCAATCTATGTCAAGAAGAACAAAATCTACGGGCACATAATTCCTATTTGCAACAATAAGAACATCATTAATTCTTCCCATAGGTTTCTTAATAGTGGAATCCGTAAGGTGCAAGTTTAGAGAGCAATCATCAAAATCACGGAAACCTAACAAATCACACAAAGTCTTTGGAATCGTGGAAACATTAGCACATAAAGCATAGCATTCATGATCTTTAATTTTAATTTTAATACTTGGTTCCCACTCATCATAAAGTTTTCTAGGTATACAAACTTCCAATTCAAGTTTTTCTTCATAAGATTGCATCAAGGCATCAACGATATGTTTAGTAAACGCTTTATTTTGACTATAAGCGTGAGGAGAATTTAGCACGGATTGCAAAAAGGAAATACAATCAATCAAAGAGCAATTTTCATAGTTAAATTCCTTGAAATCCATAATAGTGGGTTTAGCAACATCTAGGGTTTTAATTTCTTCAATCCCACTTTTATCAAATTTAGCATCAAGATCAAAAAATTCTGAATTCTTGGAACGGATCATATTCAGTCCCATCATTATCAAGATTCATATTGCAAAACAAAGATTTAATAGGGGACACATCAATAACTTTTAGATCTTCATCTTCATTTTCATAGGAACTAGAAGAACACGCTCTTATAAAGGCATCTTTCTTAGCACGCATCCTAGCGGTTCTTTCTTTGCACTCATCAATGGAAATTCTCATGGCTTTGAGAGACTCATTGATATCATGCTTAGGTGGAATAGATCTAAGTTTCAAAGAATCAACATCAAGAGAAATTCTATCAACGTTCCTAGCCAACTCATCAATCTTAAGAAATTTTTCTTCCATCAAAGCATTGAAATTATTTTGCGAGGTAATAAATTCTTTAATATTAGATTCAAAATCAGAGGGCATCTTATTATAATTTCCATAAGAATTGTTGTAGGAATTACCATAATTATTAGAGGGATTACTAGGATAAGGCCTAGGATTGAAATTTCCTCTATACGCGTTGTTACCAAAATTGTTCCTACCAACAAAATTCACATCCATAGATTCATTATTATTCTCAATCAAAGTAGACAAGGGCATATCATTAGGATCGGAAGAAACACTCTTACTAGCAAATAATTTCATAAGTTCATCCAGTTTTCCACTCAAAACATTAATTTCTTCTATCGCATGCACCTTTTTATTACTAGATCTTTCAGTATGCCATTGAGAATAATTAACCATAATATTATCTAGGAGTTTAGTAGCTTCTCCTAAAGTGATTTCCAATAAAAGTGCCTCCCGCGGCCGAATCTAAAAGATTTCCAGAAGCAAAATTCAATCCGGCATAAAAATTCTGTATAATCATCCACAAATTCAAGCCATGAGTAGGGCAATTACGTATCATTAATTTCATTCTCTCCCAAGCTTATGCAACATGTTCATGATCAAGTTGCTTAAAATTCATAATATCGTTTCTAAGGGAGATGATCTTAGCGGGAGGAAAATACTTAGAGATAAAAGCATCTTTGCACTTATTCCATGAATCAATACTATTTTTAGGCAAAGACGAAAACCAAGCTTTAGCACGATCTCTAAGCGAAGAAGGAAATAGCTTCAATTTAACAATATCATTATCCACATCTTTCTTCTTTTGCATATCACACAAAACAACGAAGCTATTTAGATGGGTAGTGGCATCTTCACTAGGAAGGCCGGATAACGGATATTTCATGACAAGATTCAGCAAAATAGTATTAATTTCAGAAGATTCAGCATCGTTAAGAGGAGCAATCGGAGTGCTAATAAAAGCATTATTGTTGGTATTGGTGAAGTCACACAATTTAGTGTTATCTTGAGCTATCGTGACAAGCAAGCAAACTAAACAAGCAAACAAAAAGCGGGCAAAAAGAGGCAAACGGGAAAGAGAAGGAGGATAGAGAGAGAGGGCGAATAAAACGGCAAGGGTGAAGTGGGGGAGAGGAAAACGAGAGGCAAATGGCAAATAATGTAATGCGGGAGATAAGGGTATGTGATGGGTACTTGGTATATTGACTTCTGCGTAGACCTCCCCGGCGACGGCGCCAGAAATCCTTCTTGCTACCTCTTGAGCACCGCGTTGGTTTTCCCCGAAGAGGAAGGGATGATGCAGCAAAGTAGCGTAAGTATTTCCCTTAGTTTTTGAGAACCAAGGTATCAATCCAGTAGGAGGCTACGCGCGAGTCCCTCGCACCTGCACAAAACAAATAAATCCTCGCAACCAACGCGATAAGGGGTTGTCAATCCCTACACGGCCACTTACGAGAGTGAGATCCGATAGATATGATAAGATAATATTTTTGGTATTTTTGTTGTAAAGATCCAAAGTAAAATAAAAGCAAAGTAAAAAAGCAAAGGAAATAACTAAGTATTGGGAGATTAATATGATGAAGATAGACCCGGGGGCCATAGGTTTCACTAGTGGCTTCTCTCGAAAGCATAAGTATTCTACGGTGGGTGAACAAATTACTGTTGAGCAATTGACAGAATTTAGCATAGTTATGAGAATATCTAGGTATGATCATGTATATAGGCATCACGTCCGAGACAAGTAGACCGACTCCTGCCTGCATCTACTACTATTACTCCACTCATCGACCGCTATCCAGCATGCATCTAGAGTATTAAGTTAATGAAAACAGAGTAACGCGTTAAGCAAGATGACATGATGTAGAGGGATAAACTCATGCAATATGATTAAAACCCCATCTTGTTATCCTCGATGACAACAATACAATACGTGCCTTGCTGCCCCTACTGTCACTGGGAAAGGGCATCGCAAGATTGAACCCAAAGCTAAGCACTTCTCCCATTGCAAGAAAGATCAATCTAGTAGGCCAAACCAAACTGATAATTCGAAGAGACTTGCAAAGATAACCAATCATACATAAAAGAATTCAGAGAAGATTCAAATATTCTTCATAGATAGACTTGATCATAAACCCACAATTCATCGGTCTCAACAAACACACCGCAAAAAGAAGATTACATCGAATAGATCTCCACAAGAGAGGGGGAGAACATTGTATTGAGATCAGAAAAGAGAGAAGAAGCCATCTAGCTACTAACTATGGACCCGTAGGTCTGAGGTAAACGACTCACACTTCATCGGAGGGGCTATGGTGATGATGTAGAAGCCCTCCGTGATCAATGCCCCCTCCGGCGGAGCTCTGGAACAAGCCCCAAGATGGGATCTCGTGGATACAGAAAGTTCGGCGGTGGAAGTAGGGTTTTGGCTCCGTATCTGATCGTTTGAGGGTACGTAGGTATATATTGGAGGAAGGAGTACATCGGTGGAGCAACAGGGGGCCCGCGAGGGTGGAGGGCGCGCTTGGGGGGTAGGCGCACCCCCTACATCGTGGCGTCCTCTTTTGTTTCTTGACGTAGGGGGTCCAAGTCCACTGGATCACGTTCGGTGAGAAAATCACGTTCCCGAAGGTTTCATTCCGTTTGGACTCCATTTGATATTCCTTTTCTTCGAAACCCTGAAATAGGCAAAAAACAATAATTCTGGGCTGGGCCTCCGGTTAATAGGTTAGTCCCAAAAATAATATTAAAGTGGATAATAAAGCCCAATAATGTCCAAAACAGTAGATAATATAGCATGGAGTAATCAAAAATTATAGATACGTTGGAGACGTATCATGCATCAGCTCCGAATCATGTCTTGGGTCAATAGTTGGGTTGCTCAGCTCCTGTGCTTGCTATCCTACGTTCCGCTCTATTGGCTTGGGTAGTAAAGGGAGAACTACTGCGATTGTGCTTTCGGTTCACCTGGTTAAGCACCTCAGTAGAGAAAGCCGAAAACTGACTGTCATGATGCGGCGAGACCTGGTCAACTACTCGATGACTTATCAGAATCTTTCGCGATTCCCTCCGTGTCACACGAAGGACCTCTTTCCGGTCAAATATGTAAACGCATCGTATGAATAAGTCGCATACATACCAGGGGCTATTCGTAGACCTACCATAAAACTCCTATGGCTAAGTGAAAGTGTTAACGCCCTATTGTCTGGTTGCCTGGTTCGCCGCATTGACACCTCCTTCACGGACCAAGACGTTGGGTCAAGAGTGATCACATGCTTTTTCGAACACCCCCGTACTTCCTACGAGGGGGCTGAAGCCGACGACTGGAAAACTTCCAGTTCATATACAAACGGCCGCACATGAGGAACAAAAGCCTTTAGGCAAAATCAAAATATAGACTGATTATAACAATTGTCTTTTACAATTCGTAAAGAGTTCACTCGAATATTATGACTTTCGAACATTGATCCTCTATCAAGCGGGCAGCCTCTAAGACGTCCTCAAAGTATTGCTCTGGTGCGTGATGGTCCTTGCCCTTGGGTGGACCCTGCGCTGCAACATCGACGGCTTTGATCTTTCCCCAGTATGTCTTGACTCGGGCAAAGGCCATCCGTGCACCTTCAATGCACGCCGACCGCTTCACGACGTCAATACGTGGCATCGCATCAGCAAGCCGCAGCATCAAGCCTAAATAGCTATTCAGAATCGGCTCAGTCGGCCACAGCTGAAGTATGACGTTCTTCATGGTAGCGCCGGACATCTTGTGAAGCTCGACCCATTGGGACATCTGTTCATTCAGCAGCAGAGGGCGTTTTGATGCGCCGAACTGTGACCAGAAAATCTTCTCCGTTGCATATCCCTCTTGCGCTTGGTAAAACTACGACGCATCGGATGAACTCTTCGGTAGGTCCAAGAACACGTCTGGAGAACTCCACACTTGGTTAAGATGAGCATAATTCGGATCACCGAACTTAGTCTGTAATAAAAATGGCTTACCAGCCGCAATCTCCCCAGCTTGCCGGATCTCCTCACGGGCCGCTCTAGATTCGGACCGCGCTTCTTTCGCCTCTCGCAAGACCTTGTCAAGCTCAGCCGCTTTGGCTTTATTCTCCTTCTCTAGAAATTCACAGCGGCTGGTAGCATTTTTTAGTTCGAGCGCCATCGAGGATATTTTCTCCTCGTCTTGGTGCCGAGTAGCTTGTTCGGCCTTTAATTCGGCCGATGCCTTTTCGACAGCCGCATTACTAAACCGGGCCTGCTCCTTGGCCCGGGCTAGCTCCACCCAAAGAATCTCAATAGCGGCAGCACCATCTGCAGCCATGCATATTCCAGTATGCAACTTTCAACGTCAGGCTTATATTACAAAAAACGTATATGTAAGGATTGCTCCGAACACGTACCTTGCGACTCGTCAAGACGCCTGTTGATAAGCGCGATATCAGTATCTGCCTCATCAATCTTGTGTTGGAAATCCGCAAGCTCTACAGTCCGGACGGTTTCCGGGGAGGTCACAGCCTGTGTTCCAATTAATCATATTACTTCCTGGGCATATCTTTTGATCCTCTGATCGCCTCCCTCGGGAAGCCAATCAGAGTCTCAGGGGCTACTATCTATACACAGGTGTATTCTTGAATAAAACACAATCGAACATATTACGATACAAACCTCGAAGCCTCTTAGCAGGCCCGCGAAGGCCTCATTCAATACGCTTTTCGCGGCCAGGACCTTTTCTACCACTGTGCCCATCAAGGTACGATGTTCCTCTGAGACGGCGCCTGTCGCAGCATGTTTGTCAATATATCCGGCGCCTCTGGGTCTCCACAGACTGCTGAAGGAGTACGACCTCCCTTTGAAGGAATCTGTTTATTCGTATCCGGCTGTAGACTAGAATGTTCGGGGCCTTTATTGTTGGTCCCCGGACCCTGGGCCACCGAAGTATCACCTTCGGGTTGTGTCGGGGATATACCCCGCGGTACGACCCGACCGGTGTTATAACCCGGTTGGGACCTGGTAAACCGGCAGGTGTTAAGTCAGATGATAACCCAGCAAGTGTTAAGTCAGATGATAAGCCGGCAGGTGTAAGTCAGATGATAACCCGACAGGTGTTAAGTCAGATGATTACCCGGCAGATGTTAAGTCAGATCATAAACCGACAGGAAGTCATAACCCGGCAGACCATTATAAACCGGCGGACCATCATAAACTGGTAGACAGTCATAACCCGGCAGACAATGATAACTGGTTGACAGTCATAACCCGGCAGATAGAGTCGCTTGGGGTTATGAAGCCCGAGACGTTATGAAGCCCAAGACGTTAAGAAGCCCATGAAGAGAAGTCAAAATAGTTTAACTCTTAATCCGAGTTGGACTCTACATGTAACCCGCCCCTTCAACTTACATAAGGAGGGGCAGGGCACCCCAAGATGGGGAGAGGAATAATCTTAAGGGTTAAACACAACTAGGAGAGCCGGTTTACGGCGGCTCCCTCGTTATGATAATGAGACCTAGCCACAAACAACATATAGGGTTGTTACCGGATGATGTTTACCGGAACCCGAAGCTGTCTAAATCCTTGTCTTGTGTTGCGTCTCTCGATTCCACTCAACCCCTCTCAAACTACCACATAGATGCGTTGGCCTCACAACGAAGTCCTCACACTAGGACATCTGCCGTGACAATTCCACGACAGTTGGCGCCCACCGTGGGGCCCGCGCACGGTGGTGTTAAGTTCTTGGAGGGATCTCTCGCAGGGATTGAGAAGTCTGCAAATTTTTCGGGTGAAGAGGAATCAGTTTGGAAGGATCTGTGTCAGATTCAAATTTATCAGTTTGATTTTGCCATCTTCGAGATTTAAGGTCTTAAGAGAAAATTATGGTTACGCATGGATAAATGTGACCCGGCGATCCTTCAAATCCGGAGACATTGGTTCTATGCTACAGTCAACAAACGAAACATCAATTAGATGACTCGGTTATTGAGAGAAGACCCGGCTGACTACTATTCGCCGAGAATATGGTATCATGGAGGGTCAAACCAGCTACGACCCGGAAGTGGATCTTTATACGGACTCATAAAGCACCGTTGACCCGCTTTGACTAATGTTCGGCTCACTTTTGTTCTCTACCTTCGCCCGCACCGCCGATCCATCATGGGGGATCCGCCGCGCCGTCCCAAGCTGACCGCCTGCCCGAGTCGCCGTCGCCTCCGAGTTGAACCGCCGGAGCCGCTGCTGATTCCATTCTATTACAAGTCGCCGGTCTACCTCCGTGAGCTGTCATTCACCTCACTTCGATGCGCCCTGCTCACTTCGGATTAAACCGGCCTCTCAAGCCGCTGATGCACGTTGACTCGCCTCGCGGGTCCTCCTCCGCGCCGGCCGCGTTAAACCGGCCACGGCCGCCGTTCTCTACTTTTTGCGCATCACGCTGCGCTCGCCTCCGCGATGCTTGGTTCGCTCCGAACCGCTCGCCGCTATGCCGCATCCCCGCTGCTCAACCACACTGGTCAAACCGCCCCCACTGGGACCGTAACCCGACATCGAGTCACGGCTGCGCTGGACAGGCTCTGCCTCAGTCGCGCCCCGCCTTGATTGCGCTCGCGAGCCGGCCTGTATCCGCCGCGCACGACCCGGCCTGCCTTGCCTATGTCGATTGCCGCGGCTGATCTCTGCGCCCGCGCGCCTGAGTCGCCCCCCTCTGGATGAAAGAACCTGAAGAAAGAACCTGATTTTCGCAGTACAAGTCTGAGATGATGTGCATGAAGTCTGTTTGGCGGTTACAATATTTGGAGGGGATTAACCATCGTTGTTGCATGCTACTTCCACGTCAAAACAGTCTAAAGGAAAAGAAGCGATCTGCCAGGTTGAAGTATTATTTAACAAAGAACTGTTAAGTACGTGATTTGGAAAGTGCTACTTGAGTACGATATCACATGAGCAACCGTGAGATGGTTTTGTTAAGCCACCATGATTTGGAATACAATGTGGATTAACCAAAATTGCCATGATCTGGAGGAGAATGGTGTGACCCGCCTCACTGATTCACCGGCGCGACGGCTGATCTCCGCAGCTGCCATTTCCTTTGCTGCTGCTCCTCGGGCATGTGAGTGCGCACAGCCATCCGGCTCGTCTTTGCTGCCACCTGCTCAAGCCACCACTGCTGAATCGCCGAACTTGCAGCTGCCGTTTCCTTTGCCGTGAAGCTGCTCAAAACCCCGCCTCTGTTGCCATCTAAACCACCGTATTGAGCCGCCACAGAGTTGAGCCGGCCCTGCCATCACAAGTCGCTGCCGCGCCCTCAGCCCGTCTGCGCCGAGTGACCAGCCTACGCGGCTCGCACCGACGAAACGTTTCTTGCTGCTCCCGAGTTGCAGCGCTACTTGAGCGCCTTCAAACCGCCCCTGCTGTGAGGTCGTCCTGTGTAAGTCTCTGCCGACTCACCACTGCAGGCTCGCAGATGTGTCGAGTCACCTGCGCCGTGTGGCCGTAACCGCGCCTTTGACTCCCCGACCAGCCATGATGGAAGTCTGTGGCATGGAAGTGAAGCTAGGTGCCCCGGATGAAACAGAGAAAGAACGGATCAACATATTAGTATCTGTCAAAATTGATGATCAGAAGATGATTATTTGAACCCTGTTGGCTGAAAAATTGCTTTCAGATTGAGCTATCACACAGGTCAAAAGGCTGCCGGGTTGTTTTTGTACGGTTATTATAAGATCCCCATGCCTATCAGCGAATAAAGAAAAGAAAGAAAAGAAAAAAATAAAGAAAAGAAAGAAGAGAACAGTCGTGGGGAACAAGGCTGCAGAAACAGTTACGAGGCGAACAGGGACGTGTCCGCTTAACCGCGGCCTCCCCTTGCTCTGACTCTGTCGGCCTCGATGAACCGCCCTTCCTCAACAGCCAAGCCGCCTCCGATCAACCTGAGACGCCCATGCTGGTCTGCCTCCGAGCCGCGATAAACCGTTCTCATCAGCATGCTTCACCAAGTCGTCGTTGCCGATCTTCATTGTTATCAACACCAACCCGGCGTCTGCATCAAGCTGACTTTGAGCCGCCTCTGCCCAAATTGAGCTGCCCAGCCGGTTCTGCCGTACCATGTCACCATGAGTAAAATTTTGGCCCATGCAAGGGATCATCTGTCGCTGGACGAATCAGGTGATATCCCTTTAAATATATTCAATTGACACATATTGTTTTCCAAAGAGCAATTATTCTCGTTCGCAATATATTTTTGCAGGACTATGATTTATTATAAAGGTGGTGCCATGTTGTGCCTATGAAGTATGCGTTAGCATCACCATGCACTGGCATCCGCGCCTACTTGCTATTGAACGGGTGTGTGCAAGCCGCCGCCCGTGCAGCTCGATCCACATCAACTTGCTCGGACCGCGCCCGTGATTGACTTACCGTCCGCGCGGCATACCGCGCATGCGATTGACTCGCCCGTCTGCAGCGATTTACAACATCGCGGGCGATTCATTTGTCTGCTCCTACGGTCGACTCACCCATGATTGATTTTAGTGATCATCAACTCCGCAGTGAATAGTTTCCGGCCTAACATAACAGGTGAAATCCATCCGGCATGTTTTATATTGCTTTCTTTAAAAGAGCAATTACTCCGACTTGCAAAGTTATCTAATGTAGGACCCTAAACCGCTATATTGGTGCAAATTTAAAGGTCGTCAGAAAATTTCTGGCTTAAAGAGAAGGATTCCGGTTCAAGGTAAACCTGTCTCCCACAAAGCTTTGAAGCTCTTAATATCCGGTTAAAAAATTCTGGTTCAAAAAAGAATTCATCTCTCGCAAGTTCGAGTTCTCAGGAAAAATTAAAGATTGCCAAAGAGCACTTTCTGCCACGATGCGCGGTTCAAACATGGGCATCCTACCTTATTGGTTTATCATATTATTGATCACATGGGGGCTTCCTGCTCATTGAGCATAGCTATGAATACCCTCTTGATCCGGCTATCAAGCCAATATTATCAATATTATTGTAAGAGCACAACTCTGGTTACTTCGGTAATCCGGCTATCAAACCAATATTATCATAAGGGGCCAAAGAGAGTCTGCTGCACAGCACAGCTCAAACATGGGTATCCCTTGAGCACATCTCACAATATCACTTGGGGGCTATGTCGTATCACACCTCTTGATAGGCATAAGGGCTCCAGGGAAATCACTTGGGGGCTTGGTCGTATCCGAACCATAGCTACACCTCTTGATAGGCATAAGGCCACCAGGGAAATCACTTGGGGGCTATGGGTTCGAACCATAGTTACACCTCTTGATAGGCATAAGGGCACCAAGGAAATCACTTGGGGCTTGGTCGTATTCAAACCATAGCTACACCTCTTGATAGGCATAAGGCCACCAGGGAAATCACTTGGGGGCTTGGTCGTATTCGAACCATAGCTACACCTCTTGATCGGCGCAATGCCACCAGGGAAATCACTTGGCAGGTGTTAAGTCAGATGATAACCCGACAGGTGTTAAGTCAGATGATAACCCGATGGGTGTTAAGTCAGATGATAACCTGGCAGATGTTAAGTCAGATCATAAACCGGCAGGAAGTCATAACCCGGCAGACCATCATAAATCGGCAGACCATCATAAACCGGCAAACAGTCATAACCTGACAGACAGTGATAACTGGTTGACAGTCATAACCCGGCAGACAGTGATAACTGGTTGACATTCATAACCCGGCAGATAGAGTCGCTTGGGGTTATGAAGCCCGAGACGTTATGAAGCCCAAGACGTTAAGAAGCCCATGAAGAGAAGTCAAAATAGTTTAAGTCTTAATCCGAATTGGACTCTACATGTAACTAGCCCCTTCAACTTATATAAGGAGGGGTAGGGCACCCCAAGAAGGGGAGAGGAATAATCTTAAGGGTTAAACACAACTAGGAGAGCCGGTTTACGGCGACTCCCTCATGATGATAATGAGACCTAGCCACGAACAGCATGTAGGGTTGTTACCGGATGATGTTTCCCGGGGCCCGAAGCTGTCTAAATCCTTGTCTTGTGTTGCGTCTCTCGATCCCACTCAACCCCTCTTAATCTACCACATAGATGCGTTGGCCTCACGACTAAGTCCTCACACTAGGACATCTGCCGTGACAATTCCACGACAGGTTGTGTCTTCATCATCCCTCACACCACTTGTTGATCGGGAGAGAGCCTCCGCGACGACACCTCGAAGTCGTCCGCCCTGTTGGGCGAGGAGATTGGTGGATGCATCTCGCCTTCCATCATCTCCGGCAGAAGATCCCCTGAGGAAGAGGATTGTTGAAGAAGACTGCGTGCCGAACTGCAAAAAAACATATATTCTAGACGTTACAAGAAAGTGGCGGGACGTATTTAAAACACCCTTGTTCACTTATGATTTGGCCTGAGGCTTGTCCTCGTCATGGGACTACGCGATGACGTTGTCCTCCAAGCCCGAGCCACCCGACGAAGGCATCTTGCCTCGTTTAGGAGCCTTTTCCTCCCAATCTTCGGAGGCGCCCTTTTCTTCCCATGGGGGGAAGAGACGTTGACTTCCCCGTCATTTTTGTCTTCGGACAATGGGAGCTTGTCTGGCACACCTTCAGGATGGGGGCCATCTTTGGTCCTCTCTGCCTTGCCCTCCTTCACAGGCATCTGGTACAGTGCCGGGGCTAGCATCCTTGTTAATACAGGATCCGCTGAACCTTCGGGAAGGGGAGCCGGACACCTAATCAACTCCGCTTTCTTTATCCAGCCCTGGAAGGAGATAGTTTGCTCAGTAATGTATTATGACATACTTAAAAAAGGGTGTTCGGAAGTCAAGTGCCTACTGGGGTATTTGGACGGTTACAGTCGAGCCCTGTGTCCTCAGTAGTGTCCGGCCAATGTTTTCGTTTTCCGAAAAACAACTTCCACATCCCTTTGTGTGTAATGCCGAAGAAGTGTTGGAGGGTTCGTGGTCCTTCTGTATTGAACTCTCACATACGGAGAGGCCTATGTTGGCATGGTAGGATTCGCCGAATCAGCATTACTTGAATCACGCTGACAAGATCGATATCCCTCTCGAGGAGGGTTTGGATGCGGCTTTGTAGAGTCCACACTTCATCAACTGATCCCCAATCCAGCCCCTTGTTGGCCCATGATGCAAGCTGTAACGGTGGGCCAGGGCGAAACATGGGTGCAGCTACCCACTTGGTGCTGCGGGGCTCCGTAACGTAAAACCACTCTCGCTGCCATTGATTGGAAGTTTCGGTAAAAGAGCCTTTTGGCCAAGGAGTGTTGGTGAGCTGGCTGACTACAGCACTGCCGCACTCCACCTGTTCCCCGTCGACTACCTTTGGTTTCACACTGAAGGTCTTGAGCCATAAGCCAAAGAGTGGGGGGATTCGGAGGAAGGCCTCGCACGTAATGATGAACGCCGAGACATGGAGGAAATACTCTGAGGCTAGATCATGAAAATCTAGTCCATAATAGAACATTAGCCCCCGAACGAAGGGATCAAGAGAGAGCCCTAGCCCTCGAAGAAAATGTGAGATGAATACGACCCTCTTGTCATATCTGGGGGTCGGGATAACCTGCCCTTGAGCAGGAAGCCTATGGTGGATTTCCGCGGTCAGGTATCTGGCCGCTCGAAGCTTCGCAATGTCCTACTCTGTAACAGAGGAAGCCAGCCATCGGCCTTGAGGGCTGGGTCCGGACATAATGGGGAAGCTCGGAGCAACGAAGTCGAAACCTTGGGTGCTAGAACTCGAGGTTGGAGAGGCTGAGGAGAAGTTTGGCGTCAAAAAGGACGGCCCTTGGTTCCTTTATAAAGGCAGCAGGAATTAAACGCCTCCTCTTGAGCCTGAAAGCCTGCCTATTCCTAAGGGATCTTTCCAACAAAACGGTTGGGTTACCCACGCTCGTGTTAATGAGAATCCCGCAATAAGGGGACACGATCTCTGTTTCGACAGAGCGTGCCAATAGCAACTGCGCCTCTAAACGTGGAACGGCGAGATAGGAAACGGCTCGAAAAACCGGGCGAGCGTGACGTCACGTTATAAAAATTGTCATCAGATTGGACTCGGGGAATATTATATTCTCTCCGCGGTTGTGTGTGGTGTTGTCTTACAGGTCCGGACACGTTCAAATACGTCCGAAGACTATCTTGGAGTTCGGAGGAAGGAACCCGCCTTGCAATGCCGAAGACAGATCTACGCGCGAGATACGTTGTCATTGAAGCCAGGTTCAAGGGCTACTGAGGGAGTCCTGGACTAAGGGGTCCTCGGGTGTCCGACCTGTTAGCCATGGGCCGGACTGATGGGCTGTGAATATACAAAGACCGAAGACTGCACCCATGTCCGGATGGGACTCTCCTTGGCGTGGAAGGCAAGCTTGGCGACCAAATATGTAGATTCCTTTCTTTGTAACCGACCTTGTGTAACCCTAGATCCTCCCGGTGTCTATATAAACCGGAGGACTTAGTCCGGAGGGAGATAGACATTATCATAACCATACAAACTAGGCCTCTAGGGTTTAGCCATTACGATCTCGTGGTAGATCAACTCTTGTAATAATCATATTCATCAAGATCAATCAAGCAGGATGTATGGTATTACCTCCATAGAGAGGGCCCGAACCTGGGTAAAACATTGTGTCCCCTGTCTCCTGTTACCATCGACCTTAGACGCACAGTTCGGGACCCCCTACCCGAGATCCGCCGGTTTTGACACCGACAATGATCTCTCACTAAATTTCAAGGTACAAGTGTTCTCCCTGAGTATGCACCGTTGCTACAATTCGTCGTGCCGAGACACCACATGATGATCAGGTGTGATAAGCTCTACGTTCACATACAACGGGTGCAAGCTACTTTTGCACAAACTCGGGTTAAACTTGACGAGCCTAGCATATGCAGATATGGCCTCGGAACACTGAGACCAAAAGGTCGAGCATGAATCATATAGTAGATATGATCAACATAGTGATGTTCACCATTGAAAACTACTCCATCTCACGTGATGATCGGACATGGTTTAGTTTATATGGATCACGTGATCACTTAGATGATTAAAGGGATGTCTATCTAAGTGGTAGTTCTTAAGTAATATGATTAATTGAACTTAAATTTATCATGAACTTAGTCCTGATAGTATTTGCATATCTATGTTGTAGATCAATGGCTCGCATATAGCTTCCCCGTTTTAGTTATGATATGTTCCTAGAGAAAACTATGTTGAAAGATGCTAGTAGCAATGATGCGGACTAGCTCCGTGATCTGATGATTATCCTCATTGCTGCACAGAAGAATTATGTCCTTGATGCACTACTAGGTGATGAACTTTTTGCAGGAACAGATGCAGACGTTATGAACGTTTGACAAGCTCGGTATGATGACTACTTGATAGTTTAGTGCGCCATACTTTACGGCTTAGAACCAGGACTTCAAAAATATTTTGAACGCCACGTAGCATATGAGATGTTCCAAGAGCTGAAATTGGTATTTCAAACTCATGCCCGTGTTAAGAGGTATGAGACTTTTGACAAGTACTTTGCCTATAAGATGGAGGAGAATAGCTCAGCTAGTGAGCATGTGCTCAGAATGTCTGAGTACTACAATCACTTGAAACAAGTGGGAGTTAATCTTCCAGATAAGATAGTGATTGACAGAGTTCTCTAGTCACTATCACCAAGTTACTAGAACTTCGTGACGAACTATAATATGCAAGGGATAACAGAAATGATTCCCAAGCTCTCCGTGATGCTAAAATTGGCGAAGGAAGAAATCAATAAAAAGCATCAAGTGTTGATGGTTGACAAGACCACTAGTTTCAAGTAAAAGGGTAAGGGAAAGAAAGGGAACTTCAAGAAGAATGGCAAGCAAGTTGCCACTCCCGTGAAAAGGCCCAGAGCCAGACCTAAGGTTGAAACTGGGTGCTTCTACTGCAAAGGGAATGGTCATTGGAAGCGGAACTACCCCAAATACTTGGCGGATAAAAAGGATGGCAAAGTGAACAAAAGTATATTTGATATACATGTTATTGATGTGTACTTTACTAGTGTTCATAGTAAACCCCAAGGTATTTGATACCATTTATTTGCTAAGATTAGTAACTCGAAACATGAGTTGCAAAATGAACAGAGACTAGTTAAGGGCAAGGTGACGATGTGTGTTGGAAATGATTCCAAGGTTGATAAGATCACCATCGCACACTCCTTTTACCTTCGGGATTAGTGTTGAGCCTAAAATAAATGTTATTTGGTGTTTGCGTTGACCATGAATATGATTGGATCATGTTTATTGCAATAAGGTTCTTCATGTAAGTCGAAGAATAATTGTTGTTGTGTTTACATGAATAAAACCTTCTATGGTCATACACTTAATATAAATGGTTTATTGAATCTCAATCGTAGTGATACACATATTTTTGATGCCAAAAGATGCAAAGTTGATAATGATAGTGCAACATACTTGTGACACTGCCGTTTAGGTCATATTGGTGTAAAGCGCATGAAGAAACTCAATGCGGATGAACTTTTGGAATCACTTGATTATGAATCATTTGATGCTTGTGAACCATGCCTCATGGGCAAGATGACTAAGACTCCGTTCTCCGGAACAATGGAGCGAGCCACTGACTTATTGGAAATAATACACACCGATGTATGCGGTCCGATGTGGATGTGTTGAGGCTCGCAGCGGGTATCGTTATTTTCTGGCCTTCACAGATGATTTGAGCAGATATGAGTATATCTACTTAATGAAACACAAGTCTGAAACGTTTGAAAAGTTCAAAGAATTTCATAGTGAAGTGGAGAATCATCGTAACAAGAAAATAAAGTTTCTACGATCTGATCGTGGAGAAAAAATATTTGAGTTACGAGTTTGGCATTCAGTTGAAACAATGTCGAATAGTTTCGCAACTCACGCCACCTGGAACACCATAGCGTAATGGTGTGTCCGAATGTCATAACCATACTTTATTAGATATGGTGCGATCTATGATGTCTCTTACCGATTTACCACTATCGTTTTGGGATTATGCATTAGAGACAGATGCATTCACGTTAAATAGGCCATCGTCTAAAATCCGTTGAGATGACACAGTATGAACTATGGTTTAGCAAGAAACCTAAGCTGTCGTTTCTTAAAGTTTGGGGCTGCGATACTTATGTGAAAAAATTTCAGCCTGATACGCTCAAACCCAAATCGGAGAAATGCGTCTTCATAGGATACCCAAAAGAAACTGTTGGGTACACCTTCTGTCACAGATCTGAAGGCAAGATCTTTGTTGCTAAGAGTGGATCCTTTCTAGAGAAGGAGTTTCTCTCGAAAGAAGTGAGTGGGAGGAAAGTAGAACTTTATGAGGTAATTGTACCTTCTCCCAAATTGGAAAGTATTTCATCACAGAAATCAGTTGCAGTGATGCCTACACCAATTAGTGACGAAGTTAATGATGATGATCATGAAAATTCAGATCAAGTTACTACCGAACCTCGTAGGTCAACCAGAGTATGTTCCGCACCAGAGTGGTGTGGTAATCCTGTTCTGGAAGTCATGTTACTAGACCATGATGAACCTACGAACTATGAAGAAGCGATGATGAGCTCAGATTCTGCAAAATGGCTTAAGGCCATGAAATCTGAGATGGGAACCATGTATGAGAACAAAGTATGGACTTTGATTGACTTGCCCGATGATCGGTGAGCAATTCGGAATAAATGGATCTTCAAGAGGAAGACGGATGTTGATAGTAGTGTTGCTATCTACAAAGCTCGAATTGTCGCAAAAGGTTTTTGACAAGTTCAAGGTGTTGATTACGATGAGATTTTCTCACTCGTATTGATGCTTAAAAGTCTGTCCGAATCATGTTAGCAGTTCCCGCATTTTATGAAATCTGGCAAATGGATATCAAAACTACATTCCTTAATGGATTTATTAAAAAAGAGTTGTATATAATGCAACCATAAGGTTTTGTCAATCCTAAAGGTGATAACAAAGTGTGCAAGCTCCAACGATCCATCTATGGACTGGTGCAAGCATATCGGAGTTGGAATATACGCTTTGATGAGTTGATCAAAGCATATAGTTTTATACAGACTTGCGGTGAAGCCTGTATTTACAAGAAAGTGAGTGGGAGCACTACAACCTTTCTGATAAGTATATGTGAATGACATATTGTTGATCGAAAATGATGTAGAATTTTCTGAAAAGCATAAAGGAAAATTTGAAAGGAGTTTTTCAAAGAAAGAATTACCTGTAAAGCTACTTACATATTGGGCATCAAGATCTATAAATATAGATCAAGACGCTTGATAAGATTTTCGATGAGTACATACCTTGATAAGATTTTGAAGGAGTTCAAAATGGATCAGTCAAAAGAAGGAGTTCTTGCCTAAGTTGTAAGGTGTGAAATTGAGTAAAGACTCAAAACCCAGCCACGACAGAAAAAAATAGAAAGAGAATGAAAAGTCATTCCTTATGCCTCAGTCATAGGTTCTATAAAGTATACTATGCTGTGTACCAGACCTATTGTATACCTTAGCATGATTTTGGCAAGGGAGTACAATAGTTATCTAGGAGTAGATCACTGGACAATGGTCAAAATTATCCTTAGAGGACTAAGGAAATATTTCTCGGTTATGGAGGTGATAAAAGAGTTCGTCGTAAAGAGTTACGTCGATGCAAGCTTTTTACACCGATCTAGATGACTCTAAGTCTCGATCTAGATACATATTAAAAGTGGGAGCAATTAGTTAGAGTAGCTCCATGCAAAGTATTGTAGACATAGAAATTTTTAAAATACATACGGATCTGAATGTTGCAGACCCATAGACTAAACTTCTCTCACAAGCAAAACATGATCACTCTTTGGGTGTTAATCACATAACAATATGAACTGGATTATTGACTCTAGTAAACCTTTTGGGTATTAGTCACATGAAGATGTGAACTAATCACATAAAGATGTGAACTATTGGTGTGAGATCACATGACGATGTGAACTAGATTATTGACTCTAGTGCAAGTGGGAGACTGAAGGAAATATGCCCTAGAGGCAATAATAAAGTTGTTATTTATATTTCCTTATATCATGATAAATGTTTATTATTCATGATAGAATTGTATTAACTGGAAACTTAGTAAATGTGTGAATACATAGACAAACAGAGTGTCCCTAGTATGCCTCTACTTGACTAGCTCGTTAATCAAAGATGGTTAAGTTTCCTAGCCATGGACATGTGTTGTCATTTGATGAACAGGATCACATCATTAGAGAATGATGTGATGGACTAGACCCATCCGTTAGCTTAGCACTATGATCATTTAGTTTGTTGCTATTGCTTTCTTCATGACTTATACATGTTACTATGACTATGATATTATGCAACTCCCGAATACTGGAGGAACACTTAGTGTGCTATCAAACGTCACAACGTAACTGGGTGATTATAAAGATGCTCTACAGGTGTCTCCGATGGTGTTTGTTGAGTTGGCATAGATTGAGATTAGGATTTGTCACTCTGATTGTCGGAGAGGTATCTCTGGGTCCTCTTGGTAATGCACATCACTATAGGCCTTGCAAGCAATGTGAATAATGAGTTAGTTACGGGATGTTGCATTAAGGAACGAGTAAAGAGACTTGCCGGTAACGAGATTGAACTAGGTATTGAGATACCGACGATCGAATCTCGGGCAAGTAACGTACCGATGACAAAGGGAACTCCGTATGTTGTTATCCAGTTTGACTAATAAAGATCTTCGTAGAATATGTAGGAACCAATATGAGCATCCAGGTTCCCCTATTGGTTATTGACCGAAAGTGAGTCTCGGTCATGTCTACATAGTTCAGGAACCTGTAGGGTCCGCACGCTTAATGTTCGATGACGATTTGTATTATGAGTTATGTGATTTGATGTACCAAAGGTTGTTCGGAGTCCCGGATGAGATCACGGACATGACGAGGAGTCTTGAAATGGCCAAGATGTAAATACCAATATATTGGAAGGCTATATTCGGACATCGGAAAGGTTTCGAGTGATTCGGGTATTTTTCGGAGTACCAGAGAGTTACGGAAATTCGACGGGGAAAGTATTGGGCCTTCATGGGCCTTAGTGGAAATGAGAGAAGGGCCACAAGGGGAGGCCGTGCACCCCCCAATGGGCTGGTCCGAATTGGACTAGGGAGGGGGCGGCTCCCCCCTATTTCCTTCTCCCTCTCCTCTCCATCCTTCTTCTCCTACTTGGACTAGGAAAGGGGGGAAACCTACTCCTACTAGGAGTAGGAATTCCCCCCTTGGGTGCGCCCCTTCAGGCCGGCCCTCCTCCTCCTCCCCTCCTTTATATACGGGGGAGGGGGCACCCCATAGACACACAAGTTGACAGTTGTCTTAGCCGTGTGCGGTGCCCCCCTCCACAGATTTCCACCTCGATTATATCGTTGTAGTGCTTACACGAAGCCCTGCGTCGGTACCTTCATCATCACCGTCATCACACCGTCGTGCTGAAGAAACTCTCCCTCGGCCTCAACTGGATCAAGAGTATGAAGGATATCGCCGAGCTGAAGGTGTGCAGATCGCGGAGGTGTCATGCGTTCGGTACTTGATCGGTTGGATCGCGAAGACATTCGACTACATCAACCGCGTTACTTAACGCTTCCGCTTTCGGTCTATCAGGGTACGTGGACACACTCTCTCCTCTCATTGCTATGCATCTCCTAGATAGATCTTTGCGTGATCGTACGAAAATTTTGAAATAATGCGTTCCCCAACACCGGGGCAAGGCATTGCTATAGGTGGCGTGGTGGTGACGCAACACTCGTGACCGCGACCATCCGCGGCATAGCTGCTGATGGCGACGGAGTGCACACTTCCTCGCGCAGCCACCGGTGGTTGCTTCCCATCTCTGGATTGTCCCGACACGGTCGCAAGCAGCGCGGCGACACCCTTCATTACTACCCCTTCAAGCATCCGCAGCTGCAACGAGTGCCCTCCGGTGAATAGCAGCGGCGACGCCGGCGGTTACATTTCTTCTCATCTTGGCGTCCTCTGGATCCGCCATCACCGATGCTGCGCGCTTCCCTTCTGTGACCTCTCGGTGTTATCTGATCCCCGATGCTGTCTCCGTCCATGAAACCTCCTCCTCGACCCCTTGTGTTTCCCTCTCGCACGACTTCTCGTCAAGCCCTTCTTCTGTGCCATAATGCCGCTTGGTTGAATCTCCAACTCAATTGCAAATCGAAATTGCCGACCCAGGCAATCTCGCCAGAACAGTGTCTAGCTCGCCGTGCTCCACTGACTGTAAGCACCTTGACCTCTGCTTTCTATATACACTTGCAATATTTGAGGGTTCACGAATGGAATCGCGGGATGCCTTTTTGGATGCTTAGATTCTTGATGTGTGTTCTATAGTTTCCTTGACCCATGGTCTGGGAGCAGGAAGACAAGGGGCCAATGTGTGCTTTCTTACTTTATAAGAGACAGTCTGGTGCAGAAAGATGCCAGTGCGGAGCGAAGGTTCTATTTTCATGGGCTTGCTTGGCTACTGAGAAGATGGGCATTTATTCAGTGGCGTTGCCGATTTGCTGAATATGTTTCGAGTTGGACACTTTCAGTATGTACATGATACAGTTAGGTAAGAGAGTAACCTCAGTTTTTGGCTTAGGTGTAGACTAGCCATTATGTCATACTCTTATTTGGGTTCGAGTTCTGGAAATGATGTGACAAAAAATTAAGTAGTTGTATATTGACTTAATTGGCAGAGTACAATGTGGTAGATTCATGCTTTAGGGACTTGGGTTAGGAGATGATTTACGAATTTGATTAGGAATGGTCTAAGATTTTGATAGGAAGAAGTGATGTTTCTGTATGTTTGAAAGAAGAGAGCGGGTTCTCAACTACAGAAAGATTTCTGGGAGATGTTGGTTGTTTTAGGTAATGCACAGTCCGTGTGTAGTATGAGAATTAAAAATATGAGATGAGCTCTTGTCTGATTAAAAACATCAATGTTACACATTTGTTTCTCCGAGTCCTGCTAAAGAAACACATGTACATTTCGATTTACCTTGAGCTACCTCTGCGCATTGTATATGTTCACCAGTGCGAATTTAGCCTCGGCCAACTCATCACAAAATTGGCATTGCCTTTCCAGAAGCCAACTGCACCCTGTACAAAAGGTTTTGTTACCTTAACATACTGGAATGCAATCATAGCAGTTAGTTAAGTATAATCAGGCAAGAAGATGATTGTCTAGAAACAGATTTGGTACACGTTTTAAATCTGAATCCACAAAATCAGAGAGGAGTCAGGTGCGTGCCTGCTACATATTTAGATGTTTGCGTAGCCAAGAAATCAGATGTACTATGTGCACTTTAGTGATGGCTTAGTTATTCTACTTCTTTTGGCTAAATGTCCATTAGTAATACTTTCATTGCTCATGTGTTCTCCCCATGGGCATACCTACCCATGACAATCTATAAAAAACTTAGCGGCCTCTTCAACGCATCTGTCAAGTTCAACATCGGGAATGGAGAAAGGATTAAGTTCTAGTTAAAGCCTTGACTCAATGGGGTGGCTCTGAGTTGCTCGGCACCTGACCTGTTTGCTTGCTGCACTCGCAAGAATCTCATTGTGGCTCAAGCCCTGCATGATGGCCATTGGATCAGAAACCTGCGTCACCCTCTTGTGCCAACAACCATTGTCCAATTCACAAGGCTCTAGGAGATGGTTGTCGATGTGCGTCTGCTGTAGGGAACTACAGACTCGGTGATTTGGAGATGGACGCCGAGCGGTGCTTACTCTTCAGCCACTGCATATGTCGTGCAATTCGAGGGGCGCACATGCCTCGCCGGCCAACAACACATTTGGGCAGCGGATGCTTCACTAAAATACAGAATTCTTGCTTGGCTAGCGATCCTGGGAAAATGCCTTATAGCGGACAACCTACAGAAGAGAAGATGGCCACACGACCCAATTTGCTGTCTTTACCGGGCAGCGGACGAGTGTGTCGATCACCTCCTGGCACGCTGCTCCTTTACTCAAGAACTATGGAGTCTGATGCTGAACCATTGCAACCTTCCCACAACACTAGTGCGGACAGGGGCATCCTCCAGCCTTGCTGACTGGTGGGAGTCCAACGTGGTAAGCGTTAATCTGCCCCAACCCAAGGGGATGGGGTGGTCTTGCGGTGGCCATATGGTGGTTCACTTGGCGCGAGAAGAATGCCCGGATTTTCCAAAACAAGGTGTCCACTATCAGTGGAGTGTTCAACTCGATGATGGATGAGATCATGCTATGGAACCAGGTTGGGCGTCACAGGATTCAGCAGATTCTGGATAGACCACGTGAGCCGGACTGACTTGGGCACTGATGTATAGTTGTTGTGATGCGGCCTGGCACTTGCGCAGGCCACAATACATGTAACACCCTTCTTCCTATAATCGAAAAGAAAAGTTGCTCTGCCAGTGTTTCGTCAAAAAATGTGTCCTTCCCAATAATATTAACACTTTTGCTTCGGTACACCCCCCTAAACACAACAAGGGCTGAGATTGCTCAATACCCATTCGTAATCAGGGGCATGATGGCCATATTATGAAAAAGAAGCCACCCTGCCGCCCGCCCCACCCGCGTCTTATACGTAGACGAATACATTCGTACAGAAACAAGAAGTGCAGGGCTCACATGAAAAAAAATGCAGGCTCGCTTAGGCCTCCGTGACTGGCCTGCCCGACCCGTTTTCGTCTGCGCCGCTGCCCATGTTGCCGCGCTACACGGACTGCGCCGCTGCCCTGCCTGTCCCGCTTCGACCTGCGCCGCTGCCCCGGCTGCCGGGCTGCCCCGCCTGCGCCGCTGCCGCCGCTCCGCTGCCGCGACGTGCCGCTGACCCTTTGCCCCGTCGCCCCGCTGACCGCCGTCCTCCCACACCCCCGACGGGTCGCCTGTCCCGCCTAGAGAATGAGCGTGGGACGGTTTGTTCACCCGTTTCTGCTTCTACCCACAAGAACAAACCTTGGTATATCTTGGGAATGGAAAGTTTTGCATCTCATGGAGCATGGGATCCGGTAACCAGCAGGCGCCCCTGTCGCAGATCCAATTAGGGTCAAAGAAGAGGTGTCTCCTCCCCTGGCGCCTCTTCTCATGCAAGCAGAAACCACCCCGGCCGGCGCCTCTTCTCACGACGCACATACCCAACCCCAACCCAAACCCTAGATCGTTTCTGCCGGCGGCGCAACTCTAACCGGCGCGATGCTTCGCGGGCACGGCTATTTCGCTCACTTCGCCGGTTCCGATGACTCTGACTCCGATGGCGGCGAAGACGGCGGCGGAAACCGCGGCGAGCCCATAGTGGTAGATCTGATTAGCAACGAGGAGTAGTTTGATTTATTTTAGTGTTTTTTACTTTTGAATGTAAAATTTCATCCAACGAACCATGTAAAATATCGTAATGAGTAATGGAATGTTCGAATAATTTTTCAGTTATTTATTAGTGTCGTGGATTGCATTGCAATTTGGTAGAAATATGTATGAAAGAACGAATGAGCAGTCGTTAAACAAGACGAAAACTTGCAAAAATTTGTTTTGTACAAATCGATCTTCATTGCCGAAATGGAAAGTTTTATATGCATTTGATGGACGAAAAAAAATGTTGTGTCACATGCAACCAATGTTTTAGTGTTTTTTCTTTGGGAAAATCTTAGGAAATCCATTGAGCGCCGGAAAAGGATGCAAATTGGCGTGCGTGCTGTCGATGTTGATGACAACGTGTGGAAAAAGTTTCGGGCCATTTGGCGGTGTTGAAAAAAAAAATACTCCTTCGGAACCCCCTCCGAAAGACCGAAACGGTGCTGGTTGCACATGGTCTACGTGATCGCATGCATGCAACTGCACCAGACTGTGCAGACATGTGGGTACGGGCAACGTAGGCCACCACGCAAGGTTGGAACGAAATCGGACACCAAACGAACGTTGCGTGACGTCTGGCCACTGTTTCAGGTCTTTTTCACTGGGAAAATTGTAGAAAATGCATCGACCATCGGAAAAATATGCAAATTGGTGTGTGTGATGCCGATGGTGATGCCAGCGTGTGGAAGAAGTTTAGGGCCGGTTGGCGGAGTCGAAAGAAAAACGTACTTGGAACCCCCTCCGGTAGACCGAAACCGTGCTGGTATCACATGGTGCACGTGATAGCATACATGCAAGTGCACCAAACTGTGCACACAAGTGCGCACGGCCAACGTAGGCCACCACGCAAGGTTGGAACGAAATCGGACACCAAACCAACGTTGCGTCACGTCCGGCCATTGTTTCGGGGCTTTTTCATCGGGAAATTTGTAGAAAATGCATGGACCGTCTAAATAATATGCAAATTGGCGTGCGTGATGCCGACGGTGTTGCCAGTGTGTGGAAAATTTTTGGGGCCAATTGGCGGAGTTGAAAAAGAAAAGTACTTCGGAACCACCTTCGGTAGACCAAAATGGTGCTGGTTGCACATGGTCTACGTGATCGCATGCATGCAACTGCACCAAACTATGCAGACATGTGGGCACGAGCAACGTAGGCCACCACGCAAGGTTTCAATGAAATCGGACACCAAACTAACGTTGTGTCATGTCCGGCCACTGTTTCAGGTCTTTTTCACCGGGGAATTCGTAGAAAATGCATCGACCATCAGAAAAATATGGAAATTGTCGTGCGTGATGCTGACGGTGATGCCATCATGTGGAAAAAGTTAGGGGCCAGTTGGCGGAGTTGAAAAAGAAAAGTACTTCGGAACCCCCTCCGGTAGACCGAAACCATGCGGGTTGCACATGGTGCACGTGATCGCATGCATGCAAGTGCACCAAACTATGCACACATGTGGGCATGGGCAACGTAGGCCACCATGCAAGGTTGGAACAAAATCGGACACCAAACGAACGTTGCGTCACATCCGGCCATTGTTTCAGATCTTTTTCACCGAGAAAATTGTAGAAAATGCATCGACCGTCGGAAAAATATGCAAATTGGCGTGCGTGATGCCGATGGTGATGCCAGCGTGTGGAAAAAGTTTGGGGCCGGTTGGCGGAGTCTAAAGAAAAACGTACTTGGAACCCCCTCCGGTAGACCGAAACCGTGCTGGTATCACATGGTGCACGTCATAGCATACATGCAAGTGCACCAAACTGTGCACACATGTGGGCACGGCCAACGTAGGCCACCACGCAAGGTTGGAACGAAATCGGACACCAAACCAACGTTGCGTCACGTCCGGCCATTGTTTCGGGGCTTTTTCATCGGGAAATTTGTAGAAAATGCATGGGCCATCGAAATAATATGCAAATTGGCGTGCGTGATGCCGACGGTGTTGCCAGCGTGTGGAAAACTTTTGGGTCCAGTTGGCTGTAGCGACCAGACCTCAAACGGTCCAATCTCTGTGCTCCGGTGTCATCCCTGGATCAGTAATGCTGACACCACACAGTACTTGAAGGATTTATAACAGAGTAGCAATCACACACTTATTACATCGAGTGTCTCAAAAGAGAACTTATTACAATCAATATGGCTTAAGGCCATCTAATAACGATAACAGCAGAAGGCTTGGAAGATAAGTGAGTCCATCAACTCCAACGGCATCACTGAGTATAGAACCACGACCTAAAGGCACCTTACTCGTCGTCTGAAAAGTCTGCAACATGAACGTTGCAGCCCGAAACGGGTCGGCACATGGAATATGCTGGCAAAGTAACACATAGAGAGCAACGAAAGAATAAGGCTATACTACTTGCATATTTGGCTGGTGGTAAGCTCTATGGTTACATTTTTGCGTAAAGCCAATTTTTCCCTACTGTAAAGGAATAAATTTTATTTAACTATCATGGTAGTTGTTCAACATTGAGAGTGTAGACACCCTCTCAATCCCAATTAAGTGAAGGAAATATGCCCTAGAGGCAATAATAAAGTTATTATTTATTTCCTTATATCATGATAAATGTTTATTATTCATGCTAGAATTGTATTAACCGGAAACATAATACATGTGTGAATACATAGACAAACAGAGTGTCACTAGTATGCCTCTACTTGACTAGCTCGTTAATCGAAGATGGTTATGTTTCCTAACCATAAACAAAAGAGTTGTTATTTGATTAACGGGATCACATCATTAGGAGAATGATGTGATTGACATGACCCATTCCATTAGCTTAGCACCCGATCGTTTAGTATGTTGCTATTGCTTTCTTCATGACTTATACATGTTCCTATCACTAGTAGAAAAGGGGGCTTTGGTCCAGGCCGGGTAAGCCCATTAGTCCCGGTTCAGTCCAGAACCGGGACAAATGGGTGCATTTATCCCGGTTCGTGCGGCTAAGGCATTAGTCCCGGTTCACCTGGGCCCTTTAGTCCCGGTTCGTGCCATGAACCGGGACTAAAGGGTGCGATGCCCATTGGTCCCGGTTGGTGGCACCAACCGGTACTAAAGGTTAGACCTTTAGTCCCGGTTGGTGCCACCAACCGGGACTAATGGGCTTTGAGGCATTAGTACCGGTTCATGGCATGAACCGGTACTAAAGGTCCCATTTTCAAACTCCCCCCCCCCCCCCCCCCCCGTGGACCGCCTTTTCAGTTTTAGAAAAAACAAAAGAAAATGATGGAAATGTCAATAAAAATAAAATAAAATAAGTTTCCCATGTGATACGTGGTCTAGTTGTTGGGAAAATTTACAAATATGAATTTCGACTTTATTTACAAAATCTCTCTGGAATTTGTAAAATGGGCATAACTCTTGCATACGAACTCGGATTAAAAAGTTTTTTATATGAAAAATCATCTACTCGAAAAGTTACATCCGATGGAGACAGCCTACGGAACGAGTAAAGAGACTTGCCGGTAACGAGATTGAACTAGGTATTAAGATACCGACGATCGAATCTCAGGCAAGTAATATACCGATGACAAAGGGAACAACGTATATTGTTATGCGGTCTGACCGATAAAGATCTTCGTAGAATATGTGGGAGCCAATATGAGCATCCAGGTTCTGCTATTGGTTATTGACTGGAGACGTGTCTCGGTCATGTCTACATTGTTCTCGAACCCGTAGGGTCCGCACGCTTAAGGTTTCAATGACAGTTATATTATGAGTTTATGAGTTTTGATGTACCGAAGGAGTTCGGATTCCTGGATGAGATCGGGGACATGACGAGGAGTCTCAAAATGGTTGAGACGTAAAGATCGATATATTGGACGACTATATTCGGACATCGGAAAGGTTCCGAGTGATTCGGGTATTTTTCGGAGTACCGGAGAGTTACGGGAATACGTATTGGGCCTTATTGGGCCATACGGGAAAGAAGAAAAAGGGCCTCAAGGGTGGGCGCACCCCTCCCCTTGGTCTGGTCCGAATTGGACTAGGGAAGGGGGGCGCCCCCTTCCTTCCTTCTCCTTTTCCCTTCCTCTTTTCCTATTCCATATGGGAGGTGGAATCCTACTAGGACTAGGGAGTCCTAGTAAGACTCCACACTTGGCGCGCCCCCTCCTAGGGCCGGCCTCCTCCTCCCTTGCTCCTTTATATACGGGGGCAGGGGGGCACCTCTAGACACAAAGTTGATCCACGTGATCATATTCTTAGCCGTGTGTGGTGCCCCCTTCCACCATAATCCTCGATAATATTGTAGCGGTGCTTAGGCGAAGCCCTGCGACTGTAGTACATCAAGATCGTCACCACGCCGTCGTGCTAACGGAACTCTTCCCCGACACTTTGCTGGATCGGAGTCCGGGGATCATCATCGAGCTGAATGTGTGCTAGAACTCGGAGGTGCCGTAGGTTCGGTGCTTGATCGGTCGGGCCGTGAAGACGTATGACTACATCAACCGTGTTGTGCTAACGCTTCCGCTGTCGGTCTACAAGGGTACGTAGATCACACTCTCCCCTCTCGTTGCTATGCATCACCATGATCTTGCGTGTGCGTAGGATTTTTTTTTGAAATTACTACGTTCCCCAACAGTGGCATCCGAGCCTAGGTTTTATGTGTTGATGTTATATGCACGAGTAGAACACAAGTGAGTTGTGGGCGATATAAGTCATACTGCTTACCAGCATGTCATACTTTGATTCGGCGGTATTGTTGGACGAAGCGGCCTGGACCGACATTACGCGTATGCTTACACGAGACCAGTTCTCCCGACGTGCTTTGCACAAAGGTGGCTAGCAGGTGACAGTTTCTCCAACTTTAGTTGAACCGAGTGTGGCTACGCCCGGTCCTTGCGAAGGTTAAAACAGCACCAACTTGACAAACTATCGTTGTGGTTTTGATGCGTAGGTAAGATTGGTTCTTGCTTAAGCCCGTAGCAGCCACGTAAAACTTGCAACAACAAAGTAGAGGACGTCTAACTTGTTTTTGCAGGGCATGTTGTGATGTGATATGGTCAAGACATGATGCTAAATTTTATTGTATGAGATGATCATATTTTGTAACCGAGTTATCGGCAACTGGCAGGAGCCATATGGTTGTCGCTTTATTGTATGCAATGCAATCGCGCTGTAATGCTTTACTTTATCACTAAGCGGTAGCGATAGTCGTGGAAGCATAAGATTGGCGAGACGACAATGATGCTACGATGGAGATCAAGGTGTCGCGCCGGTGACGATGGTGATCATGACGGTGCTTCGAAGATGGAGATCACAAGCACAAGATGATGGTGGCCATATCATATCACTTATATTGATTGCATGTGATGTTTATCTTTTATGCATCTTATCTTGCTTTGATTGACGGTAGCATTATAAGATGATCTCTCACTAATTATCAAGAAGTGTTCTCCCTGAGCATGCACCGTTGCGAAAGTTCTTCGTGCTGAGACACCACGTGATGATCGGGTGTGATAGGCTCTACGTTCAAATACAACGGGTGCAAAACAGTTGCACACGCAGAATACTCAGGTTATACTTGACGAGCCAAGCATATACAGATACGGCCTCGGAACACGGAGACCGAAAGGTCGAGCGTGAATCATATAGTAGATATGATCAACATAGCGATGTTCACCAATGAAACTACTCCATCTCACGTGATGATCGGACATGGTTTAGTTGATTTGGATCACGTAATCACTTAGAGGATTAGAGGGATGTCTATCTAAGTGGGAGTTCTTAAGTAATATGATTAATTGAACTTAAATTTATCATGAACTTAGTCTTGGTAGTATTTTGCAAATTATGTTGTAGATCAATAGCTCGCGTTGTTGCTTCCCTTTGTTTATTTTGATATGTTCCTAGAGAAAATTGTGTTGAAAGATGTTAGTAGCAATGATGCGGATTGGATCCGTGATCTGAGGTTTATCCTCATTGCTGCATAGAAGAATTATGTCCTTGATGCACCGCTAGGTGACGGACCTATTGCAAGAGCAGATGCAGACGTTATGAACGTTTGGCTAGCTCAATATGATGACTACTTGATAGGTTAGTGCACCATGCTTAATGGCTTAGAATCGGGACTTCAAAGATGTTTTGAACGTCATGGAGCATATGAGATGTTCCAGGAGTTGAAGTTAATATTTCAAGCAAATACCCGAGTTGAGAGATATGAAGTCTCCAACAAGTTCTATAGCTAAAAGATGGAGGAGAATCGCTCAACTAGTGAGCATGTGCTCAGATTATCTGAGTACTACAATCGCTTGAATCAAGTGGGGGTTAATCTTCCAAATAAGATAGTGATTGACAGAATTCTCTAGTCACCATCACCAAGTTAGTAGAACTTCGTGATGATCTATGATATGAAAGGGATAACGGAAACGATTACCAAGCTCTTCGTAATGCGGAAATTGACGAAGGTAGAAATCGAGAAAAACATCAAGTGTTGATGGTAGACAAGACCACTAGTTTCAAGAAAAGGGCAGAGGGAAGAAGGGGAACTTCAAGAAGAACATCAAGCAAGTTGCTGCTCAAGTAAAGAAGCCCAAGTCTGGTCCTAAGCCTGAGACTAAGTGTTTCTATTGCAAAGGGACTGGTCACTGGAAGCGGAACTACCCCAAGTGATTGGCAGATAAGAAGGATGGCAAAGTGAACATAAGTATATTTGATATACATGCTATTGATGTGTACTCTACTAGTGTTTATAGCAACCCCTCAGTATTTGATACTAGTTCAGTTGCTAAGATTAGTAACTCGAGACGGGAGTTGCAGAATAAACAGAGACTAGTTAAGGGTGAAGTGACGATGTGTGTTGGAAGTGGTTCCAAGATTGGTATGATCATCATCGCACACTCCCTATACTTTCGGGATTAGTGTTGAACCCGAATAAGTGTTATTTGGTGTTTGCGTTGAGCATGAATATGATTTGATCATGTTTATTGTAATACAGTTATTCATTTAAGTAAGAGAATAAATTGTTGTTCTGTTTACATGAATAAAACCTTATATGGTTACACACCCAATGGAAATAGTTCGTTGGATCTCGATCGTAGTGATACACATAATCATAATATTGAAACCAAAAGATGCAAAGTTAATAATGATAGTGCAACTTATTTGTGGCACTGCCGTTTAGGTCATATTGGTGTAAAGCGCATGAAGAAACTCCATGCTAATGGGTTTTTGGAATCACTTGATTATGAATCAGTTGATGCTTGCGAACCATGCCTCATGGGCAAGATGACTAAAACGCCGTTCTCCGGAACTATGGAGCGAGCAACTAACTTATTGGAAATAATACATACTGATGTATGAGATCCGATGAGTGTTAAGGCTCGTGGCGGGTATCATTATTTTCTGACCTTCACAGATGATTTGAGCAGATATGGGTATATCTACTTAATGAAACACAAGTCTGAAATATTTGAAAAGTTCAAAGAATTTCAGAGTAAAGTGGAGAATCATCGTAACAAGAAAATAAAAGTTTCTACGATATGATCGCAGAGGTAAAATATTTGAGTTACGAGTCTGGCCTTCAGTTAAAACAATGTGAAATAGTTTCACTACTCACGCCACCTAGAACACCACAGCATAATGGTGTGTCCGAATATCATAACCGTACTTTATTAGATATGGTGCGATCTATGATGTCTCTTACCGATCTACCACTATCGTTTTGGGGTTATGCATTAAAGACAGCTGCATTCACGTTTAAAAGGGCACCATCTAAGTCCATTGAGACGACACAATCTGAACTGTGGTTTGGCAAGAAACCAAAGTTGTCGTTTCTTGAAGTTTGGGATTGTGATGCTTATATGAAAAAGTTTCATCCTGATAAGCTCAAACCCAAATCAGAGAAATATGTCTTCATAGGATACCCAAAGGAGACTATTGGGTACACCTTCTATCACAGATCCGAAGACAAGACATTCGTTGCTAAGAATGGATCCTTTCTAGAGAAGGAGTTTCTCTTGAAAGAAGTGAATGGGAGGAAAGTAGAACTTGATAAGGTAATTGTACCTTCTCCCTTATTGAAAAGTAGTTCATCACAAGAAATCTGTTCCTGTGACTACTACACAATTAGTGAGGAAGACTAATGATGATGATCATGTAACTTCAGATCAAGTTAATACCGAATCTCGTAGGTAAACCAGAGTGAGATCCGCACCAAAGTGGTACGGTAATCCTGTTCTGGAAGTCATGTTACTAGACCATGACGAACTTGCGAACTATGTGGAAGCGATGATGAGCCTAGATTCCGCGAAATGGCTTGAGGCCATGAAATCTGAGATGAGATCCATGTATGATAACAAAGTATGGACTTTGATTGACTTGCCCAATGATCGGCGAGCCACTGAGATTAAATGGATCTTCAAGAGGAAGACAGACGCTGATAGTAGTGTTACCATCTACAAAGCTAGAATTGTCGCAAAAAGGTTTTCGACAAGTTCAAGGTGTTGACTATGATGAGAGTTTCTCACTCGTATCTATGCTTAAGTCTGTCCGAATCATGTTAGCAATTGCCGCATTTTATGAAATCCAGCAAATGGATGTCAAAACTGCATTCCTGAATGGATTTCTATAAGAAGAGTTGTATATGATGCAGCCGGAAGGTTTTGTTGATCCAAAAGGAGCTAACGAAGTGTGCAAGCTCCAGCGATCCATTTATGGACTGGTGCAAGCCTCTCGGAGTTGGAATAAACGCTTTGATAGTATGATCAAAGCATATAGTTTTATACAGACTTGCGGTGAAGCCTGTATTTACAAGAAAGTGAGTGGGAGCACTACAGCATTTCTGATAAGTATATGTGAATGACATATTGTTGATCGGAAATAATGTAGAATTATTCTGCAAAGCATAAAGGAGTGTTTTTAAAGAAGTTTTTCAAATAAAGACCTCGTTGAAGCTGCTTACATATTAAGCATCAAAATCTATAGAGATAGGTCAAGACGCTTGATAAGTTTTTTCAATGAGTACATACCTTGACAATATTTTGAAGTAGTTCAAAAATGGAACAGTCAAAGAAAGAGTTCTTGGCTGTGTTACAAGGTATGAAATTGAGTAAGACCCAAAGCCCGACCACGGCAGAAGATAGAAAGAGAATGAAAGTCATTCCCTATGCCTCAGCCATAGGTTCTATAAAGTATGCCACGATGTGTACCAGATCTATTGTATACCCTACTCTGTGTTTAGCAAGGGAGTACAATAGTGACCTATGAGTAGATCACTGGACATTGGTCAAAATTATCCTTAGTGGAATAAGGAAATATTTCTCAATTATGGAGGTGACAAAAGGTTCGTCGTAAAAAGTTATGTCGATGCAAGTTTTGACACAGATCTGGATGACTCTAAGTCTCGATCTAGATACATATTGAAAGTGGGAGCAATTAGCTAGAGTAGCTCCGTGCAGAGCATTGTGGACATAGAATTCGCAAAATACTTACGGATCTGTATGTGACAGACCCGTTGACTAAAATTATCTCACAAGCAAAACATGATCACACCTTAGTACTCTTTAGGTGTTAATCACATAAATGATGTGAACTAGATTATTGACTCTAGTAAACCCTTTGGGTATAGGTCACATGACGATGTGAACTATTGGTGTTAATCACATGGTGATGTGAACTCTTAGTGTTGAATCACATGGCGATGTGAACTAGATTATTGACTCTAGTGCAAGTGGGAGACTGAAGGAAATATGCCCTAGAGGCAATAATAAAGTTATTATTTATTTCCTTATATCATGATAAATGTTTATTATTCATGCTAGAATTGTATTAACCGGAAACATAATACATGTGTGAATACATAGACAAACAGAGTGTCACTAGTATGCCTCTACTTGACTAGCTCGTTAATCGAAGATGATTATGTTTCCTAACCATAAACAAAAGAGTTGTTATTTGATTAACGGGATCACATCATGAGAATGATGTGATTGACATGACCCATTCCATTAGCTTAGCACCCGATCGTTTAGTATGTTGCTATTGCTTTCTTCATGACTTATACATGTTCCTATGACTATGAGATTATGCAACTCCCGTTTGCCGGTGGAACACTTTGTGTGCTACCAAACGTCACAACGTAACTGGGTGATTATAAAGGAGCTCTACAGGTGTCTCCAAAGGTACATGTTGGGTTGGCGTATTTCGAGATTAGGATTTGTCACTCCGATTGTCGGAGAGGTATCTCTGGGCCCTCTCGGTAATGCACATGACATAAGCCTTGCAAGCATTGCAACTAATGAGTTAGTTGTGAGATGATGTATTATGGAACGAGTAAAGAGACTTGCCGGTAATGAGAATGAACTAGGTATTAAGATACCGACGATCGAATCTCGGGCAAGTAACATACCGATGACAAAGGGAACAACGTATGTTGTTATGCGGTCTGACCGATAAAGATCTTCGTAGAATATGTAGGAGCCAATATGAGCATCCAGGTTCCATATTGGTTATTGACTGGAGACGTGTCTCGGTCATGTCTACATTATTCTCAAACCCGTAGGGTCCGCACGCTTAAGGTTTCAATGACAGTTATATTATGAGTTTTGATGTACCGAAGGAGTTCGGAGTCCCGGATGAGATCGGGGACATGACGAGGAGTCTCGAAATGGTCGAGACGTAAAGATCGATATATTGGACGACTATATTCGGACATCGGAAAGGTTCCGAGTGATTCGGGTATTTTTCGGAGTACCGGAGAGTTACGGGAATACGTATTGGGCCTTATTGGGCCATACGGGAAAGAAGAAAAAAGGGCCTCAAGGGTGGCCGCACCCCTCCCCTTGGTCTGGTCCGAATTGGACTAGGGAAGGGGGGCGCCCCCTTCCTTCCTTCTCCTTTTCCCTTCCTCTTTTCCTATTCCATATGGGAGGTGGAATCCTACTAGGACTAGGGAGTCCTAGTAGGACTCCACACTTGGCGCGCCCCCTCCTAGGGCCGTCCTCCTCCTCCCTTGCTCCTTTATATACGGGGGCAGGGGGGCACCTCTAGACACAAAGTTGATCCACGTGATCATATTCTTAGCCGTGTGCGGTGCCCCTTCCACCATAATCCTCGATAATATTGTAGCGGTGCTTAGGCGAAGCCCTGCGACGGTAGTACATCAAGATCGTCACCACGCCGTCGTGCTAACGGAACTCTTCCCCGACACTTTGCTGGATCGGAGTCCGGGGATCGTCATCGAGCTGAATGTGTGCTAGAACTCAGAGGTGCCGTAGGTTCGGTGCTTGATCGGTCGGGCCGTGAAGACGTACGACTACATCAACCGCGTTGTGCTAACGCTTCCGCTGTCGGTCTACAAGGGTACGTAGATCACACTCTCCCCTCTCGTTGCTATGCATCACCATGATCTTGCGTGTGCATAGGAATTTTTTTTGAAATTACTACGTTCCCCAACATTAAGCATCATCATTAAAACCCAACAAAATTAATTTAGAGTAACATGATGAGATTCACATGATAATCCAAGTACTAGATACTTAAGATGTCCATAACCGGGGACACGGCTAATCAAGATTAGTTTATACACTCTGCAGAGGTTTGCGCATTTTCCCCCACAAGACTCGATCTCCTCCGTTGGGATTCTCGCACTACATGATGTTTGAGAAACGGATGACCGAGACATAGTCTTTCAGAAGCGCTTGCACCTTACGAACGGGTAGACCGTACCAACCTACATCCCCTACATCTGCTAGTCTACCACTGTAAGAGTTCGCACGACTTAGTCAACTATGCTAGAGCCCATAGTAGCTTGTGGCTGCACACGAAAGTTTCTAGTATGCAAAATCTCATGATCCTTTTGAGCCTGGGTGGCGGTCCAAAAGAAAAAGAGGCAATCGCTAGAATACCCAGGTGCCTCAATCCACCGAGATGTGTGTTTAAGTTGCCACCTTAGATAAACCATTAATTTCACAATCTCACATCTGTCATGGATACACTCACCCAATCCACTTCTACTAGCATAGCATGGCAAAATAAGCAAACGTAGAAGTAACTCCCAAAGGTTTGATAATAAACAGGTAATAGGTACTACCTCATCTACTTCCCGAACCCACAATTTAATTAGATTCTAATCATGCAATGTGTGAGGATTGATCTAATGGAATAAAACTGGGTAATAGGAAGTATGATCAAAGTGTTACTTGCCTTGCTGATGATCCATGAAACCTAGCGATTCAAAGTAGCAAGCAGCGCACTCCAGGTACTCTATCACAAACAAACAAGAATACAATAAGTACTCATCTAATGCACAGGTAAACCCGAATAAGAGATCTAACCAGATAGTTCAACTTAAGAACTCCGGTTGGCAAAAAGAATCAAATCAAATGAAGCAACGAAAGACAAACGGCAAACGAAACAAGCTCCGTTTACTAAATCTGAACCTAGGATCAAATTTTACTAAGGCAAAAATTTGTTTGAGTTGGTTAAACAGAAAGAGGGTTTCGAGACGAAACTCCAGGCACTTGAATCGCCTGATTCCAATAAACGAGCGAAAAGTTAAAGTAGAACGAAAATCGGATCAGAAATCGCGATCAGAAATAATCACAGATTAATCCGAGAAAAAAAAACGACGAACAGAATAACGAACGAACGTTCATTTTCTGGAACTAAACGATGAACGCGTTCGTTAAAACGAACGGACGAGCGAACGCTCCCTAAATAAATAAACCGGAAAAAACCAATCTATTTAAAAAAACGAAAACTAGGTTTTTCTAAAAAACAAATCGGTTTTTCTCAAAAAACCGGGAGACGGGGCGGCGGCAGCTACGGCGGGGCGGCGTGGGCGGCGGCGGGTGGCGACTCGGGGCTCCCAGGGGGCCCCGAGGTGGCTATTTAAGAGAGGGGGGCGGCCTTGCTTGGGGAGGGGGTCGGCGGCGGAGGCGTGCCCGTCTCGGTCTCCCCGAGTCCGGCGGCAGCTCGGCGAGGGGGGCGGTGGCCTGGCGGGCCGGCCGGGCTCGGCTGGGCCTTTGGTCCAGTCGGGCGCGGGGTTTTTTTTTAAAACAATTTCGCCCAAACTAAGAAAAATTCTAGAAAAATAAATAAAAATCTAAAATTGCCAAAACAAATTTTCGCCGTCTAAATAAAATATTTAGAACAGGATGAACATTTTCTTGGCCCTAAATGCAATTTTTGAAAACATGCAATTTTTCCTAAATTCAAATAAAACCACGAAAAAACTCCAGAATAAAACCTTATTTGATTTTTTTATGAAATCCTCAATATTTCTTTATTTTGGGAAAGTCAGTTTATTCCCTCTCTCATATTTTGATAATAGAAATAATTGAAGATAAAATAAATAAAATCAAATGATCCTATTTTCAAAATTTGAGAAAACTCAAATATGAAAATAACGAAATCCCCAACTCTCTCTGAGGGTCCTTGAGTTGCGTAGAATTTCTAGGATCAACCCAAAAGGCAAATAAATATGATATGCAGTGATGATCTATTGTATAACATTCCAAATTGAAAATTTGGGATGTTACAAACCTTACCCCCTTAAGATGAATATCGCCCTGGAGATTCAGGTTGGCTAGAAAATAGGTGAGGGTGGTCCTTCAGCAAATCTTCCTCTCGCTCCTAGGTAGCTTCATCCTCCGTTTGGTGGCTCCACTAAACTTTGCAAAACTTGATAACCTTGCTGCGAGTTACTCGGCTGGCATACTCAAGAATCTTAACTGGTTTCTCCTCATAGGTCAAATCACTGTCCAACTGAATCGCTTCCAGCGGCAGCGGTATATCAGCCATCTCCGTGTGGCACTGTATCTCTCAGCGGTATATCAGCCATCTCCGTGTGGCACTTCTTTAACTGGGAAACGTGGAACACATCGTGAACTCCTGACAATCCTTCGGACAATTCCAACTTATAAGCTACTTCTCCCATACGCTCCAAAACCTTGTATGGTCCTACAAAACGTGGCGCTAACTTTCCCTTAACTCCAAAGCGCTTAACTCCTCGAAGTGGAGATACTCGAAGATAAACTCGGTCTCTGACTTCGTAAACTGTCTCCTTGCGTTTAGAATCTGTGTAGCTCTTCTGCCTGGACTAGGCTACCTTGAGCCTATCGCGAATCAATTTCACCTTCTGTTCAGACTCCTTAATCAGATCCGGTCCAAACAACTGTCGGTCTCCAACTTCATCCCATGACAACGGGGTTCTGCACCTCCTTCCGTACAAGGCTTCGAAAGGGGCCATCTTCAAACTAGATTGATAACTGTTGTTGTAAGAGAACTCTGCATATGGCAGATTGTCGTCCCAACTAGATCCATAATCTAGCGCACAAGCTCTCAGCATATCCTACAAAATCTGATTGACTTTCTCGGTCTGTCCATCTGTCTGCGGATGGAAAGCTGTCCTAAATTCTAGCCTGGTACCCAAAGTTTCGTGCAACTGATTCCAGAACTTTGAGGTAAACTGGGTTCCTCTATCTGATACAATGCTCCTTGGAACTCCATGCAGACATACGATCCTGGTCATGTATATCTTTGCCAACTTGGCACTAGTATAGGTAGTCTTCACTGGGATGAAATGAGCTACCTTTGTCAAACGATCGACTACTACCCAAATCGAGTCATAGCCTGAACGAGTTCTGGGCAATCCCGTAATAAAATCCATGCCTAGCTTATCCCACTTCCATTCGGGTATTGGCAATGGCTGTAGCAATCCGGCTGGCTTCTGATGCTCTGCCTTTACTCTCTGACATACATCACAAACTGCTACATACTCCGCAATATCCTTCTTCATTCCGGTCCACCAGAAAGTATCCTTCAAATCCAAATACATCTTGGTATTTCCTGGGTGAATCGAATATGGTGAATCATGGGCCTCTTGCAGAATCAACTTCCTGATCTCTGGGTCACTGGGCACATAAACACGGTCTTCAAACCATAGGGTATCGTGCTCATCCTCACAAAATCCTTTAGCTTTTCCTTTGCTCATTTTCTCCTTAATAGAAGCAATCTCCTTGTCAGTCCTTTGAGCTTCTCTTATCTTATCCATCAAAGTAGACTGAATCTCCAATGCTACTACGTAGCCTCTCGGAACTATTTCCAAACATAGCTCACGAAGATTCTCGGCTAACTCTCTTGGTAAACCTCCTGTCCTTAGAGTGTTGACATGGCTTTTACGGCTCAACACATCAGCTACTACGTTAGCCTTTCCGGGATGATAATGCAATCTTATATCATAATCCTTGATGAGCTCCAACCATCTCCTTTGCCTGAGATTTAACTCCCTCTGCGTGAAGATATACTTCAAACTCTTGTGATCCGTGTACACCTCACAATGGTTTCCAATGAGAAAATGTCTCCAAGTCTTCAACGCATGCACTACGGCTGCTAACTCCAAATCATGTGTGGCATAATTCAACTCATGAGGCTTAAGCTGTCGTGAGGCATATGAAACAACTCTTCCTTCCTGCATAAGCACTGCTCAAAGTCCTCGATGTGAAGCGTCGCAATACACCTCATAATCCTTGGTCTGATCTAGCAAAATCAACATAGGTGATGTAACCAAACGTTTCTTCAACTCCTGGAAACTAGCATCACATTCTTCAGACCATTTGAACTTGGTATCTTTCTTCAATAGTTTCGTCATAGTCTTCGCAATCTTTGAGAAGTTTTCAATGAATCTCCGGTAGTATCCTGCGAGTCCAAGAAAACTCTGGATCTCTCCAACTGTTGTTGGGGCTTCCCAATTTGTCACAGTGTCAACTTTGGTGGGATCTACTGCTATACCTTCTCCAGATATAACGTGTCCGAGGAATCCAACTTCCTTCAACCAAAACTCACATTTGCTAAACTTGGCATATAACTGATGTTCTCTAAGCTTTCCCAGTACCAAACGCAAATGCTCCTTATGCTCCTCTTCATTCTTCGAGTAAACTAGGATATCATCAATGAACACTACGACGAACTTATCCAAAAACTCCATAAACACTTTGTTCATCATGTTCATAAAATATGCAAGTGCGTTAGTCAGACCAAATGACATAACGGTATACTCGTACAACCCATACCTGGTGGTAAAAGCTGTCTTAGGTATATCCTGTTCTCGAATCTTCAACTGGTGGTATCCTGACCGCAGATCGATCTTGGAAAATACCTTAGCTCCTTGCAATCGATCAAATAGATCATTGATCATCGGTAGTGGGTACTTGTTCTTGATGGTTACTTCATTCAATCCTCGATAATCAACAACCATCCTTAACACTCCATCCTTATTCTCCATTAGAAGTACCGACGATCCCCAAGGTGAAGAACTTGGGCGAATATAACCCTTATCCAATAACTCTTTAATCTGCTTCTTAATCTCCTCCAAATCCTTTGCGGGCATCCTATATGGTCTCTTAGATATTGGCCCTGTGCCTCGCAAAAGCTCAATGAAAAACTCAATATCTCCTTCGGTGGCATGCCTGGCAACTCCTCTAGAAATATGTCAGGGAAATCTTTTACCACTGGTACTTCCTCCTGCACAACTCTTGTTAGGGAATTTACTTGAGTCCTCTTCGACACATGCCGGGATACATACTTGATCCTTCTTCCTTCTGGCGTTGTAAGCAAAATTGACTTACTGGTGCATTCAATATTCCCTTCATACTTCGATAACCAATCCATGCCTAATATCACATCCAATCCTTGAGATTCCAATACTATCAGGTCTGAGGGAAATACGTAGTTACCAATCCTTAATGGTAACCGATCACACCATAGACTTGCCATATACTCTGCTCCAGGGGAGGTTACTAACATGGGTGACCTAAGGGCTTGGGTTGGCAGTTTATACTTATCCACAAATCCCCTTGAGATGTATGAATGCGATGCATCAGTATCAAAAAGAACGAGTGCAGTAAATGACTTAACCAAAAACTTACCTATTACTGCATATGGCTGAGCTTCAACCTCCTCCACGTTAACATGGTTCACCTGTCCCCTATTGAAAGGGTTCGGCTTCTTCCCAAAGCTTCCATTGCCATTTCCATTCTAGGATTCAGTACATTCATTGGCATAATGTCCGGTCTTCTGGCACTTAAAACAAGTGACTTGGCTCAGGTCTCTCTTGGCTGGGGTTGATGGGTTGGTACGGTTCTGGCCGTTGCTTCCTCCGTTCCCATTACCATTCTTGGGGCCATTATGATTATGCAAGCTACCTCCTCCATGGGTATGCTGAAAGTGTCCTCCCGGTCTAGGGGTAAAATGTGACTTCTGCTGAGCTCCATAATTGTACTTCCCTTGTCCATACTTCCTCTTGCGGTTCTCAATCTGCTGCTGCTTCCCTTCAATCATAAGAGCATGATCTACCAACTCCTGGTAGTTGTTGAAGGTTGCTACCATCAACTGTATGCTCAACTCATCATTCAGTCCTTCCAGAAACTTCTCCTGTTTAGCCGCATCCGTAGCAACGTCATCTGGGGCATAACGTGCTAACTTACTAAAGTCCTCCACATACTGGCCAACCGTCCGTCCTCTTTGGCGCAAGTTGCGAAACTCACGCTTCTTCATGGCCATAGCTCTTGCTGAAACATGGGCAGTACGGAAAGCTTGCGGAAACTCGTCCCATGTGATAGTGTCGATAGGGAAAGTGGCTGTGAAATTCTCCCACCATGATGCTGCGGTCCTTCAAGCTGATGTGCGGCAAACTTCACCTTTTCCGCATCTGTGCATCCTGCCATGGTCAACTCCCAGATGTCTACTACACAACCTTCTTCTTGTAGACGTTGTTGGGCCTCCAAGTGTAGAGGTTTGTAGGACAGTAGCAAATTTCCCTCAAGTGGATGACCTAAGGTTTATCAATCCATAGGAGGCGTAGGATGAAGATGGTCTCTCTCAAGCAACCCTGCAACCAAATAACAAAGAGTCTCTTGTGTCCCCAACACACCCAATACAATGGTAAATTGTATAGGTGCACTAGTTCGGCGAAGAGATGGTGATACAAGTGGTATATGGATAGTGTATAAAGGTTTTTGAAATCTGAAATTATAAAAAAAGCAAGGTAACTAATGATAAAAATGAGCGTAAACGGTATTGCAATGCTAGGAAACAAGGCCTAGGGTTCATACTTTCGCTAGTGTAAGTTCCCTCAACAATGATAACATAATTGGATCACATAACTATCCCTCAACATGCAACAAAGAGTCACTCCAAAGTCACTAATAGCGGAGAACGAACGAAGAGATTATGGTAGGGTACGAAACCACCTCAAAGTTATTCTTTCCAATCAATCCGTTGGGATATTCCTATAAGTGTCACAAACAGCCCTAGAGTTCGTAATAGAATAAGACCTTAAGACACAAATCAACCAAAACCCTAATGTCACCTAGATACTCCAATGTCACCTCAAGTATCCATGGGTATGCTTATACGATATGCATCACACAATCTCACATTCATCTATTCAACCAACACAAAGGACCTCAAAGAGTGCCCCAAAGTTCTACCAGAGAATCACGACGAAAACGTGTGCCAACCCCTATGCATAGGTTCATGGGCGAAACCCGCAAGTTGATCATCAAAACATACATCAAGTGAATCACGTGATATCCCATTGTCACCACAGATATCCACGGCAAGACATACATCAAGTGTTCTCAAATCTTTAAAGACTCAATCCGATAAGATTACTTCGAAGGGGAAACTCAATTCATTACAAGAGAGAAGAGGGGGAGGAGAAACATAGGATCCAACTATAATAGCAAAGCTCACGATACATCAAGATCGTATCACCTCAAGAACACGAGAGAGAGAGAGAGAGAGAGAGAGAGATCAAACACTTAGCTACTGGTACATATCCTCAACCCCGAGGGAGAACTACTCCCTCCTCGTCATGGAGAGCACCGGGATGATGAAGATGGCCACCGGAGAAGGATTGCCCCCTCCGGCAGGGTGCCGGAATGGGTCTAGATTGGTTTTTGGTGGCTACGGAGGCTTCTGGCGACGGAACTCCTGATCTAATCTCCCTTCTGGAAGTTTTAGGGTACGACGATATATATGGGTGCAGGAAGTACGTCGGAGGAGCCACGGGGGCCCCAAGAGGCAAGGGGCGCGCCCTAGGGGGGGGGCGCCCCCACCCTCGTGAGCACCTCTGGTATCTCCTGACGTGGAGTCCAAGTCTATCTGGTGGCTTTCATTCCAAAAATAACTTCTCCAGTTGATTTCGTTCCGTTTCGACTCCGTTTGATATTCCTTTTCTTCGAAACACTGAAATAGGAATAAAACAGCAAATCTGGGCTGGGCCTCCGGTTAATAGGTTAGTCCCAAAAATAATATAAAAGTGGAAAATAAAGCCCAATATTGCCTAAAACAGTAGATAATATAGCATGGAGCAATCAAAAATTATAGATACGTTGGAGACGTATCAAGCATCCCCAAGCTTAATTCCTGCTCGTCCTCGAGTAGGTAAATGATAAAAAGATAATTTTTTATGTGGAATGCTAGTTGGCATAATTTCAATGTAATTCTTCTTACTTGTGATATGAATATTCAGATTCGGAAGATTCAAGACAAAAGTTCATTTTGACATAAAAATAATAATACTTCAAGCATACTAACTAAGCAATCATGTCTTCTAAAAATAACATGGCCAAAGAAAGTTATCCCTACAAAATCATATAGTCTGGCTATGCTCTATCTTCACCACACAAAATATTTAAATCATGCACAACCCCGATGACAAGCCAAGCAATTGTTTCATACTTTTGATGTTCTCAAACTTTTTCAATCTTCACGCAATACATGAGCGTGAGCCATGGACATAGCACTATAGGTGGAATAGAATGGTGGTTGTGGAGAAGACAAAAAGGAGAAGATGGTCTCACATCGACTAGGCGTATCAACGGGATATGGAGATGCCCATCAATAGATATCAATGTGAGTGAGTAGGGATTGCCATGCAACGGATTCACTAGAGCTATAAGTGTATGAAAGCTCAACAAAAGAAACAAGTGGGTGTGCATCCAACTCGCTTGCTTACGAAGACCTAGGGCACTTGAGGAGGCCCATTGTTGGAATATACAAGCCAAGTTCTATAATGAAAAATTCTCACTAGTATATGAAAGTGACAGGACAAGAGACTCTCTATCATAAAGATCATGGTGCTACTTTGAATCACAAGTGTGGAAAAAGGATAGTAGCATTGTCCCCTTTTTTATATATTTTTTATTTGGTCTCTCTTTTTTTTGGCCTTTATTTTTTTATTTGGCCTTTCCTTTTTTGTGGCCTTTCTTCTTTTTTTGGGACAATGCTCTATTGAATGATGATCATCACACTTCTATTTATTTACAACTCAATGATACAACTCGATACTAGAACAAAGTATGACTCTATATGAATGCCTCCGGCGGTGTGTATCGGGATATGCAATGAATCAAGAGTGACAAGTATGAAAGAATTATGAACAACTATGTCAACTACGTGATCATGCTAAGCAATATGACAATGATGAATGTGTCATGATGAACGGAATGGTGGAAAGTTGCATGGCAATATATCTCGGAATGGCTATGGAAATGCCATAATAGGTAGGTATGGTGTCTGTTTTGAGGAAGGTAAATGGTGGGTTTATGGTACCGACGAAAGGTGCACGGTACTAGAGAGGCTAGCAAGGGTGGAAGGGTGAGAGTGCGTATAATCCATGGACTCAACTTTAGTCATAAAGAACTCATATACTTATTGCAAAAATCTACAAGTTATCAAAGCAAAGTATTACGCGCATGCTCCTAGGGGGATAGACTGGTAGGAAAAGACCATCGCTCGTCCCCGACCGCCACTCATAAGGAAGACAATCAATAAATAAATCATGCTCCGACTTCATCACATAACGGTTCACCATACGTGCATGCTACGGGAATCACAAACTTCAACACAAGTATTTCTCAAATTCATAACCACTCAACTAGCATCACTCTAATATCACCATCCTCATATCTCAAAACAATTATCAAGCATCAAACTTCTCATAGTATTCAACATACTCATAAGAAAGTTTTATTATTAATCTTGTATACCTAACATATTAGGATTTTAAGCAAATTACCATGATATTTAAGACTCTCAAAATAATCTAAGTGAAGCATGAGAGTTCATCTATTTCTTCAAAATAAAACTACCACCATGCTCTAAAAGATATAAGTGAAGCACTAGAGCATCGACAAACTACTCCGAAAGATATAAGTGAAGATCAATGAGTAGTTGAATAATTATGAAACCATGTGAAGACTCTCTAACATTTAATAATTTCAGATCTTGGTACTCTATTCAAACAGCAAGCAAAGCAAAATAAAATGACATCTAAGAATAGCAAACATCATGTGAAGAAGCAAAAACTTAGGATCAACTGATACTAACCGATAATTGTTAAAGAAGAAAGGTGGGATGCCAACTTGGGCATCCCCAAGCTTGAGCTTTTGTGTCTCCTTAATTCCTCTCATATCAAGGTCTCCCTAAATCTCAAAAGCTTCATCCACACAAAACTCAACAACGACAAGTGAGATAAGTTAGTATAAACCATTGCAAAAACCTTATCATACGCTACTGTAGAAAATCACTAAAATTATTATTCAACATTGCATACTAAATGCCTCTGCATATTTAATAGTCCTATCCTCTAATAGAATCATTAAAGAAGCAAACATATGCGAACAATGCAAACATAACAGCAATCTGCCTAAACAGGATAGTCTGTAAAGAATGCTGCAACATCCATACTTCCCTAGCTCCAAAAATTATGAAAGAAAATTCCCACTGTAGTAAATTTATCAGAGCTTAATATGCAAAAGGTTTCAACATTTTATCACATTCTGACTTTTCTAGGGAATTATTGCAACAGCGGTAAACTTTCTGTTTTCAAACAGCAACATGTATACTTGTAACATAGGCATAGTAAAGGCTATCAATGCCACTTTTATTGAAATAAAAGGTGAAAAACATTATTCTAAATAAAATTAAGAAAATTCTAACAAAATAAATGAACTCTCCAAGCAAAACACATATCATGTGGTGAATAAAAATATAGCTCCAAGTAAAGTTACCGATGGAAGTGGACGAAAGAGGGGATGCCTTCCGGGGCATCCCCAAGCTTACGCTTTTGGCTATCCTTGAATATTACCTTGGGGTGCCTTGGGCATCCCCAATCTTAGGCTCTTGCCACTCCTTATTCCATAGTCCATCGAATCCTTACCCAAAACTTGAAAACTTCACAACACAAAACTTAACAGAAAACTCGTAAGCTCCGTTAGCGAAAGAAAACAAAACACCACTTCAAGGTACTGTAATGAACTCACTCTTTATTTATATTGGTGTTAAACCTACTGTATTCCAACTTCTCTATGGTTTATAAACTATTTTACTAGCCATAGATTCATCAAAATAAGCAAACAACACACGAAAAACAGAATCTGTCAAAAACAGAACAGTCTGTAGTAATCTGAATCAAACATATACTTACGGAACTCATAAAATTCTCAAATAAATTGCTGGGCCTGAGTAATTTATCTATTAATCATCTTCAAAAAGAATTAACTAAATAGAACTTTCCAAATAAAAATGACAGCAATTCTTGTGAGCGCTAAAGTTTCTGTTTTTTACAGCATGATCAACGAGACTTCACCCAAGTCTTCCCAAAGGTTCTACTTGGCACAAACACTAATTAAAAGAATAAAACTACATCTAAACAGAGGCTAGATGAATTATTTATTACTAAACAGGAACAAAAAGCAAGGAATAAAAATAAAGTTGGTTTGCCTCCCAAGAAGCGCTATCGTTTAATGCCCCTAGCTAGGCATGATGATTTCAATGATGCTCACAAAAAGGATGAGAATTGAAACATAAAGAGAGCATCATGAAGAATATGAATAGCACATTTAAGTCTAACCCACTTCCTATGCATAGGGATTTTGTGAGCAAACAACTTATGGTAACAATAATCAACTTGCATAGGAAAGCAAAACAAGCATAACTTCGAAACTTTAAGCACATAGAGGGGAAACTTGATATTATTGCAATTCCTACAAGCATATATTCCTCCCTCATAATAATTTTCAGTAGCATCATGAATAAATTCAACAATATAACCAGCACCTAAAGCATTCTTTTCATGATCTACAAACATAGAAATTTTATTACTCTCCATATAAGCAAAATTCTTCTCATTCGGGATAGTGGAAGTATCATGAGAGACTTGGATACTATAAATTGTTTCCACATTAAAAGAGTAATGTTCAGAGGAGGGGTAATCATAATCACTACAAGTTTTATAAATATAATCACTACTTTTTATAGAATATGTATCATCACAATAATTATCATAAGTAGGAGGCATGCTATCATCATTATAAATTTGCATATCAGAACTTGGGAGACAAAAAATATCATCTTCATTAATTATAGCTTCCCCAAGCTTGGGAAAAACATTAATTGCAGCAAATATATTCTCAAATATGTCACCCTCATCAAACATAGCTTCCCCAAGCTTGGGCCTTTTCATATCATAAGCATAATCACTCTCATCAGTAATAGTATAGATAGCACCGATAGTATAGCAATTATTATATTCTTCCAAGCAAGTGCCAAAAATATTTTCAAGATCATAAGAAGTATCATTATCTTCCACAATTATATTTTCATGAGGCACAATAGTAATAGGAGCAGCATTATTTGGGAGAGATATCTTTTTACCTCTCTTCCTTTTCTTTTCTTCTTCTTCACCGCATCATGCGTGGGTTCAATCCTCTTTTTGGAGCTCCTTATTAATGAGATTGGTTGAACAGAGGGCTCCTCTTCGTTACCTGATTCATCATAAGAAATAATAGGAGAATATTGGGACGTCTCTTCCCTTTCGTTAGCATTCTCTTCATCTTCTATTTGTTTTATTTTCTTTATGTAATTGGCAATATAAGGATTTTCAATGCAATTCACCACACAATACATATAAATCTTCTCTAGATCAAAACCAAGAAGTTTATCGAGATTAAATTTTGGAATACCCTCAGTTATACGTTTCATTTTTTCATAACCCAAGAGCAAACTAAGTTCATTATGATGTGCAAGGGAAATCAAGTCATCACAATTTTTGGACACGATACGGTCATGAAACAATTTGCATTTGATATTTAAATGACCATGTTCATTGCAAAGTTCGCAAGTATGGGTAAGATATCTTAAATTTTTAGCACATTCATCTAGCTCTTCTTGCAACAATTTGGTTTCTAAGTACTTGTGCCTCTTGCAATTTCTATCTTCCCTATTTGGTGTGTACTTGCAAACCCAATCTACTCCACAAAAATTGACATGTTTATAGGAGGTATTTTCATCATAACTAGTGCAGTCATCATTAGCATCATGGATATTCAAAGAATTCGTACTAACAACATTGCAATCATGCTCATCATTCAAATATTTAGTGTCAAACATTTTAGAGATCTCTTCTTCTAGCACTTGAGCACAATTATCCTTTCCATCATACTCACGAAAGATATTAAAAAGATGAAGCGTATGAGATGAACTCAATTCCATTTTTTTGTAGTTTTCTTTATTAACTAAACTAGTGATAAAACAAGAAACTAAAAGACTCGATTGCAGGATCTAAAGATATACCTTCAAGCGCTAACCTCCCCGGCAACGGCGCCAGAAAAGAGCTTGATGTCTACTACACAACCTTCTTCTTGTAGACGTTGTTGGGCCTCCAAGTGCAGAGGTTTGTAGGACAGTAGCAAATTTCCCTCAAGTGGATGACCTAAGGTTTATCAATCCGTAGGAGGCGTAGGATGAAGATGGTCTCTCTTAAGCAACCCTGCAACCAAATAACAAAGAGTCTCTTGTGTCCCCAACACACCCAATACAATGGTAAATTGTATAGGTGCACTAGTTCGGCGAAGAGATGGTGATACAAGTGGTATATGGATAGTAGATAAAGGTTTTTGAAATCTGAAATTATAAAAACAGCAAGGTAACTAATGATAAAAGTGAGCGTAAACAGTATTGCAATGCTAGGAAACAAGGCCTAGGGTTCATACTTTCGCTAGTGTAAGTTCCCTCAACAATGATAACATAATTGGATCACATAACTATCCCTCAACATGCAACAAAGAGTCACTCCAAAGTCACTAATAGCGGAGAACGAACAAAGAGATTATGGTAGGGTACGAAACCACCTCAAAGTTATTCTTTCCAATCAATCCGTTGGGCAATTCCTATAAGTGTCACAAACAGCCCTATAGTTCGTACTAGAATAACACCTTAAGACACAAATCAACCAAAACACTAATGTCACCTAGATACTCCAATGTCACCTCATGTATCCGTGGGTATGATTATACAATATGCATCACGCAATCTCAGATTCATCTATTCAACCAACACAAAGGACCTCAAAGAGTGCCCCAAAGTTCTACCGAAGAATCACGACGAAAACGTGTGCCAACCCCTATGCATAGGTTCATGGGCGGAACCCGCAAGTTGATCACCAAAACATACATCAAGTGAATCACGTGATATCCCATTGTCACCACAAATATCCACGGCAAGACATACATCAAGTGTTCTCAAATCTTTAAAGACTCAATCCGATAAGATTACTTCAAAGGGGAAACTCAATTCATTACAAGAGAGAAGAGCGGGAGGAGAAAAATAGGATCCAACTATAATAGCAAAGCTCACGATACATCAAGATTGTATCACCTCAAGAACATGAGAGAGAGAGAGAGATCAAACACATAGCTACTGGTACATACCCTCAGCCCCGAGGGAGAACTACTCCCTCCTCGTCATGGAGAGCACCGGGATGATGAAGATGGCCACCGGAGAAGGATTGCCCCCTCCGGCAGGGTGCCGGAATGGGTCTAGATTGGTTTTCGGTGGCTACGGAGGCTTCTGGCGGCGGAACTCCCAATCTAATCTCCCTTCTGGAAGTTTTAGGGTACGACGATATATATGGGTGCAGGAAGTATGTCGGAGGAGCCACGGGGGCCCCACGAGGCAGGGGGCGCGCCCTAGGGGGAGGTGCCCCCACCCTTGTGAGCACCTCCCGTATCTCCTGACGTGGAGTCCAAGTCTATCTGGTGGCTTTCGTTCCAAAAATAACTTCTCCAGTTGATTTCGTTCTGTTTTGACTCTGTTTGATATTCCTTTTCTTCGAAACACTGAAATAGGCATAAAACAGCAAATTTGGGCTGGGCCTCCGGTTAATAGGTTAGTCCCAAAAATAATATAAAAGTGGAAAATAAAGCCCAATATTGCCTAAAACAGTAGATAATATGGCATGGCGCAATCAAAAATTATAGATACGTTGGAGACGTATCACTCCCTAGCTGTCTTGTGGAGCTAATCATCTGCTACTATCGGCTCGGTGCTACTAGAGAACATAGGCGGATTCAGCCTAAGAAAACGGGCTAAGTGATCAACAGGTGGTGGTGGTGGTGGGTTGTTGTTGTTGTTCCCCTGATTCTGATTCTGGACTAGCAACTGCATCAATGTGTTCTGCTAATGGATCAACTGAGTGAGCTCCGGTGGGAAGGTAAATCCGGGTCACGTCTCGGAGGCATCTGAGGGTTTAGAAAAGATGAGATTAAGAATAGAGGGGGTCTAGAGAGAAAACACTACCCATATGCACATGAGGCAAAAGCAAACAATTCACTTCATTCAATCAATCAAACAAGGGCATACAATCGATCTATCTATCGCAAAAGTGCTCAGACTACTATATTTACATGGTGGACTACTACTACTGTTGGGGTGGTCTACTAGAAATATTCTTTGGTTGCAGACTCCATGATATCTGCTCCAGCTTCATCAACATAGCCATCAGCACTATCATCTGTATCCGAGTCGGTGTCGTCGATGATGATGTAGTGTTCAGGGCGAATCTCCTTGGGTTCTTCGTCTTCTTCTACTGGTGTAGGGCCTCCCATGAATATTCCGATCTTCATTGTTAGGTCGGCATTCTTATCCACTAGTACTTCGATTTCCTTTTCATAATCTTCACGTGTAGCCTTGAGTTCTTCCTCCAGTTCCTTGATTCTTGTCCTCGCCTTCTTCAGATCTATCATGTCTGCGCACATCTGGTTCTCCTGACATCGAATGTGCTGGTTCAACTCCTGGATAAAAGCTGCAATTGATCTATCCTTCTCCGTGTTGATCATCTCCCAGTGCTCATCTCGACGCCCACAAATCTGGTAGATAGTATCCTCGAGATCATTGCGGTAGACTTCTCCAATACGTCCCATGACGATGTGAGCTGCCATGCTCTTTCCTAGACTCCATGTCGGTGCATCAAAGGAAAACTCTATGGGATCGGTGACTGGCATGAACGTCCTTCCTGGAACTTGAACTTGAATCATCCAGCGCTCCTCTTCAGGTAAAGTGGCGTTGTAGGTTCCGGTGAAGCTTGGTACTCCGATGTTCAGGTACTTACTGACTTCCTTCAGGTGATGTCCAAAGGGTGTATCTTCATCCGGTTGTGTGAACTTATTCCTTGCATCCGCCATCCTAAAAGAGTAGAAAAGATGAGGAGTCAGAATGAGAAGAGTGAGTAGTGATCTAGGGCTTTAGCTTAGTGGTCGTGTCCTACAGTCAACGTGTGCTCTGATACCATCTTGTAGCGACCAAACCTCAAACGGTCCAATCTCTGTGCTCCGGTGTCATCCCTGGATCAGTAATGCTGACACCACACAGTACTTGAAGGATTTATAACAGAGTAGCAATCACACACTTATTACATTGAGTGTCTCAAAAGAGAACTTATTACAATAAATATGGATTAAGGCCATCTAATAACGATAACAGCGGAAGGCTTGGAAGATAAGTGAGTCCATCAACTCCAACGGCATCACTAAGTATAGAACCACGACCTAAAGGCACCTTACTCGTCATCTGAAAACTCTGCAACATGAACGTTGCAGCCCGAAATGGGTCAGCACATGGAATATGCTGGCAAAGTAACACATAGAGAGCAATGAAAGAATAAGGCTATACTACATGCATATTTGCCTGGTGGTAAGCTCTATGGTTACAGTTTTGCGTAAAGCCAATTTTTCCCTACTGCAAAGGAATAAATTTTATTTAACTATCATGGTAGTTGTTAAACAATGAGAGTGTAGACACCCTCTCAATCCCAATTAAGCATCATCATTAAAACCCAACAAAATTAATTTAGAGTAACATGATGAGATTCACATGATAATCCAAGTACTAGATACTCAAGATGTCCATAACCGGGGACACGACTAATCAAGATTAGTTTATATACTCTGTAGAGGTTTGCGCACTTTTCCCCACAAGACTCGATCTCCTCCGTTGGGATTCTCGCACTACATGATGTTGGAGAAACGGATGACTGAGACATAGTCTTTCAGAAGCGCTTGCACCTTACGAACGGGTAGACCGTACCAACCTACATCCCCTACATCTGCTAGTCTACCACTGTAAGAGTTCGCACGACTTAGTCAACTATGCTAGAGCCCATAGTAGCTTGTGGCTGCACACGAAAGTTTCTAGTATGCAAAATCTCATGATCCCTTTGAGCCTGGGTGGCGGTCCAAAAGAAAAACAGGCAATCGCTGGAATACCCGGGTGCCTCAATCCATCGAGATGTGTGTTTAAGTTGCCACCTTAGATAAACCATTAATTTCACAATCTCACATCTGTCATGGATACACTCACCCAATCCACGTCTACTAGCATAGCATGGCATAATAAGCAAACGTAGAAGTAACTCCCAAATGTTTGATAATAAACAGGTAATAGGTACTACCTCATCTACTTCCCGAACCCACAATTTAATTAGATCCTAATCATGCAATGTGTGAGGATTGATCTAATGCAATAAAACTGGGTAATAGGAAGTATGATCAAAGTGTTACTTGCCTTGCTGATGATCCGTGAAACCTAGCGATTCGAAGTAGCAAGCGGCGCACTCCGGGTACTCTATCGCAAACAAACAAGCATACAATAAGTATTCATCTAATGCACAGGTAAAACTCGAATAAGAGATCTAACCAGATAGTTCAACTTAAGAACTCCGGTTAGCAAACAGAATCAAATCAAACGAAGCAACGGAAGACAAACGGCAAACGAAACAAGCTCTGTTTACTAAATCTGAACCTTGGTCAAATTTTACTGAGGCAAAAACTTGTTTGAGTTGTTTAAACGGAAAGAGGGTTTCGAGACGAAACTCCAGGCGCTTGAATCGCCTGATTCCGATAAACGAGCGAAAAGTTAAACTAGAACGAAAATCAGATCAGAAATTGCTATCAGAAATAATAGCGTATTAATTCGAGAAAAAGAAAAACGACGAACAGAATAACAAACGAACGTTCGTTTTCTGGAACTAAACGATGAACGCGTTCGTTAAAACGAACGGACGAGCGAACGCTCGCTAAATAAATAAACCGGAAAAAAACCGATCTATTTAAAAAAACGAAAACTAGGGTTTTCTAAAAAAACCAAATCGGTTTTTCTCAGAAAAACGGTCGGCGGGGCGGCTACCTTGGCTCGGTCCGGCGGGGCTCCGGCGGGTCTTCCGGTGGGCAGCAGCGGCGGCGGGGCGGCGGCAGCGGGGCGGCGGCGGCACAGGCGGCATGCGGCGTGGGCGGCGGGGCTGCGTCGGCGGCGGCGGCTGGCGACTCGGGGCTCCCAGGGGGCCGCGGGGTGGCTATTTAAGAGAGGGGGCGGCCTTGCTTGGGGAGGGGGTCGGCGGCGGAGGCGTGCCCGGCTCGGTCTTCCCGAGTCCGGCGGCAGCTTGGCAAGGGAGGCAGTTGCCTGGCGGGCCGGCCTGGCTCGGCTGGGCCTTTGGCCCAGTCGGGCGCGGGTTTTTTTAAAACAATTTCACCGAAACTAAGAAAAATTCTAGAAAAATAAATAAAAATCTAAAATTGCCAAAACTAATTTTCACCGTCTAAATAAAATATTTAGAACATGATGAACATTTTCTTGGCCCTAACTGCAATTTTTGAAAACATGCAATTTTTCCTAAATTCAAATAAAACCATGAAAAAACTCCAGAATAAAACCTTATTTGATTTTTTATTAAATCCTCAATATTTCTTTATTTTGGAAAGTCATTTTATTCCCTCTCTCATATTTTGATAATAGAAATAATTGAAGATAAAATAAATAAAATCAAATGATCCTATTTTCAAAATTTGAGAAAACTCAAATATGAAAGTAACGAAATCCCCAACTCTCTCCGAGGGTCCTTTAGTTGCGTAGAATTTCTAGGATCAACCCAAAAGGCAAATAAATATGATATGTAGTGATGATCTATTGTATAACATTCCAAATTAAAAATTTGGGATGTTACATTGGTGGAGTTGAAAAAGAAAAGTACTTCGGAACACCCTCCGGTAGAACAAAACGGTGCTGGTTGCACATGGTCTACGTGATCGCATGCATGCAACTGCACCAAACTATGCAGACATGTGGGCACGGGCAACGTAGGCCACCACGCAAGGTTTGAACGAAATCGGACACCAAACTAACGTTGTGTCACGTCCGGCCACTGTTTCAGGTCTTTCTCACCGGGAAATTTGTCAAAAATGCATCGACCATAAGAAAAAATATGGAAATTGTCGTGCGTGATGCTGACGGTGATGTCTGTGTGTGGAAAAAGTTAAGGGCCAGTTGGCGGAGTTGAAAAAGAAAAGTACTTCGGAACCCCCTCCGGTAGACCGAAACCATGCCGGTTGCATATGGTGTACGTGATCGCATGCATGCAAGTGCACCAAACTATGCACACATGTGGGCACGGGCAACGTAGGCCAGCACGCAAGGTTGGAACGAAATTGGACACCAAACGAATGTTGCGTCACGTCGGGCCACTGTTTCAGGTCTTTTTCACCGGGAAAATTGTAGAAAATGCATCGACCGTCGGAAAAATATGCAAATTGACGTGTATGATGGCAATGGTGATGGCAGCGTGTGGAAAAAGTTTGGGGCCGGTTGGCGGAGTCGAAAGAAAAACGTACTTGGAACCCCCTCCGGTTAAATGACTATTACAACACTATTTTCATTTCGTATTAGTCGACATAGTGGCGGGCGCTGGACAATCTGATCATGACAATATCTGCGTGGGTAACCAAGTCGTGCTAGGGGGGAGTTTGGCGGCGAGGAGCATGCCGAGCTCGGCGCTGAGCATGGACGGGCAGGGGAGATGGAGGAGAGTTTGTTCGGGAGGTTAATTCAGGGAGAGATTATGGGAAGGTGGGCTAAAAAATCGGGTCATTAGTATAGGGCTTATGGCAGCCGTGAGATCAAAATATAAATCCACGGCGTAATGAATGGGCCATGCGTATCAATCATTGGATACATGCATTAGAATCCATCGGGGGTCAAACCCTTAGACCACACGACTCCACGATCTCCACGCGCACCTCTTGCACGATCGCCACGCCCCGACTCCAGCCTCCAGCTGCCCCCAGCCATCCAGCCCTGCTGCCCGCCGTCCCCGCCGCCCGCCGTCCGCCGCAATCCAGCCCCGCCGCCCGCCGTCCCCGCCGTCCGTCCTCCGCTGCCATCAGGCCGCCGCCCGCCTCCCGCCGCCCGCCTCCCGCCGCCAGCAGCTCCTCCGCCCACCTCCAGCCGGCCTCGCGGCAAGATGCCAGCAGGCAGCCGGCAGCAGCCCCGCCACCTGCACGAACGTGCGCCTGCGTTCACGAACGGTCGCCGCCTCGACGACCGATCGCCCGCCACGTCGACCATCCGCAGGTCGCCGTCACTATCACGATCCGCCCCCTGCACGAACAACCCGGCTCCAAAGGTAAAGTGACGTTTCGTGCCGTGGACGTATGTGAAATCACTGGTGCACGTTGGTCAGCAAGTTAAACGCCAGGCAACGGAAGCGGCTAGGTGGCACCAGCTTGCAATTTTTTTTGCAAATACCTAGTGTTCTAATGCGAAAGTGTTTGCTAAAATACATCATTAAAAAATATGACCTGATTAAAAAAAGATTTGTATTGCATCCGACAAAAGGTGATATATTCTTGCGCACATCATATTTTTGGCCTAGTGAACAAGGGCAAAGATGTTATGAAGGCACTAGGTAAAATGGACGAGTACAGAAAGGAAATGGTTCCTTCTCGGTTTGTAGACGCGCGAAGTGGAGAAATGGTGATAGATCAGTTGATCGAGAACATAGCTTTGAGTGGGACGTATGACGCCGACTTTGTGCGGCGAGCGGTATTAGTCCTCATTGGCACAATTTTAGCACCGCACTCCAGCAGACATGTTCCACATTTTTTTACCAATTGATGGCGGATGTCGATGCCATAAAATTATATAATTGGACCGTGTTCATGTTACGCATCTGCATTGAAGGCATTACAAAGACGGTTAAAGATGTTAAAAAGTTCAAGTGGCCTGTTGGAAACCTGGCGCTCATCCAAGTATACCGTAATTTTATTATGTATTACTTATTTGTTTTCTATTGCAAGAAAAATAATGTTTTTGATGTTTATGCAGTACATGTATTGGGAGAAGGTGCACCCAACTTCAGTAGAAACATTCGATCCTTTGTCGCTGGAGTACCCATTGATGGTAAATTGGTTCGAAATGGAGGATAAGAAGCGTGACACTTACAACACAGAGAACGACCGTGGTCATGGCACGGTAAATATTTATATATTGTAATGCATGCATTAATTCGAGTACATAACGGATCACTTATTTTTAATTCGTTGAACATTTCACAGATTGATGATTTAATAAGAGAACCGTATAGCTTCGATTATTGCTTCTTTTGCTATTCTGGCATGTCTATACGGTTCGCTTATTAAATCATCAATCTGTGAAATGTTCAACGAATTAAAAATAAGTGATCCGTTATGTACTTGAATTAAGGCATGCACTACAATATATAAATATTTACCGTGCCATGACCACGGTCGATCTCTGTGTCGTAAGTGTCACGCTTCTTAGCCTCCATTTCGGACCAATTTACCATCAATGGGTACTCCAGCGACAAAGGATCGAATGTTTCTACTAAAGTTGGCTGCACCTTCTCCCAATACATGTACTGCATAAATATCAAAACCATTATTTTTCTTGCAATAGAAAACAAATAAGTAATACATAGTAAAATTACAGTATACCTGGATGAGCGCCAGGTTTCCAACAGGCCACTTGAACTTTTTAACATCTTTAACCGTCTTTGTAATGCCTTCAATGCAGATGCGTAACATGAACACGTTCCAATTATATAAATTTATGGCATCGACATCCGCCACCAACTGGTAAAAAAATGTGGAACATGTCTTCTGGAGTGCGGTGCTAAAATTGTGCCAATGAAGACTAATACCGCTCGCCGCACAAAGTCGTCGTCATACGTCCCACTCAAAGCTATGTTCTCGATCAACTGATCGATCACTATTTCTCCACTTCGCGCGTCTACAAACCGAGAAGGAACCATTTCCTTTCTGTACTCATCCATTTTACCTGATGCCTTCATAACATCTTTGCCCTTGTTCACTAGGCCAAAAATATGAAAGACATCATCCGTGCGCAAGGATATATCACCTTTTGTCGGATGCAACACAAATCTTTTTTTAATCGGGTCATATTTTTTTAATGATGTATTTTAGCAAACACTTTCGCATTAGAACGCTAGGTATTTGCAAAAAATTCTGCAAGCTGGTGCCACCTAGCCGCTTCGATTGCCTGGCGTTTAACTTGCTGACCAAACGTGCACCACTTCTCCACGGAGCAATAAACATCTCCGTAATCTTCCATACTAGATGAAAAACAACATCAACTATTAGCTATATGACATAATGATTTCACATACATTCACGGCAAGAAACGTCACTTTACCTTCGGAGCCGGGGTTGTTCGTGCAGGGGGCGGATCGTGGACGTGACGGCGACCTGCGGATCATCGACGTGGCGGGCGATCGGTCGTCGAGGCGGCGGCCGTTCGTGAACGCAGGTGCACGTTCGTGCAGGTGGCGGGGCTGCTGCCGGCTGCCTGCTGGCGTCTTGCCGCGGGGCCGGCTGGAGGTGGGCGGAGGAGCTGCTGGCGGCGGGAGGCGGGCGGCGGCCTGATGGCGGCAGACGACGGGCGGCGGGGACGGCGGGCGGCGGGGCTGGACGGCGGGCGGCGGGGATGGCGGGCGGCAGGGCTGGATGGCTGGGGGCAGCTGGAGGCTGGAGTCGGGGCGTCGCGACCGTGGAAGAGGTGCGCGTGGAGATCGTGGAGTCGTGGTCTAAGGGTTTGACCCCCGATGGATTCTAATGCATGTATCCAATAATTGATACGCATGGCCCATTCATTACGCCATGGATTTATATTTTGATCTCACGGCTGCCATAAGCCCTATACCAATGACCCGATTTTTTAGCCCACCTTCCCATAATCTCTCCCTGAATTAACCTCCCGAACAAACTCTCCCCCATCTCCCCTGCCCGTCCGTGCTCAGCGCCGAGCTCGCCATGCTCCTCGCCGCCAAACTCCCTCCCTAGCACGACTTGGTTACCCACGCAGATATTGTCATGAGCAGATTGTCCAGCGCCCGCCACTATGTCGACTAATACGAAATGAAAATAGTGTTGTAATAGTCATTTAACCGGAGGGGGTTTCAAGTACGTTTTTCTTTCGACTCCGCCAACCGGCCCCAAACTTTTTCCACACGCTGCCATCACCATCGGCATCATGCATGCCAATTTGCATATTTTTCCGACGGTCGATGCATTTTCTACAATTTTTCCGGTGAAAAAGACCTGAAACAGTGGCCCGACGTGACGCAACGTTGGTTTCGTGTCCGATTTCGTTCCAACCTTGCGTGCTGGCCTACGTTGCCCGTGCCCACATGTATGCATAGTTTGGTGCACTTGCATGCATGCGATCACGTACACCATGTGCAACCGGCATGGTTTCGGTCTACCGGAGAGGGTTCCGAAGTACTTTTCTTTTTCAACTCCGCCAACTGCCCCCTAACTTTTTCCACACGCTGGCATCACCATCAGCATCACGCACGACAATTTCCATATTTTTTCTGATGGTCGATGCATTTTCGACGAATTTCCCAGTGAAAAAGACCTGAAACAGTAGCCGGACGTGACACAACGTTAGTTTGGTCTCCGATTTCGTTCAAACCTTGCGTGGTGGCCCAGGTTTCCCGTGCCCACATGTCTGCATAGTTTGGTGCAGTTGCATGCATGCGATCACGTAGACCATGTGCAACCAGCATCGTTTTGGTCTACCGGAGGGGGTTCCGAAGTACTTTTCTTTTTCAACTCCGCCAACCGGCCCCAAAATTTTTCCACACGCTGGCAACACTGTCGGCATCAAGCACGCCAATTTGCATATTATTTCGACGGTCCATGCATTTTCTACGAATTTCCCGATGAAAAAGCCCCGAAACAATGGCCGGACGTGACGCAACGTTGGTTTGGTGTCCGATTTCGTTCCAACCTTGCGTGGTGGCCTACGTTAGCCGTGCCCACATGTCTGCACAGTTTGGTGCACTTGCATGTATGCTATGACGTGCACCATGTGATACCAGCACAGTTTCGGTCTACCGGAGGGGGTTCCAAGTACGTTTTTCTTTGGACTCCGCCAACCGGTCCCAAACTTTTTCCACACGATGGCATCACCATCAGCATCACGCACGCCAATTTGCATATTTTTTCGACGGTCGATGCATTTTCTACAATCTTCTCGGTGAAAAAGACCTGAAACAGTGGCCACACGTGACGCAACGTTCATTTGGTGTCCGATTTCGTTCCAACCTTGCTTGCTGGCCTACGTTGCCCGTGCCCACATGTGTGCATAGTTTGGTGCACTTGCATGCATGCGATCACGTACACCATGTGCAACCGGCATGGTTTCGGTCTACCGGAGGGGGTTCCGAAGTACTTTTCTTTTTCAACTCCGCCAACTGGCCCCTAACTTTTCCACACGCTGGCATCACCGTCAGCATCACGCACGACAATTTCCATATTTTTTTGATGGTCGATGCATTTTCTACGAATTCCCTGGTGAAAAAGACCTGAAACAGTGGCCGAATGTGACACAACGTTAGTTTGGTGTCCGATTTCGTTCAAACCTTGCGTGGTGGCCTACGTTGCCCGTGCCCACATGTCTGCATAGTTTGGTGCAGTTGCATCCATGCGATCATGTAGAACATGTCCAACCAGCACCATTTTGGTCTACCGAAGGGGGTTCCGAAGTACTTTTCTTTTTCAACTCCGCCAACTGGCCCCAAAAATTTTCCACACGCTGCCAATACCGTCAGCATCACGCACGCCAATTTGCATATTATTTTGACGGTCCATGCATTTTCTACAAATTTCCCAATGAAAAAGCCCCGAAACAATGGCTGGATGTGACACAACGTTGGTTTGGTGTCCGATTTCATTCCAACCTTGCATGGTGGCCTACGTTGGTCGTGCGCACATGTGTGCACAGTTTGGTGCACTTGCATGTATGCTATCACGTGCACCATCACTAGTAGAAAAGGGGGCAAAGGTCCAGGCCGGGTCAGCCCATTAGTCCCGGTTCAGTCTAGAACCAGGACCTATGGGGGCATTGGACCCGGGTCGTGAGCCCAGGGGGCCGGCCGGGCCACGTGGGCCATTGGTCTCGGTTCGTCTGGACCTTTGGTCCCGGTTGGTGGGACGAACCGGGACCAATGGGCCTCGCTCCTGGCCCACCACCATTGGTCCCGGTTGGTGGTATGAACCGGGACCAAAGGCGCCCCTTTAGTCCCGGTTCATGCCACCAACCGGGACCAATGAGGTGCCTATATATACCCCTCGCGTAAGAGCAGAGCACACTGCTCTGTTTTTTCTGGCCGAGGGGGAGAGGGCTTGGTGGTGCTCTAGCTCACCTCCTATGCACACAAGGTGTTCGATGGAATGCCCGAGCCACACTACTTAAGCTTTCTCCTCTCCAAGCTCGACCTTGAAACTCCATTTTCCTCAATATTTGTCTAGGTTTAGCGGTCCATCACGCCCCGTCCCCGTCTTCACCGCCGTCAATCACCCGCACCGAGCTCATCGCCGGCACCACCGTGGTGAGCCTCTTGTTCTTATCTTCTTTCTGAAAGGAAACAATATTCTTACTTGTATGTTTACATAGATACTTGTATTATTTTCTTACTTTTGTTATTGCATCTTATATAGTGCGATGGTTTTGGTATCCGCCCCTATCGGCCCTCGTCCTGTCTATGATTCGGATGTGGTATATATATTATCTTTATAACTATTGGTTCATTTATTGTTGATGAAAATTATGACGACCAACGTCACATAGATTTTATTTATCTAGGATGTATGTGAACCGGAAATTCCAACCGACCCTATTATCGAGAGGTTAAATTTAGTTGAAGAAGAAAACAATTTCTTGAAGGAAAAAATAAAAAAATGAGGAGGAGAAGATGATATTGGAGTTGCATGTTGTGGATGTCGTCGATGATCACAAGATCAAGATGGATGCAATGCGCTTGAAGATTAGAAATATTAAAAAATATGCCATTCATACCGAGGCTTGGTATCATTATGCCGTTGGATCAATTGTTACCTTGGTTGCGATTATGATCACATTTGTTTTCGCATTGAAATGTTTTACATAGTTTCAATGTATGGTTTAATTAATTAGATGCTCTGGAGAGCTATATGTTGTTAGATGAGAACTATGTATGTACTTTGGTTTTAATGTGATGATGAACTTCTATTAATTTGGACACTTAATTATATATAATGCACGCAGATGAACCGGCAATGGATGTACGGTGACAGACACACCTCCGAGTACATTAAGGGCGTGCATGAGTTTCTCGATGCGGCAGAGGCAAACAAGCAGAATGGTTTTATGTGTTGTCCATACACTGAATGTGGGAATACGATGTCTTACTCTAACCGGAAAATCCTTCACTCCCACCTGCTTTACAAGGGTTTCATGCCACACTATAATGTTTGGACGAGCCACGGAGAAATAGGGGTTATGATGGAAGACGGCGAAGAAGAAGGGTACGATGACAACTATGTGCCCCCTGAATACGGTGATGCTGCAACGGGGGGAGCTGGCGAAGATCAAGAGGAACCAGACGATGTGCCCAATGATGCTGCAACGGGCGAAGCTGCTGAAGATCAAGAGGAACCAGACAATGTGCCCAATGATGATGATCTCCGCCGGGTCATTGTCGATGCAAGGACGCAATGAGAAAGTCAAAAGGAGAAGCTGAAGTTCGATCGCATGTTAGAGGATCACAAAAAAGGGTTGTACCCCAATTGCGAAGATGGCAACACAAAACTCGGTACCATACTGGAATTGCTGCAGTGGAAGGCAGAGAATGCTGTGCCTGACAAAGGATTTGAGAAGCTACTGAAAATATTGAAGACGAAGCTTCCAAAGGATAACGAATTGCCCAACAGTACATACGCAGCAAAGAAGGTCGTATGCCCTCTAGGATTGGAGGTGGAGAAGACACATGCATGCCCTAATGACTGCATCCTCTACCGCGGTGCATACAAGGATCTGAACGCATGCCCGATATGCGGTGCATTGCGGCATAAGATCAGACAAGATGGCCCTGGTGATGTTGACGGTGAGCCCCCCAGGAAGAGGGTTCCTGCGAAGGTGATGTGGTATGCTCCTATAATACCACGGTTGAAACATCTGTTCAGAAACGGAGAGCATGCCAAGTTGATGCGATGGCACAGTGAGGACCGTATGAAAGACGGGAAGTTGAGAGCACCCGCTGACGGGTCGCAGTGGAGAAAAATCGAGAGGAAGTACTGGGATGAGTTTGCAAAGGACCCAAGGAACGTATGGTTTGCTTTAAGCGTGGATGTCATTAATCCTTTCGGGGAGCAGAGCAGCAATCACAGCACCTGGCCCGTGACTCTATGTATGTATAACCTTCCTCCTTGGATGTTCATGAAGCGGAAGTTCATTATGATGCCAGTTCTCATCGAAGGCCCTAAGCAACCCGGCAACGACATTGATGTGTACCTAAGGACATTAGTTGAAGAACTTTTACAGCTGTGGAATGGAAATGGTGTACGTACGTGGGATGAGCACAGACAGGAGGAATTTAACCTAAAGGCGTTGCTGTTCGTGACCATCAACGATTGGCCCGCTCTCAGTAACCTTTCAGGACAGACAAACAAAGGATACCACGCATGCACGCACTGTTTAGATGACACTGAAAGTATATACCTGGACAAATGCAGGAAGAATGTGTACCTGGGCCATCGTCGATTTCTTCCGACCAACCATCAATGTCGAAAGAAAGGCAAGCATTTCAAAGGCGAGGTAGATCACCGGAAGAAGCCTGCCATGCGTACCGGTCATCACATACTTGCTATGGTCAATGATTTACACGTAATCTTTGGAAAGGGTCCCGGCGCACTAGCTGTTCCGAATGACGCTGAGGGACACACACCCATGTGGAAGAAGAAATCTATATTTTGGGACCTACCCTACTGGAAAGACCTAGAGGTCCGATCTTCAATCGACGTGATGCACGTGATGAAGAACCTTTGCGTGAACCTGCTAGGCTTCTTGGGCGTGTATGGAAAGACAAAAGATACACCTGAGGCACGGGAGGACCTGCAACATTTGCACGAAAAAAACGGCATGCCTCTGAAGCAGTATGAAGGTCCTGCCAGCTACGCTCTTACAAAAGAAGAGAAATAAATCTTCTTTGAATGCCTTCTCAGTATGAAGGTCCCGACTGGCTTCTCGTCGAATATAAAGGGAATAATAAATATGCTAGAGAAAAAGTTCTAGAACCTAAAGTCTCATGACTGCCACGTGATTATGACGCAACTGCTTACGGTTGCATTGAGGGGGCTTCTACCGAAAAACGTTCGATTAGCCATTGTGAAGCTATGTGCATTCCTCAATGCAATCTCTCAGAAGGTGATCGATCTAGAAATTGTACCATGGCTAAGGAGTGATGTGGCACAATGTCTTGTCAGTTTCGAGTTGGTGTTCCCACCATCCTTCTTCAATATCATGACGCACGTCCTAGTTCATCTAGTCGACGAGATTGTCATTCTACACAATATGTTCCTCTTTGAGAGGTTCATGGGAGTCCTAAAGGAATATGTCCGTAAACGCGCTAGGCCAGAAGGAAGCATCTCCATGGGCCATCAAATAGAGGATGTCATCGGGTTTTGTGTTGACTTCATTCCTGGCCTTAAGAAGATAGGTCTCCCTAAATCGCGGTATGAGGGGAGACTGACTGGAAAAGGCACTCTTGGAAGTGACTCAATAATATGCAGGGATGGATATTCTTGGTCTCAAGCACACTACACGGTTCTACAGAACTCTACCTTGGTGACCCCGTATGTCGATGAACACAAGAACAATCTGCGCTCCATACACCCGGAGCAGTGCGACGACTGGATTACATGTGAACACATCAGGACTTTCAGCAGTTGGTTGGAAACACGTCTCAGAGGTGACAACACTGTTTGTGATGAGCTGTACATGTTGTCCAGGGGACCATCTTTGAATGTATTGACTTACAAAGGATACGAGATAAATGGGAATATGTTTTACATGATCGCCCAAGATCAAAAGAGCACCAACCAAAATAGCGGTGTCCGCTTTGATGCAGCAACCGAGAGGGGAAAGGACACATATTATGGTTACATAGTGGACATATGGGAACTTGACTACGGACATGACTTTAAGGTCCCTTTGTTTAAGTGCAAATGGGTCAATCTGTCAGGAGGCGGGGTACAGGTAGACCCATAGTATGGAATGACAACAGTGGATCTGAAAAATCTTGGGTACACTGACGAACCGTTCGTCCTAGCCAATGATGTGGCACAGGTTATCTATGTGAAGGACATGTCTACCAAACAGAGAAAAAGAAAAGATAAGGAAGCGAATACATCATACGATGAGCCAAAGAGCCACATAGTTCTTTCAGGAAAAAGGGACATCCTGGGAGTGGAGGGCAAGACAGACATGTCTGAAGATTATGAAAAGTTTCATGAAATTCCTCCCTTCAATGTCAAGGCTGACCCAAGCATCCTGATAAACGATGAAGATTATCCATGGTTACGGCGCAATAAGCAAATGACACAAACGAAGAAAAAGTGAAGACTTTCTCCTGCAACTATTATGATGATACCATGCCAACTTTGTAACACACGAGTATGTTATGCCAACTTTTTCAGAGTTCATTTGAAAACTATGAATTTAGGTCAAATTTTCTCTATAGGTGCATCTATGTTCATTTTTTTAGTAAAGTTAATCACAAACTTGTGATTCACACAAATTTCAAAGAATTCAAATTTTAACAATTCTAATTTGAAAACTAATGGCACTAATAGAAAGTTTATAATTTTTCTAAAACTAATGGCACTAACAGAAAGTTTATAATTTTGCTGACCTAAAAGCAAAAAGAAGTAAAAAATAAAGCAAAAAACAAAAGAAAATAAATAATACAGAAAACAAAAAAATGGAAAAAATAAAAATAGCAACAATAAGTATTTTGTTGTAAGTAGAAACAAAATAAAATAAATAAAGCAACAAAGAAAACAAAAAAACTAAAAAAGTGTTTTCAAATTTGAAAACTAATGGCACTAACAGAAAGTTTATAATATTTCTAAAACTAAAAGCAAAAAGAATTAAAAAATAAAGCAAAAAACAAAAGAAAATAAATAATGTAGAAAACAAAACAAAAAAACTGGAAAAAATAGGGCTTGCCCCTGGCCCATGACAATTAGTCCCGGTTTGTGCCACAAACTGGGACTAAAGGGTTGGTCCTTGTTGCGCTCAAAGTTTAGTCCCACCTCGCCAACCGAAGGGCGCCCACACCGGTTTATAAGCCCGTCCCTCTCTGCCTTGTTGAGCTCCTCTCAAAGTGAAAATAGATGCCCCTATACAGGGAATTTGACCTAAATTCATAATGAATTTCTTTGAAATTCATAGAAATTGATTATGAATTTAGGTCGAATTTTCTCTATAGGTGCATCTATGTTCATTTTTTTAGTAAAGTTAATCACAAACTTGTGATTCACACAAATTACCAAATTACCAAATTGAGTATAATGATAAAACACAGTAATATTAAATAGCAGGAAAAAGAATGACTCAAAAATCAATTTTTATAGTAAAGTTATTCATAAACTAGTGATTCACACAAATTTTAAAAAATTCAAATTTAAACTATGCAAATTTTAAAACTAATGGCACTAACAGAAAGTTTATAATTTTTGTGACCTAAAAGAAAAAAGAAATCACTAAAAAACTATAAGTATTTAGTTCTAAGTAGAAATGAAAAAATAAATCACAAAAAAGAAAAAAATGCCACCTACTGGGCCAGCACGGCCTGAATACGACTAGAAACCCAACCATGGGCCAGGATTCACGCCCGCGGCAGGCCCAGTAGGCCCACAGGCATTGTAGTGTCCCATTAGGCCCGTAAGCCTGCAGTTCAGAGAAGTTCGAAAGGGAACATAGAGCAGGGCTTATAAACAGGTGAGGGAGCTCTTCAGCTAGCGAGGTGGGACTAAAAATCCCACCGCACCGCACCGCGGCGCAGGCCATTGGTCCTGGTTAGACGCACGAACCGGGACCATAGGGGGGCATTCGTACCGATTCGTGGCACAAATCGGTACGAATGCCTACCTATGGTCCCGGTTCGTGCGACGAACCGAGAACAATGGCCTCTGCTTCCCGCCCTTTGGGCTGCCGAAATGAGACCTTTGGTCCCGGTTGGTAGCACGAACCGGGACCATATGGGGCATTGGTACCGGTTCGTGCCACGAACCGAGACCAATGCTTCATGTATATATACCCACCACTTAGCGGTTTCAGTTTACATCGCCCATTTCCCCCCGACGTCGCCAAGCTCATCGCCGCCAGGCTGCCTCGCCGTCGCCGCCCACGCCGTTGCCCCTGCCCCGCCCCCGAGCCCACGCCGACGCCGTCCGCCGCCCGCGCCGTTGCCGTCCGCCGCCCCCGAGCGTGCCCTGCCGCACCCCCTGCGCCCCCGAGCCCGTCCGCCGCCCCGAGCGCGCCCTGCCTCGCCGTCGTCGCCGAGCGCGCCCCGCCGTCACCCTCACCGACCCCGTCCTCATCGCCGTCGCCCCCGACGCCGGCCGCCCGCGTCTCCTTCCCGATCCCGCCGGGAGAGGTAGCTCCCGCCCCATCCTCCCCCTTCCTTCCTTCCCCTGCTCCTTTGCAAAATATTGATATGATGAAATTTCTGTTCATATATACTGTAGAGTTGGGGAGAATATAGCTCCTTTGCAAAATATTGATATGATGAATGAGGGGGGTCATGTGTATGTATGTATGTGTCTATGTATATGTAAATATTGATATGATGAAATTTTTGTTCATATATACTGTAGATGTATGTATGATGAATTTTGATAGTTTTTTATTCATATATAATGTAGATGTCTATGTATGTATGGAATGATATCGATGGATGTATGTATATAGAACATTCGTAGAAAATATGACGAATCTGATATGACCAATGTCCCCCTCCGATTCACTCGGGAACACTAACTCTCTCGGAGAAAAAAATGTTATCGGGGAGAAAAAAAGTTCTAGGATCGTCAAGGGGTCGAGGGTCGCCGAGGGGTCGAGAGGGGGTCGAGGGTCGCCGAGGGGTCGAGGGTCGAGAGGGGGTCAACGGTCGTCGAGGGGTCGAGGGTCGAGAGGGGGTCTAGGGTCGCCGAGGGGTCGAGGGTCGTCGAACATGAGAGGAAGAAGAGGATAAAAAAAGAAGAGAAAGAAGAAAAAAAAAAGAGGAGAAGAAAGAATAGAGGAGTTCTTCTCCTCTATTGTTTCTTCTCTTTTTTTCTTCTTCTTCCTCTTTTTTTTCTTCTTCTTCCTCTTTTTTTTATCGGGAACGAGGGTCGTCGAGGGTCGCCGAGCGGTAGAGGAAACTGTAAATAGCAAGTATCGTCGGTGTGAGATACATGTGGCCGTCGGTGTCGGACACTACATCCACGTCCCACAAGTGACGCGGGCGTCGACGCCCACGTCACTTGTGGGACGTAGATGTAGTGTTCAACGCTGACGCCACACGTATATATGTTCTCTCTATGTGTATGTGTGTGTGTATATATATATATATTTGTTCATGTATATATGCAAAAGATAGATTTTTAGAAAAAATAGTATTTTTTTTGTTCATAGATTTTTTTGGTGATATTGATTATTGTAAATATGCGAATGTTTGTATATTCATATGAACAATGAATTAGGCAAAACCTTTATTTTCTCTAAAATTTCTATTTGAACATTATTTAAAAAAAAACGAGCAATACTACTTCATGTATTTTTAAGAAGGAAGAAGAAGAAAAATAATGAGAGGAAAAAGGAAATAAGAAGAGGAAGAAAGGAGAAGAAGAGGGGAGAGGAAGACGAGGAGAAATAAATAAGAAGAAGAAAAAAGAAGAAAAAGAAGAGGAGAAGAAGAAAGGAATAGAGGAGAAGAAGAGAAAATAGAATATATTCTATTTTTTTCTTCTTCTCCTCTATTCCTTTCTTCTTCTCCTCTTTTTTTTCTTCTTTTTTTTCTTCGACACGTGGGGGGGTCGATATACCCCCTCCCGATAACTTCAACACGAGGGGGGGGGTCGATATACCCCCTCCCCGATAATATTATTTTCCCATGTATGTTTGTCGTGTCGATATAAACTCCCGATAACTTCAACACGTGGGCGGGGGGGGGGGTCGATATACCCCCTCCCCGATAATATTATTTTCCCATGTACGTATGTCGTCGTTGTCGATATACCCCAAACCCTTGAAGCGTTGTCAAGGCCACCCCAAACCCTAGAGAAGCAGCGTCGAGGCCACTAATTAATATTAGTTCTACATTTGCCACTAATATATCCATCTGTCATGTTTGAATAATAATTTCCACATTGTAAATATTTGTAGAAACTATGGACACCGCCCGAGACGAAGTACAAGAAGGGTTGTTGGGGGACATAATCGCACGAGGAAGTGATGCCGTCTGCTCGTTGTTTCTCAACGAGACCGATGGTCTGGAAGCAGCTGGCTATGATTATGATGGCCCCAGTGACCCAATGCCGGTGCAAGAAGGAGACCGTGAGGACGGCTCCGGTGACCCAATGCCGGTGCAAGAAGGAGACCGTGATGACCGCTCCGGTGACCGAACCGAGTCTGCCCAGGTATATATATTAGTTAAGCCTTTGCTGACTAGCTAATTGGTGCATTCATTGTTTTGGTATGTACACATATTAATTAAGTCTTTGTTCTTTTTTCGAGCCCTCCGGATCGAGCACAACTTCGGTAAAGAGACGAGGCCCGAAGAAAAAGTTGAGCTCGGATGAAAGGTTTGAGATCATAGCAATTGCGTCCGACGGCCAACCGATTGAACCCATCCGGACAAAGAACACATTTGTTGCTCAGTGCGGGGTTCTGGTTAGGGACAAGATCCCGATCAGCATCCAGCAATGGTTAAAGCCGGCTACAGAAGACCCTGAGGTGTCTTATGTCAATGATATGCAGAAAAATGATCTTTGGACTGAGCTGAAGTCAAATTTCACCCTACCACCAGAGGATGATCCGGAGAAGCCAGTTAAAGAGCAATTAATCAAGTCTTTTGCTCTTAAGAGGATGGCAGACCTATTCAGGAGGTGGAAGAAAGAGCTGAATAAGTTTGTCGATAAAAAAGAGATACCAGAATTCAAGGGCAGATATGAGAAGATCAGAGATCACTGGCCCGCATTTGTGGCCCACAAGACATCGGAGAAGAGTAAGAAGATGTCGGCGACAAACTAGCAAAATGCTGCGAAGAAGAAGCATCACCATCACACGAGGTCAGGTGGCTACCTCGTAGCCCGGCCTAAGTGGGCCAAGGCTGAGAATGATCTAGTTGATAAAGGGATCGAACCAGAGACAATTAACTGGCCAGACCGTTGCCGGACTTGGTTCTTTGGGGCTGGCGGAACCTTGGACCCTATATCAGGGAAGTGCATTTGGACGGACGAGCAAATGTTAATACCAGTCAAGAGGCTTCGGCACTATATCGAAGCAGCACAGCAAGGGACGTTCGTTCCAGACAGAGAGAACGACGAGGTCACAATGGCCCTCGGGAATCCTGAGCACCCTGGACGGACACGAGGCATGCCAGGCTCCATTCCATGGAAGGCTGGGTTTTTGGACGCAGGCGGTTACAAATGCCATGAGAGGAGGAAGAAAGTGGAGCATACCCAACTGCAGGCGATGCACGCTAGGGTACAAGCGATAGAGGAACGTGAAGAAAATCGTAGCAAACGAACTGCCGAAGCTTCCCCCGAAGCTACCCCACCATCTCAGCCGAGAAGCAGCGTGGCTTCCACCGAGCTACTTCAGCCGGAGCATGTCTTGACGGCTCCTGCAAACTATCCCATGGATGCTATCACGGAGTCTCAAAATTGCCACCTTATGACACAATCAATTAATGTGAAGGTCAAGGCGGCTGTTGGCTCTGTTTTTCCTACTGAACCCGGCGCAACTTTTCACTACCGGCTGATTCCAGAAGGATATGCTAGGGTGATGGTGGATGTAATAACGGAGGGATTTGAGGACCTCCAGCTTGACCACCCTACTGGTGAAGGGGAGACTCGGCTGGGTTCTGCTCTGAAGACTCCATGCCTATGGCAGAAGGAGCTCATCAACCTTCCGAAATGGACGCCTCCGCCTCCTCCTCCTCCTCCGGCAAGTTAGGGCACTCCGCCTCCTCCACCGCCTCCTCCTCCGGCGAGTGACGATCAGGGCACTCGGTCGGCTCCTTCTCCGGCGCGTGGCGGCACTCCGCCTCCTTCTCCGCCTGCGCCGGCGCGCCCGAGCAGCCAGCCTCCGCCTTCTCCGCCTCATCAGCAATGGCAAAAGAGACCCGCCGCCGCTCCGGCTCCTCTGGCGCGTCGTAGTCCTTCTCCTCCGCCTCGTAAGCAAGTAAAGAAGACAGCCGCTCCATCTGCTCTGCCGGTGTCTAGCAGTACAGCCAGAGGCGGGAGGCAATACAGATTCGGTCGTTCTCTGAAGACTCCAGAGAAGTTACCATACGAGAGGACCCCGGAGGAGAACGCCGACATCGCGCGAGCCGAAGTGAGGAACTTCTTTGAAGGGGTGAAAGCAAAGAAACACCCATCTCCGGAAGAGAAGGTAGATCCGGTGAAAGCGAAGCGCACTCTGGCTGCCCTGGAAAAACCAGCAAAGTCTCCGCTGAAAGGCAACTATGAGCGCATTATTGAAAAGTCATTTGTCGAAGCGGAGCGGTCGGGAAGTATTGTCAGTGATCAAAGGTTAAAAGAACGACGAGCTAGGAAAAAAATTCCCCAGCTCGGTGAACAAGCGAACCAATCGTGCCCCCCGCTCAAGGTGCCTACTAATGATCCGAGGATGGTGCCCGGTTATAGCAATCTTGGAGATTACCTACCTGACAATGTACATTATGAGTTCTTGGAGGTGGAAGAACACAAATACGAGTACGGGAAGCCTCTTGTCAAAGGTGAAATATCTCTAACAACGATGATACGAATTTTCCATGATTGGTACATGAAAACCTGCAGAGAGTCTGGTGGAGGAATACTTTGCCGCTAAGAGTTAGAGAGGAGCATGACCTCATTGGAATTGAACTGCTGAATGTTCCATTTGAGGAGTTCTTCCAGTTTTTCAATCAAAAGGCCCTTTTCGGTGTCAAAACCGGCTGATCTCGGGTAGGGGGTCCCGAACTGTGCGTCTAGGCCGGATGGTAATAGGAGGCAAGGGACACGAAGTTTTACCCAGGTTCGGGCCCTCTTGATGGAGGTAAAACCCTACGTCCTGCTTGATTAATATTGATGATATGGGTAGTACAAGAGTAGATCTACCACGAGATCGGAGAGGCTAAACCCTAGAAGCTAGCCTATGGTATGATTGTTGTTCTGTATGTTGTCCTACGGACTAAAACCCTCTGGTTTATGTAGACACCGGAGAGGGTTAGGGTTACAGAAATTCGGTTACAATTGTAGGAGATCTATATATCCGTATCGCCAAGCTTGCCTTCCACGCCAAGGAAAGTCCCTTCCGGACACAGGACGAAGTCTTCAATCTTGTATCTTCATAGTCCAGGAGTCCGGCTGAAGGTATAGTCCAGCCATCCGGACACCCCCTAATCCAGGACCCCCTCAGTAGCCCCTGAACCAGGCTTCAATGACGACGAGTTTGGCGCGCAGATTGTCTTCGACATTGCAAGGCGGGTTCCTCCTCCAAGTACTTCATAGAAGATTTTGAACACAAAGATAGTGTCCGGCTCTGCAAAATAAGTTTCCACATATTGCCATAGAGAGAATAATATTTACACATATCTAATCTCCTGACGTATTCCATAGTGTGACATCGCACCACAGCCAAGCCTTTATTCGAATCGTTTTATTGTCCCACCTCAGCGTGTCATGCGAGGCGGTTTCCTTGGCACGTCTCGTCGAAGCAGAGATCATGTCCCCTTATTCCGGGATTCTCATCAATACGGGCGTGGGTAACCCAACCGTGCCATTGATTACGGCGCTTGGAGATAAGCGAGTTTTACCAGGCTGGTGGGGACACGTAGTTGCGTCCACCCATATAAGGGGATAAGGATCCACCTTTTCACCTACGCCTTCTTCCTCCTTTGCCTATCCATTTTCGCGCACTCGAGGTCCAGCACCCAAGTCCGCACTCCCCACCTCAACCTTCTCCAGGCATGCCCGGAGTGGGAGGCAAGTGGATGGTCTCCTCCGTCACAGAGGGACACATCAAAAAACTAAGGAAGGCCGGATACTTGTCTAACGACATCGCATACCAGCTTCCCGAAGAGGGGCAGCTCCTCCCCACCCCAAGGCCCCATGAGAGGGTAGTGTTCCTTCCCCACTTCCTTTGTGGACTGGGCTTTCCTATCCACCCATTCGTCTGGGGACTCATATTCTACTACGGCCTGGATTTCCATGATCTGGCCCCGAACTTCATCCTCAACATCTCGGCATTTATCGTCGTGTGCGAGGCTTTCCTCTGCATCCGCCCCCATTTCGGCCTATGGCTCAAGACTTTCAATGTCAAGCCGAAGGTGGTGCGTGGCAACCAGGCGGAGTGTGGAGGCGCCATGGTGGGCAAGATGCCCAACGTCTTATGGCTCGAGGGCTCCTTTGTGGAGACCCTGAAGGGGTGGCAATCGGGGTGGTTTTACATCACCAAGCCGCGTGACCCTGAGTGGGTCGTAGCCCCCGAGTTCTGGTCCGGACCCCCAACGCGGCTCACATCCTAGAAAGAGACGGGCCTGTCGTGGGGCAGCAAAGGAGAGGTGACTGGACTGCAAACATGCATCCAAACCCTGGTGGACAAGCAACTCAAGCTTGTCAACGTAGTCCAGGTTATGCTCATCCGCCGGATCCTCCCGTGTCAACAACGGGCCTTTAATTTGTGGGAGTTCAACCCGGCGCAGCACCGAACTCTGAGCAGGCTCTTCGACACAACGTACGAAGATTCCTGGAAGGTGCTTTTCAAGGGCGCCGAGGCTCCCGCATCCGCTACCGAGGATCGCGGATTCAGCGCGCAGTGTCACGCTAGCGCGGTAAGTTGTTTGTACCTTTTACAGGGTATTAGTTTTTCATAGTTTAGCTCTATGCGGGATCTAAGCTCCCTTACCTTTGACCGGTTTGGCAGGCGAAGTCCGGACAGATCGACTGTCCGGCTCCTTTGCCCGAAGACCCAGCCGATGCCCGCTTGGCGAAGCTGCTGGTTCCGGCACCCTATGTGGTGCCGGAGAAGAAGGCCACGAAGAAGGCCACGGGGACTCGAAAAAGTGCCCGGCGCCAGGAGGTGTCGGGTTCATCATCTGACGGCTCCAAGGCGCATCCCTCTCGTGAAGACGAGGAGAAGGAAGAAGAGACCTCTCCCCCTCCACCGGGGGGAGACGCCCTCACTGGGGAGGCCGAAGGGTCCAAGAAGGGGAAAACCCTTCCTCCGGACTACTCCACCGACGCTGACGACGGCGGAGAGGAGTGGCCGCTCAGGGCCAAGCCGCTGGCGAAATCATAAGTATCCGGATACCAGAGTAATTCATAGTATTCCTTTATTGCACAGCTTTCCCTTATGTCGAATATGATTATGCAGCCCACCCAAAGACCGGCTCGACGCGTCGTCGAGCGGTTCACTGGACTCGTCGGATGTGAATTCGCTTCCGACGGCCACCTCCCCCTGCCCTACGGACGACGCCGAAGTATTGTCCCAACAGGTTCCAAGCCAGGACGAGGTGGTCCTGAAGGCGCCACAAGGCGACCTCCCGGACTCCAGGAGTAAAGGGGATAAAACCCCCCAGGGCTCCAAGTCCGGCCCTAGGCCGGACACCGCTCCGGAACCTTCAAAGGTTCCAGAGTCCGGCGGGCGACCTCCTTCCAAGAGGAGCAAGCCCGCCGTGCCGGTAACCCCTGTCTAACCGGAGGCGCCGGACAATCTGTTGGAGGTGCTCAAAGGCGCCTCCATCGACGAGGAGCACCGCACCATTATGAGTGCGGTGCTCCAGAAGGTTCAGTCCGCCAAGAGTGGACTGACTGAAGCTTGTGCTAGCCTTTTAACATGCTTTGAGGTAAGTAAAGAATGTGTAAATAATATTACCGCATAGACAGTAGCCCCTGATGCTCTGTTTGGCGTTCGGGAAGAAAAGCCAAATAGAGGATCAAATAAAATCCGCAGGAGTCTAAAAAAGGAGTCAATATGCGTATGCAGGCTTCTCTGCTGGCGTCCGCCGCACTGAATGTGGAAGCGGACACGCTAAAGCAGAACCTCGAGCAGTCCGAGCAAGAGCTCGGGCGTGCCAAGAAGCAGCTTGAGGACAAGGAAGGTAAGAAATACCTTGTTTAAATATAAATAAAAAAGGTGCAATTGCAAAAAATGACAGGATTATCGTGGATATTGTAGGGGCCACGTCTGAGGTGGCGACCCTTAAGCAAGCGCTGGTCGAGGTCGAGAAGAGGGCGGCCACGGAGCGCACCGAGCGGGAGAAGTATGAGGCCCAGGTTGGCAAGGTGCGGCAAGAGCTCCAGGCTCTCATGAAAAAACATGAGAGTTTGGAGCTGGACTCAAAGACGCGAGCGTCCGAGCTCGCGATGGCTATTGAAAATGCCAAGTCTGCCAAGGCCGAATCCCAAAAGACCCTCCAGGAGTTGGATGCGGTGAAAGCGAAGCGCACTCTGGCTGCCCTAAAAAAACCAGCAAAGTCTCCGCTGAAAGGCAACTATGAGCGCATTATTGAAAAGTCATTTGTCGAAGCGGAGTGGTCGGGAAGTACTGTCAGTGATCAAAGGTTAAAAGAACGACGAGCTGGGCAAAAAATTCCCCAGTAAGGCGAACAAGCGAACCAATCATGCCCCCCCGCTCAAGGTGCCTACTAATGATCCGAGGATGGTGCCCGGTTATAGCAATCTTGGAGATTACCTGCCTGACAATGTACATTATGAGTTCTTGGAGGTGGAAGAACACAAATACGAGTACGGGAAGCCTCTTGTCAAAGATGAAATATCTCTAACAACGATGATACGAATTTTCCATGATTGGTACATGAAAACCTGCAGAGAGTCTGGGGGAGGAATACTTTGCCGCTAAGAGTTAGAGAGGAGCATGACCTCATTGGAATTGAACTGTTGAATGTTCCATTTGAGGAGTTCTTCCAGTTTTTCAATCAAAAGGCCCTTGTCGGTGTCAAAACCGGCTGATCTCGGGTAGGGGGTCCCGAACTGTGCGTCTAGGCTGGATGGTAATAGGAGGCAAGGGACACGAAGTTTTACCCAGGTTCGGGCCCTCTTGATGGAGGTAAAACCCTACGTCCTGCTTGATTAATATTGATGATATGGGTAGTACAAGAGTAGATCTACCACGAGATCGGAGAGGCTAAACCCTAGAAGCTAGCCTATGGTATGATTGTTGTTCTGTATGTTGTCCTACGGACTAAAACCCTCTGGTTTATGTAGACACCGGAGAGGGTTAGGGTTACACAAAGTCGGTTACAATTGTAGGAGATCTATATATCCGTATCGCCAAGCTTGCCTTCCACGCCAAGGAAAGTCCCTTCCGGACACAGGACGAAGTCTTCAATCTTGTATCTTCATAGTCCAGGAGTCCGGCTGAAGGTATAGTCCAGCCATTCGGACACCCCCTAATCCAGGACTCCCTCAGTAGCCCCTGAACCAGGCTTCAATGACGACGAGTTTGGCGCGCAGATTGTCTTCGACATTGCAAGGCGGGTTCCTCCTCCAAGTACTTCATAGAAGATTTTGAACACAAAGATAGTGTCCGGCTCTGCAAAATAAGTTTCCACATATTGCCATAGAGAGAATAATATTTACACATATCTAATCTCCTGACGTATTCCATAGTGTGACATCGCACCACGGCCAAGCCTTTATTCGAAATATTTTATTGTCCCACCTCGGCGTGTCATGTGAGGCGGTTTCCTTGGCACGTCTCGTCGAAGCAGAGATCATGTCCCCTTATTCCGGGATTCTCATCAATACGGGCGTGGGTAACCAAACCGTGCCATTGATTATGGCGCTTAGAGATAAGCGAGTTTTACCAGGCTGGTGGGGACACGTAGTTGCGTCCACCCATATAAGGGGATAAGGATCCACCTTTTCACCTACGCCTTCTTCCTCCTTTGCCTATCCATTTTCGCGCACTCGAGCTCCAGCACCCAAGTCCGCACTCCCCACCTCAACCTTCTCCAGGCATGCCCGGAGTGGGAGGCAAGTGGATGGTCTCCTCCATCACGGAGGGACACATCAAAAAACTAAGGAAGGCCGGATACTTGTCTAACGACATCGCATACCAGCTTCCCGAAGAGGGGCAGCTCCTCCCCACCCCAAGGCCCCATGAGAGGGTAGTGTTCCTTCCCCACTTCCTTTGTGGACTGGGCTTTCCTATCCACCCATTCATCCGGGGACTCATGTTCTACTACGGCCTGGATTTCCATGATCTGGCCCCGAACTTCATCCTCAACATCTCGGCGTTTATCGTCGTGTGCGAGGCTTTCCTCTGCATCCGCCCCCATTTCGGCCTATGGCTCAAGACTTTCAATGTCAAGCCGAAGGTGGTGCGTGGCAACCAGGCGGAGTGCGGAGGCGCCATGGTGGGCAAGATGCCCAACGTCTTATGGCTCGCGGGCTCCTTTGTGGAGACCCTGAAGGGGTGGCAATCGGGGTGGTTTTACATCACCGAGCCGCACGACCCTGAGTGGGTCGCAGCCCCCGAGTTCCGGTCCGGACCCCCAACGCGGCTCACGTCCTGGAAAGAGACGGGCCTGTCGTGGGGCAGCAAAGGAGAGGTGACTGGACTGCAAACATGCATCCAAACCCTGGTGGACAAGCAGCTCAAGCTTGTCAACGCAGTCCAGGTTATGCTCATCCGCCGGATCCTCCCGTGTCAACAACGGGCCTTCAATTTGTGTGAGTTCAACCCGGCGCAGCACCGAACTCTGAGCAGGCTATTCGACATGACATACGAAGATGCCTGGAAGCTGCTTTTCAAGGGCGCCGAGGCTCCCGCATCCGCTACCGAGGATCGCGGATTCAGCACGCAGCGTCACGCTAGCGCGGTAAGTTGTTTGTACCTTTTACAGGGTATTAGTTTTTCATAGTTTAACTCTATGCGGGATCTAAGCTCCCTTACCTTTGACAGGTTTGGCAGGCGAAGTCCGGACAGATCGACTGTCCGGCTCCTTTGCCCGAAGACCCAGCCGATGCCCGCTTGGCGAAGCTGCTGGTTTCGGCACCCTATGTGGTGCCGGAGAAGAAGGCCACGGGGACTCGAAAAAGTGCCCGGCGCCAGGAGGTGTCTGGTTCATCATCTGACGGCTCCAAGGCGCATTCCTCTCGTGAAGACGAGGAGGAGGAAGAAGAGACCTTTCCCCCTCCAGCGGGGGGAGAGAAGAAAAGGAAAGCCGCCCTTAATGGGGAGGCTGAAGGGTCCAAGAAGGGGAAAACCCTTCCTCCGGACTACTCCACCGACGTCGACGACTGCGGAGAGGAGTGGCCGCTCAGGGCCAAGCCGCTGGCGAAATCGTAAGTATCCGGATACCAGAGTAATTCATTGTATTCCTTTATTGCACAGCTTCCCTTATGTCGAATATGTTTATGCAGCCCACCCAAAGACTGGCTCGACGCGTCGTCGAGCGGTTCACTGGACTCATCGGATGTGAATTCGCTTCCGACGGCCACCTCCCCCCGCCCTAAGGGCGACGCCGAATTATTTTCCCAACAGGTTCCAAGCCAGGAGGAGGTGGTCCTGGAGGCGCCGCAAGGCGACCTCCCGGACTCCAGGAGTAAAGGGGATAAAAACCCCCAGGGCTTCAAGTCCGGCCCTAGGCCGGACACCGCTCCGGAACCTTCAAAGGTTCCAGAGTCCGGCGGGCGACCTCCTTCCAAGAGGAGCAAGCCCGCCGTGCCTGTGACCCCCGTCCAACCGGAGGCGCCGGACAATCTGTTGGAGGTGCTCAAAGGCGCCTCCATCAACGAGGAGCACTGCACCATTATGAGTGCGGTGGTCCAGAAGGTTCAGTCTGCCAAGAGTGGACTGAGTGAAGCTTGTGCTAGCCTTTTAACAGGCTTAATTTGAGGTAAGTAAAGAATGTGTAAATAATATTACCGCATAGACAGTAGCCCCTGATGCTCTGTTTGGCGTTCAGGAAGAAAAGCCGAATAGAGGATCAAATAAAATTCGCAGGAGTCTAAAAAAGGAGTCAATATGTGTATGCAGGCTTCTCTGCTGGCGTTCGCCACACTGAATGTGGAAGTGGACACGCTAAAGCAGAACCTCGAGCAGTCCGAGCAAGAGCTCGGGCGTGCCAAGAAGCAGCTTGAGGACAAGGAAGGTAAGAATACCTTGTTTAAATATAAATAAAAAAAGGTGCAATTGCAAAAAATGACAGGATTATCGTGGCTATTGTAGGGGCCATGTCTGAGGTGGCGACCCTTAAGCAAGCGCTGGTCGAGGCCGAGAAGAGGGCGGCCACGGAGCGCACCGAGCGGGAGAAGTATGAGGCCCAGGTTGGCAAGGTGCGACAAGAGCTCCAGGCTCTCATGAAAAAACATGAGAGTTTGGAGCTGGACTCAAAGACGCGAGCGTCCGAGCTCGCGATGGCTATTGAAAATGCAAGCCTGCCAAGGCCGAATCCCAGAAGACCCTCCAGGAGTTGGATGCGGTGAAAAAGATAGCGGCGGGTAAGGCATTCTTTATGCAAAGTGTGGGAGCCCTGGATTAGGGGGTGTTCGGGTAGCCGGACTATACCTTTTCAGCCGGACTCAAGGACTATGAAGATACAAGATTGAAGACTTCGTCCCGTGTCCGGATGGGACTTTCCTTGGCGTGGAAGGCAAGCTTGGCGATGCGGATATTCAAGATCTCCTACCATTGTAACCGACTTTGTGTAACCCTAACCTTCTCCGGTGTCTATATAAACCGGAGGGTTTTAGTCCATAGGACAACTTCATCATACAACAATCATACCATAGGCTAGCTTCTAAGGTTTAGCCTCCTTGATCTCGTGGTAGATCTACTCTTGTACAACCCATATCATCAATAATAATCAAGCAGGACGTAGGGTTTTACCTCCATCAAGAGGGCCCGAACCTGGGTAAAACATCGTTTTCCTTGCCTCCTGTTACCATCCGGCCTAGACGCACAGTTCGGGACCCCCTACCCGAGATCCGCCGGTTTTGACACCGACATTGGTGCTTTCATTGAGAGTTCCTCTGTGTCGTCGCTTTCAGGCCCGATGGCTCCTTCGATCATCAACAGCAATGCAGTCCAGGGTGAGACTTTTCTCCCCGGACAGATCTTCGTCTTCGGCGGCTTCGCAGTGTGGGCCAATTCGCTTGGCCACCTTGAGCAGATCGAAAGCTACGCCCCTGGCCATCAGGTCAGGTTTGGAAGCCTAAACTACACGGCTGGCATCTGCGGGGACTTGATCTTTGACGGATTCGAGCCACAGCCAAGCGCGCCGCACTGTCTCGGTGGGCATGATATAGCCCTGCCGCCGAATAGCGCCTTGGAGGCCGCACACGCATCAGCTCCGACCGTTGATTCGGAGCCTACTGCGCCGATCGAGGATCAGCGGGTGGACGCTGCCTCAGGGGCTGCGATCTCAGAAGCGATCGAGCCGAACTCCAGCCCCGCACTCCGCATGGCCTGTGACTCCGAGGAGCCGGATTCCTCTCCGAACTCCGAGCCCCCGGCGCCCCTGCCGATCGAATCCGATTGGGCGCTGATAATGGAGTTCACCGCCGCGGACATCTTTCAGCACTCGCCCTTCGGCAACATCCTGAATTCTCTAAAGTCTCTCTCTTTATCAGGAGAGCCCTGGCCGGACTACGGTCGGCAAGGTTGGGATACGGACGATGAAGAAATTCAAAACCCACCCACCTCCCACTTCGTAGCCACTGTCGACGACTTAACCGACATGCTTGACTTCGACTCCGAAGACATCGACGGCATGGACGACGATGTAGGAGACGAACAAGAACCAGCACCTGTAGGGCGCTGGAAGGCCACCTCGTCATACGACATATATATGGTGGACACTCCAAAGGATGGAGATGGCGATGGAACAGCGGGGGACGGTACCTCTAAGGAACAACCCAAGCGCCGACGTCAGCGGCGCCGCTCTAAATCCCGCCAAAGCAAAAACGGTGATTCCGGAACGGGAGACAATACTACTCCGGATAGCGCCGAAGAACACCCCCTCCAGCAAGATTCAGCACAGGAGGACAGAGAAGCCAACCCTCACGAGAGGGCAGCGGACCAAGAGGTTGAGGACGATAATTATACGCCTCCCTCCGAAGACGAGGCAAGCCTCGACGATGACAAGTTCGTCGTGCCAGAGGATCCCGCCGAACAAGAGCGTTTTAAACGCAGGCTTATGGCCACGGCAAGCAGCCTCAAGAAAAAGCAGCAACAGCTTAGAGCTGATCAGGATTTGCTAGCTGTCTGATGGACTGAAGTCCTTGCGGCCGAAGAGTATGAACTCGAACGCCCCTCCAAGAGTTACCCAAAGCGCAGGCTGCTACCCCGACTAGAGGAGGAGGCACCTACATCACCAGCGCATGACATGGTCGACCGGCCACCTCATGGCCGCGACAGAGAGGCCTCTCGGCCCTCCACTCAAGCCATGCCCCGGCGCCGCGTCAAGCATACTAAGGCACGGGAAAATGCGCCTGACCTGCGCGACATACTGGAGGACAAGGCAAGGCAAACAAGATCGATCTACGGATCGCGCAGGCGCCCCACGGCACATGACGGTGATCGCCACTCCAGATGCAATGAATCCGGCCGGGCCGAACTCAACAGACAAAGCTCCTTCGAGCTCCGTCGTGATATAGCCCAATACAGAGGCGCCGCACACCCACTATGCTTCACAGATGAAGTAATGGATCATAAAATCCCTGAGGGCTTCAAACCCGTAAACATCGAATCGTACGATGGTACAACAGATGCTGCGGTATGGATCGAGGATTATCTCCTTCATATCCAAATGGCCCGCGGTGATGATCTACACGCCATCAAATACCTCCCACTCAAACTTAAGGGACCGGCCCGGCATTTGCTTAACAGCTTGCCAGCAGACTCAATCGGTTCTTGGGAGGACCTGGAAGCCGCATTCCTTGACAACTTCTAGGGCACTTATGTGAGACCACCGGACGCCGATGACCTAAGCCACATAATTCAGCAGCCAGAGGAATCGGCCAGGCAATTCTGGACACGGTTCTTAACAATGAAAAACCAGATAGTCGACTGTCCGGACGCAGAGGCCTTAGCGGCCTTCAAGCATAATATCCGTGATGAGTGGCTTGCCCGGCACCTGGGATAGGAAAAGCCGAAATCTATGGCAGCCCTCATGACACTCATGACCCGCTTTTGCGTGGGAGAAGACAGCTGGCTAGCTTGCAGCAACAATTTAACCAAGAACCCTGTTATTCGAATACCAAGGACAAAAGCGACAGGTCGCGTCGGAACAAACAAAAGCGCCGCGTTAACATCGACAGCAACGAGGATATGGCAGTTAATGCCAGATTCCGAGGCTACAAATCCGATCAACGGAAAAAGCCATTCAAAAGAAATACTCAGGGCCCATCCAGTTTGGACCGAATACTCGACCGCTTGTGCCAGATACATGGCACCCCCGAAAAGCCAGCCAATCACACCAACAGGGATTGTTGGGTGTTCAAGTAGGCAGGCAAGTTAAGAGCCGAAAACAAAGACAAGGGGCTGCATAGAGACGACGAGGAGGAGCCCAGGCCACCGAACAACAGTGGATAGAAGGGATTTCCCCCGCAAGTGCGGACGGTGAACATGATATACGCAACCCACATCCCCAAGAGGGAGTAGAAGCGTGCGTTACAGGACGTATATTCGATGGAGCCAGTCGCCCCAAAGTTCAACCCATGGTCCTCCTGCCCGATCACCTTTAATCGAAGGGACTACCCCACTAGCATCCGTCACGGCGGCTTCGCCGCATTGGTTCTAGACCCAATTATTGACGGATTTCATCTCACAAGAGTCCTCATGGACGGCGGCAGCAGCCTGAACCTGCTTTACCAGGATACAGTGCGAAAAATGGGCATAGATCCCTCGAGGATCAAGCCCACCAAAACGACCTTCAAAGGCGTCATACGAGGTGTAGAAGCCAACTGTACAGGCTCAGTCACACTGGAAGTGGTCTTCGGATCTCCGGATAACTTCCGAAGTGAGGAGTTAATATTTGACATAGTCCCGTTCCGTAGTGGCTATCACACACTGCTCGGGCGAACCACATTCGCAAAATTCAACGCGGTACCGCACTATGCATACCTCAAGCTCAAGATGCTAGGCCCTAGAGGAGTAATCACGGTCAATGGGAACACTGAACGCTCCCTCCGAACGGAGGAGCACACGGCAGCGCTCGCAGCAGAAGTACAAAGCAGCCTCTCTAGGCAGTTCTCCAGTTCGGCCTTCAAAAAGCCGGACACTGTCAAGCGCGCCCGGAGTACCCTACAACAAGACCGCCTGGCACGTTCTGAGCTAGCATAGCAATGCGGCCCCAACCCTAGCCCTCGCGATATAGCGAAACCAGTGCTTCGCGTACATAACTACGCTCTTGAAATACCATGGGCACAGGGGAAGGGGCACTATCACGGCACGCCTGAAATACGGCTTAAACCGCACCAGGGGCTGCCAGATTCCTTTTTTTTCTTACTCTCAGGACTCCATACTTCGGACAACCCGTTCGGCAATTCAACTGCCGCACAAACGATGCAAGATCCAGGAAAGCAGACAAGCCACGCCGCATTATGGAACTCCCAGGTGGTCTCTATTGCGAGTAGTATAACTGTTTTTTAATACAATTCCGCGGCCTGCCCCTGGCCAGGACATGTTAAATAGTCCAATTTCTTTTTCTTATTGCACTATTTGTATCGTTCCGCTTTCATAGCAACCTTTCTGTAAACAATGCATAGCTTTTTGTCTATTTTTTGCATTATCCTCTTTCTATATATATGTTTATTAATAACATGTCGCATCCGTACACTGTGGTACGGCAAAATACGCCAGGGGCTTCAGTACCCATCTATATGGCGTGAGAAGTCTGTACACTTTCACAAGTGCGGCACCCCGAACTTATAGCACTATATGCATCGGCTCCGAATCATGATTTGGGTCAATGGTTGGGTTTTCCTGGCTCCTATGTTTTGGTGCCTTACGTTCCGCTATATCGGCTAAGGTAGCACTAGGAGAACTACTGCGATCGTGCCCCAGTTGAGCTGGGCTGAGCACCTCAGTAGAGAAAGCTAAAACCGACTGTCATGATGAGGCGAGAGACCGGTCGCTATTCGAGAGGTTTTTCGAGTCCTTAAAGGCTTATGCCGCTTCGAGCGAGGAACCGGCTTTGTCCGGCCAAGGCGTGGATAGCGCCCCGAACTCGGTCTTCCGAATACTAGGGGCTTCGCCGAAATTTAAAATTATAGAGTTCTATGGCTAAGTGAGAGTGTTCAAGCATTATAGTCCGATTGCCTTGTTCGTTGTGCTGAGCGCCTCCCTCGACGGACCCAATCATGGGAAAAAGAGTGCTCAGGTTTATCCCGAACACCCCAGCACTAGTGGCATGGGGGCAGAAGCCGACGACTGGCCATCTCTCAATTTTTTGATAAAGGGCCACACCGAAAGTAATATTTTAAATTCAAGCATTACTTAGCGCATATGAACAAGTTGTCAGCGCACAGGATAACACGAGCGAGTTCATTCAAAAATTACATCCTTGGTGCATTCATCCGCCATAAGGCGGGCACTGGCCAGAACATCCTTGTAATAGTTCTCGGGCTTGCGATGCTCCTTCCCCGACGGCGGCCCGTCCCTCACAAGCTTCTCACCGTCCAGCTTACCCCAGTGCACCTTTGCACGGGCAAGGGCCCTAGGGGCACCTTCGATGCAGACGGAGCGCTTGATGACCTCGAGCCTTGGACAAGCCTCCACCAGCCGCCGCACCAGTCCGAAGTAGCTCCCAGGCAGGGCCTCTCTAGGCCACAGCCAAACTATGAAGCCCTTCAGGGCCTGTTCGGCCGCCTTGTGGAGCTTGACCAGCTGCTTCAGCTGGTCGCTCAAGGGCACAGGGTGTCCGGCCTCAGCGTACTGAGACCAGAACACCTTCTCCGTCGAGCTGCCTTCCTCGGCTCGATAGAATGCGGCGGCATCGGATACGCTGCGGGGAAGATCTGCGAATGCCCCTGGAGAGCTCCGGATTCGGGTAAGTAACAAGTAGTTTACTTTTATATGTCTGCTTTGCATAGAGAATGCCTTACCCGTCGCTATCTTTTTCACCGCATCCAATTCCTGGAGGGCCTTCTGGGCCTCGGCCTTGGCAGATTTGGCAGTTTTAAGGGCCGCAGCAAGCTCGGACGCTCGCGTCTTCGAGTCGAGCTCCAAACTCTCATGTTTTTTCATGAGAGCCCGAAGCTCTTGCTGCACCTCGCTGAACTGCGCCTCAAATTTCTCCCGCTCGGTGCGCTCTGTGGCCGCTCTCTTCTTGGCCTCGGACAGCGCCTGCTTGAGGCTCGCCACCTCAGTTGTGGCCCCTACAATAAGCAGTATACTCCTATCATTTTTTGCAATTGCGTCTTCTTATAGGCATTTTTTCTATAAGGTATCTCTTACCTTCTTTCTCCTCGAGCTGCCGTTTGGCAAGGCCGAGCTCTTGCTCGGTCCGCTCGAGGCCCTGCTTCAGGGCATCCACCTCCGCAGTCAGTGCGGCGGTGGCCAGCAGCGAAACCTGCATACGTATATTGACTCCTTTTTAGTTAGACTCCTGCAATATTTAATAGATCCTCTATTCGGCTTTTCTTTCCGAATTCCAAACAGAGCATCAGGGGCTACTGTCTATGCGGTAATATTTTTACGTATTTCTACTTACCTCGAAGCCTGTTAGAAGGCTAGTACAAGCTTCAGTAAGTCCGCTTTGGGCGGACCGAACCTTCTGGACCACCGTACTCATGATGGCACAGTGCTCCTCGTCGATGGAGGCGCCCTTAAGCACCTCCAGCAGATTGTCCGGCGCTCCGGTTGGACGGAGGACGCCGGCTCAATAGGCTTGCTCCTCTTGGCAGGAGTTCGCCTGCCACGGTCCGGAACCGCTGATGATTCCGGCGCGGTGTCTGGCTTAAAGACGGACTTGGAGCCCTGGGGGGTCTTGTCCCCTTTACTCTTGGAGTCCGGGAGGTCGCCTCGCGGCTCCTCCTGCACCACCTCCTCTTGCCCCGGAGCTTGTCGCGACCCCACTTCGGCGTCATCCGCAGCATAGGGGGAGGCAGCGGGCGGAACTGAATTCACGTCCGATGAATCCAGGGAGCCGCTCGACGACTCGTCGAGCCCGTCCTTGGGCGGGCTGCATGATTATATTCGACATTAGGGAAAGCTGTGCAACAAAAGGAATATCATGAGTTACTCTGGTATCCGAACACTTACGATTTCGCCGGACGCTTGGCCCTGTCCGGCCACTCCTCTTCGTCCTCGTCGGCGTCGGGGGCGTAGTCCGGCGGAGGGGTTTTCCTCTTCTTGGACCCCTCGTCCTCCCCTACTGGGGTGGCCTTCCTCTTCTTTCCTTCCCCCGTTGGAGGGGGAGAGGTTTCTTCTTCCTCCTCCTCGTCTTCACGGGAGGAGTGCGTCTCGGACTCGTCGGACGACGAGTCCGACACCACCATATGCCGGGAACTCTTTCGAGTCCCCGTGGCCTTCTTCTTCTTGGCCTTCTTCTCCGGCACCACATAAGGTGCCGGAACCAGCAGCTTCACTAGGAGATCAGGGGCTGGGTCTTCGGGCAAGGGAGCCGGACAGTTAATCAGTTCGGACTTCGCCTGCCAATCCTGTCAAATGTGAGAGAGTTTAGATCCCGCATAGAGTCAAACTATGAAGAAAACTTAACATCCTGTAAGAGATGAAAATATTTTACCTCGCCAGCAGGACGCTGCGAGCTGAATCCACGGTCTTCGGAGGTGGATGTGGGAGCCTCGGCGCCTTTGGTTAGCCCCTTCCATACATCTTCGTACGTCGCGTTGAAGAGCCTGCTCAGAGTTCAGTGCTGCACCGGGTTGAACTCCCACAAATTGAAGTCCCGTTCTTGACACGGAAGGATCCGGCGGACGAGCATGACCTGGACTACGTTGACAAGCTTGAGCTGCTTGTTCACCAGGGACAAGATGCATTTTTGCAGTCCGGTCACCTCTTCTTCGTCGCCCCACGACAAGCCCGTCTCCTTCCAGGACGTGAGCCGCGTAGGGGGTCCGGATCAGAATTCAGGGGCTGCGTTCCACTTCGGATCGCGTGGCTCGGTGATGTAAAACCACCCTGACTGCCACCCCTTCAAGGTCTCCACAAAGGAGCCCTCGAGCCATAGGACGTTGGCTATTCTACCCGCCATGGCACCTCCGCACTCCGCCTGGTTGCCGTGCACCACCTTTGGCTTGACGTTGAAAGTCTTGAGCCAGAGGCCGAAATGGGGGCGGATGCAGAGGAAAGCCTCGCACACGACGATAAACGCCGAGATATTGAGGATGAAGTTCGGGGCCAGATCGTGGAAATCTAGGCCATAGTAGAACATGAGCCCGCGGACAAATGGGTGGAGAGGAAAACCCAGTCCGCGGAGGAACTGGGGAAGAAATACTACCCTCTCATGGGGCCTTGGGGTGGGGAGAAGCTGCCCATCCTCAGGAAGCCGGTGCGCGATGTCTTTGGACATGTATCCGACCTTCCTTAGCCTTTTGACATGGCCCTCCGTGACGGAGGAGACCATCCACTTGCCTCCCGCTCCGGACATTGTTGGAGAAGGTTGAGGTAGGAAGTGCGGGCTTGGGCGCTGGAGCTCGGGTGCGCAGAAGATGGATAGGCAAAGGAGGAAGAAGGCGTAGGTAAAAAGATGGATCCTTATCACCTTATATTGGCGGATGCGACTATGCGTCCCCACCAGCCTAGTAAAACTCGCTTGCCTCCCAAGCACCGTGATAAATGGCGCGGTTGGGTTACCTACGTCCGTATTGATGAGAATCCTGTAAATGGAGGACACGATCTCTGCTTTGACAAGACGTGCCAAGGAAACTGCCTCGCAAAACACGCTGAGGTGGAAAAGTGAAAATGATTCGAATAAAGGCTTGGCCGTAATCTGATGTCACGCTGCGGAATACGTCAGCAGATTAGATTTGTGTTAATATTATTCTCTCTGTGGCAATACGTGGAAACTTATTTTGCAGAGCCGAACACTACTCTTGGTGTTTACAAACTTTTATGAAGAATTTGGAGGAGGAACCTGCCTTGCAATCCCGAAGACAATCTACGTGCCAGACTCGTCGTCATTGAAGCCTGGTTCAGGGGCTACTGAGGGAGTCCTGGATTAGGGGGTGTTCGGGTAGCCGGACTATACCTTCAGCCGGACTCCAGGACTATGAAGATACAAGATTGAAGACTTCGTCCCGTGTCCGGATGGGACTTTCCTTGGCGTGGAAGGCAAGCTTGGCGATGCGGATATTCAAGATCTCCTACCATTGTAACCGACTTTGTGTAACCCTAACCCTCTCCGGTGTCTATATAAACCGGAGGGTTTTAGTCCGTAGGACAACTTCATCATACAACAATCATACCATAGGCTAGCTTCTAGGGTTTAGCCTCCTTGATCTCGTGGTAGATCTACTCTTGTACTACCCATATCATCAATATTAATCAAGCAGGACGTAGGGTTTTACCTCCATCAAGAGGGCCTGAACCTGGGTAAAACATCGTGTTCCTTGCCTCCTGTTACCATCCGGCCTAGACGCACAGTTCGGGACACCCTACCCGAGATCCGCCGGTTTTGACACCGACACAAAGCAAACACATAAACGTGAGTTACTTGTTACTTACTCGAATCCGAAGCTCTCCAGGAGCATTCGCGGATCTTCCCCGTAGCGTGTCCGATGCCGCCGCATTCTATCGAGCCGAGGAGGGCAGCTCGACAGAGAAGGTGTTCTGGTCTCAATATGCTGAGGGCGGACACCCCGTGCCCCTGAGCGACCAGCTGAAGCAACTCGTCGAGCTCCACAAGGCGTCCGAACAGGCCATGAAGGGCCTCATAGTTCAACTGTGGCCTGGAGAGGCTCTGCCTGGGAGCTATTTCGGGCTGGTGTGGCGGCTGGTGGTGGCCTGTCCAAGGCTCGAAGTCATCAAGAGCTCCGTCTGCATTGAAGGTGCCCGTAGGGCCCTTGCCCGTGCTAAGGTGCACTGGGGCAAGCTGGATGCTGAGAAGCTTGTGAAGGACGGGCCACCGCCAGGGAAAGAGCATCGCAAGCCCGAGAATTATTATAGGGATGTTCTGAAGGGTGCCCGCCTTGTGGCGGATGAATGTTCCAGGGATGTAATTTTTGAGTAAAACTCGCTCGTTTTGTCCTGTGCGCTGAAAACTTGTTCATATGCACTAAGCAATGCTGTTGGAATTTAAAATATTACCTTCTGTGCGGCTGTTTATCAATTCTGAGAGATGGTGAGTCGTCGGCTTCTACCCCCGTGCCGCTAGTGCTGGGGTGTTCGGGGATAAACCTGAGCGCTCTTTTTCCCATGTTTGAGTCCTTCGAGGGAGGCGCTAAGCACAATGAACAAGGCAATTGGACTATAATGCGTGAACACTCTCACTTAGCCATAGAATTCTATAATTTTAAATTTCGGCGAAGCCCCTGGTATTCGGAAGACTGAGTTCGGGGCGCTATCCACACCATGGCCGGACAGAGCTGACTCCTCGCTCTAAGCGGCATAAGTCTTTAGGGACTCGAAAAACCTCTCGAACAGCGACCAGCTCTCGCTTCATCATGACAGTCAGTTTTAGCTTTCTCTACTGAGGTGCTCGACCCAGCTCAACTGGGGCACAATCGCAATAGTTCTCCTAGTGCTACCTTAGCTGACACAGTGGAACGTAAGGCACCAAAACATAGGAGCCGGGCAAACCCAACTATTGACCCAAGACATGATTCGGAGCCGATGCATATAATTCTATAAGTTCGGGGTGCCGCACTTGTTAAAGTGTTCAGACTTCTCACACCATATTGAGGGGTACTGAAGTCCCTAGCGTATTTTGGCCGTACCAAAGTGTACGGGTGCAATATGTCGTTAAGGAACATATATTTGTAAAAAAAGAGTAATGCAAAAATAGACAAAAGCTATGCATTGTTTATTAAAAAGGGCTGCGATCAAAGCAGAACGATACAAATAATGCGATAAGCAAAAGGTTGGACTATTTAATATGTCCGTTCCAGGGGCAGGCTGCGGAATGGTATGCGAAAGAGGTATACTGCTCGTCATAGAGACCACCTGGGAGTTCCGTAATGCGGCATGGCTTGTCTGCTTCCCTGGTTCTTGCATCGTTTGTGTGGCAATTGAACTGCCGAACAGGCCTTCCAAAGAATGGAGTCCTGAAAGTAAGAGAAAATTAAAAAATCGGCAGCCCCTGGTGCGGTTTAAGCCGTGTTTCGGGCGTGCCGTGATGGTGCCCCTCCCCCTATACCCATGGTATTTCTAGAGCGTAGTTATGTACGCGAAGCACTGGCGTCGCATTTTTGCAAGGGCTGGGGTTGGGGCCGCATTGCTACGCCTGCTCGAAACGTGCCAGGCGGTCTTGTTGTAGGTTACTCCGGGCGCGCTTGACGGTGTCCAGACGTTTAATGGCCGGACTGGAGAACTGCCTGGAGAGGCTGCTTTGTACTTCCGCTGCAAGGGCCGCCGTGAGCTCCTCCGTTCGGAGAGAGCGTTCGGTGTTTCCATTGACCGTAATTACTCCTCGAGGGCCTGGCATCTTGAGCTTAAGGTATGCATAGTGCGGTACCGCATTGAACTTGGCGAATGCGGTTTGCCCGAGCAGTGCGTGATAGCCACTACGGAATGGGACTATGTCAAAGATTAACTCCTCGCTTCGGAAATTATCCGGAGATCCGAAGACCACTCCAAGTGTGACTGAGCCTGTACAGTTGGCCTCTACACCTGGTATTGCGCCTTTAAAGGTCGTTTTGGTGGGCGTAATCCTCGAGGGATCTATGCCCATTTTCCGCACTGTATCCTGGTAAAGCAGGTTCAAGCTGCTGCCGCCGTCCATAAGGACTCTAGTGAGATGAAATCCGTCAATAATTGGGTCTAGAACCAATGCGGTGCATCCGCCATGACGGGTGCTAGTGGGATGATACCTTCGATCAAAGGTGATCGGGCAGGAGGACCATGGGTTGAACTTTGGGGCGACTGGCTCTACCGCGTATACGTCCCTTAACGCACGCTTCCGCTCCCTCTTGGGGATGTGGGTTGCGTATATCATGTTCACCCGTCCGCACTTGTGGGGGAAAAACCTTCTGTCCGCTGTTGTTCGGCGGCCGAGGCTCTTCGTCGTCATCGCTATGTGGCCCCGTGTCTTTATTTTCGGCATTTAACTTGCCTGCCTGCTTGAACACCCAACAATCCCTGTTGGTGTGATTCGCCGGCTTTTCGGGGGTGCCATGTATCTGGCACAAGCGGTCAACTATTCGGTCCAAACTGGACGGGCCCCTAGGATTTCTTTTGAATGGCTTTTTCCGCTGACCGGATTTATAGCCTCTGAATCCGGCATTAACTGCCGTATCCTCAGCATTGTCACCGTTAATGCGGCGCTTCTGCTTGTTGCGACGCGACCTGCCACTACTGTCCCTGGTATCCGAATTACCAGGGTTCTTGGTCATATTGTTGCTACGAGCAAGCCAGCTGTCTTCTCCCGCGCAAAAGCGGGTCATGAGTGTCATGAGTGCTGCCATAGATTTCGGCTTTTCCTTTCCAAGGTGCCGGGCAAGCCACTCATCACGGATATTGTGCTTGAAGGCTGCTAGGGCCTCTGCGTTCGGACAGTTGACTATTTGATTTTTCTTTGTTAGGAACCGTGTCCAGAATTGCCTGGCCGATTCCTCTGGCTGCTGAATTACGTGGCTTAGGTCATCGGCGTCTGGTGGTCGCACATAAGTGCCCTGAAAATTGTTGAGCAATGCGGCTTCCAGGTCCTCCCAACAACTGATTGATCCTGCTGGCAAGCTGTTAAGCCAATGCCGAACTGGGCCTTAAAGCTTGAGTGGGAGGTATTTGATGGTGTGGAGATCATCGCCGCGGGCCATGTGGATATGAAGGAGATAATCCTCGATCCATACCGCAGGATCTGTTGTGCCATCATATGATTCGATGTTTACGGGTTTGAAACCCTCGGGGATTTGATGATCCATTACTTCGTCTGTGAAGCATAGTGGGTGTGCGGCGCCTCTGTACTGGGCTATATCACGACGTAGCTCCAATGAGCTTTGTCTACTGTGTTCGGCCCTACCGGATTGTGTCCGGCGCGACGGTTACCGTCTCGAGTCATGGGGCGCCCACGCAATCCGTAGATAGATCTTGTTTGCCTTGCCTTGTCCTCCAACATATCTCGTAGGTCAGGCGCATTTTCCCGTGCCTTGGTACGGGGTGCGGCTTGAGTGGAGGGCCGAGAGGCCTCTCTGTCGTGGCCACGAGGTGGCCGGTCGGCCGTATCAAGTGCTGGTGATGTAGGTTTAAGTGCTTCCTCCTTTAATCGGGGTAGCAACCTGCGCTTTGGGTAGCTCTTGGAGGGGAGTTCGAGTTTATGCTCTTCGGCCGCAAGGACTTCAGTCCATCTGTCGACTAGCAAATCTTGATCAGCTCTAAGCTGTTGCTGTTTTTTCTTGAGGATTCTTGTCGTGGCCATAAGCCTGCGTTGAAAACGCTCTTGCTCGACGGGATCCTCTAGCACGACGAATTCGTCGTTGTCGAGGCTTGCCTTGTCTTCGGAGGGAGGCATATAATTATAGATCTCGACCTCTCTGTCTGCCGCTCTCTCATGAGAGCTGGCTTCTCCATCCTCCTGTGCTGAATCTTGCTGGAGGGGGTTTTCTTTGGCACTCTTCAGAGTATTATTATCTCCCGTGCTGGAGTCACCGTATTTGCTTTGGCGGGATTTTGAGCGGCGCCGTTGACGCCGACGCTTAGGCTGTTTCTTGGAGGGGTCATCCTCCGTTGTTCCATCGCCATCTCCTTCTTTTGGGGTGTCCACCATGTATATGTCATATGACGAGGTGGCTTTCCAGGGCCCAATAGGCGCTGGTTCTTCATCGTCTCCTGCATCGGCATCCATACCGTCGATGTCTTCGGAGTCGAAGTCGAGCATGTCGGTTAAATCGTCCATAGTGGCTACAAAGTGGGTGGTGGGTGGGCTTTGAATTTCTTCATCATACGTATCACAACCTTCCTGACCGTAGTCCGGCCAGGGCTCTCCTGATAAAGAGAGAGACTTTAGTGTCTTCAAAATATCGCCGAAAGGCGAGTGCTGAAAGATGTCTGCGGCAGTAAACTCCATGATCGGCGCCCAATCGGATTCGATCGGCAGGGGCGCAAAGGGTTCGGAGTCCGGAGAGGAGTCCGGCTCCTTGGAGTCACGAGTCTCGCGGAGTGCGGGGCTGGTGTTCGGCTCGATCGCCGTTGGGATCGCAGCCCCTGAGGCGGCGTCCAACCACCCATCCTCGATCGGCGCAGTTGGCTCCGAATTAAGGGTCGAAGCCGATGTGGGTGCGGCCTCTAGGGCACTGTTCAGCGGCAGAGCTAGATCATGCTCGTCGTGATAGTGCGGCGCGCTCGGCAGTGGCTCGAATCCGTCGAAGATCAAGTCCCCGCGGATGTCAGCCGTGTAGTTTAAACTTCCAAATCTGACCTGACGGCCAGGGGCATAGCTTTCGATCTGCTCCAGATGGCCAAGTGAATTGGCCCGCAGTGCGAAGCCGCCGAAGACGAAGATCTGTCCAGGACGGAAGGTCTCACCCTGGACTGCATCGCTATTGATGATCGTAGGAGCCATCAAGCCTAACGACGACGACACAAAGGAACTCTCAATGAAAGCACCAATGTCGGTGTCAAAACCGGTGGATCTCGGGTAGGGGGTCCCGAACTGTGCGTTTAGGCCGGATGGTAATAGGAGGCAAGGGACACGAAGTTTTACGCAGGTTCGGGCCCTCTTGATGGAGGTAAAACCCTACGTCCTGCTTGATTAATATTGATGATATGGGTAGTACAAGAGTAGATCTACCACGAGATCGGAGAGGCTAAACCCTAGAAGCTAGCCTATGGTATGATTGTTGTTCTGTATGTTGTCCTATGGACTAAAACCCTCCGGTTTATATAGACACCGGAGAGGGTTAGGGTTACACAAAGTCGGTTACAATTGTAGGAGATCTATATATCCGTATCGCCAAGCTTGCCTTCAACGCCAAGGAAAGTCCCTTCCGGACACGGGACGAAGTCTTCAATCTTGTATCTTCATAGTCCAGGAGTCCGGCTGAAGGTATAGTCCGGCCATCTAGACACCCCCTAATCCAGGACTCCCTCAGCCCTCAATAAAGCAACGGTCACTTGCTACTGTCTGTAAGTAGTACTACTTCTGTCATTAAGTCTCTCTATATAGGTGAACTCTTTCATTGCATGTATTTATAATTATCCTCACTATATTATGCAGATTAAAGATCGCCGAATTGAAGAAAAGACAAATCGGTGATATTGGGTTCATTAACACAAATCTCATAGATGCAACTGAGGCTAAATATCGTGCCGAAGATACCGAGGCCAACTTGCTACGATCGTTGGTAATAAATGAAAACAAAGATATAATACTCTTTCCTTACAACTTCAAGTGAGTGTTACTGTCTTGTGCATATTCAGTTTCCCTTATTAGTCCAGATTATAGTAATGTAATTGATGAGTTATGCATGCGTGCGCAGCTTCCACTATATTCTCCTAGAGATTAAGCTTGAGCAGGGACTAGTAACCGTCTTAGACTCGAGACGAAAAGATCCCCAGGACTATGCGGACATGACTCAAATGCTCGAGAAGTAAGTTAAATCGATCATTATCCACCATATCAGCAACTTTGTTCATTTCCTGATATGTCAAGTAATTGTTTTCTTTGTCCGGCAGGGTTTGGAGAAAATTCACCAAAAAAGCTTCGGGACTGTCGAAGAAGCTGCAATTTAGACACCCGAAAGTAAGTACTATATAGTAACATGTTCCACACATCTCCTAGTGATTCAAGCGCTAGTTTCATCAATACCATTTGGCATGCTTGCTTATCAGTTTGATTGACCTCTATTTCTTGTAAAGTGGTTGTGGCAGGAACAGGAGAATTATTTCTGTGGATACTACGTTTGCGAGTCCATCCGCCACACGACCTATGAACGAGGGTACTCTGACGAATAATATGAAGTGCGTAAGCAATAATATTCACAATTTTATTTTATTACCATCATTTGTGTTGAGTTTCATTTATTCATATATATATATATATAGCCGGTCTATTCTGATAATATTATCAGAATAACTATTCTGATAACACTTCCGCACTGCATGCTCAACGCGAGGGCACTGCACTTTCTTTAGCTGGAGCACTGCATTACAGAGGCTAGTAAACTTCGTGTCGTAAAAAACTGTATGCAGTGTTTTTTCGGTACTGTTTTTGCTCTAGTTTTTTAACCGTTTATCGGAACAAGACGTATGATATACCGTTGGAAAGCTATGGGTTAGGCGCAACTTCGCCATGTTGAACACTTTTCGAGATTTCTCACGGTTTAAGAGCAGTTTTGAAAATGGTGTGGCCCATGACGAGTGGCAGCGAGCGTTTTTTCACGTTTTTTTCTAACCGCTCATCGGAATGAAGCAAACGATACACCGTTGGATAGATATCGTCGAGGAGCATCTTTTTCATATCTATTATTTTCTCTAATTCGTTACGGTTTAAGAGCAGTTTCAAATTTACTAAATCGCGGAATTCTTTTTTTCAAAAAAATTCAAATTTTCGGTACTGTTTTCGCTCCAGTTTTCTAACCGTTTGTCGAAACAAGGCGTGTAATATATCGTTGAAAAGCTACGAACGAGGCGCAACTTTCATATGTTGAAATGATTTTGAGATTCCTTACGATTTTTAGTTAATTTTGAAAATCGTGCGGCTGACGATGAAAGGCAGCGGCCGTTTTTCACGAAATTTTAACAAACCGCTCGTCAAAATGATTCAAACGATAGGCCGTTCGAAAGATATAACGAGGCGCAACTTTTTCATGTAGAACACTTTCTCTAGTTCCTTACGGTTTAAGAGCAATTTTGATTTTAACGAAATGCGAAGACTCTGTTTTTCGCGCCACCCAAATCCACGTGGGTACTTCACCCAACTGAAAATTGCACTGCATCGGATGAAAAAACGCACTGCATCAGATGGGTAAGAGAACTGCATGGTTTCTTTTATTCAAACATAAATTTTTCAAGGACGAGAAAGTAGAGTGCACTTCACATTGGGTGTAAATGAACCACAACACTATCAAGAAGTGAACCACATTACTTTTTTCCCTTGCGTAACAATTTTTTTGCACTTACGGGATGAACAACATCATATGGCCGACCGCACTGCTTCAGAATGAAAATTGCACTGCATCAGACAGGCAAGCGAGCTGCATAATTTCTTTTGTCGGACGTAAATTTTTCTCAGACGATTTTTTGTTGTCTTTTCTTTCAAAAATTTTGTGAACAAGAGTGGACCGCAGAGAGGAGGCAAGTAAACCGCGACATATATCGAAGTGAACCTCAGTACTATCTTTGTTGTTGCGCTAAATTTTTAGCACTTTCATTTTTGGCCACAAGTGAATAACATCACTCTCGAAAGTGAACCACGTTACCTTTTTTGTCATTGTCCAAACATTTTTCATGTCTTGGATGGCTCTCGGGAGAACTGTTCTTTTTTTACTAGATTTATTTTCTGTCATGGCGTTCTGCACTACAAGTATCCAGAGGTAATGAACATGTTTTTTGTTGCTAGTCATATCCCGCAATGAACAAACTAAACATCAAGAACCACGCGTGCTAGGAGTGAACCCCATCATTTTGTCTTTTACAAAGAGAACCACCTGCTTCACATAGTGGACTGCATCGATTTTTCAACAAGTTTTTTTTACCTTTTTCCCTTTTTTTCTGCAAATAACTGAACCGCAGTCGTGCCCGAATCAAACTGCACATTACACATACAAGAAAGGGGGTCTGGATGATAGATGCGGCCTGGAAATAGGAGGAACATCCATGTGTAAACAAGAAGAAAATTACATTTGAGGCCGAGGTTTCGAGCACTGCATGCGCTACACTGCCGGACTGCACGCGTAGACGCAGCAGACCGCGAGGGACTTTCACCGCCATGCGCACGCTGCTGAAATGCATGACTGACATCCAGGGGCAGAAGCGTCGCAGCGATTTCCATGTTGCTGCCACTGAAGTAGTTGGCGTCAGCGTCCATCTCTGCTCTGGCAAGTAAACCACAGGCAAGATGTCGTTGAAGAATTGAAACACACATCGACAAATAAACAAACTACAGAGTATATCAAAGAGAAAAAAAGCATCCACATAGGAACGATGATCTGACAGTCTGACTACAGTGCTAGTTGCCCACACCTTACCAACCTCGCGATCCAATGGGACCATTTGCAGTACACGCCCAGCAAGAGCACTACACACGCAGCACCACCGGACTGAACTAGATCACACCACAGACCATCTTGCCGACGGAATGAGAGATGACCCCGGGGGCGCTGGATCCCTAGAGACGACGACGAGAGGGACGCCTCAACCAAATTTCACGTCGTCGGCTTGCGCACTGCACGCGCACGCTTGGTGTACTCCAAGTGCGTGCCACAACCAAACTTTAGGCTGTCGCTTTGCGCACTACAGGCCGTCGGCTTGCTCACTGCACGCGCATGCCTGGTGTACTGCAACAACCAAACTTCAAGGCACCAGGGAGAGGGGGTGAGGTGGTGGACTCTGCCCTGTGCTCTTTCCCGAAGGAAAACGAAAGTTGGAGCTCCAGCACCGCACGACAGCGTTTCCCCTGTCCCATTCCCGAAGATGAGCAGGCGAGGGACGAAAATTTGTTGCTGCCTGAGTGCCATTGATCCCTAGTTTTCAAGATTGAGAGGAGGAAATGGCAAGGTAGGGGCAGATCCGGTGATGGCAACAACTGCTCCTCATTCAAAGGGACATGGCTACCGGTTGCTTCCAGAGGACACCTAGTAAGAGCAGTTCGCCCACGATCTTCATGCGGCGCAGTCGTCCGATTGTTGCAGTGCATTGTAGATCGGATGCAGTCCACTCGTCTCCCCACCGTCGGCGAACTGCGTGGAGTAGAGGGGAGAGCTGCAGGTGGGGCACTCCACGGGGTGACGACGTGGTGCCGCAGATCGACTAAAACTACGAAAAGCACATGGAAACAGCACACTGCCATGAACTGCACGGCTCGAGATGCAAACTCACCCTCTTGGAAATGCATAGCGCGAGCTGCTGCCTCACCCGAACTGCATCCAGCCATCGTCGCCGATTTTGTAGCATGCTCGCCGGGGGCAAACAAATCATGCAGAGCAGCAAAAGCCAGTGGCTGCGGCGCCGTGGCCGACGACGAGGGAGGACGCCGCTGGCTAGGAAGAAGGTTGTGGAAGGATGTGGCTGCCCGCTGTGGAGGAGGCAAGTCGGATCCGGGCCGTCGCAGCTCCCGGGCGGCGGCCATGGCGCGGATCCAGCGGAAGTCGGGCCGCCGGACGAGGATGAAGGCGAGGGGGGCTAGGAGGAAGGTGGTGAAGGGAGGCGGCGCGGCTAGAGGGGGTGCGTGGCCGGCCGGGCGGCGCGTCGGGAGGGGTCGGCGGCCGGCCGGGCGGCGCGTCGGGAGGGGTCGGCGGCCGGCCGGGCGGAGCGTGGTGAGAGGGTAGGTGGCCGGCCGGGCGGCGCATGGTGAGGGGGTGGGTAGCCGACCGGGCAGCGCGTTCGGAGGTGGTGGGTGGCCGGCCGGGCGGCGCGTCGCGAGGTGGTGGTCGGCGGGCGCCGCGGGGGTGGGGTGGATAATGGGGAGGAAGTGGTCGGGATGGGTGGGGGGGAAGTAGTGGGGGTAGGTGTTTTTTCTTTCTTAGGGAGGGCGGGCGGTTGTTTTTAGTGTTAGGTTTGGGGCGGGTCGGGTGTTATCAGAATAAGGCGAAAGTGTTATTAGAATAAGGTCTTAAGGGGTGTTATTAGAATAGACCCACCCTATATATATTGACCCCCTTCTTCAAATTAGATCTTTCGGATGCGGGATGAACTCCTAGCACCACATCGTATGCGAGCCATTCAAGAGGAATTGACGGCATTCTTCCTTGACCATGTGATCGCTAAAGACAGAGAATACTATGTGGATCTTGTGTTCGTATATAATGAGGAGATTATATTGTAAGAGATAATTATTGTATATATGTAGCCGGTAGTGTCGGATAGATATATGAGAACTTGTTGTTCGACCAATCTCTCGGAGAAGGAGAGGTGGTCGATATCACTTCTCTCTGTATGCATATATGTTCATGACGATCTTCTGTTTCCTTCATTTACTTACTAACTAGCTAGCGTGTCTAGTCCTCTCTATACATATGTATAGTACGTAGCGTCAACCAAGCACGGACATAAGAGAGGACACTTCTCTCTATTAATTAGCTAGCTAATACAATATATGAAACACCTAAATTAACCCCCCCCCCCAAAACCTCCAACCCCCCCCCCCCCGCTTTAAAAAAACAAAAACCACAGCCACAGAAATGCTGACGCGTGGATGCCTATTGGTCCCGGTTGGTGCCACCAACCGGGACCAAAGGCCCTCCTGCCTGGGCTCCGCGCACAGGCCACATGGAGGCCCATCTGTCCCGGTTCTGGACTGAATCGGGACTAAAGGGACAGGGCATTAGTAACGACCCTTTAGTCCCGGTTCAGGAACCGGGACAAAAGGCCCTTATGAACCGGGACAATAGGCCCGTTTTCTACTAGTGCATGTGATACCAGCACGGTTTCGGTCTACCAGAGGGGGTTCCAAGTACGTTTTTCTTTCGACTCCGCCAACCGGCCCTAAACTTTTTCCACACGCTGGCATCACCATCGGCATCACGCGCGCCAATTTGCATATTTTTCCAATGGTCAATGCATTTTCTATAATTTTCTCGGTGAAAAAGACCTGAAATAGTGGCCAAATGTGATGCAATGTTCGTGGTGTCCGATTTCGTTCCAACCTTGCGTGGTGGCCTACGTTGTCCATACCCACATGTCTGCACAGTCTGGTGCAGTTACATGCATGCGATCACGTAGACCATGTGCAACCAGCACCGTTTCGGTCTTTCGGAGGGGGGTTCCGAAGGAGTATTTTTTTTCAACACCGCCAAATGGCCCGAAACTTTTTCCACACATTGTCATCAACATCGACAGCACGCACGCCAATTTGCATCATTCTCCGGCGCTCGATGGATTTCCTGGGATTTTCCGGGAGAAAAAGACACTAAAACATTGGTTGCACGTGACGCAATGTTTTTTTTCGTCGATCAAATGCATATAAAACTTTCCATTTCGGCAATGAAGATCGATTTGTACAAAACAAATTTTTGCAAGTTTTCGTCATGTTTAACGACCGCTCGTTCGTTCTTTTGTACATATTTCTACCAAATTGCAATGCAATCCACGACACTAATAAATAACTGAAAATTATTCGAACATTCCATTACTCATTACGATATTTTACATGGTTCGTTGGATGAAATTTTACATTCAGAAGTAAAAAGCACTAAAATAAATCAAACTACTCCTCGTTGCTAATCAGATCTACCACTATGGGCTCGCCGCGGTTTCCGCCGCCGTCTTCGCCGCCATCGGATTCAGAGTCATCGGAACCGGCGAAGTGAGCGAAATAGCCGTGCCCGCGAAGCATCGCGCCGGTTAGACTTGTGCCGCCGGCAGAAACGATCTAGGGTTTGGGTTGGGTGTGTGCGTCGTGGGAAGAGGCGCCGGCCGGGGTGGTTTCTACTTGCGTGAGAAGAGGCGCCAGGGGAGGAGACGCCTCTTCTGTGACCCTAATCGGATCTGCGTCAGGGGTGCCTGCTGGTTACCGGATCCCATGCTCCATGAGATGCAAAACTTTCCATTCCCAAGATATACCAAGGTTTGTTTTTGTGGGTAGAAGCAGAAACGGGTGAACAAACCGTCCGGCGCTCGTTCTCTAGGCGGGACAAGCGACCCGTCGGGGGTGTGGTAGGACGGCGGTCAGCGGGGCGACGGGGCAAAGGGTCAGCAGCGCGTCGCGGCTGCGGGTCTGGCGGCGCAGCGCGGCATCGGCGCAGGCGGGGCAGCCCGGCAGCCGGGGCAACGGCGCAGGCCGAAGCGGGACAGGCAGGGCAGCGGCGCAGTCCGTGTAGCGCGGCAGCATGGGCAGCGGCGCAGACGAAAACGGGCCGGGCAGGCCAGTCACGGCGGCCTCAGCGAGCCTGCATTTTGTTCACGTGAGCCCTGCACTTCTTGTTTCTGTACGAATGTATTCGTCTACGTATAAGACGCGGGTGGGGCGGGTGGCCTCTTTTTCATAATATGGCCATCATGCCCCTAATTACGAATGGGTATCGAGCAATCTCAGCCCTTCTTGTGTTTAGGGGGGTACCGAAACATAAGTGTATTTTGCATTATCCAGTGTAATCATGGATTCAGTTCTTGGTCAGTATGAATATATTCTCTCCGTTGGAAGAACTCATCGTCTCATGAAAAAATATATGGAATATATCTTAAATTTTCCTCACAATATTCAGATAATGTAGCCATTGAGCAAAATGAAGCTTACCACTACAAATGGCATAAATAGAAATCCAATATTGTTGTTTCTTGTGAAGTTGGTTCACTTTATTCCCTTCCTGCTAGAACTGCTGCTTGGGATCTAGGGCCTAAACAACTTGTGACAATAGACTACTTAGAGTTGTCCTATTTGATATTCAATGCAACCCTTCATTTGTTCTATTGCATCTTTGAGCCATATTAGCATTCATTTCCAATTAACAATGGACTACTTCATGTAAGTTGTTACTATCTCTTAGAAATTCTTTCTGCATTCATTCTATAAACAATTAAATTCACTATCAGCCTTGAAGTTCACTGCAAGTTTGCTGCACATTTTATATTTAAGAGATAGGAGTACATGTGATTTTTTTTGTTTACGTTTGTTGAATATGAATAATTCATTCGAGAACGCAGACAAAACATGATAAGAAAGGGGAAGAACTACCCTATAGGAAGCTTGGTCAAGGTCGCCGCTCATGTTTGGTGGCATTGTTTGTAGCGCCACCAACGTCGTCGATGCCTGTTACCTACAGCACCGTTGCTGCTTTCCTCTGTCGGGCGTGGTCGACCAGCCACTACCTGCAGGCAATAGAATTGAGGCCAGCAATTGTTGCTGATCTAGGCTACAGATCAATACATGGATGGGGAGAGGAGGCAGTGGTTGGCATCGTGGCAGGGAGAGGAGGCGACGGTTGGTGGGGAGAGGAGCTGGCGGACGATGATGTGGTAGGACAAGAGGCGAGTGGCATGGTGGGAAGGTGGAGATTACGCCATGTGAGTTTCTGAAGTTGTGCCTTGTGCGGCGGGGATAAGGGATGTGTGATGTGCTTGTGTGGTGAGAGACAAGGAGTTGCTTTTCCTTTTTGCGGGAGGCTGTTCATATTTTTCTAGAACAGATATGAGTGGCTGCTTTTCCTCTTTCATTCCCTTGTGAATTGAGAGTAGGGACGGGCCGATAAAATTCGGAGCCCTATGCGAAACTAGAAAAAAAGAACTAACAAACAATTATAATATGTGTATATATATATATATATATATCTCGCAGAAAAAGTTTATAGTGTATATAATATAGTGTTTTACATAATAATTGTGTATATAAAAACATACATATTCAACTCCCGGTTACGTGAAGCACTCGAAGCATGAAAGCCGTGAGACTGTAGCTACGGCGTCAGCGCAATCGCTGTTTTGCGTTGCGATCCATCTAACTCCCGTCCAGATGATACTCTTTTTTCTTTTTCTTTTCTGATGAGATGAGACGATCCCCTGGACAACCGACGAGAAAAATCAAGCAGGTGCGCGTTGGACGGAGTCATCGAGAGCAGCGCAGCAGGCTGGTTCGCAGCGCGGACGCCAGCGGGCAGCGGCCCAGCGCCCAGCAGGCCAGCAGAACAACTTAAAAAAAACAAATACATACAAGGCCTATAAATATTTGGGGCCCTAAAATTTATGGACCCTATGCGTGCCGTACATTTATAACACACCTATGGGCTCGACTGAGAGCAGTGGCTATCGTGCCATGATAGAATTGTCAAATATTCTTGAAATAGCCAAAATTCTTTTGAGAAGAATAGCCAAACAAGTGATCTAGAAAATGTCCTACGTTACTCCAAAGCGGGATGCCACCCACTCCACTCGAAGAAAAACATGCTGCGACCCACTCAGCTTAAAGCGATCACGTGCTTGCATTCTAGCGGCTGGCCAATGTATTCTTTTTCTTCTTTGATAAAGGGCATTTTTATTGACTCAAAATGTAGCATCAAGCGGATACAAAACATAATGAGCATCACCTGGCCTCTGCATAACTAAGATGCACATAGCCAAACAAAAACAAATTGAAAGAATATAAAAAAGACAACATATCAGCAATAGTAGAATCATATAGGACCGACAGTCCGCCTATGTCGAAGGAGTTGGTGCGGCTATCCGTAGATTATGCTGCCACCCATGCTAAGTGAAGACCTCCCTGGCCACCCGCTCCAACCGCGTACACACCGTCTTGAATAGCGCGGTTGATACTCCGGTCAGTGTAGTGTAGACCACGTACGAAGCGAGTGCGTACAACGGAAAATAACCTGCAAAGGAGAGGTGTTTTTGCCCTCGAAAACCAAATCATTCCTACATAGCCAGAGTGCCCATAATAAGACATATGCTCCCACCCGAATTAGCATTTTGAACCTATTTGAAATGCCATCCAACCAATGACCAAAAATATTGGCAACACTTGTGGGCGGATACAAATTGGACGCTATTGGATGACTGACTATGTAGAGCGCGCAAACTTGCATTGAAAAAGAGGTGTTTGATTGTCTCGTCATGAGTACAAAAACTACACTTCTTACTTCCGCGCCAATTGCGACGGGCGAGATTGTCTTTGGTTAGCACAACTCCCTTTCGAAGATACCACATAAAGATTTTAACCTTTAGTGGAATCTTCGACATCCAAATTTTCTTGTTATTATCCACTGGGACCACTGAATGCGTGAGCGCACGGTACATAGAGTCGACTGTCAAGGACCCAGATGTAGTGAGGTTCCAGTGAAACACATCCCGTCCTTGTGTCAGGCTTATCGACTCCAGTCGGGACAATAAATTTTGGACACTACATCCAATTGATAGACAATAAAACTATGAGATATTGAAATTACTGAAATTTTCAAGGGACTTCAGCAACGCATCTGAAATAGTGTTTGGCAACTTATATTCTCTACCGGCTGGTATTCCAACAAGCACAGGCAAGTATATTTATCTATTTTATTTTCATATTCAAGATACATTCAATTATTTCTCTATTCTTATAAAAAAATCTGAATTGATGATGATGGTGTGCCTGTCATTTTGCAATATAGACCGTCCGATTTATATCTAACAGATAGAAAGCAAACTATGACAATTTTGCAAAAAGATACCCGTACCTTTCTCCATATTTGCAGATAAGGCATTTCCTCGTTCATCCTTATCTCCCACAACCTCATTGTTGAGCAATTAAAAAAGAAAAGCCTCTGGAACAATCTGGCATGGTGGCTGCTGCCGGCGTCGTCCATCCCCATGCCTCCGCTCAGTCCGACCACCAATCACCACCACGCTCCACTCCTCCTCACCTTATCTCTCTTTCTCGAGATACCATTAGTCTTTACACATGGGATTACTTCCGCATGGGTCAATCAGAACAGGTGTTTTATAAAAAATGCATCTTGATGTTCCATGCAATGCACGGGCATCTTGCTAGTATCATCATTATATTTGAGATACTAATAGTTTATTTATTGCAGAAATGTGTTTGGTTACTTTGTTTTTTATTTCAATATGCTCTCGTGGAATGGTAAAAAATTGGTTCATCCAATTTACAGGGTGAGTACTCTATGTTTGCACATTCTTACATTTTCAAGTGAAATCTTCATGCTAACTACATATAGTGCTTGTGCAGGATGGTTACAAGTCAATGATTTTTTATTATATTTGCTCAAGTACTGCGTGAATGAAGCTGAAGATAATATTCCTGGTATTGTAGGGGAATATCATAAGAGCATCAAGTAGATCTTAGCATATAGCAAATCATTAGATGAATCATTGCTCCCTATGCATATGTCGACAAATTACTTTTTTTTTAATGTACGTTCATTGCAATTGAAGTGAAATAATGTTGACGCAAGTGAAGTGGGATAATGGAAATACATTGCATCAATCACATTTTTGGTTTGTTACTGTAATTTTTTTCTATACATATTAAATTTGAAGTGCATTATATTTACATATGCAGCCAGCAAAAAATTTAAAAGGCCCGTGGCAACGCACGGGCCTTCTACTAGTAAATCAAGATTTTCCAAAGCAAACTATATGAAACAGGTCACAAATGGGTACGCCTATGATGTATATTACCTGAATTATCATGAAACACACATGGAAGTAAATACATCTGGTATTCTATTGTGGAAAGTCGCGGGTTGATATGTGTAACCTTCCCTGACCGAAAAACATACTCAGTGACAAGAAAAGTGAACTCCGCGCAAACGAGGCGAGAGCCAATTTCATATTCCGGTTCTGTTCATGAACTACTTTAGCTTGTGCCGCAAAATCAATATGTATATGTTACATCATGTTTTTTACATTTGCAAATTTATGAAAATGCAAGCGAGTGCATAGTTTTTATTTGTAATGCCTACATATTTCATATATAAAGGAGTCCATAGTTTCTAGTAAGACAAAAACTATCTAAATTATCATGAAATGACATGGGGGTAATACACCATGTAGTATGAAAAAAAACAATGATGGTACCTACATTTCCTAACAGGTGGGCACCATATTTAGCATATTCGTATGGGTTTACTTTCCAAAGCATTTTAGTTGTGATCACGGAGCTATTGGTGCTTTAACATTAGTGATCCAAACGTTCTTATATTTGTTTACCGAGGGAGTATAAAGAATTAAAGTGTGTAAGGTTTACATGTACTAGGCAAACATAGCTGGAGGCAAAGGGGACCAAGTTACGTTCACCGAGATTAATGCATGATTAGTCTTTATCTTTTGAGTAGTAAGCCCATGGATGTCCGCTCGGAAGGAACAATAGTGTTCAGCAGAATTTGATGACTCTGAGCCTACATTTAACTTCAACTCCATCCAAGAACGTACGGCTACAGCAACCACATACCTCTTTAAGAATCGTGACTTGCCAATGGTACCATCGAAGAGTCGTATTTCTTCGTTCGATCCACTCGTAAAACAACCAAGACACAAATGGAAGCCCTTTTGCACTTCCGATACGAGAACTTCTACAGTCGCCTCAACGGCATGTTCAAGATGTGATATTGATATGTCAACTGAGCCACAGTCGCCATGAATGCGTCTTCTGAGTGTGCGACGGTACGATGAGTCCACTCTACCAATGATTGATGCACCACCGATCATCTGTAGATCATGCTTTGTTTGTTCACCCACCTTGATCCTCATGTCATATTCAATTGCAATTTCATCACAAAATTATATCCCTCTTTTAGGGCCAGTCATGATTGAAAGAACATGCGGTGCCCCCATGTTTGGTTTGGTAATTGATGACAATCTCTATAGACTAATGGTTGCCTTGAGTTATATTTGAAGGTTTTGTCCATAGGATTTTCTTAGAGTACATGTGTGAAGGAAATATGCCCTAGAGGCAATAATAAAGTTATTATTTATTTCCTTATATCATGATAAATGTTTATTATTCATGCTAGAATTGTATTAACCGGAAACATAATACATGTGTGAATACATAGACAAACAAAGTGTCACTAGTATGCCTCTACTTGACTAGCTTGTTGATCAAAGATGGTTATGTTTCCTAACCATAGACATGAGTTGTCATTTGATTAACGGGATCACATCATTAGGAGAATGATGTGATTGACTTGACCCATTCCGTTAGCTTAGCACTTGATCGTTTAGTTTGTTGCTATTGCTTTCTTCATGACTTATACATGTTCCTATGACTATGAGATTATGCAACTCCCGTTTACCGGAGGAACACTTTGTGTGCTACCAAACGTCACAACGTAACTGGGTGATTATAAAGGTGCTCTACAGGTGTCTCCGAAGGTACTTGTTGGGTTGGCGTATTTCGAGATTAGGATGTGTCACTCCGATTGTCGGAGAGGTATCTCTGGGCCCTCTCGGTAATGCACATCACCTAAGCCTTGCAAGCATTGCAACTAATGAGTTAGTTGCGACATGATGTATTACAGAACGAGTAAAGAGACTTGCCGGTAACGAGATTGAACTAGGTATTGAGATACCGACGATCGAATCTCGGGCAAGTAACATACCGATGACAAAGGGAACAGCGTATGTTGTTATGCGGTCTGACCGATAAAGATCTTCGTAGAATATGTAGGAGCCAATATGAGCATCCAGGTTCCGCTATTGGTTATTGACCGGAGACATGTCTCGGTCCTGTCTACATAGTTCTCGAATCAGTAGGATCCGCATGCCTAACGCTACGATGACAGTTATATTATGAGTTTATATGTTTTGATGTACCGAAGGAGTTCGGAGTCCCGGATGAGATCGGGGACATGACGAGGAGTCTCGAAATGGTCGAGACGTAAAGATCGATATATTGGACGACTATATTCGGACATCGGAAAGGTTCTGAGTGATTCGGGTATTTTTCGGAGTACTGGAGAGTTACGGGAATTCGCCGGGGAGTATATGGGCCTTATTGGGTTTTAGGGGAAAGAAAGAGGAGAGGTTGGGCGCCCCCCCAAGGCCTAGTCCGAATTGGACTAGGGGGAGGGGCTGCGCCCCCTCCTTCCTTCTCTTCTTCCTTCCCTTGCCTTGACTCCTACTCCTACTACTTGGAAGGGGAGAATCCTACTTCCGGTGGGAGTACGACTCCTCCAGGGCACGCCATAGGGGCCGGCCCTCTCCCCCCTCCTCCACTCCTTTATATACGTGGCTAGGGGGCACCCCATAGAGACAACAATTGATCCCTTAGATCTCTTAGCCGTGTGCGGTGCCCCCCTCCACCATAGTCCTCGATAATATTGTAGCAGTGCTTAGGCGAAGCCCTGCGTCGGTAGAACATCAACATCGTCACCACGCCATCGTGCTGACGAAACTCTCCCTCAACACTCGGCTGGATCGGAGTTCGAGGGACGTCATCAGGCTGAACGTGTGCTGAACTCGGAGGTGCCGTGCGTTCGGTACTTGATCGGTCGGATCGTGAAGACGTACGACTACATCAACCGCGTTGTGATAATGTTTCCGCTTTCGGTCTACGAGGGTACGTGGATAACACACTCCCCTCTCGTTGCTATGCATCACCATGATCTTGCGTGTGCGTAGGAAATTTTTGAAATTACTACGTTCCCCAACAGTGGCATCCGAGCCTAGGTTTTATGTGTTGATGTAATATGCACGAGTAGAACACAAGTGAGTTGTGGGCGATATAAGTCATACTACTTACCAGCATGTCATACTTTGGTTCGGCGGTATTGTTGGATGAAGCGGCCCGGATCAACATTACGCGTACGCTTACGCGAGACTGGTTCTACCGACGTGCTTTGCACACAGGTGGCTGGCGGGTGTCAGTTTCTCCAACTTTAGTTGAACCGAGTGTGGCTACGCCCGGTCCTTGCGAAGGTTAAAACATCACCAACTTGACAAACTATCGTTGTGGTTTTGATGTGTAGGTAAGAACGGTTCTTGCTCAGCCTGTAGCAGCCACGTAAAACTTGCAACAACAAAGTAGAGGACGTTTAACTTGTTTTTGCAGGGCATGTTGTGATGTGATATGGTCAAGATGTGATGAGATATAAGTTGTTGTATGAGATGATCATGTTTTGTTGAAGTTATCGGCAACTGGCAAAAGCCTTATGGTTATCTCTCTATTGCATAAGATGCAATAGTTGCAAGAGCAATTGTTGGCGAGACAACCATGTGATGACACATTGATATAGATCAAGATGATGGAGATCATGGTGTCATGCCGGTGACGATGGAGATCATGACGATGCTTTGGAGATGGAGATCAAAGGCACAAGATGATGATGGCCATATCATGTCACATATTATGATTGCATGTGATGTTTATCTTTTATACATCTTATGTTGCTTAGTTCGGCGATAGCTTTATAAGATAATCTCTCACTAAATTATCAAGGTATAAGTGTTCTTTCTGAGTATGCACCGTTGCGAAAGTTCTTCGTGCTGAGACACCACGTGATGATCGGGTGTGATAGGCTCTACGTTTAAATACAACGGGTGCAAAACAGTTGCACACGCGGAATACTCAGGTTAAACTTGACGAGCCTAGCATATAACAGATATGGCCTCGGAACACGGAGACCGAAAGGTCGAGTGTGAATCATATAGTAGATATGATCAACATAGTGATGTTCACCATTGAAACTACTCCATCTCACGTGATGATCGGACATGGTTTAGTTTATTTGGATCACGCGATCACTCAGAGGATTAGAGGGATGCCTATCTAAGTGGGAGTTCTTAAGTACTCCCTCTGTAAACTAATATAAGAGCGTTTAGAATACTAAAATAGTGATCTAAACGCTCTTATATTAGTTTACAGAGGAAGTAATATGATTAATTGAACTTAAATTTATCATGAACTTAGTCCTGGTAGTATTAGCATATCTATGTTGTAGATCAATAGTTCGCGTTTAGCTCCCCTGTTTTATTTTTGATATGTTCCTAGAGAAAACTAAGTTGAAAGATGTTAGTAGCAATGATGCGGATTGGATCCGTGATCTGAGGTTTATCCTCATTGCTGCACAGAAGAATTATGTCCTTGATGCACCGCTAGGTGACAGACCTATTGCAGGAGGAGATACAGACGTTATGAACGTTTGGCTAGCTCAATATGATGACTACTTGATAGTTTAGTGCACCATGCTTAACAGCTTAGAATCGGGACTTCAAAGACGTTTTTGAACGTCATGGACCATATGAGATGTTCCAGGAGTTGAATTTAATATTTCAAGTAAAATACCCGAGTTGAGAGATATGAAGTCTCCAACAAGTTCTATAGCTAAAAGATGGAGGAGAATAGCTCAAGCAGTGAGCATGTGCTCAGATTGTCTAGATACTACAATTGCTTGAATCAAGTGGGAGTTAATCTTCCAGATAAAATAGTTATTGACAGAATTCTCTAGTCACCATCACCAAGTTAGTAGAATTTCGTGATGAACTATAATATGCAAGGGATGACGAAAGTAATTCCCAAGCTCTTCGTGATGCTGAAATCGACGAAGGTAGAAATCAAGAAAAACATCAAGTGTTGATGGTTAACAAGACCACTAGTTTCAAGAAAATGGCAAAGGAAAAGAAAGGAACTTCAAGAAGAACGACAAGCAAGTTGCTGCTCAAGTGAAGAAGCCCAAGTCTGGACCTAAGTCTGAGACTAAGTGCTTAACTGCAAAGGGATTGGTCACTAGAAGCGGAACTACCCCAAGTAATTGGCGGATAAGAAGGATGGCAAAGTGAACAAAGGTATATTTGATATACAGATTATTGATGTGTATTTTACTAGTGTTCTTAACAACCCCTCGGTATTTGATACTGGTTTAGTTACTAAGAGTAGTAACTCGAAACGGAAGTTGCGAATGAACATAAACTAGTTAAGGGTGAAGTGACGATGTGTGTTGGAAATAGTTCCAAGATTGATATGATCATCATCGCACACTCCCTATACTTTCGGGATTAGTGTTGAACCTAAATAAGTGTTATTTGGTGTTTGCGTTGAGCACGAATATGATTTGATCATGTTTATTGCAATACGGTTATTCATTTAAGTAAGAGAATAAATTGTTGTTCTGTTTACGTGAATAAAACCTTATATGGTTACACACCCAATGAAAATGGTTCGTTGGATCTCGATCGTAGTGATACACATATTCATAATATTGAAACCAAAAGATGCAAAGTTAATAATGATAGTGCAACTTATTTGTGGCGCTGCCGTTTAGGTCATATTGGTGTAAAGCGCATGAAGAAACTCCATGCTGATGAACTTTTGGAATAACTTGATTATGAATCACTTGATGCTTGCGAACCATGCCTCATGGGCAAGATGACTAAGACTCTGTTCTCCGGAACAATGGAGCGAGCAACTGACTTATTGGAAATAATACATACTGATGTATGTGGTCCGATGAGTGTTAAGGCTCACGGCAAGTATCGTTATTTTCTGACCTTCACAGATGATTTGAGCAGATATGGGTATATCTACTTGATGAAACACAAGTCTGAAATATTTGAAAAGTTCAAAGAATTTCAGAGTGAAGTGGAGAATCATCGTAACAAAATAAAAGTTTCTACGATATGATCGCAGAAGTAAAATATTTGAGTTACGAGTTTGGCCTTCAGTTAAAACAATGTGAAATAGTTTCACTACTCACGCCACCTGGAACACCACAGTGTAATGGTGTGTCCGAACGTCGTAACCGTGCTTTATTAGATATGGTGCGATTTATGACGTCTCTTACTGATTTACCGCTATCATTTTGGGATTATGCATTAGAGACAGCTACATTCATGTTAAATAGGACACCATCTAAATCCGTTGAGACGACACCGTATGAACTATGGTTTGGCAAGAAACCTAAGCTGTCATTTCTTAAAGTTTGAGGTTGCAATGCTTATGTGAAAAGGTTTCAACCTGATAAGCTCAAACCAAAATCGGAGAAGTGCGTCTTCATAGGATACCCAAAAGAAAATGTTGGGTACACCTTCTGTCACAGATCCGAAGGCAAGATATTCGTTGCTGAGAATGGATCCTTTCTAGAGAAGGAGTTTCTCTCGAAAGAAGTGAGTGGGAGGAAAGTAGAACTTGATGAGGTAACTGTACCTGCTCCCTTATTGGAAAGTAGTTCATCACAGAAATCTGTTCCTGTGACTACTACACCAATTAGTGAGCAAGCTAATGATGATGATCATGTAACTTCCTATCAAGTTACTACCGAACCTCATAGGTAAACCAGAGTGATATCCCCACCAGAGTGGTACGGTAATCCTGTTCTAGAGGTCATGTTACTTGACCATGACGAGCCTACGAACTATGAGGAAGCGATATGAGCCCAGATTCCGCGAAATGGCTTGAGGCCATGAAATCTGAGATGAGATCCATGTATGAGAACAAAATATGGACTTTAATTGACTTGTCCATTGATCGGCGAGCCATTGAGATTAAATGGATCTTCAAGAGGATGACGGACGCTGATAGTAGTGTTACTATCTACAAAGCTAGAATTGTCGCAAAAAGGTTTTCGACAAGTTCAAGGTGTTGACTATGATGAGAGTTTCTCACTCGTATCTATGCTTAAGTCTATCCGAATCATGTTAGCAATTGCCGCATTTTATGAAATCTGGCAAATGGATAAACAAAAACTGCATCCCTTAATGATTTATTAAAGAAGAGTTGTATATGATGCAACCAGAAGGTTTTGTCAATCCTAAAGGTACTAACAAAATATGCAAGCTCCAGCGATCCATCTATGGACTGGTGCAAGCATCTCGGAGTTGGAATATACGCTTTGATAAGTTGATCAAAGCATATAGTCTTATACAGACTTGCGGTGAAGCCTGTATTTACAAGAAAGTGAGTGGGAGCACTATAACATTTCTGATAAGTATATGTGAATGACATATTGTTGATCGGAGATAATGTAGAATTATTCTGCAAAGCATAAAGGAATGTTTGAAAGGAGTTTTTTCAAAGAAAGACCTCGGTGAAGCTGCTTACATATTGAGCATCAAGATCTATAGAGATAGATCAAGATGCTTGATAAGTTTTTCAATGAGTACATACCTTGACAAGACTTTGAAGTAGTTCAAAATGGAACAGTCAAAGAAGGAGTTCTTGCCTGTGTTACAAGGTGTGAGGTTGAGTAAGACTCAAAACCCGACCACGGCAGAAGATAGAGAGAGAATGAAAGTCATTCCCTATGCCTTAGCCATAGGTTCTATAAAGTATGCCATGCTGTGTACCAGACCTATTGTATACCCTGCCCTGAGTTTGGCAAGGGAGTACAATAGTGATCTAGGAGTAGATCACTTGACATTGGTCAAAATTATCCTTAGTGGAATAAGGATATGTTTCTCGATTATGGAGGTGACAAAAGGTTCGTCGTAAAGGGTTATGTCGATGCAAGTTTTGACACTGATCTAGATGACTCAAAGTCTCAATCTGGATACATATTTAAAGTGGGAGGAATTAGTTAGAGTAGCTCCGTGCAGAGCATTGTTGACATAGAAATTTGCAAAATACATACGGATCTGAATGTAGCAGACCCGTTGACTAAACTTCCCTCACAAGCAAAACATGATCACACCTCAGTACTCTTTGGGTATTAATCATATAGCAATGTGAACTAGATTATTGACTCTAGTAAACCCTTTGGGTGTTGGTCACATGATGATGTGAACTATGGGTGTTAATCACATGGTGATGTGAACTATTGATGTTAAATCACATGGCGATGTGAACTAGATTATTGACTCTAGTGCAAGTGGGAGACTGGAGGAAATATGCCCTAGAGGCAATAATAAAGTTATTATTTATTTCCTTATATCATGATAAATGTTTATTATTCATGCTAGATTGTATTAACCGGAAACATAATACATGTGTGAATACATAGACAAACAAAGTGTCACTAGTATGCCTCTACTTGACTAGCTCGTTGATCAAAGATGGTTATGTTTCCTAACCATAGACATGAGTTATCATTTGATTAACGGGATCACATCATTAGGAGAATGATGTGATTGACTTGACCCATTCTGTTAGCTTAGCACTTGATCATTTAGTTTGTTGCTATTGCTTTCTTCATGACTTATACATGTTTCTATGACTATGAGATTATGCAACTCCCGTTTACCGGAGGAACAATTTGTGTGCTACCAAACGTCACAACGTAACTGGGTGATTATAAAGGTGCTCTACAGGTGTCTCCGAAGGTACTTGTTGGGTTGGCGTATTTCAAGATTAGGATTTGTCACTCCGATTGTCGGAGAGGTATCTCTGGGCCCTCTCGGTAATGCACATCACCTAAGCCTTGCAAGCATTGCAACTAATGAGTTAGTTGCGACATGATGTATTACAGAACGAGTAAAGAGACTTGCCGGTAACGAGATTGAACTAGGTATTGAGATACTGATGATCGAATCTCGGGCAAGTAACATACCGATGACAAAGGAACAACGTATGTTGTTATGCGGTCTGACCGATAAAGATCTTCGTAGAATATGTAGGAGCCAATATGAGCATCCAGGTTCTGCTATTGGTTATTGATCGAAGACATGTCTCGGTCATGTCTACATAGTTCTCGAACCCATAGGGTCCGCACGCCTAACGCTACGATGACAGTTATATTATGAGTTTATATGTTTTGATGTACCGAAGGAGTTTGGAGTCCCGGATGAGATCGGGGACATGATGAGGAGTCTCGAAATGGTCGAGACGTAAAGATCGATATGTTGGACGACTATATTCGGACATCGGAAAGGTTCCGAGTGATCAGGGTATTTTTCAGAGTACCGGAGAGTTACGGGAATTCGCCGGGGAGTATATGGGCCTTATTGGGCTTTAGGGGAAAGAGAGAGGAGAGGTTGGGCGCCCCCCCAAGGCCTAGTCCGAATTGGACTAGGGGGAGGGGTTGCGCCCCCTCCTTCCTTTTCTTCTCCCTTCCCTTGCCTTGACTCCTACTCCTACTACTTGGAAGGGGGGGAATCCTACTCCTTGTGGGAGTAGGACTCCTCCAGGGCACGCCTTCGAGGCCGGCCCTCTCCCCCCTTCCACTCCTTTATATATGTGGCCAGGGGGCACCCCATAGAGACAACAATTGATCCCTTGGATCTCTTAGCCGTGTGCGGTGCCCCCCTCCACCATAGTCCTCGATAATATTGTAGCGGTGCTTAGGCGAAGCCCTGCGTCGGTAGAACATCAACATCGTCACCACGCTGTCGTGCTGACGAAACTCTCCCTCAACACTCGGCTGGATCGGAGTTCGAGGGACGTCATCGGGCTGAACGTGTGCTGAACTCGGAGGTGTCGTGCGTTCGGTACTTGATCGGTCAGATCGTGAAGACATACGACTACATCAACCGCACTGTGATAACGCTTCCGCTTTCGGTCTACGAGGGTACGTGGACAACACTCTCCCCTCTCGTTGCTATGCATCACCATGATCTTGCGTGTGCGTAGGAAATTTTTGAAATTACTACGTTCCTCAACAATGTGTTGGTTTCAAGGAGAGTTTGTGTCGACCAAGGTGCTATTCAAGGAATTACCTAAAGATTGGTCTTGTGAGAGGTTGATCAAGACTAAGTCAAAGAGTGAATCAAGTTGATCAACCCACAAAGCGTAGAAGATGTATCGAGAGGGATCAAGTGATCCCATGGTATGGTAAGCATTGTCAATTACGCTTTGTGTACTAACCCATGGTCTTCTTGAGGGTTCTTTGTGGGGTTAGGTGCGGTGTGCAAGTTCAAGTGGAGCATCATGAAGAGATCAAATGCTTGAAGCTTGCCGTCCATTATGGTAACAATGGATTCATGAAGATGTGCGGAAGAGTGGCTCACCCATAATGGAGTATGGGGAGCAATCAACTAGTCTTCATCGAGCCAACGCAATCAAGAAAGGTGGTCCAACTTGAGGGAATCAAGATCGTCATCATCTAGCTCAAGTGGACCATGCGCAAGCCAAAGGTTTGCCCTTGATAGGTTTTCTATTTTTCCGGTCTCATGGTGGTAGTTGGGAGACCGGGTTATAGGATCGATTGCCGTACTATCAAGGGGGCTCTTGATGAGTAGCTTGACTGTATCGTTCATAGAGAGCTCAAACCATTGCATCCTTGCATCATCTTTTTTGGTTCTTGTTTGGTTCTTCTCCTTGTGAGATTTGGAGCTTATGGTCATTTTCATGACAAGCTCGTTTTCATCGAAAACGGAGTTCACGTGCATCTTCTATGATGTTTTCGATGTTGGAGGTTATGTCGGTTCTTCCTTTTTGGAGGTTTCGCTGTTTTGATGCTACTCGTCGTCTTGTATCCAACAAGCTTGAGTTTGCTCAATTCGGAGTATACTTGTTTTCGTGGAAGTGGCATAAGGATGGCGCCAGCGGTAGTACTGCTGGGCCGGAGCGGCAGTACCGCGTATCGCCACAAGCGGTAGTACCGCTGTCCCACAGCGCTAGTACCGCCTATGGCCATAAGCGGTAGTACGGCTCCGGTTCCGCGCTGGTACCACCTCAACTCGAGACGTGGTTTTCTTGTGTCGGGTTCAGCGACAGTAGGAGCGGTAGTACCGCTCCTGTGCGGTAGTACCATGGCTACCACCGCCCCTAGTGCCGCTCAATGGCCCTCCTCCCTGTTCTTTCTCCCTGTGCTCGTGGTAGGCGCTGTGCGCGGTCCCAGCGGTAGTACCGCTGCGGCCTACGGTAGTACCGCTGGCTCCAGCGGTAGTGCCGCTCATATGGCTCTGCCTCGCCCTCTGTTTTGCTCCGCTCTCCTATTCTACCGCCCGGGCAGTAGTACCGCTCCCCTGGGCGGTAGTACCGCTCGTGCGCGGACTGAGCACATAACGATTGGATTCGGGAGCTCCTATAAAAGGGGGTCTTCTTCCCCATTCAACCTTATCTTTTGAGCTCGTGTTCTTCCCCCATTGTTGACCTTCTTCGAGCTTGCTAACTCTCAATCTCTCCATGGATTCTTGCTAGTTTTTGAGGGAAAAGAGAGAGGAGATCTAGATCCACATTTCCACCAATCACTTTCTCCTCTATGTGAGGGGAACCCCTTGGATCTAGATCTTGGAGTTCTTGGTGTTCTCTTTCTTGTTCTTCCTCTCGTTTTCCTCCCTAGCATTAGTTGTTTCGGTGGGATTTGAGAGAGAAGGACTTGGGCACTCCGTGTGCCCTTGCCATTGCATTTGGTGCATCGGTTTGAGTTCTCCACGGTGATACGTGGAAGTTACAAGTTGAGAAGCTTATTACTCTTGGGTGCTTGGTACCCTTGAGCTTGTTCCTCTTGGGTGCTTGGGCGCCCTAGACGGTTGGTGGTGTTCGGAGCTCAATCATTGTGGTGTAAAACTTCAAGCAAGCGTCGGGGTCTCCAATTAGGTTGTGGAGATCACCCCGAGCAATTTGACGGGTTCCGATGACCGCCCTCAAGGGTTGCCAAAGCGTACGGGTTCGGTGACTGCCCCCAAGGGTTGCCATTTGTATGGGTTCGGTGACCGCCCTCAATGGTCCCTTAGTGGAATCACGGCATCTTGCATTGTGCGAGGGCGTGAGGAGATTACGGTGGCCCTAGTGGTTTCTTGGGGAGCATTGTGCCTCCACACCGCTCCAAACGGAGATTAGCATCCGCAAGGGTGTGAACTTCGGGATACATCGTCGTCTCCGCGTTCCTCGGTTATCTCTTACCCGAGCCCTTTACTTATGCACTTTACTTTGTGATAGCCATATTGTTTCTTATCATATATCTTGCTATCACCTAGTAGTTTATATTGCTTAGCATAAATTGTTGGTGCACATAGGTGAGCCTAGTTGTTGTAGGTTTGGTGCTTGACAAATTAACCGCTAGGTTTATTCCGCATTTGTTCAAGCCTAAACCGTAATTTTTTTAAAGCACCTATTCACCCCCCCCCCCCTCCCTCTAGGCGACATCCACGATCTTTCAATGATGATGAGAGAACCCTATAAGATTATCATCATTATTTAGTAGTTTTCATTTATAACAAGAAATATCTAAAGCTAAACAATTCATTGTGATATTCAACTTGTAAGAATATCGTGCAACTGATGTAGCTGGAGCATTGTTTTCTTTTCAAACAACGAGCATGCCTCATAGATTTCCATTAAACAAACCACCAGTGTTTTCACAAGGACTGAAGAAAAAGCAAACAAAAGGAAGTGCTAAATGTCCAGTTGCAAACCTATAAAAAAATTGCCTCTAATGCAAAGTGCTCATACGAACCAAAGGCATAAGGATGAGAACATAAAGGATTTCACCATCCAAACTAAATAATTAAAAAATGCATGATTGTGTTAGAGAAGGAAAATGGCCCCGTCAAGTTATTTGATTTGTATTTAAATCCCAAATGTTTAATTGCATAAACCTGTTGAAAGGAATAAAAAGTAGAGAAAAAAGTAGTGACGGAATCATTCATCTATGCATCTTCATATACCTATAAACAAACTGAAAAGAGTACGAAAACTATTATATTTGAGTTTATTGGGACAAGTGATACTCTTATAGTTTCATAATTTAGAACTATTTTCATAGTACATCAGGATTTCACAATATCATACTGGTATAGTAGTGAGTGAGGCGTTTTGGAGCTCGGCCTCCATGAAGGCCGAAATGTTTGGGGGAAAAAAATCAAAATTTGAACTTTTTAGTTTGAAAATTTTGATTTTTTTTGTACAAGTAGACAAGGATGTGATGTGTATGTGTGTAAAAGTTTAGAATGAAATACGTTGAAATGCAACCTGTACAAAAAAGAAAAATTCATGCACTTTGAGGATGAATAGTAACATGTGCTAAAAAAGCCCTTTTTTTGCATAGCCCTCATTTCAACGTATTTCGTTCTGAAAATTTACAAACATGTGTGTTATGCCTCCATGTATCTCTCTATTATTTTCAGATGTTTTTGAAACATAGAAATATGAATTTTGAAAATTGCAAATGGAGCCCTCCATGTAGCTCGGCCTCCAAAAGCAATTTTCGGTAGTGAGTGACTTATAAAATCCAAAGTGTTATTCAGCTCTCTTGGACAAATTAATCACATGGAAGCATCAAAGAGATTAAGTAGTTGTAGTAGGCTATCGAAAGTGTGTATGGTCCATCTGATCAGTTCTTTGCATGTGAAACTGAATAAAAAAGGTAATTTGAAATAACAAATAAATCTAGTTAGCCCACTCAAGTATAATAAAGTAGCAAAAAAACATCAAGTATCGAACTTCGTCAGCCTAACCCCCTGAACTAACATTGCACAAAATTTAAACCATTTTCCAGGGTCAGTTTAGTAAGTGGTTTTCCCCATGTGGCAGCATCCACGTAACGTCCATGTGGGCAAACAATACATCCCAAACTGGCACAAAAGGTGAAGATAGTATTTAATACGTTAACGGGCGAATCTCTGGTTTTATACTTTGCGGGGGTTAAGTATGGGTGTGCACCTTCTCCACAATGATGGGATCATCCCTAGTAAATCTGACTATATAATTAAGCATTGCATCCAGGTGATCCCGGACTGCTATGTATCCGTACAACTGTACTAACCCATCATCAGCTATAATTTCAGTCAACTTCAAAGAGAAAATTTGGAACACGCGAGTAGGTGGATGCCTCAGGCAATATCCATTGAGGAAGAAGCAATTTGGAGGTTCCGTTAACATCATTGCGTCCAAACAAGCTTCATAGAAAGACATAAAGTTATTTGGTAATCAGAAATTGATACAGTAAAGAAATATTGGCCATACAAAGAGTGAACATGCGCTTGAGGATTCCATGCATGGCCCAGTGAGAATTTTCCTTTTCATAGTAGTGGAAACTATATATCTATGTTCTTTTCACTAGAAAGTTTATGCCGTAGAAAAGTTCTCTGAGAAAAACACAAATAAACAGAAAGTTATATATCAACTAAGCAAGTAAAAGTCCATTTATTCACCCAAAAACATTTCATAATTCCCTATCATACTTTTTTGTTCACTTTGCCCCCAAGAACTATTAACACAGGTCATTTTACCCCTTCCTGAAAATTTTCTATTGTTTCTATTTCTAGAAGTCAGCTTTTAAGTTGATTTTTCCCCGATGGTAGATACATCGTACCCCGTGTTATACCATATTTTCCCTATCACTCCAAGTTCACCACTCTTGCGCTTCTCCAAAGCATCAATTTCTCATGAATTAAATCCAACAGAGCATTCCTAGTTAGATGTGGATCAGGGAGTCGAAGCCCTTTCATAATTTCACATGACTATTTGCAGAGGTTGGGATGTTAGAAATATAATTGGGTTTAAGTTAGAGATAAGAAGATAGAGATAGAATTAGTTTAAACCACACGTAACTTGTCTTGTACTCCAAGTCTCTACCCCTCTTGTATTCCTATATATACCCCATACGAGGGTCATATCATTAAAACACAATATTCTAGACATCCACAATTTCTATATGGTATTAAAGTGGTTAGTCTCACGACGCCGATCCTAGGACCACTCACCACTTCCGCAACGTGCGCCGCCTCCGGGAAGATTAATCTCTTTTCCTCGGGGGCTCGGCACTCAATCAATCAAATATTAGATCGGTCTCATAGTTTAGATCCAATTTTTGAGTCTCCATCATTAGATGATCCCGTAGAGTAGATCAATACCAAAATTCTAGTAGATTGATTTTTCTTTAGCCACCAAATAAATCTGATCGATCCTTTGAAATCTAGCAGATCGGTTCTTCGAACGGTGGCCGAGCGTCGCCAACCTCCCGCGATGGGCGACACATCGGCGAGTGTTGAACCCGCCGCGACCGCCCCAGCTAGCTCTTCACCGAGCGACTTCTTCGACGACAGACGAGCCCCACGTGCTCCCCGGGCGGCACGGTCTCAGACATCGACATGTAGATCCGAACAGTCGGCCGGGACGCGCCGGCACAAACTTCATTAACCCGTAGCGACCATCCTCGGCCTCATCGACTATGCACAGAGGCCGACCACGGGAGGGCGACGAAGGCAAACTGCAGCTACGTGCTCCAGCAGCGCGGCTCTGCCTCTATGCGCGTAGGCCGCGCATACGAACGGAATCGGAAGGCTGGCGCTACCTTGATCCGACCTTACTTATTTCGCGTCGTCTGCTTCAATCTGTCCGGCCGGGTCGGCCAGCTCACGCGCGACACGACTCGAGCGAATCCACGTTGCAGCTCCAAGCCAATGGCCGAGGCATGGTACAGGGCTCCCGGCGGGAGTGCAGCCGACAGGGCATGCGCACAGGCCCAGGCGGAGGTAGCCTGGTGCCCTGGTGTGCGCGCTAGCAACCTAAGAGCATCTCCAGTCGTTCGGGCCCCAGGACGCTAAAAAGGAGCGGTCTAGGGGCGAATCGGCGCAAGTTCGGCTTCTGGGGGTGGCCTAGCTCCCAGTCACGCCCCCAAACGCCACCCTCAGGACACGGAAAATTCGAACTTGGTCGTTCCCGCTCACAAAAGACGCCACAAGTCCGGCGATCGCAAGTCACAGTTCGGCGTACAAAAAATAGAGCGGGAGAAGTTCGTGTGCGCAATGCATCACTTGGCGGGCTCTGCCCCAGGCGTCGGCGGAGTTGGCGTGCGCGGGCTTGGCGGTGTCGGAGCTGCTTCTGCGCTGGGCGGTGTCGGCGCGGCTTCGGTGGTGCTGGGCATCATGGAGGCGTCATCATGCGGGCTTGGCGGCGGCGTTGGCATGGGCGTCAGCGGCGCTGTCGAGGGAAGCTGGTTCAGGATGAGGCCGCGCTCCGCCAAGTACCAAGCAGGAAAGCCAGGTCGGTGTTTCTCTTCTCCGCGGCGACGTTGGTCCGGAGCGGGTCGAGCTTGACGGCGCTGCTCGACATCAACGCCGACCACCGCGCATCGGTCTTCTCTTCACGAAGGACGGCCCGGGCATCCGCGTCGGCGAGGCAGTGCTCGATGGACTCCTGCACTCGAGTGATAGCCGCGCCGGCGTATTTCCTCTTCTTGACACCTTTGTTGCCGTCCGGCCGCCCTTCCGATGCGCCAGGGGTCGGCACGTCCGGCTTATAGGTCTCCTTGGTCTTGTCGAGGGTGCGCCGGACTTCCGCCCACTTCTCGCACTTATCAATGCGCTTGTAGACGTGGAGATACTTGAATTCAGCGTCGCTATTGCTCTGCCGGTGCAGGGCGAATATGCGCAGCAACTGCGCGGAGGAACAAACAGTTGGCGGGCGTACACAGCGAAGAGAGGCGGGAGACCGGCGTGGCATACCTGATCCTCAATGCTGGCGCCACTCTCCGGGCGAGACGCGACCTCCTCGACAACCCCATGCCATTTGTTGCACGCCCCCTGGATATGCCCCCAATGGTTCGCTATCGCCTTGGAGCCGCGCTGCATGTAGACGCCTTTGAAGTAGGGGTCGACGAGTTTGCGCTCGTCAAACTCGGCCTTGATGCGGTCCCAGTACATCACGATGCTCTGGTTCGTGCCGGTGGTCGGGTCGAGGCAGACAACTTTCCATGCTTCGGCAAGGCATTCCTCCTCCTTGGACGCCCACTTGATGCGCGACTTGCCTGACCTGGACGCCCGCTTCTTCTTCTTGTGCCCCTTTGCCAGAACAGGCGCCGGCTCCTCCTCCTCCTCCTCGTCCTCCTCCTCCTGCTCCTCCTGCTCGTCCTCGCCGTAGACGTAGCCGAGCTCGTCATCCATGCCGCCGTTGAGATCCACCATCTCGTCCTGGGTGACGAACCCGGGAGACGCGGCGGCCTCGGCCGAACCTGCCACGATGATGTCGTCCATGTCGGCCTCGGTCTCGTCGGTGTCGTCGAGGTGCGAGAAGGGCAGCGGGCCACGATGGAGTGGGGGCGTCGGGGAGGAAGCGTAGGCGGGCGGCGAGTAGTTGTATGGAGGGTATTGCACGCCAGCGAAGGCGGGAGAGGGTGTGCCCTAGGCCGGGTATCCATGGGGGAAGGTGACGTTTGGGTTGAACCCACCGTGCGCGTCCCCGTCGGCGTAGCCCGGCGAGGGCGATCCTGCTACGTCTTGAGCTTGCGTTGGTTTTCCCCGAAGAGGAAGGGATGATGCAGCAGAGTAGCGTAAGTATTTCCCTCAGTTTTTGAGAACCAAGGTATCAATCTAGTAGGAGGCCACGCTCAAGTCCCTCGTACCTGCACAAAACGATAGCTACTCGCAACCAACGCGATTAGGGGTTGTCAATCCCTTCATGGTCACTTACGAGAGTGAGATCTGATAGATATAATATTTTTGGTATAAAGATGCAAAGTAAAAAAGTAAAGGCAAAGTAAAAAGCAAAGCAAAATTAAAGTGATGGAGATTGATATGATGAGAATAAACCCGGGGGCCATAGGTTTCACTAGTGCCTTCTCTCAAGAGTATAAGTATTCTACGGTGGGTGAACAAATTACTATTGAGCAATTGACAGAATTGAGCATAGTTATGAGAATATCTAGGCATGATCATGTATATAGGCATCACGTCCGTGACAAGTAGATCGAAACGATTCTGCATCTACTACTATTACTCCACTCATCGACCGCTATCCAGCATGCATCTAGAGTATTAAGTTAAAAACAGAGTAACGCCTTAAGCAAGATGACATGATGTAGAGAGATAAATTCATGCAATATGAAATAAACCCCATCTTGTTATCCTCGATGGCAACGATACAATACGTGCCTTGCTGCCCCTTCTGTCACTGGCAAAGGACACCGCAAGATCGAACCCAAAGCTAAGCACTTCTCCTATGGCAAGAACTACCAATCTAGTTGGCCAAAACAAACGAATAATTCGAAGAGACTTGCAAAGATAACCAATCATACATAAAAGAATTCAGAGAAGATTCAAATATTATTCATGGATAGACTTGATCATAAACCCACAATCCATCGGTCTCAACAAACACACCGCAAAAAGAAGATTACATCGAATAGATCTCCACAAGAGAGGGGGAGAACCTTGTATTGAGATCCAAAAAGAGAGAAGAAGCCATCTAGCTACTAACTATGGATCCGAAGGTCTGAGGTAAACTACTCACACTTCATCGGAGGGGCTAGGATGATGTAGAAGCCCTCCGTGATGACGGCCCTCTTCCGGCGGAGCTCCGGAACAGGCCCCAAGATGGGATCTCGTGGATACAGAAAGTTGCGGCGGTGGAATTAGGTTTTTGGCTCCTGTTCTGATCGTTTGGGGGTACGTGTATATAAATAGGAGGAAGGAGTACGTCGGTGGAGCACCGAGGGGCCCACGAGGCAGGGGGCGCGCCCTAGGGGGGGCGCCCCCCACCCTGTTACCTCCACTTTGACTCCTTGGAGTAGGGTCCAAGTCTCCTGGATCACGTTCGGTGAGAAAATCACGTTCCCGAAGACTTTATTCCGTTTGGACTCTGTTTGATATTCTGTTTCTCCGAAACACTGAAATAGGCAAAAAACAGCAATTCTGGGCTGGGCCTCCGGTTAATAGGTTAGTCCCAAAAATAATATAAAAGTGGAAAATAAAGCCCAATATAATCCAAAACAGTAGATAATATAGAATGGCCAAAGAAAGTTATCCCTACAAAATCATATAGTCTGGCTATGCTCTATCTTCACCACACAAAATATTTAAATCATGCACAACCCCGATGACAAGCCAAGCAATTGTTTCATACTCTAACTTTTTCAAAACTTTTTTAATCTTCATGCAATACATGAGCGTGAGCCATGGATTTAGCACTATAGGTGGAATAGAATGGTGGTTGTGGAGAAGATAAAAAGGAGAAGATAGTCTCACATCAACTAGGCGTATCAACGAGCTATGGAGATGCCCATCAATAGATGTCAATGTGAGTGAGTAGGGATTGCCATGCAGTGGATGCACTAGAGCTATAAGTATATGAAAGCTCAAAAAGAAACTAAGTGGGTGTGCATCCAACTTGCTTCCTCATGAAGACCTAGGGCAATTTGAGGAAGCTCCTCAGTGGAATATACAAGCCAAGTTCTATAATGTAAAATTCCCACTAGTATATGAAAGTGATAACATGAGAGACTCTCTACTATGAAGATTATGGTGCTACTTTGAAGCACAAGTGTGGTAAAAGGATAGTAACATTGTCCCTTCTCTCTTTTTCTTTCATTATTTTTTTATATATATATATATTTCTATTTGGGCCTTTTCTCTTTTTTATGGCCTCTTTTATTTGGGCTTCTTTGGCCTCTTTTATTTATTTTTCGCCCGGAGTCTCATCCCGACTTATGGGGGAATCATAGTCTCCATCATCCTTTCCTCACTGGGACAATGCTCTAATAATGATGATCATCACAATTTTATTTTTCTTACAACTCAACAATTACAACTCGATACTTAGAACAAAATATGACTCTATGTGAATGCATCCGGCGGTGTACCGGGATATGCAATATGACAATGATGGAATGTGTCATGAACGGAACGGTGGAAATTTGCATGGCATTATATCTCGGTATGGCTATGGAAATGCCATGATAGGTAGGTATGGTGGCTGTTTTGAGGAAGGTAAATGGTAGGTGTATGATACCGGCGAAAGGTGCGCGGTATTAGAGAGGATAGCAAAGGTGGAAGGGTGAGAGTGCGTATAATCCATGGACTCAACATTAGTCATAAAGAACTCATATACTTATTGCAAAAATCTAGAAGTTATCAAAGTAAAGTATTACGCGCATGCTCCTAGGGGGATAGATTGGTAGGAAAAGACCATGGCTCGTCTCCCACCGCCACTCATAAGGAAGACAATCAATAAGTAAATCATGCTCCGACTTCATCACATAACGGTTCACCATACGTGCATGCAACGGGAATCACAAACTTTAACACAAGTATTCTTTAAATTCACAACTACTCAACTAGCATGACTTTAATATTATCACCTCCATATTTCAAAAAAATTATCATGCTTCAATCTTTTCTTAGTATTCAACACACTCAAAAGAAAGTTTCACAAATCTTGAATACCAAGCATATTATTATTAAGCAAATTACCATGCTAGTAAGACTCTCAAAATAATTTAAGTGAAGCATGAGAGATCAATAGTTTCTTTAAAACAAATCCACCACCGTGCTCTAAAAGATCTAAGTGAAGCACATAGAGCAAAATTATAACGCTCAAAAGATATAAGTGAAGCACATAGAGAAAAATTACTTAGCTCAAAAGATATAAGTGAAGCACATAGAGTATTCTATCAAATTTTAATTCATGTATGGATCTCTCAAAAGGTGTGTACAGCAAGGATGATTGTGGCATACTAAGACACAAAGACACAAATAATACAAGAAGCTCCAAGCAAAACACATATCATGTTGGTGAATAAAAATATAGCTCCAAGTAAATTACCGATGAAAGTGGACGAAAGAGGGGATGCCTCCCGGGGCATCCCCAAACTTTGACTTTTTGGTGTCCTTGGATTATCTTGGGGGTTCCATTGGCATCCCCAAGCTTAGGCTCTTGCCACTCCTTGTTCCATAATCCATCAAAAGAATTCACCCAAAACTTGAAAACTTCACAACACAAAACTCAAAATAGAAAACTCGTGAGCTCCGTTAGCGAAAGAAAACAAAAGACCACTTCAAGGTACTGTAATGAACTCATTCTTTATTTATATTGGTGTTAAATATACTGTATTACAACTTCTCTATGGATTATAAACTATTTTACTAGCCATAGATTCATCAAAATAAGCAAACAACACATGAAAAACAGAATCTGTCAAAAACAGAACAGTCTGTAGTAATGTGTAGGTAGCGCAAGATGTGGAACCCCAAAAATTCTAAGATAAATTTCTGGACGTGAGGAATTTATCTATTAATCATCTGCAAAAATAATTAACTAAATAGAACTCTTCAAATAAAAATGACAGCATTTCTCGTGAGCGCTAAAGTTTCTGTTTTTTACAGCAAGTTCAACAAGACTTTCCCCAAGTCTTCCCAACAGTTCTACTTGGCACAAACACTAATTAAACACAAAAAACACAACCAAAACAGAGGCTAAATAATTTATTTATTACTAAGCAGGAGCAAAAAGCAAGGAATAAAAATAAAATTGGGTTGCCTCCCAACAAGCGCTATCGTTTAATGCCCCTAGCTAGGCATAAAAGCGAGGGTAGATCTAAGTATTGCCATTTTTGGTTTTAGAGAGAAAGAGAGCAAACTTGTTATCTATGGAATTAATCTTTCTATTTTGAAAAAGTACATGTCCATTAATGGTAGAAGAAAGATTAAGAATGTTGCGGAAATTGGTATCTAGGCTAGCTTTTATCTCTTTAATAGATTCGTTTTGGTAAGAAAGCAAGAGAGATGTGATTTCAGCTTTCTCATTAATGGGGTGCCCAAATATAGTTTTCCTCCTCTCATAGGTATCTATGGGGTCCCCTTCAAGGAAACCCCCTTCGAAAATAGAATCTAAAACTTGTTTGAACGAAGCGGGTAGCCCAACATAAAAGCTTTTAAGTAAACCTCAATTTGATATTGGGGTACATAGCTAGCCCGGATCCTTAACAGCCTATCCCAAGCATCTTTCAAAGATTCATCAAGTAAATAACGAAAAATTCCAGAATCATCTTCATCAAAATTACTAAGGTTCTCATTGATAACTCTGGCAAGTTGTTCTATAGCATTCCGATTTATGAGTTTAGATAAGGTAGCAGGATTGTCTAAAGCACTAGAACTTGGGAGAGAACCCCCAACTCTTTTTGGTTCTGACATGGCGAGGGAAAAAAGGCAAATAGAGAGGGAGGATATAGAGAGAGGGCGAATAAAACGACAAGGGTGAAGTGGGGGAGAGGAAAACGAGAGGCAAATGGCAAATAATGTAATGCGAGAGATAGGGATTGTGATGGGTACTTGGTATGTTGACTTTTTGCGTAGACTCCCCGGCAACGGCGCCAGAAATCCTTCTTGCTACGTCTTGAGCTTGCGTTGGTTTTCCCCGAAGAGGAAGGGATGATGTAGCAGAGTAGCGTAAGTATTTCCCTCGGTTTTTTAGAACCAAGGTATCAATCCAGTAGGAGGCCACGCTCAAGTCCCTCGTACCTGCACAAAACGATAGCTACTCGCAACCAACGCGATTAGGGGTTGTCAATCCCTTCACGGTCACTTACGAGAGTGAGATCTGATAGATATAATATTTTTGGTATTTTTGGTATAAAGATGCAAAGTAAAAAGTAAAGGCAAAGTAAAAAAGCAAAGCAAAATTAAAGTGATGGAGATTGATATGATGAGAATAAACCCGGGGGCCATAGGTTTCACTAGTGCCTTCTCTCAAGAGCATAAGTATTCTATGGTGGGTGAACAAATTACTATTGAGCAATTGACAGAATTGAGCATAGTTATGAGAATATCTAGGCATGATCATGTATATAGGCATCACGTCCGTGACAAGTAGATCGAAACGATTCTGCATCTACTACTATTACTCCACTCATCGACCGCTATCCAGCATGCATCTAGAGTATTAAGTTAAAAACAGAGTAACGCCTTAAGCAAGATGACATGATGTAGAGAGATAAATTCATGCAATATGAAATAAACCCCATCTTGTTATCCTCGATGGCAACGATACAATACGGGCCTTGCTGCCCCTTCTGTCACTGGGAAAGGACACCGCAAGATCGAACCCAAAGCTAAGCACTTCTCCCATGGCAAGAACTACCAATCTAGTTGGCCAAACAAAACGGATAATTCGAAGAGACTTGCAAAGATAACCAATCATACATAAAAGAATTCAGAGAAGATTCAAATATTATTCATAGATAGACTTGATCATAAACCCACAATTCATCGGTCTCAACAAACACACCGCAAAAAGAAGATTACATCGAATAGATCTCCACAAGAGAGGGGGAGAACTTTGTATTGAGATCCAAAAAGAGAGAAGAAGCCATCTAGCTACTAACTATGGACTCGAAGGTCTTAGGTAAACTACTCACACTTCATCGGAGGGGCTAGGATGATGTAGAAGCCCTCCGTGATGACGGCCCTCTTCCGGCGGAGCTCCGGAACAGGCCCCAAGATGGGATCTCGTGGATACAGAAAGTTGCAGCGGTGGAATTAGGTTTTTAGCTCCTGTTCTGATCGTTTGGGGGTACGTGTGTATAAATAGGAGGAAGGAGTACGTCGGTGGAGCATCGAGGGGCCCACGAGGCAGGGGGCGCGCCCTAGGGGGGGCGCCCCCCACCCTGGTGACCTCCTCTTTGACTCCTTGGAGTAGGGTCCAAGTCTCCTGGATCACGTTTGGTGAGAAAATCACGTTCCTGAAGACTTTATTCCGTTTGGACTCTGTTTGATATTATGTTTCTCCGAAACACTGAAATAGGCAAAAAAACAACAATTCTGGGCTGGGCCTCCGGTTAATAGATTAGTCCCAAAAATAATATAAAAATGGAAAATAAAGCCCAATATAGTCCAAAACAGTAGATAATATAGCATGGAGCAATCAAAAATTATAGATACGTTGGAGACATATCAGATCCCCATGGCCGCGGAGAGCCGACACCTTGCTGGCCCCAGGGCACGTACTGGGCGTGGCTTCCGGGTGGATTCATCATCCCCGCGCGACTCGCCTCGGCCTCAGCTTGGTCCGCCGATGAGGCAGCCGCAGCCACGCGCGCCGCGTTGTCACGGGCCTTCTTGGCGATGGCCCTGTTCCGCCGATCGGCGGTGACAGCCTCCTGTCGCTAAACTTCCAGCCTCCACTCGGCGTTTGACATGTCCGGTGGCTTGGTCGGCGGCGCCCTCGGCTTCCTCTGCTTCGGCTGGGCGACGGAGGCGGTCGCGGTTGCCGCCGCGCGGGGGGCGACGTACCTCTTCGGTGGCATGACGGCCAGCTAGGAGGCGAGCGGGAGGGAGATTGGCGGGAGGAAGGAAGAGTATGGGAGGGAAGTGGGGAAAAAGCGGGAAGAAACAGCGGGAAGAGGCACTCGACTCGCCGACAAGGCAGACCCACGCGCCCTTTTCACTTGTGCTGGCGCCCCAGGCGCCCCCAAGGCGCCGGGTTCGGCCTGGGTCCGTCGGCACCAGTTTCGGCCCAAGCCGGCGAAAAACGGGCTTCTGGGGTGCGACTGGGCCGTTTTTTCGGCGCCGGCACGGCAAAAACGCCTGGGGAGGGCCTGTTGGGGGCGCGGCTGGAGATGCTCTAACTTGCGTCCGCTCAAACAGCCACGAGCCACTTCATCAACAACACCGACAAAATAACCACGTACGTGCAGCGACACCAAGGATTGCACGCGTCTACATCGGCTGCTTCTGCTCTGGACTACGCCAACAGCGATCTGCACCGAGCCGGCAAACTGCACCGAGCGAGCGAGATTGCGCACCATGCATATGGCGCGCGTCTACACTAAACCAACGTAGCAAACCTGCATCAAGCCGCCAATCTGCAACTGTTGGAAATATGCCCTAGAGGCAATAATAAATTAGTTATTATTATATTATATTTCATTGTTCATGATAATCGTTTATTATCCATGCTAGAATTGTATTGATAGGAAACTCAGATACATGTGTGGATACATAGACAACACCATGTCCCTAGTAAGCCTCTAGTTGACTAGCTCGTTGATCAATAGATGGTTACAGTTTCCTGACCATGGACATTGGATGTCGTTGATAACGGGATCACATCATTAGGAGAATGATGTGATGGACAAGACCCAATCCTAGGCCTAGCACAAGATCGTGTAGTTCGTTTGCTAAAGCTTTTCTAATGTCAAGTATCATTTCCTTAGACCATGAGATTGTGCAACTCCCGGATACCGTAGGAGTGCTTTGGGTGTGCCAAACGTCACAATGTAACTTGGTGGCTATAAAGGTACACTATAGGTATATCCGAAAGTGTCTGTTGGGTTGGCACGAATCGAGACTGGGATTTGTCACTCCGTGTAAACGGAGAGGTATCTCTGGGCCCACTCGGTAGGACATCATCATAATGTGCACAATGTGACCAAGGAGTTGATCACGGGATGAGGTGTTATGGAACGAGTAAAGAGACTTGCCGGTAAAGATATTGAACAAGGTATCGGGATACCGACGATCGAATCTCGGGCAAGTACAATACAGATAGACAAAGGGAATTGAATACGGGGTTCATTGAATACTCGACATCGTGGTTCATCCGATGAGATCATCATGGAACATGCGGGAGCCAACATGGGTATCCAGATCCCGCTGTTGGTTATTGGCCGGAGAGTTGTCTCGGTCATGTCTGCATGGTTCCCGAACCCGTAGGGTCTACACACTTAAGGTTCGATGATGCTAGGGTTATAGGGAAAGTATGTACGCGGTTACCGAATGTTGTTCGGAGTCTCGGATGAGATCTCGGACGTCACGAGGAGTTTCAGAATGGTCCGGAGGTAAAGATTGATATATAGGAAGTATAGTTTTGGCCACCGGAAGTGTTCCGGGCATCACCGGTAGTGTACCGGGACCACCGGGAGGGGCCACGGGCCCCGGAGGCATACGTGGGCCAAAGAAAGTTATCCCTACAAAATCATATAGTCTGGCTATGCTCTATCTTCACCACACAAAATATTTAAATCATGCACAACCCCGATGACAAGCCAAGCAATTGTTTCATACTCTAACTTTTTCAAAACTTTTTCAATCTTCATGCAATACATGAGCGTGAGCCATGGATTTAGCACTATAGGTGGAATAGAATGGTGGTTGTGGAGAAGATAAAAAGGACAAGATACTCTCACATCAACTAGGCGTATCAACGGGCTATGGAGATGCCCATCAATAGATGTCAATGTGAGTGAGTAGGGATTGCCATGCAGTGGATGCACTAGAGCTATAAGTATATGAAAGCTCAAAAAGAAACTAAGTGGGTGTGCATCCAACTTGCTTGCTCATGAAGACCTAGGGCAATTTGAGGAAGCTCCTCACTGGAATATACAAGCCAAGTTCTATAATGTAAAATTCCCACTAGTATATGAAAGTGATAACATGAGAGACTCTCTACTATGAAGATCATGGTGCTACTTTGAAGCACAAGTGTGGTAAAAGGATAGTAACATTGTCCCTTCTCTCTTTTTCTCTCATCATTTTTTTATATATATATTTTTCTATTTGGGCCTTTTCTCTTTTTTTATGGCCTCTTTTATTTGGGCTTCTTTGGCCTCTTTTATTTATTTTTCGTCTGGAGTCTCATCTCAACTTATGGGGGAATCATAGTCTCCATCATACTTTCCTCACTGGGACAATGCTCTAATAATGATGATCATCACAATTTTATTTTTCTTACAACTCAACAATTACAACTCGATACTTAGAACAAAATATGACTCTATGTGAATGCATCCGGCGGTGTAACGGGATATGCAATATGACAATGATGGAATGTGTCATGAACGGAACGGTGGAAAGTTGCATGGCATTATATCTCGGAATGGCTATGGAAATGCCATGATATAGTTTAGTGCACCATACTTTACGGCTTAGAATCGGGATTCCAATGATGTTTTGAACGCCATAAGACATATGAGATGTTCCAAGAGCTGAAATTGGGATTTCAGGCTCATGCCCGTGTTGAGAGGTGTGAGACCTCTGACAAGTTCTTTTGCCAACAAGATGGAGGAGAATAGCTCAGCTAGTGAGCATGTGCTCAGAATGTCTGGGTGCTTCAATCACTTAAAGCAGTGGGAGTTAAACTTCCAGATAAGATAGTGATTGATAGAGTTCTCTAGCCACTATCACTAAGCTACTAGATCTTCGTGATGAACTATGACATGCAAGGGATGGAGTTGATCGCGGAGCTGTTCGCGGTGGTTAAGACCGCAAAAGGTAGAAATCAAGAAGGAGCATCAAGTGTTGATGGTTTAACAAGACCACTGGTTTCAAGAAGGGCAAGGGCTAGAAGGGAAACTTCATGGATGGCAAACCAGTTGCCGCTCTAGTGAAGGAACCCAAGGTTGAACCCAAACCCGAGACTAAGTGCTTCTATTGTAAGGGGAACGGTCACTGGTAGCGGAACTACCCCAAATGCATGGTAGATAAGAAGGCTGACAACTTCAACAAAGTATATACGTGTTATTAAATGTATACCTCACTAGTACTCCTGGTAGCACCTGGGTATTGGATACCGGTTTAGTTACTATTATTGGTAACTTGAAGCAAAAGCTACGGACTAAACGGAGACTGGCTAAAGAGCGAGGTGACGATGTGTGTTGGAAGTGTTTCCAAAGTTGATGAGATCACCATCGCACGCTCCATCTGCCTTCAGGATTAGTATTGAACATAGATAAATGTTATCAGGTGTCTACGTTGAGCATGAATATGATTAGATCATGTTCATTGCAATACGGTCATTCATTTAAGTTAGAGAATAATGGTTATTCTGTTTACATGAATGATACCTTTCATGGTCATGCACCCTATGTGAATGGTTCATTGAATCTCGGTCGTGGTAATACACATGTTCACGCCAAAAGATGTAGAGTTAATAATGATAGTACCACTTTCTCGTGGCACTGCCGCTTAGGTCATATTGGCGTAAGATGCATGAAGAAACTCCATGTCGATGGATGTTTGGAGTCACTTGATTTTGAATCACTTGACACATGCGAGCCATGCCTCATGGGTAGGATGACTAAGACCCCGTTTCAGGTACAATGAAACGGGCAAGTGACTTGTTGGAAATCATGCATGCTGATGCGTGTGATCCAATGAGAATTGAAGCGTGCGGTGGATATCGCTATTTTCTTATCTTCACTGACGATTTGGGTAGATATAGGTATATCTACTTAATGAAGCACAAGTCTAAAACGTTTGAAAAGTTCAAGCGATTTCAGAGTGAAGTTAAGAATCATCATAACAATAAGATCATGTTCCTACGATCTGATCAAAAGGGGATTTTCTGAGTTATGAGTTTGGCAAATCACTTAAGACATTGTGGAATTGTTTCACAGTTGAAGCCACCTGGAACACCACAGTTGTAATAGTGTGTCCAGACGTCGTAATCGAACCTTATGAGATATGGTGTGATCTATGATGTCTCTTACCGATCTACCGTTTTTCATTTTGAGGTTATGCATTAGAGACAGCTGCATTCACTTTAGATAGGACACCATCTAAGTCCGTTGAGACAACGTCATATGAACATTGGTTTGGCAGGAAACCAAAGTTGTCGTTTCTTAATGTTTGGGGATGCGATGCTTAGGGCTTCAGCCGGAGAAGCTCGAACCCAAAGCGGACAAACACATCTTCATGAGATACCCAAAGGTAACAATTGGGTATACCTTCTATCTCAGATCCAAGGGCAAAAATGTTTGTCGCCAAGAACGGGTCCTTTCTCAAGAGGAGTTTCTCTCGAAAGAATTGAGTGGGAGGAAGATAGAACTTGATGAGGTTGTCGAACCCTCACTTCAATCGGAGAGTAGTACAACACAGAAAGATGTTTCTGTGGAACCTACGACTGTTGAAGAGGAAACCAATGATAGTGATCATGAAGTTTCGGATCAAGTTGATATCGAACCTCGTAGGTCGACAAGGATATGTACTACTCCTGAGTGGTACGGTGATCCTGTCTTAGATGTCATGTTGTTGGACAACAATGGAGAAGCGATGGTGGGCCCGTATTCCGACAAATGGTTACAAGCCATGAAATCCGAGATATGATCCATGTATCAGAACAAAGTGTGCACTTCGGTGGACTTGCCCGTTGATCGGCAAGCCATAGAGAAAAATGGATCTTTAAGAAGAAGAAGGACGAGGGCGGTATTGTTACTGTTGGAAATATGCCCTAGAGGCAATAATAAAAGCATTATTATTATATTTATTTGTTCATGATAATTGTCTTTATTCATGCTATAACTGTATTATCCGGAAATCGTAATACACGTGTGAATACATAGACCATAATATGTCCCTAGTAAGCCTCTAGTTGACTAGCTCGTTGATCAACAGATAGTCATGATTTCCTGGCTATGGACATTGGATGTCATTGATAACGGGATCACATCATTAGGAGAATGATGTGATGGACAAGACCCAATCCTAAGCATAGCACAAAGATCGTGTAGTTCGTTTGCTAGAGCTTTTCCAATGTCAGGTATCTTTTCCTTTGACCATGAGATCGTGTAACTCCCGGATACCGTAGGAGTGCTTTGGGTGTATCAAACGTCACAACGTAACTGGGTGACTATAAAGGTGCACTACAGGTATCTTCGAAAGTGTCTGTTGGGTTGACACGGATCGAGACTGGGATTTGTCACTCCATATAACGGAGAGGTATCACTGGGCCCACTCGGTAATGCATCATCATTATGAGCTCAAGGTGACCAAGTGGTTGATCACGGTATCATGCATTACGGTACGAGTAAAGTGACTTGCCGGTAACGAGATTGAACAAGGTATTGGGATACCGACGATCGAGTCTCGGGCAAGTAACATACCGATTGACAAAGGGAATTGTATATGGGGTTGATTAATCCTCGACATCGTGGTTCATCCGATGAGATCATCGTGGAGCATGTGGGAGCCATCATGGGTATCCAGATCCCGCTGTTGGTTATTGACCGGAGAGTCGTCTCGGTCATGTCTGCTTGTCTCCCGAACCCGTAGGGTCTACACACTTAAGGTTCGGTGACGCTAGGGTTATGAAGATATGTATATGCAGTAATCCGAATGTTGTTCGGAGTCCCGGATGAGATCCCGGACGTCACGAGGAGTTCCGGAATGGTCCGGAGGTAAAGAATTATATATAGGAAGTGCTGTTTCGGCCATCGGGACAAGTTTCGGGGTTATCGGTATTGTACCGGGACCACCGGAGGGGTCCCGGGGGCCCACCGGGTGGGGCCACCTGTCCCGGGGGGCCACATGGGCTGTAGGGGGTGCTCCTTGGCCTATATGGGCCAAGGGCACCAGCCCTACTAGGCCCATGTGCCTAGGGTTTCCACCACGGAGGAGTCCAAGTGGTGGAAGGCACCCCGAGGTGCCTTGGGGGGGAGGGAAACCCTCCCCTGGCCGCCGCACCTAGGAGATTGGATCTCCTAGGCTGCGCACCACCCCCCCTTGGCCCTCCTATATATAGTGGGGGAGAGGAGGGACTTCATACCTCAGCCTTTGGTGCTTCCTCTCTCCCCGTTACGTCTCTCTCTCGTAGTATAGGCGAAGCCCTGCTACTGTGACGCCCTGCATCCACCACCACGCCGTCGTGCTGCTGGATCTTCATCAACCTCTCTTCCCCCCTTGCTGGATCAAGAAAGGAGGAGACGTCATCCGTTCCGTACGTGTGTTGAACGCGGAGGCATCGTCCGTTCGGTGCTAAGATCATCGGTGATTTGAATCACGTCGTGTTCGACTACATCATCCCCGTTCTTTGAACGCTTCCGCTCGCGATCTACAAGGTACGTAGATGCATCTAATCATTCGTTGCTAGATGAACTCATAGATGGATCTTGGTGAAACCGTAGGAAAATTTTTGTTTTCTGCAACGTTCCCCAACAGTGGCATCATGAGCTAGGTCTATGCGTAGTTCTCTTGCACGAGTAGAACAGAAAGTAGTTGTGGGCGTTGATTTTGTTCAATATGCTTGCCGTTACTAGTCTTATCTTGATTCGGCGGCATCGTGGGATGAAGCGGCCCGGACCGACCTTACACGTATTCTTACGTGAGACAGGTTCCACCGACTGACATGCACTAGTTGCATAAGGTGGCTAGCGGGTGTCTGTCTCTCCTACTTTAGTCGGATCGGATTCGATGAAAAGGGTCCTTATGAAGGGTAAATAGCAATTGGCATATCACGTTGTGGTCTTTGCGTAGGTAAGAAACGTTCTTGCTAGAAACCCATAGCAGCCACGTAAAACATGCAAACAACAATTAGAGAACGTCTAACTTGTTTTTGCAGGGTATGCTATGTGATTTGATATGGCCAAAGTTGTGATGAATGATGAATGATCTATATGTGATGTATGAGATGTTCATGCTATTCTACAAGGAATCACAACTTACATGTCGATGAGTATGACGGTGACAGGATGATCATGGAGCCCCAAGATGGAGATCAAAGGAGCTATGTGATATTGGCCATATCATGTCACTATTATTATTTGATTGCATGTGATGTTTATCATGTTTTGCATCTTGTTTGCTTAGAATGACGGTAGTAAATAAGATGATCCCTCATAATAATTTCAAGAAAGTGTTCCCCCTAACTGTGCACCGTTGCTACAGTTCGTCGTTTCGAAGCACCACGTGATGATCGGGTGTGATAGATCCTTACGTTCACATACAACGGGTGTAAGACAGATTTACACACGCAATACACTTAGGTTGACTTGACGAGCCTAGCATGTGCATAGACATGGCCTCGGAACACAGAAGACCGAAAGGTCGAGCATGAGTCGTATAGAAGATACGATCAACATGAAGATGTTCACCGACGTTCACTAGTCCGTGTCACGTGATGATCGGACACGGCCTAGCCAACTCGGATCATGTTATACTTAGATGACTGGAAGAGGGATGTCTATCTAAGTGGGAGTTCATTAATAATTTGATTAGATGAACTTAATTATCATGAACTTAGTCTAAAATCTTTACAATATGTCTTGTAGATCAAATGGCCAACGTTGTATTCAATTTCAATGCGTTCCTAGAGAAAACCAAGCTTAAAGACGATGGCAGCAACTATACGGACTGGGTCCGGAACCTGAGGATCATCCTCATAGCTGCCAAGAAAGATTATGTCGTACAAGCACCGCTAGGTGATCCACCCGTCCCACAGAACCAAGACGCTATGAACGCTTGGCAGACACGTACTGATGACTACTCCCTCGTTCAGTGCGGCATGCTTTAGAGCTTAGAACCGGGGCTCCAAAAGCATTTTGAGAGACATGGAGCATATGAGATGTTCGAAGAGCTGAAAATGGTTTTCCAAGCTCATGCCCGGGTCGAGAGATATGAAGTCTCCGACAAATTCTTCAGCTGTAAGATGGAGGAAAATAGTTCTGTCAGTGAGCACATACTCACTATGTCTGGGTTACATAACCGCTTGACTCAGCTGGGAGTTAATCTCCCGGATGATGCGGTCATTGACAGAATCCTCCAGTCGCTTCCACCAAGCTACAAGAGCTTTGTGATGAACTTCAATATGCAGGGGATGGAAAAGACCATTCCTGAAGTATTTGCAATGCTGAAATCAGCAGAGGTAGAAGTCAAGAAGGAACATCAAGTGTTGATGGTCAATAAAACCACTAAGTTCAATAAGGGCAAGGGTAAAAAGAACTTTGAGAAGGACGGCAAGGAAGTTGCCGCGCCCGGCAAGCAAGCTGCTGGGAAGAAGAAGTCAAAATATGGACCCAAGCTGGAGACAGAGTGCTTTTATTGCAAAGGGAAGGGTCACTGGAAGCGGAACTGCCCCAAATACTTAGCGGACAAGAAGGCCGGCAAAACAAAAGGTATATGTGATATACATGTAATTGATGTGTACCTTACCAGTACTCGTAGTAACTCCTGGGTATTTGATACCGGTGCTGTTGCTCATATTTGTAACTCACAGCAGGAGCTGCAGAATAAACAGAGACTGGGGAGGGACGAGGTGACGATGCGCGTCGGGAATGGTTCCAAGGTCGATGTGATCGCCGTCGGCACGCTACCTCTACATTTACCTACGGGATTAGTTATAAACCTCAATAATTGTTATTTCGTGCCAAGTTTGAGCATGAACATTGTATCAGGATCTCGTTTAATACGAGATGGCTACTCATTTAAATCTGAGAATAATGGTTGTTCTATTTATATGAGAGATATGTTTTATGGTCATGCTCCGATGGTCAATGGTTTATTCTTAATGAATCTCGAACGTAATATTACACATATTCATAGTGTGAATACCAAAAGATGTAAAGTTGATAACGATAGTCCCACATACTTGTGGCACTGCCACCTTGGTCACATAGGTATCAAACGCATGAAGAAGCTCCATGCAGATGGACTTTTAGAGTCTCTTGATTATGAATCATTTGACACGTGCGAACCATGCCTCATGGGTAAAATGACCAAGACTCCGTTCGCAGGAACAATGGAGCGAGCAACCAACTTATTGGAAATCACACATACTGATGTGTGCGGTCCAATGAGTGTTGAGGCTCGCGGTGGCTATCGTTATGTTCTCACCCTCACTGATGACTTAAGTAGATATGGGTATGTCTACTTAATGAAACACAAGTCTGAAACCTTTGAAAAGTTCAAAGAATTTCAGAGTGAAGTTGAGAATCAACGTGACAGGAAAATCAAGTTTCTATGATCAGATCATGGAGGAGAATACTTGAGTCACGAATTTGGCACACACTTAAGAAAATGTGGAATAGTTTCACAACTCACGCCGCCTGGAACACCTCAGCGTAATGGTGTGTCCGAACGTCGTAATCGCACTCTATTAGATATGGTGCGATCTATGATGTCTCTTACCGATTTACCGTTATCTTTTTGGGGCTATGCTTTAGAGACTGCCGCATTCACTTTAAATAGGGCTCTGTCGAAATCCGTTGAGACGACACCGTTTGAATTATGGTTTGGGAAGAAACCTAAGCTGTCGTTTCTAAAAGTTTGGGGATGCGATGCTTATGTCAGGAAACTTCAACCTGAAAAGCTCGAACCCAAATCAGAAAAATGCGTCTTCATAGGATACCCTAAAGAAACCATTGGGTATATCTTCTACCTCAGATCCGAAGGCAAGATCTTTGTTGCCAAGAATGGATCCTTTCTGGAGAAAGAGTTTCTCTCGAAAGAAGTAAGTGGGAGGAAAGTAGAACTTGATGAAGTATTACCTCTTGAACCGGAAAATGGCGCAACTCAAGAAAATGTTCCTGAGGCGCCTGCACCGACTAGAGAGGAAGTTATTGATGATGATCAAGATACTTCTGATCAAGCTCCTACTGAAATTCGAAGGTCCACAAGGACACGTTCCGCACCAGAGTGGTACGGCAACCCTGTCTTGGAAATCATGCTGTTAGACAACAGTGAACCTTCGAACTATGAAGAAGCGATGGCAGGCCCGGATTCCGACAAATGGCTAGAAGCCATGAAATCCGAGATAGGATCCATGTATGAAAACGAAGTATGGACTTTGACTGACTTGCCCGTTGAACGGCAAGCCATAGAAAATAAATGGATCTTCAAGAAGAAGACGGACGCGGATGGTAATGTGACCATCTATAAAGCTCGGCTTGTCGCTAAGGGTTATCGACAAGTTCAAGGAATTGACTACGATGAGACTTTCTCACCGGTAGCGAAGCTAAAGTCCGTCCGAATCATGTTAGCGATTGCCGCATTCTACGATTATGAGATATGGCAAATGGACGTCAAAACGGCATTCCTTAATGGTTTCCTTAAGGAAGAGTTGTACATGATGCAGCCGGAAGGTTTTGTCGATCCTAAGAATGCTGACAAGGTGTGCAAGCTCCAACGCTCGATTTATGGGCTGGTGCAAGCATCTCGGAGTTGGAACATTCGCTTTGATGAGATGATCAAAGCGTTTGGGTTTACGCAGACTTATGGAGAAGCCTGCGTTTACAAGAAAGTGAGTGGGAGCTCTGTAGCATTTCTCATATTATATGTAGATGACATACTTTTGATGGGAAATGATATAGAACTCTTGGACAGCATCAAGGCCTACTTGAATAAGAGTTTTTCAATGAAGGACCTTGGAGAAGCTGCTTATATATTAGGCATCAAGATCTATAGAGATAGATCAAGACGCCTCATAGGTCTTTCACAAAGCACATACCTTGATAAGATTTTGAAGAAGTTCAAAATGGATCAGTCCAAGAAGGGGTTCTTGCCTGTGTTACAAGGTATGAAATTGAGCTCAGCTCAATGTCCGACCATGGCAGAAGATATAGAAGAGATGAGCGTCATCCCCTATGCATCAGCCATAGGTTCTATTATGTATGCCATGTTGTGTACCAGACCTGATGTAAACCTTGCCGTAAGTTTGGTAGGAAGGTACCAAAGTAATCCCGGCAAGGAACACTGGACAGCGGTCAAGAATATCCTGAAGTACCTGAAAAGGACTAAGGAAATGTTTCTCGTTTATGGAGGTGACGAAGAGCTCGTCGTAAAGGGTTACGTCGACGCTAGCTTCGACACAGATCTGGATGACTCTAAGTCACAAACCGGATACGTGTATATGTTGAATGGTGGAGCAGTGAGCTGGTGCAGCTGCAAACAGAGCGTCGTGGCGGGATCTACATGTGAAGCGGAGTACATGGCAGCCTCAGAGGCAGCACATGAAGCAATATGGGTGAAGGAGTTCATCACCGACCTAGGAGTCATACCCAATGCGTCGGGGCCAATCAAACTCTTTTGTGACAACACTGGAGCTATTGCACTTGCCAAGGAGCCCAGGTTTCACAAGAAGACAAGGCACATCAAGCGTCGCTTCAACTCCATTCGTGAAAATGTTCAAGATGCAGACATAGAGATTTGTAAAGTACATACGGACCTGAATATAGCAGATCCGTTGACTAAACCTCTCCCTAGGGCAAAACATGATCAACACCAGAATTCCATGGGTGTTCGATTCATCACAATGTAACTAGATTATTGACTCTAGTGCAAGTGGGAGACTGTTGGAAATATGCCCTAGAGGCAATAATAAAAGCATTATTATTATATTTCTTTGTTCATGATAATTGTCTTTATTCATGCTATAACTGTATTATCCGGAAATCGTAATACACGTGTGAATACATAGACCATAATATGTCCCTAGTAAGCCTCTAGTTGACTAGCTCGTTGATCAACAGATAGTCATGATTTCCTGGCTATGGACATTGGATGTCATTGATAACGGGATCACATCATTAGGAGAATGATGTGATGGACAAGACCCAATCCTAAGCATAGCACAAAGATCGTGTAGTTCGTTTGCTAGAGCTTTTCCAATGTCAGGTATCTTTTCCTTTGACCATGAGATCGTGTAACTCCCGGATACCGTAGGAGTGCTTTGGGTGTATCAAACGTCACAACGTAACTGGGTGACTATAAAGGTGCACTACAGGTATCTCCGAAAGTGTCTGTTGGGTTGACACGGATCGAGACTGGGATTTGTCACTCCATATAACGGAGAGGTATCACTGGGCCCACTCGGTAATGCATCATCATTATGAGCTCAAGGTGACCAAGTGGTTGATCACGGGATCATGCATTACGGTACGAGTAAAGTGACTTGCCGGTAACGAGATTGAACAAGGTATTGGGATACCGACGATCGAGTCTCGAGCAAGTAACATACCGATTGACAAAGGGAATTGTATACGGGGTTGATTAATCCTCGACATCGTGGTTCATCCGATGAGATCATCGTGGAGCATGTGGGAGCCATCATGGGTATCCAGATCCCGCTGTTGGTTATTGACCGGAGAGTCGTCTCGGTCATGTCTGCTTGTCTCCCGAACCCGTAGGGTCTACACACTTAAGGTTCGGTGACGCTAGGGTTATGAACATATGTATATGCAGTAATACGAATGTTGTTCGGAGTCCCGGATGAGATCCCGGACGTCACGAGGAGTTCTGGAATGGTTCGGAGGTAAAGAATTATATATAGGAAGTGCTGTTTCGGCCATCGGGACAAGTTTCGGGGTTATCGGTATTGTACCGGGACCACCGGAGGGGTCCCGGGGGCCCACCGGGTGGGGCCACCTGTCCCGGGGGGCCACATGGGCTGTAGGGGGTGTGCCTTGGCCTATATGGGCCAAGGGCACCAGCCCTACTAGGCCCATGTGCCTAGGGTTTCCACCACGGAGGAGTCCAAGTGGTGGAAGGCACCCCGAGGTGCCTTGGGGGGGGAGGGAAACCCTCCCCTGGCCGCCGCACCTAGGAGATTGGATCTCCTAGGCTGCGCACCACCCCCCTTGGCCCTCCTATATATAGTGGGGGAGAGGAGGGACTTCATACCTCAGCCTTTGGTGCTTCCTCTCTCCCCGTTACGTCTCTCTCTCGTAGTATAGGCGAAGCCCTGCTACTGTGACGCCCTGCATCCACCACCACGCCGTCGTGCTGCTGGATCTTCATCAACCTCTCTTCCCCCCTTGCTGGATCAAGAAAGGAGGAGACGTCATCCGTTCCGTACGTGTGTTGAACGCGGAGGCATCGTCCGTTCGGTGCTAAGATCATCGGTGATTTGAATCACGTCGTGTTCGACTACATCATCCCCGTTCTTTGAACGCTTCCGCTCGCGATCTACAAGGTACGTAGATGCATCTAATCACTCGTTGCTAGATGAACTCATAGATGGATCTTGGTGAAACCGTAGGAAAATTTTTGTTTTCTGCAACGTTCCCCAACAGTTACCGTCTATGGAGCTCGACTTGTGGCAAAGAGTTTTTCACAAGTTCAAGGAGTTGACTACGATGAGAATTTCTCACCCGTGGCGATGCTTAATTCCGCCGGAATCATGTTAGCTCTGTATTTTTCGTTTATGAAATCTGACAGATGGATGTCAAAAACAAGTTTTCTTACCAGTTTTCGTAAGAAAGAGTTGTATGTGATAAAATCAAAGTTTTGTCAATCCTAAGGGTGCTAAAAGGTATGCTGGCTCTAGCGATCCTTCTATGGACTAGAGCAAGCATCTTGGAGTCAGAATATATGCTTTGATGGAGTGATCAAAGCTTTTAGGTTTATACAATGTTTGTTAGAAACTTGTATTTACAAGAAAGTGAGTGGGAGCACTACAACATTTCTAATAATTATATGTGGATGACATATTGTTGATTCGAAATGATGTAGAATTTCTGGAAAGCATAAACGGTTGTTTGAAGAGTGTTTTTCAAAGGAAGACCTGGATAAAGCTGCTTACATATTGGGCATCAAGATCTATAGAGATAGATCAAGACGCCTGATGATACTTTCAAAGAATGCACACCTTGACATGTTTTTGAAGGAGTTCAAAATAGATCAGTCAAAGAAGAGGTTCTTACCTGAGTTGTAAGGTGTGAAGTTGAGTAAGACTCAAAGATTGACCACGGCAGAAGAAAGAGGAAGGATGAAGGTCGTCCCCTATGATCTTGTCATAGGCTCTATACGGTATGCCAAGCTGAGTACCGCACCTGATGTGTGCCTTGCCACATGTCTGGCAAGAGGGTACAAAGGTGATCTAGGAGTAGATCACCAGATAGCGGTCAAAATTATCCTTAGAGGAATAAGGAAATATTTCTCGATTATGGAGGTGATAAATAGTTCGACGTAAAGAGTTACATCGATGCAAGCTTAACACCTATCTGGATAGCTCTGAGTAGAGATATCGGATACGTATAATGGAGCAACAATTTGGAATAGCTCCAAGTGGAACGTGGTAGCAGCATCTACGATATGACATAAAGTTTTGCGAAATACATAAGGATCTGAATATGGCAAGACCCGTTGACTACAACCTCTCTCACAAGCATAACATGATCAAACCTAGAACTCATTGAGTGTTAATCACATAGTGATGTGAACTAGATTATTGAGTCTAGTAAACTCTTCGGATGTTGGTCACATGGCGATGTGACCTGTGACTATTAATCACATGGCGATGTGAACTAGATTATTGACTCTAGTGCAAGTGGGAGACTGTTGGAAATATGCCCTAGAGGCAATAATAAATTAGTTATTATTATATTATATTTCATTGTTCATGATAATCGTTTATTATCCATGCTAGAATTGTATTGATAGGAAACTCAGATACATGTGTGGATACATAGACAACACCATGTCCCTAGTAAGCCTCTAGTTGACTAGCTCGTTGATCAATAGATGGTTACAGTTTCCTGAGCATGGACATTGGATGTCGTTGATAATGGGATCACATCATTAGGAGAATGATGTGATGGATAAGACCCAATCCTAAGCCTAGCACAAGATCGTGTAGTTCGTTTGCTAAAGCTTTTCTAATGTCAAGTATCATTTCCTTAGACCATGAGATTGTGCAACTCCCGGATACCGTAGGAGTGCTTTGGGTGTGCCAAACGTCACAACGTAACTGGGTGGCTATAAAGGTACACTACAGGTATCTCCGAAAGTGTCTGTTGGGTTGGCACGAATCGAGACTGGGATTTGTCACTCCGTGTAAACGGAGAGGTATCTCTGGGCCCACTCGGTAGGACATCATCATAATATGCACAATGTGACCAAGGAGTTGATCACGGGATGATGTGTTATGGAACGAGTAAAGAGACTTGCCGGTAACGAGATTGAACAAGGTATCAGGATACTGACGATCGAATCTCGGGCAAGTACAATACCGCTAGACAAAGGGAATTGAATACGGGGTTGATTGAATCCTCGACATCGTGGTTCATCCGATGAGATCATCGTGGAACATGCAGGAGCCAACATGGGTATCCAGATCCCGCTGTTGGTTATTGGCCGGAGAGTTGTCTCGGTCATGTCTGCATGGTTCCCGAACCCGTAGGGTCTACACACTTAAGGTTCGATGATGCTAGGGTTATAGGGAAAGTATGTACGCGGTTACCGAATGTTGTTCGGAGTCTCGGATGAGATCTCGGACGTCACGAGGAGTTCCGGAATGGTCCGGAGGTAAAGATTGATATATAGGAAGTATGGTTTTGGCCACCGGAAGTGTTCCGGGCATCACCGGTAGTGTACCGGGACCACCGAAGGGGTCCGGGGGTCCACCGGGAGGGGCCACGGGCCCCGGAGGCATACATGGGCCAAGTGTGAGAAGGGACCAGCCCCTAGGTGGGCTGGGGCGCCTCGCCACCAAGGCCCATGGGCCTAGAGAGAAGAGGGGGCAAACCCTAAGGGCAGATGGGCCCTAAGGCCCATGCCTGATGCGCCTCCCTCTCCCCCCCCACTTGGCCGCCACCCCAGATGGGGATTGGGGCTGCCGCCACCCCTAGGGTGGAAACCCTAGGTGGGGGCGCAGCCCTCCCTCTCCCCCTATATATAGTGGAGGCAAAGGGGCAGCCCAACACATGAAGTTCCTCCCCTGTTGGTGCAGGCCTACCCCTCTCCCTCCTCGTCTCTCGTAGTGCTTGGCGAAGCACTGCTGGAGTCCCGCGCTCCTCCACCACCACCACGCTGTCGTGCTGCTGCTGGATGGAGTCTTTCCCAACCTCTCCTTCTCCCCTTGCTGGATCAAGGCGTAGGAGACGTCACCGGGCTGTACGTGTGTTGAACGCGGAGGTGCCGTCCGTTCGGCACTAGGATCATCGGTGATTTGGATCACGACGAGTACGACTCCATCAACCCCGTTCACTTGAACGCTTCCGCTTAGCGATCTACAAGGGTATGTAGATGCACTCTCCTTCCCCTCGTTGCTAGATTACTCCATAGATTGATCTTGGTGATGCGTAGAAAATTTTAATTTCTGCTACGATCACCAACAGCAACTACACCAACACCTCCCGAGCCGAACGACACCGAGCCGTAAGACTATATCGAGCTACGAGCCAACATACTTCTTCGACACGGCACGGCATCGACACTTCATCGCCGCGAGGGACACCTTCAAGCAACATCATCATCGACATGCCGCTGCAACACCATAGCCGACACTTCATCGCCAAGGTCTTCATCAACATGGTCTTAGCCAACATCTTCGTCAACGCACCGCCGCCGCTTCGTCCACAAGATGGACACCTAGCGTCCTCTGATAGACTTTTCTGCAAGACGCGACCTCGACGATGGCAATGACCGCGTCACGACGACGGCATCGACCACGTCATTCACGACGGCACGACTGCATCGACACGACATCACTACAGTGAAGACCCTACATGGCCACATGGTTCTGGCAAAACCTATGTGTGCTCGATGGGTTTCCTCCGGTCTTGGCAAAACCGGTGGACTCATCACCGACGGCACCCTCTGACATTAGCAAGGTGCATTGTCCACGTATGCAGCTCCGTCATAGCGAAATTTTTTTTTTGCACCTCTGGCTTTGTGCGGCTTCATCATCCACGATGACTACACCATCGACCACGACTACATGGACCACGGCTACATCACCATGATCGGCTACCTCGACATTGACATTAATGACTTTGTCTACAGCAACACATCGACAAGAACTCCAGTCAACAGCGTCCACGTCGTCACCAGCGTCGACGCCACTCCCGTTGTGACTGTGGCAGCGGGGGGGGGGGGGGGGGGGATAGAGGAGAGTCAAGGGAGGCACCAGAAGGGGACGCAGTCACCGCCCTAGGTGCCAACCCATCAGAGACACATTTGATGATGGCGCAGCGCAGAAGACGACGAAAGCACAAGACTTCAAATTCAGTCGTACTCGTCCGCTTCATTCCCACTACGACTGAGGGGGAATGTTAGAAATATAATTGGGTTTAACTTAGAGATAAGGAGATAGAGATAGAATTAGTTTAAACCACATGTAACTTGTCTTGTACTCTAAGTCTCTACCCCTTTTGTACTCCTATATATACCCCATACGAGGGTCATATCATTAAAACACAATATTCTAGACATCCACAATTTCTACAGGGAGCACCTAAAACAGTTTAGCACTTGGATACTTGCGAGGTAATAAACATATTGCATAGCATAAGGCATGATGCTTAAACAGGCATGAGCCTGTTTAGCACTCGCAAATTTTTAATATAAAACATATGAGGATCCAAAAAGATAAAAAATCATTTTGCAGTGAATTGAACCCATTTTAGTAAATACAGACCTTGGAGGGAAAAGGGCAAGAGGGTGGAAAGTGGACCGAAAATAGTATAGGGAGGATTTGGTGGAGACATAATTTCCAATGAATTGCAACAATGATTAAGACACAGCTAATGGCGCGAGCTGCAATTCGCTTAAGCCACGCACTTAATGCATGTCGTAATATTCAATCCCGTTCCCAAATACTTGCAGTGGATAGTGGCACATTCTTCAGGTAAGAATATATATTAACTTTAGATATATGAGCTGCAAATGTGTTTGGTATTAAAAATGACTAATGGTGCAAGCTCCAATTCGCTTATGTCAGACACTTGCATGCCGTAATACTCCTTCCAATTCCTAAATACTTGAAGAGGTTTCGATATATATATTGGCACAGTCTTCAGGTATTCACTTTGACCGCGACTTCCTTTCACGATATAATTTCATAACCTAATGGAATTTTATATCATGTAAGTCATTTTTTTCGAGACAGATCCATTGACTGACATACTCCACCCAATCAATATATTTCCTGAATTACTAAGGGTCAAAGTTCTAAAAGCATGGCCACGACCTTGTCCTAAACGTACGTCAAAGTACTTGGGAACCGGAGGGAGTATATAATAACAAACAAAAACAGGAAAGAAGACATAGATGGAGAGAAAGAATCACTTACTCTCGTCAAAAACACACGTAGGCCGTGGCTCCCGTGTCGCTCCCGCGAGCGGCTGGGGAGCAAACCCTAGCCGCCGCCAGCACCCCACCCACCCTTCCTTCCTCGCCTCGCCACCGCCGCTGAGCCGCGCGGGCGAACGGGGCCCTCTTCCTCCTCCGCCTGGGGCTGGTTGGCGCGGGCCAGTGGCATCGGGGGGAGCTCGAGCGGTGGCGCACGCTCGGGGCAGCTCTTCTGGCCGTCGAGGACGCGCACGGAGGCGCACGGGGACTCGAGGCGCGCGGATCTAGCGAGGGGCGGCGCGGGCTGGCCGCGGCCGGCTCGCGAGCGCGGGGATCTGGCGCGGTGCGGCGCATGGTGGTCGCGGCCGGTTCGCGGGCGCGCGTGGTGACCACGGCGGCTCGGCTGGGCGTCGGGTGGTCGCCGTGGTGTGCGCGGTGTGGCTGCTCGGCTGGGCAGCTGCGTGCGGTGTCCGGCGGGGGACCTGGATCTGGCAGGTCTGCGGTGGGCTGGCGGCCCGGGTGGAGATTCTACCGGCGGCTGGCGGTGCCTGTTGGCGATTCCTAGAGCAGGAATGCTTCGCCCGTGGTTTGGACGCGGGGTGCGGGACCGGATCTGGTTTCCTGCAAGCCCGTCGACGAGGAGGCTTGCTGGTGGCCCTGCACAATGTTGGCGCGCTCGCTGTGTGGGGGGTGCACGGTCCAATGGAGGTACGGGCCGGCCTCGGCCGGCTGCTTGGGAGTGGCTGCCCCGGGCAAGTAGCCTGGCCGGTGCTAGCCGGCCGGCGACGATGGCGCTCATGGGCGTGGCTATCCTTCTTGGAGGCGTCGTCGGGAATCTTCACAGCCTCTACTTCCGTATCAAGTTCTTTGGGTGAAAGCCTAGATCCTGCTGTAGGGTCGGGCGGTGGCGTCGTCTTCAACGTCGTTTCCCTCTTTACGGCGCCATCTTGAAGACCTTGATCCCATTAGTGCTTCCTGCGGCTGGACGTGCACGGGTGGCTTCTGTGGCAACGATGACGGCGGTGAGCAATGTCGGAGGCGTGGCCTTGGTCGTGGTAGTCGGCTCTTCTTCTCCGGCGTGTCCGTGGGTGTGCCTCGACCGCCTGTTGTTGTGAAGTCGAAGCCGCGGTAGGGGGCCGGTGGTATACGATGACGCGTGACAGATGGCTCGTTCGGTGATCCTCCATGACGCCACCCCTGCCTGTTTCCTTAGTAGTTTCTTCGTCGGTGTCGGAGCTGCGCTGCCTAGTATGGATTGTATGGAGTGTTGTGCTGCAGCTATTAGGGCTGTTGTTTCTTTTCTTTTCTTTTCTCTTTCTTTGATCTTCGGATCTGGTCCTAGGATCTTCACCACCTTATTGTTTTTCACTGCTTCCTGCTATTATCAATGAAATGCCAACGATGCTGGATCTATCAAAAAAAAAACTTACTCTCATCACGGTCTGTGATGCGGTATTGTTTCTTCCACTGATGCATGGTGTTGAACTTGTATATGGAACCATCACGGTGGCCCGTTTTCGGCATTATATTCAGAGGGGATACACCGTCGTCACGAGACATCAACCAGCAAGATATTCTTCGTCGTCATTATTGCCCACATTTCTCTCCTTACCACCGAGATGTCGCACACAGTTCTCCCCTGTGTACGTTTGCCACCTATAACATCAGTAACTTTCATCGCTTCCCTAGAAGCACCTTCATCGCCATGTGCGACATCCATGCAATGCAGGTTTCTTCATCGGTTTTTGCTTCACTGCTGCTGGCCATGTTCCGAGACACCTGAGGAAACCTACCACCAAAGAGCATAAGCAACCAGCTCAGTAACCAACACAAGTAAAATGGGATCGATTGAAATCGCAAGGTGATATTATGTCAGCATAAAATCAATATCTATTTTCTTTCAGCCATGTTTGCGACTCGGGAGTCATACGGGATTATGGAAGGAATTTTTTCTCCCCGTTTGCCTTGAGAAATCAACACAGTAAGGGTTTTTGATTAAATAACACAATAAGGGTGAATAAAAACCCAATTTTCGGCAGATTCCAGATCCAAAACCATACAAAACAACTAGAGGCGCAAGCTTTAGCATCAACAGAGCAAGAAAACACACCCGTGAGCACGACGGGCGGGTGGACTCGGAGGCTCCGTCGGTGGGAAAACCCGTCGCATGAGCGCTGGCGGCCACCGGCGAGGCGGAGAAGAGGCCGTGGAGGGTAGGAGTGGTCGCGAGCGCGAGCAGAGGCGGTGCATTCATCAGGGTGGAAGGGGCGGAGGCGGTGGCAGCGTCAGGGTGGGGGGGGGGGGGGAGACGAAGGATCGGCGATCAAGCGGAGGATTCAGGTATGCGTCTGAGGCCCTGTTTGGTTCAACATTTATCAACGGATTCCGCTGCCGCGCAGCAGAATTTGAACCAAAGGGCGAACCCAGCAGAATCCGATTCTAGAAATCCGCTGTCAAAATATGAACCAAAAACGGAAGCAGCCCAGGACGTGCTTTCCAAAATTTGATTTCGCTGTGGGCCAAAATCTGAAAAAGCTATATCAGCTGGTTTGCCAAATGACCTACATCTTTTTCACATCAGATTTTCCACAGCAGATTTTCACAGCTGTTTTTACAAATCCATAGCCGAACCAAACACAGCCTGAGCGGGCGGCGGTGCCGGGGAAATAACCAACCCAACTCCGCAGGCACATAGCGTGCAAGGGATCACGAATTGGGCTGGCCTGGTAACCACGGCCTGCCTGCTAACATCATGTTACTTTTTGTTTTTTTCCTTCCCTTTTCATTCACTTTTTTTCGTTTTTCTTCTTTATTATTTACTTTGTTTATATTTCGAAATATTTTAAATATACATTAAAAATTCACATAAAAGTTAGAAAATTGTAAATCTTACATTTGAAAAACGTTAAACATGGATAGAAAGAGGTTTTTAATGTATAAGGAAAATGTACAGTGTTGATAAAAAGTGGAAAATGTTAATCATGTGTACATAAAATGTTTATACATTGTAAAAAAAATGTTTGCGTAATTCAGAAAAACTGATTCTTAAGTTAAAAAAATGTTAACAAGTATCAATTTTTTTTGTTTGGGACATTTTCAAGCAGATGTTTGTACAATGTAAAAAAGTTTGCTTAGTTTAGCAAAAAAATATCATTTAAAAAATGTTCTAACATATATTTAAAAAATGTTTAACATGTATTGAAAAAATATGTTAACAATGTGAGGTAACTATAAACAAATGTTAATATGTATACAAAAATTGTGCGAGGTGTACGAAAGAAATTAGACATCAAAACATATATTAGAAAAGTGTTAATCATGTATTAAAAAATGTAAACATACATAAAAGGAGCGGGCGGTTAACGGTCGTTAACGTGAACGGTTGGCCATGCTGGCACTTGATTTGTGGGCCCAACCTGTCAAATTCGTGCTTAGAGTGGGCAAGCAGGCGGTTCTCTGATATGGTAGTTTTTTGTCACGATTTAGAAAAAAGATGATAGTTTTCGACACAAATTTATAAAGTGGCAGTTTTTTGGCATGTTTGCATGAAATGTGGTAATCTTTTGTTAAATACTCACTATAGTTTGGAGGGCTGCTGTTAGAGAGTAAATTGCAGAAAACCATCGGTTTAAGGGTTAGGTCACCAGAAAACACTAGGTTACAGTTTCTTGACAAAAAGCGCCACTTCTCTCGTAAACATTTTGCAAAAACCACTGATCGACGGATTAGTCTTGTTTAAGCACGTTTATGACAGGTGGGCGCCGTCTTTTTGTTTACGTGGCATCATTGTTTGGGTTTAAAGCATAACAGCCCTTATCTTTCTTCCCCTCGTGCCCCCTTCCCCTCCCCTCTCGCGGGAAGCCGCCGCTCCCTTCGCGGGAAGCCTCCGTTGTTCCCTCCGCAGGCCACCGCCGCTGTTGCCGCTCCCTATGCAGGCCACCGTCGCTCCCTCCGTAGGCAACAGCCGCCGTCGTCCCCTACACGGGCAACCGCCGCCATTGCCGCTCCCTCCGCAGACCACCGCCGTCGATGCTCGACAGCTCCCGAGAGAGAGAGAGAGCCGTCGCCGTCGCTTGCCGTCCGCACGGCCACTGACTAGACCTCGCAAAGAAGGAATATCCAGGAGGTCCCCCTCGTCACCCTCGATTTCTCCACGGAAGAACTCAAGCAAAGGATCCCGGAGATGCCCGAACCAAGCCCGTCCTCGTCCTCTGCCCCGATTGTCACCGGCGTCGATTCACCATCCGCAACTCCTCCCCGAGCCCACTAACCATCCCTGCAGCTCCACCGTGAGCCCTTCTTGATTTCCCCCTCATTTCCGTCGCCCCATTCGTTCGCTGGCTCCGGTTCCCACCATGGCCGAAGCTCATCGCCGCCCTGGCCGACGAGCGTGGTGTTTCCGTGCCCTCCTGCTACATCTGGGGACATGGGCGCGCTCCCCGTGCCCAATAGCTAACGCCTATCCACCCAATTCGCTCGCTCGCAACCCGTAGCTTTGCGCCCATGTGACCCCAGCTCCGGCCGCCGTTTGAACTCGTCGTCGCTGGAGGCACGGGCAACGCTCCCTCTGCAGGCCGAAGCCGCCGTGGCCGCTCCCTCTGCAGGCCGTCCTCAACGAGTTGCAGTTGGCCGGCCAGTGGCGCGCCGCCGCTCCCTAAGCCCTGATGGTGAGCCCTCTCGCCGGCGACGAGCCCCATGGTGGTCCTCCCCATCCACCTTCCTTCTGCTCGCATGAGCCATGGGCACCTTGCAACCGGTTTGTGCACACGAGGGCCTGATTGCGTTTTTTATTTTTTATTAAGGGGTGTCTATATAAAATTGTTGGGACTAGTTTGTAAATATAGATAAAAACCCATTTGGCATGAAAAGTTATGCCATGTAAGCCAAATAGGGGCCCACCTGTCATAAACGTGCTCAAACGAGACTAATCCGCCGATCAGTGGTTTTTGCAAAATATTTCCGAGAAAAGTGGTGATTTTTGTCAAGAAACTGTAACCTAGTGTTTTCTGATGCCCTAGCCCTCAAACTGATGATTTTCTGTAATTTACTCGCTGTTAGAAGATGAAGGAGATACGTGTTCAAGTGATTTGCATCAGGCGGTGCTCAGGGAAGGCATTCCTAAAGCCGACGGCGGACGGATGGATTTAGTGCGACGATCTTTAACTTGAGTTAAATGGCATGTAATTGTAGTTGCATGCTGGTGCGCGGGCTTGCGACTACAGTTACGCACGATCGGTTAATATGAAACTATAGTTGTGCGTGGTAAAATTAAAAAAACACAGAAATAAAAGAAAATACCAATCAAACTGGTTGAAATAATAAATAATAAATAGGAAAAAGTTAAATTCCACTCCACGTAAAACGAAACTGAGATTTAGCAAACTGTTAAAAATGATTTCATTTTTGTTTCATAGTAGTATTAATTATAGTTAATTTATTAATCTATTCAGGTTTTTCTAGGAGTATTCAGGTTTCACATGTGTGTGATGCATTGGACGGCTGGGCTGGGCAGCAAGATTGGGTTTTGGTAATTTTTGGCCCTATATCCGTGTCATGCATATGACACTAGTCTAAATTACTATTTTTATAGTGCAAAGTAACATACTCCCTCCATCACAGTTTGTTGGGCGCCTCTTTAAAACCAAATTTGTTCACAATCGCACGGAAATAGGGCGCAACTCCTTAACTATCCTATTAATTGGGGCGCATTAGGCTGCTTCCGTTTCTCTTCCTCAACCGCATGCAGTGGGAACATGAATGGTTTGTGCAGCGCATGCAAGTGTGAACATGAGTGCAAGTGGGAATCAGTTTCTTATTTGCTCCGCATGGCGTTGGTTTAGCAATTCATCAGGCGCATCTCCTTCAATAACGCGGCTCCAACGCCTTCTTATATCCTGCCAATCACACCGCACCTTGGGCCCAGAGCGACGCGAGATACACCCAACAAACTGCAGTTGAGGAGGAGAAACGGAAGCAGCCTAATGCGCCCCAATTAATAGGATAGTTAAGGAGATGCGCCCTATTTCCGTGGGATTGTGAAAAAATCTGGTTCTGAAGAGGCGCCCAACAAACTGTGATGAAGGGAGTAGTGGTATTATAGATGGCTTCATTTATTAGCTTGTAGACTCATTCTTTCTCGGGAAGCGCTATGTTACAGTAACTTATTATGTTATTCCAAACACTTCTTTCCTCATTAACTACATGCTACATAAGCAAAAATTTCTTGAAATGCGCTATATTACTATCTAAGTTACTGCCACTATGACTACCCTAATTGATGTTGGAAATAAATCATTTATATAGGAATACTTCATCTCGAGAAATGTGTATACCCGACAAGTGATATGATTACGACATGCATCACGATGCAGGGTGTGATACCAGCCTCGCATGGTACCATGTCCATCCATGCATTTGTGTGTCGTCTTCTCGTTTCTTGAGAACAACACCCTTCTATCCCCATCGCATAATGCAGTGCATATAGATTTTCTTTTTAAAGTCAAACTTTGCAAACTAGGACCAAGTTATACATAAAATATTCGCATCTAGAATATCGAATGCATATCATTAGATACATCGTGAGACATATTTTCACTTTAAACTTGATCAAAGTTTATAAAGGTTGACTTTTGAAAATAATAATATGTATGCACTACATTATAAAACGGAGGCAATACTAAAGAGTGCTCAATTTTCTTATTTCTGCCCAAGAGTGCTCATGAATCAGGGTAAACAATTCAAGAAAATGAAATTGCTCTTATTTGCTAACAATCACTTCAACCCTTCTCCACATTCACTTGTGCTTTCCTCATGCTCCATGCCCTGAGCTGCGGCACCCTGGCCATGGTACTTCCATTGTTGAAGACATACATATGGGCCCTGCCATCATCGACAAGCGACATCGGATAAACTCTAGCCGTGATGCAGACACTGCCACCACCACCAAAGCTCTCCACCGCAGATCGATCAATCTGCACGGCAACATCCAGCCATCCATTCTCAATTCTGGTATCAAGTGCATGAAATGAATAACATGAGAAATGGCATAGCCTCCCAGCTTACCAGAGTTCTCAAAGATATTTTCCTTTCCTTTTCAAGATCAAATTCAAAGAAGCGTCCATAGGCTGGTGTGCAGAGTCCTGGTCTCATGGAAGACCTGTGCAAGAAAAGAAAATATTTCAATTTGCTTCAGACGTTTATGGAGAAGACTAACCAAAATAAAGACAAAAACCATAAGCACTACTGGCCTTCTTAGATCAGAGCACATGAGTATCATGTACTTTTGCTGTGACTTGTAGACTCTGAAGTGCACGGTAGTGTGCTCCTCCATGTTGTTGGAGGCCAGAATAACAAGTCCAAATGGCCCTATACCACCATGAACCGATGCACCTGCTTCACAACAATGCTTCTCGGTGTCCAAAAGCCATGAAGGATCAAAAGGATCGGCGTCATCGATGGACGTCAACTCAAAATCTATCTCCACATCCGCCTATTTCAAGAAAACTTGTGTCTGATTAGTTGCAGTTGCTCTAAAAAATATACAACACACCTACAGAATGTATACCTGTCCTTTTGCTGCAAAAATGCATTATTATATAATTAGAAATTATCACAAGGCCCTACATTTCTTAATGGCATGACACTTTTTTAAATAAAATAAATTCTCTCGAAGACCAAGTAAGCCTGTATGTGAAAAGGAAACTACCTGAAAATTGTCAACTCCATTGATCTCAAACAGATCTCCCTTGTTGAGCTCTAATCCTTGATGGTTGATTTCATTTGTTCGAAGGGATTCAATCTCATCAACTGGCCATTGCAGCAACTGCTTGCCATCATTGTCTAACCAAATCGTCCTCGGGATTGTCTAAACATAATAAAAATTTAACTTAAAGATGTTACACTGATTTGCTAAATAAGTTAAATTTTTATTTCAGATGATATGAAGCACAGTCAATTAGGGGCGGATTTTCTTACATGGATTCCTGCCCAACCTTTTGCAACATCATCTGAACGACAATCTGCTTCCTTAGACCAACCCCATATGATCCTCCTGCCCTTTTTCGAGTCGAAGAATGACTTCGAAGCATAGAAATTGCCGTAATCGATCTTCAACCACAGCCGACAGTCATCTACGATAGTATCTGGCACAAAGGCATCACGTTTGAGATCATACACCCCAATCAAGTACTTGTCAAAGTAACCCATGCTCATTTTGAGGGCATGCTTGGCGCCTCTTGGGATCGCTACGGACATGTCCAGTCCACTGTTATTGCCCGGAAATACCGCAAAGAAATCCAGGCACTCCCACATATTGCACTCCCACATATTGGATGAGTTCTGTGAATACAGTGGGTGACCAACTATTGTCCAACTCAGAAAGTCTTCACTCTTGTACAACAGTGCAGCAGTGTAGCCTTTCAGCTCGGCACCAACTGCTATTCTCCATAGTCCATCTGGTCCGATCCAACCGGTCGTCGGATCCCTGAATTGACTTCTATTCAAACCAGGTACTACCGGTTGGATCACTGGGTTATTGCCGGTTTTGGTCCATTCTCTCAGGTACGGGTCATACGGGTTCTTGGGAAGCACAAGGTTTTGGACCTGACACTTGTCTCTACTGCCACCGGTGTATAAGATGACCGGTTGACCACCAGACAGAATTGTGGCTGAACCGGTCCAGCAACCGTCTATGTCACTGGGGTTATCCGGTTCTATCACGGGTTCAAGCTCGATCCAGTTGACAAGGTCTGTCGAAACCGAATGGCCCCAAGTTATGTCACCCCAACACCAAAGCGCGCAGTGGGGGTTATACTGGTAGAAATTATGGTAGATGCCTTTGTAGTACATTAGTCCTGAAATATTTATAAAGGAAGTATAAGTTGTAGAATACTTCAACTCCTCTTTTTTTTGTTTAGAGGTGTTTGTGCCTGAGATATCCATACCACATGGATCTTTTGTGTCATCGTAGATTCCCAAGTATCGCCAATCCATAGGATTTTTGGAAAAGTGAGAGAATGTCAGTTTCATGCAACAGATATAAAATGATCCATGTGGCCAGTTCTAGTTCTGGAAGGAAAAGCGTCATACTTTTCCTACCTGAATTTGATCTGGCCAAAAGTAACACGCAAATATGGACAATGTGGAAGTGGCATAAATCTTGATGACAAGGTACATATCACTATTTCTGTAATGAATACTTCTATTTTGCGCAAGAATCTGTGGCTATCATCATCTTATGGCAGTATTACTCAAAATCTAATTGCAGCATTCAGCAAGAGACTTGCACAAGCAATGACCTGGCCACTAAACTTTTCCCTCTTCGATGATTATCTATGACACAAAAGGCAGTTCTGTAATGATACTACTGCCAAAAATATTATGTACTGTAGTACATTTTAACAAGCATATTTTTTTTTTAATATTGGCACACAAAATTACATTGAGTAGTGTATTCAGCTCGGCTTCTCCACGTGGGGAAGCCACTAAACGATCAGATCGCATGATTTTTCATGGATCAAGAACAAGAAAAGGCACAGGAAAGCAGAGTGGCATAGACCAACGGATGATCCAAAAAGCAGAGATGAAGCCCAAAGGAAATAAGCAGAGATGAAACCAAAGCATCGACAAGATCACACGAACATACCATTGATCCAGTTCCTGGGAGGCCGGAAGTGGTAGGCAGTCTTGTACCTCGTGCTGAAAATGGAGGGGACCTCTGGAGACTGTGGACAGCGGGAGACCTCTGGAGGCAGTGGACAAAAGGAGACCTCTGGAGACTGTGGACAGAGGGAGCATCTCCCTCCACCCCCATTGCTGATGTTGCTGGAGAAGAAGTTTGATACACATGAGGGGAGGAAGAATAGGGAAGGGAGGAGGACGAAGGCCCATGGTAGCGCCATGGCGACAGAAGGAATGAGAGAGTGGGGAGTGAGGTGAAGAGATCAAATAGTTATGGGGGTGTGTTGTGACATGTGAAGGCATTGTCATTTAATTAAGGAGTCGTTTCGTTAGCTGACACTCAAGAGTCTCTTTTAGATAGATTTTTCTGGGGGACCTCTGAAAACTGTGGATAGTCTAAAAAAAGGAGGAATCTCCCTATTTACTGCTACAGAGGAAGAGGTTGCATGAGGAGGAGGAGGAGGGCAGCGGCGCCGGCATGGGCTCAAGGTGTTCGTGCTGGAAGAGGCGTGCCTTTAGAGAGGATATAGACGAAATGGCATGGCAGAGCATGAGCACCGAGGCAGCTATGTTACGCATCGGCGACACGGGGGCATACGGCGCCCGGTTGGCTGGGCTTAATGCAGTCACCGTGGTTGAACACGGCGCCGCACCGCGTTGACGGAACGGAGCCAATGCAGAGCAGCATGACTATCATCGCGTTCCCGGCGGCAAGTGCGTCTAGAGCTGTGGCGGCCGGGCGTGGGGAGACAGAACTTAAAATGTTTGACGGAATGCCACACTAAGGCCTCCTTTGATTTGGAGGAATTTCAAATTCTAGAGAATATGATTCTTATAGGATTTTTTCCTTTAGAGCTCTTTGATTCATAGGAATGGATTCCTATTTCTACATAGGATTGGTTCCTATCCTTCACATTTCATAGGAAAATAAAAATGAGCCTAGACTCAATGGAAAAATTCCTTTGGTGTGAACCAAATGACATCTCGTTTCCTATTCCTACTCATAGGATTTGAGTTACATGTCATCTCATTTCCTACAATTTTTCTATTCCTACGATAATCCTATCCTATGAACCAAAAGAGGCCTAAGGTATTCCTAGTTGACCCGGCATATTGCAAAAAACACCATGATAATTTTTTTAGAACAAAGACTCAAGAGCCCGGCTTTAAATTAATAAAGCCATCGATCGACCAAGATTGCAACCAACAAGAATGACAACCTGTCGGAGTAAATAGCCATGGGTAGCCTAGCCGGCTTCCCCTGGCACTTCTGCAAAAATTACGAGCCAGCCCGGCTCTCAAGAACCCAAGACATGGGGCCGCCTTCCCCTAGCCGGCTGCGTTCAAGGCCGGCTTTCGGAAGGCGGTCCGACTTTGGCCCTCATGAGAGGGCCGACTCCAAGAAGCCGGCTGTGAGAAGGCCGACTCCTTCGAGCCGGCTCCCCGTAAAGCAGTCAAGACCGTACCCACAAAGTTTGCACCCACCTAACGGCGGTGCGACGGGGCGTGGCTACAGAAGAGCCTGCCACCCTCGAATCCCGGGGCACGCCTGGCACAGTGCGCCGTACGGGGTAGGCATGTCCCGTCCGGCGCAGCACTGTTGCCATGTTGACCCTGGCCTCACCCACGACGGGCCGCCAGCGCGACCCACAGGCGGTGGGCCCCCTTTGCGCAGAGAGACGGCCGAAGGCGGCCACGCTTCCAACCAGCCTGCCCAAGACGGAGCCGGCTCCCCGCAGCCGGCTCGCCGCCTCCCTCGAGGAGGACGACCCATTAAGGAGACAAGACGCGGTAAGGCTACAGCGATCGTCCGACAGGTGGCGGTACTGTAGCCGCGCTTACTACGATGAAGCTCACGTCAGCAAGAAGAAGTGACCAAGGAGTTGGCAGCCGGCGGGACCCACCAGTCGGCGGGCCCCAGCAGCCGGCGCAGAAGCCGGCGAGCGCAGTCACAGACGGCTGGGCCCCGCGCCCAGCCGGATTACCATTGTACCCTCGGGGGGTAGGCATATATAAACCCCCCGGAGCGCCCATGCAAAGGGTTCGGCCCCCTGCTAGTTCTAGACACCATACAAGGAGAAGAAGCAGGCTAGTCGTGCCCTTTCTTCCTCCTCCCCCCAAAAAACAGCTCAAGGAGCGTCGTGTAACTACTCGATCCATCTAGTGAGCATGCGGAGACCCCGCAGAGCAGCAGTAGGGGTGTTATCTCCTCGGAGAGCCCCGAAGCTGGGTAAGATCCGCCGACATGCATGTCTTCGCCTCATCCCGCTTCCAGGCACCGGCGATGTCTTACTGGTTCCCACAAAGATAAGCCACCCGTTGGCATATGTCGCACCCACCACCCGACATTTGGCGCCCACCGTGGGGCCAGGCGCACCGTCGTCCGGAGACCTGTTCTGGACGGGAACCCTCTTCCTCCCCAGTGAGCGTAGCCACCCCGGCACGCCCGATGGCGCTTGCCATGACGCGCTGCAAGGCGTCACCAGCATCTACGCGGCAAGCGGCCTCGCCGATCTCCCCGACGAGACCTTCACCTCCGACGAACTCGCCTCCGATGCGGGCGCTGACCGCCTCGCCAACCTTCTCGGCCGGTTCCATGTCTCCAGCGAGCCCGCTGCGGACCTGGAGTCGGTTGGCTCCACCGACCCGATGCCTGTCGGCTCCGACATGGCCTCCTACGACGCCTTCCCCACCAACGTCGCGATCTACAACGACCCGCTTCCTCGAGCCGACGGCCACGATGCTGTCGCCGCCGAAGTGATGGTTGTCGGCCACGGCGGCCCGGCCGACGAGAGCGCCCGCGACGCCTCGCGCGCGGCGGCCCACGACTTGTCCGCTCCTCTCCCGGCCGACGCCGACGACGAAGCACTGGAAGCACGCCGCCTCGCTCTCCTCGCAGAGGGCCGGAGGCTGGCCTCCGTAAGACGCCTCACTGAGGCCTACCGGGCGGGCCAAGCCGGGCCGGCCTTGTCAAGCAATGCGGCGCCGTCATCGCTGACACGCTGGGAGTCGACCGCCCGGTCTATGCCACTCCGCTCGAGAACTTGCGTGCCGCCCAGGCGGCCATAGACGAGCTGGACGGCCTGGAGGCCGAAGACCTTCCCCACATGACCCGGCGCATCCAGCAATTGATTGACACCGCCGCGCAGCGGCACGAAGCCGACGCTCGCGCGGAAAGCCTTCCCCCGCGCCGAGAGCATGGCGCGACGTCCCGGACGCCGGCTATGAGCGATACCTGCGCGCGACGCGAGAAGGAGCCGGCTACCAGCCGTAGTCGGACCCGGATCTCCATCGAGCGGGACGCGGACGGTCATCCTCGAGCCATGGAGTGGCGGGGCGACCCGCCTCCGCCTCCGCCCCGTGGAGAGAGATATCCCGCCTCACCGCCAGTGGCGCACCCGACTCTCAGCGGCCGGCTGGGCCGCCGCGAAGGAATCGGCGAGAACGACGCCCGTCATCGGATCGACCGCCTGGCGCGATCCCTGGCATTGGAAGAAGAAGACGATGTCGGCCCGCCTTGCTTTGGCCCCCGCATCCGCGACGAGCCCTTTCCCAAAGGGTTCTCGCTCCCAAGAGACACGCCCAAGTACAACGGCTCCGTGAAGCCGGAAGACTGGTTGATCGACTACTCCACCGCAGTTAGCATAGCCAACGGCAATCGGCGCGTCGCCGTGAAGTACGTGCCCCTCATGCTGCAGGGCACGGCGTGGACTTGGCTCAACAGCCTCAAGCCGCGTAGCATCAACAGCTGGCTAGACTTCACAGAAGCCTTCATCCGCAACTTCACCAGCACCTACAAGCGGGCTCCCAAGCCCAGAAAGCTCTCCTTGTGCGTGCAAGGCCCCGCCGAGTCCACTCGCGATTACCTCACGCGTTGGGCCGAGCTCCGCAACTCCTGTGAAGGGGTGCACGAGGTGCAAGCCATAGAATACTTCACAGCCGGATGCCGAGAAGGCACCCTCCTCAAGCACAAACTCCTCTGCGACGAGCTTCTGGACATAGCGGACAAGTACGCTACCGCCGACTCCTCGATGAAGACCGAGCTTCGGGTAGACGCGTCCGGAAAGGTGCTCAACCCGGTGCCCAAGACGCCGGCTGGAGAGCCCGGCCGACACCCCAACTCGAACGACAACAAGCGCAAGGGCCCTGCGCCGCCTCCCGCTAGCCGGCAGGTGGCCACTGTCGAAGATGCGCCGCCTGAAGAACGACCGGCGCCCAAGAAGCCCAAGGGCGGCAGGCCGGCTTGGCAGCCCTCCTTCTCCTACGAGCAAACCCTCGACGCCCCTTGCAAGTTCCACAGCGGCGCGAAGCCGTCCAACCACACGACCCGGAAGTGCAACTGGCTCACCCGAATCTCCAAGGGCGAGGGGCTCTTACCGCCTCCGCCGCCTCCGGCCGCCCGGCCCGCAGTCGGGGCCGTGCATGACGAGTTCCCTGATGAACAAGCAACCTACGTCGTCTTCACCAGCCAGCCCGAAGACCGGCGCAGCAAGCACCGAGAGCACCAGGAAGTCAGTGTGGTCGCTGCCGACCCCGCTGGACACATGCATTGGTCAGAAAAGCCCATCAGCTGGAGCCGGGCCGACCATCCGGAGGTGATGCCGTCTCCCGGCTCTTACGCTCTGGTCCTGGAAGCCACCCTTGCGACGGACAGACGCGCCGCCCGCTTCTCCCGTGTGTTGATAGACGGCGGGAGCAGCATCAACATCCTGTATCGTGACACCCTGGAGAAGCTGAACGTCAAGACCAAACAGCTCACGCCCACTCGGACAGTGTTCCACGGCATCGTACCCGGCCTGTCCTGCGCCCCCATTGGCAAAATCAAGATTGATGTACTTTTTGGGGACAAGGAGCATTTCCGCCGGGAAGCAATCTGGTTTGAAGTGGTGGACCTGGAGAGCCCTTACCATGCATTGATGGGCCGACCTGCCTTGGCCAAATTCATAGCGGTTCCCCACTATGCATACCTCAAGATGAAGATACCAAGCACCAAAGGCGTCATCACCGTAGCCGATGACTACAAGAAGTCCTCCGAGTGCGCAGCGGCCAGCAGCCGGCTGGCCGAGTCCCTTGTGATCGCCGAAGAGAAGAAGATGCTGGACCGAGTCGTGGCCATAACCGGCAAGCAGTCGGCCATGTCCCCTGACCCCAAGGAGCATGATGCTCAAGGATCTTTCCAGCCGGCCGAGGAGACGAAGAAAATACCCCTTGACCCCGAGCATCCAGAGAGGTTTGCCGTCATCGGGGCAAACCTGAACAGCAAATAGGAAGGCGAGCTCGCCGATTTCCTCCGTGAGAGTCGGGACATCTTTGCGTGGTCCCCCAAGGACATGCCGGGTGTTCTGAGGAAATTCGCCGAGCACAAACTACATGTTCGAGAAGACGTGAGGCCAGTCAGACAGCCCCTCCGCCGACTGTCGGAGGAGAAACACAGGATTGTAAGGGAGGAGATAGCCCGGCTCTTGGTGGCCGGCTTTATCATGGAAGTTTTCTTTCCAGAGTGGCTCGCCAACCCGGTCCTTGTGCTAAAGAAGAATAACAAGTGGCGCATGTGTATAGACTACACAAGTCTCAACAAGGCCTGCCCCAAGGATCCTTTTGCCCTGCCAAGGATAGACCAAGTGATAGACTCCACAGCCGGATGCGAGCTGTTGAGTTTTTTGGATGCTTACTCCGGATATCACCAGATAAAGCTAGACCCGGATGACCGCCTGAAGACCGCCTTCATCACGCTGTTCGGAGCCTTCTGCTACCTAACTATGACATTCGGCTTGAGAAATGCCGGTGCCACCTTTCAGCGTTGCATGCAGAAGTGCCTCCTCAAGCAGCTCGGCAGGAATGCCCACGTTTACGTGGACGACATCGTGGTGAAGACGGAGAAGCGCGGCACCTTGCTGGAAGACCTCAAGGAAACATTCGAGAACCTGCGCCGGTTCCAAATCAAGCTCAACCCCGAGAAATGCGTGTTCGGGGTGCCAGCCGGCCAGCTCCTAGGCTTCCTGGTCTCCAAACGCGGCATCGAATGCAACCCAGCGAAGATCAAGGCCATCGAGAGAATGGCGATCCCCACCAAGCTCCGAGACATTCAGAAATTCACCGGGTGCTTGGCCTCCTTGAACCACTTCATGAGCCGGCTCGGAGAGAAAGCTCTCCCCCTCTACCGCCTCATGAAGAAGAGCACTCACTTCGAGTGGAACGACCAGGCCGACCAAGCTTTTCATGAGTTAAAGAAGATGCTGGCCACGCCGCCTGTCCTCGCGGCGCCGACCGAGAAAGAGCCCATGCTCCTTTACATCGCTGCAACCAGCTGGGTGATCAGCACCGTCATCGTAGTCCAGTGCCCGGAAGAAGGCCGAGCCCAGCCGGTCCAGAGGCCGGTGTATTATTTGAGCGAGGTGCTGTCCGCCTCAAAGCAGAACTACCCGCACTACCAAAAGATGTGTTACGGCGTGTACTTCACCGCCAAGAAGCTGAAGCCCTACTTTCAAGAGCATCCCGTCACGGTCGTATGCACTGCCCCGCTAGCCGAGATCATAGGCAGCCGGGATGCATCTGGCCGGGTCGCAAAATGGGCAATCGAGCTGGCCCCCTACACGATCTTCTACCAGCCCCGCACCGCCATCAAGTCCCAAGCACTGGCCGACTTCCTCGTCGACTGGGCCGAGACCCAGTACCTGCCGCCGGCTCCCGACTCCACCCATTGGTGCATGCACTTCGACGGGTCCAAGATGCGCACCGGCTTGGGAGCCAGCATCGTCCTTACCTCTCCCAAAGGCGACAAGCTCAGATACACGCTACAGATCCACTTTGCCGCCTCCAACAATGTGGCCGAGTACGAGGCGCTCATACACGGGCTCCGGCTTGCCAAAGAGCTTGGCATTCGCCGGATCCTATGTTATGGCGACTCGGACCTGGTAGTCCAGCAGTCATCCGGCGACTGGGATGCCAAGGACGCGAATATGGCGAGCTACCGTTTCCTGGTCCAACAACTCAGCGGATACTTTGAAGGATGCGAGTTCCTCCACGTACCACGAGCCGACAACGACTCAGCCGATGCCCTGGCTCGAATAGGCTCCACTCGGCAAGCAATTCCAACCGGCGTCGCTCTACAGCGCCTACTCAAGCCGTCTATCAAGCCGTCTCCGGAATCCGATTCCATCTTCGTGCCGCCTGACCCCGATGCGGCCAGGTCCGGCTCGAGGAATCAAGTAGCCGACCCCAAAACCCCCGTAGCCGGCCCGGGGACTTCGGCAGCCGGCTCGGGGATTGCGGTAGCCGGCTCGGGGACTGCGGTAGCCGGCCCGGGGACTGCACCAGCACTACAGCCGGCGGCTGACTCCAGCACCTCACCGCCCAGCCCGCCCACCCTGGTGGCAGTAGCCACTTTGGCAGTAGAAGAAGTCGCGGCTCCGTCATGGGCTCAGTCCATCCTCAACTTCCTAGTAAACCAAGACCTGCCGGCTGACGAAACAGAAGCAAGACAAGTCCAGCGTCGAGCTGGAGCGTACACAATCGTCAACAGAGAACTACTCAAGCGCAGCATCACCGGAGTCCTCCAGCGATGCGTCGAGCAAGAGAAGGGCATTGCAATCCTCGCAGACATTCACCAAGGAGAATGCGGCCACCATGCGGCCGGCTAAAGGAGCGGCCGGCTGACGAACTTCGGCTTGGTCGCCGCCTCCCGCAGAGGGCGCGCTTCCACGCGCCTCGTTGCTGGAGGCACGGTCGGCCTGAGGTCGGCTGGTTGTTCCACCAGCCGGCTCGACGTCTCCGTCGTCGTCGTCTTCGTCTTCTTCGCCCTCGTCGCTGGAGGCGATCTCCTCCGCCGAGTCCTCGCCCACCGCCGGGTTCAGCCCGAACCACTCCTCCGGCTGCGCGACACTGTCATCATCGATTTCGGGTGCGAAAACGCTGATGTCGGTGCACTCGGCGATCGTTGAAGCCCGCTGGGCGATAGCCGGCCTCACCGCCTCCAGCTCCGCATCGGCCTCCATCCGCCAAGTGCGCAGCTGGTCCAGGCTCAGCCCTGGGTACCAAGCCCGGACAAATTCCAACGCCCGCCTGGCTCCGAGGCGGGCCGCTGACGCTTTCCAAGCCTCGAAGCGACCAACTGCGACTTCCAGCCAGTCGGCAGTTCGGCTCGGAGTGCGGGGGATCGTCTCGCCGGGCCAGAGGGCGGCCAGCACTTGCGCCCCGGCACGTTGGAGCCGGCGAAGCATCCGATGAGCCGGCTGCAACCGTGCCTGGACAGCCAGAAGCTGCTCCTCAAGGGTCCGGTTTGCATCCGGCGCGATGTCGGCCCCCGCTTGCCGGCGCGCCTCGCGATGGGCCTCAATGCTTTGGGCGGCGAAGGCGGAGTAGCCTGTGAAGTAATCTGCAAGAAACAACAAGCAAGAGCTCAAGATAAGTCAAAAAACCCAAGCGGCGAGTGGCAGGAGAGGGCCGAGGAAGGCAACTTACCGTCGATCAAGTCCTCGATCCGGCCGAAGCCTTCATCCAGAGCTCGCTGGGTCTCAGACCAGCTCGCCGCCTCCATCTCATATTCCGCTAGCAAGGTGGCTTCACTTTCCCGCGCCGCCTGCAGGGCCGCCTTGTGGCTTTCCTCTTGGTCGGCCAGCTTCTTGGCCAGGCGATCTCGTTCCTGGACCAAGGCAGCGCACTCGGCCTCTTTGGTGTAAAGGGCGGCCTTCGCTTCGCCAAGCTCCTTCCTCAAGTCGGCGTTGGCCCCTGAAGACAAAGAAGAAGAAAAATCAATAAGAAAAGAGTCGGCAAGAAAGATCCGACCCGACTGCGCAGCAATCAGCCCGGATCTCGGGGACTACACCCAGTGGGTGCGCTGACGCGCCCCCACAGGAGATAAACAAAACCAACTACTTACTTTGACTGTCGGCCAGGTCGTCAGTCCGCCGGCTCAACTCTCGAGCCTGGGAGTCGAAGGCGGCAGCACGAAGGTTGTGGTATTCCTGAAAGTTTAGAAAGAAAGCAAAGTAAGGTGGCCGTCGAGAAAGATCCGACCCGACTGCGCAGCAGTCGGCCCGGATCTCGGGGACTACACCCAGTGGGTGCGCTGACGCGCCCCCACGGAAGAAATCAAGAAAGCAAAGCAGCTAAGAGCGAAGGACTCACCCGGATAGTGGTTCGCGTCGACAAGAACTCTTGGTTGAGCTGTTGCAGCAGGGCGGCTTGAGCTAGTAGCCGGCTCCGGACCCCTTGAGCCGCCGCATCCAGCTCGCTGGTCCCCCCGCTGGGAGTCCACTCGGACACGGCGGTGCCGGCCGCCTCCAGATCTCCAGCCGGCTGGCCTGTGCCCGCGGCTCGGCGCAACTCCGGCGGAGCAGCGCCTCCTCCAGCATGCCGGCCCGTCGCCAGCTGCACCTTGAGGCCGGCCCTGCTCTCTGGCTCACCTCCGGCCGGCTCCTCCGGCGCCGCTGACGATTGACCGCCTTGGCCCGCTCCGGTTGGCGCCGCAGGCGGCGCTCTCCCGGCCAAGGCCACGGGCTCCTCCTCCCTCTCCAACAGCGGCGGGTCTTGGATGATCTCCTCCGCCAAGGGCAACGGGGTGTCGGGGGCCACGGCTCGGAGAGGAACGGCGAGCAGCGGAGGCTGGCTGCGCGAGCTTTCCGCCTCCGTCTCTGCGGGAGCCGCCTCCCTCTGGGCCTTGGCTACTGCTTCAGCCGGCCCCTTTGCCGCCTGGGCAGCCGCCTTCTCCGCCGCCTCGCGCTCTTCCCGCGCTTCGCGGGCGTTCCGCTCTGTGGCCTCCCTAAGATCGGCGCAGGGGTCCACGCGGCGGGACCTCGAAGACCCTCCAGCCGGCCCCACGACGGAGCCGCCCGGGCCCCACTCAAGAGAAAGCGGCGCCCTGTCCAGCAAGCGAAGAAAAGTTAAGAAGACCTTCGAAGAAAAGAGAACAACAACAAGACTGCGGCAAAGCAATTAAAGACTTACGCCGAGACCGCCTGGGGCTGTTTCACAGCCTTGCGGAAGCGGGCCGCCTTCGCGGCCGCCTCTTCTCACTTCGTCGCCGCGGCGGAAGGTTTGGACTTCTTCGGCCGACTGCCGAAGAGGCCTAGAGCGGCCCGACGCTTCTGCGCGCCGCCGGCAACTGGCGCGACGGACGAGCCCGCGCCCTGTTGGTCGGCCGCCGGCTGGCGACGCGGGGCGACTTCAACTTCAAAGTCGTCCGGCCAGTCCTCGAAGCTCGCGGTGAACCTTGAGCCTCCGGGCTCGGCACTGTCCCCCACGACGGCGTCTTCCATGGCAGCCGCCCCCAAGTCCGGGTCGTCCACATCATCCACCGCGCGGTCGGGGGCGTACTGGCGTTCGATCCCTGCCGCCCCGGCCGGCGGTGCAAGAAGAGGGTTCTGCACAGAGAACTGGCTGGCCAGAAGCCGGCCGTCACGAAGACGGCTGACGACGAAAAAGAAGATAAAGAGAGAAACTTACCACGGGTGGAGGATTTGCGCGAGAATACGGCGCCTTGCCGTACTGCCAGTCCCCGCTGAGCTTGCAATTGGCAATGTAGTTGACCATAAGCGCCACCTCCGCGTGGGGCATCTCCCATGTGCTCAGCCGGCTTGGGTCGAAGCGGCCGCTCATCTGACACATCATATGGGGCCGGCTCTGGAGAGGAAGGATCCGGCGCTCCACGAAGGCGGCCACCAAGTCGGCCCCGCGCAAGCCTTCCGACTGAATCAGCACCCGAAGCCGGGAGATGGCGGCGTTCCCGGCCGGAGACAACGACCGGGATCGGAAGCTCCACGAGGGCTGCCCCCCAGCCGGCGGGCCGGCTACGTAAGCCGGCAGGTTGATGTAGTCTTCTTGCTCGGCGACGTTCTTCACATAGAAATAAGATCTCTGCCAGACCTTTACCGACTGGATCAGGGGGATGGGCGGGAACGGATTGTTCTCGCTCGCCCTCCTCATGGCGATGAAGGCTCCGCAGGGGGCGGGCATGCCGGCGACGACTGTGCCGAGCTTGCTCTGGAAGAACTCTCCCCAGAGCTCCAGCGTGGGGAGCAGCCCTAAGAAGCCTTCGCAGAGGGAGACGAAGGCCGACAGCAGCATCACCGCATTGGGCATGAGGTGATGCGGCTGGAGGTTGTAGAAGTCGAGGAAGGAATGCAGAAACCCGCTCGCCGGGAGGCCGAAGCCGCGCAGGCAGTGCGAGCGGAAGACGACCCGCTCGCCCTCCTCCGGCGCCGGCGAGATCTCCCTCTCGGGCGCCAGGCGGACCTGAACGCGGTCGGTGCCGGGCAGGCGCCGGGTCTGGCGAAGGAACTCCACGGGATCCTCATGGACGTTAGAGCCGTCCCAGGAGCTTGACAATGCCATGGGAGCAAGGTGGCGTGGAGACGCGACGGCGCTGAGACGGGAGGCTGCGGCGGCAGTGAGAGGAAGAAGACGAGAGTTAGGAGGGACGGAGTGGGAGGGAGCGCGCGAACCTCTGTCGCTCCCCCTCCTCCCCCTACTTATAGGCTCACGTGGCGGAGCCGAGGAGGCGTGGCGTGGGGAAGCGTGGGGGTCGATCGTGCCCACTTCCCACGCCCCGTGATTACCGATCCGTAACGGCGAGATGAAAACTGCCTTGAGAAGGCGAGCGGCCCTGTGGGCCACGGGAGATCCGCGGCCGGACCGAGGCTCGCGAGTGGCGGGCCCGGGCCTGCGGCGGCGTCCCATCGCGCGCGTGCGCTCGCAGGATCCTGCCGCCACGTGGCCGTGAGAGGGCCCGTGGTCAGCATGCAGGCCCCCTCTCCTCCCGCCTACGCAGGGTTATCTGAAGTCGGCGTACGCCCGCGAAGCCGGCTCTTCAGGATAGGAGGCTGACCAAGCTCCTCGTCCCCTTGTTCACCTCGGAGCTCGATCAGCTTCGGGGACTACTGTCGGAGTAAATAGCCATGGGTAGCCTAGCCGGCTTCCCCTGGCACTTCTGCAAAAATTACGAGCCAGCCCGGCTCTCAAGAACCCAAGACATGGGGCCGCCTTCCCCTAGTCGGCTGCGTTCAAGGCCGGCTTTCGGAAGGCGGTCCGACTTTGGCCCTCATGAGAGGGCCGACTCCAAGAAGCCGGCTGTGAGAAGGCCGACTCCTTCGAGCCGGCTCCTCGTAAAGCAGTCAAGACCGTACCCACAAAGTTTGCACCCACCTAACGGCGGTGCGACGGGGCGTGGCTACAGAAGAGCCTGCCACCCTCGAATCCCGGGGCACGCCTGGCACAGTGCGCCGTACGGGGTAGGCATGACCCGTCCGGCGCAGCACTGTTGCCATGTTGACCCTGGCCTCACCCACGACGGGCCGCCAGCGCGACCCACAGGCGGTGGGCCCCCTTTGCGCAGAGAGACGGCCGAAGGCGGCCACGCTTCCAACCAGCCTGCCCAAGACGGAGCCGGCTCCCCGCAGCCGGCTCGCCGCCTCCCTCGAGGAGGACGACCCATTAAGGAGACAAGACGCGGTAAGGCTACAGCGATCGTCCGACAGGTGGCGGTACTGTAGCCGCGCTTACTACGATGAAGCTCACGTCAGCAAGAAGAAGTGACCAAGGAGTTGGCAGCCGGCGGGACCCACCAGTCGGCGGGCCCCAGCAGCCGGCGCAGAAGCCGGCGAGCGCAGTCACAGACAGCTGGGCCCCGCGCCCAGCCGGATTACCATTGTACCCTCGGGGGGTAGGCATATATAAACCCCCCGGAGTGCCCATGCAAAGGGTTCGGCCCCCTGCTAGTTCTAGACACCATACAAGGAGAAGAAGCAGGCTAGCCGTGCCCTTTCTTCCTCCTCCCCCCAAAAAACAGCTCAAGGAGCGTCGTGTAACTACTCGATCCATCTAGTGAGCATGCGGAGACCCCACAGAGCAGCAGTAGGGGTGTTATCTCCTTGGAGAGCCCCGAAGCTGGGTAAGATCCGCCGGCGTGCATGTCTTCGCCTTATCCCGCTTCCAGGCACCGGCGATGTCTTACTGGTTCCCACAAAGATAAGCCACCCGTTGGCATATGTCACACCCACCACCCGACACAACCGGAGAGCTAGGAAAAGGAAAGCCATGAACCGAAAGATACAAGGATGTTAATAGAACATCTTACAACACAACCCACTCAACAAGCACTCAAACTGAAAGTAATGAAGCGTCGCTTGAAGAAGGGGTAGCCCTTGACACCTGGTCAGTGAAGCAGAAGACGAATACACCACAAAAGGAGCAGCCGACTGAAGGAAATATGCCCTAGAGGCAATAATAAAGTTGTTGTTTATATTTCCTTATATCATGATAAATGTTTATTATTCATGCTAGAATTCTATTAACCGAAAATTTAGTACATGTGTGAATACATAGACAAACAGAGTGTCACTAGTATGCCTCTACTTAACTAGCTCGTTAATCACAGATGGTTAAGTTTCCTGGCCATGGACAAAGAGTTGTCATTTGATAAACAGGATCACATCATTAGAGAATGATGTGATTGACTTGACCCATCCGTTAGCTTAGCACTACGATCATTTAGTTTATTGCTATTGCTTTCTCCATAACTTATACATGTTCCTATAACTATGAGATTATGTAACTCCCGAATACCGGAGGAACACTTAGTGTGCTATCAAACGTCACAATGTAACTGGGTGACTATAAAGATGCTATATAGGTGTCTCTGATGGTGTTTGTTGAGTTGGCATAGATCGAGATTAGGATTTGTCACTCCGTGTATTGAAGAGGAATCTCTGGGCCCTCTCGGTAATGCACATCACTATAAGCCTTGCAAGCAATGTTACTAATGACTTATTTACAGGATGTAGCATTACGAAACGAGTAAAGAGACTTGCCGGTGACGAGATTGAACTAGGTATGATGAGACCGAGGATCGAATCTCGGGCAAGTAACATACCGATGACAACGGGAACAACGTACGTTGTTATGCGGTTTGACCGATAAAGATCTTCGTAGAATATGTAGGAACCAATATGAGAATCCAGGTTCCGCTATTGGTTATTGGCCGGAGATGAGTCTCGGTCATGTCTACATAGTTCTCGAACCCGTAGGGTCCGCACGCTTAATGTTCGGTGACGATCGGTATTATGAGTTTATGTGTTTTGATGTACCAAAGGTAGTTCGGAGTCCTGGATGTGATCACGGACATGATGAGGAGTCTCGAAATGGTCGAGACATAAATATTGATATATTGGATGGCTATATTCGGACACCGGAAGTGTTCCGGGTGGTTTCGGGTAAAACCGGAGTGCCGGAGGGTTACCGGAACCCCCCCCCCCCCCCCCCCGAGAAACTAATGGGCCTAGATGGGCCTTAGTGGAGAGAGAGAGGGGCGGCCAGGGCAGGCCGCGTGCCCCCTCCCCCTTGAGTCCGAATTGGACTAGGAAGGGGGGCGGCGCCCCCCTTTTTCCTTCCCCTCTCTCACTCCTTCCTTCCCCCTCCTAGTAGGACTAGGGAAGGATGAATCCTACTCCTACTAGGAGGAGGATTCCTCCTCTCCTTGGGCGCCTCAAGGGCCGACCGGCCTCCCCCTTGCTCCTTTATATACGGGGGCAGGGGCAAACTAGAACACACAAGTTGACATTGTTTAGCCGTGTGCGGTGCCCCCTCCACCATAATCCACCTCGGTCATATCGTTGCAGTGTGCTACCTCTTGAGCATGCGTTGGTTTTTCCTTAAAGAGGAAAGGGTGATACAGCAAACTAGCGTAAGTATTTCCCTCAGTTTTTGATAACCAAGGTATCAATCCGTTAGGAGACTACATGCAAATCCCTCATACTTGCACAAATAATCAAGAACCTTGCAACCAACACAATAAAGGGGTTGTCAGTCCCTTCACGACCACTTGCAGAAGTGAGATCTAATAAAGATAATACGATAAATATTTTTGGTATTTTTGTTGTATAGATTAAAAATTAAAGATTGCAAAATAAATGGCGATAGAAATAGCTAGTTGACGGAAAATAATATGATGGAGAATAGACCCCGGGCCATAGGTTTCACTAGTGGCTTCTCTGAAGATAGCATAATCTACGGTGGGTGAACAAATTACTGCCGAGCAATTGGTAGAAAAGAGCATAGTTATGAGAATATCTAGGCATGATCATGTATATAGGCATCACGTCCATGACAAGTAGACCGAAACGATTCTGCATCTACTACTTTTACTCCACACACCGACCGCTATCATCCAACATGCATCTAGAGTATTAAGTTCATAAAAACAGAGTAACGCATTAGGCAAGATGACATGATGTAGAGTGATAAACTCAAGAAATATGATATAAAACCAATCTTTTTATCCTCGATGGCAACAATACAATACATGCCTTGCTGCCCATGCTGTCACTGGGAAAGGACACCGCAAGATTAAACACAAAGCTAAGCACTTCTCCCATTGCAAGAAAGATCAATCTAGTAGGCCAAACCAAACTGAAAATTCGAAGAGACTTGCCAAGATATTTAAATCATGCATAAAAGAATTCAGAGAAGAATCAAATATTGTTCATAGATAATTTTGATCATAAACCCCCAATTCACCGTATCTCGACAAACACACCGCAAAAAGAATTACATCGAATAGATCTCCAGGAGAATTGAGGAGAACTTTGTATTGAGATCCAAAGAGATAGAAGAAGCCATCTAGCTAATAACTATGGACCCGAAGGTCTGTGTTAAACTACTCACACATCATCGGAGAGGCTATGGTGTTGATGTAGAAGCCCTCCCTGATCGATTCCCCCTCCGGCAGAGCGCCGGAAAAGGCCCCAAGATGGGGTCTCACGGGTACAGAAGGTTGCGGTGGTGGAAATAGGGTTTCGTGGTGCTCCTGGATGTTTTCAGGGTATATGAGTATATATAGGCGAAAGAAGTAGGTCGGTGGAGCCACGAGGGTGGGGGCGCGCCCATCCCCCTAGGGCGCGCCCTCCTGCCTCGTGGCTTCTTCGCTGCTTCCTTGACGTCCACTCCAAGTCTCCTGGATTGCTTTTGTTCCAAAAACGATCCTCACAAAGGTTTCATGCCGTTTGGATTCCGTTTGATATTCCTTTTTTGCGAAACACTGAAATAGGCAAAAAAAAACAACAATTTGCACTGGGCCTTCGGTTAATAGGTTAGTCCAAAAAATAATATAAAAATGCATAATAAAGCCCATTAAACATCCAAAACAGATAATATAATATCATGGAACAATCAAAAATTATAGATACGTTGGAGACGTATCACAGTGCTTAGGCGAAGCCCCGCGCCGGTAGCTTCATCATCACCGTCATCACGCCGTCGTGCTGACGAAACTCTCCCTCGACACTCAGCTGGATCTAGAGTTCGCGGGACGTCACCGAGATGAACGTGTGCAGATCGCAGAGGTGCTGTACCTTCGGTACTAGGATCGGTCAGATCGTGAAGACGTACGACTACATCAACCGCGTTGTCATAACGCTTCCGCTTACGGTCTATGAGGGTACATGGACAACACTCTTCCCCTCTCGTTGCTATGCATCACCTATATAGATCTTGTGTGTGTGTAGGAATTTTTTTGAAATTACTGCGTTCCCCAACGGTGGCATCCGAGCCAGGTCTATACGTAGATGTTATATGCAGGAGTAGAACACAAAGGAGTTGTGGGCATGGGTATATACATATTGCTTGCAGTCACTAGTTGATTCTTGATTCAGCGGTATTGTTGGATGAAGCGGCTCAGACCGACATTACGCGTACGCTTACACGAGACTGGTTCTACCGACGTGCTTCGCACACAGGTGGCTGGTGGGTGTCAGTTTCTCCAACTTTAGTTGAATCGGATTCAATGAACAGGGTTCTTTCTGAAGATCAAAAAGCAATCACTATACCGCGTTGTGGCTTTTGATGCGTAGGTAAGAACAGTTCTTGCTCAGCCCGTAGCAGCCACATAAAACTTGCAACAACAAAGTAGAGGACGTCTAACTTGTTTTTGCAGGGCATGTTGTGATGTGATATGGTCAAGACATGATGCTAAATTTTATTGTATGAGATGATAATGTTTTGTAACAAAGTTATTGGCAACTGGCAGGAGCCATATGGTTGTCTCTTTATTGTACGAAATGCAATCGCCATGTAATTCCTTTACTTTATCACTAAGCGGTAGCGATAGTCGTAGAAGCAATAGTTCACGAGATGACAACAATGCTTCGATGGAGATCAAGGTGTCAAGCCGGTGACGATTGTGATCATGAAAGTGCTTTGGAGATGGAGATCAAAGGCTCAAGATGATGATGGCCATATCATATCACTTATATTGATTGCATGTGATGTTTATCCTTTATGCATCTTATTTTGCTTAGTTCGGCGGTAGCATTATAAGATGATCTCTCACTAAATTTCAAGGTATAAGTGTTCTCCCTGAGTATGCACCGTTGCTACAGTTCGTCATGCCGAGACACGACGTGATGATTGGGTGTGATAAGCTCTACGTTCACATAGAACGGGTGCAAGCCAGTTTTGCACACGCGGAATACTCAGGTTAAACTTGAAGAGCCTAGCATATGCAGATATGGCCTCAGAACACTGAGACCGAAAGGTCGAGCGTGAATCATATAGTAGATATGATCAACATAGTGATGTTCACCATTGAAAACTACTCCATCTCACGTGATGATCGGACATGGTTTAGTTGATATGGATCATATGATCACTTAGATGATTAGAGGGATGTCTATCTAAGTGGGAGTTCTTAAGTAATTTGATTAATTGAACTTTAATTTATCATGAACTTAGTACCTGATAGTATTTTCATGTCTATGTTGTTGTAGATAGATGACCCATGTTGTTGTTCCGTTGAATTTTAATGCGTTCCTAGAGAAAGCTAAGTTGAAAGATGATGGCAGCAATTACACGGATTGGGTCCGTAACTTGAGGATTATCCTCATTGCTCCATAGAAGAATTATGTCCTGAAAGCATCGCTAGGTGACAAACCCACTACAGGAGCAACGCCAGATGTTGTGAACACCTGGTAGAGCAAAGCTGATGACTACTCGATAGTTCAGTGTGCCATGCTTTACGGCTTAGGACCGGGACTTCAACGACGTTTTGAACGTCATGGAGCATATGAGGTATTTCAGGAGTTGAATTTAATATTTCAAGCAAATGCCCGGATTGAGAGATATGAAGTCTCCAATAAGTTCTACAACTGCAAAATGGAGGAGAATAGTTCTGTCAGTGAACATATACTCAGAATTTCTGGGTACCACAACCACTTGACTCAGTTGGGAGTTAATCTTCCTAATGATAGTGTCATTAACAGAGTTCTTCAATTACTTCCACCAAGCTACAAAAGCTTTGTGATGAACAATAATATGCAAGGGATGGATAAGACAATTCCCGAGCTCTTCGCAATGCTAAAGGCCGCGGAGGTAGAAATCAAGAAGGAGCATCAAGTGTTGATGGTCAACAAGACCACCAGTTTCATGAAAAAGGGTGAAGGGAAGAAGGGGAACTTCAACAAGAACGGCAAGCAAGTTGCTGCTCAAGTGAAGAAACCCAAGTCTGGACCTAAGCCTAAGACTGAGTGCTTCTACTGCAAAGGGACTGGTCACTAGAAGCGGAACTGCCCCAAGTATTTGGCGGAGAAGAAGGATGGCAAAGTGAAAGGTATATTTGATATACATGTTATTGATGTGTACCATACTAATGCTCGCAGTAGCGCCTGGGTATTTGATACTGGTTCTGTTGCTAATATTTGCAACTCGAAACAGGGGCTACGGATTAAGCGAAGATCGGCTAAAGACGAGGTGACGATGCGCATGGGAAATGGTTCCAAAGTCGATGTGATCGCCGTCGGCACGCTACCTCTACATCTACCTTCGGGATTAGTTTTAGACCTAAATAATTGTTATTTGGTGCCAACGTTGAGCATGGACATTATATCTGGATCTTGTTTCATGCGAGACGGTTACTCATTTAAATCATAGAATAATGGTTGTTCTATTTATATGAGTAATATCTTTTATGGTCATGCATCCTTGATGAGTGGTCTATTTTTACTAAATCTTGATAGTAGTGATACACATGTTCATAGTATTCAAGCCAAAAGATATAAGTTTAACAATGATAGTGCAACTTATTTGTGGCACTGCCGTTTAGGTCATATTGGTGTAAAGCGCATGAAGAAACTCCATGCTGATGGACTTTTGGAATCACTTGATTATGAATCACTTGATGCTTGCGAACCATGCCTCATGGGCAAGATGACTAAGACTCCGTTCTCCAGAACAATGGAGCGAGCAACAGACTTATTGGAAATAATACATACTGATGTATGCGATCCGATGAGTGTTGATGCTCGCGGCGGGTATCGTTATTTTCTTACCTTCACAGATGATTCAAGCAGATATGATTATATCTACTTGATGAAACATAAGTCTTAATCCCCTATCGTTTATTAGATATGGTACGAATGAAGTGTCCGAATGCCGTAATCGCACTTTATTAGATATGGTACGATCTATGATGTCTCTCACTGATTTACCGCTATCGTTTTGGGGTTATGCTTTAGAGACGACTGCATTCACATTAAATAGGGCACCATCAAAATCCGTTGAGATGACACCTTATGAACTGTGGTTTGGCAAGAAACCCAAGTTGTCATTTCTTAAAGTTTGGGGATGCGGTGCTTATGTGAAAAAGCTTCAACCTGATAAGCTCAAACCAAAATCGGAGAAATGTGTCTTCATAGGATACCCAAAGGAAACTGTTGGGTACACCTTCTATCACAGATCCGAAGTCAAGATATTCGTTGCTAAGAATGGATCCTTTCTAGAGAAGGAGTTTCTCTCGAAAGAAGTGAGTGGGAGGAAAGTAGAACTTGATGAGGTAATTGTACCTACTCCCTTATTGGAAAGAAGTTCATAACAGAAATCAGTTCCAGTGATTCCTACACCAGTAGGTTAGGAAGCTAATGATGATGATCACGAAACTTCTGATCAAGTTACTATCGAACCTCGTAGGTCAACCAGAGTAAGATCCGCACCAGAGTGGTATGGTAATCCTGTTCTGGAGGTCATGTTACTTGACCATGACGAACCTACGAACTATGAGGAAGCGATGATGAGCCCAGATTCCGCAAAATGGCTTGAGGCCATGAAATCTGAGATGAGCTCCATGTATGAGAACAAAAGTGTGGACTTTGGTTGACTTGCCCGATGATCGACGGGCCATAGAGAATAAATGGATCTTCAAGAAGAAGACTAACTGAGAGAGTCCTGGATTAGGGGGTATCTGGACAGCCGGATTATATCCTTTGGCCGGACTGTTGGACTATGAAGATACAAGATTGAAGACTTCGTCTCGTGTCTGGATGGGACTCTACTTGGCGTGGAAGGCAAGCTAGGCAATACGGATGTGCATATCTCCTCCTTTGTAACCGACCTTGTGTAACCCTAGCCCCCTCTGGTGACTATATAAACCGGAGGGTTTTAGTCCGTAGAACAACATACAATCATACCATAGGCTAGCTTCTAGGGTTTAGCCTCTCTGATCTCGTGGTAGATCTACTCTTGTACTACCCATATCATCAATATTAATCAAGCAGGACGTAGGGTTTTACCTCCATCAAGAGGGCCCGAACCTGGGCAAAACATCTTGTCCCCTGCCTCCTGTTACCATCCGCCTTAGATGCACAGTTTGGGACCCCCTACCCGAGATCCGCCGGTTTTGACACCGACATTGGTGCTTTCATTGAGAGTTCCTCTGTGACATCGCCAGAAGGAAGGATGTCTCGTCTCGTCTTTAAATACGGTACTACTGTTGGGGGAGCTTTGGCTGTCGGCCAAACTCTCCGGCTAGGTGGTTTCATCATGACCGCTTGTTTGGCCGCCGCGCCGATGATGACTTCTCGGGTCATCAAAAACAGCCTCCACGTCAAATCGGCACTCGCCGAACAGATGGATCCGGTGGAGCTTGCCTCCCTAAACGAGATATTGGATCGCATCGCCGCCCTGGGAGTCGCTACGGACTATGATCGGATTGGGCTTAAACCCGATCAAAGGGAGATTAACTCTCCGCCGGTCACCCATCATATTGCAGTGGTGGAGGAACAATGCGGCGACCTCTCCTCCATATCGAGGACCAACTATGTCCGGATTCCTGAGCTCTCCGAGCCGGATACCCGTTCGTGGGAGAACAACATCCAATCCCTGAACTTAGAGTCAGGCAGCGGGCCAGGATTATGGGGCAACACCCCGGAACCAGAATTTCCAAAATTGGAAATTCCTCGGCCCCTGGATCCCAGATCGGGTAAGGGTTCGGATTCAATTCCACCCACCCACCCAAACATAAGCGATCTTTCCCACATCAGGCAAGAGCCCCAGGAAACAGTACATCACTATTGGGCCAGATTCCTCCTTGCGATGAACAAGGCTAAGGACTGTCGCGAGGAAGACGCGATCTTATTTTTCTGCAATAATTGCACGGACAAGGGAATCCTTAACACCATAAATCGCCGTGAGATATCACGCTTCGCTGACTTGGCGTCCATAGTACGAAAGTACTGTGTGATGGAAAGTGTCTGGAAAACCGAAACAAACTTTTGGGATAATCCGGCCCTAAATACGAACCCAGACCGAAATAAAAGGGTGCACTATCAAAAGACACCTGGGTCAACTACCAAAAAGCAAAAACCATCTATAGGGCATGGAACCGTACTGGAGGGATGGCTCAATGGACCCTGCAACATTCATAGTACAGCAGATACAATACCAACGCACAGCCTTAGAGCATGTTGGATACTCCGGCAGGTGGCCAAAAGTGGTGAGGATCTTCTTATCCCAAATGCCACAGAGAACCATCCCGTGGATAACAATACGGTGTTAACAGTGTTTGAGACATTTGCGTCAAATAATAGGCGCGAGCGAACACTCTGCAACATGGCCGAAATCTGCCACGTAGCAGCAATAAATCCATGGAGTGACACGGCTATTACCTTCAATGCCAGTGATGAACCTAAATTCCAAACAGCCCGAGCACCAGCCACACTGGTCCTCAGTCCAATTGTGGATGGCTTTCAACTCCCAAAGTACTCATGGACGGCGGCAGCGGATTAAATCTCATCTACGAGGAAACTCTTCAAAAAATGGAAATAGACTGGAGCCGCATTGAGCAAAGTAGCACAACCTTCAGAGGAATCATACCCAGTCGGGAGGCACGATGCGCTGGGAAAATCACACTAGATGTGGTATTCGGTACGCTAGAGAATTATAGGTCCAAAGAAATTACATTTCAAGTGGCCCCGTTCAGCAGTGGATACCACGCCCTTTTAGGATGTGAGGCGTTCACGATCTTCAAAGTTGTACCCCATTATGGGTACATGAAGCTCAAAATGCCCGGGCCCAATGGAATCATCACTCTCGCCAGTGATCTGGACACAACACTCCACGCGGAAAACAAAACAGCCGCACTGGCCCTCGAGGCATTATCCGAAGCCCTCTCGGCCGAGGAATTAACCACGCTACGCTCCACAGTGGACTGGGACAACGTGATACTCGATAAGAGATCCAAGTCCACCTCTTTTAAACCAGCGGATGAAATAGTCAAATTCCAAGTTCACCCAACGAACCCTACAAAAACAGCCTCCATCGGGGCACAGTTAAACCCCGTCGTGGACGCCGCGCTACGAGAGTTCCTACGCGAGAATTGGGACATATTCGCCTGGGACCCCTCAGACATGCCAGGAATCCCACGCAGGCTGGCCGAGCATAGCCTCAATATCCTAAAGGGATTCAAGCCGGTCAAGCAAGCTCTTCGGCATTTCTCCGAACCTAAGAGATAAGCCATTGGAGAGGAACTAGCCAAGTTATTGGAGGCCGGATTCATCAGAGAGATAAAACACCCGGACTGGCTAGCAAACCTGGTGATGGTACGAAAGAAGGATAAATCCTAGCGCCTTTGTGTCGATTTCAAGGACCTCAGTAAAGCTTGGCCAAAGGATCCCTTCCCCCTCCCCCGCATCGATCAAATTATCGATGCTACCGCAGGACACGAGTCATTGTGTTTCCTCGACGCATACTCCGGTTACCACCAAATCAAGATGGCGGAGTCCGACCAAGCCGCAACGGCATTCATCACACCATACGGTCCCTTCTGTTTCAACACAATGCATTTTGGGCTCAAAAACGCCGGCGCAACATATCAGCGCATGATTCAGACATGTGTGGAGAAACAAATCGGCAAAACAGTAGAGGCATACGTAGACGATGTGGTCATCAAAACCAAGCACGTCGACTCTTTGATAAACGACTTGAGGCTCACATTCGACAACCTCCGAACATACGACATCAAGCTCAATCCGGAAAAATGCGTTTTTGGCGTACCAGCCGGAAAGCTCCTGGGTTTCATTGTCTCCAGTAGAGGTATTGAAGCTAATCCGGTCAAAATCCAAGCTTTGTCACAATTGGCTACCCCAACAGACCTCAAACAAATCCAGAAGTTAATTGGATGCGTGGCGGCTCTAAGCCGCTTTATCTCTCGCTTAGGAGAAAAGGCTTTACCCCTTTATCGCCTCCTTCGGCGCACCAAACACTTTGAGTGGACGGACACTTCCACAGCCGGATTGGAAGAAATAAAGGCCATTTTGGCAACCAACCCAATCCTGGCCGCGCCAAACATCGGCGAACCAATGCTGTTGTACATTGCGGCAACTCATATAGTTGTAAGGGCAGTGCTCGTCGTCGAACGAGAAGCTGCCGGACATAAATTCCCTCTTCAAAAGCCGATATACTATGTATCCACTGTCCTCACTCCATGCAAATCACGGTACCCACATTATCAAAAGATAGCCTATGCGGTATTCATGGCATCCCGGAAGCTGCGACACTACTTTCAAGAGTGTTTGATTACAGTAGCCTCGGAAGTGCCACTTAATGATATTATAAACAACCGCGACGCTATGGGCCGGATTGCTAAATGGGCCATTGAGCTCCTCCCGTTCGACATAACATACAAACCTCGACGGGCCATTAAGTCGCAAGTATTGGCCGACTTTGTCGCCGAATGGACGGAGCCCAAACTCCCTAAAGAGTACGGTGCATACTCCAATTTGATCATGCACTTCGAAGGTTCTAAAATGCTAGCTGGTCTAGGGGCTGGCGTCGTCCTGACGTCCCCAACCGGAGATACCGTTCAGTACGTACTGCACATATTGTATACAGACTCCAACAACACAGCCGAATACGAAGCTCTGTTGCATGGTCTTCGGATGGCAGTCTCCATGGGCATTCAACGCCTGGAGGTGCGTGGGGATTCAAAACTTGCAATATCCCAAATAAATGGAGACTTTGACGCTAAGGATCCGAAAATGGCGGCCTACCGAAATGCCGTCCTAAAAATGTCAGCTCGGTTCGAGGGACTCGAATTTCACCATGTGGCTCGGGAAAACAATCAAGCGGCGGATATCCTCGCCTGCATCGGCGCAAAACGTGACGCGGTCCCCCCAACATATTTCTGGAAAGGCTGTTCAAGCCATCCGTAGTATGGGAAGGTGATACATCTCCAACGTATCTATAATTTTTGATTGCTCCATGCTATTGAAGGAAATATGCTCTAGAGGCAATAATAAAGTTATTATTTATTTCCTTATTTCATGATAAATGTTTATTATTCATGCTAGAATTGTATTAACCGGAAACATAATACATGTGTGAATACATAGACAAACAGAGTGTCACTAGTATGCCTCTACTTGACTAGCTCGTTAATCAAAGATGGTTATGTTTCCTAACCATGGACAAAGAGTTGTTATTTGATTAACGGGATCACATCATTAGGTGAATGATCTGATTGACATGACCCATTCCATTAGCTTAGCACCCGATCGTTGAGTATGTTGCTATTGCTTTCTTCATGACTTATACATGTTCCTATGACTATGAGATTATGTAACTCCCGTTTGCCGGAGGAACACTTGTCACAACGTAACTGGGTGATTATAAAGGTGCTCTACATGTGTCTCCAAAGGTACATGTTGGGTTGGCGTATTTCGAGATTAGGATTTGTCACTCCGATTGTCGGAGAGATATCTCTGGGCCCTCTCGGTAATGCACATCACATAAGCCTTGCAAGCATTGCAACTAATGAGTTAGTTGCGAGATGATGTATTACGGAACGAGTAAAGATACTTGCCGGTAATGAGATTGAACTAAGTATTGAGATACCGACGATCGAATCTCGGGCAAGTAACATACCGATGACAAAGGGAACAACGTATGTTGTTATGCGGTCTGACCGATAAAGATCTTCGTAGAATATGTGGGAGCCAATATGAGCATCCAGGTTCCGCTATTGGTTATTGACCGGAGACGTGTCTCGGTCATGTCTACATTGTTCTCGAACCCGTAGGGTTCGCACGCTTAAGGTTTCGATGACAGTTATATTATGAGTTTATGAGTTTTGATGTACCGAAGGAGTTCGGAGTCCCAGATGAGATCAGGGACATGACGAGGAGTCTCGAAATGGTCGAGACGTAAAGATCGATATATTGGACGACTATATTCGGACATCGGAAAGGTTCCGAGTGGTTCGGGTATTTTTCGGAGTACCGGGGAGTTACGGGAATACGAGAGAAGAAGTATATGGGCCTTATTGGGCTTTAGGGGAGAGGGAGAGGCAGGCCGCGCACGCCCCAAGGCCTAGTCCGAATTGGACTAGGGGGAGGGGCTGCGCCCCCTCCTTCCTTCTCTTCCCTCTTCCCCTTCCTTGTCTCCTACTCCTAATACTTGGAAGGACTCCTAGTTGGACTAGGAAAGGGGGAATCCTACTCCCGATGGGAGTAGGACTCCCCTAGGGCGCGCCATAGAGAGGGCCGGCCCTCCCCTCCTCCAATCCTTTATATACGGGGGCAGGGGGCACCCCATAGACACACAAGTTGATCTTCATGATCGTTCTCTTAGCCGTGTGCGGTGCCCCCTGCCACCATAATCCTCGATAATATTGTAGCGGTGCTTAGGCGAAGCCCTGCGACGGTAGAACATCAAGATCGTCACCACGCCGTCGTGCTGATGGAACTCTTCCCCGACACTTTGCTGGATCGGAGTCCGGGGATCGTCATCGAGCTAAACGTGTGCTAGAACTTGGAGGTGCCATAGTTTCGGTGCTTGGATCGGTCGGATCGTGACGACGTACGACTACATCAACCGTGTTGATATAACGCTTACGCTTTCGGTCTACGAGGGTACGTGGACAACACTCTCCCCTCTCGTTGCTATGCATCACCATGATCTTGCGTGTGCGTAGGAAATTTTTGAAATTACTACGTTCCCCAACAGCTATATTATCTACTGTATTGGACTATATTGGGCTTTATTTTCCACTTTTATATTACTTTTGGGACTAACCTATTAACCGGAGGCCCAGCCCAAAATTGCTGTTTTTTTGCCTATTTTAGTGTTTCGGAGAAACAGAATATCAAACGGAGTCCAAACGGAATAAAATCTTTGGGAACGTGATTTTCTCACCGAACGTGATCCAGGAGACTTGGACCCTACTCCAGGGAGTCAAAGAGGAGGTCACAAGGGTGGGGGCGCCCCCCTAGGGTGCGCCCCTGCCTCGTGGGCCCTCGGTGCTCCACCGACGTAATCCTTCCTCCTATATATACACACATACCCCCAAACGATCAGAACAGGAGCCAAAAACCTAATTCCACCGCCACAACTTTCTGTATCTACGAGATCCCATCTTGGGGCCTGTTCCGGAGCTCCGCCGGAAGAGGGCCCTCATCACAGAGGGCTTCTACATCATCCTAGCCCCTCCGAGGAAGTGTGAGTAGAGACCTTCGGGTCCATAGTTAGTAGCTAGATGGCTTCTTCTCTCTCTTTGAATCTCAATACAAAGTTCTCCCCCTCTCTTGTGGAGATCTATTCGATGTAATCTTCTTTTTGCGTTGTGTTTGTTGAGACCGATGAATTGTGGGTTTATGATCAAGTCTATCAATGAATAATATTTGAATCTTCTCTGAATTCTTTTATGTATGATTGGTTATCTTTGCAAGTCTCTTCGAATTATCCGTTTGGTTTGGCCAACTAGATTGGTAGTTCTTGCCATGGGAGAAGTGCTTAGCTTTGGGTTCGATCTTGCGGTGTCCTTACCCAATGACAGAAGGGGCAGCAAGGCACGTATTGTATCGTTGCCATCGAGGATAACAAGATGGGGTTTATTTCATATTGCATGAATTTATCTCTCTACATCATGTCATCTTGCTTAAGGCGTTACTCTGTTTTTAACTTAATACTCTAGATGCATGCTGGATAGAGGTCGATGAGTGGAGTAATAGTAATAGATGCAGAATCGTTTCGGTCTACTTGTCACGGACGTGATGCCTATATACATGATCATGCCTAGATATTTTCATAACTATGCTCAATTCTGTCAATTGCTCAACAGTAATTTGTTCACCCACCGTAGAATACTTATGCTCTTGAGAGAAGCCAATAGTGAAACCTATGGCCCCCCGGGTCTATTCTCATAATATCAATCTCCATCACTTTAATCTTGCTTTGCTTTTTTACTTTGCTTTTACTTTTTACTTTGCATCTTTATACCAAAAATATTATATCTATCAGATCTCACTCTCGTAAGTGACCGTGAAGGGATTGACAACCCCTAATCGCGTTGGTTGCGAGTAGCTATCGTTTTGTGCAGGTACGAGGGACTTGAGTGTGGCCTCCTACTGGATTGATACCTTGGTTCTCAAAAACTGAGGGAAATACTTACGCTACTCTGCTGCATCATCCCTTCCTCTTCGGGGGAAACCAACACAAGCTCAAGACGTAGCGAGAAGGATTTCTGGCGCCGTTGCTGGGGAGTCTACGCAAAAAATTCAACATACCAAGTACCCATCGCAATCCCTATCTCTCGCATTACATTATTTGCCATTTGCCTCTTGTTTGCTCGCGTGCTAGTTTGTTTGCTTGTCGTCATGGCTAGTCCTCTTTCTGCTCCTATGTCTCCCGAGTTTGAAGTCCTTCGCTTCAAACAAAAGCAAGGACCAAACTTAAAGGATGCTTGGTTTAGAATGATGGGATCTTATCGTAAATGCACCCTAGAATTAAATTTCAGAATTTTGCTTCGCAACTTTTATGTTGGGCTTAATATGTCTCATAGACAACTTTTGGATTGTGTTGCCAAAGGCAATTTTATTAAATTGATCCCAGTATCGCGCATGAAATTATAGAAGGTATAGTAGGAACTTTACCTCAACAAAAGGGTCCCCATCATACCCAAGAGAAAACGCAAGTTTTTGAGAAAATTTGCGAAGTAACTAAGATTTTACAGAAATCTCTTGAACCTCTTAAGAGTGTTAGCGTAAATCTTCACCGCATGAATATGTTGATTACTCTTTGCAATAAGCGGTTGGATTCTTTAGATCTCAAGATCTCTGAATATGATGGGAAACATAAGGAACCTCCCGGATTCGAGCATAACATCGCTAAAAGAATTAAGAATCAAGATGACAATACTTAGATCTATCCTCGCTTTTATGCCTAGCTAGGGGCGTTAAACGATAGCGCTTGTTGGGAGGCAACCCAATTTTATTTTTATTCCTTGCTTTTTGCTCCTTCTTAGTAATAAATAAATTATTTAGCCTCTGTTTTGGTTGTGTTTTTTGTGTTTAATTAGTGTTTGTGCCAAGTAGAACCGTTGGGAAGACTTGGGGAAAGTCTTGTTGAACTTGCTGTAAAAAACAGAAACTTTAGCGCTCACGAGAACTGCTGTAATTTTTATTTGAAGAGTCCTATTTAGTTAATTATTTTTGCAGATGATTAATAGATAAATTCCTCACGTCCAGCAATTTATTTTAGAATTTTTGGGGTTCCAGATCTTGCGCTAGCTACAGATTACTACAGACTGTTCTGTTTTTGACAGATTCTGTTTTTCGTGTGTTGTTTGCTTATTTTGATGAATCTATGGCTAGTAAAATAGTTTATAATCCATAGAGAATTTGGAATACAGTAGGTTTAACACCAAAATAAATAAAGAATGAGTTCACTACAGTACCTTGAAGTGGTCTTTTGTTTTCTTTCGCTAACGGAGCTCACGAGTTTTCTATTTTGAGTTTTGTGTTGTGAAGTTTTCAAGTTTTGGGTGAATTCTTTTGATGGATCATGGAACAAGGAGTGGCAAGAGCCTAAGCTTGGGGATGCCCATGGCACCCCCAAGATAATCCAAGGACACCAAAAAGTCAAAGCTTGGGGATGCCCTGGAAGGCATCCCCTCTTTCGTCCACTTCCATCGGTAATTTACTTGGAGCTATATTTTTATTCACCAACATGATATGTGTTTTGCTTGGAGCGTCTTGTATTATTTGTGTCTTTGTGTCTTAGTATGCCACAATCATCCTTGCTGTACACACCTTTTGAGAGAGCCATACATGAATTAAAATTTGATAGAATACTCTATGTGCTTCACTTATATCTTTTGAGCTATGTAGTTTTGCTATATGTGCTTCACTTATATCTTTTGAGCTAAGTAGTTTTGCTCTATGTGCTTCACTTATATCTTTTGAGCGTTATAATTTTGCTCTATGTGCTTCACTTAGATCTTTTAGAGCACGGTGGTGGATTTGTTTTAAAGAAACTATTGATCTCTCATGCTTCACTTAAATTATTTTGAGAGTCTCTTAATAGCATGGTAATTTGCTTAATAATAATATGCTTGGTATTCAAGATTTGTGAAACTTTCTTTTGAGTGTGTTGAATACTAAGAAAAGATTGAAGCATGATAATTGTTTTGAGATCTGGAGGTGATAATATTAAAGTCATGCTAATTGAGTAGTTGTGAATTTAAAGAATACTTGTGTTAAAGTTTGTGATTCCCGTAGCATGCATGTATGGTGAACCGTTATGTGATGAAGTTGGAGCATGATTTATTTATTGATTGTCTTCCTTATGAGTGGCGGTCGGGGACGAGCGATGGTCTTTTCCTACCAATCTATCCCCCTAGGAGCATGCGCGTAATACTTTGCTTTGATAACTTGTAGATTTTTGCAATAAGTATATGAGTTCTTTATGACTAATGTTGAGTCCATGGATTATACGCACTCTCACCCTTCCACCTTTGCTAGCCTCTCTAATACCGCGCACCTTTCGCCGGTATCATACACCTACCATATACCTTCCTCAAAACAGCCACCATACCTACGTATTATGGCATTTCCATAACCATTCTGAGATATATTGCCATGCAACTTTCCACCATCTAGTTCATCATGACACATTCATCATTGTCATATTGCTTAGCATGATCATGTAGTTGACATAGTATTTGTGGCAAAGCCACCGTTCATAATTTTTTCATACTTGTCACTCTTGATTCATTGCATATCCCGGTACACCGCCGGAGGCATCCATATAGAGTCATACTTTTTTTTAGAATCGAGTTGTAAATAAATAAAAGTGTGATGATCATCATTCAATAGAGCATTGTCCCCCCCCCCCAAAAAAGGGGAGAAAGGCCAAAGAAAAAAAAGAAGGCCAAAAAAAGAAAATAAATAAAAAGGGGCAATGCTACTATCCTTTTTTCCACACTTGTGCTTCAAAGTAGCACCATGATATAGCGAGTCTCATATATTGTGCTTCAAAGTAGCACCATGTTCTTCATATAGAGTCTCTCATATGTTGTCACTTTCATATACTAGTGAGAATTTTACATTATAGAACTTGGCTTGTATATTCCAATGATGGGCCTCCTCAAAGTGCCCTAGGTCTTCGTGAGCAAGCAAGTTGGATGCACACCCACTAGATTCTTTTGTCGAGCTTTCACACATTTATAGCTCTAGTGCATCCGTTGCATGGCAATCCCTACTCACTCACATTGATATCTATTGATGGGCATCTCCATAGCCCGTTGATACGCCTAGTTGATGTGAGACTATCTTCCCCTCCTTTTTGTCTTCTCCACAACCACCATTCTATTCCACCTATAGTGCTATATCCATGGCTCACGCTCAGGTATTGCGTGAAGATTGAAAAAGTTTTGAAAAAGTTAGAGTATGAAACAATTGCTTGGCTTGTCATTGGGGTTGTGCATGATTTAAATACTTTGTGTGGTGAAGATGGAGCATAGCCAGACTATATGATTTTGTAGGGATAACTTTCTTTGGCCATGTTATTTTGAGAAGACATAATTGCTTTGTTAGTATGCTTGAAGTACTATTATTTTTATGTCAATATAAACCTTTGTCTTGAATCTTTCTAATCTGAATATTCATACCACAATTAAGAAGATTTGCATTGAAATTATGCCAAGTAGCACTCCGCATCAAAAATTCTCTTTTTATCATTTACCTACTCGAGGACGAGCAGGAATTAAGCTTGGGGATGCCTGATACGTCTCCAACGTATCTATAATTTTTGATTGCTCAATGCTATATTATCTACTGTTTTGGACTATATTGGGCTTTATTTTCCACTTTTATATTAATTTTGGGACTAACCTATTAACCGGAGGCCCAGCCCAGGATTGCTGTTTTTTGCCTATTTCAGTGTTTCGGAGAAACAGAATATCAAACGGAGTCCACACGGAATAAAGTCTTCGGGAACGTGATTTTCTCACCGAACGTGATCCAGGAGACTTGGACCCTACTCCAGGGAGTCAAAGAAGAGGTCACGAGGGTGGGGGGCGCCCCCCAGGGCGCGCCCCCTGCCTCGTTGGCCCCTCGGTGCTCCATCGATGTACTCCTTCCTCCTATATATACACACGTACCCCCAAACGATCAGAACAGGAGCCAAAAACCTAATTCCACCGCCGCAACTTTCTGTATCCACAAGATCCCATCTTGGGGCCTGTTCCGGAGCTCCGCAGGAAGAGGGCCGTCATCACGGAGGGCTTCTACATCATCCTAGCCCCTCTGATGAAGTGTGAATAGTTTAGCTCAGACCTTCGGGTCCATGGTTAGTAGCTAGATGGCTTCTTCTCTCTCTTTGAATCACAATACAAAGTTCTCCCCCTCTCTTCTGGAGATCTATTCGATGTAATCTTCTTTTTGCGGTGTGTTTGTTGAGACCGATGAATTGTGGGTTTATGATCAAGTCTATCTATGAATAATATTTGAATCTTCTCTGAATTCTTTTATGTATGATTGGTTATCTTTGCAAGTCTCTTTGAATTATCCGTTTGGTTTGGCCAACTAGATTGGTAGTTCTTGCCATGGGAGAAGTGCTTAGCTTTGGGTTCGATCTTGCAGTGTCCTTACCCAGTGACAGAAGGGGCAGCAAGGCACGTATTGTATCGTTGCCATCGAGGATAACAAGATGGGGTTTATTTCATATTGGATGAATTTATCTCTATACATCATGTCATCTTGCTTAAGGCGTTACTCTGTTTTTAACTTAATACTCTAGATGCATGCTGGATAGCGGTCGATGAGTGGAGTAATAGTAGTAGATGCAGAATAGTTTCGGTCTACTTGTCACAGACGTGATGCCTATATACATGATCATGCCTAGATATTCTCATAACTATGCTCAATTCTGTCAATTGCTCAAGAGTAATTTGTTCACCCACCGTAGAATACTTATGCTCTTGAGAGAAGCCACTAGTGAAACCTATGGCCCCCGAGTCTATTCTCATCATATCAATCTCCATCACTTTAATCTTGCTTTGCTTTTTTACTTTGCTTTTACTTTTTACTTTGCACCTTTATACCAAAAATACCAAAAGTATTATATCTATCAGATCTCACTCTCGTAAGTGACCGTGAAGGGATTGACAACCCCTAATCGTGTTGGTTGCGAGTAGCTATCGTTTTCTGCAGGTACGAGGGACTTGAGCGTGGCCTCCTACTGGATTGATACCTTGGTTCTCAAAAACTGAGGGAAATACTTACGCTACTCTGCTGCATCATCCCTTCCTCTTCGGGGAAAACCAACGCAAGCTCAAGACGTAGAAGAAGGGGACACCGGTAACAATAGTCCAAACCCGGCCAAAATGCCCGATACCGAATACTCTGACACAATCGGAGGCTCCGCCACCAAAATAACACCTCAGCCCACGTAATAATGGACATTATCTCCCCGTGGACAGAACCATTCCTGACCTACCTAACTAGGCAGGAAGTTTCAGACGACCAAAATGAGGCACGCTGCATAGTGTGGCGATCTAAGGCCTACAGGGTCCATGAGGGAGAATTGTATAAAAAAAGCACTACCGGAGTCCTTCAAAGATGCATCTTCGAAGAGGAAGGGCGGAACCTTTTGGCTGAAATCCACGCCGGACTCGGCGGTCACCATGCCGCAGCCCGGGCTCTTGTAAGCAAGGCCTTCCATACAGGATTCTATTGGCCAACGGCCCGGGCAGATGCACGGGACTTGGTCCAACGTTGCGTCGGTTGCCAGCTCTTTGCAAATCAAAGCCACATGCCACCCACCGCCCTCCAAACAATCCCCATTACGTGGCCCTTCGTGGTCTGGGGGCTTGACATGGTTGGACCCCTTAAAGGGGAACCCACAAGAAAAATACTTACTGGTCATGGTGGATAAATTCACCAAATGGATAGAGGCCAAACCTGTTACAACAGCCGAATCCGGACCAGTGATAGACTTCATATCTGGGGTCATACACCGTTATGGCGTCCCCCACAGCATCATCACTGACAACGGCACAAACTTCATAGCCGATGAGGTAAAACTCTGGTGCAGTAAAATGGGCATTAGGCTCGATTATGCTTCAGTCTATCACCCACAAACCAACGGTCAAGTCGAGCGAGCAAATGGTCTTATAATGAGCGGCATTAAACCCAGATTAGTGCGTTCCTTGACGAAGTCTGACATGCACTGCGTAGAGCAGCTCGACTCTGTACTTTGGGGGCTGCGGACCACGCCGAATCGTAGTACCGGATATACACCCTTCTTTATGGTGTACGGCGCAGAGGCAGTCTTGCCCTGTGACATAATTCACGACTCACCTCGAGTGCGCATGTACAAAGAAAGAGAAGCCGAGCTCGATCGACAGGACAGTCTGGACACCCTGGAGGAGGAGCGCGGCGTAGCCAAAGCCCGTTCCACATTTTATCAGCAACAGGCTCGCAGATACCAAAGCAGAGATGTACGGGCCAAAACTTATAACGTTGGCGAACTAGTTCTACGCCTGCCGGATAAGAAAAAGAACAAGCTCGAGCCCAAATGGGAAGGTCCCTTCATTATTGACCAAGTTCTGACCAGTGGAGCGTACCGACTGCAGGATGCATCGACTAGTCGACTCGAGCCGAACCCATGGAACGCGGCCAGGCTCCAAAGATTCTACGCCTAGCACCGGACCCTATGTTCGTCCCCTCCCTTTGTCCATTTTTTGCATGTACATTATCTGTCTTGTTTTTCTTTCTTCCTTTCTGTTATTATTTCTCTAGGCGTTTAAGGGCCAACTTGTGCCTCGCTTGCACATTATAGATGCGCTAGCCGCGCTCATAATACCTGGGGGCTTCTTTTACAGAAGCTTAATTATTTATCTGGGCCTCAGGCCCCGAACATGTGTCATGCTTCCGCATGTACCTTTTTTCGCCATTATATGCATCGATATGACTTAAGTTTTGGCCAAGCTGGGTTGCCCGGCTCTTGTATTTATGCCCTACGTTCCCGTTAATTCGGCTAGGGCATAAGGGGAGCACCTCTGCGATTGTTACTGCCGGGTCAGCCGGACGTGTACCTCAGACTGGGTGAAGCCGAAAGCTAGCGTTCTTAAGGGAATATTCGGTCGGTGAACAAAAGATGATTTTTATTTATTGTCCATGTCTACCCCCAGATGGTTTTCCTGTGTTTCCTATCGCAGTCCGGACATGCACTTTAGGGCATGCTTACCCAGGGAAAGGAACCCTTAATGGAACTATTCTCCCTGGAAGATGTTTCTTACTACCCATGTAATATAACATAACTAGTTGGGCACTTGTCTGTTCAAGCACTTATGACCCCTACACCTGGTCTCCACGCATGCCTGGGTTCTTATATAACTTTGCGGGTATTCGGATACACTCCGGACTATCGGGTCCCGAGGTTGAAGCGAAAAGGTCCGCCAAGATAAATGATCTACAATCCGGCTAGAAGGCATTATACATGTCACTTTCATTACATAGTCATGCAGACTGACTAAATTCCTCTTCTATACTATCCAACAGGCGGTCTAGCTTACAATCATGTTGGGAATACTTTGCGGCTAATTCTACTTGCCCATAAACTAAGCTAACGGGGATCTCTTTTCCGTCGGGCCCCACAGGTCCGACCTCGACCATGTGATTTTGGTCTGCCTTGGTATACCGCGTCTTCACCATGGTCCAGGCTTCTCTGGCACCCTGTCGGCAGGCTGATATCTTCCATAATCGGAAGCGCCGCCGTGCTCCCTTGAGCTTCTCCGCAAGCCCTGCAACGCCCTCTGGTAGGGAGATGGACGGCCACAAGGCCTGGGCAACACCCTGCATCACCTGCCGAACTTGTTCGTGCAGATGTGACAGCTCGGATAGAAGATCACCCGCAGACCCGGGCATTTCCTCCGCGGGACGACCCGTCAACATACCTACAGACATAACGCTGTTAGTCGGCTTCTTCGCCGAACTCCTTTAAAAAGATTCGTTCAAGCACTTACTGAAAATGCCGCGCGGAAGCCGCTTATTCTCCTTCTCGGAGTCTGCAAGCTGGCCCCGAACGTCTTTTAGTTCCACGCTTGGCTTAATATTGGTGTCTTAGAGATTGTTTTTCTCCCGCCTAACCTCTGTTAGCACGCATTTGCCAGCCTCTAGCTGTCGCATAACATGCTGGTCCTCCGGATTTTCTCTGGATTCATCTGCAACATCTGTTGTTAGATCTGCAGCCATGCCGCACATTATATGGTAACCATCATTCTTTAAAGTAAATGTTACCAGCAGGTGACTTTTTCGGTTCCTGCAATGTGGCCACAGTAGCCCGCAGTTGGGTCCTGCATTCCTCTAGCTCCTGTGACAGCTTAGTATTCTTCTCTGTAAGAACCTGCACAATAAAGATGATCCTTAAATCAGTTTTGCTAACTGTTTCAAGTCTCAGGGGCTACTGATACATATAAATCGTCAGATTTACTTACCCATACATCCTTTACATACTGATCTGTGGCTCTGGCTAGACCATCTTGAGCAGCACGGAGGTACGCCTCTCCAGAATTGAAGGCATCAAATGCCTCTGGGGAGAAACAAGCGTCACGGAGTATGGCCCGGCGGCGCTTATGATTCATGGCGCTTTCCACCTCTGAGTTTGTAGCGGATAATCTATTTGCATCCTCTGTAGGGGGATTATCCGGCGCCTGCCCCATATCGGCTTCCGCCTCTATGTCTGGTCCTGGCGCTCGGCTGGTGGAAGCGTGATTAGTAACATCGCCGGACATATTCCGGCGAGCGTTTTTCCTGTTAAAGAAACACGGGCGTCATTATATTTCGAAAAAGACGATAACCACGGAGCGGGGTTTGTTATACCTTTGCGCCGGCGCCTCCGTCCTGACCGCCTTCCTTTTTGGCCTACCCGGCCTCGGTGCCTCCTGTTGGCGCGTTGCTGCGGGTTCGGCAGGGCGTCCCGAATGCCTTCCCTGTAAAAAGGCCATGTGTATATGGTGGGTGAAGCGTCTAAAAGGGGATCCAAGTTTTGGAGTTGGGATTTTTGGTTTTTCTTACGTGCAATGCAGGGAGCAGTCCGGGATAGGCGGCTGTAATGGCCACCATGGCATTGTCGCAGCTTAACTAATAGAACTGCCGGTCTATCAGCTCCATGAATATAACCGAATCTTCTTCAAGTCCGGAGTCGAGGGCCCGGTCAGGGTCCTCTGGTTGTGGAGAAGGGCTGCTGACCTCCTTTATGGCTTTCCGCAGTTCCTGCCGCAAAGTGGCAAGGTGAATACTTACGACAAAGAATGCGGGAAAAATTGGAGCAGGGAGATATAACTTACCCAGCTTGGAGGATTGTACATGGACAATCCATCCCGTGGCTTGATGCGGGTGAACTCCTCTTCCTCACCCTTGAACAATTCAGACAGAATTTTCGCTAAAGCGGCAGCATTGTCCGGGCCCTTACGCCCGCAGCGGGTGGCGTCATCCGCCCCGTTATAACACCACAAGGGGTGCCCACGATATTGAAGTAGTTGCATTCCCCGCATTATGCAAATCGACATAACTTCGATTACTATCAATCCTGATCGAGCCAGTGCTTTAATTCGGTTCATCAGATAGAGGACTTCTCCATTGTCTTCCACCTGGGGGCTCTGTGGGCGCCAACTTCGGCGTTTCTTCAGAGGAGCATTGTTGAACTCAGGAAGATCCCGCTGAACAGGGTCTGGAAGGGGAACGTCCTCCATATAAAACCATTCTGAAGGCCAGTCTTCAGGTGACTTCTTCGGGGTACCGGACAGGTATCCGGTATCGGCGATGCGCCATATTTCGGCTCCGCCCACTTGATAAAGTGACCCCCTCTGTGTGCGAGGGATGAGGCAAAATAGCCTTTTCCACAATTCGAAGTGAGCCTCGCAGCCCAGGAACAACTCGCAAAGAGCCACATAGCCAGCGATATGTAGGATGGAGGCGGGGGTGAAATTGTGTAATTGGAGGCCATAGAACTCCAGGAGCCCGCGGAGGAACGGATGAATTGGAAATCCGAGTCCCCTTAATAGATAGGGAACAAGGCAGACCCGTTCCCCCATAGAGGGACAGGGAAATCTCTCCGCTTGCTCCCCGCCATTATAGGTGGCAAGCCCGGCTCGAACAGGCACCATGTACGCCGGAGGGAGAAATCCCTTAGTCTGCAGTTCGACTAAACGACTATGTGGGACTGAAAACCTCTCCCAATCACTGGGCTTAGGGCTTCAGGGGCGGGAGGAGGAGCTGCGGAGGTCGGCCATGCTGGAATGGATCTTTCCGGAACGCGCTCTGATGGACTCTCACTGGGGGAGGATGGTATGGATCGGATCTAAGGATCCCCATCCCTTTAATAGACAATTTATTTATCTGGCTAGGGGGGCGAATGTAAAAATGCCCTGGCACCTCGTATTCATTCGACGTGTGGGAGAAAGCCCTTATCGGGCACACAAGCCAAGAGGCCCAAACATTTATGGGACCGGACACTGCTTTACAAACGTTCGAAAGAAGGAGAAGAACCCGCCTTGCAATGCCGAAGACAATACTGCGCGCCGGACTCATCGTCATTGAAGCCTGGTTCGGGGGCTACTGAGGAAGTCCTAGATTAGGGGGTATCCGGACAGCCGGATTATATCCTTTGGCCGGACTGTTGGACTATGAAGATACAAGATGACTTCGTCTCGTGTCTGTATGGGACTCTACCTGGCGTGGAAGGCAAGCTAGGCAATACGGATGTGCATATCTCCTCCTTTGTAACCGACCTTGTGTAACCCTAGCCCCCTCTGGTGTCTATATAAACCAAAGGGTTTTAGTCCATAGAACAACATACAATCATACCATAGGCTAGCTTCTAGGGTTTAGCCTCTCTGATCTCGTGGTAGATCTACTCTTGTACTACCCATATCATCAATATTAATCAAGCAGGACATAGGGTTTTACCTCCATCAAGAGGGCCCGAACCTGGGTAAAACATCTTGTCCCCTGCCTCATGTTACCATCCGCCTTAGACGCACAGTTTGGGACCCCCTACCCGAGATCCGCCGGTTTTGACACCGACACTAACACTGACGGTAATGTTACTGTCTAGAAAGCTCGACTTGTTGCAAAAGGTTTTTGACAAGTTCAAGGAGTTGACTATGATGAGACCTCCTCACCCGTAGTGATGCTTAAGTCTGTCTGAATCATGTTAGCAATTGCCACATTTTATGATTATGAAATTTGGCAAATGGATGTCAAAACTGCATTCCTTAATGGATATCTTAAAGGAGAGTTGTATATGATGCAACCAGAAGGTTTTGTCGATCCAAAAGGTGCTAACAAAGTGTGCAAGCTCCAGCGATCCATTTATGGACTGGTACAAGCCTCTCGGAGTTGGAATTTATGCTTTGATAGTGTGATCAAAGCATATGGTTTTATACAGACTTTTGGAGAAGCCTGTATTTACAAGAAAGTGAGTGGGAGCTCTGTAGCATTTCTGATATTATATGTGGATGACATATTGTTGATCGGAAATGATACTGAATTTCTGAATAGCATAAAAGGATACTTGAATAAGAATTTTTCAATGAAAGACCTCGGTGAAGCTGCTTATATATTGGGCATCAAGCTCTATAGAGATAGATCAAGACGCTTAATTGGACTTTCACAAAGCACATACCTTGATAAAGTTTTGAAGAAGTTCAAAATGGATCAAGCAAAGAAAGGGTTCTTGCATGTGTTACAAGGTGTGAAGTTGAGTTAGACTCAATGCCCGACCACTGCAGAAGATAGAGAGAAAATGAAAGTCATTCCCTATGCTTCAGCCATAGGTTCTATCATGTATGCAATGTTGTGTACCAGACCTGACGTGTGCCTTGCTATTAGTTTAGCAGGGAGGTACCAAAGTAATCCAGGAGTGGATCACTGGACAGCAGTCAAGAACATCTTGAAATACCTGAAAAGGACTAAGGATATGTTTCTCGTTTATGGAGGTGACAAAGAACTCATCATAAACGGTCACGTCAATGCAAGCTTTGACACTGATCCCGATGACTCTAAGTCACAAACTGGATACGTATTTTTATTAAATGGTGGAGTTGTCAGTTGGTGCAGTTCCAAGCAGAGCATCGTGGCGAGATCTACATGTGAAGCGGAGTACATAGCTGCTTCAGAAGCAGCAAATGAAGGAGTCTGGATGAAGGAGTCCATATCTGATCTAGGTGTCATACCTAGTGCATCGGGTCCAATGAAAATCTCTTGTGACAATACTGGTGCAATTGCCTTGGCAAAGGAATCCAAATTTCACAAGAGAACCAAGCACATCAAGAGATGCTTCAATTCCATTCACGATCAAGTCAAGGAGGGAGACATAGAGATTTGCAAGATACATACGGATCTGAATGTTGCAGACCCGTTGACTAAGCCTCTCTCACGAGCAAAACATGATCAGCACCAAGTCTCCATGGTGTTAGAATCATCACAATGTAATCTAGATTATTGACTCTAGTGCAAGTGGGAGACTGGAGGAAATATGCCCTAGAGGCAATAATAAAGTTGTTATTTATATTTCCTTATATCATGATAAATGTTTATTATTCATGCTAGAATTGTATTAACCGGAAACTTAGTACATGTGTGAATACATAGACAAACAGAGTGTCCCTAGTATGCCTCTACTTGACTAGCTCGTTAATCAAAGATGGTTAAGTTTCCTAGCCATGGACAAAGAGTTGTCATTTGATAAATGGGATCACATCATTAGAGAATGATGTGATTGACTTGACCCATCCGTTAGCTTAGCACTATGATCGTTTAGTTTAGTGCTATTGTTTTCTCCACAACTATGAGATTATGTAACTCCCGAATACCGGAGGAACACTTAGTGTGCTATCAAACGTCACAACGTAATTGGGTGACTATAAAGGTGCTCTATAGGTGTCTCTGATGGTGTTTTTTGAGTTGGCATAGATGGAGATTAGGATTTGTCACTCCGTGTATTGGAGAGGTATCTCTGGGCCCTCTCGGTAATGCACATCACTATAAGCCTTGCAAGCAATGTGACTAATGAGTTAGTTATGGGATGTAGCATTATGGAACGAGTAAAGAGACTTGCCGGTAATGAGATTGAACTAGGTATGATGATACCGACGATCGAATCTCGGGCAAGTAACATACCGATGATAAAGGGAACAACGTATGATGTTATGCGGTTTGGCCGATAAAGATCTTCGTAGAATATGTAGGAACCAATATGAGCATCCAGGTTCCGCTATTGGTTATTGACCGGAGATGAGTCTCGGTCATGTCTACATAGTTCTCGAATCCGTAAGGTCCGCACGCTTAACATTCGGTGACGATCGGTATTAGGAGTTTATGTGTTTTGATGTACCAAAGGTAGTTCGGAGTCCCGGATGTGATCATGGACATGACGAGGAGTCTCGAAATGGTCGAGACATAAATATTGATATATTGGACGACTATATTCGGACACCGGAAGTGTTCCGGGTGGTTTCGGGTAAAACGGGAGTGCCGGAGGTTTACCGGACCCCCCCCCCCGGGGGAACTAATGGGCCTAGATGGGCCTTAGTGGAGAGAGAGAGGGGCGGCCAGGGTAGGCCGCATGCCCCCTCCCCCTTGAGTCCGAATTGGACTAGGAAGGGGGGCGGCGCCCACCTTTTTCCTTCCACTCTCCCACTCCTTCCTTCCCCCTCCTTGTAGGACTAGGAAAGGATGAAGCCTACTCCTACTAGGAGGAGGATTCCTCCTCTCCTTGGGCGCCTCAAGGGCCGGCCGGCCTCCCCCCTTGCTCCTTTATATACGGGGGCAAGGAGCACCCTAGAACACACAAGTTGACATTGTTTAGTCGTGTGCGGTGCCCCCCTCCACCATAATCCACCTCGGTCATATCATTGCAGTGCTTAGGCGAAGCCCTGCGCCAGTAGCTTCATCATCACCGTCATCACGCGTCATGCTAACGAAACTCTCCCTCGACACTCAGCTGGATCTAGAGTTCGCGGGACGTCACCGAGTTGAATGTGTGCAGATCGCGGAGGTGCCGAACCTTCGATACTAGGATCAGTAGGATTGTGAAGACGTACGACTACATCAACCGCGTTGTCATAACGCTTCCGCTTACGGTCTACGAGGGTACGTGGACAACACTGATACATCTCCGTCATATCAACTTTTCCAAACACTTTTGCCCTCGTTTTGGACTCTAACTTGCATGATTTGAATGGAACTAACCCAGACTGACGCTGTTTTCAGCAGAATTGCTATGGTGTTATTTTTGTGCAGAAATAAATGTTCTCGGAATGACTTGAAAATCAATGGAGCATTATTATGGAACATATAATGAAGATTAGAAGGAAGATCCACGTCAGGGGGTGTCTCACCTGTCCACGAGGGCGGGGGGGGACCTGCCCCCCTAGGCACGCCGCCCTGCCTCGTGGGCCCCCTGACGCTCCACCGACCTCAACCTTGTGACGCCCCCAATTCAATCGTACACTAATCATACACGCAAACATGTACGATCAAGATCAGGGACTCACAGGAAGATATCCCAACACAACTCTACAATTAAAATAAGTCATACAAGCATCATATTACAAGCCAGGGGCCTCGAGGGCTTGAATACAAGAGCTCGATCACAGACGAGTCAGCGGAAGCAACAATATCTAAGTACAGACATAAGTTAAACAAGTTTGGCTTAAGAAGGCTAACACAAACTGGGATACAAATCAAAAGAGGCGCAGGCCTCCTGCCTGGGATCCTCCTAATCTACTCCTAGTCGTCGTCAGCGGCCTGCACGTAGTAGTAGGCACCTCCAGTGTAGTAGGAGTCGTCCTCGTCGACGGTGTCGTCTGGCTCCTGGACTCCATCGTATGGTCGCTGCAAACGAGTATAGGAAGGGGGAAAAGGGGGAACAAAGCAACCCTGAGTACTCATCCAAAGTACTCGCAAGCAAGGAGCTACACTACATATGTATGCATTGGTATCAAATGGAATAAGGGTATCATATGTGGACTGAACTGCAGAATGCCGGAATAAGAGGGGGATAGCTAGTCCTATCGAAGTCTACGCTTCTGGCCACCTCCATCTTGCAGCATGTAGGAGAGAGCAGAAGGTAAGTTCACCAAGTAGCATCATGTAGCATAATCCTACCCGACGATCCTCTCCTCGTCGCCTTGTTAAAGAGTGATCACCGGGTTGTATCTGGCACTTGGAAGGGTGTGTTTTATTAAGTATCCGGTTCTAGTTGTCATAAGGCCAAGGTAAAACTCCAAGTCGTCCTATTACCGAAGATCACGGCTATTCGTATATATTAACTTCCCTGCAGGGGTGCACCACATTTCCCAACACGCGCGATCCCCTTTGTCCGGACACACTTTCCTGGGTCATGCCTGGCCTCAGAAGATCAACACGTCGCAGCCCTACCTAGGCACAATAGAGAGGTCAGCACACCGGTCTAAATCCTATGGCGCAGGGGTCTGGGCCCATCGCCCATTGCACACATGCACGTTGCATACGCGGCCAGTGAGCAGACCTAGTCTCCCTTATACAAGAGCAGGCGTTCCAGTCCAACCCGGCACGCGTGATACGTCTCCAACGTATCTATAATTTTTTATTGCTCCATGCTATATTATCTACTGTTTTGGACAATATTGGGCTTTATTATCCACTTTTATATTATTTTTGGGACTAACCTATTAACCGGAGGCCCAGCCCAGAATTGTTGTTTTTTTGCCTATTTCAGTGTATCGAAGAAAAGGAATATCAAACGGAGTCGAAACGGAATGAAACCAACTAGAGAAGTTATTTTTGGAAGGAAAGCTACCGGAAAAACTTGGAGTGCACATCAGGAAAGGAACGAGGGAGCCATGAGGCAGGGGGGCGCGCCCTCCACCCTCGTGGGCCCCTCGTGGCTCCCCTGACGTATCTCTTTCACCCATATATACCCATGTACCCTAAAACTACCGGGGAACACAAGAGATCAGGAGTTCCGCCGCCAGAAGCCTCCGTAGCCACCGAAAGCCAATCTAGACCCGTTCCGGCACCCTGCCGGAGGGGGAATTCCTCTCTGGTAGCCATGTTCATCATCCCGGTGCTCTCCATGACGAGGAGGGAGTAGTTCTCCCTTGGGGCTGAGGGTATGTACCAGTAGCTATGTGTTTAATCTCTCTCTCTCTCTCTCGTGTTCTTGATTTGGCACGATCTTGATGTATCGCGAGCTTTGCTATTATAGTTGGATCTTATGTTTCTCCTCCCCCTCTACTCTCTTGTAATGGATTGAGTTTTCCCTTTGAAGTTATCTTATTGGATTGAGTCTTTAAAGATTTAAGAACACTTGATGTATGTCTTGCCGTGCGTATCTGTGGTGATAATGGGATACCACGTGATTCACTTGATGTATGTTTTGGTGATCAACTTGCGGGTTCCGCCCATGAACCTATGCATAGGGGTTGGCACACGTTTTTGTCGTGATTCTCCGATAGAAACTTTGGGGCACTCTTTGAGGTCCTATGTGTTGGTTGAATAGATGAATCTGAGATTGTGTGATGCATATCGTATAATCATACCCACGGATACTTGAGGTGACATTGGAGTATCTGGGTGACATTAGGGTTTTGGTTGATTTGTGTCTTAAGGTGTTATTCTAGTACGAACTCTAGGGCTGTTTGTGACACTTATAGGAATAGCCCAACGGATTGATTGGAAAGAATAACTTTGAGGTGGTTTCGTACCCTACCATAATCTCTTCGTTCATTCTACGCTATTAGTGACTTTGGAGTGACTCTTTGTTGCATGTTGAGGGATAGTTATGTGATCCAATTATGTTATCATTGTTGAGGGAACTTACACTAGCGAAAGTATGAACCCTAGGCCTTGTTTCTTATCATTGCAATACCGTTTATGCTCACTTTTACCATTAGTTACCTTGCTGTTTTATATCTTCAGATTACAAAAACTATTATCTCCTATCCATATTGCACTTGTATCACCATCTCTTCGCCGAACTAGTGCACCTATACAATTTACCATTGTATTGGGTGTGTTGGGGACACAAGAGACTCTTTGTTATTTGGTTGCAGGGTTGCTTGAGAGAGACTGTCGGTGTCAAAACCGGCGGATCTCGGGTAGGGGGTCCCGAACTGTGCGTCTAGGTCGGATGGTAACAGGAGGCAGGGGACACGATGTTTTACCCAAGTTCGGGCCCTCTTGATGGAGGTAAAACCCTACGTCCTGCTTGATTAATATTGATGATATGGGTAGTACAAGAGTAGATCTACCACGAGATCAGAGAGGCTAAACCCTAAAAGCTAGCCTATGGTATGATTGTTGTTTGTCCTACGGACTAAAAATCTCCGGTTTATATAGACACCGGAGAGGGCTGAGTCGGTTACAATGGTAGGAGATCTACATATCCGTATCGCCAAGCTTGCCTTCAACGCCAAGGAAAGTCCCTTCCGGACACGGGACGAAGTCTTCAATCTTGTATCTTCATAGTCCAGGAGTCCGGCCGAAGGTATAGTCCGGCTATCCGGACACCCCCTAATCCAGGACTCCCTCAGTAGCCCCTGAACCAGGCTTCAATGACGACGAGTCCGGCGCGTAGATCGGCATTGCAAGGGGGGTTCCTCCTCCAAGTACTTCATAGAAGATTTTGAACACAAAGGTAGTGTCCGGCTCTACAAAATAAGTTTCCACATATTGCCATAGAGAGAATAATATTTACAAAAATCTAATCTGCTGACGTATTCCGTAGCGTGACATCACATCACGGCCAAGTCTTTATCCGAATCATTTTACTGTCCCACCTCAGCGTGTTTAGCGAGGCGGTTTCCTTGGCACGTCTTGTTAAAGCAGAGATCGTGTCCGCTTATTCCGGGATTCTCATCAATATGAGTGTGGGTAACCCAACCGCACCATTGACTGCGGCGCTTGGGAGATAAGCGAGTTTTACCAGGCTGGTGGGGGCGCATAGTCGCGTCCGCCCATATAAGGGGATAAGGATCCACCTTTTCATCCACGCATTCTTCCTCCTTTGCCTATCCATTTCCGCGCACTCGAGCTCCAGCGCCCAAGTCCACACACCCCACCTCAACCTTCTCCAGCCATGTCCGGAGCGAGAGGCAAGTGGATGGTCTCCTCCGTCATGGAGGGACACATCAAAAGACTGAGGAAGGCCGGATACTTGTCTAACGACATTGCGCACCGGCTTCCCGAAGTGGGGCAGCTCATCCCCACCCCTAGGCCCCATGAGAGGGTGGTGTTCCTCCCCCATTTCCTCCGCGGACTGGGCTTCCCTCTCCACCCATTTGTCCAGGGGCTCATGTTCTACTATGGCCTGGATTTCCACGATCTGGCCCCGAACTTTGTCCTCAACATCTCGGCGTTTATCGTCGTGTGCGAGGCTTTCTTCCGCATCCGCCCCCATTTCGGCCTATGGCTCAAGACTTTCAATGTCAAGCCAAAGGTGGTGCACGGCACCCAAGTGGAGTGCGGAGGCGCCATGGTGGGCAAGATGCCCAACGTCCTATGGCCCGAGGGCTCCTTCGTGGAGTCCCTAAAGGGGTGGCAATTGGGGTGGTTTTACATCACCGAGCCGCGCGACCCTGAATGGGTTGTAGCCCCCAAGTTCTGATCTGGACCCCCTATGCGGCTCACCTCCTGGAAAGAGACGGGCCTGTCGTGGGGTAAAGAAGGAGGGCTGACCGGACTCCAAACATGCGTCCAAACCCTGGTGGACAAGAAGCTCAAACTTGTCAACGTAGTCCAGGTTATGCTCATCCGCCGGATCCTCCCGTGTCAATAACGGGCTTTCAACCTGTGGGAGTTTGACCCGGCGCAGCATCAAACTCTGAGTAGTCTCTTCGACACGACGTACGAAGATGCCTGGAAGGAGCTTTTCAAGGGCGCCGAGGCCCCCGCATCTTCTACCGAGGATCATGGATACAACACGTAGCGTCGCACTCGTGCGGTAAGCTGTTTTTACCTTTTACAGGGTATTAGTTTTTTTTAGTTTGACTCTATGCGGGATCTTAAGCTCCCTTACCTTTGACAGGATTGGCAGGAGACGTCCGGACAGATCAACTGTCCGGCTCCTTTGCCCGAAGGCCCAGCGGACGCTCGCTTGGCGAAGCTGCTGGTTCCGGCACCCTATGTGGTGCCGGAGAAGAAGGCCACGGGGACTCGGAAGAGTGCCCGGCGCCTGGGGGTGCCGGATTCATCATCCGACGACTCCAAGACGCACTCCTCCCGTGAAGACGAGGAGGAGGAAGATGAGACCTCTCCCCCTCCAGCGAGGGGAGAGAAGAAAAGGAAGGCTGCCCCAACTGGGGAGGCCGAAGGGTCCAAGAAGGGGAAAACCCTTCCTCCGGACGGCTCCACCAACGCCGACGACGGCGAAGAGGAGTGGCCGCACAGGGCCAAGCCCCTGGCGAGATCGTAAGTGTCCGGATACCAGAGTGATTCATAGTATTCCTCCATTGCACAGCTTTTCCTTATGTCGAACATGTTTATGCAGTCCACCCAAAGACCGGCTCGACGTGTCGTCGAGCGGTTCCCTGGATTCGTCGGATGTGAATTCGCTTCCGACGGCTACCTCCCCCACCCTACGGATGACGCCGAGGTGCTGTCCCAACAGGTTCCAAGCCAGGAGGAGGTGGTCCTGGAGGCGCCGCAAGGCGACCTCCCGGACTCCAGGCGCAAAGGGGATAAAACCCCCAAGGGCTCTGAGTCCGGCCTTGAGCCGGACACCGCGCCGGAACCTTCAATGGCTCCGGACTCCAGTAGGCAGCCTCCTTACAAGAGGAGCGAGCCTACCGAGCCGGCGACCTCCGTCCAACCGGAGGCACTGGATAATTTGCTGGAGACGCTTAACGGCGCCTCCATCGACGAGGATCATCGCACTATTATGAGTGCGGTGATCCAGAAGGTTCAGTCCGCCAAGAGCGGACTGACTGAAGCCTATGCCAGCCTTCTAATAGGCTTTGAGGTAAGTAAAGAATATGTAAAAATATTACCGCATAGACAGTAGCCCCTGATGCTCTGTTCGGCATTCGGAGAGAAAAGCCGAATAGAGGATCTAATAACATTCGCAGGAGTCTAACATAATCAAGTCAATATGCGTATGCAGGCTTCGCTGCTGGCCTCCGCCGCACTGACTGCGGAGGTGGATACGCTGAAGCAAAACCTTGCACGGTCCAAGAACGAGCTCGGCCATGCCAAGAGGAAACTCGAGGAGAAGGAAGGTAAGTAATACCTTGCGCAAGTATATAGAGAAGATGTGGTTGCAAAAAATGACAGGATCAATGTGCTATTATAGGGGCCACGACCGAGGTGGCAATCCTTAAGCAAGTGCTGTCCGAGATCGAAAACAGAGCGGCCGCGGAGCGCACGGAGAGAGGGAAGCAGGAGGCACGGGTGGAGGAGGTACAGAAAGAGCTCCAGGCTCTCGTGAAAAAACACGAGAGTTTGGAGCTTAACTCAAAGACGCAAGCGTCCGAGCTTGCGGCAGCCCTTAAAAGCGCGAAGTCTGCCAAGGCCGAAGCCCAGAAAGCCCTCAAAGAAATTGAAGCGATGAAGAAGATAGCGGCAGGTAAGGCATTCATTATTCAAAGCAAGCACGTGAAAGTGAATTACTTGTTACTTACCCGAGTCCGGAGCTCTCCAGGAGCATTCGCAGATTTGCCCCGCAGTGTGTCGGATGCCGCCGCCTACTACCGAGCCGAAGAGGGGAGCTCGACGGAGAAGGTGTTCTGGTCTTAGTATGCTGAGGCCGGACACCTGGTGCCTTTGAGCGACCAGCTGAAGCAAATGGTCGAGCTCCACAAGGTTGCCGAACAGGCCATAAAGGGCCTCATAGTTCGGCTGTGGCCTCGAGAGGCTCTGCCTGGGAGCCACTTCGGGCTGGTGAGGCGGCTGGTGGATGCCTGTCCACAGCTTGAAGTGATCAAGCCCTCCGTCTGCATCGAAGGTGCCCGTAGGGTGCTTGCCCGTGCTAAAGTGCACTGGGGCAAGATGGATGCGGAGAAGCTGGTGAAGGACGGGCCGCCGCCGGGCAAGGACCATCGCGTCCCGGAAGCGTATTATGAGGGCGTCCTGAGGGGTGCCCGCCTTATAGCGGATGAATGCTCCAAAGATGGAATTTTTGAGTAAACTCGCATTTGTGATCATGTACGTTGAAAACTTGTGCATATGCTCTAAGCAACGCTTTTGAATTTAAAATATTACCTTCTGTGCGGTCGTTTATCAAATTTGAGAGATGGCGAGTCGTCGGCTTCTGCCCCCATGCCACGAGTGCTGGGGTGTTCGGGATAAACATGAGCGCTCTTTTTCCCATTCTTGGGTCCTTCGAGGGAGGCGCTCAACACAACAAACAAGGCAATCGGACTATAATGCTTGAACACTCTCACTTAGCCATAGAATTCTATAATTTTAAATTTCGGCGAAGCCCCTAGTGTTCGGAAGACCGAGTTCGAGGCGCTATCCACACCTAGGCCGGACAAAGCCGACTCCTCGCTCTAAGCGGCATAAGTCTTTAGGGACTCGAAAACCTCTCGAACAGCGACCAGCTCTCACCTTATCATGACGGTCAGTTTTAGCTTTCTCTACTGAGGTGCTTAGCCCAGCTCAACTGGGGCACAATCGCGGTAGTTCTCCTAGTTCTACCTTAGCCGATATAACGGAACGTAAGGTAGCAAAACATAGGAGCCGGGCAAACCCAACATTTGACCCAAGACATGATTCGGAGCCGATGCATATAATGCTATAAGTTCGGGGTGCCGCACTTGTGAAAGTGTTCGGACTTCTCACGCCGTATTGTGGGGTACTTGAGCCCTTGGCGTATTGGCCGTACCAAAGTGTATGGGTGCAACATGTCATTAATGAACATATATTCGTAAAAAAGGTAATGCAATAATAGACGGATGTTATGCATTGTTTATTTTAAAAAAAGCTGCGATCAAAGCAGAACGATATAAATAGTGCAATTAGCAAAAGATGGGACTATTTAACATGTCCTTTCCAGGGGCGAGCTATGGAATGGTATGTAAAACAGGTATACTGCTCGTTATAGAGACCACCTTAGAGCTCCATAGTGCGGCGTAGCTTTCTGCTTCCCTGGCTGTTTCGTTTGTGCGGCGATTGTACTGCCGGACAGGCCTTCCGAAGAATGGAGTCCTGAAAATAATAGAAAATTAAGAAATCGGCAGCCCCTAGTGTGGTTTAAGCTGTGTTTCAGGTGTGCCGCGATGGTGCCCCTCCCCCTGTACCCATGGTATTTCCAGAGCGTAGTTGTGTATGCGCAACACTGGTTTCGCAAGTTCGCGAGGGCTGGGGTTGGGGCCGCATTGTTACGCTTGCTCGGAACGTGCCAGGCGGTCTTGTTGTAGGTTACTCCGGGCACGCTTGACGGTGTCCAGACGTTTAGTGGCCGGACTGGAGAATTTCCTTGAGAGGCTGCTTTGTACTTCTGCTGCGATAGCCGCCGTATGCTCCTCCGTTCGGAGAGAGCGTTCGGTGTTTCCATTGACCGTGATTACTCCTCGAGGGCCTGGCATCTTGAGATTGCACTACTAGGAAAAGGTATGCGTAGTGCGGCACCGATTGAACTTGGCAAATGCGGTTCGCCCGAGCAGTGCGTGATAGCCACTGCGGAACGGGACTATGTCGAAGATTAACTCCTCGCTTCGGAAATTATCCGGAGATCCGAAGACCACTTCAAGTGTAACTGAGCCTGTACAGTTGGCTTCTACACCTGGTATGATGCCTTTAAAGGTTGTTCTGGTGGGTTTAATCCTCGAGGGATCGATGCCCATTTTCTGCACTGTATCATGATAAAGCAGGTTCAGGCTGCTACCACCGTCCATAAGGACTCTAGTGAGGTGAACTCCGTCAATAGTTGGGTCTAGAACCAATGCGGCGAATTCGCCATGACAGATGCTAGTGGGGTGGTCCCTTCGATCAAAAGTGATCGGGCAGGAAGACCATGGGTTGAACTTTGGGGCGACTGGCTCCATCGCGTATACGTCACTTAGCACACGCTTCCGCTCCCTCTTGGGGACTTGGGTTGCGTATATCATGTTCACCGTCCGCACTTGTGGGGGAAAACCTTTTTGTCCACTGTTTTTCGGCGCCCGGGGCTCCTCCTCGTCATCGCTATGCAGCCCCTTGTCTCTGCTTTCGGCATTTAACTTGCCTGCCTGCTTGAACACCCAACAATCCCTGTTGGTGTGATTCCCGGCTTTTCGGGGGTGCCATGTATCTGGCATGAGCGGTCGAGTATTCGGTCCAAACTGGACGGGCCCGGAGTATTTCTTTTGAATGGCTTTTTCCGCTGACCGGGTTTAGAGCCTCTGAATCCGGCATTAACTGTCGTATCCTCAGCATTGTCGCCGTTAATGCGGCGCTTTTGCTTGTTGCGACGCGACCTGCCACTGCTGTCCTTGGTATCCGAATTACCAGGGCTCTTGGTCATGTTATTGCTGCAAGCTAGCCAGCTGTCTTCTCCCCGCGCAAAAGCGGGTCATAAGTGTCGTGAGGGCTGCCATAGATTTCGGCTTTTCCTGTCCTAGGTGCCGTGCAAGCCACTCGTCGCGGATGTTATGCTTGAAGGCTGCTAGGGCCTCTGCATCCGGACAGTCGACGATTTGATTTTTCTTGGTTAGGAACCGTGTCCAGAATTGTCTGGCCGATTCCTCTGGCTGCTGAATTATGTGGCTTAGGTCATCGGCATCTGGTGGTCGCACATAAGTGCCCTGGAAATTGTCGAGGAATGCGGCTTCCAGGTCCTCCCAACAACCAATTGATTCTACTGGCAAGCTGTTAAGCCAATGCCGGGCTGGTCCTTTAAGCTTGAGTGGGAGGTATTTGATGGCGTGTAGGTCATCACCGCGGGCCATGTGGATATGAAGGAGATAGTCCTCGATCCATACCGCAGGATCTGTTGTGCCATCGTATGATTCGATGTTCACGGGTTTGAAACCCTCGGGGATTTGATGATCCATTACTTCATCTATGAAGCATAGTGGGTGTGCGGCACCTCTGTATTGGGCTACATCACGACACAGCTCAAACGAGCTTTGTCTACTATGTTCGGCCCGGCCGGATTTACTGTATCCGGTGTGACGAGTACCGTCTCGTGCCGTGGGGCGCCCACGTGATCCGTAGATCGATCTTGTTTGCCTTGCCTTGTCCTCCAATATATCTCGCAGGTCTGGCGCATTTTCCCATGCCTTGGTGGTTTTTGAGCGGCGCCGGGGTGCGGCTTGAGTGGAGGGCCGAGAGGCCTCTCTGTCGCGGCCATGGGGTGGCCGGTCGGCCGCATCATGCGTTGGTGATGTAGGTTTAAGTGCTTCCTCCTCTAATTGGGGTAGCAACCTACGCTTTGGGCAGCTCTTGGAGGGGCGTTCGAGTTCATACTCTTCGGCCGCAAGGACTTCAGTCCATCTGTCGGCTAGCAAATCTTGATGAGCTCTAAGCTATTGCTGTTTTTTCTTGAGGCTTCTCACCATGGCCATAAGCCTGTGTTTGAAATGCTCTTGTTCGACGGGGTCCTCCGGCACGACAAATTCGTCGTCGTCGTGGCTTGCCTCGTCTTCGGAGGGAGGCATATAATTATTGTCCTCGACCTCTCTGTCTGCCGCTCTCTCATGAGGGCTGGCTTCTCTATCCTCCTGTGCTGAATCTTGCTGGAGGTGGTTGTCTTCGGCACTGTCCGGGGTGTTATTATCCCCCGTGCCGGAATCACCATTTTTGTTTTGGCGGGATTTAGAGCGGCGCCGCTGACGCCGGCGCTTAGGCTGCTTCTTGGAGGGGTCATCCTCCGCTGTTCCATTGCCATTGCCTTCTTTTGGGGTGTCCACCATGTATATATCATACGACGAGGTGGCTTTCCAGTGCCCTATAGGTGCTGGTTCTTGATCGTCTCCTGCATCGATGTCCATACCGTCGATGTCTTTGGAGTCGAAGTCGAGCATGTCGGTTAAATCATCGACAGTGGCTATGAAGTGGGTGGTGGGTGGGATTTGAATTTCTTCATCATCTGCTTCCCAACCTTGCTAACCATAGTCCGGCCAGGGCTCTCCTGACAAAGAGAGAGACTTTAGTGAATTCAGAACATCACCGAAGGGCGAGTGCTGAAAGATGTCCGCGGCGGTGAACTCCATGATCGGCGCCCAATCGGGTTCGATCGGTCGGGGCGCGGAGGGCTCGGAGTTTGGAGAGGAGTCCGGCTCCTTGGAGTCACGGGCTTCGCAGAGAATAGGGCTGGTGTTCGGCTCGATCGCCGTAGAGATTGCAGCCCCCGAGGCGGTGTCTAACCACCCATCCTCGGTTGGTGTGATCGACTCCGAGCTAGGGGTCGGAGCAGACACAGGTGCGGCCTCCAGGGCACTGTTCGGCGGCAGAGCTAAATCATGCCCATCGTGACAGTGCGGCACACTCGGCTGTGGCTCGAATCCGTTGAAGATCAAGTCTCCGCGGATGTCGGCCGTGTAGTTCAAACTTCCAAATCTGACCTGATGGCCAGGGGCGTAGCTTTCGATCTGCTCCAGATGACCAAGCGAGTTGGCCCGTAGTCCAAAGCCGCCGAATACGAAGATCTGTCCGGGGAGAAAAGTCCCACCCTAGATTGCATCGCTGTTGATGATCGGAGAAGCCATCGGGCCTAAAAGTGACGACATAGAGGAACTCTCAATGAAAGCACCAATGTCGGTGTCAAAACCGGCGGATCTCGGGTAGGGGGTCCTGAACTGTGCGTCTAGGTCGGATGGTAACAGGAGGCAGGGGACACGATGTTTTACCCAGGTTCGGGCCCTCTTGATGGAGGTAAAACCCTACGTCCTGCTTGCTTAATATTGATGATATGGGTAGTACAAGAGTAGATCTACCACGAGATCAGAGAGGCTAAACCCTAAAAGCTAGCCTATGGTATGATTGTTGTTCATCCTACGGACTAAAACTCTCTGGTTTATATAGACATCGGAGAGGGCTAGGGTTACACAGAGTCAGTTACAATGGTAGGAGATCTACATATCCGTATCGCCAAGCTTGCCTTCCACACCAAGGAAAGTCCCTTCCGGACACGGGACGAAGTCTTCAATCTTGTATCTTCATAGTCCAGGAGTCCGGCCGAAGGTATAGTCCGGCTATCCGGACACCCCCTAATCCAGGACTCCCTCAGAGACCATCTTCATCCTACGCCTCCTATGGATTGATAAACCTTAGGTCATCCACTTGAGGGAAATTTGCTACTGTCCTACAAACCTCTGCACTTGGAGGCCCAACAACGTCTACAAGAAGAAGGTTGTGTAGTAGACATCGGTGCGCCGCTCAGTCACTGACGTCACGAAGGCTTCGGCTGATACCACGACGTCGAGTGCCCATAACTGTCCCCGCGTAGTTGGTTAGTGCATATAGGCCAGTAGCCAGACTCAGATCAAATACCCAGATCTCGTTAAGTGTGTTATTTTGAAGTAATCGCGAACGCTGACCAGAGCCAAGCCCACCTTTCACCTAGGTGGTCTCCGCCTACCCTGTCGCTCTGCCTCAAAGTAACAGTCGGTGGCCGTCGGGAACCTAGGCCCACCACTACCTGGGTGGAACCACCTGCCCCTTCAACCCCCAACATCGGAATCACTTGCGGGTACCTGATACGTCTCCGTCGTATCTACTTTTCCAAACACTTTTGCCCTTGTTTTGGACTCTAACTTGTATGATTTTAATGTAACTAACGGGGACTAACGGTGTTTTCAGCAGAATTACCATGGTGTTGTTTTATGTGCAGAAAACAAATATTCTCGGAATGACCTGAAACTTCACGGAACATCTTAGAAAAAACAATAAAAAATCCTCGCCAAAGATGAAGACCAGGGGCCCACACCCTTCTCACGAGGGTGGGGGGCGCCCCCCCTAGGGCGCGCCCCCTACCTCATGGGCCCCCTGGAAACCCTCCGACACCAACTCCAACTCTATATATTTGCTTTCGGAGAGAAAAAAATAAGAGAGAAGAAATCATCGCGTTTTACGATACAGAGCCGCCGCCAAGCCCTAAAACCTCTCGGGAGGGCTGATCTAGAGTCCGTTCGGGGCTCCGGAGAGGGGGATCCGTCGCCGTCGTCATCATCAACCATCCTCCATCACCAATTTCATGATGCTCACCGCCGTGCATGAGTAATTCCATCGTAGGCTTGCTGGACGATGATGGGTTGGATGAGATTTATCATGTAATCGAGTTAGTTTTGTTAGGGTTTGATCCCTATTATCCATTATCTTCTGAGATTGATGTTGCTATGACTTTGCTATGCTTAATGCTTGTCACTAGGGCCCGAGTGCCATGATTTCAGATCTGAACCTATTATGTTTTCATGAATATATGTGAGTTCTTGATCCTATCTTGCAAGTCTATAGTCACCTACTATGTGTTATGATCCGGCAACCCCGAAGTGACAATAATCGGGACCACTCCCGGTGATGACCATAGTTTGAGGAGTTCATGTATTCACTATGTGCTAATGCTTTGTTCCGGTTCTCTATTAAAAGGAGGCCTTAATATCCCTTAGTTTCCAATAGGACCCCGCTGCCACGGGAGGGTAGGACAAAAGATGTCATGCAAGTTCTTTTCCATAAGCACGTATGACTATATACGGAATACATGCCTACATTACATTGATGAATTGGAGCTAGTTCTGTCACCCTATTATATGACTGTTACATGATGAACCGCATCCGGCATAATTATCCATCACTGATCCAGTGCCTACGAGTTTTCCATATACTGGTTCTCGCTTATTTACTTTCCCGCTGCTACTATTACAATCACTACAAATACCAAAAACATTACTTTTGCTGTCTTTACTTTTGTTGCTGCTACCACCACTATCATATTACTTTGCTACTAAACACTTTGCTACAGATACTAAGTTTCCAGGTGTGGTTGAATTGACAACTCAGCTGCTAATACTTGAGAATATTCTTTGGCTCCCCTTGTGTCGAATCAATAAATTTGGGTTGAATACTCTACCCTCGAAAGATGTTGCGATCCCCTATACTTTTGGGTTATCAAGACTAATTTCTGGCGCCGTTGCCGGGGAGCATAGCTCTATTCTTTGAGTCACTTGGGATTTATATCTGCTGGACACTATGAAGAACTTGAGAGATCCAAAAACCAAGATCTATCCCTCAACTACGAGGGGAGGTAAGGAACTGCCATCAAGCTCTGCACTTGATTCACCTTCTGTTATGAGTAAGTTAGCGACACCTACACCTGCTTCTGCTATTCGTTATGATATGTCGCATGTTATTGATGATGCCACTTCTGCTATGCATGATACTTATGATGAAACTGCTTCTATGCCTGATACTACTGTGCCCCTTAGTGAATTTCTTGATGAACAAATTGCTAGGGCTAGAGAAAAAGAAATTATTGAATCTGAATACGATGATGATAGTGATGATGAAAATATGCATGTTATTCCTGAGGGTTATCTTTTTGATATGGAATCTTTTGCCACTATTTTAGCTTGCAAGGATAGATATGAGCTTAAGAGGTTATTAATTAAATGGAACAAAGAATCACTTAGATATAAAATGAGGCCCGACCCTGCTTTTGCTACTTCACCTATATGAGTCCCTGATAAGGATTATGAATTCTCTGTTGATCCTGATATAATTACTCTGGTTGAATCTGATCCGTTTTATGGCTATGAATCTAAAACTGTTGTGGCACATCTTTCTAAGTTAAATGATATAGCTGCCCTGTTCACTAATGATGAGAGATCGCATTACTTCTATATACTCAAAATATTTCCGTTCTCATTAAAGGGTGATGCTAAGATATGGTTTAATTCTCTTGATCCTGGTTGTGTGCGTAGTCCCCAGGATATGATGTATTACTTCTATGCTAAATATTTCCCTGCTCATAAGAAACAAGCTGCTTTGAGGGAAATATACAACTTCGTGCAAATTGAAGAAGAGAGTCTCCCACAAGCTTGGGGGAGGCTTCTCAAGTTACTTAATGCTTTGCCTGATCATCCTCTTAAGAAACCTGAAATACTTGATATCTTTTATAATGGACTAACCGATGCTTCCAGAGATTACCTGGATAGTTGTGTTGGTTCTCTTTTCAGGGAAAGAACACCGGATGAAGCTGAAATCTTATTGAATAATATGTTGACAAATGAAAATAATTAAGCACCTCCTGAGCCAGCTCCTGAGCCAACTCCTGCTCCAATTACTGAGTCTATTCCTAAACCAACTCTAAAGAAGAGAGGTGTTCTATTTCTCAGTCCCGAAGATATGCAAGTGGCAAAGAAATCTATGAAAGAAAAAGGTATTAAAGCTGAAGACGTTAAGAATTTACCTCCTATTGAAGAAATACATGGTCACAATATACCGCCTGTTGAAGAAACATATGATCTTAATTATTTATTTACTGAAGAACCTCCTGATCTCGATATCCCGACACAGGTAGTAAAGGTAAATTCTCTCTATAGATTTGATGAAGGTGATATCCCTCACTATAAGCCTGCTAGGCAATGCTTTGATGAGTTTGATAATTTTATTGTCAAACAAGAAAATTTCAATGCTTATTTTGGTAGACAATTGAAATATGATTCTGATATGCTTAAATACTTGGGTGATTGTATGGCTAATATTAAAGGTGAACTTAAACTTGTTAGCAAACATGCTTCTATGGTTACCACTCAAGTAGAACAAGTACTTAAGGCTCAAAAAGAAGTGCTTGATTAAATGAATAGTAAGAAAAATGATTATGCTGTTAGAGTGGCTACTAGAATGGGTAGAATGACTCAGGAACCTTTGTATCCTGAAGGCCACCCTAAGAGAATCGAGCAAGATTATCAAAGAAATAATATTGATGTCCTAGTTCATCTAAAAAGAAGAAGAAGAAAAATGATAGAACTGTGCAAACTTCCAGTGAACCTATTGCTGAACCACCTGATAATCCAAATGATATTTCTATGTCTGATGCTGAAACACAATCTGGTAATGAACATGAATGTAGTAAAAATATTAATGATGATGCTCAACCTAGTAATGATAATGATGTAGAAATTGAACCTGATGTTGATCTTGATAACCCACAATCAAAGAATCAACGTTATGATAAAAGAGACTTTGTTGCTAGGAAACATGGTAAAGAAAGGGAACCTTGGGTTCAGAAACCTATGCCCTTTCCTTCGAAACCATCCAAGAAAAAGGATGACGAGGATTTTGAGCGCTTTGCTGAAATGTTTAGGCCTATCTTTTTGCGTATGAGATTAACTGATGTCCTCAAAACAAATCCTTATGCTAAATATATGAAGGATATCATTACTAATAAAAGAAAGATACCGGAAGCTGAGATTTACACCATGCTTGCTAATTATACTTTTAAGGGTGGAATACCAAAGAAACTTGGAGACCCCGGAGTACCTACTATACCTTGCTCCATTAAAAGAAATTATATTAAAACTGCTTTATGTGATCTTGGAGCCGGTGTTAGTGTTATGCCTCTCTCTTTATATCGTAGACTTGACTTGAATAAGCTGACACCTACTGAAATATCTTTGCAAATGGCTGATAAATCAACTGCTATACCTGTCGGTATTTGTGAGGATGTGCCTGTTGTGGTTGCAAACGTTACTATTTTAACCGACTTTGTTATACTTGATATTCCCGAGGATGATAGTGTGTCTATTATTCTTGGAAGAACTTTTCTTAAAACTGCAGGGGCTGTTATTGATTGCAACAAAGGCAATGTCACTTCTCATGTTAATGGTAATGAGCATACGGTACACTTTCCGAGGAAACAACCTCAAGTTCACAGTATCAACTCTATTGGAAAAATTGCATCGATTATATTTGGAGGTTTTGAATTCCCTCTTCCTACTGTTAAAAAGAAATATGATATTCTTATTATTGGGGATGTGCATATCCCCGTTGAGGTAACTTAGTGTTATTCGAAATTTCGCCGGTTTCATGATTATCGGAATGAGTTTGTTAACAAGACTTGATCAACCTTGTTAGTGGATTCTTTTTGATGAGCATGAGATGGATGAAACTAGAAGCACAACCTTCTGTACCCTCTTTATACTTTCTGTTATTTATATTAAATAAAGTAAAAATAGTATTTTTCTGTCTGTTTCCTGACTTATCCGTGCAACATAAAAATATCCTGAAAATATAAGTCCTCAGAATGACATGCCAATTTAATATGATTTTTTCGGGAATATTTGAGGATTTACTATGCAAAAATTACCGCGGGAGGAGCTGCCACCTGGCCACTAGGGTGGTGGGTGCCCCCCCCCCTATAGGACGCGCCCCCTGCCTCGTGGGCCCATGGTGGCCCTCCTCCACTTATCCCAGCACCCATCTTCTTCCTCTCTCACACAAACCCGAAAAACCAACTCAAGCACGAGTTCCAGCCACTTTTGCTGTGATTTTCGATCTCCTTGCTCAAATCACCTCTCGCAAAGCTGCTTGGGGAGATTGTTCCTTGGTATGTGACTCCTCCATTGGCCCAATTAGTTTTTGTTCTAGTGCTTTATTCTTTGCAAATTTGTGCTGCATAGGTGACCATGTTCTTGAGCTTGCATGTCAAATTTATATGGTTCAAGTAGTTCTAATGCTTGATATAGGCTCTAGGCACTTGTAGGAGTAGTTGCTATCAATATTATTGAGTTTGGTTTACTTTTATTTGAAGTTACTAAAAATTTCAGATTATTTCAGAAAAATAATGAGGAGATTTTTGAGGGGCTCATCGAGCCAAAGCTCAAAGGAAAAGGCACCGAAGCCTAAGTATAATTTGCCGCGCACCGCGGAGATTCGGGCGTGTGAATGGCCTTCTGAAGATTTCTTGAGAGCAGCCGGTATCTATGAAGATTTTCATGAATTGGCTCACAATGCAGGCCTCACCGCTTTCCTCCACGACCAATGCGATCAGTATCTCTTAATCACAAATACTTTTGTGCAAAACTTCCATTTTCATTCTAGGAACTCACCACCTACGGTGGAGTTTCATTTATATGATGAGCATAAGGAGATGTCACTTTATGATTTCTGTCGGATTTGTTTAATCCCTTTTGAAGGCAAGACAGAAGAACCACATCATGATGATGTGGCTGGGTTTATTGATACTATCACTGTAGGAGAAACTAGAAAGGTTTCCGATGCACGAATCACTAGCATACATTTTCCTGTTTTACGCTACTTTGCACTATTTGCTAGTCGTTGTTTAATTGGACACGGAAACAGTGGAAACCTTAGTATACCTGATATAATTATTCTGCACCACGGTTTATACAGTGATAACACTTTTAGTATGGGCGGTATTATTGCTAGACGGTTAAGTATGAACCGTACTAAGGGTCCCATCTTTGGAGGCGTCTATGCCACACGCCTAGCTGCACATTTTAACATACCTATTAGGCATGCTGAGAAGGAAGAAAAGGTGCTGCCCCGTGTTTATCTAGATCATAAAAGTATGGTGGCACATGATTTTATTGTTAAGAATAGGGCAAGAGAGCTTAAATATCAATTGTTCTTTAACAAACATCATCCTGAGACTATTATCCTGCCTGCTCCTTCTTTGTTTAATTTTGTAGGACCCTACCTCGTTACGTGGGCTGTCGTCCAAGATTACAAGAATCATGCACCAGCCCTGGAACAGGAACCACAAGTTGAGCCTCCACGACAATCTGTTTATTCCCAGAGATGACTGTCAGCCAGTGGCAGTCAAAGTCTTCTTCTTCATCATAGTATGATCCCAACTATTCTTCCTCATCACAGTACGACCCCAACAACTATTATTATGGATATCCGCCAGGCCAGCCGTGGCCATAGACCAACTTAGGCCAAAAGCCTAAGCTTGGGGGAGTACGTATTTCTCACCGACATTACATTTATGTTCACATACACTCATTGCTAGATGTCGGTGCTCATACTTTTTCACTGTAATATCCATGCTAGTTTATTTTCTTTTTCCTGCTTTCTTTTTGTGTGTTTGTTAAACCTTAAGAAAAACCAAAAAAATTAGTAGTAGTTTATTTTTCTGCTGTAGTAGTAATAATTAAAAAGAAAACCCAAAAATATTTCCCGTTCTTCGTTTGCTTGTTGGGAGTTTTCCCGTGTAAATAGTTTTATTTCTTTTCTTTTCTTTGGGGGTCCGTAGGAGAAGACCATAATTAAATTGTTGAAGTGGCTCTTATATGCATTATTGTTGATTTAACCAAGAGCCCATATTGCCTTGTCTTCTCATGTTTATTGAATGCTCGCAGGTTCCAGCTTAGTCCAATGCACGTGCACTCTTATTATTATTCACACCGTTCGGTCATGCAAGTGAAAGGAAATTATGAGATGAGAAAAGCTGGTATGAACTCGACCTCTTTTGTTTTTGTAAATATGATGAGTCCCCCGTTCTTGATTCGGCTTATTATGAATAAACATGTTTGCAATGACAATTAGAGATCATAGTTGCTTGTGCCATGCTTGATTAGCTATGAGTTATAATTATTTACCTTGTGTGCCAACATGCTATTGAGATGGTTATGATGTGGTATGATGGGGTGGTATCCTCCTTTGAATGATTTAAGTGACTTGACTTGGCACATGTTCACGCATCTAGTTGAAACAAATCAACATAGCCTTCACGATATTTATGTTCATGGTGGATTATATCCTACTCATGCTTGCATCCAATGTTTATTAATTTTAATGCATGTACATGGCTATTGTCGCCCTCTAGTTGGTTGCTTCCCAGTCTTTTGCTAGCCTTCACTTGTACTAAGCGGGAATACTGCTTGTGCATCCAATCCCTTAAACCCCAAAGTTATTCCAGATGAGTCCACTATACCTTCCTATATGCGGTATCTACCTGCCGTTCCAAGTAAATTTGTATGTGCCAAACTCTAAACCTTCAAATAAACATTTTGTTTTGTATGCTCGAATAGCTCATGTATCAACCAAGGTTGTCCTTATCTTCCGTGTTAGGCGGGTTATTCTCAAGAGGAGTGGACTCCGCTCCTCACTCACGAGAAAATGGCTGGTCACCGGGATGCCGAGTCCCATGCTTTATGCAAACTAAATCAAAATTAATTGCAAACAAAACTCCCCCTAGGACCTGATGTATGTTGGAGGCACTCGTTGTTTCGAGCAAGCCATGGATTGATGTTTGTTGGTGGAGGGGGAGTATAAACTTTACCATTCTGTTCGGGAACCGCCTATAATGTGTTTAGCATGGAAGATGTCGCCATCTCTTAGTTGTTACGTTGACAATGAAAGTATACCGGTCAAAATACAATTTATCTCTATTTCAAAACGGAGCTCTGGCACCTCTACAAATCCTTGCTTCCCTCTGCGAAGGGACTATCCATTTACTTTTATGTTGAGTCATCACCCTCTTATTAAAAAGCACTAGCTGGAGAGCACAGCTGTCATTTGCATTCATCACTATTAATTTATATTGGGTATGACTATGATTGGATCTCTTTTAACATGAATTACAATGTCTAGTCAGTCCTTGGTCTTTAAAGGTGCTCTGCATTTATGTTTTGCGGTCTCAGAAAGAGCTAGCGAGACACCATCTTGTTATATCATATTATGATTGTTTTGAGAAAGTGTTGTCATCCGAGATTTATTATTATGGCTTGCTAAGCCATAGGGAAAGTCTATAATGAATTTGGAAAACTCATCTCACTCTAAAAGTTTTTCTTTCTTTCTTTCAGTTTGTCAACTGAATTTCTTGAGGACAAGCAAGGGTTTAAGCTTGGGGGAGTTGATACGTCTCCGTCGTATCTACTTTTCTAAACACTTTTTCCCTTGTTTTGGACTCTAACTTGTATGATTTGAATGGAACTAACCCAGACTAACGCTGTTTTCAGCAAAATTACCATGGTTTTGTTTTATGTACAGAAAACAAATATTCTCGGAATGACCTGAAACTTCACGGAACATCTTAGAAAAAACAATAAAAAGTCCTCGCCAAAGATGAAGACCAGGGGGCCCACACCCTTCTCACGAGGGTGGGGGCCCCCCCCTAGGGCGTGCCCCCCTAACTCGTGGGCCCCCTGGAAACCCTCCGATGCCAACTCCAACTCTATATATTTGCTTTCGGAGAGAAAAAATAAGAGAGAAGAAATCATCGCGTATTACGATACGGAGCCGCCGCCAAGCCCTAAAACCTCTCGGGAGGGCTGATCTGGAGTCCGTTCGGGGCTCCGGAGAGGGGGATTCATCACCGTCGTCATCATCAACCATCCTCCATCACCAATTTCATGATGCTCACCGCCGTGCGTGAGTAATTCCATCATAGGCTTGCTAGACGGTCATGGGTTGGATGAGATTTATCATGTAATCGAGTTAGTTTTGTTAGGGTTTGATCCCTATTATCCATTATCTTCTGAGATTGATGTTGCTATGACTTTGCTATGCTTAATGCTTGTCATTAGGGCCCGAGTGCCATGATTTTAGATCTAAACCTATTATGTTTTCATGAATATATGTGAGTTCTTGATCCTATCTTGCAAGTTTATAGTCACCTACTATGTGTTATGATTCGGCAACCCCGAAGTGACAATAATCGGGACCACTCCCGGTGATGACCATAGTTTGAGGAGTTCATGTATTCACTATGTGCTAATGCTTTGTTCCGGTTCTCTATTAAAAGGAGGCCTTAATATCCCTTAGTTTCCAATAGGACCCCGCTGCCACGGGAGGGTAGGACAAAAGATGGCATGCAAGTTCTTTTCCATAAGCACGTATGACTATATACGGAATACATGCCCACATTACATTGATGAATTGGAGCTAGTTCTGTGTCACCCTATGTTATGACTGTTACATGATGAACCGCATCCGGCATAATTATCCATCACTGATCCGGTGCCTACGAGTTTTCCATATACCGGTTCTCGCTTATTTACTTTCCCGCTGCTACTGTTACAATCACTACAAAATACCAAAAACATTACTTTTGCTATCTTTACTTTTGTTGCTGCTACCACCACTATCATATTAGTTTGCTACTAAACACTTTTCTGCAGATACTAAGTTTCCAAGTGTGGTTGAATTGACAACTCAGCTGCTAATACTTGAGAATATTATTTGGCACCCCTTGTGTCGAATCAATAAATTTGGGCTGAATACTCTACCCTCGAAAGCTGTTGCGATCCCCTATACTTGTGGGTTATCAGTACTCAACGAGCCAACCCGACTTTAGTCACCACCTGTATAGTATGTGAGGGAGTCCTGGATTAGGGGGTCTCCGGACAGCCGGACTATCTCCATCGGCCGGACTGTTAGACTATGAAGATACAAGATTGAAGACTTCGTCTCGTGTCCGGATGGGACTCTACTTGGCGTGGAAGGCAAGCTAGGCAATACGAATATGGATATCTCCTCCTTTGTAACCGACCTTGTGTAACCCTAACCCTCTCCAGTGTCTGTATAAACCGAAGGGTTTTAGTCCGTAGGACAACAATCACAACATACAATCATACCATAGGCTAGCTTCTAGGGTTTAGCCTCTCTGACCTCATGGTAGATCTACTCTTGTACTACCCATATCATCAATATTAATCAAGCAGGACATAGGGTTTTACCTCCATCAAGAGGGCCCGAACCTGGGTAAAACTTCGTGTCCCCTGCCTCCTGTTACCGTCTGGCCTAGACGCACAGTTCGGGACCCACTACCCGAGATCCGCCGGTTTTGACACCGATGTATGTATATATGTATGTATTTACCCGTGATCAACACCCAACGTGATCACGGCCCGATAGTATAGCATGGCAGAATGGCAAGAATGTAGGTCCACTGATGATAATCTAGCATCCTATACTAAGCATTTAGGATTGCAGGTAAAGTATCAACAGTTGTAGCAACAATGATAGGCTATGCATCAGAATAGGATTAACGGAAAGCCGTAACATGCTACACTACTCTAATGCAAGCAGTATAGAGGAGAGTAGGTGATATCTGGTGATCAAGGGGGGGGCTTGCCTGGTTGCTCTGGCAAGAAGGAGGGGTCGTCAACACCGTAGTCATACTGGGTAGCAGCGGCATCGGTCTCGGTGTCTAGCGAGAGAAGAGGGGGAAGAAACAATAAATATTAAGCAAACAGATGCATAGCGATGCATGACATGACAAGTAGCGGTGCTAAGGGGTTCCCTAACGCGGTATGAGGTGGTACCGGTGAAGGGGAAAACATCCGGGAAAATATCCCCGGTGTTTCGCGTTTTCGGACAAATGAATCGGAGGGGGAAAGTTGCGTGTTTGCTATGCTAGGGATGTGTGGTGGACGAACGGGTTGCGTATTCGGATTCGTCTCATCGTTCTGAGCAACTTTCATGTAGAAAACATTTTCATCCGAGCTACGGTTAATTTCCTATGCTTTTCTAAAGTTTTAATCATTTCTGGAATTAATATTATTTGGAAATAAAAAATAAAATGCTATGGGTACACAGAGAGTGTACCCAGAGAGGTGCATATGTGACTGACAGCGGGACCAGTTGATTGGGTTACCTGCCCAGTCAGCAGAGGCTGACTGGTGGGCCAGTCAAAGTCAACAGCCCAGTCAGCGTTGGCCGTTGACCTGGTCAACCTCACAAGTGGGTCCCACATGTCATAGGTCGGACATTTAATTAACTGCTAACAGTTGATTAGCAGGTTAATTGAGTTTAATTAACCTAAATTAATTAAGTTAATTAATTAATTTATAATTTATTTACATATTTATATTTTTATAAATTCTTTTTTCGTTCTGGGGCTGGGCCCACTTGTCATAGGCACAGTGGCCTTAATGGGCATTCGGGCAGGCGGGTGCGGGCGAAGCCGCAGCCCAGCCCGGTAACGAGGCGAGGCCCGAACAGGGCCGGAGCGGGCGCGTGGGCGCCGGCGCTCAACGCGGCCAATGGGCACGAGGGCCACGGCCACGGCGAGGCCGCCGGCAGGGGCTAGCGGGGAGGGGAGGCAGCTGAGCTAGGGAGCGGCCGGGGGCGGAGCCGCCACAGTCGGGTGCCCGCGAGCGGCAAGAGCGGCGGCCAGGGAGCGGCAGAGGCGGGGCAAGGGCACGGCCGGGCGGAGCGGGCACGGTCTGGTGCGGCGCTGGTGGCAGTAGGCGCGTGCGGGGGCACCAGCGGTGGGTAGCATCTGCTGCAGTGAGCAGGCGGCAGCGTCAGCAGAAGTAGCAGCGCAGGCAAAGGAGCGAGTGGGGCATGCGCGGGCGCGACGCGGAGGGGAGCGCGCGGGCTTGCAAGGGGGAGGCCGGGGCGTGGGCTGCCGGGACGGGGACGTGGGCGCATTGGAGCGGCAGGGGAAGCAAAGAGCAATGGTGGTCGGGCGGTGCTTGGCCGCGGCGGAGGTAGGCGGAGGCGGCGGGCGAGCAGCGCGGTGGAGGCACGGTGGCGCGGGGATCGCGGCGACCGGACGATAGGGGGGAGAGGAGGGGGGTTCCTCACAGGGGAGCTGCATGGGGTAGGCAATGGGCTTGGTGAGGCGAACAAGGACGGGGCGGTCTGGCGATGCAGCGTCGGGGAGGCGGGGTCGAGGTAGCTTCGGGTGGGGTCCAGCGACGGCGCGGTCGTGGACGGGGCGGCGAGGTGGCAGGGCGTCGCAACGAGGGGGGTTCCGGGGAGGAGGGTGAGGCATCCGGTGAGGGGCGGCACCGGGGTGGGCGCCGGCGTCCGGGCGCTGGGCGGCGCGGTCGCCGGGGTTCCCTGCCCCTCGATCTCGATCGGGGGAGGGGCAGAGGGAGCGAGGGGATCGTGGTGTGGAGAACGTGGGGGGAGTGGGTTCGGTCTAGGTTTCCACCGACAAGGGGATATGGGGGAGTAGGCTGAGCCGACTGGGCCGGCCTGGCTAGCCCAGTGGCCAGCTGGGCCGGTTGGCCCAGTGAGGGGGGCTCCTTTTGTTTATATTTTTTTATTTTATTTGGGGGGGGTTCTTTTCTCTTTCTTTTACTTTATTTCTTTTGTGTTTTCCCTTAGATTTAATTTTATAAAAACTCTTATCACTTAGTACCTAAACTTGTATATTTAATTATACTACTGCTACGATAATCATGGCACATTAAATAAAAGTAGTTTGTATTTGTTTATTAATTTAAAAGTATGCAAATAATAGTTTTACCTTTGCTTTATTTATTATTGTTCAATTAACTACTCCCTCCGTCCCATAATATAAGAACGTTTTTTAAGCTATGTTAACTTAAAAAACGTTCTTATATTATGGGACGGAGGGAGTACTTTATGAAAGTGTGTTTTCTCCACCATAATTTCCTATGAATTAATTGGTTCACTCCGAACATTTTAGTTTTAATATTTGAAAAGTTTTATCGTTGCTTGATTTCAAATTTGAATTCGGATCGGTTTTGAACTAACGCGAGATTAGCAACAGTAATCGAAGTGATGTGGCATCTTTAGCAGAGGTTTGCTATAGCTTAATTATCCGGGCGTCACAATTTTCCTCCACTACAAGACATCTCGTCCCAAGATTTAAGAGGTGGAATAAGGGGGAAAGTTCTGGTTACGAAATTCTAATGGATCTTCTCGGTCTTGGTTTCTCTTCTCGAAGAGGTAGATCCACTACGTTGATGTCTTCATTTCTCTGCTTCAGGTCATCATGATGAAATTGTCGTCCTTCCTTTAGGATCTTCACCATACTTATGAAAGGATAAGAGGGGAAAAGTCTATAAGGACGGATTCTAGCAAGATTGAGCATTTGATGGTTAACTCAAGGGAAGGAGCATAAGTATCTCTCGAATTGAAACTTAAGAAGATATCAAGAGCAAAGTAAGAGGTACCATCAGAAGTTTCAAATGGATAGGCAATCGTTCGATGCCTGAAACAAAGTGTGGAAGGGGTTCAAGCAACGGGAGTAAGTATTGTGTCTGATACCAGAATTGATGATCTCTCGGAAGGTGGCCCGTGAACCACATATGAAGCCAAGCGGGTGGAATAACTTTGGAAACAGGGGTGTATAGGATAGTCAGGTTTTGATCCTGTAGAACTGTGGGTTATGGGCCCACCATGTTGGTTAAAAGTAGGAAGGTCGGTGACATCTTGTCCAGTCATGTAAGCAAGGCATGTCAGAGGATAGTCTGTCGGTTATGTCGGCAACAACATTGGTACCAAGGGCGAGGGACGAAGAGAACCATTTTCCTGCTCGTTGAACGAGGCGGGCCAATAGGCAAGGTTCTCGTCCATCGGCGGTTACCGGAATGTCAACAACAATAGTAACAGGGTCACATAATTGTACACCGAGGTATTTACCTAAGCAGGAGAAAATTACTGCTTAGATCATATTGATCACAAGAAGGTTTAGACAAACCAATGGAAAGGAAAATGTGTTTAAACACATATTTCAAGGGTATATCCTTCCCAAGGACAAGCAGAGTATGATATCCATGACATGATATAATGTAGAAAACTCTTTAGGTAAGGAGAGAGAAATTTCATGACATTGCCCATACATTGGTGTTTGTATAATTGAGCAGGAAACATTTAGCATTGGGCTTCAAATGTTCTTGTTGAAAATCGGAGTACCATAGACACTCTTCGAGATAGCATTGACAAGGTCAACAGGTGAAGATCAAACTTTGGAAACACAAAGGATCCATCAGGAATAACTTGTAGAATAAGTCATACAATTTCCTCATGGAAGAATGGATAACTTTGCTGAAAAGAAATCTATAACAATAGGTTCTCCGGACAGGTATGCTAGGCATGACATCACCATACCGAGTCATATAAAGACCAGTGTCATAACTCTTGGAAATCTGTTCCAACCATCATATCTGACCGAGATTCAGATCTGATTGGTGTTAGGATAACTCAGATTCAGGATGCCTGAGAAGAAAGGTGCAACACAAATTGTCGAGATGACATTGTAAGGTTCTCAGGGAAATAAACTATCGAAGCGAGTTCCAAAACAAGAGTTCATCATTAAACCAGGGAGAGGGTGAGGAGGTGGCTGATGAACTCAGCAAGAATTCATTGGGACTTCCAAAAGATGGATTTCCACAATTATGTGAACAAGGAGATAACATTTGTCGGATCAAATGATATAATGAGGTATGCTCGAGGAAAACACACACTATTAAACATTGGTCGAAAAGCGCACCCGAGATATGGGCTTTGGTAGTACGATCAATGTTAGAACGGTGATTCGATAACCAATGGTCTAAGAATGAAATATCGACCATTAACTTGAAAGCAATAGGTTAATGGAACCAATGGTACGACACAAACTCTGAAGCAAGCTTGCTGTCCAAAGCGAAATGATATGATGAGGAAAGATCGACGTAAGCTCAGCTCATCGTCAAAAGTTGTGCTCCGGGATTAAGAACCAGGTAGTATAGTTAAAATCGGCATGAAAATGATATAACCGAGCAGGCTAGGAATGACTTGAAGGATTATTAAAATCATAAGCAACAAAAATTACTTAGAGTTAATGAATCGGATTACGGACACGATTCACTATCGGTGTCCCTGAGTGTCTAACAACTCAGAACCCGGGGAAAAATTGGAATCGGTGAGAAATAATACTTGAAGAAGAACTCATAAGAAGTAATATGGTTCTATGATTTTATCGAGATACCACGGGGTAATACTCGAAGGTAGAACATAATAGAGGTTGCAGAGGTGTATTGATCTGCAGAAGACAAGTGCTTTAACTAGTCCGAGAATTAAAATCAAGGAGAAAATATGACCGGAACCACGATTGCAAAGGACCAAACATAGATACAGGACGAACTTATAACAATGGGATCATTATCATTTACAAGAAGCTTCGATGATAAGTTCCACATCAGGTCCATGGGCATGAACGCAAAGGCTCAAGGTCGACTCCCACTTCTTCCATGCATAACCTTTCATTTTGCTTCTCGCTTTTGATGAAGCTGTAGTGTAGAAATTTTATCTAGCAAAATACCAGAAGAGTATGACTTGTGAAAACTTTCAAGTTCACACATAATAAGGAAGTCATAGGTTCAACCCGTCAGGGTATCGTGGAAACATATACCACAAGCTTCAATAGTAAATACCACCAGCTCGAAAACAGAGCATGGTTGAGAAAGCAGAGGATACAATTTACCAAAGGCTTTATATATATCCGTGGAAAGGCTCACAAGGTTTCTTGAATATGAAGGACACTGTCGTATAATAATCTAACAAGAGGTCTGGTGGTCTACAACAGAGCTGATGTGAGTATCGGTACTCTATCAAAGGAAGAAGGAATGCATGTGCATCGGATTATAGAAACAACTGACTAACTCAAAGCTCAAATGCAAAGGAATTATGTATTCCAAGACAAGGGATCAGAAGCAATGCTCTGATTAGGGATGGATAAGTTGAATAGCCTTAGGGGTACAATCGATGGCAAAATTTAATTGGTCGAGATCCAGCTCATGTTTAAAATGACGTCTGAGCCAGAAGGACAAAACGAAGGATCTGATTAAGGAATGCGAGCATTCGCAACATATTGATTCAACAGACTCAAATTGTTAATGATTAAGGATGTCAATAAGATTACCGGACTTATGAGGTTAATCATAATGCAAGAAAGCAAGAATTTCAAGAGCAATAGGCTGTTGAGGATTTTCGGGGAACGAATAGTATTTCGAAGACTTTTGTGAAATACATGAGTCAACCGGGGATGAGCGGATACTCGATAAGTGCGAGAAATTATCCGTAAGGGTTTGTCTACGGCAAAGAGCTGCAAAGCGGTGGGCACAAAGGATTCTCGAATTATCGAAGAAATTTTCAGGGTATCAAGTAATAACAAGGGCAACTAGGAACAAAGGTAAGAACGACAAGTGTAAGCAGTTATCCATAAGGATTTATCGGTGGTCGGGAATAGCAAAAGTGGTGGGCACAGGGTCTCGAGAGAATAACAGAGAGTATCTTCGGAATCTTCTGGTGAAGCAGGCCATCATCTGGAATGAAGGGGCTCTTCGGGAGAAAGTATTTACGAGAACCTAGAGTTAGAGTTAGCAAAATCATTTAACCCGAATAGAAGAGAGATCAGAGTCCTAGAGTATAGACTAGGAGTAAAAGATACTAATACCACCCAAATGGCGACATGGGCCCGTAAGACACACAGCCATGTTAGTAAAAAGTTTTGTAATGTCTAGACTCGACTTCGGCCAAGGAGTGTGGAAGGAGGATTCCTACAGGCAGTCGGCTCTGATACCAACTTGTGACGCCCCTGATTCAATCTTACACTAATCATACACACAAACGTGTACGATCAAGATCAGGGACTCACGGGAAGATATCACAACACAACTCTACAAATAAAATAGGCCATACAAGCATCATATTACAAGCCAGGGGCCTCAAGGGCTCGAATACAAGAGCTCGATCATAGACGAGTCAGCGGAAGCAACAATATCTTAGTATAGACATAAGTTAAACAAGTTTGCCTTAAGAAGGCTAGCACAAACTGGGATACAGATCGAAAGAGGCGCAGGCCTCCTGCCTGGGATCCTCCTAATCTACTCCTAGTCGTCGTCAGCGGCCTGCACGTAGTAGTAGGCACCTCCAGTGTACTAGGAGTCATCGTCGACGGTGTCGTCTGGCTCCAGGACTCCATCGTCTGGTCGCAGCAAATGGGTATAGGAAGGGGGAAAAGGGGGAACAAAGCAACCGTGAGTACTCATCCAAAGTACTCGCAAGCAAGGAGCTACACTACATATGTATGCATTGGTATCAAATGGAATAAGGGTATCATATGTGGACTGAACTGCAGAATGCCGGAATAAGAGGGGGATAGCTAGCCCTATCAAAGTCTACGCTTCTGGCCACCTCCATCTTGCAGCATGTAGGAGAGAGCAGAAGGTCAGTTCACCAAGTAGCATCGTGTAGCATAATCCTACCCGGCGATCCTCTCCTCGTCGCCCTGTTAGAGAGCGATCACCGGGTTGTAGCTGGAACTTGGAAGGGTGTGTTTTATTAAGTATCCGGTTCTAGTTGTCATAAGTCCAAGGTACAACTCCAAGTTGTCCTGTTACCGAAGATCACGGCTATTCGAATAGATTAACTTCCCTGCAGGGGTGCACCACATTTCCCAACACGCTCGATCCCCTTTGTCCGGACACACTTTCCTGGGTCATGCCCGGCCTCGGAAGATCAACACGTCGCAGCCCTACCTAGGCACAACAGAGAGGTCAGCACGCCGGTCTAAATCCTATGGCGCAGGGGTCTGGGCCCATCGCCCATTGCACACCTGCACGTTGCGTACGCGGCCGGTGAGCAGACCTAGCCTCCATTATACAAGAGCAGGCGTTCCAGTCCAACCCGGCACATGCCGCTTAGTCGCTGACGTCACGAAGGCTTCGGCTGATACCACAACATCGAGTGCCCATAAATGTCCCCATGTAGTTCGTTAGTGCGTATAGGCCAGTAGCCAGACTCAGATCAAATACCCAGATCTTGTTAAGCGTGTTATTTTGAAGTAACCGCGAACGCCGACCAGGGCCAAGCCCACCTCTCACCTAGGTGGTCTCCGCCTGCCCTGTCGCTCCACCTCAAAGTAACAGTCGGGGGCCGTCGGGAACCTAGGCCCACCACTACCTAGGTGGAACCACCTGCCCCTTCAACCCCCAACATCGGAATCACTTGCGGGTACTCAACGAGCTGACCTGACTTTAGTCACCACCTGTATAGTATGTATATATGTATGTATTTACCCGTGATCAACACCCGACGTGATCACGGCCCGATAGTATAGCATGGCAGACTGACAAGAATGTAGGGCCACTGATGATAATCTAGCATCCTATACTAAGCATTTAGGATTGCAGGTAAGGTATCAACAGTTGTAGCAATAATGATAGGCTATGCATCAGAATAGGATTAACGGAAAGCAGTAACATGCTACACTACTCTAATGCAAGCAGTATAGAGGAGAGTAGGCGATATCTGGTGATCAAGGGGGGGGCTTGCCTGGTTGCTCTGGCAAGAAGGAGGGGTCGTCAACACCGTGGTCATATTGGGTAGCTGCGGCGTCGGTCTCGGTATCTAGCGAGAGAAGAGGGGGGAGAAACAATAAATATTAAGCAAACAGATGCATAGCGATGCATGCCATGACAAGTAGCGGTGCTGGGGGTGCCCTAACGCGGTATGAGGTGGTACCGGTGAAGGGGGGAAACATCCGGGAAAATATCCCCGGTGTTTCGCGTTTTCAGACAGATGAATTGAAGGGGGAAAGTTGCGTGTTTGCTATGCTAGGGATGTGTGGCGACGAACGGGCTGCGTATCCGGATTCGTCTCGTCGTTCTGAGCAACTTTCATGTAGAAAACATTTCCATCCGAACTACAGTTAATTTCCTATGCTTTTATAAAGTTTTAATCATTTCTGGAATTAATATTATTTGGAAATAAAAGAATAAAATGCTATGGGTACACAGAGAGTGTACCCAGAGACGTGCATATGTGGCTGACAGCGGGACCAGTTGACTGGGTCAACTGCCCAGTCAGCAGAGGCTGACTGCTGGGCCAGTCAAAGTCAATAGCCCAGTCAGGGTTGACATTGACCTGGTCAACCTCACAAGTGGGTCCCACATGTCATAGGCCGGACATTTAATTAACCGCTAACAGTTGATTAGCAGGTTAATTAAGTTATTTAATTAATTTATTATTTATTTACATATTTTTTATATAAATTTTTTTTTCGTTCTGGGGCTGGGCCCACTGGTCATAGGCACAGTGGCCTTAATGGGCATTCGGGCAGGCGGGTGCGGGGGAAGCCGCAGCCCTGCCCGGTAACGAGGCGAGGCCCGAACGGGGATGGAGCGGGCGCGTGGGCGCCGGCGCTCGACGCGGCCAGCGGGCGCGAGGGCCACGGCCACGGCGAGGCCGCCGGCAGGGGCTAGCGGGGAGGGGGGGCAGCTGAGCGAGGGAGCGGCCGGGGGCGGAGCCGCCGCGGTCGGGTGCGCGCGCGCGGCAAGAGCGGCGGCCAGGGAGCGGCAAAGGCGGGGCAAGGGCGCGGCCGGGCGGAGCGGGCACGGTCTGGCTCGGATCTGGAGGTAGTTGGCGCGCGGGGGGGGGGGGGGGGGCACCAGCGGTGGGTAGCAGCGGCTGCAGCGAGCAGGAGGCAGCGTCAGCAGAAGGAGCGGCGCAGGAAAAGGAGCGAGTGGGCCATGCGCGGGCGCGGCGCGGAAGGGAGCACGCGAGCGTGCAAGGGGGAAGGCCGGGGCGTGGGCTGCCGAGATGGGGACGTGGGCACATTGGAGCGGCAGGGGAAGCAGAGAGCAAGGGTGGTCGGGCGGCGCGTGGCCGCGGCGGAGGTAGGCGGAGTCGGCGGGCGAGCAGTGCGGTGGAGGCGCGGTGGCACGGGGATCGCGGCGACCGGACGAGAGGGGGAAGAGGAGGGGGTTCCTCACAGGGGAGCTGTAGGGGGTAGGCAATGGGCTTGGTGAGGCGGACGAGGACGGGGCGGTCCGGTGATGCGGCATCGGGGAGGCGGGGTCGAGGTAGCTCCGGGCGGGGGCCAGCGATGGCGCGGTCGTGGACGGGGCAGCGAGGTGGCAGGGCGTCGCAACGAGGGGGGTTCCAGGGAGGAGGGCGAGGCATCCGGCAAGGAGCGGCACCGGGGTGGGCGCCGGCGTCCGGGCGTTGGGCGGCGCGGTCGCCGGGGTTCCCTGCCCCTCGATCTGGATCGGGGGAGGGGCAGAGTGAGCGAGGGGATCTTGGTGTGGAGAATGTGGGGGGGAGTGCGTTCGGTCTAGGTTTCCACCGACAAGGGGGATATGGGGGAGTGGGGTGAGCCAGCTGGGCCGGCCTGGCTAGCCCAGTGGTCAGCTGGGCCGGTTGGCCCAGTGGGGGGGCTCCTTTTGTTTATATTTCTATTTCTATTTTATTTTATTTGGGGGGGGATTATTTTCTCTTTCTTTTACTTTATTTCTTTTGTGTTTTCCCTTAGATTTAATTTTATAAAAACTCTTATCACTTAGTACCTAAACTTGTATATTTAATTATACTACTGCTACGATAATCATGGCACATTAAATAAAAGTAGTTTGTATTTGTCTATTAATTTAAAAGCATGCAAATAATTGTTTTACCTTTGCTTTATTTATTATTGTGCAATTAACTACTTTATAAAAGTGTGTTTTCTCCACCATAATTTCCTATGAATTAATTGGTTCACTCCGAACATTTTAGTTTTAATATTTGAAAAGTTTATCATTGCTTGATTTCAAATTTGAATTCGGATCGGTTTTGAACTAACGCGAGATTAGCAACAGTAATCAAAGTGATGTGGCATCTTTAGCAGAGGTTTGTTGTAGCTTAATTATCCAGGCGTCACAAACCTGGACTCCATATATTCACTTTCGGGGAGAAAAAACCAGAGAAAAAGGATTCATCGCGTTTTACGATACGGAGCCGCCTCCAAGCCCTAAACTCTCGCGGGAGGGCTGATCTGGAGTCCGTTCGGGGCTCCGGAGAGGGGAATCCGTCGCCATCGTCATCATCAACCTTCCTCCATCACAAATTTCATGATGCTTACTGCCGTGCGTGGGTAATTCCATCGTGGGCTTGCTGGACGGTGATGGGTTGGATGAGATTTATCATGCAATCGAGTTAGTTTTGTTCGGGTTTGATCCCTAGTATCCACTATGTTCTGAGATTGATGTTGCTATGACTTTGCTATGCTTAATGCTTGTCACTAGGGCCCGAGTGCCACGATTCCAGATCTGAACCTATTATGTTTTTATCAATATATGAGAGTTCTAGATCCTATCTTGCAAGTCTATAGTCACCTATTATGTGTTATGATCCGTTAACCCTGAAGTGACCATAATCGGGATACTTACCGGTGATGACCGTAGTTTGAGGAGTTGATGTATTTACTATGTGTTAATGCTTTGTTCCGGTATTCTATTAAAAGGAGGCCTTAATATCCCTTAGTTTCCAGTAGGACCCCGCTGCCACGGGAGGGTAGGACAAAAGATGGCATGCAAGTTCTTTTCCATAAGCACGTATGACTATATTCGGAATACATGCCTACATTACATTGATGAACTGGAGCTAGTTCTGTGTCACCCTAGGTTATGACTATTACATGATGGAGCGCATCCGGTATAATTCTCTATCATCGATCCATTGCCTACGAGCTTTCCATATATTGTTCTTTGCTTATTTACTTTTCCGTTGCTATTGTTATCATCACTACAAAACACCAAAAATATTACTTTTGCTACCGTTACCACTACTATCATATTACTTTGCTACTAATCACTTTGCTGCAGATACTAAGTTTCCAGGTGTGTTTAAATTGACAACTCAGTTGCTAATACTTGATAATATTCTTTGGCTCCCCTTGTGTCGAATCAATAAATTTGGGTTGAATACTCTACCCTCGAAAACTGTTGCGATTCCCTATACTTGTGGGTTATCAAGACTATTTTCTGGCGCCGTTGCCAGGGAGCATAGCTCTATTCTTTGAGTCACTTGGGATTTATATCTGCTTATCATTTTGAATAACTTAAAAGACGCTAAAACAAAAATTTATCCCTCAACTACGAGGGGAGGTAAGGAACTGCCATCTAGCTCTGCACTTGATTCACCTTCTGTTTTGAATAAGCTTGTGACACCTATACCTGCTTCTGCTATTAATTCTGATATGTCGCATGTTATTGATGATGCCACTTCTGCTATGCATGATACTTATGATGAAACTACTTCTATGCTTGATACTACTGTGCCACTTGGTGAATTTCTTGATGAACAACTTGCTAGGGCTAGAGAGAATGAATTTATTGAAACTGATAATATTGATGAAAGTGATGATGAAGACTCTCCCCCTAGATATGAATTACCTATTGTTCCTGAGGGCTATGTTATGGATGAAGAAACTGCTAGAGATTTTCTTGCTTGCAATGATAGGAGTGATCTTAAGAAATTATTAGCTAAGCTGAAACAAAAAACTCTGAATGCTAGACTGAAATATGATCCTGCTTATGCTACTTCACCTATCTTTGTTACTAATTAGGATTATGATTTCTCTGTTGATCCTGAGATAATTACTTTAGTTGAATCTGATCCTTTCTATGGCTATGAATCTGAAACTGTTCTGGCACATCTTACTAAATTAAATGATATAGCTACCCAGTTCATTAATGATGAGAAAACTCGCTATTATTATATCCTTAAATTATTTCCATTCTCATTAAAGAGTGGTGCTAAGATATGGTTTAATTCTCTTGATCATGGTTGTGTGCGTAGTCCCCATGATATGATTTATTACTTCTCTGCTAAATATTTCCCTGCTCATAAGAAACAAGCCGCTTTAAGGGAAATATATATTTTGTGCAAATTGAAGAAGAGAGTCTCCCGCAAGCTTGGGGGAGGCTTCTCCAATTACTTAATGCTTTGCCTGATCATCCTCTTAAGAAAAATGAAATACTTGATATCTTTTATAATGGACTTATCGATGCTTCCAGAGACCACCTGGATAGTTGTGCTGGTTGTGTTTTCAGGGAAAGAACACCAGATGAAGATGAAATTCTATTGAATAACATGTTGACTAATGAAAATAATTGGACACTTCCTGATCCAATTCCTGAACCAACTCCTAAGCCAACTCCGAAGAAGAGGGGTATTCTATTTCTCAGTCCTGAAGATATGCAAGAGGCAAAGAAATCTACGAAGGAAAAGTGTATTAAAGCTGAAGATGTTAAAAATTTACCTCCTATTGAATAAATACATGGTCTTGATAACCCGACACAGGTAGTAAAGGTAAATTCTCTCTATAGATATGATAAAGCTAAAATCCCATTTACTAAGTTTGCTAGCCCATGCTTGGATGCGTTTGATGACTTTATGGTTAAACAAGAAAACTTCAATGCTTATTTTGGTAGAGAATTAAAACGCAATGTTGATATGCTTTAACAGTTGGGTGATTATATGGCTAATGTTAAAGGTGAACTTAAACTTATTAGTAAACATGCTTCTACTAGTAAGTGTGCACGTGCAACGCACGTCTCCATTAACACATAAATTGTACTCATTTATATGCAATAAGGGCATACACACATAAAAATATGGGAGTGGCCAAGTGTAAATCGGCTGGAAATTTAAACTGGGCAGTCGATTCTTCCCGGCCATACGATGCAAAATGAACAACACGATCCCTTGTTCAGCCTCGGGACTTTCTTCTACCTCCGACAGTTTCTTCCCCTAGCCGTCCCATAGACCACCGGCCGGACCGCCAACCACCATCGTCCGGTCCTCCCTGGAACCTCCTCCCACCGCCGTGCTGCCGCCGCCCTCGGCCATCCCTCTAGCACCGGGCCTCGCCTGTTTTTTCTTCAGAAATCTTCATCATTGCCGTGCTACCGCCCCTACCACTGTCGTGCTGCCTCCCCCACCCCTACCTTAAGATAGATGATGAGGTAGCTTGCCACATCCCCCGATCTGGTCGCATGCCGAAGTGCCACATGATTTCCACCATATCGGGGGCTGTGGCAATCATGTGTCGCAACCTCCACGGCTGGTGCCTTCCTTTCCATCTTGCTTGTCGGCGGCTCCCACCACCCTGTGCATGCGACTGCATTGCGCCCTGCAATGCCCATGTGCAGCAGCAGTGCCGCGGTAGCTGGTCCCTTGCAAGTACAAGCCAGTGCCGATAGACGATCTATTCCCCACTTCGGCTTTCATATATGCTTATTTCTTATTTGAGATACTCCCCATTACCCACTTCTGCTAATTCCTAATTTCTATCCATTCCTGAATATACATAGGTAGCTCATTAGTCTAGTTTAAGCATGAGAGTCATTTTAAAATCAAGGAGAAAAATTAGAAGTTGTTCGATTAGACGTTCTTAACTTGGTTGCAGCAACTGTTATGAGTGGGGATTTTAGTTAGTTAATATTATTGAGGCAACCATGCTGCAATGAAGTTGATTGATAGGTAGATTTGAAATCTGGGTGGCTAGGGGCGCTAGGGACCAAGACGGATGAGGTTGATTTGGCTTCATCCTGCCAAAGAAAGTCACTTCTTTTTTGAAAAGTGAAAGCATGTTTTTAGAAGTTCCCAAATGCGAGCTTTATAGCAAATAAAAGAGGATCAAGAGAAGCATAGTAGGATAAGTATGTATGACTCTAGGATAATACAGGTTGACGAGTGAATAATTGATAATGTAGGATAATGATGATGCTATGGCTGTCATATAGAGGACGGTGGTTGGCTAAAAGAGCTTATCACCTCAAAAGTTCCTTTTCTTGGAATAACTTGCTTTATTAGAAGTCCATAAACATCTCTAGCATCTTCAGTACTACTTACGGAAGCTACACAAGTGATATTCATGATGTAGCACAACCTTTTAGATATATTTCTTGTTGTCCCGGACCCCCGGTTATATCAGAAGTGTGTTTGCAGGCTTACAAGAAATGGATATTGAAGACCATCTAAGAGTCGGGGAATTTGTTCGATCCTAAATTTTTTGGACTCTAAACACAAAGATGGGAATGGGGAGGCATACCTGCCTGCCATATACATCAACCCGAAGCTTTTGAGCGTTGTACAGAACAAGTAATTGACATGTTTACTTCATGATAGTCTTGGATTTGGTTTGGCCAAAATGATCAAGTACTTACTACATAATTTCTGAATTTACCAGTTATTTGTTGAATGCATCAGTTAGACAAAGGTGATACATCAGAGCGTCTCTTTAATAGAAACAAAATAATTTTGGAGGAGGACTACCCCGTTCCCAAATCCTAGCTCTGCTGTTGATTCTACCTGAATTTACTTTAGTAGATCTTCTCTTGTAAAATCCAAACTGTTTCTGAGCCTATATGTTTTGTTTCATATTGTTGTTTATCATGCAATACTTATCCTGCAGCCATCTGATATGCAAATTTGATAATAGAAGATGACCAGATTTGTGTACAGGAAAATGCATATTCTTGGACTGGGTTTTCTTCTCCACTCTATTGGACCAAGTTACAAATAGATCATACTGACTGGGTTTTATTCATTCAGTCATACCGATTCGAGCACTATACTGTTAAAACAATATGATGGAGGGCTCCAGTTTGATGCAATGTTAAAATTCATGTTGAAGTCATAGGAAGTAGATCTATTATGGTTTGTACAAAATTGAAGCATTCATCATCACACTGTTGTAAATATGCAAATTTGAGAGTGAAGAGCATTGTTATAAAGATGCAAATTTGACAGGGATTAGGGAAGCAATGAAGTATGCACATATATGTTAAATAGAATTTCCTTTAAAATCAGGAACTGATCGGCCCCCATCACATTAACCCAATTGAATATCCTGTAAAATCATACCATGTTCCTTTGGTGCAGGCAGGTGCGTTGCCTGAGGAGTTTGTCGGCGCTGATGTCGGTGACTGTGGAAGGCGGCGATGGCCAATAGTGGCTGGGCGGCGAGGGCACAACAGTGGCTTGGCGGTGAGGGCACAACAGTGGCTTGGCAGCACCGACGTCTGTCTGTAGTGTGCGTCTAAACGGCGACATCAAAGAAGACATCTAGATTAACTGGGATGGAACTGGCCACGTATTGCGCGCAAGAGGATAGTCTGCACCTGCATTGGCCAGAAGCACGTCATCGCGGGCGTCGTCCGCTACGCATGGCGGCGATGGCGTAGGAGAGGCTGGGCGGCTGTGACATACGTCCGGGTTGGCAAAGGCAGGTAGATCGAGCTGATTCCCGTAAGTTTAGCAATTTATTGTGAGGCGGACGTGTTAATTCCCATTAATTATGGCAAATTTTCTGTAGTTGATTGGACGCGAATGCAATGGGTGGAAATGTCTGTTTTTTTTGCAGGGGAGGTGGAACTGTTCGATCGATGGCAGAGTTTCGTCCGCTAATGTAAATCGCTAAACGTACACAGGGGAGGTCTGACTTTTATGTGGACGGTTAGATGCCTGATCCTGGGGTGGTAATTTGTCTTGTTTGGCCTGTGTACATTTAACCGGGTGGGCAGAGTGAAGAATATGTTTGCTTGTTTAATAGTAGTAGAGATGGTTACCACTCAAGTAGAACAAGTACTTAAAGCTCAGAATGTTTGCTCAATGAATTGAATAGTAAGAAAAAGGATAATGATGTTAGAGTTATGACTAGAGGTGGTAAAATGACTCAGGAACGTTTGTATCCTGAGGGCCATCCTAAGAGAATTGAGCAAGATTCTCACAGAAATATTATTGATGCACCTAGTCCTTCAAAGAGGAAGAAAAAGAAAAATGATAGGACTTTGCATGCTTCTAGTGAACTTGTTGTAGACACACCTGAGAATCCCAATGATATTTCTATTTCTGATGTTGAAACATAATCTGGTAATGAACATGAACCTAGTAATAATGTTAATGATGATGTTCATGTTGATGCTCAACCTAGTAATGACAATGAAGTAGAGATTGAACCTGTTGTTGATCTTGATAACCCACAATCAAAGAATCAGCGTTATGATAAGAGAGAATTTTTGTCTAGGAAGCATGGTAAGGAAAGAGAACCATGGGTTCAGAAACCCATGCCTTTTCCTCCTAAACCATCCAAGAAAAAGTATGATGAGGATTTTGAGCGCTTTGCTGAAATGATTAGACCTATCTTCTTGCGTATGCGTTTGACTGATATGCTCAAAATGAATCCTTATGCTAAGTATATGAAAGAAATTGTTACAAATAAAAGAAAGATACCGGAAGCTGAAATTTCCACCATGCTTGCTAATTATACTTTTAAAGGTGGAATACCAAGAAACTAGGAGATCCCGGAGTACCAACTATACCATGCTCCATTAAAAGAAACTATGTTAAAACTGCCTTATGTGATCTTGGAGCCGGTGTTAGTGTTATGCCACTCTCTTTATATCGTAGACTTGATTTGAATAAGTTGACTGAGGGAGTCCTGGATTAGGGGGTATCCGGACAGCTGGATTATATCCTTTGGCCGGACTGTTGGACTATGAAGATACAAGATTAAAGACTTCGTCCCGTGTCCGGATGGGACTCTCCTTGGCATGGAAGGCAAGCTTGGCAATATGGATATGTAGATCTCCTTCCTTGTAACCGACTCTGTGTAACCCTAGCCCCCTCCGGTGTCTATATAAACCGGAGGGTTTAGTCCATAGGACCAAGAACAACAATCATACCATAGGCTAGCTTCTAGGGTTTAGCCTCTTCGATCTCATGGTAGATCAACTCTTGTACTACTCATATTATCAAGAACAATCAAGCAAGACGTAGGGTATTACCTCCATCAAGAGGGCCCGAACCTGGGTAAACATCGTGTCCCCTGTCTCCTATTACCATCCGCCTAGACGCACAGTCCGGGACCCCCTACCCGAGATCCACCGGTTTTGACACCGACATTGGTGCTTTCATTGAGAGTTCCTCTGTGTCGTCATCGTTAGGCTTGATGGCTCCTCCGATCATCGATAGCAATGCAGTCCAGGGTGAGACTTTTTCTCCCCAGACAGATCTTTGTATTCGGCGGCTTCGCACTACGGGCCAACTCGCTTGACCATCTGGAGCAGATCGAGAGTTACTCCCCTGGCCACCAGGTCAGGTTTGGAAGCTTAAACTACATGGCCGACATCCGCGGAGACTTGATCTTCGACGGATTCGAGCCCCTACCGAGTGCGCCGCACTGTCACGATGAGCATGATTTAGCTCTACCATCAGACAGTGTTCGGGTGACCGCACCGGCAACCGCTCCGACCCTCAATTCGGAGCCAATTGCGCCATCCATGGATGGGTGGATAGACCCCGCCACGGAGGCTGCATTCTCAGCGGCGATCGAGCCAAGTATCGACCTTACCCTTCACAAGAGCCGTGACGCCAAACTGTCGGATTCTTCCCCGGCCACGGACTCCGAACCACCTGCGCCCGTGCCTATCGAATCCGACTGGGCGCCGATCATGGAGTTCACCTCCGTGGATATTTTTCAGCACTCACCCTTCGGCGACATGCTGAACTCATTAAGGTCTCTCTCCTTGTCAGGAGAGTCCCGGCCGAACTATGTCCGGCAGGATTGGGATGCGGATGACGAAGAAATTCGCCGCCCACCCACCACCCACTTAGTAGCCACTGTCGACGATTTGACCGACATGCTCGACTTCGACTCCGAAGACATCGATGGTATGGACGACGATGCAGGAGACGAACAGGAACCACTGCCCATAGGGCACTGGACAGCCACCTCATCATATGATATATACATGGTGGACACACCCAAAGAAGGCAATGGCGACGGGACAGCGGAGGATGACCCCTCTAAGAAGCAACCCAAGCACCGACGACATCGGCGCTGCTCTAAGTCTCGCCAAGGAAAAAGCAGTGATACCGGCACAGGAGATAATAGCACTCCGGACAGTGCCGAACATGACGACAATCCCCTCCAGCAAGATCTAGAGCAGGAGGATGGAGAAGCCAGCCCTCCCGAGAGAGCGGCAGATGGAGAGGCGGAGGATGATAATTACATGCCTCCCTCCAAAGACGAGGCAAGCCTCAACGATGACGAATTTGTCATGCTTGAGGATCCCGTCGATCAAGAGCGCTTCAAGCGCCGGCTTATAGCCACGGCAAATAGCCTTAAGAAAAAGCAACAGCAACTTCAAGCTGATCAAGATTTGCTAGCTGACAGATGGACTGAAGTCCTTGCGGCCGAGGAATATGAACTCGAACGCCCCTCCAAGAGTTACCCAAAGCGCAGGTTGCTACCCCGACTGGAGGAGGAAGCATTAAAACCTACATCTCCAGTGTATGACGCGGCTGATCGGCCACCTCGTGGCCGCGATAGAGAGGCATTTCAGCCAAAAGCTCATCCCGCACCCCGACGCCACTCAAATAAAAATGTCAAGGCACGGGGAAACACGCTAGACCTGCGAGACGTATTGGAGGACAAAGAAAAACACGCAAGATCGATCTACGGATCACGAGGGCGCGCCACTACGCGAGACGATAACCGTCATGCCGGATACAGTAAAAGTAAATCCGGCCGGGCCGAACACAGCGGACAAGACTCATTTGAGATGCCTCGCGACATAGCCTAGTACAGAGGCGCCGCACACCCCCTATGCTTCACAGACGAAGTAATGGATCACCAAATCCCAAAGGGTTTCAAACCTGTAAATATCGAATCATACGACGGCACAACAGATCCTGCGGTATGGATCGAGGACTTCCTCCTGCACATCCACATGGCCCGCGGGGACGATCTACACGCCATCAAATACCTCCCACTCAAGCTCAAAGGACCAGCTCGGCATTGGCTCAATAGCCGGCCAGCAGAATCCATTGGCTATTGGGAAGATCTGGAAGCCGCATTCCTCGACAACTTCCAGGGCACTTATGTGCGACCACCAAATGCCGATGACTTGAGCCACATAATTCAGCAGCCAGAGGAATCGACCAGGAAATTCTGGACACGGTTCCTAACAAAGAAAAATCAAATCATCGACTGTCCGGATGCAGAGGCCCTAGCAGCTTTTAAGCACAACATCCATGATGAGTGGCTCGCCCGGCACCTTGGCCAGGAAAAGCCGAAATCTATGGCAGCCCTCATGACACTCATGACCCGCTTTTGCGCGGGAGAGGACAGCTGGCTGGCTCGCAGCAATAACATATCAAAGAACCCTGGTACTTCAAATACCAAGGATAGCAATGGCAGGTTACGTCGCAACAAACACAAGCGCCACATCAACAACGACAATACCGAGGATACGGCAGTCAATGCCGGATTCAGAGGCTCAAAACCCGGTCAGTGAAAAAGCCATTCAAAAGAAGCACTGCGGGCCCGTCCAGTTTGGACCGTATACTCGATCGCTCGTGTCAAATACACGGCACCCCCGACAAGCCAGCCAACCACACCAACAGGGAATGTTGGGTGTTCAAGCAGGCTGGTCAGTTAAATGACGAAAACAAGGATAAGGGGCTACATAGCAATGACGAGGAGGAGCCCCGACCGCTGAACACCGGAGGACAGAAGAGGTTCCCCCCACAAGTGCGAACGGTGAACATGATATACGCAACCCACATCCCCAAGAGGGAGCGGCAGCGTGCGCTAAGGGACCTATATGCGTTGGAGCCAGTCGCCCCAAAGTTCAACCCATGGTCCTCCTGTCCGATCACCTTCGATCGCAGGGACCACCCCACTAGTATCCGTCATGGCGGATTTGCCGCACTGGTCCTAGACCCAATCATCAACGGATTTCACCTCACTCAAGTCCTTATGGACGGCGGCAGTAGCCTGAACCTGCTTTATCAGGACACAATGCGTAAAATGGGTATAGACCCCACAAGGATCAAACCCACAAAAACGACCTTCAAAGGCGTCATACCAGGTGTAGAGGCCCATTACACAGACTCAGTCACACTGGAAGTGGTCTTCGGATCCCCGGATAACTTCCGAAGCAAGGAGTTAATCTTCGATATAGTCCCGTTCCGCAGTGGCTATCACGCACTGCTCGGGCGTACCGCATTTGCGCGATTCAATGCAGTACCGCATTATGCATACCTCAAGCTCAAGATGCCAGGACCTCGGGGGGTCCTCACAGTCAATGGAAACACAGAGCGCTCTCTCCGCACAGAGGAGCACACTGCGGCCCTCGCAGCAGAAGCACAAAGCAGCCTCTTCAGGCAATCGACCAGTTCAGGCGATTAAACACCCGGACACCGTCAAGCGCACCCGGAGTAATCTGCAACAAGACCGCATGGCACATTCCGAGCTCGCATAGCAATGCGGCCCCCGCCCCAGTCCCAGCCAAACAGCGAAATCCGTGCCACGCGTACATAATTACGCATTGAAAATACCATGGCATAGGTGGGGGGCACGACTACTGCATGCCCCAAAACGCGGCTCAACCGCACTAGGGGCTTCCCGCTTTGTTATTTTTTCTCTCTTTTAGGACTCTACTCTCTGGAAACCCCATCCGGCAGTACGATTGTCAGACACACGATACAACAACCAAGGAGGCAGAAAGCTACGTCGCGCCATGGAACTCCCAGGTGGTCTCTGATAACGAGTGAAATACCTGCTTTAAATAACATTCCTCAGCTTGCCCTTGGAAGGGACATGTCAAATAGTCCTACTTTTTGCTTATCGCACTACTTGTATCATTTTGCTTCGACGCAGCCTTTTTGAATAAACAATGCATAGCACTAGACTATTACCGCATTCTCTATTCTTTTATATATATATATGTTCATTCATGACATTCGGCACCCGTACACTCTGGTACGGCCAATACGCCAGGGGCTTAAGCGTACCCCATAATATAGCGTGAGAAGTCCTAACACTTTCGACAGTGCAGCACCCCGAACTTATAGCATTATATGCATCAGCTCCGAATCATGTCTTGGGTCAATAGTTGGGTTTGCCCGGCTCCCATGTTTTGGTACCTTACGTTCCGCTCTATCGGCTAAGGTAGCACTGGGAGAACTACTACGATTGTGCCCCGGTTCATCTGGGCAAGCACCTCAGTAGAGAAAGCTAAAACTGACTGTCATGATAAGGCGAGAGCTGGTCGCTATTCGAGAGGTCTCGAGTCCCTAAAGACTTATGCCGCTTAGGGCGAGGAGTCGGCTTTGTCCGGCTTAGGCGTGTATAGCGCCTCGAATTCGGCCTTCCGAATACTAGGGGCTTCGCCAAAATTTAAAATTGTAGAGTTCTATGGCTAAGTGAGAGTGATAAAGCATTATAGTCCGATTGCCTTGTTCATTGCGCTGAGCACCTCCCTTGAAGGACCCAACAATGGGAAAAAGAGTGCTCAGATTTATCCCGAACACCCCAGCACTCGTGGCATGGGGGGAGAAGCCGACGACTGACCATCTCTCAGATTTGATAAACAGCCGCACAAAGTGTAATATTTTAAATTCAAACAAGCGTTGCATAGCGCACATGAACAAGTTTTCATAATACAGGATCACACAAGCAAGTTCATTCAAAAATTACATCCTTCGCACACTCGTCCACCACAAGACGGGCACCCTTCAGGACACCCTCATAATACATTTCAGGGTGGCGATGCTCCTTGCCCTACGGCGGCCCCTCCTTCACCAGCTTCTCGGCGTCCATCTTGGCCCAGTGCACCTTCGCACGGGCAAAAGCCCGGCGTGCACCTTCGATGCAGACGGACCGCTTTATGACTTATAGCCGTGGGCAGGCATCCACAAGCCACCTCACCAGGCCAAAGTAGCTGTTGGGAAGGGAGTCGCCAGGCCACATCCAGACTATAAGGCCCCTCATGGCCTGTTCGGCCGCCTTGTGCAGCTCGACCAGTTGCTTCAGCTGGTCACTCACAGGCATCGGGTGTTCGGTCCCAGTATACTAAGACCAGAACAACTTCTCCGTCGAGCTTCCCTCCTTGGCCTGGTAGTACTTTGCGGCATCTGACACACTGTGGGGCAAATCTACGAATGCTCCTGGAGAGCTCCGGACTCGGGTAAGTAACAAGTAATTTACTTTCACATGCTTGCTTTGCATAATGAATGCCTTACCCGCCGCTATCTTCCTCATCGCCTCAATTTCCTGGAGGGCCTTTTGGGCTTCAGCCTTAGCACGCTTTGTGCTCTCGAGGGCCGCGGCAAGCTCGGACTCTCGCGTCTTCGAGTCAAGCTCCAAAGTCTCGTGCTTCTTCACGAGAGCCTGGAGCTCTTGCTGCACCTCGCCCACCCGTGCCTCCTGTTTCTCCTGCTCGGTGCGCTCCTTGTTCGCTTTGTTTTCGGCTCGGACAACGCTTGCTTCAGGGTCACCACTTCGGTCGTTGCCCCTGGCACATCCATGATGATCCTATCATTTTGCAACCACATTTTTTATATATAGACAAGGTATTACTTACCTTTGTTCTCCTCGAGCTGCCTCTTGGTAAGGCCGAGCTCTTTCTCGGACCGCTCGAGGTTCTGCTTCAGTGCGGTGACCTCCGCAGTCAGTGCGGCAGAGGTCAGTAGCGAAGCTTGCATACGCATACAGACATACTTATATTAGACTCCTGCAGATATTATTTGATCCTCTATTCAGCTTTTCTTTGTGAACACCAAACAGAGCATCAGGGGCTACTGTCTATGCGGTAATATTTTCCTATATTTTAAATACTTACCTCAAAGCCTGCTAGAAGGCTGGCACAGGCTTCAGTCAGTCTGCTCTTGGCGGAATGAACCTTCTTGATCACCACACTCATAATAGTGTGGTGCTCTTCGTCGATGGAAGCGCCGCGAAGTGCTCCCAGCAGGTTGTCCGGTGCCTCTGGATGGATAGAGGTCATCGGCACGGGCGGCTTGCCCCTCTTGGAAGGGGGCCGCCTGCCGGAGTCCGGAACCACTGGAGGTTCCGGCGCGGCGTTCCACTGAGGGCCGAACTTGGAGCCCTTGGGAGTCTTGCTCCCTTTGCGCCTAGAGTCCGGAAGGTCGCCTTGAGGCGCCCCCAGGACTATCTCCCCCCGGCTCGGTGCCCCTTGACACAATACCTCGACATTGTCCATAGGGCGAGGAGAGGAGGCGGTTGGAAGTGACTCACTATTCATATCCGACGAGTCCAAGGAACCGCCTGACGAGGATACGTCGATACGGGCTCGGGGTGGACTGCATGATCATATTCGGCGTTAGGAAAATCAGTGCAATAAAAGTATGCTATGAGTTACTCTGGTATCCGAATACTTACGACTTCCCCAGGGGCTTGGCCATGAGTAACCACTCGTCTTCGCTGTCGGCGGCGGTGGCGGAACAGTCCGAAAGGAGAGTCCTTCCCTTCTTGGACCCTTCGGCCTCCCCGGTTGGGGCGGCCTTCCTTTTCTTGTCTCCCCCGGCTGGAGGGGGAGAATCTTCATCTTCCTCCTCCTCGTTTTCATGGGAGGAGTGCGTCTCGGAGTGTCAGGACCCCGATTCCAAGTCACATCGATCTAGCCAGTAACACCTCATATCACTTTGCGGCCTCACGCACGGTATCCACGGGTGTCGCCTTACCATGGCCCGGGACCGTTTGCGCCTTTTGGCTCACATATATGATAGTGTCGCTAGCATCCATATGACAGAGAACCCGGGCCGACATGGCTAGTCGTGAACCCAAAGCGGCACTAACCTATGGGGACAGGCATACATGATTCACATCGAGCGTGTCGGTCAGCAGCGTGTGAATCCGGGCTGTAGCACTGGGCTAACAGGACTCCGGGAACCCGGGCTATAGCAGGCTAGGCAGGACTCCGGATGTCACCGCGTGACATTTCCCCCTAAGGGACAGACACAGGAACAAAGTGAAACACATGCCGGTCAGTCAAGTGTCCTGAGCAGTAGTGTTGGGCTAACAGGACTCCGGTGAACCGGGCTGTAGGGGACTACTATGGCTCATGGAAGCACTTAGACTACATTTCCCCATAAGAGAGGCTGCCAAGGCTAAACAACTAGATTGTCGGATCCCACACATACCAAGCATTTCAATCATACACACAATATGCTCGATATGTGTAAATACAACATGGCATCACAAAATAACTCTACAACTCAAGTATTTATTCATTAGGCTCCGAGGAGCGAGATGTTACAAACATGGGTCTCATGACCCAACAATCATAGCATGCAATTCAAGTACATGCGGAAGCTTAACATGTCTGAGTACAGACATCTACAAATGGAAAAGGCTAGGAAGCCTGACTATCTACCAGATCCTGCCGAGGGCACAAGATCGTAGCTGAGGTATCAAGCTAACGTCGAAGTCCACGCGAAACTACTAGCGAGACTGGAGTCTCTCTGCAAAACATAAATTAAGCAAACGTGAGTACAAAAGTACTCAGCAAGACTTACATCAGAACTAACTACATATGCATCGGTATCAACAAAAGGGGGGTGGTGGAGTTTAACTACAGCAAGCCAGCTTTGACTCGGTGGCTATCTTAAACTACGACTGCAAGTAACTCTTTTGAGGTGGCGCACACGAGTCCACATACTCACCATATCAATACACCACTATGGATCCGCTCCCGTCTCCCTACGAGAACGCCATCCATAGCACTCACGCTTATCTTGCGCATTTTAGAGTATCCACGTTCACTTGTCTATGAACTGTTATAGGCAACCCAGAAGTCCATTACTGCGGACACGGCTATTCGAATAGATGATGTTAACCCTGCAGGGGTGTACTTCTTCACACACGCTCTCACCACTTACCGCCGTTTACACGACATGTACTCGGCAACCTTCAACCGGAAGCCCAACGAGGGTGTCGGCCACGGCCTACCTAAACACTCAAGTCTCTAGTCCAGGTTTATCGCCTATCCAGGTTCCATCCACAGGGAGTCCGGCCGAGGTTTCCACATACGGCCCCGGACGATGTGTACAGGGTTCTGAGACACCAAACGGGCGCCCGGCATGCCCGGCCACGGTGTATCTACCGCATCATAGCCCACCCCTAGGGTCAGCGCTACGCACGGCCGCCAACACATATCCTATAAACACCAGAAAGTAGTTGCAACTCCTGGACAGAGTACTAGGGTGATTAAGAAGCCGAGAGGGTCCATTAGTTTCGGGCCCAATGCATGGTAGTAAATTTTTCATGGATCACAAACACAGAACTCAGTTCCTGAGGACGGCTTCAATGAGACAACCCACCATGTACTCCTACATGGCCTCTCACCGCTACCTTTACCAAATCGTGTTCACACATTTAGCTCTCAACAGTAGGACATGTTCACACACCTCCGATTCATTCCCGATGAATCAGACCTGACACAACTCTATGCAATAGCAGGCATGACAACAAGCATGAATGAGTAGGCACATCAGGCCTCAAACAACTCCTACTCATGCTAGTGGGTTTCATCTATTTACTGTGGCAATGACAGGTCATGCAGAGGATAAGGGGTTCAACTACCGCAACAAGTAACAGATGAATCGTTGTTGTCCTAATGCAGTAGAAGAGAGCAGGAGCGAGAGGGTGGGATTGTATCGGAATGAACAAGGGGGTTTTGCTTGCCTGGCACTTCTGAAGATAACATTGAGTCTTCATTAGTGTCAACGATCACAGCGTCGGAGCAGCGTCTACCGAGAGGGGACAATTACCGGCAAACAAGGAAGAACACAATCGATGCGATGCAACAATATGATGCATGATCATGACATGTCAATATGCTGTGGTTTGAGCTAATGCAACTAGTAACATGTTAAATGGAGTTGGTTTGAACCCTAGGTTCAAATTCAAATTCAAACTATGAATTCAAATATTGCATTATCATGTTTTGGACTAGACAGTGAGGTTAAGTTGTTCAAACATGCATGAAAATGCCATAAACAGATTCTTTGCATTTTTCTGATCATTTTTCATATATAACTTGTTTCATTTGGAGTTACGGTTGAATTTCTATGAATTTTAGAAGTTTATACTAATTTCTGGAATTTTCTGAATTATTTTTAATCCAGAAAACGATTAACTGCATCAGCAATGCGTAAGCATGACGTCAGCGGGTCAACAGGGGCGGTCCAGGTCAGACCTGACCGGTGGGGTCCACTGGTCAGTGACCCAATGTTGTTTATTGTCACTGACAGGTGGGGTCGGGTCAACAGGTGACGTGGCCAGGTCAAACTGACCTGTGGGACCAACCGGGTTAGTTTAATCTAAACAAATACTAAACCATGTTTAGTTATATGGTGGGGCCCGGCTGTCAGTGCCTCTAGGGTTAATTAGTGGGGCTGTTAGCGGCTAATGACTTAGCCACGTCAGCCTGCCGGCGTTTAGCCGCCGGTGACCGAAAACGGCGGCGGAGATTTGCGGAAATCGCCGTCCGGTGATGGTTTCACGCGCAGCTGGGCTTGTCCGACTCATGGGGGTGCGCCGCATCTACTAGTGTCACTGGTTGGAGCTCGTGTGGCCAGAAACTACGCCGGCGTCGAGGTTTGGCGGCGGCCGCAGCACGGGTTTGATGGCCGCGGTGCTATGGGTCACAGCGAGAGCAGCCGAGGGGATCCACGGGTTCCTGGGAGCACGCTGAGCTCAGGAGTGTTCTCGGACTTGTCGCGCGTGAGCTCTAGCCACGGCGACCTCATGGCCGGCGGCGAGAAGCTTGCGGCCATGGTGGGAGAGGCAGCTAGGCACGGAAACAGATGGCATGATCAAGGGGGGAGGAGTAGGAGCTCACAGGGATGCGGCAGGGCAGGTCAGCGGCCTCGGGGACGCTCTGGACGAGGCGAATTGACGGAGTCGATCTCCAGGCACCGGAGGTGAAGGCGACGACGCTCCGGTCGACTGGGGCCTCTTCTGGTCGCGTGCGTCGGTTGTGTTGCTCCACGGGGTCGTGGCGGAGCTCGGGGACGCGGAGAGGGAGCGAGGGAGTGGCTCTGGCCGTGGTGGTTCTCGTCGGCGGCGGCAGTGCGTCCATGGAGGCTTCGGCCATGGCGGGGAACGGGTGAGGGGGAGAGCGAGGGAGGGAGAGATTGATCCATACGGGTCTGGGGGGGTGGCGTGGCGCGAAGGAAGGCTCAGGGCGCTTCGGGGAAGCAGGAGGTGGCTCACGCGTGGACGCGCGCGGCGAGCACACGCCTTCGTCCTCCTGGCAGGGGAGGAAGACGACGGGGAGGAGGCCAGTGGGCTGGGCCAGCAAGCTGGGCCGGCCAGGCAAGTGGCCCAGGTAGGTCCTTCTCTCTCTCTCTTTCTTTTATTTCTGTTTTTCTTTTGTTCTGTAAGTTTGTGGCATTACTAAAAATATCTAGGCACTTTCAAAAATCACCAAACTGTGCATGCCCAATGTTTAGAATATATCAAACATGGAACATTTTGGTTTGGGATTATTTGGACATTTTAAATATTTTATAGTATTTTAAGTGCCCAAATTCAAATACAATAAGGTTTAATTCAAAAATCCAGAATGGCCTAGAAATATGTCCTTGACTTTTGGCAGAGGTTTTCACCTTTAACAAAAATCATGAACTTCTCTAAAGGGCAATTGGGATCATTGAAAATATTTTTTTATTGAACCTAGTTGAATTCATTTGGTGCTAGGGTTTCAACAATCCCCATTTCAAGTTTCATGAAATTTAAACATGATACATGGATGCAAAGCCACTCGTTACAAGCAAACTCTAGGGCTTTGTCAACTCACCCCCACTAAACAAGAATCTCGTCCCAAGATTCAAGTCGTGAGGTAAGAAGACAGAGGGAGCACAAGCTAACACGGTCTTCACGATCCAGGTTGCACTTGATATGAACGTTGATCCGATCACCAACATTGTCTTGATGTCTTTCCCCGAGAACTCCAACTAACATGACAACGAGAGGGAAAAGAAACTCTAGAAGGATCGATCTTCTCAAAGATCGAGCAGCTCAGGATTAACTCACGGAATGAGACATAGATACATCTCACAAGCTGAGACACGAATCACACACTAGGAGTGATGGAAAGAGGTAGATGACAAGGTTTTACTGGGTAGGCAGAAATCTCACGCTGAAAAGGGTGGGCAAAATCTCAAGATAGTGATGAAATAATTGCCATGATTTCATAATGGGGCCCCTTAGGGGAGGTGACTCGTAGAATTTTCCTTTATGTGGCAAAAAGAATTACTTTTGATTCAGAGACCATTGAAACTCTTCTCACCAGTCTGAGGCAATCACAAATGATTGCGTGAAGGAGCTTGAAGAAATGGCATACTCATACTAGAATGGATGATGTGGACTACCTTGTTGAAGACAACGCAATGGATGATTTTGCTTATCATCGGAAATGGATGGGACCCATGGTAAGTCCACTGTTGAAGATGATCCTGAACAACAACTACTAAGGTGCAAGCTGGGAACAAAATGCAAATGTTGGGAATGATTCTGGTAACTGGGGAAGAACTCAACAGTCGAGAGTGAGTCCACTGTTTAAAAAGGTTATAACATAACCGAGGAAACTGGAAGCAAATCCCAATTAACGCCAACGGTAAAACCTGGTGCTTGCGCCTGCTCTCAAGAACTTGAGCATCTCCATATTCATCAAGGTTTTACCAATATCCGTGTCAAGGATCCTGGCAACACAACATACCACCATGATGAATGGTGATGGATGATGCAGATGCAAAGGAACATAACACTTTCTCAAATTTCACCTTACCGAGGCCAAGGGAACAAAATCTGGATGATCGACCGAGAGACATATAGCACTCCGCTTCTAATGTTCTCCTTGATGTGCTAGTGTATCCCATTCATAGATATGGTTTTATATATAGAACATCAAGTAAAAGGCCGGACTTCGGGAGCACAAGAATCCGTAAGGATTAACTACAGAGGTAAATCCGACGAAATCCTCTTGGGAAGGTGGCCAACTTTCTTCAATCGAGATACTACAATAATAGGTCTTCCGGCTGGATGTGTTGGCCACGACATCCACTTTACCGGTTATCGAGAGACCAATATTATAGTTCTTGGAAAATGCTCCAACCATCATATCTGCCTGAGATTCAAATCTGGTTGGTGTCAGGACATTCCAGACTCATTGAGTCTAGAAAGGAAAATGAAGGTTTGCAACACAAATCGACGAGACGACGTTGCGAGATTCTCGGGGGGAATGAACTACGGTAGTAAGCTCCAAAACATGAGCCGGTTCTGCTACAAGCATGTGAACACGTTGTCCTAGACAAGCATGGTCACCTGGTAGTCTTAAAATGAAACACTACCGAGTTTAGGGGGGAACCATCAACGAGGATATCGAAGTCCTTGCGTAGGTCTAACTCTTAAGAAGAAACTTCTCCTCCTTGAGAAACTCAATCGGTGGCTTGGTGTGCTAGGGATACGTATAGAATGTAGATGATCAGTCTATCAGACCATAGAATACTTCGCACATGCATGACTGACTTGGGATGATTCCAGAGGAAGCAAGAACAAACTTTCTCGAATTCACGACGGCAACTTACATCAGATGCACATGAATTAGAGGAAGTCACATCTTTCATCCAAACATATGCTTCATGAACGAAACACAAGAAATGCTTACACAAGTTTCCAACACTAGCTTGATGTTCAACATGAATCATGGGGGGAGACAAAATGCTGCTGATGGGCTCAACAGCAACTCATCGGAATTTCCATATCACTGGACTTCCACCATCATGTGAACACGGTGATAGCATTGGTCAGACCAAAGATGTAATGGTGTATGCTCGAGGGATCAACCACGAGTAAGACAACATTACGAACATCGTTGGTTCTGATTTGACTTGACGATAGTCCATACTCAAGTCAAAATTTTGACAAGACAATAGATTCAACAACTAATCACGAGGACCAATTGGTGAAGATATCATCTTTCTTCAACACCCACATAAACACAAGGATATCCCTTCAGAAAGAACCAAATTCGGCAAAGCTTTTTATCTTCCAACTCTCCAAGTTGTTGTTTAGCTTAACCAACTAGCTCAGGGGTAACCAACACGGATTCTTGGAGAAGGGGTGGTTTATAAGAAACCAACTTGATCACGAACTCAACATAGCGGTCAGGTGACAACCAGGTAATACTTCCGAGAAAATATTCAGAAAATCACGAACCACCGATATGTTCCTAAGCTCGGGAACAATCTTGCTTTTCAGGGCAAGACGATATGATCAAGAGAGCGAGGGACTGACCCAATCCTATCTCATTGATCGAAGAGTGCACCAGGAAAAGTGGACTAGGTAGCACGATCAATCTTAGGATGATGATTCAATAACCAACACGCTAAGAAAGAAATTATTGTCCATTAGCTACCTAGCAACTAGTTGCTAGGAGTATTGATTTCACACATCATGGTTCACTTGTCGGCATTACGGTTACAATAACATGGGAACCGAGGAATGAACAATGATGGCAAGAAGTATCACTGCGTCAAGAATTCATAAGAGAAGGTGCAATTCTCACGACGCTCCTAACATAAAGTGGGTAATACTTCAGGGTAGAACAGAACCAAAAGCTGGGTTGCATTTTGATCTGCGGAATACAACTGCTTTGACCCAATCCTGGATATGGATGAGGTACTGGAGTTTGTTTCTCCTAGTCATTCTGAAATAGAATGGTTTGACGAACCACAAGAATACTAGGCATCGATGAACACGAATGCACACATACTCCTCACTATCAATTGATAGACGAAGATCAGAATATAACGGAAGGGGGACAACTCAAAGGTACATATAACTTTCTGAGTTGTGGATGCATAGATTAGTATGTCGAACGAGTTCAACATATTTCTTCCGGATAACCCATGCAGAAAGGTAGGGTTGGCAGAGTCACAACATAGAATGGAGAACTCATCAGGAGCACTCTGTCGTGACCTTTTGGTTCAAAGAACTCCTGCCAAGAATGGTTCATGATAATTGGAAAAGGATGTACCATGAACCTCGAGGACTATCGCAAAGGTTACTAATATCCTAAAGGAACTAGCAACACTATCAACATGAGGTAAGTAAGGTGAATCTCGGGTTCAAGAACCCATGAATAGAGTACCTACTACTACATGGCATCATGGGATGCTTTCGAGAATAATGGCCAGAATCACACACTGGGGATAAAAACATGGCTAGATCACTAGGTGACTCCCTAAAACACCTAGGCCATAAAAATAGCTCCAACATATATGTCGAGGCAACAAAGTACCTCAACTCACCGATTAGTGTGATTAATCTGGCCCAAAAGGACATCGGAAACGAGAAGAAGGGATTTACAAATGCATCTGACTATTTAGAAACCTGGGATGACTCGGACAGCATAACGGCTGCAAATGCTCAAAAATATTTGAGACATCCTGCAAAATGGTGGCATAACCACTCAACAACATCATATCAAAGTTCTGAGGCCAGCTATGACATATGGAAGTAGTAGGAACTGAACTGAGGCTTGAACTCAACAATCCTATAAGTCTCTACCATAGTAACTCGTCATCCTAATAGATAGATGAGAAGGCCTAATTCTTAATCCCCGTAGAAAAGAAGAGGTTGACTCAGATCAGAAGGGCATAGGGTAAAGGAGTAAAAAGAGTCTTACGTTCCCTTCCACAATCAATTCCCTTACATAACTAAAGCATTTCTAGACACAACTTCGACCATTTTGGCTTGGTAATCCTACAGGCAGTCAGGCTCTGATACCAAAGCTGTCAGGACCCTGATTCCAAGTCACATCGATCTAGCCGGTAACACCTCATATCACTTTGCGGCCTCACGCACGGTATCCCACGGGTGTCGCCTTACCATGGCCCGGGACCGTTTGCGCCTTTTGGCTCACATATATGATAGTGTCGCTAGCATCCATATGACAAAGAACCCGGGCCGACATGGCTAGTCGTGAACCCAAAGCGGCACTAACCTATGGGGACAGGCATACATAATTCACATCGAGCGTGTCGGTCAGCAGCATGTGAATCCGGGCTATAGCACTGGGCTAACAGGACTCCGGGAACCCGGGCTGTAGCAGGCTAGGCAGGACTCCGGATGTCACCGCGTGACATTTCCCCGAAGGGACAGACACAGGAACGAAGTGAAACACACGCCGGCCAGTCAAGTGTCCTGAGCAGTAGTGCTGGGCTAACAGGACTCCGGTGAACCGGGCTGTAGGGGACTACTATGGCTCATGGAAGCACTTAGACTACATTTCCCCATAAGAGAGGCTGCCAAGGCTAAACAACTAGATTGTCGGATCCCACACATACCAAGCATTTCAATCATACACACAATATGCTCGATATGTGTAAATACAACATGGCATCACAACATAACTCTACAACTCAAGTATTTATTCATTAGGCTCCAAGGAGCGAGATGTTACAAACATGGGTCTCATGACCCAACAATCATAGCATGCAATTCAAGCACATGCGGAAGCTTAACATGTCTGAGTACAGACATCTACAAATGGAAAAGGCTAGGAAGCCTGACTATCTACCAGATCCTGCCGAGGGCACAAGATCGTAGCTGAGGTATCAAGCTAACGTCGAAGTCCACGCGAAACTACTAGCGAGACTGGAGTCTCTCTGCAAAACATAAATTAAGCAAACGTGAGTACAAAAGTACTCAGCAAGACTTACATCAGAACTAACTACATATGCATCGGTATCAACAAAAGGGGGGTGGTGGAGTTTAACTACAGCAAGCCAGCTTTGACTCGGTGGCTATCTTAAACTACGACTGCAAGTAACTCTTTTGAGGTGGCGCACACGAGTCCACATACTCACCATATCAATACACCACTATGGATCCGCTCCCGTCTCCCTACGAGAACTCCATCCATAGCACTCACGCTTATCTTGCGCATTTTAGAGTATCCACTTTCACTTGTCTATGAACTGTTATAGGCAACCCAGAAGTCCATTACCGCGGACACGGCTATTCGAATAGATGATGTTAACCCTGCAGGGGTGTACTTCTTCACACACGGTCTCACCACTTACCGCCATTTACACAACATGTACTCGGCAACCTTCAAGCGGAAGCCCAATGAGGGTGTCGGCCACGGCCTACCTAAACACTCAAGTCTCTAGTCCAGGTTTATCGCCTATCCAGGTTCCATCCACAGGGAGTCCGGCCGAGGTTTCCACATACGGCCCCGGACGATGTGTACAGGGTTCCGAGACACCAAACGGGCGCCCGGCATGCCCGGCCACGGTGTATCTACCGCAACATAGCCCACCCCTAGGGTCAGCGCTACGCACGGCCGCCAACACATATCCTATAAACACCAGAAACTAGTTGCAACTCCTGGGCAGAGTACTACGGTGATTAAGAAGCCGAGAGGGTCCATTAGTTTCGGGCCCAATGCATGGTAGTAACTTTTTCATGGATCACAAACACAGAACTCAGTTCCTGAGGACGGCTTCAATGAGACAACCCACCATGTACTCCTACATGGCCTCTCACCGCTACCTTTACCAAATCGTGTTCACACATTTAGCTCTCAACAGTAGGACATGTTCACACACCTCCGATTCATTCCCGATGAATCAGACCTGACACAACTCTATGCAATAGCAGGCATGACAACAAGCATGAATGAGTAGGCACATCAGGCCTCAAACAACTCCTACTCATGCTAGTGGGTTTCATCTATTTACTGTGGCAATGATAGGTCATGCAGAGGATAAGGGGTTCAACTACCGCAACAAGTAACAGATGAATCGTTGTTGTCCTAATGCAGTAGAAGAGAGCAGGAGCGAGAGGGTGGGATTGTATTGGAATGAACAAGGGGGTTTTGCTTGCCTGGCACTTCTGAAGATAACATTGAGTCTTCATTAGTGTCAACGATCACAGCGTCGGAGCAGCGTCTACCGAGAGGGGACAATTACCGGCAAACAAGGAAGAACACAATCGATGCGATGCAACAATATGATGCATGATCATGACATGTCAATATGCTGTGGTTTGAGCTAATGCAACTAGTAACATGTTAAATGGAGTTGGTTTGAACCCTAGGTTCAAATTCAAATTCAAACTATGAATTCAAATATTGCATTATCATGTTTTGGACTAGACAGTGAGGTTAAGTTGTTCAAACATGCATGAAAATGCCATAAACAGATTCTTTGCATTTTTCTGATCATTTTTCATATATAACTTGTTTCATTTGGAGTTACGGTTGAATTTCTATGAATTTTAGAAGTTTATACTAATTTCTGGAATTTTCTGAATTATTTTTAATCCAGAAAACGATTAACTGCATCAGCAATGCGTAAGCATGACGTCAGCGGGTCAACAGGGGCGGTCCAGGTCAGACCTGACCGGTGGGGTCCACTGGTCAGTGACCCAATGTTGTTTATTGTCACTGACAGGTGGGGTCGGGTCAACAGGTGACGTGGCCAGGTCAAACTGACCTGTGGGACCAGCGGGGTTAGTTTAATCTAAACAAATACTAAACCATGTTTAGTTATATGGTGGGGCCCGGCTGTCAGTGCCTCTAGGGTTAATTAGTGGGGCTGTTAGCGGCTAATGACTTAGCCACGTCAGCCCGCCGGTGTTTAGCCGCCGGTGACCGAAAACGGCGGCGGATATCTGCGGAAATCGCCGTCCGGCGATGGTTTGACGCGCAGCTGGGCTTGTCTGACTCGTGGGGGTGCGCCGCATCTAGTAGTGTCACTGGTTGGAGCTAGTGTGGCCGGAAACTACGCCGACGTCGAGGTTTGGCGGCGGCCGCAGCACGGGTTTGATGGCCACGGTGCTATGGGTCACAGCGAGAGCAGCCGAGGGGATCCATGGGTTCCTGGGAGCACACTGAGCTCAGGAGTGTTCTCAGACGCGTCGCGCGTGAGCTCTAGCCACGGCGACCTCATGGCCGGCGGCGAGAAGCTTGCGGCCATGGTGGGAGAGGCAGCTAGGCACGGAAACAGAGGGCATGATCAAGGGGGGAGGAGCAGGAGCTCACAGGGATGCGGCAGGGCAGGTCAGCGGCCTCGGGGACGCTCTGGACGAGGCGAATCGACGGAGTCGATCTCCGGGCACCGGAGGTGAAGGCGACGACGCTCCGGTCGACTGGGGCCTCTTCTGGTCGCGTGCGTCGGTTGTGTTGCTCCACGGGGTCGTGGCGGAGCTCGGGGACGCGGAGAGGCAGCAAGGGAGTGGCTCTGGCCGTGGTGGTTCTCGTCGGCGGCGGCGGTGCGTCCATGGAGGCTTCGGCCATGGCGGGGAACGGTTGAGGGGGAGAGCGAGGGAGGGAGAGATTAATCCATACGGGTCTGGGGGGGTGGCGTGGCGCGAAGGAAGGCTCAGGGCGCTTCGGGGAAGCAGGAGGTGGCTCGCGCGTGGATGCGCGCGGCAAGCACGCGCCTTCGTCCTCCTGGCAGGGGAGGAAGACGACGGGGAGGAGGCCAGTGGGCTGGGCCAGCGAGCTGGGCCGGCCAGGCAAGTGGCCCAGGTAGGTCCTTCTCTCTCTCTCTCTTTCTTTTATTTCTATTTTTCTTTTGTTCTGTAAGTTTGTGGCATTACTAAAAATATCTAGGCACTTTCAAAAATCACCAAACTGTGCATGCCCAATGTTTAGAATATATCAAACATGGAACATTTTGGTTTGGGATTATTTGGACATTTTAATTATTTTATAGTATTTTAAGTGCCCAAATTCAAATACAATAAGGTTTAATTCAAAAATCCAGAATGGCCTAGAAATATGTGCATGACTTTTGGCAGAGGTTTTCACCTTTAACAAAAATCATGAACTTTTCTAAAGGGCAATTGGGATCATTGAAAATATTTTTTTATTGAACCTAGTTGAATTCATTTGGTGCTAGGGTTTCAACAATCCCCATTTCAAGTTTCATGAAATTTAAACATGATGCATGGATGCAAAGCCACTCGTTACAAGCAAACTCTAGGGCTGTGACACGGAGTTATCGGACAATGAGTCCGATACCACCTGGCGCCGGGAACTCTTTCAGGTTCCCGTGGTCTTCTTCTTGATCTTCTTCTCCGGCACCTCATAAGGAGCCGGGGTCCGCATCTCCGTCAGGAGAGCGTCTGCAGGGTCTTCGGGCAGAGGGGCCGGGCAGTCAATCTGCTCCGATGTCTCCACCCAGTCCTGTCAAAGGCATGGGACATCAGATCCCGCACATGGTTAAACTATGGAAAATAAATACCCTACGAGGTGTACAGAACTTACCGGATTCGCAGGGCGTGTCGCGCTTAGCCCGCGGTCCTCGGTAAGGGGAAGGGGGACCTCGGTGCCCTTGAACAGCACCTTCCAGACGTCCTTATGTGTCGTGTCGAAGAGCTCGCGTAGAGTCTGGTGCTGGGCCGGGTCGAACTCCCATAAGTTGAAAGCCCGTCGTTGACACGGGAGGATCCGGCGGAAGAGCATGACCTGGACTATGTTGACAAGCTTGAGTTTCTTGCCTATCATGTTCCGGATACACTTCTGGAGTCCGTCCAGCTCCACCGATGAGCCCCATGACAGGCCCTTCTCCTTCCAGGAAGTGAGCCGCGTGGGGATTCCGGATCGAAACTTGGGGCCGCCACCCAGTTGGTGTCGCGTGGCTCAGTGATGTAGAACCACCCCGATTGCCACCCCTTTATGATCTCCACGTAGGATCCCTCGAGCCACGTAACGTTGGGCATTTTTCCCACCATGGCTCCGCCGCATTCCGCTTGTTGGCCGCCTACTACCTTCGGTTTGACAATGAAGGTCTTCAGCCACAGGCCGAAGTGGGGCCGGATGCGGAGGCAAGCCTCGCACACGACGATGAACGCCGAGATGTTGAGGACGAAATTCGGGGCCAGATAATGGAAGTCCAGCCCATAATAGAGCATAAGGTCGTGGACGAATGGATGGAGGGGAAACCCCAGTCCGCGGACGAAGTGGGTGAGGAAAACCACCCTTTCGTAAGGTTCCGGGGTAGGGACGATCTGCCCCGCGGCTGGCAGCCGGTGTGCGATATCCACGGCTAAGTATCCGGCCCCGCGTAGCTTTTTGATGTCTCCCTCCGTAACGGAGGAGACCATCCACTTGCCTCCCGCTCCGGACATGTTTGGAGAGGGTTGAGGAGAAGGATGTGGACTTGGGCGCTGGAATCGGGGTCCTGATAGGTTTGGTATCAGAGCCTGACTGCCTGTAGGATTACCAAGCCAAACTGGTCGAAGTTGAGTCTAGAAATGCTTTAGTTATATGTAAGGGAATTGATTGTGGGAAGGGACGTAAGGCTCTTTTTAGTCCTTATACCTTATGCCCTTCTGATCCGAGTCATACTATCTTTCCTATGGGGTTAAGAAACTAGGCTTTCTCTTCTTTCTATCAGGATCACGTGTTACTAATCCGTAGACTTATAGGATTGATGGATTCAAGGCTTAGTTCAGTTCCTACTACTTCTGTGTGTTGACAGTTGATCTCAGAACCTTGATATTGTGATGTTAAGTGGTCATGCCACTATTTTGCAGGATGTCTCAAATCATTTTGAGCATTTACATCTGTTATGCTGTCCGAGTCATCCCAGGTTTCTAACTAGTCTGATGCATTTGCAAATCCCTTCTTTCTGTTCCCGATGTCCCTTTGGGCCAGTTTAACCACACGTCGATGAGTTGAGGTACTCTATTGCCTCGACATATATGTTGGAGCTATTATTATGTCCCTAGGTGTCTTAGGGAGCCACCTAGTAACCTAGCAATGTTTTGTATTCCCAGTGTGATGATTCTGGCCATCATTCTCGAAAGCATCCCGTGATGCCATTTAGTTAGTAGGCATTCTATTTCTGGGTTCTTGAACCCAAGATTCACTCTACTTAATTCATGTAGAAAGTGTTGCTCGTTCCTTTAGGATATTAGTAACCTTGCGACAGTCCTCGAGGTCTATGGTACTTCCTTCTTCCAAATACCATGAACTGATTATGGTAGAAGTTCTTTTGAACCAAAAGATCACAACCAGAGTGCTCTTGATGAGTTCTCCATTTTACATTGTGAATCCGCCAGTTCTACCTTTCTGCATGGGTTATCCGGAAGAAATGTTGACCTTTGCTCGACATACTAATCTATGCATCCACAACTCAGAAAGATATATGTTCCTTTGAGTTGTTAATCCCTAGTTGTTTTCTGATCTTCATCTATCAATTGATAGTCAGGAGTATGTGTGCATTCGTGTTCATTGATGCCTAGTATTCTTGTGGTCTGTCAAGCCGTTCTATTTCAGAATGACTAGGAGAAACAAAACTCCAGTACCTCATCCATATCCAGGATTGGGTCAAAGTAGTTTTACTTCTTTTGCTCTGTTCTACCTTGGAGTGTTACCATCTTTATGACAGGAATGTCATGAGAATTGCACCTCCTCCTATGAACTCTTGACGCAGTGATACTTCTCTCCATCATTATTCATTCCTCGGTCCCGTGTTGTTGTAACCGGAATGCCGACGAGTGAACCATGATGTGTGAAATCAATACTCCTAGCAACTATGTTGCTTGGTAGTTATGGACATTATTATCATTCTTAGCGTGTTGGTTATCGAATCATCATCCTAAGATTGATCGTGCTACCTAGTCCATATTTCCGGGTGCACTCATCGACCAATGAGTTAGGATTGTGACAATCCCTCGCTCCTTGATCATATCGTCTTGCCCTGAAAAGCAAGATTGTTCTCGAGCTTAATAACATATCGGTGGGTTGTGATTTTCCGAATATCTTCTCGGAAGTATTACCAGGTTGTTCCCTGATCGCTATGTTGATTTCATGATCATGTTGGTTTTTCTTTAAACCATCCATTCTCCAAGAATCTGTGTTGGATACCCCTGAGCTAGTTGGTTAAGCCAAACAACAACTTGGAGAGTTGGAAGATAAAAGCTTGCCTAACTTAGTTCGTTCCAAAGAGATACTCTTGTGTAGTGTGTGTTGAAGAAAGATGATATCTTCATCGATTGGTCCCTGTGATCAGTTGTTGGACCTATTGTCTTATCAATCCTTTGATTTGAGTGTGGGCTATCGTCAAATCAAGTTAGAACCAACGGTATTCGTAATGTTGTCTTACTCGTGGTTGATTCCTCGAGCATACACCATTACATCTTTTGGTCTGGCCGATACTATCACCATGTTCACATAATGGTGGAAGTCCAGTGATATGGAAATTCCGATGAGTTGCTGTTGAGCCCATCAGCAGCATCTTGTTTCCTCCATGATTCATGTTGAACATCCAGCTAGTGTTGGAAACTTGTGTAAGCATTTTCTTCTTGCCCCGTTCATGAAGTATATGTTTGGATGAAAGAAGTGACTTCCTCTCATTCATGTGCATTCGATGCAAGTTGCCGCCGTGAATTTGAGAAAGTTAGTTTTCCTTCCTTTGGAATCGTCCCAAATCAGTCATGCACGTGCAAAGTATACTACGGTTTGGTAGATTAATTACCTCCACTCCATATGAATTCCGTAGCACACCAAGCCACTGATTGACTTGTTCTAGGTAAACAAGTCTAATTTAAGTGCACAAGACTTCAATATCCTCAATGATGGTTCCTCACCTGAACTTTGGTAGTGTTTTATTGTAAGACTACTCTGTGGTCATGCTTGTCTTGGACAACATGTTCACATGTGTGTAGCAGAACCAGCTCATGTTTTGAAGCTTGCTATCATAGTTCATCTCCCAAGAGTCTCGCGACATTATCTCATCGACTTGTGTTGCAACCTTTTCTTTTCTGTACATGTTGTCTGAAAAATCTTGTTACCAGCCAGATCTGAATCTCAGGCAGATATGATGGCTGGAACATTTCCAAGATCTATGATGTAGGTCCCGACGAGGTTGATGTTCTGGCCGATACACCTAGCCGGAAGATCTATTATTGTAGTATCTTGAACGAGCAATTCGACCATTTTCTCCATGAGGATTTGGTATGACTTATTCCACAAGTTGTTCCTTATGGATTTTTGTTCTCCCGAAGTCAGACCTTTACTTGATGTTCCAGATACTGAATGATATTGGGTTAAGCTGGTACATCAAGGAGAACATTAGAAGCGGAGTGTTAAATGTCTCTTGGTCGATCATCCAGATTTTGTTTCCTTGGCATTGTCAAGGTAAAATCTGAGAAAGTGTTGTCTTCCTTTGCATCTGCATTATCTATCACTATTCATCATGGTAGTAAGATGTGTTGCCGGGATCTTGGCACAGATGTTGGTAAAACCTTGATGAATATGGAAATGCTCAAGTTCTTGAGAGCACGCTCAGTCACTAGGTTATATCCTTGGTATCAACTGGAATGTGCCTTCCGTTTACCGAGTTGTTCTATAACCGTAGTTTCCTTCCAAACTGAGTATGCCATCCTTTTGAATTCTTTCAAACGATCGATTGTGATTTGCCTTAGGCCGGTATAGAGAGTTTCAATGATCCTTGTATCAAAAGTAATTCTTTTTGCCACTTAAGGGAATAAATCAACGAGCCACCTACTCTAAGGTGCCCCATTATGGAATCATGGCAATTTAGCTCCTCGCTACTTTGAACCGCATCCACCATCCTTTTAAGTGTGGGATTGTTGCCTACCAAATTGAACCCTTGTCATCTGCTTGTTTCCATTGCTACTGATGTGTGTTTTGCGTCTCAACTCGAGAGATATTGTTATGTCTCATTCCATGAGTTGATCGTCAGTTGTTCGATCTTCGAGAAGATGGATTCATATAGTCTCTCTTTCTGTCATTGTCATGTTGGATGAAGATCTCGAAAGCAAAGATGTCAAGATCAATTTGAAGCAATGAATCAACATCTTCGAGAAAGGCAATTGGATCATGAAGATCGTGTTAGATTGGTGTCCCCTCTGTCTTCTTACCTCACGTCTTGAATCTCGGGACGAGATTCTTGTTTAGTGGGGGCGAGTTGTCACAGCCCTAGAATTTCATTGCAATTAGTTTCATAAGCATCCATGCATCATGTCTATATTTGTTTGAAATTTGAAATGGGGATGACAAGCCCTAGCACTAAATGAAATGCAATTAGGATCAAAATAAAAATATTTTCAATGAACCCAGAATGCCCTTTAGAAAAGTTCATTATTTTTTATAAAGGTGAAAACCTGTGCCAAAAATGATGCACATATTTTTAGGCCATTCTGGATTTTTGAATAACTCATATTGTATTTGAATTGGGGCATTTAAATACTATTAATATTTTTAAATGCTCCAATAATTCTGAAAATAGTTAAGGGCCTCTGTAATAATTCATTTAATGCCCACAATTATTTTCAGGATTTATTAAAATGATTTGGGTTATAAACTAAATCAAAACAAAATAACATAAATAGAAAACAGAAACAAAAATAAAAGAGAGAGAGAGAATACCTGGCCACTTACCCAGTCCAGTAGTGCGGCCCACTGGCCCAATTACCAATCGTCATCTCCACCACGCCAGTCAGACGCCGAGCGCGTGCCCGACGCGCGCGCACGGCCGTGCTGCCACGCCACCTGCCTGCCTGCGTCCTCGGGACAGCGCAACGCCGCGGGTCTTCCTCCTCGGTGCCGTCCCGATCGATCCGGCCACTCATTCCTCCCTCTGCTCCCCCCCCCCCCCCCGCCTCATGTATCCATGGCCGAACCTCGCCAGAGCGCAGCCGTCGCCGCCGCTCGCCTTAGCCTCGGCCATCGTCCACCCCTCGCCTCGCCGACCCGCACTGAAGAACCGCAGCGTCGTCCTCGTCGTCTACGCAGAGCCACGCGACGCCTGCTGCCCTGCATCGCCGGCTACCTCGCTTTCTTCCTCCTCGGGTGCCGGAGATCGCGACCGCCGACCCGTCGACTCCAGAGCCTCCCCCGAGCCGCCGAGCTTCTCTTCGACTTTGCAGTGAGCCCCTCCGCCGTTCCCCTCTACTCCCCGTGTCGATTTCTCCCTCTAGCTAGCTTCTCCGTCGCGGCCAAGAGCTTTGCTCCGCCGGCCACGTAACTGCCGCGGCCACAGTTGCTGCCGCCCGCGTTTGAGCGCGTGTCTGTGCTCGGTGTGGTCCCAGGATCCCAGAACAAGCATCCGTTCGTCCTCACGTCCACCGTAGCTTCGTTTCCGTCGAGGTCCGAACTCTGGCCGCCTCCGTGAGCTTGATTCCGGCGAACTTGGCTGACCTCAGTCCCTCCCTCTTGCGTAGATGGATGCGGCCGAGCACCCGCAACGCATAGATGCCCTCGGCCGCCATTTTGGTCGACGGAGCGCGAAACCCGCAGCTCTCCGCCACGTCTCGCCTCGCCGGTGTCAAGTCGCCAGCAGGTGTTGACCTAGTTGACCCAGGTTTGACCCCGCTAACCAGGGGGTTTGACCTCCCCTGTCTCGCTGACATGCGGGCCCAGCCCCTTAAATAACTTAGGTTAGATTTAAGTTAAACGTTAATCAACCCAGATAGTTAGTTTAGCTACTAAGACGCAGGTCCCACTGGTCAGTTTGACCTGGGCCGCGCCAGTTGACTTGCTGACATCATGATGACACAATGCTGACGCAGTTAATCGTTTTCTGGATTAAAAATAATCCAGGAAATTCCAGAAAATGCCCAAAACTTCTAAAAATCATAGAAAATTATCTATAACTCCAAATGAAATAATTTATATATGAAAAATTATCAGAAAAATCCAAAGAATCTGTTTATGGCATTTTCATGCATGTTTGAGAAAGTTAACCTCACTGTTTAGGATGAAACATGATTAGGGCAAATTTCATAATAGGTTTGGAGTTGGAATTTGATATAGTTTTGAATTCCACTTCAATTAAAATGACTTTCTGTTGCATTAGCTCAAAACACATTCATATTGCCATGCCATAGCATGCATCATATTGTTGCATATCGCCATGTGTTGATTGTGTTCTTTCTCAGTTGCCGGTGTTTGTCCCCCCTCAGTAGACTTTGATCCAGCGATGAATTTGATGACACCGATGAAGAACTATACTATCTTCAGAAGTGACAGGCAAGCAAAACCCCCTTGTTCATTCCGATACAATCCCACTCTCTCGCTCCTGCTCTCTTTTACTGCATTAGGACAACAGCGATTCAATTGTTACGTGTTGCGGTAGTTGAACCCCTTTCCTCTGCATGACCTGTCATTGCCACAGTAAATAGATGAAACCCACTAGCATGAGTAGGAGTTGTTTGAGCCCTGATGTGCCTACTCATTCATGCTTGTTGTCATGCCTGCTACTGCTTAGAGTTGAGTCAGGTCTGATTCATTGGGAATGAATTGGAACGTGGTGAACATGTCCTACCGTTGAGAGCTAAGTGTGTGAACACAATTTGGTAAAGGTAGCGGTGAGAGGCCATGTAGGAGTACATGGTGGGTTGTCTCATTGCAGCCGTTCTCAGGAACTGAGTTCTGTGTCTGTGATCCATGAACAGTTACTACCACTCATTGGGATCCTTAATTCACTCTCTCGGCTTCTTAATCACCCTAGTACTCTGTCCAGGAGTTGCAACTAGTTTCTGGTGTTTGTAGGTTATGTGTTGGCGGCCGTGCATAGCGCTGACCCTAGGGGTGGGCTATGATGCGGTAGATACACAGTGGCCGGGCATGCCGGGCGCCCGTTTGGTGTCTCGGAACCCTGTACACATCATTCGGGGCCGTATGTGGAAACCTCGGCCGGACTCCCTGCGGATGGAACCTAGATAGGTGATAAACCTGGACTAGAGACTTGAGTGTTTAGGTAGGCCATGGCCGACACCCTCGTTGGGCTTCCGCTTGAAGGTTGCCGAGTACATGTCGTGGAAACGACGGTAAGTGGTGGGAGCGTGTGTGAAGAAGTACACCCCTGCAGGGCTATCATTATCTATTCGAATAGTCGGATTCCTCGGATATGGAAACTTGGACCCCTTGCATAGTTCATACACAAGTGAAAGTGGATACTCTAAAAATCGCAAGATAAGCGTGAGTGTTATGGATGGCCTTCTCGTTGGGAGACGGAGCGGATCCATAGTGTTGTATTGATATGGTGAACATGTGGACTCGTGTGCGCCACCTCAAAAGAGTTGCTTGCAGTCGTAGTTTAGGATAGCCACCAAGTCAAAGCTGGCTTGCTGCAGTTAAACTCCACCACCCCCTTTGTTGATACCGATGCATATGTAGATAGTTCTGATGTAAGTCTTGCTGGGTACATTGTACTCATGTTTGCCTATTTTATGTTTTTGCAGAGAGACGTCAGTCTTGCTAGTAGTTCCGCGTGGACTTCGACGTTTAGCTTGTTACCTCAGCTACGATCTTGTGCCCTCGGTAGGATCTAGTAGATAGTCAGGCTTCTCAGCCTTTTTCATTTGTAGATGTCTGTACTCAAACATGTTAATCTTCCGCGTGTGCTTTGACTTGTATGCTCTGAATGTTGGGTCATGAGACCCATGTTTGTAATATCTCGCTCCTCGGAGCCTAATGAATAAATACTTGAGTCGTAGAGTTATGTTGTGATGCCATGTTGTATTTACACATATCGAGCATATTGTGTGTATGGTTGAAATGCTTGGTATGTGTGGGATCCGACAACCTAGTTGTTTATCCTTGGTAGCCTCTCTTATTGGGAAATGTAGTCTTGTGCTTCCATGGGCCATAGTAGTCCGCTACAGCCTGGTTCACCGGAGTCCTGCTAGCCCAGCACTACTGCTCCGGAACACTTGACTGGCCGGCATGTGTTTCACTTTGTTCCTGTGTCCGTCCCTTCGGGGAAATGTCACGCGGTGACACCTGGAGTCCTGCCTAGCCTGCTACAGCCCGGGTTACCGGAGTCCTGTTAGCCCAGTGCTACAGCCCGGATTCGCACGCTGCTGACCGACATGCTCGAAGTTGATTCATGTATGCCTGTCCCCGTAAGTTAGTGCCACTTTGGGTTCATGACTAGTCATGTCGGCCCGGGTTCTCTGTCATATGGATGCTAGCGACACTATCATATACGTGAGCCAAAAGGCGCAAACGGTCCCGGGCCATGGTAAGGCGACACCCGTGGGAATACCGTGCGTGAGGCCACAAAGTGATATGAGGTGTTACAGGCTAGATCGGTGTGACTTAGAATCGGGGTCCTGGCACGGCTGGCCTGGCGGATATCCATAATAGTAGTTGGGGTCGTACTGCGATGCAGCAGCTATCGCCTGCTGAGCCGCGGCGTGGCGACGAGCGGCCTCCTCTCTTCTCTCGTACTCATCTGCCTCCTCTCTGGTAATAGTATATCCTCCTCTTGCCTAATAATCAAAGAAGGCAGGAGCATGGAGAGTAATACGGACAGCGCGGCTTCTGTCAAAGATTAGTCGATACTGGAGAGGTGATTCGTTCCTCTCGACAAACTGGTGGTGAACCATAGCATTAAAATCTAGATAAGCAGGAGGTAATTCAATATCATCTTCACGTATGGCTATACCAAGAAAATTAGCTATGCAGGTTGCATAAATTCCACCAAAGAAATCTCCATTAAGTCTATTAAGATGCAACCTACGTGCAACAATGGCTCCCAAATTATATGATTTATCTCCTAACACAGCACTCCTAAGAATACTAAGATCAGGGACACACATGTGGCATGCCCCATCTTTACCATTAATGCGTCTACCTATGAAGAGAGCAAAATAATGTATAGCAGGAAAGTGAATGCTCCCTATGGTAGCTTGTGTAATATCTCTAGATTCCCCCACAGTTATTCTAGCAAGAAAATCTCTAAATTCAGATTTGCGAGGATCCCTTATACTACCCCATTGTGGAAGTTTGCAAGCAGTGGTAAAATCCTCTAAGTCCATAGTGTAAGATTTATCATAAAGATCAAACAGGACAGTTGGATAATTACGTGAAGTTGAAAATTCAAACCTCCTCACAAAGGTACTGGTGAGATAGTGATACTAGCTGCACTTCTCTTCCTCGAAGCTCACAAGATCAGCGTTACGCAAATATGCGTTAAATTCTTTCTTAATTCCCGCTCGATCCATGAAGTTCTTAAAAGGCCATTCACAAGGACGCACTAGAGCGTCTCTTGGTGGCTCTTCATCAGCATCACACATTGCAAGCCTGGGTCCTTGCTTCCTTGAAGAACCACCTTGGAACATTTTCCTAAGCATATTTCTTCCTCTGAAAAATTCTGAAAATTTTTAGTAACTTCAAAATAAAAGTAAACCAAACTCAATAATATTGATAGCAACTACTCCTACAAATGCCTAGGGCCTATATCATGCATCAAAACTACTTTTGACCATATAAATTTGACATGCAAGCTCAAGAACAGGGTCACCTAAGCAGCAAAAATTTGCAATGAATAAAGCACTAGAACAAAAACTAATGGGACCAATGGAGGAGTCACATACCAAGGAACAATCTCCCCCAAGCAGTTTTGTGAGAGGTGCTTTGAGCAAGGAGATCGAAAATGGCAGCAAAATGAGCTTGGACTCGGGTTTGAGCTGGTTATTCGTGTTTGTGGGAGGAAGATGAAGTGTATGGGTGAAAGAATAAGTGGAGGAGGGCCACCATGGGCCCACGAGGCAGGGGGCGCGCCCTAGAGGGGTGGGCGCGCCCTCCACCCTCGTGGGCAGGTGGTTGACCCCCCCTGGTGTGTTCTCAGTTCCATAAATCCTCAAATATTCTAGAAAACATCATATTTAAATTTCAGGGCATTTGGAGAAATTTTATTTTCGAGGTATTTTTATATTGCACGGATAATCAGATAACAGACAGAAAAATATTTATTTTTATTTTATTTAATATAAATAACAGAAAGTAAAAGTGGGGTACAGAAGGTTGTGCCTTCTAGTTTCATCCATCTCATGATCATCAAAAGGAATCCACTAACAAGGTTGATCAAGTCTTGTTAACGAACTCATTCCGAATAACATGGAACTGGAGAAATTTCGAATAACACTATGTGACCTCAACGGGGATATGCACATCCCCAATAATAAGAATATCATATTTCTTCTTGACAGTAGGAAGAGAAATTCAAAACCTCCAAATATAATCGATGGCATTTTTCCAATAGAGTTGATACTATGAAGTTGAGGTTGTTTCCTCGAAAAGTGTACCGTATGCTCATTACCATTAACATGAAAAGTGACATTGCCTCTAGTGCAATCAATAACAGCCCCTGCAGTATTCAAAAATGGTCTTCCAAGAATAATAGACATACTATCGTCCTCGGGAATATTAAGAATAACAAGGTCCGTTAAAATAGTAACGTTTGCAACTACAACAGGCACATCCTCACAAATACCGACAGGTATAGCAGTTGATTTATCATCCATTTGCAAAGATATTTCAGTAGGTGTCAACTTATTCAAATCAAGTCTACGATATAAAGAGAGAGGCATAACACTAACACCGGCTCCAAGATCACATAAAGCAGTTTTAACATAATTTCTTTTAATGCAGCATGGTATAGTTGGTACACGGAGATCTCCAAGTTTCTTTGGTATTTCACCCTTAAAAGTATAATTAGCAAGCATGGTGGAAATTTCAGCTTCCGGTATCTTTCTTTTATTTGTAATAATATCTTTCATATACTTAGCATAAGGATTGGTTTTGAGCATATCAGTTAATCGCATATGCAAAAAGATAGGTCTAATCATTTCAGCAAAGCGCTCAAAATCCTCATCATCCTTTTTCTTGGATGGTTTGGGAGGAAAAGGCATGGGTTTCTGAACCCAAGGCTCTATTTCTTTACCATGTTTCCTAGCAACAAAATCTTTCTTATCATAACGTTGATTCTTTGATTGTGGGTTATCAAGATCAACAGTGGGTTCAATTTCTATATCATTATCATTACTAGGTTGAGCATCATCATGAACATTATCATTAACATTATCACTAGTTTCAGGTTCATTACCATATTGAGTTTCGGCATCAAGTAGAAATATCATTTGGATTCTCAGGTGTTTCAACAATAGGATCACTAGAAGCATGCAAAGTCATATCATTTTTCTTCTTCTTCTTTTTAGAAGAACTAGGTGCACCTATATTATTTCTTTGAGAATCTTGCTCAACTCTCTTAGGGTGGCCTTCAGGATACAAAGGTTCCTGAGTCATTTTACCACCTCTAGTCATAACTCTAACATCATTATCATTATTCTTACTATTCAATTCATTGAGCAAATCATTTTGAGCTTTAAGTACTTGTTCTACTTGAGTGGTAACCATAGAAGCATGTTTACTAATAAGTTTAAGTTCACCTTTAACATTAGCCATATAATCACCCTAGTGTTCAAGCATATTTAAATTGTTTTTCAATTGTCTACCAAAATAAGCATTAAAATCTTCTTGCTTAGCCATAAATTTATCAAACTCATCTAAGCATGGGCTAGCAAATTTAGTAAACGGGATTACAGCTTTATCATATCTATAGAGAGAATTTATCTTTACTACCTGTGTCGGGTTATCAAGACCATGAGTTTCTTCAATAGGTGATGGATCAAGATCATATGTTTCTTCAACAAGCGGTAAATTAAGACCATGTATTTCTTCAATAGGAGGTAAATTCTTAACATCTTCAGCTTTAATACCTTTTTTCTTTCATAGATTTCTTTGCCTCTTGCATATCTTCAGGATTGAGAAATAGAATACCCCTCTTCTTCGGAGTTGGTTTAGGAATAGGCTTAGGAATTGGCTCCGGAGGTGTCCAATTATTTTCATTTGTCAACATATTATTCAATAGAATTACAATTTCATCCGGTGTTCTTTCCCTGAAAACAGAACTAGCACAACTATCCAGGTAATCTCTGGAGGCATCGGTTAGTCCATTATAAAAGATATCAAGTATTTCATTTTTCTTAAGAGGATGATCAGGCAAAGCATTAAGTAATTGGAGAAGCCTCCCCCAAGCTTGTGGGAGACTCTCTTCTTCAATTTGCACAAAATTATATATATATCCCTTAAAGCAGCTTGTTTCTTATGAGCAGGGAAATATTTAGCAGAGAAGTAATAAATCATATCCTGGGGACTACGCACACAACCAGGATCAAGAGAATTAAACCATATCTTAGCATCACCCTTTAATGAGAACGGAAATATTTTAAGGATGTAAAAGTAACGAGTTCTCTCATTTTTAGTAAACAGGGTAGCTATATCATTTAATTTAGTAAGATGTGCCACAACAGTTTCAGATTCATAACCATGAAAAGGATCAGATTCAACCAAAGTAATTATATCAGGATCAACAGAGAATTCATAATCCTTATCAGTAACAAAGATAGGTGAAGTAGCAAAAGCAGGGTCAGGTTTCATTCTAGGGACATTTACATCTATGCCCTTAACTCGAACCCACTACTCAGTTTTGCCCCTAATTTTTAGGTATGCTCAGTTTTGCCCCTCCGCCGTTAGTTTCACTTATAGAAATGCCCTTCTCTGTCGTTACCGTCCGGTCAAAGGTCTTTAACCGTCCTGAAAAAATAGCAAAAAAATATTTAAAAATGAAACTTTGTGGGATCGAAGATACTCATGTCTGGAAGGTGTGTACAAATTTTCATGTCATTCGGACACCCTGGGAGCTCGTGGAAAAGGAAAACATAATTTGTGTACGCATGTGAACCGTAAATTCAAAAAATAGAAAAAAAATTCAAAAAATATGAAATTTCGTGGAACTGAAGATACTCAGGTGCCCAAGGTGTGTGCACATTTTTGTTGTGTTTGGACATCGTAGGAGCTCGTGGAGAAAAAAACAAATTTTAGGTCAAAAAAACTTTGAAAAAATGCATTATTTTGTTTTTTTTCTCTAGAGCGCCTCGTACGTCATTTCATCACCAAAACTTGCAAGCACCTTGTGCACTCAAGCCTCTTTGACGCCAAATAAATTCAATTTTTTCTGAATTTTTTTGCTATTTTTTTGAATTTATTGTTCATAGGAATAAATTATTTTTGTTTTCCTTTGCCACAAGCTCCTGGAGAGTCCAACCAACACAAAAATTTGCACGCGCCTTGCGGACATGACTATCTTCGATCCCACAAAATTTCATATTTTTTTGATTTTTTTTTGCTATTTTTTTCTGGATGGTCAAAGTACATTGACCGGACGGTAACGGCGCAAAAGGGCGTTTCTATAAGTGAGACTAACGGCGGAGGGGCAAAACTGAGCATACCTAAAAATTAGGGGCAAAACTGAGTAGTGGGTTCGACTCAGGGGCAGAACTGGAATTGGCCCTTCATTCTAGCATTTAAAGATTGCTTATTCCATTTAGCTAATAATCTTTTGAGTTCAGTTCTATTTTCGCACGCTAAAATAGCTAAAGAAGCTTCTTGATCAAAGACATAACCCTTAGGAATAACAAGTGATTCTTCATCATCACTTTCATCAGTATCATCAGATTCAATATTTTCAATCTCTCTAGCTCTAGCAAGTTGTTCATCAAGAAAATCACTAAGTGGCATAGTAGTATCAGGCATAGAGGTAGTTTCATCATAAGTATCATGCATAGCAAAAGTGGCATCATCAATAACATGCGACATATCAGAACGAATAGCAGAAGCAGGTGTAGGTGTCGCAAACTTACTCATAACAGAAGGTGAATCAAGTGCAGAGCTAGATGGCAGTTCCTTACCTCCCCTCGTAGTTGAGGGATAGATCTTGGTTTTTGGATCTCTCAATTTCTTCATAATGATAAGCAGATATATATATCCCAAGTGACTCAAAGAATAAAGCTATGCTCCCCGGCAACGGCGCCAGAAAATAGTCTTGATAACCCACAAGTATAGGGGATCGCAACAGTTTTCGAAGATAGAGTATTCAACCCAAATTTATTGATTCGACACAAGGGGAGCCAAAGAATACACTCAAGTATTAGCAGCTGAGTTGTCAATTCAACCACACCTGGAAACTTAATATCTGCAGCAAAGTGTTTAGTAGCAAAGTAATATGATAGTAGTGATAACGGTAGCAAAAGGTAACAGTAGTAAAAGTAATGTTTTTGGTATTTTGTAGTGATGATAGCAATAGCAACGGGAAAGTAAATAAGCGAAGAACAATATATGGAAAGCTCGTAGGCAATGGATCAGTGATGGAGAATTATGCCGGATGCGGTTCATCATGTAACAGTCATAACCTAGGGTGACACAGAACTAGCTCCAGTTCATTGATATAATGTAGGCATGTATTCCGAATATAGTCATATGTGCTTATGGAAAAGAACTTGCATGATATCTTTTGTCCTACCCTCCCGTGGCAGCGGGGTCCTTACGGAAACTAAGGGATATTAAGGCCTCCTTTTAATAGAGAACCAGAAAAAAGCATTAACACATAGTGAATACATGAACTCCTCAAACTACGCTCATCACCGGTAAGTATCCCGATTATTGTCACTTCGGGGTTAACGGATCATAACACATAATAGGTGACTATAGACTTGCAACATAGGATCAAGAACACTCATGTATTGATGAAAACATAATAGGTTTAGATCTGAAATCATGGCACTCGGGCCCTAGTGACAAGCATTAAGCATAGCAAAGTCATAGCAACATCAATCTCATAACATAGTGGATACTAGGGATCAAACCCTAACAAAACTAACTCGATTACATGATAGATCCCATCCAACCCATCACCGTCCAGCAAGCCTATGATGGAATTACTCACGCACGGCGGTGAGCATCATGAAATTGATGATGGAGGATGGTTGATGATGACGATGGCGACGGATTCTCCTCTCCGGAGCCCCGAACGGACTCCAGATCAGCCTTCCCGAGAGGTTTTAGGGCTTGGCAGTGGCTCCGCATCGTAAAACGCGATGATTTTTTCTCTCTGATTTTTTTCTCCCCGAAACTCAATATATGGAGGTGGAGTTGGAGTCGGAGAGGCAACAGGGGGCCCACGAGGTAGGGGGCGCGCCCCCCACCCTCGTGGAGAGACGGTGGGCCCCCTGGCCTTCATCTTTGGCAGGTATTTTTCTTATTTTCTAAAAAGTGGCTCCGTGAAGTTTCAGGTCATTCCGAGAACGTTTGCTCCTGCACATAAATAACACCATGGTAATTCTGCTAAAAACAACGCCAGTCCGGGTTAGTTCCATTCAAATCATGCAAGTTAGAGTCCAAAACAAGGGCAAAAGTGTTTGGAAAAGTAGATACGTTGGAGACGTATCAAGTATCCACTATGTTCTGAGATTGATGTTGCTATGACTTTGCTATGCTTAATGCTTGTCACTAGGGCCCGAGTGCCATGATTTCATATCTGAACCTATTATGTTTTCATCAATATATGAGAGTTCTAGATCCTATCTTGCAAGTCTATAGTCACATATTATGTGTTATGATCCGTTAACCCCGAAGTGACAATAATCGGGATACTTACCGGTGATGACTGTAGTTTGAGGAGTTCATGTATTCACTATGTGTTAATGCTTTGTTCCGGTACTCTATTAAAAGGAGGCCTTAATATCCCTTAGTTTCCAGTAGGACCCCGCTGCCACGGGAGGGTAGGACAAAAGATGGCATGCAAGTTCTTTTCCATAAGCACGTATGACTATATTCGGAATACATGCCTACATTACATTGATGAATTGGAGCTAGTTCTGTGTCACCCTAGTTTATGACTGTTACATGATGAACCGCATCCCGCATAATTCTCTATCACCGATCCATTGCCTACAAGCTTTCCATATATTGTTCTTCGCTTATTTACTTTTCCGTTGCTATTGTTATCATCACTACAAAACACCAAAAATATTACTTTTGCTACTGTTACCTTTTATCACCGTTACCGCTACTATCATATTACTTTGTTACTAAACACTTTGCTGCAGATACTAAGTTTCCAGGTGTGGTTGAATTGACAACTCAGCTGCTAATACTTGAGAATATTCTTTGGCTCCCCTTGTGTCGAATCAATAAATTTAGGTTGAATACTCTATCCTCGAAAACTGTTGCGATCCCCTATACTTGTGGGTTGTCAAACACTCTTCCCCTCTCGTTGCTATGCATCAGCTAGATAGATCTTGCATGTGCGTAGGAAATTTTTTGAAATTACTGTGTTCCCCAACACCGACTGCCTAAATAACGCTATGACCGACACATGCGTTAAGAATCACGGAGATCCCACACATTCTTTCTCCCTCAATGAAGAGGTACCCTACCCCCTCGTCTGGGATTCAAGGACGCTACACCTGTTGGGCGAAGGAGTCATTCACCCTAGACCTAGGAAATGTGTTGTCTTAGGTTACCAAGGCAGAACAATTGCATGTGACTGCCTCGCCACGACGGGCGAACCTCGACAACACAACGTTGTTGCCCGCTGATGACCAAGCCAAAAGAGGATAAGTTGCATGGTAAACATATTGAAACCAAAGGAACATAAAGCTCAGGGAGGACGACAAGCATCCAGACCAAGTGTTGCAGGCACTAGGAAGGCTTAGGGACTTGATGAATCGCAGCAACGCTGATGTCGGGGAGGGGATCCCACGTAGAATCGAGGGTGACGAACTACCACACAATAGGACGACACCCACAGGCGAGCACCAAACAGAGTATAGTAGACCAGAACTCGTCGGCTCAACACCAAAGCCGCCTCTCAAACAAAGTTGGCACCTATCACACACATGCTAGACGACGCCCCTAGGGAGGTCACGACGCCACCGCTCAATCCGAATGGGATTGTAGGTTTTCACCTTGGATCGAGGGGGGAGAGGAAACCTCGGCGGTGCCTCCTATGAGGAGGACAACACCAGTGAGGGTTGCCACCATAGTGATCGGCCAGGCCAAACAGGGACCTCTCTTGGTCTCGATACTCATACCACCTTAGCCCGTCATACAACTCAACTGGTGACCAACGACCATTAGTGCCAACGACTAGATTTGCCGGGAAGTGAGCCAAAGGGGAAGATGTGGCACTGACCTTTGAATCGGATGCCAGAGGTGACGTCCCTGCAGCCCACGGACCACACACCGCACTGGGCGCCGCCTCGCCGGACCGCATCAATAAACGCCCTTGCCGCTCAGACAATGTCGCCTCTCCACTCATGGTTCTTGCCTTGGTACCCATAGTCCCTTCACCCGAGCAAGGGAGCAGCCGAGACCTCACCGCAACCATCATCGGCGGCCACGCAGATTATCCTAGTGTCTGCCTCCGGCGGTGGCGAGGAGAAGTGGGGAAGGGAAGCGGTACCCTAGTTACCCTCGGATCGCCCACATGGATTTTTCTTTTTTTTTCAAGACCTCCACAAATCTCATTTCATCACGAAAATTGGCATGCATGTGAAATACACATCAATTTTGTTGCAAAAAACAGTTTTTAAAAAAAATACATATTTTCCGATTTTACTGTAGCAAAGGGTGCACGTGAGCTCGAGCTCACATACTCCATGTCCATGATAGGCTATTTTCTCCTGTTGAATGTCCTTATTTCTGCCAGGCAGTGCTCATGAATGATAAAAGAATCGAGAAAATAAATTGCTCCTCTGTTTAAATAGCACTCCAACCATTCTCCACATTCACATGTGCGTTCCTCATGGTCCATGCGCTGAGCTGTGGCACCCTGACCGTGGCACTTCCATTGTTGAAGGCATACATGTGGGCCTTGCCGACACCAGCAAGCACCGCTGGATAAACTCTGGACGTGATGCAAACCCTACCACCACCACCGAAGCTCTCCACCGCCGACCGATCAATCTGCAAGGCAGCATCCATCCATCCATTTTCAACTCTGACATATAGGAAGTGAATAAAAGGAGAAATGGCAGAGCCTCCTTAGCTTACCAGAGTTCTAAGAGATATATTCCTCTCCTTTGCAAGATCAAGTTCAAAGAAGCCTCCATAGGCTGGTGTGTACGGTGATGGTCTGATGGAAGACCTGTGCAAAGAAAAGAAAAACTTTCAATTTGGTTTTCAGACTTTTATGGAGAAGACTAAGCAAAACTGAGGCAAAAAGCAGAGAGAGAAGTGCATATTTCAACCCTGAACTTTTGCCCTAGTCTAATTTACAACCCCGAACTCCAATACCGTCTTACAACCCCCAACTCTCAAAACCGGCTAGGATTCAACCCTCCCCTCTCTGTTGACCGGTTTTGACCTGGTTGACCAGTTTTGACCAGTCAACAGATCCAGTCAACAGATCCAGTCAGCATGCCACGTCAGCAAAAATGCAAAATTTCCAAGAAAAAAAATCTGTAAAATCGAAGAAAATCCAGGAAAAGAAAAAAGAAATCAAATTTCCAAAAAACAGGGAAAATAAAAAAATGAATTTCCAAAAGAACAATAATTTCTAGAAAAGACCCAAAAACTCAAATTCCCGAAAAAAATATTTCCAGAAAAAATAAAAAACATTTTTTTTATTTTCCCTAGCTTTTTTCGCAAACAATTTTTTCGGAATTTTGATTTTTAAATATTTTTTCCTGATCTTACAGATTTTTATTTACCTTTTCTTGAAATTTTGGAAAAAAATCTGACGTGGCATGCTGATTGGACCCGGTCAACAGGGAGGGGAGGGTTGAATTCTGACCGGTTTTAAGACTTGGGGGTTGTAATTTAGACGGTATTGAAGTTCGGGATTGTAAATTAGACTAGGGCAAGAGTTTGGAGTTGAAATATGCACTTCTCTCAAAAACAGAAGCAATGACCTTCTTAGATCAGAGCACATGAGTATCATGTACTTTCGCTGTGATTTGTAGACTCTGAAGTGCACGACAGTGTGCTCATCCATGTTGTTTGAGGCCAGAATAACAAGTCCAAATGGCCCTATACCACCATGAACCGATGCTTCACAGCAATGCTTCTCTGGGTCCAAAAGCCAGGAAGGATCAAAAGGTTCGGCGGCATCGATGGACATCGGCTCAAAATATATCTCCACATCAGCCTGTTTCAAGAAAACTTGTGTCTGATTAGCTATAATTGCTCTGAAAAATACACGACACACCAAAGCTTCGGAATATATACCTATCCTTCTCCTGAAAAATGCACTATACAAATAATTAGTAATTATCAGAAGGCCCTACAGTTCTTACTGGCTTGACACTTCTCGAAATAACATAAATTCTCCTGAAGACCAAGTAAGCTGTGCAAAGGAAACTACCTGAAAAGTGTCAACTCCATTGATCTCAAACAAATCTCCCTTGTTGAGCTCAAGTCCTTGATGGTTGATTTCATTTGTTCGAAGGGACTCAATCTCATCAACTGGCCATTGCAGCAACTGCTTGCCATTGTCGTCTAACCAAATCGTCCTGGGGATTGTCTAAACATAATAAAAACTGAGCTTAAATATGTTACATTGATTTGCTAAATAAATTAGATCATTATTCCAATATGATATGAAGCACAGCCAATTAGGGCGAATTTGCTTACATGGATTCCTGCCCAACCTTTTGCAACATCATCTGAACGACAATCTGCCTCCTGAGACCAACCCCATATGATCCTCCTGCCCTTTTTCAAGTCAAAGAATGACTTTGAAGCATAGAAATTGCCATAATCAATCCTCAGCCATAGCCGACAGTCATCTACGATAGTATCAGGCACAAAGGCATCACGTTTGAGATCATAAACCCCAATCAAGTACTTGTCAAAGTAACCCACGCTCATTTTGAGGGCATACTTGGCGCCTCTTGGGACCGCTACGGACATGTCCAGTCCACTGTTATAGCCTGGCAATACCGCAAAGAAATCCGGGCACTCCCACATATTGGACAAATTATGAGAATACAGTGGGTGATCAACTCTTGTCCAACTCAGAAAGTCTTCACTCTTGTACAAAAGTGCAGCGGTGTAGCTGTACAGCTGAGCACCAACTGCTATCCTCCACAGTCCATCTGGTCCGATCCAACCGGTCGTCGGATCCCTGAAGCAGCTTCTGTTCAAACCCGGTACTACCGGTTGGATCACTGGGTTATTGCCTGGTTTGGTCCATTCTCTCAGGTACGGGTCAGAAAGGTTCCTGGGAAGCAAAAGGTTTTGGACCTGACAGTTGTCTATGCTGACACCGGTGTATAGGATGACCGGTTGACCACCAGACAAAATTGTGGCTGAACCGGTCCAGCAGCCATCTATGTCACTCGGGTTATCCGGTTCTATCACGGGTTCAAGCTGGATCCAGTTGACAAGGTCTGTCGAAACCGAATGGCCCCAAGCTATGTCACCCCAACACCAGAGGGCGCAGTGGGGGTTATACTGGTAGAAATAATGGTAGATGCCTTTGTAGTACATTAGTCCTGAAATATTTATAAAGGAAGTATAATTGTTAGAATACTGCAACTCCTCCTTTTTATTTAGAGGTGTTTGCGCTGAGATATTCATACCACATGGATCTTTTGTGTCATCGTAGATTCCGGAGGATCACCAATCCATCGGATATTTGGAAAAAAGTGAGAGAATGTCAATTTCATGCAACAGATATAGAATGATCCATGTGGCCAGTTATGGAAGGGAAAAGCATCCTACTTTGCCTAACTGAATTTGGTCTGACCAAAAGTAACACAAACGGTGGAGCAAATATGGACAATATGCAAGTGGCATAAATCTTGGCGAGAAGGTACATATCACTATTTCTGCCATGAATACTTCCATTTTATTTTGCGCGAGCATCTATGGCTATCATCATCTTATGGCAGTATTACTCAAAATCTAACTGCAGCATTCAGCAAGAAATTTGCACAAGCAATGAGCTGGCCACCAAACTTTTCCATCGTCTCTATTCATTTTTGACACAAAAATGGCAGTTCTGTAATGATAGTACTGCCAAAACTATTATGTACTTTAACAAGCATATTATTTAATATTGGCACACAAAATTAAGATTGAGTAGTGTGTTCAACTTGGCTTCTCCATGTGGGCAAGCCACTAAACAATGAGGTCACATGCTTTTTCATGGACCAAGAACAAGAAAAAGCACACGAAAGCAGAGTGGCATACACCAACAGATGATCCAGAAAGCAGAGATGAATGAAACCTAAAGGAAATAAATAGAGAGGAAACCAAACCAGAGACATGATCACATGAACATACCATTGATCCAATTCCTGGGAGGCTGGAAGTGGTAGGCAGTCCTGTACCTCGTGCTGACAATATAGGGGACCTCTGGAGACAGTGGACAGAAGGAGACCTCTGGAGACTCTGGGCAGAGGGAGCATCTCCCTCCACTCCCATTGCTGCTGCTGTTGGAGAAGAAGAGGTTGGATACAGAGGAGGAGAGGAAGAAGAGGGCAGGGAGGAGGACGAAGGCCCAAGGTAGCGCCATGGCGGCACAAGGAATGAGAGATTGAGGAGAAGGAATCAAAGATTTTATGGGGGTGTGTTGTGACATGTGAAGGCGTTGTCGCTTAAGAAGCTGATTAGTTAGGGGTGACACTCAAGAGTGTGGACAGTCTGGACAGAGGAGGAATCTCCCTCTTTGCTTCTGCAGAGGAAGAGGCTGCAGGAGGAGGAGGAGGGCAGCGGCACCTGCGTGGGCTCAATGTATTCGTCGACATGCTGGAATAGGCGGTGCCGGTTTAGAGAGGAGATGGAGGAAATGCCGTGGTAGAGAATGAGCACCGAGGCGGCTGTGGTGCGCGTGGGCGGCACGGGGGCATACAACGCCCGGTCGGCTGGACTTAGCGCCAGTGGCGGAGCCAGGATTGGCTGACGCCCCAGGCGAGAAACTAATGGTCAAAAAACACCTAAAAACCCAACTTTAAGGCATACAAAAGTCACACTATATTGCATAACTAACCAAATCCCAAACATAATATTCAATGGCAGTATTTGTTCAATGACGGTTCAACTAATAAAGTAAAACATATCAAAAATAATATATAGCATAAATAAATGATACAAAAGATGGTACCAAATCAAATGATTTATCGATCTGAGCTTACCATGAGTACATCTTCAATAGTAGAAGAAGGTAAACCTTCAATGATTTGAAATGCAAATCAGCACATCTTCAATAGATATAATCTGTGGAACGTTATCAATTTTTTGAGTTAAAGGACCTGTTCCTGTGGATCCCGCGATTTGAACTAGAAAAAAAACATCATTGTCTTGTTTCTCTTATTCATCTTCATTTTGTCTTCCTGTAAAATTACATGCAAAAAAAAATTACTGAATCGGTTTCAACATTTACAAAACTGCAGAATTACAATACAAGACTAAGGGAAGGAAACAACATTGAATTTCATTCGAGGTATCAAACAGTGGCATTTGCTAGCGGGATTGAGATGAGCTGTTGTTGCTCCTCTCCTCGAGACCTGGACTGGACGAACAGGGCGATCGTCGCCTCGCCGGGGCTGCAAAGGAAGCCGTCAACCAAGATTCGAAGAAGGAGAAGAAGGGGAGGACTGGACTGCCCTCTGCCGCATGGGGCTGGCCAGCTGGGCATGGCGAACGAATAATGGGTCGACCGCGGCGGGGCACGGCTGCCGGCGGCGAGCGTGCGGCGGCAGCCCAGGCAGGGTAGGGTTCTTTTCTTTCTCGTCAGACTGCTCGCGCAGGCGCAGCCGCACGGTCGCACTGCTTCTCCTTTTTTTTGATCATTGTGTATTATTGGGCTGAGTCTCAGGTCCAGCTAGGATTAGAAGTGGGCTGCGCCCCAGGCCGAATTCCTTTTTCTAGATATGGGGCTGGGCAGACTCGAGAATAAAAGATATAGGGCTGGGAAAGTTTCTAACGGCTCAGGCCATTGACTGGGCCCAGCTCCACCGTTGCTTAGCGCCGTAGCCGTGGTTGAAGGCCATGCCGTACCGCGTTGGCAGAATGGAGCCGAGGCGAAGCACCATGAGCGGCACCGCATGCCTGGCGGCGAGCGCGTCAAGAGCTTTGGCAGCCCGGAGTGGGGAGACTGGCCTGAAGATGTTCGACGGAATGCCACACTAAGGTATTCCCACTTGACCCGGCATATCGCAAAGTACATTATCATAAAAAAAAAATCTATATTTGTATCTATACCTAATATCGACCTAATAATAAAAAGACTACTGCTTCTGTTCGTCCGCCTTAAAACTATCTCCAAAGTTGACAGAAATTATCCACTATACCACCTATAAAATGGAGAAACAGTCCGCTCCACTACATGGGCCTTTTTTGGGTTTATATATTGTGTGATCCCTAACTTAAAAACAAACACAACCAGCCCACTAACTAGCAAGGTCCTTACTCCACCACCCAGAAGACATGATTTCGACCGCAGCCCCTCTTCCTTTTCTTTTTCACTTCTCCTTTTTTACAATTCAAATACTTCTTAAAATATTTATATCTTTTAAACCCTAACTTCAAATCTAACAAGTTATATATGAAATCGCTCAGAAAGATATATAGATTTTCGAATATGCTATTATCTTGCATGTTACTCATTTCTAGAATAAAGCTTACGATGAAACCTTAATTACTTCTCTATATAGGGTATTTTGGAAATGCCTATTACATATGTATCCTATCCCATTTAACTTGAGTAGATATGATAGTTTAATGCTCTCATAAAAGATAGTATTGGCATTATAAGGGGTGTTGATTCGTACTAGCTACCATATGCTAAAAGTTACAATAGGTACATAGTCATCCGATTTCCTATCGCGCACAATAACCAACCAATATATGATGATACACACTAAACTGTTTGCAACCTTTTATCTAAACAAGTGGCTTAATGTTGATCTCCAATTTTATTTATTTTTTTGAAATTGTGCCCATAAAGAGTTTTGGAAACACCTTGAGTACACTTCAAAAATCATCCAATCATTACAATTTTGCGCAACACCACTTATTAAGATTTCAAGCGATTTGCTATATCATTCAGTGTGTATAAGGGGTGATTTTTCTTCTCCCATTGCAATGCACGGGCATGTTTGCTAGTAATAATAAAGGGGTTATTGATTGTTGCGGAACGTCACAGAAATTATCACAAAAATTGTAAAATATCACCCACCAATGCCACCTATAGGTGATAAAAGAAGTTTCACACATGGGCATACCTGTCTGGGTTGTCCCATGCAGTAGGGACCTCTTATACTGTGTTTTGCGGGTTGGGAGAAAACGCAGCGTGCCAGTTTGGGCCGGCCCATGTTTGCGCGGCCTGTCTTTTAAATTTTGTTTTTTATTATTATTTTTCCCGTTTTCGTTTTTTCCTATTTTAAATAATTTTGGACTTCAAAAAAGTTCCCAAAATTCAAAAAATGAGAATTTTGAAATAAAATATTTAATAAATCATAAAATATGTGGATTGAAAAAATGTTTACAATTTTATAAAAAATGTTTTTATTCGAAATTTAAAAAAACTTTGAAAAAAATGTTCGGGAAATGAAAAAAAATCATGATTTTTTAAAAAGTTCGTGTATTAAATAATGTCAATGAAACTGAAAAAAAAACGCAAATTCACAAAATGTTCATGAATGGAAAATTATCATAAAAATCCAAAAATTGTTCGTGACTTAAAATAGTTTATTCTCTCATAAAATGTTCGCTGATTCAAAGAATGATCATGCATTTAAAAAAATGTTCATTAAATCAAAAAAATACTCATGAATTTCAAAAATTGTTCCACCAATTTCCAAAACTATGTTCGTCCATTCTAGAAATGTTCATTGATTCAAGAAAATTGTTAAAAGATTGTTCACAATTTAAAAAAATGTTTGCAAACATTATTAAATGTCCATGAATTCAAAAATGTTCTGGATTTTAGAAAATGTTTGAAAAATTGTAAAAGTGTTCATGAATTTAAAAAATGTTCACGATTTCAAATATGTTCAGGTGTTTCAAAAAAATTATGATTTCATGAGATTGAGCGTGATAGTGTATCTCGGTGATGCTGCAAAATGTGATCATGAGTTCATGACCATTGGAGATGATGATTTTTTTTTCTCCCGTTGCAACGCACGGGCCCTAGTTTAGAATGAAGATCCAAGAGCCCGGCTTTACATTAACAGATCCATCAATTGATCAAGATTACAACCAACAAGAATGCCATCAAAAGAGAGCAAGGAAAAAAGAAAAGCCAAGAACTGAAAGATACAAGGATATAATAAAACAACTTACAACACAACCCACTCAACAAGCACTCAAACTGAAAGTAATGAAGCTTCGCTTGAAGAAGGGGTAGCCCTTTGCACTTGGTCACCGAAGCAGAAGACAAATACACCACAAAAGGAGCAGCCAACCACCTAAAGAACGCTACCACCGACGCATCATTAAGGACCATGGAGATCCTCCACCTTCTTTCTCCCTCACCGAAGAGGGACCCTACTCCCTCGTCTGGGCTTCAAGGACGCCACACCGCCGGCGAAGGAGTCGTTCACCCCTAGACCTACGAAATGTGTTGTCTTGAGGCCACCAAGGCAGATCAACTACATGTGACCCCCTTGCCACAGCGACCAGGCGTCGACAGCTACAATGTTGTCGCTCGCCCATGACCAAACCAGAAGAGGATAAGCTGCAGGGGAAACATACTGAAACCAAAGGAACAGATAGTTCAAGGAAAATGGCAAGCATCCGAGCAAGTGTTACAGCCATTAAGAAGGCTCGGAGACTTGATGAACCACCGCGATGCTGATGTTGAGGAAGGGATCCCATGCAGGATCAAGGGTGGCGAACCACCACGCAATAGGAGGACGTCCACGGGCGAGCACTAAAACAAAGTATAGCAGATCAGAACTCGACGTCTCGACACCAAAGCTGCCTCTCAAACAAAGTCGGCACCTTTCACACATAGCACTCACATGCACCCCCATGATAGACGCCACCCCCTACCCCAGGGGGGTCATGACACCACTGCCTTATGCGAATGGGATTGCATGCTTTCACCTAGGATCAAAGGAGGAAGGGAACCTCGGCGATGCCTCATAGGAGGAGCGCAACTCCTTCGGGCGTTGCGACCATCGTGGTCAGCCAAGCCAAGCAGGAACCTCTTTTGGCCCCGATACTCATACCACCTAGTCTGTCATACAACCCAACCGGTGAGGCGGTGACCAACAACTGATTTGTCGGGAAGTGAGCCAGAGAGGAAGGTGAGGCGTCGACCATTAAATCTGATGCCAAAGACCACCGCCACAGCCCATGAACCATCCACCACTCGGCGGCGCCTCGCCAGCCCGCATCAATAGACACCCTTGGCGCTCAAATAATGTCGCCTCTCCACCCGAGGATGCCACCTCGGCACCCAATGTCCCTCCACCCGAGCAAGGAAATAGCAGAGACATCACCACCACCCTCATCGGCGGCCGCACAGGCAATCTCAGTGGCCGCCTCCGACGGTGACGAGGAAAATAGGGGGGGGGGGGGGGGGAGGGGAGGGGAGGTACCCTAGTCACCCTCAAATCGCCCGCGTGGGGACGATGCGAGAGCCAGACATTTTTTCCATTGAACTTCTCACCATAAATAGAGCCAGTGTACTTTTTGCAACAAGAAAGACAAGTCAGCAGGACATCTCAACACCGTGAAGGGGCATATGACATGTTTGCTCACCGAGTCTTTTAACCACTTTAAAACGTTTCAAGAGATTCATATGTGTGACTGAAGTACTCATCCCGTGAATTTCAGGACTAGTGTGCGTTTCTTTAAAAATTGATACAAGTAACTGAGATGGGAAGGGCATACTAAGTAGTAACTAGTACAATATATGAATACTAGAGATCAAAGAAATGATAGGCTATTTTTTCCTGCTGAATGTCCTTATTTCTGCCAGGCAATGCTCATGAATGACAGTAAAAGAATCGAGAAAATCAATTTGATCCTCTCTTTTAAATAGCACTCCAACCCTTCTCCACATTCACTTGTGCCTTCCTCATGGTCCATGCGCTGAGCTGTGGCACCCTGACCGTGGCACTTCCATTGTTGAAAGCGTAAATGTGGGCCCTGCCGACGTCGGCGAGCACCGCCGGATAAACTCTGGATGTGATGCAAACCCTGCCACCACCGCCGAAGCTCTCCACCGCCGACCGGTCAATCTGCAAGGCAGCATCCATCCATCCATTTTCAGTTCTGACATGTAGGAGATGAATAGCAGGAGAAATGGCAGAGCCTCCCAGCTCAGCTTACCAGAGTTCTGAGTGATATCTTCCTTTCCTTTTCAAGATCAAATTCAAAGAAGCCTCCATAGGCTGGTTTCTCCAGATCTGGTCTCAGGGAAGACCTGTGCAAACAAAAGAAGATATTTCAATTTAGTTTTCAGACGTTTATGGAGAAGACTAACCAAAATTAAGGCAAAAGACATAATCACTGACCTTCTTAGATCAGAGCACATGAGTACCATGTACTTTTCCTCTGACTTGTAGACTCTGAAATACACCTCAGTGTGCTCGTCCATGTTGTCGGAGGCCAGAATGACAAGTCCAAATGGACCTATACCACCAGGAACTGATGCACCCGCTTCCCCACAATGCTTCTCGGGGTCCAAAAGCCAGGAAGGATCAAAAGGATCGGCGTCATCGATGGACGCCAGCTCAAAACCTATCTCTACATCAGCCTGTTTCAAGAAAATGTGTGCCTAATTAGCTACAGCTTCTCTGAAAAATACAAAACACACCAAAGCTTAAGTATGTATGCCTATCTTTTTGTTGCCAAAAATGTACTACCTCTGTAACTACTAAATATAAGTTGTCTTATATTTAGTTACAGAGGTAGTATGATCCAATATCCATATTTAGTTATTATCAGAAGACCCTACAGCTTTTACTGGCATAACACTTTTTTGAAGTAAAAAAAGGGTTCTTCGGAAGACCAAGTAAGCATGTCTGTGAAAAGGAAACTACCTGAAAAGCGTCAACTTCCTTGATCTCAAATAGATCTCCCTTGTTGAGCTCTATTCCTTGATGGCTGATTTCATTTGTTCGAAGGGACTCAATCTCCTCAACTGGCCATTGTAACAACTGCTTGCCATCGTCGGCTAACCAAATGGTCCTGGGGATTGTCTAAATGTAATAAAAACTGAGGTTAAAAATGCTACAGTCATTTACTAAATCAGTTAAATCATTATTTCAACATGAAGCACGGCCAATTAGGGGGAGATTTTCTTACATGGAGTCCTGCCCAACCTTTTTCAAGGTCATCTGAAGGACTATCTGTCTCCCTAGACCAACCCCATATGATCCTCCTGTTCTTGTTCGAGTCAAAGAATGATTTTGAAGCATAGAAAGTGCCATAATCTATTCTCAGCCACAGCCGACGGTCATCTACGACATTATCTGGCACAAAGGCATCACGTTGGAGATCATACACCCCGATCATGTACTTGTCAACTGAATCCACGCTCATTTTGAGGGCATGCTTGGCGCCTTGTGGAATCGCTGCGGACAGATCCAGTCCAGCGTTATTGCCCGGCAATACCGCAAAGAAATCCGGACACTCCCACATATTGGATCCATTATGTGAATACAGTGGGTGATCAACTTTTGTCCAGTTCAGAAAGTCTTCACTCTTGTACAAAAGTGCAGCACTGTAGCCGTTCAGCTCACCACCAACTGCCATCCTCCACAGTCCGTCCGGTCCAATCCAACCGGTTGTCGGATCCCTGAACTCGATCGAGTTCATCCCTGGTTCGTCCGGTCGGAGCACCGGGTTATTGGCTGCTTTGATCCATTCCCTCAGGTATGGGTCAGACCGGTTTTTGGGAAACGCGATGTTTTGTGCCTGATGTTGATCTTTGTCGCCACCAGTGTATATGATGACTGGTTTACCACCTGGCAGAATGGTGACCGAGCCGGTCCAGCAACCGTCTATGTCACTTGGGGTATCCCGCACTAACGCGGGTTCAAGCCCGATCCAGTTGACGAGGTCTGTTGAAACCGAATGGCCCCAAACTATGTCACCAAAAATGGGGCCGTTCAGGTTGTACTGGTAGAATTCATGGTAGAAGCCATTGAAGTACATTGGTCCTGAAAGTTGTATAAAGGCAGTATGAGTTGTAGAATGCTTCAATTTCTTCTCCTTTTTATTTAGAAGTTTCTGTGCCTGAGATATTCATACCAGATGGATCTTTTGTATTGTCGTAGATTTCACCAATCCATCAGATGTTTGAAAAAGGTAAGAGAACGTCAGTGACTTGCAACAGATGCACAATTAATAGGATATGGACCAAAGATAATCTAGATTCCAAAACAGGCCAGTACTTCATTACTTCTGTATGGGTATATAACAGACATGCCCAATATTTTTCCAACACATAATTTAGGGTGTTGTAGTTTGGCCTGGTATGGACGATAAAAGCGACATGCCTAACTGAACGCTTTCTGACCAAAAACAGCACTAACAGTGGAGCAAATGTGGACATTTTCAGGTGGCATGCACCTTGGTGAGAAGGTACACTATCTATGAAAGTAATTCAATGAATAATCCTGTTTTGTGCAAGCATCAAAATAATATGTGGCTATCATCATATTATGGCAGGACCACTCAAAATCTAACTGCAGCGCCCTTACACTGAGCACCTACTGTTTGCAGCATTCAGCAACAGACCTGAACAAGCAATGAGCTGGCTACCGACCCTATCCCTTGTCTAATTATTTTTTACATAAAAACAGTTTTGCAACGATGCTGCTGCCAAGAATATACTACATATTTTTACACGTGGAATATTAGTACACAAAATTAAGATCAGCTACTAGATTTGACTTAGCTTCTCCAGCAGGGGAAGACATAACAGTTGAGATCACTTGCTTTTTTTAGACCAAGAAGAAGAAAAGCACACCCAATCATAGAGGCTCTCTGATTGGCCTTGCCACAAACAGGAATCAACAGGTCAGTGCTTCCCTTGTGTCGTACTATATGAGTATAACAGATCTGTTTAGTTTGCCTAACTGAATGCTTTCTGATCAAAAGTAACACTGACAGTGGAGCAAACATGGACATTTTCAGACAACGCTACCATTGAAATGTCATACACCTTGGTGACAAGGCGCATACTAGCACTTCCTCTGGCAATAATTCACCATTTGTGCAATGGATGCTTCTGTGTTGCCTAACTGAATGATTTCTGACCAAAAGTAAAGACACTAACAGTGGAGCAAACACGGACAGTTTCAGACAATACCAGCATGGAAGTGGCATACACTTTGGTGAGAAGGTACATAACACTTGCTCTGAAATTAGTTCACCATTTCTGCAATGGATACTACTCCCTCCGTTCCAAATTACTCGTTCCAAATTTGAACTAAAACCATGACGAGTAATTTGGAATGGAGGGAGTACTTGTGTTTTGCTCAAGCATCTGCAGAGTATGCCTATACTCAAAATCTATCTGCAGCGCCCTCACACCGAGCATCATTCAGCAACGACCGACTTGCAGAAGCAATGAGGTAGCTAGCCACCAACCCTTTCAGCCGCCTAAAACTTTTTGTTGACACAAAAATATGCACTACATATTTTAACACGTGGAGCATAAGTTTTAATATACTGGCAGGCAAAATTAAGATCGGGTACTGCCCAAGTTGGGAGAAAAGAAACAGTAACCAATCTGATCGCCTGCTTTCTCTTGGACCACGAACAAGAAAAGCACACCAGATCAGAGGGGCTCCCCGATTGGCCCTTGCCACGAACAAAGAGTCAACAGACGGCCCAAAGCAGAGAGGAAGCTTAAAAAGGAAAAGAAATCACAGAGCAAGCTCAAAAGGGGGGGAAATTCAGAGAGGAAATCAGCGTATACCGTTCATCCAGTTCTTGGCGGGCTGGAAGTGGAAGGCGGTCTTGTACATGGTGCTGACAGCAGGAGATGGGTCCTGGTCCTTGGGAGCCTGCGCGCAGAGGAACAAGGATCTGCCTCCCCCATCGCCGCCGCAGAGGGGGCCGGATATATAGGTGGGGAAGAAGAGGCTGGTCATGTAGGAGCCGAAGACGAGCACCGGGAGGAGGAAGGCCCAAGCTTGGGCCATGGCGGCAGACGGGGGGAGAGAGGAGGGGAGAGGGAGTGAGGTAGGAGGCGATAAGAGGCAAGCGGGTGCGATGTGAGACGGGGAGGCTTTGTTTAAGGAGGGGTCTGGTTAGGTGAGCCTTTGGCTCATCAGTCTCTTTCCTTCGCGGATATTTTCCTTCCTCCCCCGGAGCTCCGGAGACTGTAGATCCGCCGCTCCTGTAGAAGAAGATGAGGAGGAGGAGGAGGAGGAGGAGGAAGACGGCCCGAGGTTTGGGCCTTGGGGACAGAAGGATGCAAAGGATCGGATGTATAGTGGGGATTACTGTACTGTTTTTCTGCGATGGATGTATGGGGATCTGTGGTGAGACGCGGAGGCTTTATCAAATTTGTTAAATTCCATTTGTTTTATTAGGTGACAGCGGTCGGCATGTCATGACAATGGCTGCTAAACAGTCCCTCTCGCAGATATATTCTGGTTAGATTGGGCATGGTTTTTTTATGCCCACTTGCTCTCCATTTTACACTCTGGTCCTTTTGCTCTGTGGCAACATCATGATCTGTGAATTAACAGTCCTTCTCACATACAGGAAGTTCCAAATTTAAGATCCAGGAATTAAAAACGAGAGCTCAAAACTTAGTAGCAGTATGGAATTTTAAGAATTGCACATTTTACATGAACTCGTTTTTTCTTTAGATGGTGAATTGGCGCATGCTTGTTTCGTGATTGATACATCAACGGTCTCGACACCTAGTAAATGAAATTAAGTACTTTTTACTAGTGTCATTTACTTTTTTTTCTCGGGAAGCTAAGATAGACCAAATAAATATCATTAGATCTATCATCGAATATATTTTCATATTTTATTCACTTATATAGATTAATGTTTTTCCAAAATAAAGTAGCTCAAACTTCATGAAATTTGACTTAAGACGATGCTAATATGTTAAGTAAAAAAAAGAAAAAAAGTTGTGCCGATCTTCAACTAGGCAACACGAGCTGAAGTTATATTTACTGTAGTTAGTGTCGTAGGGTCCGTCAGCCTGGATGTACCATTTAATATGTACTCTCTCCGTTCCGAATTATTTGTCATGAGTATGGATGTATCTATATGTATTTCAGTTCTAAATACATCAATTTCTGCGACGAGTAACTTGGAACGGAGGGAGTAGTAATAAATAACATATACGTCATACTAAAAACAAATACAGCATCCACTTTTTTTTGCGGGGAAATACAACATCCATTTTGTAGTCTTGTTTGACAATGTTCAGATTTCCAAACATCATAAAAGCGAAAAAAAACATTTGCAAACATCATAAAAGCAAAACAAAAACATTTGCAAACATCATGTGGGGTACAAGTGTCACTAGCCTCCCCCACCCCCATGAATATGATCCCCTCTAATTATCTGCTATATGTATGGCAAAAATATATAAAAGTGCGACATTAAATGCTACTACCTCTGTGGCTCCGTCCAGGTTTATTGGTCCCTTCGTGTTTTGTGCCAAATCTTGACTAGAGATTTAACTAACAAAAGATTAATGCATGTCATAAAAAATTATATCGTTTGATTCATATTTGAACATAGTTTCTAATGATATGTTCTTATGACATGCATTAACATATTGTTAGTTAAATTTAAGGTCAAAATTTGGCACATAATACAAAGGGGACTAATAAACCATGTCGGAGGTAGTAATTAACTTCAACAACATTGATCACTTTGATTTGTCTACTGATGGAGTTGCTTCTCTCTATTTGTTTAAATGTCGTCCAAATCTAAATCACAATGTTCATATGTCTTGCTTTCTCTAAGACAAAATAAACTTTTTATTTTATTTTTATTGCACTGAAGTAAACCTTTTAATGATGCCCGGCCTACAAAATTCCAAAGTGCAGTGAGTTCAAAACGGAAACGAAACAGAAAAGGCCATCATAGGGTCATTGGCCGACGGAGCACACTCAAAACAGGTAAAGGCCATCATGGCGCAGAGAGAGAGAGAGAGAGAGAGGGGTACGAAAAGGGCTTGCAGAGGCAAAGCTCCATTGAGCTCTTTATTTTTTTCAGCAAAAAAAAACCTTTTCCACATCTCGAAAAAATCTGAAAAAAAGTTTAAATATTTTTTTGAAGAATATGCATATGCATTTGCAGAATTTTTTTTGACATTTTTTGAAAGATTTAAATATATTTAAAATTTTGTTTGCAAAACGAGCTCCATGGAGTAAGAAGTATATAGCTTAATATTTTTTAGTATAAAATTGGTCAAATTTCATGAGGTTTGACCTATGGACAATGCCAATATGCAAAGTAAGAAGTTTGACTATAGACAAGGCCAATATTATTTTAGCATTGTACAAAAAATAAATACAATATCCATTTTGTAGTCTTTATGTTTGACAATGCTCAGATTTTGCAAACATCATGTGGGGTACAACTGTACAAGGGCCACTAGCATCCCCCACCCCCATGAATATGCTCCTCTCTAATTATCTGCCATATACGAGTATGTGGCAAAAAAATACTTCCTCCAATTCAAGAAAAGTGCAACACTAAATGCTAATTAGCTCCGACAAGATTGACCACCTTGATTTGTCCACAGTTGGATTTGCGTCTCCTTTATTTTTTTGCGGGGGGTCCCTATCTTTTTTAATGCAGTCCGAATCTAAATTACACTTTCCGTTTGTCTTGCTTTGTTTAAGACAAAACAAAGCAAACCTTCTTTTTCTTTTTGCACTGAAGAAAACCTTTTGTTGATGCCCGGTCTAGAACAGACCAAAGTGGCGCGAGTTCAAAACGGAAAAGAATAAGTGATGGGGTCACTGGCTGACGAAGCACACTCAAAACAGGTAAAGGCCATCATGGGCACAGAGGGACAGAGAAAGGCACAACAGAGCTTAGCTCAGATCACAACTAGCCTCAAACTTTGACGAGGAGTATGGACCGACGGAGCTTGATCAAATGATCGACGTGCATGGATTTTTGGTATCAACATTTGTTATTTATGTGCAGCATTGATTTGTATGAGCGACACGCATGGATTCGAGAGTCCGAATTTTTGATATATGGATACGGGGCACAAAATATGAGGGGGCAAAAGGTGTTGTATGCGGACGCGTTCAGACGCGCCCAAAAATGTATGGGTGACTGGATTTGCCAAGTCAGCTGTAGATGCTTTGATCATGCAAATGGTTTCTGACCGGCCTAACGACAGCATGACATTCTGTGCGTACTGTGGCGACCACTTGAGTGGTCGTTGCAGATCACTCCAAAGCATGCAGCTGTACAGGCTCACCAGCACGAGCCTTCGGCTGGTGGTACCATTTGCCGTTCTTCATTAAGTCGCTTCGCTACTACAGTACTACTAGTACTCCCTCTGTATTAATTATATTTTGATACAGAGCGAGTAGTGTACAATACTTGTCTGCTTTGGAGTCTAGTTACTGTTTGAGCCAGAAACACGCGTCTAGTGTAGTGTAGTGTAGGCGTCTAGTGTAGTGTAGTGTAGGTGCTTGCTGCGACTGCGAGGAGGCAACACGGCCCGTGCTTGTTTGTTTCGACCGCGCCGTCTGCCGACCTGCGTCTGCTCATTTTGACAGATCGTAGTAAACTAATTCATCGCGCGATCCATTGTGTCTGGGTGTGTTCGTTCGGAATAAAATGAATGAATCAGACGGCCCAGCGTGCGAGTGCAAAACAGATTTTTGTTATTTTTTGTTCATTTTCAATTCATTCTTGGTCCAAACTTGTGCCGTTTTTGGGGTGAAACGGACAGCACGCGGACGGGCGGGATACGCGCTTGTCCTTCCCTAGCCCGTCTGTCGGTGGCACCCCCAAACCCTCCCACGTCCCGCCGGCCCCTGTCTTCCTCGTCAATGACCGACGCCCAGCCGAATTTCGGCGGCCTGGACGTCGACCCGCCCGGAAAGGTGAAGAAGGCTGCCAAGGCGCCAAGGAAGCCGCGGTTAGAGTGCACGCCGGAGGAGCTCGCCAAGTTGGACGCGGAATCGGCGAAGAGGAGGAATCGGAGGGCGGTCGTCAAGGGCAATGCCGCCGCGGCCAAGTTCGCCACCGAGCGCGATGCGATAGAAGCCGCGCAGCGCAAGGCCGAGGTCGAGGAGAAGGAGGCCATCGTCAACAAAGCGCACGCCCTCCTCATGCTTGGCATTTGTTGTCTGGCGGGTTTCTCTGCAGCGGCCGTCGGCCCGGCGAGCACAGGCTCGTCGGTCGCCAGGCCTCCGCACTGCCAGTCGCCGACGTCACAGACCACGCCGATGTCGCCCGGCTTTCCCCCGCCAAGGCACGACGGCCAGACCCGTTTCTCGAGGTCGCCGGACGTTGGCGTGATCGCTCCGTCCACCCCGCGCCCCTCGGCCGTCTTCGACCTCAACGTCACGCTGGGGGCCCAGCGGCGGCCGGCCGGCCGTCCGTCGAGATGCAAAGAAAGCAAGCACGACCACCGTTTACGGGCACCATGCCGTCCCCCCGTGTCTTGTTCGACGGAATGCCAACACCAACGCCAACGGTCGATGACCCCTTCTACAACCAGTTCGTGGAGGGTGTGATCTACGAGGGTGGGCATGGCCGTGCCTACGATCCTGACGAGACCCAAAGTCGGGATGGCCGCACTCAGTACGTTGTCGATGAAGAGGCCGACGACCGTGCTGACTACGACCATGGTGACTCGTGGCATGAAGACGATGACATCTATTGCGAAGGTGATGGTGATGAAGAAGAAGGCAATGACATTGATATTATTGACGAGCCATTGTTCATCGACGAGTTCACCCAAAGAGCGGAAGCACAAAAGAGGAGGAAGAGCATTCACACGGGTTCATATTCACAAGAGGAGGACAAGTTGATTTGCCAATGTTGGATAGAGATTAGCCAAGATCCGACGACCGGCGCGCAACAAAAGGGCCTTGTTTTTTGGACGAGAGTCCACAAAACATTCCAGAAAAGGAAGATGTTTGAGTCCTATCAAATTACGAGCAACCGTGGCATCACCTCGATTCAAAAGAGGTGGTTGTTCATCCAGCAAGAGTGCAACAAGTATTGCGCCGCACTTGAGAGTGTTGAAGTACGGGCCGTGAGTGGTCTTGGCGTTGGGGACATGGTATGTTCTCCTCATCCTAGTTCTTTCGTTGCTATGGCCATGAGACTTCTATGTTTGCATGTTCAATTGTTGTTGATCATGTGGTGTAGGCATTTCAATATTTGAAAGCATTCAAGGCCCGACACAATGACAAGCCATTCATTCTTACGCATTGCTGGATGATCATCAAAAATTGCCTTAAGTTCAAGGATCAATACCGTGAACTTCAAAGGAAGAGAGGCAAGAAGACAGCCAAATTGGCCGGAGGTGGAGATGGCGAGGCGTTGAAGAGGCCGACGGGCAAGACCAACTCCAAGATGGACGACATACGTGATGCCTCATCCATGGTCTTGCATGAGACTTTGCATGGCATGTTGTCTCAAAAGGATGTGAGGGACGAGAAAAAGCGGCAAAGCAAGGACGAGCAAATGAAGCAATACCTAGAGCTTCAAAGGAAGAAGCTTGAGATGGAGAAGGCGGCCAAGAAGAGGAAGATTGACATGGAGGAGGCGTCCCGGCAAAGGTAGCTCGACATCGAGGCCGCCAATGTCAAGGCCAGGCAGAGGCAGCTCAACATCGAGGCCACCAATGCCGCAACCAAATCAAAGGAGATGGCCATTTGCGATCATGAGCGTGGACTTGACCAAGATGAGCGAGAAGACAAGGAGCTGGTTTGAGGCCAGGCAGAAGGAGATGTTCGACGCCGACGGCTTGAACTAGGTCGTCCGATCGGCCGTGGCCATTCTTTTTTGGAGGCTGGTATGGGTGTCGTCCGCTGGGCCGCTGATTGTGTGCCGGCGAGAAACACATTTATTTTGAAGACTGGCTGTGTTACGGGCGAACAAAATTATTCATTTTGGAGGCTGGTTCTGTTGTCGGCGAGGACGTGTAGACCGTTGACTCTGTTGCCGACGTGAACTAGGGCCACTGGTCTGAACTAGGGCCTAATATTTCGAACGTTGTTGTTTTTAAATGAAGGCGGGCAAGATGAGGCCAAAGGATGCGGTCGCGCGCTGGGCACACGGTCACGCATCCCAAAATAGGTCTGGACACAACTTCATTATTCTATCCAAATGAATAAAATTCGGACAAAGCGGACGTTCGTTTAAAGTCGCGTGATAGAGTTGGCCTAATTGACGGGCGGCCGATCGCCATGCCCGCGGAGCCCGATCGATCCAACAAGGCCGGAGTTTCCTATTCTAGCCGTGGGCCTCGCGAGCTGCCTTTTCCCTTTCTTCGCTGTCGCATCGCTTTTTGCGTCTCGCGGCTCTAGCTTATTACGGCGTGTCTTTTCCCCTCTGTCACAGAAATTTTTTATATTTCATTCGATTTGATATATATATATATAGAAGTAGGTTCACGTGATTTTCATTCCAAGTTCTTTTTTTTTCTTCCTTGAGTTGGCGTTCCAGTCTTTTGAAAGGGCACTGCTGCTCCTGCGTGGCTCGTGTGATTTTCATCTCAAATTAAATAGCTTTCCGTTTCCAACATGACGATTTCTAACTTTCCGCTGCGACCTGCGAGTATGTATATAGCCGTCTTCATGAACTAACTCAACTGCCTCAACAGAAGAAAAAAAAAACACTTCACTTGCCGGCCTCTGTTTCCACGAACGGGAATACTAAACAGAGTAACAAGCACGTGCCGCTGCCCAACGGGACAAGGCAATTCGCGTGTTGAGCATGTCTACGAGTGACCCAGTCATTCCGATGTGTACAAGAAAATAGAGAGGAGATTGATGAAATTGTTGTTTATTAAGTGAGCCTCGTGGGTATATACGTATATAGAAGTACATGATCAACTTGAAATGCAAAACAATGTATAAACAAGCCATGCACTATCCTATGTGTTCCTAATCATGATACTCAACACGGTGGAATCCGGCAAAGAATAAGTGCATATTGAAACCAGCGTTGGCCCGCAAGTTGTCGGAACCTCGCCCGTCTATTCTTCTAGAGTCATAGGAGTGTACGTAAATGCATCACCGAATGGACATGAAAATGAAATTTTACTCCTTATCCGTGTCGATTCCCCACTTGGAGTATCGGTTAATGATTGAAGTGGGATATTTAGTAAATTCTATGCAAAACAAAGGGTGGTGGGGAGCCACGTGAATGGGGCCTATCATGGAAGATATTAAGGGATTGATGATTGGCAACTCAGCAAATCGAGTTGCTCATATTTTTGCTAAGCTTGCAATAGGAGATGAAATATGTCAGGAATGATGCCATGCATCAGCGGGTTGTGTTTTGCATGTAATCTTTGAATACTTAATACTCTCTACCATCTAAATTAATTGTCGTAGCTTTAGTACAACTTTAATACGGAGTAGAATGTTTTCCCTAAAGAAAAAAGTTGCGTGTTTGACCTGTTCACCCATGAGCTAAGCGATTCCAAACAGAACCCGAGGAAGATAACACGCATACTGAAAGCGATACTACTTTGTACGATGGGATGGGTTGGCGCGTCCGTCTGATTTTATTCAACGATAGGAATATACATAAATATTGGAGACTATAATGTGTAACACTGAATAAAGTGTTGAATCTTAAAAACAGAGGAAAAACGTAGTCCGAATTTGAATTAAACTGTCCGTATGGCCTACTAATTTCTTTAGACAAAATACACCTTTTATTGCTGCCTTTTCTTGTATTCTGAATTTAAAAACTACACTGCTCTTATGTCTTTGTTTTTTTTTCTTTAGACAAGAGTCACGTTTTATTGATGCCCAGTCAATAATTGACCAAAGTTTAGAGGGTTCTAAACAAAGGAAAAGAAAAGAAAAAAGGTACTCCCTCCATTCCAAAATATAGTGTGCCCGCGCTTTCCGAGGTCCAACTTTAACCATAAGTTCAACCAACGAGACCAACTGTGGCGGGAGAAAAAATTATATAATTGAAAAACTTCTTTCAAATACGAATTCACTGATATAATTTTTGCTCCCGCCGCAATCGGTCTTGATAGTTAAATTTACGGTCAAAGTTGAAGTACGTGGATAGAGAAAGCACTACATTATGGAATGGAGGGAGTAAGATGCTGGAGTCACCAGCTTACGGAGCAGATAAAGGACATCAGCCATCATGGCACAGAGGAAAAATTTATGCGGAAGCTTATAGGTGAGATCACATCAACTTGGCACTAAAAAAGATCACATCGACGTGGCAATTTGGGCTTGATGAGCCCGGGTGATTGATTGCAACGACCGCATGACATTCCGTGGAATTGTGGCAACCATTGGTTGATCATTGATTCACTTGGCCGTTGCGGATTACGTGGGCCCACAGGGGCGGGCCAGTCCCGCAAACAAAGCATGCACCTGCACATGTCCACAGCACAAGGTGGTACGGTACTGTTTGCCGTTCTCTCCTTGGAGTCTAGTTACTGCTTGAGCACTTGAGTGGTCGTTGTAGAACACTCCAAAAGCATGCAGCTGTACAGGCTCACCAGCACGAGGCAGAAATCACATAGTTGACCTAAGGGCGAAATCAAATCACGAACTGACCTATTCTTGAAATTTTTTCACAATGGTGACCCTTTCGTATGGCGCCCGACAGCTAGGCGCCGTACACTAATGTGCAGCGTCTCGGTCTGAGGCGTCGCACCTCCTACCAGCGTGGCATCCCTAGTCCAGTTGCGGCCCCACAGACAGCACTGCAACGCCTAAGACCTAGGCGCCAGACTTGTAATGTGCAGCGCCCGTCTCTTAGGCGCTGCACAGTCTGTGTGCCACTTAGGCTGGCCCCACCCTCTCTCCCCTCCCACCCCCACCCCACACACCCCACCCCACCCAAACCCTTAGCCTTGCGCCCCTCCTCTCTTCCCCTCTTCCCCCCTCTCAAATCCTTCTCAAATCTTGCAAATCCGGAGTATTTGACCGTGGATTTCGAAGCCAACCCCTCCCTTAAGGTAATCTCCTCCGATCGCCTCGTTTTCATCAATAGGAATTGTCACATTTGCTCAAATCTAGCTAGTTTGGGGAAACCCTAGTTTTGGCTTGGTTTTGGAAATTTGTGTTGAATCATGTTATGTTTTCTTTGTTAATTTGGTATGGTTGGGCTTTCATAGTATGCTAGGGTTAGGGTTATGTGTGTTTGATGTTGGTGTTAGGGTTATGCTATGTTAGGGTTGTGGTAATTATTATGTGGGGGTTATGGTTATTAATTCATATATATGTTAGGGCATATGCATTTTGTGCAAATATTTTTGTTAAGTACTTACTTGATATATATGTGTTTTTGATTATTATAGGGATGGGGAGAACATGTGTTTATATTCATCATGTGGATAAAGAGGCCTTTTTGAAAGGCAATGTTGAGACGGACCCGGATGAGCTTGACATGGTGTTTGAGAGTAGTCCTAGCTATGCGGAGTTCTTGGAACAAGTGAGGAAGGATTTGAATTGGATGGACCCAAGTGACGTTGTTGAGTTCGAGGGAAGGCATAATGTTGGTTTTGGAATGCACATCCGTTGGAAGACAATGCGTGTGAACTCTGTGCAACGTTGGGTTGCATACAAGGAGACGGTTGCCGAATCTCTAGACAAGGCTCTTGAGTTATTTGCCTCCAAGAAGGTTGAGTCTACTTTGAATTTGGACTTGAACCGGAACCCCTCCCCGTTGGTTGCTAGCACTCCCCCACCCATTAACCAAGATCAAATGAGTGAACCTCATTTCACGCAACAAGATTGGCCAACATTGAGCCCGAATCCAAACAACCAAAATGAAGATTTTGAAGAGGAGAATGATGAATACGAGGAGGATGACAACGAAATTGATCTCCATGACAACAATGTGGGTGATCTCGACCAATATCATGTGCAAGAGACAATGGACCAATCCATCCCTTTTTCCCGTGCATATGCATCGGACTCGGATGACGATGGTCCTGATGAAGAAGTTGATGAGGAGGGGTTCACGCTGAAGGAGGCCCAAGCATTCAAGAAGGTATTCGGGCGGGATCACAAGACACTATTGTTCAAGAATCTTAGTCTCGCGGATGAAGCCGTTGTAGATGGTGGCAAATGCATATCTCTTGGAGCCAGGCCAAGTTCTCACCGTGATTTGGAAGACGGAAAGAACGGGATATATCCCGGTTGTGAGTTTCAATCCTTCTTGGAATTGAAGATGTGACTCGACAACTACTCGGTTACACATTACCGTCCACATAAAGTGGCCAACTCGGATGTCAATGTGCGTTACACGGTCAAATGTGAAGTGCCAAGATGTCCATGGATTGTGCGTGCAAGGCCATGGAAAGGAGGTCCCACTTGGTGCATAGTGAGTTTTCTACCAACTCACATGTGCCGGCACAAAAATGCGGATGGCGAGCTTGTGTACCAACAACACAGACAACTCATGTCCGAGTTCATTGCTTACAGGTTATCCAACCAAATATCCACACTTCCAATAATGAGCATCAAGAGTGTCATTGACCTTGTGAAAGCCATCTTTCATTACAAGGTGAAGTACGTCAAGGCATGGAAGGCAAAGCAAGCCGCATTCAAGATGTTGTATGGCAATTGGGAGGAAGCATACAACCGACTCCCTAGGTTGTTGTTAGCTATGGCCGCCACAAACCCAGGCATGGTTCACGTGGTTGAGCCTCATGGGCACCAAACATTGATTCATAACGGGAGGACCGTCCGAGTATTTGGCCGTGCATTTTGGGTTTGAGCAATGCATGAGGGCATTTGAGCATTGTCGGCCCGTCATCGCCATTGATGGCACGTTCTTGATCGGACAATACAAGGGCACTTTGTTGGTTGCAATAGCAAGTGATGCCAATAACCGGGTGTTGCCTTTGGCTTTCGCTTTGGTTGAGGTGGAGAACAATGATAACTGGGAGTGGTTCTTGCGTCAATTGAGAACAAGGGTATTATCGGCTGAAAGGGAAATTTGTTTCATATCGGATCGCCATCCAGGAATTCTAAATGCGGTGGTGGTTGACATTCCTGGACATACAAAGTTGCACCATCGATGGTGCATGAGGCACTTTTGTGCAAACTTCTATAGGGCATGTGGTATCAAGGAGTTGGCCGATGATCTTCAAGATTGTTGTCTCGCTTTCACCAACAAGCGGTTTGCCACATTGTTCAATGCATTGCTCAGACACAAGAAACTTGACGCCGGTGGTCTTCAATTTCTCAATAGGAACATTGTCGAAAGGAATATGTGGGCACGTGCTTTCGATGAAGATGGCCGGAGGTACGGTCAAATGACAAGCAATATGGCAGAATGCTTCAATAAGGTGCTCAAGGGTGTACATGCATTACCCGTGACGGCAATAGTTCAATACACATTTGACAAGATGAATGTATACTTTTTAAAGTACTCAATGGAGACGGATAAGCAAATTGCTGGTGAGAACAAGGATAAGCACAAGTGCTATTTCCCACCAAAGGTTGAAGAATGGTTGGACTTTCAATCACGAAAGGCAGACTCCCAAGAATCTATACTATATGACGACAACGAGTGGAAGTATGAGGTGAAAGAGCCTGGAGGAATCACAAACGATGGCCACCAACACGGAGGTCGCGCTTTCAAGGTCTCCCTAACACGGTGTGATTGCAGCTGCATGAGGCCATCGTTGCTTCATCTCTCAGGCTCGCACTTGTTAAACGCATCCCGTGTTAGGAATGTGGACGTCAATCACCCTCTTATCGTGAGGGAGTCCGAGTTCTCAATCATGACGGTAAAGAATACATGGGCTCCCCGGTTTCAGCCATACTTGGACCAATTACAATGGCCGGAGTATCATGGAGTTCAACTATGGCCGGACCCGGAATTGCGGGTGCAAAAGCTACTGGAACGGCTCTGTTGCTCTCTGGACTGGCATGTCCAGGTGTGCAGCGCCTAAGGTCAAGGCGCTGCACTATGTAGTGTGGCGCCGTGGCCTTAGGCGCTGCACATCTAGACATCTATTAGGCTGCACTCACCCCCCTCCCACCCATCCCCACCCCCACACACCCCCACCCCCACACAAACCCGAAGCTTAGTGCCTCCCCTCTGCCCTCCTCTCTCCCCCTCTCAAATCCTTCTTAGATCCGGAGTCCTTGACCGTTGATTTCGAAGCCAACCCCTCCCTTAAGGTATTCTGCTCCGATCCCCTCGTTTTCATTCATAGGAATTGTCACATTTGCTCAAATCTTGCTACATTGGGGAAACCCTAGTTTTGGCTTGGTTTTGGAAATTTGTGTTGAATCATGTTATGTTTCTTTGCTAATTTGGTATGGTTGGGCTTTCATAGTATGCTAGGGTTAGGGTTATGTGTGTTTGATGTTGGTGTTAGGGTTATGCTATGATTAGGGTTGTGGTTATTGTTAAGTGGGGGTTAGGGTTAACCAAGAATTCTCGGTTTTGTAGGCATGGCTTCATCCGGTTCCATGACGAGGCCACCGTGTGCTAACCAAGAAGACATGCCGAACAAGTGAGAGGACACATCTTTGGACAAGGTGAAGGAGAAAGATGTCAATATCCCGCCATGTTGGTGTGGAGATGTTTGCAAGGTGAAGGTGTCCACCGACCGAAAGAAATCATGGACGGAAGGGCGGAGATATTTTGTATGCCCGAACTATGCTTATGATGGTGCACTTCCAACTAATGCCTATGACCAACCACCGGTAAGCTCGAGAAGTAAAATGTTAATCTCAAATGTGTGTCAACACTAACAAAAATGTTGTATGTAGTCACCGCCTCCTCTATGCAAGTACTTCACGTGGATAGATCTTGAAGTGCCAGAAGATGTCAAAAAGGACTAATACCAAGATTGTCTTAGGCGGCAACGGCGGTTCGAAGAATCGTTTCGAAAAGGCTTGGAGGAAGAGCGTCGTCAGAAGGAGAGGATGGAGCGGAAGAAACGAGAGGGGAGAGGGCACGCCAAGCGAAACTTGCTCGTGAGGAGGAGAGGGAAAGAAAGCTTGCAAAGGCTCGCGAGGCGCAAGAGGAGGACTCGGCACGTGACAAGAAGGGAAAATGGCCTCGCTCTACTCAGTAGGGACTTCACTTCGGTGCACTCGTCGTCAACTATCTTCTAATGAATGTGTCGTGAACTTGTGAGGGCATGTGAGATGTTGGTGAACTATCTTCTAGGGCAAGCTGCCATTTGTCATTTGTAATGAATGTGTCATGAACCATGTCGTAGTAATGTTTGAATTGTCTTAAGTTATGAACTCATCGGCATAAAATTTGTGTTTGTTCAAATTGCTGTGATGCTGCAGTCATTGTAAGTATTATGATGTTCCGGTGAAATGAACGTGCTGTAAACTCTGTTTTTCCAGTAAACAGCCGTGCAGTGCCCAGAACACGGGAGCTGCACTATACACTGCAGTGCCCAAGGGATAAGCGTCACACAGTACAGTGCAGCGCCTGGATCTTGGTCGCTGCACTCTGACTTGGTATTTTTCATTGACGGTCAGTGCTGCAAGCCTTCTGTGGCTTTCTGGATAGCCATGGCCAGTTGAGCAGCGCCTACGAGACATGCGCTGCATTGTATGGTGCGGCACCTAAGCGTTGGGCGCTGCACAGTACAGTGCAGCGCCTGGGTGTTGGGCGTTGCAGTGCTGTTAACTACCAAACTATAGAAATAGATGCCATTTTGGCCTCATGCAGCACTCACATAACTTGCTTGAACATCGCTAAAATTACTGTAAACTGCACATACTGAACAAAGACAACTAATAACTTGAACATCACATCATTTAGGACAATTCAACATTACTACTAGTTCGCAAACACAAATACCACACTAGTAAGAGTTCACCAACATATAACATAACGTCACAAGTTCATCAACCTAATGAAACGGCTACAAGAGCACTAACAAACACAAGCACTAATGCCTTCCCCGCGTGTTCCTAGTGCCACGCCTGCAGGCAATCTTCTTCTTCCTGGGTGGACGAGCCTCCTCTTCCTGCACTTCCCCCTCCGCCTCCGCCTCATGATCCAAGCTAGCCATCCGCGAGGTCCCTATGACCATCTTTGGGTTGCCCCTGTTGTCAAAGTCGTTGGGCGTGTACCGGCGTCTGGGCTGCCTAGGCTTGAACACATATGGGGACCGAAGTTGAGCGTCCGCCAAAGTCATGTCATCATCAAGCTCATCTCCCTATCACACAATCAAACAATATGGTGAAGACCGACGTCGTAATCAAGTGAGAATCACATCTAAAGGATTAGTCTTACCTCTTGGGTGACCGCACCCTCATCATCCAGATAAGCATATGAGAAACTCACATCGTCCCTCTGATGGTGAGATAAGGGGTCTGATGGTGTACCAGACCTAGAGGCAGATGGTTCATCAAATCCGGGATCGCGGCAACTGAGAAGATTCGATAACCGCCTTAACTTCTTGGCATGTTGCTGTAACATGAACAAGTGTATAAGATATCAGACTCCGCAACATAGACTGGCTCTCATAGTGAATGCGATATGTACCTTGAGAAATGCTCATAGTGAACCATCATCATTGCCTTTTCCAACCGGTGTTTCCTCTAGAATAGACTGGCTCTCATCAGCTGCTTTCTTAATCTCGGTGGACTGCAGATGAGAAAGAATGAACATGTTAGCCATTCAAACATGTGTAATACGGCCAATGGGAAAGTAAAGAAGGAACACTTTACCACATAGTTAATCACCGGAACAGCAGGGACTCCGTGCCCTACCCTGACATCTCTGTTGTACTTCCCCTTTGATAGATCCTCAAAGTTTACGGGTTCTTCAAGAATATCCTCATTATATGCCGGCGGGAATATCTCAACTCGAGTATTTTCAAGATGCCATCGTATGTAGTTATCAAAAGCAAGTGGACTATGCTCACGAAGCTTGGCGCATGCACTGCTACGAGCTTGCTCCACACAAAGCTGGAAGCGGGTAACATACGAAGCATGATGCTTGTCCCAGTCCTTTATCTTCCGCTGCCTTCTCCTGTCCAACCTGCATGGTATAAAACCAAACATTAGCAAAATCAAGGAGTGACGATGCTTAGTCAATACGGTTCATGCTCTCTTACCTATGAAGTGCTTCGTCCGTATCCACCCATTCCGGCGAGTGAGGCTAGAACAGACCAAACTGACGAAACACGCGATGTGGAAAATGAAACTCAACAGCCCAGTTGCATATCAGTGGGCACCGCATAAGCCAGAGATCCCTATCCCGCAAGCACATCGGGTTGATGGTAAACTCCGGGGTGTACCCAAGTCTGTCATCGGTGCCATATGGCTGCCATTCCACCTATGAAATAGGGCAACAATGCAAAAATGGTGACTTTTTTCAGGCAAACATGAGAAATGACTGAAGTAATGACCTCGTTACCTGCTCAGGCGTAATCGTGTCCAACTCGGCAACGTACTTCTGGTACATGAGATTGACATCGTTCGTCATCTCGGAAACCACATCTCACTTGTAAGCCCAAGTGGGGCGCCGTAATTCATCATCTTCATCTTCATACCAAGGATTAAACCTGACGCTCTTCGGGCGTCCAATAGGCAGACGCTCCCAGCTCCATACAGAAAGTAGAAGCATATTACCACCAATGCCTGCACTATCTGTGATCCTGCAACACGCATCGTCCAGCTGCATATGAAAGAAAAACAATGTTAACTTGACAGCAAGCTTGCATTGCTAATGAAGAAATGAGTTGATCACAAAACAGACCAACTACCTGTCGGTACAAGTAGGCAAGAGTCGCTGAGCCCCAGCTCCATTTGCTATCAAAGACGGTCAACGCCTTCAGCCACATCCATGGAGCGTTCTTGCCAGTGGAGTCAGGAAACAAAGTCCTCGACACAACATACCACATGTAGACACGAGCATGTGTCTGGATCACATCATCAGTGGCATCCGGAGGGCACGTCGCAAAGTGAGTTTGAATCCACGTGAAAGCAGCTCCGGCTGCTTTCCTTTCCCTCTTCTTCTTCTTCTCTTCTCCCTCCTCTACATCAGCCTCAGCCTCCGTAGGAGCCATACCGATAAGAGCAATCATCTGCTCGCGCCACCCATCAGAATCGGTGCTCATACAGAGAGGCATCCCGTCGATAGCAAGACCGGTGATCAACGAGACATCCTCGAGCATCACGGTCATCTCCCCAGTCCGAAGATGGAAACTATGCGTCTCCGGCCTCCACCGATCAGCAAGAGCGGACACTAGTGGAGCGTTCAGATTCGGCGTGGACCGGCTGACCAACTGAATCCACGGGAGTAGTCCTGCCTGCTTGATGTACAGTGTGTACCGCTCATCGTAAGGCATGGTAGGACCAGAGACCCCGTGATACCGAATCTTCAAAGGTTCAAGCTTCTGCAAAAAACAAGTAATGACAAATCTTAGGGCATGCAAATTTCAACTTAAGGCAAATTTGCAAAATATTTAGATTACTCGTTATTACCATCTCCTTCTCGCGCATCATGTAGGCCTGGTGTTTCGTGTCGTAGACATCGTCGGGAAGCCAAACCATCCTTACAAAGTTCAAACAATAAACATATATGAGTTCATCTTCATCTCAAATATCGGTATACACTAAACATCTAATATGTGTTCAATTACAAGAATCTCAACATCTCCTTCTCACACAATGAATATGTCATATGTGTTCAAATAAACTCAACATCTAATATTTCAAATAAACTCAACATATAATATATATCTAAACAAACATCTCATATATGTCTACAAAACTCAACATCTCATAGTTATCTATAAAAATAGGCATCTCATATATATCTAAAAAAACTAAACAATCTAGGGTTTCACTAACAAGAACCATATATTGTGAACTAAGCAACAACACTACGGTAATACCACTATGACTACACATCCTAAATCAAGCAAATCAAGGGTTCCATCAAATCTTGGACAAATCTCTAAAATGGCAACAAATTTACGGAGGAAAAGAAAAGGAACAGAGGAGTTTACCTAGTAGGATGGATCGGAGATTGAATCCACGGATCAAATCTTCATATCTGAGAGGGATGTGGGGGGGGGGGGGGGGGGGGGAGGGGAGGGGATTCGATGGGGCGCCGCCGCTGCTCTCTGTCCAGAGAGCGGAGAGGGGGAAGAACTGACTGGTCGGGCTGGGCCGATGCGCTTTAAGTCACTGTGCGGCGCCTAAGCGTTAGGCGCTGCACATTACAAGTGTGACGCCTAAGCCTTAGGCGCTGCAGTGCTGTCTACGGGGCCGCAACTGGACCAGGGCTGCCACGCTGGTAGGAGGTGCGACGCCTAAGGTAGAGACGCTGCATAGTAGTGTGCGGCGCCTAGCTGTCGGGCGCCACATGAAAGGGTCAGCAGAATGAAATTTTTTCGAAAGCAGGTTAGTTTGTGATTTGATTTCGCTTTCAGGTCGAATATGTGATTTCTGCCCCAGCACGAGCCTTCGGCTGGTGGTACCATTTGCCGTTCTTCAGCAAGTCGCTTCGCTAGTACTAGTGCTCCCTCTGTATTATATTTTGACACAGAGCGACCAGTGTACAATACTTGTCTGCTTTGGAGTCTAGTTACTGTTTGAGCCAGAAACACGCGCGTAGTGTAGTGTAGTGTAGGTGCTTGCTGAGACGTGCTTGTTTGTTTCGACCGCGCCGTTTGCCGACCTGCGTCTGCGTGTCTCCACGCAAGCCATAGCCAAACTGTACTCATTTTAACAGATTGTGGTAAACCAGCTCATGGCACGGTCGCCATGCCCGCGGAAGCCCGAGCGATCCAACAAGGCCGGTGTTTCCTATTTCCAGCCGTGGGCCTCGCGAGCTGTATGCCTTTCCCTTTCTTCGCTGTTGTATCATCGCTTTGCGTCCCGCGGCTCAAGCCTATTTACGGCGTGTCTTTTCCCTCTGTCATGGAATATTTTTTATTTCGTTCGATTTTATAATAGGTTCACGTGGTTTTCGTTCTAAATTCTTTTTTTCTTTTTTTCTTGAGTTGTCGTTCCAGTCTTTTGAAAGGGCACTGCTGCTCCTGCGTGGCTCGTGTGATTTTCATCTCGAATTAGATAGCTTTCTGTCTCCAACATGACGATTTCTGACTTTTCCGCTGCGAGCATGCATACAGCCATTTGCACAAACTAACTCAACTGCCTCAACAGAAAGAAAAAAAACACTTTACTTGCCAGCCTCTGTTTCCACGAACGGAAATGCTAAACAGAGTAACAAACACGATGCCGCTGCCCAACAGAACAAAGCAATTCGCGTGTTGAGCATGTCTACTCGTGACCCAGGTCATTCCGATGTGCACAAGAAAATAAAGAGGAGATTGATGGAATTGTTGTTTATTGAGTGAGTCTCGTGGGCATATGTATATAAAAATACATGATTAACTTGAAATACAAGACAACGTATAAATAAGCCATGCACTATCATATGTTTCCTAATCATGATACTCAACACGGTGGAATCCAGCAAAGAATACACGCATACTGAAACCGGCGTTGGCCCGCAAGTTGTCGGAACCTCGCCCGTCTATTCTTCTAGAGTCATAGGAGTGTACGTAAATTCATCACCAAATGGACATGAAAATGAAATCTTACTCCTTATCCGTGTCGACTCCCCACTTGGAGTATCGGTTAATGACTGAAGTGGGATATTTAGTAAATTCTATAAAAAACAAAGGGTGGTGGGGAGCCACGTGAATGGGGCCTATCATGGAAGATATTAAGGGATTGATGATTGGCAACTCAGCAAATCGAGTTGCTCATATTTTCGCTAAGCTTGCAATAGGAGATGAAAATATGTCAGGAATGATGCCATGCACCAGCGGGTTGTGTTTTGCATGTAATCTTTGAATACTTAATACTCTCTATCATCTAAATTAATTGTCGTAGCTTTAGTACAACTTTAATAACCTAAAGAAAAAAGTTGCGTGTTTGACCTATTCACCCATGAGCTAAGCGATTCCAAACAGAACCCGAGGAAGATAACACGCATACTAAAAGCGATACTACTTTGTACGATGGGGTGGGTTGGCGCGTCCGTCTGATTTTATTCAACGATTGGAATATACATAAATATTGGAGACTATAATGTGTAACACTGAATAAAGTGTTGAATCTTAAAAACAGAGGAAAAACATAGTCCGAATTTGAATTAAACTGTTCGTGTGGCCTACTAATTTCTTTAGACATAATACACCTTTTATTGCTGCCTTTTCTTGTAGTCTGAATTTGAAAACTACACTGCTCCTATGTCTTTGTTTTTTTTTTCTTTAGACAAGAGTCACGTTTTATTGATGCCCGGTCAATAATTGACCAAAGTTCAGAGGGTTCTAAACAGAGGAAGAGAAAAGAAAAAAAGGTAAGATGCTGGGGTCACCAGCTTACGGAGCAGATAAAGGACATCAGCCATCATGGCACAGAGAAAAAGGTTACGTATACGGAAGCTCAAATCAACGTGGCATCTCAACAAGAAAAATATCACATCAACGTGGCAACTTGAGCTCGATCAGTCCCGGTGATTGATTGCAACGACCGCATGACATTCCGTGGAATTGTGGCAACCATTGGTTTATTGATCAATCATTCATGTGGCCGTTGCGGATTGGGTGGGGGCCAGTCCCGCGAACAAGGTGGTACTGTTTGCCGTTCTCCAGCAAGTAGCTTGGCCACTTCTCTCCTCGGAGCCTAGTTACTATTTGGGCCAGAATCACGCTTTCGACCGCGCCGTTTGCCGACCTGCAAGCGAAACTGTGCTTGTCAGAGAGCAAAAATGCTCGCTTTGACAGATTGTACTTATGCAGAGGCTAATTGGCAACCAATCATATTCATCGCCGTGGGCCTCGCGAGCCACGGTAGATCCAACAAGGTCGGAGTTTCCCATTTCCAGCCGTGGGCCTCGCGATCGAGCCGCATTTCCCTATTCCTCCGCTGTGGCATCGCGATTCATGCTTAGAGCATCTTCAGCTGCGCTTCTAACAGGTTCTTTCAGACGATTTTTTAGTATCGACAGACAAAAATCGGCTTGATCGTGTTTCCAGCAGTTCGTTTTTTGCCGGGTTGGACCGAAATAACAGCTGACGCACCCGAGCCGAACCCGGCGCGCTGGGAGGCGCCGGCACAAGCGAAAAGGGCGTGGGGCCGATTTGTCGGCGAGAGAAGGGTCTTTTTTCGCCGTTTCTTCCCGCTTTTCCCCCGGCTTCCCTCTCATTCTCTTCATTTCTCCCGCCAATCTCCTCCTCCTCCCCTTCCGGCCGGCCACCATGCGGCCGAAGAAGTGCGTGGTCCCCCGCGCCGCGACGGGCGCGACTGCCGACGTCGCCCATCCGAAGCAGAGGAAGCCGAGGGCGCCGCCGTCCAAGCCCCCGGGCATGTCCAACGCCGACTGGATGTCGGAAGTTCAGCGCCGGGAGGTTGTCACCACCGACCAGCGGAACAGGGCCAACGCCAAGAATGCCCGGGACAGCGCGGCACTTGCGGCGGATCAGGCGGAGCGCTCGGCCAAACAAGCCGAGGCGGCTCGCGTGGGGATGATGAATCCACCCGGGGTCCACGGCCAGTACGCGCCCTGGAGCCAGCAACGCGCCGGTTCTCCGGCTGACTTCTCGTCATCGCCGCAACCCTGGGGCTGCACGCCATCGCGAGGCTACGCCGACGGGGACGCGCACGGTGGTTTCAACCCCAACATCACCTTCCCCATGGTCACCCGACCCAGCGCACGCCCTCGCCCGCCTTCGCCGGCGTGCAGTACCCTCCATACACCTAGTCGCCGCCGGCCTACGATTCCTCCCCGACGCCCCTTCTCCGCCATGGCGTGCTGCCCTTCTCACAAGCCTCTGCGTCACATCTCGGCGACATCGACGCGACCGAAGCCGACATGGACGACATCATCACGGCAGTTTTGACCGCCGCCGCCGCGTCCCCCGAGTTCACTACCCAGGACGACACAATGGACCTCAATGGCGACATGGACGGCGAGCTCGACTACGGCGAGGAGGAGCCGGATGAGGAGGAGGAGGAGGACGAGAAGGAGGAGGAGCTGGCGCCGGCACCGGTGAGGAAAAGGAAGAAGAAGAAGGGGGCGGCCAGGACCGCGAGCCGCGCATCAAGTGGGCGTCCAAGGAGAAGGAGTGTCTCGCCGAAGCGTGAAAAGTCGTCTGCCCCAACCCGATCACTGGCACGAACCAGAGCATCGAGACGTATTGAGAGCGCATCAAGGCCGAGTTCGACGGGCGCAAGCTCGTCGACCCCTACTTCAAAGGCGTCTACATGCAGTGCGGGTCGAAGGCAATGGCGAATCATTGGGGGCTCATCCAGTCGGCGTGCAGGCATGGGATCATCGAGGAGCGCGGCTCGCCCGAAGAGCGGCGCCAGCACTGAGGATCAGGTATGGCACGTTGGTCTCCCACTTCTTTTCGCCGTGCGCGCCCGTCAACTGTTTGTTCCTCGGCGCAGCTGGTGCGGATGTTCGTCATGTATCACCAGGACAACAGCGACCAAGACTTCAAGTACCTCCACGTCTTCAAGCGGATTGAGAAGTGCGAGAAATGGGCGGATGTCCGGCGCACCCTCGTCAAGGCCAAGGAGACCTACAAGCCGGACGCGCCAACGCCGGGCGCGGGCAATAGGCGCCCCGGAAGCAACAAAGGGGCCAAGAAGGGGAACACGCCGACGCGGCTACCGCGCGAGTGCAAGAGTCCATTGACCATTGCCTCGTCGACGCACAGGCCCGGGCCGCCCTGCGTGAAGAGAAGACCGAGGCGCAGTGGTCGGTGTTGATGACGAACAGTGCCGTCAAGCTCGACCTACTCCGAACCAACGTCGCTGCGAAGAAGAGGAACACCGCCCCGGCTTTTCTGATGGGCGGGGCGGACATGCTCTAGAGCAACGACGAGCAGCTAAAGGCGTGGTACCTGGCAGAGCGCGGCCTCATCCTGAATCAGCTGCGTCGACGGCGCCTGGTACGTCTCCAACATATCTATAATTTTTGATTGTTCCATGCTATTATATTATCAACCTTGGATGTTTTATATGCATTTATATGCTATTTTATATGATTTTTGGGACTAATCTATTAACCTAGAGCCCAATGCCAGTTTTTGTTTTTTTCCTTATTTTAGAGTATCGTAGAAAAGGAATATCAAACGGAGTCCAAACGGAATGAAACCTTCGGAAAAGTTATTTTTGAAAAGAAAGCAATACAGGAGACTTGGAGTGCACGTCAGGGGATCAACGAGGAAGCCACGAGGCAGGGGGCGCGCCCACATAGTTTTAGGGTATATGGATATATATAGGCGGAAGAAATACATCAGGGGAGCCACGAGGGGCCCACGAGGGTGGAGGGCGCGCATCAGGGGAGCCACGAGGAAGCCACGAGGGTGGAGGGCGCGCCCACCCCCTGGGCGCGCCCTCCACCCTCGTGGGCCCCTCGTGGCTCCCCTGATGTATTTCTTCCGCCTATATATATCCATATACCCTAAAACTATCGGGGAACGCAATAGATCAGGAGTTCTGCCGCCAGACCCCCCCCCCCCCCCCCGTAGCCACCGAAAACCAATCTAGACCCGTTCTGGCATCCTGCCGGAGGGGAAATTCCTCTCCGGTGGCCATCTTCATCATCCCGGTGCTCTCCATGACAAGGATGGAGTAGTTCACACTCGGGGCTGAGGGTATGTACCAGTAGCTATGTGTTTGATCTCTCTCTCTCTCTCTCTCGTGTTCTTGAGGTGATACGATTTTGATGTATCACGAGCTTTGCTATTATAGTTGGATCTTATGATGTGTCTCCTCCTCTACTCTCTTGTAATGGATTGAGTTTTCCCTTTGAAGTTATCTTATCGGATTGAGTCTTTAAGGATTTGAGAACACTTGATGTATGTCTTGCATGGCATACCCGTGGTGACAATGGGGTATTCTATTGATCCACTTGATGTATGTTTTGGCGATCAACTTGCGGGTTCTGTGACCTTGGGAATTTATGCATAGGGGTTGGCACACATTTTCGTCTTGACTCTCCGGTAGAAACTTTGGGGCACTCTTTGAAGTACTTTGTGTTGATTTAAATAGATGAATCTGAGATTGTGTGATGCATATCGTATAATCATACACACGGATACTTGAGGTGACATTGGAGTATCTAGGTGACATTAAGGTTTTGGTTGATTTGTGTCTTAAGGTGTTATTCTAGTACGAACTCTAGGGCCGTTTGCGACACTTATAGGAATAGCCCAACGGATTGATTGGAAAGAATAACTTTGAGGTGGTTTCGTACCCTACCATAATCTCTTCGTTTGTTCTCCGCTATTAGTGGCTTTGGAGTGACTCTTTGTTGCATGTTGAGGGATATTTATGTGATCCAATTATGTTATTATTGTTGAGAGGACTTGCATTAGTGAAAGTATGAACCCTAGGCCTTATTTCCACACATTGCAATACCCTTTGTACCCACTTTTATCATTAGTTATCTTGCTGTTTTTATATTTTCAGATTACAAAAATCTTTATCTACCATCCATATACCACTTGTATCACCATCTCTTCGCTGAACTAGTGCACCTATACAATTTATCATTGTATTGAGTGTGTTGGGGACACAAGAGACTCTTTGTTATTTGGTTGCAGGGTTGCTTGAGAGAGATCATCTTCATCCTACGCCTCCTACGGATTGATAAACCTTAGGTCATCCAGTTGAGAGAAATTTGCTACTGTCTTACAAACCTCTGCACTTGGAGGCCCAACAACGTCTACAAAAGAAGGTTGTGTAGTAGACATTAGCGCCGCCCACGCCCACGCCCACACCGCCGCCGCCGCCAAGCCCGAGCGATGATGCCTCCGCGACGCCCAGCACAGAAGCAGCTCCGACCCCGCCAAGCCCGCGCACGCCGACTCCGCCGACGCGGGAGGACGACACCGCCGTTTGATGCGTTGCCCATGCGTCCTTTCTTTTTTTGTACGCCGAACTTTTCATCCGATCGCCGAACTGGGCCGCTGATCGCCGGACTGGGACGTTTTTTTTTGTGAGCGGAAATGACGAAGTTTGAATTTGCCGTAAATTGGGGGACGGCGCCTGGGGGTGTGGCTGGGAGCTAGATCGCCTCCAGGGGCCAACCTAGCGTCGGCTTGCTCCCAGAAGGCTTTTTTTTGACGCCCTGAGAAGCTGAACGGCTGGAGATGCTCTTACGAAGTGTCCTTTTCCCTCAGTTACGGAATCTTTTTACCTTTGTTTGATAGCAGGTTCACGTGATTATCATTCCAGCTTTTTTTTAGTTGTCGTTTCAATTTTATGAAAGGGCGCTACTACTACTGCCACACTTCGGTGGCTGATGCATTCAATTTGAACTGCTACTTCATCCATGAGCTTTCCGTTTTCCGCGTGACGATTTCTACTCCATCTCCGCGTAAATTAATAACATAAGACTTAGATGTGCAATATTTAGAGCATATACAAAAACAGACTTATAGAAATGCTTCAACAAAAACGTTTTTTATAATGGAGTCCAAATCTGAATTACACTTTCTGTTTGTCTTGCTTTGTTTAAGACAAAACAAAGCAAACCTTCTTTTTCTTTTTGCACTGAAGAAAACCTTTTGTTGACGCCCGGTCTACAACAGACCAAAGTGCGGCGAGTTCAAAACGGAAAAGAATAAGTGATGGGGTCAGTGGCTGACGGGGCACACTCAAAACAGGTAAAGGCCATCATGGGCACAGAAGGGGAGAGAAAGGTACAACAGAGCTTAGCTCAGATCACAACTAGCCTACGCCGCATCGCAATCCCGCGTGCGTGGTGTCGTCCACCGGCTTCAAACTTGACGATTTGGGCCTAATCAGCACCGATCAGGAATCAAGATGCAAGTGGCGCCACTGGCGCCCCGTTGGTTCCTGACCGGCGCAACGTCAGCACCATTTGCCGTTCTTCGCCTGGTGGTGCTGTTTGCTGTTCATCAGCAAGTCGCTTCGCTAATAGGCACTCCCTCTATAAAGAAATATAAGATCGTTGTTCTTTACTGATCCAAATGATCTTATATTTTTTCAGAGCGAGTACTTTACAATACTTATCTGCTTTGAAGTTTAGTTACTGTTTGTTTCGACCGCGCCGTTTGCCGACCTGCGTCCGCGTGTCGCCACGCAAGCGAAAATCTGCTCATTTTGACAGATTGTGGTAAACCAGCCCATGGCACGGCTAATCTAATTGGCGGACGATCGCCATGCCCAACAACGTCGGAGTTCCCCATTAGGAGCCGTGGGCCTCGCGAGCTTGTATGCCTTTTCCTTTCTTCGCTGTGGAAGCATCGCTTTGCGTCTCGCGGCTGAAGCTCATTACGGCGTGTCTTTTCCCTCTGTCATGGAATCTTTTTTATCTCGTTCGATTTTATAGTATGTTCACGTGGTTTTCGTTCTAAATTCTTTTTTCTTTCTTTCTTTCTTGAGTTATCGTTCCAGTCTGTTGAAAGGGCACTGCTACTCTTGGGTGGTTCCAACATGACGATTTCCAACTTTCCGCTGCGAGTATGTATACAATGTATACAACCAATTTCATAATAAACTAACTCAACTGCCTCAACAGAAGAAAAAAAACACTTTATTTGCCGGCCTTTGTTTCCACGAACGGGAATACTAGACAGAGTAACAAGCACGTGCCGCTGCCCAACGGGACAAAGCAATTCGCGTGTTGAGCATGTCTACTCGTGACCTAGGTCATTCCGATGTGTACAAGAAAATAGAGAGAAGATTGATGGAATTGTTTTTTATTGAGTGAGCCTCGTGGGCATATGTATATAGAAGTACATGATCAATTTGAAATACAAGACAATGTATAAATAAGCCATGCATCATCCTATGTTTCCTAATCATGATACTCAACACGGTGGGATCCAGCAAAGAATAAGTGCATACTGAAACCGGCGTTAGCCCGCAAGTTGTCGGAACCTCGCCCGTCTATTCTTCTAAAGTCATAAGAGTGTACGTAAATGCATCACCGAATGGGCATGAAAATAAAATTCTACTCCTTATCCGTGTCGATTCCGCACTTGGAGTATGGGTTAATGATTGGAGTGGGATGTTTAGTGAATTCTATACAAAACAAAGGGTGATGGGGAGCCACGTGAATGGGGCCTATCATGGAAGATATTAAGGGATTGATGCTTGGCAACTCAGCAAATCGAGCTGCTCATATTTTCGCTAAGCTTGCAATAGGAGATGAAATATGTCAGGAATGATGCCATGCGCCCGCGGATTGTGTTTTGCATGTAATCCGGGATGAGATCCCAATCTTTGAATACTTGGAAAAGAATTCTATGAGACCAGGTCTCACGCGAGACCCATCCTGATGAATGACATGTGGCATTCACAAATCACAAATCATCCCTCACCCCTCACTTAAAATCAGAAGGGGGGGGGGGAGAGATTAGATGCTTTGTGATTTGTGAATGTCACGTGTCATCCATCAGGACTGGTCTCATATAATTTTTTTCATGAATACTTAATACTCTCTACGATCCAAATTATTTGTTGTTGCTTTAGTACAACTTTAGTACGGAGTATAATAGTTTTCCTAGAAATAAGTTGCATGTTGGGTCTATCCACCCGTGAGCCAGGCGATTTCAAATAGAACCTGATAAAGATAGCACGCATACTGAAAGTGATACTACTCCATACTAGTAAAATGCTCGTGCATTGCAATGGGTTAGCAAAACTATGACGTTCCAATCAAGCAATTGAGAACATATAATGTATAGTCCACCTTATTAATTCAAAATCAAATGAAATTGAGCGCTAGTTACACTTATAAGAATATAAAACATTTAGTTGATGGATTACATGCGAGAAGCTTAGAGACCACAATTTATTCTAAAAATCTTAGTTTAAATTTATCAATTGAAACTTCCGTTATTCATCATAGAGATAAAACTGTGACTCTGTTTTTGTTTGGAATTTTCATTTTAGACACAACAATATAGAATACTACTTATATATATATATATATATATATATATATATATATATATATATATGCATCTATGAAATTTGTCAAGACATTTTGTAGAGTTTTGAGCACCAAAATATTTAGATTTATGCTAATCCTGAGAAGCTTAGAAGGAGTAGAGAAGAAAGAGATATTCCAACCAATTTCTTTATTTTTATTTTCTTTCAACCCCTCCTTTTGCCACTGACCAGTGGGTCTCTTAGGTCAGTCCAACACTCCAGCAGCGTCAGCTACTCAACTCCAAGGGACACGCGCCGGCAAGGGCCGCAACACCCTGCCCGGCTGTCTCTTCATCTTTTCTCCTCCTCCACTCCTCACTCTCTCCCCTGGACCCCCTTTCTTGTCAAGCTCGCCGGGGACGCCGCCGCTTGCCGTTGATCCGGATCGACGCTCACGCCTCCGGCTCCGACATGCACGCCCGTTGGACGCCGTCGTGAACCACCTCGCTTCTCCGGTGCGCTCTTGCTCCTAGGTAGTTCCCTAGCTCGATTGTTTCTCTCGCTGTCCCTTTAATGGGAGAGTTTTTACGGTACCCTATACTGCTAACAGGGAAGGGAGCGGTATATTTTGTGAGGGTAGGATAGCAATAGAGATAGATTTCTGAATGAACTTTAGCGACGTCGTGGATCGGCAAATAATGGTGACGGAGAACCAAGACGGGAAGCCCTGCCGCCATGTCCCACGACTCCTCCACGGTCTCCTTCAACCTCCTGCTCCGGTATTTGGACGGAGGCACCCCCGAGCCGTCGTTCTCGACCACGACCTCCGCCTTGAGCTCGTCTTATTCGACGCACCCGAGGATCACCACCGGCACCAACGCGCTCCCTCGCCGTCTTCACTGCGTCCCTGGCCATCACGTCGCGTCCATCGAGCCTGTGCTGACCTGCCGCTCCTCCGCGCCTCTTTCCCGTCGTTTTCATCTATCGTAGCATCGTCTTGCTGAAGCCGGTGCCCTCTGTCCGCCATTGATGAGCCCCTGGAGCTTGTCCCGCATGCACACACCCAGCCACGCGTGCCCGTTCGCCTCCACAGTCCACACCCGCGTCAACAGCTGCCGTGCACACGCCGCAGCACAGCAGTTGCTACTCGTCCGCTCCCGCCTCCGCAGTCAGCGCGATCCGAGAGGGCAGGTCGGGGCAGCCCGCAGCCAGCAGCCAGTCGCCATCGCGGGCGAGCAGCGTGCGCCAGTCCGGAAGGCATAGACGTCGGTTCGAAGGTGCTGCACCTTGCCGGCCCCCGGCCGTAGGTCGAGACGGGCGGGCTGTTACTTCCCAAAATGCCATCAGGATTTGATACTGGAGGACCTGAGCGAAGGAGCGCAAGCTATACCGCTTGCCATTCTTTTGGCAAATTGGAGCAGTACTGAACGATCGCCATCATTAGATTTCATGATTGGACGGCCAATAGTTGACGCAGGGTACCATAAAAGAGCTCTTTAATGGTGATTCCTAGCGCCAGCGTGCAGGTACGTCTTGAACCAAGGTCGCCTTTCTCGGTTCCGTCGGCAGCTGTTGCGACGCCTCCACGGTCATCCTCCTCACCGAGCAGCTCTAGGGGCCGTGACGGGCTCCGCGTTGTCCGCGTCTCCTCTGGACCACGGACTCGAAGCCGTGGGTCCCTCCTACTTCTTTCTCGACCGCTGACCGCCATTGACGCCGTCCAAAACTTGTTGCCGTCCGTCCTCTCGCCTCCCTGCTCCATCCGACCCCGCCACGAACAGCAAGGTGAGGAGCCATCTCTTCCTCCTGCTGCTGCTGTTCGCTGTTGGTTTGCTTTGCTGCTTGTTGTTGTTGCCGCTGCTGGATGCTTGCTTTGCTGCTTGATGCTGCTGGTTGTTTTGCTTGCCGCTGCTGCTTGCTTTTGTTGCTTGTTGCTGCTGGCCTTGAGCTGCCCGTAAACGAGAGAAAGAAAGTTTTACATTTGTATAGGGATATGGTCGTATTTAGATTCACCTAGAAATGGCCATGTTTCAGTACCATTTCATTTTGTTCGTCGTACTGTCAGGCTAAGGCTAGTCTTTCCTGTGCATAAAAGTTTCAAAAAAATGCTCAACCTGCTGAAATTGGAAAATCCATAAAAAATCATTTCAGTTTCTGTTTGGAGTAGTACTGATATGGAGTTGGCTGGTTTAAATTGTACTGTAGCAGCAGAAAATATGAACATAGTCAATATTATTACTTGGAAGTAAAAGATCATGTACTTTAACAACACGTCTTTAGATCTGGTAAAAATTCACAACTTGCATTAGAAAATGTTGTTGCCAATTTCAGTATCTTCATTTTCATCTTACTGTATGACATCATATTCTTAGCTTTGTTTGACATGGCTAGGAGTTGTTTGCTGTTCATGATCAGCGGGTATGACATTAACTTGGATTAAATAACATGGAAACAAATAAGTGAATTGTGAGAGTCGTGCTTTGATGCTATGGTCGGGTTGGGGTTACCACCAGACGCATCTGTCCCTTTACACATGGTGGGAGTGTCGGTTTCGATGGGACGTGTTAGTCATGGTCGGACAACCATTGAGCTCCGTACAACACGCTATAGTGGTATTGGCCAAAGCTTCCATTTTGAGCGGTGCTTGTATTCAAGGTCTAATATGACTCATTCACCAATCACTGCAATGCTCTATCTGAATAGCTTAAGGGTGGATGTTTCTAATCATGTACATGGCACTTTGGACACATTCTGCAATGAATTTTGAGGCCTGAAATTGATGTTTAAGAAAGTGTTAGAATTTAAGGACACCTGCGTGCTAAATCTATCACAGAGCTACAGAAAAAAGTAGATGAACAGATTATATTCTTTTTGTTCATATAGAAGTATCTACTGGCTTGAAAGAGCCATCCTTTAATAGTATAGATAGTAGAGATATGAGGAGTTCACTGATGGCAAACTCAGCTCAAATTTGGGTTGTTCATAAATTATCAGATACATAGTTCCTTATCCATGCATTTCTAACAAGAGATTCTATGCAACTGAAGTTTAAGTCAGTATTTTTATTGGTATATGATATTAGATGCCTCAGGTTTTTATCATATTAAAAAGCATATGCCTTAGAAAGAAATACGAAACCTTAGTATTTTTGTTCTTCTTTACCAAGTCACTGTACAAGCATCTTCCTCCTGCATATGTTGGAAACTTCACGCTGTCTCATGTTATTTCCAGCTTAAACAGGTACATCTCATGTTGTATTGGCTGAAAGGCTGTGCGATTGCCGGCTATGGGAACCATCATAGCCACATGTGTGCACACATTGTCATCATCATCGGACGACGAAACACTGTAGTTAGTGGTGTCCGTTTGTTCGCGTGTGAAGAAACCAGATGGTGGCCGGGCTGTATTGTTGGGTTGTGATCTTGGTCTCCTCTCATAATCAATAACTGATAAAAATGAAGGTAGGCTAAGTTATGAAAGCTTATTGAAGATTTTATGTCGAGACATGTGAGTGGCATGCACATACCTCTTTTCCCTTTATCATACAGATGCCCTCTGTCCTGTGACATTTCTGTGTCCTATAGAAGCTTTATGTTCTTATTACCTGCATTCGTTTGCATTAGAAAAATGATTAGATGCTTACTGTAATTATGATGATATTAGCAATACAGATTGGGGGAATAAGTTGTTTGCATTGGGTGTACTTGCTGGAAAGACATCAGAACTTGAGCCTATTTGTCCTTGATTATGAAACATATTAATTTCCAGAACTTAATGGGCCTATTCTTCCTTGAAATTTATGATTTTCAATTATTAGATGGTTACTGTAATTATGATGATATTAGCATTGGGTGTACTTGCTGGAAAGACATCAGAACTTGAGCCTATTCGTCCTTGATTATGAAACATATTAATCCCCAGAACTTAATGGGCGTATTCTTCATTGAAATTTATGATTTTCAGGTAGCTGGTACATAGCTTAAAATCCTGCATCGCTTAAGTATCTTTCTAATGTAGGTAATTTGCTCTGACATCATGAATGCATGAATGCATTTTATTTTTGTAGGAACCAACTGAGGATGGTAAACCTAGGGAACTGTAAAGATGGTGGCAGGAGGATGTACCTGTGGCGTCCGGAGATCGGTGCAGCAACAGCCGGCGCGCGGAGGTGGCTGGTTCCGGCGGCCCTGTCGAGAAACACCATGAAACGGGAGCAGAGGTGCTGGTGCAGCAGAGGCTGCAGCATGAGACGGGAGCAGAGGTTGCTGGTTCCGGCGGCAGCAGAGGCCGCAACTCGCACATCTGCCGTGAGAGCGATGTGGCCGGACTGGTTGCGGCCGATGCGGTCGGGCGGCGACTATGGGTCCAGCGAGAGGAGGAACTGGCGTTTCTGGCGACGTGCGTTCAGGGCTCTATGGAGCTCTCGCACTTGTTTTTTTGTTTGGTTTGGCTCTGACGGTTTTTTTTGGTTTGGCATGGACGTCTTTTTTGGTCAATGCATGGAGTGGACGTGGTTCATGGATTGAGTCGTAACTGTTTTTCTTCGGCTGGTGCGTGATCGTGGGCTGAGTTGGTGATGGATCTCGTTCATTGGCCGAGTTAGCGACGGGATGCTGTCGAGCGAGGGTGGGATTGGTCGAACCATCACGACGACGGCATATTGCCCTTTAATAGTAGAGATGATTCTAGCACATATTACTAGACCACGATGGATGGGTTGCCGCGTCCATCTGATTTTATATCAAACGGTAGGAATATTATGAAGTACATTTTGAAACTAAAAACAGAAGAAAAATATAGTCTGATTTTTGAAGTAAACTTGCATACGTCTTCCTATTTCTTTAGACAAAGACACCTTTTATGCTGCCTTTTCTTTGTAGCATAAGGCATCCGATGCATATTATATATTTGTATCACTTGAAAACTACACTTTTCCTATGTCTTTATATTTTTAGACAAGAGTCACGTTTCATTGACGCCCAGTCTATAATTGACCAAAATCCAGACGGTTCTAAACAGAGAAAAAGAAAAAAGAAAAAGGTAGATGCTGGGGTCACCAGCTTATGGAGCAGATGAAGGAGATCAACCATCATGCCACAGCAGTGACGGTGCCAAGAATTCAATCATGTGTAGTCAGTTGAATCTTATGTAGTCAGGAGTATACATTTGTAGGATATTTTGCATGATGATTATTTGTTGCATGATGTTTTTTGCAAAAAAGCTGTGTAGTCAATGGACTACACAGCTCATGTGTGGCTTCGCCACTGTGCCACAGAGAAAAAAGTTACGTATACGGAAGCTTATCCAAGGTCAGATCACATCAACTTGGCATCTCAGAAAGAAAAAGATCACATCGACGTGGCAATTTGGGCTTGATGAGCCCGGGTGATTGATTGCAACGACCGCATGACATTCCGTGGAATTGTGGCAACCATTGGTTGATCATTGATCCATATGGCCGTTGCGGATAACGTGGGTCTCTATGGGGCCAGTACCACAAACAAAGCATGCAGCGGCACATGCCCACCAGCACAAGGTGGTACTGTTTATCGTTCTCCAGCAAGTGGCTTGGCCACTTCTCTTCTTGGAGTCTAGTTAGGCCAACTTCATCGCGCGACCCTATCCTGTCCGTCCCTGTCTGTTTGGAGTAAAACGGACAAAGGAGGCGGCCCAGCGCGCGACGGTCCGGACCCATCTTGTCCGTTTTGTATCCGGATCGACCCATTTCGAACGCAAACTTGCGCCGAATTTGGGTCGCGGTGGACACCAAACGGACGCGCGCTCGTCCGCGTCGGGGCCGCGTGGCAGGCGGCCACCTACCTCCCACCCGCCCACATCAATGCGCACGAGCGGGCGGCCCCACCTGTCATCCGCACGTCGAGCGGTCGTCGTCCTTCTTTAAGTGGGAAGCGTGGACGGGTCGTCGTCCACACTGCCCCACGCCATCCTGCGGCCTCCTCGAAACCCGACAGCGGCGACCACGTCCCAAACCCTAGCCTAGACCTCGCCGGCCGGCCGCCCGCAGCCATGGGCCTCTGGAACTACGGCCGCAAAGGCAGGCACGACCGCGAGGCCGGCTCCTCGTCGGGACGCCGCCGCGGCTCGGTAAAGAAGGAGGAGCCCGCCTCGTCATCGCCACCACGCCTGGTCCCCGCGCCGCCCGCCTTCTCCATCGCGCCCACGTCCGCCGGCGAGCGCGACCGGCATTACGTCCGAGCGTCGATGTGCCGCCGTTATTGGGAGACGAGGACGCCGCTTCCCTGGAGCGACGCCCATCTCCCCAATAATTGGCACCTCTCCGCCGACCAGGTCCCCATCCCGCCGGTCCCGACGAGCGACCGTACGCGCGAAGAGGAGATCGAGCGCCGCCGCCGCCTCCTCCCCGACGACCTCTTCTACGACCCCAGGTACGCCCCCGACTCCGCGCTGTGGGACACCTGGTTTCGTGACGAGCACGACACCAGGCGCGCGTCCTTCTTCGCCGGCACCTCGACGGGGCCGCGGCGGCCACGACAGGGGCGCGCCCAGGAGCGCCGGCGTAGGCGGGTGCGCGGCGTCACGCCCACGCCGTCGCCATCGCCCCCTCCACCTCCTCGCATGTCAGCGGAGGAGGATGCCCGTCTCCTCAAGCGTGTCATGGACGACTCCATGTACACGCATGACGAGCGGCAGTGGGACGGCCTGGAGAAGGCAATGGCCCTCTCTGCCGCCGGGGACGTCGCCTTCCCGGAGCTCCAGATGGTGGCCGTGGAGGACGAGAGGAGGGAGGACCCGCCGGCCGCGTTCCAGCAGCTGCTGGGCCAGAGGTGGCGCTGGTCCTGCACTGCTCCGGAGATGTCCGCGGGCGTGGCGTGAACTGGTGCCCCACTCCGCCGCGGTCACCGGAGCGGGAGGCCTCGCCACGGGAGGAGGTGGTGCAGGCAGCTCCGGCCGTCCAACCCGCCCCGTCCACCACGCACCTCCGGCCCACCTGTGGACGCCGCCGGACTACGTCGACCTCGTCAGCGACGACGACGACACCGGCGGCCAGTGAAGACGGCGACGGCCACGGCACCGACAGGCGCGGTAGGAGCGCGCGGAAGGCGGAGGCGTTTTTTTATTTTGTTTTATATGTTAATTATGAAAAATGGGCCTTTTAAGTGACCGTGGAAACTGGGCCGTTTTGTGGCCGCCCCTATATATATTTTATGTTTTTTTAAAATGTGTTTATTTAGTTTTTTAGTTATTTTGTTTTAGTTTTAATATTTCTTTTATTCCCGTCCATCCCAGACATGATTTGGGGTGCGGCCGCGTGGTGCATGCACGCACAACCCATCTGACAAAGACGGACACGGGTGAATCCATCGGCGCCTCAAAGGGATAAAATCCGGCCAATCCGGACGTCCGTTTGAGGTCACGCGGTGGAGTTGGCCTTACTGTTTGGGCCAGAATCACGCCTGCTCTTTGTATGTCTCGACCGCGCCGTTTGCCGACCTGGCAAGTGTGCATGTCAGTCAGAGAGCAGTGCTCATTTTGACAGATTGTACTTACGCAGAGGCTAATTGGCGACCAATCATATTCATCGCCGTGGGCCTCGCGAGCCACGGTAGATCCAACAAGGTCGGAGTTTCCCATTTCCAGCCGTGGGCCTCTCAAGCCGCTTACGGAGTGTCCTTTTCCCTCTGTCACGGAATCTTTTTTATCTTGTTTTCGCTCCTTTGTTTCATCGATAGCAGGTTCACGTACGTGATTATAATCGTTCCAGCTTTTATTTTTTTGGCTTGTCGTTCCAGTTTTTTGAAAGGGCACTACTACTACTCCTCGGTGGCTCATTCTCGCATTCAAATTAAACTGCTACTGCATCCAAGAGCTTTCCGTTTCCAGCATGACGATTTCTAGCTTTCCGCTGCAAGTGTATATACACTCGTACAGCCATTTGCATAAACCAACGCAACTGCCTGAACAGAAAGAGTGGACAACGCAACAAGCACGTGCTGCTGCCGGCCCCACGGAGCCAAGCAAGCAAGTGGTCCTTTTGTAGCTCTCCACGGGAGGAACATGTTTCTAATACTACATTTTATTGTCCCTATCACGTCATGTGAGGGAAGACGCAAAACCGAATGCGCCATTTCGCCAGGGAACATGTCCAAATTTTGCATGATACCATGAGCTTAAGCATGGTTGGATCTTGGACGCAATGGGTGGCACGCCATCCATCTGAGTCAGCTCTGCCAGCTGGCCAGTTGCCATCTAGGCACCGTGCCCCGGCCACCCACGCCGCCAGACCAGGAACCGCGATGCATCATACGGTCACAAGAGGATGGCACCATACGGTCGTCGTCGTCGCCGTCGCCGCCATAACCGCCATGGCTCTTGTCACGCGAGCAGGAGAGAAATTTTGGACCGGAACAACAGCATGGGTAGGCTTATGGCAGACCTGGTCCAAGTTTCAGGCTTCCGTTGTTCCCTACCTAGCCAAAAATTCAGATCATGAATTGGTTGAAAAATACTCACAACTGGAGCTTGATCATGATAAGCTCAAGAGCGATCAGGCAACTGTCGTGCTGACCTAGCTGGATGAGTCGAAATCGCCATTTTATAACAACTACTCACAGTGTGATGAGCACATACAGATCCATCCATGCAATAGGATCAAAGCAATTGCAAAGGGCCACTCTCTCTCAGGTAGCCTGTTATGTCTTCTCTGCAGCCCCTCGGAGCAAGATGGGCAACATTAGTTCTCATCATCACAACCAAATCGAAAGGAGGATAGCAATACCGTAAGGCGAAGTTTAGTAACCAATGAGGATTACATGGGCAGAATATTCATTAGGGATAAATTACCTTAGGATAAATTTGCCTACGAGCTGGCAACAAAGGAGGCTGAAAGGTGATAAAGATTTGGCGGGAAACAAGCTTCAATAGAAAAAGCAAACAGAAAGTAATAGAATGGGCGCGACCTTTTCAGAATCTTTCTTTGACCTGCACATCCAAAGCTCGCGCTTGTGGAGCGTCCAAACACCACGCCTATCAGAGTCCAAGCCTAGGCTTCGCCGATGATTGCCCAGAATTAAGAGCAGCAGCGTTAATGCCATCGTTGCAGCAGTTGCCAGAAGCACTGGCCTAAGCTTAATGGAGCAGGAGTTCTCAGCAAACTGAGATTTCGCTGAGCACTATTTGTCTATGGGGAATGAGAAGAGCACCGAGGAAACATCCTTCTGCCGCTGAGCAGAACACCAACGGTCGAGCCAGAATGATACTTCCTCCGTTTCATATTAGTTATCGCTGATTTAGTACAACTTTGTACTAAATCAGAGATAACTAATGAAACTATGGGAGTATGTTAGAGACGTCACCTGGTGCACAACGTGTATCCATGACCATCGGAATCATCGACTCGAGAGTCCTCCAAGTAGCAGTATCCATTATATGCTTAGCAGGGTTGTAAGGATGATCATATGAAGCATGAAGCCAATTCCAGCATGGAATGTTGCTCCCCTGCAAAAGGAGGTTCACCAACTTGCACATCATTGCAGAGTTGTCAGTAATGTAACCGTAGATGGTGGTTTTCTTTTATGCCACGGCTTCCACGAATGCCATTCCCTTAGGGTGTCTTTGGTTCGGGAACGAAGTGGAATGTAATGTCATGGTTCCGTTCCATCAGAATGGGTTGGTTCCGTTCCGGTGTTTGGTGAAGGGAATTAGGAGGAATGGAATGGTTCTATCTCAGCGTTTGGTTGGATAGCACAGAATGGATTTTTCCACATAATGCATATGGTTTATCTCAAATCTTTGCATAGAAATGGTGGGACTCTCACATATGTATATACATTGTCACAATTATAGCTCTTTACATTTTGTCAATTTCTAAAAAGGATCTACGGTTCATGCATGAAAAAAAAATCTCACTGTTTTCTATCCACAATAAGAGTTTGCCATGTCGAGTTTGGCATGAACGCATCCGGCAAAAATCTACAGGCATGAACGAAATAAAAAATTCTCACTGCAAGCATCAGGAACAGGTTGAGTTTGGCATGGACGCATCTAGCAGAACTGAACGCATCCATAAATACTGAACGCCGTCTGCTCCTTTCCTCTCTGGCCGCTGCCGCTACCCAGGCAAGCTGATGCTGCCGCCGACCAGGTGTGGCTGCCGCTGGCTGGCTTCTAATCCTCGCGCCGAAGTAGCCTGGCTCGCCGCCCAGCTTCAAGACCGTCGGCCCGCAGCCGCTCGTCCGCCGCCCCGCAGCTGATTGAGGAGAAGACGAGGGAGAGGGTGGCGTGGAGGAAGAACAGTCAGCGGCGAGCTACCGGTGGCGTGGATCGAGGGAGGAGAGAGACGAGGGGGAGGCGGCGCACCAGAGAGGAGAGGCGAGAGGGGATAGGGTCGCGGGAGAGAGACGAGGGGGAGACGGTTCCGTGTGATCCGCTCGAATTCGAGGTCTCACCTCGTTCCGGATCTGAGCCGAATATTCGGTTCGCGGGAACGAGTCGGTCACCGTTCCATGCATATACCAAACGCGAGAATCAGGTTGAGGAACGGGTCCGCCCCGTGATATTCCGATCCATGACAGGAACCAAACACGTCCTTATAAAACTTGGCAAGAACTCAAAACATTGGTGCCACAATTTTTTTTTAGAATTTTTCATCTTTTTCAGATTTGACTATTCATGCTGAGATCAGATAAGCTCAAACCGAGATGGGGACCTTCTAACACCTTTGTCATGAATGCAAATGACATGCATCTATAGATGATGTTTTTCTGAACATTTTGATATTTTATTCACATTTTTCTGAGTTAGTATGAATTTGTTATGATTTTTTCAATGTGACGATCAAACGGTCAAAGGGCAAAAGCATAAGACGAGCAGAGTGGTTTGAGTAGGAATGACTGTTGTCGAAACCACGCCCATCTGTTTTTTATAGAGTGATAGGAATGTATAGTCCGTAGATATATCACCACATAGACATGAAACAAAACTTAAAATTCCCCACTTGAAGTATTAGTTAATGATTGAAGTGGGATGTGTAGGAAATTCCACGAAACAAAGGGTTGGCCGGGGGGCACGGGGATCACTTCTTTTTTTTACAACTTATGTATATGTTCATCACTTCACGTGAAGAAAAGATGAATGCGCCATTTCCCTTGGGAATAGGTTCAAATTTTGCATGATACCATAAGCATGGGAACAACTACGCATCTTGAGTGTCTATTCAGCTCTAGAGAAGCACTATGGTACGCCTTGCACAGGAAACAAAGTAGAAGATCCCGTGGGGCGTACGTCGGTGTAGTGGAAGACGAGCGATGGTGGTGGTTGGATCTTTGGATGCAATGGGTGGCACCGGCACCGCACACCCCATCCGCGTCCGCCCTGCCAGGCAAGTTCCCGTCCAGGCACGACCACCCGCGCCGCCGGAGCAGCAGCCGCGATGCATCACTCCGATTACGCGAGCAGAAGAGGATGACACCATACGGTCGTCGCCGCCAGCCCCGTAACCGCCGTGGCTCTGATCACGCAAGCAGAAGGAATTTTTTGAGCCAGAGCAGCAGCCGCAGAAGAAATTTAATGAATATGTGTTAATTGTTTTTCAAATACATGTTCAATTTCATTAACGATACAAATTCTCACTTAAAACTACGAAAAAATTACATTGTAAAACTATTCTTTCAAATGTCACTCAATACCTGTCTACTTTTATAATACGCATAGCATTTTCTTATACATCTGGAACATTTTTGTTTACACGTCAAACAGTTTTCGAATACATGGTTTGAATATGTGTTAAACATTTTTCAAATACACTATTCACATTTTTACATTTTTTAAACTATGCGAACATTTTTTAAAAAATTGCAAATATTTTTTAATGCATGTACATTTTCTAAAATGTCATGTATAATTTTTTAATTTTGCAAAAAGTACATTGTTTAAAATTCTACAAATACCTTTTAGAAACACATAAATATTTTTAAAATGTCACAAACATTTCGATGAATGCTATCAACATCTTCTAGACATAGCATGAACAGTTTTCAACATTCCATTAAAATTTGTCTAATGCACGTTGAAAATATTATAGAATTTTTAAATTAATTAGATATATAGCTCAAATATAAACAGAGGTAAAAAGAAATGGATGAAGAAACAGACGCCACAGCTATATCTCGTCTGTTGCGAGATGTAGCTCTGGTTTGCCTCTTGCGCCCTCAAATATGGGCCAGTCCATTGGCGCATTTAGCTCTCTCGGTTGTTTTTTCTTCTTTCCTCTATTGTACCCTGGTTGGACTGGTCTGGGATTTCCCGCCTTCTTTTTTTTTTCTTTCTTTCATTTTACTGTTTTTTCTTTATTATTTTTACCTGTCTTCTTCAATTTCATTGCTTTCTCTTTTCTATCTTTTTCTATGCGTTTTCTTTACCTTTCTCACCGGTTTTCTTTGGTTTTCTTTTTCTCTTTTTTCCTTTAATGTATTTTTTATGTTTTCATCAGTTTTCATAAGGTCTTTTCTTTTCTTTTTTCATCTGTGTGTTTTTCTCATGGTTTACATCAGTTTTGGTTTGATATTTTATTTTAGTATTTCTTTACTGGTTTTCTTCAAGATTATTCAATGCCTATCTACTTTTCCCATACACATTGTACATTTTCTGGACACATCCGAAATATATTTTTTTCATACACATTAAAAAAATTTCACCTACATCATTAACAGTTTTTTATATATAATTGTATGTCTACTTTTTCTTATACATGATATAATTTTTGGATACATAATAAACAATATTGTTATTGACATTTTTTTCAAATAACGAACTAACTTTCTTCAACTCATTTTTGATGACTAAATTTTGCATACACGTTTAACATATTTGAGTACATGGTAAACATTTGTCAAATATATGTTTTGATGAATTGTTTTTCATACATATTGTACATTTTTCTTATACATCTTAAACATTTCTTTTGTACATGTTTATCTTTTTACAAATACATGATTAACATATTTTGAGTATATATATGTCAATGTCTACTTTTTCAAATATATGTTTACAATTTTTAAATGTGTGATGAACAGCTTTTAAAAATTAAATTTAGAAATAAAAGCAAACTTTTAAAAAACAAAAGAAAAAAGTGGGAAAGCAAAACAGGAGGAAACAAAAAAGGAAATAGTCGCTTCTCACTAGGCCGACCCATTTTTCTAACTCGCATCAAGCGAGATATAGATGCGCCCAAAAGCAGAAAAGGGAAAACAAACAAACATGAAGCTACTTGGGTCGGCCCAATAGTTGCGACGTGCAGCGCCCTTGAGTCGAGCGCTTGTTGAGTCTTGTACGAAGCAAGACCCCAAATTCTATTTGGCGTCCGTTGCGCCGGTTTAAGGTGTTGCCACAAACGGGCACAGACGACCCCCCCCCCCCCCTCCCCATTGATGCTGCGTCGTCTGGCACGACCCATTAAAATGTATCCGAGAGAGTTCGATCACTAGTTTTGGGTAGCTTCCAGAAACTTCCTATCCAGTACTTTTTTTTATTTGTCTATTTTCTATACCAGTTTTGTTTTTTACTTTTATTTAATTATTTTATTTTTATTTATTCCTTTTATTTTTATTTTTCAATGAAGTTTTTCAAATCTCTAAACTTTTTGCAATTTTTTGAATTTTTTCTATTGATGAACTTTTTTTTCCTAAAATCGATAAACATGTTTTCAAAATCAATGAATTTTTTCAAATCATTGTACTTTTTTCAAAATCGATGAACTTTGTTTCACATTCGTTCACCTTTTTGAAATCCACAAATTCAGGAAAATTTATTCAATTCAGTGAAAATTTTCAAATTCATTTTTTTTCTAAAATTGTGATATTCTCTTTGAAATATGTAAATGGTTTTCATCTCACATTTTTTTCGAAGTACTATGAAAACCCTGCTGGAGAAGACCAACTGCAGAAAAAAGCGATAATAAACTAGCTTCTTATAGAGAATGAAAAGAAAAAAGAAGCAAGCTGGCGAAGCGAGAGAGCCAACTAGCGCTATAGTGGGTCGCGACCCTCTGGCACCGCGCGCGATCGCCACCTTTCGTAACTGGCACTTAAATTGCTGACAAGGAGCTCTCAAGCAAGACATATCCTATCCCACGCAGGGGTTCATGAGAAAACATGGCCCCAACTCCCAACCCACCCCCCCCCCCCCCACGTATTCAGGAGAACCCACTTTAACCAGAGTTTTAATTTTGTGTGTGCTTTCTTATGCCATTTTAAGTTTTTTTTATTTTCTGTTTTTCTTTTCTCAATTTTCATTTTAAAATTAGTTAACATTTTATTAAAATTGGGAATATTTTTAGAAAATTGTGAATTTATTTTTATATTGGAACAGAATTTCAAATTTTAAATCTTTTTTCTAAATCAGGAACATTTTCTAAAATCCATGAACATCTTTAAAAATTTGTGATTTTCTAAAAAAATCCTAGAGATTTATTGCATCATGATATTTTTTTTATATTCGTAACTGTTTCGTAAAATTTGTGAACATTTTGAAGTTTTATAAACATATTGATAAAGATGGAAAAAATCCACTTAAAACAATAGTGTACATGGCGCAGTAGGTGCTAAGTGATGAAGCATTATATGGGCCGCACCATTTAGCATCCAAGGTGGGGATTTGGTCTACAACCAGACACGCATTATAGGAGCACTCTACTATAACATTGGTGTATAGGACACGTAACGCATGTGTACACACATTCACATATCGTCTAATGAATATACTAGCTCAACCGCAAAAAAATAATGAATATACTAGCTAAATACCCATGCGTAGACTCATGACACCACACAGAGGGCACAACTCATCACCAAGCACATACACTTGACCAACTTTGTTCGTGATGAGAGGCTAGAGGTGGTCAGGCAACACCTGCAACACAAATATCTTGATCATCAAAGGGAGGTACGCTTTTCATAAAGGTGTGGTCCATGCATTAGTCGGCGCACAACATAGAGTGTGACATGCCAAACCGACAAAGAAGAGTCTTGACATGTTCAAGTGCCAAAATATGGCTTTTCATAAAGGTATGGTCCATGCGTTAGTTGGTGCATGACATAGAGTGTGATATGCCAAGCCGACAAAGAAGAGTCTTGACAGGTTCAAGTGCCAAAATATGGTGCCCAGATAGTCTGTAAGCAGCGGCGGGAGGGTCACCTGAGGTTGGCCCAAGCAATGATTTCCTTGGGCCCAGTAGCAGAGACATGCCCAGACAGCCGTGGCCGTGTCCTGGGGCCTGATGCCCAATTGACTTACTGTAGCTAAAATGCTACAGTAAAAAGGTGGCCTGGAGCGGTCTGAGCCTTGGCCCAATACTGGCCCCGCCATTGCTTGGGCCCAAATGTTCGACGAAATGAGATGTTCCAGTTCCCATTATGGGCAACCGAGGCAACACTAGTAGAAAAAGACTGATTTGTTCCGGTTCATAAGGCCCATTTGTCCCGGTTCGGGAACCAGGGCTAAAGGGTTGATACTAAATCCCAATAACTTTAGTCCCGGTTCGGCTACGAAGCGGGACAAATGGGCCTCCACGTGGCCGCTGCGGCTTGCCCAGACATGAGGGCCTTTTGTCCTGATTGGTAGCACCAACCGGGACCAAAAGGCATCCACGCGTCAGTAGTTCAGGGGCTGGGGTTTTTGTTTTTTTTGAAATGGAGGGCAGGTTGGGGGTTTTGTAGGGTTAATTTAGGGGTTTCATATATTGTGTTAGCTAGCTAATCGAGAGAAGTGTCCTATCTTATCTCCGTGCTTGGTCGACGCTATGTATTATACGTATAAAGAGGACTTGACACACTAGTTAGTAAGCAAATGAAGGAAACCATTAAGTACAGAAGATCGTCATGAATATATACAGAGAGAAGTGATCGACCTCTCCTTCTCCGAGAGATTGGTCGAACAACAAGTTTTCGTATATTTATCCGACGCTACTGGCTACATATATACAATATAAGATCTTTTACAATTCAATAACATCTGGACTCAAGTTTCACATGGTATTTTCCGGCTTTATTGATGACGTGGTCAAGAAAGAATCCCGCCAATTTTTTTTGAATTGCTCGTATGCGATCTTGTGGTAGGAGTTCATTCCACATCTCCCACATCTAATTTGAAGAAGGGGGTCAATACATATATATGAATGAAATTCAACACAAATGATGGTGTAATAAAATGAAATTGCAAATATTATTGCTTACACACTTCAAATTGTCTTTTAGAGTAGCCCTGCTTATTTTTGCAAGTCACGTTGTAGATGAACTCGCAAACGTAGTATCCACACTAATTATTCCCGGGTTCGTGCCACAAGCACTTTACAAGAAATAGAGGTCAATCAAACTAATAATGAAGCATTATTAATGGTATTGATGAAAGTAGCTAGAATCAACAGGAGATGCACGGAACAGTAGTACTTACTTTCGGGTGTGTAAATCGCAGCTCCTCCAGCAGTCTCGGAGCTTGTGTGGTGAATACTTTCCAAACCCTACGAGACAAAGAAAACAATTACTTGATATCAGGAAATGAACAAAGTTGCGGATATGGCGCGATAATGATCGATTGTACTTACTTCTCGATTATTTTAGTCATGGCCGCGTAGTCCTTGGGATTTTTTCTCCTCGAGTCTAAAACTGTTACTAGTCCCTGCTCAAGCTTAATATCTAGGGGAATATAGTGGAAGCTGCGCACGCATGCATAACTCATCAATTACATTACTATAAACTCGAGTAATAATGGAAACCGAATGTCCACAAGACAGTAACACTTACTTGAAGTTGTAAGGAAAGAGTATTTAACTTTGTTTTGATTTTGAAGCAACGATCGTAGCAAGTTGGCCTCAGTTTGTTTGACATCATATTTAGCCGTCCATTCATCTATGAGATTTGTGTTAATGAACCCAATATCACAGATTTCTGCCTTTCTGCATTCAACGATCTTTAATCTGCATAATATAGTGAGAATAATTATATATACATGCAATAAAAGAGCTGAGCTATATATAGAGACTTAATTACAAATGTAGTACTTACAGACAGTAGCAAGTGACGATTATTTTATCGAGGGCCTTTTAATTGAAAAACTGGAAGAACTTCTCAAATGGAACAGACAACGTATCAATTCCAACGAGGTCATGCCTCATAACTCTTCGCGTTTCAAAGAATTCCCTCACTTGGGCTTGACAGATCTCCGCGTTTTCCTTCTCGGTCATCTCGTATGGTAACTTCTCTATAGGTTTGAGAGATGGACCGAATCTGTATTGCCTCTCGTCTCTGGCTGTACTGCTAGACGCCGGAGCAGCCGGAGCGACGGCGGCTGTCTTCCTTCGTTGCTTACGAGGCGGAGAAGGAGGCGGAGTGCTACGATGATACGTCCATTTTGCATCATGCTTTTATATCGATATTTATCACATTATGGACTGTTATTTCACTTTATATCACAATACTTATGGCTATTCTCTCTTATTTTACAAGGTTTACATAAAGAGGGAGAATGTCGGCAGCTGGAATTCTGGTCTGGAAAAAGAGCAAATATTAGAGACCTATTCTGCGCAACTCCAAAAGTCCTGAAACTTCACGGAACGTCTTAAAAGAAATAAAGAAAAATTCACGCCAAAGATGAAGGCCAGGGGGCCCACACCCTTCTCACGAGGGTGGGGGGCGCCCCCCTAGGGCGCGCCCCTACCTCGTGGGCCCCCTGGTGTCTCTCCGACGCCCATCTTCTCCTATATGAGGTTTTTCGATGAGAAAAAAATAAGAAGGAACTTTTCAGGACGAGACTCCGCCGCCACGAGGTGGAACCTTGGCGGATCCAATCTAGAGCTCTGGCAAAGAGATTCTACCGGGGAAACTTCCCTCCCGGAGGGGGAAATCATCATCATCGTCATCACCAACGCTCCTCTCATCGGGAGAGGGCAATCTCCATCAACATCTTCACCAGCACCATCTCATCTCCAAACCCTAGTTCATCTCTTGTATCCAATTCTTATCCCAAAGTCTGGGATTGGTGCTAGTAGGTTGCTAGTAGTGTTGATTACTCCTTGTAGTTGATGCTAGTTGGTTTATTTGGTGGAAGATCGTATGTTCAGATCCTATATGCATATTATTACCCCTCTGATTATGAATATGAATATGCTTTGTGAGTAATTACGTTTGTTCCTGAGGACAAGGGAGAGGTCTTGCTATTAGTAGTCATGTGAATTTGGTATTCGTTTGATATTTTGATAAGATGTATGTCGTCTAGCCTCTAGTGGTGTTATGTGAACGTCGACTACATAACACTTCACCATTATTTGGGCCTAGAGGAAGGCATTGGGAAGTAATAAGTAGATGATGGGTTGCTAGAGTGACAGAAGATTAAACCCTAATTTATGCGTTGCTTCGTAAGGGGCTGATTTGGATCCATATGTTTCATGCTATGGTTAGGTTTACCTTAATACTTTTGTTGTAGTTGCGGATGCTTGCAATAGAGGTTTACTATTAGGAAAAACTTTATACACAGAATCTTAGCAGCAGCGCAGCACAAAAAAAGACGCTACTGCTAATTAGTAGTAGCGCGGGTTGTAAACCCACACTACTACTAATTGATAGTAATAGCGCGGGTTATAAACCCGCGCTACTACTAAGTGTTCTCCATCGTGCCCGCCCGGACAAGCAGTAGTAGTAGCGGGGATATAAACCCACGCTACTACTAAGTTGATAGTAGTAGCGCGGTTTATAAACTCCGTGCTACTACTATGTGATCTTCATCGCTATTATTATGTGGTCTTCATCGTGCCTCCCGCGACATGCCATAGGAGCAGCGTGGGTATAAACCCAGCGCTACTGCTGTAGAACCACCGACGCATGTATACACATAGCTGGCGGAGGCCAAAGCCCAAATTCCCCTCTTGACCACTCCGCCCACTCTTCCTCTCCTTTTTCCCAAGTCCCCGGCGCCGCCGCCCAACGTCCCCACCAAGCACCACCCGTCCGCCACCGCCACCGCCTCCCTCTCCCTCTCCACCCGCGCGCGCGCCGCCTCCCCCAGCGCCCCGTCCCCCTCGCCGTCTCCTCCGGCAGACGGGGTCGGCCCCGCGGCGACGACGCGGGGCGACGTGTACCTGGGGCGGCAGCTCGCGGCCGCGGCCGCGGCGGGCGCCCGCACGCGCGCGCCGGAGGAGGACGTCGAGAGCCGCCGCCGCCGCAAGGAGAAGCGGAGGGCCCTGGCCAAGAAGATGACCCCAACACACACACTCCCGCTCCCATCCTCTTCTCCCGGGATGCAAGCAGCTGCAAGGAAGGGCGCGGCGGCGGCGGCGGCGACGGCAGCGTCGGCGTCCTTCCACTCCACCGCCGCGGCGCTCTCAAAATCCACGGTGCGCCCACCCTGACTTTCCCCATCCATCTCTTTCTCCCTCTTTCTTTTTTCCTGATGACGAATCAATTCGATCCACGCATCCAGTTCAGTTCTTGCTCTCCAAATCCCATTAGGATTGCTATACTAGATAGGCTAGGAGAGCTGGCTAGGCTGTAAAAGAGGAATATTTACTGCCCGGGATCATCATCACAGTCAGCTTAGCAGGATGATTAGTTTGCACGCTTCAGCAATGGAAGCTCTATTGTGCTGTGCATTTTTCAGGTCCACTGCACATTTGAGGTCTACCTCAATTTCATAATGAAATTCAAATTGAGGGTTCCTTTAATTTCACCCACAAAAAATTGAGTGCCTGAGGGCTTGCCAAATGCCAAGTACAGTAGCATATGCGCGTATTCAATAAAACTATTTGGGATGTGAGCTTGACCATGGTTCTGTAATTATTTTTGCGCAGCCTTGTATCCGGTTCAACGTCCGAGAAAAGCGCACAGACGCGAAGAATGCCCTTAAGAACATTCTGCCTATCAGAGCATGGACTAACATGACACAGTGTGTTTCCTTTCGCCTGTCATCGCTGTCGGCAGTGAAAATTCGATGCCAAATCACACCTGATGGCTGATGTAGTGTCTGCACTAGGAAATGGAATTCTAAAGTGACGATTTGTTTATCTTGACTGTATGATTGCTGGACATGACAACATTGTCTTGTTTGTATCCTGTGTGAGCAGAAGAAGAGGCACAACCAACTGAAGACCGTGCTATGCGGGCGGTGCAAGCTGCTGTCGCACGGAAGGTGTTTGACAAAATGACCAAGTAAGGTAAGAGTGGCTTTCATAGTTCTAGTACTACTTGGTGTTTTTGTTTCTCTCTGTAATATACTAACGTGAGTCTAACGATTAAATGGGAGGCGAGACGACATCGTCGCTTTGACTCAAACGAACCGTCGGCTCGGCCGCCGCCTGCTGCAACGATTGACCTCCGTAGGTCATTTTCTAGGATTTGATAGGGTTAATGTGACACACTCCCCGTAGGTCATTTTCTAGGATTTGATAGGGTTAATGTGCTACCCTTATCAGGCATGTACTTTATTCTAATCAAATTTGATAGGGTTAATGTGACACAATACCCGTAGGTCATTTTCTAGGATTTGAAAATAACTGCCAGTACTTGTGTGCAGGCTGCTAATAGTAGCATACTTTGTTCTAATCAAAATTTCTATGCAATTCAATCCGGAAAGCCACTCTGTTAGTAATACAGAACTAGCATTTATTTAGACTAAAAATATGCACTGTAATTTAATGTGCATTTTTGCCCAGTAATGTGTATTCCTTCTCTTTTTGGTTGCCTGAATTTAAAGTGGTTTTGGACTGTAATTTTCAGTAATGTGTCACTTCTAGTTTACCTGAATATTTTTGTATTCTTATCAGTTTTGTGCCCCATTCTAAAGAAGTTCAGTAAATGTGTACGTCCCATTCTGTAAATACAATATTTTACAAACCATTTAGATACAAAAACCTGATCTTTGTTTTCTTTTTCACAAGAAGCTATTTTTGGCTTACATGAAGGGATGCATGCTCTTCATCTTGCAGGTATGACTCATCCTCGCATTCTTACTCCGCCTTTGTTTCCTTCGACTTCTTGATTCTGAAATTTTAAGATAAATTGTAAGTACTCAGTATCATGTTCTTAAGCAAAGCTACTGTTTTTTGCTTGAATTACAGTGTTTTGTCTGACCTATGTATAGTGTCAATAAAATCTAAATTTCAAGATGGAGATACATTTTTTGGTGGCATCTTACATCACAGTCGTTGGTCGTAGGATTTTAGAAAAAAAACACTGTATCAGGAATACAAGTGTTTATGAAACTACTGTTGTTGGTTTAGCCAAACACCTCACAGTTTCCAAAACTACAGTTTTGTAGAAACCATAGTATTCTGATTGAGCTAAGCTAGCCGTGTATATCCACCTGTGGGAGTCAAGGTGCGTACGCTCCTTGTCTTTTTTCACTTTTTAGATTAGATTGAATAACAAGAATTGCCAATCAACTGTAAAAAAATTTAATTACCAATCTGCATGCACAAGACATATATCTTTCTCATCATTTTAAACAGTAACCATTGATACTCCAAGCATACATTTTCTGAGAATTACTCCATATATGTAGGCTGGCAGCGGTGTTCGCAAATCACCACGGAGAAAGTAAAGATCTCGAGAGGATTCCGTTTGTTTGCTCTATGTATTGTCTTTCGAAGCGCAGGAAAAAACACAAAAAATTCTAGTTTATTTTACTGCCTTTTGTAGTAAAAGAAAATGAAAATCACAAAAAAATGTTTGTTTCTCTGCCTTTTGTACTAATGGAGAGGGAAAGTCACAAAAAAATGTTTGTTTTTAGGGTCGAGCAGTCAGTTGGTTTGTCGCTCACTCAGAAATGTTTTTGGTTTTGGGGGCTTCGATGTGTACATTGTGCATCAGCATACACTGCTAGCTGCCCGTGGAGATCAGCACTAAAGAATAAACAAATCCTGGTAATTCTTTCATCTAGGATGCTTATGCCGTCTCGAAACTGTCAACCTGACTCATAGAATGATCTTTTTATTTAGGATGCATGGTTATTTTTTCTTTTTCTTGTTATTATGCATTACTATGAGTTCATTGTATTAAGATTCCTTACAACTTTAGGCACCTGAGCTATTTACAGAAGGAGGGGACCCAGCCTTCTTCACGGCTCGCGGCAATGTCTCCCATTGATTCGTTCGTGCAACAAGGAGGGGACCCGTCCTTCTTCACGTCTCGTGCAACAAGTAAGGACCAGCCTCTGGTTATTACTATTGATTCGTGTGCATGTGCTAAAAAGTAAGAAAATACCCTGCTGGATTTGGACGCTGACAAGCACTAACAAGTTTTCACTTTCCCGACGTGGCCACAAGGGTGATCGACGCGGACTACCGCTGCCTGGTGGGCGTCGTGCTCTTCAACCACTCGGAGGTGGACTTTGCCGTGAAGCCCGGCGACAGCGTCGCACGTATGATCGTCCAGGTGATCGTGACGCCGGAGGTCGCCGAGGTGGAGGACCTCGATACCATCGTTTGGGGGGAGGGAGGATTGGGGTCCACCAGCATCTGAACTCCGGGCCTTGGTAGATACATCTAGAGAAGTGGTATGTTTAGGCTGCTGGTGAAACACTAGGAAAGATACCTTTGGTTGTGTGCGTTTACTGTTAAATGGAATCACGTGATCTCTTGTACTACCTCCGTCTAATTGAATAAGTCATTCGCGTAGTTCTAGGTCATCGATTTAAGGAATTAAATATGTGTTATATGTCATGAAAAGTATATCACTAGATTTCTATAATGATGTAGTTTCTAAATACATATTTTTTGTCACATATAATACATATTTAGATAGTTAAATCGTCAACCTAGAACTACGCGAATGACTTATTCATCGAAACGGAGGTAGTAGTTGAGATGTTCAATGTTGCATCCATGAATGGTGCAAGTGTTAAGATGGTCCTTTAACCTTAATTTATTTTGCACTGGACGTGTCTCTGATCTTCATCCATGAATGTTGCATCTAATTTTTATTTTTTTAAATTCTTAATTTGTTAGTAGTAGCGTGGGGGAAAAATGTGTGCTACTAGTATTTAAGATACTAGTAGCGTGTGGTATAATAGATGCGCTACTACTATTCTGTTATTAGTAGCGCGGGCTTCAAATAGTAGTAGCGTGGGTGTCATCCGCGCTACTACTAACTTTTTAGTAGTAGCACGGGTTGCACCCACGCTACTACTAACTTTTAGCTGTAGCGCAATAGTAGTAGCGCGGGTATCCGCGCTACTAGTAGCCAATTTACCCGCGCTGCTAGTAGCCTTTTCCCTAGTAGTGGTTAATCATAAGTGGGATGCTTGTTCAAGTAAGAACAGCACCCAAGTACCGGTCCACCCATATATCAAATTATCAAAGTATCGAACGCGAATCATATGAACGTGATGAAAACTAGCTTGATGATATTCCCATGTGTCCTCGGAAGTGTTTTTTCTATTATAAGAGTTTGTTCCGGCTTGTCCTTTGCTACAAAAGGATTGGGCCATCTTGCTGCACTTTATTTACTTTTGTTACTTGTCGCTCGTTACAATCTATCTTATCACAAAACTATCCGTTACCACTTATTTCAGTACTTGCAGAGAATACCTTGCTGAAAATCGCTTATCATTTCCTTCTGCTCCTTGTTGGATCCGACACTCTTACTTATCGAAAGGACTACGATAGATCCCCTATACTTGTGGGTCATCAAGACTCTTTTCTGGCGCCGTTGCTGGGGAGTGTAGCGCCTTTGGTAGGTGGAATTTGGTAAGAAAAAATTTATATAGTGTGCTGAAATTTACTGTCACTTGTTACTATGGAAAGTAATTCTCTGAGGGGCTTGTTCGGGGTATCTTCACCCCGACCAGTAGAGCAAAGAGTTGCTCCTCACCTACTGAACCTATTGAAAATGAAATTCCTTATGAGTATCCTTCGGGTATGATAGGAAAACTGCTAGATAACCCTTTTACAGGAGATGGAACAAAGCATCTTGATGAGCACTTAATATATGTGGATGAAGTTTATGGATTATTTAAGCTTGCAGGTATACCCGATGATGTTGCTAAGAAGAAGGTCTTCCCTTTATTTTTGAAGGGAGACGCATTGATATGGTATAGGCTATGTGATGATATGAGATCATGGGACTACAAAAGATTGAAGCTGGAATTTCATCAAAAGTATTATCCTATGCATCTTGTTCATCGTGATCGCAATTATATATATAATTTCTGGCCTCGAGAAGGAGAAAGCATCGCTCAAGCTTGAGGGAGGCTTAAATCAATGTTATATTCATGCCCCAATCATGAGCTCTCAAGAGAAATAATTATGCAAAGTTTTTATGCTCGGCTTTCTGAAAACAATCGCACCATGCTCGATACTTCTTGTGTTGGTTCTTTTATGATGAAGACTATTGAATTCAGATGGAATTTATTAGATAGAATTAAACGCAACTCTGAAGATTGGGAGCTCGACGAAGGTAAAGAGTCAGGTATGACACCTAAGTTTGATTGTGTTAAATCTTTTATGGACACCGATATTTTCCGTAAGTTTAGCACTAAATATGGACTTGACTCTGAGATAGTAGCTTCTTTCTGTGAATCTTTTGCTACTTATGTTGATCTCCCTAAGGAGAAGTGGTTTAAATATCATCCTTCCATAGAAGTAAAAGTAGCTGCACCTATTAAAGTTGAAGAAAAGACTGTCACTTATAATGATCCTGTTGTTCCTACTTCTTATATTGAGAAACCACCTTTCCCTGTTAGAATAAAGGATCATGCTAAAGCTTCAACTGTTGTTCGTAAAAGCAATATTAGAACTTATACACCTCCTGAGAAAGTTAAAGTAGAACCTAATATTGCTATTGTTAAAGATCTCTTGTCTGATAATATTGATGGGCATGTTATTCAGTTCGAAGGTGAAACTGCTAGAATTGCTAAACCTTATGATAAGGATAAACATAGACCTATGGTAGGTGTGCCTATTATTTCTGTTAAAATAGGAGATCATTATTATCATGGCTTATGTGATATGGGTGCAAATTCTAGTGTTATACCTCATGACTTATACAAAGAAATTAAGAATGAAATTGCACCTGTTGAGTTAGAAGATATTGATGTTACTATTAAACTTGCTAATAGAGATACTATTGCACCAATTGGAATTGTTAGAGATGTTGAAGTCTTGTGTGGGAAAACTAAATATCCCGCTGATTTTCTTGTTCTTACTTCTCTGCAAGATAGCTTTTGTCCAATTATATTTGGTAGACCCTTCTTAAATACTGTTAATGCTACCATAGACTGCACTAAGAATATTGTTACTGTTGGTTTGGATGATATGGTTCATGAGTTTAATTTCTCTAAATTTAGTAAACAACATCGTGAGGAAGAATTATCTAGTAAGGATGAAATTATTGGTCTTGCTTCTATTGCCGTACCTTCTAGTGATCCTTTAGAACACTATTTGCTAGACCATGTAAATGATATGTTCATGAAAGAAAGAATGGAAATAGATGAAGTATTCTTTAAACAGGAACCTATTCTGCATCACAACTTGCCTGTTGAAATTTTAGGGGATCACCTCCACCCAAGGGTGATCCCATGTTTGAGCTCAAACCTTTGCCTGATAATCTTAAATATGCTTATCTTGATGAAAAGAAGATATATCCTGTTATTATTAGTGCTAACCTTTCAGAGCATGAAGAAGAAATATTATTGAAAACTCTGAAGAAGCACCGTGCTGCTATTGGATATACTCTTGATGATCTTAAGGGCATTAGTCCCACCCTATTTCAACATAAAATAAATTTGGAAGCAGATGCCAAACCAGTTCGTGATCCTCAACGACGTCTGAATTCTAAAATGAAAGAAGTGGTAAGAAAAGAAATACTAAAGCTTCTGGAGGCAGGTATAATCTACCCCGTTGCTGATAGTGAGTGGGTAAGTCCTGTCCATTGTGTCCCTAAGAAGGGAGGTATTACTGTTGTTCCTAATGATAAAGATGAATTGATTCCACAAAGAATTATCACAGGTTATAGAATGGTAATTGATTTCCGCAAATTAAATAAAGCTACTAAGAAAGATCATTACCCCTTACCCTTTATTGATCAAATGCTAGAAAGATTATGCAAACATACACACTATTGCTTTCTGGATGGTTATTCTAGTTTCTCTCAAATACCTGTGTCGGCTAGAGATCAATCAAAGACTACTTTTACATGCCCTTTTGGTACTTTTGCTTATAGACGTATGCCTTTTGGTTTATGTAATGCACCTGCTACCTTTCAAAGATGCATGATGGCTATATTCTCTGACTTTTGTGAAAAGATTTGTGAGGTTTTCATGGACGACTTTTCCGTCTATGGTTCCTCTTTTGATGATTGCTTGAGCAATCTTGATCGAGTTTTGCAGAGATGTGAAGAAATTAATCTTGTCTTGAACTGGGAAAAGTGCCACTTTATGGTTAATGAAGGTATTGTCTTGGGGCATAAAGTTTCTGAAAGAGGTATTGAAGTTGATAAAGCCAAGGTTGATGCTATTGAAAAAATGCCATGTCCCAAGGACATCAAAGGTATAAGAAGTTTCCTTGGTCACGCTGGATTTTATAGGAGGTTCATTAAGGACTTCTCAAAAATTTCTCGGCCTCTGACTAATTTATTACAAAAGATATACCATTTGTCTTTGATGATGATTGTGTAGAAGCATTTGAAATACTTAAGAAAGCATTAGTCTCTGCACCTGTTGTTCAGCCACCTGATTGGAACGTACCCTTTGAAATTATGTGTGATGCTAGTGATTATGCTGTAGGTGCTGTTCTAGGGCAAAGAGTTGATAAGAAATTAAATGTTATTCATTATTCTAGTAAGACTCTAGACAATGCTCAAAGAAATTATGCTACTACTGAAAAAGAACTCTTAGCAGTTGTATTTGCTTGTGATAAGTTCAGATCTTATATTGTTGATTCTAAAGTAACTATTCAAACTGATCATGCTGCTATTAAATATCTTATGGAAAAGAAAGATGCTAAACCTAGACTTATTAGATGGGTTCTCTTGCTACAAGAATTTGATTTGCATATTCTTGATAGAAAGGGAGCTGAGAACCCCGTTGCAGACAACCTGTCTAGGTTAGAAAATATTCTTGATGACCCACTACCTATTAATGATAGCTTTCCTGATGAACAATTAAATGTTATAAGTACTTCTCGTAGTACTCCATGGTATGCTGATTATGCTAATTATATTGTTGCTAAATTTATACCACCTAGCTTCACATACCAACAAAGGAAAAAGTTCTTCTATGATTTAAGACATTACTTTTGGGATGACCCACATCTTTATAAAGAAGGAGTATATGGTGTCATTAGACGTTGTGTACCTGAGCATGAACAAGAGCAGATCCTACGCAAGTGTCATCCCGAGTCTTGTGGAGGACACCACGCTGGAGATAGAACTGCACATAAGGTATTGCAATCGGGTTTCTATTAGCCTACTCTCTTCAAGGATTCCCGGAAGTTTGTCTTGTCTTGTGATGAATGTCAAAGAATTGGTAATATTAGTAGACGTCAAGAAATGCCTATGAATTATTCACTTGTTATTGAACCATTTGATGTTTGGGGCTTTGATTATATGGGACCTTTTCCTGCCTCTAATGGATACACACATATTCTAGTTGCCGTTGATTACGTTACTAAGTGGGTAGAAGCTATTCCAACTAGTAGTGCTGATCATAACACTTCTATTAAAATGCTTAAGGAAGTTATTTTTCCGAGGTTTGGAGTCCCTAGATATTTAATGACTGATGGTGGTTCACACTTTATTCATGGTGCTTTCCGTAAAATGCTTGCTAAATATGATGTTAATCATAGAATTGCATCTCCTTATCACCCACAGTCTAGTGGTCAAGTAGAGTTGAGCAATAGAGAGCTCAAATTAATTTTGCAAAAGACTGTTAATAGGTCTAGAAAGAATTGGTCTAAGAAACTTGATGATGCATTATGGGCTTATAGAACTGCATACAAAAATCCTATGGATATGTCTCCGTATAAAATGGTTTATGGAAAAGCATGTCACTTACCTCTAGAACTAGAACATAAAGCATATTGGGCTATTAAAGAGCTTAACTATGATTTTAAACTTGCCGGTGAGAAGAGGTTATTTGATATTAGCTCACTTGATGAATGGAGAACCCAAGCTTATGAAAATGCCAAGTTGTTTAAAGAAAAAGTTAAAAGATGGCATGACAAAAGGATACAAAAGCGTGAGTTTAATGTAGGTGATTATGTATTGCTATACAACTCTCGTTTAAGATTTTTTGTAGGAAAACTTCTCTTTAAATGGGAAGGCCCCTATGTTATCAAAGAGGTCTATCGTTCCGGTGCCATAAAAATCAACAACTTCGAGGGCACAAATCCGAAGGTGGTAAACGGTCAGAGAATTAAACATTATATCTCAGGTAATCCCATAAATGTTGAAACCAACATTATTGAAACCGTAACCCCGGAGGAATACATAAGGGACACTTTCCGAAACGTTTTAGACTCCGAAAAGGAATAGGTATGTGGTACAGTAAGTAAACCGACTCCAAAACAATTTTTAAGGAAATATTTCTCTGTTTTGGAATATTTAGAAAAATAGAAAAATAAGTAGCAGTCCGGGAAGGACACGAGGGCCCCACGAGGGTGGTGGGCGCGCCCTACCTCGTGAGCACCTCATGTGCCTTCCGGACTCCGTTTTCTTGCACGTTACGTATTTTGGTCAGTAAAAATTCATTATATAACCTCCCGAAGGTTTTGACTCCCGTATCACGCAAATTTCCTCTGTTTTTTGTTTTTGAGCTGTTGCTGCTGCAGATTAGAGCAAGATGTCTTCTCAAGAGTCAATCGGGGAGAGCCGGGTATCTAATCCGGCACCAGAACCAAGGGCAAACAGCGATGCTGACCACTTTGGGCCAACAATGGAGGAGGGGATGGAGGCTGACTTGATGAGAGTAGATGCTATGGAGGATCAAGAAGTCACCTCTCGCCTCCGAGCTGGGTTCACGATGGGGGAACTACAGAGCTCAGCTATTCCTAACTCGGTTATCCCTTCTAATGTTAGATTTCTTACTTATGAAAATATGGAGAGGAGTGTCACTTGTTCTCCCACAGCTATGCAACACCCTTGGGTGCAAGGAGCTTTAGCTGTCACAGGAAAGCTTCGTAAGGAAATAATGGACCTCAAGCAGCAAGTCAATAAGCTAGAGGAGGAGAACCGTACCCTGAGAGGAATAATCGCCAAGAATATTACACCAACAACAAAGAAGGAGACATGATCACATGGGTAAGGGCACCCCCCTTGGCAACTGCCAAGCTTGAGGGAGGTGCCCCGGTATCGTATCACAATCGCAACTCTTATCTTTACCGTTTTTCTTAGTCCGATCCTATTAGTAGTATCTTGATCTAGTAGAATAAAGTTTATGACATGATCTAATTTTGAGTTTTGCTTTATGATCCCTCTATGTAATCGAGTTCGTGAGCTATATATAATAAAGATTAGTGTTGAGTCAAGGGCTTGATTATTTTGCCATGATCTTGGGTGAATAAAAGAAAAGAGAAAAAGAATAAAAAGAAACAAAAAGTTCATATTGACCTTATTGAGAGTAATGACTTCACATAGAAAGAGTATGATGATTAAAAGTTGTTGGGAGTTGGCAGACATAGCTTTGGTCATGGTTGCAATTAATAGGAAGTAATAAGGAAAGAGAGGTTTTCACATATAGATATATTACCATTGACATCTTTTATGATTGGGAGCACTCATTAAAATATGACATGCTAAAGAGTTGATGTTGGACAAGGAAGACAACGTAATGAGTTATGTCTTTCTTATATCTGAGATAAAGTATGTTGTCATGGATCCTCTAACTTGTTGAGCTTGCCTTTTCCCCCTCATGCTAGCCAAATTCTCAGCACCAAGTAGAAATACTACTTGTGCTTCCAAATATCCTTAAACCAGTTTTGCCATGAGAGTCCACCATATCTACCTATGGATTGAGTAAGATCCTTCAAATAAGTTGTCATCGGTGCAAAGCAATAAAAATTGCTCTAAATATGTATGATTGATTGGTGTGGGAGAAATAAGCTTTATACGATCTTGTGATGTGGAAGTAATAAAAGCGACGGACTGCATAATAAAGGTTCATATCACAAGGGGCAATATAAAGTGACGTTCTTTCGCATTGAGATTTTATATATCCAACCATAAAAGCGCATGGCAACCTCTGCTTCCCTCTGCGAAGGGCCTATCCTTTATTATTATCTTCTACCTTATGCAAGAGTCATGGTGATCTTCACCTTTTCTTTTTCATTTTATCCTTTGGCAAGCTCATCATGTTGGAAAGAACATGATATATATATATATAATTGGATGTAGGGGAGCATGAACCATTATTGTTGACATTACCCTTGAGGTAAAAGGTTGTGGGGCAAAACTATAAGCCCCTATCTTTCTCTGTGTCCGATTAAAACTCTGTAACCACAAGTATCGCGTGAGTGTTAGCAATTATGGAGGACTAAATGATAGTTGAGTATGTGGACTTGCTTTTAAGCTCTGACATAGACTCTTTCCGATGTTATGATAAATTGCAATTGCTTCAATGACTGAGATTATAGTTTGTTGGAGCCCAATAAGGTTTATGATTTATACTTTTGCATTGTGAATAGATCATCACTTGAACATAAGTAATCATATGACAAAATCTATATATGTTGTTGTTATGAGAATAATCATGATGCCTTCATGTCCGTATTTTATTTTTATCGAAGCCTCTACCTCTAAACATGAGGACATATTTATTGTTATCGGCTTTTCGCTTGAGGACAAGCGAGGTCTAAGCTTGGGGGAGTTGATACGTCCATTTTGCATCATGCTTTTATATCGATATTTATCGCATTATGGACTGTTATTTCACTTTATATCACAATACTTATGGCTATTCTCTCTTATTTTACAAGGTTTACATAAAGAGGGAGAATGCCGGCAGCTGGAATTCTGGTCTAGAAAAGGAGCAAATATTAGAGACCTATTCTGCGCAACTCCAAAAGTCCTGAAACTCCACAGAACGTCTTAAAAGAAATAAAGAAAAATCCACGCCAAAGATGAAGGCCAGGGGGCCCACACCCTTCTCACGAGGGTGGGGGGCGCCCCCCCTAAGGCGCGCCCCCTACCTCGTGGGCCCCCTGGTGGCTCTCCGATGCCCATCTTCTCCTATATGAGGTCTTTCGATGAGAAAAAAATAAGAAGGAACTTTTCGGGACGAGACTCCGCCGCCACGAGGCGGAACCTTGGCGGATCCAATCTAGAGCTCCGGCAAAGCGATTCTGCCAGGGAAACCTCCCTCCCGGAGGGGGAAATCATCACCATCGTCATCACCAACGCTCCTCTCATCGGGAGAGAGCAATCTCCATCAACATCTTCACCAGCACCATCTCATCTCCAAACCCTAGTTCATCTCTTGTATCCAATTATTGTCTCAAAGTCCGGGATTGGTGCTAGTAGGTTGCTAGTAGTGTTGATTACTCCTTGTAGTTGATGCTAGTTGGTTTATTTGGTGGAAGATCATATGTTCAGATCCTATATGCATATTATTACACCTCTGATTATGAACATGAATATGCTTTGTGAGTAATTACGTTTGTTCCTGAGGACAAGGGAGAAGTCTTGCTATTAGTAGTCATGTGAATTTGGTATTCGTTTGATATTTTGATAAGATGTATGTTGTCTAGCCTCTAGTGGTGTTATGTGAACGTCGACTACATAACACTTCACCATTATTTGGGCCTAGAGGAAGGCATTGGGAAGTAATAAGTAGATGATGGGTTGCTAGAGTGACAGAAGCTTAAACCCTAGTTTATGCGTTGCTTCGTAAGGGGCTGATTTGGATCCATATGTTTCATGCTATGGTTAGGTTTACCTTAATACTTTTGTTGTAGTTGCGGATGCTTGCAATAGAGGTTAATCATAAGCGGGATGCTTGTTCAAGTAAGAACAGCACCCAAGCACCGGTCCACCCACATATCAAATTATCAAAGTATCGAACGCGAATCATGTGACCGTGATGAAAACTAGCTTGACGATATTCCCATGTGTCCTCGGGAGCGCTTTTCCTATTATAAGAGTTTGTTCCAGCTTGTCCTTTGCTACAAAAGGATTGGGCCATCTTGCTGCACTTTATTTACTTTTGTTACTTGTCGCTCATTACAATCTATCTTATCACAAAACTATCTGTTACCACTTATTTCAGTACTTGCAGAGAATACCTTGCTGAAAACTGCTTATCATTTCCTTCTGCTCCTCGTTGGGTTCGACACTCTTACTTATCGAAAGGACTACGATAGATACCCTATACTTGTGGGTCATCATACGACACGCCGGAGTAGCCAGAGCGGCGGCGGCTGTCTTCCGCTGTTGTTGATGAGGCGGAGGAGGAGGCGGGCTGCTTGGACGCGCCGGAGGAGGAGGAGGAGAAGGAGACGGAGTGCCGCCACGCGCCGGAGCAGCCGAAGAAGGAGGCGTAGTGCCCTGATCACTCGTCGGAGGAGGCGGCGGAGTGCCCTGACTCGCCGGAGGAGGAGGCATCCAGTTCAGAAGGTTGATGAGCTCCTTCCGCCATAGACATGGAGTTTTCAGAGCAAGACCCAATCGAGTCTCCCCTTCACCGGTAGGGTGGTCAAGCTCGAGCTCCTCAAATCCCTCTGTTATTTCATCCACCATCAGAACAACATATCCTTCTAGAATCGAAAGGCAGTGAAAAGTTGCATCGGGTTCAGGAGCTGCAACAGAGCCGACAGCCGCCTTGACTTTGAAGTTCTGCCATTGCGTCATAACATGGCAATCTTCACTACAAGAAATATGTCAACTTGTGACCACAACTATTGGTCACTGAATGGTCACAAATTTCCATTTGTGACCTTTTTGTGACCAAAAACATAAGGTCAAAAGCTGGCCGTCATAAACTGACTATAGCGACCTTTCTTCTGGAATGGTCGCAAACGTTTATGACCAAAAAAAGGTCGTATATTTAACGACCAACTGTTTTGGTCACTAGCAATCCGACCACACCACGTCAGATCCACCATGGCAAGCTGACGTGGCAGACTTACGACCAAATGAAAAGGTCGTAAAATAGAATCAGCCCGGTCCATTTCAGCCGTCTTGATGGGCCAAGCCCAATAATTTAGCCCATTTAATTTTTCTCTCTCTTTATTTTGCTTATCTGCATGGGCCTGGCCCAATAATTTGGCCTTTTATTTTCTGGGAATGGAGCCTTTTTCTGATGAATTTTTTTATATTCCACTATTGTTTTGGGCCACAGCCTTTTTAGTCTAGTTCGAATTTGGGCCTTGGCCTTTTTATTTTGTGTTATGCAGCCTTTTGTAAATTTTTTTCTTACAGTCATTTCTTTTTTTAGGCCCAAGACTTTTTAGTCTAAATCTTGTTTGGGCCTTGGCCTTTTTAGAGCCCAGGTTCTTATTTTGCATAACTATAAACAGAAAGGCCCAGGTGCACAAGTGATCCACAAGCCCAGGTTCAAACAGCAAGGCCCAGGTGCACAAGTGATCCACATAACTTCACAGAAAATAAACAGAGGTTCACAAGATCACATAACTTCACAGGTTCACATAACTTCACAGGTTCACTAGATCACATAACTTCACAGGTTCAAACTAGGCAGCAATGCAACAAAATGCTCAAAGACAAAGAGGTTCACAGCCATCAAACTAGGCAGCAATGCAACTACCTTAGCAGCTCAAAGACAAACTGCACAGCCATCAAACTGCCTTAGCTCCAAAGAGAGCCATCAAGTGGGCTAACTGCTCTTCCTGCTCTTGAGACTTCTTGCGCAGCAGCTCAAGTTCCTTGTCGCGTGCAGCTTCAGATTCTTCCGCCTTCATCTTGATTGCCGCCAATTCTTCTTACATCACTTCAGCTTGAATCTCAGACCTCTCCAGCTTCTGCTCAAGGTCACGAACATGAGCAGCAACTTCAGTTGTTGCTTTGCCGGAGTTGTTCCTAGATGACTGGAGTCCAACATTCCTGAGGAATGTGCTTTGCTTGACTTCGGTCTTGAGGACTTGTTCAACAATTTCAACAACAGACTTTGGCTCTTCACCTTCTGGTACCGGCGCGTCCTTCATTTTTTCCATCTCAAGCTAGCATATGGAGGAAAATGATAGGCATTAGTGGGAGATCTATTTCACATTTTGCAAACCAAACCAAGAAAGAGAAACCAAACCAGCACACAAATGGATTATTTGAAGTAAGCAAACCAGCACACAAAATCTATACAAGAAGATGATGACTAGTGACCTGGAGACATGCAATTGGAACAATATGATCACTTCATTAAGCCTAGAATGGTGGTTCTATATAAGATGGATTCCCGAGTGAGCCGATCATCAAACTAACATTCAGATCAAATTTCATCATATCATAAAAAATGCATCAAATAGCTATAGCAAGTTCTGATATCTTTGTTGAACTATCAGACAACATCAAAGCATGGAACATAGCGTGTGTTCTTGACTGGCTCCGAATCAAACAACATCAAATCATCAAAGCATCAAAGCTGGCTGTGAATCAAATAGGGCAAAGCATGGAGTGACTTACTATAGCAGTCTTGACTGGCTCCGCAAACCCGTGCTTCTTGCTGTTGTGGGTGGCCTTAAACAAGTCAATCGCAGACAGCTCCTCACCCTTACGCTCTTCTTTCTGAAATGTTTTTCAACAAAAATCAAAATGTTATTTAGCAAGAATCAGAAATGTTATTCAATGAGGATCAAACGGTAAGGTCTCTAGAGAAGAGTTCTCACAGTGGCAAAAATGTGTGCTGTGTAGTGCCTGGAACCAGTTCTGTGATTGTACACGACTTTTTCTCGATTCATCTTGTTCGACACACAGGTTTCCTACAAAAAAGCATACTGTCAGCATGATCTAGCACTAGCATATCATGTGCAGAACATAAAGCATCAAACAAAGCAGAGACAAACCTTGTGTCTTGGGGTAGACCACATCTCCACCAGAGCTTTCCATTCACCATCCGTTAGATCAGGCACCGGAGACTTAATGCTGACTTTATTTGCGTCTACGGTATCAAAATACTTCTTGATCTGATGGCATCTGTTCTTTGAATATTTCTGCAGAATATCTTTGCACGAGGTCTTGATGGTCTCCGAGTCCGTGTTAATCTCAAAATTTGCCTACCAAGATAGCAAACAAGGTAGGAACAATATTAGTGATCATGCATAGGTGTAACAGAAAATAGATAGCACATTAACTATGAAACAAGTAGCTTACAGCAACTTTCCCAATGTAGTTCTCCAATAGACTAGCATTTTTTTGTATAGCTTGAAGTGAGGAAGAACCGAAAGATGGCTTTTTGCAACGAGTCCACACCCAGAAGCAAGCTTTGCTGCCTGCAGAGGCTTCTCTAGAGGAATCATCCCTTCGGCAATTTGGATAGGCACCTTGCTACCAAGCAACTTGGTGATCCTCTCTAGCCCTTTGCCTTTCTAAGTCTAGTCTTGGGAGTCATTGCATCTGAAAATGAAACTGAACTCATAAATTAGAATAGAAATCGACAAATGCAGGAATCGACAAAAGCATACATGATCATTCCATTTGGAAAATGCACTAGTAAAAGATAGCATTGCAAAGGTCAACTTGCCTGATTGAAGCACAAGCTGCTATTCTTCTTCATTGATGACAACGTTCCTGTCAATAGAAGGTGCAACAGGGCTGAGGTCTGTGTGGACAGTGCCTGCTTCATCAATGCAGATGGTTCCTGCTTCATCTAGGCAGACAGTGCCACTTCCATCCATGCTGAGAGTGGTTCCTTCATCCATGGGCGGCAACTCATCACCCATTTGCACCGAGGTCTGAGAGTCCATGCGCAGCATACTTTCCTGATGGTCCGTCGCAGTCGCCATCCTTGCTTTCTGCCTTGTGACTCTATCAAGGGCAGGTTCATCAGGTTCCAGGATCCTCTTTTTTTGTCCTGGATCTGGGGCCATCACCCTTCCTGGAGGCATTGCAGCAGATGTTTCTGAGCTCTTGTTCTTCTTGCCGACTGTCTTCTTAACACCAGGCCTCTTCGTCCTAGATTCCTTCAGTGCCTCGTATAAACAGCACGGAAAAAAGCATTAGATCACAAGAGAAATATGTGAGCACAAGGAATAACATAGAATAACAGAACCCCAACCCTCCAAGCAAGACAGAGTTTGCACCTTAACAATCTTGTTGACTACAACATCATCCACTTCCTCTCCATCAATAACTTCATCCTCCTTAGGATTGTACTTTGGGTCATCATTGATAACTCCACTACCCTCTTGAACCTCATCACTTCTACCTTCTTGTACACCATTTGTTTTCCTAATCATCGACGCTATTGCACCGATGCCAAGGGACTGGAACATCCGATTGTTCCTCATGATATTTCTAGCCCTAACCTTCTCGTACTCGGTGAGAGGCTCTTCTTTGCAAGATAAAGGAAACGTAACTATTAGGTGAATGTTTGGAATGCATGGACAGGCAGCCAAACATATCTTATGAAATTTTATTATCATTTAATCCTAGTTATTCAGGTAAGGAATACTAACAGCACACAGGCACAATTAAGCCAGCTTATTCAGATTGCAGCAATACATTTCACTTAGCATATTAAGACACAAATTTTATGAAACTGATAGTATAACCACAAGGAGCAAGTTGCATACCAATGGTTGGCCTCATGCTTGACCTTGTCCTCCTTGCCATGGATGATCTTGAGGTGGTGCTTGCAAAATAGAATAAACAACAATCAGATACAACAGGGATAAAGTAAAATGATGCACTTGTATCAATAAAGGAAAGCATTTGGACCATCATGCACATACATGTAATACATGTGAAACAAACTTGATGGATAAACAATACAGTGATCTAGTGTTATTAATTAAGAAAACATGTAAGTGCACTAAACAAGCATGCATGTACACTAGTAGCAAGTAAGCAAAGTGCATAAGTGCTACTAATACAAGCAAGCAAGCAAGCAAAGTGCTACTGATAGAAACAAGCAAGCAATGAAGGAAATTGAAGAGAAGCAAGCAAGTACTATTGATACAAACCCTAATTAATAAGCAAGCAAGTAGCTTCTTCTCCAAGTTATACTAATACTAGCAAGTACTGCTGATGGAAACCCTAATTAAGCATGTACTGCTGATAGAGCCCACCCCGCGCTTTCTTTCCTTCCCCAGTCCCCACATGATCACATATACATCATGTGGTAAATCTGACAACGTCTCGTGCTAGTATTAGTATAGCACCATGGTCTACAGTATATGATTGGTACTGTGACATCACTATCAGGTACACCATGAATGGCAGATGGACTTAATCATTTAGTATTAGTATAGCTCGCAGGAATGGCAATGTCTCGTGCTAGTATTAGTATAGCTCATAGTAATGGCAGATGGACTTAATCATTTAGTAATGAACACCATGAATTAACTAGACCAACCCAGAGAGCATATATCACACCTACATGAACTACTCTAGTAGTACAGTGAGCAGAAAGCTTTCTATATGTAAACCAAAGCATGGTAGGAGCTCACAAGATAGAAACCAAACATGAATGGGAACCTACAAACCCTAGATAGCATGGGAACAACAACTACAGAGCTTTAGATTTAGTGGCGACCATAATCAAGAACAAATAACAGAGTGCGACAGCAAGCAAAACAAATCAAACACCCAAAAAGAATAGCATCCTTGTTCTAGCAAATACAAAACAGGGAGAAGGCTTCAAAGGAAGATTTCTCAAAGAAGATGTAGCTATTTCTACGAAGATGCAAATGGATATCAATACTTCACACAATGGCACAACAATTACAACACAATAGCTTACTCCAGGTTCTTATTTAACTCAAGAGGTGGCACTAAACTAGCCAAGTAAATTTTAAAGGAATATGCAATATAATCCAAAACTTTAGTACCTGCTAGGGATTCCAAAGAGAAAACTACTACATCATGTTAACTATTAGTATGGCTACAAACGACCTCTTACAGACATCAACTTCAATGTCATCAAGCAAGCAAATCGCTATGACCACAGATTAACAAAGCATAACAAGGATTAACAAAGCAAATGGCTTTGAAGTAATACACTCTGACAAGTAAAGATTAACAAACCATAACAAGGATTGGCAGCAGAGGGAGATGGAGATGGACAAAAACCTGCTTTTGTGGTAGCCGTGCTTGAGCTCCTCCTCCTGATGCTGCTCAATGACCTGCATCACAAACAAGGCCATGGATGAGCTACCACAGGGCATCCACATGACAACACAAAACATCAAGCAACGACATTGACAGGGATGCAAAATCAAAATAGAGCATACAAAATCTAGATTAAAGAACCACCTCCCCACAAAACCCTAACCCCATGAATCCATCCCCATCTCAAAATCACATTACCAACGACATGAACCCTAACCCCATGAACAAGAAGGATATCATCCCATGAATCCTAACCCCATGAATCCATCCCCATCCCCATCCCCATGAAGAAGAACCCTAACCACCAAGAGATCCTAACCCTAACCATCAGGAGATCCTAACCCTATAAGATGCACCATGAGATCCTAACCCTAGAAGATGCACCATGAGATCCACCAAACCACCAGAAAATCCTAACCCTAACAAGGGGAGTACCTGTCGTCGTGTTGTAGATGATGCAGCGGTGGCTCCTGTCGCAGTCGTCGCTCGCGTCTACCCTCTTGTCACCACCGTCGTCGATGTAGAGGAGCGGAGCGGTGATTCGTCGTCGGGGAGCAGAGCGGGGCGGGGCGGAGCAGAGGAGGAGGGGCTAGGGTTGCGGGGTGGGGAGAGGGGAGGGGGGATTCATCGGGGCTGGCAGGTGGGGAATGGAGGGGCGGAGCAGAGGACGGGCGGCGGGGCGGCACGGAGCAGGGGAGGGAGTGGTCGTCGGCGGGGCAGCTCGGGGAGGGAGAAGCTAGGGTTCGTCGGGGAGAGGGGAGGGGAATGGGGAAATTTTGGGAGGGGAGGGGAGGGGATCCCGCGTGTTAGTGGGAGAGGGAGTGGTGGGACCCGCCTGGTAGTGGGAGAGGGAGTGGAGGGAAATTTTGGTGGAGGGAAAATTTTGGTGTGGGAGGGAAATCCTTTTGGGTTTGGGTGTAGAAAAAAATAGGGTTTTTTTGTAAACTTTGTAGAAATCATGGTTAAAATCATACCGAGTAGCTCAAGAAAACACCGGTATTGCAAGTTTAGTATTTTTGCTAGTGGGTAGGCCACATTTGATGATGTGACGCGGAGGTCTCCCATTTTTTGATTTTTTTTGAATTTTTTACGGTGTTTTAAAAAACCGGCCGATTTCGTCACGGGGCCGTCCGTGGCTAGGGTTTGAGCCGTGCAAATCTGTTGTCGATTCTGTGATGAAATGCCTACCTGTGAAGCTAAAAAGCATTTTTAGTGAAAATAACGGGCAAGCTATGAAGGACCCGCAGTTCAAATTCCAGCCGGTTCCAGCTGAATCGGTCGAAGGTGGTCCGAATTGCCGGGAGTAGCTACGAGGGTTGGAAATGCATGCTTTTTGGCGATCGTCCGTAAAATAGGGTCTACTTTGAGATAGACATGGAATGGCGTTGTTTGGGGTGCACCTCCTTGTAGCCGCTTCACAAAAAGCATGTGTTTTGCATTCAAAAAATGGAAAACGGTTTTTTTGTTAAACAAGTTGGAACCTCGCTTTGGCAACATTGTTTGCCATCACAAGACAGAGGCATGCGCCCAATTTGGGCATATTATCAGAAACTATTCAATGGATGCGGCCATATCATTGCTAGTTTGGCTTGAAAGCCATGAATCTTCGTTCATGGTAGGTCGTTTTTGAGAACACTTTTTCAAGAAAACGCCGGTATTGCAAGTTTAGTATTTTGCTAGTTGGTAGGCCACATTTTATGATGTGACGCGGAGGTCTCCCATTTTTTTGATTTTTTTTGAATTTTTTACGGTGTTCTAAAAAACCGACCGATTTCGTCGCGGCGGTCGTCCGTGGCTAGGGTTTGAGCCGTGCAAATCTGTTGTCGATTCTGTGATGAAATGCCTACCTGTGAAGCTAAAAAGCATTTTAAGTGAAAATAACGGGCAAGCTATGGAGGACCTGCGGTTCAAATTCCAGCCGGTTCCAGCTGAATCGGCCGAAGGTGGTCCGAATTGCCGGGAGTAGCTACGAGGGTCGGAAATGCATGCTTTTTGGCGACTGTCCGTAAAATAGGGTCTAATTTGAGATAGACATGGAATGGCGCCATTTGGGGTGCCCCTCCTTGTAGCCGCTTCACGAAAAACACATGTCTTTTGCATTCAAAAAATGAAAAACGGTTTTTTTTGTTAAACAAGTTGGAACCTCGCTTTGGCAACATTGTTTGCCATCACAAGACGGAGGCATGCGCCCAATTTGGGCATATTATCAGAAACTATTCAACGGATGCGGCCATATCATTGCTAGTTTGGCTTGAAAGCCATGAATCTTCGTTCATGGTAGGTCGTTTTTGAGAACACTTTTTCAAGAAAACGACGGTATTGCAAGTTTAGTATTTTTGCTAGTTGGTAGGACACATTTGATGATGTGACGCGGAGGTCTCCCATTTTTTTGAATTTTTTTGAATTTTTTACGGTGTTTTCAAAAACCGGCCGATTTCGTCGCGGCGACCGTCCGTGGCTAGGGTTTGAGCCGTGCAAATCTGTTGTCGATTCTGTGATGAAATGCCTACCTGTGAAGCTAAAAAGCATTTGTAGTGAAAATAACGGGCAAGCTATGGAGGACCCGCAGTTCAAATTCCAGCCGGTTCCAGCTGAATCGGTCGAAGGTGGTCCGAATTGCCAGGAGTAGCTACGAGGGTTGGAAATGCATGCTTTTTGGCTACCGTCGGTAAAATAGGGTCTACTTTGAGATAGACATGGAATGGCGCCGTTTGGGGTGCCCCTCCTTGTAGCCGCTTCACGAAAAACGCATGTCTTTTGCATTCAAAAAATGAAAAACGGTTTTTGAATTTCAGTTTTGCTAAAGCACATCTAGATGTGCCATAAGTATTGCACATCTAAGTCCTATGGCATTGATCTTACGTCGAGATTCGTGTGGATATTTTCCTTTTTCTTTTTTCTTTTCTCTTTATGCTTGATTCACTCACTTAGATGTGCAATAACTAGAGCACATCTAGATGTGCCCTAGACACACCTTTGAATTTTTACGGTGTTTTCAAAAACCGGCGGATTTAGTCACGGCGGTCGTCCATGGCTAGGGTTTGAGTCATGTTTTTAGCATTCAAAAAATGAAACTTATATTGTTTCATACATGAGCATGCACAAAAACCCATAATTTTATCTTTCATCCATGAGCATGCATAAAAAATTTCAATTCCCATCAATTACCAAACTGAATATTCATTGTTAAAAACATGACTTGTTTAGATGACACTGTCATACAGCATCCATGAGCATGCACAAAATTAAACCTGACATACTTAACATTGACATGTTCATATTACACTAACAAGCTTAAACCTAACATGCTGAACACCTTCTTAACACCTGCACTCCTCCTTTTTCTCCTTCATCAACCTGATGCGCTCAGAGTGGCGAATCCCAACGCGGATGTACTCCTCTACCACAATTGGCATGGTCCTGTCGCCAAGATGTGGGATTGCAGGCGCCGCCACCATCGCGAGGTCGTCGTCCGCCACCACCATCGCGAGGTCGTCGTCCGCCACCACCATAGCAAGGTCGTCGTCCGCCACCACCATAGCAAGGTCGTCATCCGCCACCACCATAGCAGGGTCGTCGTCAGCCACCACCATAGCATGTTCGTCGTCAGCCAGAATAGGCTGCTCCTCGTCATCCCCGCTCTGCTCCTCGTCATCCCCGCTCTGCTCGTCATCCCCGCTCTGCTCCTCGTCGTCATCCCCGCTCTGCTCCTCGTCATCCCCGCTGCTGCTCCCATTGCCTGGCCAAATGCAAAAAAGTGTGAACATGGTGTTGTCGTCGTGCAGGTAGAGGAAGCCAAAAGGACAGGAAGAAGAGAGGCAGAGAGCTTACTGGCATCGTCGTCGTGCTGGTAGTACATGTGGCACATGGTGTTGTTGAACATCTTCACGGTGAACATGGCGTCGCCGTCGTAGCGGAAGATAAGGAAGTACCCGAGCTGTAGCTCATGGGCGCGGGCGAAATGCTCCCAGCCGGGCCCTAGGTACATGTGGCCTTCACCATCAAACACCACCAACACTTCCCACAGCCTGTGAAGCCCGCTGCCGGCCTCCCGCAGCTTCACTTTGTGGGGCTCACGACCGGCGAGCATCTTCGCAAACTTGTCAGGCAGCCTCTGCAGCGAGGATCAAGCAGTGGTTAATTGTGGTAATCAAGCACTAGACAACAGAGTGATGATAAAGAAATGAGTGATGATAAACATACCTGCCTACTACAAGATTTCTCAATTACGATCTCGAAGAACTCAAAACCTTCCAAGCCAGCCATCTCACTTATCTGAAAAGCAGCATTGTAAATTAAACAAGCACATCAACATCAATAGCATAGTAAACTAACACTAAAACAAGCACATCAACATCAACAGCAACAGCAACATCATCAGGTGACCAACATCATCAGGTGACCATCAGAAAAACAAATTAGGACACACTAGTGTCTCACTGCCTCAATATAATCCTCTTGCCAGTTGCTTCAATGCAACAACACATCCATTTGTTTGTGATGCCTCCAGTTTCTCAAGATAAAACTAGCAGCATCCAACATGCTTTGGCATTCATCTCTTGATCGTCAAAATAAACCATACAGAATTCCACAAAAAAATTCAGAGACCACAACCCATGATTCTAGGCAAAAGAAACAACAATGTGTACAGAGACAAGCTTCTTTTTCACTTAATATTCAGAATATGCCAGATACACCCAAGGACAAACATGCATTACAACTTATCTTAAGAGAATTAACTACTGTACAAATGCAGTTCATATGTACAAATGGACAATGAAGCCCTGCTATGATGACAACACTGGATGATGAAGGACCTAGACAACACTGGTTAAAGCAAGCCATAGTAATAACTCACCTCCAATGCTATATTAGCTGGAAAGGAGCATCTATTAAAGAACATCTGTGAGGAAACATAATCCAATCCCTAATAATCCAACCCTAATCTAATCTAATGCAGTCCCAATCAAACCCTAACCAAATAAAACCCTAATCTAATCCAATCCCTATCTAATCTAATCCAATCTAGGCGACGACAAGAACCCTAATCTAACCACTAGCAGAAAACTAATCCAACCAGGAAGGAGAGCGAGAGAGGGAGGATGCATACCTCGAGAGAGAGAGAGGAAGGAGTCGGCGGCGGTGGGAGAGGAAGGAGCCGGCGGCGGTGGGGAGGCCGGCGGTGGGAGAGGAAGGAGCCGGCAGCGGTGGGCGGCGCCGTCGATGGAGAGGAGGAGCGGGTCGAGTGGTGAGGAGAAGTGGGGAAAAGAGAGGGAGTGGCTCCACTTATCAGCGAGTTCAGTGTTTGCTACGTGACTGGTTTGATATATTAAAAAGGGTGGGCATAGATTACAAAACCAACAGCCTCTTCCTAGCCCAGTGGTCGAAACACAGTGAAATAAGCGCACGGTCGTGGGTTTGAGCCCCTGCACGCGCATATTTTTTGGCCACACGCATATTTTTGGTAGCTTGGGTACAATAGCAAAATGGCCCACTTGTCAGTGAGTGGGTCGAGTGGCCCACTTGTCAGTGAGGTGTGTGCTTCATACTTGACTAGTTTGATATATTCAAAAAGGTTGGCATAGAGTGGAAGACTAATAGCCTCGTCCTAGCCCAGTGGTAGAAACATAGTGAAACAAGCGCACGGTCATGGGTTCGAGTCCCCGCTGGCGCATATTTTTTTTGCTCACAATGAAATGGGTTCAGTTGAAGCAAAATTCAGTTAAAATAGCATCTTCAGTTCTGACCAAAATTCAGTTAAAATAGCATCTACAAGACAACATTCTGACCAAAACAACTACAAGATGATCACAACAACTACTAAATGATCACAACAACTACAAGACAACATTCTGACCAAAACTTGAACTAAAGATGTTCAAAAAATCTTCTGTATGATCATTTTGCAATCTTTTGCATTACAAGACAACATTTTGACAGCAAGCATAACAGCTACAATAACATCTCAATTCAGGTCAAAACAGCAAGCATAACATCTCAATTTTGCTGCTGGAATCTTAAAGCACTGTGAATCAGGATAACTACATCACTATTGCTACAACCATCATGATCATCATTTTGCTACAACCATCAGGATCATCATCTTGCTACAACCATCAGGATCATCATTTTGCTCCTAGAATCTTCAAGGATTTTTCTACCTGGAGAGAAGATTGATCACATCAGGTCACCAGTCCCATAGATACCAAAACAAAGAACATTAAGTAATAGTATTTACCTTTGCCAGTCCATTCGCTACTCATCGTCGTTGATACGAAAACAAGGAACTCTATGCCCACTCCTGTTTTCCTCATCATCACTACAATATTGCAGCATAGTATCATCAGTCCGGTTTTTCTCATCCTCGCTTTCATGTCCATCCTCTACCACCTTTCTTCTTTTCTTGATGCCTTCAACTGTTGCAGCACCAACGATCACACGTTCCCGGTCCCTTCGCACTCTGCTTTGCACCGGAACTTCCATAGAGTCATCATCAGCTTGCAACGGAACTTCCATAGAGTCATCATCTTGGTATGTTAGTCCACCATCACCGGGGCCCTTTTCCACTTCAGTTTCAGTCACACTCCACAAGTGTCTGTGCTGAAAGTTTTGCACAACTTGCCATTTTCCGTGCAAAAGAGTGTCTGGCAGATAAAACACCATTGTTGCTTGTGTTGTTAGAATAAAGGGATCACTCTTATACCAGCACCTTGCAGTGTTGATGCTTTTGATGTGGCCATCATATTTGACAAAAGAGTCTCTCCTCTTCTTGCTACCAAGCTCAAACCAGCCACAGCGAAATAAGACAACCGAGCGATGGATGCCTCCACTAGAGTTGTATTGCAACTCTACGATGCTTCTCAACTGACCATAGAAGTCAATGATCTCACCATCATGTGACCCCTCAGTGACGATTCCACTATTCTATGTCTTCCTTTTTTCCTCGCGGTCAACGGTGTGGTACCGGACACCGTCAGCAATGCATGCTGAATACACTCTCACTCGCTTATCCGGTAAGCATGCCAAAGCAAATAGATCATCACTGACCTTCTTCTCCTCATGCAACTTTCCAATCTGCACAAATAAACCATTTAGCAAACAATGGTATTTAACAATGGGTGAATAACACAGAAAACATAAAACATGTGGCTAAAGATCTCACATGATTCTTAAACCACTTAGCAAACACCTTGGCAACCCTTTTATCAACATTGATATTGCTTTCTTCCTGATTTAACTCTTCCTTGCATTTCCTGCAATGCCAACAAAACATGTGATTAAAACATTAGCTGGTGCCAACCCAAGCAAAAAAAATATATAATGAGTGCACAAGATATAACGTACTCGATATATGGTAGAACCTCGGCGCAATTGCTGAGCACAAACAAAACCATCTTGTCATACTCATCACCAGCCTCCAAGTATTGTGAGGCTCCAAGAAAGTTCACACCATGGTTGAAAACAGAGACATCACCACTTTGTGAATCAGACCGCTCTCTATTTCTGCCTGGCCGGTTCCATCTTGTTTCCACATCACCAAAGTATCTAGAGAAAAAAGTCAAGCACTCGTCAACGACATATGCTTCAGCAATAGAACCTTCAGGTCTTGCCGTGTTTCGCACATAACGCTTACAAGTAAGCAACCTTCTTTCGATTGGGTACATCCAACCGTATTGCACAGGGCCTCTAAGCATTGCCTCTTTGGGTAAGTGTACCGCCAAATGGACCATCACGGTGAAGAAAGCTGGAGGGAAAATCTTCTCGAGCTTGCAAAGAATAATTGGGATTTCTTTTTCAAGTCTTTCCAGGACAGTTAACTTGAGGGTTTTGCAGCACACTTCTCTAAAGAAATTTCCGGCCTCAGCAACCGCTTCATATATATCCTTGTGCATGATTCCTCGGAGGCCCGCCGGTAAAATCCTTTGGAGGAGGATGTGACAATCATGGGTTTTCAGTACTGAAAGCTTGAATCCATCAGAAGTAACACACTTTGCTAGGTTAGCAGCATAACCATCTGGAAATTTCACCGCTCTTAGGAATTCACAGAATGCAAGCTTTTTTTCTTTATTCATTGTATACCATGCTCGTGGAATTTCAAATGAATCTTCATCTTCATTGTGCTGTAGATGCAAATCTTCTCTTATGCCCATGTCCTCCAAATCAAGCCCAGAACTAACCGTGTCCTTTGTCTTCCCTTCAATGTTCAGAAACATCCCTAGCAGATTCTCGCATATGTTTTTCTCAATGTGCATTACATCGAGATTATGCCTTAATTTCAGATCAGCCCAGTATGGCAGGTCCCACAAACAAGACCTCCGGTCCCAACATTGACCTTCCTCACGCTTTCTTTTCTTTGCCAGCTTTCTTGGTCTCACATCTTTCACCTTTTCAAGTTGCTGCTCCAGCTCTTCTTTAGTGAATTCAGCTGGCTTGTCACGGGTTTCATTCTCACCATTAAAATCTTTGCTTCTTCACCAGCGATGGTTTCAGGGAAGAAAGCGGCGGTGCCCAATATAGCAGATCTTGCTCCTTATTCTCTTTGAGCAAGGGTCTTTGTCACAATGGACACAAGCCTGATAACCCGCTGTGATCCTCCCAGACAGAGTGTGCAGAGCCGGGAAATCATGGATGGACCATATGATCGCAGCACGTAGATTGAACTTTTCTTCCGGACTCAAGGCATCGTATGTAGGTACACCAGTCCAGAGCTGGAGCAGTTCTTCTACGAGGGGCTCCATAAAGACATCAAAATCCTTTCCTGGAGAATCTGGACCCGGGATAAGCAATGACATCATGAAGTTGGACTGATCCATGCATGCCCATGGTGGCAGGTTGTACGGCACCACAAAAACTGGCCACATGCTATAAGACGTGCTCATGTTCCCAAACGGATTAAACCCATCTGTGGCAATGCCAAGTTTTATGTTCCTTGGATCTGCAGCAAAATCTAAATGTATATGGTCAAACTCTTTCCATGCCTCTCCATCCGCTGGATGGCTCAGCTCATTGTCCACAGGTTGCCGCTTCAGCTTGTGCCACTGTACCTCACGCGATGATTTCCTCGAGATGAACATCCGCTACAGCCTTGGTATCAAGGGAAAGTGCCTTAGTACCTTCTCCGGTATTGACTTCTTCCCATCAGCATCTTTCCACCTAGATGCATTGCATTTTGGATAGTTGTCATGCTTTCCTAAATCCTTCCGAAACAAGACACAGTTATTTGGGCACACATGTATTGACACATAACCTAACCCCAGCCTGCGGATTATGCTCAATGCTTCATCATAAGATCTGGGAACACAACTATCAGGGAATTGCAATCTCAAAAGACGGAGTATTGCGTTGAATGCGGCATTGCTAATCCGGTAGAAAGACTTGATGGGGAGTAACTTCACGGTGAAGGTAAATCTTGAAAATTTACCCCCTTCATGAGCTGCACGCTTCGCCTCCTCTAACACCTCAGCAAACAACGATTTCTGTCCATCAGCACGATCTTCAGCATCGTACAAATCCTTCAATAGGTCAGGAATCCTATCATCTTCATGCCCATCCTCTTCCTCCAAAATAGCATTATCTCGCAAAACCTTTTCCATGAAATCAATGCCAGCATCACCACCACCCATCATATGAGGGGCCTCTGTATCAGCTTCAAAATGTTGAGGTTGTCTGTCTAAAGGTTCTCCATGATATATCCATCTATCATATGTGCTGGACATCCCATTAAGAAGCAGATGATCTTCCACTCTTCCTTGAGCCATTCTTGGACGGTTGAGGCATTCACAACATGGGCAAAGAATGTGAGCATCGTTGGCAAAATTTGCCCGAACAAATGCCATGAAATCATCAACTCCTTTCATATGTTCTTTAGAAAACTTTCTAACTCCTTCTCTAATCCAGCTTCTGTCCATCTGCCAAAGACAACAAATTGTTGCAACTTACCAAATCAATCTAAGTGCATCAACATTAATTAATGAAAATGGATGGAAGTAATGGAAGCTAAAATTCCAGAAAATTTTATATGCTAATTGCCTAACCACAAGGCCTGAAGAATTCTTAACAAACAAGCTGAACAATTCCTAACAGCACATCAAGAAAATTCATCTATGCATTATCTACCAAACAAGCAAGCTATCTCCTAACTACTAACCGTGCATCAACAAAATTCATCTATGCTGAAGAACATCTGACTGAAATCCATCTCCCACTGCTCGGGTGACGAGAGAGGAGAGGGGGGAAGAGGTGAGGGGTGCATACCGGGATGTGTGCTTGCGGCGGCGGCGATTCCCCCATGCTCGGCGAGCCCCCACCACCGTCGGTCGCCTACGCCCCTGCTGGCCCCCGCCTCCACGCCCTGCCACGCCTCCGCCCCCTGTCGGCCCCGCCCCCGCCTCCGCTGCCGGCCCCGCCCCGCCTCCGCCTCCTGCTGGTTCCTTCCGCCGCGAGGCCGTGGGCGAGGTCACCTGCGGCGAGGCCGTGGGCGAGGTCACCTGGTTGCTTCCGCCGCCGCCCGCCGCCACCTAGTCGGAAGACCTAGAAAAACGCTAAGTGTTGCTCTGTTCGATGCCACCCGCCACCACCTGGTCGGAAGGTCCCACCTGTCACTGATACGTGAGAGCCGTGGTTTTATATACTATATGGAAAACTACCCACACATTAGCAACAATCTCTCTCTAGCCCAGCGGTAACGAACGAGCGAACCCAGCGCGAGGTCGTGGGTTCGAGTCCCCGCTAGCGCATATTTTTTAGGGAATTAAACGCTCGCTCACCCACCTGTCAAATGGGTCCCGCCTGTCAGTGTTGCAAATCGTTGCTCTGTTCGATGCCACCTGGTCGGAAGGTCCTACTTGTCAATGATACGAGAGAGCCGTAGTTCTATATAATGTATAGATAAACTCCCAGATGTGAGCAACTGTCCCTCTCTAGCCCAGCGGTAGCATGCGAGCAAACCAAGCGCGAGGTCGTGGGTTCGAGTCCCGCCTCATGCATCTTTTTTGGGCGAATTAAGCGCTCGGCCCCACCTGTCAAATGGGCCCTGCCTGTCAGTGTGTGCCCCGCCTGTCTGTTGAATATTAAAACTCAAGCAAAAAAGACACCTAGAAAGTGACACATAAGCGAGGTTGCTGAGGTGGCTACCTAATCATTCTAATTCATTCAAACTCAAGTGTAGTGACCATTTTATATTGGTCGTTATCAGCTAGGCATGAGGCAGTGGACAGTGCTACTAGCTTTACGACCATTTCCTCTAATGAAATTATGACCTTTCTGACCAAAATGGTCGTTATGGTTTAGGGTTTAGAGCCCCCCCAGACAGCTTTTGACCAATTGGTCTAAAATGGCCATAAATTTATGACCAATTCTTCGAGGGTCACTGACAGAAGGTCATAAGTTGACATATTTCTTATAGTGCTTGAGCCTCCGTGATAACATCCACGGGGTAGCTAGTAGGAGCCGTGAAGTGAGGCTGCTGAAGGAGCTCGGTGGAAGCCACACTGCTTCTTCGCTGAGATGACGGGGTAGCTTCTGGGGTAGCTCCGACAGGTCGCGGGCTGTGAACTGCTTCTTCCTCTAGCGCTCGTACCCTTGCATTCAGCTTCTGCAGTTCGGTCTGCTCCACTTTCCTCTTCCTCTCCCGGGTTCTGTAACCGCCTGCGCCGGAAACCCAACCTTCCACGAAACGGAGCCTGGCATGCCTTATGTTCGTCCAGGGTGCTCAGGATTCCCGAGGGCCTGTGTTAGCTCGTCGTTCTCTCTGTTGGGAACGAATGTCCCTTGCTGCGCTGCGGTGATATACTCCTGAAGCTTCTTGACGGGTATTTCCAGTTGCTGGTTCGTCCAAACGCACTTCCTTGTATCAGGGTCCAAGGTTCCCCGAACCCCGAAGAAACCAAGTCCTTGAACGGTCTGGCCAGTGCAATGTCTCTGGTTCGACCCCTTCATCAAGCAGGTCATTCTCAGCCTTGTCCCACAACGGCCGGGCTTTGAGGTAGCCACCTGACCCCGTGCAATGGTGAAGCTCCTTCTTTGCAACATTTATCTTGTTTGTTGCTGACATCTTCTTACTCTTATCCGATGTCTTGTGGGCCACAAATGTGGTCTAGTGATCTCTTATCTTCTCAAATCAGCCGGTGAATTCCGGAGTCCTCTCTTTGTCGACAAACTTTGATTTCAACTCATTCTTCCACCTCCTGAATAGATCTGCCATCTTCTTAAGAGCATGAGCCTTGACCAATGGCTCTATAACATGCTTCTCCAGATCCTCCTCTGGCGATAGGGTGAAATTTGCCTTCAACGCGGTCCAAAGATCATCTTTCTTCCTATCATTGACATAAGACACTTCAGGGTCTTCGTTCTTAGGCTTATACCATTGGTGGATGCTGATCGGGATCATCCCTAACAAGAACCCCGCACTTAGCAGAAAATGCTTCCTTGGTCCGATTGGGTTCAATCAGTTGGCCATCGTCCGCGATTGCTATGATCGTGAACCTTTCATCCTGGTGCAACTTTTTCTTCGGGCCTTGCCTCGTTACCGAAGTTTGGCTCGATCCGGAGGGCTAGAAAAGAAGAAAGAAGAGAGTTAATATGTGTACATACCAAAACAATGAATGCATCAATTATCTAGTCAGCACATGCTTAATTAATATATATACCTAGCCGGACTCCGTTTGGTCACCGGAGCCGTCATCACAGTCTCCTTCCACCGGCATTTGGTCACCGGAGCCATCATGATCATGTCCTTCCTCCTCCATTGTTTGATCACCGGAGCCTGCTTCACCCTTTCCTTGCAGACCATCGGTGTCGTTGAGATACGACAAGACATCACCTCCGGTGAGGATATGTCCCCCAACAGCTGTTTTGCTTCCAAGTCTCAGTGCTCCATAGTTTTTGCAAATATTACAACATGGCAATTAATATACAAACATGACAGATGGATATATTAGTGGCAAACGTAGACCTAGCTAGCTAATCACAACAAGGAATCATATCAGTGGCCTCAATGACAACGCTGTTTTAACTTGGTAAATTTGGGTGGCCTCGACAACGCTTCTAGAATTTGGGCCGGACCGCCTCTCTCATGATTGGCCGGCATCCGGACCGACAAGGGATTTAACAAAATGGCGCCATTCTGGATGTGCAGAAAATGGTCCATATTTTCCTGATCTCATCTACCCTTCTATATGTCACGTTGTCTATTGTCAAAGAATTCAAGAAAACCATGACTTCATCATTAGCCGGAAATGACAGGCGCATAATGGTATGAAGCTCTTCAAAGTTGTTTTGGAACGAAGTTCCCGATAGAGTAATTCGCTTTTTGGCACAAAGTTCAGCAAGAGCCTTCCGAATATCGCTATTTGGAAGGCCTTTGCTGAAATTCATACCAAAAGGCGAATTATTCTATCAGGAACTCAGTTCCAAAACAACTTTGAGGAGCTTCGTAGCATCATACGCCTGATTCTTCCTCTTCTTATTATTTTCCTTTTTCCTCTCCTTCCTTTTCTTCTAAATATGAACATATACATAAATGACTTTGATCATACACAATTTTCCTATACATACACAATATGAACATATACATAAATTGATAAAGAAAATTCTATGAACAAAAAAATCATAAAAATTCTATGAACAAAATTACAACAGAAAAAATTACAACATCTAAATTAACTACACACCTAAATTAATATAACTACACATCTATACTTAATTAGGAAAATGCATCTGAACTTAGGAAAAAATACAACATCTAAATTAACTACACATCTAAAGACAAAATATTGACCAAGTTAATTACTACAGAAAAACCATCATCATCATCTATCGCACAGTCAAAGAACATCTATATACATGTCATAATCATCATCATCATCTACATAGGGCGGTCGGCGACGAGGAGAATGAGCTCACTGGGGGGGGGGGCGGCGACGTGGAGGCAGGGCATGATGACGGCGATGAGGAGGCATGGCACGACGACGACGACGAGAAGGCAGGGCACGGCAACAACGATGACGGGGAAGGGGTGCGGCGACGGGCGACGAGAAGGCGTACGGGGCAGGGGGCGCGACAACGCGTCAGGTCAGGGCAGAGGGGCGCGAGGAGCGGCGGCGTCGGGGGCAGGGCACGGCGAGGGCATCAGCGACGGCTAGCTCAGGCAGCCTACCGGCATTACGGATGGATTCGCCATCGTCGGGGGAGAGGAGGAGGAGAGATCGAAGTGTGGATGGGCGGTTCTAAAAATTCCTAAGTGCTACTTATATACCCAGTCTGGTTCATGGCACTAACCGGGAGCAATGCACCCCTTTAGTCCCGGTTGGTGCCACTGATACGTCTCCAACGTATCTATAATTTTGATTGTTCCATGCTATCATGTTATCCATCTAGGATGTTTCATATGCATTTATATGCTATTTTATATGATTTTTGGGACTAACCAATTAACCTAGAGCCCAGGGCCAATTTTTGTTTTTTCCTTATTTTTGAGTTTTACAGAAAAGGAATACCAAAAGGAGTCCAATTGACGTGCCAATTTTCGATGATTTTTTATGGACCAAAAGAAGCCCCTGGAGTAAAAGAGTTGGGCCAGAAGAGTCCTAAGCCATCCACGAGGGTGGAGGGCGCGCCCTACCCCTGGGCGCGTCCCCTATCTCATGGACGACTCGGAGACCCCCCAGACGTGAGACCAATGCCAAAAATTCCTATAAATACAGAAACCTCCAGAAAATAACCTAGATCGGCAGTTCAGCCACTTCAAGCCTCTATAGCCACCAAAAACCAATCGGGTCCCTGTTCCGGCACCCTGCCGGAGGGGTGATCCATCACCGGTGGCCATCTTCATCATTTCGGTGCTCTCCATCACGAGGAGGGAGTAGTTTACCCTCAGGGCCGAGGGTATGTACCAGTAGCTATGTGTTTGATCTCTCTCTCTCTCTCTCTCTCGTGTTCTTGATATGGCACGATCTTGATGTACCGCGAGCTTTGCTATTATAGTTGGATCTTATGATGTTTCTCCCCCTCTATCTCCTTGTGATGAATTGACTTTTCCCTTTGAAGTTATCTTATCGGATTGAGTCTTTAAGGATTTGAGAACACTTGATGTATGTCTTGCATGTGCTTAACTGTGGTGACAATGGGATATTCACGTGATCCACTTGATGTATGTTTTGGTGATCAACTTGTGAGTTCTGTGACCTTGTGAACTTATGCATAGGGGTTGGCACACGTTTTTGTCTCGACTCTCCGATTGAAACTTTGGGGCACTCTTTGAAGTTCTTTGTGTTGGTTGAATAGATGAATCTGAGATTGTGTGATGCATATCGTATAATCATACCTGCGGATACTTGAGGTGACATTGGAGTATCTAGGTGACATTAGGGTTTTGGTTGATTTGTGTCTTAAGGTGTTATTTTACTATGAACTCTAGGACTGTTTGTGACACTTATAGGAATAGCCCAACGGATTGATTGGAAAGAATAACTTTGAGGTGGCTTCGTACCCTACAATAATCTCTTTGTTTGTTCTCCGCTATTAGTGACTTTGGAGTGACTCTTTGTTGCATGTTGAGGGATTGTTATATGATCCAATTATGTTATTATTGTTGAGAGAACTTGCACTAGTGAAAGTATGAACCCTAGGCCTTGTTTCGAAGCATTGCAATACCATTTTCGCTCACTTTTATCATTAGTTACCTTGCTGTTTTTATATTTTCAGATTACAAAAACCTATATCTACTATCAATATTGCACTTGTATCACCATCTCTTCGCCGAACTAGTGCACCTACACAATTTACCATTGTATTGGGTGTGTTGGGGACATAAGAGACTCTTTGTTATTTGGTTGCATGGTTGTTTGAGAGAGACCATATTCATCCTACGCCTTCCATGGATTGATAAACCTTAGGTCATCCACTTGAGGGAAATTTGTTACTGTCCTACAAACCTCTGCACTTGGAGGCCCAACAATGTCTACAAGAAGAAGGTTGTGTAGTAGGCATCAACCACCAATCAGGACCAAATGTCTCTTTTTAGCAGCCCAAAGGGCGGGAAGTATAGGCCTTTGGTCCCGGTTGGTAGCACCAACCGGGACGAAAGGGTGTCATTGGTCCCGGTTGGTGCCACGAACCGGTACCAATGCCCCCTTTCGTCCCGGTTGGTGCTACCAACCGGAACCAAAGGCCTTGTCCTACCCACGCCCAAATGTTTAGTCCCACCTCGCTAGTTGAGAGGAGCTTGGAGTGGTTTATAAGCCCCACTGCGGCTGCCCTCTCGAGCTTCTCTCAAATGCAGGCTTACTAGGACTAAAAACACACTATACTGCCTGTGGGCTTATTGGGCCTTCTACGCGCCTGAATCCTGGTCCATGGTTGGGTTTCTAGTCGTATTCAGGCCGTGCTGGCCCAGTCGGTGGCTTTTTTTTTATTTTTTTTTCCAGTTTTTCTGTTTTCTTTTTTGCTTTATTTATTTTATTTTGTTTCTACTCACAACAAAATACTTATTGTTGCTATTTTTATTTATTTTTATTAAAGTTTATTTTATTTTATTTTGTTTCTACTTATTTATTTTATTTTATTAAAGTTTATTTTATTTTATTTTGTTTCTACTTGTTTATTTTATTACAGTTTATTAAATTTTATTTGTTTCTACTTATTTATTTTATTTTGTTTCCACTTATTTATTTTATTTTATTTTTGTTTTTTCATTTTATGATTTTTTTGCTTATAATGTTTTGAACAGAAAATACTTTGATAATTTTAGTTGCATAAATTTTATATAATTTTAGCTTCAATAATATTAGAGGTTTATAAAAGCTTTTTAGTTGATTCCTATTGCTACTAGAGTTTCATTAAAGTTTTCTACTTCATTCTTTTTTCTAGAGTTTGATTAAAGTTTTGTAGTTCATTCTTGTAGTTTATTATCTTTGCTATTAAAGTTTCATAAAAGTTTCGAGATCATTCTTTTTTATATTAGTTCATTATTTGAGCTAAATGACCCTGAAATTGAAAAGCACTTCAGATGAACTCTGAAGAGGATGAAAATTGGCATGATATCATCATTTTACGCACATTGCATGCGCTAAAAAGTTGAGAGGGTTACGACAAAAACTGGATGCACTTCGTGTACAAAATGGACAATCTCTTTCGAAGTATCAGGGTTTCGGGCGAAAACTCATCTGTTACAAAGGGATTTCATTTTTTTGAACTTATTTGAACTCTAGACTTTTGGTGTGTTCAAAATGAACCATTCAAAGCCACATCATCAATTTTCAACCCTTTCTAACTTTATCTGTTATTTTTCATGCATTTACTGATTTTTTTGAGCTAAATGACCCTGAAGTTGAAAAGCACTTCAGATGAACTCTGAAGAGGTTGAAAATTGGTATGGTCTCATCATTTCACCTACATAGCATGTGCTAAAAAGTTGAGAGGGTTAGGGCAAAAACTGGATGCACTTCATGTACAAAATGGACAATCTCTTTTGAAGTATCAGGGTTTCGAACGAAAACTCATTTGTTACAAAGGGATTTCATTTTTTTGAACTTATTTGAACTCCAGACTTTTTGTGTGTTCAAAATGAACCATTCAAATCCACATCATCAATTTTCAACCCTTTCTGACTTCATATGTTATTTTTCAAGCATTTACTGATTTTTTTGAGCTAAATGACCCTGAAATTGAAAAACACTTCAGATGAACTCTGAAGAGGTTGAAAATTGGCACGGTATCATCATTTCACCCACATAGCATGTGCTAAAAAGTTGAGAGGGTTATGGCAAAAACTGGATGCACTTCATGTACAAAATGGACAATCTCTTTCGAAGTACCAGGGTTTCAGACGAAAACTCATCTGTTACAAAGGGATATCATTTTTTGAACTTATTTGAACTCTAGAATTTTTGTGTGTTCGAAATGAACCATTCAAAGCCACATCATCAATTTTCAACCCTTTCTGACTTCATCTGTTATTTTTCATGCATTTACTGATTTTTTGAGCTAAATGACCCTGAAATTGAAAAGCACTTCAAATGAACTCTGAAGAGGTTGAAAATTGGCATGGTATCATCATTTCACCCACATAGCATGTGCTAAGAAGTTGAGATGGTTATAGCAAAAACTGATGCACTTCGTGTACAAAATGGACAATCTCTTTCGAAGTATCAGGGTTTCGGACGAAAACTATCTGTTACAAAGGGATTTCATTTTTTTGAACTTATTTGAACTCCAGACTTTTTGTGTGTTCAAAATGAACCATTCAAAGCCACATCATCAATTTTAAACCCTTTCTGATTTCATATGTCTTCACTTTTTCTTCGCTTGTGTCCATTGCTTATTGTGCCGTAACCATGGATATTCTTCATCGCTTAACATGGTGCTTGGGTCAGCCTTGACTTTGAAGGGAGGAATTTCGTGAAACTTTTCATAATCTTCAGACATGTCTATCTTGCCCTCCAATCCCATGATGTCTCTTTTTCTTGAAAGAACTATGTGGCGCTTTGGCACATAGTATGATGTATTTGCTTCCTTATCTTCTCTTTTTCTCGGTTTGGTAGACATGTCCTTCACATAGAAAACCTACGCCACATCATTGGCTAGGATGAAAGGTTCGTCTATGTACCCAAGATTTTTCAGATCCACTGTTGTCATTCCGCACTGTGGGTCTACCTCTACCCCGCTGATGTCTACTACACAACCTTCTTCTCGTAGACGTTGTTGGGCCTCCAAGTGCAGAGGTTTGTAGGATAGTAGCAAATTTCCCTCAAGTGGATGACCTAAGGTTTATCAATCCGTGGGATGCGTAGGATGAAGATGGTCTCTCTCAAGCAACCCTGCAACGAAATAACAAAGAGTCTCTTGTGTCCCCAACACACCCAATACAATGGTAAATTGTATAGGTGCACTAGTTCGGCGAAGAGATGGTGATACAAGTGCAATATTGATAGTAGATAAAGGTTTTTGTAATCTGAAAATATAAAAACAGCAAGGTAACTAATGATAAAAGTGAGCACAAACATTAATGCAATGCGTCGAAACAAGGCATAGGGTTCATACTTTCACTAGTGCAAGTTCTCTCAACAATAATAACATAATTGGATCATATAACAATCCCTCAACATGCAACAAAGAGTCACTCCAAAGTCACTAATAGCGGAGAACAAACGAAGAGATTATTGTAGGGTACGAAGCCACCTCAAAGTTATTCTTTCCAATCAATCCGTTGGGCTATTCCTATAAGTGTCACAAACAGTCCTAGAGTTCATAGTAAAATAACACCTTAAGACACAAATCAACCAAAACCCTAATGTCACCTAGATACTCCAATGTCACCTCAAGTATCCGCAGGTATGATTATACGATATGCATCACACAATCTTAGATTCATCTATTCAACCAACACAAAGAACTTCAAAGAGTGCCCCAAAGTTTCAATCGGAGAGTCGAGACAAAAACGTGTGCCAACCCCTATGCATAAGTTCACAAGGTCACAGAACTCACAAGTTGATCACCAAAACATACATCAAGTGGATCACGTGAATATCCCATTGTCACCACAGTTAAGCACATGCAAGACATACATCAAGTGTTCTCAAATCCTTAAAGACTCAATCCGATAAGATAACTTCAAAGGGAAAAGTCAATTCATCACAAGGAGATAGAGGGGGAGAAACATCATAAGATCCAACTATAATAGCAAAGCTCGCGATAGATTAAGATCATACCACCTCAAGAACACGAGAGAGAGAGAGAGAGAGATCAAACACATAGCTACTGGTACATACCCTCAGCTCCGAGGGAGAACTACTCCCTCCTTGTCATGGAGAGCACCGGATGATGAAGATGGCCACCGGAGAGGGATTCCCCCCTCCGACAGGGTGCCGGAACGAGTCTAGATTGGTTTTCGGTGGCTACGGAGGCTTCTAGCGGCGGAACTCCCGATCTATTCTATTCCCCGATGTTTTTAGGTTATATGGACATATATAGGCGAAAGAAGTCGGTTAGGGGAGCCACGAGGGGCCCACGAAGGTGGGGGGCGCGCCCAGGGGGGCAGGCGCGCCTCCCTGCCTCGTGGCCACCTCGAAGCTTCCCCGACGTATACTCCAAGTCTCCTAGATTGCTTCCGTTCCAAAAATAACTCTCCCGAAGGTTTCATTCCGTTTGGACTCCGTTTGATATTCCTTTTCTTCGAAACACTGAAATAGGCAAGAAAACAACAATTTGGGCTAGGCCTCCGGTTCATAGGTTAGTCCCAAAAATAATATAAAAGTGTATAATAAAGCCCATAAACATCCAAAACAGATAATATAATAGCATGGAACAATAAAAAATTATAGATACATTGGAGACGTATCAGCATCCCCAAGCTTAATTCCTACTCGTCCTCGAGTAGGTAAATGATAAAAACGGAATTTTTGATGTGGAATTCTACCTAACATATTTATCAATGTAATCTTATCTATTGTGGCAAGAATATTCAGATCCATAAGATTCAAGACAAAAGTTTAATATTGACATAAAAATAATAATACTTCAAGCACACTAACAATGTAATCATGTCTTCTCAAAATAACATGACCAAAGAAAGCTATCCCTACAAAATCATATAGTCTGGCTATGCTCTATCTTCATCACACAAAATATTTAAACATGCACAACCCCGATGACAAGCCAAGCAATTGTTTCATACTTTTGATGTTCTCAAACTTTTTCAATCTTCACGCAATACATGAGTGTGAGCCATGGATATAGCACTATGATGGAATTGAATGGTGGTTGTGGAGAAGACAAAAAAGGAGAACATAGTCTCACATCAACTAAGTGTATCAATGCGCTATGGAGATGCCCATCAATAGATATCAATGTGAGTGAGTAGGGATTGCCATGCAACGGATGCACTAGAGCTATAAGTGTGTGAAAGCTCAACAAAACAAACTGAGTGGGTGTGCATCCAACTTGCTTGCTCACGAAGACCTAGGGCAATTTTAGGAAGCCCATCATTGGAATATACAAGCCAAGTTCTATAATGTAAAATTCCCACTAGTTTATGAAAGTGACAACATAGGAGATTCTCTATCATGAAGATCATGGTGCTACTTTGAAGCACATGTGTGGAAAAAGGATAGTAACATTGTCTCTTCTCTCTTTTTCTCTCATTTTTTCTTTTTTTATTTGGGCATTCTTTCCTTTTTTTCTTTTTGGCCACTTTTTCTTTTTTTCTTCGTCCGGAGTATCATCCCGACTTGTGGGGGAATCATAGTCTCCATCATCCTTTCCTCACTGGGACAATGCTCTAATAATGATGATCATCACACTTCTTTTTACTTACAACTCAAGAATTACAACTCAATACTTAGAACAAAATATGACTCTATGTGAATGCCTCCGGCGGTGTACCGGGATATGCAAAGAATCAAGAGTGACATGTATGAAAGAATTATGAACGGTGGCTTTGCCACAAATACGATGTCAACTACATGATCATGCAAAGCAATATGACAATGATGAAGCGTGTCATAACAGACGAAACGGTGGAAAGTTGCATGGCAATATATCTCAGAATGGCTATGGAAATGCCATAATAGGTAGGTATGGTGGCTGTTTTGAGGAAGGTGTATTGTGGGTTTATGGTGCCGGCGAAAGTTGCGCGGTACTAGAGAGGCTAGCAATTGTGGAAGGGTAAGGGTGCATATAATCCATGAACTCAACATTAGTCATAAAGAACTCACATACTTATTGCAGAAATCTATTAGTTATAGAAACAAAGTACTACGCGCATGCTCCTAGGGGATAGATTGGTAGGAAAAGACCATCGCTCGTCCCCGACCGCCACTCATAAGGAAGGCAATCAATAAATAAATCATGCTCCGACTTCATCACCTAACGGTTCACCATACGTGCATGCTACGGGAATCACAAGCTTCAAAACAAGTATTTCTCAAATTCACAACTACTCAACTAGCATGACTCTAATATCACCATCTCCATATCTCAAAACAATCATCAAGTATCAAACTTTTCTTAGTATTCAATGCACTTGTATGAAAGTTTTTATTATGCCTAAAAGAAAATTTCCATGTTGTTCTAAAGGACTCTCAAAATAATATAAGTGAAGCATTAGATATCAATTATTTCTATAAAATAAAACCACCACCGTGCTCTAAAAGATATAAGTGAAGCACTAGAGCAAAAACTATATAGCTCAAAAGATATAACTGAAGCACATAGAGTATTCTAATAAATTACAATTCATGTGTGTCTCTTTCAAAAGGTGTGTACAGCAAGGATGATTGTGGTAACTAAAAATTAAAGACTCAAATCATACAAGACGCTCCAAGCAAAACACATATCATGTGGAGAATAAAAATATAGCTCCAAGTAAAGTTACCGATGAACGAAGACAAAAGAGGGGATGCCTTCCGGGGCATCCCCAAGCTTAGGCTCTTGGTTGTCCTTGAATATTACCTTGGGTTGCCTTGGGAATCCCCAAGCTTAGGCTCTTGCCACTCCTTATTCCATAGTCCATCGAATCTTTACCCAAACTTGAAAACTTCACAACTCAAAACTTAACAGAAACTCGTAAGCTCCATTAGTATAAGAAAATAAATCACCACTTGGGTACTGTTGTGAACTCATTCTAAATTCATATTGGTGTAATATCTACTGTATTACAACTCATCTATGGTTCATACCTCCTGATACTACTCATAGATTCATCAAAATAAGCAAACAACACATAGAAAACAGAATCTGTCAAAAACAGAACAGTCTGTAGTAATCTGTAGGTTTAGAATACTTCTGGAACCCCAAAAATTCTAAAATAAATTTCTGGACGTGAGGAATTTATCTATTAATCATCTGCAAAAATAATTAACTAAATAGCACTCTCTGGTAAAAAAATGGCAGCAATTCTCATGAGCGCTAAAGTTTCTGTTTTTTACAGCAAGATCAAAAAGACTTTTCCCAAGTCTTCCCAACGGTTCTACTTGGAACAAACACTAATTAAAACATAAAACCACATCTAAATAGAGTCTAGATGAATTATTTATTAATAAACAGGAACAAAAATCAAGGAACAAAAATAAAACTGGGTTGCCTCCCAACAAGCGCTATCGTTTAACGCCCCTAGCTAGGCATGATGATTTCAATGATGCTCACATAAAAGATAAGAATTGTAACATAAAGAGAGCCTCATGAAGAATATGACTAGCACATTTAAGTCTATCCCACTTCCTATGCATATGGATTTTGTGAGCAAACAACTTATAGGAACAAGAATCAACTTGCATAAGAAGGTAAAACAAGCATGACTTCAAGATTTTCAACACATAGAGAGGAAACTTGATATTATTGCAATTCCTACAAGCATAAATTCCTCCCTCAGAATAATTTTCAGTAGCATCATGAATGAATTCAACAATATAACCAGCACCTAAAGCATTTTTTCATGATCTACAACCATAGAAATTTTATTACTCTCCACATAAGCAAAATTCTTCTCATTCAGAATAGTGGGAGTATCATAAGAAACTCGAATACTATAAATTGTTTCCACATTGAAAGAATAATGTTCAGAAAAAGGGTAATCATAATCATGACAAGTTTTATAAATATAATCATCACTACTTTTTATAGCATAAGTATCATCGCAATAATCATCATAAGTAGCAACTTTGTTCTCATCATAATCAATTGAAACCTCTTCCAAGATAGTGGAATCATTACTTTCTAAAGTTGACACTCTTACAAACCCACTTTCATCAATATAACCATCATACATAAGAGGCATGCTATCATCATAATAAATTTGCTCATCAAAACTTGGGAGACTGAGATATCATCTTCATCAAACGTAGCATCCCCAAGCTTGGGACAAACATTAATTGAAGCAAATACTGAAGGAAATATGCCCTAGAGGCAATAATAATGTTATAATTTTATTTCCTTATATCATGATACATGTTTATTATTCATGCTCGAATTGTATTATCCGGAAACATAATACTTGTGTGAATACATAGACAAACCAAACGTCACTAGTATGCCTCTACTAGACTAGCTCGTTAATCGAAGATGGTTATGTTTCCTAACCATAGACATGTGTTGTCATTTGATTAATGGGATCACATCATTAGGAGAATGATGTGATTGACATGACCCATTCCATTAGCTTAGCACCTGATCGTTTAGTATGTTGCTATTGCTTTCTTCATGACTTATACATGTTCCTATGACTATGAGATTATGCAACTCCCGTTTACCGGAGGAACACTTTTTGTGCTACCAAACGTCACAACGTAACTGGGTGATTATAAAGGAGCTCTACAGGTGTCTCCAAAGGTGAATGTTGGGTTGGCGTATTTCGAGATTAGGATTTGTCACTCTGATTGTCGGAGAGGTATCTCTGGGCCCTCTCGGTAATGCACATCACATAAGCCTTGCAAGCATTACAACTAATGAGTTAGTTGCAAGATGATGTATTACGAAACGAGTAAAGAGACTTGCCAGTAACGAGATTGAACTAGGTATTGAGATACCGACGATCGAATCTCGGGCAAGTAACATACCGATGACAAAGGGAACAACGTATGTTGTTATGCGGTCTGACCGATAAAAATCTTCGTAGAATATGTAGGAGCCAATATGAGCATCCAGGTTCCTCTATTGGTTATTGACCGGAGACATGTCTCGGTCATGTCTACATTGTTCTCGAACCCGTAGGGTCCGCACGCTTAAGGTTCCGATGATAGTTATATTATGAGTTTATGAGTTTTGATGTACCGAAGTTAGTTCGGAGTCCCGGATGTGATCACGGACATGACGAGGAGTCTCGTAATGGTCGAGACATAAAGATTGATATATTGGACGGCTATATTCGAACACCGGAAGTGTTCCGGGTGATTTCGGAGAAAACCGGAGAGCCGGAGGGTTACCGGAACTCCCCCGGGAGAAGTAATGGGCCATATGGGCCTTAGTGGAGAGAGAGAGGGGCAGCTAGGGTGGGCCGCGCGCCTCCTCCCCCCTGGTCCGAATTGGACTAGGAGAGGCGGGACGGCGCCCCCTTTCCTTCTCCCTCCCCACTTCTTTCCCCCTCCTAGTAGGAGTCCTGCTCCTACTAGGAGGAGGACTCCTCCTTGGCGCGCCATAGGGGCCGGCCGGCCTCCTCCCCTTGATCTTTTATATACGGGGGCAGGGGGCACCCCTAGACACACAAGTTGATCCACGTGATCATATTCTTAGCCGTGTGCGGTGCCCCCTTCCACCATAATCCTCGATAATATTGTAGCAGTGCTTAAGCGAAGCCCTGCGACGGTAGTACATCAAGATCGTCACCACGCCGTCGTGCTGACGGAACTCTTCCCAGACACTTTGCTGGATCGGAGTCCGGGGATCGTCATCGAGCTGAACATGTGCTAAAACACGGAGGTGCCGTAGTTTCGGTGCTTGATCGGTCGGGCCGTGAAGACGTACGACTACATCAACCGCGTTGCGCTAACGCTTCTGCTTTCGGTCTACGAGGGTACGTAGACAACACTCTCCCCTCTCGTTGCTATGCATCACCATGATCTTGCGTGTGCGTAGGAATTTTTTTGAAATTACTTGAAAGTGCAACTATCCCTAGGTGGTTTTGGTAATTCATAACAACATATAGCTCATTGAGCTAATGCTATTCCAAGATGATTATTTCAGGAAAGCTCAATGATTGGCATGGCATGGATGTGAAAGTGGAACCCTCAAAATGCTAAGCACAAAGGATTGGCTCAAGCTCAAAAGCTCAAGATTCTTCATTTTATATTTTAGTGATCCAAGATCACATTGAGTCTTTAGGAAAAGCCAATACTATTAAGGAGGGATGAGGTGTTGCTTAATGAGCCTCTTGCTTCATGTGCTTAGTGATATGCTCCAAAACCCTCAACTACTTTCCCATATCCACATATGACCTAAACCCTAAGCCAAACTCGTTCCTACCGATCCTTCCTATCCGGCGCCACCGAGTTTCACTTGTCATTAGCCACTGCCAAACCCTAGCAATTCGGTTCTACCGATAAGGATCTCGGTCTCACCGAGATGGGGTTGCAAACTCTCTGTTTCCCTTTCGTAACTTTTCGGTCCCACCGAAAGAGCGAATCGGTCCCACCGAGATTGCAATGTAAACTCAGTGTTTCCCCTTTGTAACTTTTCGGTCTCACCGAGTTCCACTCGGTCTCACCGAAAGAGCAAATCGGTCCCACCGAGTTTGCCTGACCAACTCTCTGGTTAGCTAATTACCAAATTCGGTCTCACCGAGTTTGTGTAATCGGTCTCACCGAGATTACGTTATGCCCAAACCCTAACCGAATCGGTCCTACCGAGTTGCATGTCAGTCCCACCGAAATTCCTAACGGTCACTAGGTTTACTATTTCGGTCAGACCGAGTTTTCTGATTCGGTCCCACCGAGATTGGTAAACTGTGTGTAACGGTTGGATTTTGTGTGGAGGCTATATATACCCCTCCACCTTCTTCTCATTTAGTGAGAGAGCCATCAGAACACACACATCATTCCAACTCATACGTTCTGAAAGAGAACCACCTACTCATGTGTTGAGACCAAGACATTCCATTCCTACCATATGAATCTTGATCTCTAGCCTTCCCAAGTTGCTTTCCACTCAAATCTTCTTTCCACCAAATCCAAATCCTATGAGAGAGAGTTGAGTGTTGGGGAGACTATCATTTGAAGCACAAGAGCAAGGAGTTCATTACCTACACACCATTTGTTACTTCTTGGAGAGTGGTGTCTCCTAGATTGGTTAGGTGTCACTTGGGAGCCTCCGACAAGATTGTGGAGTTGAACCAAGGAGTTTGTAAGGGCAAGGAGATCGCCAACTTCGTGAAGATCTACCGCTAGTGAGGCAAGTCCTTCGTGGGCGATGGCCATGGTGGGATAGACAAGGTTGCTTCTTCGTGGACCCTTTGTGGGTGGTTGCTTCTTCGTGGACCCTTCGTGGGTGGAGCCCTGTGTGGACTCGCGCAACCGTTGCCCTTGGGTGGAGCCCTGTGTGGACTCGCGCAACCGTTACCCTTCGTGGGTTGAAGTCTCCATCAACATGGATGTAGGATAGCACCACCTATCCGAACCACGGGAAAAACATCCGTGTCTCCAATAGCGTTTGAATTCTCCAAACCCTTCCCTTTACATTCTTGCAAGTTGCATGCTTTACTTTCCGCTGCCTATAAACTCTTTGCATGCTTGCTTGAATTATGTTATGATTGCTTGACTTTTCCTAGAATAGCTAAAATCTGCCAAGAACTAAAATTGGGAAAAGGTTAAGCTTTTATTTGGTCAAGTAGTCTAATCACCCCCCCCTCTAGACATACTTTCGATTCTACAAGTGGTATCAGAGCTTTGGTCTCCATTTGCTTGATCTCCATAGCTTTTGGTGGTCATAGCCTTGGTTTCACAACCTAGGAAAGTATGGCGTCTAGCGAGGGAAATTATCACCGTAGAGGTCCTTACTTTGATGGTACTAATTTTGCTAGTTGGAAGCATAAAATGAAAATGCATATTCTTGGACATAACCCCGCTGTTTGGGCTATTGTGTGTGTTGGTTTGCAAGGTGACTTCTTTGACGGGAGAGAACCAAACCGTGAAGCTACCACGGATGAGTTGAAGATGTTGCAATACAATGCTCAAGCTTGTGATATTCTCTTCAACGGATTGTGCCCCGAAGAATTCAACAAAATCAGCCGCCTTGAGAATGCAAAGGAAATTTGGGACACTTTGATTGATATGCACGAAGGTACCGACTCCGTCAAGGAATCCAAGTTGGATGTGCTTCAAAGCCAACTTGACAAGTTCAAGATGAAGGATGGTGAAGGTGTCGCTGAAATGTACTCTAGGCTTGCTCTCATCACAAATGAGATTGCCGGATTAGGAAGTGAAGAGATGACCGATAGATTCATCATCAAGAAGATCCTAAGAGCCTTGGATGGAAAATATGATACCGTGTGCACATTGATCCAAATGATGCCCAATTACAAAGATCTCAAGCCAACGGAGGTGATTGGAAGAATTGTTGCTCATGAGATGTCACTTAAGGATAAAGAGGAACTTCACAACAAATCAAGTGGTGCCTATAAAGCCTCATGTGAAGCCCCTACATCATCAAGTGAGAAACAATACTTCAATGAGGAATTGAGCTTAATGGTGAAGAACTTCAACAAGTTCTACAAGAGTAGAAGCAAAGATAGAAGCTCCAAGTCAAGGTCCTACAATGACAAAAGATCTTCTAGTCGAGAGCGAAACTGTTACAACTGTGGAAGACCCGGACACTATTCCAATGAGTGTACGGCTCCCTACAAGAGAAGAGAAGATTCTCCAAAAAGAAGAAGCAAAGGATCACCACCAAGAGAGAGAAGGAGTAGAGATGATCGTTATGAACGAAGATACTCACGGAGAAGCAAGGATTCGGAAAGGAAGGAAAAATCATCAAGGAGCTACACAAGACGAAGACATCAAGCTCATGTTGGTGAATGGGTATCCGGCTCCGACTCCGACAGCCACTCCGAGAGAAGTTATCACTCCGACTCCGAAGATACTCAAGATGAAGGTGTTGCCGGTCTAGCACTTGTGTCAACCAACTCCTATGACATATTTGACTCACCAAATGAAGGAATTGGAAGATGCTTCATGGCCAAAGGTCCTAAGGTAACACACCCCGAGTATGTTGATTTCAATAGTGATGAAGATGACTTGTTAGGTGATGATTTGCTTGGTGACAACTCTAGTGATGAATACTATGATGAAAGACCAATTAATCATGCTAATCAAGATAAAACGAGTGACAATGATAAGGAGAAGATTGAGGCTCTAACTAAAGAACTAAAAACTCTTAAGTTAGCTCATGACACTATCTTCGAAGATCATCGAGAACTTTTAAGAGCTCATGAGAAACTATGCTTTGAAAAGCTCAATCTTGAGCAAGAGCATGAGTTCTTAAAGGCAATCAATGATGATCTCCGCAAGAAAAGTTCTTCTTACATTGCCAAGCGTTTACTCTTATCCACTTACATGCCTCAAGTCAAGTCTAACAAGAAAGATTCTTCCTCTAGTAGTAACAATGATCATGCTAAATCCAATATTGTTGCTTCTAGTAGTTCTCTCGATTCCACTAATAATTCTCTTAGCCAAGTTACACTTGAGCAAGAAAATAGCTTATTGAAGGGAATTATAGAGAAAGGAGTGTACAAAAGCCTTGCCGGGAGTAAGCAATTCGAGGAAATTGTGCGCAAGCAAGGAATGCACCAGAAGAATCAAGGTGTTGGTTTTGAACCAAAGTTCAATGCCAATGGAGTTGAATGGGAAGAAGATCAGTACCCCAAGACAAAGTTTGTCCCTCAACAAGAGAAGTATACTTCTTTAAAGGGGACACAAGCTCAAGATGATCTTCCATCACAAGACTACGAGCAAAAAGGCAAGGACAAGCTTCAAGAGGAAATTGATGCATTTGAAGAAGCTCCTAAGACCTTAGTTAAGTGGATTCCCAAGACTACTTCAAGTTCCACTTCATCAAGTACGACTACAACTCCAAGGATTCCCATCAAGATGATGTGGATCCAAAAGAAGAAGAACTAGAGAGTTCTTGAGGGTGACTCCGCCAACATACTTCACTCTTATCATTTTGGCAAGAACAAGTGCGATCAATTTCCACATCTTGCACTAGTTCAAGGAGTCACAAACCCTCTTGTTGGTAAGACAAGGGACAAGGTAACCTAAAAGTTTTCATGGACATCATCTTTTGTGTGCATCACTCTATATCTATGGATATCCTTGTTTGTTCCTTGTGGGACTAACCCATGTAGGTATTGAAAGTGCAATTCACTCAAATGGATAGCTCCAAGAGATCTACATCAACATTGAGCATCCACATCTTCAATATCTACATGAAGTCATCATCGATAAAACCCAAGGTTAGTTCATCCCTCTTAGGGGGGATATCACATCTAGGGGGAGCTTTACTCTAAGACTTGAGCTAAAGCAACTCTAAATATGTGAACACAACAATGCTTTATGTAAAAGTGGTAACCCCACTTGAGCTTAAACGATGAGTATGACCTATGATCAAGTGTTCTCACTTGACTCCTAAGTCAATATACTCATATATAGATGACCTAGTCATCGCAAATTGCTTGATAGATGCTAGAATTGGTTGTGCATGCCTTGCCACATATTTCATTTGCCATCTTATTGTGTGAGCATGCTGGTTGCATATTTTACTCATTCGAGGACATCCACTTGTTGTTTTTGATCGTTCGGCTTTATTTCTTTTTGCCAAGTGGATGGACAAGAATGCCTAAGAACCTCCTCTAGCTATCTATGCTTTTCTCGTCTCAAACTCTATTCATGCTGCATCACAAAATTTGATCAAGTCAGATTCGAACCACTCTGTGTGAGGAGCGCTCGGAGTCCCCGACTCGTCATAGACTTAAACTTCCAAAACCTCTTTATGATTCTCGGTCTGACCGATACTCCACTTTCGGTCCTACCGAGATCATTAAGTTGATCTAGGTTTTCGATCTCGGTGCAACCAATTTGAACCTTTCGGTCACACCGAGTTTCAGTAACTGCACGCAGTTATGAATCTCGGTGCCACCGAGTTGTTCCACTCGGTCACACCGACAGGGTCGGTCTATATATAGTCACGGGCAAAATTTGGAAATTTCTCCGAACCCCTTCGCCCGCGCGATAGCCTGCTCTGCCCTCGAGGTCTCCGGATCGTCTTCTCGCCGCCAGCAGCCTCCAGTCGCTGGTCTCCGTCGCCGTCAACGCGATTTCTGCCCCGCCGTTGCTGCCGTAGCAAGTCCCCGCCGAACTAGGGTATGGACTTGATCTTTGTGCTATTCCTCAATCTGATTCCTAGCACATTGTGATCATATTGTTTCTAGCCACGTTTGATAAACTTCTATCCAGTCAAAACGCTCATAGATTAGGTTTGATTCGAAAATTCTAGGTTTAGGTTTCCGCCGAAACCATCTCGGACCCACCGAGTTGAAAAACTCGGTCCCACCGATTTGGCTTATGCCATTGCACAAGTGAGACTCGGTCTGACCGAGAATTACTTATCGGTGTGACCGATTTTTGAACTCAGTGAAACCCTAGCAGTCTCGGTGCCACCGAACTATGACTCGGTCCTACCGAGTTCACTAGTTTAGGTTCCAAAACTGCTTTGGTATCACCGAGTTTGAAAATCGGTAGATCCGAGATGATTTCAGTGGGAAACTAAAACTAAGTTTTTGAATTATTCTTTTGCAAAAATCTCTGCATTTTGTGATGCTCATCCACTCTATCTCCTCTATAATCTATTCACAGGGTCAGCAGTCAGTTTGCATCATGTCAGACCAGAGCGATAGCCAAAACTTGTCAGAGCAGCAAGTGCAGTTGAGTGAGGGCACTAGCCCCTCAAGTTCCTCAGATGATGGCAGCAGGAGCACACCCAGCAACCTGCCTAAAGCTGCCACTAGACAAAGGAAGAAGAGAACCTCAGATTCTGAAGATGAGGACTATGTGGCAGAGGAAGAGGCCACTTCCAAGAGAATTGAGCCAGCCCAAGGCACTAAGCCAGGTCTGAAGATCAAAAGGCCAGCAGGCAGGCAGCCCATGTCAAAGGCTAGAGCCTCAACTGAGAAGCCCACTTCCCAAGAGCCAGCTGCAGCTGAGGGCAATAAAAGGAAGGAGAGGGTGAAAAAGACTGTGGCTAGGGTGCTTGGCAAAGCTTCCATCATGGAAGAGGAAGAGGAAGAAGAGGCAGCTGCACCAGCGCCCAAGGCACCCAAGCTAATGGGAGATGCCATAAGGTCAGGAGGAGCTGCATCCAAGCCCAAGGAAGCACCTAAGGCTGCATCTAAGCCTAAGAGTGCACCAAAGAGAAACACAAGAAGCATCCCAGCCACTGAGAAGAACAAGGCCCCAGTGCCTGAGACTGTTGCAGAGGATGAGGAAGAAAATGTCCTTCGGAAGCTCAAGCCCAAGATCCCAGACCACAACGATGCTCATCCTGTGGCTGAGGATATGAAGCTCAGGAGAGACTCAGGGCTCAGGAAATGGAGAGAAGCAGATCCATACGCTTCTAGGAGAAGGACTGCAGTGGACTACAGGTTTCATACCAAGGAGCAGCAGGATTTCTATGAGACAGTGCTACTTGACAAGAAGCCAATTGTATGTGACATGAGATGGGTCGACTGGACCTACATCAAGGACAATGAAGAGTACTACCCTGGAGTATTTGACAGCTTTAGTGCGTGTGGAGTTGCAGACTTTGTTGGGCAGAAGCTCACAAAGTGGAATGAGGAGCTGATCATGCAATTATACTCCACAGCACACTTTTATCCGGATGACAGGATCACATGGATGTCAGAAGGTACAAGGTACAACTCTACTGTTGAGGAATGGGCGAAGCTAATCAATGCCCCAGAGGAGCAAGCAGATGACTTGGACATTTATGCCAAGAAAAAGATGGACCACAACTCCATGTCCAACATGTACAAGGAGATTCCGAATGAAGCACTTGACACGTTCAAGTTTGGCTCAGTGCATTATCTGCTCTCAGGATTGCCTACGATCAACTGGATCCTTAGGCACACCCTTCTGCCCAAGTCTGGAGATCACAAGATGATCAGAGGTCACGCGATCAATTTGCTTCATGTTTTTGACGTGCCTCAAAAATTCAAAGTCATGAGCCTCATAGTGGAAACAATCAAAAGGACTGCGGCAGATCAGAAGAGGAGCTGTGGATATGCCCCTCAGATTCAGGAGCTCATCAACTCCAAGATGGGCACAGGTGTATATTTGTTGGATAAGGAACACCTGCCCATCCGTCCAGATTTTGAGAACAATGAAGTTGTTATGACTGAGAATGAACCATCATCTGCCCATGCACAAGCTCAGAAGGAGAAGGCGAAGAAGGAGAAAGCTGCCAGGATGCCTACTCAAGCGGAGGCATCTGATTACTTCCTGAAAACCAAACAAGAGCAGCTTGGTTACCTGATTGCGTCCACCCTGCGGATTGAGCAGAGTATAGCCACCCTGACTCAGAACCAGGCGAGTTTAGAGAGGATCATGGAACAGAGGTTCTATGACTTGGACATAAAGGTGACAGAGATACAGACTGCCGTGGAGCAGCTCCAGGAGGACATGAATGAGAGGAGAGGCAGGACCACGACTGATGCTTTTGCGAGGGTGCCACGAGGTCCGAGGTTGTCTGCACTGCCAGTTGCTGACACCAGAGCTACAACATCTGCACCAGCCACAGACTCAGTTCCACCAGCTCCAGTATCCACTTCAGCCTCGACTCCGACCACGTCTACCGAAGGCTTCGTCCTTGGAGTGCTCCGGACTCCACCACCACCTGAAGATCAAGCCTGACCGTCGATCTAGTGCTATGCATTTTCTAGGAACTTTTTGGTAACTTGTTGCCAAAGGGGAAGAAGATGTATAGATCATAGGCTTCGAGAGAGAGAGTGTTGCTTTTCTCTCTTACTTTATTTGGTGGTTTTTCGAACTTGTCTGTTTTTGAGTGCTTGATACTACGTCATTATTTGTGAGACATTGATGATCATGTGTTTGATCATAAGCTACACTTAATGTTTGCTTAATGCTTGCTTAAATATTATCATTCTATCTATCGTTTGTGATCATTCACTATTCTTGGTGATGAGTGCATGTATTTCATTCTTATCATTTTTGAGCGCTCCACCAAGATGTATGTGACATGGAAGAGTAACCCATAATTCTAATTCTTTGTGCATTTGCAGTCCAAAGTAAATTTTAAATATGCACAAATTTAGGGGGAGCTCTTACTTATCACATACTTCTCAAAGCGACGATATATTTCATGATTATTATCTTTTGTCGAAGCTTTGATCTATATGTTGTCATCAATTACCAAAAAGGGGGAGATTGAAAGTGCAACTATCCCTAGGTGGTTTTGGTAATTCATAACAACATATAGCTCATTGAGCTAATGCTATTCCAAGATGATTATTTTAGGAAAGCTCAATGATTGGCATGGCATGGATGTGAAAGTGGAACCCTCAAAATGCTAAGGACAAAGGATTGGCTCAAGCTCAAAAGCTCAAGACTCTTCATTTTATATTTTAGTGATCCAAGATCACATTGAGTCTTTAGGAAAAGCCAATACTATTAAGGAGGGATGAGGTGTTGCTTAATGAGCCTCTTGCTTCATGTGCTTAGTGATATGCTCCAAAACCCTCAACTACTTTCCCATATCCACATATGACCTAAACCCTAAGCCAAACTCGGTCCTACCGATTCTTCCTATCCGGCACCATCGAGTTTCACTTGTCATTAGCCACTACCAAACCCTAGCAATTCGGTTCTACCGATAAGGATCTCGGTCTCACCGAGATGGGGTTGCAAACTCTTTGTTTCCCTTTCGTAACTTTTCGGTCCCACCGAAAGAGCGAATCGGTCCCACCGAGATTGCAATGTAAACTCAGTGTTTCCCCTTTGTAACTTTTCGGTCTCACCGAGTTCCACTCGGTCTCACCGAAAGAGCAAATCGGTCCCACCGAGTTTGCCTGACCAACTCTCTGGTTAGCTAATTACCAAATTCGGTCTCACCGAGTTTGTGTAATCGGTCTCACCGAGATTACGTTATGCCCAAACCCTAACCGAATAGGTCCTACCGAGTTGCATGTCAGTCCCACCGAAATTCCTAACGGTCACTAGGTTTACTATTTCGGTCAGACCGAGTTTTCTGATTCGGTCCCACCGAGATTGGTAAACTGTGTGTAACGGTTGGATTTTGTGTGGAGGCTATATATACCCCTCCACCTTCTTCTCATTTAGTGAGAGAGCCATCAGAACACACACATCATTCCAACTCATACGTTCTGAAAGAGAACCACCTACTCATGTGTTGAGACCAAGACATTCCATTCCTACCATATGAATCTTGATCTCTAGCCTTCCCAAGTTGCTTTCCACTCAAATCTTCTTTCCACAAAATCCAAATCCTATGAGAGAGAGTTGAGTGTTGGGGAGACTATCATTTGAAGCACAAGAGCAAGGAGTTCATTACCTACACACCATTTGTTACTTCTTGGAGAATGATGTGATTGACATGACCCATTCCATTAGCTTAGCACCTGATCGTTTAGTATGTTGCTATTGCTTTCTTCATGACTTATACATGTTCCTATGACTATGAGATTATGCAACTCCCGTTTACCGGAGGAACACTTTTTGTGCTACCAAACGTCACAACGTAACTGGGTGATTATAAAGGAGCTCTACAGGTGTCTCCAAAGGTGAATGTTGGGTTGGCGTATTTCGAGATTAGGATTTGTCACTCTGATTGTCGGAGAGGTATCTCTGGGCCCTCTCGGTAATGCACATCACATAAGCCTTGCAAGCATTACAACTAATGAGTTAGTTGCAAGATGATGTATTACGAAACGAGTAAAGAGACTTGCCAGTAACGAGATTGAACTAGGTATTGAGATACCGACGATCGAATCTCGGGCAAGTAACATACCGATGACAAAGGGAACAACGTATGTTGTTATGCGGTCTGACCGATAAAAATCTTCGTAGAATATGTAGGAGCCAATATGAGCATCCAGGTTCCTCTATTGGTTATTGACCGGAGACATGTCTCGGTCATGTCTACATTGTTCTCGAACCCGTAGGGTCCGCACGCTTAAGGTTCCGATGATAGTTATATTATGAGTTTATGAGTTTTGATGTACCGAAGTTAGTTCGGAGTCCCGGATGTGATCACGGACATGACGAGGAGTCTCGAAATGGTCGAGACATATAGATTGATATATTGGACGGCTATATTCGGACACTGGAAGTGTTCCGGGTGATTTCGGAGAAAACCGGAGAGTCGGAGGGTTACTGGAACCCCCCCGGGAAAAGTAATGGGCCATATGGGCCTTAGTGGAGAGAGAGAGGGGCAGCCAGGGTGGGCCGCGCGCCTCCTCCCCCTTGGTCCGAATTGGACTAGGAGAGGGGGGGGCGGCGCCCCCCTTTCCTTCTCCCTCCCCACTTCTTTCCCCCTCCTAGTAGGAGTCCTGCTCCTACTAGGAGGAGGACTCCTCCTTGGCGCGCCATAGGGGCCGGCCGGCCTCCTCCCCTTGATCTTTTATATACGGGGGCAGGGGGCACCCCTAGACACACAAGTTGATCCACGTGATCATATTCTTAGCCGTGTGCGGTGCCCCCTTCCACCATAATCCTCGATAATATTGTAGCGGTGCTTAGGCGAAGCCCTGCGACGGTAGTACATCAAGATCATCACCACGCCGTCGTGCTGACGGAACTCTTCCCCAACACTTTGCTGGATCAGAGTCCGGGGATCGTCATCGAGCTGAATGTGTGCTAAAACTCGGAGGTGCCGTAGTTTCGGTGCTTGATCGCTCGGGCCGTGAAGACGTACGACTACATCAACCGTGTTGCGCTAACGCTTCCGCTTTCGGTCTACGAGGGTACGTAGACAACACGCTCCCCTCTCATTGCTATGCATCACCATGATCTTGCATGTGCGTAGGAATTTTTTTGAAATTACTACGTTCCCCAACAAATACATTCTCAAACATGTCATTCTCATCAAACATAGCATCCCCAAGCTTGGGCCTTTCATATCATAAGCACAATCACTCTCATCATTAATAGAATGGATAGCACCAATAGTAGTATAGCAATTATCATCATCACAATGAGTAATAGAAGCAACATCATTTGGGAGGGATGCCTTTTTACCTTTGCTTCTCCGTCTTTTCTTTTTCTTCTTCACATCATGTGTGGATTTATTCCTCTTTTTGGAGCTCTTTATTGATGAGATTGGTTGAATAGAAGGCTCCTCCTCGTTACCTGATTCATCATAAGAAATAATAGGAGGATATTGGGAAGCCTCTCCCCTTTCATCAGTATTCTCTTCATCCTCTATTTGTTTTCTTTTTTTATGTAATTGGAAATATAAGGATTTTCAATGCAATTCACCGCACAATACATAAAAATTTCTTCTAGATCAATATCGAGGAATTTCTCAAGGTTATATTCTGGAATATGCTTAGTTATACGTTTCATTTCTTCATAACCCAAAAGCAAACTAAGTTCATTATGATGTGCAAGGGAAATAAAATCATCACAATTTTTTGGACACGATACAATCATGGAACAATTTGCATCGGAGATTTAAATGACCATGTTCATTGCAAAGTTCACAAGTATGGTGAAGAAATTTTAAATTTTCAGCACATACATCTAGCCTCTCTTGCAAACAATTAGTTTCCAAATACTTATGCCTATTGCAAAATCTATCTTCCCTATTTGGTGTGTACTTGCAAACTCTATGCACTCCACAAAAGTTGACATGCTTATAAGAGACATTTTCATCATGACTAGTGCAATCATCATTAGTACTATGGATATTCAAGGAGTTCATACTAACAACATTGCAATCGTGCTTATCATTCAAAGATTTAGTTCCAAACATTTTATAGACTTCTTCTTCTAGCACTCGAGCACAATTTTCCTTTCCATCATTCTCATGAAAAATATTAAAAAGATGAAGCGTATGAGGCAAACTCAATTCCATTTTTTTTGTAATTTTCTTTTATAAACTAAACTAGTGATAAAACAAGAAACAAAAAGATTCGATTGCAAGATCTAAAGATATACCTTCAAGCGCTAACCTCCCCGGCAACGGCGCCAGAAAAGAGCTTGATGTCTACTACACAACCTTCTTCTTGTAGACGTTGTTGGGCCTCCAAGTGCAGAGGTTTGTAGGACAGTAGAAAATTTCCCTCGAGTGGATGACCTAAGGTTTCTCAATTCGTGGGAGGCGTATGATGAAGATGGTCCCTCTCAAGAAACCTTGCAACCAAATAACAAAGAGTCTCTTGTGTCCCCAACACACCCAATACAATGGTAAATTGTATAGGTGCACTAGTTCGGCGAAGAGATGGCGATACAAGTGCAACATGGATGGTAGATAAAGGTTTTTGTAATCTGAAAATATAAAAACAGCAAGGTAACTAATGATAAAAGTGAGCACAAACGGTATTGAAATGCGTTGAAACAAGGCATAGGGTTCATACTTTCACTAGTGCAAGTTCTCTCAACAATAATAACATAATTGGAAAAAATAACTATCCCTCAACATGCAACAAAGAGTCACTCCAAAGTCACTAATAGCGGAGAACAAACAAAAAGATTATTGTAGGGTATGAAACCACCTCAAAGTTATCCTTTCTGATCAATTCGTTGGGCTATTCCTATAAGTGTCACAAACAGCCCTAGAGTTCGTAGTAAAATAACACCTTAAGACGCAAATCAACCAAAACCCTAATGTCACCTAGATACTCCAATGTCACCTCAAGTATCCGCGGGTATGATTATACAATATGCATCACACAATCTCAGATTCATCTATTCAACCAACACAAAGAACTTCAAAGAGTGCCCCAAAGTTTCTAACGGAGAGTTAAGACGAAAACGTGTGTCAACCCCTATGCATAAGTTCACGAGGTCACGGAACTCGCAAGTTGATCACCAAAACATACATCAAGTGGATCACATGATATCCCATTGTCACCACAGATAAGCACTGCTACCTCTTGAGCACTGCGTTGGTTTTCCCTTGAAGAGGAAAGGGTGATGCAGCAAAGTAGCGTAAGTATTTCCCTCCGTTTTTGAGAACCAAGGTATCAATCCAGTAGGAGGCCACGCACGAGTCCCTCGCACCTACACAAACAAACAAACTTCTCGCAACCAACGCAATAAAGGGGTTGTCAATCCCTTCACGGTCACTTACGAGAGTGAGATCTGATAGATATGATAAGATAATATTTTTGGTATTTTTGTTATAAAGATGCAAAGTAAAGAAAGAAAAATAAACAGAAAAGGAAATAGCTTGTTGACGGATGATTAATATGATGGAAAATAGACCCAGGGGCCATAGATTTCACTAGTGGCTTCTCTCAAGAACATAAGTATTACGGTGGGTAAACAAATTACTGTTGAGCAATTGACAGAATTGAGCATAGTTATGAGAATATCTAGGTATGATCATGTATATAGGCATCATGTCCAAAACAAGTAGATCGACTCCTGCCTGCATCTACTACTATTACTCCACACATCGATCGCAATCCAGCAAGCATCTAGAGTATTAAGTTCAAGAGAACAGAGTAACGCTTTAAGCAAGATGACATGATGTAGAGCGATAAACTCATGCAATATGAAATAAACCCCATCTTGTTATCCTCGATGGCAACAATACAATACGTGCCTTGCTGCCCCTACTGTCACTAGGAAAGGACACCACAAGATTGAACCTCAAGCTAAGCACTTCTCCCATTGCAAGAAAGATCAATCTAGTAGGCCAAACCAAACTGATAATTCAAAGAGACCTGCAAAGATAACCAATCAGACATAAAAGAATTCAGAGAAGATTCAAATATTGTTCATAGATAAACATGATCATAAACCCACAATTCATCGGTCTCAACAAACACACTTCAAAAGAAGATTACATCGAATAGATCTCCACGAGAGAGGGGGGAACTTTGTATTGAGATCCAAAAAGAGAGAATAAGCCATCTAGCTAATAACTATGGACCCGAAGGTCTGAAGTAAACTACTCACACTTCATCGGAGAGGATATGGTGTTGATGTAGAAGCCCTCCATGATCGATTCCCCCTCCGGCGGAGCTCCGGAAAAGGCCCCAAGATGGGATCTCACGGATACAGAAAGTTATGGCGGTGGAATTAGGGTTTTGGCTCCGTATCTGGTAGTTTGGGGGTACGTAGGTATATATAGGAGAAAGAAGTACGTCGGTGGAGCAACGTGGGCCCCACAAAGGTGGAGGGCACGCCTGGGGGGGGGGGGGTAGGTGCGCCCCCTACCTCGTGCCTTCCTGGTTGATGTCTTGATGTAGGGTCCAAGTCCTCTAGATCATGTTCGTTCCGAAAATCACGTTCCCGAAGGTTTCATTCCGCTTGGACTCCGTTTGATATTCTTTTTCTGCGAAACTTTGAAATAGGCAAAAAACATCAATTCTGGGCTGGGCCTCCGGTTAATAGGTTAGTCCCAAAAATAATATAAAAGTGTATAATAAAGCCCAATAATGTCCAAGACATGATATACTATAGCATGGAACAATCAAAAATTATAGATACGTTGGAGACGTATCAAGCATCCGCAAGCTTAATTCCTGCTCGTCCTCGAGTAGGTAAATGATAAAAACAGAATTTTTGATGTGGAATGCTACTTGGCATAATTTCAATGTAATTCTCTTAATTGTGGTATGAATATTCAGATCCGAAAGATTCAAGACAAAAGTTCAATATTGATATAGAAATAATAATACTTCAAGCATACTAACTAAGCAATTATGTCTCTTCAATATAACATGGCGAAAGAAAGTTATCCCTACAAAATCATATAGTCTGGCTATGCTCCATCTTCACCACACAAAGTATTTAAATCATGCACAACCCCGATGACAAGCCAAGCAATTGTTTCATACTTTTGATGTTCTCAAACTCTTTCAATCTTCACGCAATACATGAGCGTGAGCCATGGACATAGCACTATATGTGGAATAGAATGGTGGTTGTGGGGAAGACAAAAAGGGAGAAGATAGTCTCACATCAACTAGGCGTATCAACGGGCTATGGAGATGCCCATTAATAGATATCAATGTGAGTGAGTAGGGATTGCCATGCAACAGATGCACTAGAGCTATAAGTATATGAAATCTCAACAAAAAGAACTAAGTGGGTGTGCATCCAACTCGCTTGCTCACGAAGACCTAGGGCATTTTGAGGAAGCCCATCATTGGAATATACAAGCCAAGTTTTATAATGAAAAATTCCCACTAGTATATGAAAGTGATATCATAGGAGACTCTCTATCATCAAGATCATGGTGCTACTTTGAAGCACAAGTGTGGTAAAAGGATAGTAGCATTGTCCCTTCTCTCTTTTTCTCTCATTTTTTTATTTGGGCCTTTTCTCTCTTTTTTGGCCTCCTTTTTTTATTTAGTCCGGAGTCTCATCCCGACTTGTGGGGGAATCATAGTCTCCATCATCCTTTCCTCACTTGGGACAATGCTCTAAAAATGATGATCATCACACTTTTATTTACTTACAAGTCAACAATTACAACTCAATACTTAGAACAAAATAGGACTCTATGTGAATGCCTCCAGCGGTGTACCGGGATATGCAATGATGCATGAGTGACATGTATGAAAGAATTATGAGTGGTGGCTTTGCCACAAATACGATGTCAACTACATGATCATGCAAGAAATATGACAATGATGGAGTGCGTCATAATAAATGGAACGATGGAAAGTTGCATGGCAGTATATCTCGGAATGGCTATGGAAATGCCATGATAGGTAGGTATGGTGGCTGTTTTGAGGAAGGTATATGGTGGGTGTATGATACCGGCAAAATGTGCGTGGTATTAGAGAGGCTAGCAATGGTGGAAGGGTGAGAGTGCGTATAATCCATGGACTCAACATTAGTCATAAAGAACTCAAATACTTATTGCAAAAATCTATTAGTTATCGAAATAAAGTATTACACGCATGCTCCTAGGGGGATAGATTGGTAGGAAAAGACCATCGCTCATCCCCGACCGCCACTCATAAGGAAGACAATCAATAAATAAATCATGCTCCGACTTCATCACATAACGGTTCACCATACGTGCATGCTACGGGAATCACAAACTTCAACACAAGCATTTCTCAAATTCACAACTACTCAACTAGCATGACTCTAATATCACCATCTGCATATCTCAAAAAAATTTATCAAGTATCAAACTTCTCATAGTATTCAACACACTCATAAGATTTTTTAATTATTAATCTTGAATGTCTAACATAATTAAAGCAAATTACCACACTGTTTTGTAGGACTCTCAAAATAATCGAAGTGAAGCATGAGAGAACAATAGTTTCAATAAAACAAATCCACCACCGTGCCCTAAAAGATATAAGTGAAGCACTAGAGCAAAAACTATATAACTCAAAATATATAAGTGAAGCACATAGAGCATTCTAACAATTTCCGAATCATGTGTGTCTCTATCAAAAAGTGTGTATAGAAAGGATGATTGTGGAAAACTAACAAATAAAGACTCAAATAATACATGACGCTCCAAGCAAAACACATATCATGTGGTAAATAAAAATATAGCTCCAAGTAAAGTTACCGATGGAAGTAGACGAAAGAGGGGATGCCTTCCAGGGCATCCCCAAGCTTGGGCTTTTAGGTGTCCTTATATTATCTTGGGGTGCCATGGGCATCCCCAAGCTTAGGCTCTTTCCACTCCTTGTTCCATAATCCATCAAATCTTTCACCCAAAACTTGAAAACTTCACAATACAAAACTTACAGTAGAAAATCTCGTGAGCTCCGTTAGCGAAACAAAACAAAACACCAATTCAAGGTACTGTAATGAACTCATTATTTATTTATATTGTCATTAAACCTACTGTATTCCAACTTCTCTATGGTTTATAAACTATTTTACTAGCCATAGATTCATCAAAATAAGCAAACAACACACGAAAAATAGAATCTGTCAAAAACCGAACAGTCTGTAGTAATCTGTAGCTAACGCAAGTTCAGGAACCAAAAAAATTCTAAAATAAATTTCTGGACGTGAGGAATTTATCTATTAATCATCTTCAAAAGAATTAACTAAATATCACTTTACAAGTAAAAATGGCAGCAATTCTCGTGAGCGCTAAAGTTTCTGTTTTTCACAGCAAGATTAAAAAGACTTTCCCCAAGTCTTCCCAACGGTTTTACTTGGCACAAACACTAATTGAACACAAAAAACACAACCAAAACAGAGGCTAGATAAATTATTTATTAATAAACAGGAGAAAAAATCAAGCAATAAAAATAGAGTTGGGTTGCCTCCCAACAAGCGCTATCGTTTAACGCCCCTAGCTAGGCATAAAAGCAAGGATAGATCTAGGTATTGCCATCTTTGGTAGGCAATCCATAAGTGGCTCTCATAATAGATTCATATGGTAATTTAATTTTCTTTCTAGGGAAGTGTTCCATGCCTTTCCTTAACGGAAATTGGAATCTAATATTCCCTTCCTTCATATCAATAATTGCACCAATCGTTCTAAGGAAAGTTCTACCAAGAATAATAGGACATGAAGGATTGCAATCTATGTCAAGAACAATAAAATCTATGGGCACATAATTCCTATTTGCAACAATAAGAACATCATTAATTCTTCCCATAGGTTTCTTAATAGTGGAATCCGCAAGGTGCAAGTTTAAAGAGCAATCATCAAAATCACGGATACCTAGCAAATCACACAAAGTCTTTGGAATCGTGGAGACACTAGCACCCAAATCACACAAAGCGTAGCATTCATGATCTTTAATTTTAATTTTAATAGTAGGTTCCCACTCATCATAAAGGTTTCTAGGGATAGAAACTTCAAACTCAAGTTTTTCTTCATAAGATTGCATCAAAGCATCAACGATATGATTGGTAAAGGCTTTATTTTGACTATAAGCATGAGGAGAATTTAGCACGGATTGCAACAAGGAAATACAATCTATCAAAGAGCAATTATCATAATTAAATTCCTTGAGATCCAAAATAGTGGGTTCATTGATATTTAAAGTTTTGACCTCTTCAACCCAACTTTTAACAATTTTAGCATCAAGATCTAAAGACTCCAAATTTTTGGAACGCCTTCTAGGTAAAGGTGGATCATATTCAGTCCCATCATTATCAAGATTCATATTACAAAACAAAGATTTAATAGGGGACACATCAATAACTTTTAGATCTTCATCTTTATTTTCATGGAAACTAGAAGAACACGCTTTCACAAAACAATCTTTGTTAGCATGCATCCTAGCGGTTCTTTCTTTGCACTCATCAATGGAAATTCTCATGGCTTTGAGAGACTCATTGATATCATGCTTAGGTGGGATAGATCTAAGTTTCAAAGAATCAACATCAAGAGAAATTCTATCAATGTTCCTAGCCAATTCATCAATCTTAAGCAATTTTTCTTCAATCAAAGCATTGAAATTCTTTTGCGAAGTAATAAATTATTTAATATTAGATTCAAAATCAGAGGGTATCTTATTAAAATTTTCATAAGAATTGTTGTAGGAATTACCATAATTATTAGAGGAATTACTAGGATACGACCCAGGATTAAAGTTTCCTCTATACGCGTTGTTACCAAAATTATTCCTACCAACAAAATTCACATCCATAGATTCATTATTATTCTCAATTAAAGTAGACAAAGGCATATCATTAGGATCAGAAGAAAAACTTTTATTAGCAAATAATTTTATAAGTTCATCCATATTTCCACTCAAAACATTAATTTCTTCTATCGCATGCACTTTATTATTAGTAGATCTTCCAGTGTGCCATTGAGAATAATTAACCATAATATTATCTAGGAGTTTAGTAGCTTCTCCAAAAGTGATTTCCATAAAAGTGCCTCCCGCGACCGAATCTAAAAGATTTCTAGAAGCAAAATTCAATCTGGCATAAATTTTTTGTATAATCATCCATAAATTCAAACCATGTGTAGGGAAATTATGTATCATTAATTTCACCCTCTCCCAAGCTTGTGCAACATGTTCATGATCAAGTTGCTTAAAATTCATGATATCGTTTCTAAGAGAGATGATCTTAGCGGGAGGAAAATACTTAGAGATAAAAGCATCTTTGCACTTATTCCACAAATCAATACTATTTTTAGGCAAAGACGAAAACCAAGCTTTAGCACGATCTCTAAGCGAAAAAGGAAATAGCTTCAATTTAACAATATCATTGTCCACATCTTTCTTCTTTTGCATATCACACAAATCAACAAAGTTGTTTAGATGGGTAGCGGCATCTTCACTAGGAAGGCCGGAAAATGGATCTTTCATGACAAGATTCAACAAAGCAGCATTAATTTCACAAGATTCAGCATCGGTAAGAGGAGCAATCGGAGTGCTAATAAAATCATTGTTGTTGGTATTAGTAAATTCACACAATTTGGTATTATCTTGAGCCATTGTGACAAGCAAACAATCCAACACACAAGCAAACAAGAGACGGGCAAAAAGAGGCAAATAGAGAAAGAGAAGGAGGACGGAGAGAGAGGGCGAATAAAACAGCAAGGGTGAAGTGGGGGAGACGAAAACGAGAGGCAAATGTCAAATAATGTAATGCGGGAGATAAGGGTTTGTGATGGGTACTTGGTATGTTGACTTTTGCGTAGACTCCCTGGCAACGGCGCCAAAAATCCTTCTTGCTACCTCTTGAGCACCGCGTTGGTTTTCCCTTGAAGAGGAAAGGGTGATGCAGCAAAGTAGCGTAAGTATTTCCCTTAGTTTTTGAGAACCAAGGTATCAACCCAGTAGGAGGCCATGCACGAGTCCCTCGCACCTACACAAACAAATAAACTCCTCACAACCAACGCAATAAAGGGGTTGTCAATCCCTTCACGGTCACTTACGAGAGTGAGATCTGATAGATATGATAAGATAATATTTTTGGTATTTTTATGATAAAGATGCAAAGTAAAGAAAGCAAAATAAATGGAAAAGGAAACAGCTTGTTGACGGAAGATTAATATGATGGAAAATAGACCCGGGGGGCATAGGTTTTACCAGTGGCTTCTCTCGAGAGCATAAGTATTACGGTGGGTAAACAAATTACTGTTGAGCAATTGACAGAATTGAGCATAGTTATGAGAATATCTAGGTATGATCATGTATATAGGCATCACGTCCGAAACAAGTAGACCGACTCCTGCCTGCATCTACTACTATTACTCCACACATCGACCGCTATCCAGCATGCATCTAGAGTATTAAGTTCAAGAGAACAGAGTAACGCTTTAAGCAAGATGACATGATGTAGAGGGATAAACTCATGCAATATGAAATAAACCCCATCTTGTTATCCTCGATGGCAACAATACAATACGTGCCTTGCTGCCCCTACTGTCACTGGGAAAGGACACCGCAAGATTGAACCCAAAGCTAAGCACTTCTCCCATTGCAAGAAAGATCAATCTAGTAGGCCAAACCAAACTGATAATTTGAAGAGACTTGCAAAGATAACCAATCATACATAAAAGAATTCAGAGAAGATTCAAATATTGGTCATAGATAAACTTGATCATAAACACACAATTCATCGATCTCAACAAACACACCGCAAAAGAAGATTACATCGAATAGATCTCCACGAGAGAGGGGGGAACTTTGTATTGAGATCCAAAAAGAGAGAAGAAGCCATCTAGCTAATAACTATGGACCCGAAGGTCTGAAGTAAACTACTCACACTTCATCGGAGAGGCTATGGTGTTGATGTAGAAGCCCTCCGTGATCGACGCCCCCTCCGACGGAGCTCCGGAAAAGGCCCCAAGATGGGATCTCACGGATACAGAAAGTTACGGTGGTGGAATTAGGGTTTTGGCTCTGTATCTGTTAGTTTGGGGTACGTAGGTATATATAGGAGGAAGAAGTACGTCGGTGGAGCAACGTGGGCCCCACGAGGATGGAGGGCGCGCCTGGGGGGGGGGGTAGTTGCGCCCCCTACCTCGTGCCTTCCTGGTTGATGTCTTGACGTAGGGTCCAAGTCATCTAGATCATGTTCGTTCCGAAAATCACGTTCCCGAAGGTTTCATTCCATTTGGACTCCGTCTGATATTCTTTTTCTGTGAAACTCTGAAATAGGCAAAAAAACAGCTATTCTGGGCTGGGCCTCCGTTAAGTAGGTTAGTCCCAAAAATAATATAAAAGTGTATAATAAAGCTCAATAATGTCCAAAACAGGATATAATATAGGATGGAACAATAAAAAATTATAGATACATTGGAGACGTATCAAGCACGTGCAAGACATACGTCAAGTGTTCTCAAATCCTTAAAGACTCAATCCGATAAGATAACTTCAAAGGGAAAACTCAATTCATCACAAGAGACTAGAGGGGGAGAAACATCATAAGATCCAACTATAATAGCAAAGCTCGTGATACATCAAGATCGTACCACCTCAAGAACACGAGAGAGAGAGAGAGAGAGATCAAACACATAGCTACTAGTACATACCCTCAGCCCTGATGGAGAACTACTCCCTCCTCGTCATGGAGAGCACCGGGATGATGAAGATGGCCACCAGAGAGGGATTCCCCCCTCCGACAGGGTGTCGGAACGGGTCTAGATTGGTTTTCGGTGGCTACGGAGGCTTCTAGCGGCGGAACTCCCGATCTATTCTGTTCCCCGGTGTTTTTAGGGTATATGGACATATATAGGCGAAAGAAGTCGGTCAGGGGAGCCACGAGGGGCCCACGAGGGTGGGCGCGCGCCCAGGGGGGCAGGCGCGCCTCCCTGCCTCGTGGCCACCTCGAAGCTTCCCTGACGTATACTCCAAGTCTCCTGGATTGCTTCCGTTCCAAAAATAACTCTCCCGAAGGTTTCATTCCGTTTGGATTCCGTTTGATATTCCTTTTCTTCGAAACACTGAAATAGGCAAGAAAACAACAATTTGGGTTGGGCCTCTGGTTAATAGGTCAGTCCCAAAAATAATATAAAAGTGTACAATAAAGCCCATAAACATCCAAAACAGATAATATAATAGCGTGGAACAATAAAAAATTATAGATACGTTGGAGACATATCACCAGCCTCCTGACAGATTGACCCATTTGCACTTAAACAAAGGGACCTTAAAATCATGCCCGTAGTCAAGTTACCATATGTCCACTATGTAACCATAATATGTGTCCTTTCCTCTATTGGTTGCTGCATCAAAGCGGACATCGCTGTTTGGGTTGGTGCTCTTTTGATCTTGGGCGATCGTGTAAAATATAGTCCCATTTATCTTGTATCCTTTGTAAGTCAATACAGTCGAAGATGGTCCCCTGGACAACGAGTACAGCTCATCAGAAATAGTGTTGTCACTTCTGAGATGTGTTTCCAACCAACTACCGAAAGTCCTGATGTGTTCACATGTAATCCAGTCGTCACACTGCTCCGGGTGTTTGGAGCGCAGACTGTTCTTGTGTTCATCGACATACGGGGTCACCAAGGTAGAGTTCTGTAGAACTGTGTAGTGTGCTTGAGATCAAGAATGCCCGTCCCTACATATTATTGAGTCCCCTCCAAGCGTGTCTTTTCCAGTCAATCTCCCCTCATACCGTGACTGAGGGAGACCAATCTTCTTAAGGCCAGGAATGAAGTCAACACAAAACCCAATGACATCCTCTGTTTGATGGCCCATGGAGATGCTTCCTTTTGGCCTAGCGCAGTTACGGACATATTTCTTTAGGATTCCCATGAACCTCTCAAAGGGGAACATATTGTGTAGAAATACGGGGCCCAGAATGACAATCTCGTCGACTAGATAAACTAGGACATGCGTCATGATATTGAAGAAGGATGGTGGGAACATCAACTCAAAACTGACAAGACATTGTGCCACATCACTCCTTAGCCTTGGTAGGATTTCTGGATCGATCATCTTCTGAGAGATTGCATTGAGGAATGCACATAGCTCCACAATGGCTAATCGAACATTTTCTGGTAGAAGCCCCCTTTATGCAACCGGAAGCAGTTGCATCATAATCACGTGGCAGTCATGAGACTTTAGGTTCTGAAACTTTTTCTCGGCCATATTTATTATTCCCTTTATATTCGATGAGAAGTCAGACGGGACTTTCATACTGAGCAGGCATTCAAAGAAGATTTCCTTCTCTTCTTTGGTAAGAGAGTAGCTGGCAGGACCTTCATACTGCTTTGGAGGCATGCCGTTTTTTTCGTGCAAACGTTGCAGGTCCACCCGTGCCTCCAGTGTATGTTTTGTCTTCCCATACACGCCCAAGAAGCGTAGCAGGTTCACGCAAAGGTTTTTCGTCACGTGCATCACGTCGATTGAAGAGCGGACCTCTAGGTCTTTCCAGTAGGGTAGATTCCAAAATATAGATTTCTTCTTCCACATGGGTGCGCATCCCTCAGCGTCATTCGGAACAGATAGTCCGCCGAGCCCTTTCCAAAGATTATGTGTAAATCATTGAACATAGCAAGTACGTGATCTGCCTCGCCTTTGAAATGTTTACCTTTCTTTCGACATTGATGGTTGGTCGGAAGAAATCAACAATGCCCCGGGTACACATTCTTCCTGCATTTGTCCAGGTATATACTTTCGGTGTCAGCTAAACAATGCATGCATGTGTGGTATCCCTTGTTTGTCTATCCTGAAAGGTTACTGAGAGCAGGCCAATCATTGATGGTTACAAACAGCAATGCATGCAGGTTAAATTTCTCCTGTCTGTGCTCATCCCACACACGTACACTATTTGCATTTCACAGCTGTAAAAGTTCTTCAACTTATGGCCTTAGGTACACATCAATGTCGTTGTCGGGTTGCTTAGGGCCTTGGATGAGAACTGGCATCATAATGAACTTCCATTTGATGCACATCCAAGGAGGAAGGTTATACATACATAGAGTCACGGGCCAGGTGCTGTGATTGCTGCTCTGCTCCCCGAAAGGATTAATGCCATCCGTGCTTAAACCAAACCATATGTTCCTTGGGTCACCTGCAAACTTAGCCCGATACTTTCTCTCTCAATTTTTCTCCACTGCGACCCATCAGCGGGTGCTCTCAACTTCCCGTATTTCTTAGGGTCCTCTCTGTGCCATCACATCAACTTGGCATGCTCTTTGTTTCTGAACAGACGTTTCAACTGTGGTATTATAGGAGCATATCACATCACCTTCGCAGGAACCCTCTTCCTGGGGGGCTCGCCGTCAACATCACCAGGGTCATCTCGTCCGATCTTATACCGCAATGCACCGCATACTGGGCATGTGTTCAAATCCTCGTACGCACCGCGGTAGAGGATGCAGTCATTAGGGCATGCATGTATATTATGCACCTCCAATCCTAGAGGGCATACGACCTTCTTCGCTGCGTACGTACTTTCGGGCAATTCGTATCCTTTGGAAGCTTCTTCTTCAATATTTTCAGTAGCTTCTCAAATTCTTTGTTAGGCACAGCATTCTCTGCCTTCCACTGTAGCAATTCCAATATGATACCGAGCTTTGTGTTGCCATCTTCGCAATTGGGGTACAACCCTCTTTTGTGATCCTCTAACATGCGATCGAACTTCAGCTTATCCTTTTAACTTTCGCACTGTCTTCTTGCATCAACAATGACCCGGCGGAGATCATCATCGGGCACATCGTTTAGTTCCTCTTGATCTTCAGGTTCCCCCGTTGTAGCATCACCGTATTCAGGGGGCACATAGTTGTCATTGTCCTCTTCTTCTTTGATGTCTTCCATCATAACCCCTATTTCTCCGTGCTTGGTCCAAACATTATAGTGTGGCATGAAACCCTTATAAAGCAGGTGGGTGTGAAGGATTTTCCGGTCAGAGTAAGACTTCGTATTCCCACATATAGGGCATGGACAACACATAAAGCCATTCTGCTTGTTTGCCTCAGCCACTTCGAAAAAATTATGCACGCCCTCAATGTACTCGGAGGTGTGTCTGTCACCGTACATCCATTGCCGGTTCATCTGCGTGCATTATATATAATTAAGTGTGTCAAAAACCATTACAGAACATCATGAATAGATAAGTGACGAAATTAATAGAAGTTCATCATCACATTAAAACCAAAGTACAAACATAGTTCTCATTAAACAACATATAGCTCTCCAGAGCATCTAATTAAACCATACATTGAAACTATGTAAAACATTTCAATGCAACAACAAATGCGATCATAACTGCAACCAAGGTAACAATTGATCCAATGGCATAATGATACCAAGCCTCGGTATGAATGGCATGTTTTCTAATCTTCAACCGCATTGCATCCATCTTGATCTTGTAATCATCGACGACATCCGCAACATGCAACTCCAATATCATCTTCTCCTCCTCATTTTTTTGCTTCAAGTAATTGTTTTCTTCTTCAACTAAATTTAACCTCTCGACAATAGGGTCGGTTGGAATTTCCTGTTCACATACCTCCTAGATAAATAAAATCTATGTCACGTTGGTCGGCATAATTGTCATAAATAATAAATGAACCAAATAGTTATAAAAGATAATATATACCACATCCGAATCATAGATAGGACGAGGGCCGACGGGGGCGGATACAAAAACCATCGCACTATATAATAACAAGCAATAATACAAGTAAGAAAATTAGATAAGTATCTATCTAATCATACAAGTAAGAATTTTTTTTCTTTTAGAAAGAAGATAAGAACAAGAGGCTCACCACGGTGGTGCCGGCGACGAGATCGGCGCGGGCGATCGACGGCGGTGAAGACGGGGACGGGATTTGACGGACCGCTAAATCTAGACAAATCTCGAGGAAAATGAAGTTTGGAGGTCGAGTTTCGAGAGGAGAAAGCTTAACTAGTGTGGCTCGGGCATTTCATCGAACACCTCATGTGCATAGGAGGTGAGCTAGAGCACCACAAAGCTCTCCCCTGGCCGGCCAGAAAAAACAAAGCAATGGAGTGCTCTGTTCGCGGACGAGGGGTATATATAGCCACTTCATTGGTCCCGGTTCGTGGCTGGAACCGGGACTAAAGGCCACCCTTTGGTCCCGGTTCCAGCCATGAATCGGGACCAATGGATGTGGGCTAGTAGCGAGGACCATTGGTCCCGGTTCGTGCCTAGAACAGGGACAAAAGGGTCCAGACAAACCGGGACCAATGCCCCACGAGGCCCGGCTGGCCCCCTGGGCTCACGAACTGGGACGTTGGTCCCAGTTCGTGACTGAACCGGGACTAATGGGCTGGCCAAGCCTGAACCAAAGCCTTATTTTCTACTAGTGCAACCAGCATTATCAATCTTTGCAGATCATTCTGGTGGTGACAACATGAGAAATATGGGGAGCAAGGAGGAAGGCCATTCACGAGGACATATTTCAATGACCTCATGCAATCAACGGGTTCATCACTAGCTACTTGTCCGAGCTCCAGGTTGTAAACAATCAAACTCCAAGACCGCCGGCACCTGGGGCACCTAGGACTAACCAGTGGCTGCCTCCTGATGCGCATTGTGCATAAGTCAATGTGGATGCATCAGTGTCTCCTCATGGCAGGTTTGGAGCAGTGGGTGTGATCTGTAGAGACCATGGAGGGCGCTTCAGCAATCTTTTTCAGGTACATCATGTACCCATAGACGCTCGAAGCGCTAGAGGTAAGAAAAGCTATGGCCCTCTTCGATGATCTATATTTACAAGGAATCCATGTGGCCTCTGAACGACATAAAGAAGGGAAATTCAGCAAGTTATGGAGCAGTTATACATGAAATAATGGACTATTCTTTGGCTTTTAATTTTTGTGAAGTACTTCATGAATTTAGAAGCTCAAATGTTGAAGCTCACAATTTAGGTGCCGTCATGTTTGGTTAGACCATACCAGAGATCTTCCCTCCGCCCCGGTAAATATTGTGACGAATTAATAAAGGCTTCGTGAGATTGTCTAAAAAAATGTCCATGCAGATAACAAACAAGTCCGACATCTCAACATAGAGTTGAGATCTACATAGCCATGGATCAAGCCAGAAAATGCTCCCGTCTCCATTACGGCTCCATATATAGCAACTCTAGGTGGGTAGATAATGATTTATCTCCTAATCCATGCCATAGCGTCCGCCAAGATCCTTGACATCATTCATAAGCTGTGACAGTGACATGGTGTATTTATTATGATGGAGCATTTGGTGTATTTAGAAGATGCTTGGATCCAAGGGACGACTAAAAATAGTCTCTTTAAGTGGCTAAAGTTCCAAGCACCCCTCACTAAAGAGAGGCTAAAACTAGTTTTGAGACTAATTTTTTTTTTAGTCATGGGTACCCCTACTAAAATGTGGATTAGTCCTCTCTCTTCTCATTTAAGTCCTCTCCTTTAACACATACGAGTTCTGGATTGGAGGGTTTGGAGGATAATAAATACTCATTAACTTGATTTTAGTCTCTTTAATACTATTTGGATCTAAGCATGAATGAGGCTAGTAAGTTTTAGTCCCACTACTTTTAGTCATAGGACTAAGGTGGTGTTTGGTTCTCTAGTCCTAGGACTTTTTCTAGTCCCAACTAAAAAGTCCCTAGTCCCTAAAAAGTCATTTCCTGTTTGTTTCCAAAGACTAAAAAGTCCCTAGTCCCTTCCTAGAGGTTATTAAATGACCATGTTGCCCCTAATATATAAAAAAATAACAATTAAACAACACCATGAGGTGGCGGGCCAATGGGTGCATGGAGGGACATTGTTGGAAAAATTCCAAAAAGTCCCAAAAAGACTCTCCTTAAGAGTCTTCTTCATTTAGTTCCAAATGCCTGGTTTAGTACCTAAAAAGTCTCTCCCGTTTGGTAAACAAGTCTCTAAGAGGAATTTTTTCTAGTCCCTACACAAAAAAGTCCCTGAAAACAAACACCCCCTGAAACGTATCAAAGCATACTCTTATCAGTTTTGCTAAACATATCAAAGCATACTCTTATAAGTATTGCACATCTAAGTCCTATGTCATTGATCTTACGTTGAGATTCGTGTTGATATTTTCTTTTTTTTTTCTTTTTTTCTTTATGCATGATTCACTCACTTAGATGTACAATAACTAAAGCACATCTAGATGTGCCTTAGATACACCAACAGAGTACCTCTTATTATGATCGAAGCATGGCGGTCCCGCGATGCCAGTCTTCCACTCCACCAAAGTCTGCTTTGTTTAAAATGGATCTGCAGTCGTACCGTGGCTGAAGTCGTAAAAAAGATGTCGCGTAAGTCGCACTATCTGTTCTGGCTACGGAGGAGTATTAACCAACTTGGTGCGTATGCATCGCTCGATCTTGTTCCACACCGGCCGTCGTGTGGCGTGTCGATCTTGGCCTGAATCGGCGTGCGAGCAATGGCGGCCCAGGAGGAACGACCGGACTGGTTGAACCTCCCCTCCGATCTACTCACGATCATCGCTCGGAGGTCCCGCCACGCCGTCACCGGGCTCACCGTGTTCCGATCTGTGTGCCGGACATGGCGCGCCGCGCCTCCTCCTCCCCCGTCCCCGTGCCGCGCGGCTCGTTTTCCCCTTGGCGCGCGGCTGGTCGATCGTCTTCCATGTCCGCGATGCCTCCTGCCACCTCTCGCACCTGGCCACGGGTGCCACGGCGGCCCTGCCCGCGCTCAACGCCTTCCGCGACGCGGGCAGCGACGTGGTCAGGCACGCAAGATACGTGGACTGCAACGACGTGGATACGTCGGTCCGTAACGGCTGGATGTTCACAAACTACCTCGACTTCACGGACTGCTTGCGCTTCGCCGTCCACCTCCCGCCCGGCCCGCCGGCGGCGACCGGCATGACGGTCATGATGTGCCACATGATGCACCGGGAGGCGGGCATGTTCTTCTGCCGCCCCGGAGACGCGGCCTGGACCAAGGTGGGGGAGCCCAACAACATAGGCCACGGCTACTTCGACTTGGCCTACCACGACGGCAAGATGTTCGGCATGCAGCACAACAACTACCAGATGTTGGTGTTCGACGCTGCCACACTCGGCGCCCTGCAGCTGGTCGGCCGCCCGCCGGCCACCACCATGTTTGCCAACAAGATGTACGGCATCGGCGTTGAGATGGAAAAGTTCGATTACGCCCACCTCGTTGCGCTGCCAAGCAAGCTGGTTCTGGTCAGGACCACCGTCAAGTCGGCCCGGCCGGTGGCCTTCACCATCTTCGAGTTGGTCTCTGGCCCTGATGGGCAGCTCGCCTGGCGCAAGGTGACCGATGCTGGTAACTACGAATTGTTCCTGGATGGATATCACGCCACGTTCAGGGAAAACGACGGCGCCAACGTGAGCGGGACTCGGATCTACTATGTTCATGACACGCCCTGGAATTCTTCCACGGCAGCCTGCTGCTACGATAACAAGTCGGCATGCGGCACGGCGGCCGGCTGCTACAAAAGCAGGCCGGAATGCGGCACGGCGGCCTACTGCTACAGCGTGCAGGACAACAGGTTGGAATGCGTCTACAAGTCATCACCCAAGGACGATGGTCCTCCCGGCTGCTCGACTAAGCCTAGTTGGTTTATTCCCTAATAAGTTAGCTGCTAGTTTCATTTTATCTACTTATTTATATTGCGAATAGCTAGCTAGTTTCATTAATCACGTTAGCAGTTTTTGAGACAAATGAAATTACTTTTCTATTTGGTGGAACCCAGTGGCGAATCCAGAAAGAAAATGGAGGGTGGGCTCAAAGTTAACAGAGAAAAAAAACGAAACGTCCGTTTGATGAAAAACAACATCATCTCCTAGTCCATTTGTCCAAATGTGATCAAACTTTCTCAGAATACTACTGGAGGCATGTGGTATTTACTGGATTTTTTCTCTGGAATGTTTGAAACATATTAAATTTGAGCTAAATTCTGAATCTGCTTAGCTAAATAGCCATTATTTTCTAGGCCATTTGTGCAAATGTGCTCAAGCTTTCCAGGAATACTACTGGAAACATGTACTATTTACTGGATTTTTTTGAAAGGTTTTAACAATTGAATTTCAAACTAATATTGGTATTGCAAAGACAATATCTGCCAAACCAGTGCTCAAAAAGACATGAAAATTTTCAAGAGCAATAGTAATAACATGTTTAACCATACTAGAAATGTTAATACAATTCATACACAAGGTATCAAAGTACAAGAGAAGTAACAACAAAAGGACAATGAAATGTTGCTCTTACTAACTAGTACTGTAGTTATAGAACACCTTCACACCAAAATATAGAAATGTATGCGTAAGGCACCTCCTACAAGCCATCTGTTCACATTAGTACACTTGTTAGTGATATAACAATAAGTCATGAACGAATAAGTATTGAATCTAGTAACAGTGGCATCAATACCTCTAAGAAATCACATGAAACTCATGTGGCAAATGTCCTTTCCGATCCCTCATTTTCTGGAATTGTATCATGATTTGGTCATCAGGAATGCTTCTAAATATCTCTTTCTCGCAGTAGCACACCATCAAATCATTTAGCCAATCATCTGATAGTTTGTTGCGCAAATCTGTCTTGATTATCTTCATTGCTGAAAATATTCTCTCAACGGATGAAGTGGCCACAGGAAGAATAAGTGTCAACTCAATGAGGCGATATACCAACTGGAAAGATGTGTGTTTCATTGTTTCAACCATCAACCGAGCAAGTGTGGACACATCCCGACATCCATTAAACTCCTCACTTCTCCTAATGTTCATAAGAAATCTTGGGAGGTCTACTCCTAGCATTAACCGATCAGCTTCTGTGAAGTCCTCATCATAAATTTCAGCAAGCCGAATAAGTTTGTCAACGTTAAACTTTGAGAAGTTGTTTGCTGGATTAAGACAAGACATACAATCCAATAACTCGGTGGAAACTTCATTGAATCGGTGATTCATCTCAGTGATAGTTGCATCAATGGCAACATTGAATATGCTAACCTTGTAATAATGAAGTCGAGTCACCTTATTCTTAGTGCGAACAGATTGACCCATAGCTCCAACAAGATCATCCATGTTTGGCACATCAATACCATGTGTTTCACAAAAGTTCTTGGCTTGGCAGAATAAAGACTCCCACCCATTGTCCCTCATGCTCTGCAAGCTTTCTTTCACATCCAAGATCAAACGCATGGCTTCAACAATGTTTTGATTCTTTCTTTGCAAAGCTTGGGATAGATGATTTGTGTTGCTCAACAAGTTTATTAAGAACAACATGATGAACACAAATTCAAAGCATTCCATGTTTTTAAGCAAACCTCTAGCTCCACCTTGGCATGTGTGTTCTCGGGCATCAACCACAACAATTCCTAGCACCTCCACCACAGCATTCCACATTGTAAATATACGAAGCGAAGTTTTGAGATGTGAGCCCCAACGAGTATCTCCTGGCCTTGTTATGTTAGATTCTTGATGCAGCCCGGTTCCGGCTGTGATCTTTCCATTCTCCATCAAATCTAACAACTCATCTTGATGTTTGGAAAGTAATGCATCCTTCCTTTTGCAAGATGAACACACTTGAGTAACTATCAACGGAATATAGTTGAAGAAATCAGCAATAGCAGGACTACATTGAGCCACATTGACAACCACCAACTGTAACTGGTGAGCAAAGCAATGAACATAAAATGCATACGGAGCTTCATCTCTAACCAGTTTTTGCAAACCGTTGAATTCCCCTCTCATATTGGAAGCACCATCATAACCCTGACCACGTAGCCTAGAAGTTGACAAACCATGATATTCCAACACATCAACCAAAGCTTTTTTAATTCCAGCAGATGTACAATCTGTGATGTGCTTAATTGCAAGAAATCTCTCTTGAAGCACTCCATGATCATCTAGAAATCTACATGCATCAGGAAATCAGATTAGTAAACATTAGTAGAACAATTTAAAAAAACACTAGAATATGGCATGTGTTACCTGACAATCACCGCCATTTGCTCCTTTATTGAGCAATCTCTAGCTTCATCAATAAGTATTGAGAAATTCTTATCTCCAATGTCATTCTTAATAACTTTGGTTACCTCCATTGCACAAGCTGTAGCAAGGTCCTTCTGGATGTCGGAACAAATCATTTGTGCGTTTCCTGGCCCCTTATCAAATGCCTCCTTCACATCTTCTTTCTTGTCCTTATACCAGTCCAATAACTCTCTGAAATTGCCCTTGTTGATGGAAGTGGAGGATTCGTCATGCCCACGAAAAGCTTCACCTTGTGCTATGAGATACCTTGCACAATCCAATGATGCAGTTAGGCGGATTTTATAAGATATCTCAGACTCCTTGCTGTACACACGGAATTGGGTAGCCACACTTGCTCTCTGATTGTTGAAATCATCACAATCTCCCTTAGCAATGTTGTGGTAACTAGATGGACCACCAACATGCTTCCTGAAATTACTTAGGGCTGTTTTCCAACGAGTGTAACCATCTTTTGTGAAAACATCATTTCCAAATCTAATGGCTTGTGATGGTTTCTTGAAAAGAAAGCAATGGAAGCAAAAAGCGGCCTCCTTTTCCACACTATATTCCAACCAATCATACGTATCAAACCACGCAGGTTGAAAGGATCTCCAAATTCTACCATCCTTTGTCTTTTCAAAATTATGCCCAATAGCTTTGTTTCTCCCTTTCAACAAATAAGCTCGTCTCACATCACTTCTAATTTCAGGAGCATAATCTTCTATTGGTATTCGAAGTCCTGGATCTGAAATAATTTGACTTGGATGAAATTCTGGTATAGGTTGCCTTGGTTGGTTTGTACTCTCATCAATTGTGGTATGATTCATCTCAACATTTGGGGATTCATTTGTGCGTTCAGGAGGAGGGATTGTGCCCACAACAATTAAGGGGAGGGGATTTGCAGTCACATTAGTTGGTTCAAGTTCAGGTTCGACATCGGTAGGGGGAGGAGCAGGCCTTTGGGGAGGGGTAATTGAACTGCTTGCATAAAAACTATGCATACTCATAGTTTTTCTCTTCATTTTTAAATCTGCAAATAAATTGTAATTGACCTAAATCAACTAATAGCGCATGAACTAGCAAACAAACTGTAATTGATATGAGCCAAATTAAAGAAAGGAATGGAATTATGGAACTTGGAAGCAAACTGGGAATTATACCTTAGCCAGTATTGGATGCGCTCAGCTTGGAACGGGGCGTGGCAGTGTGCGGCTATGCGAGCCGAATGCTCGCTCTGGCCAGCTGGCGGCTCCACTTCTCTGGCCAACGACGAGTTGGTGGCTGCACTCAGGGTCAGGCCGTCAGGGGCCTTCGATGCCGCGCGAGTCCTGCAGCCTGTCGTCGACGCGCGCACTTTGTGGACCGCCTGGACGAGGTGGCCGTGCCGCCGTCGAGCGCCTGTACGAGGTCGAGTCGGGGGACCGGGGGAGGGGGGGCGGAGGGGCCTGCTGCCTAGGGTTAGGATTGGGGGCGGCGCTTCTCTGCTCTCTGCTGGCTCGAACGAGAACGAGAAACACGTCTGGCTGGGAGCTGGGAGTTGATGGGCTGGACGCTGGGACTAGTTGGTCCGGGCCAAAACGAAGCATACTAGTAGTAAAAAAAAATCGCTTTCTATCGAGGGCAGGCTTCAGCCTGTTGAAGCCTGCCCATTGGACTCGCCACTGGTGGAACCCGTAATCGTCCATTCTGTCTTCTTTATGGGTGAAAACACTTTATTAACTCAAAATGTTTTAATTAAGTGATACAAATAATGTTTGGTGTCTCAGATAGCCACGCACATGCCGACCAAAAGCTAAGGTAGTCACAGCTTTAGCTATGTTATTATGAGCTTCAATATTCAACTGGCGCGTCTCATGGATAATCTTCAACATATAGTTTTACATCTTCCTTTCACCTCGTGGATGATGGCTTTTGACATTCCCCGGTATTCTCCATGTAAGTTCATCTGTTATTGTACGTCGGATGTGCTGTGATTTTCTCTTTCTTGAGGAAGGCGGGGAGGAGATGAGATGAGGGCGTATGCGAGGGGCCGAAATCCCTGGTTTGACCCTTTTGTCAAACTTATGCATGATCTGACCCATGTTCGTAAAAGAATTGCGAACCTGACCCTTTTCCTATCATCCCTAAGGGTCTTCATTTGTACGGGTTTGGTGACCGTCCACAAGGACCCTTTTGTGGAATCATGGCACCTTGCGTTGTGCGAGGGTGTGAGGAGAATACAATGTCCATGGTGGCATTTTGAGAAGTATTGTGTCTTCATACCACTCTAACGGAGACTAGCATCCATAAGGGTGTGAAGTTCGGGATACATCGTCGTCTCCACATGTCTCGGTTATCTCTTTTCCGATCCCTTTACTTTTGTGATAGTCATAGTGATTCATGTTATATATCTTACTATCACATAGTTATTTATCTTGCTTAGCATAAGTTGTTGGTGCACATGGCTGAGCCTAATATATTTAGGTTTTGTGTTTGACAAACTAAACGCTAGTTTTATTTCGCATTTGTTCAGACCTAAACCGTAATCTTATATCTATAATCTATAATCTATAATACCTAAATAGTTGATCCCCACTATCTTATTTCTCTTGACATGCAAGCTATCCGCATCACTAATGAACATGCAGCCACTCACCTCACTCCACCTCATTAGTCTAGCCACATCATCTTATTTTTGTGATGATTTAATTTCTCTTGAGGCGTTGACCTCTCCGTACCTTAAAACCCGACCCACAGAAGGGGAAGCGGAAGCAAACCGTCCTCCCAATCAAAGCCTTCTTTATCGGACGCCCCGTTTCCTATTCCAATTTCCCCATCTCTCTCCCCCTCTCTCCGAACAATATGAACCCCACGATGCGCCTCCTCTAGAGTTTGAAGCCACAGGCGAGGGTAGAACTGGCGGCTACTCGGCAATAGCGGGGCATGGGTAGATTGCAGGACAATCGATCTCGAGGATGGGTGGAACTTCATGCACATGGCGTCAACAATCTCATCAACATCCTCAAGGTCAAGCTAGAGCCGTAGTTCAGCTCCCATGACTCATGATGTTCTACCCGTAAGTCGCCTCTGTCCTCGCCTCCCTCCGGCCATGCCTAGGTTACGAGCGATCCAATTCTGATCTAGAGTTTCCGCCCCTGTTTGTCTCCTTTTGTTGTGCAGCATGATATACAATGTGCTCGTGGAGGGGAAATGTCCGCTAGAGGATTGTACCTATGAAGCAGCAAGAGTTTAGCAAGAGTTTATCAATGGACGCGTGTTTTTGGGCATGTGGAAAACCTATGCTAGCCACGGCATGCTAAAAATGATACAGTGGCGATGTAAACTATTTTAGCGCTCCGCCAATGTTGGAGATGCTCTTAATCGCGTTAGCTACTTTTGAGACAAATGACATTGTTTTTCTCTTTGGAGGAAACGTAAAACGCTTTATTAACTCAAAATGTTTTTAGTTGGATCTTGGATCTTGGATGCAATGGGTGGCACACCATCCATCTGCGTCAGCTCTGCCAGGCAAGTTTCCATCTAGGCACCGTGCCCCGGTCACCAACGCGGCCAGACCAGCAACCGTGATGCATCACTCCGGGGACGATTTCAAGGGGGGATGAGGGGGGGGGGGGGGCGAGACCCCCCTATCGATCACGTTGGCCCTTGATAGCGATTAGGTATAGCAGCTTTTTTTGCGTACGCAGACACTTTGTGGCCTGTCTCGCCCCCGCCGTAACCGCCATGGCTCTGGTCACGCGAGCAGGAGAGAAATTTGGAACCGGAACAACAGCATGAGTAGGCTGATGAATTACATGAAAAAGGAGCCGAGACGGGCAGACCTGGTCCAAGTTTTAGAATTATTCCCTACGAGGCCATTCTTTTTTTTGTAATTCAGACGCTTTATTGATTACTCAGACATAATACATTCGTGGGTAATACAATGACGGAGAAAGTTTGGAACAAAGTTAATCCAAAGACATCTCCGACCAACCTCACTAGCTTGTTGAACACAGAGATGGGCTGCCATATTGGCTTCCTGTCCAACATGCGATAACGTATAACTAGTGAAATCCCCGCTTAGCTCCTTCACCTCTTGCATAGAACATGCAACGTCAGCCCTTTCAGAGGCTTGCGACTTCCATAGCTGAACCACATCCAGAGCATCGCTTTCAATCTCAACTCGCTGCCAACCCAAATCACTTGCTAGTATGATGGCATCACGGATAAGCGTACGCCTCCATGAGTCTGGCAGATGCAGCAAACTCATACCATCTGGATTGTGCTCGTATAAGGTTTCCTGATGCATTGCACACAACGTATCTGGTCCCTCCTTGACCTGTAGCTTCCACAAACTGGGCATCAACATTTATTTTTAGAACATGTCCCATCTGGAGGCTTCCAGCGCACTTTCACCTGAATGATGGTCTTTTGCTGCTCCTTACCAACCTGAGAAAGGTCCATTGCAATGTCAATTGCCCACAGGGCAGATTTTGCCATAGAACGTTTCTGTTCTCATCTCCAGCCGTTGCCCCCCCCCCCCGGGGGCGCCCCTGGGGGTGAGCCGGCGCAAAAAATCGGCCTGGGGCCGAGTTGGTCCGCGTTCAATTTTTTTAAAAAATATAGCAAAGTTCAAAGTTCGGCGAAGTTCGGCATATATCTTCCCCTTATAATTAATAGAGTTAAATGTACTGGAGGTCCTAAAAGTTTCATCAAGGTGTTACTTTAGTCCTAATTCTTTCAAAATGCATCTTTAAATCCTAATTCTTTAGTAAGTGGTTCATTTGAGGTCCTTTTTTCATGAGTGCTCATTGACCTGCCCGCGTGGCACGTTGACCCATGCCACGTTGACAGAGGGCCCAACTGGCTGGCGAGGAAAATACACTGGTGATCCTAAAAGTTTCTGAGCAGTGTCACTTTAGTCTTATTTTTTTTTCAAAACGCACGTTTACATCCTAATTCTATAGTAAGTAGTTCATGCGAGGTCCTTTTTCGCACGATCATTCTATAGCTTGTGGAGGAGGCAACGCTGCCGACGCTGCTGCAATGCTCCTCTTCGTCACTCGCTTCCTTGCCGAGGAGCTTGCTGCCCCAGCCATGGCGACGGTGTGGGCATGAGAGAGAGAGAGAGAGGGGTGAGAAATGTCAAGAGGGGGAGGGTACAAGGGGCTTTCTCTAAAAAAAGAACAACCACAACGGCCTCTAAGTTGACATGGCATGGGTCAATGCGTCACGCAAGCATGTCAGAGAAAGATCATGCAAAAAAGGACCTCGCGTGAACCACTTACTATAGAATTAGGATCTAAACATGCATTTTGAAAGAAGTAGGACTAAAGTGACACTGCCTAGAAACTTTTAGGACCTCCAGTATAGTTTTCTCGCCTGGCGGTTGGGCCCTCTGTCGACGTGGCGTGGGTCAACGCGCTAGACATGTAGGGCAATGAGCGCTCATGGAAAAAGGACCTCGTATGAACCACTTACTAAAGAATGAGGACCTAAAGATGCATTTTGAAAGAATTAGGACTGAAGTGACACCCCGATGAAACTTTTAGAACTGCCAGTGCATTTAACTCTAATTAGTAATAAACCAGCTATTGCCTCTGGTTGTACGTCGTCGCCAATTTTGCAGAAAAGTCCTTGTGGTTTTCGGTATTAAACCCGCGGTCCTTTTTAAAGTGAGAAAATGTTTCGAGCCCAGATCCGGCCCGCCCAGGCCCGAGTGCCGCGGCCGCCACCACCACCGCCCGACCCCGAGCTCCTTCTCCCGTGCGGTTCCTCCCCGGCCTCCCTGCCGCCACCCAACCTCCACCAGCCGCGCCTCCCACGACATCCCGCCGGCAGCCCAGAAACGCCGCGCCGCCTGCCGCCCCTACCTAGCAGCACGACCCCGACTACTTCCACCACCCGTGTTGTTGCGCTCCTCCCGCGTATGGCCACCAGCGTCAGATCCAGCCACCGCAGAGCCCTGCGTCGCCAACCACCGCCTACAGCGCTGGATCCGGTCGTCCCCGACCATCTACCACCTTCTTCTACCTTGAGCCGTAGGAGAGATCCCCCCTCTCTTTGTAGTTCGGCGCTGGAAGCCAGGCTCATGGACCACGCCGCCGTGACCGGATGGGCCGTTCTCCTCCTCCCTTCTTCCTCACATGCGAGCATGCGCAGCTCACATGTCGCTCACTTCTCTGTTGAGGAGGTGAGCAGGTGCTCCACCGCCTTCCTCCGGCTGTCACCTCCACGACACCCACCCACACGGTGGACCGCAGTGAATACTCCAAGTGCAGTGCATCAGCCACGCTACTTAGGCATCACGGGAGTTGCAGTTCGGTGCCCAGTCCCATAAGGAGCAGTGGCAAAAGTTTGATTTGCGCAATTTAAGGTTCAGTTTTCAGTTCAGCTCCCCGTTTCACGGGACATGTGTAGTTCATTACTGCGTGCTAGCAGATTCAGTGTTGTTGTGTGTGTGCGGTGCAGTTCATCGGTGGGGCAGTCTGGCTGGCGGCCATGTGTTGTTCTTGCTCCTACCTTGGATCCAATTCTCCATGACATCCAGGTCTGCGACTGTGGTTTGGGCAGCACATGCAGCTGACAGCGCGGTGTTGGTTCAGCTCGTTGGCATGCGGCTCTGTACCGCGGGCGTGCAGCTCACCAGTGTCAGGCTTGCAGTTCCTTGGCGTTGGCAACCAATAGTTGTTGGCGTGCCTCTCTAGGCTCCTACCATAGACCTGGATATGTGGATAGATTTCATTTATTCAATGGTTCATTGATGCACGAGTAAACTAGCAAAGCGGCATCCTGCTTATGTAGCTTTCCGTCCATTGACTAGCCGGCTATCCATGCAACTGGTAATGACTGTGCAACAGCCAAACTTAAATAAAAATCATACATCCGGCCTCTAATCCCTTGCAATTGATTATATATTTTAACAAACACGAGATGACGAAACATCATTTAATTTTAAGAGAATCAATAAATTATAGAAACTGAAGTGGCATATATATGACAGTCTGATCTGTAGGCCTTTTATGTTTTTTTCCAAAAGCAGAGAAGGCAAAAGAATCTCATCTCCAAAGTGTTCAGTGCAGAGAAGATGAACCATGCAAAAACTCAGGGTGGACCATGGTGGCTTCACTGCTGGCGGAACGGCAGAGGGCTTGGCTGCTACCAGGGTGATTCAAAGGGAGTATATAGGTAGAGTTTTTGCGGCCTCTTGCATGAACATGATTAATGGTAGCTTATATTCCATGACATGATTTTACAGCTGTAATGATATGTTTCATGCGAGAGGACATAAATTTGCATCATATTTTTCTGTCCAGTTAGTTCCAAATTACAATGTTGAGTGGTCCAGTGAGTAGTGCTTCTATAAGCAAGTGAATGATAGAATGATGCACGATTCTGCAGGTTAGACGAGCCGCTGACAAAGACAGGCCTCTATTCTGAATTTTTACTTGCAAAGATGGACCATCAGCTACATAATATGTTGGCTAAACTCTCACAGGTCGCTAACAATTTTTATTTATTGTCATCTTGGTAATTGGCATTGGTGGTATTGTCTTTTGGTTCAACAGAATGTTGTTCAAGTGAAAATGCAGAGGAACATGTTGAACAAAAGATGTGGTATAAAAGGGAAAGGACAGCCTAAACAGTACAATGATGCAAGTTCAGATTTCATATGCTGTCTTCCCTGCCTCATGAATATGCTAGCATGGTTGTCTTGTAGATTATGCACATGTCTTTGTTTTCCATATACTGTCGACGCATTGTGTAGTATGTACTAATTCTAGGGAGACTGATCTCATACTGTTCACTCTTCAGAATTAGTATTTATAAGTTTTTGTGTGGTTTTAGTACCTCAGTTAAGAAATAAACATTAGCCTTCTCTAAAGAGGTTTGCTGCCTTGCTTTTTATAATTCTATTAATTTATATTAATCTCCTTGCATAGAACTTCTGTTGCATTACTCCCCCATTGCTGTTAGTGGCCCTGTCACAAGAGATTGTTGTAAATCCTCAATATGTGTTTGATGTAAAACCATGTCCAATCTACTACATGGTGTCTCAGTCTCAAGTTCATAATTTCTGTATCATTTGAATTGTATACAACAAGATACAAAAGCAGTAGGTCTCCAGCTGGCACAAAAATGCAGACTTGATTTGTTTCAGTTCCTTAATACATCTACTACAACCTACAAGAGACCCTATCTAAGAAAACAAAATCAAGGACCAATGTACTTCTGACATTATTTCTCATTAATATCAAATTAGAATAACATTGATGGAACATATTCTTTTTCTCTCCTTGCTTGAGTTAATGGAGTACAGTATTGCATTTTGCTGAGATGTTCTGCTCAATGCAGGTTTGGAGCCGACCAAGGAAGTCACAGTTTAAGAGCTCGAGGAGGAGGGGCGTGTGGAGGTTCCCGCCGCCAGTGGCTGCACTGCTGGTCTTCGTCGCCTGCTCCTGTCAGATCCAGCATGACCTATCCTATCGGTTCTCCATCGCTTCACTCTGCTTCATGTGCATATGTGCAGAGAAGATGACGACCCCGCCCCTGTTCTTCGCCAGCCACACTCTCCCTTATGCGGTAATAAATCTCAAGAAATGCCCTTTTCGTTTACATGAACATCAAACCTACTTTTTTGTTTGATGTTGGTGCATGTCCTGCCTGATATGTGTGTTTGGCTGCTGCTGTGCGATTGCTGGCTGTGTTGCTACTTGTGGCAATAGTTATTTTGTTTAAGTATGTGGGACGACAATGCTTCTGTCTTTTGGTGGAATCATTTTCCTTTTAATTTAATTACCTGAGAAAAAATTCTATATTTTCTTACTTCCCTTTCTCTGTTGTTTTCATGGCTAACTATTTGAAGTTATCTGTTCACTTAAGCAGTTCTTACCTGCGGGCAAGTTTTTGTATGTTCATCTAATAATGGAAAAGATTCAGACCTTCAATTTTGTAGGAACGATTTTATTGCTCGAGTAAGATATGTGTTTACCAAAGAACATGAGAAGGGCAAGTTTTTATACATTGGAACTTTCATTACCCCCAGTATTTTAGTCCTTTTCCTTGCATCTTGCTCCCAGGAATCCTTGAGTGTATAGGTTCTCTCCATTGAAACCGTTTAGGTAGAATTACTTATGGTGGTATAGTTGTTTTACCAGTATTATAATTCAGTTGTGCAAAATTTAATTGCGGCTGTAAGGATTCAGGTTTGTCTCATGGTAAACCTTATCAGTTAGACCTGGTAAAAGTTGAATACTGCATCCATTTATATTATATTCTGCTGAATAATATATCAAATTATTCGTCTCTTTTACGACGGTTTGCTAGCTTATTTTGCATAGCATTTCTAACAGCATCAAGTGTGTTCTTTGATGAATCCTAAACAGATATAGACGTACATCTTTGATTAGGCCGCCTAATCAGTTTACTTTATCTAATAGATTGAAAGTTTTTTGGTTTCTATTTATGGTGAAACAAATGGGTTCCTCACAATTTAGTTGATGGTAAAGAGTTAGTGAAGCCGACATTCCAAATTACTTTACTAGATTAATCGTATTGCACTTACCTTTCATAGAATATGAATATTTACTTTGTTTTTCATATCACATCTTTAAGATATTTAGTTGAATCTGCTTCTATTGGCACCCAAAAGTTTATCAAACTATTTTACTTTTCCTTTATGCAGCATTGATTTACAAAAAATACTCAACCTTATTTCTGACGTTTACAAAATTATATTAAAAAATATTGCATAGTGGCACTGGAGCAGGTTATATTTCATTTTTTGCCCGGTGCAACGCACGGGCATTTGTACTAGTTACATTAAAAAAGCGGATTTTTATTACATAATATATATAATTAAAAAAAGAACTAGCTAAAAGCGGAGTAGTTGCCGCCGTCGTCGTCGTCGTCCGGCTTCTCCTCCTTGACGCGGCCGTCCCTGGTGGACCCCTCACCGGCGTCGCCTATGCGGGCTGGTGGCGGCGGCGCGTCGTCGTCGTCGCTGTCCTCAATGACGACGATTTCTCCTATGTCGCGGCCCTGCGGTGCTGCGCGAATCGTTCGGGGAAGAAGACGCGCGGTGTCGCTGACGCGGCGGGCCTGCGGCTCTTTCGCGCCAAAACCGCTCGCCCCGGCGTCCCCGAGCGTCCCTCAGTGCGCCGGGTTCGGCCTGGGTCCGCCGGTGCTAAATTCGGCCCAGGCCGGCGAAAATCAGGTTTCTGAGGGCGCGACTGGGCCGATTTTTCTGCGCCGGCGCGAAAAAAACGTTTGGGGAGGCCTTTCTGGGGGCGCGGCTGGAGATGCTCTTACATTGTGTTTGGACCAAACAGACCACGCGCTACATAAGATCATACATGTTGTGTGACGATCGACCTTACTTCCTTGACCCTGGAATCATATCAAGTGGCCATGAATCCGGATGGAGGTTGGGCACTTTAATTCCTGCTCGCGCCTTCATTTGTTCCCAAAACATGTGAGCCCATGGGCAGGTAAACATTCGAGGCCAAAAATTCAGATAGTGAATTGGTCGAAAATACTCACAACTGGAGCTTGATTAGTGGTGGAGACAGGCGGGCCCAACAGGGGCCTGCCCCCCCCCCCCCCCCCCCCCTAACATCTGGAGCTTGATCACGATAAACTCAAGAGCGATCATGTAACATCTCAAATTTTCAATTTAAAATGTTATACACTAGATCATCATGTATATCATATTTTTCTTGCATTTTGGTTGATCCTAGAAATTTCACGCAACTCAAGGACCCTCGGAGAGAGCTGGAGATTTCGTTATTTTCATATTCGAGTTTTCTCAAATTTTGAAAAGAGGATCATTTGATTTATTTATTTTATCTTCAATTATTTTCCGGTGTTAAAGTATATGAGAGAGGGAATAATATGACTTTCCCAAAATTGAGGAAAAATGAAGATTTAATAAATAGATCAAAGTTTGTTTGCCGGAGTTTATTCGCATTTTATTTGGATAGAGAAAAATGCGCGTTTTCGAAAATTGCATTTTAGGTCCGGAGAAAAGTTCATTTTGTTCGACTCATTTTTAGGAGTCGGAGAAAATTTACTTTAGATTTTTTCGGAGTTTGTTTAGTTCTCTTTTTGTTTTTCTGCGCGCGAAATCAGTTAAAAAAACAAAAACAAAAAAAAAACTGGACCAAGGCCGGCCAGGCCAAGGCCCAGTCGGGCCAAAGGCCACCGCCCCAGGGAGCCGCGCGCGCCTAGCGCTGGCGCAGGAGGCCGCCGCCTCGCCTCTTGCTCTAAACCGAATCCTAGTAGGATTCTTAGCCCCTCCCCTTTCCTTATTTCGTTTCTTTTCCTAGTTGATCTCTCCTATTTCTTGTCCCTTACCCTAAGTTTTGTCTCCCCTCACCCATATAAATACCCAAGTACCTCCCCTTTAAATCATCAAACCCAAAGCCTAGAGCTACACCACACCCCGCGCCGCGCCGCCCTAAGCCGCCGCCCGCGCGCTGCGTCACCGCCGCCGCCGCACCTTGCCCACGCCGCCGCCCTACGCCGCCGCCGCCGGAGCCCCTCACCGGAGACCTCGCCGAGGTTGCCCCGCGTCTCTTTTTCTCGGATCGTTTTCTTCTAATCGTTCCGATTCTTTTCTTCTCTAAACCGTTCTGGTTTTCTAGATCGGTTTTTCGTTCGGTTTTCTTCTCCGAAACCCTAGATCGGATTCGTTTTCTTCTCCGATTTAGTTGCTTTTGGACTGTTCGCCGGACCGTTCGTCCTAACGAACGTGATCACCGGATTCTTCTAGGTTAACGACGTCCATTCGTTTAACCGTTCTTTTTTTTCTTTTCGTCGGATTTATTCCGCGATCGCGATCTCAGATCCGATCTTCTTTCTAGTCTTTCTTTTCGCTCGTTTATCGGAATCAGGTGATTCAAGCGCCTGGAGTTTCGTCTCGAAACCGCCGTTCCGTCTAATCAACTTGAACAAGCTTTTGCTACAGTAAAATTTTGACCTAGATTCAACTTGCTAGAACCGAGTTGTTTTCTTCTGCCGCTTGTTTTTCCATCGTTTGTTCGGTTCGTTCTTTCTTTGCAACCGGAGTTCTTAAGTTGAACTATCTGGTTCGATCTCTTGTTCGAGTTTTACCTGTGCATTAGATGAGTACTTATTGTATGCTTGTTGTTTGTCTGCGATAGATTACCCGGATTGCGCCGCTTGTTACTTCGAAACCCTAGGACTCGCGGATCATCAGCAAGGCAAGTAACACTTTGATCATACCTTTTCTACAACCCATGTTTTATTGCATTAGATCAATCCTCACACATTGCATGATTAGGATCTAATTAAATTGTGGGATGGGAAGTAGATGAGGTAGTACCTATTACCTGTATTATTATGAAACCTTTGGGAGTTACTTCTACGTTTGCTTATTATGCCATGCTATGCTAGTAGACGTGGATTGGGTGAGTGATATCCATGACAGATGTGAGATTGATAATTTTAATGGTTTATCTAAGGTGGCAACCTAACACACATCTGGGTGGATTGAGGCACCTGATGTCTATCAGGACTTGCCTGTTTTTTTTTTGGACCGCCACCCAGGCTCAAAGGGATCATAAGATCTTTCATGCTAGAAACTTCCGTGTGCAGCCACATGCTACTATGGGCTCTGGCATAGTTGACTAAGTTGTGCGAACTCTTACGGGGTGGACTAGCAGATGTAGGGGAAGTAGGTGTACCGGTCTACCCCACATGTAAGGTGCTAGCGCTTCTGAAAGGCTATGTCTCGGTCATCCGTTTCTCAAACACCATGTAGTGCGAGAAAACAAATGGAGGCGATCGAGTCATGTGGGGAAAAGTGCGCAAACCTCTGCAGAGTGTACAAACTAATCATGATTAGCCGTGTCCCCGGTTATGGACAACTTGAGTATCTAGTACTTGAATATCATGTGAATCTCAACATGTTACTTCTAATTAATGTTGTTGGGTTTTAATTGTACTTTTAATTGGGATTGAGAATACTGTCAACCATTCTCAATGTTTCACAACCACCATGATAGTTAAATAAACTTATTCCTTTGCAGTAGGGAAAAACTGGCTTTACGCAAAACTGTAACCATAGAGCTTTCCACCAGCCATATATGCATATAGTATAGCTGTTTCATTCCATTACTCTCTATGTGTTCAGCATATTCCATGTGCTGACCCGTTTTCGGGCTGCAACTTCTCATGTTGCAGACTTTTCAGACGACGATTGAGGTGTTTTAGGTCGTGGTTCTATACTCAATGATGCCGTTGGAGTTGATGGACCCATTTATCTTTCGAGTCTTCCGCTGTTATCGATATTAGATGGCCTTCAGCCATATTTATTGTAATAAGTTCTTTTTGAGCCATCGATGTAATAAGTGTGTGATTGCAACTCTGCTATAAAACCTCGATGTACTGTGTGGTGTCAGCATTACTGATCCAGGGATGACACCGTAGCACAGTAGACGTGATCCATTCAGGTCAGGTCGCTACAGATCATGCAACTGTCATGCTGACCTAGCTGGATGAGTCGAAACCACTAATTTATAGCAACAACTTACTGACGGTGTGATGAGCACATACAGATCCATCCATGCAATAGGATCAAAGCAATCACAAATGGCCATTCTCAGGTAGCCTATTATGTCTTCTCTGCAGCCCCTCAGAGCAAGATGGGCAACATTAGTTCTCATTATCACAGCCAAATCGAAAGCAGGATAGCAATACCAGAAGGCGAGTTTAGTCATGACCAGTGAGGATTACATGGACAGAATATTCATTAGGGATAAATTACCCGAGGATAAAATGGCCTACAGACTGATAGCAAATGAAGCTGAAAGACAATCTTGTCCTGCACATAAAGCACAAAACAATCTTGTCCCCAACACTCAAGAAGGTTGTCAAGCTTCTTATCTTGCACGGTATAGTAGGAAATGATTGGTAAATAAAATAAAAACGGCACAACAAAAATATATATTTGATGAGGTTTTTAGTAATAGAGAATAGGGGTATAGGTTTACTAGTGGCATCTCTCATCAAAATAGCAGTGTAGTGTGGTTAACGAATAACAGTTGGCAGTGATTGAATTATAATATTTATATTTATGACTATGATCATTAATGGTATAATCTCATATAGGCGTTATGTACACCGTTATCCAACTGCATCTACAACTAATAATCCACCCAAACCGCTATCCAGCATGCATCTCAATTCTCGAAGTATTAAGTTCATGATAGATAGAGCATTGCAATAAGCAAGATGACATAATATATATAGTCAGTAAAATGTCAAGAAATATGACAAGAAACCAACATTTTATCCTTATTAGTATCATCAAAGTACGTTTCTTGTCCCTTTCTGTCACTAGGATATAGATCACCGTAAAAATTAGAACCCACTATAATGCACCACTCTCTCTGAAGAAATACCCATCAACTTGGCTATAGAAGACAAATAGAACAAAGAGCATACAAAGCTATTCAATTATACAACAGGTGGAAGAAATACATGTATTCATTAATTCACCAGATAAATAAGATTCCAAATCAGGGAGGGATGGTTACCAAGTCAAGCAACAACAAAATCAAACACTTGCATCTATGGGGGAAAACACCACCACCAACACAATCTAACTAAGCTGATGAGCCAACAGCTACACCCTTGACGACCATGCCCCATCTCTACTTTGGTAAGGAAAATCATCTTCTTGAGTCTGAATTCTTCGACACAACACTCCTACAGAGGAGTAGACAACAATTGTGCACATGACTCAAACTAAAAGAATTCAAAAACCATTTCTGTCCTGCCCGTGTATCTTCATTACGAGCACCGGCTCCCGTATGACCTTGTCCTTCTATGGAAACTTGTTCGCCTTTATATAAGCCGCCGTGGGCAATGTAGTATGGTAGCTATTTTCGAGGGGTGTGATACCGTCAAGTGATCCTGCAAACGCAGGGCACAAAATCTCATGTAACTGTAGATCGTTGAAATAGGCTAATATTCGCATCCCTTACAAGTTTTTACTCGAGTACAGCAGGGTGCGGAAGTCAGAAGCCCCTAGATAAACGACGTGGTGATACAATCCAGTTGCGCATTTAAATGTTCCCTCTATGGGTGAATACCATTACTCATCGACAACTACCGACTCTGAGAGGTGATACGTCTCCAACGTATCTATAATTTTTGATTGCTCCATTCTATTATATTATCTGTTTTGGATGTTAGTGGACTTTATTTTACACTTTTATATCATTTTTGAGACTAACCTACTAACCGGAGGCCCAACCCAAATTGCTGTTTTTTTTGCCTATTTTAGAGTTTCGCCGAAAAGGAATATCAAACGGAGTCCAAATGAAATGAAACCTTCGGGAATGCGATTTTTTCAACAAACGTGATCCAGGAGACTTGGAGTGGGCGTCAAGAAACAATCGAGGAGGCCACGAGGCAGGGGAGCGCGCCTACCCCCCAGGCGCGCCCTCCACCCTCATGGGCCCCTCGTTGCTCCACCGACCTACTTCTTCCTCTAATATATATCCACGTACCCCTCAAACATTCAGGAGCACGACGAAAACCTAATTCCACCGCCGCAACCTTCTGTACCCGAGAGATCCCATCTTGGGGCCTTTTCCGGAGCTCCGCCGAAGGGACATTGATCACGGAGGGCCTCTACATCAACTCCATGGCCTCTCCGGTGATGTGCGAGTAGTTTACTTCAGACCTTCGGGTCCATAGTTATTAGCTAGATGGCTTCTTCTCTCTCTTTGGATCTCAATACAAAGTTCTCCTCGATCTTCTTGGAGATCTATTTGATGTAATCGTCTTTTTCGGTGTGTTTGTCGAGATCCGATGAATTGTGGGTTTATGATCAAGTTTATCTATGAACAATATTTGAATCTCCTCTGAATTCTTTTATGTATGATTGGTTGTCTTTGCAAGTCTCTTAGAATTATCAGTTTGGTTTGGCCTACTAGATTGATCTTTCTTGCAATGGGAGAAGTGCTTAGCTTTGGGTTCAATCTTGCGCTGTCCTTTCCCAGTGACAGCAAGGGCAGCAAGGCACGTATTGTATTGTTGCCATCGAGGATAAAAAGATGGGGTTTATATCATATTGCATGAGTTTATCCCTCTACATCATGTCATCTTACTTAAAGCATTACTCTGTTCTTATAAACTTAATACTCTAGATGCATGCTGGATAGCGGTCGATGTGTGGAGTAATAGTAGTAGATGCAGAATCGTTTCGGTCTACTTGTCACAGACCTGATGCCTATATACATGATCATACCTAGATATTCTCATAACTATGCTTAATTCTATCAATTGCTCGACAGTAATTCGTTTACCCACCGTAATACTTATGCTTTTGAGAGAAGTCACTAGTGAAACCTACGGTCCCCGGGTCTGTCTTCCATCATATTAATCTTCCAACACTTAGCTATTTCTATTGCCGTTTATTTTACTTTGCATCTTTATTTCTATTTATCATAAAAATACCAAAAATATTATCTTATCATATCTATCAGATCTCACTCTCGTAAGTGACCGTGAAGGGATTGACAACCCCTTTATCGCGTTGGTTGCGAGGTTCTTATTTGTTTGTGTAGCTGCGTGTGACTCGAGCGTGATCTCCTACTGGATTGATACCTTGGTTCTCAAAAGCTGAGGGAAATACTTACTCTACTTTACTGCATCACCCTTTCCTCTTCAAGGGAAAACCAACACAATGCTCAAGAGGTAGCAAGAAGGATTTCTGGCGCCGTTGCCGGGGAGATTCGCGCCAAGTCAAGTCAAGATTTGACTCCCGACAACGAGCCATTTCTGGCACCGTTGCTGGGTAGTCTACGCACAAGTCAAGACATACCATGTACGCATCACAAACTCTTATCCGTCACATTACATTATTTGCCATTTGCCTCTCGTTTTCCTCTCCCCCACTTCACCCTTGCCGTTTTATTCGACCTCTCTTTTTTGTTCGTCGCTTTCTTGCTTGCCTTGTCGTTATGGCTAGCTCTCTATCTTCTCCGTTGTCTCCCGAGAATGAAGTTATTAATTTTAAGCAAAGGGAGGGAGAAAATCTAAAAGACGCTTGGTATAGAAATTGCAATGCTCAAAATAGATCTACCAGGAAGCAATCTACTTCCGATCTTCTCCGCAATTTTTATGTAGGCGCTACTCCTTGGTACAGATATATTCTTGATACCATTACCGGAGGGAATTTCTTGGGTAGCCATACTTTTGATTCTTATAATGCTATGATAGATTTGTTTAGCTCACCACCTCTTTTGGTTAATGGAACTATGTTAACTTTGGAACATGTGATGCAAAGGCTTGAAATTATTGAGAATAAAGTTGCTACTGTAGAGTTGATTGAGAATTTGGATAAAAAGACCCACAACCAAATTGCCCAATATGGATCTAAGGTGGGAGTTACTCTGAAAAGTTTTAAGGAAAAAGAACCCATAGTTAATGAAATAATAGATCAAGATTCTACTAGAATTGATAAACTTGAGGGAATTATCACCAACTTGGGGTCCGCTTTTTCTTCCGTTAAAAATACTCCAAATCCTCCTACCAAAATTGCCAAGCTTGTTTATGTTCCTAAAAATAAGGGTGAATCCTCTAGTAAGGAAACTGCGGATTTAAAATCAATAAGTGTTCATCCCAATCTTTTCGCTATCATTAAGGAACCGTTTGCTACAAATGATTTTCTTGATCATGTTCCTAGGAGTTTGATAATTAATAAAAATAAAGAAACTCCTAGGGGTTATAGGTGTCTTATTGAAGAATTGCCCACCAAAGATGTCAATACCTAGATCAATCCTTGCTTTTATGCCTAGCTAGGGGCGTTAAACGATAGCGCTTGTTAGGAGGCAACCCAATTTTATTTTTATTCCTTGCTTTTTGATCCTGTTTAGTAATAAATAATTTATCTAGCCTCTGTTTTGGTTGTGTTTTTTGTGTTTAATTAGTGTTTGTGCCAAGTAGAACCATTGGGAAGACTTGGGGGAAGTCTTTTTGATCTTGCTGTAAAAAACAGAAACTTTAGCGTTCACGAGAATTGCTGCCATTTTTATTTGGGAAGTGCTATTTAGTTAATTCTTTTTGAAGATGATTAATAGATAAATTACTCACGTCAAGAAATTTATTTTAGAATTTTTGGGGTTCCAGAAGTTTGCGTTAGCTACAGATTACTACAGACTATTCTGTTTTTGACAGATTCTGTTTTTCGTGTGTTGTTTGCTTATTTTGATGAATCTATGGCTAGTAAAAGAGTTTATAAACCATAGAGAAGTTGGAATAAAGTAGGTTTAACACCAATATAAAGCAAGAATGAGTTCATTACAGTACCTTGAAGTGGTGTTTTTTTTCTTTCGCTAACAGAGCTCACAAGATTTTCTATTTTGAGTTTTGTGTTGTGAAGTTTCAAGTTTTGGGTAAAGATTTGATGGATTATGGACCAAGGAGTGGAAAGAGCCTAAGCTTGGGGATGCCCATGGCACCCCAAAGTAAAATTCAAGGACACCAAAAGCCTAAACTTGGGAATGCCCCGGAAGGCATCCCCTCTTTCGTCTTCGTCTATCGGTAACTTTACTTGGAGCTATATTTTTATTCACCACATGATATGTGTTTTGCTTGGAGCATCTTGTATGATTTGAGTCTTTGCTTTTTAGTTTACCACAATCATCCTTGCTGTACACACCTTTTTAGAGAGACACCCATGATTCAGAATTTATTAGAATACTCTATATGTGCCTCACTTATATCTTTTGAGCTATATAGTTTTTGCTCAAGTGCTTCACTTATATCTTTTAGAGCACGGTGGTGGATTTATTTTATAGAAATAATTGATCTCTCATGCTTCACTTATATTATTTTGATAATCCTTTAGAACAACATGGAAATTTGCTTTTAGGAATAATGTAAAAACTTTCATAGAAAGTGCATTGAATACTATGAGAAGTTTGATACTTGATAATTGTTTTGAGATATGGAGATGGTGATATTAGAGTCATGCTAGTTGAATAGTTGTGAATTTGAGAAATACTTGTGTTGAAGTTTGTGATTCCCGTAGCATGCACCTATGGTGAACCGTTATGTGACGAAGTCGGAGCATGATTTATTTATTGATTGTCATCATTATGAGTGGCGGTCGGGGACGAGCGATGCTCTTTTCCTACCAATTGTCGTGGGTTTGTCACGGCAGATGTCCTCATGAAAGGACTTAGTCGTGGAGCCATCACAATGGGTTAGCTTTAAGGGGTTAAACCAGACAAGGGGACACGGGAGTTTATACTAGTTCGGCCCCTTCGATGAAGGTAAAAGCCTACGTCTAGTTGTGATTGGTATTGCTAGGGTTTCGAAGGCCAGGGAGCGAATCCACTTTGTCTGGCTCTCGAGTTGTTGTTGTCTGTCTCTAAACCGTGGCCGGGTCGTCCCTTTATATACATAGGTTGACGCCCGCCGGGCTACAGAGTCCCGAAGCCGGATCATAAACGTATCCGGTTCGGCCTCTCTCTTTCTATCTTACTATACAAGTTACATGACTAGGCCGGTTTACATTTACAGGCTGTAACCCGCCTTTGGGCCCTCCGTAAAGCGCTATCATCTTTACATCTTCATGGGCTTCTAATCTTCAAAGAGTCAACCCGGCTACATAAGGCCGGTTTACCTCCAGTAGTAATATCCCCAACATTAGGCCCAAGATTGGTTTGAACTTGTTCATGTCAATCTTCCACACTTAGAAAAAATCTTCTCTCTTATCTTCATTTTTGATCTTGTAAACCGCCATGATGTCATACTTCAAAATTACGATAAACCGCCCTGATGTCATCCATCCGTTGATGTCGGAGATTTCCTTCATTTAATATATATCCAGTCATCGAGGCGACACCTTTATTAACTCATCCATTTTTTGGGCTCCTCGATTCCCGTACTTGCCATTTTGTCACTTCGCCTTATAAATAGGACCGAGGGGTCATTTTCACCGTTTCCCCCCCGTGCCTTTTCGCGTCGTCTTCCTCGCGCCGCTCAGCCTCTGGAGCTCCGCCGCCACCATCGACCGTCACCTCTGCTCCAACCTTGGCCGCTGCATCACCCTGAACGCACCAGAATACTGCGGCGCCCTTCCGCTTCCTCACCAGCTCCGGTAAGTTCTCTGCTTTTTTTTCACCATAGATCTGTTCCAGGGTTTCGACATTCCTCGCAGTTCTTCCGAAGTTCATCAGTGCTGTTCTTCCCTGTTCTTCCTTTAATATATAGATGAACACTTCATGCTTGACGCATCTCTTGCCGTAGCTTACCTACCATGGTCATCACAAATCCTTATGCGCAAAGATCTGATCTAGTCTGTCAAAAATTGCTTCAGTTCTGCATCCCTTCAAGATCCAATTATTTTTGCTTTTCTGTCTTAGCTTTAGATCCGAAAGTTTTATACATCACTGTGAGATCTGTTTCTATGTTCCCGTGAAATCTGTTTCTCCTCGCACCAATATAAGCGGTTTAACTTTGTATAAGTAGTCTATGCCATTAGCCCTCTGATAAACCGGAAGAGCATTTTACCTTCATAATTATGCTCCGGTTTAACAGTGTCTGATCAATCCTATGCTAGCATTACTAGTCTCCGGGTTGTACTATTTATCATATCAGTATGTTTCTTACTCCCTTGTCTCTTGTGTATAATCATGCGTAATATATAAACCGGCCTTTCATTTTCAGTTTGTTCACTTTGCAATGGCCAAACAATTCACTGCCTGCAACTGGGCTCGTTCCCGGGTTACTGAGGCTCAATTGAATGAGATGGTTAGCATCGGCTCTTTGCCTAAGAAAACTGAGATCAAATGGCGAGTTCCAGGAACAGAGAATCCTCCAACACCAAGGCAAGGCGAGGTAGTAGTCTTTGTTGACCATATAGGCCGTGGTTTCAAACCGCCAGGGTCAAAATTTTATCGAGATGTGCTTGCCAGCTTCCAACTGCATCCACAAGATATTGGTCCCAACTCAGTCTCCAACTTATGCAACTTCCAAGTCTTCTGTGAAGTCTATTTACAAGAAGAACCAACTGCAGAACTGTTCCGGGATTTCTTTCACTTAAACCGGCGCACAGAGTTTGTAAATGGCCCGAACACAGAGCTTGGTGGTGTCTCGATTCAAAAGCGGAAAGAAGTGGAATTTCCTCATGCAAAACATCATAGCCACCCAAAGGAATGGAACCAAACATGGTTTTATTGCAGAGACACTTCGCCTGAGGATGAAAATCCCCTCCCCGACTTTCGTGATCATAGACTATCCAACACTCACCCAATGCCACAACGCCTGAGCTCTTCAGAAAGGGCAAAATACGCTCCTCAAATCGCCAAGCTCCGGTCCTTTATGGCAAACGGTTTAACAGGCGTGGATTTTGTGCGCTGTTGGATATCCTGGAGTATCTTGCCGCTAAGCCGGCGTCCCGGTTTAATGTGCGAATATACCGGTGAAGTTGACGATCCTCAACGCCACTGCAATATCCAATTATCTGAGGAAGAAGTTACTGAAGGTGTAAAGAAAATTCTGAATGAATCGGAACTGGTCTGTAGTCAAACCGGTCTGAGTCCCTTCTATGCCAAGAACAAACCGCCTGCTGTAAGTATTACACTTCCTCTTCATCTCTAATATCTTTAACTTATACAATCTGTAACCCTTCTTCTTTATATATATAGGGTGATGACCCCTTCTGGAAACGGAAATCCATAGATAAAGCGGCAAAGCCAACTGGAGACAAAGTGGTCAAGCCAACCCGCCCGAAGACCAAAGCCGTAAAATGGACGTCAAAGCGGAAAACGGCTGACCGGATTAATATGGAGCTTGATGATAATACTGATGACCCAGAAGTTGAGGTAGAACTTGACTCACTTGGCTCTCTTTTTATGCATCTTGTTAACAATGATCTTCCTCAGGAGGAGGCAGAAGCTAGTCAGGCTGATGACGTAGAGGTAATTACCCTTTGCTCCGGTTCAGACTCTATGCCAACACAAAAAACTCGCCAAGCAATCCGAAAAGTAAGCTTTTCTCATCCTCTTGCTCACTTGGATCCAACATTTATTTTGAAGACTCAACAGCATGAAGCTCGCCGGACAACCCGGCACAGTGGCCAACAGGTCACCTCTGCCGGTTTACCTGATACTCCGGTTCGGAAGCGGCGGTCTGAGGTCTCTCCTACTTCTAACCATTCTTACCCCAAGGCAGGTTATTTCAGACAGCCTCTTAATCTGTCTGATTCAAATTATCAGGTGACACCTCCTTCCTCTTCTGGTGAATCGACAGCAAGTCAACTCCCCCCTTTGAAAACTGTGGCCGGGTGAGTTATGAAAAACCTTTCCTTTTAATGCGCCCTACATCTTTTGAACAGGATGTTAATCCTTTTTTATTCTGTTTCCAGGGCCAAAGCCAGACCCAGCAAGAAAGCTCGGGTCACCAATCTGCTAGAAGACCCTGTCGCCGAAGAAGAAGAACCAAGAGGTGAACCGGAGCAGACTGGTGAACCGGAAGGCCTCCATCCTAAAACAACTTTTGATGATCCGCCCTTAACGGCCAACATACCGACGAACCAATAGATGCTGAGCCTGCCGCCCCTGATACTGAACCGGCAGAACCAAACCGGGCTAGTCCAATGAAAGACACTGAAATTCCATCATCATCCACCAAAAATCCTGAAGGCCAAGGTGATGACGTTATTATTACTGGAATAGGCCACAGCTCTCCTGGTCATCCCGTCATTTTGGCTCAGCATAGTGCCAAAGAAGAGCAAATTGCCAGGGATAAAGGTAAATGGAGCAGCGACTTATCAAACTATGCTCATCTTAATGCTGATGAGCTTCATTCCGACTTCTTGAACCGTCTGCACTCAAACCGGGATTATGAAGCCGGTTTGGTGAATTTGATGAAAGAACGATATGAGGTAAATTCTTCTCCCTTGTACATTGATTTATAGCTGAAATACTATTCCAAGTAGCCCCCAAGAGCCGTTTTATGATTGTTAATCATAAACCGGGTCTTTGTAACACTTCAAGCATCCCATCATTGATCCTTGCAAAGGCGTGTCCTCAATTATAGATAAGACTCATGTTTTGAAAAAATTAGATAACTTTCTACAGCATAGCCCCCAAAGGCCGGTTTAACTTGGCAAGTTAATCCGGTTTTTAATCCACACCGCCGGTTTAGAACAAACGTACATTAGCCCCCAAGTGTCAAGGAGAATGCTTGCATTGTTCTGGAGACTTGTATAGAGTTTAGTATTTGAGAGCAAATAGGCATTAGCCCCCAAGTATGAAGTAGATAACTTGTTATATGCTTTATACTTAGTGTATAAATATGTTGTTTTGTTGAATATACCTTCAATGTTGCAGGCTGAACTGAGAAGCAAAGATGCCCAAAACTCTGATTTGCAAGAAAATGTGAAGTCTCAACAAGCTGAAGCTGCAAAAGCCAAAGAGGAGCTGACCCAGGCCCTGGCCAAAATGGAAAAGCTGAAAGAATCCTTCAACCAAGATCGTGCTGAATGGGAAACCGAAAAAGCCGGTTTAACCAAAAGAGCTGTAGACGCCGAGGAAGCCCTGAAACCGGTAGTTGAAGAACTAGCTGGTTTGAAGCGCCAAATCAATGCTATGACCTCTGCTATCTTTGGTAAGTGTCTGCTTATGTATGTTGCGCCAGTCAATGAATCTTAAAACTGACCAAAATGTTGATAAAAATCTTTGGCAGGAACTCGGATCACTCATCTTGGTGCAGATATGCGGATGAAGCTCAAAGCGGCATATACATTGGTTGAGCAGCTTTACTCTGGGTCTCAGTGAGCCATTAGTACAGCGGCTTATAACAAACCGGCGCCAACTTTGATTAAGGAGACCCTTGAGAAGCTGGGCATGTTACCAGCGCGTATTGTCGAGTTGAAGAGAGCCGCTGCGAGAGCAGGAGCATTAACCGCCCTTATTCGAGCCAAGGCCTGGATTCCGGACCTTGAAGCGAGGATATCATTAAAGGATATCCAGGCGTTAAAGAAGACGGTTCAAACTTTGACAATGATGATCTTTGGCGGCTGACCAAACAGATGCGGCCAGCGGCCAGCAAATTGGCCGAGGACACCGATTTGTCCCATTTTCAACTGTTTTATGATGCAGAAGGGAAAAGACAGCCGGCCTATATCCATGAAGTCGAAGAACTTGTGCCTCCGATTCGTAAGCACACTTACGCCCCTGATATTAACCCTTCTGATCTTACCCACGAGGAAGCAGTGTTCCAAGCTTTAACCGGAATCGATTGGTCAACGGCTAATTTCCAGCGGCTGGGGAGGGATGAAGAAGTGCCTACACCAACTGATCCGCAACTGTAAAACCGTCGTGATGAAGAGTCCTGATCCGGTCGCCGGTTTATATGGCTACTGTAAAAAACAATGGCACTGTTTGAGCCACTTTGAAGCTTCATGTAATAGGATAGCTGAAACTTTGTTTATCTGCCATGCCATCGAGCATGTTTCATAACGCTTTGTGACAATCTGTGCCGCCCTTCAGGATATATTTTATGCATAGCCTATGATGACTTGCCTTCCTGGGTCCAAAAAACTTAAAAGTGTCTAGCGGTTTACCGCTAGACATGTCATAATATCCAAGAAGTATATAGTACTTTAGCTGAATAATCAAGTGTTTGTACAAAAAATAATGTACAGAACATACCTCATTGATTGACCAAACGTGTATACAGCAAAGGTGTTTAACACCAACCCGATACGTTTGATAATATTATCTTCATAATGCTGGTCTATATATCAAACCGGACCGGTATAACTACCGGATTTTCTTTATAACACTGGTGATTTAGTCAAACCAGACCGGGTTGATGACCACCGGTTTATAATTGATCATGTGCCAACAACTGGTAGTTGGAAAGCAAGCCGGGTCAAGGACGTCGGTTTATCAAAAAATACTTATGATTTTCAACAAACAAAATTCAAATAGGAAAATATGCGAGGCTTTTTACGAGCTGCCAGGCTCCAAATCGAGGCTTTTCATGGGCTGCCAGGCCTCTGAGTTAAACCATTTATCAAAGCCTTTTAAGATGGGCCTCCAATTAACCAATCATCATTTTAACTGTGACAAGTTCAGGGTCTGTAAAAGATTGACTTCTCAAACGTTCGATGGGTCATACCAGGATTACCTGGATAGGAGTGGCTTACTTGATGAAGGCAGGCTAACCCAGGGTTTTAGGTGAATACAGCAGGCTTCCAAGCCGTGGCTTGATAGCCAATTACGAGGGTCCTTTCAAACTCTTTGTTGCTTTGCAAAAAAGAGCCCCAAGTAACTTTGTGAGTGATGCTCAGTGTGTGCCTATGTTTGAGTTTGTACTATGTACAACACTCTCTTTGGCTCCACAAATTTTCCTTGTATGGCTTGAAATGCCTATCAAGAGGTGTAGCTGAGGTTCAAACATGACCAAGCCCCCTAGTGATTTTCTTTATCTCTATGCAGCTGCTAAATCTGGTTTAACAAAGACTCCGCTTTGTTAGTTATCATGTAAAAGCACACACATGATATAAGAAAGAACAGATACCCCGCTTATAACGGAGGCTCCGGTTTATTATATGATATATACACTGTCATAAATATGTACAGATGAAGAGCCTATGGCTTCAAATATAATAAGGCCGAAGGAGAGCTATGTTCCATGGCCGCTTTGTCTCCTGCTCCGATTGACGTGAATATTCATGCTCTCGAACATCAATGAGGTAGTAAGATCCGTTGTGCAGGTTTTTGCTGACCACAAAAGGTCCTTCCCAAGGGGGGGATAACTTGTGCATATCAGTCTGATCCTGGATGAGCCGGAGCACCAAATCACCTTCTTGAAAGGTTCTAGTTTTAACCCGGCGGCTGTGATAACGTCGAAGATCTTGTTGATAAATCGCCGAACATGCTGCTGCAAGATCACGCTCTTCATCCAACAGGTCCAAAGAATCCTGACGTGCCTTCTCATTATCAGCCTCAACATAAGCTGCAACACGGGGCGAATCGTGACGGATGTCACTAGGAAGAACTGCCTCCGCTCCATACACCATGAAGAAAGGTGTGTAACCCGTAGACCTATTGGGTGTGGTGTTGATGCTCCATAACACAGAAGGTAACTCCTCAACCCAACAACCCGGCGTCCACTTTAAGGGAACCATAAGCCTTGGTTTGATACCCCTTAGAATCTCTTGATTTTCCCTTTCCGCTTGACCATTAGATTGGGGGTGAGCCACAGATGCTAGATCAAGCCAGATGTGCTCACGTTGACAGAATTCTTCCATCTCCCCTTTTGATAGATTAGTGCCATTATCTGTTATAATACTGTGTGGAAAACCAAACCGGAATATCACCTTTTTAATGAATTGAACCGCCGTGGCTGCATCACACTTGCTGATTGGCTCTGCCTCCACCCATTTAGTGAATTTATCAACTGCTACTAACAGGTGGGTCTTCTTGTCCTTAGAGCGCTTGAAGGGTCCAACCATATCAAGCCCCCAAGATGCAAACGGCCACGTAATTGGAATCATCCGCAACTCTTGAGCCGGAACGTGCGCACGGCGGGCAAATTTTTGACATCCATCACATCTCTTGACTACATCCTCCGCATTAGCATGCGCCGTCAACCAGTAAAAACCGTGGCGAAAAGCTTTGGCAACCAACAGCTTTGAACCGGCGTGGTGACCACAATCCCCTTCATGGATTTCTCGCAAAATCTCACGACCTTCTTGAGGAGAAACACAACGCTGAATTGCTCCTGAAACACTGTAACGATATAACTCCCCGTTGAGTATGGTCATGGACTTGGAATGCCGGATTATCTGTCGGGCCAACGTTTCCTCCTCTGGTAACTCGCCCCGGTTCATGTAATCCAGATATGGGATCGTCCAATCCGGTATGGCATGCAGAGCTGCCACCAACTGAGCCTCCGGATCAGGAATAGCCAAATCTTCTTCAGTTGGTATTTTGACTGACGGATTGTGCAACACATCAAGAAAGACATTGGGCGGAACCGGTTTATGTTGGGAACCAAGACGACTTAAAGTGTCCGCCGCTTCATTCTTCCACCGGTCTATATGGTCCACCTGATAACCTTTAAAGTGACCAGCCACTGCGTCTACCTCTCGCCGATATGCAGCCATGAGTGGGTCTTTAGAATCCCAAGTGCCAGACACCTGCTGGGCCACTAGATCTGAATCGCCGAAGCACTTAACCCGGCTCAAATTCATATCTTTAGCCATCCGAAGCCCGTGGAGTAAAGCCTCATATTTAGCTGCATTGTTAGTACAAGGGAACATTAAACGGAGGACATAACAAAACTTGTCACCTCGTGGGGAAGTTAATACGACTCCAGCCCCCGAGCCCTCCAACTGTCTGGACCCATCAAAATGAATAGTCCAGTATGTATTATCCGGTTTCTCTTCAGGTGCCTGTAACTCCGTCCAATCATTGATGAAATCCATGAGTGCCTGGGACTTGATCGCCGTGCAGGGTATATATTTGAGCCCATGAGGTCCAAGCTCAATAGCCCACTTGGCAACCCGGCCAGTTGCCTCTCTGTCTTGAATGATGTCGCCCAGAGGAGCTGAACTGACCACTGTGATGGGATGGCCATGAAAATAGTGTTTAAGCTTTCGGCTTGCCATAAACACCCCATACACCAGTTTCTGCCAATGTGGATACCTCTGTTTTGACTCAATGAGCACCTCACTGATATAATAAACCGGCCGTTGAACCGGATACTCCTTGCCAGGCCCCTTGTGCTCTACCACAATGGCTACGCTAACAGCCCGGGCATTAGCAGCCACATATAATAATAATGGCTCTTTATCGATCGGCGCTGCAAGCACGGGCGGTTCAACTAGCTGCCTCTTCAGATCCTCGAACGCTTTATCCGCTGCCTCACTCCAGACAAAGTCATATGTTTTCTTGAGCATATGATATAAAGGGATGGCCTTTTCTCCAAGGCGGCTGATAAACCGGCTCAAGGCTGTAATCTGGCCGGCCAGACATTGAACATCGTTAATACACGCCGGTTTAGCCAAGGATGTAATTGCTGCAATCTTTTCCGGATTAGCCTCAATGCCTCTGTTTGAAACTAGAAAACCTAAGAGCTTGCCTGCTGGGACACCAAAAACGCACTTCTCCGGATTGAGCATCATCTTGTAAACCCGGAGATTGTCAAAGGTTTCCCGTAGATCATCTATCAATGTCTCCTCCTTTCTAGATTTGACCACAATATCATCCACATACGCATGAACATTGCGCCCAATTTGTTTATGTAGGCAATTCTGAACACATCACTGGTAAGTCGCCTGGGCACTCTTGAGTCCAAAGGGCATAGAAACATAGCAGAAGGCTCCAAAGGGAGTTATGAAGGCTGTTTTCTCCTGGTCCTTAACCGCCATTTTGATCTGATGATAACCAGAGTAAGCATCCAGAAAACACAAACGGTCACAACCCGCCGTAGCATCAATTATCTGATCAATGCGAGGGAGAGCAAAGGGGTCTGCAGGGCAAGCTTTGTTTAAATCCGTGTAGTCCACACACATGCGCCAAGTGCCGTTTTTCTTCAGAACCAGCACCGGATTGGCTAACCACTCTGGATGAAAAACTTCGACAATAAACCCAGCAGCCAACAGACGGGCTACCTCTTCACCTATAGCTTTGCATCTCTCTTTGTTGAAACGGCGGAGGAACTGCCGGACCGGTTTGAACTTAGGATCAATGTTCAGTGTGTGCTCAGCGAGTTCCCTCGGTACACCTGGCATGTCAGAAGGTTTCTATGCGAAGATGTCCCGATTCTCATGGATGAACTCGATGAGCGCGCTTTCCTATTTGGGATCCAGGTTAGCGCTGATGCTGAACTGTTTGGATGAATCGCCAGGAACAAAGTCAACCATTTTAACGTCTGTAGCCGATTTGAACTTCAACGCTGGATCATGTTCCGTGGTTGGCTTTTTTAAAGAGGTAATGTCTGTCGGATAAACTTGCTCCTTATAGAATTTTAACTCCTCCGTGGCACAAACCGACTCCGCATAAGCCGCATCGCCTTCTTCGCACTCCAAAGCAATCTTTCTACTTCCATGTACTGTGATAGTCCCTTTATGACCTGGCATTTTAAGCTGTAGATAAACATAACATGGCCTTGCCATAAACTTAGCATAAACTGGCCGCCCAAACAAGGCATGGTACGGACTTTTGATCTTTACCACCTCAAATGTCAAAGTTTCTGACCTTGAATCGTAGTCATCTCCAAAAGCTACCTCCAAAGCTATCTTACCAATAGGATATGCAGACTTACCAGGCACCACACCATGAAAGACCGTATTTGACGGTTTAAGATCCTTATCTGTCAACCCCATACAACGGAACGTATCATAATACAAAATATTGATACTACTTCCCCCATCCATGAGCACTTTAGTGAACTTGTATCCCCCGACTTGAGGGGCTACCACCAAGGCCAAATGACCTGGATTATCAACCCGGGGCGGGTGATCATCTCTACTCCACAAAATAGGTTGTTCAGACCAGCGTAAATACTGAGGTACTGCCAGCTCAACAGAGTTGACTGCCCTTTTGTGAAGCTTCTGATCACGTTTGCACAAACTAGTAGTGAAGACATGATATTGCCCGTTGTTCAGCTATTTGGGATTGCTCTGATAACCCGACTGCTGCTGCTGCTGCTGACTCCCCTGATGGTTGTAGCCTCCCTGGTTGCCTTGGTGTCCTTGATTGACGTGTCCGGTTTGGTTGCCTGGAAACCCTGAACCGGAACCACCACCTCCGTAGCCCGGCCCGTGGAAACCTCCTCCTGAACCGCCGGGCGGGCCATTGTCATATTGGAACATATTGGAATTCTTGAAATCCCGCATGATATAACAATCTTTCCAGAGATGTGATGCCGGTTTCTCCTTCGATCCATGCTTTGGACAAGGCTGATTTAACAAACACTCCAAATTGTTGCCTGGACCTCCACCCCTCTGGGGCTGCTTGCCTTTACGGCGCTGGCCATTCTCCTGCGCATTGGTATTTGCGACAAAGTCCAAGCTACTATCGGCCTTGCGCTTACCAGCGTTTCCATGGCCTGCCGGATTATGTTGTTTGCCTTTGGCATTGCCGTTCTTCTTACCTTTCTCCGGTTTGTCCTCCTTTGAATCCAGATCCTTGGTATTATCTGAATCGGCATATTTAACCAAAGCGGCCATGAGTGTTGACATGTCGTTGCAGTGACGTTTGAGCCTTCCCAACTTCTGTTTTAACGGTTTGAAATGGCAATTGCCCTCCGACGTTAACAATGTGGTGTCTGCAATGATACGATCTGATGAATGCAAAATCGCCGAGACCCGTTTGACCCAATGGGTCGTGGACTCCCCTTCCTCTTGGACACAAGCGGCCAGATCTACAATTGACATAGGCTTCTTACACGTATCCTTGAAGTTCTGGATAAACCGGTGCTTCAGTTCGGCCCATGATCCAACAGAGTTGGTCGGCAAGCTCTTCAACCAAGTGCGAGCTGTTCCTTCCAACATCATGGTGAAATATTTAGCACACACCGCCCCATCCACATCTAACATCTCCATTGCCATCTCATAGCTCTCCACCCACGCCTCTGGCTGCAAATCGGCGGTGTAATTTGGCACCTTACGAGGTCCCTTGAAATCCTTGGGCAGTCTCACATTACGCAAAGCGGGAGTTAAACACGGTACCCCTAAGGAACTGAACATCACCCCTGGCTCCACGGAGGCCGTGGGGTGAACTGGAGTATGCTGCCGTGCTCCGTGTCGAGCTGTCAACTCGTCCTCTCGATGTGCGCGGCCATGGTCCACAACATCTTGCACATTAGCACATCCCCCGGCCAGGTTGTTCCCTCATGGCGAATTTCGGCGACGTGCACTACTGGACACGGCTGGTTCGTCCTCCACGTGTCTGCTATAACTCCGGCTTGGACGGGGAGTGGAATGAATCCTCTCACGGCTATGTGAATATGCTTGTTGTTGATTTAGTGTTGTTTGAAGGAGACCCCTGGCCCGACGCGCTTCCACTACAACTGGTGACTCGCTGTCGGTTGGGAGGGCCACCAGGCGTGAAGCGGCGGCCACAATGTTGTCCAATGGGTTGGAATAATGCCCGGGCGGCATTGATGGCACAACATTGTTCTGGCGAGGCAGGTCCGTCGTGCGTGGCTGACCCGGCGCTCCTGCTCCCGGCGCCCCCGCCCGGTTTAGCGTGGGTTGGTTACCAGCTCCTGCACCTGGCGTGTTGAAAAGATTCTGCGGCTCATAAACCGACGGGAGACGTGATCGATACCTTCTTCTCATGACTTCCTCTGAAGCATTCTGATCCAGTCTAATCCGGTAGGCCTGTGCTTCCAACTCGGCTCACTCCATAGCCATCCTGGCATTCTCTGCTGCCAGGTCCGTTCTAGCCTGGGCTATCTGATCTTTCACTTTTACAATCTCCGCATTGTGCTGATCCCTGGCTGCTGCGTCCACCTCCGCGGATATCAATGTCGCCAGAGCGTCGAACAAATCAGACAAGACTTGGGCCGGAGGTGGCGCCGAGCTTCCTGCCCCTGCTGGTGTGGCCGTCGTTGAACCGGAGAGCATTGCTGCGGTGGTAGATGAATGAGGCGCCGATTGTGTGCCGGCCATGAAGATGGCAGCCCGGTTTGGCAGACTGGGGGAATCCGGAATACTGTTGCCCTCGGATCCTCCCTCAAACCGGCCTTCCTGCAACTGGTAAAGCGATTCGGTCTCTCCAGAAGACTCATCATCAGAGCAGACTACAGTTTCTCCATCGGACACCGGTCCATCCTCGTACCCTGATCCATGGACGACACCTACGAAAACATGTCTTGCCTCGGGCTGAACCAGCGAAGAACTTGCACGCCGAGCCGTTTCGATGATGTCGGTGCAGATGTCCGGCTCGGGGGCCGGTTCGCCGAACTTGTTGATGAAGACGTGAATCCCACCAAAGGGGACCCGGTACCCATATTTGATTGAATCGACCTCGGGACCCCATCCTGCATTGTCGATGTAGAGCTTGCCACGACGACTCTTCGTCATCCGACCCACAGTGTATCCCTTAAGTCCATCGAAGCTGCCCTTCAAGAACTCAAAACCATCGTGCGATAGCCCCACGGTGGGCGCCAACTGTCGTGGGTTTGTCACGACAGATGTCCTCATGAAAGGACTTAGTCGTGGAGCCATCGCATTGGGTTAGCTTTAAGGGGTTAAACCAGACAAGGGGACACGGGAGTTTATGCTAGTTCGGCCCCTTCGATGAAGGTAAAAGCCTACGTCTAGTTGTGATTGGTATTGCTAGGGTTTCGAAGGCCAGGGAGCGAATCCGCTTTGTCTGGCTCTCGAGTTGTTGTTGTCTGTCTCTAAACCGTGGCCGGGTCGTCCCTTTATATACATAGGTTGACGCCCGCCGGGCTACAGAGTCCCGAAGCCGGATCATAAACGTATCCGGTTCGGCCTCTCTCTTTCTATCTTACTATACAAGTTACATGACTAGGCCGGTTTACATTTACAGGCTGTAACCCGCCTTTGGGCCCTCCGTAAAGCGCTATCATCTTTACATCTTCATGGGCTTCTAATCTTCAAAGAGTCAACCCGGCTACATAAGGCCGGTTTACCTCCAGTAGTAATATCCCCAACACTATCCCCCTAGGAGCATGCGCGTAATACTTTGTTTCGATAACTAATAGATTTTTGCAATAAGTATGTGAGTTCTTTATGACTAATGTTGAGTCCATGGATTATACGCACTCTCACCCTTCCACCATTGCTAGCCTCTCTAGTATCGCGCAACTTTCGCCGGTACCATAAACCCACCTCATACCTTCCTCAAAATATCCACCATATCTACCTATTATGGCATTTCCATAGCCATTCTGAGATATATTGCCATGCAACTTTCCACCGTTCCGTTTGTTATGACACGCTTCATCATTGTCATATTGCCATGCATGATCATGTAGTTGACATGGTATTTGTTGCAAAGCCACCATTCATAATTCTTATACATGTCACTCTTGATTCATTGCATATCCCGGTACACCGCCGGAGGCATTCACATAGAGTCATATTTTGTTCTAAGTATCGAGTTGTAATTCTTGAGTTGTAAGTAAATAAAGTGTGATGATCATCATTATTAGAGCATTTTCCCAAGTGAGGAAAAGATGATGGAGACTATGATTCCCCCACAAGTCGGGATGAGACTTCGGACGAAATAAATAAATAAATAGAAAGGCCATAAAAAAAGAGAAGGCCCAAAAAAATGAGAGAAAAATAGAAAAGGGACAATGCTACTATCCTTTTTCCACACTTGTGCTTCAAAGTAGCACCATGATCTTCATGATAGAGAGTCTCCTATGATATCACTTTCATATACTAGTGGGAATTTTTCATTATAGAACTTGGCTTGTATATTCCAATGATGGGCTTCCTCAAAATGCCCTAGGTCTTCATGAGCAAGCATGTTGGATGCACACCCACTTAGCTCTTTTGTTGAGCTTTCATACACTTATAGCTCTAGTGCATCCGTTGCATGGCAATCTCTACTCACTCACATTGATATCTATTAATGGGCATCTCCATAGCCCGTTGATACGCCTAGTTGATGTGAGACTATCTTCTCCTTTTTGTCTTCTCCACAACCACCATTCTATTCCACATATAGTGCTATATCCATAGCTCATGCTCATGTATTGCGTGAAGATTGAAAAAGTTTGAGAACATCAAAAGTATGAAACAATTGCTTGTCTTGTCATCGGGGTTGTGCATGATTTAAATATTTTGTGTGATGAAGACAGAGCATAGCCAGATTATATGATTTTGTAGGGATTACTTTCTTTGGCCATGTTATTTCGAGAAGACATGATTGCTTAGTTATTATGCTTGAAGTATTATTATCTTTATATCAATATTAAACTTTTATCTTGAATCTTTCGGATCTGAACATTCATGCCACAATAAATAAAAATTACATTGAGAAATATGTTAGAAAGCATTCCACATCCATTTTTTTTATCATTTACCTACTCGAGGACGAGCAGGAATTAAGCTTGGGGATGCTTGATACGTCTCCAACGTATCTATAATTTTTGATTGCTCCATCCTATTATATTATCTGTTTTGGATGTTAATGGGCTTTATTTTACACTTCTATATCATTTTTGGGACTAACCTACTAACCGGAGACCCAGCCCAAATTGTTGTTTTTGCCTATTTTAGAGTTTCGCCGAAAAGGAATATCAAACGGAGTCCAAACAGAATGAAACCTTCGGAAACGTGATTTTCTCAACAAACGTGATCCAGGAGACTTGGAGTGGGCGTCAAGACTCAATCAAGGAGGCCACGAGGCAGGGGAGCGCGCCTACCCCTTGGGCGCGCCCTCCACCCTCGCGGGCCCCTCGTTGCTCCACCGACCTACTTCTTCCTCCTATATATATCCACGTACCCCCAAACATCCAGGAGCACCACAAAAACCTAATTCCACCGCCGCAAGCTTCTGTACCCGAGAGATCCCATCTTGGGGCCTGTTCCGGAGCTCCGTCGGAGGGGCATTGGTAACGGAGGGCCTCTACATCAATTCCATGGCCTCTCCGGTGATGTGTGAGTAGTTTACTTCAGACCTTCGGGTCCATAGTTATTAGCTAGATGGCTTCTTCTCTCTCTTTGGATCTCAATACAAAGTTCTCCTCGATCTTCTTGGAGATCTATTCGATGTAATCTTCTTTTGCGGTGTGTTTGTCGAGATCCGATGAATTGTGGGTTTATGATCAAGTTTATCTATGAACAATATTTGAATCTCCTCTGAATTCTTTTATGTATGATTGGTTGTCTTTGCAAGTCTCTTAGAATTATCAGTTTGGTTTGGCCTACTAGATTGATCTTTCTTGCAATGGGAGAAGTGCTTAGCTTTGGCTTCAATCTTGCGGTGTCCTTTCCCAGTGACAGCAGGGGCAGCAAGGCACATATTGTATTGTCGCCATCGAGGATAAAAAGGTGGGGTTTATATCATATTGCATGAGTTTATCCCTCTACATCATGTCATATTACTTAAAGCATTACTCTGTTCTTATGAACTTAATACTCTAGATGCATGCTCGATAGCGGTCGATGTGTGGAGTAATAGTAGTAGATGCAGAATCGTTTCGGTCTACTTGTCATGGACCTGATGCCTATATACATGATCATACCTAGATATTCTCATAACTATGCTCAATTCTATCAATTGCTCGACAGTAATTCGTTTACCCACCGTAATACTTATGTTCTTGAGAGAAGCAACTAGTGAAACCTATGGTCCCTGGGTCTATCTTCCATCATATTAATCTTCCAACACTTAGCTATTTCTATTGCCGTTTATTTTACTTTGCATCTTTATTTCTATTTATCATAAAAATACCAAAAATATTATCTTATCATATCTATCAGATCTCACTCTCGTAAGTGACTGTGAAGGGATTGACAACCCCTTTATCGCGTTTGTTGCGAGGTTCTTATTTATTTGTGTAGGTGCGTGGGACTCGAGCGTGATCTCCTACTGGATTGACACCTTGGTTCTCAAAAACTGAGGGAAATACTTACACTACTTTACTGCATCAGCCTTTCCTTCTCAAGGGAAAACCAACGCAGTGCTCAAGAGGTAGCAAGAGCCCTAAGGGGCTGATACGTCCATTTTGCATCATGCTGTTACATCGATATTTATTACATTATGGGCTGTTACTACACATTATGTCACAATACGTATGCCTATACTCTCTTATTTTACAAGGTTTACATAAAGAGGGAGAATGCGGGCAGCTGGGATTCTAGGCTGGAAAAGGAGCAAATATTAGAGACCTATTCTGCACAGCTCCAAAAGTCCTGAAACTTCACGGAAGCTATTTTCAGAGTATATTAAAAATACTGAGCGCAAGAAGTTCCAGAGGGGGCCCACACCTTGGCCACGAGGGTGGGGGCGCGCCCTACCCCCTGGGCGCGCCCCTGCCTCGTGGGCCCCCTGGTGGCCCTCCGATGCCCATCTTCTGCTATATGGAGTCTTTCGTTGATAAAAAAATAATAAGCAAGCTTTCGGGACGAGACTCCGCCGCCACGAGGCGGAACCTTGGCAGAACCTATCTAGGGCTCTGGTGGAGCTGTTCTGCCGGGGAAACTTCCCTCCGGGAGGGGAAATCATCACCATCGTCATCACTAATGCTTCTCTCATCGGGAGGGGGCCAATCTCCATCAACATCTTCACCAGCACCATCTCCTCTCAAACCCTAGTTCATCTCTTGTATCCAATTCTTGTCTGTAAGTCTGGATTGGTACCTGTAGGTTGCTAGTAGTGTTGATTACTCCTTGTAGTTGATGCTAGCCGGTTTATTTGGTGGAAGATCATATGTTCAGATCCTATATGCATATTAATACCCCTCTGATTATGAACATGAGTATGCTTTGTGAGTAGTTACGTTTGTTCCTGAGGACATGGGAGAAATCTTGCTATTAGTAGTCATGTGAATTTGGTACTCGTTTGATATTTTGATGAGATGTATGTTGTCTCTCCTCTAGTGGTGTTATGTGAACGTCGACTACATGACACTTCACCATTATTTGGGCCTAGAGGAAGGCATCAGGAAGTAATAAGTAGATGATTGGTTGCTAGAGTGACAGAAGCTTAAACCCTAGTTTATGCGTTGCTTCGTAAGGGGCTGATTTGGATCCATATGTTTCATGCTATGGTTAGGTTTACCTTAATACTTCTTTTGCAGTTACAGATGCTTGCAATAGGAGTTAATCATAAGTGGGATGCTTGTCCAAGTAAGGACAGCACCCAAGCACCGGTCCACCCACATATCAGATTATCAAAGTACCGAACGCGAATCATATGAACGTGATGAAAACTAGCTTGACGATAATTCCCATGTGTCCTCGGGAGCGCTTTCCTGCATATAAGAGTTTGTCCAGGCTTGTCCTTTGCTACAAAAAGGATTGGGCCACCTTGCTGCACTTTATTTACTTTTGTTACTTGTTTCTCGTTACAAATTATCTTATCACAAAACTATCTATTACCTATAATTTCAGTGCTTGCAGATAATACTTTGCTGAAAACTGCTTATCATTTCCTTCTGCTCCTCGTTGGGTTCGGCACTCTTACTTATCGAAAGGACTACGATAGATCCCCTATAGTTGTGGGTCATCAAGACTCTTTTCTGGCGCCGTTGCCGGGGAGTGAAGCGCCTTTGGTAGGTGGAATTTGGTAAGGAAAAAGTTTATACAGTGTGCTGAAATTTACTCTCACTTGTTACTATGGAAAGTAATCCTTTGAGGGGCTTGTTCGGGGTATCTTCACCTCGACCAGCAGAGCAAAGAGTTGCTCCTCAACCTACTGAACCTACTGAAAATGAAAATGTCCACTTTGAAATTCCTTCGGGTATGATAGAAAAACTGCTAGCTAATCCTTTTGCAGGAGATGGAACATTACATCCTGATGAGCACCTAATATATGTGGATGAAGTTTGTGGATTATTTAAGCTTGCAGGTATGCCCGATGATGTTATCAAGAAGAAGATATTCCCTTTATCTTTGAAGGGAGATGCATTGACATGGTATAGGCTATGTGATGATATGGGATCATGGAACTACAAATGATTGAAATTGGAATTTCATCAGAAGTTTTATCCTATGCATCTTGTTCACCCTGATCGCAATTATATATATAATTTTTGGCCTCGCGAAGGAGAAAGCATCGCTCAAGCTTGGGGGAGGCTTAAATCAATGTTATATTCATGCCTCAATCATGAGCTCTCAAGAGAAATGATTATCCAAAAATTTTATGCTCGGCTTTCTGATAACAATCGCACCATGCTCGATACTTCTTGTGCTGGCTCTTTTATGATGAAGACTATTGAATTCAAATGAGATTTATTGGAAAGAATTAAACGCAACTCCGAAGATTGGGTTCTCGACGAAGGTAAGGAGTCAGGTATGACACCTAAGTTTGATTGTGTTAAATCTTTTATGGATACCGATGTTTTTCGTAAATTTAGCACTAAATACGGACTTGACTCTGAGATAGTAGCTTCTTTCTGTGAATCTTTTGCTAGTCATGTTGATCTCCCTAAGGAGAAGTGGTTTAAATATCATCCTCCCATAGAAGTAAAAGTAGCTGCACCTATTAAAGTTGAAGAAAAGACTATCACTTATAATGATCCTATTATTCCTACTGCTTATGTTGAGAAACCACCTTTTCCTGTTAGGATAAAAGATCATGCTAAAGCTTCAATTGTGGTTCGTAAAAGCAATATTAGAACCTATACACCTCCTGAGCAAGTTAAATTTGAACCTAATATTGCTATTGTTAAGGATCTCTTGGCTGATAATATTGATGGGCATGTTATTTATTTCTATGACGAAACTGCTAGAATTGCTAAACCTTGTGCTAAAGATAAGCATAGACCTGTGGTAGGCATGCATGTTATTTCTGTTAAAATAGGAGATCATTGTTATCACGGCTTGTGTGATATGGGTGTCAGTGCTAGTGCAATACCTATTGACTTATACAAAGAAATTATGCATGATATTGCACCTGCTGAGTTAGAAGATATTCATGTCACAATTAAACTTGCCAATAGAGATACTATTTCACCAATTGGGATTGTTAGAAATGTAGAAGTCTTGTGTGGGAAAACTAAATATCCTGCTGATTTTCTTGTTCTTGGTTCCCCACAAGATAGCTTTTGTCCGATTATATTTGGTAGACCCTTCTTGAACACTATTAATGCTAGGATAGACTGCAAAAAGGATGTTGTTACTATTGGTTTAGGTGATATGTCTCATGGGTTCAAATTTCTAAATTTCGTAGACAACTCCATGAAGAGGAATTTCCTAGTAAAGATGAAATTATTTGTTGGGGAACGTAGCATAAATTCAAAATTTTCCTATGTGTCACCAAGATCTATCTATGGAGTCATCTAGCAACGAGGGAGGAGTGGATCTACATACCCTTGTAGATCGCGCACGGAAGCGTTCAAGAGAACGGGGTTGATGGAGTCGTACTCGTCGTGATCCAAATCACCGATGATCCTAGCGCCGAACGGACGGCACCTCCGCGTTCAACACACGTATGGAGCAGCTACGTCTCCTCCTTCTTGATCCAGCAAGGGGGGAGGAGAGGTTGATGGAGATCCAGCAGCACGACGGCGTGGTGGTGGAAGTAGCGGGATTCCAACAGGGCTTCGCCAAGCGCTGCGGGAGGAGGGAGATGTGTCATGGGAGGGAGAGGGAGGCGCCAGGGCTTAGGTGTTGCTGCCCTCCCTTCCCCCACTATATATAGGGCCAAGGGATAGGGGGGGCGCAGCCTTGGCCCTTCCTCCAAGGAAGGGTGCGGCCAAGGGAGGAGTCCATCCTCCCCAAGGCACCTAGGAGGTGCCTTCCCCCTTTAGGACTCTTCCTTTCCCTCTTCTCTTGGCGCATGGGCCTCTTGGGGCTGGTGCCCTTGGCCCATATAGGCCAAGGCGCACCCCCTACAGCCCATGTGGCCCCCCCGGGGCAGGTGGCCCCACCCGGTGGACCCCCGGGACCCTTCCGGTGGTCCCGGTACAATACCGGTGACCCCGAAACTTGTCCCGATGGCCGAAATAGCACTTCCTATATATAATTCTTTACCTCCGGACCATTCCGGAACTCCTCGTGACGTCCGGGATCTCATCCGGGACTCCGAACAACTTTCGGGTTACCGCATACTAATATCTCTATAACCCTAGCGTCACCGAACCTTAAGTGTGTAGACCCTACGGGTTCGGGAGACATGTAGACATGACCGAGATGACTCTTCGGTCAATAACCAACAGCGGGATCTGGATACCCATGTTGGCTCCCACATGTTCCACGATGATCTCATCGGATGAACCACGATGTCAAGGACTTAATCAATCCCGTATACAATTCCCTTTGTCTATCGGTACAATACTTGCCCGAGATTCGATCGTCGGTATCCCGATACCTTGTTCAATCTCGTTACCGGCAAGTCTCTTTACTCGTTTCGTAAAAAATCATCCCGTGATCAACTCCTTGATCACATTGTGCACATTATGATGATGTCCTACCGAGTGGGCCCAGAGATACCTCTCCGTTTACATGGAGTGACAAATCCCAGTCTCGATTCGTGCCAACCCAACAGACACTTTCGGAGATACCTGTAGTGTACCTTTATAGCCACCCAGTTACGTTGTGACGTTTGGCACACCCAAAGCACTCCTACGGTATCCGGGAGTTGCACAATCTCATGGTCCAAGGAAACGATACTTGACATTAGAAAAGCTTTAGCATACGAACTACATGATCTTGTGCTAGGCTTAGGATTGGGTCTTTGTCCATCACATCATTCTCCTAATGATGTGATCCCGTTATCAATGACATCCAATGTCCATGGTTAGGAAACCGTAACCATCCATTGATTAACGAGCTAGTCAACTAGAGGCTTACTAGGGACATGGTGTTGTCTATGTATCCACACATGTATCTGAGTTTCCTATCAATACAATTCTAGCATGGATAATAAACGATTATCATGAACAAGGAAATATAATAATAATCAATTTATTATTGCCTCTAGGGCATATTTCCAACAGTCTCCCACTTGCACTAGAGTCAATAATCCAGTTCACATCGCTATGTGACTAACACTCAAGGTCACATCCCCATGTGACTAACACCCAAAGAGTTTACTAGAGTCAATAATCTAGTTCACATTACCATGTGATTAACACTCGATGAGTTCTGGGTTTGATCATGTTATGCTTGTGAGAGATGTTATAGTCAACGGGTCTGAATCTTTCAGATCCGTATGTACTTCGCAAATTTCTATGTCATCTTGTAGATGCAACTACTACGCTACATTTGGAGCTATTCCAAATAACTGTTCTACTATACGAATCCAGTTTACTACTCAGAATAATCTGGATTAGTGTCAAAGTTTGCATCGGCGTAACCCTTTACGACGAACTCTTTTACCACCTCCATAATCGAGAAAATTCCTTAGTCCACTAGTTACTAAGGATAACTTTGACTGCTGTCTTGTGATCCATTCTTGGATCACTCTTGTACCCCTTGACTGACTCATGGCAAGGCACATTTCAGGTGCGGTACATAGCATGGCATACCGTATAGAGCCTATGACAAAAGCATAGGGACGACCTTCATCCTTCCTCTTTCTTCTGCCGTGGTCGAGCTTTAAGTCTTAACTTCACACCTTACAACTCAGGCAAGAACTCCTTCTTTGACTGGTCCATCTTGAACACCTTCAAGATCATGTCAAGGTATGTGCTCATTTGAAAGTACCATTAAGAATTTTGATCTATCCTTATAGATCTTGATGCTCAATGTTCAAGTAGCTTAATCCAGGCTTTCCATTGAAAAATACTTTCCAAATAACCCTATATGCTTTCCAGAAATTCTACGTCATTTCTGATCAACAATATGTCAACATATATTTATCATAAATTCTGTAGTGCTCCCACTCACTTCTTTGGAAATAAAAATTTCTCATAAACTTTGTATACACCCAAAACTTTGATCATCTTATCAAAGCATACATTCCAACTCCGAGATGCTTACTCCAGTCCTTAGAAGGATTGCTGGAGCTTTGCATACTTATTAGCATCTTTCAGGATTAACAAAACCTTCCGGTTGTATCACATACAACCTTTCCTTAAGAAAATCGTCGAGGAAACAATGTTTTAACATCCTATCTGCAAGATTTCATAAATAATGCAGTAATCGCTAATATAATCCCAACAGACTCTTAGCATCGCTACGAGTGAGAAAGTCTCATCGTAGTCAACTCCTTGAACTTGTCAGAAAACATCTTAACGACAAGTCGAGCTTTCTTAATGGTGATACTTACCATCATTGTCCGTCTTCCTTTTAAAAAACCATCTGTACTCAACAGCCTTACGACCATCGAGTAGTTCTTCCAAAGTCTACACTTTGTTTTCATATATGGATCCTCTCTCGGATTATATGGCCTCGAGCCATTTTGGAATCCAGGCCCACCATCACTTCTCCATAGCTCGTAGGTTCATTGTTGTCTAGCAACATGACTTCCAAGACAAGATTACGTACCACTCTGAAGTAGTACGTATCCTTGTCATCCTACGAGGTTTGGGAGTGACTTGATCCGAAGTCTCATGATCAATATCATAAGCTTCCACTTCAATTGGTGTAGGTGCCACAGGAACAACTCTTTGTGCCCTGCTATACACTAGTTGAAGTGACGGTTCAATAACCTCATCAAGTCTCCACCATCCTCCCACTCAATTCTTTCGAGAGAAACTTTTCCTCGAGAAAGGACCCGATTCTAGAAACAATCCCTTATTGCTTTCGGATCTGAGACAAGAGGTATACCCAACTGTTTTGGGTGTCCTATGAAGATGCATTTATCCGCTTTGGGTTCGAGCTTATCAGCCTGAAACTTTTTTCACATAAGCGTCGCAGCCCCAAACTTCTAAGAAATGACAGCTTAGGTTTCTCTAAACCATAGTTCATATGGTGTCATCTCATCGGAATTACGCGGTGCCCTATTTAAAGTGAATGTGGTTGTCTCTAATGCCTAGCCCATAAACTATCGTGGTAATTCGATAAGAGACATCATGGTATGCATCATATCCAATAGGGTGCAGTTATGATGTTCGGACACATCATCACACTATGGTGTTCCAGGCTGTATTAGTTGTGAAACAATTTCCACAATGTTGTAATTCTGTGCCAAACTCGTAATTCAGATATTCATCTCTATGATCATATCATAGATATTTTATCCTCTTGTCACGACGATCTTTCAACTTCACCCTGAAATTACTTGAACCTTTCAATAATTCAGACTCGTGATTCATCAAGTAAATACACTCAACATCTACTCAAATCATCTGTGAAGTAAGAACATAACGATATCCACTACAAGCCTCAGCACTCATTGGACTGCACACATCAAAATGTATTACTTCCAACAAGTTGCTTTCTAGTTCCATTTTACTAAAATCGAGGCTTTCAGTCATCTTGCCCATGTGGTATGATTTGCATGTCTCAAGTGATTCAAAATCAAGTGAGTCCAAACGGTCCATTTGCATGGAGTTTCTTCATGCATATACACCAATAGACATGGTTCGCATGTCTCAAACTTTTCAAAACAAGTGAGCCCAAAGATCCATCAGCATGGAGCTTCTTCATGCGTTTTATACCGATATGACTTACGTGGCAGTGCCACAAGTAGGTGGTACTATCATTACTATCTTATATCTTTTGGCATGAACATGTGTATCACTACAATCGAGATTCAATAAACCATTCATTTTAGGTGCAAGACCATTGAAGGTATTATTCAAATAAACAGAGTAACCATTATTCTCCTTAAATGAATAACCGTATTGCGATAGACATAATCCAATCATGTCTATGCTCAACGCAAACACCAATCTCGATGGTAGAGGGAGCGTGCAATGCTTGATCATTTCAACATCGGAAACACTTCCAACACATATCGTCAGCTCACCTTTAGCTAGTCTCCGTTTATTCTGTAGCTTTTATTTCGAGTTACTAACACTTAGCAACCGAACCGGTATCTAATACCCTGGTGCTACTAGGAGTACTAGTAAAGTACACATTAACATAATGTATATCCAATATACTTCTATCGACAGCCTTCTCATCTACCAAGTATCTAGGGTAATTCTGCTCCAGTGGCTGTTCCCCTTATTACAGAAGCACTTAGTCTCGGGTTTGGGTTCAACCTTGGATTTCTTCACTAGAGCAGCAGCTGATTTGCCGTTTCATGAAGCATCCCTTTTTGCCCTTGCCCTCCTTGAAACTAGTGGTTTCACAAACCATCAACAATTGATGCTCCTTCTTGATTTCTACTTTTGTGGTGTCAAACATCGCGAATATCTCAAGGATCATCATATATGTCCCTGATAGTTCATCATGAAGCTCTAGCAGCTTGGTGGTAATGACTTCGGAGAAATATCACTATCTCATCTGGAAGATCAACTCCCACTCGATTCAAATGATTGTTGTACTCAGACAATCTGAGCACAAGCTCAACAATTGAGCTTTTCTCCCTTAGTTTGCAGGCTAAGAAAATCGTCGGAGGTCTTACACCTCTTGATGTGGGCACGAGCCTGAAATCCCAATTTCATCCCTCGAAACATCTCATATGTTTCGCGACGTTTCAAAACGTCTTCGGTGCCTCAACTCTAAACCGTTTTAACTGAACTATCACGTAGTTATCAAAATGTGTATGTCAGATGTTCGCAACATCCACAGACGACGTTCGAGGTTCAGCACACTGAGCGGTGCATTAAGGACATAAGCCTTCTATGAAGCAATGAGGACAATCCTCAGTTTACGGACCTAGTCCGCATAATTGCTACTATCAACTTTCAACTAAATTTTCTCTAGGAACATATCTAAACAGTAGAACTGAAGCGCGAGCTACGACATAATTTGCGAAGACCTTTTGACTATGTTCAGGATAATTAAGTTCATCTTATGAATTCCCACTCAGATAGACATCCCTCTAGTCATCTAAGTGATTACATGATCCGAGTCAACTAGGCCGTGTCCGATCATCACGTGAGACGGACTAGTCAACATCGGTGAACATCTTCATGTTGATCGTATCCACCATAGGACTCATGCTCGACCTTTCGGTCTCTTGTGTTCCGAGGCCATGTCTGTACATGCTAGGCTTGTCAAGTCAACCTAAGTGTTTCGCGTGTGTAAATCTATCTTACACCCGTTGTATGTGAACGTTAGAATCTAACACCCGATCATCACGTGGTGCTTCGAAACAACGAACTGTTGCAACGGTGCACAGTTAGGGGGAACACTTTCTTGAAATTTTAATGAGGGATCATCTTATTTACTACCGTCGTTCTAAGCAAATAAGATGCAAAAACATGATAAACATCACATGCAATCAAAAAAAACAGTGACATGATATGGCCAATATCATATAGCTCCTTTGATCTCCATCTTGGGCTCCATGATCATCTTGTCACTGGCATGACACCATGATCTCCATCATCATGATCTCTATCATCGTGTCTTCATGAATTTGTCTCGTCAACTATTACTTCTACTACTACAGCTAACGGTTAGCAATAAAGTAAAGTAATTACATGACGTTTATGTTGACACGCAGGTCATAAATAAATTAAGACAACTCCTATGGCTCCTGCCGGTTGTCATACTCATCGACATACAAGTCGTGATTCCTATTACAAGAACATGATCATCTCATACATCACATATATCATTCATCATATCCTTTGGCCATATCACATCACATAGCATACCCTGCAAAAACAAGTTAGACGTCCTCTAATTGTTGTTTGCATGTTTTACGTGGCTGCTATGGGTTTCTAGCAAGAACGTTTCTTACCTACGCAAAGACAACAACGTGATATGCCAATTGCTATTTACCCTTCATAAGGACCCTTTTCATCGAATCCGATCCGACTAAAGTGGGAGAGACAGACACCCGCCAGCCACCTAATGCAACTAGTGCATGTCAGTCGGTGGAACCGGTCTCACGTAAGCATACGTGTAAGGTTGGTCCGGGCCGCTTCATCCCACAATGCCGCCGAATCAAGATTGGACTAGTAACGGTAAGCATATTGAACAAAATCAACACCCACAACTACTTTGTGTTCTACTCGTGCATAGAAACTACGCATAGACCTAGCTCATGATGCCACTATTGGGGAACGTAGCATAAATTCAAAATTTTCCTACGTGTCACCAAGATCTATCTATGGGGTCATCTAGCAACGAGGGAGGAGTGGATCTACATACCCTTGTAGATCGCGCACGGAAGAGTTCAAGAGAACGGGGTTGATGGAGTCGTACTCGTCGTGATCCAAATCACCGATGATCCTAGCGCCGAACGGACGGACCTCCGCGTTCAACACACGTACGGAGCAGCGACGTCTCCTCCTTCTTGATCCAGAAAGGGGGGAGGAGAGGTTGATGGAGATCCAGCAGCACGACGGCGTGGTGGTGGAAGTAGCGGGATTCCAACAGGGCTTCGCCAAGCGCTGCGGGAGGAGGGAGATGTGTCATGGGAGGGAGAGGGAGGCGCCAGGGCTTAGGTGTTGCTGCCCTCCCTTCCCCCACTATATATAGGGCCAAGGGAGAGGGGGGGGGGGGCGCAGCCTTGGCCCTTCCTCCAAGGAAGGGTGCGGCCAAGGGAGGAGTCCATCCTCCCCAAGGCACCTAGGAGGTGCCTTCCCCCTTTAGGACTCTTCCTTTCCCTCTTCTCTTGGCGCATGGGCCTCTTGGGGCTGGTGCCCTTGGCCCATATAGGCCAAGGCGCACCCCCTACAGCCCATGTGGCCCCCCTGGGGCAGGTGGCCCACCCGGTGGACCCCCGGGACCCTTCCGGTGGTCCCGGTACAATACCGGTGACCCCGAAACTTGTCCCGATGGCCGAAATAGCACTTCCTATATATAATTCTTTACTTCCGGACCATTCCGGAACTCCTCGTGACATCCGGGATCTCATCCGGGACTCCGAACAACTTTCGGGTTACCGCATACTAATATCTCTATAACCCTAGCGTCACCGAACCTTAAGTGTGTAGACCCTACGGGTTCGGGAGACATGCAGACATGACCGAGATGACTCTCCGGTCAATAACCAACAGCGGGATCTGGATACCCATGTTGGCTCCCACATGCTCCACGATGATCTCATCGGATGAACCACGATGTCAAGGACTTAATCAATCCCGTATACAATCCCTTTGTCTATCGGTACAATACTTGCCCGAGATTCGATCGTCGGTATCCCGATACCTTGTTCAATCTCGTTACCGGCAAGTCTCTTTACTCGTTTCGTAACAAATCATCCCGTGATCAACTCCTTGATCACATTGTGCACATTATGATGATGTCCTACCGAGTGGGCCCAGAGATACCTCTCCGTTTACACGGAGTGACAAATCCCAGTCTCGATTCGTGCCAACCCAACAGACACTTTCGGAGATACCTGTAGTGTACCTTTATAGCCACCCAGTTACGTTGTGACGTTTGGCACACCCAAAGCACTCCTACGGTATCCGGGAGTTGCACAATCTCATGGTCCAAGGAAACGATACTTGACATTAGAAAAGCTTTAGCATACGAACTACATGATCTTGTGCTAGGCTTAGGATTGGATCTTTGTCCATCACATCATTCTCCTAATGATGTGATCCCGTTATCAATGACATCCAATGTCCATGGTTAGGAAACCGTAACCATCCATTGATTAACGAGCTAGTCAACTAGAGGCTTACTAGGGACATGGTGTTGTCTATGTATCCACACATGTATCTGAGTTTCCTATCAATACAATTCTAGCATGGATAATAAACGATTATCATGAACAAGGAAATATAATAATAATCAATTTATTATTGCCTCTAGGGCATATTTCCAACATTATTGGTATTGCTTCTATTGTTGTACCTCCTAGTGATCCTTTAGAACAATATTTGCTAGACCATGAAAAATGATATGTTTATGAATGAAAGAAGGGAAATAGATGAGGTGTTCTTTAAAGAGGGACCTATTCTGAAACACAACTTGCCTGTTGAAATCTTAGGGGATCCTCCTCCACCCAAGGGTGATCCTGTGTTTGAGCTTAAACCATTGCCTGATACTCTTAAATATGCTTATCTTGATGAAAATAAGATATATCCTGTTATTATTAGTGCTAACCTTTTAGAGAAGGAGGAAGAAAAAATATTGAAAACTCTGGAGAAGCACCGTGCTGCTATTGGATATACTCTTGATGATCTTAAGGGCATTAGTCCCACTCTATGTCAACACAAAATAAATTTGGAGAAATATGCCAAACCAGTTATTGATCACCAATGACGGCTGAATCCTAAGATGAAAGAAGTGGTAAGAAAAGAAATACTAAAGCTCCTTGAGGCAGGTATAATTTATCCCGTTGCTGATAGTCAGTGGGTAAGTCCTGTCCACTATGTTCCTAAGAAGGGAGGTATTACTGTCGTTCCTAATGATAAAGATGAATTGATTCCGCAAAGAATTATTATAGGTTATAGGATGGTAATTGATTTCCACAAATTAAATAAGGCTACTAAAAAGATCATTACCCCTGACCTTTCATTGATCAAATGCTATAAAGATTATCCAAACATACACATTTTTTGCTTTCTAGATGGTTATTCTGGTTTCTCTCAAATACCTGTGTCAGCTCATGATTAATCAAAGACCACTTTTACTTGCCCTTTTGGTACTTTTTCTTATAGACATATGCCTTTTGGTTTATGTAATGCACCTGCTACCTTTCAAAGATGCATGATGGCTATATTCTCTGACTTTTGTGAAAATATTTGTGAGATTTTCATGGACGATTTCTCCGTTTATGGATCCTCTTTTGATGATTGCTTAAGCAACCTTGATCAAGTTTTGCAGAGATGTGAAGAAACTAACCTTGTCTTGAATTGGGAGAAGTGCCACTTTATGGTTAATGAAGGTATTGTCTTGGGGCATAAAATTTCTGAAAGGGGCATTGAAGTTGATAAAGCTAAAGTTGATGGTATTGAAAAGATGTCGTGTCCCAAGGACATCAAAGGTACAAGAAGTTTCCTTGGTCATGCCGGCTTTTATAGGAGGTTCATTAAGGACTTTTGAAAAATTTCTCGGCCTCTGACTAATTTATTACAAAAAGATATACCATTCGTCTTCGATGATGATTGTGTAGAAGCATTTGAAATACTTAAGAAAGCATTAATCTCTGCACCCATTGTTCAGCCACCTGATTGGAATTTACCTTTTGAAATTATGTGTGATGCTAGTGATTATGCTGTAGGTGTTGTTCTAGGGCAAAGAGTTGATAAGAAATTAAATGTTATTCAATATGCTAGTAAAACTCTAGACAATGCCCAGAGAAATTATGCTACTACTAAAAAAGAATTCTTAGCAGTTGTATTTGCTTGTGATAAGTTCAGACATTATATTGTTGATTCTAAAGTAACTATTCACACTGATCATGCTGCTATTAAATATCTTATGGTAAAGAAAGATGCCAAACCTAGACTTATTAGATGGGTTCTCTTGCTACAAGAATTTGATTTGCATATTATTGATAGAAAGGGAGCTGAGAACCCCGTTGCAGATAACTTGTCTAGGTTAGAAAATGTTCTTGATGACCCACTACCTATTGATGATAGCTTTCCTGATGAACAATTAAATGTCATAAACGCTTCTCATACTGCTCCATGGTATGCTGATTATGCTAATTACATTGTTGATAAATTCATACCACCTAGTTTCACATACTAGCAAAAGAAAAAGTTTTTCTATGATTTAAGACATTACTTTTGGGATGACCCACATCTTTATAAGGAAGGAGTAGATGGTGTTATTAGGCGTTGTGTACCTGAGCATGAACAGGAATAGATCCTACGCAAGTGTCACTCCGAATCTTATGGAGGACACCATGCTGGAGATAGAACTACACATAAGGTATTGCAATCCAATTTTTATTGGCCTACTCTCTTCAAGGACGCCCGTAAGTTTGTCTTATCTTGTGATGAATATCAATGAATTGGTAATATTAGTAGACGTCAAGAAATGCCTATGAATTATACACTTGTTATTGAACCATTTGATGTTTGGGGCTTTGATTATATGGGACCTTTTCGTGCCTCTAATGGATATACACATATTTTAGTTGCTATTGATTACGTTACTAAGTGGGTAGAAGCTATTCCAGCTAGTAGTGCTGATCATAACACCTCTATTAAGATGCTTAAAGAAGTTAATTTTCCGAGGTTTGGGGTCCCTAGATATTTAATGACTGTGGTGGTTCACATTTTATTCATGGCGCTTTCCATAAAATGCTTGCTAAGTATGATGTTAATTATAGAATTGCATCTCCTTATCACCCACAATCTAGTCGTCAAGTAGAATTGAGTAATAGAGAACTCAAATTAATTTTGCAAAAGAATGTTAATAGATCTAGAAAGAATTGGTCCAAGAAACTTGATGATGGATTATGGGCCTATAGAACTGCATATAAAAATCCTATGAGCATGTCTCGTATAAAATGGTTTATGGAAAAGCATGCCACTTACCTCTCGAACTAGAACATAAGGCATATTGGGCTATTAAAGAGCTCAATTATGATTTCAAACTTGCCGGTGAGAAGAGGTTATTTGACATTAGCTCACTTGATGAATGGAGAACCCAAGCCTATGAGAATGCACAATTGTTTAAAGAAAAAGTTAAAAGATGGCATGACAAAAGGATACAAAAGCGTGAATTTAATGTAGGTGACTATGTATTGCTATACAATTCTCGTTTAGGATTTTTTGCAGGAAAACTTCTCTCTAAATGGGAAGGTCCTTACGTTATCGAGGAGGTCCATCGTTCCGGTGCCATAAAAATCAACAACTTCGAAGGCACAAATCCAAAGGTGGTGAACAGTCAAAGAATCAAACATTATATCTCAGGTAATCCTATAAATGTTGAAACCAATGTTATTGAAATCGTAACCCCGGAGGAATACATAAGGGACACTTTCCGGAAAATAGATATGTCGTACGGTAAGTAAATCGACTCCAAAATAGTTCTAATGGCAATTTTTCTCCGTTTTGGAATATTTAGAAAAATAGAAAAATAAGAAGCAGTCCAGGAAGGACACGAGGGCTCCACGAGGGTGGAGGGCGCGCCCTACCCCCCTGGGCGCGCCCCTGCCTCGTGGGCACCTTGTGCGCTCTCCGGACTCCATTTTCTTGCACGATATGCATTTTGGTTGGTAAAAATTCATTTTATAATCTCCCGAAGGTTTTGACTCCTTTATCACGCAATTGTCCTCTGTCCTTGTTTCGAGCTGTTTTCTGTCAGGGTTGTCAAGGCCAGGCATCATGTCGTCCCCCTCCTCCAACAATGGTGACAACGATGCTTGGTTAATGAAGATAGAGCTGAAGAGGGAAGAACCCGTGGAGATCAACATGGACGAAGGGATCAAGAAGACCACGGAGGACCAAGTTCCGGTAATAGAAGACATCCTTCAACCTGATCACAATCTTCTTACCCCGACTGAGGTCGAAGCTTTTAAGATTATTGAGTTAGCTCGTATACAAAACAAGTATCTCACACATGAAAATATTTTGTTGAAGGAGCATATAGTTGCACTCAAGGGCATTATCTGCAAGTTGGAGGATCTCCTACACTCGATGTGCGACTGTAAGTGCATCTAGTGCCACCCCTAGTTGGTTTTGGAGTATTGACGACAAACCTAGTTGAGGGACTAATGTGTTTGTGAGAATTGCAGGATAACACAGGTAGAAGTCCCTCATTGATTCGGTTTTCCTACCAGAGATGACCCCTAAAAATGTATGAAGACATTGATGTCAAAGGTGGTTTATGAAGATATTCTCATTGACGACTATGACAAGAGAAGACATCACATGAAGCCTATGGAGCTCGAAGACTTAGATCTTTCGTAGTTCTGTTTCTTCTTTTTTGAATCATAGGAACCACCGTACTGTTAAGTGGGGTCCAAGAGAACCATTCAGAATGACTGAAGTGATGCTTAACCAAAACCTATGCCTTCGAGTGAAGACTATGAGAGCAAATCTTGTCCAGAGTCGGACAAGTCAGCTTTACTTGTAGCCCAAGTAAAGTTGCCATGTGAGTTTGAAATCTGACCGTTGGAACACGTGTCAGTTCCTTAGTAACCCAGGGTCATTTCGGACAAATCAGGTCGAGTTGCCTAGTGGCTATAAATAGCCCACCCCCTACAACCATAAACGGTTGGCTGCTTAGAGTTAGTGTACGACTTTTGTTGTTTGAGAGCAACCCACCTCGAAGCCTTTGAGAGAGAATTCCTTGCGAGGATAAAGCCCTAACCACCCAGAGCCAAAGAGTGTTAGGCATCACTTAAGTCTTCTTGTCTGTGTGATCTGAAGACTTATTACACTTGAGGACTGTGAATCCTCCAGCCGGTTAGGCGTCACATTCTGAGCATCCAAGAGACATTGTGGATCACCGGTGAACGAAGTCTGTGAAGGTTTGGGAGTCTACCTTGAAGACTTACCAGAGTGATTGGGCAAGGTCTGTGTGACCTTAGCTCAAGGGGAATACGGTGAGGAGTGGGTGTCCTGAGCTGCGTGTTCAGGACTGGGTGTCCGGGACTGTGTGTCCTCAGGTTTAAATACCTAGCCTCCCTAACCAGACGTACAGTTGTCACAGCAACTGGAACTGGTCCAACAAATCATTGTCTTCAATGAGTCACTGGTTTCATCCTTCCCTTCCCTTTACTTACTATTGATCCCTGTGAAGTCATTGTATGATTGCACTATCTTTTGTCTTCACTGAGTGACTGCGTGTTCTGTTTGGCTTCATAATATCTTCCTACCTGATCCTTACTACATTGCTGCTATTAGTCATTGTGCTTTCACTTCATTGAATCCTTGACTATGGTTTGCCTAGTGTAGTCTACCTTCCACTGCATGGTAATAGGTTTATTTCTATCGTTTGTCTTCGAAACTTCCACGTTTTGAAGACTTACATAAAAATCGCCTATTCACCCCCCTCTAGTCGATATAACGCACTTTCAATTGGTATCAGAGCAAGGTACTCCCTTGTTCTGTGTGATTCGGTTTAACTACCTAGAGTTCTAGCTATGTCGACTGCAGGGATAATTGAAGTCTCCGCTGCGTGCCCCGTCTTCGATGGAACTGAATATCCCTACTGGAAGAATAAGATGCGCATGCATCTTGAAGCCATTGACGTCGACCTATGGTATGTCGTCAAGAACGGTGTTCCCGAGGCTAGAGAAGGTGTCACTGCTGCTGATGTCAAGAAGTTCATTCAACTGGACTCTACTACCAAGAATATCATCTGTGGTCATCTGACCAAAGGACAGTATGGCCGTGTGAGTGCTTTGGAAACATCTAAGCTAGTCTGGGACTGGCTCTCCAAGGTCAACGAAGGCATCTCAACCCAGAGAGATCAGAGAATCAGTGTTCTTCGCAACCTGTTCAACCGCTTCAAGCGAAATGACAATGAGAATGTCCAGCTCACGTTTGATCGACTCACTGACATCACAAATGAGCTTCAAGCCCTCGGCGCTACTGAGATCACCAAGCATGAAGTCGTCAAGACACTACTGAGATCACTTGACAGTTCGTTTGACACCCTAGCCCTGATGATTCAAGAACGTCCTGATTTCAAGACACTCGATCCGTCTGACATACTTGAGGGGCTCAACACACATGAGTTTCAGCTTTCTAAGAAAAGAGATATCTACGGTCCAAACTATGGGTGAACTCGTGCCTTGAAGGCAAAAGCTGTCTCCTCATCTGAAGAAGAATCTGACAGCAGTTCTGATGATCCTGAAGACATTGGAAAGGAACTTGCTATGCTTGTGAAGAAGTTCCAAAAATTCACCAAGAAGAAAGGTTTCAGAAAGTCTTCACGATCAAGCTCAAGGAATGATGAAGCTTCTGCTCATGACTACAAGAAGAAAACATGTCACAAGTGCAAGAAACCTAGCCACTTCATCTCTGAGTGTCCGCAGTGGGACAATCAGAACAAAAAGAAGAAGAAGAGCAAGGAATATGACTCTGACGACAAGAAGAAGAAGAAATACTCAATGTCTTCTTCCAAGTCTTCCTCAAAGTCTTCATCACACAAGAAGAGCTCATCTGGCAAGGCACGTTCGTTTGTTGGCAAGGAAATGGATTCAGAGGAGGAGTCCGCTTCTGAGGAGGCGGAGGTGGAGTCTGAGGAGGAGTCCGATTCTGGCGTTGCAAGTCTGGCTACAGCATACGTTGCCAAGTCCATCTTCAACACTGAAGACAGTGACTTCATCACCGACACCGATGCAAATGACAAGGACTACCCCGCTCCTACCTACTGCTTCATGGAACGCGGTGCCAAGGTAAACACACGCACTACTCACTATCAAACATCTAGTGAAGATGACTCTGATTGTGGTTCAAGACCCAGCTACAAAACACTTGCTAAAATTGCAACTGAACAACAGAAAGCTATGGAACATATTCAAAAACTGTTAGACAAAAGCGATGATCTGTTAGGCGCTGAAATGACTCGATCTGAGTCCTTAATTGAAGACATAAAAAATCTTCACATTAAGTATGAGGAACTTGAAAGTCGTCATGAAACGCTCTCAACAACTCATGAAAAGCTTTCCTATGATTATCTTCAGAGGAAGCAAGATCTTGAGAAATTGAGAGCGGCTCATGAAGATCTTCAAAAGGAAAATGAGTCACTTCGCGCCGAACAAATCAGTTCCGCTCAGGAAGGATTTGAACCACCATGTCTTAAATGCATTGAACATGATAATGCTACTTCTGTTGCTGAATGTTCTACTGCTGCTACTGTTGCAATATCTTCAACTGTTGATGTGGGAACTAACCCCTCTGCTGAGGATACCACTGCTATTGCTGATGAGAATGCTAGGTTGAAGACATTTCTTGAAACAGGGATGTACAAAAGTCTTCAAGGGCATCAGACACTATGTGATGTCCTCAAAAGGCAGATCCTGAACCGAAACCCGAGGAAAGAGGGTGTTGGGTTCGTAAGGAAAATGAATGCTGATGGCTCTTACTAGAAACCTGAGCAGTACCCCAAAACCACATGGGTTGCTGCAAAGGAACCTTCAGCAGATCCATCCAATCTATCCGGCTTCACTTGTGCTAACCCCATTGTCATTGATGAATCCTTTGATGCAAACTATAAACTGTTTAAGAATCAGAATGGTGAAGTGTTTGCCAGGTACATTGGTACTAACTGCAGGAATGGACCGCCTATGAAGAAGATCTGGGTGCCGAAAAAGTGTTTGGAAAATCTTCCTGTGAATGTCATCATGACACCACAGGGAAACCATACTCAGGCCTATGAATATGAGCGCGGTTCATCAAACCGCCATGTTCATAAGACCAAGAACTATTCTGCTTATTCTTATGAGTACTATTGTCCGCCTGCAAGACTTTTTGCTAGGGCTCCAAAGCCAAAGTTCTCAGACGCTGCACTTAGACTTATTGCTTCTAAGCCACCCTTGAAGATGTGGGTGGCTAAGAAAGCTTAACTCTCTTTTGCAGGGAAAGTTCTCCAGCAGAAAACCAAAATCGTCCGACGCTAATGCTGGGGACCTTAAACATCTTGTAGGGCGCAAGATCAAATGCCTGAATGGTCTTACTATGTACTTCGTTCCCGAATCGCTTGCTACTCTCCCTATCAGTCCTAATCTGGATCTAAGCTTTCATAACCCACTGGTTCGTCAAATGTTTTTGCTTCACAACTCTCTTCGTGAATCCTATCCCCCTAACTGCACTGTAGGGTACGACACCAGCGTCTTCAGAATGGATTATTGATAGTGGGTGTACCAATCACATGACTGGCAAAAGAAGCCTTCTTATGGACTCAACCTTACGTCCATCCGACAAGAGTCACATCACATTTGCTGACAATGGTAAAAGTAAGGTATTGGGTCTAGGTAGAGTTGCGATCTCAAAGGATCAACACATGGATAAAGTCATGCTTGTTGAATCCCTTGGCTTCAACTTAATGTCTGTCTCAATGCTTTGCGATTTGAACATGATCGTCATGTTTGGAAAATATCGCTGCCTTGTTCTAATGGAATCTGACAAGTCTCTAGTGTTTGAAGGGTATCAAAAAGATGATTTGTACGTGGTAGATTTCTCAACAGGACCACAGCTTGCCGTATGTCTTCTAGCAAAAGCTTCAGAATGCTGACTCTGGCATCGGAGGCTAGGGCATGCTGGCATGAGGAACCTCCACACCCTTGCAAAGAAGAAGCATGTCATAGGCATCAAGGGCGTCAAGTTCAAGAAAGATCACTTATGCGGTGCCTGTGAAGCAGGAAAGATGACGAGGGCTAAACATCCCTCGAAGACAATCATGACAACAACTCGACCCTTCGAACTGCTCCACATGGATCTTTTCGGTCCCACTCATTACTCAACTCTTACTACTACTGCTTGTCTCTATGGCTTTGTCATTGTTGATGATTATTCTAGATATACTTGGGTGCATATAATCCTCTACAAGACTGAGGTGCAGGATGTATTCAGACGCTTCGCCAATCGAGCAATGAACAACTATGGCGCCAAGATAAAGCACATCAGAAGTGACAATGGCACTGAATTCAAGAATACTGGCCTTGATACATATCTTGATACTTTGGGCATCACACATGAATTCTCAGCTCCATACACGCCACAGCAGAATGGCGTCGTCGAACGCAAGAACAGAACACTCATTGAGATGGCCCGAACGATGCTAGATGAATACAAGAATCCAAGAAAATTCTGGCCTGAAGCCATTGATACTGCATGCCATACAATCAATCGTGTTCATCTTCACAAGCTTCTGAACAAGACATCTTATGAGCTCCTTACTGGCAAGAAGCCAAATGTCAGTTACTTCAGAGTGTTTGGTGCCAGGTGCTGGATCAAGGATCCACATCACTCTTCAAAATTTGCACCAAAAGCACATGAGGGTTTTATGCTTGGATATGGAAAGGATTCACACTCCTACAAAGTCTTCAATCTCTTTCATTATAAAGTGGTTGAAACAGTGGATGTGCGATTCAATGAGACTAACGGTTCACAAAGAGAGCACCTGCCAAATGTGCTAGATGAAGTTCCATCCAGTGAATCAATCAAATTGATGGGAACTGGAGAAATCATACCCTCTGAAGCTCAACCTGAAGAGGAACTTATCATATCCGCACCTGATCAACCTGAAGACAATGCTCAGCCTGAAGACAATCCTTCTAACAATGATCAGCAAGAGCCAAATCTTCGCCCTGTACATCCTCGTGTTGCCAATGAAGTGCAGATTGAGAGAATAATTGATAGCATCAATGCACCCGGTCCGCTCACTCGTTCAAGGGCAACTCAGCTAGCAAATTTCTGTGGGCACTTCGCATTCGTCTCAATAACATAACCCAAGAAAGTTGAAGAAGCCTTCATGGAACCTGAATGGATTCAAGCCATGCAAGAAGAGCTTCAACAGTTTGAGCTAAATAATGTATGGGAACTGGTTAAGCGTCCTGACCCTCGGAAGCACAATATAATAGGCACCAAATGGATATACCGCAACAAGCAAGATGAGCACGGTCAAGTTGTCAGAAACAAAGCTCGTCTTGTTGCTCAAGGATATACTCAAGTGGAAGGGATTGACTTCGATGAAACATTTGCTCCTGTGGCTCGACTTGAAGCCATACGCATACTCCTGGCCTATGCAAATCATCATAACATACTTCTATATCAAATGGATGTGAAGAGCGCTTTTCTCAATGGCAAGATTGAAGAAGTGTATGTTGCACAACCGCCTGGCTTTGAAGATCCAAAACATCCTGACATGGTATACAAGCTCAACAAGGCACTGTATGGCCTCAAACAAGCCCCTCGGGCTTGGTATGACACACTGAAATACTTCCTGAAGAGCAAAGGCTTCATACCTGGTTCCCTCGACCCCACTCTCTTCACGAAGACATATGATGGTGAACTGTTTGTGTGCCAAATATATGTGGATGACATTATCTTCGGCTGCACTAATCAGAAGTACAGTGAAGAGTTTGGATATATGATGCAAGAGCAATATCAAATGTCCATGATGGGAGAGCTGAAGTTCTTCCTCGGTCTTCAAATACGACAGTAACGCAACGGCATCTTCATATCTCAAGAGAAGTATCTCAAAGATTGCCTGAAGAAGTTCGGAATGCAAGACTGCAAAGGCTTCACGACGCCAATGCCAGCCAAACATCATCTGGGTCCCGACGACAATGGTAAAGAGTTTGATCAAAAGGTATACCGCTCCATGATTGGTTCTTTGCTTTATCTATGTGCATCTAGGCCAGATATTATGCTTAGTGTTTGCATGTGTGCTCGATTCCAAGCGGCACCAAAGGAGTCGCATCACTTAGGTGTGAAGCGAATTCTTCGATATTTGGCTCACACCCCAAATCTAGGATTATGGTATCCAAAGGGCTCAGAGTTTGATCTGGTTGGATTCTCGGATGCTGATTATGCTGGTGACAAGGTGGATCTCAAGTCTACATCAGGCACATGTCATTTTCTGGGACGATCACTTGTATGTTGGTCTTCAAAGAAGAAGAACTGTGTATCTCTCTCCACTGCTGAATCTGAATACATTGCTGCTGGATCTTGCTGCGCTCAGCTTCTGTGGATGAAGCAAACACTCAAGGACTATGGCATTCATCTGAAGCAAGTGCCACTCTACTGCGACAATGAAAGCGCCATCAAGATTGCCAACAACCCAGTTCAACACTCGAAGACAAAGCACATTGAAATTCGTAATCACTTTCTCAGAGATCATGTTGTGAAGGAAGACATTGATATCATACACGTCAACACTGAAGAGCAATTGGCAGATATCTTCACCAAGCCCTTGGATGAGAAGAGATTTTGCAGGTTACGGTGTGAGCTAAATATCTCGGAATCCTCAAATGTCCTGTGATCAGGCACACATCCTAACCCTTATGCATATTGCTGACTTAGATGTGCAACACACGAAGTAAAGTATATCTTCAATCAATGAAGACATACATTCTAAGTGTGAAAATATTAATGTGGAATTTGACTTCGGAGCGCCACGATAATTGTGCGTCGTGTCTGGGTCTAATACTTCCTATATGGTGGGTAACGCCACCACCAAAGTTTCTGTTCGAAGTGTTTCACTCATGGCGTTACATTTGCTATGTCTTCACATTTGGTTTGGCTTCAATCTCAACATGTCTTCAATATATACATACTAGTGTTCTGTCCTCTACAGCATTCACTTATAGCTATGTCTTCTTGTTGAATCTTTTGAACTAAGTGAATGTGATCGGACCCTAACCTCTCTATGCTTTCTATCTCAAACTCTATCTCTCCAAATCATATGCATTCTATTGAAACTGTCGAATGTCTTCTCTGTGTCCTTGTCAGCAGAAGATACAGAGACAAACATTAAGTCCGTTTTCAATGCTCATTCCTTCACCTGAAACCCGGAGATGTGGGAATGACCACCCGACAATCCAGGCGTGCGTGGGACATGGGACAACCTCCGACATGCTGCATGATGGCCACGTGTTTCTGAGATGTGAATCGCCAGGGGCACCTGTGTAATAACACTGAGCCGCCCCTGTCCCTATAAATACATGCCTCACCGCAGTCATAATCTCTTCTTCCACTCTCGCACGAACTCTAGCGCCACCGCTAGCCCTCGACGACGCCGGCGACGAAGCGCTTCGCTGACGCAACCTCTCCGACGCCGTCTTCACGCCGACCGCGGACATCGTCTTCTCCGCCATCGCCGTACGTGTCCTCCGTCGCTAAGTTAGGGCACGGACGATCGAACTGCTCGGCCTCCTCTTCCACTCCGTCTAGCAGTTCTTCGTGTGGTAAATAAAACTTCCATTTTACGGCCCCTTTGATCCTATAGCTTCGTAACTTTCTACCACAAGCAGTTTCTGTTCACACAAGTTGGATCTCTTTCATACTGCATCTCATAATATGCTTAGTATATTCACTTGTACTTCACAAAGTAGTTAGATTCCTCACTTGTACTGATCCATGGATTCGTACAAATCTGGAACCAACTTCTTATCTATGAGTGAATGTCTTCGCACGATGAGGTCAATGTCTTCTAAACTGATTTATCTTCAAAATATTCTGAGAATGCATATGACCTCTTCCCCTTCCCTCGCACCTTAATGCTGTCACAGGTACATGTCCGTGGGAGAATCCCTTGGTTCTCATAGTCTGCATTCATTTGCAGAATTCTTACAGCATCATATAAATTCTCCCGAAGCCAGTTCCTGTTTGTCCAGTAAGCGAAAGCCTTTGAAGCCTTTGAATGTATTGAAGCCTTTCAGTTCAAAGTTCATGGCTTCAGAGAAATCTGCCAGGAAGGGAGGCAGATAGCGTCGTGGGGGAACATCAAAAGATTTGCCTGATGACCTCTCAGAGCTTTACAAGACAGATCCTGAAGAGGATTATAATCAGCGCAAGACCCGAATCCAGTGGATTCGAAGATATTGGGCAGAACAGTGGTACAAATACAGATTCGTGACCAAGGAATATGCTAAGAAGAGTGCTATCAAAAGTCCTTGGGGTGATATTCTCTTCCGAGGCCTTCCACCCAAGAACAAAGCTGAAGCAATTGCTCAGGGTTTCTCTCCGTGTATGGTCCGTGGACCTCAGCCTGAAGATGCCGACCAATCATCATTGCTATGGTGTCGTGACGATAATCTCTTCAAGCGCAACTTCTAGCACGCAAAGGCATCAGCCAAGGAAAACAAGAAGTCATTGGGACTAGACTTCAACCCTGGTCCTTCTGCTCCCCGGGCTGACGGCACACGCGATGCAGAACCCAATGTCATCGGTCCTTTCTATAACCTTGAAGGTCTCATCACCCATATCTTGGTTCAAGGGACAGCCGTGAATGAGCCTGCAGATGACGCTGAATCAGATGAAGCGCCTGCCGCGCCGAAGCCAAATAAACTGAAGCAGCCAAAAGCTTCGAAGCCTGCCTCTGCACCAAAAATCTCACGGGCGAAGCCACTGGCCACTGCACCTCCTGAAGACAGTGTGCAGTCTGAAGATTTGTCACGCATCTCCAAGCCCCAGAAAGTCAAGATGCCTCTGCCACACACCGGCCAAGAACTGACTGCTGCTGCCATTATGCGAAACGATGCCATCGATCTGTCTAGTGATGAAGATCTTGCAGATGACGCTCTTGAGCAGCTGATCAAGAGCAAAGAAGAAGCAGAAATCTTCAATGATCTGCCTCTCTTTGACGTGGCAATCATCCACAACTTCATCGATGAATGGTTTGACACGCCCAACCTCAGCTTCGAAGATCTGCAACTTCCGATTGGCCTCAGTGTCGCCTTCCATGGCGCCATTGCTTCAGAGTTAGCTATCGCCCAGCGCATTGTTGAACTGAAGCAAAAGATTGACTATGAAAAAGCTTAGTTCAAGAAGCATATGGCCAAGCTCAGCGTGCAAGAGGTCAAGAACTTCAAGATCATGCTGCACGAGCTTAAAGAAGCCTTTCTCAAGAAGCGTGAAGAAGCTCAAGGTTCTCGTGAGCGCATGAAGAGCCTGGCTGACAAGTGTGTGCAAGGCTACAACGAGGCTGAGAAGCGCAAGGCCCTTGGGCGTCCGGGCATTGATCCCAGGATGGCTGCTAAGCAGAAGAAGAAGCCCACTGTGGCCGAACCCAATGCACCAAGGCAGGAAGCAGATCCCATTGTCTTCAACTAGCATGACTGGCTCGAAGCCAAAGGCCAGGTCAACTGCCTCTGAATTGAAGAAGACGAGGACTGCTGAGGCTGAAGCCAGAAAGAGGAAACATCCTGAAGCCTCTGCTACTGCTCCCTCCAAGAAGAAGCGGAAGACCAAGAAGGAACGGGCTGCTCCCACAGAGTCCTTGATTGTTGAACCCATCTCCATGGTTCACCCTGACGCTGAACCTTAGGAGCGCCAACTGACTGTCCATGAGCCTGCTTTCACAGAGGCTCATGAAGCTGAAGACTTTCCAGCAGCTGATGCCATCGCTGCTGAAGACATTGGTCACCATGACCATGTTGAAGATGATGCAGTTCTTCCTCAGCTCGAGCACCAACAGGTATCATCGCCTGTGCTAACGCACAGTGAGCTCATCAGCATTGGTCGTCCTCTGACGCCAATCGCTCAGGATGCATCATGGGCTGATCACCCACAAGCACAAGAGGAAGAAGACTTTGAGGCCCAGCCAACTCCAACTCCACAGGCGTCGCCAGCGTTACGCAGGCTTCGCAAAGGACCAAGGCCTCCAGTCTCTGAGTCTGAAGCTAATACTGCTGAAGACATTCCGGCTGCATCAGCCGATGAAGAAGAAACCCCAAAAGCTGCTACTCTCCCGTCCCACCAAGAAGCTGTTCTCGAGGAGAACGGGACTGTGACCGACCCTCCAGCTCGTCAAGTGGAGGTTGAGAATCGTGAGGCTGCCACTACCAACACCAATGAAGCCACTGACACTGTCATGGCTGAAGCCAATGTGGAGCCTACACCAACAAAAGCACCAGAAGTCAGCGAAGCCATTGATGCCACTGCTTCTGTTCTTGCTCCTGCTGCTGGTCCTCAGTTTGACTATCATGTTGAGCACAGGCCTCAGGTACAGAAGCCAATCCCCAGATTGCCCAGGTTTCCAGGTCCTGCATCAGCACCTGGATCCTTTAATGTCAATGGCTTCCAAGCAGACAACACTTTCTTCAATAGCTCCAGGAACCCCTACTCAAGGGAAAGAATATCATCTGATTGGTTCTGGAGCTATCCGCAGCGAAGCTATTACTCCTGCATTCTATACAATCAAGGTTGCATCTTCCCACATAAGCGTCTTGACATTGAAGCAATAGCTTGTCTGCCCTGTCTGGAAGAAGATCTGGATTGCTTCAAAGAGGTTGGATTGCTGCCGTTTGTCACCGACCAAGAGCACTGGAATGAAGAGTTGCTGCTCCAATTCTATGCCACACTTCACATCCGTGGGTACAACAGAGATCCAAAGACTTGGGTCCTGGAGTGGATGATAGGAAATGTTCATCACAAAGCCAAAGCCTTTGATATCAGTGAGCTCACTGGTCTGCCCACTCCTGGCGATCTCTACGAACCTGGCTGTCAGCTTCACGGTGAAGCTATGTAGAGCATCTTTCAGAAGCCTGAACCAAACATGAGTCAGATGCTCAGTATGATGAAGCCATTGCCCTAAGATGCTGCATATCCCAAGGAGTTCCTTGTTGAATACCTTGAGTATCCGCCAAGGACTATTTATCACATCATCAGGCGAACTTTCTGGCCCATCAAAGGACACTCTCCACATGCCAAGCTAGAAGGTGCAATGAAGACTTTGGTGTTCTATATTCTTCATGGAAAATGCTTCAATGCACATAACTTCTTCATCCGCCAACTTGCGGCATCAGGATCTGATCTTTTTGGCTTAAAGTTCTACGCTCCATGGATAATGCGGCTGATTAAACTCCACTCCGCTATCTCATATCAGCCATCTTCTCGCAATCATCGGATCTTTCTGCCTGATGTGGATATGTCTGTTGAAGCCATTTATCCTGAGCCTGCCAAGGAACCTCTAAGTCTTCAGAATGCGGAGCATCAAAGTTTTTCTTAGAACATTGAAGGAGTTGAAGCAGTCACTCGTGTTTATCCTTTGGCTGGAACTACACGTGCACCACATCCTGCCCTTACTGAAGCCACCGATAACACTATTGGCCAACGACCCAAGAAGCGATCTCGTGTTCTCAACGACCGAGAGCTTCTTGTGGCTCTTCATCAGAAACAGGATAGGCATCATGACTGGCTGAAGCGCCAAATGCAAAGCCTCTTGGTGGATGTTAACCGCATTCGCAATCTTGCCACCAAGAATGCCTTTGTTTCCCATGAAACCTCTCGACGCACATGGAAAGGGCTGACGCTTATGTAGTCTGAAGATGATCTTCAAGAGGATGGCTTCTCTGAACGCTTCAAGTTTGACTCCACACCTCCTCGAAGGGCAGTGCTGCGACGAACTCCATCTCTTGAAGACTCTGAGTTCTCTTCCTCTGCTGCAACTGTGAATGCCAGAGTGATCGAGGATGAAGACGATGCTACTTCACCGCCACCTCCTTCAGCACGCTTCGACACTGCTCCAAGTTCTTCTGCACCGCCGAACACCACCGACGACCCTGCTGCTTCACCTACTCTTCATGGGAACGAGTAGATGCTCTATGTCTTCAAACCTTTTTGGTCCTTACTGACAAAAGGGGGAGAAGCATATGAGTTTGATAGTCTTCAAGCGGGTCCATATGGGCGGTTGCTTTATATTTTGCTTCGTGTTTACAACTCTCGTTTTGATACATTTGGTTCTTTGAGTTGTAACACTTAAACTCGATGGCCCTCTGCTACTTATTTGCCACTTTGTGATGCGATGATAAATTCCGCATGTGCGACGATAAATTCCGCACTTAGATCATTTTGCAGATGTCCATTTTCCATTATGCATGTCATTATCTTCACATACCTTTACATGCATAGTGGATTGTCATCATAAGTTGAAGAGGATCTCCACAAGCACAACCTGCCATGTGCATTTGCATTCCAAAAGCAAATTACTTATATGCACATCTTCAGGGGGAGCCCTCACAGCTTATGAAGACAATTCCCTATCCTCTTACAATTTCACATATTATATTCCCTGTTGAAAACTTCAACTACTTTGTCATCAATCACCAAAAAGGGGGAGATTGTAAGTGCATCTAGTGCCACCCCTAGTTGGTTTTGGAGTATTGACGACAAACCTAGTTGAGGGACTAATGTATTTGTGAGAATTGCAGGATAACACAGGTAGAAGTCCCTCATTGATTCAGTTTTCCTACCAGAGATGACCCCTAAAAATGTATGAAGACATTGATGTCAAAGGTGGTTTATGAAGATATTCTCATTGAAGACTATGACAAGAGAAGACATCGCATGAAGCCTATGGAGCTCAAAGACTTAGATCTTTCGTAGTTTTGTTTCTTCTTTGTTGAGTCATAGGAACCACCGTACTGTTAAGTGGGGTCCAAGAGAACCAGTCAGAATGACTGAAGTGATGCTTAACCAAAACCTATGTCTTCGAGTGAAGACTATGAGAGAAAATCTTGTCCAAATTCGGACAAGTCAGCTTTACTTGTAGCCCAAGTAAAGTTGCCGTGTGAGTTTGAAATCTGACCGTTGGAACACGTGTCAGTTCCTTAGTGACCCAGGGTCATTTCGGACAAATCAGGTCGGGTTGCCTAGTGGCTATAAATAGCCCACCCCCTACAACCATAAACGGTTTGCTGCTCACAGTTAGTGTACGGCTTTTGTCGTTTGAGAGCAACCCACCTCGAAGCCTTTGAGAGAGAATTCCTTGCGAGGATAAAGCCCTAACCACCCAGAGCCAAAGAGTGTTAGGCATTACTTAAGTCTTCTTGCCTAGTGTAGTCTACCTTCCGCTGCATGGTAATAGGTTTATTTCTGTCGTTTGTCTTCGAAACTTCCATGTTTTGAAGATTTTCATAAAATCGCCTATTCACCCCCCTCTAGTCGATATAACGCACTTTCAGCGACTACCCATCATCACCACCATCTTCTTCACCAACAAAGGAGACATAATCACATGGGTATGGGCACTCCCCTTGGCAATTGCCAAGCTTGGGGGAGGTGCCCCGGTATCGTATCACCATCACATCTCTATCTTTATCGTTTTTCTTAATTTGATCCTTTTGGTAATATCTTGATCTAGTAGAATAAAGTTTTTGGTATGATCTAGTTTTGAGTTTTGCTTTATGATCCCTCTATGTAAGCGAGTCCGTAAACTATATAATAAAGATTAGTGTTGAGTCAAGGGTTTGATTATTTTGCCATGATCTTGAGTGAACAAAAGAAATGAGAAAGAATAAAATAAATAAAAGAGATCATATGGATCTTATGGGGAGTAATGAGCTCACATATAAAGCGTATGATGATTAAAAGATGTTGAGAGTTGACAAACATAGTTTTGGTCATCGTTGCAATTAATAGGAAGTGATAAAGAAAGAGAGGTCTTCACATATAAATACACTATATCTTGGACATCTTTTATGATTGTGAGCACTCATTATAATATGACATGCTAAAGAGTTGACGTCGGACAAGGAAGACAACATAATGGGTTATGTTTTCTTACATCTGAGATAAATTATATTGTCATGGATCATCCAACATGATTGAGCTTGCCTTTCCCCCTCATGCTAGCCAAATTCTTTGCACCAAGTAGAGATACTACTTGTGTTCCCAAACTCTTAAACCCAGTTTTGCCATGAGAGTACACCATATCTACCTATGGATTGAGTAAGATCCTTCAAGTAAGTTGTCATCGGTGCAAGCAATAAACATTGCTCTCTAAATATGTATGACTTATTAGTGTGGGAGAAAATAAGCTTTATACGATCTTGTGATGTGGAAGAAATAAAGACGGACTGCATAATAAAGGTCCACATCACAAGTGGCAATATAAAGTGAAGTTCTTTCGCATTAAGATTTTGTGCATCCAACCATAAAAGCGCATGACAACCTATACTTCCCTCTGCGAAGGGCCTATCTTTTACTTTTATCTCTGTAACATCCCTAGCATCACACTACAGTAATCTCCCCCTAATGAAGGTCATGTCATCATGCCAAAATATCACTTGTCTAAAATCTGCTTCAAATTCAATTTCAAATTGCATGTCAAATATTTGCTTCTTCTTTCATGCAAATAAAACAGTTCATCCTATGGCAATTAACCGCTAGATATTTGTCTTGTTGAAACCAATTTTTATAAAAGGTATAAGTGTTCCAAAATTGTTAAAAAAGTGACTAAAACGGCCACATTAGTCTTATTACTTGTGTTCAAAAATCAAATGAATTCAATTATTACCCCAACCATTTTTTACAGTGTCAAAGTATGCGATGCTAATTATGGACAAAGACCTTTGTTTTATAAAACTAGTTTGATATGAAAAATAAAAGCAAAGCAGAAAAGGCAGAAAAATAAAATGTAAAAAAGGTAAAGGCCAAACCCCCTCCCCCCTAGGCCAAATGGCCCAGTTAACCCCCCTGGCCGAACCTGGCCGGCCTAGCCACCCCACCTCGTCATCCCTCTCCTCGCTACAGGAGCGAGGGGGGTCGTGGCGCCCATCCGGCCACCGGCCGGCGCCGTGTCGATCATCGGCTGGCGTCGCCCCCCTATTTAGCCGGTGCCTCTTCCCCGGCGCCAAACCCTAACCCCTCTCTCCACATCCCCTCCTCAATCTGGACCCCTGCCCCAGAGCTCCTCATCTCGTGCGCTCGTCCCCGTCGCCGTGCGCTGCTCGTCGTTGTCACCGCATCGGCGCCGCCCCGTCACACGTCGTCCTCGTCCCCGCCTCCGTCGAGCCTCTTCGACGAGCTCACGGGCTTCGTCGTGACCCCCTCTCCCTCTTCGTCGAGCCATGCGTGCCGGGATAGCCGCACAACACTTCCCCGACCTCCATCATCCTCCTCGGACCGCCAACCGCTGTCGTTGACTCCAGCCGTCTCAAGTCGTCCCCGGGCCTTCTTTGCAACGGCAGTGAGCCCTGCATCCCCTCTCTATCCCTGTGGTCTTCTTTGGTAGTCGTAGATCATCGCCGACGTGATCGTGCTCCGACCACGCCCGATGACCCAGATCGCTGATACGTCTCCGTCGTATCTACTTTTCCAAACACGTTTGCCCTTGTTTTGGACTCTAACTTGTATGATTTGAATGGAACTAACCCGGACTGACGCTATTTTCAGCAGAATTGCCATGGTGTTGCTTTATGTGCAGAAAACAAATATTCTCTGAATGACCTGAAACTCCAAGGAACATCTTAGAAAAAATAATAAAAAATCCTAGCCAAAGATGAAGACCAGGGGGCCCACACCCTGTTCACGAGGGTGGGGGGCGTGCCCTAGGAGGGCGCGCCCCTACCTCGTGGGCCCCCTGGATGCCCTCCGACGCCAACTCCAACTCTATATATTTTCTTTCGGAGAGAAAAAAATCAAGGAGAAGAAATCATCGTGTTTTACGATACGGAGCCACTGCCAAGCCCTAAAACCTCTCGGGAGGGCTGATCTGGAGTCCGTTCAGGGCTCCAAAGAGGGGCATTCGTTGCCGTCGTCATCAATAACCATCCTCCATCACGAATTTCATGATGCTCACCGCCGTGCGTGAGTAATTCCATCGTAGGCTTGCTGGACGGTGATGGGTTGGATGAGATTTATCATGTAATCGAGTTAGTTTTGTTAGGGTTTGATCCCTAGTATCCATTATGTTCTGAGATTGATGTTGCTATGACTTTGCTATGCTTAATGCTTGTCACTAGGGCCCGAGTGCCATGATTTCAGATCTGAACCTATTATGTTTTCATGAATATATGTGAGTTCTTGATCCTATCTTGCAAGTCTACAGTCACCTACTATGTGTTATGATCCGGCAACCCCGAAGTGACAATAATCAGGACCACTCCCGGTGATGACCATAGTTTGAGGAGTTCATGTATTCACTATGTGCTAATGCTTTGTTCCGGTTCTCTATTAAAAGGAGGCCTCAATATCCCTTAGTTTCCAATAGGACCCCACTGCCATGGGAGGGTAGGACAAAAGATGTCATGCAAGTTCTTTTCCATAAGCACGTATGACTATATACGGAATACATGCCTACATTACATTGATGAATTGGAGCTAGTTCTGTGTCACCCTATGTTATGACTGTTACATGATGAACCGCATCCGGCATAATTATCCATCACTGATCCGGTGCCTATGAGTTCTCCATATACTGGTTTACGCTTATTTACCTTTCCCGCTGCTACTGTTACAATCACTACAAAATACCAAAAACATTACTTTTGTTGTCTTTACTTTTGTTGCCGCTACCACCACTATCATATTACTTTGCTACTAAACATTCTGTTGTAGATACTAAGTTTCCAGGTGTGGTTGAATTGACAACTCAGCTGCTAATACTTGAGAATATTCTTTGGCTCCCCTTGTGTCGAATCAATAAATTTGGGTTGAATACTCTACCCTCGAAAGCTATTGCGATCCCCTATACTTGTGGGTTATCAAGACCAATTTCTGGCGCCATTGCCGGGGAGCATAGCTCTATTCTCTGAGTCACTTGGGATTTATATCTGTTGGACACTATGAAGAACTTGAGAGATCTAAAAACCAAGATCTATCCCTCAACTACGAGGGGAGGTAAGGAACTGCCATCTAGCTCTGCACTTGATTCACCTTCTGTTATGAGTAAGTTTGCGACACCTACACCTGCTTCTGCTATTCGTTCTGATATGTCGCATGTTATTGATGATGCCACTACTGCTATGCATGATACTTATGATGAAACTGCTTCTATACCTGATACTACTGTGCCCCTTGGTGAATTTCTTGATTAACAAATTGCTAGGGCTAGAGAAAAAGAAATTATTGAATCTGAATACGATGATGATAGTGATGATGAAAATATGCCTGTTATTCCTGAGGGCTATCTTTTTGATATGGAATCTTCTGCCACTATTTTAACTTGCAAAGATAGATATGAGCTTAAGAGGTTATTAGTTAAATGGAACAAAGAATCACTTAGAGATAAAATGAAACCCGGCCCTGCTTTTGCTACTTCACCTATATGTGTTCCTGATAAGGATTATGAATTCTCTGTTGATCCTGATATAATTACTTTGGTTGAACCTGATCCATTTTATGGCTATGAATCTGAAACTGTTGTGGCACATCTTACTAAGTTAAATGATATAGCTGCCCTGTTCACTAATGATGAGAGATCGCATTACTTCTATATACTCAAAATATTTCCGTTCTCATTAAAGGGTGATGCTAAGATATGGTTTAATTCTCTTGATCCTGGTTGTGTGCGTAGTCCCCAGGATATGATTTATTACTTCTCTGCTAAATATTTCCCTGCTCATAAGAAACAAGCTGCTTTGAGGGAAATATACAACTTCGTGCAAATTAAAGAAGAGAGTCTCCCACCAGCTTGGGGGAGGCTTCTCAAGTTACTTAATGCTTTGCCTGATCATCCTCTTAAGAAACCTGAAATACTTGATATCTTTTATAATGGACTAACCGATGCTTCCAGAGATTACCTGGATAGTTGTGCTGGTTCTCTTTTCAGGGAAAGAACACCAGATGAAGCTGGAATTCTATTGAATAATATGTTGACAAATGAAAATAATTGGGCACCTCTTGAGCCAGGTCCTGAGCCAGCCCCTTCTCCAATTACTGAGCCTATTCTTAAACCAACTCCGAAGAAGAGAGTCGTTCTATTCCTCAGTCCCGAAGATATGCAAGAGGCAAAGAAATCTATGAAAGAGAAAGGTATTAAAGCTGAAGATGTTAAGAATTTACCTCCTATTAAAGAAATACATGGTCTTAATATACCGCCTGTTGAAGAAACATATGATCTCAATTCTTTATTTACTGAAGAACCTCCTGATCCCGATATCCCGGCACAGGTAGTAAAGGTAAATTCTCTCTATAGATATGATAAAGCTGAAGTCCTTCCTACTAAAATTGCTAGTCAGTGCTTGGATGAGTTTGATAACTGTATGTTTAAGCAAGACGACTTCAATGCTTATTTTGGTAGACAACTAAAAGAAAATGCTTATATGATTAGACGCTTGGGTGATTATATGGCTAATATTAAAGGTGAACTTAAACTTGTTAGCAAACATGCTTCTATGGTTACCACTCAAGTAGAACAAGTACTTAAGGCTCAAAAAGAAGTGCTTGATGAAATGAATAGTAAGAAAAATGATTATGCTGTTAGAGTGGCTACTAGAACTGGTAGAATGACTCAGGAACCTTTGTATCCTGAAGGCCACCCTAAGAGAATTGAGCAAGATTCTCAAAGGAATAATATTGATGTTCCTAGTTCTTCTAAAAAGAAGAAGAAGAAAAATGATAGAACTGTGCAAACTTCTAGTGAACCTATTGCTGAACCACCTGATAATCGAAATGATATCTCTATGTTTGATGCTGAAACACAATTTGGTAATGAACATGAACCTAGTGAAAATATTACTGATGATGTTCATGATGATGCTCAACCTAGTAATGACAATGATGTAGAAATTGAACCTGCTATTGATCTTGATAACCCACAATCAAAGAATCAATTTTATGATAAAAGAGACTTTGTTGCTAGGAAACATGGTAAAGAAAGGGAACCTTGGGTTCAGAAACCCATGCCTTTTCCTCCAAAACCATCCAAGAAAAAGGATGATGAGGATTTTGAGCGCTTTGCTGAAATGATTAGGCCTATCTTTTTGCGTATGCGATTAACTGATGTGCTCAAAACAAATCCTTATGCTAAATATATGAAGGATATCATTACTAATAAAAGAAAGATACCGGAAGCTGAAATTTCCACCATGCTTGCTAATTATACTTTTAAGGGTGGAATACCAAAGAAACTTGGAGACCCCGGAGTACCTACTATACCTTGCTCCATTGAAAGAAATTATATTAAAACTGCTTTATGTGATCTTGCAGCCGGTGTTAGTGTTATGCCTCTCTCTTTATATCATAGACTTAATTTGAATAAGTTGACACCTACCGAAATATCTTTGCAAATGGCTGATAAATCAATTGCTATACCTGTCGGTATTTGTGAGGATGTGCCTGTTGTGGTTGCAAACGTTACTATTTTAACGGATTTTGTTATTCTTGATATTCCCGAGGATGATAGTATGTCTATTATTCTTGGAAGACATTTTCTTAATACTGCAGGGGCTGTTATTGATTGCAACAAAGGCAATGTCACTTTTCATGTTAATGGTAATGAGCATACGATACACTTTCCGAGGAAACAACCTCGAGTTCATAGTATCAATTCTATCAGAAAAATTCCATCGATTATATTTGGAGGTTTTGAATTTCCTCTTCCTACTGTCAAGAAGAAATATGATATACTTATTATTGGGGATGTGCATATCCCCGTTGAGGTAACTTAGTGTTATTCGAAATTTCTCCGGTTTCATGATTATCAGAATGAGTTTGTTAACAAGACTTGATCAACCTTGTTAGTGGATTCTTTTTGATGAGCATGAGATGGATGAAACTAGAAGCACAACCTTTTGTACCCCACTTTTACTTTCTGTTATTTATATTAAATAAAGTAAAAATAGTAATTTTTTTGTTTGTTTCCTGACTTCTGTGCAATATAAAAATATCCCGAAAATAAAAGTCCTCAGAATGCCATGCCAATTTAATATGATTTTTTTGGGAATATTTGAGGATTTTCTGTGAAAAAATTACCGCGAGAGGAGCTACCACCTGGCCACGAGGGTGGTGGGCTCCCCCCCTCTAGGGCGCGCCCCCTGCCTCGTGGGCCCACGGTGGCCCTCCTGCACTTATCCCAGCACCCATCTTCTTCCTCTGTCTCACACAAACCCAAAAAACCAACTCAAGCACGAGTTCCAGCCACTTTTGCTGTGTTTTTCGATCTCCTTGCTCAAAGCACCTCTCGCAAAACTGCTTGGGGAGATTGTTCCTTGGTATGTGACTCCTCCATTGGTCGAATTAGTTTTTGTTCTAGTGCTTTATTATTTGCAAATTTGTGCTGCATAGGTGACCATGTTCTTGAGCTTGCATGTCAAATTTATATGGTTCCAAGTAGTTCTAATGCTTGATATAGGCTCTAGGCACTTGTAGGAGTAGTTGCTATCAGTTTTATTGAAGTTGGTTCACTTTTGTTTGAAGTTACTAAATTTTTTTGAATTTTTCAGAGAAAAACATTATGCTTAGGAAGATGTTCCAAGGTGGTTCCTCTAAGAAGCAAGGACCCAGGATTGCTATGCGCGATGCTGACGAGGATCCACCAAGAGACGCTCCGGTACGGCCTCGCGAATGGCCGTCGGAAACTTTTATGGATCGTGCGGGAATTAAAGAAGAATTCAAAGCGTATTTACGCAATACCGGTCTTGAGGATTTTGAGGCTAACAAATGCCCCCAGTATCATGATCTCACAAGTTCATTTGTGAGGAGGTTTGAGTATTCATCTTCGCGTAATTCTCCTTCAGTCATGTTTGATCTCTATGACAAATCTTATACCATGGACTTAGAGGATTTCACTTCTGCTTGCAAACTTCCATCATGGGGTAGTGTTAGGGATCCCCCTAAATCTGAATCTAGAAACTTTCTTGCTAGTATAACTGTGGGGGAATCTAGAGATATAACGCAGGCTACCATAGGGAGCATTCATTTTCCTGCTATACATTATTTTGCTCTCTTCATCGGTAGATGCATAAATGCTAAGGATGAAGCATGTCACATGTGTGTCCCTGATCTTAGCATTCTTAGGAGTGCTGTGTTAGGAGACCAATCTTATCATATAGGAGCCATTGTAGCTCGTAGGTTGCATCATAATAGACATAATGGAGATTTCTTTGGAGGAATTTATGCAACCGGCTTAGCTCATTTTCTTGAGATAGACATTCGTGAGGGTGATACGGAGTTGCCTCCTGCATATTTAGATTATGATTCTATGGCCTTGCACCAGTTTGTCGAGAGGCCTGAATCACCTCTCTTATATCATTTAATTTTTGATAAACGACGTGTTTTCTGTATTACTCTCCCTGCTCCTGCCTTCTTTGATTCACGGACAAAAAGAAGATATGTTATTACTAGAGAGGAGGCAGACGAGTACGAGAGGAGAGCGGAGGCAGCTCAACTCCACGCTGCAGCTCAGCAGGCGATAACCACTATTCTTCGTCGCAGTACGACCCCAACAACTATTATTATGGATATCAGCCAGGCCAGCCGTGGCCATAGACCAAATTAGGCCAAAAGCCTAAGCTTTGGGGAGTACATATTTCTCACCGACATTACATTTATGCTCACACACACTCATTGCTAGATGTTGGTGCTCATACTTTTTCACTGTAATATCCATGCTAGTTTATTTTCTGTTTCCTGCTTTCTTCTTGTGTGTTTGTTAAACCTTAAGAAAAACCAAAAAATTAGTAGTAGTTTATTTTTCTGCTGTAGTAGTAATAATTAAAAAGAAAACCCAAAAATATTTCCCATTCTTCTTTTGCTTGTTGGGAGCTTTCCCGTGTAAATAGTTTTATTTCTTTGGGGGTCAGTAGGAGAAGACCATAATTAAATTGTTGAATAGGCTCTTATATGCATTATTGTTGATTTAACCAAGAGCCCATATTGCCTTGTCTTCTCCTGTTTATTGAATGCTCGAAGATTCCAGCTTAGTCCAATGCACATACACTCTTATTATTATTCACACCGTTCGATCGTGCAAGTGAAAGGCAATTATGATGATATATGATGGACTGACCGAGATGAGAAAAGCTGGTATGAACTCGACCTCTTTTGTTTTTGTAAATATGATGAGTCCCTCATTCTTGATTTAGCTTATTATGAATAAACATGTTTGCAATGACAATCAGAGATCGTAGTTGCTTGTGCCATGCTTGATTAGCTATGAGTTATAATGATTTACCTTGTGTGCCAACATGCTATTGAGATGGTTATGATGTGGTATGATGGGGTGGTATCCTCCTTTGAATGATTTAAGTGACTTGACTTGGCGCATGTTCACGCATGTAGTTGAAACAAAATCAAAATGGCCTTCACGATATTTATGTTCATGGTGGATTATATCCTACTCATGCTTGCATCCAATGTTTATTAATTTTAATACATGCACATGGCTATTGTCGCTCTCTAGTTGGTCGCTTCCCAGTCTTTTGCTAGCCTTCACTTGTACTAAGCGGGAATACTACTTGTGCATCCAATCCCTTAAACCCCAAAGTTATTCCAGATGAGTCCACTATACCTTCCTATATGCGGTATCTACCTGCCGTTCCAAGTAAATTTGTATGTGCCAAACTCTAAACCTTCAAATAAACATTATGTTTTGTATGCTCGAATAGCTCATGTATCAACCAAGGCTGTCCTTATCTTCCGTGTTAGGCGGGTTATTCTCAAGAGGAGTGGACTCCGCTCCTCACTCATGAGAAAATGGCTGGTCACCGGGATGCCCATTCCCATGATTTATGCAAACTAAATCAAAATTAATTGCAAACAAAACCCCCCCTGGGACCTGATGTATGTTGGAGGCACTCGTTGTTTCGAGCAAGCCATGGATTGATGCTTGTTGGTGGAGCGGGAGTATAAACTTTACCATTCTGTTTGGGAACCGCCTATAATGTGTTTAGCATGGAGGATATCGCCATATCTTAGTGGTTACGTTGACAATGAAAGTATACCGCTCAAAATACAATTTATCTCTATTTCAAAACCGAGCTCTGGCACCTCTACAAATCCCTTCTTCCCTCTGTGAAGGGCCTATCCATTTACTTTTATGTTGAGTCATCACCCTCTTATTAAAAAGCAATAGCTGGAGAGCACAACTGTCATTTGCATTCATCACTATTAATTTATATTGGGTGTGACTACGATTGGATCTCTTTTATCATGAATTACAATGTCTAGTCAGTCCTTGATCTTCAAAGGTGCTCTGCATTTATGTTTTGCGGTCTCAGAAAGGGCTAGTGAGATACCATCTTGTTATATCATATTATGATTGTTTTGAGAAAGTGTTGTCATCCGAGATTTATTATTATGACTTGCTAGTTGATTATGCTATTGATATGAGTAATTGTGAGACCTGAGAATTATTGCAAATGTGGTTGGTTATGATCTATGCTAAAAACTTGAATGCTGGCTTGACATATTTACAACAACAAGAGCAAATAGTGTTTGTAAAAGTTTTTCTTTCTTTCTTTCAGTTTGTCAACTAAATTTCTTGAGGACAAGCAAGGGTTTAAGCTTGGGGGAGTTGACACGTCTCCGTCGTATCTACTTTTCGAAACACTTTTGCCCTTGTTTTGGACTCTAACTTGTATGATTCGAATGGAACTAACCCGGACTGACGCTGTTTTCAGCAGAATTGCCATGGTGTTGTTTTATGTGCAGAAAACAAATATTCTCGGAATGACCTGAAACTCCACGGAACATCTTAGAAAAAATAATAAAAAATCCATGCCAAAGATGAAGACCAGGGGGCCCACACCCTGTTCACGAGGGTGGGGGGCGCGCCCTAGGAGGGCGCGCCCCTACCTCGTGGGCCCCCTGGATGCCCTCCGACGCCAACTCCAACTCTATATATTTGCTTTCGGAGAGAAAAAAAATAAAGGAGAAGAAATCATCGCGTTTTACGATACGGAGCCGCCGCCAAGCCCTAAAACCTCTCGGGAGGGCTGATCTGGAGTCCGTTCGGGGCTCCGGAGAGGGGGATTCGTCGCAATCGTCATCATCAACCATGCTCCATCACCAATTTCATGATGCTCACTGCCGTGCGGGAGTAATTCCATCGTAGGCTTGCTGGACGGTGATGGGTTGGATGAGATTTATCATGTAATCGAGTTAGTTTTGGTAGGGTTTGATCCCTAGTATCCATTATTTTCTGAGATTGATGTTGCTATGACTTTGCTATGCTTAATGCTTGTCACTAGGGCCCGAGTGCCATGATTTCAGATCTGAACCTATTATGTTTTCATGAATATATGTGAGTTCTTGATCCTATCTTGCAAGTCTATAGTCACCTACTATGTGTTATGATCCGGCAACCCCGAAGTGACAATAATCGCTACCACTCCCGGTGATGACCATAGTTTGAGGAGTTCATGTATTCACTATGTGCTAATGCTTTGTCCTGGTTCTCTATTAAAAGGAGGCCTTAATATCCCTTAGTTTCCAATAGGACCCTGCTGCCACGGGAGGGTAGGACAAAAGATGTCATGCAAGTTCTTTTCCATAAGCACGTATGACTATATACGGAATACATGCCTACATTACATTGATGAATTGGAGCTAGTTCTGTGTCACCCTATGTTATGACTGTTACATGATGAACCGCATCCGGCATAATTATCCATCACTGATCCGGTGCCTACGAGTTTTCCATATACTGGTTTACGCTTATTTACTTTTCCCGCTGCTACTGTTACAATCACTACAAAATACCAAAAACATTACTTTTGCTGTCTTTACTTTTGTTGCCGCTACCACCACTATCATATTACTTTGCTACTAAACACTTTGCTGCAGATACTAAGTTTCCAGGTGTGGTTGAATTAACAACTCAGCTGCTAATACTTGAGAATATTCTTTGGCTCCCCTTGTGTCGAATCAATAAATTTGGGTTGAATACTCTACCCTCGAAAGCTGTTGCGATCCCTTGTACTTGTGGGTTATCAATCGCCACATTCCCCGCGCTCACTGCACCGTGCCCGCGCCCCTGCCTCCCTTGCGCGCGCCCTGCCGCGACCAAAGCCACCTGCGCAACCCCCGCCCGTGCTGCTGGCCTCCCGCTCGCGCCCGCAGCCGCTTCTGCCGTTGCTTGCAGCCGCCGCTTCTGCCGTCGCTCGCTATCACTGCCTCCACCCGCGCATGGCCATGCTGGAGGCCGTGCCGCCCCTCCCTTGGTGCTTGCCGCACCCGCCGCCTGCTGCCCGTCCGGCCACGCCCTTCCCGTTGAGCCCCGTCGCAGCTCTTGCTGCTGCGCGGCTGCAGCCGCCGCCGCCACGCTGACCGCCCCCGCCGCTGCTGCCCCACACCACTCCTCCCCCCTGCGTGGCCTCGACCGCTGGCCGCCGGCGCCCCGCCACCCACGGTCCCTGCTGCCTTCGCCGCGGCCTGCGCCCTCCCGTCTCCGGCGCCCGGTTGGGTTCACCCATGCCCAGGGCGCCCACGCCCATGCCCTCCGCCCGTTAACCCGCTCCGCTGGGGTGGCCTTATGCTACTGCCAGCGAGCCCCACACGCCCTCTTTTATTAAAAATAGGTTTTTTATAAAAACAATTAATTGGTTAATTAATTAATTAGTTGGGTAATTATTTAACTTGAATAATCTTGCTTAATTAGCCTAATGGAGTAGATTAGTCTAATTAAACTTGTTCAATTAGTTGAGTCTATGGCAGGTGGGCCCCACTGCCCTGTTTGACTGGTGAGCGGTCAGAGTTGACCGCTGACGTCATTATAACATCATGCTGATGCAGTATTATCTTTTTAGTTAATAATAATTTCAGAATATTATTAAAACTTTAGAACATCATAGAAAATTATCCGTAGCTCGGATGAAAAAGTTTTCTATATGAAAGTTGCTCAGAACAACGAGACGAATCTGAATACGCGATTCGTTCGCCCGCCACACATCCCTAGCATAGCGAACATGCAACATTCCCCCCTCCGGTCATCTGTCTGACATAGGTCCGGAACCGGGAAAACATTCCCGGCTGTTTTCCCCCTTCACCTTTATCGTGTAGCCATACGTTAGGTCACACCCGGCACATCTTATTGCCATGTTATGCTTTGTGGTGCTATGTTGCTTTATATTTACTGTTTCTTCCCCTTCTTCTCTCCGGTAGACCCCGAGAACGATGTTGCCCCTGTGATCGACTACGTCGATGACGACCCCTCCTTGCCAGAGCAACCAGGCAAGCAAACCCCCCTTGAGCATTCCGATATCGCCTATTTTTCCCTCTCATGCTTGCATTAGAACTGCTACTGCTTTCTGTATGATCCTACTCTGATGCATAGCCTGTTGTTGTTACCTGCTTTCATACCTTACCTGCTTATCCTAAACTGCTTAGTATAGGTTGGTTAGAGATCCATCAGTGACCCCACCTTGTCCCAGTTGCCTCGCTTTATGTTCGATGACTCGATCAACGTGATCGATGTCCAGGCCCCAACACCGCACATCACCCCCCTAGTTGTATGACTCTGCAGAGTTACCATCGAGTGCCGAGGGTGGAACCTCTTACATCACTCCTGATGAGATCTCTGTAGTGTAGCTATACGGTCGAGGTCATCGAGGGTGATTTGCTCCTTAACCACTTCCGTTATGGCTATGTCGTGCAACCCCTCAAGTGTGAACCTCGAGGGTGGATCCTCTTACGTTCACCTTGATGATAACATCGAGTGGAGTTCACCGGGGGTGATTCCTCGGGTTTTCCCCTTGGTGTTAGACACACAGTTACTATGGTTACTATGACTTTACACCGAACCACGTTACTAAAGATGGGTCAGCCCAGAGTGGTACCCGCGCGAGCTTAATTGCGAGTGATGTGGAGTCGGGTTGACCTGGAGGGTGCCCACGAGATAATTATGAGGCGTGGCTGGGCATTCTTAGCCCTTGCCGCAAGTACTCGAGATGGGACGACGGGGTCACATCGATCGTGAGTCTCTGCTCGTTACCGCTGGTCCTAATCCACTACGATTTGGATATTTGATCCGAGGGGCCTCTGGCCTGATAGCACTAACCATCACGTAGGCATTGTATGGGTGTTCTGAATCGTATGCATCAGCCGAAGCTTAATAGACGTCAGCGACTAAGCGGCGTGCACCGGGTTGGACTGGTAAGCACCTGCCTTTTTGAAGGAGGTTGCTAGGTCTGCTCACCGGCCGCGTACGCAACGTACAGGAGTTCCCGGGGAGATGGCCCATGACCCCTGGGGGAATAGGCTGCTTCCGGCGTGCTGACCTCTCTATTAAGCCTAGGTCGGGTTGCGGCGTATTGTTTGGCCGAGGCCGGGCATGACCCAGGAAAGTGTGTCCGGCCGGAGTTAATCGAGCGTGGTGGGTAAGTTGGTGCACCCCTGCAGGGAGGAAAACATCTATCGATAGCCTGTCCTACAGTAACGGACACTTGGAGTTGTATCCCGATCGATACAACTAGAACTGGATACTTGAGATGAGGAATGGATATGAGAAATGGATGGTGATTGAGAAATTGATTGTGATGAGAAATGGATAGTATGGCTTTGGGATTGGTTTCTCGCTGGGAGTCGAGAAAGGATCTCTGGCCGAGATTGATAACACTACTACTTCACATTATGTTGATCTGTACTCTTCTATATGCTGCAAGATGCTTGAAGATGCTTGAAGATGCTAGTCTTCGATAGGCTAGGCTTTCCCCTTCTCTTCTGGCATTCTGCAGTTTAGTCCACAGATACAGCCCATTCCTTTGATACAGATGCATACTTAGTTTAGATCTGATGTAAGTCTTGCGAGTACTTTGGATGAGTACTCATGGTTGCTTTGCTACTTCTTTTTCCCCCATACCCGATTGTTGCGACCAGATGATGGATCCCCAGAGCCAGACGACGACACTGATGACTACTACTACCCGGAGGATGCCTACTACTACGTGACGACCGCTGACGACTTGGAGTAGTTAGGAGGCTCCCAGGCAGGAGGCCTTGCCTTTTTGATCGTTGTTGCTTTTGTGCAAGCCTTCTTAAGGCAAACTTGTCTAACTTATGTCTGTACTCAGATATTGTTGTCCGCTGACTCTTGTGTTTTTGAGCTTATGTATTCGAGCCCTCGAGGCCCCTGGCTTGTAATATAAAGCTTGTATTATTTTAATTTGTGTCTATAGTTGTGTTGTGATATCTTTCCGTGAGTCCTTGATCTTGATCGTACACATTTGCGTGTATGATTAGTGTACGATTGAATCGAGGGCGTCACAAGTTGGTATCAGAGCCGACTGCATGTAGGTAGCCCCCTTTCCAACTCCTTGGCCGAATTGAGTCTAGTCACTACAAAAACTTTTACTAACATGGCTGTGTGTCTTACGGGCCCACGTCGCCATATGGGTGGTATTAGGATCTTTTATTCCTCGTCTATACTCCGGGACTCTGATCTCTCGTCTATTCGGGTTAAACATTGTACTAACTCTGACACTAGGCTCTCGTACCCACTTCCTCCCGGAGAGCCCCGACATTATCGATGATCGCTTGCTTCGCTAGAAGATTCTGCAGATGCTCCTCAATTTTTCTCGAGACACTGTGCCAACTGCCTTGGAGTTCCTGACCACCGATAATCCCCGGGAGTAACATCCTTCCTACTTGTACCTTCATCCCCAGTTTCTCTTGCTATTACAAGATACCCTGAAATACTTTCTGATATTCCGAAAATCCATTGCGCCTGCTGCCTTGCAGCTCCTTTTCCGCATGAATACATGCTCGAATAATTCCTCACACTTATCGAGGATTTGTTCATCCCTAGTTATTCATGTGTTTCACAGAATATCCTGAAATGCTATTCGACCTTCCGAGAATCCTTTGCAACCTATAGCTTTGGAAAGTCTTGCGTGCCGACATTATGGTTAATTTCCTATTTCTAGTAATCTCCGTTGACATCCTATGTCTCTATCGTTTCGAGTCCCTCCATCCAATTTGTTGCGAATGATCGGATTCCTCAATCAGATCCTAGCATTCATCCTTCCGGCTCAGACACCACTCCTGACATGAGTTGGTTCTCGGCAAACCAAACCTTAATTGATTGTCAATCTATATCAATTCAACTCACTCATCTTTTGATCAGAGCCCTTGCTTCTGATCCTTCGTCTTGAAATCATAATTCGTCTGTACCCAAGCATCAAATCATTCAGACGTTTCTATAAGTCGATGCCTTTGCATCCCCTTCTTCATCTAATTGATTACCGATACTCACATCAACTCTGTCGTGAATCGCCAGATCCATTGCTGGGTTGTTATCCGACAATTTTCTTCACATCCACAATCTTGTCAGTTTTTCCTTGATACATATTACCTTCGGTAAATCGTATCATCTGCTTTGACTTTGATACTCTACTTTTGAACTCGTATCTTTTGCTTGGTTGATGGTTGTATAGATTCGTAAAAATGCCCCGTTGGGTTGAACTTATGCCTTCCATAATCCGTGTGAACCCGAGAGTTCTCACGAGTCTTACTCTTCTGGTACTTCACCAGATAAATCTTCCACACTATAATTTCTTCGAAAATGAGGAGTGAATGGAAGGTTATGCATTGAAGAAGTGGGAGTCAACCTTGAACCTTTGTGTTCATGCCCATGGACCTCGATGTAGAACTTATCATGGAAGCTGCACGTAAAAATAATTATTTCTTTGGTACAAGCTCATTATGTATCTATGAATTGATCCTGTGCTATCGTGGTTCCGACCATAATTCCTCCTTGATTCCATTTACCGGATAAGTTAAAATACTTATCCTCTGTAAATCATTTTCCCCATCCAACCTCTACTCAGATTTACCTTCTGGCATTACACCTAGTGCTTGATACTGGGAAGTTTATACACCATCACATCATTCCTAGCCTGATCGGCTATATTTTTATCATGTCAACCTTTAACTGTGCTACCTCGTCCTTATGCCCGTAGCAACTTCCGACGATGAGCTAAGCTTATGTCGATCTTCCTCATCTTATCATTTCACCTCGAACAACAAGCTTGATTCCGAGTTCGTGTCATATCCGTGGTTCCAAAAACTTTTGGCTCCATCATAAATTAAGTGATTTCCAATATTCTAAACTCTTCCAGGATATTGATAACCCACAAGTATAGGGGATCGCAACAGCTTTCAAGGGTAGAGTATTCAACCCAAATTTATTGATTCGACACAAGGGGAGCCAAAGAATATTCTCAAGTATTAGCAGCTGAGTTGTCAATTCAACCACACCTGGAAACTTAGTATCTGCAGCAAAGTGTTTAGTCGCAAAATAATACGATAGTAGTGGTAACGGCAACAAAAGTAAAGACAGCAAAAGTAATGTTTTTGGTATTTTGTAGTGATTGTAACAGTAGCAGCGGAAAAGTAAATAAGTGTAAACCAGTATATGAAAAACTCGTAGGCACCGGATCAGTGATGGATAATTATGCCGGATGCGATTCATCATGTAACAGTCATAACATAGGGTGACACAGAACTAGCTCCAATTCATCAATGTAATGTAGGCATGTATTCCGTATATAGTCATACGTGCTTATGGAAAAGAACTTGCATGACATCTTTTATCCTACCCTCCCGTGGCAGCGGGGTCCTATTGGAAACTAAGGGATATTAGGGCCTCCTTTTAATAGAGAACCGGAACAAAGCATTAGCACATAGTCAATACATGAACTCCGCAAACTATGGTCATCACCGGGAGTTGTCCCAATTATTGTCACTTCGGGGTTGCCGGATCATAACACATAGTAGGTGACTATAGACTTGCAAGATAGGATCAAGAACTCACATATATTCATGAATACATAATAGGTTCAGATCTGAAATCATGGCACTCGGGCCCTAGTGACAAGCATTAAGCATAGCAAAGTCATAGCAACATCAATCTCAGAACATAATGGATACTAGGGATCAAACCCTAACAAAACTAACTCAATTACATGATAAATCTCATCCAACCCATCACCGTCCAGCAAGCCTATGATGCAATTACTCACGCACGGCGGTGAGCATCATGAAATTGGTGATGGAGGATGGTTGATGATGACGACGGCGACGAATCCCCCTCTCCGGAGCCCCGAACGGACTCCAGATCAGCCCTCCCGAGAGGTTTTAGGGCTTGGCGGCGGCTCCATATCGTAAAACACGATGATTTCTTCTCTCCGATTTTTTTCTCTCCGAAAACAAATATATAGAGTTGGAGTTGGCGTCGGAGGGTCAACAGGCGGCCCACGAGGTAGGGGGCGCGCCCTAGGGGGGGCCCACCCTTGAGGAAAGGGTGTGGGCCCCCTGGTCTTCATATTTGGCAAGGATTTTTTATTATTTTTTCTAAGACCTCCCGTGGAGTTTCAGGTCATTCCGAGAATATTTGTTTTCTGCACATAAAACAACATCATGGTAATTCTGCTGAAAACAACGTCAGTGCGGGTTAGTTCCATTCAAATCATTTAAGTTAGAGTCCAAAACAAGGGCAAAAGTGTTTGGAAAAGTAGATATGACGGAGACGTATCAACTCCCCCAAGCTTAAACCCTTGCTTGTCCTCAAGCAATTCAGTTGACAAACTGAAAGAAAGAAAGAAAAACTTTTACAAACTCTGTTTGCTCTTGTTGTTGTAACTATGTCAAGCCAGCATTCAAGTTTTCAGCATAGATCATAACTAGCCACATTTGCAATAATTCTCAGGTCTCATAATTACTCGTTTCAATAGCATGATCAACTAGCAATTCATAATAATAAATCTCGGATGACAACACTTTCTCAAAACAATCATAATATGATATAACAAGATGGTATCTCGCTAGCCCTTTCTGAGACCGCAAAACATAAATGCAGAGCACCTTTAAAGATCAAGGACTGACTAGACATTGTAATTCATGGTAAAAGAGTTCCAATCATAGTCATACCCAACATAGATTAATAGTGATGAATGCAAATGACGGTTGTGCTCTCCAGCTAGTGCTTTTTAATAAGAGGGTGATGACTCAACGTAAAAGTAAATGGATAGGCCCTTCGCAGAGGGATGCAGGGATTTGTAGAGGTGCCAGAGCTCGATTTTGAAATAGAGATAAATTGTATTTTGAGCGGTATACTTTCATTGTCAACGTAACAACTAAGAGATGGCGATATCTTCCATGCTAAACACATTATAGGCGGTTCCAAACAGAATGGTAAAGCTTATACTCCCCCTCCACCAACAAGCATCAATCCATGTCTTGCTCGAAAGAACGAGTGCCTCCAACATACATCAGGTCCCAGGGGGAGTTCTGTTTGCAATTAGTTTTGATTTAGTTTGCATAAAGCATGGGACTGGGCATCCCGGTGACCAGCAATTTTCTCGTGAGTGAGGAGCGGAGTCCACTCCTCTTGAGAATAACCCGCCTAACACGGAAGATAAGGACAGCCTTTGTTGATACATGAGCTATTCTAGCATTTAAAACAGAATGTTTATTTGAAGGTTTAGAGTTTGGCACATACAAATTTACTTGGAACGGCAGGTAGATACCGCATATAGGAAGGTATAGTGGACTCATCGGAATAACTTTGGGGTTTAAGGGATTGGATGCACAAGCAGTATTCCAGCTTAGTACAGGTGAGGGCTAGCAAAAGACTGGGAAGCGACCAACTAGAGAGCGACAACAGCCTTGTACATGCATTAAAATTAATAAACATTGGATGCAAGCATGAGTAGGATATAATTCACCATGAACATAAATATCGTGAAGGCTATGTTGATTTTGTTTCAACTACATGCGTGAACATGTGCCAAGTCAAGTCACTTAAATCATTCAAAGGAGGATACCACCCCATCATACCACATCATAATCATCTCAATAGCATGTTGGCATACAAGGTAAATCATTATAACTCATAGCTAATCAAGCATGGCACAAGCAACTCTGATCTCTAATTGTCATTGCAAACATGTTTATTCATAATAAGCTGAATCAAGAACGACGGGCTCATCATATTTACAAAAACAAAAGAGGTCGAGTTCATACCAGCTTTTCTCATCTCAGTCAGTCCATCATATATCATCATAATTGCCTTTCACTTGCATGACCGAACGGTGTGAATAATAATAAGAGTGCACGTGCATTGGACTAAGCTGGAATCTGCGAGCATTCAATAAACAGGAGAAGACAAGGCAATATGGGCTCTTGGTTAAATCAACAATAATGCATATAAGAGCCACTTCAACAATTTAATTATGGTCTTCTCCTACTGACCCCCAAAGAAAAGGAAAGAAATAAAACTATTTACATGGGAAAGCTCCCAACAAGCAGAAGAAGAACGGGAAATATTTTTGGGTTTTCTTTTTAGTTATTACTACTACAGCAGAAAAATAAACTACTACTAATTTTTTTAGTTTTTCTTAAGGTTTACTAAACACACAAGAAGAAAGCAGGAAAAAGAAAATAAACTAGCATGGATAATACAATGAAAAAGTATGAGCACCGACATCTAGCAATGAGTGTGTGTGAACATAAATGTAATGTCGGTGAGAAATACGTACTCCCCCAAGCTTAGGCTTTTGGCCTAAGTTGGTCTATGGCCACGGCTGGCCTGGCGGATATCCATAATAATAGTTGTTGGGGTCGTACTGTGATGAAGAGGAATAGTTGGGATCATACTGATGTGCAGCGGTTATCGCCTGCTGAGCTGCAGCGTGGAGTCGGGCTGCCTCCGCCCTCCTCTCGTACTCTTATGCCTCCTCTCTGGTAATAACATATCTTCCTTTTGTCTGTGAATCAAAGAAGGCAGGAGCAAGGAGAGTAATACGGAAAACACGTCGTTTATCAAAAATTAACCGATATAAGAGAGGCGATTCAGGCCTCTCAACAAACTGGTGCAAAGCCATAGAGTTATAATCTAAATATGGAGGAGGCAACTCCATATCACCCTCACGAATGTCTATTTCAAGAAAATGAGCTAAGCGGGTTTCATAAATTCCTCCAAAGAAATCTCCATTATGTCTATTATGATGCAACCTAGGAGCTACAATGGCTCCCATATGATAAGATTGGTCTCCTAACACAGCACTCCTAAGAATGCTGAGATCAGGGACACACACGTGACATGCTTCATCCTTAGCATTTATGCATCTACCGATGAAAAGAGCAAAATAATGTATAGCAGGAAAGTGAATGCTCCCTATGGTAGCCTGCGTTATATCTCTGGATTCCCCACAGTTATACTAGCAAGAAAGTTTCTAAATTCAGATTTAGGGGGATCCCTAATACTGCCCCATGATGGATGTTCGCAAGCAGAAGTGAAATCCTCTAGGTCCATGGTATAAGATTTGTCATAAAGATCAAACATGACTAAAGGAGAATTACGCGAAGATGAATACTCAAACCTCCTAACAAATGAACTTGTGAGATCATGATACTTGGGGCATTAGTTAGCCTCAAAATCCTCAAGACCGGCATTGCGCAAATATGCTTTGAATTCTTCTTTAATTCCCGCACGGTCCAAAAAAAATTTCGATGACCATTCGCAAGGCCGTACTGGAGCGTCTCTTGGTGGATCCTCGTCAGCATCGCGCATGGCAATTCTGGGTCCTTGCTTCTTAGAGGAACCACCTTGGAACATCTTCCTAAACATATTGTTTTTCTCTGAAAAATTCTGAAATTTTTAGTAACTTCAAAATAAAAGTAAATCAAATTCAATAAAACTGATAGCAACTACTCCTACAAGTGCCTAGAGCCTATATCAAGCATTAGAACTACTTGGAACCATACAAATTTGACATGCAAGCTCAAGAACATGGTCACCTATGCAGCAAAAATTTGCAATGAATAAAGCACTCGAACAGAAACTAATTGGACCAGTGGAGGAGTCACATACCAAGGAACAATCTCCCCAAGCAGTTTTGCGAGAGGTGCTTTGAGCAAGGAGATCGAAAATCATAGCAAAAGTGGCTGTAACTCGTGCTTGAGTTGGTTTTTCGGGTTTGTGTGAGATAGAGGAAGAAGATGGGTGCTAGGATAAGTGGAGGAGGGCCACCGTGGGCCCACGAGGCAGGGGGCGCGCCCTATAGGGGGGCGTGCCCACCACCCTCGTGACCAGGTGGCAGCTCCTCCCGCGGTAATTTTTGCACAGTAAATCCTCAAATATTCCCGAAAAAATCATATTAAATTGGCATGGCATTATGAGGACATTTATTTTTGGGATATTTTTATATTGCACGAATAATCAGATAACAGACAGAAAAATACTATTTTTACTTTATTTAATATAAGTAACAGAAAGTATAGAGAGGGTACATAATTTTGTGCTTCTAGTTTCATCCATCTCATGCTCATCAAAAAGAATCCACTAACAAGGTTGATCGAGTCTTGTTAACAAAATCATTCCGATAATCATGAAACCGGAGAAATTTCGAATAACATTAAGTTACCTCAACGGGGATATGCACATCCCCAATAATAAGAATATCATATTTCTTTTTGACCCTAGGAAGAGGAAATTCAAAACCTCCAAATATAATTGATGGAATTTTCCCAACAGAGTTGACACTATGAACTTGAGGTTGTTTCCTCGGAAAGTGTACCGTATGCTCATTATCATTAACATGAAAAGTGACATTGCCTTTGTTGCAATCAATAACAGCCCCTGCAGTATTAAGAAAAGGTCTTCCAAGAATAATAGACATACTATCATCCTCGGAAATATCAAGTATAACAAAGTCCGTTAAAATAGTAACGTTTGCAACCACAACAGGCACATCCTCACAAATACCGACAGGTATAGCAGTTGATTTATCAGCCATTTGCAAAGATATTTCAGTAGGTGTTAGCTTATTCAAGTCAAGTCTACGATATAAGGAGAGAGGCATAACACTAACACGGGCTCCAAGATCACATAAAGCAGTTTTAATATAATTTCTTTTGATGGAGCAAGGTATAGTAGGTACTCCGGGGTCTCCAAGTTTCTTTGGTATTCCACCCTTAAAAGTATAATTAGCAAGCATGGTGGAAATCTCAGCTTCTGGTATCTTTCTTTTATTAGTAATGATATCCTTCATATATTTAGCATAAGGGTTCGTTTTGAGCACATCAGTTAATCTCATACGCAAAAAGATAGGCCTAATCATTTCAGCAAAGCGCTCAAAATCCTCGTCATCCTTTTTCTTGGATGGTTTCGGAGGAAAAGGCATGGGTTTCTGAACCCAAGGTTCCCTTTCTTTACCATGTTTCCTAGCAACAAAGTCTCTTTTATCATAATGTTGATTCTTTGATTGTGGGTTATCAAGATCAACAACAGGTTCAATTTCTACATCATTATCATTACTAGGTTGAGCATCATCATGAACATCATCAGTAATATTTTTACTAGGTTCATGTTCATTACCAAATTGTGTTTCAGCATCAGACATAGAGATATCATTTCGATTATCAGGTGGTTCAGCAATAGGTTCACTAGTAATTGGAGCAGGAGATGGCTCAGGAGCTGGCTCAGGAGGTGCCCAATTATTTTCATTTGTCAACATATTATTCAATAGAATTTCAGCTTCATCCGGTGTTCTTTCCCTGAAAAGAGAACCAGCACAACTATCCAGGTAATCTCTGAAAGCATCGGTTAGTCCATTATAAAAGATATCAAGTATTTCAGGTTTCTTAAGAGGATGATCAAGCAAAGCATTAAGTAGCTTGAGAAGCCTCCCCCAAGCTTGTGGGAGACTCTCTTCTTTAATTTGCACAAAATAGTATATTTCCCTCAAAGCAGCTTGTTTCTTATGAGCAGGGAAATATTTAGCAGAGAAGTAATAAATCATATCCTGGGGACTATGCACACAACCAGGATCAAGAGAATTAAACCATATCTTAGCATCGCCCTTTAATGAGAACGGAAATATTTTGAGTAAATAGAGGTAACGTGATCTCTCATTATTAGTGAACAGGGCAGCTATATCATTTAACTTAGTAAGATGTGCCGCAACAGTTTAAGATTCATAGCCATAAAATGGATCAGATTCAACCAAAGTAATTATATCAGGATCAACAGAGAATTCATAATCTTTATCGGGAACACATATAGGTGAAGTAGAAAAAGCAGGGTCGGGTCTCATTCTATCTCTAAGTGATTCTTTGTTCCATTTAATTAATAACCTCTTAAGCTCATATTTATCTCTGCAAGCAGAAATAGCAGTAGAAGATTCCCTACCAAAAGATAACCCTCAGGAATAACAGGCATATTTTCATCATCACTCTCATCATCGTATTCAGATTCAATAATTTCTTTTTCTCTAGCCATAGCAATTTGTTCATCAAGAAATTCACTAAGGGGCATAGTAGTATCAGACATAGAAGCAGTTTCATCATAAGTATCATGTGTAGCAAAAGTGGCATCATCAATAACATGCGACATATCAGAACGAATAACAGAAGCAGGTGTAGGTGTCGCAAACTTACTCATAACAGAAGGTGAATCAAGTGCAGAGCTAGATGGCAGTTCCTTACCTCCCCTCGTAGTTGAGTGATAGGTCTTGGCTTTTGGATCTCTCAAGTTCTTCATAGTGTCCAGCAGATATAAATCCCAAATGACTCAAAGAATAGAGCTATGCTCCACGGCAACGGCGCCAGAAATTAGTCTTGATAACCCACAAGTATAGGGGATCGCAATAGCTTTCGAGGGTAGAGTATTCAACCCAAATTTATTGATTCGACACAAGGGGAGACAAAGAATATTCTCAAGTATTAGCAGCTGAGTTGTCAATTCAACCACACCTGGAAACTTAGTATCTGCAGCAAAGTGTTTAGTAGCAAAGTAATATGATAGTAGTGGTAACATCAACAAAAGTAAAGACAGCAAAAGTAATGTTTTTGGTATTTTGTAGTGATTGTAACAGTAGTAGCGGAAAAGTAAATAAGCGTAAACCAGTATATGGAAAACTCGTAGGCACCGGATCAGTGATGGATAATTATGCCAGATGCGATTCATCATGTAACAGTCATAACATAGGGTGACACAGAACTAGCTCCAATTCATCAATGTAATGTAGGCATGTATTCCGTATATAGTCATACGTGCTTATGGAAAGGAACTTGCATGACATCTTTTGTCCTACCCTCCCGTGGCAGCGGGGTCCTATTGGAAACTAAGGGATATTAAGCCCTCCTTTTAATAGAGAACCGGAACAAAGCATTAGCACATAGTGAATACATGAACTCCTCAAACTATGGTCATCACGGGGAGTGGTCCCGATTATTGTAACTTCGGGGTTGCCGCATCATAACACATAGTAGGTGACTATAGACTTGCAAGATAGGATCAAGAACTCACATATATTCATGAAAACATAATAGGTTCAGATCTGAAATCATGGCTCTCGGGCCCTAGTGACAAGCATTAAGCATAGCAAAGTCATAGCAACATCAATCTCAGAACATAATGGATACTAGGGATCAAACCCTGACAAAACTAACTCGATTACATGATAAATCTCATCCAACCCATCAGCGTACAGCAAGCCTACGATGCAATTACTCACGCACGGCGGTGAGCATCATGAAATTGGTGATGGAGGATGGTTGATGATGACAACGTCGATGAATCCCCCTCTCTGGAGCCTCGAACGGACTCCAGATCAGCCCTCCCGAGAGGTTTTAGGGCTTGGCGGCGGCTCCGTATCGTAAAACGCGATGATTTCTTATCTCCGATTTTTTTCTCTCCGAAAGCAAATATATAGAGTTGGAGTTGGCATCGGAGGGTCAACAGGGGGCCCATGAGGTAGGGGGCGTGCCCTAGGGGGGCGCCCCCCACCCTCGTGGAAAGGGTGTGGGCCCCCTGGTCTTCATATTTGGCGAGGATTTTTTATTATTTTTTCTAAGACTTCCCATGGAGTTTCAGGTCATTCCGAGAATATTTGTTTTCTGCACATAAAACAACATCATGGTAATTCTGCTGAAAACAGCGTCAGTCCGGGTTAGTTCCATTCAAATCATACAAGTTAGAGTCCAAAACAAGGGCAAAAGTGTTTGGAAAAGTACATACGACGGAGACGTATCAGATATCAATCTAAATCATGAGAGAAATACCATCCGTGCCCCTCGATGATTTGTGATATCATCGATGTCATCCTTGACTTTCTTCCAACATAGACCCGGTTGTGTTTGGTTAATCCTTACGTTCCGAGATAATCTTGGAAGTGTTCCTTTGTATCTCTTGTGATCCTTCGATCCAACCTTTACTTGAAACACCGTGTTATCGCTACCTCGAAGCATGACTATGGTATTCCGAATATCATTGAGAACAGTGGGAACGCAACGCTACATGTCCCTTGATCAATTATCCAAAACATAGTTGTATGGGTAATATCATGATTCTTCCCTCGCCCCTTTATTTAAATGCTTTTGAGCTTGCTGGCCTATCATGTATATCCTGCTCCGTTTTTTTTTCTGGGAAGGATATACTCCCATTTTTTGTGTAAACATGTTTTCTTTCCCACTGGTTAATTTCAATAATCAATTAACCATTTTTTTCCCTTTCCATTGGTTTATTTAACATTTCTTATGATCTGGGTGATATAAGCAGAAATAATTCCCTGCTTATCAAAACACCTCGAGGTACAATTCGGTCAGTACGACCCTGTTACTAATGTTGATGACATTCCGGTATCCACCGATGGACGAGTACTTTACGTATTGGTCCGCCTTGTTCAACGAGCAGGAAAATGGTTCTCTTCGTCCCTCGCCCTTGGTACTGATGTTGCCACCGACATAACTGACAGACTATCCTCTGACATACCTTGTTGTCGTGACCGGTAAAACGACACCGTTCTCCTTGCTTTTGATCGACACCCCTCCACAGCTCCACAAGATCGGAACCTGACTCTCCTGTATATCCTTGATGCCAAAGTATCTTATGCTCTTGGCTTTATGTGGTATCACGAGCCACCCTCCGAGAGATGATCTATTCCCGATGCTCTGAACCCCTTCTCACACTCTGCTCAGGTATCGATCGTTTGCCCATTCGCTTGAAACTTCTTATTGTACCTTCATAGCTCTCAATGTTTTCTTAAGTTTCAACTCGAGAGATACTTCTGTCACATTCCATGCATTGTTCACCAGACAATTAACCCTTTAAGGGCCAGTTCACCCAAAGTTACTTTTTTACTTCCCACTTAAATCTCGGGACGAGATTTCTTGTAGTGGAGGAGATTTGTAACATCCCCATCATCACACTATAGTAATCTCCCCCTAATGAAGGTCATATCATCATGCCAAAATGTCACTTGTCTAAAATCTGCTTCAAATTCAATTTCAAATTGCATGTCAAATATTTGCTTCTTCTTTCATGCAAATAAAATAGTCATCCTATGGCAAATAATCGCCAGATATTTGTCTTGTTGAAACCAATTTTTATAAAAGGTATAAACGTTCCAAAATTGTTAAAACAGTGACTAAAACGGCCACATTAGTCTTATTACTTTTGTTCAAAAATCAAATGAATTCAATTATTACCCCAACCATTTTTTTACAGTGTCAAAGTATCCGATGCTAATTATGGACAAAGTCCTATGTTTTATAAAACTAGTTTGCTATGAAAAATAAAAGCAAAGCAGAAAAGGCAGAAAAATAAAATGTAAAAAAAGGTAAAGGCCAAACCCCCCTCCCCCTGTGCCAAATGACCCAGTTAACCCCCCTGGCTGAACCTGGCTGGCCCAGCCACCCCACCTCGTCGTCCCTCTCCTCGCTACAGGAGCGAGGGGGATCGTGGCACCCATCCGGCCACCGGCCGGCGCCGTGTCGATCATCGGCTGGCATCGCCCCCCCCTATTTAGCTGGCGCCTCTTCCCCGGTGCCAAACCCTAACCCCTCTCTCCACATCCCCTCCTCAATCTGGACCCCCGCCCCCGAGCTCCTCATCGTCGTGCGCTCGTCCCTGTCTCCGTGCGCTGCTCGTCGTTGTCACCGCATCGGCGCCGCCCCGTCGCACGTCGTCCTTGTCCCCGCCTCCGTCGAGCCTCGTCGACGAGCTCACGGGGTTCGTCGCGACCCCCCTCTCCCTCTCCGTCGAGCCATGCGTGCCGGGATGGCCACACAACACCGCCTCGACCTATGTCATCCTCCTCGGACCGCCAACCGCAGTCATTGACTCTGGCTGTCTCAAGTCGTCCCCGGGCCTTCTCTACAGCGGCAGTGAGCCCCGCATCCTCCCTCTCTCCCTGTGCTCTCCTTTGGTAGTCGTAGATCGTCGCCGACATGATCGTGCTTCGGCCACGCCCGATGACCCAGATCGCCCCGTTCCCCGCGCTCACTACACCGTGCCCGCGCCCCTGCCTCGCTTGCGCGCGCCCTGCCGCGACTGAAGCCACCTGTGCACCCCCCCCCTCCGCGCGCGCGCTGCTGCCGCCATCTGCGGCTCGTCCCGCCCATTCCCCTCGCACCCGCAGCCGCTTCTGCCGTTGCTTGCAGCCGCCGCTTCTGCCGTCGCTCGCTATCACTGCCACCACCCGCGCCTGGCCACGCTGGAGGCCGTGCCGCCCCTCCCTTGCCGCACCCCGTCGCCTGCTGCCCGAAGCCCGTCCGGTCGCGCCCTTCCCGTTGAGCCCTGCCGCAGCTCTTGCTGCTACGCGGCTGCAGCCGCCGCCGCCACGCCGACCGCCCCCGCCGCTGCTGCCCCACACCGCTCCCCCCCCCGTGTGGCCTCGCCCGCTGGCCGCCGGCGCCCCGCCACCCGCGGTCCCTGCTGCCTTCACCGCGGCCGGCGCCCTCCCATCTCCGGCGCCCGGTTGGGTTCGCCCACGCCCAGGGCGCCCACGCCCATGCCCTCCGCCCGTTAACCCGCTCCGCTGGGGTGGCCTTATGCCACTGCCAGCGGGCCCCACGCGCCCTCTTTTATTAAAAAGGTTTTTAATATAAAAACAATTAATTGGTTAATTAATTAATTAGTTGGGTAATTATAACTTGATTAATCATGCTTAATTAGCCTAATGGAGTAGATTAGTCTAATTAAACCTGTTCAATTAGTTGAGTCTATGGCAGGTGGGCCCCACTGCCCTGTTTGACTGGTCAGCGGTCAGAGTTGACCGCTGACGTCATTATGACGTCATGCTGATGCAGTATTATCTTTTTAGTTAATAATAATTTCAAAATATTAAAATCATAGAAAATTATCCGTAGCTCGGATGAAAAAGTTTTCTATATGAAAGTTGCTCAGAACAACGAGACGAATCCGAATACGCGATCCATTCGCCCGCCACACATCCCTAGCTTAGCGAACATGCAACATTCCCCCCTCCGGTCATCTGTCTGACATAGGTCCGGAACCGGGAAAACATTCCCGGCTGTTTTCCCCCTTCACCTTTATCGTGTAGCCATACGTTAGGTCACACCCAACACATCTTATTGCCATGTTATGCTTTGTGGTGCTATTTTGCTTTATATTTACTGTTTCTTCCCCCTCTTCTCTCCGGTAGACCCCGAGACCGATGTTGCCCCTGTGATCAACTACGTCGACGACGACCCCTCCTTGCCAGAGCAACCAGGCAAGCAAACCCCCCTTGAGCATTCCGATATCACCTATTTTTTCCCTCTCATGCTTGCATTAGAACTGCTACTGCTTTCTGTAGGATCCTACTCTGATGCATAGCCTGTTGTTATTACCTGCTTTCATACCTTACCTACTTATCCTAAACTGCTTAGTATAGGTTGGTTAGAGATCCATCAGTGAACCCACCTTGTCCCAGTTGCCTCGCTTTATGTTCGATGACTCGATCAACGTGATTGATGTCCAGGCCCCGACACCGCACATCACCCCCCTAGTTGTATGACTCTGCAGAGTTACCATCGAGTGCTGAGGGTGGAACCTCTTACATCACTCCTGATGAGATCTCTGTAGTGTAGCTATACGGTTGAGGTCATCGAGGGTGATTTCCATCTTAACCACTTCCGTTACGGCTCTGTCGTGCAACCCCTCAAGTGTGAACCTCGAGGGTGGATCCTCTTACGTTCACCTTGATGATAACATCGAGTGGAGTTCACCGGGGGTGATTCCTCGGGTTTTCCCCTTGGTGTTAGACACACAGTTACTATGACTTTACACTGAACCATGTTACTAAAGACGGGTCGGCCCAGAGGGGTACCCGCGCGAGCTTAATTGTGAGTGATGTGGAGTCGGGTTGACCTGGAGGGTGCCTGCGAGATAATTACGAGGCGTGGTCGGGCATTCTTAGCCCTTGTCGCGAGTACTCGAGACGGGACGACGGGGTCACATCGATCGTGAGTCTTTGCTCGTTACCGCGTGCTCCTAATCCACTACAATTTGGATATTTGATCTGAGGGGCCTCTGGCCTGATAGCACTAACCATCACGTGGGCATTGTATGGGCATTCTGCGCCGTATGCATCAGCCGAAGCTTAATAGACGTCAGCGACTGAGCGGCGCGCGTCGGGTTGGACTGGTAAGCACCTGCCTTTTTGAAGGAGGTTGCTAGGTCTGCTCACCGGCCGCGTACGCAACATGCAGGAGTTCCCGGGGAGATGGCCCATGACCCCTGGGGGCATAGGCTTAGTCCGCCGTGCTGACCTCTGTATTAAGCCTAGGTCGGGTTGCGGCGTATTGTTTGGCCGAGGCCGGGCATGACCCAGGAAAGCGTGTCCGGCCGGAGTTAATCGGGCGTGGTGGGTAAGTTGGTGCACCCCTGCAGGGAAGAAACCATCTATCGATAGCCTGTCCTACGGTAACGGACACTTGGAGTTGTATCCCAATCGATACAACTAGAACTGGATACTTGAGATGAGGAATGGATATGAGAAATGGATGGTGATGAGAAATTGATTGTGATGAGAAATGGATAGTATGGCTCTGGGATTGCTTTTTCGCTGGGAGTCGAGAAAGGATCTCTGGCCGAGGTTGATAACACTATTACATTATATTATGTTGATCTATACTCTTCTATATGCTGCAAGATGCTTGAAGATGCTTGAAGATGCCAGTCTTCGATAGGCTAGGATTTCCCCTTCTCTTCTGACATTCGGCAGTTTAGTCCACATATACAACCCCTTCCTTTGATACAGATGCATACTTAGTTTAGATCTGATGTAAGTCTTGCGAGTACTTTGGATGAGTACTCACGGTTGCTTTGCTACTTCTTTTTCCCCCATACCCGATTGTTGCGACCAGATGACGAATCCCCGGAGCCAGACGACGCCACTGATGACTACTACTACCCGGAGGATGCCTACTACTACGTGACGACCGCTGACGACTTGGAGTAGTTAGGAGGCTTCCAGGAAGGAGGCCTTGCCTTTTCGATCGTTGTTGCTTTTGTTCTAGCCTTCTTAAGGCAAACTTGTCTAACTTATGTCTGTACTCAGATATTGTTGCTTCCGCTGACTCTTGTGTTTTCGAGCTTATGTATTCGAGCCCTCGAGGCCCCTGGCTTCTAATATAAAGCTTGTATTATTTTAATTTGTGTCTATAGTTGTGTTGTGATATCTTTCGTGAGTCCTTGATCTTGATCGTACACATTTGCGTGTATGATTAGCGTACGATTGAATCGAGGGCGTCACAATCTCCCACCTTACATACGAGTCATGGTGATCTTCACCTTTCCTTTTTACATTTTATCTTTTGGCAAGAACAATATGTTGGAAAGATCCTGGTATATATGGCTAATTGGATGTGAGTTTTCATGAACTATTATTGTTGACATTACCCTTGAGGTAAAACGTTGGGAGGCAAAACTATAAGCCCCTATCTTTCTCTGTGTTCGATTAAAACTCCATACCCATAAGTATTGCGTGAGTGTTAGCAATTGTGAAAGACTATATGATAGTTGAGTATGTGGACTTGCTGAAAATCTCTTATATTGACTCTTTTCCTATGTTATGATAGATTGCAATTGCTTCAATGACTGAGACTACAGTTTGTTAGTTTTCAGTGAAGTTTATGATTCATACTTCAAATTGTGATTGAATTATTACTTTAGCATAAGAGATCATATGAAAATAATTATATAAGTTGCTGTTCTAAGAATGATCATGATGCCTTGATGTCCGTATTTTATTTTTATCGACACCTCTATCTCTAAACATGTGGACATATTTTTCGATTTTGGCTTTCACTTGAGGACAAGCGAGGTCTAAGCTTGGGGGAGTTGATACGTTCATTTTGCATCATGCTTTTATATCGATATTTATTGCATTATGGGCTGTTACTACACATTATGTCACAATACTTATTGCTATTCTCTCTTATTTTACAAGGTTTACATAAAGATGGAGAATGCCGGCAGCTGGGATTCTAGGCTAGAAAAGGAGCAAATATTAGAGACCTATTCCGCACAGCTCCAAAAGTCCTGAAACTTCACGGAAGCTATTTTTAGAATATATAAAAAATACTGAGCGCAAGAAGTTCCACAGGGGGCCCACACCCTGGCCACGAGGGTGGGGGGCGCGCCCTACCCCCTGGGCGCGCCCCCTGCCTCGTGGGCCCCCTGGTGGCCCTCCGATGCCCATCTTCTGCTATATGGAGTCTTTCATTGAGAAAAAATAATAAGCAAGCTTTCGGGACGAGACTCCGCCGCCACGAGGCGGAACCTTGGCGAAACCAATCTAGGGCTCTGGCGGAGCTGTTCTGCCGGCGAAACTTCCCTCCTGGAGGGGGAAATCATCACCATTGTCATCACCAATGCTCCTCTCATCGGGAGGGGCGGGGCCAATCTCCATCAACATCTTCACCAGCACCATCTCCTCTCAAACCCTAGTTCATCCCTTGTATCCAATTCTTGTCTCTAAGTCTGGGATTGGTACCTGTAGGTTGCTAGTAGTGTTGATTACTCCTTATAGTTGATGCTAGCCAGTTTATTTGATGGAAGATCATATGTTCAGATCCTATATGCATATTAATACCCCTCTGATTATGAACATGAGTATGCTTTGTGAGTAGTTGCGTTTGTTCCTGAGGACATGGGAGAAGTCTTGCTATTAGTAGTCATGTGAATTTGGTATTTGTTCGATATTTTGATGAGATGTAGTCTCTCCTCTAGTGGTGTTATGTGAACGTCGACTACATGACACTTCACCATTATTTGGGCCTAGAGGAAGGCATCGAGAAGTAATAAGTAGATGATGGGTTGCTAGAGTGACAGAAGCTTAAACCCTAGTTTATGCGTTGCTTCGTAAGGGGCTGATTTGGATCCATATGTTTCATGCTATGGTTAGGTTTATCTTAATACTTCTTTTGTAGTTGCGGATGCTTGCAATAGGAGTTAATCATAAGTGGGATGCTTGTCTAAGTAAGGACAGCACCCAAGTACCAGTCCACTCACATATCAGATTATCAAAGTACCGAACGCGAATCATATGAACGTGATGAAAACTAGCTTGACGATAATTCCCATGTGTCCTCGGGAGCGCTTTCCTTCATATAAGAGTTTGTCCAGGCTTGTCCTTTGCTACAAAAAGGATTGGGCCACCTTGCTGCACTTTATTTACTTTTGTTACTTGTTGCTCGTTACAAATTATCTTATCACAAAACTATTTTTTACCTATAATTTTAGTGCTTGCAGAGAATACCTTGCTAAAAACGCTTATCATTCCCTTCTGCTCCTTGTTGGATTCGACACTCTTACTTATCAAATGGACTACGATAGATCCCCTATACTTGTGGCTCATCAGGGGCCATCTATGTACAAGTTCACTCATATGTAATTAGGTCCCTATCACTTTTCTATGTGTCATTGGATTCGTATCCAAGACAACCGACTGATTGATTCTACTAGAATGAATGTGATTGCAGAAAATGGATTGTTTGATCGATTTTAGCGACCCAGCAGATCGAGGCCCAAGAAGCAACGGTTGGATGGACAACACGAAAAAAATGAGCTCTGAGATCTAGTAGTTTTTGCTAAAAAGATCTCGTACATCTACATGCATCTACATATGGGCAGAGCTGTAAAGTGCTATTAATTTGCCCGTTCAAAGTGAGATGGCAAAGTGTTTATGGGTTGGACCCATATACAAATTCGTTGCGAATGGAAGTATTGCATGAAAGCTAAAATAACAAAGACATTTTGACAATGAAAGGAATTGTACACTCAAATTATTTTACTGAACAATGGTAAACCGTGTAACGTGCAAGAAGAAATGAACGAAACTAGAAAGGGATATTTCAATCTAGAAATGAACAAAGACAAAACAAAACAGAGAAGACAATTTTTTTTCAATCGGATTCCCTTCTAGGAATGGTTTTACCTTAAAGATGAAATGAGAAAACACATAAAACCAAGTTTCTTCATAAGGAAGAAAGAATCGTGGGAGTGGTGTTACCCGAAGAAAAATATAGCTGCCATTTTTTCATGTTATCAGAAGCCAGAAACATTAGCACAAGCAAGGAACATAGATGATTTTTTCATGTTAATTAGTCACTTTTCTTATCAGGAAACAAAAAACTGATTTATTCTATGGTGTAATGAATTAAGGGCATCGATGGTACCATAAAAGGATAAAATAAAATTAAGAAAAAACAAAAACAAAACATAGTTTATTCCGAGGAACAACAAATTTAGGCATTGGCATTATCTTAAAGGAAAAAATAAAATGAATGAAAAACATGAAAACAAATGGTAACAATAAATTGCACACAGATTGCACAAGAATTTACGTTGTTCCACTGTTGCAAAAACAACCATATAATAATGTAACTTTCATACAACTATATGATTTGCATACAAAATTTATGGGTATACACCCATCTTATACAATAACTAAAACCTATTAACAGTGGCTACAAGGGCGCTCGAAGGGCTATGCCACGTGTCTTTTACTGTGCCAAAGGGGAAAAGTTAAAAACACGTCAAGCCTTCTCCTCTCTTCTCACCCTGACTCTCTCGCTCCTCTGGCATTGCCCACCTGAGAGGGATGACCGTAGGAGGAGCAGCCACGCAAGGTGGAGCCCTCATCACGATGAAGCAGCGGGAAGAGGAGCCCCACCCGGATGAGTATTTCCCCGTCGCTCACGGACGGTCCTTCTTCCCTGGAGACGCCCAGGCGGGCTGACGGATGTTGCTTGTCGTCAGCCCAGGGCCAGGTTGGCCGGAGCAGTGGGAGAGCAGTAGCAGGCTCGTCGTAGCCATTGCTGGTAGGAGCGCCAGGCCCATCTTCCTCGCATCGGCTGGGCTGTTCGCGCGGCGGGGGTGGAGGTCGTGCGAGGCGGCTGTTCGCCGATCTGTTCATGAGAGCCCTTGGTTGCCCGTGCTGCCTTATTTCCTGGTTGCCGCCTTCCTAGCAAGCACGGTCACGGCGACGTCTTCTCTGGTGCTACCTGCAAGCAATCGACCAGGCCGCTGCCAAGCTTCTGGCGCTCCCTGGCAGCCATCCCTACATCTCTCTGGAACAACCCTTCCCTTCACTCTCCTCTGGTATGGATCGAATTTGGCCATAGATACTTGGACTATAGATCAATGTTTTAAATAGCGGGCTATTGAAAATAGCGCCGATTCTCCAAATCAGCTATAGCGGGCTAAAGCGGGCTATTTATGAAGGCGATCATTTAGCGGCACCCTGCTGAAAAGGCTATAGCGGGCTATAGCGGAGCTATAGCCGGCTATTTAAAACTATGAGATAATGTCCAGATTTGTGAGCATTGATGCTTGTGCTTTCTTGTTCATGTTCTGGTGAGGAAGAATGGAAAACGCTGGAGCCAATAGATGTTTAGTGGGACTATGTTCTGAATTGACAAAGCTAAAGGAATCACATGCTATCTATCGTTCAAATTGGTTATTTGGACGGTGAGATTAGCTTGTTCTGGTAATTTTTCTCAATGCAAGGAAGGAAACAGAATATGGGGATTGCAACTATGGAGTGGTGATTAGATATTCTTAACAGAGAGGCATAGATTTCTAATGTCAATCTTTGATAGAGTTCACATATGGCTGCAATTTTTGCATTTATGGAATTGTGATTGGATATTCTTGAGTATCCAGTTCTTCACTGTTAATTGAATATATAATGGAAGTCAAATTTCCAGCACAGGTTAAAGTGTGACAGGGAACCGCTTAACAACATGTATAAACTGCCGAACCAAAAGCACTTTACTGAAAGAGCCAGAGTATGCTTATCAATTTATTGTCTGCCTCACAGTGGTTGTATTTAGATTACTTCTTTGCCCTGAGTTTCAGCATTGACTCATTGTTTGCATATGTGATCAGATTTCCATTCTTCTTTTAGGCAACAGTTAGGTTTATTGATATGCCTCGTATGCAAGCTCCTGACCCACTGCAGAAGTGAATGTCAATTTGCATGTATGAAAAAGTAAGCTTGTGCGGCATATGCTCATTTGCTATCCGATGGTTGCAGCTTAAAGCATGCTATCAGACACACAACATGGAGTAGAAATTGTTCGTCTTTGTGTAGCAGCATCAGAATTGTAATTTAGCTGTATCTCTTCTCAGGTAACAAACATATTGCATGGTAAAGCATTAATGCCACTGGGCAGACAAATATGTAAAGATCGGGTTATTCCAAGAAGACAAAAATCATCACTGATATATAGTTTATTAAATCAAGTGACGTGCCCTTTCTTTTTTGCAGGTCACAAACTGCTTTGGATAGCGTACTATGTACTTCCGTCAGTTGCATTCCATGTCTTTTGTCTCGTCTATTTTATTTGGATTAGGAGATGGAAAATTAAGGTAACCATTCTCGGTATTGTATCAGTCTACCATCGAGATGTCTCCAACAATGCCGCCATACACGTCCCTCACGTTGTCATTGTCATCCTCGTGTTGACAGGCAGCTCGAATGCTTGGTTAGAGGATCCCAGGTTCCTCTCTCCCTCCCTCTATCTTTCCCTCATCAAAATTCGTTTTCAGTGTTAAAACATATATATCATAAGGTCATGCATTACTAGGGGAGAGCTCTTCTAGGCCTGGGGAAATAATACACGCAGGACAATCTTAACCTATCAGAGAATTCAAGAATTGCCAACATTTCTAGAAGATACATGTTCTTTGTCAACTGGAACATAAAAAAAAAAAGTATGCGCTCAGTCAGTCAAAGTAAAGAAAGAAAAACATAAATGAATTTTATGTTTTGCTCTGTTATATGCATTCCATCAGTTACTATGTTGTATCAAAGTTGCGCTTAAAATTGGAGTGCATTGCCGAAACTAGTGAATTTAAAGAGCAGAATGAATTTTAATCTGCAAAACTCCACCTTTTTTTACTATCATCTTAAATGCAAGTCAAACACCACTAGCAGTTGATCAAACGAATGAAGCTGTGTGACTCAATATACCAACGTTAAACTGACCAAACACCTGATTGTAAAATGACACATGTACATCTAGCTCTTTATTCTATCACTTTGATTTGTGGAAGTCACTAAGTCTGCGCATTCTATTTCAGGTGCAAGGCAAAGCGCCACCTCTCTCTCATTGTGCATCGTCTCTAGACGCACCACCGTCAACATCAGCTACCGCCTATACATATGATTCATGTATCATCTTTAGTATCTATCATGCTCAGGAGAGGCAGAGGTCACTCAGCTAGCTCGTGCAGGTATCATATCAGTCTACCATATATATACACACAGCTAGCTCATGATCTTGGCATCTTCTCAGCTGGCTATTTTTGGTTGGTTCATGCTTAGCTCGCGTTGTTCTAGCTCGATACCCAGTAAGCATAATCCAACACATTGGAGTGTGCATCTTAAAAAGATGGATATTACTCAGCAGCAACCAACACTTATATTGTCTAAAATCACCTTCTGTTTTTAATAATGAAAGGATCAAAAGGCATTAAGCCTTGGTCAGTAGATCTCTTAAGTTTAAGATGTGGATGGAATGTTTCTCTCTAGACTAGATGTTCAGTTAATTTTGGGGCAATTTTTCTTTTGGTTGTTGCTAACACTTGAGAATTGTTTCAGCACCAAGGGCGATGGAGATATGCAAGCACATTAGCTGATGAGAGGATGTACTAAATGTTATGCAGAAACCAAATAAATAACTTTTCTTCTTCATCCCTATATCACGTTCTCAGTCCTGTATCTTCTGATGAGTTAAGTCATTTTGGCTTGTGATCTTTTTTCCATTCAGTCAGGATCAAATCTCGTCTTGGCATATACATAAGAAAGAAGAAGCCAAGAGCATGTGAAATGTATCTGTACATGTCTGTCACATAATTCTAGCTTTTATTTGCTCCGCAAAAATAGTCGCACAGATGCGTAATTGTTGAGTAAATAGGCAATTTCTCGATTAAATTAATCCATGAGTAAATCACTAGCATGGCATTGACACAAGTAAACACATACTGATATTCAGTCAAGCTAGCACATACTACACTAATTGCAGAAAGATCTACGTATAACGCTAGCATGGCTAAAACAGAAAACAGTTGGAGCGGGATAAACGAGTTATACCCTCCAGTAGGCCATGCAGAGGCCGCGGCTTTGGTGGCAGCAGCGGCATCCTCGGCGGCCTTCTTGTCGGCTTCAGCTTTCTCAGCGGCGGCACGTTCGGCGTCGGTGGACATGGTGGTGATGAAGGCGACACGGACGTAGAGGAAGTAGACGATCGGAAGCGAGCAGTCGTGTAATCGCTGCCCAAAAACCTATTTGCCCCTCACCCTGTACAGGAACCAGAAGGGCGTGGTTTCGGAGACCTGCTCTCCCATCGACCGTGTACGCGGCGGACGGGATGGAGTCACTAGCGGCAGCAGCAGCAAGGGAACGACGGTGGGCGTGCGCGCGTAGGTGTGAGCTTGGCTCGGCTCAATCCCGCAACCCGCGGCGCGTCGTGACGAGGCATGGCGTGGCGAGGCGGGCGGCGGAGGAGGAGTGCGCGAGGGCCTCTTCTCTTCTCAAGCTCCAATAGCATGTAGAAGAGAAACCCTTATAAGGAGGTCCAAGTCCTCTTCCACTTCTGGGGTGGGACTAAACTTCCCACTACACCTAGTGCCATATAACCCACATGGGCCCTTAGAGATTTTTCAGAAATTGCTATATGGGCCTAGAGCCCATCTCAAATTTCAGCAATCCCCCACCAGATCTCGAGGGCCCATTGTGTCCTCTGTTCCAATTACTGTTTCGATATACCAGTGTTTCAATGAAGACCTGTTAAGGTTGAGCTTCACCTAGAGCAAGTAGTTACACTCCTTCACAACTGAACAATGGATTATGCCTTGAATTGTTAGTTTGACGTAAAGAAGTTTCACCACATGTCTTACTAGTACTAGGCTGCCGAAGGCTGACCCCTCGGGTGGAGCATATAGGTCACACTCCTGGCCTATTCATGAGCTTACTAGAGATCACCCCAATCTCATAGACTGTGACTAGCAGTCGGGCTCATATAGGTGTGTTCCTCCAAAGATCGCTTTGTAGGATAGCATCTTGCTTATATAAGCTTCGGAACACATTAAGACAGTAGTCATCCTACCGTAAAGTGTCGAGAGTATTGCATCTCCAACAGAGTGGGTTAGTATAGTTACTCTCCTCAGTTCACCACTGGCTTGTTTTCCCAGGTCCTAATTCACGGGATCTCCGATCACATAGGTTGGGTTACTACCATGGCAACTTATGTGGGTCTCATACCCATCTCCCTCGATGCATTATCTATCACTACACGTGATAGCCCTTTCGTAAAGGGATCTGCCAGATTCTTAGTCGTATGGACATACTCCAACACTATCACTCCGGAGTTTCTTAATTTGCTGACAGCCTTTAATCTCATTCTTATGTGTTTGTTGGACTTCATGTTGTCCTTTGAACTTTTCACCTTGGTGATGACAGTCTGATTATCGCAGTTCATAAGGATAGCCGGAACCGGTTTATCAACCAATGGCAAGTCCATCAAAAGATCTCGAAGCCATCCTGCTTCGACACCAGATATGTCTAATGTTGTTAATTCTGCTTCCATAGTCGATCTCGTTAAGATAGTTTGCTTGCAAGACTTCCAGGAAACATCGCCACCTCCAAGAGTAAACATATACCCAGTTGTGGCCTTCATCTCATCAGCATCAGAGATCCAATTTGCATCACTATACCTTTCAAGTACCGATGGGTATCCGGTATAGTGAAGTCCATAGTTCATAGTACCTTTCAGATAGCGCATAACTCTTTCAACAGCATGCCAATGTACATCACCCGGTTTGGAAACAAACCGGCTCAGTTTGCTCACAGCAAACGCGATGTCAGGCCTCGTTGCGCTCGCTAGGTACATCAGTGAACCAATGATTTGAGAGTGTCTCAATTGATCTATAGCCGTGCCTTTGGACTTTCGAATCAACACACTAGGATCATATGGTGTTTGAGATGGTGTGCAGTCCGAATATCCAAAACGACTCAACACCTTCTCAACATAGTGGGATTGCAGAAGGGTAATCCAACCCTCATTATCTCTCAGTAGCTTGATGTTCAAGATAACATTAGCCACACCAAGGTCTTTCATCTCAAAGTTCAGAGACAGAAACAACTTGACCTCCTCAATGACTTTGAGGTTGGTTCCGAATATCAGTATGTCATCAACATACAAGCACAATAATTCCTTCGCCCCCACCATGGCGATAGTATACACATTTGTCAGCCTCATTAACAACGAAACCAACAGATGTCAGAGTTGTATTAAACTTATCATGCCATTGCTTAGGTGCTTGCTTCAGGCCATATAATGATTTCAGCAACCTACACACCTTTCCTGACCATCTATCACAAAGCCATCTGGCTGTTGCATATAGATTTCCTCATTTAGCTCTCCATTCAGAAAAGCCGTCTTAACATCCATCTGGTGGACGAGAAGACCATGCGAGGCCGCCAACGAGAGTAATACTCTAATGGTGGTCAGTCTAGCCACAGGTGAATAAGTATCGAAGAAATCTTCCTCTTCTTTCTGGTCATAACCCTTGGCCATAAGCCTAGCCTTGTACTTTTCAATCGTACCATCGGACCTAAGCTTCTTTTTGAACACCCACTTACATCCCAATGGTTTGCAACCATACAGACGCTCAGTGATCTCCCATGTCCCGTTAGCCATGATGGAATCCATCTCGCTACAGACCGCATCCTTCCAGTAGTCAGCTTCTGGAGAGGCATACGCTTCTGAAATAGAAGTAGGAGTATCATCCACGAGGTACACGAAGAAATCATCACCAAAGGTCTTTGTAGTCCTTTGTCTCTTGCCCCTACCAAGGGTTTCCTCGTCATCCTCCTCAGGATTTTTATCATGTGTTTGTTCATAATATTCCATAGGGATGGCAGGTTCAGGAGTCTCCTCAGATTCCTGTCTAGAAGTGCTTTGCATATCTCTCATAGGAAAAATATCCTCGAAGAATGTAGCATCCTTGGACTCCATAATTGTACCGACCTTCTGGTCAGGTACCTCAGATTTTACTACTAGAAATCTATAGCCAACACTGTTCTTAGCGTAGCCCAAATTAACGCAGTCCACAGTCTTTGGTCCAAGCTTACGCTTTTTGAGGATCGGCACATTGACTTTCGCAAACAGCCCCAAGTACGCAAGTACGAGAGTGTTGTCCTTCTCTTTACCCATTTCTCATAGGGAGTGATCTCATTATCCTTTGTCGGAACTTTATTCAGGACATGACATGCCGTCAATATAGCCTCCCCCCACCATGCCTTGGATAAACCTGATGTATCTAACATGGCGTTAACCAAATCAGTTAGAGTACGGTTTTTCCGCTCGGCAACCCCGTTTGACTTGGGTGAATAGGGAGGCGTCCTCTCATGAATAATGTTGTGTTCCGCACAGAAAGAATCAAACTCACTCGAGAAGTACTCTCCACCACGATCTAACCGGACTCGTTTAATTTTCTTTTCAGGTTGATTCTCAACTTTTGCCTTATAAATTTTAAAGTAGTGTAGAGCCTCATCTTTAGTGTTTAACAGATACACATAGCAATATCTAGTGGAGTCATCTATCAATGTCATGAAGTATTTCTTTCCACCTTTAGTCAACACACAATTCATCTCACAAAGATCAGAATGTATGAGTTCTAATGGTGCCAAATGTGTCTCCTCCGTGGCCTTGTGAGGCTTGCGAGGTTGCTTAGCTTGCACACATGAAAGGCACTTAGAACCTTTGGCTAAGGTGAAACTCAGGATTAAATCCAACTTGGCTAGCCGCGTCATAACACCGAAACTAATGTGACAAAGACGTGAATGCCAAACCTCAGATTCATTAACATTCGAATGAATATGGTTCACGACTTTATTACAAAAATCTGCGAGGGAAAGGCGGAACATCCCTCCGCTTTCGTAACCTTTTCCAACAAAGAGTCCATATTTCATAACAACTAATTTATTAGACTCCAAAACCAACTTAAACCCTTCTCTACATAGAAGGGAGCCACTAACGAGATTCTTCTTGATGGCGGGGACATACTGCACGTTCTTCAGCTGCACGATCCTTCCCGAAGTAAACTTCAGATTGACCGTGCCAACACCATGAACAGAAGCACTCGCGCCATTCCCCATCAATACGGACTCGTGGCCTGTGACTCAGGTGCACCATTCTCATTGTTGTCCACAATCATGTTGACGGACTTGGAGTCCTGTCCTGACTTCTTGTACTTGTTTGGACACTTGTTGGCCCAATGTTCAATCGAACCACAAGTAAAGCAGCCCTCATCCTTCTTGTTCTTCTTAAAGGTCTTCTTACCCTTCTTCTTAAAGTCGGTATTGTGTTGGACACTCTTCTTTCCCTTGGGCTTGTGGGAGTTGAAGTTTTTCTGGTTCACCATGTTGGCGACAGAAGTCCCTTCGGCCCCTTTTCCGTGCGAGTCCTTTGCCCTTGAATTCTGCTCAACACTCAGATGGCCAATGACATCCTCCAGAGAGAATTCACGCCTCTGATGTTTCAGAGTGGTGGCAAAGTTCCTCCAGGAATTAGGGAGCTTAGCGATTATGCAGCCCACGGCAAACTTGCCCGGTAACTCGCACTTAAGAAGTTCAAGCTCCTTAACAATGCATATTATCTCATGAGCCTGCTCCAATACAGGACGGTTTTCAACCATCTTGTAATCGTGGAACTGCTCTATAATATACATCTCGCTCCCGGCATCGGCTGCCCCGAACTTAGATTCGAGCGCCTCCCACAAGTCCTTGGCGACATGCACATGTAAATATGCGTCGACCAGTTTATCTCCGATCACGCTAAGAACTGCTCCGAGGAACACAACGGTGGCCTCCTTGAACGCCTTCTCCTGTTCAGGAGCAATCGTTCCCGTGGAGACACCGGTGACCCAGAACACGTTCATAGCCGTGAGCCATAAAGTGGTCTTAGTCTGCCAACCCTTAAAATACGAACCGGTAAACTTATCCGGTTTCAGTGCAGCGGCAAAGCCACTTGCCGAAAAATTCCTACACATAATAGGTTTTTGGATTGTTGAGTAAATAGGCAATTTCTCGATTAAATTAATCCACGAGTAAATCACTAGCATGGCATTGACACAAATAAACACATACTGATATTCAGTCAAGCTAGCACATACTACGCTAATTACAGAAAGATCTACGTATAATGCTAGCATGGCTAAAACATAAAACAGTAGGAGCGGGATAAACGAGTTATACCCTCCAGTAGGCCATGCAGAGACCGCGGCTTTGGTGGCAGCAGAGGCATCCTCGACGGCCTTCTTGTCGGCATCAGCTTTCTCGGCGGCGACACGTTTGACGTCGGTGGACATGGTGATGATGAAGGCGACGCGGATGTAGAGGAAGTAGACGATCAGAAGCGAGCAGTCGCGTAATCGCTGCCCAAAAACCTATTCGCCCCTCACCCCGTACAGGAACCAGAAGGGCGTGGTTTCGGAGACCTGCTCTCGCGTCGACCGTGTACGCGGCGAACGGGATGGAGTTACCGGCGGCAGCAACAACAAGGGAACGACGGTGGGAGCAGATGTGATCTGTTCATGGCGGGTTAGGAGACACCGCACACTTATATAGGCGCAGCCGCGTGGAGAGACGTGGGCTCGACCCACGTCCGAGTCCGTGACAGCCTCTGACGTCTCAGATCGTGGCCCAGCTGTCAGAGAACTCTCCGTTAGTGACTGGCAAAAATAAGTGCGTAGGTGTGAGCTCGGCTCGGCTTAATCCCGCAACCCGCGGCGCGTCATGATGAGGCGTGGCGAGGCGGGCGGCGGAGGAGGAGTGCGCGAGGGCCTCTTCTCTTCTCAAGCTCCAATAGCATGTAGAAGAGAAACCCTTATAAGGAGGTCCAACTCCTCTTCCACTTTCGGGGTGGGACTAAACTTTCCACTACACCTAGTGCCATATAATCTACATGGGCCCTTAGAGATTTTTCAGAAATTGCTATATGGGCCTAGAACCCATCTCAAATTTCAGCAATAATGAGGCGCTTCAGTAAGAAAAGTGCGCCACAAGCACGCACTCAGGGGGCCCGCCATTGGCGGCCCCAGCCACTAGTGTTCAAACAACATAGCAATAATGTTGGAGATTAATAGTCTTTAGACACGTCACTGCATCTCATGTTGATGATGCCATCTTCCCTATTTAATTAATTTAGCCCCAGAGTGTTTGCAATCAAGGGCCAAGAAAGAATCCTAAGTCTATCCTATCTCGCCACGGTCGTCGAAAGCACAATCTCTTTATCTTTCTCGGGCAGACAACCTCGAGCACGCACACATGCAGGGAAAAAACAAGACTGACGCGCCCACAAACAATAGGAGAAGAAAATAATAAAATGAAACAAAATATATGCTTTCCTCTGTGGGAATCAGAAATCGAGCAACAAACCAGCACATAATAAAGCCGAACACCAAAAGGAAAATCGACTAAAAGTGATTACCAGCGAACACAACCTCCAAACACACAATCACTAATCAGAAGGCGGCAGAATAGACGATCAAACATTCGTCCGAATGGGAACTTATTTTCAGTTGTCTGAAGAATAGTAAACGTGATTAATTATGGACTTTGATAACCAGCAAATGGCAGATTTTTAAGCAGGACAAAATGGGTTTTTACGGCAAATTATGTAGTCAGGAGAATGACAATTTCCTCTAAAATGTTCGTCTTGCAATGCTTAAAAATCTGACATCCTATTTTTAGCACTCCGATTAATTAAACAAGCTGGCTAGGGAACAAACCAAGCGAACTTGGTTGAGAACTCGGGACTTAGACCCTTGGGTGACGTGTAGACGCATTCCAACTTTTTATGCTGTATGCTGTAGCGGTAGGCCGCCGTGAAAGCAAGATAGGGCGTCTCATGAACATAGGCCGTCGGCATAGGCCTGAGTCCCGTCGGGATAGGCCTATGCCGACGGCCCCCGTCGGCATAGGGCCGTCGGCAACATATGCGTCGGCACAGCCAGGGAGGTCGTCGGCATAGAAAAGCCGTCAGCATATATGATACGCCGACGGCCCTGGCCGTCGGCAACTATCATGCCTAACGGCGGCCGCCGTCAAGTCTGCCCAACGAACGGTCGCCACATGGCACCACTATGCCGACGGCCTAGCCGTCGGCTTAGTCAAAAACTATGCCGACGACTCGATCGTCGGCATAGGTGTGCCACGTGGCGACCAGCCGCTGCTCTAGGACCAGGGCTATGCCGACGGCCTGGCCGTCGGCATAATTTGAAACTAAGCCGACGGCCAGGCCATCGGCATAGTCCTTCATACAGAGCTCCCAGTAGCTGACACGTGGGCGCCTATGCCGACGGCCTAGCCGTCGGCACAGTTTTTAAACTAAGCCGACGGCTAGGCCGTCGGCATAGGCGCCCATGTGTCAGCTACTGGGAGCTCACGCTAGCCCTATGCCGACGGCCTAGCCGTCGGCATAGTTTGCTTTTGCTTGTTTTTCTTTTTTCTGTTTGTTTTCAGATCAATTCAATTCAAATAGCAGCACATATCAGCAGATATATATGATGGGATAGACATATAAAACACAACGGGATATCATCCGGCACCATCACAACAATATATGCATAAGCATCATCCACACAAGTCTCTAAATGAACATCATCACAACCAACATAAGCATATAGAGAAGCACACAAGTCATCTAAATGATCATCACCACACACAAGTCATCTCAAGCATCATCACCACACAAGGATCATCGAGCACCGCGGAGGTCGTCACCGCCAAGACGGCCAAAGCCCAGGTCGTCACTGCTAGCGGCAGCGCTACCGCCAAGACCGCCTCCGCCTCCATCTCCGCCTCCGCCTCCGTGGATCGGATGGTCGGGCTCCGTGTCTCCGGAGTGCTGCGAAGACCACCGCCAATGGTAGATCCACATGTTCCCTGGATGTTGAAAAGACATATGCACGGGATATATGACTGTGTTGAAAGGCATGACATGCTTTGGGTGAATAGATTGGGGATGAACTAACCGGCGAGGGGCCAGCGTTCTGTGCCACAAACTCCTCAAAGCTCATCAGCACTGGTTGTGCTGGAGGGCATTGTGCTGGAGGGAATTGAGGACACCTGCCGGCCGCCATATCCTGAAAAGCCTGCTGCATCTGGCTATCCCTCTGCACTTGGTGTTCATAAAGTCTCTGATGCCACGCCATGGTCTCCTGGCGTGTGTACTCCATGTAGGCCTACGGTATGACATGATGGAACTCATAAAACTACTAAATGCGGAAAATGAAGTGAGCAATGAAGATAAGAGGGAAAATACTTACAGATTGTTGCTCCTGAAAGAGGGACTGTGTACTAGTCACTGGCTGGCTCGTGCGCTGGCTCAGGCTCGGGTCGATCCGACGAAGCTGTGTGTAGGAGATACTAGGAGTGATCACAGCATCGAGAACCGCCTCCCGACCGTGCTCCTTGGGCCCCATCCTCACCACCGCCATGTCGTCCAGAGGCGCCGCAATGGGGTCAGGTGTGTCAGGATGTAACTTCAGATACGCTTCGGAGTAGGCCTTCTTCCTCCCTGCGGTCTTCTTGCCGTAGTACTTGGGCTCGCCAAGCTTGGGGTCCTTCCGCGTATGGGCGATCTCCCACGCCTGCATGTGTGAGAGCGGCCGCTTCAGTTTCTCCTCCTGCACCACCAAACAGAGGTTAGTCATACATAAGAAAGTGATGGTAAATAGAAGAAGAAGAATGTTTAATGGGGTTAGTCATACATTAACTGCCTTGTGGAGATAGTGGTTTCGGTTTCCCTGAGCATGTACTCCCTCCGTCCCTCGGTTAGCCTTATTTTTGGTTCTCATAGCCGCCCAGGCTCCAGCCACATCACACCAAAGATCCACCAATGCCGCCCAGGACTCGTCTTTTCCATAACACCAATTTGGACACACCTACATAATAAAAGCATAATGGCATGTAGGTGTGTCCAAATTGGTGTTATGGAAGCATAAAGCATAAAGCATAATGTACCACAAGGTAATGAAAGCATAATGAAAAATCTTTTATACTTACCGCCAAGAACTCGGGCCTCTCCAAGGTAATGCCCATCCTCCGCGCTTCTTCCTTGGTCATCTTACACCAAGATAGTCGTGGTAGTATGTGGAGATAGCCACATAGCGCACCTCGTACTGCATCTGGCGGGCCTTCTTCTTGCATTGGCGCAGCACGATCTGGTCCGCTCTAGCCCTGTGCTCCGGAAGAACTCGATAGAATTTCTACAATCATGCATGAAACAAGAATGGAAGAAGCCATGAGTTAAATCATTCATGAAACTAGAATGGACTTGTGCTTCTGAAGAGAACTCACCCAGAAAGTAGTGATCACGGCCTTGGCATGGGTCTCATGGTCCGCGTGGCGGGCCGCTTCCCAGTGGTCCCAGCTCGTGGCCAAAACCCGACGGTCCGGCTTCCTGACTGGATCAGGACAGTACAACCCCGGCCAATATAACTTCAGCAAGACGGTGATGAGGCCGTTGGGAATACGGACCCCTTTAGAATATATCCAGTTGCTGCAAAAGAATGAACTATTAGCATGTGACAAGCAAAATAAATAACAACCGGAATAAGCATGTGACAAGAAAAATAATGAACCACTTACTCTTTTCCCGTGGGCTCAATGAGCCACTTCTGCTCCTCAGTAGCAGGAACCTGCTTTGGTAGCTTTGCGTTGCCACGCAGCCACCCCTTCTTGTCAACCCCCTTCCCGTCACCACCATCATCCCCGCCACCACCCTCCTCCTCCCCTGCCTCCCCCTCCCCAACCTCCTCCCCAACCTCCTCCTCCTCCTCCTCCTCCTCCTCGCCTGCCTCCTCCTCCACCTCCTCCTCCTCCTCCACCGCCACCTCCTCCTCCTCCTCCTCCCTAGAGTGTACCTCACTAGAGGAGGGCCTCGAAGACAACACCCCTAAGTCGGTGAGGGTGCGCTCTTTCTGGCCGCGACCCCTTGTAGTGGCTCTCCCCCCATCACCTCATCCTCTAGAGGCTCTCCCCCCGCCCCCTCCTCCTCTAGGGGCACCTCTCCCTCGACCTCCCTGTGAGGAGTCATCGTCAAGTAGCCGAGGGGGAGGATTACGTGCTCGACCACTCCGACTAGGCAGGCCGACGACCTTGCGTAGGAAACCCATGCTGTCGGCCTTCCCCTTGCCCATGTTCCACGAACCTGCATTGAAAAGAGAAAAAGCAATTAGTAAATTAATGAAATGAAGGAAAAGGCATGATAATAAACACATTAATAAAAATGCATAAAAAGGCATATTCCTAAACTATAGAAAAAATACTTGAAACGTACATCTGCTAGAACCCATATGAATCATCACTGTTGTAACCTCTTTCTCGGTCCGTCTCATCATCACTATCAATCATATCATCTTCGTTGTCCGACGGAGGTGGAGGTGCGAAGGTGCTCACTCATGTCCGTCTGATTTCTACGGTGACGTCTGGCACATCTCACACAGGGGCATGGTGGGATAATTCTCATTGGGCGACGGAATATCTCCTTCAAATACACATCGGTTTTCGCGATCCACTCTGATGTTACTCGATTCCGACGGATAAAACCACTGTACATCCACTGATTATCTGCCATCCTCTGCTTTTTTGCAACCCACACAACATAATTAAGGATTCACTTAAATTAATGGCATCAAATTTTTAGTTTCTACCGCGTTTAATCCACCTACATCTCTAATAGGTAAAGATGGGTCCTAATCCCACCCGAGGATGTGTAGATTGAGTACGTTCTACATTCTACCCCGTTCCGAGACAAAATTTCGGTAGCACCTCCCCGCTGTTCTCCAGATACACGTCTTGGCAAAATAGCTGAGAGAATGTGCTCCGGAGAACAATGGGGAGGCGCCGCTGAAATCCTGTCTCGGAACGGGGTAGAACATGGAGAGCATACCCAATCTACACATCCTCGGGCTGTCCGTGGAAAACGCTGGACAATCCGAAAGAGCTGCGGTGATAAATATGCAATTGAATGCATATTTATCCGTGCAACCCTTTCGGACGGGAGACGCCTAGGTTGCGTCAGTTGACTTGAGAATGAAATCTAGTAATATGAAAAAATGGAGGGGATGGACTTGTAGCTCACCCTCGGCTGTAGAGGAAGTAGTCGAACAGCAGAGGGATGCTTAGGGGGACCAACGCGTCGTACAACGGTCACTCCGATGAAATGCGACACCACAAAGCCTGCAAATTCCATCGCGACAAAAAATTATAACATCACAACTCATAGAACATCACAATATCATCATCATCGTCTAACAATCATCGAATCATAAAAAAACATCATCATCATCTAAAAATTATCGAAGCATAAAAAAACACCATCATCTATCATCAACATCATCATCTACCAATCATCTATCATCTATCATCTATCATCATCTACCAATCATCTATCATCTACCATCATCATCGTCTCAAAATCATCAAAGCATAAAAATCATCATTATCACTTCTCATCTAACAATCATCATCATCATCATCTCAAAACAAATCCGTATGAACAAGTTATCTATCTAACTACCATCTATGTGTCTAACTATCATATTTAGCCCTCTTATCCTCTGCAAAATCATGAAAAAACAAAAAAAATTCTAGGGAGGGAGCCGGACCTAACGGAGAGGAGGTCGAGGCGGCGGCGGGGTGGCTGCGTTGGGCGGGGACGAGGTCGAGGCGGCGGCGGGGTGGCTGCGTTGGGCGGGGACGAGGTCGGGGCGGGGCGGCGGCCAGGGCGGGGACGAGGTCGAGCCGGGGCGGGGGCATCGGCCGGGGCGAAGACGAGGTCGGGGCGGGGATGAGCTCGGGGCGGGGAGGGGCGTCGGCCAGGGGGGAGACGAGGGCGGGGCGGGGCGTCGGCCGGGGCAGAGACGAGGTCGGGGCGGGGCGGGGTGTCGGCCGGGGCGGGGACGAGGTCGGGGCGGGTGGGTGGAGCGGCGGCGCGGCGCGGGTGGGTGGGGACGGGGCGGGTAGGGCGGAGCGGCGGCGCGGCGCGGGTGGGTGGAGATGGCGGCGCCGGTGGCGGGGCGAGCGGCTAGGGGGGCGTCGACGGCGTGGAGAGGGTGGCGGCGGCGGTTGGGTGTCGAGGAGAGGGAGTTGGATCGGGGTGCAAGGAGACAAACGAGTGGAGGAGGAGGGCCGGGGTGACGAGGATAAGGTGGCCCTATGCCGACGGCCAGGCCGTCAGCATAGGAGTGGTCCCACCTGACAGCGAGAGGGCCATCGAGTGGATAAGGGTGGCTCTATGCCGACGGCCAGGCCGTCGGCATAGGGAGGAGGCCTATGCCGACGGCTAAGCCATAGGCATAGATGGCAACTACTTTTTTTAAAAAAAATAGTCCCACCTCACCGAGGGAAAAGCAATTAGACCTGTTTAAATAGTTCACTAATCCATACGTTATAAGCTCCGGTATTCATTAGACTTATATGAAGAAAGTGGACAGTTGTTGTGAACTTTTCAGTGCTCGGGCACCGGGTGTGCCTGGGCAGCCGGCCCGGTGCCCGAGCACTAAAAGGTTCACAGCAATTTTACATTTTTAGATTCTTAGTTTACCGTCTGTATGGGACCCGGTACCCGGCACCTGGAGGGGGGAAACGGACGCGTGGGGTCTACACGGAGGGGATCTTGCTGTGGGTCTGGCCCGGATGTTGCTCCAAAGTGTTCCTACGGGCTGACCTAACACAACCGGGTGGGGAGGTCCACTGGTCAAAGCCCGTCCGTGCAAAGTCAAAGGGCTAGATCCCGTGGTCAAATGCTACAGGGTTAGGCGGAACGGGGGCACTGGGGGGGGGGGGTAGCAATGCCCCGGAGACGCGTCCCGCCTCTTCGGACATGCCACCACACCACCCCGCATGTATGAGGGCCCGGTGCGACGCTCCGATGGCATTGCTACCCCCAGTGCCCCCGTCCCGCCTAACCCTGTAGCGTTTGACCACGGGATCTAGCCCTTTGACTTTGCACGGACGGGCTTTGACCAGTGGACCTCCCCACCCGGTTGTGTTAGGCCGGCCCATAGGAACACTTTGGAGCAACATCCGGGCCAGACCCACAGCAAGATCCCCTCCGTGTAGACCCCACGCGTCCGTTTCCCCCCTCCAGGTGCCGGCGGTGGCGCCGTCCGTGAGGGGGGGCACACCCCGGACACGCGTGCCGGGCGTTTGCAACCGCCACAACACTTCCAGACTTGTGAGAGGCCGCCTACGCAAGATTTGGCGGCATGCTAGCCCTCGGAGGCCGCCAGCCACAGCCGTAGACGCGCAAAGGGCAATCCGCGTAGAGGGAATTTTTCGGATACTTCTCCATCACCAAAAATTATGAAAAAATACCATCGTTCCTATAGCACATGTGCCCGCGTCGTGCAAAAAAACTCATGATTTTGTCGCGCTCCGAGTATTTAGTAATATTGACGCCGCATCATTACCGCAGAACGTCTACTACCGTGTCATCGCCGTCCGTGAGGGGGGGGGGGCACGCCCCGGAGACGCGTCCGCCTCTTCGGACATGCCACCACACCTCCCCGCATGAATGAGGGCCCGGTGCGACGCTCCGGTGGCATTGCTACCCCCAGTGCCCCTGTCCCGCCTAACTCTGTAGCGTTTGACCACGGGATCTAGCCCTTTGACTTTGCACGGACGGGCTTTGACCAGTGGACCTCCCCACCCGGTTGTGTTAAGTCAGCCCATAGGAACACTTTGGAGCAACATCCGGGCCAGACCCACAGCATGATCCCCTCCGTGTAGACCCCACGCGTCCGTTTCCCCCCTCCAGGTGCCGGCGGCGGCGCCGTCCGTGAGGGGGGGCACACCCCGGACATGCGTGCCGGGCGTTTGCAACCGCCACAACACTTCCAGACTTGTGAGAGGCCGCCTACGCAAGATTTGGCGGCATGCTAGCCCCCGGAGGCCGCCGGCCACAGCCGTAGACGCGCGAAGGGCAATCCGCGTAGAGGGAATTTTTCGGATACTTCTCCATCACCAAAAATTATGAAAAAATACCATCGTTCCTATAGCACATGTGCCCGCGTCGTGCAAAAAAACTCATGATTTTATCGCGCTCCGAGTATTTAGTTATATTGACGCCGCATCGTTACCGCAGAACGTCTACTACCATGTCATCGCCGTCCATGAGGGGGGGCCACGCCCCGGAGACGCGTCCCGCCTCTTCGGACATGACACCACACCACCCCGCATGTATGAGGGCCCAGTGCGACACTCCGATGGCATTGCTACCCCCAGTGCCCCCGTCCCGCCTAACCCTGTAGTGTTTGACCACGGGATATAGCCCTTTGACTTTGCACGGACGGGCTTTGACCAGTGGACCTCCCCACCCGGTTGTGTTAGGTCAGCCCATAGGAACACTTTGGAGCAACATCCGGGCCAGACCCACAGCAAGATCCCCTCCGTGTAGATCCCACGCGTCCGTTTCCCCCTCCAGGTGCCGGCAGCGGCGCCGTCCGTGAGGGGGGGCACACCCCGGAGCCCCAAGACGGGCGTCTACGCATGCATGAACACTTTCACATATGCATCGGGACCCGTGCGATGTTTCGGTGACATAGCTACACCCCGAACCCCCCCACCAACCAGAATTCCTTCCGTGTCGACCGTTTCCCCCCTCCGTGACACGGCGATAGCGACGTTCGTAACGGGGGGCAATCGATATACCATCGGGTTTGTTTTTTTAGATAAGGCATAATTATCTTATGCAAAAGCAAAAACTAAAATAAAGTAAAAATAACAAAACAAAGTAAAAATAAAAAAATAAAGTAATGCCCACGTATGCCGACGGCAAGGCCGTCGGCATATATGTGCACACACGGAGGTTGTCCCATGGATCGGTGACGTGGCGTGGCACAACGATCGATGACGTGGCGAAGGGGCCTATGCCGACGGCTGTGCCGTAGGCATACCTCTGCCATAGATAAATTTAAAAATTAAGTAAAGTAAACATATGCCGACGGCAAGGCCGTCGGCATACCTGCGCACACACGGATCGATGACGTGGCGTGGCACACGGATCGTTGACATGGCAGAGGGGCCTATGCCGACGGCTGTGCCGTAGGCATACCTCTGCAACAGATATGCCGACGGCCACCGTTACCACCCGTCGGCGTAGGTTCAACGACGTCAAATGGTCAGCGCTGACCGGGCAGGTGGGCCCGTGCTATGCCGACGGCCTGACCTATGCCGACGGACCCCGTAGGCGTATCTCGGGCGGTCCTGACGGCCTCGTCTATGCCGACGGCCCCGTCGGCATAGATGGATGTATGCTGACGGCTTTTCTACGCCTACGGCCTATCCTTGGCCGTCGGCATATGTCCGGCGATGCCGACGGCCAGATTTGGCCGTCGGCAACCCCAGTTTTTCTGGTAGTGAGTAGATCCAAGTTCCGCCCCCGTTGGCGCCGTCGTTTTCCCTGAAGGTGGTGTGGTATCCATCCACGAACAATTCGTAGTTGCCAGCATCGGCCACCATGCGCCAGGCGAGCTGCCCGTCAGGCGCAGAGACTAACTGGAAGATGGTGAAGGCCACCGGCCGGGAAGACTTGACGGTGGTCCTGACCAGAACCAGCTTGCTCGGCAGCGCAACAAGGTGGACATAGTTGAACTCTTCCATCCGACAGCAACAGCCGTACATCTTGTTGGCAAGGTTAGGCGTGCCCGGCGGGGTCTGGACCAGCTGGAGGGCGTCGAGCGTGGCGGCTTCGAACACTGCCATCTGGCCGTTGACGGCCATGCCGAACATCCTGCCGTCGTGGTAGGCCAAGTTGAAGTAGCCGTAGCCTGTGCGGTTGGGCTTCCCCACCTTGGTCCAGGCCGCGTCTCCGGGGCGGCAGAAGAGCATGCTCGTCTCCTCGTGAATCATGTGGTACATCATGATCGTCATGCCGGCCGGGGAGCCGGAGCCGGGCGGGATGTGGACGGCGAAGCGTAGGCAGTCCGCGAAGTCGAGGTAGGTTGGGTAGATCCAGCCGCTACGGATCGCCGTCTCTAGGTCGTTGCAGTCGAGGTATCTGACGTGCCTGACCACGCCGCTGCCAGCGTCGCGGGAGGCGTCGAGCCTGGGCAGGGCGGCCGTGGCTCCCGTGGCCAGGTGCGAGAGGTGGCAGGCGGCGTCGCGGACATCGAAGACGATCGACCAGCCACGCGCCAAGGGAAAGACGAGCCGCGTGGGACAAGGACGGGGCAGCAGGAGCAGGAGGCGCGGGGCCGGCCCTGCCGCGGCGCGCCATATCCGGCACACGGAGCGGAACGCGGTGAGCCCGGTGACGGCGTCGCGGGACCTCCTCGCGATGATTGTGAGTAGATCGGAGGGGAGGTTCAGCCAGTCCGGTTGTTCCTTCTGAGCCGCCATTGCTCGTTCGTCGATTCGGGCCAAGATCAACGCAAGGCACGACGGCCGGTGTGGAACAAGATCGAGCGATACACACGCACCAAGTTGGTTAACGCGACATCCTTTTTCTCTGACAAAACATCGTGTTATATGACTTCAACTACGGTACGACTGCAATTTCCATTTTAAACAGAACAGACTCTACCGGTAGTAATTATAAGTGTAATAAAATACAGTAAAATAAATAAAAAAGGACTCTTACTCCCTCCGGTCCTTTTTACTCTGCACATTGGATTTGCCGAAAGTCAAACTTTACTAAGTTTGACCAAATTTATATTAGAAACTATTAACATATATAATATCTAATAAATATAATATGAAAATATATTCCAAGATGAATCTAATGATATTGGTGTTGTTATGTGAATGTCTATAATTTTTAATATAAACTTGTTCAAAGTTGGATGAGATTGACTTCAGAAAAACCTAATATGTAGGATAAAAAGAACCGGAGGGAGTATAAGCTCCAGCTTCGTGCGCCCGCCGGTACTCGTTTTTCTCCCATCGTGTGCTTTTGTACTAGGTGCCGGCCCAATCTTTCGGCCGGTCGGCTGCTAGCTGCCCTATCTAAAAATGGTGAACCATCAGATCTCGCATCCTCAACCTTCCCCTTCTTTGTCTTCCTTCTCTACCCCGCATAGGAAAACAGAAAAACAGCGAGCGACATTGATCCATGCCATGGATGCCGTGGCGGAGCTTCAAAGAAAAATCTGGGAGGCCAGCTCTCGTATCTCGACAAAAAAATTCAAATTTTCAGCAAAGTGCTATAGCCTATAGAAAAATTGGCATTGGTCTATAAATGAGATTGGTTGACCATGCTTGATATGAACAATACTAGTCGTTTGAAGAGACTTCAAGTACTTTATCTCTGCCAAAGACGCGTAGATTGCCCTGTCAATGTCTTTGTCCTTCAACATGTTCACCGCTATAAGTGAATCCATCTCGATATAAACTGGAAGTTTCATCCGCTGAATAGCAATGGATAAACCCTCCATACATACACATAATTCTGCTTCAAGGGCATCTCAGCATGAAAATAACTCCTTGCAAGATGAGTAAATAATGTTGCTTAGATTATCACGATGCACCATACCAGCACCAGCCCTTCCATCCTTAGTCCAGGAACCATCTGTATTGAGCTTCACCCAACCCTCTGGAGGAGGAAGCCACTTAACAGGAGGCATGGTTCTTGATATTTCAAGTGGCCTATTTACCGCTGGATCATAAGATATCACCACTTTATCTTTCACGAAATCACAATTACAATTTTGAGCTATAGCAATTAACGACTCAAGGCAGCTCCATAAATACTGGCGCGAAGCACCCATCGGTGCTGGAATTTTATTATGTACCAACTCATTCCGATTATGCCAACATCATGGCTTGCTCAATATCTCCCAAAGGATACAAGACCTCCAGCAGCCATTCTACGCCCGTGTTAGACACCTCCTTTAATTTTGGCAGGCGCCAGACCTCATTCATGCATTCCCAGAGTCGCACCGCAAGTGGGCATCGACACAAGGCATGCAAACTGTCTTCAGACTCAGTTGCACACACCGGACAGAAACTCGTTACCTCTAATCCATGCTTGTTTTTATTTTGCCACGTAGGAAGTGAATTAACAGCAACTCTCCATGCAAAATTCTTAACTATGGGCGGTACGTTTGTTCCCCATATTAGCTTCCAGCAAGCTCGTCGTCCATCCGACGCATAACTCGATGCTTGGGCAGTCGCCCTGCACGACTCCTCAAAAGCCATGTCATAAGCAGACTTAACTGAAAATATACCAAGTTTGCCTGGGCTCCAAGCCAACACATCATCTCGCTGCCTCGGCGATGCACGTATTTTCAAAATTTCCACAACATCACATGGCAAGAATATTTTCTGTAGAAGTTCAACATTTCATGAACCATTGACATGTAGGAGCTGTGAGACATACCTCATACGACATCTACCTTGAACTGAAATTGGCTTGAAAGAAAAGGGCCTCGGAATCCAATTGTCACCCCATATACGGACACTCTGTCCATTACTTACATGTGCAGCTCAGCAAACAGCATTGCTCGTCGCCTCGGTTTCAGATTTTCGTTGCCTTGCTGCTGGCATGCTCGAACTTGTGTCGTGAGATGTTGGCTGCATGCGCGTCGCGCGATGCCGGCGGCTGCTCCCTGCCTCACAGCCCGGTAGTAAAAACCTAGTGCCACTGGCTCACTACATGCTCGTGAGTTCATCTGAGGAGGGCTTGGATTGATTGTATAAAGGGACGGGGCAGAGCTCGGTTTCCAAACATAGTAAATAAAGTACAAACTAGCAATGTGCCCGTGCGTTGCAACGGATCCAAAATAGAATAATACATGTTCATAAATAAAAAAACAGTCTAGTTTTGATATACATATATCATTAAAAAATATATTATGTTTCACTCAAACTATATTTCTTGGACTGTTTTGATGAATAAGGAAGGAATGTGGTTGGTTTCAAAATACTAAGGGATTTTCTGTAAATTGGAGCAGAGAAGTTGGATATTGTTGCAAAAAGGTCACAACTTGCATCACAATCGTTAGATGCAGATCTAATAGTCAGAAATGACGGATGACAGACACACATGATCACCAACTGAGTCTTTTATAGGAGTAGAGAAATCGTGGGCGGGCCATAGCCTAGTTCAGCCCTAAGGTAGTCAAAGCTCCACTGGCTCCTCACCACTCACCGTCAGTGTCGCTGCTCATCGGTTGCAATAAAAAGGAAGCAAACAGGGATTTGGTTCGGGCCTGGCCAGCCCATTAGTCCCGGTTCAGTCACAAACCGGGACCAATGGAGGCAAATGTCCTGGTTCGTGAGCCCGGGGGGCAGCCGGGCCTCGTGGGGCATTGGTCCCGGTTTGTCTGGACCCATTTGTCCCGGTTCCAGACACGAACGGGGACCAATGGTCCCCGCTCCTGGCCCACAGCCATTGGTCCCGATTCGTGGGGAACCGGGACAGAAGGGGGGCCTTTATCCCGGTTCCAGCCACGAATCGGGACCAATGAGGTGCCTATATATACCCCATCGCCGGCGAGCAGAGCACTCCATACTGCTCTGTTTTTTCTGGCCGGCGAGGGGAGAGCTTCGTGGTGCTCTAGTTCACCTCGTATGCACATGAGGTGTTCGATAAAATGCCCGAGCCACACTAGTTAAGCTTTCTCCTCTCGAAGCTCGACCTCCAACCTCCATTTTCCTCAAGATTTGTTTAGGTTTAGCGGTCCGTCATGTCCCGTCCCCTTCTTCACCGCCGTCGATCGCCCGCGCCGATCTCGTCGCCGGTACCACCGGGGTGAGCCTCTTGTTCTTATCTTCTTTCTGAAAGAGAAAAATTCTTACTTGTATGATTAGATAAATACTTGTCTAATTTTCTTACTTTTATTATTGCTTGTTATTATATAGTGCGATGGTTTTGGTATCCGCCCCCATCGGCCCTCGTCCTGCCTATGATTCGGATGTGGTATATATTATCTTTTATAACTATTTGGTTCATTTATTGCTTATGACAATTATGCCGACCACGTGACATAGATTTTATTTATTTAGGAGGTATGTGAACCGGAAATTCCAACCGACCCTATTGTCGAGAGGTTAAATTTAGTTGAAGAAGAAAACAATTACTTGAAGGAAAAAATTGAGGAGGAGAAGATGATATTGGAGTTGCATGTTACGGATGTCGTCGATGATCACAAGATCAAGATGGATGCAATGCGTTTGAAGATTAGAAAGATTAGAAAACATGCCATTCATAACGAGGCTTGGTGTCATTATGCCGTTGGATCAATTGTTACCTTGGTTGTGATTATGATCGCATTTGTTGTTGCATTGAAATGTTTTACATAGTTTCAATGTATGGTTTAATTAGATGCTCTGGAGAGCTATATGTTGTTCAATGAGAACTATGTATGTACTTTGGTTTTAATGTGATGATGAACTTCTATTAATTTGGTCACTTATCTATCCATGATGTTCTGTAATGGTTTTTGACACACTTAATTATATATAATGCACGCAGATGAACCGGCAATGGATGTACGGTGACAGACACACCTCCGAGCACGTTAAGGTCGTGCATAATTTTCTCGAAGTGGCCAAGGAAAACAAGCAGAATGGTTTTATGTGTTGTACATACCCTATATGTGGGAATACAAAGTCTTACTCTGACCGGAAAATCCTTCACAGCCACCTGCTTTATAATGGTTTCATGCCACACTATAATGTTTGGACCAAGCACGGAGAATAGGGGTTATGATGGAAGACATCGAAGAAGAAGAGGACGATGAAAACTATGTGCCCACTGAATACAGTGATGCTGCAACGGGGGAAGCTGCTGAAGATCAAGAGGAACCAGACGATGTGTCCGATGATGGTCTCCGCCGGGTCATTGTTGATGCAAGGAGACAGTGCACAAGTGAAAAGGAGAAGCTGAAGTTCGATCGCATGTTAGAGGATCACAAAAAAGGGTTGTACCCAATTGCGAAGCTGGCAACACAAAGCTCGGTACAGTACTGAAGTTGTTGCAGTGGAAGACAGAGAATGATGTGCCTGACAAAGGATTTGAGAAACTACTGAAAATATTGAAGAAGAAGCTTCCAAAGGATAACGAATTGCCCGATAGTACGTACGCAGCAAAGCAGGTCGTATGCCATCTAGGATTGGAGGTGCAGAGGATACATGCATGCCCTAATGACTGAATCCTCTACCGCGGTGCGTACGAGGATTTGAACGCATGTCCGGTATGCGGTGCACTGCGGTATAAGATCAGACAAGATGACCCTGGTGATGTTGATAGCGAGGCCCCCAGGAAGAGGGTTCCTGCAAAGGTGATGTGGTATGCTCCTATAATACCACGGTTGAAATGTCTGTTCAGAAACGAAGAGGATGCCAAGTTGATGTAATGGCACAGAGGGGACCATAAGAAAGACGGGAAGTTGAGAGCACCCGCTGACGGGTCGCAGTGGAGAAAAATTGAGAGAAAGTACCGGGTTGAGTTTGCAGGTGACCCAAGGACCGTATGGTTTGGTTCAAGCGCGGATGGCATTAATCCTTTCGGGGAGCAAAGCAGCAATCACAGCACCTGGCCTGTGACTCTATGTATGTATAACCTTCCTCAGATGTGCATGAAGCGGAAGTTCATTATGATGCCAGTTCTCATCTAAGGCCCTAAGCAACCCGACAACGACATTGATGTGTACCTAAGGCCATTAGTTGAAGAACTTTTACAGATGTGGAATGGAAACGGTGTACGTGTGTGGGATGAGCACAAACAGGAGGAATTTAATCTACATGCATTGTTGTTTGTAACCATCAACGATTGGCCCGCTCTCAGTAACCTTTCAGGACAGACAAACAAGGGATACCACGCATGCATGCACTATTTAGCTAACACCGAAAGTGTATACCTGGACAAATGCAGGAAGAATGTGTACCTGGGCCATCGTCGATTTCTTCCGACCAACCATCAATGTTGAAAGAAAGGCAAGCATTTCAAAGGCGAGGCAGATCACCGGAAGAAGCCCGCCATGCGTACCGGTGATCACGTACTTGCTATGGTCAACGATTTACACGTAATATTTGGAAAGGGTCCTAGCGGAGTATCTGTTCCGAATGACGCTGAGGGACGCGCACCCATGTGGAAGAAGAAATCTATATTTTGGGACCTACCCTACTGGAAAGACCTAGTGGTCCGCTCTTCAATCGACGTGATGCACGTGACGAAGAACCTTAGTGTGAACCTCCTAGGCTTCTTGGGCATGTATGGGAAGACAAAAGATACACCGGAGGCATGGGAGGACCTACAACATTTGCATGAAAAGATGGCATACCTCCAAAGCAATATGAAGGTCCTGCCAGCTATGCTCTTACCAAAGAAGAGAAGGAAATCTTCTTTGAATGCCTGCTCATTATCAAGGTCCCGTCTGGCTTCTCGTCGAATATAAAGGGAATAATAAATATGCCAGAGAAAAAGTTCCAGAACCTCAAGTCTCATGACTGCCACGTGATTATGACGCAACTGCTTCCGGTTGCATTGAGGGGGCTTCTACCGGAAAACGTCCGATTAGCCATTGTGAAGCTATGTGCATTCCTCAATGCAATCTCTCAGAAGGTGATCGATCCAGAAATCATACCAAGGCTAAGGATTAATGTGGCACAATGTCTTGTCAGTTTCGAGCTGGTGTTCCCACCATCCTTCTTCAATATCATGACGCACGTCCTAGTTCATGTAGTCGACGAGATTTTCATTTTGGGCCCCGTATTTGTACACAATATGTTCCCCTTTGAGAGGCTCATGAGAGTCCTAAAGAAATATGTCTGTAACCGCGCTAGGCCAGAAGGAAGCATCTCCATGGGCCATCAAACAGAGGATGCCATTGGGTTTTGTTTTGACTTCATTCCTAGCCTTAAGAAGATTGGTCTCCCTAAATCGCGGTATGAGGGGAGATTGACTGGAAAAGGCATGCTAGGAGGAGACTCAATAATATGCAGGGACGGGCATTCTTGGTCTCAAGCACACTACACAGTTCTACAGACACTAGTACAGTGAGCTCCTAAACAAACGGTTTAAAACCCTTTTCCACGACGGCATTTGGAACCATCACCAAGTGAGTGTTGGCGATAGGGGGGTCCTTCCCACACGACCTAGAAACCGTCGGGGATATGCCCTCCTGGCACACATGTTTGGTAAAATGAGGTCGTGTGCGACCGGCGAGCGCTCAAATACGGAAATGCATACAGTAGAGCTAAAAAATACAATTATACGGCAAAATTGTTTCCGGTCGCAAGTACATCCCACACAGTCAGTCCCCGCTAATTGTTTCTGTTCGTATGTACATCTCACACAGTCGCTCGAAGGAAAACGTTTCCGTTCACAGGTATATCACACACAATTGTTCCCGTTAAATTGCTTGCGTTATTGAATATATCACACACGGTCCGTGGAAGAAACTATGTGGCAAAGGCTGTCCATCACACACAGTTTTCATGTGGTAAACGTTTGCGCAAGGTGGCCTAACGCAAACAGTTTTCAAGAGAAAGTCATGTGTGATTGTTCATTGATCCACCAAGGTTTATTCCTAGAAATTGTGTGCGTTGCCTGAGGTCATCACCCACGATATTTTTTCAACAACTGTTTGCAATAGCAAAACCCAATTAGCATGCTAATTCACCACTAGCAGGCTAATTATCTGATTATTCATAATCCATTTATTAATCTAATTGACTGTTCATATTAAGCACACAATATATTTCATTTTCATAATTGAAATACATCAGAGTACAACATCATATAGCTTCAGCACTCAGCTACCCCATTACACAACTACACCAGGACCAAGTTTCACATGCAACATCTATAACCTTTCGAAATTAGCATCATAGACGGTACATAGACAGATGCATCTCATTTGGAAACTACTAAAGCAGAAGGCGAATATTGTGCCTTCATTGATGTTGAAGGTCTTTGAAACTTTAGGCCAGTGACTGTGGATGATTGACCGTCCATCCTTCGTCCTCTTCAGGAACACTTCAATATTAAACCGTGGGTGTTGTATGAATACCTTCCTCGCCTCCTGACCATACAGGTGGTTTGAGAGGTAATCATAAGTGAACTGCTTTGGAAAGGCCTGAAAACAAGGATGTGCATAAATATCTTCTCTATATTGGAAATGGGGCAAAGGAATTAAAAAGGTAAGGCATAATAGTTAGTACCATCCTGTAGTGAACTCATGTCTTCTTCATTGTGCAGACAAAGATCTTGTTGTTTTTTGTTACTAATTTCTTTATCCTAACAATCTTTCTGAGTTTCTTGACTTGACTGACATTCATGGACAACTCATTTCCCCATATGCAAAAAGGGTCGAACAGTGGGTCAAAACCTCTGACAGCAGGACCTACATGTGCAAGACCAAATTGTTAAAAACCTAAATATTAGAATGGTTCCTGCAATTGCACAATAATGTGCTATTAGACAACTGACCATGCACGTGCTAACCTCGATTGTAAACCTCAGTGCTTCCCATTGTTTCCCTGCAACACATATAAGGTAGTTAGTCATCAGGTTAAGTAAGGGTTCGCATGCTATCAGTAAAATACGTTGATGAAAAATAATCACATTGCAGATTCATCAGATTAATTCAAGCCACAGGGAAAACCCATTTATCCAAACCAAGCATGATTAAGAACTAGGAAATATAGCACTTGTATATGTTTTGCATGTATTAAGTGCAGCCAAATTCGATTTATTCCTCACATGCACAACAATACAAAATTCTACCCACGAGAATTGGACATCGCATTGCAGAATTGAACCAAACAATTAACTAAACACCACAACAAATGAACCAAACATTAACTGAGCACCACATTGCACAATATAACATACTCCTAATAGAAGATCAGACAGTTAACCAAATAGTTAACTACAGCCAATTGTAGCAATTGTATTTGTTTCTTATGTATTTACTACAGCCAAATTCAATTTATTCCTCACATGGTATACAATAACAGAATGCACCCACAATTTTGTAAAGATAAATTCGATTTATTTCTAACATGGAAGACAATACAAAATTGCAGCATGAAGAATTGAACATCACATTTGTAGAATTGAACCAAACAGTTAACTGAAGACGGCAACTAATTAACAAAACAGTTAGTAACTGAGCACTACACTGCACGACATATAGAACATATACACTAGAGCAACATATTGCATGGTAAAATTAGATAGCTCAATTCACTAGAATTCGTGAAGGAAAGGCAGGAGCAGCACACGCAACGGGTAAACCGAGCATGGTTAACCAGCGTAGCTAGCAAATGGCAAGGTGCTCCTTCAAGATCTGGGGGGCGGCACGAATGGCAGCCATCGCGACCTCATACGCGTGTGCGGCCGCGATTTGCTTCTCCGCTGCCAAATGCTCCCTGAGGTCCCGGCTATACTGTGTGCACCATGGCTTAGGCCGGCACTTATTTAGTGGAGGGGTCAGTGATTTGGGTGGAAGGTGTCGCGCTCACACCGATGATACGTCTCCAACATATCTATAATTTATGAAGTATTCATGCTATTATATTATCCATCTTGGATGTTTAATGGGCTTTTATATGCACTTTTATATTATTTTTGGGACTAACTTATTAACCCAGAGCCCAGTGCCAGTTTCTGTTTTTTCCCTTGTTTCAGGGTTTCGCAGAAAAGGAATATCAAACAGAGTCCAAACGGAATGAAACCTTCGGGAGAGTTATTTTTGGAACGGAAGCAATCCAGGGGACTAGGAGTGCACATAAGGAAAGCAACGAGGAAGGCACGAGGCAGGGGGCGCCTCCCGGCGCGTCCTCCACCCTCGTGGGCCCCTCGTGGCTCCCCTGGCCGACTTCTTTCGCCTATATATATTAATATACCCTAAAACCATCGGGGAACACAATAGATCGGGAGTTCCGCCGCCGCAATCCTTTGTAGCCACCAAAAACCAATCGGGACCCTATCCCGGCACCCTGCCGGAGGGGGTATCCCTCACCGGTGGCCATCTTCATCATCCCGGCGATCTCCATGACAAGGAGGGAGTAGTTCACCCTCGGGGCTGAGGGTATGTACCAGTAGCTATGTGTTTGATCTCTCTCTCTCTCTCTCTCTCTGTCTCTCGTGTTATTGAGGTGGTACGATCTTGACGTATCACGAGCTTTGCTATTATAGTTGGATCTTATGATGTTTCTCCCCCTCTACTCTCTTGTAATGGATTGAGTTTTCCCTTTGAAGTTATCTTATTGGATTGAGTCTTTAAGGATTTGAGAACACTTGATGTATGTCTTGCCGTGCTTATCTGTGGTGACAATGGGATATCACGTGATCCACTTGATGTATGTTTTGGTGATCAACTTGCGGGTTCCGCCCATGAACCTATGCATAGGGGTTGGCACACGTTTTCGTCTTGACTCTCCGGTAGAAACTTTGGGCACTCTTTGAAGTACTTTGTGTTGGTTTGAATAGATGAATCTGAGATTGTGTGATGCATATCGTATAATCATGCCCACGGATACTTGAGGTGACATTGGAGTATCTAGGTGACATTAGGGTTTTGGTTGATTTGTGTCTTAAGGTGTTATTCTAGTACGAACTCTATGATAGATCTAAGGAAAGAATAGCTTCGTGTTATTTTACTACGGACTCTTGAATAGATCGATCTGAAAGAATAACTTTGAGGTGGTTTCATACCTTACCATAATCTCTTCGTTTGTTCTCCACTATTAGTGACTTTGGAGTGACTCTTTCTTGCATGTTGAGGGATAGTTATATGATCCAATTATGTTATTATTATTGAGAGAACTTGCACTAGTGAAAGTATGAACCCTAGGCCTTATTTCCTAGCATTGCAATACTGTTTACGCTCACTTTTATCATTAGTTACCTTGCTGTTTTTATATTTCCAGATTACAAAAACCTATATCTACCATCCATATTGCACTTGTATCAGCATCTCTTGTCGAACTAGTGCACCTATACAATTTACCATTGTATTGGGTGTGTTGGGGACACAAGATACTCTTTGTTATTTGGTTGCAGGGTTGCTTGAGAGAGACCATCTTCATCCTACGCCTCCCACGGATTGATAAACCTTAGGTCATCCACTTGAGGGAAATTTGCTACTGTCCTAGAAACCTCTACACTTGGAGGCCCAACAACATCTACAAGAAGAAGGTTGTGTAGTAGACATCAAGCTCTTTTCTGGCGCCGTTGAGGGGAGGCTAGGTAAGCGGCACTCACACCCCGTCAACCAAGCTCTTTTCAGGCGCCGTTGCCGGGGAGGTGAGTGCTTGAAGGTATATCTTTAGATCTTGCAATCGAATCTTTTAGTTTCTTGTTTTATCACTAGTTTAGTTTATAAAAGAAAACTACAAAAAAATGGAATTGAGTTTACCTTATACGCTTCATCTTTTTAATATCTTTCGTGAGTATGATGGGAAGGAAATTTGTGCCAAAGTGTTAGAAGAAGAATGCATTAAAACGATTGGCACTAAATCTTTGAATGATGAGCATGATTGCAATGTTGTTAGTATGAACTCCTTGAATATCCATAGTACTAATGATGATTGCACTAGTTATGATGAAAATGTCTCCTATAAACATGTCAATTTTTGTGGAGTGCATTGTGTTTGCAAGTACACACCAAATATGGAATATAGATATTGCAAGAGGCATAAGCATTTAGAAACTAAATGATTACAAGAAAGGCTAAATGTTAGTGCTGAAAATTTAAAATTTCTTAGCCATACTTGTGAACTTTGCAATGAACATGGTCATTTAAATATCAAATGCAAATTGTTTCATGATCGAATCGTGTCCAAAAATTGTGATGACTTGATTTCCCTTGCACATTATAGTGAACTTAGTTTGCTTCTAGGTTATGAGGAAATGAAACGTCAAACTAAGATTATTCCAGAATATAACCTCGAGAAATTCCTCGATATTGATCTAGAAGAAATTTATATGTATTGTGCGGTGAATTGCATTGAAAATCCTTATATTGCCAATCACATAAAGAAAATAAAACAAATAGAAGATGAAGAGAATACTAATGAAAGGGAAGAGACTTTCCAATATCCTCCTATTATTTCTTATGATGAATCAGGTAACGAGGAGGAGCTTTCTATTCAACCAATCTCATCAATAAGGAGCTCAAAAAAGAGGGATAAACCTGCACATGATGTGAGAAGAAAAAGAAAAAACGGAGAAGCAAAGGTAAAAAGGTATCCCTCCCAAATGATGTTGCTCCTACTACTCATTGTGATGATGATAATTGCTATACTATTGGTGCTATCCATACTATTAATGATGAGAATGATACTTTATTTAGTGATGAGTCCACTATCTTGGAAGAGGACTCAATCAATTATGATGAGAACAAAGTTGCTACATATGATGATTATTGTGATGAAACTTATGCTATAAAAATTAGTGATGATTATATTTATAAAACTTGTCATGATTATGATTACCCTTTTCTGAACATTACTCTTTTAATGTGAAAACAATTTATAGTATTCAAGTCTCTTATGATACTCCTACTATTCTGAATGAGAAGAATTTTGCTTATGTGGAGAGTAGTAAAATTTCTATGCAAGTAGATCATGAAAAGAATGCTTTAGGTGCTGGTTATATTGTTGAATTCATTCATGACGCTACTGAAAGTTATTATGAGGGAGGAATGTATGCTTGAAGGTATTGCAATAATATCAAGTTTCCTCTCTATGTGCTTAAAATCTTGAAGTTATGCTTGTTTTACCTTCCTATGCAAGTTGCTTCTTGTTCCCATAAGTTGTTTGCTCACAAAATCCCTATGCATAGGAAGTGGGTTAGACTTAAATGTGCTAGTCATATTCTTCATGATGCTCTCTTTATGTTTCAATTCTTATCTTTTATGTGACCATCATTGAAATCATTATGCTTAGCTAGGGGCGTTAAACGTTAGCGCTTGTTGGGAGGCAGCCCAATTTTATTTTAGTTTCTTGCTTTTTGGTTATGTTTAGGAATAAATAATCCATCTAGCTTCTGTTTATATGTTGTTTTGTGTTTTAATTAGTGTTTGTGCCAAGTAGAACCTTTGGGAAGACTTGGGTGAAGTCTTTATGATCATGCTTTAAAAAACAGAAACTTTAGCGCTCACGAGATTAGCTAAAACTTTTTACTGGAGAGTGATATTTAGTTGATTCTTTTTTCAAATGATTACTAGAAAAATTTCTTAGGTTCACCAATTTTGTTTAGAATTTTTGGAGTTCCAGAAGTATATGTTTGATACAGATTACTACAGATTGTTCTGTTTTTGACAGATTCTTTTTTTCGTGTGTTGTTTGCCTATTTTGATGTATCTATGGCTAGTAAAATAGTTTATAAACAATAGAGAAGTTGGAATACATTATATTTAACACCAATACAAATAAAGAATTAGTTCATTACAGTACTTTGAAGTGGTGTTTTGTTTTCTTTCGCTAAGAGATCACGAGTTTTGTGTTGAGTTTTGTGTTGTGAAGTTTTCAAGTTTTGGGTAAAGATTCGATGAACTATGGAATAAGGAGTGGAAAGAGCCTAAGCTTGGGGATGACCAAAGCACCCCAAGGTATATACAAGGAAAACAAAGAGCCTAAGCTTGGGGATGCCCCGGATGGCATCCCCTCTTTCGTCTTCGTTCATCGGTAACTTTACTTGGAGCTATATTTTTATTCACCACATGATATGTGTTTTGCTTGGAGCGTCATTTTATTTTCTTTAGTTTTGCTTGCTGTTTGAATAAAATACCAACATCTGAAATTCTTAAATGTTAGAGAGTCTTCACATAGTTGCATAATTATTTAACTACTCATTGATCTTCACTTATATCTTTTAGGAGTAGTTTGTCATTTACTCATGTGCTTCACTTATATCCTATGAGTAAATCATTGAATGAATTGAATATCATAAATCTGAAACTATATATGTTTCATATGCTTATCCCATGGGGAGTAATGACTTCACATATAAGAAGTAGAGGTGGTAAATTTATTGAAGGTTAGCAAACATTGTATTGGTCACTTGAACAATTCATGAAAGAATATTGAAGGAAGAGAGATTTCACATATAAATATACTATCTTGGACATATTTTGTAATTGTGAGAACTCATTAAAATATGACATGCTAAAAGGTTGATGTTGGACAAGGAAGACAATGTAATGGGTTATGTTTTCTTATATCCGAAATAAAGTATATTGTCATGGATTGCCCAACGCGTTGAGCTTGCCGTTCCCCCTCATGCTAGCCAAATTCTTTGCACCAAGTAGAGATACTACTTGTGCTTCCAAACATCCCTTAAACCAGTATTGCCATGAGAGTCCACCATACCTACCTATGGATTGAGTAAGATCCTTCAAGTAAGTTGTCATCGGTGCATGCAATAAAAATTGTTCTCTAAATATGTATGATCTTTTAGTGTGGAGAAAATAAGCTTTATACGATCTTGTGATATGGAAGAAATAAAAGCGACGGACTGCATAATAAAGGTCCCTATCACAAGTGGCAATATAAAGTGACGTTCCCTCGCATTAAGATTTTGTGCATCCAACTATAAAAGGGCATGGCAACCTCTGCTTCCCTCTGTGAAGGGCCTATCTTTTACTTCTATGCAAGAGTCATGGTGATCTTCACCTTTCCTTTTTTCATTTTATCCTTTGGTAAGCACCTCGTGTTGGAAAGATTCTGATATATATATCAATTGGATGTAAGGCATCATGAACTATTATTGTTGACATTACCCTTGAGGTAAAAGGTTGGGAGGCGAATCTATAAACCCCTATCTTTCTCTGTGTCTGATTAAAACTATGAACCCATAAATATCGCGTGAGTGTTAGCAATTGTGACAGACTAAATGATAGTTGAGTATGTGGGATTTGCTAAATCAAAGCTCTGACATAGACTCTTCCTGAAAATAAGATGAATTGTAATTGTTTTATGACTAATAACACGGTTTGCTAGTTTTCAAGAAAGTTTATGATCTATACTTTAACATGTGAATAGCTTGTTACTTGATCATGAAAAGTTCTATGAGTTGAGCTACTGTTATGACATATAATGATGCTAGGAAACGTGATTGAAATTATCATTGATCAAACTTGTGCACCTGCTAGCATTCACACTTCATAAATTCTTTCTTTTATCATTTACCTACTCGAGGACGAGCAGGAATTAAGCTTGGGGATGCTGATACATCTCCAACGTATCTATAATTTATGAAGTATTCATGCTATTATATTATCCATCTTGGATGTTTAATGGACTTTCATATGCACTTTTATATTATTTTTGGGACTAACTTATTAACCCAGAGCCCAGTGCCAGTTTCTGTTTTTTCCCTTGTTTCAGTGTTTCACAGAAAACGAATATCAAACGGAGTCCAAACGGAATGAAACCTTCGGGAGAGTTATTTTTGGAAGGGAAGCAATCTAGGGGACTTTGAGTGCACGTAAGGGAAGCAACGAGGAAGGCACGAGGCAGGGGGCGCGCCCACACCCCCCCGGGCATGCCCTCCACCCTCGTGGGCCCCTCGTGGCTCCCCTGACCGACTTCTTTCGCCTATATATATCAATATACCCTAAAACCATCGGGGAACACAATAGATCGGGAGTTCCGCTGCCGCAAGCCTCTGTAGCCACAAAAAACCAATAGGTGCCCTGTTCCGGCACCCTGCCGGAGGGGGTATCGCTCACCGGTGGCCATCTTCATCATCCCGGCGATCTCCATGATGCGGAGGTAGTAGTTCACCCTCGGCGCTGAGGGTATGTACCAGTAGCTATGTGTTTGATCTCTCTCTCTCTCTCTCTCGTGTTCTTGAGGTGGTACGATCTTGATGTATCGCGAGCTTTGATATTATAGTTGGATCTGATGATGTTTCTCCCCCTCTACTCTCTTGTAATGGATTGAGTTTTCCCTTTGAAGTTATCTTATCGGATTGAGTCTTTAAGGATTTGAGAACACTTGATGTATGTCTTGCCTTGCTTATCTGTGGTGACAATGGGATATCACGTGATCGACTTGATGTATGTTTTGGTGATCAACTTGCGGGTTCCGCCCATGAACCTATGCATAGGGGTTCGCACATGTTTTCGTCTTGACTCTCCGGTAGAAACTTTGGGGCACTCTTTGAAGTACTTTGTGTTGGTTTGAATAGATGAATCTGAGATTGTGTGATGCATATCGTATAATCATACCCACGGATACTTGAGGTGACATTGGACTATCTAGGTGACATTAGGGTTTTGGTTGATTTGTGTCTTAAGGTGTTATTCTAGTACGAACTCTATGATAGATCGAACGGAAAGAATAGCTTCGTGTTATTTTACTACGGACTCTTGAATAGATCGATCCGAAAGAATAACTTTGAGGTGGTTTAGTACCCTACCATAATCTCTTCGTTTGTTCTCCACTATTAGTGACTTTGGAGTGACTCTTTGTTGCATGTTTAGGGATAGTTATATGATCCAATTATGTTATTATTGTTGAGAGAACTTGCCCTAGTGAAAGTATGAACCCTAGTCCTTATTTCCTAGCATTGCAATACCGTTTACGCTCACTTTTATCATTAGTTACCTTGCTGTTTTTATATTTTCAGATTACAAAAACCTATATCTACCATCCATATTGCACTTGTATCACCATCTCTTCGCCGAACTAGTGCACCTATACAATTTACCATTGTATTGGGTGTGTTGGAGACACAAGAGACTCTTTGATATTTGGTTGCAGGGTTGCTTGAGAGAGACCATCTTCATCCTACGCCTCCCACGGATTGATAAACCTTAGGTCATCCACTTGAGGGAAATTTGCTACTGTCCTACAAACCTCTACACTTGGAGGCCCAACAATGTCTACAAGAAGAAGGTTGTGTAGTAGACATCAGCCGATGGTAGGGGCATGTGGGATGTGGAAGGAGGAGGAGGATGGGGGTTGGGTGTGGATTACCTGCCTGGATAGGTGAGGCCGAGGAGCGTGAAGGAGTGTCGCTGGCGAGGAGGCGGCGGCGCTGCAAGCAAGGAGTGAAGGTTTCAGCTTGGAAAGGAAGGAAAAAAGAGGGGAAATGTGTCTTTTGGTAAGGGAGAAGGGCCGGGGAGGTTGATATTTCCGCGGAAGCCGAAAATTTGGAATCGCTTTAGCCAAAAAACTGGCGCGCAAAGTGTCGTCAGACACGGTCCCTTATTCAGAACTGTGTACAATATGTAAACATCACAAATGATTCAGATAGCTTAACCCGTGTGTGTTGAGTTTGAACGTCAAAAATTTTGGTTCAAATTTCCCTAGTTACAGTGGTCATCCACGTCATTGCATAATTTGGGTACACAAAGGAGACTAACTTCTTAATCGAGCAAGTTCAGCAATTAAACACAGCTAGATGACCTAAACATTACTCTAACAAATTAAAGACCGGTGCTCTTAATTAAACAAAACAAAGAGTACTACTATGGCTGGTGCTCGTCGATCTCCGCCGCTGCCTCCATGTCTAGCTCACGCCCGACGATCTCCTAGGGAAGGGGCTCGATGGCATCAATTGCACCATACTTGGCAAGCATCTCGCCATCCGCGTTTGCCATATCTTTGGAATAGGACGCCATGAGCTGGGCGTGGGCGGACGCCATCTGGGATCTGGCAGGCTCCGTCGTGGCAAGGTATGCCGTGCAGGAACGGACGGCTGCTCGAACTCTCTCGGTGATTGCCAGCTCTTCGGTCGTGGGTGCCGACCGTCGTCGGAGAAGCTTCGTTCGATTTGTGCGGTGACTGCCACGAGCTGGGCGTGGACGGCCTCGACATGGTAGTGGGCGGCCTCCAGCAGAACTAAGTCCACCGTTGTGGAACGGACACTTGCTCTGCCGCTCTCGCTAGTTGCTATCCCTGAGGCAGATGCTACTGCCACCGCCTGTGAAGCAACAGCGGCCGTTTTGGCTGCCTTGGCCGCCCGGAAGCAGACTGCAGTCGTCCTCACGAAGCTTGTTAGGAAGCGCCTGGCGGCTGCGCCGCGCTCTCGCCGGAGTGGGCCGCCGAAGTTGCCCTCACGGTGGGTCAACGTCCCCATCTTTCACCGACGACGAATGAACAGTGAAATGATATTTGGGGAGGGAGCTAGTGTGATTGACAAGCTGGCTGTGGACTGTAGCCGACGCACCTTCTCTCGTAAGGCATGGGCATACTATACACCGACGGTGCTCCAAGATATTTTGTGCTGCATCTCACATGGTTGGTGATAATATACTGTGTGCGATCTACTTGATTTATCATCTTGATCATTCGAATTACGTAATGGGGTCACAGCTACAAAGGATGGTGTTTGAATTGTTAGGACTTTTATCTGCAGTGAACATGCAACTATAGGTGTGTCGTCAAAAAATTGGATTTATTCAGGGTTCGTTTGTACATTTTTATACATTAACTGGGTTTTCCAGGCATTTTATGCACATAATTTAAATTTGACCTACATGCACATGCTCCAGTGCATATAAACTTATTGAAAAATCAAATATGTGTCCTTGGTTGCATGCTTAGGTCCCATGCAAGAAATGAGAGTGAATTTCAAACACCCTGCCACCGTCACTCGGCCGCAAACATTGAGATGCCTGGTTTTTAAATTCTAGTAATCCAAAACTCGTCTGAAATTCATGAAACTTGGCATGCTATCATGTAGCGGCATCAACATGCCGTGGTAAATTTTTTGTCCCATTTGGGGCAGGTTTGGGTATAAGCTTCTCACAAACCAGAGCTTCTCACAACAAGCGTGATGGTTTCAGTAGGGAACGTGCCACCTTTGGGGACGAAACGATATCCATTGCCTCTTATTGCTTTCAAATTTTTTCGAGTGTCAACATAGAACAAAAAGAGTTTTGTGTTCAACTATGGAATTTTTGGGATTCGTTTGGACATTTTTATGCATTAGCTGAGTTTTCAATGCATTTATGTGCATAATTCAAATTTGAACTACATGCACATGCTCCAGTGCATATAAATTGGTTGAAAAATCAAATATGTGTCCTTGGGTGCATGCTTAGGTCCCATGCAAGAAATGGGAATGAATTTCAAACACCAGGGCACCATTGATTGCCGGCAAAACATTGAGATGCCTGGTTTCTAAATTCTAGTAAATCCAAAAGTCGTCTGGAATTCATGAAACTTGGCATGCTATCATGGAGTGGCATCAACATGCCATGGTACAAATTTTGTCCCATTTGGGGCAGGTTTGGGTATATGTTTCTCACAAACCAGAGCTTCTCACAACAAGCATGATGGTTTTCACTAGGGAACGTCCCACCTTTGGGGCCGAAACGATATCCATTGGCTCTTATTGCTTTCATTTTTTTTTCTCATGTCAACATAGAACAACAGGAGTGTTGTGTGAATATTTGTGATCTTTCGGGGTTCATTTGGACATTTTATGCATTAACTGAATTTTCAATGCATTTATGTGCATAATTCAAATTTGAACTACATGCACATGCTCCAATGCATTTAAGTTGGTTGAAAAATCAAATATGTGTCATTGGGTGCATGATTAGGTCCCATGCAAGAAATGGGAATGAATTTCAAACACCAGGGCACCGTTGATTGCTGGCAAAACATTAAGATGCCTGGTTTTTAAATTCTAGTAAATCCAAAACTCGTCGGAAATTTATGAAACTTGGCATGCTATCATGGAGCGGCATCAACATGTCGTGGTACAAATTTTGTCCCATTTGGGGCAGGTTTGGGTATATGCTTCTCACAAACCGGAGCTTCTCACAACAAGCATGATGGTTTTCGGTAGGGAACGTCCCACCTTTGGGGACGAAACGATATCCACTGCCTCTTATTGCTTTCAATTTTTTTCTCGTGTCAACATAGAACAACAGGAGTGTTGTGTGAATTTTTGTGATTTTTCGGGGTTCGCTTGGACATTTTTATGCATTAACTGAGTTTTCAATGCATTTATGTGCACAATTCAAATTTGAACTACATGCACATGCTCCAGTGCATATAAATTGGTTGAAAGATCAAATATGTGTCCCTGGGTGCATGCTTAGGTCCCATGCAAGAAATGGGCATGAATTTCAAACACCAGGGCACCGTTGATTGCTGGCAAAACATTGAGATGCCTGGTTTTTAAATTCTAGTAAATCCAAAATTCTGTTAACCATTCACATGACGCCACGTGTCTTGGTTTTTAAATTCTAGTAAATCCAAAACTCTGTAGGAGGTGCTGTGCAGACAGCTGCTTGACCTTTACTAAACGGGAGGCGTGCGAACGCCGTCCAGTGCGTAGGCTGACCGAGAGGCGTGTAAGCTATCCTCGAGTGCGCAAGCTCACCGGGAAGTGTGCGAGCTGTACGCTGTGCAGGCTCACTAGGAAGCGAGCCCTTTGATTTCCATGGCCGCGCGCCTTGCTCGCATTCTCTCCATTATTGGCGCCCAAGCCACAGTTTAATTCACTTTTTAAATATAAAACACTCATCGCAAACGTTTTAGTTAGAACACCCGTATGCATACCGAAAGCTTTCACAGGAAGACAAGAGAAAATGTGCCAAGCAGGATTTCTGCAGCTCTTAATTGCAAATAGATAGAACACCCGTATGCAAAGTGAGCAGCGCAGGATTTGTGCATCCCTTCAACGCAAACGGTTGTTCTGGATGACGCGTGTGCCACCACGTACAAACAATTTGGTAAGATTTGCATCTGTCATATTGGGTATGTTGCCATTTGTCAAACTGGAAATATTTACATTTGTTGATCTAGTAACGTTGCCAGTTGCCAATCCTTGTAACACTGTGATTTGTCAAAATATGCAGCTAGAAATCATTAGCACTATGTAATTTTTGCCACCAAAATTCAGTAATTAGGCATAGATTTCATTCATAGATTAAGCAGTCATTCTTAATTTATACAAACAGTTCAACTCGACAGCTGAACCAACCAAACTTCTCACCAATTGTTACCAACTACGTACTGAAATAGCTAGTTCAACTATATATACTAGCTAATTTTAAGTATGTTGTACAGTTCGACCACACATCTATAGTCAGATGAACTGAACAAAATAGCTCCTAAATACTACTACTACCACGGAGGGGCTTTGTGCTACTTCCGGCAGCCTCTCCTCTGCCGAGCGCGCTCAGTAAGAGGCAGAGGAGGAGGAGGAGCCTACCGACGAGCTGGACAAATGCAATACGGTGCCTGCCGCTGCTACATGTTCTGCAACGCTCGCCAGCTCGAACGCCCACTGCCGCTCCAGACGATCCCTCTCGAAGTGGCCGGACTACTCATAGATCTCCTGATTCCTCGCCTCTACGTCAGTGTGTGCTACGGCCACGGCTGTGGTAAGGCTCTTTGCGTGCTCGATGAGGCGCTGCTCCTCCTCCTCCTCTTGTGGGAACTCGATGTAGCGTGCAAGGTCGCTGACGCATGTGCGGGCCTCCACCTCCGCCTCCCTCTGTCGGGCAGCGGTGGCGGAGCGGGTGATGATCCAGGCGGTCGACGGTGGGCTGGCGGCCACAGCGACCGACGATGGGGGTGGCGGCCACAACCACCACGTCCCGCCTTCCGGTCGCGGTGGCGGAGCGGGTGATGGCCATGGAGGCCGGCAGTGGGGTGGCGGCCATGACGGCCACCTCCCGCCTTCGGGTCGCGGCGGCGAAGTGGGAGATGGCCCTGGCTTTCGACGATGGTGGCGGCAACGGCGGCCGGCAACAGTTGTCGACGGGCAGCGGCGGCGTAGCGTGTGGTGGGTGTTCCGCACACACCCAAGAGGGACGCCACGCGCACTACACTACGCTAGGGACTGCGCCGCCGCCACGGTGTAGCCTCCCAGCTGGAGATGTTCTCTGATGAAGACGGAGTGGCTGAGCGACGATGATGGAACGGTGCCATTGGCGATTGTGGGAGAAGCAGATGAGATAAGCTAGAGGGACGGAGGGGAAAATGCGACGCATGACTCGTCAGCCGTGAGGGTTTTTATAGTAGGACAGTAAGCATTGCGATTTTGGAGGATTTCACCGAGTCGGGCAGGAAGCTTGCGCGGGAACCTGCGAGGTTGCGTAGGAACGGGCTCACCGACGATTCATTGGTGCCACCGTTTGGCCAAAAGAACGCCCCCGCGCGCTGCGCAAATTTGCGTTGTAAGCCATCTGCGGCAGCGGGGTGACAAGACGTGCGAGAGGAGGACGAGAGGACACGTACACATATAGTTAATAAAAAAAACGTTTGTGATTTAATTACCTACTATACCCCCGTCCTGGTTTATAAGTAGGATTTAACTTATAAAATACGAATGCATGTCGCCATATATTATATCGTTGGAGTTGTATTTGAACATAGTTTCCAGCTATACAATTTTTGCAACATGCATTAACACTTTTTTGGTTAAATTTAAGGTTATACACCAGCAAGCGTTTTCCCGCAACACAGATGGCTTATTCCATCACAAACAGCTCTGATGGATCAAACTGTCTGCCACGTATCGCACACGCAACTCTAATTTGATTCGTGCTTAATGTCTCCGACATCGCTCACGCAGTTCGTATTATTTGCCATGTATCACTGTGACGTCCTCTGCTCGCGTCCCTCGGCAAGCTCAACTCACTGTTAGGCGCCGCGACGCGCTCTGCTCGCGTCTGTTGGTGCGCTCGGCTTGTGGACAACTTTTCCTTGAGGCGACCGCGGAGCGCTCTGCTTGTGTCCCTCCGCACGCGCTCTGCCAGCGGTTGGGCGTGCGCACGATCACGTCGGGGTCCCCATATGCATGCGGTTGCGTCGTGCGCGTTGTGACGCGATGCAGTTATGAGCGGCACGATGGAGTTACGCACCGCAAATTAGAACTGCCATCAGGGCCTGCCAATATTCCTAGCCGTCCGGCTTCCCCTTTAATTCCCGCGGCCATTATAACCTTAGTCTCTTCAACCTTTCGATCGCGCCCCACAACACAACAAGCACACCCACGACGACACATAGAGAGGGTATGTCCAATGGCGCTCCAATGGAGTTCGGCGAGCATAGAGTGGAGACCCACGCAAAGGAGACGGATCTCTCGGTGGTGTACACCATCGACCCGGCCGTGGTGGACGACTACATCAACAACATTGAGCAGTTGCTTTCTCGAGACAAGTACAAGGTGGTCAGCATCGACCTCCAGTACACCGCCGGTCGTCCCGGCATAGATCAAAGGTTGTCGTCGCCCAGTTGTGCATGCGCTATCATGTCCTCATCTACCACTACTACATGGCCACAGAGCCTTGTGGCCATTTCAACAGGTTTGTCAACAGCACCGACTACAAGTTCGCCACAGCGGAAACCAAAGACGATGTAAAAGCGCTCAGTGTTACAGGCTTGGCCTGCAAGAACCTTGTTGATATCTGTGACCACTACAGGGTCTGGGGCAGCACGAAGCAGGACTCCCTGGTCGAACTCGACTCGGCCATCATCGACCCCTACTACGAAAAGATGAAGCAGGATGCCCAAAGAACAAGTCCCGTATCCTGGCACGGGGCCTGGATGCGGCAACTGGATGAACCTCAACTCAGGTTTGCGGCCAAGAGCGTGTACACATGCTACGAGATGCACAGGAGGATCATTGACATGAGGAAGTGCCTCGTTACCCAAATCGATGAGCCCAGATCGAGCCACAAGAAGAGCAAGCATCACAAGTAGATGATGATCAGATGACCGTTTATGCTAGTTAATCATGCATGTAATATATATTTTACTTTATTGGTGTGTGGAAATGTCACATGTGTTGTAGCCACTATGTAATTATGCATGTAATAGTTTACTTTGGTGTGTGCAAATGCCATGGTTGTAGTAGCCACCTATGTAAGTGGATGTTTAATTTGGTTATGCAAGCATGTCCTTATAAGTATGTATATATATATGTTGTTGTTATGTATGCAATCCCATCGCACACCACACACGTCTTATTAGCAGCAACCGTCTGTGTTATTATCGGTCTTCACACACATTTCTGATTACAAACTTGTTTGCCACGTATCACACACATCTTGTTAAGTTGAACCGTTTCTGTTCTCATGTCTCAACGCATACAGTTCATCCGAGTGAACCGCATGCCGTATATCACACACACCTTGATCTGGCTGACCGTTCCTTTTGTGTTGCCTAATCACAAACAGTTCATCCGAGTGAACCGTATGCTGTGAATCGCACACGCCTTCATCTGGCTGCCCGTTTCTTTTGTTCCTCCTCATCGCAAATAGTTAATTGAACTAAATCGTATGCCCTTCATCGCACACACAACTAAAACCTGAACCGTATTTGATGCATCCGTCATCGCAAAAGTTTTATACATTTTTGACGGTTTTCACACAGCATCGTTTGCGATTATTGCATCGCACACAGTTTCTCGAAGGATCTCTGATCGTAGTGTCATGTTAGTAGCATCCTGCAGTAGTGAGAACTCTACCTTGGTGACCCCGTATGTCGATGAACACAGGAACAGTCTGTGCTCCAAACACCCAGAGCAGTGTGACGACTGGATTACATGTGAACACATCAGGACTTTCGGCAGTTGGTTGGAAACACATCTCAGAGGTGACAACACTATTTGTGATGAGTTGTACTCATTGTCCAGGGGACCATCTTCGACCGTATTGACTTACAAAGGATACGAGATAAATGGGAATACAGTTTACACGATCGCCCAAGATCAAAAGAGCACCAACCAAGACAGCGGTGTCCGCTTTGATGCAGCAACCAAGAGGGGAAAGGACACATATTATGGTTACATAGTGGACATAGGGAACTGGACTACGGACATGATTTTAAGGTCCCTTTGTTTAAGTGCAAATGGGTCAATCTGTCAGGAGGCGGGGTACAGGTAGACCCACAGTACGGAATGACAACAGTGGATCTGAACAATCTTGGGTTCACAGACGAACCATTCGTCCTAGCCAATGATGTGGTGCAGGTTTTCTATGTGAAGGACATATCTGCCAAACCGAGAAAAAAAAGGTAAGGAAGAAAACACATCATATGATGAGCCAAAGCGCCACATAGTTCTTTCAGGAAAAAGAGACATCATGGGAGTGGAGGGCAAGATAGACATGTCCGAAGATTATGAAAAGTTTCATGAAATTCCTCCCTTCAAAGTCAAGGCTGACCCAAGCACCCTATTAAACGATGAAGATTATCCATAGTTACGACGCAATAAGCAAAGGACACAAGCGAAGAAAAAGTGAAGACTTTCTCTCCACGACTATTATGATGATGCCTTTGATCTAGAATATCCATGTAACACACGAGTTTCCGTATGAAACCCTGATACTTCGAAAGAGATTGTCCGTTTTGTACTCGAAGTGCATCCAGTTTTTGCCGTAACCCTCTCAACTTTTTAGCACATGCTATGTGGGTGAAATGATGATACCATGCCATCTTTCAACCCTTTGCTAGTTCATTTGTAGTGCTTTTTCATTTTCATGGTCATATAGCTCAAAAAATCAGTAAATACATGAAAAATAACAAATGAAGTCAGAAAGGGTTGAATATTGATGATGTGGCTTTGAATGGTGCATTTTGAACACACAAAAAGTCTGGAGTTGAAATAAGTTCAAAAAAATGAAACTCTAATAGCAAAAATAATAAACTAAAAGATTGAACTAGAAAACTTTAATGAAACTCTAATAGAAAAAAGAATGAACTAGAAAACTTTAATGAAACTAAAAGAAAGAACTTTTTTTGTTAGAAACTTTAATAGAAAAAAGAAATTATCATAAAGATTTTTTGTTAGAAACTAAAATAACAAAAACTGTTTTTGAATATAATGATAAAACACAGTAATATTAAATAGTAGGAAAAAGAATCACTCCAAAATCTATTTTTATAGTGAAGTTAATCACCAACTAGTGATTCACACAAATTTCAAAAAATTCAAATTTAAACTATTCAAATTGGAAAATTAATGGCACTAACAAAAAGTTTATAATTTTTATTACCTAAAACCAAAAAGAATAACTAAAAAACTAGTAAGTATTTTGTTGTAAGTAGAAACAAAATAAAATAAATAAAACAAAAAAGAAAACAAAAAGTGGAAAAAGAATTAAAAAATGACGTCTACCGGGCCACCACGGCCTGCATACGACTAGAAACCCGCTAGTTGAGCCAGGATGCAGGCCCGCAGTAGGCCTAGTAGGCACATAGGCAGAGAGAGTGGATTTAGGCCCGTAAGCCTGCAGTAGAGAGGAGCTCGAAGTGGTCGGCTCGGCAGGGCTTATAAACCACTCCGAGCCCCTCTCGGCTTGCGAGGTGGGACTAAACATCCCACCGCACTGCGCCAGTTCCAGCACATGACCTTTGGTCCTGGTTGGTGGCACCAACCGGGACAAAAGGAGTGCATTACTCCCGGTTCGTGGCACCAACCGGGACCAATGCTCACCTTTAGTCCCGGTTGGTGCCATCAACCGGGACGAAAGGTCTCTGCTTCCCGCCCTTTGGGCTGCTGAAAAGAGACATTTGGTCCTGATTGGGGGCACCAACCGGGACTAAAGGTGGGCATTGCTCCCGGTTGGTGCCACGAACCGGGACCAATGCTCTAGCTATATAAGCCAACGCTTTGCAAATTTTCAGCACTTTCTCATTCTCCCCACCGCCGACGCCGCCCTCTGCCCCGACGCCCTACTTCTCGTTGCCGTCGCCCGCGCCCGTCGTCACCGTTGCCGTCGCCCGCACCCGTCGTCACCTTCGCCGTCGCTCGCGCCTGTCGTTGCGCCGCCACTGCCCCCGACCACGTCGTCGCCCGCGCCCGTCGTCGCGCCGCCCTGCCCTTGACCACGCCGTCGCCCGCGCCAGGCACGCGTCGCGCCATCCCTGCTCCTCATCACTGTCGCCCGCGCCAGTCATCGCCGTCTCCATCGCCCGCACCCATCGTCTCCCCGCCCCTACCCCGCGCCCGAGCCCCTGCCCGCGGCCCGCCCCGATGCGACGGCGCCATCGCTGTCGCCGTCGCCAGCCGCCCCCGCCGTGAGCCGTCGCGTCGCCCCGACTCTGTTTTTTTTAATTTTTTTATTAGATTAAAATTTTGTTCATATGTATATAATGTATATATATATATGTATGTATGTGGCTATATGTATGTTCAGAGCATGTTTTTGTTAGATTAATTTTTCATTAGATTTATATGTATGTGGCTATATATGCAAGGGGGTGGGGGTCGATATACCCCCTCCGTGATAACTTTGACATGAGGAGGGGGGTGGGGTCGATATATCCCCTCCCCGATAACTTCGACATGAGGGGGGTCGATATACCCCCTCCCAGATAATTTCGACATGAGGAGGGTTCGATATACCCCCTCCCCTATAACTCGACCTGAGCGGCAAAAGTTACATTTTTAGAAAAGTTTTATCTAGGAAGAAGGAAGAAAAAGAAGAAGAGGAAAAAGGGTAGAAAAAAGAGAAGAAGAGGAGGAAAAAAATAAGAAGAGAAGGAAGAAGAAAAAAAAGGAGAAGAAGAAGGAATAGAGGAGAAGAAGAAAAAACATATTTAATAAATCTATTTTTTTCTTCTTCTCCTCTATTCCATCTTCTTCTCCTTTTTTCTTCTTCTCCCCTTTTTTCTTCTTCTCCTCTTTTTTTTTCTTCTTCCTCTTCTTAATTTTTATCGGGAACGAGGGTGTCGAGGATCGCCGAGGGATCGAGGTTCGAGAACTAGGTTAGAGGGTCGAGGGTCGAGGAATGCCGAGGGGTCGAGCGGTTGCCTTGTGTCAAACTATTGAAGAAATCCATGGCTTCATCATTAGCCGGAAGTAACCGGGGCATGATGGTACAAAGTTCTTCAAAGTTATTCTGGAACGAAGTCCCGAATAGGATAATCCGCCTTTTGGTATGATTTTCAGCAAAGGCCTTCCAAATAGAGATATTCGGAAGGCTCTTGTTGAACTTTGTGGCAAAAAGCAGATTATCCTATCTGGGACTCTGTTCCAGAACAACTTTGAAGAGCTTCGTACCATCATGCGCCTGTTACTTTCGCCTAATGATGAAGACATGGTTTTGTTGAATCCTTTGACACTAGACAAATATGACATGAGGAGGTCGAGGGTCGGGAACTAGGGTAGAGGGTCGTGGATCGCCGAGCGATCAAGGGTCGAGGGTCGTCGAGGGGTCGAGGGTCGTCCAGGGGTCGAGGGTCCAGATTTATCAAGAATGCCCCCATTATGGATGTGCACAAGTTGATCCAATTTTTTTGATCTCATCTATGTATATATATTCTTCTATATTTCATGTTGTGTGTCAAAGTATTGAAGAAATCCATGGCTTCATCATTAGCCGGAAGTAACCGGGGCATGATGGTACGAAGCTCTTCAAAGTTGTCCTAGAACGGAGTCCCGGGTAGGATAATCCGCATTTTGGTACGAATTTCAGCAAAGGCCTTCCAAATACCGATACTCGGAAGGCTCTTGCTGAACTTTGTACCAAAAAGCGAATTATCCTATCTGGGACTCCGTTCCAGAACAACTTTGAAGAGCTTTGTACCATCATGCGCCTGTTACTTTCGCCTAATGATGAAGACATGGTTTTGTTGAATCCTTTGACACTAGAAAAACATGACATGAGGGGTCGAGGGTCAGGAACTAGGGTAGAGGGTCATGGATCGCCGAGCGGTCGAGGGTCAAGGGTCGTCGAGGGGTCGAGGGTCCAGATTTATCAATAATGCCCCCATTATGGATGTGCACAAGTTGATCCAATTTTTTTCTGATCTCATCTATATATATATATTCTTCTATATGTCACATTATCTGTCAAGGTATTGAAGAAATCCATGGCTTCATCATTAACTGGAAGTAACAGGCGTATGATGCTACGAAGCTCTTCAAAGTTGTTTTGGAATGGAGCTCCTGATAGAATAATTCTCCTTTTGGTACGAATTTCAACAAAGGCCTTCCAAATAGTGATATTCGGAAGGCTCTTGCTGAACTTTGTACCAAAAAGAAAATTATTCTATCAGGAACTCCGTTCCAAAACAACTTTGAAGAGCTTCGTACCATTATGCGTCTGTCATTTCTGGCTAATGATGAAGTTATGGTTTTCTTGAATTCTTTGACACTAGACAACGTGACATATAGAAGGGTAGATGAGATCAAGAAAAATATGGACCATTTTCTGCACATCCAGAATGGCGCCATTTTGTTAAATCCCTTGTCGGTCCGGACGTCAGACAATCATGAGGGAGGCTGATAACCCACAAGTGTAGGGGATCGCAACAGCTTTCGAGCGTAGAGTATTCAACCCAAATTTGTTGATTCGACACAAGGGGAGCCAAAGCATATTCTCAAGTATTAGCAGCTGAGTTGTCAATTCAACCACACCTGGATAACTTAAGATCTGCAACAAAGTGTTTAGTACCAAAGTAATATGATAGTAGTGGTAACGGTAACAAAAGAGTAATGAAAGCAAAAGTAATACTTTTGGTGTTTTGTATTGATTGTAACAATAGCAACGGGAAAGTAAATAAGCGAGAACCAGTATATGGAAAACTCGTAGGCATTGGATCGGTGATGGATAATTATGCCGGATGCGGTTCATCATGTAACAGTCATAACATAGGGTGACATAGAACTAGCTCCAATTCATCAATGTAATGTAGGCATGTATTTTGAATATAGTCATACATGCTTATGGAAAAGAACTTCCATGACATCTTTTGTCCTACCCTCCCGTGGCAGCGAGGTCCTATTGGAAACTAAGGGATATTAAGGCCTCCTTTTAATAGAGAACCGGAACAAAGCATTAGCACATAGTGAATACATGAACTCCTCAAACTATTGTCATCACCGGGAGTGGTCCCGATTTTTGTCACTTTGGGGTTGCCAGATCATAACACATAGTAGGTGACTATAGACTTGCAGAATAGGATCAAGAACACACATATATTCATGAAAACATAATAGGTTAAGATCTGAAATCATGGCACTCGGGCCCTAGTGACAAGCATTAAGCATAGCAAAGTCGTAGCAACATCAATCTCAGAACATAGTGGACACTAGGGATCAAACCCTAACAAAACTATCTCGATTACATGATAGATCTCATCCAACCCATCACCGTCCAGCAAGCCTACGATGGAATTACTCACGCACGGCGGTGAGCATCATGAAATTGGTGATGGAGGATGGTTGATGATGACGACGGTGACGAATCCCCCTCTCCGTAGCCCTGAACGGACTCCAGATTAGCCCTCCCGAGAGGTTTTAGGGCTTGGCGGCCGCTCCGTATCGTAAAACGCGATGATTTCTTCTCTCTGATTTTTTTCTCCCCGAAAGCAAATATATAGAGTTGGAGTTGGCATCGGAGGAGCTCTAGGGGGCCCACGAGGTAGGGGGCACGCCCTAGGGGGGGCTCGCCCCCACCCTCGTGGACAGGGTGTGGGCCCCCTGGTCTTCACCTTTGGCAAGGATTTTTTTATTTTTTACTAGATGTTCCATGGAGCTTCAGGTCATTCCGAGAACTTTTGTTTTCTGCACATAAAACAACATCATGGCAATTCTGCTGAAAACAGCGTCAGTCCGGGTTAGTTCCATTCAAATCATGCAAGATAGAGTCCAAAACCAGGGCAAAAGTGTTTGGAAAAGTAGATACGATGGAGACGTGTCAACTCCCCCAAGTTTAAACCTTTGCTTGTCCTCAAGAAATTCAGTTGACAAACTGAAAGTGATAAAGAAAAACTTTTACAAACTCTGTTTGCTCTTGTTGTTGTAAATATGTAAAGCCAGCATTCAAGTTTTCAGCAAAGATCATGACTTACCACATCTACAATAATTCTCAGGTCTCATATTTACTCATATCAATAGCATAATCAACTAGTGAGCGATAATAATAAATCTCGGATGACAACACTTTCTCAAAACAATCATAATATGATATAACAAGATGGTATCTCGCTAGCCCTTTCTGAGACCGCAAAACATAAATGCAGAGCACCTTTAAAGATCAAGGACTGATTAGACATTGTAATTCATGCTAAAAGAGATCCAATCATAGTCATACCCAATATAAATTAACAGTAATGAATGCAAATGACAGCTGCGCTCTCCAGCTAGTGCTTTTTAATAAGAGGGTGATGACTCAACATAAAAGTAAATGGATAGGCCCTTCGCAGAGGGAAGCAGGGATTTGTAGAGGTGCCAGAGCTCGGTTTTGAAATAGAGATAAATAATATTTTGAGCGGCACACTTTCATTGTCAACATAACAACTAAGAGATGGCTATATCTTCCATGCTACACAGATTATAGGCAGTTCCCAAACAGAATGGTAAAGTTTATACTCCCCCTCCACCAACAAGCATCAATCCATGGCTTGCTCGAAACAACGAGTGCCTCCAACTATCATCAGGTCCCATGGGGAGTTTTGTTTGCAATTAATTTTGATTTAGTTTGCATAAAGCATGGGACTGGGCATCCTGGTGACCAGCCATTTTCTCGTGAGTGAGGAGTGGAGTCCACTCCTCTTGAGAATAACCCGCCTAACATGGAAGATAAGGGCGGCCCTAGTTGACACATGAGCTATTCGAGCATACAAAACAGAATATTTATTTGAAGGTTTAGAATTTGGCACATAAAAATTTACTTGGAACGGCAGGTAGATACCGCATATAGGAAGGTATAGTGGACTCATATGGAATAACTTTGGGGTTTTAAGGGATTGGATGCACAAGCAGTATTCCTGCTTAGTACAAGTGAAGGCTAGCAAAAGACTGGGAAGCGACCAACTAGAGAGCAACAACAGTCATGAACATGCATTAAAATTAATAAACATTGGATGCAAGCATGAGTAGGATATAATCCACCATGAACACAACTATCGTGAAGGCTATGTTGATTTGTTTCAACTACATGCGTGAACATGTGCCAAGTCAAGTCACTTAAATCATTCAAAGGAGGATACCACCCCACTATACCACATCACAACCATTTTAATAGCATGTTGGCATGCAAGGTAAACCATTATAACTCATAGCTAATCCAGCATGGCACGAGCAACAATGATCTCTAATTGTCATTGCAAACATGTTTATTCATAATAAGCTGAATCAAGAACGATGAACTCATCATATTTACAAAAACAAGAGAGGTCGAGTTCATACCAGCTTTTCTCATCTCAGTCAGTCCATCATATATCATCATAATTGCCTTTCACTTGCACGACCGAACGATGTGAATAATAATAAGAGTGCACGTGCATCGGACTAAGCTGGAATCTGCGAGCATTCAATAAACAGGAGAAGACAAAGCAATACGGGCTCTTGGTTAAATCAACAATAATGCATATAAGAGCCACTTCAACAATTTAATCATGGTATTCTCCTATCGACCCCCAAAGAAAAGAAAAGAGATAAAACTATTTACATGGGAAAGATACCAACAAGCAAAAGAAGAACGGGAAATCTTTTTGGGTTTTCTTTTTAATTATTACAGCAAGAAAGGTAAACTAACTAAAAGTTACTACTAATTTTTTTTGTTTTTCTTAAGGTTTATTAAACACACAAGAAGAAAGTAGGAAAAAGAAATTAAACAAGCATGGATATTACAATGAAAAGAGTATGAGCACCGACATCTAGCAATAGGTGTGTGTGAACATAAATGTAATGTCGGTGAGAAATACGTACTCCCCCAAGCTTAGGATTTTGGCCTAAGTTGGTTTACTGCCAGGGATAGCCTGGCTGATACCCATAGGTGTAGCTGGGGCCGTACTGCGATGCAGCGGCTATCGCCTCCTGAGCTGCAGCGTGGCATCGGGCTACCTCCGCTCTCCTCTCGTACTCATCTACCTCCTCTCTGGTAATAGTATATCTTCATTTTGCCTGATAATCAAAGAAGGCAGGAGTAGGGAGAGTAATACGGAAAACACGCCGTTTATCAAAGATTAATCGATATAAGAGAGGTGATTCATCCCTCTCGACAAACTAGTGGGAGGCCATAGAATTAAAATCTAAATAAGCAGGAGGCAACTCCATATCACCCTCACGAACGTCCACCTCAAGAAAATTAGCTAAGAAAGTTGCATAAATTCCTCCACAGAAATCTCCATTATATCTATTATGATGCAACCTACGTGCTAAAATGGCTCCCATATGATAAGATTGGTCTCCTAACACAGCACTCCTGAGAATGCTAAGGTCAGGGACACACATGTGACATGCTTCATCCTTAGCATTTATGCACCTCCCTATGAAGAGAGCAAAATAATGTATAGCAGGAAAGTGAATGCTCCCTATGGTATCTTGCGTTATATCTCTAGATTCCCCTACAGTTATACTAGCAAGAAAGTTTCTAAATTCAGATTTAGGAGGATCCCTAGCACTACCCCATTGTGGAAGTTTACAAGAAAAAGTAAAATCCTCTAAGTCCATGGTATAAGATTTGTCATAAAGATCAAACATGACTGTTGGAGAATTACGTGAAGATGAAAATTCAAACCTCCTCACAAATTAGTGAGATGATGATACTGAGAGCATTTGTCTGCCTCAAAGTCCACAAGATCGGCGTTATGCAAATATGCGCTAAATTCCTCTTTGATTCCCGCTCGATCCATAAAATTTTCCGACGGCCATTCACAAGGCCGCACTGGAGCGTCCCTTGGGGGCTCCTCATCAGCATCACGCATTGCAAGCCAGGGGCCTTGCTTCCTTGAAGAACCACCTTGGAACATCTTCCTAAGCATATTGTTTACTCTGAAAAATTTCTGAAATTTTTAGTAACTTCAAACAAAAGTGAACAAAGCTCAACAAAATTGATAGCAACTACTCCTACAAGTGCCTAGAGCCTATATCGGGCATTAGAACTACTTGGAACCATATAAATTTGACATGCAGGCTCAAGAACATGGTCACCTATGCAGCACAAATTTTCAATGAATAAAGCACCAGAACAAAAACTAATCGGACCAATGGAGGAGTCACATACCAAGGAACAATCTTCCCAAGCAGTTTTGTGAGAGGTGCTTTGAGCAAGGAGATCAAAAATCACAGCAAAGTGAGCTAGAACTCGTGCTTGAGTTGGTTATTCGTGTTTGTGGGAAGAAGAAGAAGAGGATGGGTGCATGAATAAGTGGAGGAGGGCCATCGTGGGCCCATGAGGCAGGGGGCGCACCCTCCCCTGAGGGAGTCCGGGATTAGGGGGTGTTCGGATAGCCGAACTATACCTTCAGCCGGACTCTTGGACTATGAAGATACAAGATTGAAGACTCCGTCCCGTGTCCGGAAGGGACTTTCCTTGGCGTGGAAGGCAAGCTTGGCGATACGGATGTTCAGATCTCCTACCATTGTAACCGACTCTATGTAACCCTAACCCTCTCCGGTGTCTATATAAACCGGAGGGTTTTAGTCCATAGGACAACATACACATCAACAATCATACCATAGGCTAGCTTCTAGGGTTTAGCCTCTCTGATCTCGTGGTAGATCTACTCTTGTACTACCCATATCATCAATATTAATCGAGCAGGACGTAGGGTTTTACCTCCATCGAGAGGGCCCGAACCTGGGTAAAACTTCGTGCCCCTTGCCTCCTGTTACCATCCGGCCTAGACACGCAGTTCGGGACCCCCTACCTGAGATCCTTCGGTTTTGACACCAACATTGGTGCTTTCATTGAGAGTTCCTCTGTGCCGTCGCCGTCAGGCCCGATGGCTCCTACGATCATCAATGGCGATGCAGTCCAGGGTGAGACCTTTCTCCCCGGACAGATCTTCGTCTTTGGCGGCATCGCACTGCGGGCCGATTCACTTGGCCATCTAGAGCAAATCGAAAGCTACGCCCCTGGCCATCAGGTCAGATTCGGAATTTTAAACTACACGGCTGACATCCGCGGGGACTTGATCTTCGACGGATTTGAACCACTGCCGAGCGTGCCGCGCTGTCACGGCGAGCATGATCTAGCTCTGCCGCCGAACAGTGCCCTGGAGGCCGCACCCGCATCGGCTCTGACCCTTAGTTCGGAGCCGACCGCACCGATCGAAGATGGGAGGTTGGACGCCACCTCGGGGGCTGTGATCCCAACGGCGGTTGATCCGAACACCAGCCCCGTACTCTGCAAGAATCGTGACTCCATGGGGCCAGATTCTTCGCCGGACTCCGAACCCTCCGCGCCCCTGCCGATCGAATCCGATGGGGCGCCGATCATGGAGTTCACGGCCGCGGACGTCTTTCAGCACTCACCTTTCGGTGATATCCTGAAGTCACTGAAGTCTCTCTTTATCAGGAGAGCCCTGGACGGACTACGGTCAGCAAGGTTGGGGTACGGACGATGAAGAAATTCAAAGCCCACCCACCACCCACTTTGTAGCCACTGTCGACGATTTAACCGACATGCACGACTTTGACTCCGAAGACATCGACGGTATGGACGCTGATGAAGGAGATGATAAAGAACCAGCGCCTACTAGGCCCTAGAAAGCCACCTCGTCATATGACATATACATGGTGGACACCCCAAAAGAGGGAGATGGCGATGGAACCGCGGAGGATGACCCCTCCAAGAAACAGCAAAAGCGTCGGCGTCAGCGGTGCCGCTCAAAATCCCGCCAACACAAAAACGGTGATTCCAGCACGGGAGATAATAATACTCCGGAGAGTGCCGAAGAAAACCCCCTCCAGCAAATTTTAGCCAGGAGGATGGAGAAACCAGCCCTCATGAGAGAGCGGCAGACAGAGAGGTTGAGGACGATAATTATATGCCTCCCTCCGAAGACGAGGCAAGCCTCGATGACGATGAATTCGCCGTGCCAGAGGATCCCGTTGAGCAAAAGCGTTTCGAACGCAGGCTTATCGCCATGGCAAGAAGCCTCAAGAAAAAACAGCAACAGCTCAGAGTTGATCAAGATTTGCTGGTTGACAGATGGACTGAAGTCCTTGCGGCCGAAGAGCATAAAATCGAACGCCCCTCCAAGAGTTACCCAAAGCGCAGGTTGCTACCCCGATTAGAGGAGGAAGCACTTGATGCGGCCGAACGGCCACCTCGTGGCCGCGACAGAGAGGCCTCCCGGCCCTCCACTCAAGCCGCACCCCGTACCAAGGCACGGGAATATGCACGATCGATCTACGGATCGTGTGGGCACCCCACGGCTCGAGACGGCAACCATCACGCCGGCCACACATTCGGTAGGGTCGAACACAGTAGACAAAGCTCATTCGAGCTACGTCATGATATCGCCCAGTACAGAGGCGCCACACACCCACTGTGCTTTACAGACGAAATAATGGATCATCAAATCCCCGAGGGTTTCAAACCCGTAAACATCAAATCATATGATGGCACAACAGACCCTGCAGTATGGATCGAGGATTATCTCCTTCATATCCACATGGCCCGCGGCGACGATTTTCACGCCATCAAATACCTCCCACTCAAGCTTAAAGGACCAGCTCGTCATTGGCTCAACAGCTTGCCAACAAGGTCAATCAGTTGTTGGGAGGACCTGGAAGCCGCATTCCTCGACAATTTCCAGGGCACTTATGTGCGACCCCTAGACGCCGATGACCTAAGTCACGTAATCCAGCAGCCAGAGGAATCGGCCAGACAATTCTGGACACGGTTCCTAACAAAGAAAAATCAAATAGTCGACTGTCCAGACGCTGAGGCCCTAGCAGCCTTCAAGCACAATATCCGTGACGAGTGGCTGGCCCGGCACCTCGGACAGGAAAAGACGAAGTCTATGGCAGCACTCACGACACTCATGACCCGCTTTTGCGCTGGAGAAGACAGCTGGCTCGCTCGTAGCAACAATATGACCAAGAACCCTGGTAGTTCGGACACCAGGGAAATTAGCGGCAGGTCGCGTCGCAACAAGCAGAAGCGCCGCATTAACGGCGACAATGCTGAGGATACGACAGTTAATGCCGGATTCAGATGCTCTAAATCCGGTCAGCGGAAGAAGCCATTCAAAAGGAATCCTAGGGGCCCGTCCAGCTTGGACCGAATACTCGACCGCTTGTGCCAAATACATGGCACCCCCGAAAAGCCGGCCAATCACACCAACAGGGATTGTTGGTTGTTCAAGCAGGCAGGCAAGTTAAGTGCCGACAATGAAGACAAGGGGCTGCATAGCGATGACGACAAGGAGCCCTGGCCGCCGAACAACAATGGACAGAAGGGTTTCCCCCCACAAGTGCGAACGGTGAACATGATATACGCCACCCACGTCCCCAAAAGGGAGCGGAAGCGCGCATTAAGGGACGTATACGTGGTAGAGCCATTCGTCCCAAAGTTCAACCCATGGTCATCCTGCCCGATCACCTTTGATCGAAGAGACCATCCCACTAGCATCCGTCATGGCGGATTTGCCGCATTGGTTCTAGACCCAATTATTGACGGATTTCATCTCACTAGAGTCCTTATGGACGGCGGCAGCAGCCTGAACCTGCTTTACCAGGATACAGTGCGGAAAATGGGCATAGATCCCTCGAGGATTAAGCCCACCAAAATGACCTTTAAAGGCGTAATACCAGGTGTAGAGGCCAACTATACAGGCTCAGTCACACTTGAAGTGGTCTTCGGATCCCCGGATAATTTCCGAAGCGAGGAGTTAATCTTCGACATAGTCCCGTTTTGCAGTGGTTATCACGCACTGCTCGGGCGAACCGCATTCGCTAAGTTCAATGTGGTACTGCACTACGCATACCTTAAGCTCAAGATGCCAGGCCCTCGAGGAGTAATTACGGTCATTGGAAACACCGAACGCTCCCTCCGAACGGAGGAGCACACGGCGGCCCTTGCAGCGGAAGTACAAAGCAGCCTCTCCAGGCAGTTCTCCAGTCTGGCCACTAAACGATCGGACACCGTCAAGCGCGCCCGGAGTAACCTACAACAAGACCGCCTAGCATGATCCGAGCAGGCGTAGCAATGCGCCCCAACCCCAACCCTCACAAAAAGGCGACGCCAGTACTTCGCGTACATAACTACGCCCTAGAGATACCATGGGAACAGGGGAAGGGGCACTGTCAGTGTCAAAACCGGCGGATCTCGGGTAGGGGGTCCCGAACTGCGCGTCTAGGCCGGATGGTAACAGGAGGCAAGGGACACGAAGTTTTACCCAGGTTCGGGCCCTCTCGATGGAGGTAAAACCCTACATCCTGCTCGATTAATATTAATGATATGGGTAGTACAAGAGTAGATCTACCACGAGATCAGAGAGGCTAAACCCTAGAAGCTAGCCTATGGTATGATTGTTGATGTGTATGTTGTCCTACGGACTAAAACCCTTCAGTTTATATAGACACCAGAGAGGGTTAGGGTTACATAGAGTCGGTTACAATGGTAGGAGATCTGAACATCCGTATCGCCAAGCTTGCCTTCCACGCCAAGGAAAGTCCCTTCCGGACACGGGACGGAGTCTTCAATCTTGTATCTTCATAGTCCAGGAATCCGGCTGAAGGTATAGTTCGGCTATCCAAACACCCCCTAATCCAGGACTCCCTCAGTAGCCCCTGAACCAGGCTTCAATGACGACGAGTCTGGCGCGCAAATTGTCTTCGGCATTGCAAGGCGGGTTCCTCCTCCAAGTACTTCATAGAAGATTTTAAACACAAAGATAGTGTCCGGTTCTGCAAAATAAGTTTTCCACATATTGCCATAGAGAGAATAATATTTACACATATCTAATCTGCTGACGTATTCCGTGGTGTGACACACCACGGCCAAGCCTTTATCCGAGTCGTTTAATGATCCCACCTCAGCGCGTCATGCGAGACGGCTTCCTTGGCACGTCTTGTCAAAGCAGAGATCTTGCCCCCTTATTCCGGGATTCTCATCAGTACGGGCGTGGGTAACCCAACCGCGCCTTTGATTACGGCGCTTGGAGATAAGCAAGTTTTACCAGGTTGGTGGGGACATGTAGTCGCGTCCACCCATATAAGGGGATAAGGATCCACCTTTTCACCCACGCCTTCTTCCTCCTTTGCCTATCCATTCTTGCGCACTCGAGCTCCAGCGCCCAAGTCCGCACTACCACCTCAACCTTCTCCAGTCATGTCCGGAGCGGGAGGCAAGTGGATGGTCTCCTCCGTCACGGAGGGACACATCAAAAAGCTGAGGAAGGCCGGATATCTGGCTAGCGACATCGCACACCAGCTTCCGGCAGCTCATCCCCACTCCTAGGCCCCATGAGAGGGTGGTATTCCTCCCCCATTTCCTCTGCGGACTAGGCTTCCCTCTGCATCTATTTGTCCGGGGGCTCATGTTCTACTACAGCCTGGATTTCCATGATCTGGGCCCGAACATTGTCCTCAACATCTCGGCGTTTATCGTCATTTGCGAGGCTTTCCTCCGCATCCGCCCCCATTTCGGCCTATGGCTTAAGACTTTCAACGTCAAGCCGAAGGTGGTGCGCAGCAGCCAGGCGGAGTGCGGCGGTGCCATGGTTGGCAAGATGGCCAACGTCATGTGGCTCGAGGGCTCCTTTGTGGAGACCCTGAAGGGGTGGCAATCATGGTGGTTTTACGTCACCGAGCCGCGCGACGCCGAATGGGTCGCACCCCCTGAGTTTCGATCTGGCCCCCCTACGCGGCTCACCTCCTGGAAGGAGACAGACCTGTATTGGGGTAAAAAAGAAGAGCTGACCGGACTCCAAAAATGCATCCAAACCCTGGTGGACAAGAAGCTCAAGCTTGTCAACGTAGTCCAGGTTATGCTCATCCGCCTGATCCTCCCGTGTCAACGACGGGCCTTCGACCTGTGGGAGTTCGACCCGGCGCAGCATCGAACTCTAAACAGGCTCTTCGACACGACGTACGAAGATGCCTGGAGGATGCTTTTCAAGGGCACCGAGGCTCCTCCATCCGCTACCGAGGATCGTGGATTCAGTACTCAGCATCACGCTCATGCGGTAAGCTGTTTTTGTCCTTTTACAGGGTATCAGTTTTTCACAGTTTGACTCTATGCGGGATCTAAGCTCCCTTATCTTTGACAGGATTGGGAGGTGACGTCTGGACAGATCAACTGTCCGGCTCCTTTGCCCGAAGGCCCAGCGGACGCTCGCTTGGCGAAGCTGCTGGTTCCGGCGCCCTATGTGGTGCCGGAGAAGAAGGCCACGAAAAGGGCCACGGGGACTCGAAAGAGTGCCCGGCGCCAGGAGGTGTTGGATTCATCATCCGATGGTCCCGAAGCGCCTTCCTCTTGTGAAGACGAGGAGGAAGAAGAAGAGACCTCTCCCCCTCGAGCGGGAGGAGAGAAGAAAAGGAAGGCCGCCCTCTCTGAGGAGGCCGGAGGGTCCAAGAAGGGGAAAACCCTTCATCCGGACTACTCCAACGATGCCGACAACGGCGGAGAGGAGTGGCAGCCCAGGGCCAAGCCCCTGGCAAAATCGTAAGTATTCGGATACCGGAGTAATTCATAGTATTCGTTTATTGCACAGCCTTCCCTTATGTCGAATATGCTTATGCAGCCCACCCAAAGACCGGCTCGACGCGTCGTCGAGCGGCTCACTGGACTCGTCGGATGTGAACTCGCTTCCGACGGCTTCCTCGCCCCGCCCTACGAACGACACCGAGGTGTTGTCCCAACAGGTTCCAAGCAGGGAGGAGGTGGTCCCGGAGGCGCCGCAAGGTGACCTCCCGGACTCCAGGAGTAAAGGGGATGAAACCCCCAGGGCTCCAAGTCCAGCTCTAGGCTGGACACCGCTCCGGAACCTTCAAAGGTTCCGGAGTCCGGCGGGGGACCTCCTTCCAAGAGGAGCAAGTCCACCGTGCCGGCGGCCCCCGTCCAACCAGAGGCGCCGGATAATATGTTGGAGGCGCTCCAAGGCGCCTCCATCGACGAGGAGCACCGCGCTATTATGAGTGCGGTGGTCCAGAAGGTTCAGTCCGCCAAGAGCGGACTGACTGAAGCTTGTACTAGCCTTTTGACAGGCTTTGAGGTAAGTAAATAATGTGTAAATAATATTACCGCATAGACAGTAGCCCCTGATGCTCTGTTGGGCGTTCGGGAAGAAAAGCCGAATAGAGGATCAAAGAATTCGCAGGAGTCTAACAAAAGGAGTCAATATGCATATGCAGGCTTCTCTGCTGGCGTCCGCCGTACTGACTGCGGAAGTGGACACGCTGAAGCAGAGCCTCGAGAAGTCCGAACAGGAGCTCGGGCGTGCCAAGAAGCAGCTCGAGGAGAAGGAAGGTAAGAAATACCTTGGTTGAATATGTATATATAAAAAAGGTGCAATTGCAAGAAATGACAGGATTAACATGGCTATTGTAGGGGCCACATCTGAGGTGGCGACCCTTAAGCAAGCGCTGCTCGAGGCCGAGAAGAGTGCGGCCACGGAGCGCACCGAGCGGGAGAGGTATGAGGCCGAGGTTGGCAAGGTGCAGCAAGAGCTCCAGGTTCTCATGAAGAAACATGAGAGTTTGGAGCTTGACTCGAAGACGCGAGCGTCCGAGCTCGCGACGGCTATTGAAAATGCCAAGTCTGCCAAGACCGAATCCCAGAAGACCCTCCAGGAGTTGGATGAGGTGAAGAAGATAGCGGCGGGTAAGGCATTCTTTATGCAAAGTAAACACATAAACGTGAGTTACTTGATACTTACCCGAATCCGGAGCTCTCCAGGGGCATTTGCAGATCTTCCCTGGAGTGTATCCGATGCCGTCGCATTCTATCGAGCCGAGGAGGGCAGCTCGACGGAGAAGGTGTTCTGGTCTCAGTATGCTGAGGCCGGACACCCCGTGCCCCTGAGAGACCAGCTGAAGCAATTGGTCGAGCTCCACAAGGCGGCTGAACAGGCCATGAAGGGCCTCCTAGTTCGGCTGTGGCCTAGAGAGGCTCTGCCTGGGAGCTATTTTGGGCTGGTGCGGCGGCTGGTGGGGGCCTGTCCAAGGCTCAAAGTCATCAAGCGCTCCGTCTGTATTCAAGGTGCCCGTAGGGCCTTTGCCCGTGCTAAGGTGCACTGGGGCAGGCTGGATGCGGAGAAGCTTGTGAAGGATGGGCCACCAGCGGGGAAAGAGCATTGCTAGCCCGAAAATTACTATAAGGATGTTCTGAAGGGTGCCCACCTTGTGGCGGATGATTGTACTAGGGATGTAATTTTTGAGTAAAACTCGCTCGTGTTTGTCCTGTGCGCTGAAAACTTGTTCATATGCGCTGAGCAATGCTGCTTCAATTTAAAATATTACCTTCTGTGCGGCTGTTTATCAATACTAGGAGATGGCGAGTCGTCGGCTTCTGCCCCCTTGCCGCTAGTGCTGGGGTGTTCGGGGATAAACCTGGGCGCTCTTTTTCCCATATTTGGGTCCTTCGAGGGAGGCGCTCAGCCCAACGAACGAGGCAATCAGACTATAATGCGTGAACACTCTCACTTAGCCATAGAATTCTATAATTTTAAATTTTGGCGAAGCCACGTGTATTGGGCGTGCCATGATGGTGCCCCTCCCCCTGTGCCCATGGTATCTCTAGAGCGTAGTTATGTACGCGAAGTACTGGCATCGCCTTTTTGCGAGGGTTGGGGTTGGGGCCGCATTGCTACGCCTGCTCGGATCATGCCAGGTGGTCTTGTTGTAGGTTACTCCGGGCGCGCTTGACGATGTCTGGTCGTTTAGTGGCCGGACTAGAGAACTGCCTGGAGAGGCTGCTTTGAACTTCCGCTGCAAGGGCCGCCGTGTGCTCCTCCATTCGGAGGGAGCGTTCGGTGTTTCCGTTGACCGTAATTACTCCACAAGGTCCTGGCATCTTAAGCTTAAGGTATGCGTAGTGCGGTGCCGCATTGAATTTGGCGAATGCGGTTCGTCCGAGCAGTGCATGATAGCCACTGCGGAATGGGACTATGGTGAAGATCAATTCCTCGCTTCGGAAATTATTCGGGGATCCGAAGACCACTTCAAGTGTGGCTGAGCCTGTACAGTTGGCCTCTACACCTGGTATTACGCCTTTAAAGGTCGTTTTGGTGGGCTTAATCCTCGACGGATCGATGCCCATTTTTCGCACTGTATCCTGGTAAAGCAGGTTCAGGCTGCTGCCGCCGTCCATGAGGACTCTAGTGAGATGAAATCCATCAATAATTGGGTCTAGAACCAATGCGGCAAATCCGCCATGACGAATGCTAGTGGGATGGTCTCTTCGATCAAAGGTGATCGGGCAGGAGGACCATGGGTTGAACTTTGGGGTGACTGGCTCTACCGCGTATACGTCCCTTAACGCGCGCTTCCGGTCCCTTTTGGGGACGTGAGTGGCGTATATCATGTTCACCGTCCGCACTTGTGGGGGGAAACCCTTCTGTCCATTGTTGTTCGGCGGCCGGGGCTCCTCGTCGTCATCGCTATGCAACCCCTTGTCTTCATTGTCGGCACTTAACTTGCTTGCCTGCTTGAATACCCAACAATTCCTGTTGGTGTGATTGGCCGGCTTTTCGGGGGTGCCATGTATTTGGCACAAGCGGTCGAGTATTCGGTCCAAGCTGAATGGGCCCCTAGGATTCCTTTTGAATGTCTTCTTCCACTGACCGGATTTAGAGCCTCTGAATCCGGCATTAACTGCCGTATCCTCAGCATTGTCGTCGTTAATGCGGCGCTTCTGCTTGTTGCGACGCGACCTGCCACTAATGTCCCGGGTGTCCGAACTACCAGGGTTCTTGGTCATATTGTTGCTATGATCGAGCCAGCTGTCTTCTCCCGTGCAAAAGCGGGTCATGAGTGTCGTGAGTGCCGCCATAGATTTCGGCTTTTCCTGTCCGAGGTGCCGGGCCAGCCACTCGTCATAGATATTGTGCTTGAAGGCTGCTAGGGCCTCAGCGTCCGGACAGTCGACTATTTGATTTTTATTTGTTAGGAACCGTGTCCAGAATTGTCTGGCCGATTCCTCTGGCTGCTGGATTACGTGACTTAGGTCATCGGCGTCTAGGGGTCGCACATAAGTGCCCTGGAAATTGTCGAGGAATGCGGCTTCCAGGTCCTCCCAACAACTGATTGACCCTATTGGCAAGCTGTTGAGCCAATGCCGAGCTGGTCCTTTAAGCTTGAGTGGGAGGTATTTGATGGCGTGAAAATCATCGCCGCGGGCCATGTGGATATGAAGGAGATAATCCTCGATCCATACCGCAGGGTCTGTTGTGCCATCATATGATTCGATGCTTACGGGTTTGAAACCCTCGGGGATTTGATGATCCATTATTTCGTCTGTAAAGAACAGTGGGTGTGCGGCGCCTCTGTACTGGGCGATATCATGACGTAGCTCCAATGAGCTTTGTCTACTGTGTTCGGCCCTGCCGAATGTGTGGCCGGCGTGACGGTTACCGTCTTGAGCCGTGGGGTGCCCACGCGATCCGTAGATCGATCGTGTTTGCCTTGCCTTGTCCTCCAACATGTCTCGTAAGTCCGGCGCATATTCCCGTGCCTTGGTACGGGGTGCGGCTTGAGTGGAGGGCCGGGAGGCCTCTCTGTCGTGGCCACGAGGTGGCCATTCGGCCGCATCAAGTGCTTCCTCCTCTAATCGGGGTAGCAACCTGCTCTTTGGGTAACTCTTGGAGGGGCGTTCGAGTTTATGCTCTTCGGCCACAAGGACTTCAGTCCATCTGTCAACCAGCAAATCTTGATCAGCTCTGAGCTGTTGATGTTTTTTCTTGAGGCTTCTTGCCATGGCGATAAGCCTACGTTGGAAACACTTTTGCTCAACGGGATCCTCTGGCACGACGAATTCGTCGTCGTCGAGGCTTGCCTCGTCTTCGGAGGGAGGCATATAATTATCATCCTCAACCTCTCTGTCTGCCGCTCTCTCATGAGGGCTGGTTTCTCCATCCTCCTGTGCTAAACCTTGCTGGAGGGGGTTTTCTTCGGCACTCTCCGGAGTATTATTATCTCCCGTGCTGGAATCACCATTTTTGTGTTGGCGGGATTTTGAGCGGCGCCACTGATGCCGGCGCTTTTTCTGTTTCTTGGAGGGGTCATCCTCCGCTGTTCCATCGCCATCTCCCTCTTTTGGGGTGTCCACCATGTTTATGTCATATGACGAGGTGGCTTTCCAGGGCCTAGTAGGCGCTGGTTCTTCATCATCTCCTTCATCGGCGTCCATACCGTCAATGTCTTCGGAGTCGTAGTTGAGCATGTCGGTTAAGTCGTCGACAGTGGCTACAAAATGGGTGGTGGGTGGGTTTTGAATTTCTTCATCATCCGTACCCCAACCTGGCTGACCGTAGTCCGACCAGGGCTCTCCTGATAAAGAGAGAGACTTCAGTGACTTCAGGATATCGCCGAAAGGCGAGTGCTGAAAGACGTCCGCGGCCGTGAACTCCATGATCGGCGCCTAATCGGATTCGATCGGTAGGGGCGCGGAGGGTTCGGAGTCCGGCGAAGAATCCGGCCCCATGGAGTCACGAGTTTTGCAGAGTACGGGGCTGGTGTTCGGCTCAACCGCCGTTGGGATCACAGCCCCCGAGGTGGCGTCCAACCGCCCATCCTCGATCGGTGCGGTTGGCTCCAAACTAAGGGTCGGAGCCAATGCGGATGCGGCCTCCAGGGCACTGTTCGGCGGCAGAGCTAGATCATGCTCGTCGTGATAGTGCGGCGCGCTCGGCAGTGGTTCGAATCTGTCGAAGATCAAGTCCCCGCGGATGTCAGCCGTTTAGTTTAAACTTCCGAATCTGACCTGACGGCCAGGGGCGTAGCTTTCGATCTGCTCTAGATGGCCAAGTGAATTGGCCCGCTGTGCGAAGCCGCCAAAGATGAAGATCTGTTCAGGGAGGAAGGTCTCACCCTGGACTGCATCGCCATTGATGATCGTAGAAGCCATCGGGCCTGACGGCGACGGCACAGAGGAACTCTCCATGAAAGCACCAATGTCAGTGTCAAAACCGGCGGATCTCGGGTAGGGGGTCCCGAACTGCGCGTCTAGGCCGGATGGTAACAGGAGGCAAGGGACACGAAGTTTTACCCAGGTTCGGGCCCTCTCGATGGAGGTAAAACCCTACGTCCTGCTCGATTAATATTGATGATATGGGTAGTACAAGAGTAGATCTACCATGAGATCAGAGAGGCTAAACCCTAGAAGCTAGCCTATGGTATGATTGTTGATGTGTATGTTGTCCTACGGACTAAAACCCTTCGGTTTATATAGACACCAGAGAGGGTTAGGGTTACATAGAGTCGGTTACAATGGTAGGAGATCTGAACATCCGTATCGCCAAGCTTGCCTTCCACGCCAAGGAAAGTCCCTTCCGGACACGGGACGGAGTCTTCAATCTTGTATCTTCATAGTCCAGGAGTCTGGCTGAAGGTATAGTTCGGCTATTCGAACACCCCCTAATCCAGGCTGAAACAGGAAGCCGGACTACCATCACGAGGCGCCGGACTCGTCGTCATTGAAGCCTGGTTCAGGGGTGCCGGATTAGGGGGTGTTCGGATAGCCAAACTATACCTTCAGCCGGACTCCTGGACTATGAAGATACAAGATTGAAGACTCCGTCCCGTGTCCGGAAGGGACTTTCCTTGGCGTGGAAGGCAAGCTTGGCGATACGGATGTTCAGATCTCCTACCATTGTAACCGACTCTATGTAACCCTAACCCTCTCTGATGTCTATATAAACCGGAGGTTTTTAGTCCGTAGGACAGCATACACATCAACAATCATACCATAGGCTAGCTTTTAAGGTTTAGCCTCTCTGATCTCGTGGTAGATCTACTCTTGTACTACCCATATCATCAATATTAATCAAGCAGGACGTAGGGTTTTCCAAAATTATTATTATTATTTTAATAAATATGAAAAATATATGAGGTAATTCAAAAAAAATCAGAAATATGGCTCCGTCGGCCTCCCTTAGGCCGAAGAGGTGATCTTCGGTCAACCTTAGGCTGAAGAGGCCTTTTCTGCTTTGTTTTGACCGAAGAGAGGACGGGCTGGGCCGAAGAGCTGTCTTTGGCCGTGTGTAGACCGAAGAGGTGGTCTTCGGCTTCGTCTACGCCGAAGAGTGCCGGGTAAACATCCTGGCCTCCAAAAATCAGTTAGGATTTACTTTAAAAAATCATTGGATGGCTTACTTTACGTGCTAAAGCAAAAATAGAGGGCTGCTCCGTGTTGTCACCATCAACTTTTGAAGAATTGTCTGCCCTAACCGGAATAGCAAAAATAGGTGTCAGTGCTAAAGCATGTGCGGCTGGTCTATTTTGTTGAATATCACGATTATTTAGTAAAGATAGAATAGACTAGGTTTGTTCTATCTTGTCTTGGATTTTAAATGATCGAGCAATAGATTGTCGTTGGCTTTTTTTTGAGACAAAGATTGTCGTTGGGTCGCTGAGGGAGTCCTGAATTTAGGAGTCCTCAGATGTCCGGCCCAGGAGTATGGGCCGGGTTGGATGGGCCGTATAAGATCAAGCTGAAGACCATCCAAACGTGTCCGGGGAGGACTTCTCCATACGTGAACGACAAGATTAGAGTCCGTGTGTATCGTTTCCTTCCCAGATGAATCGACCTTGTACAAACCCTAGGCCCCTCCGGTGTGTATATAAACTGGAGGGGTTAGTCTGTAGAGGCTATCCTCATTACCGTCATCGGAATATTCATAGGCTAGACATCTAGGGTTTAGCCGTCACGATCTCGAGGTAGATCAACTCTTGTAATCTCTGTACTCTTCGAATATAATCAAGCAGGAGTAGGGTTTTACCTCCTTTAAGAGGGTCCGAACCTAGGTAAACATTGTGTCCCTTGGTCCCCTGTTACCATTGATCCCTATCTCCCGGTTTTGACACCGACAGTCACCCCAACGGGCCGCAGCGTGGTGCCGCTGCGTCTCCCTTTCGGGTCGTAGTGCCACGGCCCGTGGTCCACCGTCGCCCCGAGACTGTCCGCTCCAAGCCATCCTCGTGGCTGCACCGACCCTCCGCTGCCATTGCATCACCCATCGAGTCATAGCGAGCATGGCACGTGGTCCCTGCCGCCGTCCTGAGATTTTCCCCGACGTCATCCTGACCCGCGCGTTTCCCCTGCATCGCCCCTTCGGGCCATAGCGCCGCGGCATGTGGTCAACTTCTCCATCCACGCACGTCAACCTCTGTGTGGTATGCACCGTGTCGCCTTCCTAGGTACGGGAACGCCACCGTCTGCACCTCTGTCTTCTTCATGCTGTCGGGTTCTTCCTCGCCTACTACGAGCATCGTCCCTGCGCTCCTAACCTAGTTGCTGCCGCCTCCTTAGACCGCTGTCCGCGCTCTTCTTCCCAGTCCACGGCAAGTACCTCGACACCGGCCACCCCGACTCGACATCGACCATGGCGTCTGAGGGAGTCCTGGATAAGGGGGTATCCGGATAGCTGGACTATATTCTTTGGCCGGACTGTTGGACTATGAAGATACAAGATTGAAGACTTCGTCCCGTGTCCAGATGGTACTCTCCTTGGCGTGGAAGGCAAGCTTGGCGATACGGATATGTAGATCTCCTTCTTTGTAACCGACTCTATGTAACCCTAGCCCCCTCCGGTGTCTATATAAACCGGAGGGTTTAGTCCGTAGGACATATACAACAATCATACCATAGGCTAGCTTCTAGGGTTTAGCCTCTCCGATCTCGTGGTAGATCAACTCTTGTACTACCCATATCATCAATATTAATCAAGCAGGAGTAGGGTTTTACCTCCATCGAGAGGGCCTGAACCTGGGTAAAAACATCGTGTCCCTTGTCTCCTGTTACCATCCGCCTAGACGCACAGTTCGGGACCCCCTACCCGAGATCTGCCGATTTTGACACTGATAGCGCCCCTCGCACGGCGACCTCGACCATGGCTACACCACCCTACGCTCTCGACTACCTTGACATCGGCACAAAGGGCTACCGCCTTGCTTGAGCAACCTTGTCGGTTTTCACTCTGGCCACGACTACCACGGTGCATTGACCGTTCGACTGTTCGGGGATGATTGTCGGCTTAACTTCGGATTATTCTTCAGTCTCACAGTCTATGTCACTACCGTTGTGATTGCGGGTGGTGTTGAGTATCGTGATTATTTAGGAAAGATAGGATAGACTAGGATTTGTTCTAACTTGTCTTGTACTCTAAGATGGTCATGTATTTCTATATATACACCCACGATGCTCAAGCAATACAACAATCATTGATTCCATCAATCCCTCTATTCCTTCTACACGTTTTGTCACCAGCAACTTTTGAATGGTATTCAGGTGTTTTCGGTGTACTTTGTCAAAAAGAAAAGTCGACCATATACGTTGCCAAACTCTAGAAAATTGCATGCATACTGGAGTAGATGGTACATCACCTCCAAAAGCCAGCACAAAATATTTCTTTTTAGTGAACACGCTGACAGTTCTATTGGAACGTCCAGAGCATTAATCTCTAGGACACCACCGCTCCTGTTCATAAAAAAGAAGTGCAACATCCGCATAAAGCAAGCCATTCAATGAAATTTTTTGCATGTAATCCGAGCTGATTTACTACCCGGCACTCTTCGGCCTTTAAGAAGCCGAAGATCACCTCTTCGGTCTACACATGGCCGAAAACACTCTTCAGCCCAGCCCGCCCGATCTTCGGTCAAAACAAAGCTGAAAAGGCCTCTTCGGCCTAAGGGTGACCGAAAACTACCTCTTCGGCCTGAGCAAGGCCGACGGGGCCATACTTTTGATTTTTTTTGAGTTAGGTCATACATTTTTCAAATTTTTTAAAATGATAGTAATATTTTTAAAAAAATCGTAAAACTTCGTGTCCCTTGCCTCCTGTTACCATCCAGCCTAGACGCGCAGTTCGGGACCCCCTACCCGAGATCCGCCGGTTTTGACACCGACATCCACCCTCGTGGCCAGGTGGCAGGTCCCCCCGCGGTGTTTTCAGTACCAGAAATCCTCAAATATTCCTGAAAAAATCATATTAAATTGGCATGGCATTTGGAGGAATTTTATTTTCAGGGTATTTTTATATTGCATAGATAAATCAAGAAACAGACAGAAAAATACTATTTTTACTTTATTTCAACTAAATAACAGAAAGTATACAGAGGGTACAGAAGTTCGTGTTTCTAGTTTCATCCATCTCATGCTCATCAAAAGGACTCCACTAACAAGGTTGATCAAGTCTTGCTAACAAACTCATTCCGATTAACATGGAACCGGAGAAATTTCGAATAACACTATGTTACCTCAACGGGGATATGCACATCCCCAATAATAAGAATATCATATTTCTTCTTGACAGTAGGAAGAGGAAATTCAAAACCTCCAGATATAATCGATGGAATTTTTCCAATAGAGTTGATACTATGAACTTGAGGTTGTTTCCTCAGAAAGTGTATTGTATGCTCATTACCATTAACATGAAAAGTGACATTGCCTTTGTTGCAATCAATAACATCCCCTGCAGTATTAAGAAAAGGTCTTCCAAGAATAATAGACATACTATCGTCCTCGAAAATATCAAGAATAACAAAGTCCGTTAAAATAGTAACGTTTGCAACCACAACAGGCACATCCTCACAAATACCGACAGGTATAGCAGTTGATTTTATCAGCCATTTGCAAAGATATTTCAGTAGGTGTCAACTTATTCAAGTCAAGTATATGATATAAAGAAAGAGGCATAACACTAACACCGGCTCCAAGATCACATAAAGCAGTTTTAACATAGTTTCTCTTAATAGAGCATGGTATAGTAGGTACTCCTGGATCTCCAAGTTTCTTTGGTATTCCACCCTTAAAAGTGTAATTAGCAAGCATGGTGGAAATTTCAGCTTCCGGTATCTTTATTTTATTAGTAACAATATCTTTCATATATTTAGCATAAGGATTCATTTTGAGCATATCAGTTAATCGCTGCACAAAAAGATAGGTCTAATCATTTCAGCAAAGTGCTCGAAATCCTCATCATCCTTTTTCTTGGATGGTTTGGGAGGAAAAGGCATGGGTTTCTGAACCCATGGTTCTCTTTCTTTACCATGTTTCCTAGCAACAAAGTCTCTCTTATCATAACGTTGATTCTTTGATTGTGGGTTATCAAGATCAACAGCAGGTTCAACTTCTACATCATTATCATTACTAGGCTGAGCATCATCATGAACATCATCATTAACATTTTCACTAGTTTCATGTTCATTACCAGATTGTGTTTCAGCATCAGACATAGATATATCATTTGGATTATCAGGTGGTTTAGCAATAGTTCACTAGAAGTTTGCAAAGTCCTATCATTTTTCTTGTTCTTCCTTTTAGAAGAACTAGGTGCATCAATATTATTTCTCTGAGAATCTTGCTCAATTCTCTTAGGGTGGCCTTCAGGATACAAAGGTTCCTGAGTCATTCTACCAGTTCTAGTAGCCACTCTAACAGCATAATCATTTTTCTTACTATTCTTTTCATTGAGCAAATCATTTTGAGCCTTAAGTACTTGTTCTACTTGAGTGGTAACCATAGAGGCATGTTTGCTAACAAGTTTAAGTTCACCTCTAATATTAGCCATATAGTCACCCAAGTTTTTAATCATATAAGAATTTTGTTTTAATTGTCTACCAAAATAAGCATTGAAATCTTCTTGCTTAAACATAAAGCTATCAAACTCATCCGAGCATTGGCTAGCAATTTTAGCAAGAGGGATTTCAGCTCTATCATATCTATAAAGAGAATTTACCTTTACTACTTGTGTCGGTTATCAAGACCAGGAGATCCTTCAATAGGTAAAGGATTAAGATCATATGTTTCTTCGACAGGCGGTAAATTAACACCATGTATTTCCTCAATAGGAGGTAAATTCTTAACATCTTCAGCCTTAATACCTTTTTCTTTCATAGATTCCTTTGCCTCTTGCATAGCTTCGGGACTGAGTAATAGAACACGTCTCTTCTTCGGAGTTGGTTTAGGAATAGGCTCAGTAATTGGAGCAGGAGCTGGCTCAGGAGGTGTCCAATTATTTTCATTTGCCAACATATTATTCAATAGAATTTCAGCTTCATCCGGTGTTCTTTCCGTGAAAAGAGAACCAGCACAACTATCCAGGTAATCTCTGGAAGCATCGGTTAGTACATTATAAAAGATATCAAGTATTTCATTTTTCTTAAGAGGATGATCAGGCAAAGCATTAAGTAACTTGAGAAGCCTCCCCAAGCTTGTGGGAGACTCTCTTCTTCAATTTGCACAAAGTTGTATATTTCCTTTAAAGCAGCTTGTTTCTTATGAGCAGGGAAATATTTAGCAGAGAAGTAATAAATCATATCATGGGGACTACGCACACAACCAGGATCAAGAGAATTAAACCATATCTTAGCATCACCCTTTAATTTATTTTAAGGATATAGAAATAGCGAGATCTCTCATCATTAGTGAACAGGGTGGCTATATCATTTAATTTAGTAAGATGTGTCACAACAGTTTCAGATTCATAGCCATGAAAAGGAACAGATTCAACCAAAGTAATTATATCAGGATCAACAGAGAATTCATAATCCTTATCGGCAACACAAATAGGTGAAGTAGCAAAAGCAGGGTCAGGTTTCATTCTATCTCTAAGAGATTCTTTGTTCCATTTAATTAATAGCCTCTTGAGTTCATAACTATCTTTGCAAGCTAATATAGCGGCAGAAGATTCCATATCAAAAACATAACCCTCAGGAATAACAGGCCTATCTTCATCATCACTTTCATCATTATAATCAGTATCAATAATTTCTTTCTCTCTATCCCTAGCAATTTGCTCATCAAGAAATTCACTAAGGGGCACAGTAGTATCAAGCATAGAAGTAGTTTCATCATAAGTATCATGCATAGCAGAAGTGGCATCATCAGTAACATGCGACATATCAGAACGAATAGCAGAAGCAGGTTTAGGTGTCGCAAGCTTACTCATAACAGAAGGTGAATCAAGCGCAGAGCTAGATGCCAGTTCCTTACCTCCCCTCGTAGTTGAGGGATAAATTTTTGTTTTCTCATGTTTCAAGTTCTTCATAGTGTCCAGCAGATATAAATCCCAAGTGACTCAAAGAATAGAGCTATGCTCCCCGGCAACGGCGCCAGAAATTAGTCTTGATAACCCACAAGTGTAGGGGATCGCAACAGCTTTCGAGGGTAGAGTATACAACCCAAATTTGTTGATGCGACACAAGGGGAGCCAAAGAATATTCTCAAGTATTAGCAGGTGAGTTGTCAATTCAACCACACCTACATAACTTAATATCTGCAGCAAAGTGTTTAGTAGCAAAGTAATATGATAGTAGTGGTAACGGTAACAAAAGAGTAATGAAAGCAAAAGTAATATTTTTGGTGTTTTGTATTGATTGTAACAATAGCAACGGGAAAGTAAATAAGCGAGAACCAGTATATGGAAAACTCATAGGCATTGTATCGATGATGGATAATTATGCCGGATGTGGTTCATCATGTAACAGTCATAACATAGGGTGACATAGAACTAGCTCCAATTCATCAATGTAATGTAGGCATGTATTCCGAATATAGTCATACGTGCTTATGGAAAAGAACTTGCATGACATATTTTGTCCTACCCTCCCGTGGCAGCGGGATCCTATTGGAAACTAAGGGATATTAAGGCCTCCTTTTAATAGAGAACCGGAACAAAGCATTAGCACATAGTGAATACATGAACTCCTCAAACTATTGTCATCACCGGGAGTGGTCCCGATTATTGTCACTTCGGGGTTGCCGGATCATAACACATAGTAGGTGACTATCACTACAAAAAAATACACTTCCGTGATGATACGTGTTTGTCACAGTAGGTCGCTTTTTTGTCATGCACGTACATCCATGACAAATTTATGACAGAATCAAGATAGTCATACATGTGCTGTCGTAGAAGTGTTCCATGACATTACCAAAATTATCATCACGGAAGTGTCCACTTCCATGATGATAAATCGCGCGTCACAGAAGTGCTTTCGTCAAGGGTGACCGACACGTGGCATCCACCATAACGGAATGCCGTTAAGCTATCGACTCGGGTTTTGGATCCGATAACCCATTAACAACCCTGACCAATGGGGATTTTCCACGTGTAAAATCATCATTGGCTAGAGGACTCACGTGTCGGCTCATCGTCGGGACAGATGTCATCCACTCACTGGACAGAATGCGCCTATGATACGTCGACACGTGGCACGACCCAACAAGTTTAAATGGGCCGGCCCAACTAAAGGCCCACAAGTTTTTGCGGACCATAATGGGCCGGCCCAGCTAAAGGCCAACGAGATTTTGCGGACCATAATGGGCTGTTCCAGCTAAAGGCCCACAAGATTTCGCGGGCCATAATGGGCCGGCCCAGGTAAATGCGCACAAGATTTTCGTGTGCCATAATAGGCCGGCCCAGGTAAAGGCCCACAAAATTCTTGCGGATCATAATGGGTCCGCCCAGCTAAAGGCCCATGAGATTTCATCGACATTAATGGGCCGGCCCAGCTGTAGGCCCACAAGATTTTGAGGACCCTAGTAGGTCGGCCCGTTAACTGGCTGCCATGTTTTGGGCCAAATGCCGGCCCATATTTGATCCGGTCTATTAATGGCGTGCCACGCTCCAGGCCTAATAATGGCCCATATGAGATCCGGCCCGTTAAAAGCCTACCACGTTCTGGGCCAAATTACGGACCAGATCAGGTCCAGCCCTTTAAGAGGTTTTGGGCCTAATTATGGCCCATATCAGATTCGGCCCGTCAACTGGACACTATGCTTTTGGGCCCACTTGCTAAAGACCCACTTAGTAATTCGGCCTGATATTAGTTTTGGCCTGTTAAGGGCCTGTTTAACATTTCGGCCCTATATTAATTTCAGCCTATTAAAAGCCCGTCATATAGTTGGGCCTAACTACGGCCCGGTTTGCATCCGGCCTACTCGTAGCCGATATCTGATTGGGCCAGACAAGGACCGAGACAATTTTTCGGCCTGTTAAAAGCCCGTGATTTGATTCGCACAATCATGGGCCGGGGTTCATTTCGGGCTGCTTCCGGCCCGTGAGCTGATCGGCACGTTTCAGGCCCAACCTACATCGTGATTGCATGACAGCCTGAATATGTACCGTAATTTTACGGTTTGGCCGGTTTACTGCAAAGACAGGATATATATATACAGTAAAATAACTGCGGCATCGTGAATAAGAAAAAACCTATACTATACAATAAAGAAATTACGGCATATTACATCCACTGGGCATCAAAGTTCGCCACTACGATAATAAAGCACAAGCAGACAGCAGATTACATACACTGGGCATTAAAGATTGCCACCAGTGAAAATAAACACGCCGACAAAATAATATACAAAACTGACAGCACTTCAATAGAGTTCAAGAAAGGTTAGCCCTGCTGGGGAGCTGTAGCGCAAGCAGCTTAGCAAGATGATGAGACTGCGCTTGTTCAACACTTATATCTTCCTCACTCTGAAAGATAAACAAGCAGACAGATGACAGGTTTTGCACATAAAAGTATCATTGCTGACAATTCATCACATTTCTTACTGAAGAATAAAGTGACACAGTTTAAATTTGCATTAACACAATATGGTATTGTTCAGGTGAAGACATGGCAGGAAATGACATTGTGAAGGAGTTGGCAGCTTCACGACACCACTGGATTACAGATCAAGAACTCATAAGTATCAATGGTTAGTGTGCTGTCAATTTATAGCATTTCAGATTGGCAAATAAAGAGACGGTTTAAATAATAGTAGAATGATATGACATTGTTCATAGTTAAGACATTGCAGAATATGACATTGTGCTGTAGTGGGTAGATTCACCACGCCACTGGATTATGGATGAAGAACAGAAGCATACATGCAGTGCAAAAAAAATCACTTGCTCTGTATAGTTTAATTTACATGATATGAAGAAGGAAGTTGGTTGTACAACTGAAAACTTAAATTGAGAAAGGACAAACTTTTGTTTATGAACTACATAATAAACTTTAAACAAGAAATTTGACGCAAACACCAAAAATAAACAGTTGTTGAAGTCATGCCTAACCAAATATATACAACAAAGTTTGAAGGCTTGAGATGGACAAACTTACATTATTGGTGAAGACAGGCTCTATAAAGGCCTTGTCCATGCTGATGGTGGGGGGCAATTCAAGAAGTTTACCACATAATCTTCTTTAAAAGCATTCCCTTTATTCTACATTTTGTTAAGAGTAAATATAGATGTGATAATATACGAAAAAATGGAGAATATTTAAGATAATATGAAGAGTGATGCTACATAACCAAGTAGCTATAAATGTAAGTGAAGCGATACAGGCAAAAGGTACAGCCAAGAGCAATGCACAGCTAAACTTCTTCAGTACCAACCTTATGGTAAGAGTAAATATAGATCTGATGTGTAGAAAATGGAGGGCAAAGGAAAATAAGCTGCAGAGTGATGGTACATGAACAACTACCTGTCATTATAAGTACACTGATAAAGGACAGCATGTACTTACAAGAACAATGCGGAGCTAAAAAAACATTGGCATTGGATATATTCTACACTAATGTAACCATTCATACAGATCAGATAATTTGGAGCGAACAATTGATAAGGAAGCTATCATGCATACTACTGTCACATAATGAACCAGGTATGTATGCAAGTACAGTTATACATGACAACAGGTACTAACAAGAGCAAAGCAGCGGGCAGCATATTTACGATATCCTGTCGTTCTTGTCAAACTGGAATTCTTCTTCGAGCAGATTTCCTGCAAAAAAGATCCATAAGGCACATGCAGAAAAGTAGAAGTTAAAATTGTCATGTGATTTCATAGACAGTACCTCATCCTGGGAACGAGACTAGTGCATAAAAAGGTTTTTCCATTCAATGTCTTCTAAATTTAGCACAGGAGACTTCACCGGAAATTCGTTTATAGACTTGCCATCAAAGTTTAATTTCCTTAGGTAACAACGATACTGCTGCAATGCTTCCTTGAAAAGCACAAGCAAGCTTTGCTCATCATGACTATCCAGATTGACGCTCGCCTAGTTACAACAATGTAATGTAGATCATTCATGTGTTCAATCAGCAGAAAACAGGAAAATAATAACCATGAATAATAGCACTTACACGTAAGTTGGACAGGAAGATGTGAAAATGGTGTTTGTCTTCACAATAATCTTCCCATGATGGGAATATATGCATGTAGTCCCTAACAACATTGAAAGAATTGTCTTTTAAACTGGGAATAAATGGAATGGGGTTCCAATCTGCAGGAATTGGCCGTCTCTGCAGTTGGGATAGGTCTTCGGCCAGTGGACTTGCTGTACTTTTTGCTGGAGTGGGATTTTTCTATGGTACAGCTAGTGCTATGGTGTAACACCCCAAAAATTTAAACATGATTTGTTTATTAAAATTTTGTCAAGATATTAAATCTTTCATTTCCTGGATTTTCTTTGATTTCAGAACCACTCCTTTCTTGGATATTATGGAGTTTTTAACCGAAGTGAAAACTTTCCAAATATGTTATTGGACTTGTATACCCTCTCAAGAAACATTTCTTTTATCAGTGGAATTATTTATACAATTACTTTCCCCTGAGTTTTATTTCTTTAAAAATGATTTTTTTCATAAGTTTCAGAGCTCTATTTGCACTACAACCCTTTCAGAAAATTCTTTATAATTCTCACCAAAATTTGGGGATGTCATGTGATGTTCCCACATCACTTTTATGCAAAAATATCTTTTAATCAATGAAGATTTTTAGCTCTACCCCAAGATTTCAAAACTGGTCCAGTTTGTAATTTTGCACTACAACCTATTTAAATATTTCTTTAAAGTTTCCACCAAAATTATGGGATGTTAGTAGTAGTATATAATTCAACTTTATGCAAAAACCCATTGATGTTCTTTGAGAAATTTGAGCAAATCATCCTCTTTTGCTCTCTGGCACAGTTGGGTGTTTTCTACTGCAACCCTAATTATTTTTGCTCTAGTGACCATGAGCTTTTTCCTGCTTGTGGTACACCCTACCAAACCCATAAGTCCAGGAGATTGGGTCCATTGGGATATTTTTAGTCCATGCAATTATGCCCTTTAATTTCTGTCCAGAATTGGTTTTCTCAAAAGCTTGCACTAACAAGTTTCTGTTTTTGCCAAACTAACCTTGCCAACCCCTTCATCATCTAAAGAGACCAGGATCTGGAGATTTTGGCCACCCCAAGAGTTGCCTAGATGCCCTTGGCATTCTGTCAAGCACCTTATGTGCATAGCCAGATTGGACATGATTTTTAGTTTGCATTGTGAACCTGGTCCTCTGACCCAACAATCTTGTCCACTAAGCTCCTAGCTACTTCTAACCTAGATCTGCTAATTCCCAGCCTCACCCAAGCTCTCTAACACACGCTGGCATTTCGTCAAACACCTAGCTTGCGTGCATTGGGCGCACCCAGAGCGCACGTTTTCCACGCGCGCGCACCGAGCCGCCGCGTCTCGCTGCCGCCCTCCCCGCGCCCATGCTGACCTTTGGCCACTCACCGCCAACACGCCCGGCCCCTCCCGCGTCGCAGAGCCGCCCTGGCCGCCTCTAGAGCCCCACAGCGCTGCCGCCAGGTCGGCCATGGCAGCTAGCGGCCGGCCACAGCAGGCTCCTGCCATGGATGGCGCCGCCTGAGCCACTCTCGCTCGTCTGCTAGCCTGTGCCGCCATCCCCAGCCTCGACACGTCACACTGCAAGCTACAGCGAGGCGGTTCGCCGATCTTATCTCCGGCCGCCGCGGAACCGACCTAGTCACGCTATAAATGGAGACCCCCGAGCCCATCCAGACACTCAGGCAACCTCGTACCATCCCCCTAGTGCCCCCACAGCCAACAATCGACGGAGGAAGGCTGTCTTCCTCGTCTCCGGCCAGTTCGGCCGCCGCCACGCTCTGGCTCCGTTCATCGCGAGCAGGCCCTCTCCCGTCCATCCAACGCCACCACCCGACCCCCTTGATCGTGCGGAGCCACCCAAACCCTCAGCCTCGACCGGGAGCCACCGTAGCCCAAACCCCCAATTACACCCGAAGCCACCTCCGCCACAGAGCTCGCCGCCGGCGACTCCCTTCGTCCCTGCCAGCCTGTCGGCCACCGAGAGGATCGTCCTGGACTGGCGGATCCATCCCCGCCCTCGGAACCCCGCGGGGAGCCGCCGTTCGTCGACAGCGATCGCCGGAGACCTGCCTCGGCTCGGCCAGAGGAGAAAGAAGAACGCGGGCGACTGGTCAAACCTGACCAGTGGGCCCAAGGGACCCACCGTCAGTGACCCCGAGCCGGCCCGCGCTGGTTTAAGTGGAGACGTAAAACCCAGAGTACGCCTTCTCTGCCCGAAAAACGTATTCTCATTCGAACCGTTTTCTTTTTCTGTGTTTATTAAAAACAGATTTTTTTTACCAAACTTTGACTGGCTATAACTTTTTAAATATAAGTCCAATTGATTTGATTCTTTTTCTGTTGTTTCTCAAATTTTGTCTAGTTTATTTTCATATTTATTTGAAAAAAATTCGAACAACATTTTTTGTACTGTTTTGAAACTATGTGTTAATTTGAATTTTTCTTAAAATAGGATTGTGGAAAGAGAAGAAAACTTTCAAATGTTTTGGAATGCACCCTGCCTCTCCACAACTTGATGGCAAGCATTCTGAACCCTGGCATAATATTGTTGTGGGTTGTTTGATACGGTTACAACACCATCTTGACACGAAGTATTCGTTATTTTATGTGACGATATGATCATACTAATGAGTGCGCACATGAAGATTTCTTGCGGTTAAAATTTGATATGCTTGTGATAGTAATCACCCTCGTATGCCTTTCATGCCCACTGGAAGGATCCCAGGAAAGCCTCTGTCTTGGGTAGACTCGAGCTTGTCCCTAGTTCTTCGTCGAGACGGGTGTGTCCGGTAAGGCATGGTGAGGTATGATGAGTGGTGGTTCTATTTGATTGGTGTGAGATATATTTCTTATGCTTATCATGCAGGAAATGCTTTAACCTCCTGAGTCGACCATAGATCGAGTCTTGTTCCAGTAACCCCCATATTTGTCTCGTACTACCACTTGTCCCTGCCATAGGCAGGGTACGGTTCAGTCAGTTGTCAACCCCTTCCTACCACACACCGTACAGAGAGGCCATGGTGGAAGATACCGGTTGCATCCGGTAGGCATGCCACCTGGTCCGGGGGCATGGGTGTTTTCAGTTGGAGCCGAAGGGGGTAGCTCCCCTAGTTTGCGTGCATTATAAATTTTGCGATCCCATGCTATTCGAGGTTGTAGCCTCCCCACTTAGAGTCTTGCTTAACGGGTGTCGTGGGTGATTCCAGGCACCGGTAAGCTTGGCTGGTGTGTGCAGTCAGGTGTGTTTCCAATTAAAAGACCGTAGACGGAATTAGTCCCAATGGACTAAAGGAATCCGTTACTCGTGGGTAAAGAGTACACACTCTGCAGAGATTATATCTATTCGAATAGCCGTGTCCATGGTTAAGGACTACAGTCTGGGATGGGTCAATTGTCGGTTTTAGTGTCGGTCTTCGGAGGAAAGATGGCTAAACCAAAACATGGATCATGACATGTGACTCATGATGATTATGATTACTATTATTATGGACTAACCATTTACATTATTTGAATTATTGAGTATCCCTGGGATGGTTCTACCTCCTGGATATTCACTGTGATTACTCTCATATAAGCCCTATATGTGGTGTCGCGGAGACGCCCGACTGTGGCATGCTTGTTAGTCATTTAATTAATAAGCCCTTTATGTGGTGTCGCTGAGATGCCCGACTGTGGCATGCTTATTATTTAATTACTCTATAAGCCCTTCATGTGGTGTCGCGGAGACACCCGACTGTGGCATGCTTGTTATTCATTTACTTAATAAGCCCTTTATGTGGTGTCGCTGAGACGCCCGACTATGGCATGCTTGTTATTTAATTACTCTATAAGCCCTTTATGTGGTGTCGCACAGACGCCCGACTGTGGCATGTTTGCTTCTTATTTCCTTTATAAGCCCTTTATGAGACGTCGCTCAAACGCCCGACTGAGGCATGCTTTATATTATTATCCTTTCGAGGTGTCGCTTCGGACACCCGATCGGTGCATTCTACTTCTACTCCCTTATTACATATTCATGTTGTATAATGAATAGCCCGCTTGCATGCATCATGGACGTTTATTTTGTGATTGACGTATGATCATAGAATAATTCAGGGCATGATTATCAATTGTTATATTATACATGTGTTCATAATGTTTGCAAGTACATTCAAAGTACTCACTGGCTTGTCCTTGGCTATTGTCTTGGCCAGATTTCTTGCGTGGAGAGGAGCGTTGCGATGACAGCCCCGGAACCTACGCAATGGTGATAGCAGCCTCGCGAAGATAGGATTTATCCAGGTCAGCTGTTCCTGTGGGAAATGGAGTCCCATAGACGCTGATGATCCGCAAACCGCTTCCGCCATCAACCACTAGAAACCATTTGTTGTACTCATAGGCCAGAATGGTCTTGTACTACATATCTTGTATTTTGCTCGGAGTTTCTGTATCAGGTTGGTGCCTCATCAGCTAACAGTAATCTTGGGGCTGGTGAGCACAAGGGCTATTTTTGGAAAATTAATATCCCGAAAATCCGGTCCCGACAACCTTGGTATCAGAGCCAGGTTGACCATTGGCTAATCCTGTCTTAGCCAGGTCGAAAAACCTAGGTTAACAAAACCCACCAGAACTTAACCCAACCCCGGCCAAGCTTCTCATGTAAGATAGCCCCACAGTGACCCGACACCTTTTGGCAGTCGGTGCCCAACCTATCAGCCTAGCCTGTCGATCACGCGCCAATGACCAACGCCTAAAGTGTCTCATTCGCAAGCATGCAAAGGAAGACTCTGTCCCCTTTTTCTATAAAAAGGGCATGCTAGCCTCAACCAGCATAGCATAGCCTCTACCCCAAACCGAGCTAGAATGCCAGGACCCATTGTTCACAATGAGACCACAGCAACCAACCTTGGAAGTTTTGTGACCATGCTAGCAAACCTCACCCGCCATGCCTTTGCATTAGAAGAGCCCCCAGAATATGTTGTGTACCAAGGGCCCATGAGCGGTGAGAGCCATCAATTCTGGGCCACTGTGCACGTCTATGGTAGGGGTCTATCGCCAGAACGCCCCTACAGGTTCACCAAAAGGACAACTTCCTTTGAGCCACAAGCCATCCAATTAGCTGCTCGAGAGGCTATAGTTCAACTCCGGCACTTGTCGCCTAGAGTTAACTGTCGCTCGTTCTACTACTACCCCAGCCGAGACGGGTATGGTAGGCCACCCCAAGTTGCCAACGGAGATCACGAGACGGATCCTGCATTATTGCATCTGGTGTGCTATGTAAGTGCACTAGAGGAACTGTTCGATCAAATCACCCTTGATCTGATCGCATCTCGTGGGGAACTGGTTCGCCGAGCCCTGGCAAGAAGAGAAGATGAACCTGATGCCGACAACCCAGTCGTGCTGTTCGGACAACCGATCGAGTCCTTGAGGTCTGCCCCAGCCATCGACCAAAATGCGTTGATGTCCCCAGAAGTACTTCGTCGCCTTTTGGGAACACGCTCCAATTGGATTGTGGCCAACAATCCCTGCTGAGGGAGTCCTGGATTAGGGGGTGTCCGGATGGCCGGACTATACCTTCAGCCGGACTCCTGGACTATGAAGATACAAGATTGAAGACTTCGTCCCGTGTCCGGAAGGGACTTTCCTTAGCGTGGAAGGCAAGCTTGGCGATACGGATATGTAGATCTCCTACCATTGTAACCGACTTTGTGTAACCCTAACCCTCTCCGGTGTCTATATAAACCGGAGGGTTTTAGTCCGTAGGACGACATACACAACAACAATCATACCATAGGCTAGCTTCTAGGGTTTAGCCTCTCTGATCTTGTGGTAGATCTACTCTTGTACTACCCATATCATCAATATTAATCAAGCAGGACGTAGGGTTTTACCTCCATCGAGAGGGCCCGAACCTGGGTAAAACTTCGTGTCCCTTGCCTCCTGTTACCATCTGGCCTAGACGCACAGTTCGGGACCCCCTACCCGAGATCCGCTAGTTTTGACACCGACACCCGCAATGGTCATCATCGCTACCCCGACCCTGCAGTTCCTCAACCCCCTCCAGCTAACCCCGATGGTGAAACCCGTGGAGAAGCCTCGACGTCCACAAGGCATGCCCACTTAGATATAAACGAGGTAGACTAAGTCGCTCAAGTAGTACCGAGTCTTAGTATGCCCACGCTCTGTAATGGTGTGATCTTGTATCGCCATAATTAAATGTTGTTTGCTTGTGCGCCCCTATATTAAATAGTAGCCATGCAAAAGTATGTTTGTATGCAGTTACATTTTTAATTCCGGGCGTAGCTACCAAAAACCAACCCCGACGACACCCAGAGTAACACGTCACTTTTGTGAGATATGTGTATCTGTGGCTTTGACCCCGACCCCATAGAGCAGAACCGACAGACTAGTCACCCCTCACTGTGATAGATAACCCAGCCCAGTTGCTATATAAGAGACCACCTCGTGACCTTGCCAAGTACCCCTCACCTTGTGCACAACTCTCACAGCCATTTCCTTGCCATGCCAAGCCCTAGTATTTATCTGAGGACTCCAGGTGCCACCCCCGGTAGTTTTATTAAAATATTGTGGGACTTTACCTGCAGTACCATGAGTGCTACCCATCCACCCCAGTACGAGTTGCTCAAATCGAGGATCACACCTTCCACCTCAAAGTATTGGGCAGTAGTGCACATCCCTCCCGCAAACCCAAACCAAGACCCAACGGAAGTCTCCTTCATGGGGAAATCTATGCCGACTCCGCATATGGCCATAGAAGCTGCTGTGTACGACGCGCTTGCTCGCCTTCGATTCGCGGTGCCTTATGCCAGTGAACGAGGGTATTATTACTTCCCAAGTCGTGCAGCACCCGGAGAAGTAACATCCTTTCCCGGTGGACGAATTGAGAGAGACCCAGTACTGGCCAACCTTGCCCAGTATGTCATCGCTCAAGAGTGTCTGACCCAGTGAGTAATGGGTTATCTCCAGAGCCTTGCCGAGTTAAATCCTCAGATCGCCATTGGCAGACCACTGAGGCTCGACCAGGAGAGACGCATACATCGACTAGTCAATCCGCTTCCCCCGATAGAAGAAGAGTGTGCCCCAGTACCAGAGATGTTTTCCTGGGACCCCGTCCATTTAATGTTTTCATTGTAGACTTCACTGCTGTGTGTATTATTCCAGCATTTATTTATGTGTTGTAACTTATGCATGGTATCTTGAGTTTGTGCGACAAATCAATTATTTGGTTTCAATTAATGTGAGTAGTTTTTACTGCTATTAATTTTGATTTAACTAATTTCACTCGCGATAAATTCCGAAGTGAGATTTCTTTTCCCTGAGTTGCTGCAGCGTATATCTCCTCACGACATAGATTTTTATTCACGCAGCACCACGGCAGCAGACTCACAACCACAACCACTCGAACACATGCACTAATTGCAAAACCATGTACCCATGTTGCATCTAACTGATCACCTCCCTAACACACCACAGTCTCTGAAGGAAAGATTTGTGGGTTATTAATCGGGTGCAAGTTGCCTGCAGCACACCGACAGCAGTTAGCACCCAACAACAGCACCTAATCCTCATCATCGCCGCCGCCACAGAGAGCTAACACTCGAGCAGCAGCATCACGACGATCGTCGAGGATCATCGTGCACAAGAGCACGGAGAGCCCTAGCAATGTCGCCAACCCTCCGCACACCAGGATCATGTACAGTCCAGCATCGCCTCCGCCATTAGAGCCTCGTCTTGAGCTCCTGCAAACAGAAATGAAGAAGAAGGAAGGAGAAGGGGAAGCGAGGCCAGGTGTGAGGAAGAAGAAAGGAGCACCTCGGTCATTTTATAGCTCGAGATCGGTGTACGGTGGGCGAAGTCCACCAGCGCCGCTCGTCGCTCGATCGCCGGTGTTCAGAGGCGATTCCGCGAGCAGTGCCGACAGCGCGCTGGCCCGCGAGGTGAGTGCACGCTGCGCCGGCAGCTAGCACGCCGCGCACTACCGCAGTACGGCCTAGATGCCCTACACGCTAGACGTCGCCGGTGGAGAAAGCGCGGGAAAGCGCGTGAGAGAGAGGAAGAAGAGGAAGCTAGAGGTAGAAGAGGAGACTGATAGTGGGCCCCGGGTCCACCTGTCAGCCAGAGGGAGCACTATGCTCTCGGGTACGACCAGCATATTTTAGAAATTTAGAATTTATTCTAAATTTACTGTATCCAACATAGAAATCTCTCATTCTCCCCAACCATGGATTTTTCCACGCAACGCCAGTGTTCCACACTGTAGTTTTACACCACTTATTGCCCTCTCACTGTAACCGCCTTTTTATTGCATGAGTAGGATGGTTATTTTTGTGTTTTTACTTTAGTAGGAGTAATTCTTTTAAAGCAGCCTTTTGCAAATCTTGAGGACGAGATTTTTCTTAAGGGGGGTACTGTTGTAACACCCCAAAAATTTAAACATGATTTGTTTATTAAAATTTTGCCAAGAAATTAAATCTTTCATTTCCTGGATTTTCTTTGATTTCAGAACCACTCCTTTCGTGGATATTATGGAGTTTTTACCCCAAGTGAAAACTTTCCAAATATGTTATTGGACTTGTATACCCTCTCAAGAAATGTTTCTTTTATCAGTGGAATTATTTATACAATTACTTTCCCCTGAGTTTTATTTCTTTAAAAATGATTTTTCATAAGTTTCAGAGCTCTATTTGCACTACAACCCTTTCAGAAAATTCTTTATAATTCTCACCAAAATTTGGGGATGTCATGTGATGTTCCCACATCACTTTTATGCAAAAATATCTTTTAATCAGTGAAGATTTTTAGCTCTACCCCAAGTTTTCAAAACTGGTCCAGTTTGTAATTTTGCACTACAACCTATTTAAATATTTCTTTAAAGTTTCCACCAAAATTATGGGATGTTAGTAGTAGTATATAATTCAACTTTACGCAAAAATCCTAGTGACCATGAGCTTTTTCTTGCTTGTGGTATGATACGTCTCCAACGTATCTATAATTTTTGATTGCTCCATGCTACTTTATCTACTGTTTTGGACTATATTGGGCTTTATTTTCCACTTTTATATTATTTTTGGGACTAACCTATTAACCGGAGGCCCAGCACAGAATTGCTGTTTTTTTGCCTATTTCAGTATTTCGAGGAAACAGAATATCAAACGGAGTCCAAACGGAATGAAACCTTCGGGAATGTGATCTTCTCACCGAACATGATCCAGGAGACTTGGACCCTACTCCAAGAAGTTTCCGGGGAGGTCACGAGGGTGGAGGGCGCCCCCCCCTGGGCGCGCCCCCCTGCCTCGTGGGCCCCTCAGAGCTCCACTGATGTGCTCCTTCCACCCATATATACCTACGTAACCTAAAACTTCCAGAACAGAAGATAGATTGGGAGTTCCGCCGCCGCAAGCCTCCAGAACCACGAAAAACCAATCGGGACCCCTTTCCGGTACCCTGCCGGAGGGGGGATCCATCTATTGTATTGGGTGTGTTGGGGACACAAGAGACTTTTTGTTATTTGGTTGCAGGGTTGTTTGAGAGAGACCATCTTCCTCCTACACCTCTCGCGGATTGATAAACCTTAGGTCATCCACTTGAGGGAAATTTGCTACTGTCCTACAAACCTGTGCACTTGTAGGCCCAACAACGTCTACAAGAAGAAGGTTGTGTAGTAGACATCAAGCTCTTTTCTGGCGCCGTTGCCGGGGAGGCTAGGTAAGCGGCACTCACACCCCATCAACTAAGCTCTTTTCTGGTGCCGTTGCCGGGGAGGCTAGGTAAGTGAAGGTATATCTTTAGATCTTGCAATCAAATCTTTTTGTTTCTTGTTTTAGCACTAGTCTAGTTTATAAAAGAAAACTACCAAAAAAATGGAATTGAGTTTGTCTCATACGCTTCACCTTTTTAATATCTTTCGTGAGTATGATGGAAAGGATAATTGTGCTCAAGTGCTAGAAGAAGAAATCTCTAAATTGTTTGGCACTAAATATGTGAATGATGAGCATGATTGCAATGTTGTTAGTATGAATTCCTTGAATATCCATGATGCTAATGATATGCAAAGCCACAAGCTTGGGGAAGCTATGTTTGATGAAGATGATATTTTTTGTCCCCCAAGCTTTGATGAGCAAATTTACTATGATGAAAGAATGCGTCCTATCTATGATGATTATTGTGATGACACGTATGCGATAAAGAATAATGATAACCATGAAAGTTGTCATCTTGATCTTAATTTTCAATCACATGATAGCTATTTTGTTGAGTTTTCTCCCACTATTATTCATGAGAAGAATTTTGCTTATGTGGGGAGTAGTAAATTTTCTATGCTTGTAGATCATGAAAAGAATGCTTTAGATGCTGGTTATATTGTTGAATTCATTCATGATGCTACTGAATATTATTATAATGGAGGAATATATTCTTGTAGGAATTGCAATAATATCAAGTGTCCTCTCTATGTGCTTAAAGTTTTGAAGTTATGCTTGTTTTACCCTCCTATGCTAGTTGATTATTGTTCCCACAAGTTGTTTTCTCACAAAATCCCTATGCATAGGAAGCATGTTAGACTTAAATGTGCTAGTCATATTCTTCATGATGCTCTTTTTATTTTTCAATTCTTATCCTTTTTGTGAGCCTCATTGAAATCATCATGCCTAGCTAGGGGCGTTAAACGATAGCGCTTGTTGGGAGGCAACCCAATTCTATTTTAGTTCCTTGCTTTCTGTTCCTGTTTAGTAATAAATAATTAATATAGCCTCTTTTTAGATGGTGTTTTATGCTTTTAATTAGTGTTTGTGCCAAGTAGAACCTTTGGGAAGACTTGGGGGAAGTCTTGTTGATCATGCTGTCAAAAATAGAAACTTTAGCGCTCACGAGAATTGCTGCCATTTTTTTGGAGAGTTCTATGTAGTTAATTATTTTTGCAGATGATTAATAGATGAATTCCTCAGGTCCAGAAATTTATTTGAGAATTTTATGAGTTCTAGAAGTATACGTTTGATCCAGATTACTACAGACTGTTCTGTTTTTGACAGATTCTGTTTTCGATGTGTTGTTTGCTTATTTTGATGAATCTATGGCTAGTAAAATAGTTTATAAACCATAGAGAAGTTGGAATACAGTTGGTTTAACACCAATATAAATAAATAATGAGTTCATTACAGTACCTTGAAGTGGTGATTTATTTTCTTATACTAACGGAGCTTACGTTTTCTGTTAAGTTTTGTGTTGTGAAGTTTTCAAGTTTTTGGTAAGGATTCGATGGACTATGGAATAAGGAGTGGCAAGAGCCTAAGCTTGGGGATGCCTGAGGCACCCCAAGGTAATATTCAAGGATAGCCAAGAGCCTAAGCTTGGGGATGCCCCGGAAGGCATCCCCTCTTTCGTCTTCGTTCATCGGTAACTTTACTTGGAGCTATATTTTTATTCACCACATGATATGTGTTTTGCTTGGAGCGTCTTGTATTATTTGTGTCTTTGCTTGTTAGTCTACCACAATAATCCTTGCTGTACACACCTTTTGAGAGAGCCATGTATGAATTGAAACTTGTTAGAATACTCTATGTGCTTCACTTATATCTTTTGAGCTTGATAGTTTACTCTATGTGCTTCACTTATATCTTTTTGAGCGTGATAATTTTTGCTCTAGTGCTTCACTTAGATCTTCTAGAGCACGGTGGTGGTTTGTTTTAAATAAACTTGATCTCTCATGCTTCACTTAGATTATTTTGAGAGTCGTTAATAGCATGGTAATTTGCTTATTGTTAATATACTTGGTATTCAAGATATGTGAAACTTTCTTTTTAGTGGGTTGAATACTAAGATAAGTTTGATGCTTGATAATTGTTTTGAGATATGGAGGTGATAATATCATAGTCGTGCTAGTTGAGTAGTTGTGAATTTGAGAAATACTTGTGTTGAAGTTAGCAAGTCCTGTAGCATGCACGTATGGTTAAAGTTGTGTAACAAATTTGAAGCATGAAGTGTACCTGGCTTGTGCATCCTTATGAGTGGCGGTCGGGGACGAGCGATGGTCTTTTCCTACCAATCTATCCCCCTAGGAGCATGCGCGTAGTACTTGATTTTTGGTGACTTCTAACTTTTTGCAATAAGTATATGAGTTCTTTTGACTAATGTTGAGTCCATGGATTATACGCACTTTTACCTTTCCGCCATTTGCTAGCCTCTTTGGTACCGTGCATTGCCCTTTCTCACATTGAGAGTTGGTGCAAACTTCGCCGGTGCACCCAAACCCCGTGATATGATACGCTCTTTCACACATAAACCTCCCTATATCTTCCTCAAAACAACCACCATACCTACCTATCATGGCATTTCCATAGCCATTCCGAGATATATTGCCATGAAACTTCCATCATCATCATCATCATCATCATGACATGCTTTACTTTTGTCATATTGCCATTGCATGATCTTGTAGTTGACATCATATTTGTGGCAAAGCCACCATGCATTATTTTTCATACATGTCACTCTTGATTCATTGCACCATCCCGGTACACCGCCGGAGGCATTCATATAGAGTCATATCTTGTTCTAGTATCGAGTTGTAATCATTATGTTGTAATCAATAGAAGTGTGATGGTCATCATTATTAGAGCATTGCCCAATCAAAAAAAAGAAGAGAGAAAGGCCAAAAAGAAAGGAAAAAAAGAAAGGCCCAAAAAAGAGAAAATAAAAAGGGCAATGCTACTATCTCTTTTTTCCACACTTGTGCTTCAAAGTAGCACCTTGTTCTTCATGTAGTGAGTCTCATATATTGTGCTTCAAAGTAGCACCATGATTTCATATAGTGAGTCTCATAAGTTGTATTGTTCATACTAGTGGAAATTTTTCATTATAGAACTTGGCTTGTATATTCCAACGATGGGCTTCCTCAAAATGCCCTAGGTCTTCATGAGCAAGCAAGTTGGATGCACACCCACTAGTTTTCTTTTGTTGAGCATTCTTAGCTCTAGTGCATCCGTTGCATGGCAATCCCTACTCCTTGCATTAACATCAATTGATGGGCATCTCCACAGCTCATTGATTAGCCTCGTTGATGTGAGACTTTCTCTTTTTTTGTCTTCTCCACACAATCCCCATCATCATATTCTATACCACCCATAGTGCTATGTCCATGGCTCGCGCTCATGTATTGCGTGAAGGTTGAAAAAGTTTGAGATTATTTGAGTATGAAACAATTTCTTGGCTTGTCATCGGGGGTATAGAAGTTGGGAACATCTTTGTGTGACGAAAATGAAGCATAGCCAAACTATATGATTTTGTACGGATGAACTTCCTTTGGCCATGTTATTTTGAGATGACATAATTGTTTGATTAGTATGCTTGAAGTAATATCATTTTTATGTCAATATGAACTTTTGTCTTGAACCTTTCGGATCTGAATATTCATACCATGATTAAGAAGATTTACATTCAAATTATGCCAAAGTATCACTCCGCATCAAAAATTCTCTTTTTATCATTTACCTACTCGAGGACGAGCAGGAATTAAGCTTGGGGATGCCTGATACGTCTCCAACGTATCTATAATTTTTGATTGCTCCATGCTACTTTATCTACTGTTTTGGACTATATTGGGCTTTATTTTCCACTTTTATATTATTTTTGGGACTAACCTATTAACCGGAGGCCCAGCCCAGAATTGCTGTTTTTTGCCTATTTCAGTATTTCGAGGAAACAGAATATCAAACGGAGTCCAAACGGAATGAAACCTTCGGGAACGTGATCTTCTCACCGAACGTGATCCAGGAGACTTGGACCCTACTCCAAGAAGTTTCCGGTGAGGTCACGAGGGTGGAGGGCGCCCCCCCCCCCCTGGGCGCGCCCCCCTGCCTCGTGGGCCCCTCGGAGCTCCACCGACGTGCTCCTTCCACCCATATATACCTACGTAACCTAAAACTTCCAGAACAGAAGATAGATCGGGAGTTCTGCCGCCGCAAGCCTCCAGAACCACGAAAAACCAATCGGGACCCCTTTCCGGTACCCTGCCGGAGGGGGGATCCATCTCCGGTGGTCATCTTCATCATCCCGGCGCTATCCATGACGAGGACGGAGTAGTTCTCCCTCGGGGCTAAGGGTATGTACCAGTAGCTATGTGTTTGATCTCTCTCTCTCGTGTTCTCTCTCGTGTTCCATCTATGGCACGATCTTGATGTATCCCGAGCTTTGCTATTGTAGTTGGATCTTATGTTTCTTCTCCCCCTCTACTCTCTTGTGATGAATTGAGTTTCCCCTTTGAAGTTATCTTATCGGATTGAGTCTTTTATGAACACTTGATGTATGTCTTGCCGTGCTTATCTGTGGTGACAATGGGATATCACGTGCCACTTGATGTATGTTTTGGTGACCAACTTGCGGGTTCCGCCCATGAACCTATGCATAGGGGTTGGCACATGTTCTTGATTCTCCGGTAGAAACTTTGGGGCACTATTTGAAGTACTTTTATGTTGGTTGGATAAATCTGAGATTGTGTGATGCATATCGTATAATCATGCCCACGGATACTTGAGGTGACAATGGAGTATCTAGGTGACATTAGGGTTTTGGTTGATTTGTATCTTAAGGTGTTATTCTAGTAAAAACTCCAGGGTTGTTTGTGACACTTATAGCAATAGCCCAACGGATTGATTTGAAAGAATAACTTTGAGGTGGTTTCGTACCCTACCATAATCTCTACGTTTGTTCTCCGATATTAGTGGCTTCGAAGTGACTCTTTGTTGCATGTTGAGGGCTCGTTATATGATCTATCTATGTTATTATTGTTGAGAGAACTTGCACTAGTGAAAGTATGAACCCTAGGCCTTGTTTCCTACCATTGCAATACCATTTACGCTCACTTTTACCACTTGTTACCTTACTGTTTTTATATTTTCAGTTTACAAAAACCTATATCTACCACCCATATTGCACTTGTATCACCATCTCTTCGCCGAACTAGTGCACCTATACAATTTGCCATTGTATTGGGTGTGTTGGGGACACAAGAGACTTTTTGTTATTTGGTTGCAGGGTTGTTTGAGAGAGACCATCTTCCTCCTACGCCTCTCGCGGATTGATAAACCTTAGGTCATCCACTTGAGGGAAATTTGGTACTGTCCTACAAACCTGTGCACTTGCAGGCCCAACAACGTCTACAAGAAGAAGGTTGTGTAGTAGACATCAAGCTCTTTTCTGGCACCGTTGCCGGGGAGGCTAGGTAAGCGGCACTCACACCCCGTCAACTAAGCTCTTTTCTGGCGCCGTTGCCGGGGAGGCTAGGTAAGTGAAGGTATATCTTTAGATCTTGCAATCGAATCTTTTTGTTTCTTGTTTTAGCACTAGTCTAGTTTATAAAAGAAAACTACCAAAAAATGGAATTGAGTTTGTCTCATACGCTTCACCTTTTTAATATCTTTCGTGAGTATGATGGAAAGGATAATTATGCTCAAGTGCTAGAAGAAGAAATCTCTAAATTGTTTGGCACTAAATATGTGAATGATGAGCATGATTGCAATGTTGTTAGTATGAATTCCTTGAATATCCATGATGCTAATGATATGCAAAGCCACAAGCTTGGGGAAACTATGTTTGATGAAGACGATATTTTTTGTCCCCCAAGCTTTGATGAGCAAATTTACTATGATGAAAGAATGCGTCCTATCTATGATGATTATTGTGATGACACGTATGCGATAAATAATAATGATAACCATGAAAGTTGTCATCTTGATCTTAATTTTCAATCACATGATAGCTATTTTGTTGAGTTTGCTCCCACTATTATTCATGAGAAGAATTTTGCTTATGTGGGGAGTAGTAAATTTTCTATGCTTGTAGATCATGAAAAGAATGCTTTAGATGCTGGTTATATTGTTGAATTCATTCATGATGCTACTGAATATTATTATAATGGAGGAATATATGCTTGTAGGAATTGCAATAATATCAAGTTTCCTCTCTATGTGCTTAAAGTTTTGAAGTTATGCTTGTTTTGCCCTCCTATGCTAGTTGATTATTGTTCCCACAAGTTGTTTTCTCACAAAATCCCTATGCATAGGAAGCATGTTAGACTTAAATGTGCTAGTCATATTCTTGATGATGCTCTTTTTATGTTTCAATTCTTATCCTTTTTGTGAGCCTCATTGAAATCATCATGCCTAGCTAGGGGCGTTAAACGATAGCGCTTGTTGGGAGGCAACCCAATTCTATTTTAGTTCCTTGCTTTCTGTTCCTGTTTAGTAATAAATAATTAATATAGCCTCTTTTTAGATGGAGTTTTATTCTTTTAATTAGTGTTTGTGCCAAGTAGAACCTTTGGGAAGACTTGGGGGAAGTCTTGTTGATCATGCTGTCAAAAACAGAAACTTTAGCGCTCACGAGAATTGCTGCCATTTTTTTTGAGAGTGCTATTTAGTTAATTATTTTTGCAGATGATTAATAGATGAATTCCTCAGGTCCAGAAATTTATTTGAGAATTTTATGAGTTCCAGAAGTATACGTTTGATCCAGATTACTACAGACTGTTCTGTTTTTGAAAGATTCTGTTTTCGATGTGTTGTTTGCTTATTTTGATGAATCTATGGCTAGTAAAATAGTTTATAAACCATAGATAAGTTGGAATACAGTTGGTTTAACACCAATATAAATAAAGAATGAGTTCAATATAGTACCTTGAAGTGGTGATTTATTTTCTTATACTAACGGAGCTTACGAGTTTTCTGTTACGTTTTGTGTTGTGAAGTTTTCAAGTTTTTGGTAAGGATTCGATGGACTATGGAATAAGGAGTGGCAAGAGCCTAATCTTGGGGATGCCTGAGGCACCCCAAGGTAATATTCAAGGATAGCCAAGAGCCTAAGCTTGGGGATGCCCCGGAAGGCATCCCCTCTTTCGTCTTCGTTCATCGGTAACTTTACTTGGAGCTATATTTTTATTCACCACATGATATGTGTTTTGCTTGGAGCGTCTTGTATTATTTGTGTCTTTGCTTGTTAGTCTACCACAATAATCCTTGCTGTACACACCTTTTGAGAGAGCCATGTATGAATTGAAACTTGTTAGAATACTCTATGTGCTTCACTTATATCTTTTGAGCTTGATAGTTTACTCTATGTGCTTCACTTATATCTTTTTGAGCGTGATAATTTTTGCTCTAGTGCTTCACTTAGATCTTCTAGAGCACGGTGGTGGTTTGTTTTAAATAAACTTGATCTCTCATGCTTCACTTAGATTATTTTGAGAGTCGTTAATAGCATGGTAATTTGCTTAATGTTAATATACTTGGTATTCAAGATATGTGAAACTTTCTTTTTAGTGGGTTGAATACTAAGATAAGTTTGATGCTCGATAATTGTTTTGAGGTATGAAGGTGATAATATCATAGTCGTGCTAGTTGAGTAGTTGTGAATTTGAGAAATACTTGTGTTGAAGTTAGCAAGTCCCGTAGCATGCATGTATGGTTAAAGTTGTGTAACAAATTTGAAGCATGAAGTGTACCTGGCTTGTGCATCCTTATGAGTGGCGGTCGGGGACGAGCGATGGTCTTTTCCTACCAATCTATCCCCCTAGGAGCATGCGCGTAGTACTTGATTTTTGATGACTTCTAAATTTTTGTAATAAGTATATGAGTTCTTTTGACTAATGTTGAGTCCATGGATTATACGCACTTTTACCTTTCCGCCATTTGCTAGCCTCTTTGGTACCGTGCATTGCCCTTTCTCACATTGAGAGTTGGTGCAAACTTCGCCGGTGCACCCAAACCCCGTGATATGATACGCTCTTTCACACATAAACCTCCCTATATCTTCCTCAAAACAACCACCATACCTACCTATCATGGCATTTCCATAGCCATTCCGAGATATATTGCCATGCAACTTCCATCATCATCATCATCATCATCATGACATGCTTTACTTTTGTCATATTGCCATTGCATGATCTTGTAGTTGACATCGTATTTGTGGCAAAGCCACCATGCATTATTTTTCATACATGTCACTCTTGATTCATTGCACCATCCCGGTACACCGCCGGAGGCATTCATATAGAGTCATATCTTGTTCTAGTATCGAATTGTAATCATTATGTTGTAATCAATAGAAGTGTGATGATCATCATTATTAGAGCATTGCCCAATCAAAAAAAAAGTAGAGAGAAAGGCCAAAAAGAAAGGAAAAAAAGAAAGGCCCAAAAAAGAGAAAATAAAAAGGGCAATGCTACTATCTCTTTTTTCCACACTTGTGCTTCAAAGTAGCACCTTGTTCTTCATGTAGTGAGTCTAATATATTGTGCTTCAAAGTAGCACCATGATTTCATATAGTGAGTCTCATAAGTTGTATTGTTCATACTAGTGGAAATTTTTCATTATAGAACTTGGCTTGTATATTCCAACGATGGGCTTCCTCAAAATGCCCTAGGTCTTCATGAGCAAGCAAGATGGATGCACACCCACTAGTTTTCTTTTGTTGAGCATTCTTAGCTCTAGTGCATCCGTTGCATGGCAATCCCTACTCCTTGCATTAACATCAATTGATGGGCATCTCCACAGCTCATTGATTAGCCTCGTTGATGTGAGACTTTCTCTTTTTTTGTCTTCTCCACACAATCCCCATCATCATATTCTATACCACCCATAGTGCTATGTCCATGGCTCGCGCTCATGTATTGCGTGAAGGTTGAAAAAGTTTGAGATTATTTGAGTATGAAACAATTGCTTGGCTTGTCATCGGGGGTATAGAAGTTGGGAACATCTTTGTGTGACGAAAATGAAGCATAGCCTAACTATATGATTTTGTACGGATGAACTTCCTTTGGCCATGTTATTTTGAGATGACATAATTGTTTGATTAGTATGCTTGAAGTATTATCATTTTTATGTCAATATGAACTTTTGTCTTGAACCTTTCGGATCTGAATATTCATACCATGATTAAGAAGATTTACATTCAAATTATGCCAAAGTATCACTCCGCATCAAAAATTCTCTTTTTATCATTTACCTACTCGAGGACGAGCAGGAATTAAGCTTGGGGATGCCTGATACGTCTCCAACGTATCTATAATTTTTGATTGCTCCATGCTACTTTATCTACTGTTTTGGACTATATTGGGCTTTATTTTCCACTTTTATATTATTTTTGGGACTAACCTATTAACCGGAGGCCCAGCCCAGAATTGCTGTTTTTTGCCTATTTCAGTATTTCGAGGAAACAGAATATCAAACGGAGTCCAAACGGAATGAAACCTTCGGGAACGTGATCTTCTCACCGAACGTGATCCAGGAGACTTGGACCCTACTCCAAGAAGTTTCCGGTGAGGTCACGAGGGTGGAGGCCCCCCCCCTGGGCGTGCCCCCTGCCTCGTGGGCCCCTCGGAGCTCCACTAATGTGCTCCTTCCACCCATATATACCTACGTAACCTAAAACTTCCAGAACAGAAGATAGATCGGGAGTTCCACCGCCGCAAGCCTCCAGAACCACAAAAAACCAATCGGGACCCCTTTCCGGTACCCTGCCGAAGGGGGGATCCATCTCCGGTGGTCATCTTCATCATCTCGGCACTATCCATGACGAGGACGGAGTAGTTCACCCTCGGGGCTGAGGGTATGTACCAGTAGCTATGTGTTTGATCTCTCTCTCTCGTGTTCTCTCTCGTGTTCCATCTATGGCACGATCTTGATGTATCCCGAGCTTTGCTATTGTAGTTGGATCTTATGTTTCTTCTCCCCCTCTACTCTCTTGTGATGAATTGAGTTTCCCCTTTGAAGTTATCTTATCGGATTGAGTCTTTTATGAACACTTGATGTATGTCTTGCCGTGCTTATCTGTGGTGACAATGGGATATCACGTGCCACTTGATGTATGTTTTGGTGACCAACTTGCAAGTTCCTCCCATGAACCTATGCATAGGGGTTGGCACATGTTCTTGATTCTCCGGTAGAAACTTTGGGGCACTATTTGAAGTACTTTTATGTTGGTTGGATAAATCTGAGATTGTGTGATGCATATCGTATAATCATGCCCACGGATACTTGAGGTGACAATGGAGTATCTAGGTGACATTAGGGTTTTGGTTGATTTGTATCTTAAGGTGTTATTCTAGTAAAAACTCTAGTGTTGTTTGTGACACTTATAGGAATAGCCCAACGGATTGATTTGAAACAATAACTTTGAGGTGGTTTCATACCCTACCATAATCTCTACGTTTGTTCTCCGCTATTAGTGGCTTCGGAGTGACTCTTTGTTGCATGTTGAGGGCTCATTATATGATCTATCTATGTTATTATTGTTAAGAGAACTTGCACTAGTGAAAGTATGAACCCTAGGCCTTGTTTCCTACCATTGCAATACCATTTACGCTCACTTTTACCACTTGTTACCTTACTGTTTTTATATTTTCAGTTTACAAAAACCTATATCTACCACCCATATTGCACTTGTATCACCATCTCTTCGCCGAACTAGTGCACCTATACAATTTGCCATTGTATTGGGTGTGTTGGGGACACAAGAGACTTTTTGTTATTTGGTTGCAGGGTTGTTTGAGAGAGACCATCTTCCTCCTACGCCTCTCGCGGATTGATAAACCTTAGGTCATCCACTTGAGGGAAATTTGCTACTGTCCTACAAACCTGTGCACTTGCAGGCCCAACAACGTCTACAAGAAGAAGGTTATGTAGTAGACATCATGGTACACCCTACCAAACCCTTAAGTCCAGGAGATTGGGTCCATTGGGATATTTTTAGTCCACGCAATTATGCCCTTTACTTTCTGTCCAGAATTGGTTTTCTCAAAAACTTGCACTAACAAGTTTCTGTTTTTGCCAAACTAACCTTACCAACCCCTTCATCATCTAAAGAGACTAGGATCTGGATATTTTGGCCACCCCAAGAGTTGCCTAGATGCCCTTGGCATTCTGTCAAGCACCTTGTGTGCATAGCCAGATTTGACATGATTTTTAGTTTGCATTGTGAACCTGATCCTCTGACCCAACAACCTTGTCCACTAAGCTCCTAGCTACTTCTAACCTAGATCTGCTAATTGCCAACCTCACCCAAGCTCTCTAACACACGCTGGCATCTCGTCAAACACCTAGCATGTGTGCACTGGGCGCGCCTAGAGCGCACGTTTTGCACGCGCGCGCACCGAGCCGCCGCGTCTCTCTGCCGCCCTCCCCGCGCCCGTGCTGACCCTTGGCCACTCACCGCCAACACGCCCGGCCCCTCCCGCGTCGCAAAGCTGCCCTGGCCGCCTCTGGAGCCCCACAGCGCCGCCGCCAGGTCGGCCATGGCAGCTAGCGGCCGGCCACAGCAAGCTCCTGCCATGGACGACGCCGCTCGAGCCACTCTCGCTTGCCAGCTCGCCCCTAGAGCAGTGCCCACTCGTCTGCTAGCCTGTGCAGCCATCCCCAGCCTCGACACGTCGCACTGCAAGCTACAGCGAGGCGGTTCGCCGATCTTATCTCCGGCCGCCGCGGAACTGACCTAGTCACGCTATAAATGGAGACCCCCGAGCCCATCTGGACACTCAGGCAACCTCGTACCATCCCCCTAGTGCCCCCACAGCCAGCAATCGATGGGGGAAGGCTGTCTTCCTCGTCTCCGGCTAGTTCGGCCGCCGCCACGCTCCGGCTCCGTTCGTCACGAGCAGGCCCTCTCCCGTCCATCCAACGCCACCACCCGACCCCCCCTTGATCGTGCGGAGCCACCCAAACCCTCAGCCTCGACCGGGAGCCACCGTAGCCCAAACCCCCAATTACACCCGAAGCCACCTCCGCCACAGAGCTCGCCGCCAGCGACTCCCTTCATCCCTGCCAGCCTGTCGACCACCGAAAGGACCGTCCCGGACTGGTGGATCCATCCCCGCCGTCAGAACCCCGTGGGGAGCCGCCGTTTGTCGACGGCGATCGCCGGAGCCCCGCCTCGGCTCGGCCAGAGGAGAAAGAAGAACGCGGGCGATTGGTCAAACCTGACCAGTGGGCCAAGGGACCCACTGTCAGTGACCCCGAGCTGGCCCGCGCTGGTTTAAGTGGAGACGTAAAACCCAGAGTACGCCTTCTCTGCCCGAAAAACGTATTCTCATTCGAACCGTTTTCTTTTTCTGTGTTTATTAAAAACAGATTTTTTACCAAACTTTGACTGGCTATAACTTTTTAAATATAAGTCCAATTGATTTGATTCTTTTTCTGTTGTTTCTCAAATTTTGTCTAGTTTATTTTCATATTTATTTGAAAAAAATTCGAACAACATTTTTTGTACTGTTTTGAAACTATGTGTTAATTTGAATTTTTCTTAAAATAGGATTGTGGAAAGAGAAGAAAACTTTCAAAAGTTTTGGAATGCACCCTGCCTCTCCACAACTTGATGGCAAGCATTCTGAACCCTGGCATAATATTGTTGTGGGTTGTTTGATACGGTTACAACACCATCTTGACACGAAGTATTCGTTATTTTATGTGACGATATGATCATACTCATGAGTGCGCACATGAAGATTTCTTGCGGTTAAAATTTGATATGCTTGTGATAGTAATCACCCTCGTATGCCTTTCATGCCCACCGGAAGGATCCCAGGAAAGCCTCTGTCTTGGGTAGACTCGAGCTTGTCCCTAGTTCTTCGTCGAGACGGGTGTGTCCGGTAAGGCATGGTGAGGTATGATGAGTGGTGGTTCTGTTTGATTGGTGTGAGATATATTTCTTATGCTTATCATGCAGGAAATGCTTTAACCTCCTGAGTCAACCATAGATCGAGTCTTGTTCCAGTAACCCCCATACTTGTCTCGTACTACCACTTGTCCCTGTGATAGGCAGGGTACGGTTCAGTCAGTTGTCAACCCCTTCCTAGCACACACACCGTACAGAGAGGCCATGGTGGAAGATACCGGTTGCATTCGGTAGGCACGCCACCTGGTCCGGGGGCATGGATGTTTTCGGTTGGAGCCGAAGGGGGTAGCTCCCCTCGTTTGCGCGCGTTATAAATTTTGTGATCCCATGATATTCAAGGTTGTAGCCTCCCCACTTCAGGCGGTTGGATGAAGATCCTACGTCTCCTAACCCTTCTTCTTCCTCGTCTCTGATTCTTCCCATACAGAACACCTCACGGGCCGCCGGCCGGACCACCGGCCCCCGCCGCCTGTGTTCCTCCGCCACCCCCACCCCCCACCCCCACCCCAACCCCCACCCGCATCGAGTTTTCTTCGTTCGGCGAGGCCCCACAACCACCCGAGCCCCTTCGATCGCACCGGCGAACTCCGGCGAGCTTTGAAAAATTGACTGACCCAATTTTGAAATTTAGTCTACTGTGATTTAACTAGTGTGGAATATAAAAGGGGAAAACCATAAGCATTGTGAGTATGGTGTTGAGCGTGCCATGGCGGATCTGAAGGTGCAAACCGGACAAAGGCAACTTCGCAACCAAGACAAGAAATCAGAGTAAAGCAGTGGCGATCTATTTTCTTGCTGCGATAAATAAGTTGAGCAGATACGAAAGAGTACCACCTCTGGTGCGGCGCCGTGTACGCATCTGCTGAGAATTTAACGGTGGTGCAGTAGCGATGGCTGTCGGCGGCATGGAAGCAGATCTAGGAGGGTAGACGGTGGCGGCGGGGCGCGATGGACGAGACGGTCGTAGGAGCGGCGCCGGCAAGGTGGACGACGGCGGGGATGAAGCGAGAGGACGGGATGCAAGGATCTCGGTCCGAAGCCGTGGACGAGAGAGGTCGATCTCTTGTAATGGACAGCGACGTCGGGGTATCAGCTCCGGCATGGTGGAGGAGGACGGCGGTGGATGGGGTGGCGGACGGCGGCAGACGGAGGAGGGTGGGGTGTAGAGGGTGTTTTCGCGCCCATGGAGTATGAATGGGGAAAAGGGAGGTAGAGAGGAAGGGGGGAACCATGTATTCAGGGCGCGCTTGTCTCAAATGCGAGGAAATTTACAAACTTATCCCCTGTTTCAAATTTCTACTACATCACAGCAACACTAGTCGGTTGGGGATAGGACTGTAATCTCGCATACACCGAATATTTGCCGACGAGAGATTGTTTTTGGCACCCACCATGTATGAATATGAATCGGGGAGGAGTCGATTTCGGCCGAGGACACACTGTGTTTTGGCACCCACCGTGTATGAATCCGGGTGAGAGGTGGTTACGTCACGTTTGGGTGAAATTACAAATCTACCCCTATCGAGACCTATAGAAATCCAGCATATAGGCTTTGCGTGGCAGGGATAGGCAGTAGTGATTTCCATCTCGCAGATTTTGGTTTCGGGTGGTTACTGCGACTTTCCCCGCTTCGTTCAAATTTTGCAGAGTGCACGTTTACCGTGCCAACTCAATTCGAATCCCGTTCGTATTCTATTTTTTTCGGGCGGGATCCATTTTCAATTGGAATTACATTCTATATACATCATTTTTTTAATATATACTTTCAAAAGCACAACACCATTTATACATAAATATGGTTTACAAATGGCATGATCTCAGATTCATAAGGTTGTATCCATCAATTTGGATTTTCAAATATTTGAAACCACTTTATGTTGAAATCCAATGAATGCATTCCTCGCTAACTGTCTCCAATTAATGTGTGTTTCATGCGGGTTTTTTTTACTTCTCAAACATGTATAATGTGTTTCACACATGCAACATATAGTGTAATCCCGTTTAGACATTAATTGCATATAAACCATGCATTGTTTGTAATTGAAGAATCTATGGATCACCAATATTGATAAACTATATAACATTACATGTGTGCCCAAATTCAAATCAATATGCATGTTTGATACACCAATTTGCCTTATGATATTATCGATGTTGTGATCTCCAGTTTAAATATTTGAATCCCCTTTAATCCAGATATTCGTCTCATATAGCTATCACTCATGCTTATATAGGACTATCTCTCTGGACCTATACGCGTTCATCGTCTCTCAGGTATCTCTCGTGCTACTTGTATGTCGACAATGATCTTTTATCTTCGTAACACACTGACGGTACTCTCTCCCTCGACCTTCATCACTCTATCTCTATCTAAGTATATCTCGCTCCCTGCTATGTGTCTCTAACTATGATTCTCCATGTGGAATCTCTTTCTCTCACACAAACACAAAACTTTGTCTCCCGGGGTCTCATTTCTCTCTACTATTCCCATGTGTGCCACTCGCACACCCCTCATACAGAGATGTCTTTCGCTCCTTAGATATGAGAACCTACGACTCTTCCTCTTCAATATCTCTTTATCACACACAAACACAAACTCTGTCTCCCAGGGTCTCATATTTCTCCATTGTTCTCTTGTATGTCGCTCACACACACCCTCTCTCCCTAGAGATATCTTGCGTTCCCTCGTATGTCTCTCTAGCTATCACTCTCGTTGTGAAATATCTTTTTCTCTCGCAGACACAAAACTCCGTCTCTCTGGATCTCATTTCTCTCTGATATCTATTTGTATGTGACTCACACGCACCCTCTATCTCTCTCACACCCACACACATAACCCAGCCTTCTGATCCACTCGACTCCTATCTCTAACGCACACTAGCTAGCATCTTTATCTTTCTATTTATTTGTTTCTCCATCAACCTTCTTTCTCGCCCTCACTCTTGATTCCTATCACGCACACTACATATGTTTCTCTCTACATGCAGTCAAGTGCCCTCTCACACACATATATAACTTCACCCTTTGAACCACCCGACGGTCATCTCCAACACCCAAACTAGCGGATGTCCCTCTAGCTAGCATCTCCATCTCTGTATCTATCTGTAGTTTCTCCGTCAACATTTCTTTCTCGCACGGAGTCTTGCTTCCTATCACCCACACTATATATGTCTCTCCATACATAGGCATTTATAGGTTGGTATCTTTTGCACAATCGTTGCGCCTCACTCCCTCTGCTCGCCATACATGCATGCTCCAGCCCATGCCACTATCTCTTAAAGACAAAAACACATGCTCAATTGTTGGGACTTCTTCCATGCATTCTCAGATGCATGCATATTGTCATACCGATACGTCTCTCCCATGTCGTTGATCTTATGACTTATGTCTTCTTTCTTTTATCTCAATCATGCGCACGCACACACACACATCCCACGTATACATGTATACCTCTCACACATGCACGTTCAAGGTCTCTATGTCTCCATACGTAGTTAATTACCCTCAATCCTAACGCCACATCAAATCGTTCTCCTCTTTTGTGCACATAACTTCCGCCTGGATGGGTAAAACACACACTCACACTTAACAATCTCCTTCTAGCTACCCCCCCCCCCACCTCTCACTCTTCCCCTATATCCCCGAAACCAATAAGACCATCCCTTATTTTAATTCTCGCCTACATGCACCATCGACATATAGTAGTCTTCCTCGGTGTCTCTCGAACAAACACGTTCTCTTGAAGTCGACTCCTCTCATGCATATAGGTCCTAATGCGTTTTTCGAGGCTAACTTTGACCAAACGTTAGAGAAATAATATATGACATGCAACTTACACAAAGCATACCTTCAATTTTGTATGTCAAAGGAGCTTCCAATAATATAATTTGCATAGTATACATCTCATGTGCTATTAATCTTGTCAATAGTCAAAGCCTGTCTTGAAAAACACATTAGGCCCTATATAGATGGAAGGAGGGAGTAGGTCCCATGCAAAAAATGAGAATAAAATTCAAACATCTGGGCATCGTGGCTCGGTCGATAACATTGAGAAACTTGGTTTTAAAATCATGAAACTTGGCATGGTGTCATGTCATGGTAGTACCATGTCGTAGTAAAAAAATTAGCCGAATAGGAACAAATTTTGGTATAAGCTTCTTGAAAATCGGAGGTTCTCTCAAGAAGGCTCGTGGTTCTCGGAGGGAACGTGTCACCTTTGTGTGCATAATTCAAATTTGAAATACAAGCACATGTTCCAGTGCACCAAAGTTGGTTGAAAAATCACATGTGTGTCCTCGGGTAAATTTCTAGGTTCCATGCAAGAAATGGGAATGAAATTCAAAATTCTGGGCGTCGTGGCTGTGTTGGAAACATTGAGAAACTTAGTTTTTTAATTCCTGTAAATCCAAAACACGCATGAAAATAATGAAACTTGGCTTGGTGCCATGAGATGGCACCAACATGCTGTGGTAAATTTGCAGTCCGATTTGCGAAGGCGCACACATTAACAATCAACAAAGTCATTTTGGAAGAAGTGTTGTCACGTTACAATCGGAAACACAAGTATTATTGAAACCGTGGGTGTTCTACTTACTAGTACCATTTACGTGCCACCACACGTCCCCTTTTTTATTAGCTAGGAGGCGACGTGCAGGGTAGCTATTTGAGTACGAGATGCGTGCGATCAGACCCTTGCGCGTGCTTATCGGGAGGAGAGCCCTTTGACCTCCATCTGTCGTCCACCTCTCTCCCAAGGTCTCCATTAATGGCACCTGAGCCTCTATTTAATGGCGTGGCTATGTCTCACTCGACTGAGATTTAAGAGAGAGAAAAGAAAATCTGAAAGCACAGATCTTGATGTAAGATCCGACGGACCTATATAGCATCTACTGCGACTTATAGCAAGACTGATGAATATATAAGGACGATTAAAAAATTGATCAAAGAAGGGCTTGCCCCTTCCGATTTTCATTACTGAAAACCACCACAATTCACAAGAAGTTCAGCACAACTCCAGCCAAACACGAAGGACTAAAAGCTACCAGATTGAAATCGCAACATCCCAAGAGGCCAACAAAGGCCAAACATCCACGCTAGAACCCAACATTTCACAACCGACGACACAATCCACATCCTAAACCAATTATTACATCAAAAGAAACCAGGAAACTAGTCTCCGCGGCGAGCGGCAATGAGCTCTTTCGTGTCCTCAAGACGCTGCTTGAGAACATCCACGGATTCCTCCACCAGCCTTTGGCGCTCGTTGTGGAGCATGTCATTCTCGTCCATAAGTTTCTTCAACAAGGCACTAGTCTCCTCCTGCAGGTCTGCACTTCGGACGATCTTCTCCCTCAGCAGGTCGCGCTCGGCCCGGAGCCTCTCATTGCCCTCCCTTAGTTGCCGGATGACGCCAGTAGCCTGTTCAAACGAAGCTATCATGCCGTCCTGTAACCTCGCCGAGTGGGAGATCTGATTCGTCTGGCTATGGACGATCGCATGCATGCGCCTCTAACAGTCGTCGCGTGCCCGCGAGAAATTTTCCCAGGTCGCCGCGGTGCGGCGGGATATCTCTACTGCATTCCTGGCGCGGTGGGACATCTCTGCTGCTTCCGCGGCGCGGCCGGACCAGTCTGCTGCATCGACGGCGCGGCGGGACCTCCGTGCTGCTTCAGCGGCACGGTGGGACCTCTGTGCTGCTACTTCCGTGCGGCGGGACATGTCGGCTGCTCTCGCAGCGAGGCGGGACATCTCTCGTGCTTCCGCTTCCATGCTCGCCTCTCCCTGGTGGCAATCTCTCGACCCAGAACTCACGCTGGCCATGGCAGACGCAAGGGAAGGATGCCGAATGACTTGTTTGTTTTTGTGGATGAGGAGTTGAGGAGGAATGTGCAGTCATCTTGGCATACTAGTATTTATTACCGAGTACTAATACGCTCCTAAGTGGGAAACCGTTTAGGTTGTGATCGGTGTGAACAGGTTTGCAATTCAATATAGCGTGGAGTAATTTGGAATGTGACGAGACGCAATCTCAAAATTTATTGACGGTTCTAGTTTCGAAGTGCGGCACCCGGATGGAGTACTTCTTTTTCTACTCCCTCCTTTCCGGTTTTATAGGGCTTATCTCAAAATTTTAGTTTTTCCATTTCATAAGGCTCAATTTGGTTGTCCCCAACACATGTTCAGATTCCAAGGTGCATTAAATCATTGCATGCACGTATTAAGAGAAATTTGACCAATGCATGTACTTTATGCATGCATGCATTGCAATTAATGCATTAAACCTATCTCTCGAGACTTCTCGCACGCACCATCGTGCCACCCACAAAAACTTGTACTCTGAGTTTAGTAGTATGTTATACAGGAAGAGAAGAGGTGCAAGCACGCACTCGTCCTCTCACACATGTTTCTATTTTTTCTCGAAAAGGAGGATGATGACCCCCGGCCTCTACATCTGGGAGTCACACACGCAAATTATTGAAATATATCGAGTGCAGTGCTTTGATCTGACATCAACGAGAAGTTTGATTATCCTCTCCCTCGCGGACTTAACTACACATGCCTTTGGCTGTATGATAGGTTGGCCACACACCTGTAGGGCCCACCTGTCATACACGCGAAGGCAGGAGCGTCCCTCCCTCGCCCATGAGCGTGGTGGCTGGCAAGACTAGGAGAAGCTTTCGCTACACTCTCTCCCTCCTGCACGCGGTGGACATGCAGTAGTTCAATCGGTGTCAGATGGCCAGAAGCGTACTGTAGTACTCCTCCAGTGCAGTAGTATTCCATCATTGTTCGACTTCCCGAATAGGCGAAGAGCCAAGCGCAGCCTGAACACTCGTGTGGCAGTTTCATGTGTATAGTAGTCTAGGATAGCGTGTACCGTGCCTGTAAGCTTAAAATCATTGGGGTCGGCTCCATGCTATGTGGCCGTCTCGAAGTTTTTAAAAAAAAAATTAAAATAGTCTTCTGGCCCTACCCGAAAACACTGCCGTGCGTACTGCCCGGGAAAAGCCCCGCCCTCAACTTTTAACTACGCGAAAACAGTTCGAGCTTGTTCGTTCTATATAAATACAGTGCTTACTGTATGTTTATTCACCCGTGGGGGTTGTTCAATGAATGGAGGGCGGGGAGCATAAGTGAACAATACTGTAGTACTACCAGTAGTAAGTAGGAGTCATACGGTAGTCACCTTAAATAGAGAGTTTCTTTTCTTTAATGCCACGTACACAAATTAAAACGCTTGTTGTGGAGAGAAAAAAGATAATCACTCCACTATATATGGACGCAGGGGCCTGAGCGCTTGCTTTACTAGGGTTGCTCTCTTCATTCTCTCATCCTCTCCAGATATAAACAAGACAGCGGTAGCGACATTTTCTCTCTGCTCACCGCTGGTCACAGATCCGGTCGGATCCCTTCGGCCAGTGTGTGTAGAGGACTAAAAGGTGCATCGTTCACGCGGTCATCGCCGCCGAGGGAGGAAACCCACAGCTGCCGGAGGGGCCCGATCCTCTGCCCGTGTCGTTCTCTCCGACACATGGCCAGCTCGGGAGGTCCTCTGACCCTTCTTCCTCCCTGCCGTATTGTCCGCAGATCCGACCTGCCGCCGCCGACATCCCGGCGACCCTCAAGTATAAGTTCTTCGAAAGCGGCCTTGCTCTACTGCCCCAGCTCCCCACGTCTCTGCATGTGCATCTTTTTCTACTCCCATCAGCTCTTCCAAAGCCACCTAAATTTTTAGTATTATTAGAGGTAAAGCTACTTCATGCATTCGAATCTAGGGCTTTGTTCAAACAACGAAGAAAGGGAGGAAAGTTGTAGCATGAATCTAGGACTTGATTCAAAGAGGAAATAATATGGTGAAAGTAGTAGAGACCGGATACCCAACCGGTCTTTTGGTTGAAAAGGGAAATAATGGGAAAACATAGTACAAACTGGATAAGGAACAGATCTATTATTGGTTGAAAAAAGGATAGAAAGTGGTGGCTGGTGGACAAGTCAACAGAGTATGTCTAGGATTAGATTTGCTACCATCACATAGTAGAAGGTCTCCTGGATTAGATTTGCTGCCCTCACATAGTAAAAGGTCTCAGGATTAGATTTGCTGCCCTCACATAGTAAAAGGTCTCCAGGATTAGATTTACTGCCCTCACATAGTACAATGGCACTCCTACTGTTTTCCCAGTATGATAAGTAAGTTCCTCCTTTACGCTGCTGAGTGTCCTGGTGTCCCCACGGTCCCATGCCCTTAAACCAACTCTTTAGCTGTTGTTGATTTACTGTGTCTGGTAAACAAGCAATGCCACCATTAAAGTAATCCCATATTTGAGGAATCTCATTGTTGATTGTAATGCTTCTTGTAACATGAAGCATCGCTGACGTTTTAAAATTTCTATTGTCCTTGCTTGATTGCCATGAACATAATTAAGATGCTTCTTTTCATTTTGTATATGTTTCGTATATTCTTATTGACCAGCAACTATTTACTTTCTATCTTTTTGTGCAGATAGGGATATCCATTTCACCTTATTGCTATTGTGACCTTTTGGTGAACTGCAGAAAACACTTTTTTGGAATGAGTGTCTTGTGCAGTTCAACTAAAATGTCACGTGGGCAACATCTCTCAATTTTGGTGGAACTGCACAAAATGGTGATTGGAGTTTCCAAAATCTCCGTCAAGTTCTGCTGGTAATCTCGTGCAACATTTTATTAGCCTTTGCAAGATGGAGCCGTCACTGTCACCACAATGGCACTTTATTTTAGTGGAACTGCACAAAAGGATAAGAAAATTATAGTTGCACCTTACATGAGCCGGACAGCCAACCTTAATGTTCCTCAATTCTAGTGCAACTACTAAAGAAGAACCTGCCAGCTCACAAGAGCAAGTACTTCTTGCTAGCTGAATGATGCAATCTTTGCTTCATTTCAGGTGAACTGCAGACAAAGGCGCATGAATTGAATCATGGAACTCCAGGCAGACCTCATCCAAGTAGAGCTGGAGGTTGAGTTCAAGGAGGCCGCTATTAAAGCGAAATCATGCTCTCCTGTCTCCTTGTTTGTGTTGTGCAAACATGTTGTGCAAACAAGAATACTCAACTACAGATGTTGTGACGGTCAAGAGCATTCGCCAAGTTCTTCGATTGTATGACATGGCTAGCCAAGATAGATTTAATCCCGATATTCACTTTATCAAAAGGCTCTAATGGGTTGGTTCTGAATCTTGCAAGCTGGGAATCAGTGAGATGTGTAGGCATCTTTGTTGTACTTATTATTTGGATCTTATTTGTTGGTTCTGAATCTTGCAAGCTGGGAATCAATGAGATGTGATTTGGATCTTATTTGTTGGTTCTGAATCTTGCAAGCTGGGAAACACGGCATGATGATGCAGAGGACAACAACCATAACAAACAGTTCAAACTCGATAGTATTATCTTTTGTGAAAGTGCGACAAATGTGATGATCGTGTGCATCCTGAGAATAATAATTCTAATTGTTGTGCATGTTGATCCTGTGGCACTGATAGAACGAGCGAATGCATTGCTTGTTTTAAGTACAAATTTCTATTAAAGCTAATTAAATTTAAGTAAAGTGACCGCTAACTCCTATTATTACAGTACCAATACAGACCCGCTCGTGAACCGACGTGTGGCCGAGGGTGCATCTTCTGCCGGGCATGCAGCGGATGAGGGAGGGGTAGTAACTGTTGTCGCCTGTACACACTCAGCTTACTGTTGAATCCAGTTCCCCAAGAGCTGAAAAACGAACTGCTGCCGCCGCCTACACACTCGTTCACTCGAAGAGACTTCAATGGTGATCCGAGGGGTGAGCCTGCTGGATATGGACTTTAGCAAGGAGTTCCCCTTTGAGTTCGCTGTTCAGTCCTATGGCTGCACCAAGTTGAATGTGATATACACCAACGATACGGACTCGGTGAAGCTCTGCCTCGCCTCAGTCCTATGGCTGCACCAGGTTCTGGAGCATTCGCCCATTTCATCGGCAGTGCCGACTGCACCTTCGCTATGGTGGAGAGAATGAAGAACGCGACGATTCGGCCATCTGGTGCAACAAGCTTGTCGACATCCAGAAGCAATACAAGATCATCAGCAACGGGCAGGAGAAGGACTCCGTGGTTGACCTCGCTGAGACCATCATCGACCCCTGATACGCCAACATGAAAGAAGACGACCTAAACACGTGGGAGGTACCTCTGAATCTAGCCTACATAACCTACGCGGCCAAGGGCGCATACGCATGCTACGACATGTACATGCAGATCTTGGACATGAGGGTGTGTCTGCTTCCCGTAACCGACGAGTACACGGACAGCCGCAGCGTCATGATCAAGCGTGCCAGGAAGGTCTAGATGTTATACTTTATCTGTTTATAAGCACCTTTATCATGTGAGTGTTTCATGCATTAGCATATGTGTCATAATTATCTGTTTTGTCCGAAATATTTCTTTTAAGAACCCATTAACCTGATTGCTGTTTTAGTGGCAATTTGCTTATGTATGTAAACTAGTTCACTTGTCCGTAAAAAAACTAGTTCACTCGGCTGCCGTGCTTTGAATCTCCTTCCTCCCAATATATTCCCCTCCTCAGGTGGACCCAGCAGGTCTCTGAATTTTCTCCCATTTTCTTTTTCGATGTAAACTGAGTTTTCTCCCAGTAATTTCCCCTAGAACCAACTCAATTGCCCACGTCTAGCCTAAAAATAATAATACCCCACGTACTATTAACTCATCAAATTAAAATGATATTTTATTTCGTAAGTTGAAAGTTCTTACAAAATAATAATAATAATTGTTTATATATAACTTGGCAAGTTAACTCCTAGTGATTGCGTACATAATCTTGCAAAGATTTTACTGACGTGCAATCATGTGTTTATGTTTTTATAACATTTCTCCGTCTAGCCCAACATGATATTTTCACCCAGCCCAGCAAGTCTGCGGCTTTCGAGAAAAATGCAAATAGGATTTAAATAGGCTGCATAGATGCTACATCATTGTTTCACCCAGCCCACCAAATGGACTAAAAAAACAAATGGACTGATAGCTGGGTCCACGGCCACAGCCCAGTTTTTTGTGATTTGCCAAGTAAGTCGCTTTGTGAGGCTTGTTGGGCTGCAAATCTTTCAGGATGAGGAGAGCTTTCATTCGGCTGGCCGAGAAAATGGCCCATCAGTAATGAGAAATGGGTTGTACATTTTTAAAATACATCAAATCGGAAATTAGTTTCAAATATCTTTTTTTCATTTTGAGATTTTAAATTACATTAATTTTTATGCGTGGAGAATTTGTTGGATTTTATATTGATATACATTTATTTTTAAAATCAGTTTGAATGTGAGTCGAAATTTCGGGATTAAAAACAGTTCGAACTGCACCGAAATATGCAAAAATTCGTATATTTTTTTAACCGTGGCCACAATATGGTTGTAATGCTAACAAAAAGAATATGGGCTCCAAAAAAACCTTAAGAATTAGCAAATGGGTTGTATGCTGTTTTCCACAGATTTGAGGCTTTCCTAAAAAAAGGTTGACGCACCAGCAGTGACTGTTGGATGGCATCCAACGGCCGTCATGCTTCTTCAATCTCTGCTCTTCTTGCTCCAGCCGCTCAAACGGGTGCCGGCGGGACTGCCTGCTCCCTCCTCCCCACGGCCGGCTCTGCTGCCGCGCAGGCCTCACCGCCCCATCGTACTCCCGTCGCTGGCCTAGCCATCCCTCTACTCACCCACACCTGTTGTTATTCTCCGGCGACGGCAGACGAACCAGTAAACCCTCGTACAGTCGTACTCCCCTCCGCGTGGGAAACAACTGCCGAGTCTTCCTTGCCTCTGTGTCGTTCCCTTCCTAGGCCTCGCCGTCGTCCACCTCCCTGGTGCTCTCGGTGCGGCCTGGTCAACGTGGTCAACGACCGACATGCATTTGAAGTGGACTTTACGTGAAGAGGCCGACAGCTGGGTCCACGGCTGCACGCAAGGAAATGCCTCCTTATTACACGCAAAATAATGATTCCTCCACCTGACATCAGGGACCCACCGAAAGGGCCTCTGTATTTCGTGAAAAAAACGTTACCGCCGCTGACAGCTCGGACCCACCAGCTATATCTTCGCACGCAAGGAAGCGCCTCCTTATTACGCACAAAAAATGAATACTCCCCTGTTAGCTAGGACCCGGTATAGTGGCAGGCTGACTTGTGGGCCTACTAAGTTGACGGGGACGGAGGGCTTTGTCAACTTAGTCAATATACACGATTCTAGCTCCAGTGACCGTACGATGTCCATCCAACGGCCGTAGTGCTTCTTCAACCTCTGGTCTTCTTGCTCCAGCCGCCCAAACCAGCGCCGGTCGTGCCTCGTGCTCCTGCCTCCCGTGGCCGGCTGCGATGCGGCGGAGGCCTCACCGCCCCCTACTACTCCCACCGCTGGCCAGGCCATCCCTCTACTCACCCACACCCCATGTTATTCTGCGGCGACGGCAGCCTCACACCGCAGCGAACCAGTGAACCCTCGTACTCCTCTACGCGTGGGCATCCACTTCCGCGTCTTCCCCGGCTCCGCGTCATCCCCTTCCCAGGCCTCGCCGTCGTCCACCGCCCTGGTGCTCTCGGCACGGCGTGGTCAATGTGGCCAAGGAACGGCTTCCATCGGACGTGGACTGTACGTGGAGAGACTGACAGCTGGGTCCACGGCCGCAGCAAGGAAGTTCCTCCTTATTACGTGCAAAATAATTATTCCTCCACCTGACAGCGGGACCCACCGGACGGGCCACCATATTTCATGAAAAAAACGTTTCCCCCTAACTGCTGGGACCCACCAGCTACATCTTCGCACGCAAGGAAGTGCGTCCGGGCAAAAAAAAACGATTCACCCCCTGACTGCTGGGACCCACCAGCTACATCTTCGCAGGCAAGGAAGTGCCGGACGGTCGGGACCCACCTGGTCGAAGCGTATGTAGCGTTGTCATTCTGGTCGCGAACGTGTACGTACATACTGGTCGATGTAGAGGCACACACGTGTCGTAGTAGAGGCGCGCACGTAGCATTTACACGTACGTACATCGGCCAGGGTGCAAGAAATAAAATACGGCCATGTATGTGTACATACGGGCGGGGTCTCGAACGCCTACTCGCGCATACGTACAGTCAAGGCTCGTGTACATGGCTGGGTCGGAACGGAGAAACAGCGTCATCGTCGTGTTCATGGGGAGGCAACGGAATGCGTCGTGTTCATCAGGAGGCAACGGAATGCGTCGTGTTCATCAGGAGGGCTTGGACGGAACAGGCGATGGAAACGAGGCCTGGCGTACCGCAGAACGGAGGAAACGGCCTTGTGTTCGACCGGCCACGTTCGAAACGGGATCCTGCTCATCGGGAGGGGTCTGGCGTACCGCAAAACAGAGGAAACGGACCTCCTACGGTCGAAACGGGGGTCCCGTTGATCGGGAGGGGTGTGGCGTACCGCAAAACGGACGAAACGGACTTGTGTTGGAGCGCTATGGTCGAAACGGGGGTCCTGTTCATCAGGAGGGGTGTGGCGTACCGCAAAAATGGACTCCACGGGATACTGTTCATCTCCACCGTCGACCTCCTCCAGCCTCCACGGGCTCCTGTTCATCCAGCCTCCACGGGCTCCTGTTCATCTAGCCTCCACCGTGCGCTACTCCACCGGCTACTGTTCAACCACCCCTCCACCATCTACTATTCATCCAGCCCTCCACACCACGGGGTCCTGTTCAACCACCCCTCCACGGGCACCCCTCCACCGTCTACTGTTCATCCAGCCCTCCACACGACGGGGTCCTGTTCAACCACACCTCCACCATCTACTGTTCATCCAGCCCTCCAGACCACGGGGTCCTGTTCATCCACCCCTCCACAGGCACCCCTCCACCGTCTACTGTTTATCCAGCCCTCCACCACACCACGGGGTCCTGTTCATCCAGAAGCAACGCCACCGCTCACTGTTCATCAACCCCCCCCCCCCCCGCAACGCTCACTGTTCATCCTGTCGATCGGCTTCAGTTAGCAGCAGTAGCGAAGGAATCGCTCAATCGGGTTCACTTAACAGCCATCGATCGATCGCTCGGGTTCAGTAACGCGTAGCCTGTAGTGCAATCGCTCAGGTTCATTTAGAGCCCAACGCCTCGCCCAGGTTCAGTTAGAGCCAACGCCTCGCACACACGCACGTACGTGTACGAGAGAAACGCGCATCGCTCGGCCCCCAACCTCCCACCGTAACCGGGAACTCCCTGAAATTTTCCTCGCCCTCGCTTCTACCACGGTTTTTTCCGTCATGGATGGCCCAAAGAATGTCATGCAGCTGCGTCTCTGGCCTGCCCAGGACGAAAAGCCCATTTTCTGTCATGATTTTTTGTCATAGAATTAGGAGACCACCACATCTATGATGATACCGGGTTTTCTCACAATTATCGTCATAGAAGTGTCATATGTATGACAGAAAAAAATTTTGTTCAGCCCAAAATGTCACGGATGTGTCTTTTTTTTAGTGTATAGACTTGCAAGATAGGATCAAGAACACACATATATTCATGAAAACATAATAGGTTCAGATCTGAAATCATGGCACTCGGGCCCTAGTGACAAGCATTAAGCATAGCAAAGTCATAGCAACATCAATCTCAGAACATAGTTGATACTAGGGATCAAACCCTAACAAAACTAACTCGATTACATGATAGATCTCATCCAACCCATCACCGTCCAGCAAGCCTACGATGGAATTACTCACGCACGGCAGTGAGCATCATGAAATTGGTGATGGAGGATGGTTGATGATGACGACGGCGATGAATCCCCCTCTCCGGAGCCCCGAACGGACTCCAAATCAGCCCTCTCGAGAGGTTTTAGGGCTTGGCGGTGGCTCCGTATCGTAAAACGCGATGATTTCTTCTCTCTGATTTTTTCTCCCCGAAAGCAAATATATAGAGTTGCAGTTGGCGTTGGAGGAGCTCCAGGGGGCCCACGAGGTAGGGGCGCGCCCTAGGGGGGGCCACCCGCGTGGACAGGGTGTGGGCCCCCTGGTCTTCATCTTTGGCAAGGATTTTTTATTATTTCTAACTAGATGTTCCGTGGAGTTTCAAGTCATTCCGAGAACTTTTGTTTTCTGCACATAAAACAACATCATGGTAATTCTGCTGAAAACAGTGTCAGTCCGGGTTAGTTCCATTTAGATCATGCAAGTTAGAGTCCAAAACAAGGGCAAAAGTGTTTGGAAAAGTAGATACAACGGAGACGTATCAGAGGCGGGCCGGCCCAAACCCTAGAAGCGCTGCCGAGGCTACCCAAATTTACCAAATTAAAAGAGCATTGTCGCTGAGGCCACCCCAAACCCTAGAAGTGTTGCCGAGGCCACTAATATGATTCCTTGTTTTGATTAGCTAGCTAGGTCTACGTTTGCCACTAATATATCCATCTGTCATGTTTGTATATTAATTGCCATGTTGTAATATTTGCAGAAACTATGGAGCACCGAGACTTGGAAGCAGAACAGGTGTTGGAGGACATAATCCTCGCTGGAGGTGATGTCTTGTCATATCTGAACGACACCGATGGTCTGGAAGGAGAAGGTGAAGCTGGCTATGGTGATCGAAGAATGGAGAATGAAGGACATGATTATGATCACTCCGGTCACCGAATGCCGGTGGAAGAAGGAGACCGTGATGACGGCTCCTGACCGAACGGAGTCCGGCCAGTTATATATTAATTAAGCCTGTGCTGACTAGCTAATTGATGCATTAGTTGTTTTGGTATGTACACATATTAAATCTCTTGAGCAAAACTTCGGTAACGAGACGAGGCCCGAAGAAAAAGTTGCGCCAGGATGAAAGGTTCACGGTCACAGCAATCGCGCGTGATGGCCAACCGATTGAACCCATCCGGACCAAGGAAGCATTTTCTACTCAGTGCAGAGTTCTTGTTAGGGACATGATCCCGATCAGCATCCACCAATGGTATAAGCCTAAGAACAAAGACTCTCAGGTGTCTTATGTCAACGATAGGCAGAAAGATGATCTTTGGACCGCGCGGAAGGCAAATTTGACCCTACCGCCAGAGGAGGATCCGGAGAAGCCAGCTATAGAAGCTATCTCGCCATCTCAGCGGAGAAGTAGCATGGCTTCCACCGAGCTCCTTCAGCATCCTGACTTCATGGCTCCTGCTAGCTACCCCGTGGATGCTATGACGGAGACTCAACATTGCCACCTTATGACGCAATGGCAGAATTTCAAAGTCAAGGCGGCTGTCGGCTCTGTTGCACCTCCTGAACCTGGCGCAACTTTTCACTGCCGTCTGATTCCAGATGGATATGTTGTTGTGATGGTGGATGAAATAACGGAGGGATTTGAGGACCTCGAGCTTGACCACCCTACCGGTGAAGGGGAGACTCGGTTGGGTCTTGATCTGAAGACTCCATGTCCATGGCGGAAGGAGCTCATCAACCTTCTGAACTGGACGCCTCCGCCTCCTCCTCCTCCGGCGAGTCAGGGAACTCCGCCTCCTCCTCCGGCGAGTGATCAGGGCACTCCGCCTCCTTCTCTGCCTGCTCCGGCGCGTGGCGGCACTCCACCTCCATCTTCGCCTATGCCGGCGCGTCCGAGCAGCCCACCTCCTCCTCCACCTTGTCAGCAAGGGCGGAAGAGAGCCGCCGCTACTCCGGCTGCTCCGGCGCGTCGTAGCACTCCGCCTCCTTCTCCGCCTTGTAAGCAACAAAGGAAGACAGCCGCCGCCGCTCCGGCGTCTAGCAATACAGCTAGAGGCGGGAGGCAATACAGATTCGGTCCATCTCTCAAGCCTCTAGAGAAGTTACCATATAAGAGGACCATGGAGGAAAACGTGAAGATCTGTCAAGCCTATGTGAAGGGCTTCTTTGAAACGCAAAGAGCTAAGAAACATCCACCTCCAGAGGAGAAGATAGATTCGGTGAAATTAAGCACACTTTGGATGCCCTAAAGCGACTGCCACCTCCTCCGCCGGATGACAACCATGTCCGCGCTCTTAAAAAGGCAGCGCAAGAAGCGCGCTGGTTGGGAACTACTTCAAGTGACAAAAGGTAAGAAGAATGAAGAAGTGGGAAAAAAATCCCCAGCTCGGTGAACAGGCAAACCAATCGTGCCCCCCGCTAAAGGTGTCTAGCAATATCGTTGCAAATCTGCTGCCCGATACCAATCCTGGTGATTACATGCCCGACAATGCACATTTTGATACAATTGAGGTGGACGAACACAAATACCGGTATGGGAAGCCTCTCGTCAAACCTGGAGCTCCTCCTCTAACAACGATGATGCGAAGATTCCATAAGTGGTACATGGACACCTACAAGTCTGGGAAGAATATTTTGACGCTGAGAGTTAAATAGGAGCATGACCTCGTTGGAATTGATCTGTTGTCTGTTCCATTTGAGGAGTTCTTCCAATTTTTCAATCAGAAGGCCCTCGATAAAATAATCATCACTTGCTAATGTCTGTAAGTACTACTTCTGTAATTAAGTCTCTATATATAGCTCAGCTCTTTCATTTCATGTATATATAATTATCCTCACTATAATATGCAGATTGAAGATCGTCAAATGCAAGAAAAGACAAATCTATGATATTGGGTTCATTAACACAAATATCATAGATGATTGGATGGTTAAACATGATCCCAAAGAAGTCGAGGCCAACTTGCTAAAATCGTTGCTTCAAAATCAAAACAAATATAAAATACTCTTTCCTTACAACTTCAAGTGAGTGTTATTGTCTTATGCATATTTGGTTTCCCTTATTACTCGAGGTTATAGTGATGTAATTGATGAGTTATGCATGCATGCGCAGCTTCCACTTTATTCTCCTAGAGATTGAGCTCGAGCAGGGACTAGTAACCGTCTTAGACTCAAGACGAAAAGATCCCAAGGAGCATGCGGCCATGACTGAAATGCTCGAGAAGTAAGTTCAATCGATCATTATCGACAACTTTGTTCATTTCCTGATATCAAGTAATAATTATTTTCTTTGTCTCGCAGGGTTTGGAAAGTGTTCACCATAGAAGCTCCGGGACTGCCGTGGGAGCTGCGATTTACACACCCGAAAGTAAGTACTACTAGCTAGTTCCGCGCATCTCCCATTGATTCTAGCTAGTTTCATCAATACCATTTATAATGCTTTATTATCAGTTTAATTGACCTATATTTCTCGTCAAGTGGTTGTGGCAGGAAGGCGGGAGTAATTTTTGTGGATACTACATTTGCGAGTACATCTACAACGCGACAACCTCTAAGCGGGGCTACTTTAAAGAAGATTTTGAAGTGTGTAAGCAATAATATTCACAATTTTATTTTATTACCATCATTTGTGTTAACTTTCATTCATATTAGCTTTGGGAGCTGCGGGAGAAACTACTACCACAAGATCGCATAATTATATATATGTATTGACCCCCTTCTTCAAATTAGCTTTGGGAGCTGCGGGAGAAACTACTATCACAAGATCGCATAAAAGAAATTCAAAAGGAATTGGCGGGATTATTTCTTCAACATGTCATAGATAAAGATGGAGAATACCATGTGGAAGTTGAGTTCAAATATTAGGGGACTGTAAGAGATCTTATATTGTATATGTGTAGCTAGTAGGGTCGGATAGATATACGAAAACTTGTTGTTCGACCAATCTCTCAGAGAAGGAGAGGTTGATCACCTCTCTCTGTATATATATGTTCATGACGATCTTCTATACTTACTGGTTTCCTTCATTTGCTTACTAGCTAGCGTGTCGAGTCCTTTCTATACGTATAGTACGTAGCGTCGACCAAGCACGGAGATAAGAGAGGACACTTCTCTCTATTAGCTAGCTAACACAATATATGAAACCCCTAAATTAAGAGAAAATTCCTTATTTGACACTATCTTAAAATCTGCTTCCTTATTTGACACTGGAAAAGTTTTTCTTCCTTATTTGACACAAGTTCTAAATTTTATTCCTTATATGACATTTCCTTCATTTTGAGCCTAAATGACACCTGAAAAGACTCTTTTGCCCCTCATGTGATATGTGTGTGGGGGGGCAATAGCGCACACACGCAGCATCAGTGCGAGGGCAGGAGCACACACGCAACAACACATACACATGCACCAACACACACGCACGCGCACACACACGCAACAACACGCACGTGCACACACACACGCACACATGCAACAACACACATGCACGCACACACACACGCAGCACACACACACATACACACACACACGCAGGCAGCACATAGGCACGCAACAGCGCACACACACACGCGCGCGCACGTACACACGCGGTAGCAAACACACACGCAGCAGCACACATGCAGCAGTAGCACACATGTGTGCGTGCACCCACACACGCAACAGCACACACGTGCGCACACACATACCGCATGAAGGGCAAAATCGTCTTTTCAGGTGTCATTTAGGTTCAAAATGGACGGAAGTGCCGTATAAGGAATAAAATTTAGGACTAGTGTCAAATAGGGAAGAAAAACTTTTCTAGTGTCAAATAAGGAACCTGATTTTAAGACAATGTCAAACAAGGAATTTTCTCCTAAATTAACCCTACAAAACCCCCCAACCCCCCCTCCCCCCCTTTTAAAAAAACAAAAACCCTAGCCCCTGAACTGCTGACGCGTAGACGCTTATTGGTCTCGGTTGGTGCTACCAATCGGGACAAAAGCCCCCCCCTCCCCCCCCCCCCCCCCCCCCCCCCCGCGCCGCCTAGGCAAGCCGCAGCGGCCACGTGAAGCCTCATCTGTCCCGGTTGGTATAAGAACCGAGACTAAAGGTATAGGGCTTTAGTACCGATCCTTTAGTCCCGATTCGCGAACCGGGACAAATGGGCCTTATGAACCGGGACAAATGGCCCTTTTTCTACTAGTGTCATCTTCAAGTACCTTGTATCAAACCGTAAATCGGGGTATCTTGCAGTAATGTTTCCCTGATTTGAATCGGTCCACCTAAATTGAGTCCCAAATTTGTCTGATCCCCTTCCAGGGCCTCATAACGGTATCAGGGCGCAGTCGTTTCTCGGCAGCGATGGATGATCGGTGGCGATTAGAGCAGAGGCGGAGCGGAGGTTGAGTTCACTCATAAAATCCTTCCCATCCCTCCCTGTTCGCGGTGACGGCGTGAGCTTCCACAACGGCAGCGTGTGGCAGCGGCGATTTCCAATTTGGGCACAGATCGACGAGACTGTAGAGGTTCTTAGAGAAAAGTTCTCTTGAGGTAAACTTCCTTCTACTGTCATTGCTTCGTGCGTTGTGGGTGGCGATCCAAGCGTGTTAGTTCGTCAGGTTGGTTCGCTGTAAAATTCATGTTGAATTACAGGAGCTCAGAGGAGTTGGATCTAGATCGGGAAGATGGCAGCAGACACGCGTGCTAAAGTGCAGATTACGGTGGACCGATTGGAAAGAGAGGTGTCTGAATTTCGGGAAGAATTATCTGAGTTGAAGGAAGTAAAAGAAAAAGTCACCAAACTACGCACAGAGATGGTAACAATGCCTCATGTAGAACAGAAGCTAGCCGAGATGAATGAGGGCATTCAACAAACATTGCAGTTGATCTTGCAAAATATATGAGGAGCTAGCTCAAGTGCACCTCCACCTTAGGTATCAACTCCCGCAGGCACTAGTGTTTCTATTGTTGGGTCACAATCTCCTATCATCATTCCTGAAATTGTTCCACCAGCTAATCATGTACCTATATCAACTGTACCTGCTAAAACTAAAGTTCTCACTCCTAGAGCAACACTTAAGGGTCCAGGCATACAAACAACTTTCTCTTCAGCGCCCTTGTTTACAGACATCACCATTTGTACTACTGAAACACTGAAACATGTGCAACATCAACAACCGTTCAGAATGTCTATGGCAAATACTACTGCACAGTTACAACATCATACACTGGGTTTTGCTGGTAACGGTGGTTATTTTGCCCCAGTTATTGCTCCTTTATATTCTCCACCACAGACATATAATACAATGACAGGGTAGTATATAAATGCCCCCCCTCCTGCAAATACCTTGCCTCATACAGCAAATCAAAAGGCTGTACATCAAGCTACTACTCACTTATTTGAAGCTTAGAGAAATTAAATTGCTACTCAGTTAGGAGGGCCATCTTACTTTGCAGAAGCAACTTTAAAAGGCCCAAGATTGCAAATACCTTTGTTCAGTGGTGAGGACCCAATTGGGTGGTTAATTGCTTGTGAAAGTTTTATGATATGGCAAGCACTCCATGTGAGCAGTGGGTGAACTTAGCTACTGGTCATTTCCAAGGAAGAGATGTTAACTAGTTAAAGAACATATGTGTACCTTGGCAAATGGTGACTTGGCAACAGTTTTGTAACATTGTGGCTGCTAGATTTTCTGAGGCTACTATGCATGATGAAGTGGAAATGTTAAAGAATATACAACAAACCTCTCTGTAGCACAATACATTGATAATTTGAACAGTGTGTTGCTTTGGTTAAGAGAGATCATCCATTTTGCAAGAAAATTTTCTCCTTGGCTGTTTCATTGGGGACTTGGGGGCTGATATTAAATATGATGCATGTGGCCAAAGGCCTGCTAGAATTATTGAGGCTTATTGGTTTGCAAAAAAATATGAAGAGATGCAAGTGCAAGGAAAGCTCAAAACTCATACCAATACAGATCTAGGCTCATCCCTTCAGTTCCTTTCAATACTTTAAAAATTGTGATGACAACTTGCCATGTACTTGCTCTCCCTGATTTTCAACATCCTTTCACCATTGAGGCAGATGCTTGTGGGACGGGAATTGGGGCAGTTCTCATGCAAAGCGGCAAACCGGTGGCATTTTTGAGCAAGAGTTTGGGGCCTAAAGCAACAAGCTCAATCGGTTTATGAGAAAGAAGTGATGATCATATTAGAAAGTTTAAAGAAATGGAGACATTACATCTTGGGAAATCCATTGATCATCAAAACAAATCAGCAAAGTCTGAAATACATGGCATCTCAAAGATTAACTGAGGGCATTCAGCACAAACTGTTAGTAAAATTACTAGAATTTTATTATCAAATTGAGTATAAGAAAGGAAAGAAGAACCTAGCTGCAGTTGCTTTGTCTAGAAGAGATGTGGTGGAACAAAATCATGGTCATCTTGCAACACAAGTAGTTCCAGAATGGTTACAAGAAGTAAATCTCAGTTATATAGGTGATACTTCTAGCTGATAACTCCTGCAAAAAGCGAATCATAATCCTAGATCAATTAAGGATATCTCATGTAGGGTAATATCTTGATCTCAACACCCTAGCACAAAGAGAATCATAATTGCCAATGAATTTCCAACATTACTTCACAAGCATAGCTAAGTCGAAACTATGGGTATCACGAAAACCCATTCTTCCTTTATCTTTGCGTACACACATCTTCCACCAAGCAAACCAGTGCATCCGGCGTTAGTTTTCACCATCACCCCACCAATACTGCGAAATTGTGTAAGTGATCCACTTGCAAACTTTCTTCAGGACGTAAGTAGGGATAGCTTGGGCCACCGCTTTCAACAAAGCTTCTTTACCTCTGCCATTACATTTCGGTTGGGAGCAAATACCCTACTTGATCTCGTAATTTTATACACGGACCAAAATGCCCTCGCTCTGCAACCCATGAGCTTTGCAGCCGATCCCTGGTCTCGCGAGTTCAATGAGCTCTGCTTCTCCCCGCCGCCGCCGCCTCCGGCCCCGTCCCTGGTTGCCTCCTACGCTGCTTTGCTTCTCCCGCCACCGCCACCTCCCCTGCTGCTTGGCTTCTCTCTCGGCTGTTGCATCCTCCTCTGCTGGCCCCAGCCGCGACCTCCCCTTTTTTTAGAAAAGGAGGATGACCCCCGGCCTCTGCATTTGGGCGATGCATACGGCCACTTTATTAATTATTATCACAAGACCTTATACAGTCATACAACAGTATGGCTAAAAGCCGCCGTCTAAGCAACAAACTGTCGCTACACCTCTCCAGTTGATGAAGGGGCGCAGATAGCCTAGGCCTAATACCAAACACACATCATAGCCAAAGCTAAACATCTAAGACCTAAGGTCCCAACCAGGACGCCTGCCGGGTCTGGGGCACCTACGAGTCCGGCGAACTCCTCAACCAGGACGCCTGCCGGGTATGAGGCCGCCGCAGCCACCTGCCACTAATCCATCTTCAGAGTCGTACTGTTGCATCAACCGTGCTAGGTCTCTCTGCCATCGACGCCACCACGACGCCAAACAGCGTCGTCCTCCTGCGCGAGTCCATCCTCGCACATCAAACTCCGAATCTGCACTGCGCCACGTCGTCGAGATCCGTCGCCATCAATGTGAAGGATGAAGCACCGCTCCACCAAAGATATCGTCCGCTAGTCCCGCGAAGCCGAGTGCACCTTCAAGAATGCCGCCCCCAAGGGGGGTAACGACACATGCTTGTCGCCAACATCCGATCAGCTGATCTAGGGTTTCCCCCGGAGGTATTGAGTGGAGTTGGGAGCTTCACCTCGATGATGCCTTCATGAAGGAAACGATGATAAGGATATCATCATCACCGGCTCCGACCATCGGCCGAAAACCAGGTTTTCACCCGGATCCGTCCCAAGAAATCCACCCGACAACATGTGCATCATCTCGACTGCCTTCAAAGCCCCAGATCCAGCCGCCTAGATCCGGCGGCCACCCGCAGCAACTGTGCCACCGTTGGAGCCCTGGCGCTCCGGCCACAGCCTGAGTATGCCACCACTGGAGCCTAGGAGGAGGGCTCTCACCCTGCCTCGCCAAGCCGCGAGTCACCGAGATGGATCCCGCGTGCTCGTCACCGTCTCTGATCCAAACCAATCCAAAGCAGATCGCCATCATAGATCCGCCTTGGACAGGGACTGCACCACGCCATGCCGCCGCGGGAAGCCCTAGCTTCACGAGCCGCCACCCTCTAGGGCTGCCGCCCCGGGATCCAGGCAGGACATCGCCGCTGCCACCGGCCATGTTCCGCCGCCGCCGAGCGGCCGAGACGCTGGCCACTACGACCTACGCCGCCATGACCAAGCACGCCCACCGAGCAGCCGGCACCACCAGATCTTCCACGAAGCCCGCCGCTCCGCCGCCTCCCCCCATCACCACACCGCCAAAGCACCGTCGGCGGTCAGATCGGTCGCGCCGCCGCGACGACGGCTTAGATCGGGGAGGAGGGCCCCTGCGCCCCGGGTCACCCGCCTCACCCAAAGGAACGTGGGAGGGAAGGGGGCCTCCACCGCCGCTGTCAGCCGCCCGGGGCTTTGCCCGGCGGCCTCCTCCAACGGCGGCGGAGGGGAGGGGAGGGAGGGGTTGGGAGTCCGGCGGTGGAGGGGCTGGGGTTCCGCCCGAGCCGCCCTAGCAGGGGGGGGGGGGCGACGCGGGGGACGGGACTAGCCGCGGCCTCCCTTGCCGCTGTGCTTCTCCCGGCTGCCGCCTGCACTGCTCCTGCCCTCCCCTCCCCTCCGCTTATCCCAACTCTCTCCGACCAGCCTCCCCAATTCTTCTACCTGAACCCCCACTGCTCTTCCTGGTTGCCTCTACGCCCATGCTGGTCCATTAACCTGGTGTCTAGCCCATTTTCTACCCTCCCATATTGCAATTTTAGCATGTTCGTACCAATCTTGTTTGACTGTCAACAGAGTTCAAATACTTCATCAATGAGTAATTTGCAGTTCAGAAGCATGACAAATGTTTAAAGTGTGAGCACATATATGATTCAGCTTTGGGAGAAATGATATTGTAGAGTGGAAATGCACAGCCAGATGTTCCTATTTGACCAACTGGTATTGGATATGTGGTCAGCTCTATATATATTATTTTTTACAAACACTAAATGCTAGGGCCTGATACGTACGGAGTAGTGTGATGTCTATCTTTTGAAATCTGTTCTACTTCAGAAAGTTTTAAATATGGAGTCCCGTTGTGTTTCATAGTTTTGGTGAATATCAACCAGCAGTTAACACTGGCATACACCATAGTTTGGTTTAAATATATCTGATGCATGGTTTTGGGTACCGGGCGGTAAATTCGGTTACCGCCCAGTAACCGCGTTTCCCGGTACCCTACGATAATTCTGTATCTCGAGCAAAAAAAATTGAACTTTTTGAATTTAACGTCTAGTTAAATATGTGCGTGCGAGGATCGAACTCGCGACCTGCATGTGTGTGAGTAGGGAAGACCTGTTTACCACTGCGCTAGTACCAGCGCACAGCATATTTAGTGTTCCAAACTTATGTATTCTGTTCTTAAAAAATTTGAATTCAAATTTGAATTCTAAATTGCGCTCGAATTTTTTTCGGTATTTCGTGGTTACCGTGGTAACCGAGTTTACCCCCCCCCCCCCCCCCCCCCCTCGAGAAAAATGTTCCATTCCAAATCCAAAACCTTGATCTGATGTATTAACTACTTTCTTACAATGCCATCGGAGTACGAGGATGATGCACTGAAAACCCAACGTAGTCTCGCCTACCTGAAATTTTGGCAAAGTGTTATATTTGGCTCGGCATTATCCACAGCAATGATTTTGAGATCATATGGTGTAATGGGTGGTGATCTGACTGTCTGTGAATTGGTAATTCTTTGTATCAACCATTTTTATTTCATTTCTTCTGAGGTTTCATTTCTTATTTTCTTCTGACACATTTTCATAGCAGCACGTGCACATCAAGCAGAAAATTTGCATCACTGGGAAATCTGTCCCCTTTGTGACCAAGAATCGAAGTCAATGTACCACATCCTAACTGAATATGTCTTTGCCAGGGGGCGTTGGCAAACGTGTCCTTAGCAAACGGTCGCTTCAGCCACTGCGTCCGCAGTAGGGAGACACCTTCAGTTTATGGTTTCTATCAGCTGAAGAGCAAGCCGGCGCTGGCAAGATCAAGGGTTTGCGCTCCCTGATCCTGCCTACCGTGTTGCGTCTTGGAGATTATGACACTGGTGGGCGAAATAACCATTGAAGAAGCTCTGGATGCTCGCTGGCGCAAAAGCAATACTCCGCTAGACTCTGCACGCGCGCCCTCCTGGTGCTTGATCGCAGGCGTGTATTGTCACTTACAGTCCATTTGTTTATTGAGTTTGCTAGGCTTTTTTGTTCTGGTTTTAGATCTTTTCAGCTTTATGTTCTTTGGTTGTAGAACCTGTGCAATGTGGTTGCTTTCTTGTAATAAAAGATACACACACTTCGGTGTGTGTTCAAGAGGGGGCAAAAGTATGCTAACGTTTGTATCATCCTGGGATCTTGTGATATTTAAGTAAACCATCTGTGTCATTTGTTTTATCATACACTTTGTGACAAGACTTGAATGTATGCAGCAAAGAGCCACGCACAATCTCACTGAAAAGTTGACGATTTTGCACTCTCACTATGAATGCCATCGATCAAAGAAAGTAAACCGAGTGCAGGTTTACTCTGAAATCTGGAGCCAGCTTCGTATTGTTTGTTCCATACTACTCCTACATCATATCTGTAGACTGTAGTTCGGTTACTTATATTTAGTGTGATTTTTTAGTGCACCATGCCCTGCTACTGCTTGACCTCGTGCAATGTGTGCAGTTATATGATTATCATTAAACTGATATTTCATCTACAGAAAATTGTGAGCATAGAACCTATGATGTTCTTAAAAACGATTCCTGATTGCGGTGTCATCTTGATGTCAACAGACTGAAACTTCTTATCATAAAACCTATGATGCCCGGATAATATTTTCGAAGCTTCTTACGATTCTATCATAAAATCACTGCATTTTCCAGTTATGCAAAATACATGATTTAAAGAAACTGAATGATCACCGAATCATTGCAAAAAAAAAACTAAGTTCAAATGTTTCGTCCACAACTCACATTACAGAGATGAATGTCAGAAGAGCGACTACGTCCAACGTCAACAGTTTCAGTAGTGCTGAATCATAGGACAGCGAGGCCAAAACACATGTTCTGCCGACGGAACGAAGCGAGTTTAATCGAGATCTACTGTTTGCATTTTTCTAGACCTATATCTATCTTTCCTATAGGCAAAAGTAGGCGTCCAGTTCTGCTGTCATTGTATCCAGTACTTGTGAAGAACTCCCATTCAGATCTTCCTCTACTCTGCGTCGACATCCGGGTATCGCAGCTCATCCTAGGCTGAATTAGAGGAAATTATAGGCATCAGACATAATCAATAACAAGATCAAGAAGGAAATATCTTAAAACAATATAATGCGCAAGGAACTAAGCTTTTATGCACTATTGTAAGAGACTACCTGAATTTAATTCAGACGTTTAGAAAATTGATATCTTATCTGCAAAGGTGAAATGAGATGACTGAACTTAATTTACCTATCTATCTATAGGCAAATGTTCCGAAACTGAATCAAGGACTGACCAAATCCAAAATGGCGCCCCGCACCTACTATGTTCATCCTACTACTTTTACTCAACAGACAATGGCAACAGTTTCAGACAACTACCAGATCCTAAGAGAACGTATCGTAATATCCTTTTTCCAAGCAAGATCAGATTAGCACACAAGTGAAGTAAAATCTACATATCAGAATTTTGTAAGAAAAAAAAAACAAGACCAAAGTTAGAGCTCATGTACAAAACCTGAAAACAGCTCATGTGCAGAAACCGGATTCATTTAATTTAGCATTGTTGGAATCTGAATTTTGTTCACATATTTATCTGAGGCAAGTAAAATGGGCTAAATCAAATGGATATCACCATCTTCTATGCAAAGGCCAAAAGGAGATGAATCAACTGATTTGGAGTTTTAAGTTCCATAATGATTTATCCCCCCAATAACACATATTCTTTTACTTATCTGCAAAATTAGAACAGTTGCAGACAATTCCCAACACGATCAGATTAGCACTCAACTAAAGTAAGATTCTAAATGTATTTTTATGCAGTAAAATAGTATCTACACTAACATCTGTACATTGTGCATAACAGATTGAAGACCAGGGGTACATTCTCACGAAAGAAGATCAGCAGGAGGCAGATGAACAATCTAAATCTCGGAATTTTGTGAAATAAAATAAAATAACAAGACCAAGATTACAGTTAATGTGCATAAATAAGATTCATTTAATTTTAATTGTTGGAACCTGAATTTTTTTCACAGAGTTATTCGGCGCAATTAAAATGAGCTAAATCAAACGAATATCACACTCTTCTATGTTAAAGCCGAATGGAGATGGGTCACCTGATTTGGAGTTTTAAGTTCCATGATGATTTATTCCCTGAATAACAGATCTTCTTTTACTTACCTACAATATTTACAACAGTTCCAGAAAATTTCCAATACCTATCAGACTACAAGGGTTCCAGTTAACTGTTTCTTTTTTTTCAGACTAGAGCATTTTCAGTAAACTGTTTATGCAACTATAACAGTTTCAGTAAACTGTTTCAGGTACCAAAATAAAGCCCAAAAGCTGAATGTGAGGCAGCAAATAGTATCTGCACCAAAATGTGAACATTGTGCATGACAAATTTAATCAAAGGACGCCATTAATTAGTACTAAATCACTCCCAACATAGAGTTCAGCAAGGAGCAGATCAACTAAATCACTGGAGTTTCTGAATGCAGGAATCAACACGAGCTACATGGACGAACACGATTACGCCACCGAATCCCGAATCTAACTACACAAGTATTTGCATAGAACGAACACGATTGCATCCCAAAATCTATTGCAAGTAGGAGTACAGCAGGAACATAGTTTCTCGATTAGTTGGCTTGAATCCCAAACGTACCTTCAGAAAGGCGAGGGAACCCAGCCGGCGCAGCACGGACACGAGATGCGGCGCTTGTAGCACGGGCGGCAGAGGAAGACGTGGCCGCACGGAAACGGCCGCTCCGCCGACCGGGCCTGGCAATCCCAACACGTGCTGCCGGCTTCGCCAACAGGCGGCGCAGGAGGATAGGTATGGTAGCCCTGCACGGCCGCCACCTGTGGGTGGAAGGACGGCAGCGGAAGCGTCGGAGCGTAGTCGTCGTACCTCTCGAAGGCGGCGTGTAGGAGTAGGCGCGTATGTCGACGAACAGCGACGGGCGCCCTGGCGCGTAGAGGTGGAACCTCATGTGCTGCGGCGGCGCCGCGAACTGCATCGGGCGCGTCGCGTTGCCATAGTGGGCGAGGCGCGGCGCCACGAACTGGGGCGGCGGCCCCTGGAGCGGAACCAGAGCCGTAGGCACCAGGCTGAGGTCGCGGGGCGGCGACGGCTGATAGCAGAGTTTTGGATTTCGTCCTAAAAAACGAAATTCCGGCGAAATTCGCCCGTTTCGTTCAGGCCCAGGAAAAAACTTTAAAGCCGTGTACCCAAAGAACTCGACTTATGTCGATATAAACTCGGTTTATATGTAAGCCGAGTCAAACTCCCGGCTTTTATAACACGGTTTACACTTGATCAGCTTATACACTATAAGCCGAGTGCCAGTGGGAAAACACTCGGTTTACATATAAGCCGTGTGTTTATACGAGGCTCTCGGCTTACTAAAGTAACATGACGGCAGCCGAGAGATAACGGCCACGTGTCACCGTTAGTATAAACCGAGTACCCTCAAACGCTACACGGTTTAAATATAAACCAAGTCCTAACTGAGCCGCACGGTTTAAATATAAACCAAGTGCCCGCACGGTTTAAATATAAACCGAGTGCCTAAGCGAGCCGCAAGGTTTAAATATAAACCTTGTGTCTGCACAAGCTGCACGGTTTAAATATAAGTTGGGTGCCTTTGTACACGGCTTATAAGACATCCACTCTTAAACACATCCTATAAGCCGGGTGCCTGCATCTGGAACACTCGGCTTATAAAGCTTCCCGTGGCATAATATGCCTATAAGCCGGGTGCCATGTCCCTGGGACACTCGGTTTATATGCCAAATAGCATTTTTTTCCTGCATGCTTCAGCGAGCAGCAGCAAGATGGCTTATATATCCAGCAATATATTGATCGATCCAGCAAGCAAAATGACCAACAATATATATCCAGCAATATATTGATCCAGCAAGCAAGATGACCAACAATATATATCCAGCAATATATTGATCCAGCAAGCAAAATGACCAACAATATATATATGCAGCAATATATAGATCCAGCAAGCAATATATATCCAACGAAAGTCCACACATGCGTACATATGCAACAATAGTTCGCAAACAAAAGGACCATAAGTTCCGAGTCCACACATGCGTACATATCCAACAAGGTTCACAAACAAAAGCACGAGTTCCAAGTTCACACAAAGCATGAAGCTCAAAGATGCAATGAGCTCCACTATAGCATGTATGCCCACCGTCAACGGCATCCACGATGCAAACCTATAAGTCCATTACCAAACGCATGAGTTTCCAAAGTCAAGTTTCAAATGATCGATAAGGCATAAGAGTCAACAAGCAACAACATATAAGGTTCAAATTGAAGCTAAGAAGTATGAACAATATAAGCATCAACACGTGTGGGCTCTACTATCAACAAGTAGGTAGAAAATGCGACTTGCCGCACCCGACAGCGGTGCTGTCGGGTATAGTCATATCCCACCCGATAATACAATCATTGAAGCATTGTAAATATAAAAAATAACATAATGCAGTTGTGTTTATCAATCTAAAACACGCATTCGCACGCGGTGCCTGGCTCAAGTAAACAAAGTACATATTGTTGCAAGAATAGTTGCCAAGAATAGATCATTTTAATGCATGAAAGCATGAAATTGCTTTTATAGATAACATAATTGTATCCAATATAGGGAGTTTGCCCTGTCCAACCCTATGTTTGAGCACACATATATAAAATTATGCATCTGTGACATAGCCACAGCAACGTAATACTACTTTGGGGCGCGCTGCCTGTCTCGGGCTGATCCAACATTTGATATTTTGTAATGAAAGAGGTAGGAACAAGCAGAATACATGCATCTCATAGAAAATGGTACCGTAGTACCAAGTCGATTACATATGGTGATAGGTTTTCTTCATCCAGTTCAAAAATACACTGATACACCAAAAGCAAGCCAATGGCAGTCCAGGATAACAGATTTATATGGTTCTTCTATGTCATATAGTGATAGCAGTACATTATATAGTAGACTAAATAAAAATATGGCTTTGTTTGAACGCCATGCCATCTGGCTCACCCTGCGTGTTGCGCTGCAAGGATCTGCTGATGGAGATTCATATAACACTGTGTTTAATTGGACAGCGAGGATATAATTTATGACCTCAAAACTTATGAATAGAATTTACGCACCACATGTCCTCATCACGGGTGTTATAAAATAAAATGTCTATCATGTAAGTTATTATTCCTAATTGAGCAATCGATTCAAAAGAAATTCACAGGATTCTGCCCTCATGAGTAAATCTACATACTTTTTAGCGCACATTCAATATTCTGCGAGCAAAAGTTTGATCTTAAACTGCAAATTTTGAGCTTTCTCAATAGAATCAGAAAACAGAACAACAAGTGCTGATTACTTACTCTTATGATAACTTCAATTAGAGCCAAGTCTGGTGGGATTTTGTCCTGAAAATAAGTAAGAAAAACATAGAAAATGGCATTAGATACAAACAGAATCATAAGACCATTGCTCTAAGAAAAAACTGGACAGCAAATGAGAAGGATGAGACATCACTGAAATTATAATTTATAAATTGCATGGAATCTCTAAAAGGCTTATATTCAAGAACGGAGTGAATATATCCACAAGCATGGCCCAAAAAACACAACATTACTAAAATGTCTTTCTAATTTTGATGGAGGTACTGCCAAAAGTACGGCAAGAAATCACAAATTAGAACACCAGGAAGCGAACCTTTAAAATGAATATTTATATTGGAACAGAGAAAATAACATAAAACAGACCTGATAAATAAGCCACTCGATGCAAGGGTGAAAAATAAAAAGGAAAAATATGCAACAAACATGTCTCAATAATGATCTGCGATCAAGTAATTTTAGAGATATCAGTTTGAAGAGAATATCTTAAGTAGAGCACCTATTTCTCATACTACGTGAAAAGAAAAGGCCATACTATGCAAACTACATATGGGCATATTTTTAGAAGGAAACTTTCTCAGGTTCAAGCAGACATAATTTCATTTTGTTCTTAAGACGACATATGGATATATTTTAGAAGTAAACTTTCTCAGGTTCGACCAGTCATAATTTCATTTTGTTCTTAAGACGACTTCCATTCCAGCAAAAAAATTGGCGACAAAAGAGACCTTATTTTGGTTCTAAAATACACACAGAAATATCAAGTATATAGCAGCTGAAGTGCTCCTTACCTCCTCCCAGTAGCTATTCAGAAATACATCGGCGGCGATTGCAGCTTCGAGTATCACAAGCAAACTATTATTAGGAGTCAACAGTTCCAGTTCAAAACTTAACTGCTAGAGACGTGACCCTCTTTTTGAAATATCATTTATATTTTTGAAATGGATATATCTGGGAAAAAGCACGCAAGGTTTGGTCTTTATGTGACAACGCAAAAGGCTTTGAGGAATTTTGTTAAACCAGTAGCAGCTGCCATGTAAGCACACTTAAATAGGCTAACGCAACTCCTAGTATCAGACGCTTCCAAGGATACACAAGACAGGCAGGGGCTGTTTGCAGTTTCAGCGGCGATGTGGCCAGAGCAGGTCAGCAAGCACATGATGATTCCCAGGCTAAGAAGAGTGTAGATAAAACTGCATAAAAATTGATCTCTTAATCAAAATGGCCATCCCATATTACATACAGTATATTCATAAGAAATCCCTAGAATACTCTTGGCATGGCAAAGAGGCATGAATTCTCTAGTTTCTCAGACCCAACATAAAAAACATGGTAATAGTATAAATCATCCGGTCCGTAGCCCCTCGTCGACATCTTAACAGCGAAGCAAGAGGAAGATGCTGATCACCACAAATATTTTTACCCCAGCCATAAGTTTTGTTCGACCTACACCATTTGGATTGGATAAACTATCTTCGGCTGTAAGCTAACTTGCTGGAATGCAACAACAGAAGATTGTCTTGAACACTAATTTGTAAAAGTAATAAGCAAGATACAATGAAAAATAAGATATCTAATTTAACTGCCCTGCCAGCAAGTTGCACCCAGATAGTAGTTATTCTGATTTCTGAACCAGTGTACTATTCTGATATCTGAAGCTAATTTACTCTGAGATAAGAGTCCAATTGCCAGCATCAACCAGCTTCTACGCCTACATGTTCTTCTATTGCCAATTTACCATCTTTCGTAGATTTCTTCTTACTCTTCCTTTTCGTATGAGCATCACATCACAGATGAGAAAAGGGGAATCAGGAAACATGCATAAATATGAAAAGAGCATTCAAGGAAAGGCAAAAGCTGATCTAAACCACAATGGATGAGCTCAGTGCACTTGACCATGGTACAGTGCTAGTTTCCCCACGCACAACGGCGACAGCGCTGCCCAGGCAGTACGGTGGGAATTCGGTCGGCGGTGTGTGCGGGGTGCGGTGTTCCCCTTTTTATGAACCCTGAGCACTTTGTGTATGTGTGTGATGCAGGTGTTCTGAAGATGCAATTGTGGGAGGGAGGGGAACCAAAACCAGATGCAGCATGTGTTCCTGCTGATGCAGTTGTTCCACGAGCAGGAGATCAGCAGGGGCACGCCGGAGCACCTTGCCGCCTGAGGAGCCGGGCCCTGGTCAACAGAGAAAGATGCTGTCAGAGAGAGAGAGAGAGAGAGAGAGAGACTTGCCGGCGGAGGGAGGGTGGGGCAGCCGAGATGGCCGGACGACCTCAACCCTATAGAACGGGGAGAGGCGGCGGCGCCGATGGGAGGGTCAGCTCGGGGCTCCCCATGCTCGGGGAGGGGCGGGGTGGATCTGTGCGCCGGCGGAGGGAGGGTGGGGCAGCGGAGATGGCCGGACGGCCTGAACCCTAGCGAACGGGGAGGGGCGGCGGCGCCGATGGGAGGGCCGGCTCGGGGCTCCCCATGCTCGGGGATGGAGAGGAGGCGGGGGGATCTGTGCGCCGAGGAGAGGGCGGCGCCGGGCGGGGTGACGGCGAGGCGGCCGGTGGATGGAGGGTGGGCGGCGGCGCGAGGAGAGGAGCGGCGCGTGGGGGCAGACAGGGGAGGGCGCGGGGTTGAGACAGGGGAGGCGCGGGGAAGAGATAGTGGGCGGGTCGATTTGGGCCAAAATGAGGTCCCCGCGCGTTTATTTTGGCTAAGTCCCGCGCTCACTGATAAGCCTGGTGTAGAAGGGTAAGCCTAGTGCCATAGGAAAAAACACACGGTTTATAAAAAATATTTTTTTATTTTTCTTTTACTTCAATACAAAAAGTTTATTAATTTTACTTTTAATAATTTATGTGTTTCAATTTATTGTATTTTTACGATACTTATTTTAGTTTTCTTTTTATTGTATTCTTATTTTTTTATTTCATTGTTTTTATAAATGATACCCTCTCCCCTTATTTCATTATTTCCGCTCTTTAAAATATCGGTCAATATTCTGGTAAAAGTTTGGGCGTGTTTCAAGTAGACCGCACCTGTGGCCGCTTGTAAACCACACCATCTCCGATGTAGTCTCTAGGTATCGAGAGGGAACGAGTCGGGTTTGTGAAGGAAGTGTGGGCCCTATTGCTCAGTTGGCCTCGAAACTTCTCGTGCTCCCAAAGAAGGCCATCGAATGACACGTGTCAGGCCCCGTATTTTTTGGACCCTCCTAGAATATTTGAGACATTTATTGCACTGTTAGGGTTTTGGAGCCGGAAATTGCAGATCTGCAAGGCGGAACATGAAATCATGCCCAGAAGCGGAATATAAAATCCTATGTGATGTCTTTGCGACATGCGTAAGCCTTTTGCAGGCGAGGGAGGGGCAGGCCCAGCCACCGGGGGGCAAAATTACCTCAGCTCCATGCCTGATCCAACCGCTTAAATCCTCGGAAAATTATATAATGCCGGAAACCCTCGGGAGCTGGCACGGTGTCATCACATGGCCCCTGTAGGGTGTGGTAAAAGTTTGGGCCTGTTTCGAGTAGGCCTCACCTGAGGCCACTTGTAAACCACGACATCTCTGATGTAATCTCTAGGTACCGAGAGGGAACAAGTCGGGGTTGTGAAAGTAGTGCGGGCCCTGTTACTCCGTTGGCCTCGGAACTTCTTATGCTCTCAAGGAAGGCCATCGAATGACACGTGTCAGGCCCACGCATTTTTCGGACCCGCCTAGAATATTTGAGACATTTATTGCACTGCTAGTGTTTCGGCACCGGAGTGTGACCCCCTTCATGGACGGCGCCCCCGTCGGCACCTGGAGGGGGGTAACGGCCGCAATGGGTTTGGCCCGGACCTTGTTCCGAAGTGTTCCTATGGGCTGACCTACCACAACCGGGTGGAGAGGTCCATTCGTCAAAGTCCGTCCGATGAAAGCCAAAGGGTTAGATCTCTTGGTTAATTCCTGCAGGGTTTGGCAGGACGGGGGCCTTGGGGGTAGCAATGCCACTCGAGCATCACGCGGGGCCCTCATACATGCCTTAAGCTGTGGTGGCATGTCTGAAGAGGCAGCACGCGGCTCCGGGTGTGGCCCCCCTCACGGACGACGATGACACGGTATAGTAAACGTTCTGCGGTAGCGGTGCGGCGTGAATATTATTGAATACTTGGAGCGCGATAAAATCATGATTTTCTTACACGGCGTGGGCACATGTCATATAGGACAAATGGTAATTTTTCATAATTTTTGGTGATGCAGAAGTATCTGAACACTTCCCTCTACGCGGTTTGCTCTTGCGTGTCTACGATTGTGGCCTGCGGCCTCCGGGGGCTAGCCATGCCGCCAAATCTTGCGTCGGGGCCTCTTAGATGTCTAGAAGTGTGGTGACGGGTGCCAACACGACGCACGCGTCTCCGGAGTGTGACCCCCTTCACGGACGGCGCCGCCGCTGGCACCGGGAGGGGGGAAACGGCCGCGTCCAGTCGACACGGAGGGAATCTTGCGGTGGGTTTGGCGCGGACCTTGTTCCGAAGTGTTTCTATGGGCTGACCTACCACAACCAGGTGGAGAGGTCCGTTGGTCAAAGCCCTTCCTGCGAAAGTCAAAGGGTTAGATCTCCTGGTCAACCGCTCCAGGGGTTTGGCGGGACGGGGGCCTTGTGGGGTAGCAATGCCACCGGAGCATCGTGCGGGGCCCTCATACATGTCTTAAGGTGTGGTGGCATGTCTGAAGAGGTAGCACGCAGCTCCTGGGTGTGGCCCCCCTCACGGACGACGATGACACGATATAGTAAACGTTCTGCGGTAACGGTGCAGCGTGAATATTATTGAATACTCGGAGCATGATAAAATCATGATTTTCTTACACGGCATGGGCACATGTGATATAGGACGGATGGTAATTTTTCATAATTTCTGGTGATGCAGAAGTATTTGAACGCTTCCCTCTACGCGTATTGCTCTTGCATGTCTATGATTGTGGCCGGCGGCCTTCGGGGGTTAGCCATGCCGCCAAATCTTGCGTTGGGGCCTCTTACATGTCTAGAAGTGTGGTGGCGGGTGCCAACACCTGGCACGCGTCTTCGAAGTGTGACCCCCTTCACGGACGGCGCCGCCGCCGGCACCTGGAGGGGGGTAACGGCCGCGTCGGGTCGACACGGAGGGAATCTTGCGGTGGGTTTGGCCCGGACCTTGTTCCGAAGTGTTCCTATGGGCTGACCTACCACAACCGGGTGGGGAGGTCCGTTGGTCAAAGCTCGTCCGGTGAAAGTCAAAGGGTTAGATCTCCTGGTCAACTACTGCAGGGTTTGGCGGGACGGGGCCTTGGAGGGTAGCAATGCCACAGGAGCATCGCGCGGGGCCCTCATACATGCCTTAAGGTGTGGTGGCATGTCTGAAGAGGTAGCACGCGACTCCGGGGTGTGGCCCCCCTCACGGACGACGATGACACGGTATAGTAAACGTTCCGCGGTAACGGTGCGGCGTGAATATTATTGAATACTTGGAGCACGATAAAATCATGGTTTTCATACATGCCGTGGAAACATGTGATATTGGATGGATGGTAATTTTTCATAATTTTGGTGATGCAGAAGTATCTGAACACTTCCATCCACGCGGATTGCTCTTGCGTGTCTACGATTGTGGCCGGCGGCCTTCGGGGGCTTGCCAAGCCGCCAAATCTTGCGTCGGAGTCTCTTACATGTCTAGAAGTGTGGTGGCGGGTGCCAACACCCGGCACACATCATCGGACTGTGACCCCCTTCACGGACGGCGCCGCCGCCGGCACCTGGAGGGGGGTAACATCCGCGTCGGGTCGACACGGAGGGAATCTTGCAGCGGGTTTGGCCCGGACCTTGTTCCGAAGTGTTCCTATGGGCTGACCTACCACAATCGGGTATAGAGGTCCATTGGTCAAAACCCGTCTGACGAAAGTCAAAGGGTTAGATCTCCTGGTCAATCGCTGCAGGGTTTGGCGGGACGAGGGCCTTGGGGTGTAGCAATGCCACTAGAGCATCGCGCATGGCCCTCATACATGCCTTAAGGTGTGGTGGCATGTCTGAAGAGGTAGCATGCGGCTCCGGGGTGTGGCCCCCCTCACGGACGACGATGACATGGTATAGTAAACATTTTGCGGTAACGGTGCGGCGTGAATATTATTGAATACTCTCGGAGCGCGATAAAATCATGATTTTCTTACACGGCGTGAGCACATGTGATATAGTACGGATGGTAATTTTTCATAATTTTTGGTGATGCAGAAGTATCTGAACACTTCCCTCTACGCGGATTGCTCTTGCCTGTCTACCATTGTGGTCGGCGGCCTCCGGGGGCTAGCCATGCCGCCAAATCTTGCGTCGGGGCCTCTTACATGTCTAGAAGTGTGGTGGCGGGTGCCAACACCCGGCACACGTCTCCGGAGTGTGACCCCTTCACGGACGGCGGCGTCGCCGGCACCTGGAGGGGGGAAACGGCCGTGTCGGGTCGACACTAAGGGAATCTTGGAGTGGGTTTGTCCCGGACCTTGTTCCGAAGTGTTCCTATGGACTGACCTACCACAACCGGGTGGAGAGGTCCATTAGTCAAAGCCCATCTGGTGAAAGTTAAAGGGTAAGATCTCCTGGTCAACCGCTTTAGGGTTGGGCGGGAAAGGGGCCTTGGGGGGTAGCAATGCCACCGGATCATTACACAGGGCCCTCATAGACGCCTTAAGGTGTGGCGGTGGCATGTCTGAGGAGGCAGCACACGGTTCCGGGTGTGGCCCCCCTCAAAGACAGCGATGACAGGGTATAGTAAACGTTCTGCGATAACAGTGCGGCATGAATATTATTTAACACTCGGAGCGCGATAAAATCATGATTTTCTTACACGGCGTGGGCACATGTGATATAGGACGGATGGTAATTTTTCATAATTTTTTTATGATGCAGAAATATCTGAACACTTTATTCGGCGTGGACACTTTATGCGGATTGATCTTCGCGTGTCTACGATTGTGACCGGCGGCTTCCGGGGGCTAGACATGCCGCCAAATCTTGCATTGGGGCCTCTTAGACGTCTAGAAGTGTGGTGACGGGTGCCAACATGAGGCACGCGTCTCCGGAGTGTGACCCCCTTCACGGACGGCGCCGCCGCTGGCACCTGGAGGGGGCAAACGGCCGCGTCCGGTCGACACGGAGGGAATCTTGCGGTGGGTTTGGCGCGGACCTTTGTTCCGAAGTGTTTCTATGGGCTGACCTACCACAACCAGGTGGAGAGGTCCGTTGGTCAAAGCCCTTCCTGTGAAAGTCAAAGGGTTAGATCTCCTGGTCAACCGCTCCAGGGGTTTGGCGGGACGGGGGCCTTGTGGGGTAGCAATGCCACCGGAGCATCGTGCGGGGCCCTCATACATGTCTTAAGGTGTGGTGGCATGTCTGAAGAGGTAGCACGCAGCTCCTGGGTGTGGCCCCCCTCACGGACGACGATGACACGGTATAGTAAACGTTCTGCGGTAACGGTGCAGCGTGAATATTATTGAATACTCGGAGCATGATAAAATCATGATTTTCTTACACGGCATGGGCACATGTGATATAGGACGGATGGTAATTTTTCATAATTTCTGGTGATGCAGAAGTATTTGAACACTTCCCTCTACGCGTATTGCTCTTGCATGTCTATGATTGTGGCCGGCGGCCTTCGGGGGTTAGCCATGCCGCCAAATCTTGCGTTGGGGCCTCTTACATGTCTAGAAGTGTGGTGGCGGGTGCCAACACCTGGCACGCGTCTTCGAAGTGTGACCCCCTTCACGGACGGCGCCGCCGCCGGCACCTGGAGGGGGGTAACGGCCGCGTCGGGTCGACACGGAGGGAATCTTGCGGTGGGTTTGGCCCGGACCTTGTTCCGAAGTGTTCCTATGGGCTGACCTACCACAACCGGGTGGGGAGGTCCGTTGGTCAAAGCTCGTCCGGTGAAAGTCAAAGGGTTAGATCTCCTGGTCAACTACTGCAGGGTTTGGCGGGACGGGGCCTTGGAGGGTAGCAATGCCACAGGAGCATCGCGCGGGGCCCTCATACATGCCTTAAGGTGTGGTGGCATGTCTGAAGAGGTAGCACGCGACTCCGGGGTGTGGCCCCCCTCACGGACGACGATGACACGGTATAGTAAACGTTCCGCGGTAACGGTGCGGCGTGAATATTATTGAATACTTGGAGCACGATAAAATCATGGTTTTCATACATGCCGTGGAAACATGTGATATTGGATGGATGGTAATTTTTCATAATTTTGGTGATGCAGAAGTATCTGAACACTTCCATCCACGCGGATTGCTCTTGCGTGTCTACGATTGTGGCCGGCGGCCTTCGGGGGCTTGCCAAGCCGCCAAATCTTGCGTCGGAGTCTCTCACATGTCTAGAAGTGTGGTGGCGGGTGCCAACACCCGGCACACATCATCGGACTGTGACCCCCTTCACGGACGGCGCCGCCGCCGGCACCTGGAGGGGGGTAACATCCGCGTCGGGTCGACACGGAGGGAATCTTGCAGCGGGTTTGGCCCGGACCTTGTTCCGAAGTGTTCCTATGGGCTGACCTACCACAATCGGGTATAGAGGTCCATTGGTCAAAACCCGTCTGACGAAAGTCAAAGGGTTAGATCTCCTGGTCAATCGCTGCAGGGTTTGGCGGGACGAGGGCCTTGGGGTGTAGCAATGCCACTAGAGCATCGCGCATGGCCCTCATACATGCCTTAAGGTGTGGTGGCATGTCTGAAGAGGTAGCATGCGGCTCCGGGGTGTGGCCCCCCTCACGGACGACGATGACATGGTATAGTAAACATTTTGCGGTAACGGTGCGGCGTGAATATTATTGAATACTCTCGGAGCGTGATAAAATCATGATTTTCTTACACGGCGTGAGCACATGTGATATAGTACGGATGGTAATTTTTCATAATTTTTGGTGATGCAGAAGTATCTGAACACTTCCCTCTACGCGGATTGCTCTTGCCTGTCTACCATTATGGTCGGCGGCCTCCGGGGGCTAGCCATGCCGCCAAATCTTGCGTCGGGGCCTCTTACATGTCTAGAAGTGTGGTGGCGGGTGCCAACACCCGGCACACGTCTCTGGAGTGTGACCCCTTCACGGACGGCGGCGCCGCGGGCACCTGGAGGGGGGAAACGGCCGTGTCGGGTCGACACTAAGGGAATCTTGGAGTGGGTTTGGCCCGGACCTTGTTCCGAAGTGTTCCTATGGACTGACCTACCACAACCGGGTGGAGAGGTCCATTAGTCAAAGCCCGTCTGGTGAAAGTTAAAGGGTAAGATCTCCTGGTCAACCGCTTCAGGGTTGGGCGGGAAAGGGGCCTTGGGGGGTAGCAATGCCACCGGATCATTACACGGGGCCCTCATAGACGCCTTAAGGTGTGGCGGTGGCATGTCTGAGGAGGCAGCACATGGCTCTGGGTGTGGCCCCCCTCAAAGACAGCGATGACAGGGTATAGTAAACGTTCTGCGATAACGGTGCGGCACGAATATTATTTAACACTCGGAGCGCGATAAAATCATGATTTTCTTACACGGCGTGGGCACATGTGATATAGGACGGATGGTAATTTTTCATAATTTTTTATGATGCAGAAATATCTGAACACTTTATGCGGCGTGGGCACTTTATGCGGATTGATCTTCGCGTGTCTACGATTGTGACCGGCGGCTTCCGCGGGCTAGCCATGCCGCCAAATCTTGCATTGGGGCCTCTTAGACGTCTAGAAGTGTGGTGACGGGTGCCAACACGAGGCACGCGTCTCCAGAGTGTGCCCCCCTTCATGGACGGCGCCGCCGCTGGCACCGGGAGGGGGGAAACGGCCGCGTCCAGTCGACACGGAGGGAATCTTGCGGTGGGTTTGGCGTGGACCTTGTTCCGAAGTGTTTCTATGGGCTGACCTACCACAACCAGGTGGAGAGGTCCGTTGGTCAAAGCCCTTCCTGCGAAAGTCAAAGGGTTAGATCTCCTGGTCAACCGCTCCAGGGGTTTGGCGGGACGGGGGCCTTGTGGGGTAGCAATGCCACCGGAGCATCGTGCGGGGCCCTCATACATGTCTTAAGGTGTGGTGGCATGTCTGAAGAGGTAGCACGCAGCTCCTGGGTGTGGCCCCCCTCACGGACGACGATGACACGGTATAGTAAACATTCTGCGGTAACGGTGCAGCGTGAATATTATTGAATACTCGGAGCATGATAAAATCATGATTTTCTTACACGGCATGGGCACATGTGATATAGGACGGATGGTAATTTTTCATAATTTCTGGTGATGCAGAAGTATTTGAACACTTCCCTCTACGCGTATTGCTCTTGCATGTCTATGATTGTGGCCGGCGGCCTTCGGGGGCTAGCCATGCCGCCAAATCTTGTGTTGGGGCCTCTTACATGTCTAGAAGTGTGGTGGCGGGTGCCAACACCTGGCACGCGTCTTCGAAGTGTGACCCCCTTCACGGACGGCGCCGCCGCCGGCACCTGGAGGGGGGTAACGGCCGCGTCGGGTCGACACGGAGGGAATCTTGCGGTGGGTTTGGCCCGGACCTTGTTCCGAAGTGTTCCTATGGGCTGACCTACCACAACCGGGTGGGGAGGTCCGTTGGTCAAAGCTCGTCCGGTGAAAGTCAAAGGGTTAGATCTCCTGGTCAACTACTGCAGGGTTTGGCGGGACGGGGCCTTGGAGGGTAGCAATGCCACAGGAGCATCGCGCAGGGGCCTCATACATGCCTTAAGGTGTGGTGGCATGTCTGAAGAGGTAGCACGCGACTCCGGGGTGTGGCCCCCCTCACGGACGACGATGACACGGTATAGTAAACGTTCCGCGGTAACGGTGCGGCGTGAATATTATTGAATACTTGGAGCACGATAAAATCATGATTTTCATACATGCCGTGGAAACATGTGATATTGGATGGATGGTAATTTTTCATAATTTTGGTGATGCAGAAGTATCTGAACACTTCCATCCACGCGGATTGCTCTTGCGTGTCTACGATTGTGGCCGGCGGCCTTCGGGGGCTAGCCAAGCCGCCAAATCTTGCGTCGGAGTCTCTTACATGTCTAGAAGTGTGGTGGCGGGTGCCAACACCCGGCACACATCATCGGACTGGGACCCCCTTCACGGACGGCGCCGCCGCCGGCACCTGGAGGGGGGTAACATCCGCGTCGGGTCGACACGGAGGGAATCTTGCGGCGGGTTTGGCCCGGACCTTGTTCCGAAGTGTTCCTATGGGCTGACCTACCACAATCGGGTATAGAGGTCCATTGGTCAAAACCCGTCCGACGAAAGTCAAAGGGTTAGATCTCCTGGTCAATCGCTGCAGGGTTTGGCGGGACGAGGGCCTTGGGGTGTAGCATTGCCACTGGAGCATCGCGCATGGCCCTCATACATGCCTTAAGGTGTGGTGGCATGTCTGAAGACGTAGCATGCGGCTCCGGGGTGTGGCCCCCCTCACGGACGACGATGACATGGTATAGTAAACATTTTGCGGTAACGGTGCGGCGTGAATATTATTGAATACTCTCGGAGCGCGATAAAATCATGATTTTGTTACACGGCGTGAGCACATGTGATATAGTACGGATGGTAATTTTTCATAATTTTTGGTGATGCAGAAGTATCTGAACACTTCCCTCTACACGGATTGCTCTTGCCTGTCTACCATTGTGGTCGGCGGCCTCCGGGGGCTAGCCATGCCGCCAAATCTTGCGTCGGGGCCTCTTACATGTCTAGAAGTGTGGTGGCGGGTGCCAACACCCGGCACACGTCTCCGGAGTGTGACCCCTTCACGGACGGCGGCGCCGCCGGCACCTGGAGGGGGGAAACGGCCGTGTCGGGTGGACACTAAGGGAATCTTGGAGTGGGTTTGGCCCGGACCTTGTTCCGAAGTGTTCCTATGGACTGACCTACCACAACCGGGTGGAGAGGTCCATTAGTCAAAGCCCATCTGGTGAAAGTTAAAGGGTAAGATCTCCTGGTCAACCGCTTCAGGGTTGGGCGGGAAAGGGGCCTTGGGGGGTAGCAATGCCACCGGATCATTACACGGGGCCCTCATAGACGCCTTAAGGTGTGGCGGTGGCATGTCTGAGGAGGCAGCACACGGCTCCGGGTGTGGCCCCCCTCAAAGACAGCGATGACAGGGTATAGTAAACGTTCTGCGATAACGGTGCGGCATGAATATTATTTAACACTCGGAGCGCGATAAAATCATGATTTTCTTACACGGCGTGGGCACATGTGATATAGGACGGATGGTAATTTTTCATAATTTTTTTATGATGCAGAAATATCTGAACACTTTATGCGGCGTGGGCACTTTATGCGGATTGATCTTCGCGTGTCTACGATTGTGACCGGCGGCTTCCGGGGGCTAGACATGCCGCCAAATCTTGCATTGGGGCCTCTTAGACGTCTAGAAGTGTGGTGACGGGTGCCAACATGAGGCACGCGTCTCCGGAGTGTGACCCCCTTCACGGACGGCGCCGCCGCTGGCACCTGGAGGGGGCAAACGGCCGCGTCCGGTCGACACGGAGGGAATCTTGCGGTGGGTTTGGCGCGGACCTTTGTTCCGAAGTGTTTCTATGGGCTGACCTACCACAACCAGGTGGAGAGGTCCGTTGGTCAAAGCCCTTCCTGCGAAAGTCAAAGGGTTAGATCTCCTGGTCAACCGCTCCAGGGGTTTGGCGGGACGGGGGCCTTGTGGGGTAGCAATGCCACCGGAGCATCGTGCGGGGCCCTCATACATGTCTTAAGGTGTGGTGGCATGTCTGAAGAGGTAGCACGCAGCTCCTGGGTGTGGCCCCCCTCACGGACGACGATGACACGATATAGTAAACGTTCTGCGGTAACGGTGCAGCGTGAATATTATTGAATACTCGGAGCATGATAAAATCATGATTTTCTTACACGGCATGGGCACATGTGATATAGGACGGATGGTAATTTTTCATAATTTCTGGTGATGCAGAAGTATTTGAACACTTCCCTCTACGCGTATTGCTCTTGCATGTCTATGATTGTGGCCGGCGGCCTTCGGGGGTTAGCCATGCCGCCAAATCTTGCGTTGGGGCCTCTTACATGTCTAGAGGTGTGGTGGCGGGTGCCAACACCTGGCACGCGTCTTCGAAGTGTGACCCCCTTCACGGACGGCGCCGCCGCCGGCACCTGGAGGGGGGTAACGGCCGCGTCGGGTCGACACGGAGGGAATCTTGCGGTGGGTTTGGCCCGGACCTTGTTCCGAAGTGTTCCTATGGGCTGACCTACCACAACCGGGTGGGGAGGTCCGTTGGTCAAAGCTCGTCCGGTGAAAGTCAAAGGGTTAGATCTCCTGGTCAACTACTGCAGGGTTTGGCGGGACGGGGCCTTGGAGGGTAGCAATGCCACAGGAGCATCGCGCGGGGCCCTCATACATGCCTTAAGGTGTGGTGGCATGTCTGAAGAGGTAGCACGCGACTCCGGGGTGTGGCCCCCCTCACGGACGACGATGACACGGTATAGTAAACGTTCCGCGGTAACGGTGCGGCGTGAATATTATTGAATACTTGGAGCACGATAAAATCATGGTTTTCATACATGCCGTGGAAACATGTGATATTGGATGGATGGTAATTTTTCATAATTTTGGTGATGCAGAAGTATCTGAACACTTCCATCCACGCGGATTGCTCTTGCGTGTCTACGATTGTGGCCGGCGGCCTTCGGGGGCTTGCCAAGCCGCCAAATCTTGCGTCGGAGTCTCTTACATGTCTAGAAGTGTGGTGGCGGGTGCCAACACCCGGCACACATCATCGGACTGTGACCCCCTTCACGGACGGCGCCGCCGCCGGCACCTGGAGGGGGGTAACATCCGCGTCGGGTCGACACGGAGGGAATCTTGCAGCGGGTTTGGCCCGGACCTTGTTCCGAAGTGTTCCTATGGGCTGACCTACCACAATCGGGTATAGAGGTCCATTGGTCAAAACCCGTCTGACGAAAGTCAAAGGGTTAGATCTCCTGGTCAATCGCTGCAGGGTTTGGCGGGACGAGGGCCTTGGGGTGTAGCAATGCCACTAGAGCATCGCGCATGGCCCTCATACATGCCTTAAGGTGTGGTGGCATGTCTGAAGAGGTAGCATGCGGCTCCGGGGTGTGGCCCCCCTCACGGACGACGATGACATGGTATAGTAAACATTTTGCGGTAACGGTGCGGCGTGAATATTATTGAATACTCTCGGAGCGCGATAAAATCATGATTTTCTTACACGGCGTGAGCACATGTGATATAGTACGGATGGTAATTTTTCATAATTTTTGGTGATGCAGAAGTATCTGAACACTTCCCTCTACGCGGATTGCTCTTGCCTGTCTACCATTATGGTCGGCGGCCTCCGGGGGCTAGCCATGCCGCCAAATCTTGCGTCGGGGCCTCTTACATGTCTAGAAGTGTGGTGGCGGGTGCCAACACCCGGCACACGTCTCCGGAGTGTGACCCCTTCACGGACGGCGGCGCCGCGGGCACCTGGAGGGGGGAAACGGCCGTGTCGGGTCGACACTAAGGGAATCTTGGAGTGGGTTTGGCCCGGACCTTGTTCCGAAGTGTTCCTATGGACTGACCTACCACAACCGGGTGGAGAGGTCCATTAGTCAAAGCCCGTCTGGTGAAAGTTAAAGGGTAAGATCTCCTGGTCAACCGCTTCAGGGTTGGGCGGGAAAGGGGCCTTGGGGGGTAGCAATGCCACCGGATCATTACACGGGGCCCTCATAGACGCCTTAAGGTGTGGCGGTGGCATGTCTGAGGAGGCAGCACACGGCTCTGGGTGTGGCCCCCCTCAAAGACAACGATGACATGGTATAGTAAACGTTCTGCGATAACGGTGCGGCACGAATATTATTTAACACTCGGAGCGCGATAAAATCATGATTTTCTTACACGGCGTGGGCACATGTGATATAGGACGGATGGTAATTTTTCATAATTTTTTTATGATGCAGAAATATCTGAACACTTTATGCGGCGTGGGCACTTTATGCGGATTGATCTTCGCGTGTCTACGATTGTGACCGGCGGCTTCCGGGGGCTAGACATGCCGCCAAATCTTGCATTGGGGCCTCTTAGACGTCTAGAAGTGTGGTGACGGGTGCCAACATGAGGCACGCGTCTCCGGAGTGTGACCCCCTTCACGGACGGCGCCGCCGCTGGCACCTGGAGGGGGCAAACGGCCGCGTCCGGTCGACACGGAGGGAATCTTGCGGTGGGTTTGGCGTGGACCTTGTTCCGAAGTGTTTCTATGGGCTGACCTACCACAACCAGGTGGAGAGGTCCGTTGGTCAAAGCCCTTCCTGCGAAAGTCAAAGGGTTAGATCTCCTGGTCAACCGCTCCAGGGGTTTGGCGGGACGGGGGGCTTGTGGGGTAGCAATGCCACCGGAGCATCGTGCGGGGCCCTCATACATGTCTTAAGGTGTGGTGGCATGTCTGAAGAGGTAGCACGCAGCTCCTGGGTGTGGCCCCCCTCACGGACGACGATGACACGGTATACTAAACGTTCTGCGGTAACGGTGCAGCGTGAATATTATTGAAAACTCGGAGCATGATAAAATCATGATTTTCTTACACGCATGGGCACATGTGATATAGGACGGATGGTAATTTTTCATAATTTCTGGTGATGCAGAAGTATTTGAACACTTCCCTCTACGCGTATTGCTCTTGCATGTCTATGATTGTGGTCGGCGGCCTTCGGGGGCTAGCCATGCCGCCAAATCGTGCGTTGGGGCCTCTTACATGTCTAGAAGTGTGGTGGCGGGTGCCAACACCTGGCACGCGTCTTCGAAGTTTGACCCCCTTCACGGACGGCGCCGCCGCCGGCACCTGGAGGGGGGTAACGGCCGCATTGGGTCGACACGGAGGGAATCTTGCGGTGGGTTTGGCCCGGACCTTGTTCCGAAGTGTTCCTATGGGCTGACCTACCACAATCGGGTGGGGAGGTCCGTTGGTCAAAGCTCGTCCGGTGAAAGTCAAAGGGTTAGATCTCCTGGTCAACTACTGCAGGGTTTGGCGGGACGGGGCCTTGGAGGGTAGCAATGCCACAGGAGCATCGCGCGGGGCCCTCATACATGCCTTAAGGTGTGGTGGCATGTCTGAAGAGGTAGCACGCGACTCCGGGGTGTGGCCCCCCTCACGGACGAGATGACACGGTATAGTAAACGTTCCGCGGTAACGGTGCGGCGTGAATATTATTGAATACTTGGAGCACGATAAAATCATGGTTTTCATACATGCCGTGGAAACATGTGATATTGGATGGATGGTAATTTTTCATAATTTTGGTGATGCAGAAGTATCTGAACACTTCCATCCACGCGGATTGCTCTTGCGTGTCTACGATTGTGGCCGGCGGCCTTCGGGGGCTAGCCAAGCCGCCAAATCTTGCGTCGGAGTCTCTTACATGTCTAGAAGTGTGGTGGCGGGTGCCAACACGCGGCACACATCATCGGACTGTGACCCCCTTCACGGACGGCGCCGCCGCCGGCACCTGGAGGGGGGTAACATCCGCGTCGGGTCGACACGGAGGGAATCTTGCGGCGGGCTTGGCCCAGACCTTGTTCCGAAGTGTTCCTATGGGCTGACCTACCACAATCAGGTGGAGAGGTCCATTGGTCACAACCCGTCCGACGAAAGTCGAAGGGTTAGATCTCCTGGTCAATCGCTGCAGGGTTTGGCGGGACGAGGGCCTTGGGGTGTAGCAATGCCACTTGAGCATCGCGCGGGGCCCTCATACATGCCTTAAGGTGTGGTGGCATGTCTGAAGAGGTAGCATGCGGCTCCGGGGTGTGGCCCCCCTCACGGACGACGATGACATGGTATAGTAAACATTTTGCGGTAACGGTGCGGCGTGAATATTATTGAATACTCTCGGAGCGCGATAAAATCATGATTTTCTTACACGGCGTGAGCACATGTGATATAGTACGGATGGTAATTTTTCATAATTTTTGGTGATGCAGAAGTATCTGAACACTTCCCTCTACGCGGATTGCTCTTGCATGTCTACCATTGTGGCCGGCGGCCTCCGGGGGCTAGCCATGCCGCCAAATCTTTCGTCGGGGCCTCTTACATGTCTAGAAGTGTGGTGGCGGGTGCCAACACCCGGCACACGTCTCCGGAGTGTGACCACTTCACGGACGGCGCCGCCGCCGACACCTGGAGGGGGGAAACGGCCGTGTCGGGTCGACACTAAGGGAATCTTGCAGTGGGTTTGGCCCGGACCTTGTTCCGAAGTGTTCCTATGGACTGGCCTACCACAACCGGGTGGAGAGGTCCATTAGTCAAAGCCCGTCTGGTGAAAGTTAAAGGGTAAGATCTCTTGGTCAACCGCTTCAGGGTTGGGCGGGATAGGGGCCTTGGGGGGTAGCAATGCCACCGGATCATTACACGGGGCCCTCATACACGCCTTAAGGTGTGGCGGTGGCATGTCTGAGGAGGCAGCACACGGCTCTGGGTGTGGCCCCCCTCAAAGACAACGATGACACGGTATAGTAAACGTTCTGCGATAACGGTGCGGCACGAATATTATTTAACACTCGGAGCGCGATAAAATCATGATTTTCTTACACGGCGTGGGCACATGTGATATAGGACGGATGGTAATTTTTCATAATTTTTTATGATGCAGAAATATCTGAACACTTTATGCGGCGTGGGCACTTTATGCGGATTGATCTTCGCGTGTCTACGATTGTGATCGGCGGCTTCCGGGGGCTAGCCATGCCGCCAAATCTTGCATTGGGGCCTCTTAGACGTCTAGAAGTGTGGTGACGGGTGCCAACACGAGGCACGCGTATCCAGAGTGTGCCCCCCTTCATGGACGGCGCCGCCGCTGGCACCTGGAGGGGGGAAACGGCCGCGTCCGGTCGACACGGAGGGAATCTTGTGGTGGGTTTGGCGCGGACCTTGTTCCGAAGTGTTTCTATGGGCTGACCTACCACAACCAGGTGGAGAGGTCCGTTGGTCAAAGCCCTTCCTGCGAAAGTCAAAGGGTTAGATCTCCTGGTCAACCGCTTCAGGAGTTTGGCGGGACGGGAGGCTTGTGGGGTAGCAATGCCACCGGAGCATCGTGCGGGGCCCTCATACATGTCTTAAGGTGTGGTGGCATGTCTGAAGAGGTAGCACGCAGCTCCTGGGTGTGGCCCCCCTCACGGACGACGATGACACGGTATACTAAACGTTCTGCGGTAACGGTGCACCGTGAATATTATTGAATACTCGGAGCATGATAAAATCATGATTTTCTTACACGGCATGGGCACGTGTGCTAAAGGACGGATGGTAATTTTTCATAATTTCTGGTGATGCAGATGTATCTGAACACTTCACTCTATGCGGATTGCTCTTGCATGTCTACGATTGTGGCCGGCGGCCTTCGGGGGCTAGCCATGCCGCCAAATCTTGCGTTGGGGCCTCTTACATGTCTAGAAGTGTGGTGGCGGGTGCCAACACCTGGCACGCGTCATCGAAGTGTGACCCCCTTCACGGACGGCGCCGCCGCCGGCACCTGGAGGGGGGTAACGGCCGCGTCGGGTCGACACGGAGGGAATCTTGCGGTGGGTTTGGCCCGGACCTTGTTCCGAAGTGTTCCTATGGGCGGACCTACCACAACCGGGTGGGGAGGTCCGTTGGTCAAAGCTCGTCCGGTGAAAGTCAAAGGGTTAGATCTCCTGGTCAACTACTGCAGGGTTTTGCGGGACGGGGCCTTGGAGGGTAGCAATGCCACAGGAGCATCGCGCGGGGCCCTCATACATGCCTTAAGTTGTGGTGGCAAGTCTGAAGAGGTAGCACGCGACTCCGGGGTGTGGCCCCCCTCACGGACGACGATGACATGGTATAGTAAACGTTCCACGGTAACGGTGCGGCGTGAATATTGAATACTTGGAGCACGATAAAATCATGATTTTCATACATGCCGTGGAAACATGTGATATAGGATGGATGGTAATTTTTCATAATTTTGGTGATGCAGAAGTATCTGAACACTTCCCTCTACGCGGATTGTTGTTGCGTGTCTACGATTGTGGCCGACAGCCTTCGGGGGCTAGCCAAGCCGCCAAATCTTGCGTCGGGGTCTCTTACATGTCTAGAAGTGTGGTGGCGGGTGCCAACACCCGGCACACATCATCGGAGTGTGACCCCCTTCAGGGACGGCGCCGCCGCCGACACCTGGAGGGGGGTAACGTCCGCGTCGGGTCGACACGGAGGGAATCTTGCGGCGGGTTTCGCCCGGACCTTGTTCCGAAGTGTTCCTATGGGCTGACCTACCACAATCGGGTGGAGAGGTCCATTGGTCAAAACCCGTCCGACGAAAGTCGAAGGGTTAGATCTCCTGGTCAATCGCTGCAGGGTTTGGCGGGACGAGGGCCTTGGGGTGTAGAAATGCCACTGGAGCATCGCGCGGGGCCCTCATACATGCCTTAAGGTGTGGTGGCATGTCTGAAGAGGTAGCATGCGGCTCCGGGGTGTGGCCCCCCTCACGGACGATGATGACATGGTATAGTAAACATTTTGCGATAACGGTGCGGCGTGAATATTATTGAATACTCTCGGAGCGCGATAAAATCATGATTTTCTTACACGGCGTGAGCACATGTGATATAGTACGGATGGTAATTTTTCATAATTTTTGGTGATGCAGAAGTATCTGAACACTTCCCTCTACGCGGATTGCTCTTGCCTGTCTACCATTGTGGCCGGCGGCCTCCGGGGGCTAGCCATGCCGCCAAATCTTGCGTCGGGGCCTCTCACATGTCTAGAAGTGTGGTGGCGGGTGCCAACACCCGGCACACGTCTTCGGAGTGTGACCCCTTCACGGACGGCGGCGCCGCCGGCACCTGGAGGGGGGAAACGGCCGTGTCGGGTCGACACTAAGGGAATCTTGCAGTGGGTTTGGCCCGGACCTTGTTCCGAAGTGTTCCTATGGACTAACCTACCACAACCGGGTGGAGAGGTCCATTAGTCAAAGCCCGTCTGGTGAAAGTTAAAGGGTAAGATCTCCTGGTCAACCGCTTCAGGGTTGGGCGGGATAGGGGCCTTGGGGGGTAGCAATGCCACCGGATCATTACACGGGGCCCTCATAGACGCCTTAAGGTGTGGCGGTGGCATGTCTGAGGAGGCAGCACACGGCTCCGGGTGTGGCCCCCCTCAAAGACAGCGATGACAGGGTATAGTAAACGTTCTGCGATAACGGTGCGGCATGAATATTATTTAACACTCGGAGCGCGATAAAATCATGATTTTCTTACACGGCGTGGGCACATGTGATATAGGACGGATGGTAATTTTTCATAATTTTTTTATGATGCAGAAATATCTGAACACTTTATGCGGCGTGGGCACTTTATGCGGATTGATCTTCGCGTGTCTACGATTGTGACCGGCGGCTTCCGGGGGCTAGACATGCCGCCAAATCTTGCATTGGGGCCTCTTAGACGTCTAGAAGTGTGGTGACGGGTGCAAACACGAGGCACGCGTCTTCGGAGTGTGACCCCCTTCACGGATGGCGCCGCCGCTGGCACCTGGAGGGGGGAAACGGCCGCGTCCGGTCGACACGGAGGGAATCTTGCGGTGGGTTTGGCGCGGACCTTTGTTCCGAAGTGTTTCTATGGGCTGACCTACCACAACTAGGTGGAGAGGTCCGTTGGTCAAAGCCCTTCCTGCGAAAGTCAAAGGGTTAGATCTCCTGGTCAACCGCTCCAGGGGTTTGGCGGGACGGGGGCCTTGTGGGGTAGCAATGCTACCGGAGCATCGTGCGGGGCCCTCATACATGTCTTAAGGTGTGGTGGCATGTCTGAAGAGGTAGCACGCAGCTCCTGGGTGTAGCCCCCCTCACGGACGATGATGACACGGTATAGTAAACGTTCTGCGGTAACGGTGCAGCGTGAATATTATTGAATACTCGGAGCATGATAAAATCATGATTTTCTTACACGGCATGGGCACATGTGATATAGGACGGATGGTAATTTTTCATAATTTCTGGTGATGCAGAAGTATCTGAACACTTCCCTCTACGCGGATTGCTCTTGCATGTCTACGATTGTGGCCGGCGGCCTTCGGGGGCTAGCCATGCCGCCAAATCTTGTGCTGGGGCCTCTTACATGTCTAGAAGTGTGGTGGCGGGTGCCAACACCTAGCACGCGTCTTCGAAGTGTGACCCCCTTCACGGACGGCGCCGCCGCCGGCACCTCACTAGTGCAGAACCGGGCAATAGCACCGGTTTGTAAGGCCCTTCAGTGCCGGTTTCGGAACCGGCACTAACATTTCGGCACTAAAGGCCCCCCCCCCTTTAGTACCGGTTCAGCACGAACCGGTGCTAAAGGGCAACCACGTGGCACGAGCCAGCTCCGGGGGCCGGGAGCCCTTTAGTACCGGTTGGTAACACCAACCGGTACTAAAATGTTTGGGGGATTTTTGGTTTTATGATTTCTTTTTCATTTAATTTTGTGTTTTCCATTTTAATTCTTTTTCGTTTGCTGGTATTTTACGGTACTACACTTTGTACACGTTATGCATATATATATAAATAGAATTTCTAGTAGAACCAATCATATATATATCATCAATGTCTCACAAACCACCATATTAATTTACACATATACACATGTATAGCTATATACAATTTCTCCTACATATGCATGTTGCCTTCGGAGCCAGTGGCATTAGCCTAATTGGTGCCTTCGGAGCACGATGACAATTGGAAGTGGTTCATGACCTGTTCGATGGGGGCGGTAGCGGGTAATAGTATTCTCCCTTCGGATTTATGACCTGGTCGAGCAAAAATCCCGCTATTTCCTCTTGAAGTGCTTCTACGCGCTCCGTTTCTAGGAGCTTGTCCCGCACCTCTTTGAACTGTTAAGAAGGAGATCAATATGCATGTGTATTAGTTGTGTGACTAGATATCGATAATGGTGTAAAAATTGTGAATAGTGTTCTGACAAGCGTACCCATTCCCATCTTTGAGATCTGCTCCTTTCGGACGCCATCATGCGAATGTTCTCGCAAACGCAGTATGCACACAGATTAGTCCCCTGCGCCTGCTTCAGGGCCTTTATTACGAGAATGGAATTTAATTTGATCAGATAATAATTAATCAAGCATGATAATTAAAGAGATGGCAGCTAGCTAGCTAGTACTACTTAATTACTTACCTTGGATCGAAACCATTTCAGCTGTGGTTTCCATTCGCCTTCCGTGACGCTGATGAACCTTGCCCAAGCCCTGCCCGCCGACAAAGAAAATGAATAAAGGGGTTATTAAATAGTTCATATCATGAAATGACGAACTAAATAGGCCGAGATATATAGTTAATAATGATTGAAATTACCTGTTGACTATCCCATACAAGATGTTGTAGTCACTATTTGCTTTGAGTAGCGAGTCCAGTATTTCAACTGTTCTGGCGTCAACTTTAATGATACACAAGATCCAGTGAAATCTGCATGCACACACGTTTGCATGTCTTAATTAAGCGGGCATATGTAAGCAAAAACATGTAGCTAGCTAGTAGGAAAAAACAGAGAATTTGTAGTACAAGAAACTGTGACTCACTCGAAGTTGTAAGGAAGTAGTATATCTTCGTTGTATTTGAGGCGCTTCAAGAACTCTAGCATGCTGTCCTCTACCTGCTTTTCATAATACTTGCTTATTTTCCATGTGTATTGATTAACGGTGTTTGGGTCAATGAACCCAATGCCATAGCGTCCACCTTTTCTCATTTCATACATCTTCATCCTGCATAATACCACAGAAAAGAATATAGTGAGGATAATTACAGGTAATGATTGATCAAAAGGATCACTACAGCTAGCTTGAGACTTAAATTACAGAAAGAAATCACTTACAGACAATAGCAACTGACGATAGATTTGTCGAGTGCGTCTTGATTGTATAACTGAAACAGTTCAGAATACTCAACGGCCACAACTTTCTCATGGTAGTAATGATCCTTCTTGACATACACCATGAGGGACTCTCGATCGGATCTCTTGATAATGTCCATGTACCATTGATGCAATTCATACATTCTCGTTGGGAGCTTCTTGACATCTTCTGGCTCGACCAAAGGTTGGCCCCAGACATATTTCCGTTTTATTTCCTCCTCTGTAATCCCAGGCATGTCCTCGATCTCGAGGAGTTGTCCAACAGTGATCTTGAGTTCTTCAGCCTGCATTATATGCTCCTGGGTTATTACCACATCGCCCACCTCGGGAACGTAAACTGTTTGGCCACAATAATATTGGGCGCGCGTACTGTCACGTGTTGTTGGCGGCACAACAAGCGGGGGGGGGGGGGGGGGTCGATTGCGCCGCCTGTTCTCCCAGCTGGGCAACGGTTTTCCCGCATTTTTTGACAGCTGCTTGTTGTTTGCTCGAGCTCGAGCTCGCCTCCTTCTGTAGACGTTGTCGATGTAACTTCCTGATGTGGCGCTCATAGTCTGTGTCAACAGGCTTAGGAGCTGGTGGTTGAGCCATACGAATGAAGTGGTCAACTACTTCCACATGCACTTTATCCCTTGGCGGCGGTGGTGGTTTCGGTCCAAAATGGGCGTCGACTTCTGCCCGCACTATGGCATTGGTTTGCTCCTCGGTCCTGTCGTAAGCCCTCACAGGAAGAGGAGTAGTGAGGTTTGGACCATATTTATATCGCTTGCCTCCGCCTGTACTTCCTGTACCATGACCTCGACTGGTACCGCTACGCACCATAGCTGCGGGGTGTCTCTTCTGCGATTGCTGAGGCGGCGGAGACGGCTGACGGGGCTGAGTTGGACGAGGAGGAGTGGCCTGAAGCTGTGCCGGACTTGGAGGATGAGTGGCCTGAGGTTGTGCCGGACTTGGAGGAGGAGTGGACGTCTGACGCTGTGTCGGACTTGGAGGAGGAGTGGCTTGACACTTTGCCGGACTTGGAGGAGGAGGAGTGGCCTCACGCGTTGGTGGACTTGGAGGAGCGGGAGTCTGTTGACTCGGTGGCGGACTTCGACGAGGAATCGGGTGACGCGGTGTCGGTGGCCTTCGAAAAATGATGCAATCCTTTCTCCATAGGATGATACGATGTTTGGCATCTCCGAGTGTGTGCTCCTCATCACCTCCAGGAATGTCAAGCTCTAGCCCCGAATATTGGTCCACCACCTCATCAACCAAGACACGAGCATAGCCCGCTGGAATCGGGTTGCAATGGAAGGTTGCCTCGGGGGAATTTGAAAAAGCAACGGCGTCCGCCACCTTCATGGATATGTTCTTCATTTTGATGTGTAGCTCGCAGTTAGTGTTCTCCGTGATGTCATCCACGGGGTATCTATCCAGCACTACTGCGTTGCCCGGGGCGGAACCCATGCTGCTTCTCGGCATGGATGGGGCGGTGGTATCCAATGCTGGATCATCCTCTAGCTGCTGCAGCTGCTGAGACCCCCTCTGCTGGCTAAGTGAGTCGATCTGCTCCTGCTGCCGCTGGAATTTAGCTGCCAATTCCGCTTGACTTGCTTCTAGGCCTTGAAGGCGTTCATAGTCGAGCTTCCTTTGCTCCTCCTCCATCTTCCTCTTCTTCTCCTCCGCAATCTTCTTTCTCGCACGGGTTCTGTAGTCGGCGTTCCAATCCGAAAACCCCTCATACCACGGAATAGCGCCCTTGCCTCGTGTTCTTCCCGGGTGTTCAGGATTTCCCAGGGCACGCGTAAGCTCGTCGTTCTCTCTGTTGGGCTGGAACACCCCCGATCGAGCCTCTTCTATTGCAACAAGTAGCGCATCGTCGGCTCCGTTCAGACATGCCTTCGTCGAAACATTGCCTGTCTTCGGGTCCAACTCCCCCCATGCGCATAGAACCAAGTCCTGCACCTGGGGGGCCAGCTCTTAGTAACTGGAGTGACACCTGCATCCTCCATCTCTTTCTCAGACTTATCCCATGTAGGCATTGCCACCGCGTAGCCACCTGGCCCCAGCTTATGGAACTTATCCTTCTTTTCGACATTCTTCTTGTTTATTCTCGACCGTTCCTTAGCTAATTCTGAATCCTTGAATTTCATGAAATCGTCCCAATGAGCACTTTGATTCTCTAGTATCCCCTCGAATACTGGAGTCTTCCTTCCTCCCTTGACGTACTTCTCCCACGTCATTCTCTTGTGGTTCTTGAATGCAACCGCCATCTTCCTAAAAGCAGCATCCTTGACTTTCCGCACGTCTGCTTCTGTGAAATTATCTGGTAGGGTGAAATGTTCCATGAGAGTATCCCAAAGCAGATTTTTTTGATTCTCGTCGACAAAAGTAACATCTGGACGTGGATTTGCCGGCTTTCTCCATTCTTGAAGGGAGATCGGGAGTTGGTCCTTCACAAGAACTCCGCATTGACAAACGAACTTGTCCGCAATCTTCTTAGGCGCTAATGGTTCGCCATTAGGTTTGAATGCCTCGATATTGTACTTTACGCCCTCCTTCAACTTTTTATTCGGGCCTCGTTTTGTCCTTTTGCCTGAAGATTTGCTCGATCCGGATGGCTGAAAGAAGAAAGATCGATTCGTTAATATATCTTCAACTCATTTAAAACATGCGATGATCACCAGATTCCTGCTTATATAAATATATATACCTCGCCGGTGTTTGTTGTTTCAGGATCAACATGTTCTTCGTCGTAGTTCATGACTTCATCTTCTCGGTCGTCGCGATCGAATATCATATCACCCTCTCCGGTGTTGTTTAGAAATTCGGAGCTGTCAAAATCTTCTTCATTCTGATCATCATCTGGCCCGCGTATGATATCGAACATGGTCTGTTCTCTCTCTCTGTCGGTATTGTCCGCCATAGCTTTTATTTAACTATGCCAAAAGAAATATAAAACAATTTAGTATAATCTCGAATAATAGATATAATCTCGAATACATCGTCTCGAACAATAGATATAATCTCGAATACATCATCTCGAATAATAGATATAATATTGAATACATCACTAGCTAGCTAGCTAGCAAGCTAATAAAGATCGAATACTACAGAGTAATCTAGGCCACTCGCGGTTCCTGAGGTGCGGGCGATGGACACCCAAAGAGAAGGAACCATCACTGGATCATAGCTCGGGTGATCTCCCCAAAGAACCTGCCAGGTATTAGAGAACCTGACGTCCATAGCAGCCATGTAGCGATGGACGTGCTCGTCCTCCTCCCTGACATGGCGACGTACCACCTCCGGCGGGGCCGGCTCCCTCCGCACCGAAAGTGGCCCACGCGAATGCCACCAAAGGAGATGAGGGTCGACGACGGGACCCGGGGCCGGGTTCCTCACCAAGCGTCGCGCCCCTGAAGGTAGCACCTCCCAGTGCCAGCCCGGCGGAGCCCAGTCCCGGACATGGGTCCTCTGAAGCAGGACGTCGTCGCGGACGTGTCGACGGCGAGGATGCGGGCCGGGCATCGTCGACAACAAAATACTATATGCCGCAAAAGTAAAGTAACATTTTTTAACTGATGGATTGTGATGATTTCATATATGCAAATTCTAAATTTTATAACTAAAAATATAAGAAACTAAAAAAACATCGATCATCGTCTAACAATTTGAAATTAATCTAATTCATCTAGCTAGCTAAAACTAACATTTCCAAAATTTCTAACATTTCTATATAACTAACATTTCTATAACATTTGACATTATATATATTATAACTAACATTTCTACATACTATTTGACATTAATCTAATCTAATTCATTAATTCATCTAAAACTTTGTATGAAAAACAGAAAAATAGAAAAAACTAAAAGCTAAAAACAGAAAAATTGTGTGTGTGTGCGCGTCTAGTGTGTGTGTAGTGTGTGTGTGTGTGTGTGCATGTAGTGTGTGTGTGTGCGCGCGCGTGTGGGTGCGCTACGGTCGGCGCCGGCGCCGGTGTGCGCTACGATCGATTAGAGGGAGGAGAGGGGCCGGGGGAGGGGCTCACAGCGCGCGCGGGCAAGGTCGAGGCGACGGCGACGGCGAGGGCGAGGTCGATCCAAAGGCGACGGCGACGGCGAAGCGAGGGGATCGGCGACCGGGACGGCGACGGGGGTGCCGCGGAGTCGACGGGGACGACGCGATGAGGACGGGGGCGTCGCGGAGTCGACGGGGACGGCGACGGCGCGGGACGGGGCGGCGGCAGAGAGAAGTGGAAGATGAGAAACTGAAAATTTTCGAAGTGTTTCTTATATAGGGGACACCTTTAGTACCGGTTGGAGCCACCAACCGGTACTAAAGGCCTGTTTTGGCCATGCCAAGAGGGGGGAAGCACCCCCCTTTAGTACCGGTTCCTGGCTCCAACCGGTACTAAAGGCCCCCCCTTTAGTACCGGTTGGTGCCACGACCCGGTACTAAAGGGGGTGCGCTGCCAGGCGAGGGGCGCAGAAGTTTAGTCCCACCTCGCTAGCCGAAGGGCGCTCACACCTGCTTATAAGCCCCGCTGTCGCTGCTGTCTCGAGCTCCTCTCTAAAGCAGGCCTTCTGGGCCTACCTCTGCTACTCTGCCCTATGGGGCCTATTGGGCTTGCGGGCCTGCATCCTGGACCAACAACAGGTTGGGTTTCTAGTCGTATGCAGGCCGCTGTGGCCCGGTAGGTGGGCTTTTTTCATTTAGTTTTTTCTTTTCTGCTTTATTTATTTTGTTTTATTTATTTTTAGTTGTTTTTTGCTGTATTTAGAGTTTCTTTGTGAATATTTTTGATAGTTTTTAGAAACTTTCAGTTAGTGCCGGTAGTTTTTAAATTTGAATAGTTTAAATTTTGAATTATTTGAAATTTGTGTGAATCACTAGTTTGTGAATAACTTAACTTTAAAAATACATTTTCCAGTGATTCTTTTTTCTTATGTTTAATATTAGTGTGTTTTATCATTATATTCAATTTGGTAATGCTTAAGTTATTTAAAAATGAAATGCCTTTGTAACGGATGAGTTTTCATCCGAAACCTTGATACTTCGAAACAGATTGTCCATTTTGTACACGAAGTGCATCCAGTTTTTGCGGTAACCCTCTCTACTTTTTTGCACATGCTATGTGGGTGAAATTATGATACCATGCCAACTTTCATCCTTTTCTGAGTTCATTTGAAATGCTTTTCAATTTCAGGGTCATTTAGCTGAAAAAAATCAATAAATGCATGAAAGAATTTGCTTGTACATAAAATTTCTTCGCGTTTCAAATGCCAAAACACATAACTAGCTACCCTAACTATTACAGAGATTCCCTCCTGGGTGTGAAACACAGAAGAAAGTGATGATAGTTAAGCCGATCACATCCCAGATCTTTGGGTGTGAAACTTTTTCTTCGCGTGTGTCCCTTTGCGTCGTAGCCATGGAAAATCTTCATCATTTAACGGGATGCTCGGGTCAATATTCACTGTGAATGGAGCAATTTCATCAAACTTTTCATAATCTTCTGACTTGTCTGTCTTGTCATCCACTCCCACGATGTTTCTCTTCCCGGAAAGAACTATGTGCCGCTTTGACTCATCGTACGATGCATTCGCTTCCTTATCTTTTCTTTTTCTTGGCTTGGTAGACATGTCCTTCACATAGAAAACCTATGCCACATCATTGGCTAGGACGAATGGTTCGTCTGCATACGCAAGATTGTTGAGATCCACTGTTGTCATTCCGTACTGCGGGTCTTCCGTTACCCCGCCTCGTGTCATATTGACCCATTTGCACCGAAACAAAGGGACCTTCAAACCACGTCGATAGTCAAGTTCCCATATGTCCTGTATATAACCATAATATGTTTCCTTTCCCGTCTTGGTTTCTGCATCAAAGCGGACACCACTGTTTTGGTTGGTGCTCTTCTTATCTTGGGCGATCGTGTAAAATGTATTACCATTTATCTCGTACCCTTTGAAAGTCATTATATTCGAAGATGGTAACTGGGACAGCAAGTACATGTCATCTTCAATAGAGGTGTCATGCATGGTACGTGCTTGCAACCAGCTGGCGAAACTCCTGGTTTGTTCACGTGTAATCCAGTCATCAGACCGCTCCGGGTGTTTGGAGCGTAGCAAATTCTTGTGTTCATCCATATACGGAGCCACCAAGGCGGAATTCTGTAGAACTGTGTAGTGTGCTTCAGTGAGAGAATGTCCGTCCATACATATTATTTGTTCCCCTCCTAGCGTGCCTTTTCCATCCAGTCTGCCCTTATGCCGCGATTCAGGAACACCAATCGGCTTAAGGTCAGGAATAAAGTCAATACAAAACTCAATGACCTCCTCATTTTGACGGCCCTTGGAGATGCTTCCTTCTGGCCTAGCACGGTTATGAACATATTTCTTTAAGACTCCCATGAACCTCTCAAAGGGGAACATATTGTGTAGACATACAGGACCCAAAACGTTAATCTCTTCGCATAGGTGAACTAGGACGTGCGTCATGATGTTGAAGAAGGATGGTGGGAACACCAACTCGAAACTGACAAGACATTGCACCAAATCATTCTGTAACCTTGGTATGATTTCTGGATCGATTACCTTCTAAGAGATTGCATTGAGAAATGCACATAGCTTCACAATGGCTAATCGAACGTTTTCCGGTAGAAGCCCCCTCAATGCAATCGGAAGTAGTTGCGTCATAATCACGTGGCAGTCATGAGACTTTAGGTTCTGGAACTTTTTCTCTGCCATGTTTATTATTCCCTTTATATTCGACGAGAAGCCAGACGGTACCTTAATACTGAGCAGGCATTCAAAGAAGATTTCCTTCTCTTCTTTGGTAAGAGCATAGCTTGCATGACCCTGATGTATGCCGTCTTTTCCGTGCATATGTTGCTGGTCCTCCCGTGCCTCAGGTGTATCTTTTGTCTTCCCATACACGCCCAAGAAGCCAAGCAGGGTCACACAAAGATTCTTCGTCACGTGCATCACGTCGATTGCGGAGCGGACCTCGAGGTCTTTCCAATAGGGCAGGTCCCAAAATATAGATTTCTTCTTCCACATGGGTGCGCGTCCGTCAGCGTCATTCGGAACAGGTTGTCCACCAGGACCCTTTCCAAAGACCACCTTCAAATCATTGACCATATCATGTACATCAGCACCAGTACGGTGGCGAGGCTTCGTCCGGTGATCCGCCTCACCTTTGAAATGCTTGCCTTTCTTTCTTACGGGATGCCTGCTCGGAAGAAATCGACGATGTCCCAGGTACACATTCTTATTAGCCAAATATATACTGCCAGTACCGTCCAAACAGTGCGTGCATGCGCGGTATCCCTTGTTTGTCTGTCCTGAAAGGTTACTGAGAGCAGGCCAATCATTGATGGTCACGAACAGCAACGCCTTTAGGTCAAATTATTCCCCCATGTGCTCATCCCACGCACGTACACCTGTTCCATTCCACAGTTGTAAGAGTTCTTCAACTAATGGCCTTAGGTACACATCAATGTCGTTGCCGAGTTTCTTAGGGCCTTGGATGAGCACTGGCATCATAATGAACTTCCGCTTCATGCACAACCAAGGAGGAAGGTTATACAAACATAGAGTCACAGGCCAGGTGCTATGGTTGCTACTCTGCTCCCCAAAAGGATTAATGCCATCTGCGCTTAGACCAAACCATACGCTCCTTGCGTCATCTGCAAACTCCTTCCCGTACTTTCTTTCGATTTTTCTCCACTGCGACCCGTCAGCGGGTACTCTCAACTTTCCGTCTTTCTTACGGTCTTCTCTGTGCCATCGCATCGCCTTGGCATGCTCTTTGTTTCGGGCAATTCGTTGTCCTTTGGAAGCATATCCTTTATCATTACCAGCAACTTTCCAAATCCCCTGTCAGATACACCATTCTCTGCCTTCCATTGCAGCAATTCCAGTGTGGTGCCCAGCTTTTTCTTGTCACCTACGCAATTCGGGTACAACAATTTTTTGTGATCCTCTAACATGCGCTACAACTTCTTCTTCTCCAAATCACTTGCGCAGTTTCTCTTTGCATCGGCAATGGCCCGACCTAGATCATCAACGGGCTCATCTGATGCCTCTTCTTCAGCTTCTTCCCGCATTGCCGGCTCAGCTTCTTCCCGCATTACCGGCTCAGCTTCTTCCCCCATTGTTGTATCATCGTATTCAGGGAACCCATGGCTAGGATAGTTGTCGTCGTCCTCTTCTTCTTCATTGTCTTCCATCATAACCCCTCTTTCTCCGTGCTTGGTCCAAACATTATAATGGGGCATGAAACCGGTCTTAAACAGGTGGACGTGAATGGTTCTTGACGTAGAGTAATTGTGACCATTCTTACAGCGAGCACATGGACAAGGCATAAAACCATCCGCCCGCTTGTTTGCCTCAGCCGCAAGCAGAAAAGTACGCACGCCCTCAACGAACTGGGGAGAGCATCGGTCATCGTACATCCATTGCCGGCTCATCTTCATTACACAACACCGAATAGACCAAATTAATACAAGTTCATACATAAAGTTCATACAACACTTAAATGCAACAAACAAATAACTCTCTAGCTAAAGCATTTAAATGCAACAACAAATACGATCAAGATCGCAACTAAGGTAACAATGGATCCAACAGCATAATGATACCAAGCCTCACTATCGATGGCATATTTTCTAATCTTTCTAATCTTCAAGCGCATTTTCTCCATCTTGATCTTGTGATCATCAACGACATCAGCAACATGCAACTCCAATTCCATCTTCTCCCCCTCAATTCTTTTCAATTTTTCTTTCAAGTACTCGTTTTCTCTTTCAACTAAATTTAACCTCTCGGCAATAGGGTCGGTTGGAATTTCCAGTTCAGATACCTCCTAGAAAAAATTTCTATGTCAACTTGATGGGCATAATTTGTCATAAAAACGAAATGCAACTAGTTTTAAAAGAGAATATACATACCACATCCGAATCATAACAACGACTAGGGCCGACGGGGACGGATATCAAAACCATGGCACTATATGTATAACAAACAACGTACGGGTAAGATAATTATACGAGTAACTATATATCCAAATCACACAAACATCAATTTTTATATAAAATTTCAGCGACGGGACGGTGCGGGCGATCGACGGTGGCTACGATGGAGATTTAGAAGGCACTAAGTAAACCACACCTACATATGCAAACTAAGTGTTATTTTTGACCTCAAATTGCATATAAATCAAATACTAGCACATATATATATATCCTCCCAAATTACTAAACTCACAAATTAATCACTATATAAACCAATGCAAGAGCTAATCTAGCAATGAGAGATGAAAGGACAAAGTTGCTAACCTTTGTGATCATTTGAATGGATGAGGGCCTTCAAATCTTGACAAATTTTGGGCAAATTTTGTGATGAACTCGAGAGGAAGAAGGGAAGAACAGAGGAGAGGGCCGGAGAGGGGAAAGGGGGAAGAACAGAGTGCTGGTGGACGAAGGGTTTATATAGGACGACCTTTAGTACTGGTTCGTGGCACGAACCGGTACTAAAGGTGCTGGAGGGGCCCCACTCTGACAACATCCTGCCACCACTCTCATTAGTACCGGTTCGTAGCACGAACCGGTGCTAAAGGTTCGCCACGAACCGGTACTAATGAAAGCGGCCCGGCTATCCGTTGGAACCGACACTAATGAACCGGCACTAATGTGCTTCACGTTTGACCATTTTTCTACTAGTGCCTAGAGGGGGGTAACGGCCGCGTCGGGTCGACATGAAGGGAATCTTGCGGTGGTTTTGGCCCGGACCTTGTTCCGAAATGTTCGTATGGGCTGACCTACCACAACAGGGTGGGGAGGTCCGTTGGTCAAAGCTCGTCTGGTGAAAGTCAAAGGGTTAGATCTCCTGGTCAACTACTGCAGGGTTTGGCGGGACAGGGCCTTGGAGGGTAGCAATGCCACAGGAGCATCGTGCGGGGCCCTCATACATGCCTTAAGGTGTGGTGGCATGTCTGAAGAGGTAGCACGCGACTCCGGGGTGTGGCCCCCCTCACGGACGACGATGACACGGTATAGTAAACGTTCCGCGGTAACGGTGCGGCGTGAATATTATTGAATACTTGGAGCACGATAAAATCATGATTTTCATACATGCCGTGGAAACATGTGATATAGGATGGATGGTAATTTTTCATAATTTTGGTGATGCAGAAGTATCTGAACACTTCCCTCCACGCGGATTGTTGTTGCGTGTCTACGATTGTGGCCGGCGGCCTTCGGAGGCTAGCCAAGACGCCAAATCTTGCGTCGGGGTCTCTTACATGTCTAGAAGTGTGGTGGCGGGTGTCAACACCCGGCACACATCATCGGACTATGACCCCCTTCACGGACGGCGCCGCCGCCGGCACCTGGAGGAGGGTAACGTCCGCGTCGGGTCGACACGGAGGGAATCTTGCGGCGGGTTTGGCCCGGACCTTGTTCCGAAGTGTTCCTATGGACTGACCTACCACAATCGGGTGGAGAGGTCCATTGGTCAAAACCCGTCCGACGAAAGTCAAAGGGTTAGATCTCCTGGTCAATCGCTGCAGGGTTTGGCGGGACGAGGGCCTTGGGGTGTAGCAATGCCACTGGAGCATCGCGCAGGGCCCTCATACATGCCTTAAGGTGTGGTGGCATGTCTGAAGAGGTAGCATGCGGCTCCGGGGTGTGGCCCCTCTCACGGACGACGATGACATGGTATAGTAAACATTTTGCGGTAACGGTGCGGCGTGAATATTATTGAATACTCTCGGAGCGCGATAAAATCATGATTTTCTTACACGGTGTGAGCACATGTGATATAGTACGGATGGTAATTTTTCATAATTTTTGGTGATGCAGAAGTATCTGAACACTTCCCTCTACGCGGATTGCTCTTGCCTGTCTACCATTGTGGCCGGCGGCCTCCGGGGGCTAGCCATGCCGCCAAATCTTGCGTCGGGGCCTCTCACATGTCTAGAAGTGTGGTGGCGGGTGCCAACACCCGGCACACGTCTTCGGAGTGTGACCCCTTCACGGACGGCGGCGCCGCCGGCACCTGGAGGGGGGAAACGGCCGTGTCGGGTCGACACTAAGGGAATCTTGCAGTGGGTTTGGCCCGGACCTTGTTCCGAAGTGTTCCTATGGACTAACCTACCACAACCGGGTGGAGAGGTCCATTAGTCAAAGCCCGTCTGGTGAAAGTTAAAGGGTAAGATCTCCTGGTCAACCGCTTCAGGGTTGGGCGGGATAGGGGCCTTGGGGGGTAGCAATGCCACCGGATCATTACATGGGGCCCTCATACACGCCTTAAGGTGTTGCGGTGGCATGTCTGAGGAGGCAGCACACGGCTCCGGGTGTGGCCCCCCTCAAAGACAGCGATGACAGGGTATAGTAAACGTTCTGCGATAACGGTGCGGCATGATTATTATTGAACACTCGGAGCGCGATAAAATCATGATTTTCTTACACGGCGTGGGCACATGTGATATAGGACGGATGGTAATTTTTCATAATTTTTTATGATGCAGAAATATCTGAACACTTTATGCGGCGTGGGCACTTTATGCGGATTGATCTTCGCGTGTCTACGATTGTGACCGGCGGCTTCCGGGGGCTAGCCATGCCGCCAAATCTTGCATTGGGGCCTCTTAGACGTCTAGAAGTGTGGTGGCGGGTACGCTAGGGTGTCGAAAGAGTCATGAAAATATTAAAGTGGCGTTAAATTAAGAATTTCACAAATAAAATCCATGAAAACTAGTTTTCAAAAAATAGTTTAGAATAATAATACTAATTAAGTAGTAAATATAAATGCAATGAAAACCATCTTAAACTAATTTCACACAAATGTTACGCGTCGAAAAAAATGCATAAAAATATAAGCCTAGTGCTTTCATCGGGCACACGGCTTATATATCCTATAAGCCGAGTGCCTGCTTCGGACACACGGCTTATATGTCCTATAAGCCGAGTGCTTGTTTTGGCACACGGCTTATAGGCTGCTCCGTGACGGCACCGTCAACCACTGCCGTTGCAGACACGTGGCAGATGTCTTTGCCGAGTGTGTGAGCCGGGTGCCTTTTCCCATAGATATCGTGTGTTTCATATAAGCCGTGAGCTTTTTTGCGAAACTTGGCTTATAGATGACCATAAGCCGAGTTCCTCGTATTTACCGGGTGTTTTTTTCTCGAGACTCGGCTTAGAGGAACATAAGTCGGGTGCCCGAAAAAAAGCACTCGGTCTATAGGCTAAGGGCATCTCCAGCCGCGCCCCCAGGATGGCCTCCCCAGGCGTTTTTTTGCGCCGGTGCTGAAAAATCGGCCCAGTCGCGCCCCCAGGAGCCCGATTTTCGCCGGCTTGGGCCGAAAACAGCGCCGGCGGACCCAGGCCGAACCCGGCGCGCTGGGGGGCGCCCGGGGGCGCCGGGGCGAACTATTTTGGCGCGAAACAGCCGCGGGCCCGCCGCGTCAGCGACTCTACTCTCTTCTCGGCCCTTCGTCGTCCTCATCGCCTCGTTTCCTGCGGCGAATCAATGCCAAAGCTGCCGCGCCGGTCAGCCTGCGCCATTGATGCCTCACGGGCGGCGCAGTGAAGACCGGATGACGCGCGTCCCTCGCCCTCCCTCGCCCACCACGCGTACTCACGGCGGCTCGCGCACGGGCGGCGCCTCGGTCTATATAAGACGCGCCCCAGAGCACTCGGCGACTCGTACTCTCTCGCTGTCGCCGTTCCTCCCTCGCCTCTCTCTCGCCGTCGTCGTTCTTCCTTCTCCTCTCCCTCGCCGTCTCCAGCACCCATGGCCGAGCGCTTCCCAGGCGATGGCGCGGCGGCGAACGGCTTCGGCCGCCGCCATCTTCACGAGAGCGAGGCTCGCCTCCTTTTCGAGGCCGAGTACCCGGTCCCGCCGGACATGCGGGTACCCGGGGCGTGGAGGATCAGCGCCGGCGGCGTGCCGGTGCCCCCGATACCCACCGGCGTGGCGCAGCGTGCGGAGATCGCACGCATCCGCTTGTCCCTGCCGCGTGCGGCGAGGGAGGGGCCACGGTACGTCCCCGACAGCCCGCTCTGGGAGCCCTACTTCCGCCGCCGTCACGCCGAGCAGCTCGAGGCCACCAACAGCGTCGAGCCCTCCGGCAGGCTCAACGCTGTTGGCCGGCGTCGGTGGTGGGGCGTGCCCGGGCGCACGTTGGAGGCCGTCCTCGAGTACATCGAGGGTGGCAACACGCCGCGCCTCGAGTACCCCGCTCCCCCGTCCTTCACGCACCGCCGGGGAAGCTCCTGGACCCCGAGGCGCATGAAGACCGGGGGGTCCTCCTCCTCGTCCGGTGGCTCCCCCTGCCTACACCTCCGCCCCGTCAAGCCGGAGCCCCAGGGCGCGCCTGTCAGCGCGCGCACCCGCAGCTCCGGCGTCCGCATCGGCGACAACGCCTCCCCCACCGGCCGCTTCGTCCTCATCGAGCCCAAGCCGGAGCCCAAGCCGGAGCCCGGCCTCCCCGTGGAGTATGAGGAGATAGCCCGGCGTGGCTTCTCCGACGAGGACGCCCTGCGGTGGGCGCGGGACGACTACCTCCGCACGAGATGGTCAGGCAGCGCCGGGCCCTGGAGGAGATCGCCGCCCGCAAGCGTGGGCGCGAGGACGAGCACGGCGTCATGGTCCTCAGCGACGACGACGACGACGCCCCCGGACCGTCCAACCCGCCGCGCCAACCGGGGGATGGATGCAGCAGGGACGGCGGAGGCGTCGGCGGGGGCGACGACGATAACGACGACGACGACGACAACGACGGCGGTGACTACACGCGGTTCTACCGCCTCCTCGGCATGTAGAACCGCGTGGGCGGGCGGCGAGGCGGGCGGCGAGGGAGACGGCAGGGGTAGCCCGCGGTAGTTTTTCCTTTTTTGTAAAGTATGTTTAAATTTGAACGAACTCGCCGAAGTTTGCGTTAAATTTGAATCGTGTTTGCGCCGTATTTGACTTTTTAAAAATTCCGTGGAGGGCCGCGACTGGGGGCATCACGCCCCCAGTGCGCGGTTTAGCGCCGGTGCGCCTCCAAGGGGTGATTTTTTGCCCCTCGTGAGGGGCCAACGGCTGGAGATGCCCAACACACGGGAAACCAGAATTTTCCTGTAGTGCGGGTAGATATGTCAGCCGGCCAAAATTTTCGGCCCTATTTGATTTTTTTGGCCCATTCCAGTGTCCGGCCCAGCCTGGATAGCCCTTCCCGCAAAGTAAAAGGCCTGAATAAGGCTCCAAAACCTAAACGTCATCACTTCTAGCGGCGGCGCCTTCCTCGCTCCCGATCCAGATGTGCTCGCGCCGCCGCCTCCTCTCGGCCACCGGGCGCTAGCTGACCGTTCCATATGCTTCTGTCCGGCAGCTTGGTGTAGCGACGAGTGCAAGTATGGCCATAGCTCGGCCGTCGGCCATAGGACTTGCGTGCGGCATCCGTGCGCTGCTGGCGGCCGGAACGGAACCACGAGTGAGCAGCGTGATTGGATTTTGCTGCAACTGAAGCGTATCATGCGTGCAAGCAATCAATTGCTAGTTGCAATTCTGTAAGATCCTTATTTGTTTCATTTGCTGCAGGATTTCAATTTTTGGTAGAATTTCGGTCGTTTTTCGTCCAAATTTCGCTCATTTTTTGTTCAAAAATTCAAATTTTGATTTAGTCTTTTCGTCCGGAATTTTCCGAAAAAATCCGAAATTACCGGATTTCTCCTATTTCGTCTAGGGACGGTAAAATTTGCAAAACGAAATCCAAATTCTTGGTAGTAGAGCGGCGGCGGCTCGACCTGGAGCGCCTCGACGTCCCGCGGCTCGCCCTGGAGCGCCTCGAGGTCCTGGAAGAAGTCGCCGAAGGTGGTCCCGAACATGTAGCCGCCGAACGCCTGCGCAGCTGGCGAAAGGGTGGGCGCCCCTGAACGAATTGCTCCAATTAGCCGGCAAGAACGCAAGAAATCAACACGAACTTCGGCTCGGCTGAACCTGAAACTGATCCGCACCTGAGAGAAGTGCCGCCGCTGCGGCGAAGCTTCCCGGAGAGGCACAGATCGGCGGCCTCGCCGAGATCGTCACCGCGGTAGAGCTCGTCTCCGGCGCGGTATCACCCGCGTCGGCCGTGGCCGAGGTCTTCTCCGCCTCGGGATCGTGCTCGTCGTCGGCGGCCGCGGTATTGCCCGCCTCGGCGTCCGCGGTCTCCGCCTCGGCATCGAGCTCCTCGTCGGAGGCCGCGGTCTCCGCCGCGGTATCGCCCCCCTCGGCCGCGTCGGCTGTGGTATCGTTCGCTCGCCCACAGAGCGAGTCAAGCGAGAGCTTGACGCTGTCCCCATCGAAGGAGTAGCTGGGAGTCTTCCCTCCTTCCCGTCGGTCCTTGGCCTTCCTCAGCGGCCGCGCAGTTCTCCCGCTCCTCGGAGGGCGCGGTGGCGTGGTACCCAGAGGCGGAAAAGCGGTGTCGTTGAGTAGGTCGGGCATCGGCGGGGCGGGGGCAGGGGCCGGCGAGGCGGGGGCGGGGGTCGGCGAGGAAGAGGCAGCGGCTGGGGCGGGGGCCGGCGAGGCGGGGGCGGGGGCCGGCGAGGAGGAGGAGGAGGACGCCATGGAAGCGGCCGTTGGGATTGGCGGGAGTCTGAAGGATTGGTGGGGGAGGCGGTTGGGCCGTTGGTAGGGGCCGGGTGGTGCCCTCCCGTATTTATGCACAGCGCAAGAATCACATAGCCACGGGCCGAATCCAGCGATGGAAGGGCATAACCTGCAGCCTGCACCATTTCTTCTTCACCTTCAGAACCGGAAATCATGCAATGGATGCACACCTTGCTAGGAGGAGCTGAAAACCAAATGTGCTTGGTTGCTGAATCTTCTGAGATGACACTAGACATCAACACATATATCTAAAGGAAAAAAAAGTTAAATATGTATTTGGAAAATGGTAAACGTGTATAAGATTTTTTTCCCCTTATGTATACGAAAAACGTCATTCTGTATGAGAAAAAGTAGACATCAAAACGATATCTGCAAAAACAAATCATGTATCTGAAAAATGTTAAACGTGTCTAAGAAAAATGTTTCTAATGTATATGAAAATTGTACAAATTGTATAAAAAATTAGCCATCAAAACAAATATATGAGAAACAATTGTTAAACATATATTACATATATTTGAAAAATGTTAAATGAGTATAAAATAATATTCCGACTATATGCAAAAATGTACAATCTGTATGAAAAAAATCTCAAAACATATATATTTTTAAAGTTAATCATGTATTTTAAAAATAATAAATGTGGATAAAAAGGGTTGCTGCTATATACAGAGAATGTACAATGCATATGAAAAAGGTACAAAAACAAAGAAAAACAAAGAGAAAAAGAAAAAAAAGAAAAACCGAAGAAACCGAAGCAAAACAGTTGAACATAGTGAAAAATAAAATAAAAACCCAAGAAAACCAAGAAAAATTGATGACAAACAATGGAACAATTGTGGAAACCAAGAAAAAAAGATAAAACCAAAAAAGAAACCCAAAGAAAACGAACAAAAATCTGGTGGAAGCTGACAAAGAAACAAATGAAAATCAAAGAAAAGGAAAGAAACCGAGAAAGAAACAAAGAAAACCGGTGAAAACCCTAGAAAACAGAAAAACGAAGATAAACCAGTGAAGAAAAAAATTAGCCATCAAAACAAATATATGAAAAAAATGTTAAACATATATTTGAAAAATGTTAAATGAGTATAAAATAATGTTCCAAATGTATGCAAAGAATGTACAATCTGTATGAAAAAACATCTCACAATATATATATTTTTAAAGTTAATCGTGTGTGTTAAAAATAATAATTGTGTATAAAAAAGGGTTCCTGCTATATACGGAGAATGTACAATGTGTATGAAAAAGGTATAAAAACAAAGAAAACCAAAGAGAAAAAGAAAACAGGAAAAAAAGAGAAACCAATGCAAAACAGTGGAACATAGTGAAAAATAATATAAAAACGAAAGAAAACCAAGAAAAACCGAAGCAAAAGAAATCGATGACAAACAGTGGAACAATTGTGAAAACCAAGAAAAACGATAAAACCAAAAAAGTAACCCAAAGAAAATGAAAAAAAATCCGATGGAAGCTGACAAAGAAACAAAAGAAAATGAAAGAAAACCGAGAAAGAAACAAATAAACCAGATGAAAAAGAAGAAGAAGAAGAAAAGAAAAACATTGAAAGAAACAAGGAAACACGGTGAAAAACCTAGAAAACTGAAAAATGGAGATAAACGAATGAAGAAACAAAAAAACAATGGATAAATTCAGTTGAGTGAGATATAGTCTTCACACTTGGGTGGTGGAAGTTATATTCTATATACCATTTCAGGAAAATTTAGATTCAGATGGTGCATGAGCCCGCCTGGTTCTCATGACATGCATTTTGGAAAGATGGTGCTGCTCTGAGAGAGGAAGCTGGATTCTGTTGGTGGGTGCCGTCACAATTTAAGAAATTTTCAACTTGGATGCCTCGTTGCTCCTGTGAGCGCCGACGATGTGGCGAACCCTCGCCTCAGCCTTCGGCGTCTCCTCTCTCCTGTCCTCCTCTCGCAGTTGCCGATGGGTTCCATCGGGCGAAGCGCAGAGGGCATTGGCGGCTAAGAGGCCTTCCCTCCCTCCTCGAAAGGGAGCGGTGTCGCCGGGTGCAATTGCCCATCGGGGCCACGACACTCCATGAGGGGTGCGGTGGCGGAGCAAAATGCAAGAACGCTGCAGGGGCGTGTGGGACGCGGTGGCTTGATGGCGTCGGATGTGCTCTATGTGGCGCATCTCGCTAGTGGTGGCAGATGGTGGCGCCCCTCCTACGTTTGCTAGCTGGCGTGCTGCAAGGGGGTTGGGCTCAGTGGATTGCGGCTTGCTTTGGATGGAGCTCCTTGTGGACGCGGAGAATTGAGCCGTAGCGAGCTTGGGGTTATAGCGAGCTCACTCATTCGTACTAGTAATCGTTCCACTCCCAGGCGAAAATTCACTAATAGAGAAAAAAAAGCATTTTCAACGGCCCTCAGAAGTGGTTGTGATCGAGCAGAACAAAGTTGCCTCTAATATTTCAGTGGAGGCGGCTATTTTCGCCACGGAGGGTTTGGAAATTTGAAACCGCCAATAATAATCCACGGAGGCGGTTTTGAATGCCTAACGGCCTCCGGTTCGTAAGTATTAGAGGAGGCTTTGTAGCTATATCCGCCTATGTGGTCGATCACTTCACTTATATCTATTTCCCTCATTCATCCCAGTCTTGGGTCACCCCTACATCTCAGATCCCTTGCGACGCCAACCCTCAAGCAGTTGTCGTGTTGTGTGTGCTCGCTGACTTGCTATGGCCGACCGTGGGCACGGCCACCACCGTTATAATCTCAACGAGTAAGGTTAGTGCTCCAAACCTCTACATCTCCTCCCAGTCCCCCCCCCCCCCCCCACGCACAAATCACCCACAAAAAAATTTCGACCTAGATAGATTGCAGTGCTTAATTATACAAATAGGTAGATGTCATTCATTAGTGCTACATCTATTCATTGGTACCACAACTACTAGAATTTGTACAAGATTAGCTAGATAAATTATTGTGCTACTCGTCGGAGGAGGAGATGTCGATGACATTGGACCCAAAGGCCTCGTGGTCGTGGGTGCCGACAGGCATACTCCCCATCAGGTGGTGCTTGTCATCGCCACCATCGTCGTCGGGTCACCGAGGTCGCGAAGCATCTCCTCTGTCTCACACCTCGTGTTGGCAGGAAACAGTTGGCAGCGACCTCACGCTAGTCCGCAATCAATTTATGCGATGGTAATGTCCTCCACAGCCAAATCAGGGACCATGAGGATGGCGGCGTTGAGACGACGTCTGCCAGCTCTGTAGCGATTTGGCCCTCGCGGCGACGTGCTTCGCCAGCACTGACGCCATCTGAAAGCCTCCGCTACCCTCCACCTCCACCTCAACCTCCATCCCCTCCTCCTCCACCTACTTTTTATTTATCAATTATGTTTCCTTAATCTAATGTGTGTGCGTGTGTGTGTCTTTGTCTCTATGTGTGAGTGTGTGTATCTCCAACCCTTTCTCCCCTAAACACAACAAATTTATTCTTTTTTTGCGAGTAACAACAAATTTATGTTACTTGGTAAATGTGTCTCTCAAGCAAGAAAATTGTTTTCTTGTAGTTCCAAGCAAGAGAACAATCATTCCTCAAAGAAAGAAAGGATGTAGATGAAAGACTGGCAAGAGAAAAGACTGGTCTTGAAAAAGAGGGCCACCACATATGTAACGAATTGCAAAAGGCAAATGAGCAAAGATAAGAACCGTGGAAAAAGCCTCTCCAAAAACAAATTTATGTTACTTGGTAAATGTGTCTCTCAAGCAAGAAAATTGTTTTCTTGTAGTTCCAAGCAAGAGAAAAATCATTCCTCAAAGAAAGAAAGGAGGTAGATGAAAGATTGGCAAGAGAAAAGACTAGCCTCGAATAAGAGGGCCACCATATATGCAACGAATTGCAAAAGGAAAATGAGAAAAGATAAGAACTGTGGAAAAAGCCTCTCCAGATGAATTCCCTAATTCAATTGTTACAAGAAAAATTGCAGCGCGAGAAAGTGCATGTTGTTGGACAAGCTGAAGAGATGCATCAAACAAATGGGAATGGTGTATTCGGCTCTAGTAGCATTGTTTCCTTAACATAGTTCACCTACACGGAGATAAAAGATGCGACAAACAACTTTCATGGCTCTAGGAAGATTGGGGATCGATGGTGGGTGCGGAACCGTCTACAAGAGACTTATCTATCACAATATTGTGCCACAAAAAAACTCAACCATGAGGATGCAACATGAGATAAAGAGTTCAATGATGAGGTAGTTTTTGTTATTCTTGCAAACATATTGTCATGGCATCATATTAGCAGTAAGAAATGTTTTCAGATTAGAAAAACTAGAATGGTGCATCTAAATGTATATGTTTCCTGCATATTACAGGTAGAAACACTTTGCAAGAAGAGACATCTGACCTTGTCACTGTAATAGGAGTGTGCAGGGACGCCTACGCATTAGTCTTTGAATTCTGGTAGAATGGAAGCCTAGAGGATTGTCTGCAGTGCAAGCACCAAACGGAGCCCCTCTTTGGAGGATGCGTATTAGAATGGTCGCCAACATCTACACGGGGCTTATCTTCCTCTACTCCAACAAACAAAAAGGAATCACCCATGGAGACCTAAAGCCTAAAAATTGCCTCATCGACACTAGCTTTGTATGCAAACTTGTATGCTTTGGGATCTCCCGTCCCTTGACGTCACAAACACTACCGTCTCCCCTTACGACAAAATTGTTGGAAATATGTCCTAAAGGCAATAATATTGTATTATTTATTTTCACATTTATAATTAAGAGTTAATATTCTATGCTGTAACTACTATGATTCTGGGATATGTGATTCAGAGAAAAACTCATAAGCATGTGTGGAATGTTAAACAGTAAAACCTGATTCTTAGTCTTGCCTCTAGGACTAGCTCAAGTGTTGTATGTTGATCATGTTTTCCTGATCTTGGGATTTCATTAAGTGTAACGATAGTCCCAAAAACAACATCCAGATTTCACAAGAGAACCAAGCACATCAAGAGACGCTTCAACTCCATCTGGGATCAAGTCCAGGTGGGATACATAGAGATTTGCAAAATACATACGAATCTGAATGTTGCAGACCCGTTGACTAAGCCTCTTCCACGAGCAAAACATGATCAGCACCAAGGCTCCATGGGTGTTAGAATCATTACTATGTAATCTAGATTATTGACTCTAGTGCAAGTGGGAGACTGAAGGAAATATGCCCTAGAGGCAATAATAAAGTTATTATTTACTTCCTTACATCATAATAAATGTTTATTATTCATGCTAGAATTGTATTAACCGGAAACATAATACTTGTGTGAATACATAGACAAACAGAGTGTCACTAGTATTCCTCTACTTGACTAGCTCGTTGATCAAAGATGGTTATGTTTCCTAGCCATAGACATGAGTTTTCATTTGATTAACAGGACCACATAATTAGGAGAATGATGTAACTGACTTGACCCATTTCGTTAGCTTAGCACTTGATCGTTTAGTATTCTGCTATTGCTTTCTTCATGACTTATACAAGTTCCTATGACTATGAGATTATGCAACTCCCGTTTACCGGAGGAACACTTTGTGTGCTACCAAACGTCACAACGTAACGGGGTGATTATAAAGGTGCTCTACAGGTGTCTCCGAAGGTACTTGTTGGTTGGCATATTTCGAGATTAGGATTTGTCACCCCGATTGTCGGAGAGGTATCTCTGGGCCCACTCGGTAATGCACATCACTATAAGCCTTGCAAGCATTGTAACTAATGAGTTAGTTGCGGGATGATGTATTATGGAACGAGTAAAGAGACTTGCCAGTAACGAGATTGAACTAGGTATTGAGATACCGACGATCGAATCTCGGGCAAGTAACATACCGATGACAAAGGGAACAACGTATGTTGTTATGCGGTTTGACCGATAAAGATCTTCATAGAATATGTGGAAGCCAATATGAGCATCTAGGTTCCGCTATTGGTTATTGACTGGAGACGTGTCTCCGTCATGTCTACATAGTTCTCAAACCCGTAGGGTCCGCACGCTTAAAGTTCGATGATGGTTATATTATCATTTTATGTGTTTTGATGTACCGAAGGTAGTTTGGAGTCCTGGATGTGATCACGGACATGACGAGGAGTCTCGAAATGGTCGAGACATAAAGATCGATATATTGGATGACTATGTTCGGACACCGGAATGGTTTCGGGGAGTTTCGGGCATATACCGGAGTACCGGGGGGGTTACCGGAACCCCCCGGGGAGACTAATGGGCCTATTGGGCCCTAGTGGAGAAGAGGAGGGGCAGCCAAGGGCAGCCGCGCGCCCCCTTCCCCCCTAGTCCGTATTGGACAAGGAGGGGGCGGCGCCCCCCCTTTCCTTTCCCCCTCTCTCTCCTTCCCTCTCCTCTCCTACTCCCACTTGGAAGGGGGGAGTCCTACTCCCGGTGGGAGTAGGACTCCGCATGGGGCGCGCCTAGGGTGGCCGGCCCCCTCCCCCTCCTCCACTCCTTTATATACGGGGAGGGAGGCACCCCTTGGAGACACAACAATTGATCTCTTGGATCTCTTAGCCATGTGCGGTGCCCCCCTCCACCATAATCCACCTCGATAATATCGTAGCGGTGCTTAGGCGAAGCCCTGCGTCGGTAGCAACATCATCATCGTCACCACACCGTCGTGCTGACGGAACTCTCCCTCAAAGCTCGGCTAGATCGGAGTTCGAGGGACGTCATCGAGTTGAACATGTGCTGAACTCGGAGATGCTGTACGTTCGGTACTTGATCGGTCGGATCGTGAAGACGTATGACTACATCAACCACGTTGTGATAACGCTTCCGCTTTCGGTCTACGAGGGTATGTAGACACACTCTCCTCTCTCGTTGCTATGCATCACCATGATCCTGTGTGTGCATAGGAATTTTTTTGAAATTACTACGTTCCCCAAAAGTGAGGAAGCTGGAGGAGCGCTTTGACGGTATCCAAGCGGAGCATGTTCCCCGAGCGGAGAACGACATCGCCGATTGCCTGTCGAAGCATGCTGCATTCAAGCTACCTGTGGAACCAGGTACCTTTTTGCTCCGGTTAACTCAGCCATCCATCGAACCGTCGACACGGTAGAACAAGCGGAGGAAATCAGGTCCTGGCAAGTACTTTCCCGCCGAGCCCCCTGGGGCTTCTGGCAAGGATGTCGCCGTGGATGCTGAGCCTGCTAAAGAGGAACTTGCTCCGGCAGGGCGTCAAGCCCTCGCCATGGAGATAGCTGCTCCCATGGCAGAGGAAATGTGTCACAGCCCTAGATTAGCCTTGTTTGTCTTTGCATCTCATCATGTCATCATCATAGTTATGTTTATGCAATTTGAATTGAGGTTAGTTGAAACCCTCATAAATCATTTCATAAATAATCAACATTAAAATCTCTTCAAAGAAGTCCAAGAAAATGTTCCTCTTAGTCTCTGAAAATATTGGCAAGAGGTAAAATTCAAACCAATATTTTTGGTATCTCAGAAACATTTATCTTGGGCCTTTGAATTAATTCAATAACTATTTGCATTGGATATTTTTATATAATTAATATATGTCCAATAATTCTAGAACATTTTATGTGGTTTTGTATATTTTAGTTCTAGCCACATAATTATTTTCAGGATTTTATAAAATGGTTTGGTGTCAAAACTAAACCCAAAACAAATTGCAGAAAACAAAATAGAAAACAGAGAAGAGAGAGAGATTTACCTGGGCTTACCTGGCCGGCCCAGTGGACAGCCAACCCACGAGGCCCAGGCGCCAGTCACCCCTAACCTCCTGCCAGTAAGCAGGAGGGCGTGTGGCCGCGGCGCACGCGCACGCGCTCGCCAGCTCCTGCTTGCCGCTACTGCTGGAGATGGCCCCGAGCGCCCCGACACCCCCTGACCGCCCCTCTCTCTCTCTCTGGACCCCCTCCTCCTCCTCTGCTCTCTCTCTCCCACGATCGACCACGAGCACCTGAGAGCGCCGACGAGCACCAGCGCGGCCATCGTCTACCCCTCGCCTCGCCAATGCTTCTAGAAGAAACGCCACACCTTCCTCTTCGTCTCCACCAACCCACGTGACGCCGGAAGCCCCGTAGCACCGTCCTCGCCATCGTCTTCTTCCTTCGGACGCCGGAGATCGGCTTCGTCGTTCCGCCCGCATCGGACCTCCCCCAAGCCGCTGACCTCTTCAACGTGATCGCTGTGAGCTTCCGCTATCGTAGTTCATTTCCTAAGAATCTCGCAACGTCATCTCGTCGGTTTGTGTTGCAAACTTCATTTTTCTCCAGACATGAGGAGTCTAAAGTATCCTGTTACCAACCAGATCTGAATCTCAGGCAGATATGATGGTTGGGCTTTTCCAAGATCTAGGATGTAGATTCCGACAAGGTCGATGTTCTGGCCGACACACCTAGTTGGAAGATCTACTATTGTAGTATCTTGATTGAGCAATTTGACCATCTTCTCCATGAGGATTTCATATGATCTATACTAAAAGTTGATCCTTATGGATGTTTGTGCTCCCGAAGTCAGACCTTTATTTGATGTTCCATATACCGAATGGTATTGAGTTAAGCTGGTACATCAAGGAGAACATTAGAAGAGGAGTGCTAAATGTATCTCGGTTGATCATCCAGATTTCGTTTCCTTGGCCTCGCCAAGGTAAAATCTGAGAAAGTGTTGTCTTCCTTTGCACCTACATCCTCCATTGTTATTCATCATGGTAGTACGAGGTGTCACCATGATCTTGGCACAGATGTTGGTAAAACCTTGATGAATATGGAGATACTCAAGTTCTTGAAAGCACGCTCAGCCACTGGGTTATACCCTCGGTATGTATTGGAATGTTCCTTCCGTTTGCCGAGTTGTCTTATAACTCTAGTTTCCTTCCCAAACTGAGTATGCCATTCTTCCGAATTCCTTCAAACGATCATTTGTGAATTGCCTCAGGCTGGAATGAAGAGTTTCAATGATATCTGTATCAAAAGTAATTCTTTTTGCCACCTAAGGGAATAATTCTATGAGTCACCTCCCCCGAGGTGTCCCATAATGGAATCATGGCAATTATTTCATCGCTATCTTGAAACCATTCACCATCCTACCTAAGCATGGAATTGTTGCCTACCAATCTGAACCTTGTCATCCGCTTCTTCCCATCGCTCCTCATATGTGTTTGTCTCTTAGCTCAAGAGATGATTCTACGTCTCATTCCGAGTTGATCTTGAGTTGCTCGATCTTCGAGAAGATCGATTCCTATAGAGTTTCTTTCTGTCATCATCTTATGGATGAAGATCTTGAAAGCAGAGACGTCGAGACCTATATGGTGAACCGAATCAATATCTACGATGAGAGCATTTGGATCGTGAAGATTGTATTAGCTTTGTGTCCCCTCTTCCTCTTACCCTACGCTTGAATCTCAGGACGAGATTCTTCTTTAGTGGGGGTGAGTTTTCACAGCCCTAGATTAGCCTTGTTTGTCTTTGCATCTCATCATGTCATCATCATAGTTATGTTTATGCAATTTGAATTGAGGTTAGTTGAAACCCTCATAAATGGACTTTATGTGCAGGTGGTGGAAGCTCCGGTGGCTAGCCGGACTCATGAGTTTGCCGAACTAAAGCGGCAACTGGATGCGGCGGATGCCGACATCGAGCTTGTTAACAAGCGGCTTGACGAGGCACAGGGTAAGTGGTATTTTCTGGTGAATGTCACATAGTAAGAGCAGCATGATGCCAGTATCTTTAATATGTTGTGACTGCAGATGGAGCTGCCACCGTGGAGACCCTTCGAGCGGAACTTGCCCGAGCCAAAGAACAAGCAAGGAGTAGTAATGAAGCTGCTTTGAAGGCGGCCGAAGAGTTAAGGGCCGAGAAGGCCGCGCATTGCGAGAGCAAAGAGCAAATGGCCAAGATGGCTATAGAGTTAAAAGATACTGCCGACCGTTGTCAGGTCCTTGAAGAAGAAAACTGAACGAAGGCGACGGACCTTGAAAAGGCCACGATGGCGACCAAAGACACCCGCTTTGCCATCAGAGCGAAGAAGGAGGAGCTGCGTGAAGCGAGTGATATTATGGCTGGGAAGCCCTTTTTGCTGTGGAGGAAGTTCAGAGATCCGCGGTACACTCCTCTGGATTAGTTGTGGAGTTCGGCAGACGCATATCTAGATTTGACGGCGAGTGCTATCGATGCGGCCGAATACTTCCAGGATCAAATAGATCATGAAGTGGACAAGCTATTCTGGTCGCAGTTTAACGTTCCAGAGCATCCTCTTCCACTAACTGATCAGCTTGCCGAATGGGCCGAACTCAATAGATTGTCCGGACTTGCCATGAGGTCCGTCGTAGATCATCTGTGGCCGGAAAAACCGAAGCCGAACAGCTATTTCAGCTTAGTGCAGGAGTTCCTTGGTGCGGTGCCGCGCATCAATGCGATGAAGAGGTCGGCGTGCATAGAAGGCTCGCGAATGGCCCTTGCCCGTGTCAAAGCATACTGGGCGGAAATGGATGCTACCACTGTTGCGGCGTAGGGTTCGGCCATAGGCCGAGTGGCTGCCGAGCACTATTTTGAAGAAGTTCTTGAGGGTGCTCGTTTGATAGAGGTCCAGTGCTCGAAGAATATTATGTTTGAGTGACATGTATTCCCATCGTAAAAACAATGTTTTATTAATTTTATCAAGGCTGTATTTATACTTTTGCCTAAAAGTATTGTGATGCCTCCTGTGCGGCCGTTTTATGTATACATGTATATAACCTGAAAGATTGCAGTCGTCGGCTTCAGCCCCCACGCATATAATGCGGGGGTGTTCGCAGAAGACGCGTATTCACACTTAATCCAACGTCTTGGTCCTACTAAGGAGGTGAGAGCGCAGCGAACTAGGCAACCGGACTATAATGGTTTAAGACTTTTACTTAGCCATAGGAGTTTGACAGTGGGGCTACTATATAGCCCCTGGTGGCGCCGTACTCACCCGAGTTCGGGGTGCATGCATGCCCGGCCGGGAAACAGCCCTTCGTTAAGGCGGAGGAATTCTGGGATTCCGATAGGTCATCGAGTGGTTGACCAGTCTCGCGCTATATCAGGTGACAGTCAGTTTTCGGCTTTCTCTACTGAGGTGCTCGTCTAGATGAACAAGGGCACAATCGCAGTAGTTCTCCTGGTGCCGCCTTAGCCGATAGAGCGGAACGTAAGGCAGCAAAACACAGGAGCCGGGCAAACCCAACAATTGACCCAAGACATGATTCGGAGCTGATGCATATAAGGCCAAACTCGTGACGCCGAACACTCCCTAAGGTATTCGGTCTTTATGGTGTAAACCGGGCCTAAACAGTGCCCTTTGTAAGAAGCCCCTAGTGTCCGAGTACGTGCGTTGTTCTGACGTGGCCACATGCCAAGACGTCAACATCCTTTTCAATTGTACTGAGAATCCGAGGGATGTGTATCAACAAGAGACAGTAAAAAAGGTTGACGCAGGGTCTTAATCTAAAAAGAATCCTTGGAACGGGTCCCTGCTGCACGTCTGCGCCTGTGTCTCCGTTGTGCCGTATCCTGGACGGGTGTAGCACAATTGTCATCTGTATGAATTTCATATAGCTGCGCCGGACTCATCTAACCGTGTCCGTGGTCTTGACGGCCTATCAAATGATTTAGTTGGTGAGGCCATTTTATTGTGCGGCTGCCAAGGTAGCCGCACTCTCTTCGGCGCGCAGGGATCGCTCAATATTTCCATTTACTGTAATGATGCCACATGGACTGGGCATCTTAAGTGTGAGGGAAGCATAATGTGGTATTGAATTAAAGCGAGCGAAAGCTTCGCGTCCAAGTAGTGTTTGATAGCCACTTTGGAACGGAGCAATGTGGAAGGTTAAATTTTTGCTACAGAAGTTATCGGGGAAGCCGAATATAACCTCTAGTAGCAGGGAGCCCGTGCAATGAGTCCCTGGGCCTGGCGTTACTCCTCTAAAGGTAGTGTTGTTGTGGCAAATTTTCGTTGGGTCTATCCCCATTTTGCGGATTGTATCCTGATATATCAGGTTTAAGCTGCTACCGCCGTCCATCAGGACTCGTGTGAAGTGGTATCCGTCAATTATTGGATCTAATACCAAGGCAGCCCACCCTGCATTCCGGATACTTGCTGAGTAATCCTGATGGTCGAAGGTGATCGGTTGAGACGGCCAGTGGCAGAACTCCGCGGTGATAGGCCCTTGGGCATGTTTGTCTGGGAATGCTGCTTTGCTTCTCCCCTTTATCACGTGTAACACATTTACTGTTTTGACCTCTGGTGGAAAGTTCTTCTGTTCCCCAGTGTTTTGCTTGCGAGGCTCATCCTCGTCTTCGCTTGGTGTATCCCGCCCCTTATGTTCGGCGTTGAGCTTGCCGGACTGCTTGAAGACCCAACATTCTCTGTGGGTATGATTTGCAGGTTTATCGGGGGTGCTATGGATCTGATATATTTGGTCCAGAATTTTGTTTAAGCTGGACAGTTCATCTGTGTCACCTTTATAGGGCGGCTTTTGCTGACCTGGCCGAGAGCTTCTGAACCCGGCGTTTACCGCCGTGCTCTTCGGGCTGTCCTCTTTATTCCGGCGCTTATTATTTTTGCTGCGTCGTGATTTCCCGTTTCCATCTCTAACTTCAGATGTACTTGGGTCGTTGGTGCTGCACCGGGCTAACCAGCTGTCCTCGCCCGCACAAAAGCGGGTCATGAGGCTTGTTATGCTGCCATTGTTCTTGGCTTTTCTTGGCCGAGGTGCCTGGCAAGCCATTCGTCTCGGACGCTGTGCTTAAAGGCTTCCAAGGCTTCAGCGTCCGAACAGTCGACTATTTGGTTCTTTTTAGTAAGAAACCTGTTCCAAAGCTTTCGGGCTGATTCTCTGGGCTGTTGAGTTATATGACTTAAATCGTCTGCATCCGGTGGTCGGACATATGTCCCTTGAAAATTTGCCTGAAAGGCGTCTTCGAGCTCTTCCCAGCTTCCAATGGAGCTTTCGGGGAGGCTTTTAAGCCAGTGCCGAGCTGGACCTTTGAGCTTGAGGGGTAAATACTTGATGGCGTGGAGATCATCTCCTCGAGCCATATGGATATGGAGGATATAGTCCTCAATCCAGACCCCAGGGTCCGTTGTTCCGTCGTATGCATCTATGTTTACGGGTTTGAATCGCTCTGGAAATTCATGGTCCAACACCTCATCGGTGAAACATAGGGGGTGTGCGGCACCCCTGTATCTGGGTGTACCGTGGTGTTAGGATGTTTGTTGTGTTGCATCGTATGCTGGAGCGCGCTTGCGTGGTCCATAAATGGATCTGGTTGTGCCGTCCTTTTGATGCCAGCCCTCGCGTGGGTCGCGTATTGGCTTATGTGCGGCGTTGTTCGCCGCTTTATGTTGGCCGTGAGGTCGTCTATCTGGCCGGATGGCCATTTCAATTTTTGGTTGCGGGGGATCTAAGGCCTCCTCACCGAATTCCGGTAGCAACTTCCGCTTCGGGTAGCTCTTGGTGTGGCGATTACTGCTGTATTTCGCTGCTGTGTTGAGTACTTCACTCCATTTGATTTTGAGTGTGTCTTGTGCAGCCTTGAGCCTTTGCTTCTGTTTTTTCAGACTCCTCGCCGTGGCAACAAGCCTTTGGTGGGCATTACGTTGCTCCTGGCGCCTGTCCGGTGTGATGTCGTCCGGACTGTTATCTTCGAAGGGGTTGGGTTGTTCGGCTTGATTTTCCATGTTTCCGTGGTCGGGCAATGGTTCACCCTGCTCTAACGCTGGGTCTATGTGATCGTTATTACTGCCGGGGCAGGATTTGGGGCGGCGTTTACGCCGCCGCTTTGACTGCTGCTCGAGGGGATCACCCGTCGCTGCGTCCTTCCGTTCCTCGTCGTTATTTTCTTTGGGTGTGTCCACCATGTATACGTCATGTGATGAAGTGGGAATCCAGTGCCCTGTGAGCAGTGGTTCCTCTTCGACTCCTGCATCGTCGTCCATACCGTCGATGTCTTCGGAGTCGAAGTCGAGCATGTTGGTTAAGTCATCAATAGTGGCTACTAAGTGGGTGGTGGGTGGGCGGCGAATTGCTTCGTCATCCGCATCCCAATCCTGCCGGACGTAGTTCAGCCAGGATTCTCCTGACAAGGAGAGAGACCTTAATGAGTTTAGTATGTCGCCGAAGGGTGAGTGCTGGAAAATATCCGCGGAGGTAAACACCATGATCGGCGCCCAATCGGATTCGATAGGCACGGGCGCAGGCGGTTCGGAGTCCGTGGCCGAAGAAGGATCCGGTAATTTGGCAACACGGCTCTCATGAAGGGTAAGGTCGATATTCGGCTCGATCGCCGCTAAGGGTGTGACCTCCGTTATGGGGTCCATCCACCCATCCATGGATGGCGCAACTGGCTCCGAATTGAGGCTCGGGGCGGCTGCCGGTGTGATCTCCTGAATACGGTCCGATGATAGAGCTAAATCATACTCATCATGACCGCGCGGCGCACAAGGCAGGGGCTCGAATCCGTTGAAGATCAAGTCTCCGCGGATGTCGGCCGTGTAGTTTAAGCTTCCAGGCCTGACCTGGTGGCCAGGGGCATACCATTCGATCTGCTCCAGATGGCCAAGCGAGTTGGCCCACAGTGCGAAGCCGCCGAACACAAAGATCTGTCCATGGAGAAAAGTCTCACCCTAGACTGCATCGCTATCGATGATCGTAGGAACCATCAAGCCTAACGGCGACGACACAGAGGAACTCTCAATGAAAGCACCAATGTCGGTGTCAAAACCGGCGGATCTCGGGTAGGGGGTCCCGAACTGTGTGTCTAAGGCCGATGGTAACAGGAGGCAGGGGACACGATGTTTTACCCAGGTTCGGGCCCTCTTGATGGAGGTAAAACCCTACGTCCTGCTTGATTTATTCTTGATGATACGAGTATTACAAGAGTTGATCTACCACGAGATCAGAGAGGCTAAACCCTAGAAGCTAGCCTATGGTATGATTGTATGTTGTCCTATGGACTAAAACCCTCCGGTTTATATAGACACCGGAGAGGGCTAGGGTTACACAAGGTGGGTTACAAAGGAGGAGATATACATATCCGTATTTCCTAGCTTGCCTTCCACGCCAAGTAGAGTCCCATCCGGACACTAGACGAAGTCTTCAATCTTGTATCTTCATAGTCTAACAGTCCGGCCAAAGGATATAGTCCGGCTGTCCGAAGACCCCCTAATCCAGGACTCCCTCACTCTCTGTTACCTACTGCAATATTTTTGGTCCCACCGAGATATGCAATCGGCCCCACCGAGTTTGCTTGGCCAACTCTCTGTTTCACTTACTACCCAAATCGGTCCCACCGAGTTTGAGTAATCGGTCAAACCGAGTTTTGGATTTACCCTAACACTAGCACATCGGTCCCACCGAGTTGATCCAGTCGGTCCCACCGAAAATCCTAATGGTCACTGTGCTGAATCGGTCCGACCGAGTTTCTCAATTCGGTCTCACCGAGATTGGTAAATTGTGTGTAACGGTTAGATTTTGTGTGGAGGCTATATATACCCCTCCACCCACTCTTCATTCGTGAAGAGAGCCATCAGAACATACCTACACTTCCAATACACATTTTCTGAGAGAGAACCACCTACTCATGTGTTGAGGCCAAGATATTCCATTCCTACCATATGAATCTTGATCTCTAGCCTTCCCCAAGTTGCTTTCCACTCAAATCTTCTTTCCACCAAATCCATATCCTGTGAGAGAGAGAGTTGAGTGTTGGGGAGACTATCATTTGAAGCACAAGAGCAAGGAGTTCATCATCAACACACCATTTGTTACTTCTTGGAGAGTGGTGTCTCCTAGATTGGCTAGGTGTCACTTGGGAGCCTCTGACAAAGATTGTGGAGTTGAACCAAGGAGTTTGTAAGGGCAAGGAGATCGCCTACTTTGTGAAGATCTACCGCTAGTGAGGCAAGTCCGTCGTGGGCGATGACCATGATGGGATAGACAAGTTTGCTTCTTTGTGGACCCTTCATGGGTGGAGCCCTCCGTGGACTCGCGCAACCGTTACCCTCCGTGGGTTGAAGTCTCCATCAACGTGGATGTACGATAGCACCACCTATCGGAACCACGACAAAACATCTGTGTCTCCAATTGCGTTTGAATTCTCCAAACCCTTCCCTTTACATTCTTGCACATTGCATGCTTTACTTTCCGCTGCTCATAGACTCTTTGCATGCTTGCTTGAATTGTGTTAAGATTGCTTGACTTGTGCTAATATAGCTAAAATCTGCCAAAGACTAAAATTGGGAAAATGATAGATTTTTAATTGGTCAAGTAGTCTAATCACCCCCCTCTAGACCTCTTCTCGATCCTACAAGTGGTATCAGAGCATTGGTCTCTATTGCCTTGGTTTAAACACATTTGGAGGAAGATGGATGTGTCTACTTTGTGGAGTCTTAGACATAGAGTGCCTATTCTTGATGGAGAATATTTTCATGAGTGGAAAAATGAAATGCTTGAGATTTTCAATGAATATCACTTGAACAAGTATATTGCTAGCCCTTGTGCACCTCATGTTGATCCCATGCATCCTACCCTTGACAAGTCAATTGACATGATTCGCAATCTTAGAACTGTTAATCTTATCACTAGAGGCTTGCATAGAAACTTGATTGGATGTTTGCCTACTCTTAAGTGTGCCTACACCATATGGTAATTTCTTGAGGAACTCTTTCCAAATTATTCCTTGAAAGATCTAGATGAAATCCTCCATAAGTCTATTGCTTTGATTAAGATGAGTTCCAATGATCCCAAATTTGGTGACTGCTTATTTGAGCTTACTAATCTTACGAGTGCCAAAGGAGATGTTGGAATCATTAGCAATATCATTTCCAGAGCTATTAGAATTCATAAAGATAACTATAGAAATGATCATTTATCTAATGAATTACCATCTCTTGGAATTGACCAATCACAAGATGATGTTGAACATGGATACTCTGATGAGGATGATGATGATAGTGACTATGATCTTGATGATGCGATGAGACACTTTGGTCTTATGGCAAATCTTCGCGGCTACATGGCTGGAGGAAAGGAATGGGTCCTTGATAGTGGATGTACTGATCATATGACCGGAGATAAAGACATGTTCCATGAGCTTGCTGAAAACGACGACCCTAGAAAGTATGTCACTTTTGGTGATAATTCAAAGGGTAAGGTGGTTGGCCTTGGTAAGGTGGCCATCTCACATGATAGCTCCATACAAAATGTCATGCTCGTTGAATCTCTTGGCTACAACTTACTTTCAGTATCTAGACTTGCTAATTTCGGTTTCAATGTCCTATTTACTGAAGTAGACTGCCAAGTGTTTCGTAGAGATAATCATAAAATGGTCTTTACCGGTATACGTAGAGGAGATCTTTACATTGTTGATTTCACTAAAAAGGCTCAACCCAAAAGTTGCTTAATTGCTAGATCTTCTAAAGGCTGGTTGTGGCATAGAAGGCTAGGGCATGTGGGCATGCGAAACCTTGACAAACTCATTAAAGGAAATCATATCCTTGACGTTAACGATGTCATATTTGACAAGGATAGACTTTGTAGTGCTTGTCAAGCAGGGAAACAAGTTGGAGGAAGTCATCGCGCTAAGAACATCATGACCACAAGAAGACCACTCGAGCTACTTCACATGGATCTCTTTGGTCCAAATGCCTAAAAGAGTCTCGGTGGTAACTCATTTGGTCTAGTCATAGTTGATGATTTTTCAAGATTTACGTGGGTGTTCTTTCTTGATGACAAATCGCTGGTCCAAAAGATCTTCAAAAACTTTGCTAGGAAGGCCCAAAATCAATTTGACGTGAAGATCAAGAAGGTTCGGAGCGACAACGGAACAGAGTTCAAGAACGCAAGTGTAGACACCTTTCTTGACGAAGAAGGGATCGCACATGAGTTCTCAGCTACGTACACACCTCAACAAAATGGAGTTGTTGAGAGGAAGAACCGGACTCTTATCGAGATGGCGAGAACGATGCTTGATGAGTACAAGACGCCAAAACACTTTTGGGCGGAAGCGGTTGAGACAGCTTGTCATGCAACAAATCGCTTGTATCTTCACAAGCTACTCGGCAAGATGGCATACGAGCTCCTCACCGGTAACAAACCCCAAGTTGGATACTTTCGAGTATTCGGCTCAAAGTGCTACATTCTTGATAAGCATTGTCGTTCTAAATTTGCTCCTAAGTCTCATGAAGGTTTCCTACTTGGTTATGGCTCAAACTCTCACACATACCGTGTCTACAACAACTTCACCCGAAAGGTTGAAGAAACGGTAGATGTGAAGTTTGATGAATCTAACGGCTCACAAGTAGAGCAATTTCCAATTGATGTAGGAGACAAAGATCCCTCGGAAGCAATCCAAGACTTGTCTATTGGCAAGATTCGTCTAATGGAGATAAAGGAGAGTACCTCGTCCATCCAAGTGGAAGCTTCTACCTCACGACAAGGTGAACCAAGAGTTGATACGGAAGCGTCCACGAGTGGGACACACCAAGATGAAGAAAACGAGGAAGTGCACCAAGACGAACGTCAACAACCTCCTTCTCCACCACGACAAGAGAACGACAACCCTAACAATGAAGAAGGCCAAGAAGAAGAACAAGATGAAGAAGATGTTCAACCAAGACCCAAGAAAAAGCTTTCATGAGTTCGAGAAAGAATTGCTAAAGATCATCCCGTAGAGCAAATCTACAATGATATCCAAACCGGGAGAATCACTCGCTCAAAAACTCGTTTAGCTAACTTTTGTGAACACTATTCATTCATCTCTCGCATTGAACCTATGAAGGTTGAAGAAGCATTGGAAGATCCGGATTGGATAAACACTATGCATGAAGAGCTACACAACTTTGAGAGAAATCAAGTGTGGACATTGGTTGAAAAGCCCGACAACAACCACAACATCATTGGTACCAAATGGGTGTTTCACAACAAGCAAGATGAAGATGGACAAGTGGTTCGCAACAAAGCACGTCTCGTCGCCCAAGGCTACACACAAGTCGAAGGTATGGACTTTGGTGAGACATATGCTCCCGTTGCTAGCCTTGAGTCCATTCGCATCTTACTTGCTTATGCTAATCACCATGATATCACCTTGTACCAAATGGACATTAAAAGTGCTTTTCTAAATGGTGAAATTGAGGAGGAAGTTTATGTTAAGCAACCTCCCGGCTTTGTCAATCCTAAGAAACCTAATCATGTCTACAAACTTCACAAAGCCCTTTATGGTCTTAAACAAGCTCCTAGAGCATGGTATAAATGCTTGACCAAGTTCCTTATTGAAAAAGACTTTGAAATTGGAAAAATAGATTCTACTCTTTTTACTAAAAGGGCTAATGGAGAACTATTTGTATGCCAAATTTATGTCAATGATATTATATTTGGATCAACTAACCCTCATTTTAGTGAAAAGTTTGGGAAGCTAATGTCGGAGAAGTTTGAGATGTCTATGATGAGTGAACTCAAATTCTTTCTTGGTTTGCAAATCAAGCAAACTAAGGAAGGCACCTTTGTCTCTCAAACGAAGTACACCAAGGACTTATTCAAGAAGTTCAATATGCAAGAATGCAAAGGTATGACTACACCCATGCCTACTAGTGGACACCTTGATTTGAACAAAGATGGTGAACCGGTTGATCAAAAGGTTTACCGCTCTATTATTGGTTCATTATTATATCTATGTGCTTCGCGTCCCGATATCATGCTAAATGTGTGCATGTGTGCACGATATCAAGCTGCTCCTAAGGAATGACATCTTAAGGCCGTGAAAAGGATAGTGAGATACTTAATACATACACCAAATTTTGGCATTTGGTATCCAAAGAGGGCTTCCTTTGATCTTGTTGGCTACTCCGACTCGGACTATGCCGGTGACAAGGTTGATAGAAATTCCACTTCGGGTACTTGTCAATTCCTTGGTAGATCTCTTGTGTCTTGGTCTTCCAAGAAACAAAACTCGGTATCCTTATCCACCGCCGAAGCGGAATACATTGCCGCTGGTTCATGTTGTGCTCAATTACTTTGGATGACCCAAACTCTTAAAGATTATGGGATATATGTGAAACATGTTCCATTACTTTGTGACAATGAAAGTGCTATCAAGATTGCTCACAATCCCGTGCAACACTCTCGAACTAAGCATATTGAAGTTTGTCATCATTTCATTCGAGATCATGTTGCTAAGGGTGACATAAACCTTAAGCATGTTCGCACCAATAAGCAATTAGCAGATATATTCACAAAACCACTTGATGAGAAAGTGTTTTGCAGGTTAAGAGGTGAATTGAACATCATTGAACTTGGAGTAGGAACTCCATTGGATACATGCAAGACTTGAGCTTACGACTAATCACTTGATATTTCTCTTATGATGATTATCTTATGTCTTGAAAATTTGCATCTTGCATGTTATTTAACCCTTGTAGGTACTTGGATGAATCTAATTCTATGAGATTGCAACTCACTCACATCTTGAGCAATCTCTACATCACCAAGTCTCTACACAATGGTGGTTGATGACAAGGAAGCACGAAACCTTTCAAACATATCCTTTGACAAATTCTATGTTGAGTTTCATGATTGTCATGTTGGATACACAAGTGCTCTTCCTTGCGAAAACTAACCCATGTAGGTAGATGAACTCAAAATCCAAAGGGTGCTCCCAACTCTTGATGGGCTACATCAACCTTGAGCAACCCACACAAGTTCAACTACATGATCAAGATCAACACCGCCACCCAACGTATGTTATTCCATCTTAGAGTAGCTTTACTCCAAGTCATGAGTCAAAGCAACTCGACAAGATGTGAATACATCAAGATACTTAAACGAAAAATGGTAACACCATTTTGAGCTTAAAAGATTAGTATGACCTATGATCAAGTGATCTCACTTGACTCCTAAGTCAATGTACTCCAACATAGGTGACTTTGTCGCCGACCATCTCTAGTTTATTTTCTTTGTTCCTTTTTCTGCATCCAATTCATTGAAAATCTTTGTGAGATCTTACTTGTCTACTGAGCTGAGGTGACAAGTGTTTTTCTCTGTGATGAACTCGGTTCCACCGGTTTCATGTTTCCGGTCTAGCCGAAGATTTTCGGGGCAACCGAAGCATACAACTCGGTGACACCGATTTCACTACAAGAAAAACATTTTGCCATTTATTCCTGCTTTATTCTTGATCTAGCTCCATTCAATGAATCTTGTCCTATGCAAGCATCACATTTACCTTAATGCTTTGTAATGTGATTCAAGGACCGAACCCATTCACAACAAATTCCAGAAGACCCTTCTTGGAAATTGATGTCAAAGGGGGAGAGAGAGATCACATCAAAGCTTAATAATATCTCTAGGGGGAGGGAATACTCCAGGAAAGAGTAATCTTCAAGGATCCCAGATGCTTGATGTTCAAGAGGAGAGATGCCACATGTCTTCTTGGGGGAAAGACATGTTCATATGTGCTTATTTGCATTAGCTCTGTTTTTCTGTTCCCTATTTTCTCCCAGTATCCCATGCTAGATTCAGGGGGAGCAAGACATCCAAGGGAAAGAAAACTTCTTAAATTCTTTGCATATCTTTGGGGATGTCAATATCTATCGTGGTACTCTGTACTCACTCCACATGTCATCCCAGTCTTGGTACTCTTGTGGTTTCTTTTGCTTGCTCTAGCTAGTAGTTGCATCTATGTTATCTAACCTTGTTTACGCAGGCTCATCCCATCCTAGCCAACTCAAGACCACAAGGTAAGTATATGCATCAAGGTTCAACACAATGGCAAGTGCTTCAACCTCTCCCATTGTTATCGGGTCATCAAGGACGAGGAGAAGTTCAAGGCGCAATATGCCACACTCAAGGCACGTGGAGGGAAGAAAGCCGTGGAGGATGTTGGGGAGGGTGAGCCGGCACGGCCGCGGGGGAAGACCAACTCCAAGAAGGAGGACAAGCGAGATGCGGCCACCAACGCCTTGGTCGCAAGCATGGACGGCATGATGAACAAGAAGGACTCAAGGGAGGAGGAGCGCCGGCGTTTCAAGGCAGAGCAAATGGATGCTTTCATGGAGATCCAAAGGAGGAGGCTTGATCTTGACGCCGAGAAGCAAGCCAAGATGTCCGTGCTCGAGGCGGAGAAGCAAGCCAAGATGCTAGAGATCGAGGCCGCCAATGCCAAGACCAAGGCGAAAGAAGTGGCTCTCGCGAGCATGATGACCGTGGTGGAGATCATGAAGGTGGATCTCAACACCGTGTCGCCAAGGAAGAGGCCATGGTTCTAGAAGATGCAGGCCGGCATGCTCAAGTTCGACAACGAGTGATCTATGGCGGCGAGGGCCATTTTTTTGTATGCCGGCATGACCACGGGAGCCGCGATGGCATGGTCGAACTCAGTCCCACCCTTTTTTGTGTGCTGGCGTGTGTGCCGGCCGGCTGGCGAGTGCGCCAGCATGAACTGTGGTGATATTTTCTGAAGCCGGGACTGTATGCCGGCGCTGGCATGGTGCCGGCATGAGACATGGCCGCTGGCATGATCGACCGCAGGCCTTTTTTATTTATAAGTTGAATGCGGACATGAAATGGGTCGGCGCGTTGGGCACAATGCCGACCCAAATGCAAAACTGGGCGGACACCGGGCGGCCGGCCGACCCAAACGGACAAAAAGCGGACAAATGCGCCGTCCGTTTGGGTCGGCCCGTTGGAGTTGCTCTAACGGAAACTTTTACGTAACTTTCCATCTATACTTCTCCCCCCTGATTTTAAGTGGGATGGGGCCTGCCTTCTCTCTAACCCCAATCAAAACTTGCCAGCTGTCTAATTACGTAAGGATTACGTTTTTTAGCAGAAAAGTATCCTTTATTGAATGTTCAAACACATAGGGATACAGATGATATTGGGCAGAGTAGTAAGCCACACATGGCGCCCGGGAGGGAGAGAAGCAGCCGCCTTAGCTAAGGCATGAGCTTCCTCATTATGTTTTCTATTCTCGTGCACAAACTGAATATCTTGGATCGAACGCCTCCTATGCTTGATCTCCTCCAAGATAGCAAAATATCGATATGGGGCACCAGTATGGATATTGGTGATCACCTCGAGGTAGTCCGATGCAACACACACGGATTGAGCATGGAGGTCCGCAGCAAGAGCAAGGGCCTCGTTGCACGCCTGGGCTTCGAGTGTAGTTGGGTCAAGCAAACCCTCGAATATAACCGCGGAAGCACCAAGAAACATGCCATGCCTATCCCTATAGATCACCACCGAAGCTCCTCAGTCTCCAACCTTGGAAAGGCCACCGTCAACATTAATCTTCACGTCATGCTTCGCCGGCGGGAGCCAGGTCGTCCGAACTGATCGGTCGCGCTGCACTGATTCCTCCTGGGGCGTTACATGCACGTCCCTGGGCATTGCATGCAGGTCCTTAGATTTTGCATTTCGGTCCCTGGGTCGCTCTTTCCCGTCGGAGATCGCCTCCAACTCTGACAAAAATTTCTCAATGAACATATGCGTACTTAGCAGACTTTGGTACTGATCATCGTGGATAGCTCGACACCGTGCCCACCAAATTGCCCACATCCTCATGAGGATGCGCACAAGCTCCATCGAGGGAAGGGTATCAATGAGCCACAGCATCCACAACTTTGCGTCGTCCGTCCGGTTCGAGACAATGGTTTCCGTGAGATCCTCATCAGCTAGTGCCCAAACGCACCTAGCCATCTTGCAATCAAAAAGTGAGTGACGCCACGTATCCACTGCCACCTTGCATAGGGTGCACTCCAGTGTTTCAGCCATGCTCCTATTCTTGCGGACTTCTCCCGTAGGGATGGAAGATTTAGCCAATCTCCATGCAAAAATTCTAACTTTGGAAGGGATCGATGCTCCCCACAGCTTTGTCCAAGATCGGCGATCAGACTCAAGGCGCAAGTGGCCGTCGTTGTGCTCTAGCCAGTCCGTCAGCTGTTGCTTTGTGGAGGCCACGAGTCTATATGCAGACCGTACAGTGAAAACACCCCTTCTCTCACAATGCCAAGACCAGAAATCATCACGGACTCTTGAGCTTAACGGGATGTTAAGGATTGCTTCAATGTCCATGGGGTAGAGGTGCTGATCAAGAACATCTCGGTCCCATGTCATATTAACTGGATCAATAAGGTCCGACACCTTGTGAGGAGGATTCAAAGACTTTGGGCAAACCGGCCGAAGCTTAAAACCACGTGGAATCCAATTGTCATTCCATATGTTTGTGTCCTCTCCCGAACCAATCCGTTTCACAAGCCCAAGCTTCAAAGTGTCTCTGCCTTCAATTATGGAGCGCCAAACTTGTGAAGGATGATTGCCCACTTCTGCATCAAGAATGGTGGAAAAAGGGTAGTAAACAACCTTTAGGATCCACACACTCAAAGAGGTGGGTTCCTGTAGGAGGCGCCAGGCCTGCCTGGCCAGTAATGCCAGGTTAAAAAGCTTGATATCTCGGAAACCCATTCCTCCCATGAACTTTGGTTGTGACATGACTTCCCAAGAGACCCAGGCAGTCTTTCTTTCTCCCTTTTTGAGCCCCACCAAAACCTGCGTAACAACCCATTAATGTGTTGGCATTGAAACAGGCCATGGAGTAGGTAGGAATAGCCTGAGCAATGGATTTAATAAGCACCTCTTTGCCCCCAACGGACAATGTTTTCTCCATCCAACCTTGAATATGCTTCCATATTCAATCTTTCAAATACTTGAAAACACCCTCTTTAGCCCGACCAACATCAGAGGGGAGACCAAGATATTTCTCAGAGAGCTGCTCATTCGGAACATCCAAAACTTGCTTGATTTCCTGTCACACATATTCAACATAGCCCTTTCTAAAGAAGACGGAGAATTTATCTTTACTTATACGTTGACCCGAGGCAGAACAATACCTTTGCAGAAGGTCATCCACCCGTTTTGCCATCTCCGGTGTAGCATTAAAGAAAAGAAGGCTATCATCTGCAAAGAGAAGATGGTTTACCTCCGGTGCACCTGCTGCCACCGTAATGCCTTGTATCCTCTCTGTTGGAAGCATCAATTTCAACAAACATGAAAGGCCCTCAGCCGCCAGTAGGAAGAGATATGGAGATATGGGATCCCCTTGACTCAAACCACGCGATGGCGTGAAGTCTTATTGTTTCCCTCCATTGAAGATAACAGAAAAGGATACTGAAGAGACACACCGCATCACAATCTCTGTGAACTTTGGGCTGATTCCCAATTTCAACATAATCTTCTCCAAATAATTCCACTCTAAACGATCATAGGATTTCATCATATCGAGTTTCAGAGCACAGAACCTGTTTCCCTTGAGCTTCCTTGTTTTCATGTAGTGTAGGCACTCATATGCTGAGATACAATTGTCGGTGATTAGACGACCAGGTACAAATGCCGACTATTCTTCTGAGATGATATCGGGGAGAATAAGTTTGAGCTGATTGGCCAGGACCTTTGATGCAATCTTGAAGATCACGTTACAAAGGCTGATCGGTCGAAACTGTCCTAAGTTTTTTGGACTTGCAATCTTGGGTATTAAGACGATGAATATTTTGTTTATCTCCTACGGAGAATCCTCTCCACTCAGAACACGTAGCACCATATCGGTTACCTCCTCGCCACATAGATCCCAATTCCGTTGAAAAAAATGTGCAGGGAAGCCGTCGGGTCCTGGAGCCTTTGTAGGAAACATTTAAAAGAGAGCCTCCTTGACCTTGGCGTTGGTGTAACGAGCCGTCAGAATATTGTTCATGGAATCATCCACTTTCCTTGATGAGACATGACTTCCTCTATCCCAACCATATTCTCGGAAGCATACAAGTTACTATAAAAGCTCGTGGCCATACTAGCCATTTCCTGCTCATCTTTGCTTACAGAACCATCCGCCCACTGAAGTTCTATGATACGATTTCGGACCTTTCTTGCACTAGCTTTGCGATGGAAGAACTTGGTATTACTATCACCTTCAGCCAACCATTGAATACGGGCTCGTTGACGCCACATAATCTCCTCCCGCAGACATAACTCGGTCATCCAGGCTTCGACCCTTTTTTCTTCATCAGACGGGCCGACTCGGCTAGGCATAGCACGCAAGCCCTGCATCTGCATGCGTAGAGCCCGAAGTTCCGCCCGGACATCACCAAAAGTGGTGCGACCCCAGCGCTGTAGTGAGCCAGGGACCGAGGCCAGTTTGTGCGATAGATCAGCCACGGTCGACGCTCGGCCCGTAGCATTCCAAGCTTCGGTGACCACATCTCCAAATCTTGGGTCCCGCTCCCACATACATTTGTAACGGAATTGTTTCTGTCGTGCTCTTACACTTGTATCCACTAGATCAGTCTCTAACAGTATTGGGCAGTGGTTGGACTTGGCTGTCGTGAGGTGTTCAACAGTGGCGAAAGGGAATAGTCCTGACCAACAAGCTGTCGCTAAAGCTTGGTCCAGACGAATTCTACAGTAATGACCACCAGCCACTTCTTCTCCCAAGTCCAATCTAGGCCACGGTAACCAAGATAAGCAAGGCCACACACATCCACCGCTTCTCTGAATGCTTCGATCTGAGCACTATCCCGTTTGTTAGGACCATGTTGTTCATCAGCTCTCAAGATCTCATTGAAATCACCTATGCACATCCATGGGAGGGTACTTTTCCCCCTAAGTCTCGTCATTGTGTTCCATGTTTTATACCTCAAACTTCTTGTTGCTTCTCCATAAAAACATGTCAACCTCCATTGGTCCCTGCCTGGTTCAGTAACCCAGGTGTTCACATGATACTCTGAATAGTTCTTTATTGCAACATCAAGAGAGTTTTTCCAGAAGATACAAATGCTGCCTCTACGACCAGTACTACCAACACCAAAACTGAAATCAAAACCTAAGGAAGAATGAAGACCCTCAACACGAGCCTTTTGTAACCGAGTTTCTGCTAAACAAAGGATAGATGGCGAGCTGATCTCAAGGAGATCACGAAGTTCGCGAACTATCGCGGGATCGCCCATCCCAAGGTAGTTCCAACTTAGTATTTTCATTGGGCCTGGCGGAACCCCTGGTCGGAGCCCGCCAATGTCCCCATCTTGTCATTGCTCTTCTTTAAGGGAGAGCAGCCCTTCCTTTGTTTCTTGAGGTCTCATGGTGAGACATACGCCGGAGGTAGCGGCGGGGTTGCACCCTGGACGGTGCCCGCCAGAGCCAAATTTTGAGCCTCAAATGATATTGCCGTAGAGCTCGGATGAACCATCAGTGCCGCTGCATTGGCACTCTCCGACATCGCTGCATCCAGGTTGCATCGAGCCCCCACTCCATCTCTGACCTCAGTCTCTGCTGCAGCCGTTTTGAGGGGGCTAGTCACATCGTCCTCCTCTGCCCCTGAATCTAGGCCTGCCTCCTGCGATGATCTCTTTCGGGGGGGCGAGTTTTGGCGACGCTCTGGACCTGCACATCTTGCCCTGCCCCACCCTCGTCCTGCCACACAGCCACCCCGCGCCCCATGATCCCAGCTGGGCTGCTCCTGAGCTGCCTCCCTTCTTGTTGCTAGCATCCAGCTTCCCCACTGTTTGTTCTTCTCCTCCCAAACGCCATCACCGCATTCCTCATGATTGTGACCCATGAGACCGCACACCTTGCAGAAGAAAGGAATCTTCTCATACTTCACCGAAAGAAACTTCCTCCCCTCACCAGTAACATTCAGGGGCGTCACCCTCGTCAGCGGTTTATTCACCTGTATCCTCGACGAACCCTGACATAATCACCTTCGTAAAAGAGGCGAGGCGAGAGTTGTGTCTCCTTCATGCGACCAATATGGCGAGCTAGTTGATCCACTACTTCTGCTTTCTGGTACAGCTCCGGGATGTTGTGAATCTGGTCCCAAACATACATACCATCAAAGACGACAGAAGACGGCTCCTGCTTGCCGTCATAATCCTTGATAAGCATCCCCATCCCCCTAAACAGCCATGGACCTCAATGCACAACCTTCTTCCAATCACCCAGGTAAAACATCAGAAAGATGGAGAGATTTTCACCTGCCTCGCGATAAGTTGGCACACTAGCAAGCCTCCAGACTGACTTCAGCGTCTCGAACATCGCCGATCCACTAAACTGCCTTGTAGTGTTTACCTTCCCAATCGCAAGCCACTTCGCATCTGCTGCGTACTTCTTCACCTCTTCTTCTCCCACCACAACATCATCAAGCTTATCATCCTGCAGATCCAGGTGTTTCAACATCTCCTCCAAGTTTCTCCCCGCTAGGCCTGCCGAAGACGACGACCCCTCGTGGCCCGCCATCTAGGTTATGGCTGCGACTTCGGGGAAACAACACAAGAAACCTGCGCGGAACCCTAGCCCCCTTGTGTCCCCGCAAATCAGGCGGATTTCAAAGAGGATCGGTAGGGTTAGCCGGCGATCGATCGGGATAAGACTCTAGACGATGACTAGATCACCGCCGCCAGAGGCGAAAACCCTAAGCGAGAGGGTAGAAGACCCATGCCTACGTAACGATTACGTTAAACCATTGGTAGGAGCGATGAATTGTGGGCTTTGCCTTAGAAAAAAACAAATGGATGAATGTGGGCTTTGATGTTCGTCTAGTGATGGGCTCTGACCGGCAGCGTGATTTCCCTTGACTGATTGCACACCCGCACCCACCCGCAGGAGGCGGAATGACGACGGCTAGCCTCCGCTTCCGCCGCCGCCTCTCTCTCCCCCTACCCAGCTCCCAGCCGCTGGAAGACGACGAACTGCTCTCCAAGATCCTCCTCCGCCTCCCCCCGCAGCCCTCCTCCCTTCCGCGAGCCTCCACCGTTTGCAGGCGCTGGTGCCGCCTCCTCCTCTCTATCCCCGCTTCCGCATCCACCACCGCCGCAGCCCTTCCCTCCTCGGCTTCCTCGATGACTACCACAGCTTCACCTTCGAGCCAGCCCTGGACGCCCCCGACCGCCTCCCCCATGGACTCTTCTCCCTCAAGCTCGACGACCCCTATGTGACCCTCGGATGGCGCCACGGCCTCGCGCTCTTCCTCCTCATGGCTCGGTCCCAGTTAGTTGTGTGGGACCCCGTCGCCGGTCACTAGCACCGCCTGTTCGTTCCCTCGGGGTTTCAGCTCGACCTGGAGATAGATTTCAGCGGGGCGGTGCTTCGCGCTGCTAGAGACGCCGGCGATCACTTCCAAGTGGTCCTCGTAGGTAGCAAACGGAAGCAACCCAGAAGAGCAATCGCCCGCGTCAACTCGTCGAAGACAGGCATATGGGGTGACCTCATCTCGGCGCCGCTTCCATTCGATGGCTTTTTTTGTTTTTACGAGCGAGCCCGCAGTGCTGGCCGGGGATTGCCTTCACTGGTCGATTTTTACGGCAGGGTCGCCAAGAAGTACTCTTGGGTTTGATTTGGATAGGCAGAGCCTAGCCCTGGAATTGCTTTTTTTAGAAAAGGAGGATGACCCCCGGCCTCTGCATTTGGGGGATGCATGCGGCCACTTTATTGATTATTCTCGAGAACCTTACAAAGTATTACAACAATATGCCTGAATCCGCCATCTTGACAACATATGCCACTACTCCTATCCAAATGATGAAAGGGGTGCTAGCTGGGCCAAATACCCAGACCACTCACCTAAGCCTATCATCAAAAGCCGGAAGCCCCAGCCAAGCCACATAACGGGTCTGGGGCACAGAACGGTCTGACGCACTCACATGTGTCGTCGCCGCCATCTTCCACAGGTCCGTCTTTAGAGCAGATATTGAGGCTTCTACCTTGTCAGGCCACTCTGCCATCGACGCCACCATGACTCCAGACAACTACCTCCTCCTGCGTGAGTCCATCTCCGCGCATCGGGCACCAAGTCTCCACTGCACCAAGTTGCCGAGACCTGCTGCCATCAATGTTTCAGATGAAGCACCGCTCCACCAAAGAAGCCGCCCACTGGTCCCTCGATCCCGTGAACACCTCCAAGACTGACGCCCCAAGAGGAAACAACACAATATAGCACCGCACTACTAGGGAAAGCATATACACAGAATTTTACCAGTAGCGCTGTACAAAATCAAGCGCTGCTGCTACTTAGTAGCAGCGCACGTAAATAAACCGTGCTACTGCTATGACTTTAGCAGTAGCGTGTACTAGCGAAAAGCGCTACTGCTACATTTGAACTGGGCGCACATGGCTAGCCCAACCTAGCAGTAGCGCATATAATGGCCCAGCGCTACTGCTAATTTCCTTAGCTGCATCGCGCTTACGTGTAAAGTGCTGCTGCTAACGGAAATAAAATAAAGTGAAAAACAAGTAGAAAAGTAAATGAAAATGAAAGAAATAGAAAAAGGAGAAAGGGAAAAAATAAAATGTAAAGAAAAATAAAAGAAAAAAGGGAAAAAGGAGAAAGGAATAGCAGTAGCGGGTTCTGCAGAAAATCGCTATAGCTGCAGCGTGTATTCCAGAACGCGCTGTAGCTAACGTAGCAGTAGCGCCCTTTCTAGAACGCGCTACTGGTACTTCTGAGTTAACCATGCGGTTCGTCCTTCCCCACGGCCACTTCATCCCCCAAATCAACTCCACTCTCGCCGCCGCCGTCGCTCCTCGGCCGCCACGCGCTCTCCCCACGCCGCCCCCGACCCTAGATTCAACGCCGGCCCCGCCCCGACCTCAACGCCGCCCGGGACGCCGCCCCCGACCCCGACCTCAACGCCGCCCCGGACGCCGCCCCCGCCCCCCCCCGACCTCAACGCCGCCCCGGAGCCCCGACCACGACCTCGACGCCGCCTGCCCCTCCCTCGTCGCAGGCACCCGAGGTGAGCACGCCTGCTCCTCCCTCTCCCCTACCTCTGCCTAGGGTTTCTACCTCCATCAAATTAGTTAGGGTGGAAACGAATCGGATGCGGATGCGGCTCAAATGAGTTAGGGTTAATGTAAGGGTGGAAACGAATCAAATTTCTAAGATGAATCATAAAACGAGTAAAATTTGACCACTTATTTCACTTTATAGTTGGATAATTGGAATATCCGCTACCACTTTCCACCCCTATAGGTTCATCATATTAGATGGTAATTAGGGCAGTAGTTCTTAGGTACTAATTAGTTAGTAAGAACTAGGTACTAATTAGGTACTAGAATATTTTTATTTATAGTAAGTTTATTTTTAGTAAGAACTAGTTAGTAAGAACTTGTTGCTATTTTTTTAGTTAAAGCAATTTTCCCGCATCGACGTGGACGATGCCTATCCCGCATCCTCGTCGTAGAGTCGGCGGAGGACGACACCTGCTTGACCAGATGGGCCATGTCCGGGACTGGGCTCCGCCGGGGTGGTACTGGGAGGCGCTACCTACCGGGGGCGCAGGTTGGTGAGGAGCCAGCCTATCGTTGACCCGAACCTTCTTTGGTGGCGGTCGCATGGGCCAGTGACGGTCCAGAGGCTCGAGGACTCCGCGGAGGTGGTGCGTCACCGTGTTAGTGAGGAGGACGCGCACGTCCGTCGCTACTTGTTTGCGTTGGAGCACAGGTTCTTCAATACTTGGTAGGTTCTCCAGGGATCTCACTGGAGCTATGATCCCGTGATGGTTCCTTCTCTGTGGGTGTCCACCGCCCGCACCGATACCCGTCGTGTGCTAGGGTTTTAGTTGTACTAGTGATGTTATATGTATGACACTATTCGGGATGTATTAGTGATAATATTCGACGATGTACGGACGCATGAGATGATTTACTTTTGCTTATTGAATGCTTGCTAATTTGAGTCTTATAAGATATTTTGAAATGTATATCTTGTGTTGCTCAATATCCAAGTGGCCGGTCATGTTTGCAGGTTACACCTCCGAGTGGCCTATGTTTTGCCGGAGTGTTGATTCATTTCCGTTCCGGCAAATTTCAGGCGCTCGATATATCCTATTTTAGCAAAGGTCATGCCGGATTTTTCCGTGAATTTTCGCATGACTTTTGCCAGAATATGTAGGAAATATCGAGTGCCCCGGATTTGTGTGTTGAGTATCCTGGTAGTTGTCTTCTATCGATTTTCAATTAATGTTTTAACTATGAACATAGGAAATGTCTGACGACAAAAAGGATTTCGGTATTTGCAAATACTGCGAAGATGAGCACGGCCTGTGCGACGGAATCTTCCTAGATGATGATAGGCGCTTCAACATCAAGCTGGACGAGAACTTCGAAGTGGATACAGTAAGTCACAACGACAAGTCTTTTTTCGTAATTAAGCATGACATCTTCTTCATTTGCTTCAACTTATATTTTTTTACTATTCTACTAGCATATCCCCTGCCATGCAAGAGTTTTTGTATTGGATAAGATAGGTTTCAGTCATACTATGGAGGTAAAGAGAGTTTATTTGAAGACCGAGCATGGTTATATTTTCCATGCAAAATTATACAATTCAGACGACTACACCTATTTTGGATGCAAAACATGGCGAGCACTATGCAAGACTTATGCATTTCAGCCTGATATGGTTATCACCTTTGATATTCGTCCGGAAGATGATATTGAAGGTAATACCGACATCTGGGTCGATGTGCAAACGCCTCCAGTTACACCAAAATGTAAGTTTCTCAACCATATTTATGTCTTTGATATTGTTTATTCAAAAATAGTTGACAACTAATTTGTATTGGCAGCTTATTTCGGTGCAAGCAAACATGTCCAGCGCTTGGTAGACAGGACCTACTACTGTCCCGGGGCTGAACTAAACTGCGAGGAGCTAAGTCATTATGTTTCATGGCTTGAGGATCTTGATACCGTCAAGACAAATTTTCTTCCCGGACTTAGAAATCTTAGTACTGAAAACGTGCGACCAATAATGTTCGTCATGAACTAGGGTCACATCTATTTAGGAAGGATGGTAAGATTTTTACTATTTGTCCTCAGTGCATCTTTTCCATACATTATTTGTGAAGCTAAACTTCATTGCTAAGTATGTGACCATACGATGTTCTTCAACAGGGGCTCCCGATGAATGTTGTGCCTTATGTGATCGAGACTAAAGGTACCATGAGTATTATTAGCTTACGGCCAAGATATCCTACATGTTACTTTAGTGCATTCAAGATCAGCGATGAATGCTTAATAGTGCAAGACTGGACCAGATATGTGATGGGGGAGCGCAGACAAGTACTAGGGGGCATCAAACAGATGTGCTACCCAAAAATAGGAGACATGTTCATCTGCATGCTCCAACTTGATCAAGGAGGAGAGCTACACATGTTTTATGTTGTTTTACCTAAGAGAGAGCAGCAGGAGTGATTAGCTAGAAATGAGTTTGAGGATGATGATGTGCTACACTATTACTATGATGATAAAATAGCTAGTGTTGGTGGTAATGACTGATGATTATTATTAGCTAGTGTTAGTGGTGATTAAATAAATATTGTTGGTGCTAATGATTATGATGATGATTAAATAGCTTGTGCTGGCGGATTAGATTCAAGTGGAGGCAACATGTGGTGCACATCGAAAGTACTACTAGTCCAAACTAGATCAAGTTTGGATTAGTAGTATACTTTTGACATGCACCACATATTGCCTCCACTTGAACCTAATCCACCTTCATTTGACACACTGTTATGGACATAATGATGTAAACCTCATAACTGGTATTGTACCAATATTTGTACGATGGCGCATAAATACACTAAAAAAAACAATACTAGTAGCGATGGAAAGAAAACACGCTGCCAGTAGTTACATTAGCAGCAGCGTGGGAGTGAACAAGCGCTGCAGCTATTTGTCCTAGCAGTAGTGCGTGCGGCACGCGTTACTGCTAAGCAATAGCTGTAGCGCCTTATTAGTAGCGCGCCTACCCGCGCTACTAGTGAGCACAAAACCAGCGCTACTGCTAGGGTTTTCCCTAGTAGTGCCGCCGTCATCCGATCTACTGATCTAGGGTTTCCCCTGGAGATAGCAGATAGTGGCCTTAAACTTCTCCTCGGCGATGCCTTCAAGAAGGGAACGCCGCATAACAGCACCGTCACCGCCGGCCTTGGCAGCTAGCCAAAGGCAGGTTTTCACCCAGATCTATTCGAAGAGCCTCCATCAAGCATCGCGTGCACGGATCACCGGGCCGTGGTGCCTCGCCAGATCCATTGCAGATCAGCACCGCCACCACATGCCGGCTGTCCACCTCGCGCCGCTCGAAGAAGACACCACCCAGAGCGCCGGATTGCTGCTGCCACGAGCACGCCACGCCCACCAGAGCTCGTAAGGCCGACCCCCTCCTGCTCCCAAGGACGCGCTCGTCCAAGGAACGCAGAGTACTGCCATGCAGGTCGCCATGCGCCATCACAGGCAGTAGTACATCACCGAGCAGGAATGGCCGACCCCTCCGCCACCACCTACAACCCCCCACCGAGACCTGCCACCACGCCGCCGGATGCCATGGGCCGCGCAAGCCCGGGCCACCGCCGGTTCCCGCCGAGATCCGCCGCCCAGTCCCAACAGGAGCCACGAGGAGACGCCCCACCGCCGCCGTCAGCCTCACGATCTTTGCCCGGCGGCTTCCTTCGGCGGCGGCGCGGGGCTGGGGGCGATTGGCCGGTGGCGCGCTAGGGTTAGGGAGGCGCCCCTGAGTCGCCCTAGGCGAGAGCGATGCGGGGGGGACCACCTAATCAGAGATGAAGAAATAAATCTTACTCACCTCTGATGAGATGTTCTTGTGTCCTGGAATTGCTGCCAGGGGACATGTATACCCCGGGCAGATTCACGGTCACGGTCATCCGAGCAGATGGTGGTGGGATGGGTTTCCTTTTATTGTCAGGCTTCACCGCCCAACTATGGAGTATGGAGACCGATGGCGACGGTGTTGTGATATGGGAGCCGAGAAGAATTATTGAACTGGACAAGTTACTTGGACTAAATTCAAAGAAACAACCCCCGCAAATGATAGGGTATGCGGAGGAAAATAATTTGGTGTTCCTCTGGACAGTTGTTGGTGTCTTCATGGTCCATCTTGAGTCATTGTAGTTCAAGAAGATCTCCAAGGCAACCATCAGATCTTACTATCATCCATTTGAAACTGTCTATACTCCAGATACTAGTAGCATGCCTTTTACATTGTGAGTAGAACAAAGACGAGTTATTGTTTTCATAGTTGGCTGATTAAATGCCGTTCACATCCTTTCTTTGTTAGTACTGTCATATCACGTGCTCCTATTGTTGCTTGATGACCTCTTCAAGTCTTCAACATAAATTTCTCATACCTACACAATGTTGTTTCTAGTATTATTGCTTTATCGTTGAACCTGCAACTATCTGCTTCAACTCAGTGCTATGTAGGAAGAATAAGAACTATATGAACTTACTAGAGTGGTTTATACGATTCCTATGCATTCGTGAAATAATCAAATGGACCAACTATTTTGTTGATGCTATGGATTGACTGCAGATTAGTTAAACATGATATATACATAATATGAAAATATATGCAATGCACACAGAGATTGGTTAGTTCTGTAACAAATTAATAATTGGAAAAAAATCACTCTTGCTTGTCTACCGAAATATGCAACAGCTGTATCTCTATAATGCTAATGTTAGCACATAGATATAGCTACATTGTAGTTTTCTGTTCTTTTCAAGATGATGTACATAGCAGTTTTCAGTTGACCAGCTATACGAAAAATTTGCTTGAAGCTACTAAAATTTCGAATAAGTAGCTCAATTGGTACATTTTGAAGCTTAAAATCTAGTTAATTTTCTATCTTTCAATATTTAAATATTGTTATCTCTGCTGAGCTTGCTAACAATCTTAAATCCATAATAGTGACTTGGTTTCAAATTTACCAAATAATTGTTATTTTATCACTTGTAGTAGAGTCCTATTGCAAGTGTTTAATGAATTGAGTTTCTTTTGTCTTTTTAAATTACAGTTCCGAGTTGATCTAAGTATATTCTTTATGCATCCTCATATCTATTTGGCTTTCTCTTTTGGATCTCATTGGTCATTTAACTTATGTTTGTATAACAGGCATTGGTGGTGGACACGAGGGGGCTGAAGCTGTGATGCATCCCTGATGGATACGATGGAGACAATACTTAAAACGGTTATTCTGTTAGATGTGTTATTGTGATGTATCAGTCGAGCAAGTATATGCAAATTGAGGTATCTGAACTGTTCTTATACCAAAGTGCATCACTTTATTTTTTAGTACCATTTCTCAAGTACCAAATATCGCCCACCTAGCGACCTCCCATCATCCTTTCATGGATTGCTGCATCCTGGATGATTTCTCCAGGGCCTGCTTCCTTGCATTCTTATAGTTGAGGAGTCTGTCATGTTAAGTGGTAGCAGAATGAAATACTTCCTCTTTCATGTGCTTAGTGAAAAACTTGAATACTCTTTCTTTGTTGTGGTTCATGTAATTGAGTGCTGGTAGATGGTCCAGTAACGATTGGTTTGAGCGAAGATCTGAGTGAGTGTGTTCTGGTTACCGCAGTCTCCTGGTATCTCTTGGTACAAATTTTCGAATGGACCAAATAATATCTTTTGTACTGAAATTTCTCGTCATAAAAAATCGATGGGCCAAAAGGATCATATATGCTTGCATTCCTTATCATCTTCTCTCATAGATTCACATTTCCTGTAGGTTTTTGAGTATAGTATAAATACATCTGGGTTAATAAATCCTGATGAAAAAATGCCTAACAGGCTATAAATGCAGCTTGACTGAAGATTATAAAAAAGGTCAGTTGCCGTATGTGCTTGCTGTTAGATGTGTATAGTCCCTTTTTGGTACATCCCCATTGTATAAGGGGTTTCTTGCACTTTACCACACATGTATATGTAATGGCCTTTGGCCCTAAATGAATACTAGTTTCTCATTATCCAACATGGCATCAGATGCCAGGCTAGCTCCTTCCTCCCGCACGATGCAACTCCGTGCGTCGAGTACCTAGTCTACCCGCCGCCGGTCGTCTCCGTCCGTCACCGGCCGTCTCCTCCCTACACAAGTAGAAAAAGGACCAAATGTGAGACACATTAGTGCCGGTTTGATTTTAGCCCGGTACTAATGGTACCATTAGTGCCGGTTCGAACGGCTATGCATTAATGCTGGTTCGTGTTGAACCTTTAGTACTGGTTCGTGCCACGAATCGGTACTAAAGGGGTGATGGCAGGCTGGCATCAGGCCGGGGCCCCACGATCACCTTTAGTACCGGTTCGTGTCACAAACCGGTACTAAAGGGATAACCTTTAGTACCGGTTTGTGCCACGAACCGGTAATAAAGGGGTCTGACCTATAGTACCGGTTTGTGACACAAACCGGCACTATAGGGCAATTTTCAAACTCTACCCCCCCCTCGTGTGTCTCCATTTCAGTTCTGAAAAAATCAAAAGAAAATGATAAAAACTTCAAAAAATAAAATCCTTCGAGAGGTAGTTATATTACTACATCTACTAGTTAGGAAAATTTGAAAACTTAAATTTGGACATGTTTTGCAAAAAGTGTAGGGAAAATGTAAAACGGCTATAACTTTTGCATACAATGTCAGAAAAAAATGTATAATATATCAAAAAATTCAGCACGAAAATCCGCATTCGATGGAGACCGCCTATGGCCTATTTGCAATTTTTTAGAATCCTCAAATTCCAAAACGAAAAAAAGATATGGTCAAATTTCAGTTTTTTTAAAAAAATTGGTTAAATCTGGTCAAACTACTTGTTCAAGAAGTATTAATGTTACTACATAATTATTCAAGAATATTAGTGTTACTAAATAATTATTTCAATTTTTTAAATTTTGGTCAAATCTGGTCAAACTATGGTCAAACTTATTCAAGAAATATTAGTGTTACTAAATAATTACTGTTTTTTAGAATAATAGTTTCAAAACTCAAATGGTGAAACATGTGACCTAATGCTCAAGCTAAACTATTGAGGGTTAATAGGATTGACAGCTTACATTTGTCAGGAAAACAACAAGTGCAGACTTGGAATGTAGGGGGAATAGAACTCCAAAGTTAAGCGTGCTCAGGCTGGGGGAGTGAGAGGATGGGTGACCGGCCGGGAAGTCAGGCGATTTGGAATGAGTGATCCACACTTGAGCAGTTAAGAGAGGTGATTAGAGACTAAATCATCAAATAATTCAGAAAAATTAAAAATCGAAAAAAATTCAATTTTTTTTCCAAAATTTTCAAAAAAAAAAATTCAAAAAAAAACCTTTAGTACCGGTTGGTAACACCAACTAGTACTAAAGGTCCCCCATACTAGGGCGCGAGCTCACGCCACGTGGTGGCACTTTAGCGCTGATTCGTGCCGAACCGGTACTAAAGGGGGGGGGCTTTAGTGCCCACCCCCTAGTGCCGGTTATGGAACCGGCACTAAAGGCCCTTACGAACCGGCGCTAAAACTCCGTTTTCTACTAGTGCTAGCCTGACCGGATTCGTCACCCCGCTGCCTCGCTCCGCCTACGTTCGTCTTCTCTAGCCGCTGCTTCCTCTCCGTCAGGCTGCAGCCGCCTCAGGTCAGTCCGGCTGCTGCTGCTCCTGCTCGGGGACTGTCGTCGTTGCCTCCAGGCCCGTCCGGCCGCTGCTGCCTCTGGCCCGACCGGCCGCCGTCGCCCTAGGCCCGTCCAGCTGCTGCTGCCTCTGGCCCGACCGGCCGCCGCCACCCCAGGCCTGCTCGGCCGCCGCTGTGGCCCGCCTGGTTGCTGCCCCCTTGGCCCGCCTGGTTGCTGCCGCCCAGGCCGGTTCCCGCTAGGAAGCAGGTGCGTCCTCCCCCCGCGAGTGATTCCCTGCCTCGATTCAGATCGAGCGTGATCTTCTGGCTAATCCCGATCCCTCCAGATCGGGTCCCCTGCGTTGACTCCAAAAAAAGAGCTTATCATGTCGTCTTCAGGCTATGTTGCTGCTCTTCGGTACTCGATGATTTTCGATGGCACCAACTACGCTGAGTTGTGGGTTTCATGCTCATCCATATGCGCGGTCTTCTTCTGTGGGGCGTTCTCTCTGGCGAGGTCCCCTGTCCGCCATGAACTGTTGCTCCCGTGGCTCCTACCCCGCCGGTGCCCCCGGTTCTTGCCGTTGATGCTTCCCAGGCTGATCAAGATGCAGCCAAGGCTCTTGATGATGCTGCAGTTGATGCTTATGATCAGCAGGTATCCACCTATTCAGATGCTCTTTCTGTCTACCGTGATTATCTATCTGCCTACACTCAATGGTGCAATGATGATGCCCGTGCTGCTGCTGTTCTCACTGCGAGTGTCCTCCCTCAGTTTGCTTTGGAGTTCATGGGTCTCGGCACAGTTGCAGCGATGTGATCTTATATTTGTCAGCGCTATCAGCCCTTTGGTGATGCTCTTTACTTATTGTTGGTGCGTTAGGAGCACGCTCTTCAGCAGGGTGACTCGTCTGTTGACGAGTTCTACACACAGAGTTCTGCCATCTGGCGCCAGCTTGACTCTCTTCGGACAGTTGTTTGTGGATCTTGCCGCTACTGTCAGACTATGCGGGCCGACTTGGAGTTTCAGCATGTCCATGAGTTTTTATCTCGCCTCCGCTCTGAGTTTGAGCCTTGACGTGCTCACCTGCTTGCTCGTGGTCGTATTCCTATCTCGGAGGTACTTGTTGAGCTTCGTGCTGAGGAGACTCGCCTTCGTTCTGCTGGGTTGTTTGTGGTTCCTTCTGTGTTGGCTGCCCGCGCTCCTGTGTCGTCTGCTCGTCTTACTGCTCCATCGCTGTTGCCCACACCTTCAGGGGGGTGGGGTGGGTCGCCCTCCTTATGTTGAGAAGGGTCGGTCGCGCCGTGACACCTTATGTGACTACTGCTCCAGGCCAGGTCACCCAGAGTTTGGTTGTCGTTAGAAGCAGCGCAACTAGAGGCGCTCCTCTTCCACTGGGACTCCCGTGTCGTCATCGACTCCTTCACTCGCTGACCAGGATATTGTGCGGCTCAAGCACCTTCTGGCTTCCTCCAGATCTTCATCGACGAGTTCTGCTGCTGCTGTGCACTACAAAAAAAGACACATCCGTGACATTTTGGGTCGAACTATTTTTTTTCTGTCATACATATGACACTTATATGACGACAATTGTGACAAAACCCAGAATCATCATAGATGTGGTGGGCTCCTACTTCTATGACAAAAAAATCATGACAGAAAATGGGCTTTTCGTCCTGGGCGGGCCGGAGACGCAGCTGCATGACATTCTTTGGGCCGTCCATGACGGAAAAAACCGTGGTAGAAGCGAGGGGGAGGAAAATTTCGGGGAGTTCCCGGTTACGGTGGGAGGTCGGGGCCGAGCGATGCGTGTTTCTCACGTACATGTACGCACGTGTGTGCGAGGCGTTGGCTCTAACCGAACCCGAGCGAGGCGTTGGGCTCTAACTGAACCCGAGCGATTGCACTGCAGGCTACGCGTTACTGAACCCGAGCGATTGATCGATGGCTATTAACTAAACCCGATCGAGCGATTCCTTCGCTACTGCTGCTAACTGAAGCCGATCGATGCTGCCTCTGGGATGAACAGTGAGTGTTGCGGGGGGGGGGGTGTTGCATCTGGATGAACAGGACCCCGTGGTGTGGTGGAGGGCTGGATGAACAGTAGACGGTGGAGGGGTGCCTGTGGAGGAGTGGTTGAACAGGACCCCGTGGTGTGGAGGGCTGGATGAATAGTAGACGGTGGAGGGGTGCCCGTGGAGGGTTGGTTGAACAGTAGCCGGTGGAGTAGCACGCGGTGGAGGCTGGATGAACAGGAGCCCGTGAAGGCTGGAGGAGGTCGATGGTAGCCCGTGGAGGCTGGAGGAGGTCGACGGTGGAGATGAACAGTATCCCGTGGAGTCCCATTTTATGGTACGCCACACCCCTCCCGATGAACAGGACCCCCGTTTCGACCGTAGGAGGTCCAATTCGTCCGTTTTGCGGTACGCCACACCCCTCCCGATCAACAGGACCCCCGTTTCGACCGTAGGAGGTCCGTTTCCTCCGTTCTGCGGTACGCCAGCCTCGTTTCCATCGCCTGTTCCATCTAAGCCCTCCCGATGAACATTACCACACATTCCGTTCCGACCCAGCCGGTTAGCTCCCACGCGTTCCGTTGCCTCCTGATGAACATGACGCATTCCGTTGCCTCCCGATGAACACGACGCATTCCGTTGCCTCCCCATGAACACGACGCATTCCGTTGCCTCCCCATGAACACAACGACGACGTTGTTTCTCCGTTCCGACCCAGCCATGTACACGAGCCCTCGCCGTACGTATGCGCGAGTAGGCGTTTGAGACCCCGCCTGTATGTACACATACATGGCCGTATTTTCTTTCTTGCACCCTGGCCGCTGTACGTACGTGTACATGCTACGTGCGCGCCTCTACTACGACACGTGCACGCCTCTACATCCACCAGTATATATGTACGTACACGTTCGCGACCAGAATGACAACGCTACGTACGCTTCGACCAGGTGGGTCCCGACTGTCAGGCACTTCCTTGCATGCGAAGATGTAGCTGGTGGGTCCCAGCAGTCAGGGGGGCGAATCATTTTTTTGTCCGGACGCACTTCCTTGCGTGCGAAGATGTAGCTGGTGGGTCACAGCAGTCAGGGGGGCGAATCATTTTTTTGCCCGGACGCACTTCCTTGCGTACGAAGATGTAGCTGGTGGGTCCCAGCAGTCAGGGGGAAACATTTTTTCGCGAAAAGTGGCCCGTCCAGTGGGTCCCAGCTGTCAGGTGGAGGAATCATTATTTTTTGCGTAATAAGGAGGCACTTCCTTGCTGCGGCCGTGGACCCAGCTGCCAGCCTCTCCATGTACAGTCCACGTCCGATGGAAGTCGTTCCTTGACCACGTTGACCACGCCGCGCCGAGAGCACCAGGGCGGTGGACGATGGAGAGGCATAGGAAGGGGACGACATGGAGCCTGGAAGACGTGGCAGTGGAAGCCCGTATGGAGAGGAGTACGAGGGTTAATTGGTTCGGCTGCGGTGTGAGGCTGCCGTTGCCGAAGGGCCTGTCCAGCGGTGGGAATAGTAGGGGGCAGTGAGGCCTCCGCGGCAGCACATCCGACCACGGGAGGCAGGAGCATGCGGCACGACTGGCGCTGCCTTGGGCGGCTGGAGCAAGGAGACCAGAGGTTGAACAAGCACTACGGCCGTTGGATGGACATCGTACGGTCACTGGAGCTAGAATCGTTTATATTGACTAAGTTGACAAAGCCCTCCATCCCCGTAAACTTAGTAGGCCCACAAGTCAGCCTCCCACCAAGGTGGGTCCCAGCTAGCAGGGGGGTATTCATTTTTTTGTGCGTAATAAGGAGGCACTTTCTCCATCATGCTCCAAATCTACCCCTCACGCTCCAAATTCCACCTCGATTCCTCAAACGACGTTGCCCAGTCATGTCCTTTATCCATCACCAGTCCTGCCACCCTCCTCCTCTGGTCACCATGGCGAACTATCCGCTCAACCCGGTGCCATTCCTGCCACCAGGCTTCGCCGTCGAACCAGGCCCGGCGAACCGCATCGTCCACGGAGGGATGGTGGTTGGCCCTATCCCACCCCTCAACCACGATTATCTGGCGATTGCGGAGGCAAGCCAGTATGTTCCCCTCCACCGACGTGCGGCCATCCGCCATGCTGTCCAAGATCTGCTCCAGGAAGCTCAGATCTTCACAACCGAGGTCAGCGATCATCCCTTTGGCATTGGGATATTTGGTTTTATCAACTCTTTCATCCGTGATACTGCTGTGGCCACGCCTCTTCAGATTGAAGATGAGGATCTCCTCATAACATTTGTGCCACATAATGAAGCTCTCAACCGCCGCACTACCACCTTTGGGCCGACAATTTGGTTAATGTATTTCGGGTTCCCATATGATTACCAGACAGATTATTACATTAACAAGTCACTTGGGGGTTTTGGATCTCTCATTTCCTGGTATAATCCGCACCAAGACCGCCGGTTCATGTTGATCAAAGCTCAAGTGATTCATCTCTGTCTCATTCCCAAAAGCTTTGTGGTCTGGCAGTTAGGAGGAGCTAGGGATTGTTGGTCAGTTCAGATAACCATTCTGCGCAGTAACGACTAGAATGCATTGTTGCCTGAAGTTCCACCCGCTGGTGAGGAGCCCCCGCCGCCTGATGGAAACCCTCATCCGCAGTTCGGACTAGATATCACTGTCGAACAACTCTATCAATATCAAGTTCATAACTGGTTAGTCCAAAATGCAGCCCCCAATGAAGCCCATGCCCCCTAGTTCAGAATGCGGGTTGGGGGTGCTTGGCCTGAAGAACCTGCTCCGCCTGCTCCTCCGGTGGTTATGCCTCTGCATTTGATGAACTACCAATCTTGGCTCAATGCTCAGGGGCTCACTTTCCAGGATGGTGTTACTCTGGAGAACAACCTTGTTGATAATGCTGCTGATGCTTGGAATGATTCCATAACTGTCTCGGATGACTCCAGCACTAATAATTCGGATTTTTCTATGATCATCTTGAAGAACGAGCAGGTCACCCCTCTTATGCAACCTGACCTGGTTACTATCACCGTGGATGTGCATAGTCAGGGGATTCGCTTTGGACTGTCGACCCAAGGTTCCAGTCTACTTGAACTTTTGCTGACTGATCCTATTCCTCGCCAGCAACTAAATGCTTCTATCTTTTTGGCTCTTCGCCCTCTGCTGGCCACCATGGGACCTTGGAACCAGGGATATGGTCTGAGACAGGATAACTTTCATGTGGAAATTCAGGTTTCTGAACCTGATGAGGAGCTTCACTTTATCTCTGTTCCTCATCCCGACAACCTGCCGGCTTGTTCTTCGTAGGTCATCATTCAGGAGATACCTGACACTGAGCCTGCATCGTTCATGCCGCCTGATGTTGCTCCTGATACTTTGGCTCTCCCAACTGTTGCTGCTGATCAAGATATAGTTATCCCTGGTATGCCTAAACCTGAAGCTGTTATGTCTGAATCTGAAACTGCTCTGCACAGTCTGCCTCCAGCTTCTGAACAGATTCCAGTTGTTCCCGCTGCGGTTGATGGTGTTGATTCTATGGCCAGTCTCATTGACCCTCAAGCTTCTAATGCACTGCCGCCTTCTTCTAGGGCCAGAAAGGGTAAAGATCCTGTTCCCATTGACACTTCTTCGCTCAGACGTAGCACTCGATTCAACAGGTACGATGGGTTTTGGGTTAATATCCATGATGAGTCTCGCCCTTCCAAGTCCAAGGTGAAGCCTAGGGTGGTGCCCTCTGTGTTGCCTCGTGTTGCTACGTCCGATGAAAAGAAGGCTGAGTGCGAGATGCCACGTCCTACATCCATCACCACCATGCCGCATATTGGTACACAGCTCCGTGCCATCCCCGCTGAGGAGCTCACGAAAGACATTCTTACTGCAGGAGACGATGGAGCTACCTCAGCCTCCTCTCCCTAGCTCTTATGCTATCTGTTAGTCCATGGTTCTTTTGCATAATTGGAACGTTCTTTGCTGGAATGTCCACGGTTTAAATTCGCCCAAAAACATTTAGCTCTTTCAAACGCGATCAACTCTTCTGGCTGTGCCGTTATTTGCCTTCAGGAATCTAAAATGCAGCACTTTGACGCGTCTATGCTTAAAATCCTTTGCCCTAAGCGTTTTGATTCTTTTGCTTTTGTTCCGGCGATTGGTGCGTCTGGTGGTATTATCACGATTTGGTGTAGCCATGTTTTTGATGGTACGATATTTATGTCTGAACAATTTGCGCTGGGGGTGGAATTTTCTTCCAAACAATCGGCTCAGAGATGGAAGCTAGTTAATATTTACGGTCCTTGCCAGGGCGATCAACGTACTTCTTTTACCAATTGGCTTTTTGATCGGGATATCCCCCCTACTGAGGATTGGCTCTTGCTTAGAGATTTTAATTATATTCGTTCGCCAGAAAATCGCAACAAACCTGGAGGTGATGTAAACGACATGTTTATTTTCAATGATTTCATACGCGAGCGATGCCTTATTGAATTACCCATTAAAGGCTGTAATTTCACGTGGTCGAATATGCAACAGAACCCCCTCCTTGAACAACTTGATTGGTTCTTTACATCACTTAATTGGACGACCACATTCCCTAACACTCTTGTTATGCCTCTTGGACGGCCTATTTCTGACCACATACCATGCAATGTCTCCATTCAAACCTCCATTCCTAAAAGTAGACTGTTTAGGTTTGAAGCTTTTTGGGTTGCACATCCGAGCTTCTTTGACGTTGTCTCACAAGCATGGAACAAGCCTATCAAACATGGGAGAAATATTAATGGGGCTGCCAGCTTGTGCCAAAAACTTAAGAATCTTCGACATGCTCTCAGCCGTTGGAGTAAACGTATTTCACGTGTGAAAATTGCCATTGAAAATACCAACAAAGCCTTGCTGGAGATTGATTATATAGCCGATAAGCGCTCATTGACAATACCTGAGGGGAATTTTCAGCGTATCCTTAAGAACCATTTGCTTCGTCTTCTTCAATACCAGAAGGAGTACTGGAGAAAACGTTGCACCATTCGTTGGATTAAATTCGGGGATGAAAACTCCAAATTTTTTCAAGCTGTCGCCACTGAAAGGTACAAGAAAAACTGTATTTCAAGTCTGAAATCTGAAGATGGTATTAGCCATGATGACCACGCGAGCAAGGAGTCCATCTTGTTTGAGGCCTTTAAAAAACGCTTGGGCACAGCCAAGGTTCCGCAAATGAAATTCAATCTTTCAAATATGCTTCGGTCTCAGGTTGATTTTGACAGCCTCACTATTCCATTTATGCACGAAGATATTGACACTGCGATCAAGGAAATGCCGCCAGATCGGGCCCCTGGCCCAGATGGCTTTAACGGTGCGTTCTTGAAGGCATGCTGGCCCATAATCAAACTGGACTTCTATCGGCTCCGTGAGGAGTTCCATCAGGGGACGCTAAACCTTGAAAGCCTCAACTATGGGTACATTACTTTGATCCCCAAAACTAGGGCTCCGAAATCTGTCAACGATTTTCGTCCAATCACATTACTGAACTGCTGCCTTAAACTGATCACCAAAATTCTAGCCAATAGATTGCAGAGAGTGATCCTGAAAATTGTTCATAAAAACCAATATGGGTTCTTGAAAGGACGATCCATCCATGACTATCTTGCTTGGGCCTTTGAGTATATACACCAATGCCAAGCTTCGAAACGCGAGATAGTTCTCCTCAAACTGTATTTTGCCAAAGCGTTTGATACGGTGGAACACGCGGCCATCATTCAGATCATGAAGAGCATGGGGTTCAACGACAAATGGATTTCTTGGTTCAATAACATCTCCTCCTCTGGGAAATCTTCAGTGCTGCTCAATGGCGTACCGGGGAAACAATTCTGGTGCAAGTGTGGGATTCGGCAGGGGGACCCTCTCTCCCCTCTCATCTTTGTCCTGGCAGCGGACCTTCTTCAAACTACAACTAATGCAGCCTTAGCTGATAATCTTTTGCAACTGCCTATCCCCTCGGCTGAGCCATCTAACTACCCGGTCATTCAGTACGCAGACGACATGATTATCCTCTTGCCAGCATGTTTGGATCAAGCGGCACGTTTGAAAACTATCCTCATAGACTATGCTGACTCTGTTGGTCTACACATCAATTTCTCCAAGTCTACTCCGATCCCTATTAATACCCCTGCCGACAAATGCCGTGACATTGCAAATATCTTTGGATGTACCACTGCGTCTATGCCGTTCACCTACCTTGGTCTACCTCTTGGTACTACTAAACCCACTATCTTAGACATGACCCCCTATATCTGCAAAGCCGAGTGCAAGATCGCGGCTGCCATGTCGCTCATGTCCTACGCAGGAAAATTGGCTCTGATGAACTCACTTGTCACGTCTCTGGCTATCTATCCCATGGGTGTTCTCTGACTCCCTAGAAAAATTATTGAACAATTGGACAAGATTCGACGACATTGCCTCTAGATCAAGAAAACAGATAATGGTGAGAAGTGCAACTCTTTGGCTGCCTGGGACATGGTTTGTCGCCCTAAGGAGAAAGGTGGCTTGGGCTTTCTCAATCTCAAAGTCCAAAACGATGCTTTGCTGCTCAAACTTCTACAAAAATTCTACAACCAAATGGACATCCCTTGGGTTAGTTTGATTTGGAACACCTACTATGTGGCCACCATCCCGCATGCATCCCCACCTTGTGGCTCTCATTGGTGGCGTGAATTGATCAAGCTCATGCCAACGTACCGGGGTGTTACCAAGGTCCAAATTCGTAGCGGAGAGACGACCCTTTTTTGGAAAGATGACTGGTGTAATCACATCCTCGAGGAGCAATTCCCTAGGGCCTTCTCTTATACTACTGGAGAGGATGCCTCGGTTCGTAGTATGCTTACTATATCCGAAGTCCGTGAAGCTTTTCACCTCCCCCTCTCAACTCAAGCCCATGATGAATTTAGAAGGATCCCAAATGTGGTCTCCTCCACTACTCTCTCAGATGAGAGAGATGTTTGGATATGCACCTAGCGCTCGGCCACATTCAAGACTACGGCGTACTACATATTTTGTTTCCGAGAGCTTCAAGTACACGAGGCGTTTTGTTGGCTCTGGAAAGTTAAAAGTGTCCCCAAGATCAAAGTTTTCGATTGGTTTCTTCTGGTTGATCGTATCAACACTTGCAATATGCTCAGCAGGAGGCACTACAACATTGGGACCAACCTGGACTGTCTCATTTGTGGTGAACACATAGAAGAAACCCTTGAGCATCTCTTCTTTCGCTGCACATTTAGCACACGGTGCTGGCTCAAGCTCAATATAACCTGGCCTGCTACAGGAGATCGGCTGCATATGATGAAACACCTTAAGACAGGGAATGAACGTAAGATGATCATGGACATCTTCCTGGTTGCTACGTGGAGTCTGTGGAAGGAAAGAAATAATAACTATTTTAGGAAGGTGACCCCTTCGGTTGACAGTTGGCAAGCCAGGTTTAAAAAAGACTTTGCCAACGTTGCTTTTAGACTCCCTGAAGATAAGAGGCACCTCATCTCTGCCATCCTAGCTTCTATCCCCTAACTAGATTAACTTGTTAGCTCTCTGACTATCCTTTGTAATTGTTTAAGCCACCCCCCTTGTACATTTGTAACATAGTCACCCTTTTGGGTTTTTAATATATACATGCAGTAGGACGTGTTCCTACTGTCCAACCTTAAAAAAAATAAGGAGGCACTTCCGGTGGGTCCGAGCTGACAGCAGGGGGAACGTTTTTTTCGCGAAATATGGTGGCCCGTCGGGTGGGTCCCACCAGTCAGGGGCAAACGTTTTTTCGCGAAATACTGGTGGGCGTCCGGTGGGTCCCTGCTGTGAGGTGGAGGAATAATTATTTTCCGCGTAATAAGGAGGCACTTCCTTGCGGCTGCCTGGACCCAGCTGTCAGCCTCTCCACGTACAATATTCTTCCGATGGAATTCGGTCGTTGACCACATTGACCACGCTGCGCTAAGAGCACCACGGCGGTGGACGACGGTGAGGCCTAGGTAGGGGACGACACGGAGCCAGGGAAGACGCGGCAGTGGATACCCATGCGGAGAGGAGTACGAGGGTTCACTAGTTCGGTTGCGCTGCCATCGCCGTAGAATAACAGGGGGTGTGGGTGAGTGGAGTGGAGGGATGGACTGGCCAGCAGTGGGAGTAGTATGGGGGTGGTGAGGCCTCCGCGACAGCACAGCCGGCCACGGGAGGCAGGAGCAGGTGGCACGACCGGCGCTGCTTTGGGCGGCTGGAGCAAGAAGACCAGAGGTTGAAGAAGCACTACGGCCGTTGGATGGACATTGTATGGTCAATCGAGCTAGAATCGTGCATATTGACTAAGTTGACAAAGCCCTTCGTCCTCGTCAACTTAGTAGGCCCACTATACTGGGTCCCAGCTGCAGGGGGGTATTCATTTTTTTGTGCGCAATAAGGAGGCACTTCCTTGCGTGCGAAGATATAGCTGGTGGGTCCGAGCTGTCAGCGGCGGTAAAGTTTTTTTCGTGAAATACAGAGGCCCTTTCGGTGGGTCCCAGATGTCAGGTGGAGGAATCATTATTTTGAACGTAATTATAAGGAGGCATTTCCTTGCGTGCGGCCATGGACCCAGCTGTCAGCCTCTCCACGTACATTCCACTTCAGATGCATGTCGGTCATTGACCACGTTGACCACGCCACGCCGAGAGCACCAGGGCGGTGGACGACGGCGAGGCCTAGGAAGGAAACGACACGGAGGCAGGGAAGACTCGGTAGTTGTTTTTGTTTCCCACGCGGAGGGGAGTACGAATGTACAAGGGTTTACTGGTTCGTCTGCCGTCGCTGGAGAATAACAGTAGGTGTGGGTGAGTAGAGGGATGGCTAGGCTAGCGATGGGAGTACGGTGGGGCGGTGAGGCCTGCGCGGCAGCACAGCCGGCCGTGGGGAGGAGGGAGTAGGCAGTCCCGCCGGCGCTTGTTTGAGCGGCTGGAGCAGGAAGAGCAGAGATTGAAGAAGCACGACGGCCGTTGGATGGACATCCAACAGTATATAGGCCATCTGTGGAAAGCCTCAAATCAGTGGAAAACAGCATACAGCCCATTTGCTAATTCTTACGAGTTTTTTGGAGCCCATATTATTTTTGTTAGCATTATAGCCCATATTGTGGCCACGGTTAAAACATTATACGAAATTTTGCATATGGCGGTGCGGCATGAACTGCTTTTAATCCCGAAATTTCGAGTCACACTCAGTCTTATTTTAAAAAGAAATGTATATCAATATAAAATCCAATAAATTGTCCATGCATAAAAATCAATGCAATTTAAAATCTTGAAATGAAAAAAAGATATTTGAAACTAATTGCCGGTTTGATGTGTTTTAAAAATGTACAGCCCATTTCTCATTACTGATAGGCCATTTTCTCGGCCAGCCGAATGAAGCTCTCCTCGTCTTGAAAGATTTGCAGCCCAACAGGCCTGATAAAGCGACTTACTTGACAAATCACAAAAAAAAACGGGCTAGCCATTTCAGAAAGAAAAAAAACTACTGGGCTGGTCTGTGGTAAACATAAAATAAAATGTTTTCCAGACAGGCCAGAGTGTCCCGCACAGCCCAGTTGACACCCTGCTTCCGTCTAAAAAACAAATTAGATAAATGCCACTCCAATTATGGCGATTCATAAAAATGCCACTGCAATTTCCAAACTTTGAAAAATGCCACTGCAATTTTTGCAAACTTTGAAAAACGCCACTGCAGTTTGCAAACTTTGAAAAACGCCACTCCAGACTTCGAAAAATGCCACTAGAAATGGCATTTTTCAAAGTTTGGAAATTGCAGTGGCATTTCTCGGATACACCAGAATTGGAGTGGCATTTATTAAATTAACCCAAAACTAAAATAACTGGGCGAGCTGCTGGGTCCCTCGTGTCAGCCGCTCATTGTGCAATTCTCTCGTTTATTGACTATGTTGACAATGGCATGGGACCCAGATGTCAGAAATCCACTAGGAGGAGCCATTTTTTATTGGCTTGAAATAAGGAGGCACTTGCTTGCGTACTGCCGTGACCTTGGCAGGTCCCTGCTGTCATCCTCTCCATGTACAATCATCTCCTGATTGTGTACGCGTTAACTTGCTAGGCCCACAAGTCAGCCTCTAAACCCGTGGAGGACAAATACAACCCATTTAAAAAAATAATAGCCCATTCCATACGTTGAAACGGAAAGTTCAACATTCAGAGAAAAGTAACAGGTCTGATCCACATATAGAGTACTGAACTTCCACGTTGACAACCATCATAGCCAAGTTAACTATCTACTCCCACTAATACTCTAGTAGTGTACAAGTACTAACTTACTCTTAGCTAACTAGACGATACTGGCCGCCATCTGTGGTACACGCTAAACGCCGGCACCGGCGTCGTACGTCTCGCCTCGGACTTGCAAGAGGTGCGATAGGGCGCGTTGCTCGCACGCGTTGGCCCTTTCCATGCCGGCATGGTCCACCGAAGCTTCAGCTTCCAAGCGGGAAACCCACTTGACGAGCTGGTAGTAAAAATCAGCGTCGCGAACGCGTGCGTGCCCGACAGCCTCCAGGACTATTTGCCGGGCGCCGGCCTCAACGTAGTCGGCCCAATTGCGGGTGCTCTGCTCGCGACTCAGAGCGTCGATGCGCTGCTGCTCCATGTCCCGCTGGCGGCGCAAATCGGCGATATGCTGCTCCTCCGCCAGGCGGTCGCGCTCCAACAACTCCTGCTCCTCCGCCATGCGGTCGCGCTCCAACAACTCCTCGATCTCCGCATTGTCATCTAAAGACAGATAGAATGCCTCCCCCCTCCGTCTGCCTTCCGGTGCAAACCCGAACACTAGTTCCGGCGGTGACCGCCTCCGGCGTCGCCTACCGCGGACGGGCGGGTGCATGGCGGACGTGGCGAGCGACGTCGGACCGGAGGGGGCTTATGAGGATATGGCGAGTTGGGTCACGATGGCACCGGAGAAGGCCGGGAAACAATACTTATAGGCGGAAGGTAGCGCGACGGTCATCGGAATTCAAAGCATAATGGCTTAGCGCGCCAGCTTGCCGTGGAAAACTAGAGAAACTGAAATTATGACTGTGTCATCCCGTCCTGTCTGGGTCGCACGCCGGCATGGCGGTCAAATGAGTGCACTTGAATCATCTCCCTCCTTGTCAATAATGATTCCACGGATTTAAAAAGCCCGCAACAATTGAAGTGTATCTTTTTTCACATCAGTTAGCTGCCTTAATTACGGCCGGCTACATGCAGGCACTCAGAATCGCTCGCAGGCAGTACGGAAGCAGCATGCAACGAGTCGCAGCTGAGGGCACGCATGTAGCCACTTAAATCGCTGGAATTAATTAGGCTTACAATTCTGCATGCCGTTAATTATTGCCATGCCTTGGTCATGCTGCTTTGCTCACGGGACTAATAAACCCGGACGGAGGGAGTACCTTGGTTGGTGAGAGGTTTGAATTAAGCCCTGCAAACCGGAAAGGAGGTACTGGTACGTGCTTGATCCGCTATTTATTCATGTAGGATCGAGTAGGTCGTTTCTTGAATTGAGCCCTGCAAACCGGAAAGGAGGTAGTACGTGCGTGATCCGCTATTTATCCGTGTAGGATCGATAGTGTAGCTTGTCAGTTTCTTCAGAGGTAGGCATTTTTATCCGTGTAGGATCGATAGTGTAGCTTGTCAGTTTCTTCATAGGTAGGCATTTTTATTCAAAAAACTGCCACTTCGCATCTTGCGTCGCAAATAAAACTGCCAGGAGCGCATTTGTAGGCTAGCTAGTGATCGATCAGTAACTTGTAAACACTGAGCGAACAGAAATAAGTAACTGTTAATGCATCTCAATGATTCATAGATCATATACAAATATGTAGCTCCAAAAGCAAAGATCTAGAAAAAACATCTGTTCTTCCTACTAACATGGATGCTTCTCTTGGCCAACATTCAGTACAGACTGAAAGACAAATTTGTTTGTGAAGTCTACAATTCCTCTTGCAAACGTAAGTGGTTTCATCAACAGCTGGAACCATGAGAATGAACCACACATGATGGAGGAACATCCAGTGCAATATGATTTGGTCTTCTCTCGATCACACCGCAAGACTATTTTCGGAATACAAACTTTAACTTAGGCAAAATTATGCCCATTGTATAATCAGACCAAAGCAATGAAGCAGCTAGTGTTGGCCAATAAATAGTACAATACTACTTTTCTGCAGTCCATGGAGTGACTATCCAATCTTTCTGTGTCTATTTTCAAATGGCACTGCATGCAGTGACTATACTATTCTCTTGTGCAGTTCAACCAAAATTGCGGACACTTTGTTTGTTTGCCAAATAGCAATGGGAAGACATCTCTGTCTGCACAAATATCAAGCAGCTAGTAAACATATACCACACCTTGTATTTTCGGTTTAAACATGTCTCTTCCGCTTAGCATCTGTCATGTTCTGCACTGGACAATCCGATACAATTATGTTTTGCCCTGGAGAATTTCATACCGAATTGATTTGCTGGTTCAGAGCAGAAATATAGCGCCTATTCTTCATCAGACCAAGGATATCCATGTTCGCAGTGATGGAAGAGGTGAAATCGATACAACCGAAATTGAGCATCCAATCATTGAATCCTGTCCTGCACCTCCAATGTAGGTTCACCCTGCCAATAAATGCACATGCAAACCACTAGTATTACTATCTAATGATAGTACAAAAAGATTAGCAAGATATTAGCAAACCATGTACCTTCGTAATGAACAGCTCATAGTGCCACCAATTGGATATAAAGGTTTGGAAAAAACATGCTCCTAATGTTGAACCAGTTGGACTTTTTGTGCAGTTCCACTAAAATCGAGCATCCCTGTTTGCATAGATATTGAAAGTGTGATTACTCTAAAAGTGGCACTAGTTGAAGCATAGACTCACAAATATAAGCATTCCAATTTCTTAATGGGAAAAGGTAGCAAGACTGTTTCTAACCACCTGTTTGAAGGAATAAATAAAGCAACAATGGCTGATGTCAGGAAGGCATACATAGTTTTTTCTGAAAACTAAGCCATTCCTGGCCTTTCCTCTTCTTTTAAGCAAATTTTGTGCAGTTCTACTAAAATAAAATGCCATCACTGCCTTGACAATTTAGTGAAACTGTACAAAAGGAAATGACTTAACATTACATCATGACGTCAGGTATGTAGTCGACATGCATTAGAGACAAACATACAAACCTCCTCTGATAACATAATGAACATTAATTTTAACAAAGGTGTGACTAGATTTACCGGGATAATTTGAGTGAACTCTACACCCTTTGTTCCTTAATATAAGACGTTTTCGCGGTTCAATTTAAAGTACCCAAACATCTAGTATTTAGAAAAACAGGTAGTAGTTTTCTTGAGCACATATCTGGGAAAGCTTGCCACACTTTATTTATGTCCATAAGCTAATGCAACACCATTCGAATACTACAAATATACACTAATCCAGTGGCTAGTGCAACAGTAGAGTAGTTAGTTTATTATAGGGTATAGTACAATGGTTTTACTAAACAAATTTCGATAAAATCTAGCACTGGAAGGTTCCTATAAGAATTAACAATACAAAATGTGAAGGTAACAAGTTTCAGCATTGGTATACTAGCTGTGCATGAGAATTAAACCAAATACAAAAGTCTGAAGGTAACTAGCATTATTAACTAATGACAGTATAAAAAATTGCAAACCATGTACCTCCAAGGTAAATATCATTTCGAACTTGGGGGGACCTTAAAAATTGCTATCCCAATCTTGATAATCGATCAAACAGAAAAACTTGATCGAATGAATCAAGAGAACAGCCAGAGGAGGAGGTGCCCGCTCTTGACCTTTCCTCTTGTCTTCATAATTGTCTGTGCAGTTTAACCAAAATAAAATGACATCAGCGCCTTGGCATTTTTGTGACACTGTACAAAAAAATTAACTTATCTCATGAAAGTGAGGTATGTAATCTATAAGCTTTAACAGTGCAAAAATCTAAAGGTAGTAACAAGTTTCATCATTGGTATACTCAACAGCTAACCTTGAAATAATCCAGTGACATTAAATGGCATTGCTTAAATTTATCGGTGGCATTAGACTGAGAGCGGCATTAGTTAAATGTGGCATCACTTTAGCAGTAGCATTGCTTGACTTGACTGCTGGCGTTATACTAACAGCAAAAAAAAGTGGCAATAAGAGCATGGGAGGCCCATTCGGACAGTGGGCGCACCAGTACGATGTACCTCCACGGATGCAGAGTGGTGAGGGAGGTATGGTTGCCCAGAGCAACAAATATCCAGGCAGAATATGTGGATTACGTCCCATTTTTGTTCGCTTTAGCCGCCTTTTTCCTATGCGAGGACAAAAAACCGATTGACTTGGTCATTCTCTATTGCGTTGTCATGCCTTTCTACCCTTTTTCAACCAAGAGACACGAGACTCGTTCCTTAGCTACTAATTTTCCCCTTTTCAACCTAGATGCGGGTTCGATGCCTACTCTCTTGGACAGTACAGTCTCCCTTCCTTTCCTTATTCAACCCAGACATGGATTAGTCTGTATGAAGTAGGGTTTCATTTAATAGTGCAAATTATGGTTTTCGTCTGCGTGCCCAGCAGAGCAGAGGATAGCAAATTGGGAAGATGGTGGAGTGGAAAAAGATCCACATGCAACGACGTGGCAGATGGGGCAATAGAACAAGGTTATGATTCGAATAGAGGTAGCATACCCGAGGGTCGGCGGGAAGTGGCTTCGCTCGTGGTCATCCTCCTTCGCACACACTACGGCAGCAAGCTTGGGGACGGAGGCCATCCCGCTCGGGCGCTAGGTCTGAGAGGACGGCCTTGTCATCAGTGCGTGACCTCGCTCGCCGACGACAAGTGCGTCAACGCTGCATGTCCTTTTCTTCCCTGGCGGATCTATGACCACCGGTGAGGAGGGAGAGAGGGGCCGTCTTTTTTACATCTGGAGAGAGGGTGGTAGTGTGAGAAGCAAGTGGGCAGCCCTTAGCAAGAAAGCGCCGAAGCTCCAGCCTATATATCTTTTTTATACTACTAGTACTGGAGGTGGAGTAGTGGTAGAATAGTTTATATTTTCTCTGCGTACAGTACCAGTTAGTCGTGCTTCACGCCATTAAAAAAATAAAGGTTGATAACTAATGGGGCACCTCGGGCCAACACTACCAGATCGCATTTTGCACGAGAAATTACACACCATGTTTCGTTGACATGTGGTCCCGTTCCAACATATCAGTGAGATGACGGCGAGTAGTAGGAGTATTTCCGAATGGACGTGTAGGCTGGGGCGCCTCTTGGTGAACCATGGCAAACTCGCAACCGTCCACTGACTCTTTGCCTTTCCCTCTCGATTTAGAACTGCGGTCGCACGCTCTTCCTCTCCCTCCTCCATTTTTCTTCAGCCCTTCACCCTTTCTTCTGCCATTGTTCGATCGTCTTCTCCATGGAGGGAACAGGTCGGAAACGACCCTGTTATTCTTGCCCCGATCTGAAAATGACGTGGTGGAGGAACTCATTGATCGGTGCGACGTCATCACCTCGGCTAGCATGGCAGGTTCGTTCAAGCCCATTCTCGACTCAACTAATAACATCATTACAAGGAACCCAAGAGTCAAGGAGCGGTTTGATCTCCCCTATCTTCTTCGCCGTGACCCTAATGACTGGCGCCAGCACGACGGAGGCCTCGCCCTGTGCAAGTTGATGCCGCTTGATAATGATACGCATGATGTTAAGATGCCATCGCTTGAGGGCAAGCCTTGGGCGGGTGCAAATTGAGATTGGGTTGTTTACATTGGGTCCAACTGCGAGTGGGAACTTGTGAATGTGTACACTAGTGACCGGGTTCCACTTCCAAAAATCTCAGCACACTGCCTAGAGGTTGAGCAGACTGGTATTGTATGCATGTTCAAATACGATCATGGTGACTGTCTTCTATGGAAGATAGCAATTTGTTGAGTTCCCAACCGCTCTTGGAATCACAACAACTATGAAGTTGTTGCTATCTTCGACAAGCTTGTTGCCGTCCTTGGTGGTTTGACTCGATGGATATTGCTCAAAAATCAGTTTCTGTACATGGATGAGTAATGTGATGCAATTCAATACGAGGGCCTTGTGTTTGCTACCACCACTCGTGGCACTATTTTTGCATGGGATCCTCATAGTTTCGGTACGTTTTTCTTCCACCGTAATTATAATTGTTTCATCCAAATGCATGCAGGTTACCAAGTTTCCCTTTACTAATTAACCTTCTTCTTGTGTTTCCAAGGTCCTGTTAACATCCCACCACCTATACTTGAAAAATTTTATAACCAAGGGGGAGATGACGATGGTGATGATCACGAGCATGAGGACGAGCAGTGCCGATATACTCTGTGGCGCCTGGCAACTAATTCCAATGGATCACCTCTTCTTGTGTGTATACAACCCACTGATGATGTTACTACTAAGGAAGCAGGTGTAGTCTCCCATGGTCGCACTCTCCGGACCTATTCCAACACCCGCTGCATGGTATTCGGGGTTAATACTAGTGTGCTAGCTCCAACTCCTTCTCCCTGGTACAGAATTAATAGTCTTGGAGAAAACTCGCTCTTCCTTGGACAAAACTATCCGATGATGGTGAAAGGCAATCCAATTGCTGTTGACACAATGTTACTAGTACCATTTATGAGAAGCAACTGTGTCTATACCTCGGACATTTGGGTGGTTCCGTACCCTGGTACTGATATAGTAGGCCGCTTCAGCCTGGATGATCAGTCCTATGTTGGTCTCCAGATCGACAATGGATCGCCCGTCCCAGAGAATCAGTTGTGGTTCAAAGAAAGTGTTTCCAACGCCGAGGAATGGTTGAGTTTAAGTTGATTTCATTGCTTGTTATTTGTTGTGTGGTGAAAACTTTAGTATTTATAATGTATCCTCGTTGTCGATGTGGGTTGATGACCTATTGTATGTAATAAAATGATATGCCTGTGATAAACTTACTAAATTTATGAATGGTTTCGAGTCGCTTCTCTGAGTGAGTGGTGCGACGAGGCAAAAACATATTTTCTGAATACATAATTGTACGTGCATTGCAACAGGGTATCGGATGAGGCCAATCAACAATAGTAGTACACTATTTGTACTAGCTTCACATGCTTCGCGCGTCGGGCGAGTGTTTTTACTGTAGCCATATGTTAATGTGTTCGTTGTACGTAACCAGCACCTCGAATCCTCGATACTAGTACTATATATTAGGAGTAAGTGGTAGGAGTAGTAGGGTGGCATGGGCCAGAACAAGCATTCACGTCCAGGAGTACGACACACGCCACCACCACGACATCCATCTGACACCATATTATTTCTTGGAGTCCGTGCTAGAGCAATCTCTTCAACCTCGTCATTTCTCTAACTTCAGCCATCACGTGGCGGGTGAGGTGGGGGTTTGCCGATAGTCAGTCTCCTTAACTGCGGTCCCACTTGTAAGGCCAACTCCAACGCACGACCCCAAACGGACCTCCTTTTGCACGAACTCCAACAATAATTTTGACTAGAAAAGCAAGACCAAAGTAAAAAAGAACCACAAGAATACATTTTACTACTCCTGTAAGTTGGATTAGTGCCTTCTCGATGCATTCATTGTTGATCTACGGAGGCTCGATCTTGCGTGCTTCTTTCTTCTTCGAGTGTAAAGAAGTAGACGTTGCTTCCTCACATCTAGTCTCATGTCTAGCCTCTATTCTAGTAGGAGTATCAACAAGTGCACTAATCTCATCTCTAGCCTCTGTGCTAGCTAAAAGTGATAGAACATCTACTAAATTGCGCTCTATCAATATATGGATGTACTCTTCTTCCCAATACAAAAACTTGCATCCATTCTACTCCCTCCGTTGCACAATACATGCCTTCTATTTGTCAAAATATATATGTATCAATACATGTTTTAGTATATAGGTACATCCATTTTTGGACAAATGGAAGTCAAGTATTTTGGAACGGAGGGAGTACACAATAAAATTTTTAAGTTAGCACAACTAGTCTAATCCAAGAGCATAATCGAAGATTTGGTCGGGTTATTCCTCCTTTTGCCGACACGTGGGACATCCAGCATCCAGGTCGTGTCATGAAACAAAATAGAGTGGTAGTTGAAGCCACGAGATGTGCATATTGGGTTAAACTGTAAATAGAATCTTACTACTCTTGAGTAACTCCAAAAGCGGCCACCGAAGATCTTTATTGGATTTGTTTTTCATCACCAGCACGTCGAGGTGAAAGATGTGCAGGTTCAGTGGGTCCTCTTGCGTTTTCACTGACATGTGGGGCCGCATGTGAGCAAACAGACGATGGGCTCCGCGCATCCGCTGGTTGGCTGAGAAGAGAGATAGAGGAGGGCTGAGCACGGACTGCAGGAAATTTGTTCTATGTACCTCGATATAGGCTCGATATAGTGGGGTGGCATGGGCCATAACTAGTATTCAGGTCTAGCAGTACGGCACACGCCACCCACACGAGTCCCATCCGACACCAATTTTCTTGGTGTCCGTGCTACAACCATCTCTTCTCCCTCATGTTTTCTCAGCCATCACGCGGTGGGCGGGGTGGGGTTTGCCGATAGTCGGTTTGCTCAACTGCGGTCCCACTTGTAAGTGAAAATGCAACACCGCATGCATTCCCGCTTGAGCGGCGTGCCAAACCAACCGTATGGGGGTGCAACATGAACACGGCAGGCTTTTCCTTTTGAACTCGTAACTTGTAAAATTTGGTTCTGCTCCATGGCGCGATCGATAGATAGAAAATAATGATTTTGCCTAGAGTGATGAGAAATTTGGTTCTGGCGCCGTACATGCATGGAGTACGTACGAAAATTATGAAGTTGATGCGAAAGATAGGATAATTACTATAGTATCATATACTACTACATCCTCACGCTCTAGTGCGCTGGGTCACCAACCGACGTGTGAGGAGCAGCAGCGTTGGCGGCGAGCTCAACATGCTTCTGAACAGTGTCGTCCAGCGTTGGCGGTCCAAGAAGTCCAGCGTCCTATCGTCCTCCTCTTGTATGTAGTAGTCCTTGTGGACGATTTGCGCGTAGACGTGGGTGATTATGTCGATGGTGTCTTGCTGCGCCAGGCGTTGCGCGGCGAGCGCGACCTCGAGGTGGACATTCTCCAGCGCGACGACGGGCAGTCACAGGGCCACCAGTGCGTCGAAGAGGTTTTCACCATAGTGGCCATTGAGGGTGGCGGGCATCATAGAGCCTGGGCGCGTCGGCTGGAGGCTTACGTCAAAGTTGTCCGCAAGCTTCTTGACGACGGTGAACTTGTCGAGGAAACCGACGAGGACCTCATCGAACAAGGCGATGAAGCTGTCGTCCAAGCGGCCCCTCGCCCTAGCAGCCTCAAGCAATACTACCTAGAGATGTTCCTTGGTGCTGGGCCGCAGGCCGGTGTCGTGGACCATTTGGCACAGCTGGCTGATGCTCGCGCTCATCGCCTCCAGGGCCTACCTTAGCTTCTAGTCAACTGATCTTGCGATTCGAGTGATCACTCTTGCCCTTGGTTAGCGTGCGTAGGTGCGTAGGATTTCGTACTCCTCCTCGGCCCTCTACTGCACCTGCCTTTGGCTGTATGATAGGTGGGCTAGCCACCCCCTGGGCCCACGTGTCATTCACCTAAAGATAGTTGCCGTAAGTCAATGAAGCTGCGCCCCCCTCCGTACCGGTGCAGTATAGTCATCTCACCGGACCTCTAGTTGGGGCCAAACGGGAGAAGTTTGATGTTTACTGGTTTATTGGTCCCCTTTGCATTTTGCGCCAAGTTTTGACCTTTGATTTAACTAATAAAATGTTAATGCATGTAAACAAAAATGTTGTGTAAGTCACCTTACGAAAACCAAATAATCCCAAAATACTTAGGCATGGTGCATTAACTCCCTCCTTGTTTCTTATTTCGTGACATATCAACCAATGAGAGATGTGGGTCGTGCATGCTTTCAATGACTTGAGACTACCAAACATGACATGCAGTGTTTAGTTCATTGCATGTAATCCTATTAGTACTCTAGTTAGCAAAAAAACATTAAGTTCTCTCGCCGATAGGAATAAAACACCATGTATTTATTTACAGAGGGAGTAGTACATTTTTTGTGACATGCATTACTAGATATTGCTAGTCAAATACTAAAATCTAGATGGACGTGGTAGTACTCCTAAATCCAGACGGTGGTGCTACTAGTACTAGTAGTAGTATTACCAATGTAGTAGTAGGAGTACTAGCACTATACTACCCATTGGTCAAATTATTACATGCTGCTCCTCACAGTGAAGTGACAAGACCCTGCGCCGGAGATGACACCTGAGTAAAGGCGCCGTATTCGGCATACCATAGTCAGCCTCACCGTCTGCAGTCACTATCATCATGGCCGTAGAGCTAGCCTGCTTACAACTAGCCCTGTTCGACATAATTTCCCGTGCGTAGATACCCGTGCATTACACGAAACACCAAGATTGGGGGTGGACGGCTCCGGCAGTGGCCATCGCGCCATATTTTTCTACGTCCTTCTAGATGTGGTGGGAGGAGATAAGGCTGATTGTGACAGACAAGGAGTTGTTTGTAAATAGGGAACAAGTGCGGGCATCTTTTTGCAAAAATGGAGAAGCTTGGTTTGTATGCGTCAGATCTAGATCCGACGGCTATTGGTGAAAGATGGGAGGCACAACATCATCACCAACTCAGGATCTGTTTGATTCGTAGGATTTTGAAAACGCAAGAATAGGACACGGCAATATTACAAGTTTCAAACTGATATTACAAATGTTAGGAGTAATGCTGCACCTATGAAGAGGGAATTACTACGAAGTTTATGTAAGAACTTTCGTTACTTTAGGTGGATGCAGCATTATCGTACAAACTAAAATCCACCGCCCTGACAAGTCACTAATGGGCAAATAAGTTTTCGAGTCTCTGGCCACTTGATGCTTCAAAAACATATTCAGCTTCTGCGGAGACTTTGTCATTTAGGCTTAGACGGTTGCGGTGATCAGCACGCCATTCATTGTTGCGCTAGAGAACGCCAAACCTCATTACCTTGAGCACACTTGCCTCCAAAACAAAGAACCTGGCCAATTTAATCTCAGATGGGCTGCCTCGGTAGTCGATCAAATCAATTTATGTAAGATGGAGATCAAGGCATTCGATGAGATTGTTATAGTGCAACACATTTTTCACTTTCGGGTCTTCTTTATCTGCAAAAGAAGAGAACATACTAGAGCAGCTGGTTGCATAAGATTGCCGTGTCATCAAGTGGTACCAATATCATTCGCTCATATGATTGGGTTGGCTGGCTAGTGATATTTTTTCACTCTCTCTCTCTCTCTTTCTGTTTCCTCTCATTTAACTAGGAGCACGTGAAGTGCTTGGGCATTTGTTGCCTTCCACTATGTGGCCGATGCCATATTTCGCAAAAGTATGCCACATAATACGCATTGATGTCAAATCAAAAGATTTTGGCACCGCTCTCGCGATGTGAGAGAGTTGGCACCGCTGTGCACACAGACCCACATGTATAAACAAATCAATCAAACCAACTATACCAGCCTCTCACTCTCCCAAACAAGTGTTTTTTATTGCCTCAATCCTCTCTCTCTCTCCCACGCAGTGTTTTTTCATTGCGTGAGTTAATTTGGCACCGGAGCAAAGTAGGTGATCCAGATTGGGGCACCAGGTGAGCAATGGAGGGGCATCGATGCCAAATGCATCACAAGTGAATTTGGCACATGTTTTGGCCTACATAGCCCACTTTGTACTCCCTCCGTCCCAAATTCTTGTCTTAAATTTGTCTAAATACAGATGTATCTTGTTACATTTTAGTGTTAGATAGATCCGTATCTAAACAAATGTAAGACAAGAATTATGGGACGGAGGGAATACTACCTCGTATTTAGTATAAAATTTTGACCATAGATTTACCTAAGAAAATGCAAATGCATGTCACTAAAAATTACACCATTTTAAATTATGTTCAAATACGAATCCAACGATATAGTTCTTAGTGACATGCATTAACATTTTGTCAGTTAAATATATGGTCAAATTTTGATACTACAAAATTGGAAGAGTAAACCAGGACGGAGGTAGTACTTGCTCTTAGGGTAACCATAGAGTTACTGGAGTAGTCTAAGTTACTTTCCACTATGACTAGCCTAGGCTACTATAGTAGTACAGCATAAAAATGATGCAGGTGATCACGTGAGAAAAAATACTAAAAACATTTCTTTCGGTGCAGTGCGTAGATGCAGTTTTGAACACTACACTTGTCATCGTAATTTGGGAAAATTACGAAAAAATTGAGCTACGTTGTGATTACCGTTTACTTATAGGAAAGAAGTTTCACCTCGACGAGTAGCTTCTCCGTGCACGGAAAGCATGTAAGGAATCCAACAACTTGATCCAGATTGGGGCCGATAGATTTTAGTGCTAAGATCTCCACTGTGCGCATGGACTGGGTCAAGCTTGTGGGAATCATTTTCTGGAAGACGGTCATAAATACATCAAGAAGAAATTTAAAAATGTGAATTTCAAGAAGACAGAGAAGAAGATGAGTGCTGTACCTGAACAATTACGGATCCAATAAAGAGTTCGGAGAATTTGGCAGATGAGTACACCAACGCTGTCAATTTCGGCGCGTCAATGACCCTAATTTTTGTTGGACCTTCTAGATCCGATACAAGCAATCTCTCAAGGAAAGGCGCATTCTCAATGACCATAACGTGGAACAGCTGGAGTGATCTCTTCCCAATTGATGTCTTGTTGCGGGGCCAGCAAGACACATAAATGCATTAGAGATTCGTCGAGGTGATGTGGAGGCTAATGAACCCGTGGATCTGATCAAGACGAAGGTACTCGAGCGCAATACAGCTGCGGAGCAGGTGCTCCATAGCCTTCTTCGAGATGACAACGTCGAAGAGGTCGAGCTGCTTGAGTTGAGGGAGAAGAAGGGCGTGTGCGACATTAATCTGGGGAAGATAGCAGGAGCTGAAGCTGGCGCGGTGCAGCGTTGGCGCGAGGCGGAGCGCGGACGGGCGGCAGAGAGCAACATCGTCCAGCTTCAAAGCTGAGCTCGTCGAGCTGGTCTAGGGCGGGGGATAAGAACCACTCGTCGAACTTGGGTTGGACCTTGCAGTTGGTACTGAACATGCGGATGTCAAGGCGTCTGGCTGGCCCAGGGTGCGATGAAAGGATCTTGGAGACTGCGGCCATGCGTTTGCAATCCCTGTCGCAGAGGCAGCTATCGACGATGAGGTTGAGGGGGATGCAGCGCCAGAGGGGGCGCCACCGCCGGGAGAGCAGGGCGGTCCGCACGGCAGATTTTGTGGGGAGGAGGCCGATGATGACGAGTAGCATGTCGTCGGGGAGGCTGCTGACGAAGTCCAGGCTCGCCGGATGCGGTTTTGGCTCGAGCCGCCTCCGCTTGTTGGCTGCCTCGCCGTCCATCTCAACCGGCGGCGACGCCGCTGTACACGTGTGCTAGTGTGTGTTGTGTGCTGGGTGTGCGCGAGTGCGTCCTTCTGTGCATGCCGCCGCGCAGTGGTGAATTGTGCGCGAGTGCGTCCTTCGCGCGCAAGAAGTTTGTCCTCAATGCACCCTCAATTTACTAGCGTGCGGGGTGCTACCCCGAGTGGTTTCAACTTTCTTTACTTCACCGCGTGTCAGATGGGCCTCTAGTTTACTTATTTTCACCCACTGCCACATGGGCCAGCACACGAAGATACAAAACACGAGCTGACAAGGCAGCATGTGGATTGGTTGACCGGTTAACTAAACAATATACAGAGCTATACGCTGACACAGTGAGCGTATAATCCATCGGTAGAGAGAGTTCGAGTGAGAGGGGAGGCCCGTGAGAGATAGTAGAGAGAGAGAAAGAGCTACTCCCTCCGTTCGGTAATAGTAGTTCCAACATTTTTTTAAGTCAAACTTTTGAAACTTTGACCAAGTTTATAAAGAAATTACTTATATCTACAATACCAAAGATAAATGATAGTTTGAAGTAAGTACATGTTGTGATGAATCTAATGATCGTTCCAGATGTAAATGTTTTTCTCCACATATACCTGGTCAAACTTTTCTGAGGTTTGACTTTTCAAAACATCCATATGCTTATGGACGTGACAGAGTCCCTAACTAGAGAGAGAGAGATAGAGCGAGAGTGAGTGAAAAAAGTGTGTGTGCGTGTGTGAAAGAGACATGGACAACACACGATAAAAGTAGAGAAAAAGCATGCGTGTCTTATGCAAACATATCACACATGCATCTTCGACAATGGAGGCAAGGTGAGGAGATAGTGTGTGGTTGTTTGGAACCGAGAGAGCAAGACCCCTAGCACGTGGCCAAGAGGGGTCTGACAAACAAGGGAGAGAGGTCAAGAGAGACGTACGGAGAAAATGCAGACATGGGGAGGAGAGAGTGTATGTTTGTCATAGAGAGATCCCCTGGAGATCGTGATGGGACTACATGGGTGGGAGATCGAGTGACAAGGTGTGTGCGCGATAGAAGATGCCCCGAGAGATATCGAGATAGACGTATGGATGGAAGGAGACAATACGTGTGTTCCTGATGGCTAGTAAGAGATAATCATACTTAGGAGGAGGGGGAGTGCTTGCGCCTATGATGGAGTGAGGGATTATGGTACTTAGGGGGGTGCGTGTCACATGGAGAGAGAACAAGGGCGGAGAGTGTTGGATGGGTCTATATGTATAGCGCGAGCGAGACATGTGTATGTGTGAACCAGGGAGATATAAGCCCAGTTTGGCTTGTGTCCTGAGCATCTTTTGCCTGGCCTGGGGTTGTGGCTGGATTTCATGCACGCTTGTTTGGTTGCTACCCTGTGAAAAAGAAAGCCCGCCTGGCCTGGCTTCCCTTGCACTTTAATTAGCCTAGTTGAACTCCAGACACTGCAAGTAGCCTGGCCCAGGCGACCGATTTTGAACGCCTGGCCGTGCCTGGTCGTGTGGCCACGAGGCTAACAGCAACATGGATGGATATTAGCATTAAATAATTGATGCATGGATTGATTGATGGGATGTTGATGCTTTGCCTGGCCCAGGCATGAACCAAACGCTTCAGCACCACACAAGCCTGGCCAGGCAGAAATATTTTACATCTCACGTCCACACCAGGCAGTACCGGCCATCAAGGCATGAGGGTCATGTCAGGAACCAAACTGACCAATAAAGTTTGAGACAGATTGAGGAGCCCCGATAAGGCTGAGTGGTGCGCCGGATAGCTAAGAGGGGGAAAGAGATATTCCATCCGCTCGATAATGCAGTGCATGTAAATTTTTTAGAAGTCAAACTTTGGAAACTTTGATCAGGTTTACGCAAATGTTATTTATATCTACAATACCAAAGATACATCATACAAAACTACATCTCATGGTGAATCTAATGGTATATGTTTGCCGTACTAGATATAATTCTTTTTCTCCATGTACATGATCAAACTTTGTGATGTTTGACTTTTCAATAAATCTATATGCTATGGACCAAGGAGAGTGCCTCAGTCGAGACAGATCAAGTGTGTGTGAAGGAGAATGAGTAAGTGTGCAAAAAGAGTATGTGTGTGAAAGAGAAAGTGACAACAAACGATAAGTTAGAGAGAGAGAGTGTTTTTTCGTTTCTTATGCGAACATATCATGCATGCATCTCTGAGATGGAAAAGCTAGGCGAGGAGATACACTAAGATAGCTAGTGTGTGATTGTTTGCAACGGAGAGAGACACCCCTGTAGCACATGTCCAATAGAGGTCTGGCCAACAAGGAACAAAGGTCGAGAGGGACACATGGATGGCATGGACACATGGGGAGGGAGAGAGGGTGTGTTTGTGATAGAGAGATCCCGTCGAGATTGTGAGGGGACTATATGGGTGGGAGATCGAGGGAGTGCGTGCGTGATAGAAAGATGCCCTGAGAGAAATCGAGATAGACCATGCACATGTTTGTGATGGAGACTAAGATTAGCTAGTCATATACATATAGGGGGGACTGCGTGTGCCTACAATTGAGTGAGAGACCATCATACTTGGCTAGCTGGGCATGAGATTGTATGTGTGCGCGTGTGAGATGGAGAGAGAACGAGGGGGGAGATAGAGTTTTAGATGGGCCTATCGAGTGCGAGTGAGATATGCATGTGTATGTGTGATCCAGGTGGATGGAGAGTTTGAGAGAGGGGGGAAGAGCTCCGAGACGACATAGTGGTGCGTGAGAGAGTTACGGGCAAAGAGCCAAGGAATTTGTGTGCGTATGATGAGTGCACCCAAGATATCTAGCTTGGACTAGCTAGAGTATCATACATAGTGTGCGAGAGAGACCTATAGATGGTTTATATATGCATGCGAACTAGAAAGACCCCCCCCCCCCCACACACACACAAAAAGAGAGAGAGATGGAGAGAAAGGGAGAGGGACCAAAAAGGTTTTTATGTCGGATGCATGCGGCAGAATTGAAGATTGTCGGCGAGAGAGAGAGAGAGAGAGAGAGAGAGAGAGAGAGAGAGAGAGAGCAGGAGTCCGGGAGAGGGGGAGGTCGCATTTTATGCATCAAAGACTGACATAAACCATGTTTCGATATAAACTTGCATTCAAATATTTAAATTGGAGAACATGTTGTCTGCAATCCACACATGAACGGATATATGTGTATATCAAACAAGTTCATTAATTTGACTTTCAACATGTTCATGGAGTACTATAATATTGTACAACATGCTACTCAATTGAGGTGTTCAATTTTGGATTTAGTTCGCTATTTTGACGTACTGAACGAGCTATTTCATTGAATCGAGATATTTCATTTTGGGTTTGATTCGCGTTTTTGAGTGGGTCAACTATTTGTCATATAGTAAATCGCTAGCAACGAGCATGTAAAAACACATTACTCCCGAGCATCATCTCTCCATCTAAAAAAGAAGTGGCAAGCTAATATTTCAAAATTTGATTCGAATCAACTTGGTAAGGTAGACGTGGATGCTCGTTCTCCCAAAATTTGAACGAACCGTTAAACATCCTCTCTGCTCGGTGGAATTCGCCCGAGCAAATATATGGGAGACGCGAAATTACCGTCCTATGTGGGACACGCATCAATTGGCCCGTTGTACATCGAGGGTAGGTTCGTAACTTCATCCAAGCGCGCCTTCTCCTCGGCCAAAATGACATGTGCCGAATAATTCATAAACCATGGTCGGCAAAACACGCTCTCCTCGCCCGAAATAGCTCACGCCCACTATTTCAAAACATGCTCTCCTCGCCTGAAATCGCTCGCGCCCACTATAGTTCAAAACATGCCCTCCTCGCCCGAAATCGCTCCCGCCCACTATTTGGGGAGAAGCAAAGTTACTCTTCTATCCCCGACCCTCAGTACACAGACCCAAGCCGAGAAGCCTATAGGCAAGGGTAGAACTGTAACTCCCCCTCACATTTCAGACAAATGCATCCGTAAGACATGGTTCCACTCCCCTCCCAATTCCCCCCCGCCCCCATTCATACCTCGTGGGTGCAAAATCACCTTCTCCCCGGGAAGCTCCCTTATCCCGAGCCGCGAAACCTCAGCCCCACCTCCATGGCGCCCCCACCGCACCAATTTCACAGCTGCCCTCCTCCCTAATGCCGGAGATGCTGTCCATTTGCCGTCGTGCACTGGGCCATGTGCCTCTTACTCCGTGCTGCTGGTGCTGCCTCGACGACGGCCGCATGAATCGTACTGGAACCAATTCACCCCCGCCGTTGTTCACGGCGCCAGAGCGGCTCCAACTTTGGATCCGTCCAGAGTCCTGGCGCTGCTCCCGCGTAGCCTTCGACCATCACGACATCGCACTTTCCCTGCCGCCGGTTGCCACCGCAACCGCGCCGGCCTCACCGACTCGGCAGCTGGACCTACCTACTTCACCATGCCGCCAGATAGGTCGCACCCTCATCTCAAATCACTTTATTTAGGCGTCATTTGTCTGAATTTTTATTCTGGGACAATCGATTCCCAATGGGATGCAGCACCCCTCGAGGCGGCGGAGCTCCTAGGCTGTCGGTTGGCTGGTGTCTAACGTAAGGGTGCAGGGCCGCAAGTTCCCCGCAGAAGCAGTGCTTAGATGGCTATCTTTTAGAGTTGCGTGGGTTGAAGGTACTGCCGCTGCCGGATCTGGATGACGGGGAGTCTTTGTGGATTGGCCCGGGGGCGGCGCAACCACGGCAGTGCGGTGGGGCGGGTAGCGGGGTTTTGGCCGGGGCCACGAAATGCGGAGGCAGGCTGCTCTACCGTTGGTCGCTGGCTCTTCGGGGAAGATTCTGTATAGTGTCAGCTGGGAGGCACAAGACGGCCAGCCATCCGGCGTAGATCGGACAGTACCAAAATAAAATAAAATCGTGTGACCCCAATTTAGTCTTCAGTCAACAGACATGTGACCACTCTCGTACCATGCTGTTGATCTCTTAGTGTATTTCTTCAGGTCAAAGAGATATGTCATTCTTAACATTATGCGTTATCTGCATCTTCAGACACACCGTCTTCTGACTCACCACAGCTGCTCTAACAAGGGAAGCATACACCAGAAGGGAGCTATAGTCCCCACTCAACAGTTCCCTGCATCGAATGTGCATGCCTAACATGGACAGCCACAACAACTACAGGGCCATCGACAAGTCAGCACATGATGCTCACTTCCATGGATGGCAGCTAGATAGGTTGTACCCTCATCTTCCTTGAGTGCAACATTTATGGCTTTGTTATTCATCTAAGCATGGAAAATAGATCATCACATTTCACTGTATATTCATGCTGATCTCTTACGGGTCTTGTTTAGGAGTTAACATTGTTCCATAGTTCAGCTAAGATACTTGTTCTTTAGGTAACATTGTTCCATAGTTATCATCCATCAGCCAATGCTATCCCACAGGCTGGTGATTATAATATTATACCACTTCTAGTATTACCTATGTTGTTCTTTAATACTTTTGTGTGCCATCTAGTTAATCTCGAGTACAAACGATACATATTCTGTAGCTTTCATCTGTGTTCTCCCTTTAGTTTATGAGACCTGTTGCTGCTAGTTAACCCCAGTCCTACTATTTATGTCGTCTCCTACAGGCACTCATTATATAAATCTAACTACTAGTTGTCTTCCATGCATGTCAGATATAATTGCACACACTGATATATCCACAAGAACCTCACGGAGCAATGTAAAGGCCAATAAACTTGATGTCAATGATACCCAATATGATGGAACATGTAAAGGCAGTTCTTCAGAAGACTTGCAGAAAGATGATGAATCCTCTTCACCCCACAAGGTCCTTGCTCTAACTTGGCCTGTGATATGGGTACAACATGCATATAATGTCCTGGAGTGTATCTACTCTGTTCCAATGCCATGTGCTTAGCATGCTGATCATGCATGTAAATATGTCATGCATTCCTGTTTTTCAGTACCTATTCCATTCATGATAACATGTTTTCAAATTCAAGTACTGTCATTCTACTCTATCGCAATGCCATCTGCTTAATTTGGACATCATGCTTCTGAATATCTTATGCATTGTTATTCATCAGTATGTACTTCATCTGTCCACCATACCATGTTTTTTTACATTGAAGTGTTGTTCTAGTGCTCTGTTGCAATGCCATCTTATTTTCCCAATCATACACGTGTATGTTGCCTTAGTTATTTCTGTACGTATTTTTCTAACATACAGTTTTACATTCAACTAGTGTTTTTTTGCTGTGTTGTCCTGTCGTATCCCTAGCTCTTACACCATACTCCCTCCATCCAGATTACATGTTGCCGAAATGGATAAAAAAGGATGTATCTAGAACTGAAATACGCCTAGGCCCATCCATTTTTTCTGGATGGAGGGAATACATGTCAATATGTCATGCCTTTCTATTCTTCAGTACCTTTTCCATCTCTCTGCTGTCGCATGTTTTATAATTAAAGCACCATTCTTCTATACAAGGGATGCAAGGGGAACACAACTATGTTAGAATCTGAAGGGTTACAAACAAGGCCTTTGCAAAAGATCCAAATGCCAGGAGATAATAAACCAACTCCAGTTTTTATAGATATTGCTCCAGCACAGGGAAATCCAACTCCTACTGATAATAAGCAGATTCCAGTGGCCAAAGAACTAGTCCGCTCCAGTCCAGCAAAAATATGTCAACTCAATTCTAAGAAGCGTGTGCGTATCCTTGCATCATGAAATTTTATAGCATGCTGATCATACTTTCTACATGTTTCTTACCCATCTCTCTTTTAGAAAATAAGCTTAATAGATAGAAGAATTTCTGCAATGGTATCGTTTATGAGGAAATATTCTTGCAGGAATTCTCTGTGCTCCAATGTAGATGTAAGTACCTGTAGTATATCACTATATTTTTTACACCAGCATGTATTTTGTTAATCGGTGTGAATCCAACCTTTATCTGATCTAAATTTAGTTGTAGCAAAATGTATGATTAAAGGCCACAATGTTGATTTTTGCAAGGAAAACTGCCTGGTAGTTTTGCATCCTCAGCTGCATGAGTGTACTATCTCATATCAGTGGGTTTGAATACTTTGGTTCTGCAGTGGGTTTTTCAGTGTTTTTTTAATGTGTTGTCCTGTCATATCCCTAGCTCTTACATCATACTCCCTCCGTCCGGATTAAATGTCGCAGAAATGGATATAACTGGATGTATCTAGAACTGAAATACGCCTAGACCCATCCGTTTTATTTCCGGATGGAGGGAATACATGTCAATATGTCATGCCTTTCTATTCTTCAGTACCTATTCCATCTCTACTGTAGCATGTTTTATAACTGAATCACCATTCTTCTATATAAGGCATGCAAGGGGAAAACGGCTATGTTAGAATCTGAAGGGTTACAAACCAGGTCTTTGCAAAAGATCCAAACGCCAGGAGATAATAAACCAACTCCATTTTTCATAGATACTGCTCCAGCACAGAGAAACCCAACTCCCACTGATAATAAGCAGATTCCAGTGGCCAAAGAACTAGTCTGCTCCAGTCTAGCAAAAGAATGTCAACTCCATTCTAAAAAGCGTGTGCGTATCCTCGCATCATGAAATTTTATAGCATTCTGATCATATTTTCTACATGTTTCTTACCTATCTCTCTTTTAGAAAATAAGGTTAAACGATACAAGACTTCCTCCATTGGGATCGTATTCGAGGAAAATATCTTGCGGGAATTCTCTGTGCTCCAATGCTGATGTAAGTACCTGTTGTATATCACTATATTTTTACATCAACATGTATTTTGTTAATCGGCATGAATCTAACCTTTATCTGATCTAAAATTAGTTGTAGCAAAATGTTAAAGGCGCCAATGTTGATTTTTGTAAGGAAAACTGCCTGGTAGTTTTGCATACTGAGCTGCATGAATGTACTATCTCATATCACACACATTACTGAATTGTAGTGCTTCTCTGGTTGCCCATTCATTCATTGTGTCAATGTTGCTTTTGTATTACCTTACTTGGCTGATGATAGCTGTGCCATATTTTGTTAATTTGGTGTAGGCTAGTTGCCCAAACGTTCGTTGTGTCAATGTTGCTTTCCTATTATCTGACTTGGCCAATGATAGCAATGCTAGTGTGTTAATTTTGTGCAGGTTGCTGAAGATAAGAAGACAAACTCTGAAAACAGCAAGGCAACCCCATTGATTCTTTCCAGTAAATCTAGGCCAGGTAATATGGCAATAACTCATGATTAATCTGTTTGGTTCCCGTCCTAATTTATGTTATGATGAAGTGGTCGAGACATTCTCCACTATCAATAATACAAGCCTGCCAAAATCGCCATCTGAATCTGTTCAGTATCCTCTGTCTCGAATGCAACAAAATAAATGTATGTTTGTGAACCAATTAATGGCTGAAGCAATGATGGAAATGGTGGATGAATCAGAGGTGCAGAGTCGTGCGACACAACAACTGATCAATGTTTTCAGAGACAGTGTAGCAAAGCAGTAAGAACTTGCCCACATGCTTATGGGCGTCATCTGTGCTGAGGTTGCAGATTGTGACGTTGTAGATGGTTAGGTTCTGCTCATTTATTTGCACTGGCATCAATCTTTGATTGCACAGTGGATGTAATTTCCTGTAATATATGCTGGATGTGCAACGTTATTCCCTGTATGCCGTACCTTTGCTTGATCAGTTTTGGTCCTGTGCATAATTGCTCGTCGTAATGGGCTTAAATTATCTAATTTGGCCTAAAGACATGAACGAACTTTAGTGGGCCCATTAAGTTAATGGGCCGTTACTAGGCCGAAAGTTAATGGTCGGCCCTCTTACCTCTCGGGTCGTTAACAGGACGACATCAAAGCGGGCAACAAGTGGCCCCAATTTATTTGGTGGGCCGTTAACAGGCCGTTACTAAGTTTGGGCTACATATGGCCCAACTATACTATAGGCCTTTACCAGGCCGAAAGAGACAGCGGGCTTGTACTGGACCATGAAGAGCATGGGCCGCTAAGAGGCCGGAAGTCAGGTCGTATTATAAATGGCCCAACTATGTTGTGGGCGTTTAGCAGGCCGAAAGAGAAACCAGGCTGGTATTGGACCATGAAGGGCATGGGCCGTTAAAGGCCAAAACTAAGGTCCGACTACAAATGGCCCAGCTCATTTATGGTCTGTTAACAGGCCGAAAGGCACACAGGGCCGGGAATTGGCCCAACACTTAAATGGGTCGCTATAAGGCCAAAACTCAGGTCCGACTACAAATGGCCCAACTGATTTATGGGCCGTCAACAGGCTGAAAGTGACACCGGGCCAGAAATTGGCCCAACACTTAAATGGGCCGCTAAAAGGCCAAAACTCAGGTCCGACTACAAATGGCCCATCAGATTTATGGGCCGTCAACAGGCTGAAAGACACACCGGCCGGAAATTAGCCCAACATTTAAATGGGTCGCTAAAAGGCTGAAAGATGTACATCCTGAAAATTGGCCCATCCATTAAATGGGCCGTTAACAGGCCAAAATCTCATCGGGCCGATATTGAGCCCAAATATATAGCGGGCTATTTAACGGGCTCGAACTGACGATGGGCTTCAATGGTGTCAAATCTTTAACGGGCCATTGACGGGCCGAATTGGCACATCTCGTATGGGCCGTGGGCTTAAATGGACCTGACACAAGTAGGCCTTATATGGGCCGGCCAGCTAATTTTTATTGGGGCGGCCTTTTTCACCGGAATGGGCCACTGTTGGGCCGTGCCACGTGTCGACCTATCATAGGCGCCTCTTGTCCAATGAGTGGATGACATCTGTCCCAATGGTGAGGCAACACGTGTTTCCTACGGCGAATGATGATTTTACACGTGGAAAATCCCCATTGGTCCGGGCTATTAACGGGTTATCAGATCCAAAACCGGACCCGATAGCTTAACGACGTTGTGTTACGGTGGATGCCACGTGTCGGTCACCCTTGACGAAAGCACTTCTGTGACGCGCAATTTATTGTCATGGAAGTGGACACTTCCGTGATGATAATTTTGGTAATGTCATGGAACATTTCTACGACAGCACAGATATGACTATCTTGATTCTGTCATAAAATCGTCATGGATGTACATGCATGACAAAAAATGCGACCTGCTGTGACAAACACATATCATCACAGAAGTGTATTTTTTTGTAGTGGTGGCTGCTTTCACCACTTCATCACCACCGACATCTACACCGTCAGGTACATCTTTGTGGGTTCTGGACTCTGGAGCTTCCTTTCATATGTACTCTGATTCTTCAGTGTTGTCTTCTCTTTTCCCTCTTGATTATCCTATTAATGTTCTTACTGCCGATGGCACATCTCTTCCTGTTGCTAGTCGTGATATTCTTTCCACTCCATCATTTTCTGTTCCTAGTGTTTCACATGTTCCTCGCCTTACCATGAATCCCTTTTCCGCTGCCCAACTTACTGATTCTGGTTGTCGTGTCATTCTTGATACCGACTCTTACTCCATTCAGGATCATCGCACCAAGGCTTTGGTTGGTGCTGGCCCCCGACGTCGTGAGTCAGAGGGCCTTGGGGAGATTGGCTAGCTTTGTGTTCCTTCCACTGCCACCACTTCTGCCAGCTCTCATGCTCTTGTTGCCTCTTCGTCTGCGTCCTTCCAGCAGTGGCATCTTTGTCTTGGTCACATCTGTGGCTCTCGCCTGTCATCATTAGTGTGTCAGGGCCTCTTAGGCTCTGTATCCGGAGATGTTTCTTTACATTGTAGTGGTTGTAGACTTGGCAAACAGACCCAATTACGTTATCCTACTAGTCAGTCAGTATCTCAGCGTCCTTTTGACTTAGTTCATTCTGATGTCTCGGGTCCTACTCCCTTTGATTCGAAAGGTGGTCATCGCTACTATGTTTTGTTTATTTATGATTTCTCTCGCTACACTTGGCTCTACTTCATGAAATCTCGTAGCGAGGTTCTCTCGATATGCAAATGATTTGCTGCCATGGTTCACACCCAGTTTTCCACGCCTATTCGTACTTTTCATGCTGACTCCGCTGGAGAGTATATCTCCCAACTATTGTGTGATTTTCTCGCGGAACATGGTACTCTTGCCCAGTTCTCATGTCGTGGTGCTCATGTTCAGAATGGCGTTGCCGAACACAAGCATCCTCATCTGCTTGAGACGGCTCGTGCGCTGATGATTGCCGCTTCCCTTCCACCCCACTTTTGGGCCGAGTCTATTTCTGCATCCGCTTATCTCATCAACATTCAGCCCTCGACTGCTCTGCAGGGTGGTATTCCTATGGAATGTCTCACTGGTCGTTCTCCTTACTACTCATCTCTCGTATGTTTGGATGTGTATGCTATGTCCTTTTTTCCCCGCGAGAATGTACCAAACTGACTGCTCAGTCGGTTGAGTGTGTTTTCCTTGACTACAATGATGAGCACAAGGGCTATCGCTGTTGGGATCCTGTTGGTCGTCGCTTGCGCATCTCATGTGATGTGACTTTTGACGAGTCTTGTTCTTACTACCCACGTCCTTCTTCCTCAAGCTTCTCTGTGAACGATATTTCTTTTCTTCTCCTTTTCGATACACCCTGCTATGTGCCACATGTTTCACCTCTTCCTCAGGCACCTCTCATTCACCACCGACACCCTCTTCCCCATCGTTCTCCTCCACCTCTCCACCATCATCTCTAGTTCGTCACCCTCTCTCACCTTTTCCTCTCCACTATACTCGCCGCCCTCGTACTGAGGATGCTTTCCCTGATGCACCTTCCCCCTCTGGTGCACCTCCGCTCACGCCTCCCCCGGTTCATAACCTCCGTGCTCGGCCTCACCCCGCCTGATCGCTATTCTCCTGATCGGTACGGTCTCTCTATTATTGCTGAGCCCACTTCCTATCGGACTGTCATGACTCATCCTGGATGGCAGCTTGCGATGGCCGAAGAGCTTGCTTCCCTTGGGCGCTCTAGCACATGGGATCTGGTTTCCCTCCCTTTCGGTGTTCGTCCCATCACTTGCAAGTGGGTCTACAAGATTAAGACTCGCTCTGATGGTTCTCTTGAGCGTTACAAGGCTCGTCTTGTGGCCCGTGGTTTTCAGCAGGAGTAGGGCCGCGATTATGATGAGACATTCGCTCCTGTGGCCTATATGACCACTGTCCGCACTCTCCTTTTTTTTGAAAGTAAAACATCCTCTTTATTTATTAGTAATAATGGTTACATCGTCTATAAGAAAATTTACAATATCGTTCAACGGTTCCTCAAACCAATCCCTTGTCTCAGAAAATTTAGCTACTCTAGCAATTTCATGAGCTACTTTATTTGCCTTCCTATTACAATGTTCAAATCTAACTAACGGAAAATCACAAGCCATAAAATAACAATCATCAAACACAGCTGCCACCGCTCCCGCTGTATGTCCTCCATTCTTCATCGTGTCAATTAATTCCATATTGTCGGAGTTAACAACAAGTCGGTTGCTTCCTGCCTTTTGTGCAAGTAATAAGCCAAAATGTAGTGCCATGGCTTCCGCTGTTAAGACATCCGCACACCAATCCATCTTCCAATTCCCTCCAACAATAAATCTTCCTTTATCATCTCTAAGTACAGCTCCCGCTGTGCCTCTAAGCATGTGTTGATCGAAAGAAGCATCGACATTTAATTTCACAAAACCTAGAGGGGGTCTCGTCCATCCCTCTATTCTATTTGTTGCCTTGGAGGATTGGGCAATAACATAGTTTGTTGTTATAGCACGGACTCCCATCGAAATTTGGTATGCATCTTGGGTCTTTCCATGATGGACTAGCGAACGTCTTTCCCACCATAAATACCAGGTTGTTATAGCGATCAGTTCACGAACATTCTGTATGCCCATTGTAGATAGCTCGTGTTCTGGCATAAGAAGTAGAAATTCGAGTACTGCCTCTCCCGCACGATCGATAACGCAAGCTTTTTTAATGGCTTCGTGCAATCCCAGTTTCTTTCACACCTCTTTTGCCTTTTGACACAAAAATTATAAGTGTTTAGTATCTTCATGCCCGTTCGAACATGATGGGCAGGTGGGCCAAACTTTCATATGTCTATTAGCAAGTGTAACACGACATGGGAGGGTTCCATGTAAGGTACGCCAAATAAAGATCTTCACTTTTGCTGGACAAGATAATTTCCAAATCTTGCTCCAAATAGTATTGACACTTGTTCCTCCCATGCCATCTGATTGTTGCAATTTCCTCCCGTGTTGTGTTTTCCATTCCTCCAGATAAGCAGAATGAACCGTGAACAATCCATTCTTTGTAAAACTCCAAGCTATGAAATCCGGCATGTTATACGTGGGGAGGAGGATCGTAAGCACCCTCTGGACATCAATTGTCCACAACGTTTGTCTTACCAAATCTTCATCCCAGCAATTATTGATTGGATCTATAAGATCAGCAACTTTTGTTAGAAGCTGCCCTCTTCTAGGAGTGATAATTTTCCTGTCCGCACTCTCCTTGTTGTGGCTTCTCTTCGTCATTGGTCTATCTCTCAACTTGATGTCCAGAACGCTATGTTGATGGCTGAGGTGATCTGGTTACGGTGGTTACTTGAGGATTTTGCTGTGTCTGCTACTACCTCGACTCCCTTACCATCAGATAGTACCAGTGCTATTAGTATTGCGCGTGACCCGGTGAAGCATGAGCTCACCAAGCACATCGGTGTGGATGCCCACTTTGTGCGTGCTGCTGTGCAGGATCAGACTCTCGCTTTTCACTATGTGCCCTCTGAGTTACAGTTGGCGGACTTCTTCACGAAGGCACATACTCCTTCGTTGGGATCTGGTTTCCCTCCCTTCCGGTGTTCATTCCATCACTTGCAAGTGGGTCTACAAGACTAAGACTCGCTCTGATGGTTCTCTTGAGCGTTACAAAGCTCGTCTTGTGGCCCGTGTTTTTCAGCAGGAGCATGGCCGCGATTATGATGAGACATTCGCTCCTCTGGCCCACATGACCACTGTCTGCACTCTTCATGTTGTGGCTTCTGTTTGTTATTGGTCTATCTCTCAACTTGATGTCCACAACGCCTTTCTCAATGACGAGTTGCGTGAGGAGGTTTATATGCAGCCACCACCGGGGTACTATGCTCCTGATGGTATGGTCTGTAGTCTTCGCCGCTCCCTCTATGGTCTTAAACAGGCCTCTCGCACCTGGTTTGAGTGCTTCGCCTCTGTGGTTACTGCCGCTGGTTTCTTGTCCAGTAATCATGATCCCGCGTTGTTTGTTCACACGTCTCCTCGTGGTTGGATTCTTCTCTTTCTCTATGTTGATGATATGATCATCACTGGTGACGACTCTGACTACATTGCCTTTGTTAAGGCTCTTCACACATGTATATGTAATGACCTTTGGCCCTTAGTGAATACTATTTGCTCATTATCCAACACTTGCAAACTGTACTGTTTGAAGTACAATAAAGGCAATTCTGCATTACTAAATACTCCCTCCGTCCCAAAATAAGTTTCTCGAGGGAGTATAATTCATGTACTATTGCCTACTAGCATTATTACTCATTTTTTTCCCTGAAATTAGTTTTGTGATTGTAAATTTTGTAGAACTGCATCTGGCTAAACTTATCTCCAGTAAAGAAATGACTAATAAGCTATATCAGCAACATGGCTTTGAATACAGTGAAACTCGAACAGCCAATAAATCATAAACCTCTTTGACCCTTGGCATTAGTGAATATCTGTGGATAAACAGTGCCTAGTCTTAGGTGGAGAATCAAATTTTGGTTCTGTTTACAACTGCAACTTCGGGTAGGTGCCTCTGGCTGCTTAATGGACGGTACCTAGTCTCTTAGATCGTCCTCATGGGTTTGTTTGTCACAGTGGATTTGGTGGTATCCTTTATCTCCACTCGAGGTGTTTTTTTCAGAGTACCTTTTCGATTCTGTGGCGTTTGTGAGTAGTCCGCATATGATTGGTCTATATCGGTTTTCTCTTAATTAACTGGACAATTCTTTTTTTCCTAATTAATTGATGAGGCAAAAAAATTACCTCCTTTTAGAAGAAGCAAAATCTTCGGTTGCGACGCACGAGCATGTTGATAGTCCTCAATAATTACATCATTAAACTAGCTAGCAAGCTAAGGAACAAACCAACTAGGCCTAGTTAAGCAGTCCGGAGGACCATCATCCTCTGGTGACCTGTAGACGCATTCCAGCTTCTTATCCTGCATGCTGTAGCAGTATGCTGCGACGGCAGAAACCTTCTTCTTGTCATGGACGTAGTAGATCCGAGTTCCGCCCTCGTTGGCGCCGTCATTATCCCTGAAGGTTGCGTGGTACCTATCGACGAACAATTCGTAGTTACCAGCCTCGGCCACCTTGCGCCACGCGAGCTGCCCGTCAGGCGCCGGAGAAGAGCCTAGCTCGAAGAGGTCGAAGGCCACCGGCCGGGACGACTTGACGGTGGTCCTTACCACGACCAGGACCAGCTTGCTCGGCAACGCGACGAGGTGGACGTAATCCAACTCTTGCTTCCGAGGGCAGCTGGAGCCGTACATCTTGCTGCTGAGGTTGGGCATGTCCGGCGGACGCGGGACCAGCTGTAGGGCGCCGAGCGTGGTGGCGTCGAACACCGCCATCTCGCCGTTGATGTCCATGCCGAACATCTTCCCGTCATGGTAGACGAAGTCGAAGTAGCCGTAGCCTATGCGGCGGGGCTTCTCCAGCTTGGTCCATGCCGCGTCGCCGGGGCGGCAGAAGAGCATGCCCGTGTGCCCGTGCATCACGTGGTACATCATGACCGTCGCCGGCGCCGGGGCGCCGGGCGGGAGGTGGACGGCGAAGCGCAAGTAGTCCGTGAACTCGAGGTAGCTCGGGAAGATCCAGTTGCTGCACAGCAGCGCCGTGTCCAGGTCGTTGCAGTGCACGTACCTTACGTGCCGGACGACGTCGCTGCCTGGGCCGTCGCGGACGGCGTTGAGCTTGGGCAGGGCCACCGTGGCGCGGGTGGCCAGGTGCGAGACGTGGCAGGAGGCGTCGCGGGTGTCGACGACGAGGGACCAGCCGCGGGACAAGGGGAAGACAGCCGTGTGGGAGGCGCGGCCACGGGGGAGCAGGAGGCGCGGCGCTGGCCCTGCCGCGGCGCGCCATGCCCGGCACACGGAGCGGAACGCGGCGAGCCCGGTGACGGCGTCGCGGGACCTCCGCGCGATGATCGTCACTAGATCGGAGGGGAGGTCCAACCAGTCGGGCTGCTCCTCCTGGCTAGCCATTGCACGTACGTGCGCTGTCGATGGGCTGGGCGAACCGAAGGTTTGACTTTGTTGATCCTTTTATGAGGAGCCTCGGCAACAACGATACAATCGTAACTAACTTTCTTTTTGTTGTAAATAAACAGAGTATAAAAGACTCGGTCGACCGTACGACGTGGGATCGCGGCGGTTAGACCATCTACAGCCAGGTCTCTCGTGCCCGTCTCAAACACCCGGACTGATCACAAAAATTTTACCCAACCGAATCTCTCAAACGACCGAACTGACCAACACCCTTATATCCAGCCCAAATATAGGGCGGCCTGCGCATTGCCTGGACGCGTCCGCCTGACAGGTCCGGCCCACCACGGACCAACAAAACACCCCTATCTGGGCGGCGAGCTCAAACCCCAGCTAACTCTCTCGCTCCGTCCGTCCACTCCTCTCCCACTCCGGTTTCCGATCCCATCCACCACCATGAGCAGCTTCGGCAACGACTCTGGCTCAGAGCTCGACTACGAGGAGGAGATGGCCCTCCGCATTGCGTTCGAGTGGTCCAAAGTAGAGACCGGCAGCAGCTTTGGATCTGGAGCATCGCCGCACCTCCCGCGCCGGCGCAACGCGGACGCCAAAGCTGGACCCTCCCGGCCCACGCGTAGCGACGCCCGGTCAGCACAGTCCGCGCCGGTCCCGCGTCATCTCCTTCCCCCGTCGGCCGCCCCTCCACGTGGCCAACGCTGGGTGCTTGTGACCACGCCTCCGGCTCGTACGCGCACTCCGGAGTCCGAGACGCGCGCCGCATGCCGCGAGAGGCAGCGTGCACGGGAGAAGGAGGCGGTGGAGCAGTCCGTGCGCCGCCGCCGCGGGACGGAGCCGGACGCCGACGAGGACGCGCGTCTCCTCGCCTGGGTTTATCGCCGCTCCCTCACGACGGCGGAGACGGACACTCGCCGCCTCCGACGGAAGAACGCAAAGGCGCTTCGACTAGGCATTGATGTTGGAAATATGAGCAAGTTACTACGAGATTTGATCCGAATAATTAGAAGATAAATCATGACTACAGTAGCAGAGATTAAACTAATCATGAGAACTAGCATAGCAGATGAACAGATCGCATCTATGGCACATACTAGAAACATGAATTCTACCACGATCTCGAACAGGAAGGATAAAATCACATACGGTGCAGCGGGAGCAGCACCGCCGGCGTTGACGTTGTCGCCCATGTCGTCGAGGATGAGGTTGCCGAGGTCGGGGAAGAAGTCGTCATTCGCGAAGTCGTCGTTGCCAGCAGTCGCACGAGTGCGCTCCCCAAAAAACCTGATCGCCCCTCTCCCGTACAGGATCATGAGAGGCGGGGTTTCGGAGGCCTGCTGTCCCTTCTCCCAGTGCACGCCGAAAGGAGGGATGGAGAAGACTTGCTTGGCGGCGCAATGATCTGGAACGGTGGTGAGAAACCATACGAAGCGGCGACGGCTAGGGTAGACGTCTGCCTGACTATATAGTGCGGGCCGGGTCACGATCCAAAAGAATCGGAAACGGTTCAGTAATTAACGCGTCTATTAATTATTAATTAATGACTCATTAATTTTCCCGATCAGCAAAAATATAGACAACGTGCATAGCTCTGTCCTCGGCTCGGCTCAATCCCGCAACCCGCGGCGCGTCGTGACGAGGCATGGCGATGCGAGCGAGGAGGAGCGCGCGTGCAGGTCTCCTCTTCTCATGCTCATACAAGTGGTAGAAGAGCTCACCTTATAAAGAGGTGCAACTCTCTCTCAACTTCCGGGGTGGGACTAAACTTTAGCCTCACTCACTCCACTCACATGTGTGCATGAATGGGCCAAGAGAATTTCAGAATTTTAGTTGGGCTTTGGGCCAAAGGCCTACTAGCAAAATTCCAACAATCCCCCACAAAGTCTCATTGGCACATCTCATCATTTAGTTCCAAAACATTGTTTATATACCGGTACTTAGTGGAGACTGTGAAGTTGAACTTCCACTTAGAGATTTATGCTACACTAGATCACAACTTGAATAGTTGACTATGCCTTGAACTACAAGTTTTCTGTGAGACTAGTTTCACACAAATTCTTGACCGATACTGGGCTGCCGCAAGGCTTCCCCTCGGGTGGAGCGTATACGTCATACTCCAGGGCCTTTTCATGAATTTATTAGAGAACACCCAATTCTCACAGACTGCGACGTTAACAGTCAAATTCATATAGGTGTGTTCCCCAGAAGATGTTCTGCAAGACAACATCTCTGCTTACCCGAATAAGCCACTTGGAACACATTAAGATAAGTATCAACCTGCCATGCAGATCAGGAGAGTATTGCATATTCATGGAGTGGGATAGGTAATATAGGGATACTCTCCTCCCAGCTGACCAACAGCTTGTCTCCCACTTCTACTTCACGGGATGTCCGGTCACATAGAGTAGGTTACCACTATGGACAACTCATGCGGTGGGTCTCAGACCCATCTCCATCGATGCATTATCTGTCACATTACGTGATAGACCCTTTGTGAAGGGATCTGCCAAATTTTTCGACGTTTGGATATAATCCAACGTAATAACTCCAGAGTTCCTTAATTTTCTGACAGATTTCAGTCTCCTCTTCACATGGCTTGAGGACTTCATATTGTCCTTTGAACTGTTTATTTTGACGATCACAGTTTGATTATCACAGTTCATCAGGATAGGGGGTGAGGGAGTCCTGGATTAGGGGGTGTCCGGATAGCCGGACTATACCTTCGGCCGGACTCCTGGACTATGAAGATACAAGATTGAAGACTTCGTCCCGTGTCTGGAAGGGACTTTCCTTGGCATGGAAGGCAAGCTTGGCGATACGGATATGTAGATCTCCTACCATTGTAACCGACTCTGTGTAACCCTATCCCTCTCCAGTGTCTATATAAACCGGAGAGTTTTAGTCCGTAGGACGAACAACAATCATACCATAGGCTAGCTTCTAGGGTTTAGCCTGCTTGATCTCATGGTAGATCTACTCTTGTACTACCCATATCATCAATATGAATCAAGCAGGACGTAGGGTTTTACCTCCATCAAGAGGGCCCGAACCTGGGTAAAACATCGTGTCCCCTGCCTCCTGTTACCATCCGACCTAGACGCACAGTTCGGGACCCCCTACCCGAGATCCGCCGGTTTTGACACCGACATTGGTGCTTTCATTGAGAGTTCCTCTGTGTCGTCACTTTTAGGCCCGATGGCTTCTCCGGTCATCAACAGCGATGCGATCCAGGGTGAGGCTTTTCTCCCCGGACAGATCTTCGTATTTGGCGGCTTTGCACTGCAGGCCAATTCGCTTAGTCATCTGGAGCAGATCGAAAGCTACGCCCCTGGCCATCAGGTCAGATTTGGAAGTTTGAACTACACGGCCGACATCCGTGGAGACTTGATCTTCGACGGATTCGAGCCACAGCCGAGCGCGCCGCACTGTCACGATGGGCATGATTTAGCTCTACCGCCGAACCGTGCCCTGGAGGCTGCACCTGTGTCCGCTCCGACCCCTAGCTCGGAGCCAAGCACATCAACCGAGGATGGGTGGTTAGACACCGCCTCGAGGGCTGCAATCTCTACGGCGATCGAGCCGAACACTAGCCCTATTCTCTACGAAGCCCGTGACTCCAAGTAGCCGGACTCCTCTCCAGACTCCGAGCCCTCCGCGCCCCGACCGATCGAACCCGATTGGGCGCCGATCATGGAGTTCACCGCCACGGACATCTTTCAGCACTCGCCCTTCAGCGATATTCTGAATTCACTAAAGTCTCTCTCTTTGTCAGGAGAGCCCTGGCCGGACTATGGTCAGCAAGGTTGGGATGCGGATGATGAAGAAATTCAAAGCCCACCCACCACCCACTTCGTAGCAACTGTCGATGATTTAACCGACATGCTCGACTTCGACTCCAAAGACATCGACGGTATGGACGCCGATGCAGGAGACGATCAAGAACCAGCGCCTATAGGGCACTGGAAAGCCACCTCGTCGTATGATATATACATGGTGGACACCCCAAAAGAAGGCAATGGCGATGGAACAGCGGAGGATGACCCCTCCAAGAAGCAGCCTAAGCGCCGGCGTCAGCGGCGGCGCTCTAAATCCCGCCAAAACAAAAACGGTGATTCCGGCACGGGAGATAATAACACCCCGGATAGTGCCGAAGACAACCACCTCCAGCAAGATTCAGCACAGGAGGATAGAGAAGCCAACCCTCATGAGAGAGCGGTAGACAGAGAGGTTGAGGACGATAATTATATGCCTCCCTCCGAAGACGAGCTCGACGATGACGAATTTTTCGTGCCGGAGGATCCCATCGAACAAGAGCGTTTCGAACGCATGCTTATGGCCACGGCAAGCAGCCTCAAGAAAAAACAGCAACAGCTTAGAGCTGATCAAGATTTGCTAGCCGACAGATGGACTGAAGTCCTTGTGGCCAAAGAGTATGAACTCGACGCCCCTCCAAGAGCTACCCAAAGCGCAGGTTGCTACCCCAATTAGAGGAGGAAGCACCTAAACCTACATCACTAGCACATGATGCGGCCGACCGGCCACCCCGTGGCCGCGACAGAGAGGCCTCTCGGCCCTCCACTCAAGCCGCACCCCGGCGCCGCTCAAAAAATACCAAGGCATGGGAAAATGCGCCAGACCTGCGAGATATATTGGAGGACAAGGCAAGGCAAACAAGATCGATCTACGGATCACATGGTGTCACGACCGGGTTTTCCAGACATAAATTTCCAGAAAAGACCGTCGTGCTCATCAGCCCCAGGATTACTGTTAGCTGATGAGGCTCCAAACTTGATACAGAAATCTCAAGCAAAATACAAAATATGTAGTACAAGACCCTTCTGGCCTGTGAGTACAACAATTGGGTTTCTAGTGGTTGATGGCGGAAGCGGTTTGTGAGACATCAGTGTCTATGGGACTCCATTTCCCACGGAAATAGCTGACCAGGTTAACTCCTATCTTCGCGAGGCTGTTATCACCGTTGCTTAGTTTCCGGGGCTGTTATCGCCACGCTCCTCTCCAAGCAAGCAATCTAGCCAAGACAATAGCCAGGGACAAGCCAGTGAGTACTTTGAATGTACTCACAAACATTAGGAACACAGGTATAATATAATTGATAATCATGCACGGAAAAATTTTATGATCACATCGTCAGTCATAAATAAAACATCTTTTATGCATGCAAGCAGGTTATTTATATGCAACATGAATAAGAGGTAATAGAGAGAGAACAAAATGCCGCGGTCGGGCGTCTGAGCGACACCACATAAAGGGCTTAAAAAGAAATGCCATAGTCGGGCGTCTAAGCGACACCACATAAAGGGCTTTAAAAGAAATGCCACAGTCGGGGGTCTGAGCGACACCACATAAAGGGCTTTAAAAGAAATGCCACAGTAGGGCGTCTAAGCGACACCACATAAAGGGCTTTAAAAGAAATGCCACAGTCGGGCGTCTGAGCGACACCACATAAAGGGCTTAAAAATAAATGCCACAGTCGGGCGTCTAAGCGACACCACATAAAGGGCTTTAAAAGAAATGCCACAGTCGGGCGTCTGAGCGACACCACATAAAGGGCTTTAAAAGAAATGCCACAGTCGGGCGTCTGAGCGACACCACATAAAGGGCTTTTAGAGTAAATAATCACAATGAATATCCAGGAGGTGGAACCGTCCCAGGGATACTCGATAATATAAATAATGCAACGGGTTAGTCCATCACAAGATAATAATCATAATCTTCACAAGTCACAAGTCACGGTCCAAGTTCTGGTTTAACAATATCTCCTCCGAAGACCGACACTAAGACCAATACTTGACCCATCCCAGACTGTAATCCTTAACCATGGACACGGCTATTCGAATAGGTTTTAATCTCTGCAGAGGGTGTACTCTTTACCCACGAGTAACGGATTCCTTTAGTCCATCGGGACTAATTCCGTCTACGGTCTTTTAGTTGAAAACACGCCTAACTTGCACACACCAGCTTAACTCACCGGTGTCTGGAATCACCCACGACACTTGTTAAGCAAAACTCTAAGTGGGGAGGCTACAACCTCGCGTAGAATGGGATGAAATTTAGATCGCGCGCTCTAAAGGGTGGCCTCCCCTCTCGGTCCCAACCGGAAACACCCATGCCCCCGGACCAGGTGGCATGCCTACCGGCTACAACCGATATCTTCCACCATGGCCTCTCTGTACGGTGTGTGCTTGAAAGGGGTTGACGACTTACTGAACCATACCCTACCTGTGGTAGGGACAAGTGGTAGTACATAGCAAGTATGGGGGTTACTGGAAACAAGACTCGGTCTGCGGTCGACTCAGGAGTTTTATAAGTTCCCTGCATGACATGTAACAAATATATTTCAATCAACAAAATCACCACTCAATATACCTTACCATGCCATGCCGGACATAACCGTCCCGACGGGGACCGGCGACAAGCTCACGCCTACCCAAGGCCGAGGCTTTCCCGAATTCCTTTCCGGCATGCATGCAAGGCACATGAGGATGATTACCATCACAATTATATTCATTTCCAACAGCAAGGAAATCACTAATATGCTTCCATGCAAATGATCATGTCACATGAAATAACAAGTCCTCTGTAATAAGGTGGTGTTATAAACGTGTCAAATAACACACCAAAAACATTATGCCAGGGTTCAGAATGCTTGCCTTTAAGTTGTGGAGGGGTGAGGTGCTCTCCAAAACTTTTGAAAGTTTCTTCTCTCTCTCCAAAATCCTATTTTAAAATATATTTGAATTAACACACATTTCAAAACAGTACAAAAAAGTTGTTTGAAAATTTTTCAAATAAATTTTAAAATAAACTAGACCAAATTTGAGGAAGGTAGGAAAAAGAATCAACTCATTTGGAGTTATATTTAAAAAGTTATAGCCAGTCAAAGATTTGGTCAAATCTGTTTTTTTTTAAAATAGAAAAAGAAAACGTCTCAAACGAGATTACGCTTTCGGTGCAGAGGAGGCGTACTTGAGGCTTTACGCCTCCACTTAACCACGTGGACCGGCGCTGGGTCTCTGACGGTGGGCCCGCCTGGCCCACTGGTCAGGTTTGACCAGTCGCCCGCGTCGTCTCCCTCCTCTGCCCGAGTGGAGCGGGGCTCCGGCGATCATCGCCGGCGAACGGTGGCTCCGTTCGGAAAGCTGAGGCCACCAGTGGATACAGGGGGTCGAGGTGGTTACTCCGGTAGTCGTAGGGTCGTCGGAGGTGGAGGATATCGCCAGCGGCGAGCTCCACGGCGGAGGGAAGCTTCGGGAGCAAGATGGATTTGGGGCTACGGTGGTTCCCGATCAAAATTGAGTAGGGGGATGGGTTCACGGGAGGATGAGGAAGTTTCTGGCGAAGAGAATGGAGAGGGGGAGGCCCTGGTGGTGCCGGAATGGCCGGGGCAGTGGCGGCGGCAGGAGTTACCGGAGATGGGGAAGAAAGCTCTCCTGGGTCGATTAGCAAGCTGGGGAAGCGTCATTGGGGTGGCCTGAGGTTGCCAGTGTGCGGGAACGGCCCGGGGCGTCCATTTATAAGCGAGGCAAGGCGGTTCCGCGGCGGCCGTGGATAAGCTTCCGGCGAACCGATGTTCTGTAGCAGCAGGGCATCGTGGCGGCGACGAGCGCTAGAGGACATGGCTGCGGATGAGCTCGCGCTGCTCCAGGGGCCAGGTGGCGAGCGGGAGGGGTTTGGGCGGCGCTGCCCGTGGCTGGAGCCACTGCGGACGCCGGAGTGCCGCCAAGAATGCCCTGGCGGCGGCGCTGTAGCGTGCCAGGGTGGTTTGGCGCGATGCTGCGAGGCGGGGAGTGCGTGGCGAGGTGCTACCGTGTGGGCCAAAGCCAGGGGGGCCAGCGTGTCGGCTCGGGCGCGGCATCGTGCAATACGCGCGCTCTGGGCGCGTCTAGTGCACGCACGGGAGATGTTCGACACAATGCCGCGGCATGATACAGGTCGCAGGTGAGGTTGGGGTTTACCAGATCGAGGTTAGGAGCAACTGGGAGTCTAGTGGACATGCTAGTTTGATCAGAGGTGCAAGCTCACAGTGAAATGCCAAAACTCATGTCAAAACTGGTCATGCCTACAGGGTGCTCGATAGAATGCCACATGCACCTAGGCAACTCTTGGGGTGGCCAAAACTTCCAGATGGTGGTCTCTTTAGATGCAAGAGAGAGTGGTGAGGTTAGTTGGCGAAAAGCAGAAACTTGCTAGTGCAAGTTTTGCAAAACTACAATTCTGGACAGGAAATAAATGACATTATTTCATGAACCAAAATTAATCCAATGGGTGCATGCTCCTGGATTTAGGGGTTTGGTAGGGCTGCCTACAAGTGGGAGAAAGCACAAGATCATTGGAGCAAAATTAAATAGGGTTGTAGTAGAAATCACAAGGCTGGACCAGAATGAAGATGAGGTTGATTCACTCAAAATTTTCAAAGAACAACACCAGGTTTTTGCATAAACTTGAATCATATGATACTACCAATATCCCATAATTTTGGTGGAGGCTAGAAAGAATTATTTAAAAGGGTTGTAGTGCAAATTGCACTCTGGACCAGAGAAGAAAAATTGAGTGTAGAGCTCAAAATATTTCATGAATAAAATATATTTTTGCATAAAACTGATTTAAAAACATCACATGACATCTCCAAATTTTGGTTGGAATTTAAGTGAATTTATCAAATGGTTGTAGTTCAAATATGGCCATATAACCTTGAAAAATCATTTTTCAAGAAAATAAAGATCAAGCAATTTAATTAGGTAATTAGTTATACTGATAAAAGAATAGTTTTTCTTGAGAGGTTAAACAAGTCCAATAACATATTTGAAAGGTTTTCACTTTGGGAAAAACTCATCATAACAGGGAAGGAAATGATTTAAAAAAATCAAAATGGAGCTCAGAAATTCAAAGTTTTAATTCCTGGCAAAATTTTTAATTCATTAAAACAAGGCCAAATTTTTGGGGTGTCACACATGGGCGCCCCACGGCACGAGACGGTACTCGTCACGCCGGATACAGTAAATCCGGCCGGGCCAAACACAGTAGACAAAGCTCGTTGGAGCTGCGTCGTGATGTAGCCCAATACAGAGGCGCTGCACACCCACTATGCTTCACAGATTAAGTAATGGATCATCAAATCCCCGAGGGTTTCAAACCCGTGAACATCGAATCATACGATGGCACAACAGATCCTGCGTATGGATCGAGGACTATCTCCTTCATATCCACATGACCCGCACGCCATCAAATACCTCCCACTCAAGCTTAAAGGACCAGCTCGGCATTGACTTAACAGCTTGCCAGCATAATCAATTGGTTGTTGGGAGGACCTGGAAGCCGCATTCCTCGACAATTTCTAGGGCACTTATGTGTGACCACCAGACGCCGATGACCTAAGCCACATAATTCAGCAGCCAGAGGAATCGGCCAGACAATTCTGGACATGGTTCCTAACCAAGAAAAATCAAATTGTCGACTGTCCGGACGCAGAGGCCCTAGCAGCCTTCAAGCATAACATCCGCGACGAGTGTCTTGCACGGCACCTAGGACAGGAAAAGCCGAAATCTATGGAAGCCCTCACGACACTTATGACCCGCTTTTGTGCGGGAGAAGACAGCTGGGTAGCTCGTAGCAATAACCAAGAGCCCTGGTAATTCGGATACCAAGGACAGCAGTGGCAGGTCGCGTCGCACCAAGCAAAAGCGCCGCATTAACAGCGACAACGCTGAGGATACGACAGTTAATGCCGGATTCAGAGGCTCTAAACCCGGTCAGCGGAAAAAGCAATTCAAAAGAAATACTCCGGGCCCGTCCAGTTTGGACCAAATACTCGACCTCTCATGCCAGATACATAGCACCCCGAAAAACCAGCCAATCACACCAACAGGGATTGTTGGGTGTTCAAGCAGGCAGGCAAGTTAAATGCCGAAAGCAGAGACCAGGGGGCTGCATAGCGATGACGAGGAGGAGCCCTAGCCGCCGAACAAAAGTGGACAGAAAGGTTTCCCCCCACAAGTGCGGACGGTGAACATGATATACACAACCCACATCCCCAAGAGGGAGCGGAAGCGTGTGCTAAGGGACGTATACGCGATGGAGCCAGTCGCCCCAAAGTTCAACCCATGGTCTTCCTGCCCGATCACTTTTGATCGAAGGGACCACCCCACCAGCATCCGTCATGGCGGATTCGCCGCATTGGTTCTAGACCCAATTATTGACGGATTTCACCTCACTAGAGTCCTTATGGACGGCGGCAGCAGCCTGAACCTGCTTTATCAAGATACAGTGCAGAAAATGGGCATCAATCCCTCGAGGATTAAACCCACCAGAACGACCTTTAAAGGCGGCATACCAGGTGTAGAAGCCAACTGTACAGGCTCAGTTACACTTGAAGTGGTCTTCGGATCTCCGGATAATTTCCAAAACAAGGAGTTAATCTTCGACATAGTCCCGTTCCGCAGTGGCTATCACGCACTGCTCGGGCGAACCGCATTTGCCAAGTTCAATGCGGTGCCGCACTATGCATACCTCAAGCTCAAGATGCTAGGCCCTCGAGGCGTCATCACGGTCAATGGAAACACCGAACGCTCTCTCTGAACGAAGGAGCATATGGCGGCTATCGCAGCGGAAGTACAAAGCAGCCTCTCAAGGCAATTCTCTAGTCCGTGTTGGGGAACGTTGCAGAAAACAAAAAATTTCCTACATTTCACCAAGATCAATCTATGGAGTCAACTAGCAACGAGAGGAGAGTGCATCTACATACCTTTGTAGATCGCGAGCGCAAGCGTTCAAGAGAACGGGGATGATGGAGTCGTAGTCGCCGTGATCCAAATCACCGATGACCAAGTGCCGAACGGACGGCACCTCCGCGTTCAACACACGTATGAAGCGGATGACGTCTCCTCCTTTCTTGATCCAGCAAGGGGGAAGGAGAGGTTGATGATGAAGGAAATATGCCCTAGAGGCAATAATAAAGTTATTATTTATTTCCTTATAATCATGATAAAGGTTTATTATTCATGCTTGAATTGTATTAACCGGAAACATAATACATGTGTGAATACATAGACAAACAAAGTGTCACTAGTATGCCTTTACTTGACTAGCTCGTTAATCAAAGATGGTTATGTTTCCTGACCATAAACAATGAGTTGTTATTTGATTAACGAGGTCACATCATTAGTTGAATGATCTGATTGACATGACCCATTCCATTAGCTTAGCACCCGATCGTTTAGTATGTTGCTATTGCTTTCTTCATGACTTATACATGTTCCTATAACTATGAGATTATGCAACTCCCGTTTGCCAGAGGAACACTTTGGGTGCTACCAAACGTCACAACGTAACTGGGTGATTATAAAGGAGCATTACAGGTGTCTCCAAAGGTAGATGTTGGGTTGGCGTATTTCGAGATTAGGATTTGTCACTCCGATTGTCGGAGAGGTATCTCTGGGCCCTCTCAGTAATGCACATCACATAAGCCTTGCAAGCATTGCAACTAATGAGTTAGTTGCGGGATGATGTATTACAGAACGAGTAAAGAGACTTGCCGGTAACGAGATTGAACTAGGTATTGGATACCGACGATCGAATCTCGGGCAAGTAACATACCGATGACAAAGGGAACAACGTATGTTGTTATGCGGTCTGACCGATAAAGATCTTCGTAGAATATGTAGGAGCCAATATGGGCATCCAGGTCCCGCTATTGGTTATTGACCGGAGACGTGTCTCGGTCATGTCTACATGGTTCTCGAACCCGTAGGGTCCGCACGCTTAAGGTTACAATGACAGTTATATTATGAGTTTATGCATTTTGGTGTACCGAAGGTTGTTCGGAGTCCCGGATGAGATCACGGACATGACGAGGAGTCTCGAAATGGTCGAGACATAAAGATTGATATATTGGAAGCCTATATTTGGACATCGGAAGTGTTCCGGGTGAAATCGGGATTTTACCGGAGTACCGGGAGGTTACCGGAACCCCCCGGGAGCCATATGGGCCTTAATGGGCTTTAGTGGAAAGGAGAAAGGGGGCAGCCCAAGGTGGCTGCGCACCTCCCCCCTCCCCTAGTCCTATTAGGACTAGGAGAGGTGGCCGGCCCCCCTCTCTCTCTTTCTCCCTCGGGGAATCCTAGTCCAACTAGGATTGGGGGGGGGGGAGTCCTACTCCCGGAAGGAGTAGGACTCCTCCTGCGCCCTCCTCCTGGCCGGCGCCCCCCTCCCCCTTGGCTCCTTTATATACTGAGGCAGAGGCACCCCAGAAACACACAAGTTGATCCACGTGATCTATTCCTTAGCCATGTGTGGTGCCCCCAGCCACCATATTCCTCGATAATACTGTAGCGGAGTTTAGGCGAAGCCCTGCTGCTGTAGTACATCAAGATCGTCACGACGCCGTCGTGCTGACGGAACTCTTCCCCGACACTTTGCTGGATCGGAGTCCGGGGATCGTCATCGAGCTGAACGTGTGCTCGAACTCGGAGGTGCCGTAGTTTCGTTGCTTGATCGGTTGGATCGTGAAGACGTACGACTACTTCCTCTACGTTGCGTCAACGCTTCCGCAGTCGGTCTGCGTGGGTACGTAGACAACACTCTCCCCTCTCGTTGCTATGCATCACATGATCTTGCGTGTGTGTAGGAAATTTTTTGAAATTACTACGAAACCCAACAGTGGCATCCGAGCCTAGGTTATTTATGTTGATGTTATATGCACGAGTAGAACACAAGTGAGTTGTGGGCGATATAAGTCATACTGCCTACCAGCATGTCATACTTTGGTCCGGCGGCATTGTTGGACGAGACGACCCGGACCAACATTACGCGTACGCTTACGCGAGACCGGTTCCCCCGACGTGCTTTGCACATAGGTGGCTTGCGGGCGACTGTCTCTCCAACTTTAGTTGAACCAAGTATGGCTACGCCCGGTCCTTGCGAAGGTTAAAACGGAGTCTATTTGACAAACTATCATTGTGGTTTTGATGCGTAGGTGAGATTGGTTCTTGCTTAAGCCCATAGCAGCCACGTAAAACTTGCAACAAAAAAGTAGAAGACGTCTAACTTGTTTTTGCAGGGCATGTTGTGATGTGATATGGTCAAGACATGATGCTGAATTTTATTGTATGAGATGATCATGTTTTGTAACCGAGTTATCGGCAACTGGCAGGAGCCTTATGGTTGTCGTTTTATTATATGCAATGAAATCGCGATGTAATGCTTTACTTTATTACTCAGCGGTAGTGATAGTCGTGGAAGCACAAGCTTGGCGAGATGACAACGATGCTACGATGGAGATCAAGGTGTCACGCCGGTGACGATAGTGATCACGACGGTGCTTCGGAGATGGAGATCACAAGCACGAGATGATGATGGCCATATCATATCACTTATATTGATTGCATGTGGTGTTTATCCTTTTATGCATCTTATCTTGCTTTGATTGACGGTAGCATTATAAGATGATCTCTCACTAAATTATCAAGAAGTGTTCTCCCTGAGTATGCACCGTTGCGAAAGTTCTTCGTGCTGAGACACCACGTGATGATCGGGTGTGATAGGTTCTACGTTCAAATACAATGGGTGCAAAACAGTTGCACACGCGGAATACTCAGGTTATACTTGACGAGCCAAGCATATACAGATATGGCCTCGGAACACGGAGACCGAAAGGTCGAGCGTGAATCATATAGTAGATATGATCAACATAACGATGTTCACCATTGAAAACTACTCCATCTCACGTGATGATCGGTTATGGTTTAGTTGATTTGGATCACGTAATCACTTAGAGAATTAGAGGGATGTCTATCTAAGTGGGAGTTCTTTAATTAATTTGATTAACTGAACTTAAATTTATCATGAAACTTAGTACCTGATTAGTATCTTGCTTGTTTATGTTTGATTGTAGATAGATGGCTCGTGCTGTTGTTCCGTTGAATTTTAATGCGTTCCTTGAGAAAGCAAAGTTGAAAGATGATGGTAGCAATTACACGGACTGGGTCCGTAACTTGAGGATTATCCTCATTGCTGCACAGAAGAATTACGTCCTAGAAGCACCGCTGGGTGCCAGGCCTGCTGCAGGAGCAACGCCGGATGTTATGAACCTCTGGCAGAGCAAAGCTGATGACTACTTGATAGTTCAGTGTGCCGTGCTTTACGGCTTAGAATCGGGACTTCAACGACGTTTTGAACGTCATGGAGCATATGAGATGTTCCAGGAGTTGAAGTTAATATTTCAAGCAAATGCTCGGATTGAGAGATATGAAGTCTCCAATAAGTTCTATAGCTGCAAGATGGAGGAGAACAGTTCTGTCAGTGAGCATATACTCAAAATGTCTGGGTATAATAATCACTTGATTCAATTGGGAGTTAATGTTCCAGATGATAGCGTCATTGACAGAATTCTTCAATCACTGCCACCAAGCTACAAGAGCTTCGTGATGAACTATAATATGCAAGGGATGAACAAGACTATTCCCGAGCTCTTCGCGATGCTGAAAGCTGCGGAGGTAGAAATCAAGAAGGAGCATCAAGTGTTGATGGTTAACAAGACCACTAGTTTCAAGAAAAGGGGCAAAGGGAAGAAGAAGGGGAACTTCAAAAAAGAACGGCAAGCAAGTTGCTGCTCAAGAGAAGAAACCCAAGCCTGGACCTAAGCCTGAAACTGAGTGCTTCTATTGCAAGCAGACTGGTCACTGGAAGCGGAACTGCCCCAAGTATTTGGCGGATAAGAAGGATGGCAAGGTGAACAAAGGTATATGTGATATACATGTTATTGATGTGTACCTTACTAATGCTCGCAGTAGCACCTGGGTATTTGATACTGGTTCTGTTGCTAATATTTGCAACTCGAAACAGGGACTACGGATCAAGCGAAGATTGGTTAAGGACGAGGTGACGATGCGCGTGGGAAACGGTTCCAAAGTCGATGTGATCGCAGTCGGCACGCTACCTCTACATCTACCTTCGAGATTAGTATTAGACCTAAATAATTGTTATTTGGTGCCAGCGTTAAGCATGAACATTATATCTGGATCTTGTTTGATGCGAGACGGTTATTCATTTAAATCAGAGAATAATGGTTGTCTAATATCTTTTATGGTCATGCACCCTTGAAGAGTGGTCTATTCTTGTTGAATCTCGATAGTAGTAACACACATATTCATAATGTTGAAGCCAACAGATGCAGAGTTGATAATGAGAGTGCAACTTATTTGTGGCACTGCCGTTTAGGTCATATCGGTGTAAAGCGCATGAAGAAACTCCATTCTGATGGACTTTTGGAACCACTTGATTATGAATCACTTGGTACTTGCGAACCGTGCCTCATGGGCAAGATGACTAAAACACCGTTCTCCGAAACTATGGAGAGAGCAACAGATTTGTTGGAGATCATACATACAGATGTATGTGGTCCGATGAATATTGAGGCTCGTGGCGGATATCGTTATTTTCTCACCTTCATAGATGATTTAAGCAGATATGGGTATATCTACTTAATGAAACATAAGTCTGAAACATTTGAAAAGTTCAAAGAATTTCAGAGTGAAGTTGAAAATCATCGTAACAAGAAAATAAAATTTCTACGATCTGATCGTGGAGGAGAATATTTGAGTTACGAGTTTGGTGTACATTTGAAAAATTGTGGAATAGTTTCACAACTCACGCCACCCGAAACACCTCAGCGTAATGGTATGTCCGAACGTCGTAATCGTACTTTACTGGATATGGTGCGATCTATGATGTCTCTTACTGATTTACCGCTATCATTTTGGGGATACGCTCTAGAGACGGCCGCATTCACGTTAAATAGGGCACCATCAAAATCCGTTGAGACGACGCCTTATGAACTGTGGTTTGGCAAGAAACCAAAGTTGTCGTTTCTGAAAGTTTGGGGCTGCGATGCTTATGTGAAAAAGCTTCAACCCGATAAGCTCGAACCCAAATCGGAGAAATGTGTCTTCATAGGATATCCAAAGGAAACTATTGGATACACCTTCTATCACAGATCTGAAGGCAAGACTTTTGTTGCTAAATTCGGAAACTTTCTAGAGAAGGAGTTTCTCTCGAAAGAAGTGAGTGGGAGGAAAGTAGAACTTGACGAGGTAACCGTACCTGCTCCCTTACTGGAAAGTAGTACATCACAGAAAACTGTTTCAGTGACACCTACACCAGTCAGTGAGGAAGCTAATGATAATGATCATGAAACTTCAGATCAAGATACTACTGAACCTCGTAGATCAACCAGAGTGAGATCCACGCCAGAGTGGTACGGTAATCCTGTTCTGGAAATCATGCTACTAGATCATGATGAACCTACGAACTATGAAGAAGCGATGGTGAGCCCAGATTCCGCAAAATGGCTTGAAGCCATGAAATCTGAGATGGGATCCATGTATGAGAACAAAGTATGGACTTTGGTTGACTTGCCCGATGATCGGCAAGCAATTGAGAATAAATGGATCTTCAAGAAGAAGACTGACGCTGACGGTAATATTACTGTCTACAAAGCTCGACTTGTCGCGAAAGGTTTTCAGCAAGTTCAAGGGGTTTACTACGATGAGACCTTCTCACCCGTAGCGATGCTTAAGTCTGTCTGAATCATGTTAGCAATTGCCGCATTTTATGATTATGAAATTTGGCAGATGGATGTCAAAACTGCATTCCTGAATGGATTTCTGGAAGAAGAGTTGTATATGATGCAACCAGAAGGTTTTGTCGATCCAAAGGGAGCTAACAAAGTGTGCAAGCTCCAGCGATCCATTTATGGACTGGTGCAAGCCTCTCGGAGTTGGAATAAACGTTTTGATGGTGTGATCAAAGCATTTGGTTTTCTGCAGACTTTCGGTGAAGCCTGTATTTACAAGAAAGTGAGTGGGAGCTCTGTAGCATTTCTGATATTATATGTGGATGACATATTGTTAATTGGAAATGCTATAGAATTTCTGGATAGCATAAAGGGATACTTGAATAAGAGTTTTTCAATGAAAGACCTCGGTGAAGCTGCTTACATATTAGGCATAAAGATCTATAGAGATAGATCAAAACGCTTAATTTGACTTTCACAAAGCACATACCTTGACAAGATTTTGAAGAAGTTCAAAATGGATCAAGCAAAGAAAGGATTCTTGCCTGTGTTACAAGGTGTGAAATTGAGTAAGACTCAATGCCCGACCACTGCAGAAGATAGAGAGAATATGAAAGATGTTCCCTATGCATCAGCGATAGGATCTATCATGTATGCAATGCTGTGTACCAGACCTGATGTGTGCCTTGCTATAAGTCTAGCAGGGAGGTACCAAAGTAATCCAGGAGTGGATCACTGGACAGCGGTCAAGAACATCCTGAAATACCTGAAAAGGACTAAGGATATGTTTCTCGTATATGGAGGTGACAAAGAGCTCATCGTAAATGGTTACGTTGATGCAAGCTTTGACACTGATCCGGACGATTCTAAATCACAAACCGGATACGTGTTTACATTAAACGGTGGAGCTGTTAGTTGGTGCAGTTCTAAACAAAGCGTCATAGCGGGATCTACATGTGAAGCGGAGTACATAGCTGCTTCGGAAGCAGCAAACGAAGGAGTCTGGATGAAGGAGTTCATATCCGATCTGGGTGTCATACCTGGTGCATCGGGTCCAATGAAAATCTTTTGTCACAATACTGGTGCAATTGCCTTGGCAAAGGAATCCAGATTTCACAAGAGAACCAAGCACATCAAGAGACGCTTCAATTCCATCCGGGATCTAGTCCAGGTGGGAGACATAGAGATTTGCAAGATACATACGGATCTGAATGTTGCAGACCCGTTGACTAAGCCTCTTCCACGAGCAAAACATGATCAGCACCAAGGCTCCATGGGTATTAGAATCATTACGGTGTAATCTAGATTATTGACTCTAGTGCAAGTGGGAGACTGAAGGAAATATGCCCTAGAGGCAATAATAAAGTTATTATTTATTTCCTTATAATCATGATAAAGGTTTATTATTCATGCTAGAATTGTATTAACCGGAAACATAATACATGTGTGAATACATAGACAAACAAAGTGTCACTAGTATGCCTCTACTTGACTAGCTCGTTAATCAAAGATGGTTATGTTTCCTGACCATAAACAATGAGTTGTTATTTGATTAACGAGGTCACATCATTAGTTGAATGATCTGATTGACATGACCCATTCCATTAGCTTAGCACCCGATCATTTAGTATGTTGCTATTGCTTTCTTCATGACTTATACATGTTCCTATAACTATGAGATTATGCAACTCCCGTTTGCCAGAGGAACACTTTGGGTGCTACCAAACGTCACAACGTAACTGGGTGATTATAAAGGAGCATTACAGGTGTCTCCAAAGGTAGATGTTGGGTTGGCGTATTTCGAGATTAGGATTTGTCACTCCGATTGTCGGAGAGGTATATCTGGGCCCTCTCGCTAATGCACATCACATAAGCCTTGCAAGCATTGCAACTAATGAGTTAGTTGCGGGATGATGTATTACAGAACGAGTAAAGAGACTTGCCGGTAATGAGATTGAACTAGGTATTGGATACCGACGATCGAATCTCGGGCAAGTAACATAACGATGACAAAGGGAACAACGTATGTTTTTATGCGGTCTGACCGATAAAGATCTTCGTAGAATATGTAGGAGCCAATATGGGCATCCAGGTCCCGCTATTGGTTATTGACCGGAGACGTGTGTCGGTCATGTCTACATTGTTCTCGAACCCGTAGGGTCCGCACGCTTAAGGTTACGATGACAGTTATATTATGAGTTTATGCATTTTGATGTACCGAAGGTTGTTTGGAGTCCCGAATGAGATCGCGGACATGACGAGGAGTCTCGAAATGGTCGAGACATAAATATTGATATATTGGAAGCCTATATTTGGACATCGGAAGTGTTCCGGGTGAAATCGGGATTTTACCGGAGTACCGGGAGGTTACCGGAACCCCCCGGGAGCCATATGGGCCTTAATGGGCTTTAGTGGAAAGGAGAAAGGGGGGAGCCCAAGGTGGCTGCGCACCTCCCCCCTACCCTAGTCCTATTAGGACTAGGAGAGGTGGCCGGCCCCCCTCTCTCTCTTTCCCCCTCGGGGAATCCTAGTCCAACTAGGATTGGGGGGGGGGGAGTCCTACTCCCGGAAGGAGTAGGACTCCTCCTGCGCCCTCCTCCTGGCCGGCGCCCCCCTCCCCCTTGGCTCCTTTATATACTGAGGCAGAGGCAACCCAGAAACACACAAGTTGATCCACGTGATCTATTCCTTAGCCGTGTGTGGTGCCCCCAGCCACCATATTCCTCGATAATACTGTAGCGGAGTTTAGGCGAAGCCCTGCTGCTGTAGTACATCAAGATCGTCACCACGCCGTCGTGCTGACGGAACTCTTCCCTGACACTTTGCTGGATCGGAGTCCAGGGATCGTCATCGAGCTGAACGTGTGCTCGAACTCGGAGGTGCCGTAGTTTCGATGCTTGATCGGTTGGATCGTGAAGACGTACGACTACTTCCTCTACGTTGCGTCAACGCTTCCGCAGTCGGTCTGCGTGGGTACGTAGACAACACTCTCCCCTCTCGTTGCTATGCATCACATGATCTTGCGTGTGCATAGGAATTTTTTTGAAATTACTACGAAACCCAACAGATGAAGATCCAGCAGCACGACGGCGTGGTGGTGGATGCAGCAGTGATCGCAGCAGGGCTTCGCCGAGCTTCTGCGAGAGGGAGAGGTATAGCAGGGGAGAGGGAGGCGCCAAGACTTGAGGTGCGGCTGCCCTCCCTCCCCCCTTTATATAGGCCCCCTGGGGCGCCGGCCCTAGGAGATGGGATCTCCTTGGGGGGCGGCGGCCAAGGGGGAGGCTTGCCCCCCAAGGCAAGTGGAGGCGCCCCCACCCTAGGGTTTCCAACCCTAGGCGCAGGGGGGCCAAGGGGGGGGGGCGCACAAGCCCACTATGGGATGGTTCCCCTCCCCACTTCAGCCCATGGGGCCCTCTGGGATGGGTGGCCCCACCTGGTGGACCCCCGGGACCCATCCGGTGGTCCCGGTACAATACCGGTGACCCCGAATCTTTCCCGATGGCCGAAACTACACTTCCTATATATAATTCTTCACCTCCAGACCATTCCGGAACTCCTCGTGACATCCAAGATCTCATCCGGGACTCTGAACAACTTTCGGATTACTGCATACTCATATCTCTACAACCCTAGCATCACCGAACCCTAAGTGTGTACACCCTACGGGTTCGGGAGACACGTAGACATGACCGAGAAGGCTCTCCGGCCAATAACCAACATCAGGATCTGGATACCCATGTTGGCTCCCACATGCTCCTCGATGATCTCATCGGATGAACCACGATGTCGACGACTTAATCAATCCCGTATTCAATTCCCTTTGTCAATTGGTACGTTACTTGCCCGAGACTCGATCGTAGGTATCCCAATACCTTGTTCAGTCTCGTTACCGGCAAGTCACTTTACTCGTATCGTAATGCATGATCCCGTGATCAACCACTTGATCACATTGAGCTCATTATGATGATGCATTACTGAGTGGGCCCAGAGATACCTCTCCGTCATACGGAGTGACAAATCCCAGTCTTGATTCGTGCCAACCCAACAGACACTTTCGGAGACACCTGTAATGTACCTTTATAGTCACCCAGTTACGTTGTGATGTTTGGCACACCCAAAGCACTCCTACGATATCCGGGAGTTGCACAATCTCATGGTCTAAGGAAATTATACTTGACATTCAGAAAAGCTACAGCAAACGAACTACACGATCTTTGAGCAAAGCTTAGGATTAGGTCTTGTCCATCACATCATTCTCCTAATGATGTGATCCCGTTATCAATGACATCCCCATGTCCATAGCCAGGAAACTATGACTATCTGTTGATCAATGAGCTAGTCAACTAGAGTCTCACTATGGACACATTGTGGTCTATGTATTCACACATGTATTACGATTTCCAGACAATACAATTACAGCATGAATAACAGACAATTATCATGAACAAGGAAATATAATAATCATTCTATTATTGCCTCTAGGGCATATTTCCAACAGTCCGGCCATTAAACATCTGGACACCATCAAGCACGCCCAGAGTAACCTACACCAAGACCGCCCGGCACGTTCAGAGCAAGCGTAACAATGCGGCCACAATCCCAGCCCTTGCGAACTTGCGAAACCAGTGTTGCGCGTACATAACTACGCTCTGGAAATACCATGGGCACAGGGGGAGGGACACCATCACGGCACGCCCGAAACGCGGCTTAAACCGCACTAGGGGCTGCCAATTTCTTAATTTTCTCTTATTTTCAGGACTCCATTCTTCGGAAGGCTTGTCCGAGAGCACAATTTCCAATAGTCTCCCACTTGCAGTAGAGTCAATCATCTAGTTACATTGTGATGAATCGAACACCCATGGAATTCTGGTGTTGATCATGTTTTGCTCTAGGGAGAGGTTTAGTCAACGGATCTGCTACATTCAGGTCCGTATATACTTTACAAATTTCTATGTCTCCATTTTGAACACTTTCACGAATGGAGTTGAAGCGACGCTTGATATGCCTGGTCTTCCTGTGAAACCTGGGCTCCTTGGCAAGGGCAATAGCTCCAGTGTTGTCACAGAAGAGAGTCATCGGCCCCGACGCATTGGGTATGACTCCTAGGTCGGTAATGAACTCCTTCACCTAGACTGCTTCGTGTGCTGCCTCCGAGGCTGCCATGTACTCCGCTTCACATGTAGATCCCGCCACAACGCTTTGCTTGCAACTGCACCAGCTTACTGCCCCACCATTCAAAATATACACGTATCCGGTTTGTGACTTAGAGACATCCAGATCTGTGTCGAAGCTAGCATCGACGTAACCCTTTACGACGAGCTCTTCGTCACCTCCATAAACGAGAAACATTTCCTTGGTCCTTTTCAGGTACTTCAGGATATTCTTGACCGCTATCCAGTGTTCCATGCCGGGATTACTTTGGTACCTTCCTACCAAACTCACGGCAAGGTTTACATCAGGTCTGGTACACAGCATAGCATACATGATAGACCCTATGGCCGAGGCATAGGGGACGACACTCATCTTTTCTCTATGTTCCGCCGTGGTCGGGCATTGAGCCATGCTCAATCTCGTACCTTGCAATACAGGCAAGAACTCCTTCTTTGACTGATCCATTTTGAACTTCTTCAATATCTTGTCAAGGTACATACTCTGTGAAAGACCAATGAGGCGTCTCGATCTATCTCTATAGATCTTGATGCCTAATATATAAGCAGCTTCTCCAAGGTCCTTCATTGAAAAACACTTGTTCAAATAGGCCTTTATGCTTTCCGAGAATTCTATATCATTTCCCATCAACAGTATGTCATCCACATACAATATGAGAAATGCTACAGAGCTCCCACTCACTTTCTTGTAAATGCAGGCTCCTCCATAAGTCTGCATAAACCCAAACTCTTAGGTCATCTCATCAAAGCGAATGTTCCAACTCCGAGATGCTTGCACCAGCCCATAAATCAGGCGTTGGAGCTTGCACACCTTGTCAGCATTCTTAGGATCGACAAAACCTTCCGGCTGCATCATATACAATTCTTCCTTAAGGAAACCATTAAGGAATGCTGTTTTGACGTCCATTTGCCATATCTCATAATCATAGAATGCGGCAATTGCTAACATGATTCGGACGGACTTCAGCTTCGCTACGGGTGAGAAAGTCTCATCGTAGTCAACCCCTTGAACTTGTCGATAACCCTTAGCGACAAGCCGAGCTTTATAGATGGTCACATTACCATCCGCGTCTGTCTTCTTCTTAAAGATCCATTTATTTTATATGGCTCGCCGATCAATGGGCAAGTCAGTCAAAGTCCATACTTCGTTTTCATACATGGATCCTATCTCGGATTTCATGGCTTCCAGCCATTTGTCGGAATCCGGGCCCGCCATCGCTTCTTCATAGTTCAAAGGTTCACCGTTGTCTAACAACATGATTTCCAAGATAGGGTTGCCGTACCACTCTGGTGCGGAACGTGTCCTTGTGGACCTACGAAGTTCAGTAGCAACTTGATCTGAAGTTTCATGATCATCATCATCAACTTCCTCTCTAGTCAGTGCAGGCACCTCAGGAACATTTTCTTGAGCTGCGCCACTTACCGGTTCAAGAGGTAATACTTCATCAAGTTCTACCTTCCTCCCACTTATTTCTTTCGAGAGAAACTCTTTCTCTATAAAGGGCCCATTCTTGGCAACAAAGATCTTGCCTTCGGATCTGAGGTAGAAGGTATACCCAACAGTTTCTTTAGGGTACCCTATGAAGACGCATTTTTCCGACTTGGGTTCGAGCTTTTCAGGTTGAAGTTTCTTGACATAAGCATCGCATCCCCAAATTTTAGAAACGACAGCTTAGGTTTCTTCCCAAACCATAATTCATACGGTGTCGTCTCAACGGATTTCGACGGAGCCCTATTTAAAGTGAATGTGGCAGTCTCTAAAGCATAGCCCCAAAATGATAGCGGTAAATCGGTAAGAGACATCATACATCGCACCATATCTAATAGAGTGCGATTACGACGTTCGGACACACCATTACGCTGAGGTGTTCCAGGCGGCGTGAGTTGTGAAACTATTCCACATTTTCTTAAGTGTGTGCCAATTTCGTGACTCAAGTATTCTCCCCCACGATCTGATCGCAAGAACTTGATTTTCCTATCATGTTGATTCTCAACCTCACTCTGAAATTCCTTGAACTTTTCAAAGGTCTCAGACTTGTGTTTCGTTAAGTAGACATACCCATATCTACTCAAGTCATCAGTGAGGGTGAGAACATAACGATAGCCACCGCGAGCCTCAACACTCATTGGACCGCACACATCAGTATGTATGATTTCCAATAAGTTGGTTGCTCGCTCCATTGTTCCTGAGAATGGAGTCTTGGTCATTTTACTCATGAGGCATGGTTCGCACGTGTCAAATGATTCGTAATCAAGAGACTCTAAAAGTCCATCTGCATGGAGCTTCTTCATGCGTTTAACACCTATGTGACCAAGGCGGCAGTGCCACAAGTATGCGGGACTATCATTATCAACCTTACATCTTTTGGTATTCACACTATGAATATGTGTAGCATTACGCTTGAGATTCATTAAGAATAAACCATTCACCATCGGAGCATGACCATAAAACATATCTCTCATATAAATAGAACAACCATTATTCTCGGATTTAAATGAGTAGCCATCTCGAATTAAACGAGATCCTGATACAATGTTCATGCTCAAAGCTGGCACTAAATAACAATTATTGAGGTTTAAAACTAATCCCATAGGTAAATGTAGAGGTAGCGTGCCGATGGCGATCACATCGACCTTGGAACCATTCCCGACGCGCATTGTCACCTCGTCCTTCGCCAGTCTCCGCTTATTCCGCAGCTCCTGCTTTGAGTTACAAATGTGAGCAACCGCACCGGTATCAAATACCCAGGAGCTACTACGAGTACTGGTAAGGTACACATCAATTACATGTATATCACATATACCTTTTGTGATGCTGGCCTTCTTGTCCGCTAAGTATTTGGGGCAGTTCCGCTTCCAGTGACCACTTCCCTTGCAATAAAAACACTCAGTCTCGGGCTTGGGTCCATTCTTTGGCTTCTTCCCGGCAGCTTGCTTACCGGGCGCGGCAACTCCCTTGCCGTCCTTCTTGAAGTTCTTCTTACCCTTGCCTTTCTTGAACTTAGTGGTTTTATTCACCATCAACACTTGATGTTCCTTTTTGACTTCCACCTCTGCTGATTTCAGCATTGCAAATACTTCAGGAATGGTCTTTTCCATCCCCTGCATATTGAAGTTCATCACAAAGCTCTTGTAGCTCGGTGGAAGCGACTGAAGGATTCTGTCAATGACCGCGTCATCCGGGAGATGAACTCCGAGCTGAGTCAAGCGGTTATGCAACCCAGATATTTTGAGTATGTGCTCACTGACAGAACTATTTTCCTCCATCTTACAGCTGAAGAACTTGTCGGAGACTTCATATCTCTCGACCCAGGCATGAGCTTGGAAAACCATTTTCAGCTCTTCGAACATCTCATATGCTCCGTGTCGCTCAAAACGCTTTTGGAGCCCCGGTTCTAAGCTGTAAAGCATGCCGCACTGAACGAGGGAGTAATCATCAGCACGTGTCTGCCAAGCGTTCATAACGTCTTGGTTCTGTGGGACGGGTGCGTCACCTAGCGGTGCTTCTAGGACATAATCTTTCTTGGCAGCTATGAGGATGATCCTCAGGTTCCGGACCCAGTCCGTATAGTTGCTGCCATCGTCTTTCAGCTTGGTTTTCTCTAGGAACGCGTTGAAGTTGAGGACAACGTTGGCCATTTGATCTACAAGACATATTGTAAAGATTTTAGACTAAGTTCATGATAATTAAGTTCATCTAATCAAATTATTCAATGAACTCCCACTTAGATAGACATCCCTCCAGTCATCTAAGTATAACATGATCCGAGTTGACTAGGCCGTGTTCGATCATCACGTGAGACGGACTAGTCAACATCGGTGAACATCTTCATGTTGATCGTATCTTCTATACGACTCATGCTCGACCTTTCGGTCTTCTGTGTTCCGAGGCCATGTCTGTACATGCTAGGCTCGTCAAGTCAACCTAAGTGTATTGCGTGTGTAAATCTATCTTGCACCCGTTGTATGTGAACGTTGGAATCTATCACACCCGATCATCACGTGGTTCTTCGAAACAACGAACTGTCGCAACGGCGCACAGTTAGGGGGAACACTTTCTTGAAATTATTATGAGGGATCATCGTATTTACTACCGTCGTTCTAAGTAAACAAGATGCAAAAACATGATAAACATCACATGCAATCAAATAATAGTGACATGATATGGCCAATATCATATAGCTCCTTTGATCTCCATCTTGGGGTTCCATGATCATCTTGTCACCGGCATGACACCATGATCTCCATCATCATGATTTCCATCATCGTGTCTCCATGAAGTTGCTCGCCAACTATTACTTCTACTACTATGGCTAACACGTTTAGCAATAAAGTAAAGTAATTTACATGGTGTTTCTCAATGACACGCAGGTCATACAAAAAAATAAAGACAACTCCTGTGGCTCCTGCCGGTTGTCATACTCATCGACATGCAAGTCGTGATTCCTATTACAAGAACATGATCAATCTCATACATCACATATATCATTCATCATTCATCACAACCTTTGGCCATATCACATCACAAAACACTTGCTGCAAAAACAAGTTAGACGTCCTCTAATTGTTGTTGCAAGTTTTTACGTGGCTGCTATAGGTTTCTAGCAAGAACGTTTCTTACCTACGCCAAAACCACAACGTGAATTGCCAATTTCTATTTACCCTTCATAAGGACCCTGTTCATCGAATCTGATCCGACTAAAGTGGGAGAGACAGACACCCGCCAGCCACCTTATGCAACTAGTGCATGTCAGTCGGTGGAACCGGTCTCGCGTAAGCGTACGTGTAAGGTTGGTCCGGGCCTCTTCATCCCACGATGCCGCCGAATCAAGATAAGACTAGTAACGGCAAGCAAATTGACAATATCGATGCCCACAACTACTTTGTGTTCTACTCGTGCATAGTAACTACGCATAGACCTAGCTCTGATACCACTGTTGGGGAACGTTGCAGAAAACAAAAAAAAATTCCTATGTTTCACCAAGATCAATCTATGGAGTCAACTAGCAAAGAGAGGAGAGTGCATCTACATACCCCTGTAGATCGCGAGCCGAAGCGTTCAAGAGAACGGGGATGATGGAGTCGTACTCGCCGTGATCCAAATCACCGATGACCAAGTGCCGAACGGACGGCACCTCCACGTTCAACACACGTGCGGAGCGGATGACGTCTCCTCCTTTCTTGATCCAGCAAGGGGGAATGAGAGGTTGATGAAGATCCAGTAGCACGACGGCGTGGTGGTGGATGTAGCAGTGATCGCAGCAGGGCTTCGCCGAGCTTCTGCGAGAGGGAGAGGTGTAGCAGGGGAGAGGGAGGCGCCAAGACTTGAGGTGCGGTTGCCCTCCCTCTCCCCCCCTTTATTTAGGCCCCCTGGGGGCGCCGGCCCTAGGAGATGGGATCTCCTTGGGGGGGGGGCAGCCAAGAGAGAGGCTTGCCCCCAAGGCAAGTGGAGGCGCCGCCCACCCTAGGGTTTCCAACCCTAGGCGCAGGGGGCCCAAGGGGGGCGCACCAGCCCACTATGGGCTGGTTCCCCTCCCCACTTCAGCCCATGGGGCCCTCCGGGATGGGTGGCCCCTCCCGGTGGACCCCCGGGACCCATCCGGTGGTCCCGGTACAATACCAGTGACCCCGAATCTTTCCCAATGGCCGAAACTACACTTCCTATATATAATTCTTCACCACTGGACCATTCCGGAACTCCTCGTGACGTCCAGTATCTCATCCGGGACTCCGAACAACTTTTGGATTACTGCATACTCATATCTCTACAACCCTAGCGTCACCGAACCTTAAGTGTGTAGACCCTACGGGTTCGGGAGACACGTAGACATGACCGAGACGGCTCTCCGGCCAATAACCAACATCAGGATCTGGATACCCATGTTGGCTCCCACATGCTCCTCGATGATCTCATCGGATGAACCACGATGTCGAGGACTTAATCAATCCCGTATTCAATTCCCTTTGTCAATCGGTACGTTACTTGCCTGAGACTCGATCGTTGGTATCCCAATACCTTGTTCAGTCTCGTTACCGGCAAGTCACTTTACTCGTACCGTATTGCATGATCCTGTGATCAACCACTTGATCAAATTGAGCTCATTATGATGATGCATTACCGAGTGGGCCCAGAGATACCTCTCCATCATACGGAGTGACAAATCCCAGTCTCGATTCGTGCCAACCCAACAGACACTTTCGGAGACACCTGTAATGTACCTTTATAGTCACCCAGTTATATTGTGACGTTTGGCCCACCCAAAGCACTCCTACGGTATCCGGGAGTTGCACAATCTCATGGTCTAAGGAAATGATACTTGACATTCAGAAAATCTACAGCAAACGAACTACACGATCTTTGAGCTAAGCTTAGGATTGTGTCTTGTCCATCACATCATTCTCCTAATGATGTGATCCCGTTATCAATGACATCCCCATGTCCATAGCCAGGAAACCATGACTATCTGTTGATCAACGAGCTAGTCAACTAGAGGCTCACTAGGGACACATTGTGGTCTATGTATTCACACATGTATTACGATTTCCGGATAATACAATTACAGCATGAATAATAGACAATTATCATGAAGAAGGAAATATAATAATCATTCTATTATTGCCTCTAGGGCATATTTCCAACAGTCCGACCATTAAACGTCTGGACACCATCAAGCACGCCCGGAGTAACCTACACCAAGACCGCCCGGCACGTTCAGAGCAAGCGTAACAATGCGGCCACAACCCCAGCCCTTGCGAACTTGCGAAACCAGTGCTGCGCGTACGTAACTACACTATGGAAATACCATGGGCACAGGGGGAGGGGCACCATCACGGCACGCCTGAAACGCGGCTTAAACCGCACTAGGGGCTGCCGATTTCTTAATTTTCTCTTATTTTCAGGACTCCATTCTTCGGAAGGCTTGTCCGAGAGCACAATTGCCGCACAAACGATACAACCAGGGAAGCAGAAAGCTACGCCGCACTACCGAACTCTAAGGTGGCTCTATAACGAGCAGTATACCTGTTTCGCATAACATTCCGCAGCTCGCCCTTGGAAAGGACATATTTGATAGTCCCATCTTTTGCTTATCGCACTATTTGTATCGTCCTGCTTTGATCGCAGCCTTTTTTAAATAAACAATGCATAGCTTCCGTCTATTATTGCATTACTCTTTTTGACGAATATATGTTCATTAATGACATGTTGCACCCGTACACTTTGGTACGACCAATACGCCAGGGGCTTAAGTACCCCACAACATGGTGTGAGAAGTCCGAACACTTTCACAAGTGCGGCACCCCAAACTTATATCATTATATGCATCGGCTCCGAATCATGTCTTGGGTCAATAGTTGGGTTTGACCGGCTCATATGTTTTGGTACCTTACGTTCCGTTATATCGGCTAAGGTAGCACTAGGAGAACTACTGCGATTGTGCCCCAGTTGACCTGGGCTAAGCACCTCAGTAGAGAAAGCTAAAACTGACCGTCATGATGAGGCGAGAGCTGGTCGCTGTTCGAAAGGTTTTCGAGTCCCTAAAGACTTATGCCGCTTAGAGCGAGGAGTCGGCTTCGTCCAGCCTAGGCATGGATAGCGCCCCAAACTCGGTCTCCCGAACACTAGGGGCTTCGCCGAAATTTAAAATTATAGAATTCTATGGCTAAGTGAGAGTGTTCAAGCATTATGGTCCGATTGCCTTGTTCGTTGTGTTGAGCGCCTCCCTCGAAGGACCCAAGAATGGGAAAAAGAGCGCTCATGTTTAATTTGATAAACGGCCGCACAGAAGGTAATATTTTAAATTCAAAAGGCATTGCTTAGCGCACATGAACAAGTTTTCAGCGCACAGGACAAAACGAGCGAGTTTACTGAAAAATTACATTCATGGAACATTCATCCACCACAAGGCAGGCACCCTTCAGAACGCCCTCATAATACATCTTGGGCTTGCGATGCTCCTTGCCCGCCGGTGGCCCGTCCTTCACAAGCTTCTCAATATCCAGCTTGCCCCAGTGCACCTTCGCACAAGCAAGCGCCCTACGGGAACCCTCGATGCATACGGAGCGATTGATGACTTCGAGCCACTAGTGCAGAACCGGGCAATAGCACCGGTTCGGTAACCGGCACTAAATTGTATGCACAAAAGGCCCCCCCCCCTTAGTACCGGTTCAGCACGAGCCGGTGCTAAAGGGCAACCACGTGGCACGAGCCAGCTCTGTGGGCGCGTAGGACATTAGTACCGGTTGGTAACACCAACCGGTACTAAATGTTTTGGTGTGTTTTGGTTTTATTTTTTATTTTTACTTTAATTTTGTGTTTTCAATTTAATTTAGTGATTGTTTTACATTATAATGAGTTGTTAAATCATCAGGTGATTAGTTTGACTGGATGCGTGTGGATCCTAGCTAAGTCATCAAGTATATGTCATATCCATATTATATATACTTGATCACCTACTTAAGTGATCGAGGTAATATGGATATGGCATATACTTGATCACTTAGCTAGAATCCATCCAGTTGAAACTAATATGCAATTTCTTTCATAAATGATATAATAACTCATCATCATCATCATCATATTAATTAATATAAAAACTCTTGCATCGTATATATCATCACCAACGGTTTTCATAGCAAAGATATCATCGAGTTCAACATGGTAATTATTATAAGCGTTCATAACACCACAAAAGCAAATCACTCTTTGAGATTAAGTTCAGGACGAAGAACACGGACATGAGAGGACAAGTACTAAGAGCATGAACTAGCTAATTAATCACTCCTGTTGCTCTCTCTCAGGTAAAATAGCATAGAACATGTATAGCTTTGCTGATTCATCATATTGGAGCATGTAGATGAACCTGTCTCCTAATCGTGGGTTGCGCTTCTGATTGCTGCCCCCTAGTACTTCTGTGTGATCGTTCACAATTTTGCTCCAGTCTTTTACTATTAAGCATTCCTCGCTATTAGAAATCCTGAATGCACTAAAGTGCATTGTAGGATATCTTGGTCGTAAGCTAACAATATTCATGGTACCTTTAGTCTCGATCCAAGCAAGCACAACATTCATCGGGAGTCCCTGTTGAAGAACATCGTATAGTAACATACTTAGCAATGAAGTTTAGCTTAAAAGTATGCAAAAGATGCACTGAGGAGAAATAGTAGAAATCTTACCATCTTTCCTAAATATATGTGACCATAGTTCAGTACGAACACTATTGGTCACACGTTTTGAGTACTAACATTTCTAAGTGCAGGAAAGAAATTTGTCTTGACAACATCAAGATCCTCAAGCCATGAAACATAATGACTTGTCTCCTCGCAGTTTAGTTCAGCCCCGGGACAGTGGACGGTCCTGTCTACCAAGCACCGGACATGTTTGCTTGATTGGAAGTAAGGTGTCAATATAAATTGAAATCTATTAATTATTCAACTGGTTCAAATAATCTCATATTGAAGACATAAATATGGTTGAGAAACTCACATAATGGTAGAACTAGAGGCGTCTGCACATCGACCCAGATGTCTCTATTACCTTCAATATCATCTTCCGGACAAATATCAAAGGTGATAACCATATCAGGCTCAAATGCATAAGCCTTGCATAGTGCTTGCCAAGTTTTGCATTCAAAATAGGTGTATGTGTCTGCATTGTATAATTTGACGTTGAAGGTATAACCATGCTCGGTCTTCAAGTAAACTCTTTTTACCTCCATAGTTTCGTTAGGACTGAAACCTATCTTCTCCAAGACAAAAATTCTTGCATGGCAGGGGATACACTAGTAGAATAGTGAAAAATTAAAATTAAAAGGTGAAGCAAATGAAGCATAAGTCATGCTTAATTACGAAAAAAGACTTGTCGTTGTGACTTACTGTATCCACTTCGAAGTTCTCATCCAGCTTGATGCTGAAGCGTCTATCATCAACTAGAAAATTTCTGCCGCACAGGCCGCGCTGGTCTTCACAGTATTCACACATAATGAAATCGTGTTCGTCGTCAGACAACATTCCTATGTTCATAGGTGAAACATTAAACACTTATTAGTTCTATTAATTCAACTAATTCTGTTAATTCAACTAGTTTAACTAATTAATTGAACTAATTCAACTAAGCACTTACGAAGAATATACCTAATTAATTGAACTAATTCAACTAACTAGTTCAACTAATTAATTCAACTAAACTAGTTCTATTAATTTTCTTACTAAAAATAAGGTAGCTAGTTCTATATAATAAAATGTTAATTAGATAATGAAATCTCATATAACTAAATTAAATATATATCTAACATATAATTTATATCTAATATCTAACATATATGTTCATATATAGGTGAAACATTAAACACTTACTAGTTCTATTAATTCAACTAAATAAACTAGTTCTATTAATTCAACCAAGCATTTACTAAAAATAAACTAGTTCTATTAATTTCTTACTAAAATAAAGTAGGTAGTTCTATATAGTAATATTTTGATTAGATCATCAAATCTCATATACCTAAATTTTCTTACTAAAAATAAACTTGTTCTATTAATTTTCATACTAAAAATAAACTAGTTATATTAAATCAACTAGTTTAAATCTCATATATATACCTAATTAATATCTAGCTATACTAATTCAACTAGTTCAACTTGTTCTAATTCATGTAAAATATATTTGACATTAATATTTAACATCTTTTCCATATAATTCATCTAACATTAACATTTAACATTATTATCTACGTAATTTATCTAACATTAATCTAAGCAACAAAAAATAGAAAATAAGTAAAAACAATGTGTGTGTATGTGTGTGTGTGTATGAGCGGGGGGCAACGGCGTACGGGCGGCGGCGGGCGACGACGGGGACGGGCGCGGCGGGGGCGAGAGGCGGCGGCGCGACGGGCGCGGCGCGCGGGGGCGACGGCGGTGACGGCGACGACGGGTGCCGTGGGCGACGGCGGTGACGGCGACAACGGGCGACAGGGGCGGCGAGGGCGGCACGCGATGGGCGACGGGCGCGGCGAAGAAGTTGGATCGAGAAGAAGTACTGGTGGTCGATGAAACAGATTTTTTTGTAAGTGCCATATATATAGGAGGGGTCTTTAGTACCGGTTGGAGCCACCAACCGGTACTAAAGGCCAATTTTCGCCAGGCCAAGGGGCGGGAAATGACCTCTTTAGTACCGGTTCGTGCCACGAACCGGTACTAAAGACCCCCCTTTAGTACCGGTTGGAGCCACCAGCCGGTACTAATGGTTGTGCTCTGCCACCGGCGGTGCACAAATGTTATTCCCACCTCGCCCAGCAAAGGGCAGCCGCACTGGTTTATAAACCCAGCCGCGGCTGCTCCTTCGAGCTTCTCTATATAGCAGGCTTCTGGGCCTAACTAGGGCGCGCTGCCCTGTGAGTCTGCTGGACCTTCTGGGCCTGCATTTGCACACCCTAGGTCTGGCAGGCCCACTGGGCAGCGCGCCAACAAATTTTTTATATATTTTTATCTTTTCTACATTATTTATTTTCTTCTATTTATTTTGAGTAATTTTTATATTTTTTTTCTTTTCTGCATTATTTATTTTCACGGTCATATAGCTCTCTAAACAATTAGGTAAATGACCGAAAAACAACAAATGATGTCAGAACATGTTGGAAATTGATGGCGTCACTTTGAATGCTGCATACTGGACACAAAAGAAGTCTGGAGTTCAAATAAGTTATTAAAACATTGAAGTGCCCATGTAACAGATGAGTTCTCGTCCGAAACCCTGATACTCCGAAAGAGTTTGTCCAGTTTGTACACGAAGTGCGTCCAATTTTTGCCGTGACCATCTCTACTCTTTCGCACATGCTATGCGAGTGAAATGATGATACCATGCCAAGTTTCAACATTTTCAGAATTCATTTTGTAGTGATTTTCAATTTCATAGTCATTTAGCTCTCTAAACAATTAGGTAAATGACCGAAAAACAACAAATGATGTCAGAACATGTTGGAAATTGATGACGTCGCTTTGAATGCTGCATACTGTACACAAAAGAAGTCCGAAGTTCAAATAAGTTTAAAAAACATTGAAGTGCCCGTGTAACAGATGAGTTCTCGTCCGAAACCCTGATACTCCAAAAGAGTTTGTCCAGTTTGTACACGAAGTGCGTCCAGTTTTTTCCGTGACCCTCTCTACTCTTTCGCACATGCTATGCGGGTGAAATGATGATACCATTCCAAGTTTCAACATTTTCAGAATTCATTTTGTAGTGATTTTCAATTTCACGGTCATTTAGCTCTCTAAAAAATTAGGTAAATGACCGAAAAACAAGAAATGATGTCAGAACATGTTGGAAATTGATGACGTCGCTTTGTATGCTACTGAACACAAAAGAAGTCCAGAGTTCAAATAAGTTTAAAAAACATTGAAGTGCCCATGTAACAGATGAGTTCTTGTCCGAAACCCTGATACTCCGAAAGTGTTTGTCCAGTTTGTACACGAAGTGCGTCCAGTTTTTGCGTGACCCTCTCTACTCTTTCGCACATGCTATGCGGGTGAAATGATGATACCATGCCAAGTTTCAACATTTTCAGAATTCATTTTGTGGTGATTTTCAATTTCACGGTCATTTAGCTCTCTAAACAATTAGGTAAATGACCGAAAAACAACAAATGATGTCAGAACATGTTGGAAATTGATGACGTCGCTTTGAATGCTGCATACTGAACACAAAAGAAGTCTGGAGTTCAAATAAGTTATTAAAACATTGAAGTGCCCGTGTAACAAATGAGTTCTCGTCCGAAACCCTGATACTCCGAAAGAGTTTGTCCAGTTTGTACACGAAGTGCGTCAAGTTTTTGCCGTGACCCTCTCTACTCTTTAGCACATGCTATGCGGGTGAAATGATGATATACCATGCCAAGTTTCAACATTTTCAGAATTCATTTTGTAGTGATTTTCAATTTCACGGTCATTTAGCTCTCTAAACAATTAGGTAAATGACCGAAAAACAACAAATGATGTCAGAACATGTTGGAAATTGATGACGTCACTTTGAATGTTGCATACTGAACACAAAAGAAGTCCGGAGTTCAAATAAGTTATTAAAAATAAAAAAGAGGTGCAATGCTGGTTAATTTGCTTCAAGCCATTCGGAATAGTGTAGACTGCACTGCACATAGCTCAGTGCAATCTATACTATTCCGCAAGGCTTGAAGCTAATCAACATGCAGGTGAGCATTGCAACTCTTCGTCATTATTTGTGCACTCATGGCTTATAAACCGGTCATACTGCCTCTCTCTTGGCGAGGTGGGACTAAAAATCAGCTTACTAAGAAACTCTAGTACCGGTTCAGGGCATGAACCGGTACTAAAGGTCTTCGTGGGGGCCCCAGCCTGACCATAGCCTGACACAGCCTCATTAGTACCGGTTCGTGGCATGAACCGGTACTAAAGGTTGCCCACGAACCGGTACTAATGATGCCCGGCCCCTAGCCGTTGGAACCGGCACTAATGGTCACATTAGTGCCGGCTCAAATTCAAACCGGCACTAATGTGCTTCACATTTGACCCTTTTTCTACTAGCGAGCCTTGGACAGGCCTCCACCAGCCGCCTCACCAGCCCGAAGTAGCTCCCAGGCATGGCCTCTCCAGGCCACAGCCGGACTATGAGGCCCTTCATGGCCTGTTCGGCCACCTTATGGAGCTCGGCCAGCTGTTTCAGCTGGTCGCTTAAGGGCACCGGGTGTTCGGCCTCAACATACTGAGACCAGAACACCTTCTCCGTCGAGCTTCCCTCCTCGACTCGGTAGAAGGCGGCGGCATCCGACACGCTACGGGGCAAGTCTGCGAATGCTCCTAGAGAGCTCCGGATTCGGGTAAGTGACAAGTAATTCACTTTTACGTGCTTGCTTTGCATAAAGAATGCCTTACCCGCTGCTATCTTCTTTATTGCCTCAACCTCCTGGAGGGCCTTCTAGGCTTCGGCCTTGGCAGACTTGGCATCTTCAATGGCTGCCGCGAGCTCAGACTCTCGTGTCTTCGAGTCAAGCTCCAAACTCTCATGTTTTTTCATGAGAGCCTGGAGCTCTTGCTGCACCTTGCCAACCTGCGTCTCATGCTTCTCCCGCTCGGTGCGCTCCGTGGCCGCCCTCTTTTCGGCCTTGGACAGTGCTTGCTTAAGGGTTGCCACCTCAGTTGTGGCCCCTACAATAGCCGCGTTAATCCTGTCACTTTTAGCAATTGCACCTTTCACATATTTCAATAAGGTATTTCTTACCTTCCTTTTCCTCGAGCTGCTGCTTGGCTAGGCCGAGCTCTTGCTCGGACCGCTCGAGGTTCTGCTTCAGCGTATCCACCTCCGCAGTCAGTGCGGCGGAGGCCAGCAACGAAGCCTGCATACGCATATTGACTTGATTATGTTAGACTCCTGTGAATGTTATTAGATCCTCTATTCGGCTTTTCTTTCCGAACGCCGAACAGAGCATTAGGGGCTACTGTCTATGCGGTAATATTTTTACATATTCTTTACTTACCTCAAAGCCTGTTAGAAGGCTGGCACAGGCTTCAGTCAGTCCGCTCTTGGCGGACTGAACCTTCGGGATCACCGCACTCATAATAGTGCGGTGCTCCTCGTCGATGGAGGCGCCGTTAAGCGTCTCTAGCAAATTGTCCGGTGCCTCCGGTTGGACGGAGGTCACCGGCTCGGTAGGCTTGCTCCTCTTGGAAGGAGGCTGCCTACCGGAGTCCAGAACCGTTGAAGGTTCAGGCGCGGTGTCCGGCTCAAGGCCGGACTTGGAGCCCTCGGGGGTTCTATCCCCTTTACGCCTGGAGTCCAGGAGGTTTCCTTGCGGCGCCTCCAGGACCACCTCCTCCTGGCTTGGAACCTATTGGGACGCCACCTCGGCGCCGTCCATAGGGTGGGGGGAGGAAGCCGTCGGAAGCGAATTCACATCCGACGAATCGAGGGAGCCGCTCGACGACTCGTCGAGCCCGGCCTTGGGCGGACTGCACAATCATGTTCGACGTAAGGAAAAGCTGTGCAATGGGCGAATACTATGAATCACTCTGGTATCCGGATACTTACGATCTCACCAGGGGCTTGGCCCTGTGCGGCCACTCCTCTTCGCCATCATCGGCGTTGGTGGAGTAGTCTGGAGGAGGGGTCTTCCCCCTCTTGGACCCTTCGGCCTCCCCGGTTGGGGCGGCCTTCCTTTTCTTCCCTCCCCCCACTGGAGGGGGAGAGGTCTCTTCTTCCTCCTCCTCGTCTTCATGGGAGGAGTGCGCCTTGGAATCGTCGGATGATGAATCGGACACCTCCTGGTGCCGGGCACTCTTTCAAGTCCCCGTGGCCTTCTTCTCCGGCACCACATAGGGTGCCGGAACCAGCAGCTACGCCAAGCGAGCGTCCGCTGGGCCTTCGGGCAAAGGAGCCAGACAGTTGATCTGTCCGGACGTCTCCTGCCAATCCTGTCAAAGGTAAGGGAGATTAGATCCCGCATGGAGTCAAACTATGAAGAACTAATACCCTGTAAAAGGTAAAAACAGCTTACCGCATGAGCATGACGCTGCGTGCTGAATCCGCGATCCTCGGTAGCGGATGCGGGGGCCGCGGCGCCCTTGAAAAGCACCTTCCAGGCATCTTCGTACGTCGTGTCGAAGAGCCTGTTCAGAGTTCGGTGTCGCGCCGGGTCGAACTCCCACAGGTTGAAAGCCCGTTGTTGACACGGGAGGATCCGGCGGAAGAGCATAACCTGGACTACGTTGACAAGTTTGAGCTTCCTGTCCACCAGGTTTTGGACGCATGTTTGGAGTCCGGTCAGCTCTCCTTTTTTACCCCACGTCAGGCCCGTCTCTTTCCAGGAGGCGAGCCGCGTAGGGGGTCCGGATCGGAACTCGGGGGCTGCGACCCATTCAGGGTTGCGTGGCTCGGTGATGTAAAACCACCCCGACTGCCACCCCTTTAGGATTCCACGAAGGAGCCCTCGAACCATAGGACGTTGGGCATCTTGCCCACCATGGCGCCTCCGCACTCCGCTTGGGTGCCGCGCACCACCTTCGGCTTGACATTGAAAGTCTTGAGCCATAGGCCAAAATGGGGGCGGATGCGGAAGAAAGCCTCGCACATGACGATAAACTCCGAGATGTTGAGCACAAAGTTCGGGGCCAGATCGTGGAAATCCAGGCCATAGTAGAACATGAGCCCCCGGACAAATGGGTGGAGAGGGAAGCCCAGTCCGCGGAGGAAATGGGGGAGGAACACCACCCTCTCATGGGGCCTAGGGGTGGGGATGAGCTGCCCCTCTTCGGGAAGCCGGTGCGCAATGTCGTTAGACAAGTATCCGGCCTTCCTCAGTCTTTTGATGTGTCCCTCCGTGACGGAGGAGACCATCCACTTGCCTCCCGCTCCGGACATGGCTGGAGAAGGTTGAGGTGGAGTGTGCGGACTTGGGAGCTGGAGCTCGAGGGCGCGGAAATGGATAGGCAAAGGAGGAAGAAGGCGTGGATGAAAAGGTGGATCCTTATCCCCTTATATGGGCGGACGCGACTATGCACCCCACCAGCCTGGTAAAACTCGCTTATCTCCCAAGCGCCGTAGTCAATGGCGCGGTTGGGTTACCCACACCCGTATTGATGAGAATCCCGGAATAAGGGGACACGATCTCTGCTTTAACAAGACGTGCCAAGGAAACTGCCTCGCTAACTGCGCTGAGGTGGGACAGATTCGAATAAAGACTCGGCCGTTGTGTGATGTCACGCTACGGAATACGTCATCAGATTAGATTTGTGTAAATATTATTATCTCTATGGCAATATGTGGAAACTTATTTTGCAGAGCCGGACACTACATATGTGTTCAAAATCTTCTATGAAGTACTTGGAGGAGGAACCCGCCTTGCAATGCCGAAGACAATCTGCGCGCCGGACTTGTCGTCATTGAAGCCTGGTTCAGGGGCTACTAAGGGAGTCCTGGATTAGGGGGTGTCCGGATAGCCGGACTATACCTTCGTCCGGACTCCTGGACTATGAAGATACAAGATTGAAGACTTCATCCCGTGTATGGAGGGGACTTTCCTTGGCGTGGAAGGCAAGCTTGGCGATACGGATATGTAGATCTCCTACCATTGTAACCGACTCTGTGTAACCCTAGCCCTCTCCGATTTCTATATAAACCAGAGAGTTTTAGTCCGTAGGACGAACAACAATCATACCATAGGCTACCTTCTAGGGTTTAGCCTCCTTGATCTCGTGGTAGATCTACTCTTGTACTACCCATATCATCAATATTAATCAAGCAGGATGTAGGGTTTTGCCTCCATCAAGAGGGCCCGAACCTGGGTAAAACATCGTGTCCCCTGCCACCTATTACCATCCGACCTAGACGCACAGTTCGGGACCCCCTACCCGAGATCCGACGGTTTTGACACCGACAGGGGGTATTGGTTTTTCAACCATAGGTAAGTCCATCAAGAGTTCACGAAGCCACTCTGCTTCAACAGTGGCAGTGTCTAATGCTGTGAGTTGACCTCGTTAAGATGGTATGCTTGCAAGACTTCCAGGAAACAGCGCCACCACCAAGTGTAAAAACATAACCACTTGTGGCCTTAATCTCATCAGCTTCTGATATCCAGTTTGAGTCACTATAACCCTCCAGTACCCTTGGATACCCAGTGTAGTGAATCCCATAGCTTGTGGTGCCTTTCAAATAGCGCATAACTCTCTCAAGCGCATGCCAATGATCATCTCCAGGTTTTGACACAAACCGACTCAGCTTGCTCACAGCAAAAGAGATGTCAGGCCTCGTGGCACTCGCCAAATACATAAGCGAGCCAATAATCTAAGAATACCTCAGTTGATCTCTAGCAATCCGTCGGTTCTTTCGAAGCAACACACTAGCATCATATGGAGTTGGAGAAGGCGTGCAGTCGCTATACCCAAAACGACTCAAGACCTTTTCCACATAGTGAGACTGAAGCAGTGTGATCCCACCATTCTCATCTCTCAATAGCTTGATGTTTAAGATAACATCAGCTACTCCTAGATCCTTCATCTCAAAATAGCGACATAAGAAATCCTTAACCTCCTTGATTAAATCAAGTTTGGTTCCAAAGATCAGTATGTCGTCGACATACAGACAGAGAATAACTCCTTCGCCCCCACCATAGCGATAGTACACGCACTTGTCACCATCGTTTACTACAAAGCCGGCAGCAGTTTATGTTCTTTCTAACTTCTTATGCACTCCTTAGGAGCTTGTTTAAGGCCATATAAAGACTTTAATAACTTGCACACCTTTCCTTCCTGACCAGGTACTACAAAACCATCTGGCTGATCCATGTAAATTTCCTCCTTCAACTCTCCATTGAGGAAAGCTGTCTTAACGTCCATTTCATGAACGAGAAGACCATGTGAGGCAGCCAGTGATAGTAGCACCCGAATTGTGGTCAGTCTAGCCACGGGTGAGTAAGTATCAAAGAAGTCTTCACCTTCTTTCTGGGTATAACCCTTGGCCACAAGCCGTGCCTTGTACTTTTCAATCTTACCATCAGGTCTAAGCTTCTTCTTGAACACCCACTTACATCCTACAGGTTTGCACCCATAAGGACGGTCAGTGATCTCCCATGTACCGTTAGCTAAGATGGAATCCATCTTGCTACATACAGCTTCCTTCCAGTAGTCAGCATCAGGAGATGCATAGGCTTCTGAAATAGTACTGGATGTGTCATCCACGAGGTACACAATGAAATCATCACCAAAGGACTTTGCAGTCCTCTGTCTCTTACTCCTCACAAGAGTTCCATTGTCACCCTCAATAGGATTCTTAACGTGTTCCATCGCAATAGTGGGTTCAGGAATTACAGTGAATTCCTCACTAGATGGAGTAGGTATCTCCTGATATGATGAACTCGACATATCCTTCATAGGAAATATGTCCTCAAAGAAAGTTGCATCATTCGACTCCATAATCGTACCAACATGCATGTCGGATACCTATGATTTTATTATCAAAAATCTATAGCCAATGCTATGAAAAGCATAGCCCAAAAGAACACAATCCACGGTTTTTGGTCCAAGCTTGCGCTTCTTAGGAATTGGTATATTGACTTTCGCCAAACAACCCCAAGTACATAGGTAAGAGAGTTTCGATATTTTCCTTTCCCATTCCTCAAACGGAGTCATGGTCTTATGCTTTGTGGGAACTCGGTTTAGGACATGACATGCAGTCATTAGCGCCTCCCCCCACCATTCCTTGGATAGACCCGAAGTGTCTAACATGGTGTTAACCATATCAGTTAGAGTTCGGTTCTTTTTTTCGGCTACCCCATTTGACTGGGGTGAGTGATACGTCCATTTTGCATCATGCTTTTATATCGATATTTATTGCATTATGGGCTGTTATTTCACTTTATGTCACAATACTTATGGCTATTCTCTCTTATTTTACAAGGTTTATATAACGGAGGAAGAATGCCGGCAGTTGGAATTCTGGGCTGGAAAAGGAGCAAATATTAGAGACCTATTCTGCGCAACTCCAAAAGTCCTGAAACTCCACGGAACATCTTAAAATAAATAAAGAAAAATCCTCGCTAAAGATGAAGGCCAGTGGGCCCACACCCTGCTCACGAGGGTGGGGGGCGTCCCCCCCCCCGTAGGGCGCGCCCCCTACCTCATGGGCCCCCTGGTGGCTCTCCGACGTCCATCTTCTCCTATATGAAGTCTTTCGATGAGAAAAAAATAAGGAGGAACTTTTCGGGACGAGACTCCGCCGCCACGAGGCGAAACCTTGGCAGAACCAATCTAGAGCTCCGGCAGATCTGTTCTGCCGGGGATACTTCCCTCCGGGAGGGGGAAATCATCACCATCGTCATCACCAACGCTCCTCTCATCGGGAGAGGGCAATCTTCATCAACATCTTCACCAGCACCATCTCATCTCCAAACCCTAGTTCATCTCTTATATCCAATTCTTGTCTCAATGTCCGGGATTGGTGCTAGTAGGTTGCTACTAGTGTTGATTACTCCTTGTAGTTGATGCTAGTTGGTTTATTTGGTGGAAGATCATATGTTCAGATCCTATATGCATATTATTACCCCTCTGATTATGAACATGAATATGCTTTGTGAGTAATTACGTTTGTTCGTAAGGACAAGGGAGAAGTCTTGCTATTAGTAGTCATGTGAATTTGGTATTCGTTTGATATTTTGATAAGATGTATGTTGTCTAGCCTCTAGTGGTTTTATGTGAACGTTGACTACATAAAACTTCACCATTATTTGGGCGTAGAGGAAGGCATTGGGAAGTAAAAAGTAGATGATGGGTTGCTAGAGTGACAGAAGCTTAAACCCTAGTTTATGCGTTGCTTCATAAGGGGCTGATTTGGATCCACATGTTTCATGCTATGGTTAGGTTTACCTTAATACTTTTGTTGTAGTTGCGGATGCTTGCAATAGAGGTTAATCATAAGTGGGATGCTTGTTCAAGTAAGAACAGCACCAAAGCACTGGTCCACCCACATATCAAATTATCAAAGTATCGAACACGAATCATATGAACGTGATGAAAACTAGCTTGACGATATTCCCATGTGTCCTCAGGAGCGCTTTTCCTATTATAAGAGTTTGTTCCGGCTTGTCCTTTGCTAAAAAAGGATTGGGCCATCTTGCTGCACTTTATTTACTTTTGTTACTTTTTGCTCGTTACAATTTATCTCATCACAAAACTATCTGTTACCACTTATTTCAGTACTTGCAGAGAATACTTTGCTGAAAACCGCTTATCATTTCCTTCTTCTCCTCGTTGGGTTCGACACTCTTACTTATCGAAAGGACTACGATAGATCCCCTATACTTGTGGGTCATCAAGACTCTTTTCTGGCGCCGTTGCCGGGGAGTGTAGCGCCTTTGGTAGGTGGAATTTGGTAAGGAAAAATTTATATAGTGTGCTGAAATTTACTGTCACTTGTTACTATGGAAAGTAACTCTCTGAGGGGCTTGTTCGGGGTATCTTCACCCCGTCCAGTAGAGCAAAGAGTTGCTCCTCAACCTACTGAACCTATTGAAAATGAAACTCCTTTTGAATTTCCTTCAGGTATGATGGAAAAACTGCTAGCTAACCCTTTTACAGGAGATGGAACAAAGCATCCTGATGAGCACTTAATATATGTGGATGAAGTTTGTGGATTATTTCAGCTTGAAGGTATACCCGATGATGTTGCTAAGAAGAAGGTCTTCCCTTTATCTTTGAAGGGAGACGCATTGATATGTTATAGGCTATGTGATGATATGAGATCATGGGACTATAAAAGATTGAAGCTGGAATTTCATCAAAAGTATTACCCTATGCATCTTGTTCATCGTGATCACAATTATATATATAATTTCTGGCCTCGCGAAGGAGAAAGCATCGCTCAAGCTTGGGGGAGGCTTAAATCAATGCTATATTCATGCCCCAATCATGAGCTCTAGAGAAAAATAATTATGCAAAGTTTTTATGCTCGGCTTTCTCATAATAATCAAACCATGCTCGATACTTCTTGTGCTAGCTCTTTTATGATGAAGACTATTGAATTCAGATGGAATTTATTGGATAGAATTAAACGCAAATCTGAAGATTGGGACCTCGACGAAGGTAAGGATTCAGGTATGACACCTAAGTTTGATTGTGTTAAATCTTTTATGGACACTGATATTTTCCGCAAGTTTAGCACTAAATATGGACTTGACTCTGAGATAGTAGCTTCTTTCTGTGAATCTTTTGCTACTTATATTGATCTCCCTAAGGATAAGTGGTTTAAATATCATCCTCCCATAGAAGTAAAAGTAGCTACACCTATTAAAGTTTAAGAAAAGACTGTCACTTATAATGATCCTATTGTTCCTATTTCTTATGTTGAGAAACCACCTTTCCCTTTTAGAATAAAGGATCATGCTAAAGCTTCAAGTGTTGTTCGTAAAAGAAATATTAGAACTTATACACCTCCTGAGCAAGTTAAAGTAGAACCTAATATTGCTATTGTTAAAGATAATATTGATGGGCATGTTATTCAGTTCGAAGGTGAAACTGCTAGAATTGCTAAACCCTGTGCTAAAGATAAACATAGACCCGTGGTAGGCATGCCTGTTATTTCTGTTAAAATAGGAGATCATTGTTATCATGGCTTATGTGATATGGGTGTGAGTGCTAGTGTTATACCGCATACTTTATACGAAGAAATTAAGAATGAAATTGCACCTGCTGAGTTAGAAGGTATTGATGTCACAATTAAACTTGCCAATAGAGATACTATTTCACCAATTGGAATTGTTAGAGATGTTGAAGTCTTGTGTGGGAAAACTAAATATCCTGCTGATTTTCTTGTTCTTACTTATCCGCAAGATAGATTTTGTCCCATTATATTTGGTAGACCCTTCTTGAATACTGTTAATGCTAGGATAGATTGCAAAAAGAATGTTGATACTATTGGCTTGGATGATATGGTTCATGAGTTTAATTTCTCTAAATTTAGTAAACAACATTGTGAGGAAGAATTACCTAGTAATAAGGATGCAATTATTGGTCTTGCTTCTATTGTCGTACCTCCCAGTGATCCTTTAGAACACTATTTGCTAGACCATGAAAATGATATGTTCATGAATGAAAGAAGGGAAATAGATGAAGTATTCTTTAAACAGGAACCTATTCTGCATCACAATTTGCCTGTAGAAATCTTAGGGGATCCTCCTCCACCCAAGGGTGATCCCGTGTTTGAGCTTAAACTGTTGCCTGATAATCTTAAATATGCTTATCTTGATGAAAAGAAGATATATCCTGTTATTATTAGTGCTAACCTTTCAGATCATGAAGAAGAAAGATTATTGAAAACTCTGAAGAAGCACCGTGCTGCTATTGGATATACTCTTGATGATCTTAAGTGCATTAGTCCCACTCTATGTCAACATAAAATAAATTTGGAAGCAGATGCCAAACCAGTTCGTGATCCTCAATGACGTTTGAATCCTAAAATGAAAGAAGTGGTAAGAAAAGAAATACTAAAGCTTCTGGAGGCAGGTATAATCTATCCAATTGCTGATAGTGAGTGGGTAAGTCCTGTCCATTGTGTCCCTAAGAAGGGAGGTATTACTGTTGTTCCTAATGATAAAGATGAATTGATTCCACAAAGAATTATCATAGGTTATAGGATGGTAATTGATTTCTGCAAATTAAATAAAGCTACTAAGAAAGATCATTACCCCTTACCTTTTATTGATCAAATGCTAGAAAGATTATGCAAACATACACACTATTGCTTTCTAGATGGTTATTCTGGTTTCTCTCAAATACCTGTGTCGTCTAGAGATCAATCAAAGACTACTTTTACATGCCCTTTTGGTACTTTTGCTTATAGACGTGTGCCTTTTGGTTTATGTAATGCACCTGCTACCTTTCAAAGATGCATGATGGCTATATTCTCTGACTTTTGTGAAAAGATTTGTGAGGTTTTCATGGACGACTTTTCCGTCTATGGTTCCTCTTTTGATGATTGCTTGAGCAATCTTGATCGAGTTTTGCAGAGATGTGAAGAAACTAATCTTGTCTTGAGTTGGGAAAAGTGCCACTTTATGGTTAATGAAGGTATTGTCTTGGGGCATAAAGTTTCTGAAAGAGGTATAGAAGTTGATAAAGCCAAGGTCGATGCTATTGAAAAGATGCCATGTCCTAAGGACGTCAAAGGTATAAGAAGTTTCCTTGGTCACGCCAGGAGGTTCATTAAGGACTTCTCAAAAATTTCCCGGCCTTTGACTAATTTATTGCAAAAATATATACCATTTGTCTTTGATGATGATTGTGTAGAAGCATTTGAAATACTTAAGAAAGCATTAGTCTCTGCACCTGTTGTTCAGCCACCTGATTGGAATTTACCCTTTGAAATTATGTGTGAAGCTAGTGATTATGTTGTAGGTGTTGTTCTAGGGCAAAGAGTTGATAAGAAATTAAATGTTATTCATTATGCTAGTAAGACTCTAGGCAATGCTCAAAGAAATTATGCTACTACTGAAAAAGAGCTTTTAGCAGTTGTATTTGCTTGTGATAAGTTCGGACCTTATATTGTTGATTCTAAAGTAACTATTCAATCTGATCATGCTGCTATTAAATACCTTATGGAAAAGAAAGATGCTAAACCTAGACTTATTAGATGGGTTCTCTTGCTACAAGAATTTGATTTGCATACTGTTGATAGAAAGGGAGCTGAGAACCCCGTTGCAGACAACCTATCTAGGTTAGAGAATGTTCTTGATGACCCACTACCTATTAATGATAGCTTTCCTGATGAAAAATTAAATGTTATAAGTACTTCTCGTAGTACTCCATGGTATGCTGATTATGCTAATTATATTGTTGCTAAGTTTATACCACCTAGCTTCACATACCAGCAAAAGAAAAAGTTTTTCTATGATTTAAGACATTACTTTTGGGATGACCCACATATTTATAAAGAAGGAGTAGATGGTGTTATTAGACGTTGTGTACCTGAGCATGAACAGGAACAGATCCTACGCAAGTGTCATTCCGAGGCTTATGGAGGACACCACGCTGGAGATGGAACTGCACATAAGGTATTGCAATCTGGTTTTTATTGGCCTACTCTCTTCAAGGATGCCCGTAAGTTTGTCTTGTCTTGTCTTGTGATGAATGTCAATGAATTGGTAATATTAGTAGACGTCAAGAAATTCCTATGAATTATTCACTTGTTATTCAACCGTTTGATGTTTGGGGCTTTGATTATATGAGACCTTTTCCTGCCTCTAATGGATACACACATATTTTAGTTGTTGTTGATTACATTACTAAGTGGGTAGAAGCTATTCCAACTAGTAGTGCTGATCATAACACTTCTATTAAAATTCTTAAAGAAGTTATTTTCCCGAGGTTTGGAGTCCCTAGATACATAATGACTGATGGTGGTTCACACTTTATTCATGGTGCTTTCCGTAAAATGCTTGCCAAATATGATGTTAATCATAGAATTGCATCTCCTTATCACCCACAGTCTAGTGGTCAAGTAGAGTTGAGCAATAGAGAGCTCAAATTAATTTTGCAGAAGACTGTTAATAGGTCTAGAAAGAATTGGTCCAAGAAACTTGATGATGCATTATGGGCTTATAGAACTGCATACAAAAATCCTATGGGTATGTCTCCGTATAAAATGGTTTATGGAAAAGCATGTCACTTACCTCTCGAACTAGAACATAAGGCATATTGGGCTATTAAAGAGCTCAACTATGATTTTAAACTTGTCGGTGAGAAGAGGTTATTTGATATTAGCTCACTTGATGAACGGAGAACCCAATCTTATGAAAATGCCAAGTTGTTTAAAGAAAAAGTTAAAAGATGGCATGACAAAAGGATACAAAAGCGTGAGTTTAATATAGGTGATTATGTATTGCTATACAACTCTCGTTTAACATTTTTTGCAGGAAAACTTCTCTCTAAATGGGAAGGCCCCTATGTTATCGAGGAGGTCTATCGTTCCGGTGCCATCAAAATCAACAACTTCGAGGGCACAAATCCGAAGGTGGTAAACGGTCAAAGAATTAAACATTATATCTCAAGTAATCCCATAAATGTTGAAACCAATATTATTGAAACCGTAACCCCGAAGGAATACATAAGGGACACTTTCCGGAACGTTTCAGACTCTGAAAAGGAATAGGTATGTGGTACGGTAAGTAAACCGACTGCAAAACAATTTTTAAGGCAATATTTCTCCGTTTTGGAATATTTAGAAAAATAGAAAATTAAGTAGCAGTCCGGTAAGGACACGAGGGTGGTGGGCATGCCCTACCCCTCTGGGCGCGCCCCCTACCTTGTGAGCACCTCGTGTGCCTTCCGGACTCCGTTTTCTTGCACGATACGTATTTTGGTCGGTAAAAATTTATTATATAATCTCCCGAAGGTTTTGACTCCCGTATCACGCAAACCTCCTCTGTTTTTGTTTTTGAGCTGTTGCTGCTGCAGATTAGAGCTAGATGTCTTCTCAAGAGTCAATCGGGAAGAGCCGGATATCTAATCCGGCACCGGAACCAAGGGCAAACATCGACGCTAACCATTTTGGGCCAGCAACGGAGGAAGAGATGGAGGCTGACTTGATGAGAGTAGATGCCATGGAGGATCAAGAAGTCACCTCTCGCCTCCGAGCTGGGTTCACGATGGGGGAACTACAGAGCTCAGCTATTCCAAACTCGGTTATCCCTTCTAATGTTAGATTTCTTTCTTATGAAAATATGAAGAGGAGTTTCACTTGTTCTCCCACAGCTATGCAACACCCTTGGGTGCAAGGAGCTTTAGCTGTCACAGGAAAGCTTCGTAAGGAAATAATGGACCTCAAACAGCAAGTCAATAAGCTCGAGTAGGAGAACCACATCCTGAGGGGAATCATCGCCAAGAATATTACACCGACAACAAAGAAGGAGATATAATCACATGGGTATGGGCACTCCCCTTGGCAACTGCCAGGCTTGGGGAGGTGCCTCGGTATCGTATCACAGTCACAACTCCTATCTTTACCGTTTTTCTTAGTTCGATCCTATTAGTAGTATCTTGATCTAGTAGAATAAAGTTTATGGCATGATCTAGTTTTGAGTTTGCTTTATGATCTCTCTTTGTAATCGAGTCCGTGAGCTATATATAATAAAGATTAGTGTTGAGCCAAGGGCTTGATTATTTTGCCATGATCCTGGGTGAATAAAAGAAAAGAGAAAAAGAATAAAAAGAAACAAAGAGTTCATATTGATCTTATTGAGAGTAATGACTTCACATAGAAAGAGTATGATGATTAAAAGTTGTTGGGAGTTGGCAGACATAGCTTTGGTCATTGTTTCAATTAATAGGAAGTAATAAGGAAAGAGAGGTTTTCACATATAGATATATTATCATTGACATCTTTTATGATTGAGAGCACTCATTAAAATATGACATGCTAAAGAGTTGATGTTGGACAAGTAAGACAATGTAATGAGTTATGTCTTTCTTATATCTAAGATAAAGTATGTTATCATGGATCCTCTAACTTGTTGAGCTTGTCTTTCCCCCTCATGCTAGCCAAATTCTCATCACCAAGTAGAAATATTACTTGTGCTTCCAAAATCCCTAAACCAGTTTTGCCATGAGAGTCCACCATATCTACCTATGGATTGAGTAAGATCCTTCAAGTAAGTTGTCATCGGTGCAAAGCAATAAAAATTGCTCTAAATATGTATGATTGATTGGTGTGGGAGAAATAAGCTTTATACGATCTTGTGATGTGGAAGTAATAAAAGCGACGGACTGCATAATAAAGGTTCATATCACAAGGGGCAATATAAAGTGACGTTCTTTCGCATTGAGATTTTATGCATCCAACCATAAAAGCGCATGGCAATCTCTGCTTCCCTATGCGAAGGGCCTATCTTTTATTATTATCTTCTACCTTATGCAAGAGTCATGGTGATCTTCACCTTTTCTTTTTCATTTTATCCTCTGGCAAGCTCAGCATGTTGGAAAGAACATGATATATATATATATATAATTGGATGTAGGGGAGCATGAACCATTATTGTTGACATTACCCTTGAGGTAAAAGGTTGTGGGACAAAACTATATGCCCCTATCTTTCTCTGTGTCCGATTAAAACTCCATAACCACAAGTATTGCATGAGTGTTAGCGATTATGGAGGACTAAATGATAGTTGAGTATGTGGATTTGCTTTTTAGCTCTGACATAGACTCTTTCCGATGTTATGATAAATTGCAATTGCTTCAATGACTGAGATTATAGTTTGTCGGAGCCCAATATGGTTTATGATTTATACTTTTGCATTGTGAATAGATCATCACTTGAACATAAGTAATCATATGACAAAATCCATATATGTTGCTGTTATGAGAACAATCATGATGCCTTCATGTCCGTATTTTAATTTTTATCGATGCCTCTACCTCTAAACATGAGGACATATTTATTGTTATCGGCTTTTCGCTTGAGGACAAGCGAGGTCTAATCTTGCGGGAGTTGATACATCCATTTTGCATCATGCTTTTATATCAATATTTATTGCATTATGGGTTGTTATTTCACTTTATGTCACAATACTTATGGCTATTCTCTCTTATTTTACAAGGTTTATATAAGGAGGGAGAATGCCGGCAGCTGGAATTCTGGGCTGGAAAAGGAGCAAATATTAGAGACCTATTCTGCGCAACTCCAAAAGTCCTGAAACTCCACGGAACATCTTAAAATAAATAAAGAAAAAGCCTCGCCAAGGATGAAGGCCAGGGGGCCCATGATGTCTACTACACAACCTTCTTCTTGTAGACGTTGTTGGGCCTCCAAGTGCAGAGGTTTGTAGGACAGTAGCAAATTTCCCTCAAGTGGATAACCTAAGGTTTATCAATCCATAGGAGGCGTAGGATGAAGATGGTCTCTCTCAAGCAACCCTGCAACCAAATAACAAAGAGTCTCTTGTGTCCCCAACACACCCAATACAATGGTAAATTGTATAGGTGCACTAGTTCGGCGAAGAGATGGTGATACAAGTGGTATATGGATGGTAGATAAAGGTATTTGTAATCTGAAATTATAAAAACAGCAAGGTAACGAATGATAAAAGTGAGCGTAAATGGTATTACAATGCTAGGAAACAAGGCCTAGGGTTCATACTTTCGCTAGTGTAAGTTCCCTCAATAATAATATCATAATTGGATCACATAACTATCCCTCAACATGCAAAAAAGAGTCACTCCAAAGTCACTAATAGCGGAAACCACCTCAAAGTTATTCTTTCCAATCAATCTGTTGGGCTATTCCTATAAGTGTCACAAACACCCCTAGAGTTCGTACTAGAATAACACCTTAAGACACAAATCAATCAAAACCCTAATGTCACCTAGATACTCCAATGTCACCTCAAGTATCCGTGGGTATGATTATACGATATGCGTCACACAATCTCAGATTCATCTATTCAACCAACACAAAGGACGTCAAAGAGTGCCCCAAAGTTTCTACCGAAGAATCAGGACGAAAACATGTGCCAACCCCTATGCATAGGTTCATGGGCGGAACCTGCAAGTTGATCACCAAAACATACATCAAGTGAATCACATGATATCCCATTGTCACCACAAATATCCACGGCAAGACATACGTCAAGTGTTCTCAAATCTTTAAAGACTCAATGCGATAAGATAACTCCAAAGGGGAAACTCAATGCATTACAAGAGAGTAGAGGGGGGAAGAAACATCATAGGATCCAAATATAATAGCAAAGCTCGCGATACATCGAGATCGTATCACCTCAAGAACACGAGAGAGAGAGAGAGAGATTAAACACATAGCTACTGGTACATACCCTCAGCCCCGAGGGAGAACTACTCCCTCCTCGTCATGGAGAGCACCGGGATGATGAAGATGGCCACCGGAGAAGGATTGCCCCCTCCGGCAGGGTGCCAGAACGGGTCTAGATTGGTTTTCGATGGCTACGGAGGCTTCTGGCGGCGGAACTCCCGATCTATTGTCTGTTCTGGAAGTTTTAGGGTACGTCGATATATATGTGTGCAGGAAGTACGTCGGAGGAGCCACGGGGGCCCCACGAGGCAGGGGGCACGCCCTAGGGGGGCGCCCCCACCCTCGTGAGCACCTCCCGTATCTCCTGACGTGGAGTCCAAGTCTATCTGGTGGCTTTCGTTCCAAAAATAACTTCTCCAGTTGATTTCGTTCCGTTTAGACTCCCTTTGATATTCCTTTTCTTCGAAACACTGAAATAGGCATAAAACAGCAAATCTGGGCTGGGCCTCCGGTTAATAGGTTAGTCCCAAAAATAATATAAAAGTGGAAAATAAAGCCCAATATCGCCTAAAACAGTAGATAATATAGCATGGAGCAATCAAAAATTATAGATACGTTGGAGACGTATCAAGCATCCCCAAGCTTAATCCCTGCTCGTCCTCGAGTAGGTAAATGATAAAAAGATAATTTTTGATGTGGAATGCTATTTGGCATAATTTCAATGTAATTCTTCTTACTTGTGATATGAATATTCAGATCTGAAAGATTCAAGACAAAAGTTCATATTGACATAAAAATAATAATACTTCAAGCATACTAACTAAGCAATTATGTCTTCTCAAAATAACATGGCCAAAGAGAGCTATCCCTACAAAATCATATAGTCTGGCTATGCTCCATCTTCACCACACAAAATATTTAAATCATGCACAACCCCGATGACAAGCCAAGCAATTGTTTCATACTTTTGATGTTCTCAAACTTTTTCAATCTTCACGCAATCCATGAGCGTGAGCCATGGACATAGCACTATAGGTGGAATAGAATGGTGGTTGTGGAGAAGACAAAAAGGAGAAGATATTCTCACATCAACTAGGCGTATCAACGGGCTATGGAGATGCCCATCAATAGATATCAATGTGAGTGTGTAGGGATTGCCATGCAACGGATGCACTAGAGCTATAAATGTATGAAAGCTCAAAAAGAAACTAAGTGGGTGTGCATCCAACTCGCTTGCTCACGAAGACCTAGGGCATTTTGTGGAAGCCCATCATTGGAATATACAAGCCAAGTTCTATAATGAAATATTCCCACTAGTATATGAAAGTGACAGCATATGAGACTCTCTATCATGGAGATCATGGTACTACTTTGAAGCACAAGTGTGGTAAAAGGATAGTAGAATTGTCCATTCTATTTTTTTATTTTTTTATTTGGCCTTTCTTTTTTTATTTGGCCTTCCTCTTTTTTTGGCCTTTCTCTTTTTTTCGGACAATGCTCTATTGAATGATGATCATCACACTTCTATTTATTTACAACTCAATGATACAACTCGATACTAGAACAAAGTATGACTCTATATGAATGCCTCCGGCGGTGTACCGGGATATGCAATGAATCAAGAGTGACAAGTATGAAAGAATTATGAACGGTGGCTTTGCCACAAATACTATGTCAACTACATGATCATGCTAAGCAATATGACAATGATGAATGTGTCATGATGAACTATATGGTGGAAAGTTGCATGGCAATATATCTCAGAATGGCTATGGAAATGCCATAATAGGTAGGTATGGTGGCTGTTTTGAGGAAGGTATATGGTAGGTGTATGATACCGGCGAAAGGTGCGCGGTATTAGAGAGGCTAGCAAAGGTGGAAGGGTGAGAGTGCGTATAATCCATGGGCTCAACATTAGTCATAAAGAACTCATATACTTATTGCAAAAATCTAGAAGTTATCAAAGCAAAGTATTACGCACATGCTCCTAGGGGGATAGATTGGTAGGAAAAGACCATCGCTCATCCCCGACTGTCACGACCGGTTTTCCAATAAAATATTTATTGAGAAACCAATCTTTTGAGTCCAGTATGAGAAAAATTCTCCTTACCGGTAGACAAATTCTTGATACAATAAGCCAGTAGCATGAAAAAATATTACAGGGTCGAGCTACGGCAGCTCAACCAAATTATTACAAGCACACCAATAATTATACATAATGGCGGACATGACACAGTGGTGTGGAGGCATACTACTGACTCGAGGATAGGGCGGTGGTGGAAAAACACAGCGGGGAGTGGAATACATGACTCTAAAACTGGCATCTCATCGAGCGTCGAGGTGAGGCTCGATGAATTTATTTGGTAGCGGAAGCGGATATAATACAGTGACCAAATCCAGGGTCGCACGAGACTGACTGGGATTCCTTTAGGCGTCGGACTCGCTATCGAACTCTTCATCCATGAGATCGCCTTCGTCAGCATCTGGCCAAATCAACAAGCCAGTGAGTACTTTGAAAGTACTCGCAAGACAGTTCGGACGTAAGATATAACAAATGCATGCATGAATGCGTCACGATTAATTCACCAATGTATATTCAAAAATTAGCATAACGAAGTAAGTAAAAAGGGAAACGGCGGTAGTCCGCCTGAAATCCCAACAAAACATAAATGAAAACCGATCGGGTGTCTGAAGCGACGCCTCGAAAGGTGAACAAATAAATAGAAGGAAATGATGCCACAGCCGGACGTCTGAGCGACATCGCAGAAAGGGCTTTAAAAGAAATGCCACAGTCGGACGTCTGAGCGACATCACATAAAGGGCTTTAAAAGAAATGCCACAGTCGGACGTCTGAGCGACATCGCAGAAAGGGCTTTAAAAGAAATGCCACAGTCGGACGTCTGAGCGACATCGCAGAAAGGGCTTTAAAAGAAATGCCACAGTCGGACGTCTGAGCGACATCACATAAAGGGCTTTAAAAGAAATGCCACGGTCGGACGTCTGAGCGACATCACAGAAAGGGCTTTTATTCACAAGTAAATAATACTCATAATCAACATTCAATTCATGAAAATAAACGAGTTAGTCCATCCACAGGAATAATCATTTAACCGGACTTAGCACTCATGTGATTCACCGGAGTCTCTGTCATCAAAACTGGCACTTGTCAGGATAAGATGATACTGAACTTGGACATAGAATAGATGATTCAAGGAATGTATGACTCTGCAGAGTTTGTACAAAAAAATTTCCCACAGCCAACGGATTTCCGTAGTCACGAAGGACTAGTTCCGTTTACGGTATATCGGAAGAAAACACAGCTAACCAGTACACACCCATCCTACCTCTCGATGCTAGGAATCACCCTAGACATCGTCCAAGAAAAACTTTTGAGACGGGGAGATCACAATCTCGAATAGCATGGGATCAAATTTATATACGCGCGCTCTAAGGGGTGCCCCCTCTCGGTCCCAACCGGAAACACCCATGCCCCCTGACCGGATGACTGGCTTTAATCCAGGGCCATGGAACCATCATCACGGCCTCTCCTTTTGGTGTGTACCAGGAAAGCGGTTTGCAACTTACTCAGCCATATTCCTTGCGGAAAACATGTGGTAGTACAGGGAAGGAAAAAGGAGGAATTGGATCGATACGGTATGACACTGTAGTCATATGGTCTGGCATAAGACTGGCATGCTACAACACTGCCATCTTACCCATCCTCATGCCAACACATGGCCATCCATACTCACATCCATCCACATATGGATCATCGAACTCACTTACCTCATCAATGCATGGAAATAACGTTCATCGGTATGCTCTTCAACATGCCATGAGACTAACAAAAATGCAAAACATGCCAAGACACTCATCATATCAAAAGTTCAAACATGCTTGCCTGGTTCGGAGTAGTCGGAGCCTAGCTCGGTGAAGTTTGCGGTTCCGTCACCTCCTTCGGTATCTACGTTATAAAGAAAATATATGTGCTATCGTAAATACCACAAGGTGCACAAAAAGTATTCCAAAATTTTTTCAAATAAATATGATAAAAAACTAGACAAAAATCTGAAGAGAACAGAAAAAGAATCAATCAAAAATATTATTCTATTTAAAAGTTATAAAGGTTTTTGTCCAGGGACTCATCTGTAATGAAACAGAAAGTTCCCAGGGGCTAGCTCATAAAAACAGAAAACGTTCCCGTATAGAATACGCCAGCCCAGAGGGGAAAGCGCATTTTGCCCGAAGGCGCTTCCAGAAAACGATTCAATAGAGAGGGCAGAGAGGCTGACGGTGGGGTCCCACTCGTCAGGTTTAAACTTTCAAATGGGGGGGGGGATGAAGCTCGTCGGCGCCCGAGAGCCGCGGTGGTCGCCGGCGGCGATCCACGGCAAGGCAGGGAGATGGGAGGGTACCTCCGTGTTCAGGGCACCCTTCCGCGTCGGTTGGTGGTGGTGGTGGTCGCCGGCGAGTACCACATCGGCGGCGAGCCTTGCTCCGACGGACGGCGGCTCGGGTGATCGAGGGGCTCGTCGGAGAGAGCTGCAGTGATCAAATTGAGGATGGGGTTAGGCTTCTGGTAGCTAGAGGGAGTAACCGACGGGGTTTGGGCGCCGGAGACGGCCTCACCGGAGCGAATCGAGGTGGAGGCCGAGGCGGATCGGGGCGGCCGGAGCTAGGGGAGGAGACCTCCTCGAGGTCCTCCTGGTGGCCTGGCGGGGCGTTGGTGAGGTGTAGTGATGATGCATGCACGAGGGTGAGCTCGGGGGCCCTTTATATAGGCGGTCTGAGGCGGTGGCCGTGAACGGGGGTCTCCGGTGAAGATTACGGCGGCGCAGAGCTTGGTCGGGGGTGCTTAGGGAGTTGGGCGCCATCACGGAGGTCCACTGTCTCCATTTAGGTGCTAACCCGGCTGGGATTTGATGCTTAGGGCGAGCTCGACAGAACGGGGCGGCGCGGGCCCGTCGGCGGCAGGGAGCATGTCCCGTGTTTGCCGGGCCACGGTGACGGTGCCACGGGCGTGCGCTGGCATGCATGGGCCACGCGTAGAGTTAGGGAGCAAAGGGCGGCACGGAACGGCGTTGAGCCGCCGTTCTTGTTCCCTGTCGGCTGTAACGGGGTTTCGGCCGCCGCAAGACACGCCGGCGCGGGCGGCCAGGGGCGCCACCGATGCCGGGAAGACGCCAAGCGCGCGTGCGGGGGTGCTGGCCAGGGAGAAGAGGCCGCGCGCAACGCGCCAAGCGCACTGTGGACGGTGACCGATCACTGACGAAGAAACGGCGCGGCATCTCTGAACTTTTCTGAATTTCTGAAAATGCAAAGGAACAGTGCAGCTCAGGTGTTCGACAGAATGTATTTGGCCTCTGGTGATTTTTCCTTGAGCTGATTTTTGGTGTAGTGGCTTCTCATTGCTCAAGTAGGCTGCCTGAATTTTGGTGGAATTTTTGGAGAAGTGTAGATATGAATTTCACCAAATTTGGCAAATCTGGTCCAAACTTGCAGAGACTGAATTTTGAAAATTTTGAAAAGGGGAGGAGTGGATCAAGATGGTTCTGGGTTGTGGATGCTAAGGACAATCCAGAGGGGTTGGTTTTAGGTCAAAACTCAAATGCAATAGGGTACTTGCTTTGAAAACCACTCAGGCTCCAAATAATTTGCAGAAATGGTTTTGAGGGAAAAATAAAAAAAAAATCCAAAACTTGCTTGGATGAGTTGGGACAGAGAACTTAGGTTGGTTACAAGGAGGAGGGGAGGTTTTGGAGGGGTTTTACCAGATGGGCAAAATACAAAATCATGGGTGGTTTCTAAGATATGAAAATCCAAATTTTCATAGAGTTTCTTTTTAAAAGAAAAAGATTAAACTCCAAAAATAATTTGAGAGGGAACCAACAGAGAAGAAGTTTCAAAAGATCAAACACCATAGTTTTTTTAAAAAATAAAATCCTTGCCAAAGAAAAGGAAGTTTTAAGAGGAAGGATTTCTGGAAAAGAAATTTTAAATGCCCTCAAAAAAAAATGTCAACAAAGTTTTTGATGAAAATCAATTAAAATTTTTGGGAGTGTCACAGCACCTACCCCCTTAGGAAAAATCTCGTCCCCGAGATTTCAGCTGATCCAAAAATAAGTGTGGATGCTCTGTCCGAAGAAAATCCTCTCTTTCCCACGTTGCTTCACTTTCGGTGTGATTGCTCCACTGAACTCTGAAAAACTTGATGGTTTTCTGTCGGGTCCTCCTTTCAGACTCCTCTAATATTTTTACTGGGCGTTCCCGATAAGTGAGGTCTGGCTGCACGTCGATGTTCTCATGGGATACTTGCTTCTCTGGTTTGCTTACGCACTTCCTTAATTGAGAGACGTGGAACACGTCGTGAATGTCGGACAAGTCTTCGGGTAAGTCTAGCTGGTAGGCTACAGTGCCTCTTCGTGCCACTATGCAGAATGGTCCAATGAACCTTGGTGCTAACTTTCCTTTAATCTTAAACCGTTGCAGTCCCCTCATAGGTGATACTCGTAGGTACACAAATTCACCGGGTTCAAAATTGACCCCACGATGTTTCTGATCGTAATAACTCTTCTGTCGGCTTTGAGCGGTCTTGAGTCGGTCCCTGATTAGCTTGACTTTTTCCTCGGCTTCTTTGAGCATGTCCGGGCCGAAGATACGGCTGTCTCCGGTTCTGACCAATTTAGCGGGGTACGACACCTCCGTCCGTATAGGGCTTCAAAAGGTGCCATTCGCAGGCTGGCCTGGTAGCTGTTGTTGTATGCGAACTCGGCATATGGCAGACTTTCCTCCCAACTGGTTCCATAGGTGAGGACACATGCTCTCAGCATGTCTTCTAAAATTTGGTTTGTGCGTTCAGTCTGTCCATCAGTCTGAGGATGGTAGGCTGTACTGAAGGCCAATTGAGTTCCCAGAGCCTGTTGTAAATGATCCCAAAATTTCGAGACAAATTGAGTGCCTCGGTCAGATATTATAGTCTTCGGGACTCCATGCAGACAAACTATACGGGAAAGATAAATCCGGGCAAGCTTCTGAGTGTTGTAGGTTGTCTTCACTGGAATAAAATGTGCCACCTTGGTTAATCTATCGGTGATAACCCATATGGCATCATTCCCGTGTCGTGACCGAGGTAGTCCGACAATAAAATCCATCCCTATTTCATCCCATTTCCACTCAGGTATTTTGTTTGGTTGCAGTAGTCCGGCTGGTCTCTGATGTTCAGCTTTTATGCATTGACAAGAATCGCAACATGCAACGAATGTGGCTATGTCCCTCTTCATACCGTGCCACCAAAATCTTTCCTGAATATCCTTATACATTTTGGTTCCTCCAGGGTGGATTGAATATGGAGTGGTGTGTGCTTCAGCTAGGATTTGCTGTTTGAGGTCTTCTATGTTTGGCACACAGAGTCTGTCTTCGTACCGTAATATTCCATCATCGCCTATGATGAACTCCGAGGCCTTGCCCATACTCACCTTTCTTTTAATTCCTTCAATACTGGGGTGACCGGGCTAAGCTTCTTTAATTCTCTCCACAAGGTCGGGCTTTATTTCCAAGTTTGATATGGTGCCTTCCGCGATCATTAACAAGTTGAGTTTGGCAAATTCTTGTTGGAATTCAGGCCTTAAGCTTTGCAGACTATTTTTGTTGGAGCTGGGGTTCCGACTAAGAGCATCGGCCACTACATTTGCTTTCCTTGGATGATAGTGGATACCAACATCATAATCCTTTACCAATTCCAACCAACGTCGTTGCCGTAAGTTTAGTTCTGGCTGTGTGAAAATATATTTGAGACTTTTATGGTCTGTGTATATTTCACATCGATTCCCAAGTAAGAAATGTCTCCATTCCTTAAGTGCATGAATGACTGCTGCCATTTCTAAATCATGAGTGGGATAATTTTCCTCATGCTTGCGGAGTTGTCGTGAAGCGTATGCGACAACCTTGCCTTCTTGCATCAACACGCATCCGAGACCCTTTCTGGACGCATCACAATACACTTCAAAATTCTTGTGTATGTCGGGTACAATTAATACCGGTGCTGTAGTTAGTTTCCGTTTTAACTCTTGGAAACTCTTCTCGCAGGCTTCTGTCCATTCAAATTTCTTGTCTTTCTTGAGTAACTGCGTCATTGGCTTGGCTAGGGTGGAGAATCCTTCAATAAATCTGCGGTAATATCCTGCCATTCCCAAGAAACTTCGTACGTTAGTTACGCTAGCTGGTGCCTTCCAGTCAAGTATGGCCCTGACTTTTTCTGGGTCCACTGCGATACCGTCTTGGGTCAGCACGTGGCCCAGAAAGCCTACTGGTCTTAGCCAAAATTCGCACTTGCTGAACTTGGCATACAATTGGTGTTTTCTGAGTTCTCCTAGCACAATCCTGAGATGTTCCGCGTGCTCTTCTGGTGTCTTGGAGTATACTAGAATATCGTCGATGAATACCACAACGAACTTGTCCATAAACTTCATAAATACTTTGTTCATGAGGTGAACAAAATATGCAGGGGCATTAGTTAGTCCAAAAGGCATAACTGTGAACTCATATAGCCCATATCTGGAGGTGAAGGCAGTTTTGGGGATATCTTCTGTTCGTACTTTTAATTGATGATATCCTGACCTTAAGTCAATCTTTGAGAATACCTTGGCCTGAGCGAGCTGATCAAATAAATCATTTATTCGTGGCATCGGGTATTTGTTCTTGACTGTGACCATGTTAAGTGCTCGGTAGTCTATGCACAATCTTAGTGTTCCATCTTTCTTTTTGGCAAATAAAATTGGTGATCCCCAAGGTGAGGAGCTGGCTCGAATATATCCCTTGTCCAGTAATTCTTTTATTAGTTTCTTCAACTCAACCAATTCGGATGGTGCCATTCTGTATGGTTTCTTGTATATGGGGGTGGTTCCTGGTGCTAGCTCAATGTTGAATTCTATTTCTCGGTCTGGTGCATGCCTGGTAGTTCTTCGGGAAATACATCTGGAAATTCACATACCACTGGAACCTTGCTTAACTCAGAAACGTCCACCTTATTCAATCTCGGCTGCCGGTGTATTTTTCTTTCCTTGGCTGATACTTTTATTGTCTTCCCGTGGTGGTGCGTGAGAATTATGGTCCGGTTGAAACAGTCAATAAAACCTTTGTTGGTGGTTAACCAGTCCATCCCTAGGATGACATCCAGTCCTTTATTTTCCAACACAATAAGATTGGAGTAAAATTTCAATCCTTCGATCTCAATAACCACATTCTGACAGTAACTCTGAGTAACTTGCTGAATCCCAGGGGACTTGATGATCATGGATTTTTCCAAGGGAAACATCGAAAAATTATTTTGCAAAGCAAAACTTTTCGAAATGAATGAGTGAGAAGCTCCAGAATCAAACAAAACCGTTGCAGGTATTGTGTTGACAAGAAACGTACCGAGTACGATATCCGGAGCGTTTTGTGCTTCTTCTTTGGTCACGTGGTTTAGATGACCCTTCCTGTGGTTGTTGTTGGGGTTGAAATTGTTGCGCTTGGGCGCTGAATTATTTCCACCATTGTTTGGCTTCGGGGTCGAGTTCCTTGGCTTGGGGCACTGTTTGGCGTAGTGCCCTTCTTCTCCACAAGCGTAGCAAGTAACGCCTGGGCGATATGTGAACTCTTTGTCCCTTGCATGGAAATTCTTGATTGGGCGAGAGATGTTTGTCGTAGGTTTGTGTGTCCCACCTTTCTGAAAATCTGTCCTGCTTCGATGATTGCGTGCAAGAGTAGTCTGGTCTCTTTTTCGCTTGCGTAAATCCTCCAAGCTACGTCTCTCATTTTCCAGAGTAATAGCTTTGTCCACTAGTGTCTTAAAATCTGGAAAAGTGTGAACGACCAGTTGGCATTTAAGCGCGGGCGTCAGACCGTCAAGGAATTTCTCCATCTTCTTGCTTTCAGTCATACGTTCTTCATTGGCGTAGCGGGACAATAGAGTAAATTGACCGTTGTATTCTGACACTGACATGTTCCTTTGTTTGAGGTCATCAAACTCTCTCTTCTTGATTTTCATAATACTCTTGGGAATATGTGCACCACGGAAACCTTCCTTGAAATCATCCCAGGTTATATCATTTTCGTTGGGGTGCATGTGCAGAAAATTCTCCCACCATGATGCAACTGCTCCTGTAAGATAGTGCGGAGCATATAATACTTTCTCGAGATCTGAACATTTTTCAATAAGTAATTTTCTCTCCATATCTCGAAGCCAATCCTCGGCCTCAAGAGGTTTGTCAGTATGAGAAAATGTTTGGGGGCGTGTGTTCTGTAGCTCAGATAACTTGGAATGCTGTTGATACTGTCCATGGTGATTTCCCATGTTGATGACTTGGCTCATCATTTCCCGATGTTGTTGCTGACTCTGCTCATAAAGGTGGCACATTTGTGAAAGTGCCGATTCATTACCCTGTTGGCTTGACTGTCCTTGTGTGAAATTGTTGCTGGGTTGTGTAGCATAATTTTCCTCTGGTGGAGTTGGCATGGAGCGGGTCCAAGGACGAGACATTTTTCACTCTGGGGATATATTTTGTAAAATCCATAAGAAAAGCGAAAAAGTGTCGCAAAAACAATTCCAGAGATGCATAAAGTTGGCAATTAAAAATTAAATAACCAAGCTTACTCAAGAAAAACAAATTGATTTTGCGCACGGAGAAGGACTGCTCATTACATATCTTACACGCGAGCGGTAATTATACAATACGTCACTCAGGATATGCGTACATAATCCTGACATGTTATTTAGGCTAGTGCACTCCTCCAGATCCTACATGATGCGCAAACAGGCTACTTCTCACAACCTATGTACATATAAACATATCGTACAAAGCGGTACATTGCACGGCGGCTAAGCGTACTCAGGCGGAGATGTTGACGACCTCCTTTGCCCTGCCGAGGGTGAGGCGTAGCGAGGCTGGAGACTCGACTTCCTCCTCGCTAATAGGCTCCATACGTGTAGTGTTGCGCTGAGTGGATGGAGCGGGTGCCAGGGGCGGAGCAACACGAATAGGAGTGGGCGCGCAGGGTGGTGCAGTGCGTGCTGGAGTGGGTGCAATAACTTGGTTGAACTCCCCGGTGGTAGGCAGGCGACGAGTAGGTGCATAAGATGCTGAGGACGAGACCCAAGTCAGTGGCGGTGCGGTGGGTAGGAGCTCTCTCCTGTTGGCAGCACAGCCATGAACTGAGTCCATGCGGGCAGCCACGAAGTCGTCCACCAGGTTGTCGAAGGCTGCCTCCAGGGCCCGGAGATACTCAATAAGCATATCAAAAGCCTCGTCTCGTTCTCCTCTAGGGCAGGAGAATGCGTAGTGACAGGTGTAAGGCACATGGCATGGAAGATAACGGTAACGACGAGTCTTCATCACGGGGAGGACATCCCTGAGACGAGCTATCGCCTCGCGGGCTGCCATCTGCATAGCATGCTTCTCCGTAGGCATGGATCTTCCCAAGAACCGGAAGCGGCGTAACTCATCACGCCCTCCCTTGAATTGCACCGCGACCTGGTGCATGGTCAGACTGTCGTTGACTCGGTGCTGGCAGAGTGTGAAGACTGGGCGCCCAGAGGGCCCCATCGCGACCTGAACGATGAAGGAAAGAAGCTTGACGAACCCATCGGGCACGTTGGCGAAGGTCTGAGACTCGCAGCTGTTGTCGGCCATCTACAAAAGTAGGCAAAAATTCTGCATGGTCAGATCATAAATTTATGCTGACTGACAGAAAATGGCTACAATCAAGAAAATAAGAAAAGGCTCAAACATGCTAATAACCAATTAGCGATCGCACCTAGTGGCTTCCTACAGTCAGCCTGGCTCTGGTACCAAGCCTGTCATGACCGGTTTTCCAATAAAATATTTATCGAGAAACCAATCTTTTGAGTCCAGTATGAGAAAAATTCTCCTTACCGGTAGACAAATTCTTGATACAATAAGCCAGTAGCATAAAAAAATATTACAGGGTTGAGCTACGGCAGCTCAACCAAATTATTACAAGCACGCCAATAATTATACATAATGGCGGACATGACACAGTGGTGTGGAGGCATACTACTGACTCGAGGATAGGGCGGTGGTGGAAAAACACAGCGGGGAGTGGAATACATGACTCTAAAACTGGCATCTCATCGAGCGTCGAGGTGAGGCTCGATGAATTTATTTGGTAGCGGAAGCGGATATAATATAGTGACCAAATCCAAGGTCGCACGAGACTGACTGGGATTCCTCTAGGCGTCGGACTCGCTATCGAACTCTTCATCCATGAGATCGCCTTCGTCAGCATCTGGCCAAATCAACAAGCCAGTGAGTACTTTGAAAGTACTCGCAAGACAGTTCGGACGTAAGATATAACAAATGCATGCATGAATGCGTCACGATTAATTCACCAATGTATATTCAAAAATTAGCATAACGAAGTAAGTAAAAAGGGAAACGGCGGTAGTCCGCCTGAAATCCCAACAAAACATAAATGAAAACCGATCGGGTGTCTGAAGCGACGCCTCGAAAGGTGAACAAATAAATAGAAGGAAATGATGCCACAGCCGGACGTTTGAGCGACATCGCAGAAAGGGCTTTAAAAGAAATGCCACAGTCGGACGTCTGAGCGACATCACATAAAGGGCTTTAAAAGAAATGCCACAGTCGGACGTCTGAGCGACATCGCAGAAAGGGCTTTAAAAGAAATGCCACAGTCAGACGTCTGAGCGACATCGCAGAAAGGGCTTTAAAAGAAATGCCACAGTCAGACGTCTGAGCGACATCACATAAAGGGCTTTAAAAGAAATGCCATAGTCGGACGTCTGAGCGACATCACAGAAAGGGCTTTTATTCACAAGTAAATAATACTCATAATCAACATTCAATTCATGAAAATAAACGAGTTAGTCCATCCACAGGAATAATCATTTAACCGAACTTAGCACTCATGTGATTCACCGGAGTCTCTGTCATCAAAACTGGCACTTGTCAGGATAAGATGATACTGAACTTGGACATAGAATAGATGATTCAAGGAATGTATGACTCTGCAGAGTTTGTACAAAAAAATTTCCCACAGCCAACGGATTTCCGTAGTCACGAAGGACTAGTTCCGTTTACGGTATTTCGGAAGAAAACACAGCTAACCAGTACACACCAATCCTACCTCTCGATGCTAGGAATCACCCTAGACATCGTCCAGGAAAAACTTTTGAGACGGGGAGATCACAATCTCGAATAGCATGGGATCAAATTTATATACGCGCGCTCTAAGGGGTGCCCCCCTCTCGGTCCCAACCGGAAACACCCATGCCCCCTGACCGGATGACTGGCTTTAATCCAGGGCCATGGAACCATCATCACGGCCTCTCCTTTTGGTGTGTACCAGGAAAGCGGTTTGCAACTTACTCAGCCATATTCCTTGCGGAAAACATGTGGTAGTACAGGGAAGGAAAAAGGAGGAATTGGATCGATACGGTATGACACTGTAGTCATATGGTCTGGCATAAGACTGGCATGCTACAACACTGCCATCTTACCCATCCTCATGCCAACACATGGCAATCCATACTCACATCCATCCACATATGGATCATCGAACTCACTTACCTCATCAATGCATGGAAATAACGTTCATCGGTATGCTCTTCAACATGCCATGAGACTAACAAAAATGCAAAACATGCCAAGACACTCATCATATCAAAAGTTCAAACATGCTTGCCTGGTTCGGAGTAGTCGGAGCCTAGCTCGGTGAAGTTTGCGGTTCTGTCACCTCCTTCGGTATCTACGGTATAAAGAAAATATATGTGCTATCGTAAATACCACGAGGTGCACAAAAAGTATTCCAAAAAATTTTCAAATAAATATGATAAAAAACTAGACAAAAATCTGAAGAGAACAGAAAAGGAATCAATCAAAAATATTATTCTGTCTAAAAGTTATAAAGGTTTTTGTCCAGGGACTCATCTGTAATGAAACAGAAAGTTCCCAGGGGCTAGCTCATAAAAACAGAAAACGTTCCCGTATAGAATACGCCAGCCCAGAGGGGAAAGCGCATTTTGCCCGAAGGCGCTTCCAGAAAACGATTCAATAGAGAGGGCAGAGAGGCTGACGGTGGGGTCCCACTCGTCAGGTTTAAACTTTCAAATGGGGGGGGGAACGAAGCTCGTCGGCGCCCGAGAGCCGCGGTGGTCGCCGGCGGCGATCCACGGCGAGGCAGGGAGATCGGAGGGTACCTCCGTGTTCAGGGCACCCTTCCGCGTCGGTTGGTGGTGGTGGTGGTCGCCGGCGAGTACCACGTCGGCGGCAAGCCTTGCTCCGGCGGACAGCGGCTCGGGTGATCGAGGGGCTCGACGGAGAGAGCTGCAGTGATCAAATTGAGGAGGGGGTTAGGCTTCTGGTAGCTAGAGGGAGTAACCGATGGGGTTTGGGCGCCGGAGACGGCCTCACCGGAGCGAATCGAGGTGGAGGCCGAGGCGGATCGGGGCGGCCGGAGCTAGGGGAGGAGACCTCCTCGAGGTCCTCCTGGTGGCTTGGCGGGGCGTTGGTGAGGTGTAGTGATGATGCGTGCACGAGGGTGAGCTCGGGGGCCCTTTATATAGGCGGTCCGAGGCGGTGGCCGTGAACGGGGGTCTCCGGTGAAGATTACGGCGGCGCAGAGCTTGGTCGGGGGTGCTTAGGGAGTTGGGCGCCATCACGGAGGTCCACTGGCTCCATTTAGGTGCTAACCCGGCTGGGATTTGATGCTTAGGGCGAGCTCGACAGAACGGAGCGGCGCGGGCCCGTCGGCGGCAGGGAGCATGTCCCGTGCTTGCCGGGCCACGGTGACGGTGCCACGGGCGTGCGCTGGCATGCATGGGCCACGCGTAGAGTCAGGGAGCAAAGGGCGGCGCGGAACGGCGTTGAGCCGCCGTTCTTGTTCCCTGTCGGCTGTAACGGGGTTTCGGCCGCCACAAGACACGCCGGCGCGGGCGGCCAGGGGCGCCACCGACGCCGGGAAGACGCCAAGCGCGCGTGCGGGGGTGCTGGCCAGGGAGAAGAGGCCACGCGCAACGTGCCAAGCGCACTGTGGACGGTGACCGATCACTGACGAAGAAATGGCGCGGCGTCTCTGAACTTTTCTGAATTTCTGAAAATGCAAAGGAACAGTGCAGCTCAGGTGTTCGACAGAATGTATTTGGCCTCTGGTGATTTTTCCTTGAGCTGATTTTTGGTGTAGTGGCTTCTCATTGCTCAAGTAGGCTGCCTGAATTTTGGTGGAATTTTTGGAGAAGTGTAGATATGAATTTCACCAAATTTGGCAAATCTGGTCCAAACCTGCAGAGACTGAATTTTGAAAATTTTGAAAAGGGGAGGAGTGGATCAAGATGGTTCTGGGTTGTGGATGCTAAGGACAATCCAGAGGGGTTGGTTTTAGGTCAAAACTCAAATGCAATAGGGTACTTGCTTTGAAAACCACTCAGGCTCCAAATAATTTGCAGAAATGGTTTCGAGGGAAAAATAATAAAAAAAAATCCAAAACTTGCTTGGATGAGTTGGGACAGAGAACTTAGGTTGGTTACAAGGAGGAGGGGAGGTTTTGGAGGGGTTTTACCATATGGGCAAAATACAAAATCATGGGTGGTTTCTAAGATATGAAAATCCAAATTTTCATAGAGTTTCTTTTTAAAAGAAAAAGATTAAACTCCAAAAATAATTTGAGAGGGAACCAACAGAGAAGAAGTTTCAAAAGATCAAACACCATAGTTTTTTTTAAAAAAATCCTTGCCAAAGAAAAGGAAGTTTTAAGAGGAAGGATTTCTGGAAAAGAAATTTTAAATGCCCTCAAAAAAAAATTCAACAAAGTTTTTGATGAAAATCAATTAAAAATTTTGGGAGTGTCACACCGACCGCCACTCATAAGGAAGGCAATCAATAACTAAATCATGCTCCGACTTCATCACATAACGGTTCACCATACGTGCATGCTACGGGAATCACAAACTTCAACACACGTATTTCTCAAAATCACAACTACTCAACTAGCATGACTCTCATATCACCATCTCCATATCTCAAAACAATTATCAAGTATCAAACTTCTCATAGTATTCAACACACTCAGAAGAGAATTTTATTATTCTTGAATACCTAGCATATTAGGATTTTAAGCAAATTACCATGCTATTTAAGACTCTCAAAATAATATAAGTGAAGCATGAGAGTTCATCTATTTCTTCAAAATAAATCTACCACCACGCTCTAGAATATATAAGTGAAGCACTAGAGCAAATGACAAACTACTCCGAAAGATATAAGTGAAGATCAATGAGTAGTTTAATAATTATGCAACTATGTGAAGACTATCTAACATTTAATAATTTCAGATCTTGGTATTCTATTCAAGCAGCAAGCAAAGAAAAAGAAAATGACATTCTAAGAATGGCAAACATCATGTGAAGAAGCAAAAACTTAGGATCAACTGATACTAACCGATAGTTGTTGAAGAAGAAAGGTAGGATGCCAACCGGGGCATCCCCAAGCTTAGATGCTTGAGAATTATTGAAATATTATCTTGGGGTGCCTTGGGAATCCCCAAGCTTGAGATTTTGTGTCTCCTTAATTCCTCTCATATAACGGTCTCCCTAAATCTCAAAAGCTTCATCCACACAAAACTCAACAAGGACTCGTCAGATAAGTTAGTATAAACCATTGCAAAAACCTTATCATACTCTACTGTAGCAAATCACTAAAATTATTATTAAACATTGAATACTAAATGCCTCTGCATATTTAATAGTCCTATCCTCAAATAGAATCATTAAAGAAACAAACATATGCAAACAATGCAAACATAACATAAATCTACCTAAACAGGATAGTCTGTAAAGAAAGCTGCAACATCCATACTTTCCTAGCTCCAAAAATTATGAAATAAAATTACCACTGTAGTAAATTCATCAGATCTTAATATGCAAAAGGTTTCAACATTTTATCACATTCTTACTTTTCTAGGGAATTATTGCAACAGCGGTAAACTTTCTGTTTTCAAACAGCAACATGTACACTTGTAACATAGGCATAGTAAAGGCAATCAATGCCACTTTTATTTAAATAAAAGATGCAATACATTGTTCTAAATAACAGCAAGCAAATCCTAACAAAATAAATTGATGCTCCAAGCAAAACACATATCATGTGGTGAATAAAAATATAGCTCCAAGTAAAGCTACCGATGAACGAAGACGAAAGAGGGGATGCCTTCCAGGGCATCCCCAAGCTTAGGCTCTTGGATATCCTTGAATATCACCTTGGGGTGCCTTGGTAATCCCCAATCTTAGGCTCTTGCCACTCCTTATTCCATAGTCCATCGAATCCTTACCCAAAACATGAAAACTTCACAACACAAAACTTAACAGAAAACTCGTAAGCTCCGTTAGTATAAGAAAACAAAAGACCACTTCAAGGTACTGTAATGAACTCATTATTTATTTATATTGGTGTTAAACCTACTGTATTCCAACTTCTCTATGGTTTATAAACTATTTTACTAGCCATAGATTCATCAAAATAAGTAAACAACACATGAAAAACAGAATCTGTCAAAAACAGAACAGTCTGTAGTAATCTGAATCAAACGTATACTTCTGGAACTCATAAAATTCTAAAATAAATTTCTGGACCTGAGGAATTTATCTTTTAATCATATTCAAAAATAATTAACTAAATAGCACTTTCCAATAAAAATGGCAGAAATTCTCGTGAGCGCTAAAGTTTCTGTTTTTGACAGCATGATCAACAAGACTTCCCCCAACTCTTCCCAAAGGTTCTACTTGGCACAAACACTAATTAAAAGCATAAAACTACATCTAAAAAGAGGCTAGATGAATTATTTATTACTAAACAGGAACAAAAATCAAGGAACTAAAATAAAATTGGGTTGCCTCCCAACAAGCGCTATCGTTTAATGCCCCTAGCTAGGCATGATGATGTCAATGATGCTCACATAAAAGATAAGAATTGAAACATAAAGAGAGCATCATGAAGAATATGACTAGCACATTTAAGTCTAACATGCTTCCTATGCATAGGGATTTTGTGAGCAAACAACTTATGGGAACAATAATCAACTAGCATAGGAAGGTAAAACAAGCATAACTTCAAAATTTTAAGCACATAGAGAGGAAACATGATATTATCGCAATTCCTACAAGCATATGTTCCTCCCTCATAATAATTTTCAGTAGCGTCATGAATGAATTTAACAATATAACCAGTACCTAAATCATTCTTTTCATGATCTACAAGCATAGAAAATTTATTAATCTCCACATAAGCAAAATTCTTCTTATTCGGAATAGTGGGAGTAACATAGGAAACTTGAATACTATAAATTTTTTCCACATTAAAAGAGTAATGTTCAGGGAAGCGGTAATCATAACCATGACAAGTTCTATAAATATAATCATCACTACTTTTTATAGCATAAGTTTCATCACAATAATCATCATAAGTAGCAACTTTGTTCTCATCATAATCACTTTGCATATCTAAACATGGAAGGCTAAAAATATCATCTTCATTAATCATAGCTTCCCCAAGCTTAGGACAAACATTAATTGCAGCAAATATATTCTCAAATATTTCATCCTCATCAAACATAGCTTCCCCAAGCTTGGGCCTTTTCATATCATAAGCATAATCACTCTCATAATTAATAGCATGGATAGCACCAATAGTATAGCAATTATTATATTCTTCCAAGCAAGTGCCAAAAAGATTTTCAAGATCATAAGAAGTATCATTATCTTCCACAATTATATTTTCATGAGGCACAATAGTAATAGGAGCAACTTTATTTGGGAGAGATACCTTTTTACCTCTCTTCCTTTTTCTTTTCTTCTTCTTCACCACATCATGTGTGGGTTCAATCCTCTTTTTGGAGCTCCTTATTAATGATATTGGTTGAATAGGAGTTTCCTCCTCGTTGCCTGATTCATCATAAGAAATAATAGGAGGATATTGGGAAGTCTCTTCCCTTTCATTAGTATTCTCTTCGTCTTCTAATTGTTTTCTTTTCTTTATGTAGTTGGTAATATAAGGATTATCAATGCAATTCACCGCACAATACATATAAATTTTCTCTAGATCAAAATCAAGAACTCTATCAAGATTAAACTTTGGAATACCCTCAGTTATACGTTTCATTTCTTCATAACCCAAAAGAAGGCTAAGCTCTTTATGATGCTCAAGGTTAATCAAATTATCACAATGTTTGGACACGACTTGATCATGAAACAAATAGCATTGGAGCTTTAAATGACCATGTTCATTGCAAAGTTCACAAGGGGCACGAAAAATATTGAATCTTTCAGCACACTCATCTAGGCTTTCTTGCAACGATTTGGTTTCTAAGTACTTATGCCTCTTGCAATATCTATCTTCCCTATTTGGTGTGTACTTCCAAACCCAGTCTACTCCACAAAAATTGACATGTTTATAGGAGGCATTTTCATCATAACTAGTGCAATCATCATTAGTATTATGGATATTCAAAGAATTCGTACTAACAACATTGCAATCATGCTCATCATTCAAATATTTAGTGCCAAACATTTTATAGATTTCTTCTTCTAGCACTTGAGCACAATTATCCTTTCCATCATACTCACGAAAGATATTAAAAAGATGAAGCGTATGAGACAAACTCAATTCCATTTTTTCATAGTTTTCTTTTATAAACTAAACTAGTGATAAAACAAGAAACTAAAAGACTCGATTGCAAGATCTAAAGATATACCTTCAAGCGCTAACCTCCCCGGCAACGACGCCAGAAAAGAGCTTGATGTCTACTACACAACCTTCTTCTTGTAGACGTTGTTGGGCCTCCAAGTGCAGAGGTTTGTAGGACAGTAGCAAATTTCCCTCAAGTGGATGACCTAAGGTTTATCAATCCGTAGGAGGCGTAGGATGAAGATGGTCTCTCTCAAGCAACCCTGCAACCAAATAACAAAGAGTCTCTTGTGTCCCCAACACACCCAATACAATGGTAAATTGTATAGGTGCACTAGTTCGGGGAAGAGATGGTGATACAAGTGGTATATGGATGGTAGATAAAGGTATTTGTAATCTGAAATTATAAAAACAGCAAGGTAACGAATGATAAAAGTGAGCGTAAACGGTATTGCAATGCTAGGAAACAAGGCCTAGGGTTCACACTTTCGCTAGTGTAAGTTCCCTCAACAATAATATCATAATTGGATCACACTACTATCCCTCAACATGCAACAAAGAGTCACTCCAAAGTCACTAATAGCAGAGAACGAACGAAGAGATTATGGTAGGGTACGAAACCACCTCAAAGTTATTCTTTCCAATCAATGTGTTGGGCTATTCCTATAAGTCTCACAAACAGCCCTAGAGTTCATACTAGAATAACACCTTAAGACACAAATCAATCAAAACCCTAATGTCACCTAGATACTCCAATGTCACCTCAAGTATCCGTGGGTATGATTATACGATATGCGTCACACAATCTCAGATTCATCTATTCAACCAACACAAAGGACCTCAAAGAGTGGCCCAAAGTTTCTACCGAAGAATCACGACGAAAACATGTGCCAACCCCTATGCATAGGTTCATGGGCGGAACCCGCAAGTTGATCACCAAAACATACATCAAGTGAATCACGTGATATCCCATTGTCACCGCAAATATCCACGGCAAGACATACATCAAGTGTTCTCAAATCTTTAAAGACTCAATCCGATAAGATAACTCCAAAGGGGAAACTCAATTCATTAGAAGAGAGTAGAGGGGGGAAGAAACATCATAGGATCCAAATATAATAGCAAAGCTCGCGATACATCGAGATCATATCACCTCAAGAACACGAGAGAGAGAAAGAGAGAGAGAGAGAGAGATCAAACACATAGCTACTGGTACATACCCTCAGCCCCGAGGGAGAACTACTCCCTCCTCGTCATGGAGAGCACCGGGATGATGAAGATGGCCACTGGAGAAGGATTGCCCCCTCCGGCAGGGTGCCGGAACGGGTCTAGATTGGTTTTCGGTGGCTACGGAGGCTTCTGGCGGCGGAACTCCCGATCTATTGTCTGTTCTGGAAGTTTTAGGGTCCGTCGATATATATGGGTGCAGGAAGTACGTCGGAGGAGCCACGGGGGCCCCATGAGGCAGGGGGCGCGCCCTAGGGGGGGCGCCCCCACCCTCGTGAGCACCTCCCGTATCTCCTGACGTGGAGTCCAAGTCTATCTGGTGGCTTTCGTTCCAAAAATAACTTCTCCAGTTGATTTCATTCCATTTCGACTCCGTTTGATATTCCTTTTCTTCGAAACACTGAAATAGGCATAAACCAACAAATTTGGGCTGGGCCTCCGGTTAATAGGTTAGTCCCAAAAATAATATAAAAGTGGAAAATAAAGCCCAATATTGCCTAAAATAATAGATAATATAGCATAGAGCAATCAAAAATTATAGATACGTTGGAGACGTATCAGCCCACACCCTACTCCCGAGGGTGGGGGGCGCCGCCCCCTAGGGCGCGCCCCCTTACCTCGTGGGCCCCCTGGTGGCTCTCCGACGTCCATCTTCTCCTATATGATATCTTTTGATGAGAAAAAAATGAGGAGGAACTTTTTGGGACGAGACTCTGCCGCCACGAGGCGGAACCTTGGCGGAACCAATCTAGAGCTCCAGCAGAGCTGTTCTGTCGGGGATACTTCCCTCTGGGAGGGGGAAATCATCACCATCGTCATCACCAACGCTCCTCTCATCGGGAGAGGGAAATCTCCATCAACATCTTCACCAGCACCATCTCATCTCCAAACCCTAGTTCATCTCTTGTATCCAATTCTTGTCTCAAAGTCCGGGATTGGTGCTAGTAGGTTGCTAGTAGTGTTGATTACTCCTTGTAGTTGATGCTAGTTGATTTATTTGGTGGAAGATCATATGTTCAGATCCTATATGCATATTATTACCCATCTGATTATGAACATGAATATGCTTTGTGAGTAATTACGTTTGTTCCTGAGGACAAGGGAGAAGTCTTGCTATTAGTAGTCATGTGAATTTGGTATTCGTTTGATATTTTGATAAGATGTATGTTGTCTAGCCTCTAGTGGTTTTATGTGAACGTCGACTACATAACACTTCACCATTATTTGGGCCTAGAGGAAGGCATTGGGAAGTAATATGTAGATGATGGGTTTCTAGAGTGACAGAAGCTTAAACCCTAGTTTATGCGTTGCTTCGTAAGGGGCTGATTTGAATCCACATGTTTCATGCTATGGTTAGGTTTACCTTAATACTTTTTTTGTAGTTGCGGATGCTTGAAATAGAGGTTAATCATAAGTGGGATGCTTGTTCAAGTAAGAACAGCACCCAAGCACCGGTCCACCCACATATCAAATTATCAAAGTATCGAACGCGGATCATATGAACGTGATGAAAACTAGCTTGACGATATTCCCATGTGTCCTCGGGAGCGCTTTTCCTATTATAAGAGTTTGTTCCGGCTTGTCCTTTGCTACAAAAGGATTGGGCCATCTTGCTGCACTTTATTTACTTTTGTTACTTGTTGCTCGTTACAATTTATCTCATCACAAAACTATCTGTTACCACTTATTTCAGTACTTGCAGAGAATACCTTGCTGAAAACCGCTTATCATTTCCTTCTGCTCCTCGTTGGGTTCGACACTCTTACTTATCGAAAGGACTACGATAGATCCCCTATACCATGTTCCGCACAAAACAGATCAAATTGATTGGAAAAATACTCTCCACCATGATCGGACCTAAGCCGTTTAATTTTTTGATCAAGTTGGTTCTCTGCCGCAACTTTATAGTTTTTGAAGAAAGTTAAAGCCTCATCTTTTGATTTTAGGAGATACACATAAAAATATCTAGTGGAGTCATCAATCAACATCATGAAGTATCTCTTTCCACCTTTTGTCAACACGCCATTCATCTCACAAAGATCAGAATGTATAAGCTCTAGTGGCGCCAAGTCTCTTGTCTCTGCAGTCTTGTGGGACTTGTGAGGTTGCTTAGCTTGCACACATACTTGGCACTTAGAGCCTTTGACAGTAGAGATTTTTGGAATTAAATTCATATTGGCTAGCTGCGTCATGCAACCAAAGTTAATGTGACAAAGTCGTGAATGCCAAATATCAGACTCATTGTTGTGGCAAACATTATTAATAACTTTAGTGCAAATATCTGACAAAGACAGGCGGAACAAGCCTCCGCTCTCATAGCCTTTTCCAACAAATTTTCCATACTTAGAAATTACAACTTTATTGGATTCGAAAACCAACTTAAAACCATCTCGACATAAATGGGAACCGCTAACGAGATTTTTATTTATGGACGACACATGATGAACGTTCTTTAGACGCACAGTCTTCCCCGAAGTAAACTTCAGATCGACATGTACCAACACCTCGAACGATGGCATGTGACCCATTCCCCATTAGCACGGGTGAAGTCCCTGTTGCCTGGTAAGAAGAAAACATGGAGGCGTCAGCACAAACATGTACATTGGCACCGGTGTCAATTAACCAATCAGGGGATTGAAATACTAAAAGATGGTAGGAAAAATACCGTACCCTGATTCCTTCATATCAATATCACCGATGACAACATTAGCGTACTTGCCGCTCTTCTCATGTTCGCGCTCCTCAAAGCGGTTAGGACACTTCGGAGCCCAGTGATTAGGATCACCGCAGACATGGCATAGTCCCTTCCCCTTCTTATGAGAATTCTTCTTGAAGTTGGTAGAATGTGATGGCTTGTTTTTTGTATCAAACTTGCCTTTGCCCTAAGTTTCGTTCTTATTATTTTTGAACTTGTTGGGCTGGGAGTTCTTCTTGTGTACCATGTGGGCACTAGAACCTCCCTCAGCAACTCGAGCACGTGTGTCCTTTTCTCTCGCCTTCTCTTCAACATCAAGAGTACCAATGAGATCCGCAACGGAAAACTCCTGTCTCTTGTGTTTCAGGGAAGTAGAAAAATTGTTCCACGAAGGTGGAAGCTCGGCAATGATGCCTCCGGCAACAAATTTGTCCGGCAACACACACTTGAAGTACTCAAGTTCTTTTGCGAGCGACTATATCTCATGATCCTGCTTTACAACAGGACGCTCATCGGTCATCTTGTAGTCATAGAATTGCTCCATGACGCACAACTTGCTGCCGGCGTCCGAGGCACCAAACTTGGCCTCGGGCGCAGCCCACATGTCCTTGCCGTTGTCAAACGACATATACGAATCCACAATGGATTCATCAAGAACACTCAGAAGAGCGCCTTTAAAGAGGGTATCGATCTTCTCGAAAGCTTACAGCTGTGCTAGATTAAGATCGCCCTCAGGATTGCCCTTGGTGGCGTCATAGCAGCCCATGGTCTGAAACCAGTAGACTGCTCTCGTGCGCCACCTCTTATATTGCGCCCCCTTAAAGGCAGGCGGCTTCAGATGCACAGCAAAACCACTCGGAGTAAATTGCCTATAATCAGGTTTTTGGATTGTTGGAAATATGAGCAAGTTACTATGAGATTTAATCCGAATAATTAGAAGATAAATCATGACTACAGTTGCAGAGATCAAACTAATCATGCAAACTAGCATAGCAGATGAACAGATCACATCTAGGGCACATACTAAAAACATGAATTCTACCACGATCTCGAACAGGGAGGATAGAATCACATACGGTGCAGCGGGAGCAGCACCGCTGGCGTTGACGTTGTCGCCCATGTCGTCGAGGATGAGGTTGCCGAGGTCGGGGAAGAAGTCGTCGTTCGCGAAGTTGTCGCTGCCAGCAGTCGCGCGAGTGCGCTCCCCAAAAACCTGATGGCCCCTCTCCCATACAGGATCACGAGAGGCGGGGTTCTGGAGGACTGCTGTCCCTTCTCCCGGTGAACGCCGAAAGGAGGGATGGAAAAGACTTGCTTGGCGGCGCAATGATCTGGAATGGTGATGAGAAACCATACGAAGCGGTGGCGGCTAGGGTAGACGTCTGCCTGACTATATAGTGCGGGCCGGGTCACGATCCAAAAGAATCGGAAACGGTTCAGTAATTAACGTGTCCGTTAATTATTAATTAATGACTCATTAATTTTCCCTAGCAGCAAAAATATAGACAACGTGCATAGCTCTGTCCTCATCTCGGCTCAATCCCGCAACCCGCGGCGTGGCGCGTCGTGACGAGGCGTGGCGTGGCATGGCGATGCGAGCGAGGAGGAGGAGCGCGTGTGTAGGTCTCCTCTTCTCATGCTTATACAAGTGGTAGAAGAGCTCACCTTATAAAGAGGTGCAACTCTCTCTCAACTTCCGGGGTGGGACTAAACTTTACTCTCACTCACTCAACTCACATGTGTGCATGAATGGGCCAAGAGAATTTCAGAATTTTAGTTGGGCTTTGGGCCAAAGGCCTACTAGCAAAATTCCAACAATTGAGCAGTCGGAGCGTGAGGTGAAGGAGGCAGCAGCCGAGAAGGCTCGGGTGGCAAGGCTGAAGTGGGAGCAGGATATGGCGGTCTGTCGGATGAAGGGGCTCATCGTCTTCTCCGACTCCGACGGCGGCGACAGCTGCACCTCATCATCCGACGACCAAGACCCTCCACCAGCCGCGGACACCTACAGCTACGCCAGCGACCGGAAGGGCAAAGGCGCGGCGAGGAAGTGGTGATTCCGGCCCCCATCCTCCTCAATGTTTATATCGTTTTAGTTGCAGAACTTCATGAACTTGTCCATGGATGAACTGTGATCTTTTGGATATGGTGAAGTATGTTTATATCCGTTTGCAGCCGATCTTGTGTTCCTTTGCAGCTCAATTTTGTTGTCCGTCATCTGATCACGTAGGATAGATCAACGTGTGCATGGATAGTATGGATATAAGATGCCGGATATGAGATACGCGGATGGATGACGGCAAATATGAGGGGTGTCCGATCAGTGTCCGGCGCGTCCGCAGTCGGGACGCAGATTTTTTGAGCACCTGCACCCAGTTCCATCTATCTTAGCTCTCCAATATTGCTTTGAGATCTGTGCAACACAACTTACATTTTACATGTATAAATTTCTCTTTTTGTTTCTCTCATATAGAACACGTCTTGAATCTCAAACTTTGCAGCACAATAGAGCTTCCTAACTAGAACGTGGGATAAAACTTTCATATTTTTTGGTCCGACGTAAATACTAAAAATAAATTTTTTAACAAAAAAAAATCTTAATTCATATATTTATTTTGGACGAAATTTTTTAAAAGTTTTATCCCAGATTCTAGATAGAAAGCTTTGCTGTGCTGCGGAAGTTTGAAGTTCAAAACATGTTCTATGTGAGAGAAACAAAAATAGAAATGTACTTGCACGAATCACGATACGAAAAATGGATGGCTAGGATAGATGGGCCTAGGTGGGTGTTCTAAAACATATTTTCCTCCGCAATGGTTTGAGGAGTCAGATTTGAAGTCCGGCTATATATGCTCTTACAGGCTGTATATACCTTCATGCGCGCGAACGAAGGGAACCTACGCGAAGTTAGATCGGTTTTTATTTTATTTTAGACAAGCCAGATTGAGGTAATGGGCCCGTGCCTTCGTACTGCGCCTCCTGACCTACACTTGGTAAATCCTATTCCCTTTGTTCCTAAATATAAATATTTTTAAACACTTCAATATGAATTAAATAAGATTTATATCAACGTATTTTAGAGTGTAGATTCACTCATTTTGCTCCGTGTGTAGTTCATATTGAAATCTCTAAAAAGGAAATAATCTGAGGGAAATTGCATTTATCCACTATAAAAAAACACCTACATGGCAAATTACCATGGTCCGGTATAAAAGACATTGTATTTTTAGTTGCCGTGGCTATATAATTTAATTTGCCATGGCAAAAAATTTAAGTTGTCACTAAAGGAATAATGCAAAAGTGAGAATGTTATAAGATGAAAAGTTTGCCATGCCCTGAACAATAAAATTTCCACGTCAATAAATACTAAAAGTGTCATGATCCAAATAATTACAATTGACATGCTCTAATTAATAAAATTGTCATGGCCGTATACTTCAAGTTGCCATGGCAACTAATTTTAAAGTGTATCTAATCATCATGGAAAAAATTGCCACCCCCTCATGGTGTTGAAAATTAACCATTTTACATGGGTGCTACATCCGGTACACGAGGTCACACATGTTTTTGGCATAAACGTATATATAGCTAATAACATATACACTTGTCACTCACCGAGATGAAACAGATAAAAAATGCAAAAAGAAATGGCATGGTCTAATGCAAATAAAGAAAATCTATGCATGAAAAATTGACATGGTACAGTACAAAGAAAACATGCATAGTTAAAACTGGCATGGTCTGATGGCAACTTTAACAGAAAATGGTATATTGATCATGGCAAAGAAGAAGGAAAGAATGGTGTTTCACATGGAAAACTTGGAAACAAAAAAGTTTCCTCTAAGACTCATGGAAAATTTATAAACTTTTGTAGTCTTCAGATGGGAAAACTAGGAATTTTGTTAGTCCAAAAACATGGAAATTTTTGGCTAAAATGTAAATGGTTGCATTGCAAATTTGGAAAATATTGTGTCCTAAATCATGGCAAGAATTAAAGAAATTTTGTAATGGTCAGATGGCAAATGTAGGAATTCTGTACTCTAAAAAGCATGGCAGGTTTTGGAAAATATTTGTAATGGTCAGATGGGAAAAAAGAAAGAAAAGAAAAGTAATGTTCTAAATGAAGGCAAAGTTATAAACAAATTGTAAATGGTCGGCAAATTTAGAAACTATATTTACTAGATCAGCACAAATCTAGAAAACTTGTAATAGACATGTGGCAAGTTTAGTAATTTTGTACTAAAAAACATGGCAAGTTTTCGAAAAATATGTAAATGGTGACATGGAAAAACTACGATTGTTTGTTCCTTCAAACCATGGCAATTAACAGGATATTTCATATGCATTTACATGTGCGATTAAGCTCAAACCTATAGGTGCAAATGGTAGGGAGGTCAAGTAGCATACCATCCTTGGGAAAATCAAGAAGACATGCATAAGCCATAAGGGATAGGGTTCACCTGTGTGTGATGCGTGTGTCCCTTGGCAATGGAGCCAAGGCCAAGGTGATGAACCTAGGGTGCTCCGCACCAGGGACTCTCATGGGTAAGGAGCGCCAACCGTGTTTCCCAAGTAGGAACAAATTGAATATTTGAACTCTCTAAATCCCTTATTTTTGATGCCAAGAGCTTCTCCCATGATAACCAATGGAGAGATCGTCAGTAGAGCTATTCCACCCAAATCTTGCCATGCACGGCGTAAGTTATTTGCAAACTTTTTTGTTAACTGAAAGCAACACATGGTGTAGGTTGGCATGGCCTGGATAACCGATTTCAGCAAAGTTTCGCTCCTTGCACATGCCAAGTTCCTTTAAGTCCAACCTTTGCATTTTACCTCGGCTCCTCTCACTAATGTGGTCGAAGGTGCTACTAGTGGTTCGCCCCACCGCTGTTAGTAGGCTGAGATAGCATTCAGTAAAAAGCTTCAACAAAAATTCTCGGCTCCTGTTTCATATTTCTGGCAACTTCCGAGCCATTAGGACTGAAATAAACCGAACTCTTTTCCTTGTTCACTGCTTGGCCCAAACACTTGGCATAAATGCGTAAAGTCGCATTTAGTCCACTAGCATTATGTATTCGAGCATCAAGAAATATCAGTCTGTCATTTACGAACAACAGATGATTCATCCATGACGACCTGACACTCTCACCAAGAATGCCTCGATCAATGTGCGGACCACCAAATTTGTTCATTAGAGATGTAAAACTTTCCGCGTAGATGAGGAATAAGAAGGGAGACATTTGATCCCCCTCGCGAACACGTCTTGTCGGAGTGAAAAAAAGGAGATTTTTTCTTTCTGGAAAAAGCCTCTTGTTTTTTTTCTAAAAAAAGCTCACAAACGTAAGTTTGTCTCTCTTGGGGCCCACTCGTTATGAAACAATATGAATAGGAAATTCATATGAAAACTTGTGTCTGCAATGGGTAGAACAAGCAACCTGGACCAGACAACAAAGGCAACCTAGCCACCACAGTAAGTATTACATGCTGTCTACATTCGACAGCAAGGCCTAATATTGTATGAGCAGACACGCACATGTTTTTTTTTTGAGAAACCGCACATGGGGCTTATGCAGCACCGCTGCAGTTACCACGGCCCATTTTTACATGTTAGTTTTTTAATTCAAAAAATACTTTTATAATTTTAGTTATATACATATATATTCAAATAATACATTTACAATTTTTATAATTACACGAAACATTATTTTAAATAATAATATTTCTCTTTTTGCACGAAATAAATACTAATATTTCGCCCAAAGTGAATACATGCATATAGCCTAAAAATACATGAATAGATGAATGTTTTTCTGAATCATTAAAATATTTTAATAATTCATGAAAAATAATATTATATATATATATATTAAAACATAAGTATTATTTTACTTATATAAACATATTATATTACCATTTACTTTTATATAATTAAATGAATATTATTTTAAATAAGAAAATTTACTAGAATTATATGAACATTATTTTAGAATTACATGAACTATTTGAAATAAAGATATTTGATAAAGTGCATGAAATTTATTTTGAATAAATCATTTCCTTTTATTTACATTATTCATAATTTACATAATATAACATAATTCTAATCTATATAATACCTAAATAGTTCATCTCCACTATCTATTTCTCTTGACATACAGCCTATCCACCTCATTATGCAAGCCCCACACATGCCATCTCCCCCACTACCTAATTTTCCTACCTTTGCATGCCGCCACATCGTCACTTTTTTGGGCCACCAACCCGCCCATGAACCAGCTAACACACGTTCCATTGATATGTGCATGTCATCGTATGTACTAACTCATTGTATGTGGGCCACAAATGCATTTGAAACTGACCGGGAGAGACACCCATCAATTGTCATTGGTTGGTACATCCCTTCAGTTTCTTTTCTTAATGGCTTCCACCATGCAAAAACGAAATCCCTTGAGTTCTTTTCTTCTTTTTTTAAGAAAAGGAGGATGACCCCCGGCCTCTACATCTAGGAGATGTACACGGCCACTTTATTGATTATTCTCGAGGACCTTACAAAGTATTACAACAATGTGCCTGAATCCACCATCTTGGCAACATATGCCGCTACTCCTATTCAAAATGATGAAGGGGTGCTAGCTGGGCCACTACCCAAACCACTCACCTAAGCCTAACATCAAAAGCCGGAAGCCGAAACTCATTCGGAAGCCCCAGCCGAGCCACATACCGGGTCTGGGGCACAATCCGGTCAGACGCACTCGTGTGTCGTCGCAGCCATCTTCCACGGGTCTTCAGATCATATTGAGGCTTCTACCTTGCACTACTGGAAACAGGGAATTTGCCATCAGCCAGCTCTTTGCCATCTGCCAGCTGATGACAAAGAACATCTTTGCCATCTGCTTATAAAAAACAGATGGCAAAGAACTGACAGACGGCAAAGAACATGGTTGCCATCAGCCAATTCTTTGCCATCTGCTAGTGGATGGCAAATAATCTTTGCCATCTGCCAGCAGATGGCAAAGAGGTTGGCAAATCCTATGGCCGTCAAGCATGTAACGGCGTACCAGCCCCACCTCTTTGCCATCTGCCAGCAGACGGCAAAGATTCTTTGCCATCTGCTGGCAGATGGCAAAGAGATGGGGTTATTTTTTTCCACGTAAAAAAAACTGTGGGGTTATCCCCTCCCTCTCTCCCCACCCATCCAGGTAAAAAAAAGACGTTCGCATCTCATCCACACACCACCACCTACCTCCTCCCTCTCCGCCTCCTGCGCCCCTTCCTCCCACCCCCATCCCCATCCCGCTTCGCCTTCCCCCACCACCCCTACCTCCTCGACCTCTACCTCCCCACCGACCCCTTCTTCGCCCCGCCCCCCATCCCCTCCCCACACGCCTTCCTCCTGCACGACCTCACCGACCGCGTCGCCGCGCTCGAGCTCGCGGCCCGCGCGGCCGCCCCGCAACCGGCGCGCCGCAAGTACACCTACGCGGCCACGGAGCCCGGCGGCCGGAAGGTCAAGTGGACGGTGGAGGAGAAGCCGCGCGGCGGGGCCGAGCGCTCAAGTGGGAGGCGGAGCTCGCCTCCCCCAACGATGACGGATTCGACCGCAAGTGGAGGTGGGAGGCCAAGTCCAAGGGCGGCGCCGGAGGCAAGACCAAGACCAAGTGGGGCACCGAGATCAAGGGCAAAGGCTCGCTCAAGCCATGGTCGCATGCCTACACCTGGGAGGAGGACTTCACCGCCTCCGACGACGACGAGGATGAGCTGGAGGTCGAGCAGTGCAGGCCGGAGAAGCCCAAGAAGATCAAGGCCGCCGCCAAGGACAAGGAGGTTGACAAGAAGAAGAAGAAGCCGGCGAGGACGTGCGTCCAGATCGAGGAGATCCCCGAGGACAACACCGCCGGCTGCGACGCCATCCGCAAGGTATGGTACTCAACACGAAAGATGAGATTTTTGCCGGGGTTTGAGTTCTGTGGCCCGATCTGAACGAAATGTGTGATTTCCAGTAGAATTTCCAATAGAACCAAGTTACCTCTCGCTGGATTTGAGAGAAATTTTGGAATTTTAGAGGATGCTAGTGTCCACACTCTAGATCTGTGCTTAGTACTGGCTACAGATTGACTGAACTCTGCTCTGAATGATATCAGCTTGAGGATTCTGCTCCCTTGCAATGCACTACTATCATATGTGTACTGACCGTCTGACATTTGTCTGTCTTTCTGATGATGCAGGCCTTTGCCATGGGGAACGGCAAGGGGAAGGCCAAGGAGCTTCGCCGCAGGATGCCGCGCTGCTCATCCAGATGAACTACAGGGCGCACCTCGCCCACCGCTCCTAGGTGCTCAGCTGCCTGCGCGATCTCGCCGTCGCCAAGGCCAAGCTCAAGGAGCTCCGGTCCCTCTTCTACAACCTCTCCTACAGGCGCCGCCTCTCGCACGACCAAGAGGAGCGCCAGAGGTTCTCCGAGAAGATCATTGTCCTGCTTCTCACTATCAAAGCGCTCGAGGTGAGCTCCGTCACGACCTGTTTACGATTGCCGCTTGCTGATTGCTGATTGCCATTGCTGTGCTGTGGATTTGATATTCAGTTACTGCATACAGTGGTTAACACTAGTCGTCAAACCCGTGCGATGCACGGGCTAGTCTTTCTACTATATTTTACCATAAGAATTGGATTTTTTGGGCATTTAATCCATATATAGCAATAAGTGATGTCCTAACCAACAGATCCTAAGAATGAACCTTTTCTAAATTATGATTTTCTAGTGCAACGTGTACGCTACTGACCAACAGGTCAAATGGAAAGCACTTTATTCTCTGCATCATATACTCACGCCGGTGTAAAGAACCAAAGGGTTCATAGTTCACATATATAGACTATGTAGAGGAATCATCTTCCTCAACAAATTCTTTGAGAGTTTGACCTATGTCTCTCTCACCGTAAGAATATCAAAAAAATAATCTTTTAGAGCACGTGCCTCGGGGAAAGTGAAAAATGAATACTGAAACTGGTTTGTCACATGCATTATATTTGGTTTAATTTAAAAGTATACAATTCAGATCAATCTGGATATTTTCTGCATGCATTACGTAGTACAGGGCCAGGTAGTAAGCATTCCGATCAACAAAAAATGTCGTAAGATAGATAATTTGAACATACAGACCTTATACAAATACTAGGTATGAAAGAAAAGAGAGAGACAACATAGTGGTAGAACATGGATAGAGCAGATTTGGAGAAGTGCGATGATCATCTCGTATTACCTTTCCTCCTATAGTCCCCTTCAGAACGAAAATAATTACAGTATATGTGCTAAGTTAATCCATAAAAAAGGTAAAACAAAAAGAACTATACAAAAGCCAGATTCAGGTATTGCTTTCGAAAAATCTTTAAGCAATGCAACTTACAAAAACAACCATATATTTATCATTGATATTGTTAGTAAAAATTTATCATATATTTCAAAGTTCTCATAGCATCACTGCAAGATGCGAAACCATTTACAGACATCTTATTATTTATCAAAAGCACGGTTTCTTTTTTTGCAGGAATTCTATGCTATTTAGTTTCATAACGTTTTGTAATATGAAACTGCCAAAATAAAACTTAGGCGCCACAAATTGGGAAAAGCTCAATATTTTTATTTACAATATATTGTTGCTTATTAACCTCAATCAGCCAAAACAGGTACCAGTGAAACACATCCTTATTAAATAGGCAAATGATGTGTAATTTCATAAGCTTCTCTAAATATGAAACCGCCGAAATAGGATAACCAAGAAAAACTCGTATAGCTCAGAAAGAATGGGCTGCTAATTGCACACCTCGCCCGTCTCATATTCACATATATATGGACTACACAGATACATCATTAATGATATTACAATCAGGTTACAAAAGAACTACTATGTACAGAAGATATCCTACCATCTATATGAGGCTTGGTGTGGATGTCAAGATGAGTGGCAGCTGATGCGGAATTATTAAAAGAGCAGTCGATGCAGCTGGTCATACTCTCACTCAGTATTTCTATGTATCAATACTATGTTGCTAATTATCCCCAATCTGCAGTCAATAGGTATCAGATGAACACTTGCTTATTTATAGAGCTGCAGGTAGGAATCAGTTAAGAGCAGTCGATGCAGCTGGTCATGCTCTATTTAACCTGTAGTTGTCAGAAAAAAATAGTTGTTGTCACATGTGATTCACAGAAAGTTACTGGACATATTTTGTCGGTGCAAAAATTGAATTTTGAGTAGCTTGACCAGCTCGATGTTGACAACTGAAAGGATGCTCCTTCTTGTGATGTTGCTTGTCTAGACACCAGGTTTAATTTATAAGCTCACCAGATCTGACCTGATGATCTCGATTAGATATCCATATGTTGTAGGTGAAAATATTCGGGATTTAATCATTGGAAAACAGAACACTATCACATGATAGTATAGAAAACAAATTGAACCCGATCCAAAGTCATGGTAGATTCAAGGGAAGAAAGAAATTCAGAACAAAAGATTATGAGAAAACGAACCTCATCTAGATGAGAAAACAAACCTTAACAAAACAATTGTGATGCAATACACTCCTTGAGCACATCGGATCGACGCCCGAACTTGCTTGCACAATTTGAGAGCAACATGAATTGTTCCTGGGGCTAAGGAGACCATGGAGATTACATGGCCCGTTGTTGCTTCAGGTTGTTTTCTTAAAGGAGAGAGAAAGAGACGTGGAGAAGGTAGATACTTTTGGGGTGTCCTTGGCTTGTACGTGAAATGACTGTGACCCTTATCTCTTTCGGCTTCTTCTCCTTTTAAGCGCTTTTGTATATCCTTTCATGTTTTTTTCTAACTTATCTTCACGGTTGTTGATAGGGAGTATCTCACTCGGCTTCTATTTCTTCTACAGCCGTGAAAACTGCGAGTCTTCTAGAAAAAGATAGTTTGTTATTTGTGGGCCGTTCAAGAAGTTTTTTCTGGCTGATTTTTTCTTGGTCAAGATTTCAGCCAAGGATTACATGGATTAGATAGAACGGCTCTTATTTTCTGATTAATGTGTAATTTGTTGGGAGTCTATATATAATTAGTATAGCTATAGATAGATACATATAGATAGATAGATAGATGTATACAAAATTACAAATAAAATACAGTATATTATGTTCTCTCTATCATAGTCATATCAGGTATACTGAATAGTGTACATTAAATCTTGATTATATAGCAATATATGTTTCATACTGTCACAGTAATTACAGAAACTATACTCCCCAAAATCAATCCATTGATTGCCATGAGCTTCATAGTATTTCAACCTTATCAGATCAAACTAACACATGGTGTGCTATAGAAAATACTTCTAGATCTGACATAAATAGCTGAGTGGCTGAGTGAATAGCTTACCTGAAGCTGGAGAGACTGATCCCAGTAGCGCACACTCCAAAAGTTGATGCTGGTGACTGCATGCGTCTTCTGCCCTTTGTAGCAGCCATTTATCTATAGATGCTGCTAAAATCACATCCCTGGTAATGCTCCTTTCCTCAACTCCACCATAATGTACGGATGGTTATGAATACAGTGGTGCAGACCTCTCTGCATCTAAACTTGAGCACACCTTTTGCACGAAACATTTTCTAAAATACTCCCCACCATTGACATCAGAATCCATAACGTGTTGGTTCATGATCATCTCCACGTGCCTGCCTCTGCTCAGTCTAGGAGATTCAGAAACAAAGAGCACATGAGAGCATGCTCAACTTCCAATTCCTTTTTTATGTGAACATAATGACCTATACAGTGGTAGTTCGATCAGTGAGAAACTAATAGATGACATGCTCCTTTGCATCAAGTGTTCACCAGTTCATTAATAATGGGACCAATTTATTCTGCTGTCCAAAGATGTAAAAAACTGTAACCGGATATATGATATATGGCATCCAAGATTGCAGGTGAGTATATTCGGGAATTAATCCTTGGAGTGAACAACACAATGATAGGACATGATAGAAAACAAATTGAACTCGGACATCATAATAATCTTCACATTTTAGTTGCATCATAATAATCTTCTTCTAGTCTTCTTCTTCTAACTTTACTTTCTTCTTTCCCATTTTACAGATTTGCTTAAGATCACGGAAGCTTGGGTTGATGGAGTGCTTGTATTTAGTTTTTGTTTTGACCTTGTGAAACTTGCTACCTATGGATGAAACTGTGTAATATTGATGAAACTATGTATATGTACGGATGAAACTTGCTACTATTGGTAACATCTATTGGATATATGTGTTCATGACTATTGGTAATATGTGTTGAATATGCTATATTGGTTATATAAATATATTTGTGTTTGATTTTCTGTGAAAATGAATTGATATAAGAAAAAACAAAATTAAATGGGGCAATATAGTCACTTTGCCATCAGCTGGCAGATGGCAAAGAGGCCACGTGTCATCTACATGTAAAATTTGGGCTGGCCTATTTGGGCTCTTTGCCATCTGCCAGCAGATGGCAGAGCTCTTTGCCATGTGCTGGCAGACGGCAAAGCATGCAGCCTTTGCCATCTGCTGGCACACGACAAAGAGCCTGCATACTTTACCATCTGCTGGCAGACGGCAAAGAGCCTGCAGCCTTTTGCCATCTACTAGCAGACGGCAAAGAGCCTGCAGCCTTTGCCCTCTGCTCGCTGACGGCAAAGTATGCCATTAGCCTTCTAACGGGGCTAACCCCGTTAAGAGGCTTTGCCATCTGCCAGCTGATGGCAAAGCCACAGGCTCTTTGCCATCAGCCAGCAGACGGCAAAGAAGCCTTTGCCGGCAGGGTTTCAGACAAACTGTTTGCCATCTGCTGGCAGATGGCAAAGCCTTTGCCATCCGCCGACAATGCCTTTGCCATGGCAAAGTGCCAGATTACAGTAGTGTTGTCTGGTCACTCTGCGATCGACGTCACCATGACGCCAGACAGCAACCTCCTCCTGCGCGAGCCCATCTCCGCACGTCGGACGCCGAGTCTCCACAGCGCCATGCCATCAATCTCTGCCGCCATCAAAGTTTGGGATGAAACACCGCTCCACCATCCCTCCAGCCATCACTTGCTTCAAGACGATGCCCCCAGAAGGGAAAGCGATAGAACGCCATCATCATCCGATCCGGAAGACCCATATCTGGGGTTTCCCCCTAAGCACCCCGAACCTGATGGCGCAGACTGCCAACGATGCCTCGACCATCGGCAGTAGCTCCACCAGACGAGCGTTGCCTACGTCGCCGCAGCCTCCAAGATGAAGCTGACCAGAATGCATGTGTTGACACCGAAACGCCGCCACTTCCACCGCCGCTTGAGCAGCCCCCGAGCAACGCCTTCAGGAAGGAGCACGCCACCGTGGTGTCGTCGTCGCTTGGAATAGGGGGGCTGAGGTTTTCACCTGAGCTCCTGGGAGGGGTGGAAGGAAGGAGATCCTCTCCGAAGCCTCCAACGACGGAAGCAACACCCAAAGGCACTGCCATCGGAGTGGCCGCCACGCCGGCCAAGAGATTCCCCCGGAACCCTTCCAGCCACCGGATCTGCAAGGCCAGCACCCAAGAACGGTGACCGAAGCCACCAAGGGCCGGATCCGCTGCAGATCGGAATAGATCGGGGTCGAGGACGAACATCACCATGGCCACCAACATCCAGCAAGGAACCGCCGCCGCAGCCGAAGCCCACCACCTCCCCGCCATCCACATAGCCAGGGAAGTGGCCCACCTGACCACGCCGGCGCCGCCCGCCGCCAAGCAGGTCCGCGTGCCACCAGCCATGGCCGCCGCCATGGATCCGAGCCGCAGGCGGGTCGCCAGCCACGGGGCCCCGCGGGAGAGGAGAGCCGCGCCACGGGGGGAAGACCCCGCCGCCGCCACGACGCGGGCTTCGCCCGGTTGTGGCCTCCGACGGCGGCGAGGGGATTAGCTGGAGAAGGGGGGCCCGATGGCGGCGCGGTTGGGGGCTGCTGCCCGAGTCGCCTACCTTAGGCGACGCGGGGGCCTAAGCAGCTGCTAGTAGTGTTTTGTTCTTGAGTTCTTTTCTTAACGGCTACCACGATGCAAGCATGAAATTCCTGGAGTTACATTTCTTAATGATCTCCACCATTCAAATCCACTTCTGTGTCTCTTTGCCTACTTCAAATACCCGTTCCTACCTTCAGGGCTCCTCGACCTCTCTCTCTCCTTCCTCCGCTACAGTCTCCTGCAAGGCTAGGCCAATGCCACAAACTCCACGTCCAAAAACAAATGAGAGTGTACAGATGCTTTGTATTGCTGCACATCTTCTGAGATCTAGCAGGTCACTATCGTCCCAATCAAGTAGTACCTCCCTCGCAGACCCCCTAGATGAAGATTTTGAAATGAGGAGGCATGACATTGTTTTTTTTGAAAGATCCAGCAGATAGCTGGCTTCAATTAGATTTAACAGAAAGCAGCGGAAGGGGGCATTGGTCCCGGTTGGTGCCACGAACCGGGACCAATGCCCCATCTATATAAGCCAACACTTGTGAAAATTTTCATTCAGTTTGTCTTCCCTGCCCCGACGCCGCCGCCAGGCTGCCCCTCTGCCTCGCCGTCGCCGTCGTCGCCCCTGCCTCCGACACCGTCCCGCGCCGCCCCGAAGCCGTCGCCGCGCGGCGCCGCCCCGACGCCACCGGCCCTGCCTCCTCGTTGCCGTCGCCGCGCCCTGCATTGACGCCGTAGCTGCGCCCACTGTGAGCGCCGCCCCGATCCCCTCCTCCTCCTCCCTGTACTGGCCGCCGCCGCGCCCCCTATGATGTTTTTTTTTCAGATTATATGTATATGTGTGATTATATTTATGTGTGTATATATGATTATATGTCCTGTTTTTTCAGATTTTTTATTTAGGTTGTTAGTAGATGTCGATTTTAGGTTAGTGTAGAGAAAAAGTAAAATAAGGAAAAGGAAGAAAAGAGGAAGAAGGAAGAAGGAAGAAGAAAAATAAAAAGAAGGAGAGGAAAAAGGAAAATAAGAAGTGGAAGAAGGAGAAGAAGGACAAGAAGAGGACACGAATAAGAGGAGAAATAAATAAGAAGAGGAAAAAACAAGAAGAAAAAAGAGGAGAAGAAGAAAGGAATATTCTATTTTTTCTTCTTCTCCTCTATTCCTTTCTTCTTATCCTTTTTTTTCTTATTTTCTTCTTCGATCTTCTTCTCTATTCCTTTCTTCTTCTCCACTTTTTTTTCTTCTTCTTCCTCTTCTTATTTTTTATCAGGTATGTCGTTGTCGATATACCCCCTCACCGATAACTTCGACATGAGGGGGGGGGTCGATAAATAATAGAACTAGTTAAACTAGTTTATTTTTAGTAAGTACTACTTTATTTTATTTATAGTAAGTGTTTAGTAGTTGAACTAGTTGATTTAATAAAACTACTTTATTTCACTATATATAGAAGTAGTTTATTTTTAGTAAGTACTACTTTATTTTATTTATAGTAAGTGCTTAGTAGTTGAACTAGTTGATTTAATAAAACTACTTTATTTTACTATATATAGAAGTAGTTTATTTTTAGTAAGTACTACTTTATTTTATTTATAGTAAGTGCTTAGTAGTTGAAATAGTTGATTTAATAAAACTACTTTATTTTACTATAGAAGTAGTTTATTTTAGTAAGTACTACTTTATTTTATTTATAGTAAGTGCTTAGTAGTTGAACTAGTTGATTTAATAAAACTACTTTATTTTACTATATATAGAAGTAGTTTATTTCTAGTAAGTACTACTTTATTTTATCTATAGTAAGTGCTTAGTAGTTGAACTAGTTGATTTAATAAAACTACTTTATTTTAATATATATAGAAGTAGTTTATTTTAGTAAGTACTACTTTATTTTATTTATAGTAAGTGCTTAGTAGTTGAACTAGTTGATTTAATAAAACTACTTTATTTTACTATAGAAGTAGTTTATTTTTAGCAAGAAAATTAATAGAACTAGTTTATTTTTTTAGTTCAAGCAATTATTCTTGCATCGACGTTGACGATGCCTATCCCACATCCTGATCGTCGACTCGGCGGAGGAGGCCTGCTTGATCAGAGGGGCCATGTCCGGCACTGGGCTCCGCCGGGCTGGTATTGAGAGGTGCTACCTTTCGAGGGGCGTAGGTTGGTGAGGAGCCAGCCCGTCGTTGACCCGAACCTTGTTTAGTGGCAGTCGCATAGGCCAGTGACGGTGCCGAGGCTTCCAAACACCGCGGAGGTGGTACGTCACCGTGTCAGCGCGGAGGACGAGCACGTCCGTCGCTACATGGTTGCGTTGGAGGGCAGGTTCGACAATACCTGGCAGGTTCTTCAGGGATCTCACTGGAGCTATGATCCTGTGATGGTTCCTTCTCTTTGGGTGTCCACCGCCCGCGCCGATACCCGTCGGGCGCTATGGTTCTAGCTGTATTAGCGATGCTATATGTATGATACTATTCGAGGTGTATTAGTGATAATATTCGACGATTTATAGACGCAAGAGATGATGTAGTTTTGCTTATAATTGAATGCATGCTAATTTGAATACTACTTTATTTTATGATTTGGTTTTGCTTAGTGAATGCTCAAATTGGAAAACCACTCCTACTTTGAATGCTAAAATTGGAGAGCACTATGCAAGGCGTATGCATTTGATTAGTTGATACCTTATAGGGTTTTTGTTTCTGCAGAAATCTAGGAGCCCCCTCCATCATCCCCACCGTCGTCCCCGTCACCGACCCCCCTCCGACCTCGAGGTGAGACCAGCCAAATCTCCATGTCAATATGAGTCCTATAAGATATTTTGAAATGTTTTTGCTCATAATTTCAACCATTGAAATGTAATGGCCATCAAGTTTGAATGCTCATATGATGTAGATAAAAACATGTAAATTTCTGTTCCGGCAACTTTTAGGCGCTCGATATGTCCTTTTTTACATAGATAATTAAACGATATTTCTGGTTGACTTTAAGTCTGTTGAGTCTCCACCATATATGAGAGGACGAAGAATCCCGACTGTTGTCGTGGGGGTAGCTTCTCCTTCGTTCCCGTGTGCTAGACAATTTGGTGTAATGCACTCGGGAATGAAAGGAGGAGCTACCATCACTAACAGTCGCAAATGTCAGAGAGAAATTAGTGAGGGAGAGTCTCCACCATATATATATGAGAGGACGAAGAATCCCGACTGTTGTCGTGGGGGGTAGCTTCTCCTTCATTCCCGTGTGCTAGACAATTTGGTGTAATGCACTCGGGAATGAAAGGAGGAGCTACCATCACCGACGGTCGAATATGTACACCACGTGAGCGGAGAGTTTTCAAGAAAAGATCGACAGACCGATAGTCAACCCGTGATGAATAACAATTATCTAATTTAGCTTTTTATTACATATATTTAATTGTACAAGTTTAATATTTGAATTATGAACATAGAAAATGTCGTACTCGGACGACGAAAGTCTCCCGGGGGAGTGCGACTGGTGCCACGACGACTGAGGTATGTGCGACAGGCCTCACCTGTACAAAGATCGGCACTTCAGCATAAAGCTTGAGGAGACCTTCGATGTTGAAATGGTACGCAACGACGACAAGTGTTTTTTTCGTAATTAAGCACGACTTCAACTATTTCAACGTGTAATTTTCATGTTTTACAATTCGACTAGCTTATCCCATGCCATGCAAGACGCTATGTCTTGGAGAGGATGGGTTTTGAAGACCATGAAAGTATGGAAACAAAGAAAATTCACCAAAGGACCCATCATGGTATGTATTTTGAAGTAAATCTGTACAATTCTGTGAGCGTAACCCATTTTGGGTGCAAATACTGGAAAGCACTTTGCAAGATGAATGGTTTTTATGAGGATTTGCTTGTCACCATGGATCTTAGTGATCCTAAAATCGAGCAAGAAAATATGGACATTTGGGTCCTTATTGATACGCCTCCAATTCTACCGCTATGTGAGTTTCTCAAACATAGTTATTAACTGATTTATATTGTTAATTTCAAAATAGTTGACAGCTTATTTCCATTGATAGCTCATTTTCATTCTTCAAAGAATGTGCAGAAGATGGTAGACAGAACCTACTACACAGATGGCTCTGAATTAACTTATCAGGAGAAAAATCATCTGATCACATTTTGTACTAATATTGAGAATTACCATATTTACAATCAAACTCCTGAACATTATGGTCAATACGTGCCATTAGTGCACGTGTTGAACCACGTTAACTTCTATGGAGATACCCTGGTAAGATTTTTTACTATTAGGACATCCGTGCATCTTCTGCATACTTCTAAAACTAGTACATCATTGCTAACTACGAAGTTATTACTATGTTTTTCAACAGAGAATCCCGTTGGATTGTGTGCCTCATTTGATGTATCAGAATGGTCGCCTTGATGTTTTGAACATACAGCCAGGTCATCCTACGAATCTCAACTGTCCATACTGGATTTATAAAAGAAGTGGAGACATGAAAATCAAATAATAGAAAAAAATATATGAACAGTCGTAAGGAGGTTCTTGGAAGCAAAAGGAAGTGAAGCGCAAGAATTGGAGACAGGATGATCTCCATTCTCCATAATGGAGAGTCAGGGTCTATATTGTTTTATGCTATTTTACCTTAAAGAGGGTATTTAGGTCCTACCTAATACTGATGATCATGTGCTAAGAACAATTAAGTAGGGTTGGTTCGATGACTATGAGGATGATGATCGTATGACTTGTTATTAATAACGAGTAGAAGTTGTATCATGATGATTAGTAGGACTTTGTTATTATGATGATGCATGATGCGAGAATGAAGAGTTGTTATATATCAATGGCTGAAATGAACATGGATTGGATTGAAGTGAAGGCAACATGCATGTCGTGCATGTCGAAAGTAGTACTAATCCAAACTTGATCAAGTTAGGATTAGTATTACTTTCGACATGCACCACATGTTGCCTTCCACTACTAGGAAAAGGGCTATAGATGGAATTGACACTAATGGCGCACCTGACATGTGGTGCGCCACTACATATAGCAGTGGCGCACCATGTGCTAAGTTTTTTTCCCTAGCTAATGGCGCACCGCCAGGGGGTGCGCCATTAGTAATCTTCCCCCCTAGCCCGATCCCTTCATCCCTCCCTCGCCAGATCCACTTCCCCCCTCGCTCCACACCCGCTCCGACGACCCCCGCGCCCTGCCTCGCCGTCTCGGTCCTCGCCGCCGACGGCCTGCCGCCACGACTGCCAGCCCCCGGAGCACTAGGAGGAGGAGGCCCGCGTCCACCAGGAGAGGAGGCCGGAGCACTTCTTCTTCCTCCGCTCATCGTCGCCATCACTGCTCCCCATCTCATCATCGTCACCGCGGTGAGCTCCTCCCTCGCCCCATTTCCCCCTTCGAGTTAGATGTCGTAGGACGCCGACTCCATTGTGCCTGAACCCTACTGCTGCTGCGCGGCATATGGCCTCACCGCGCGCCGGGCTTCCTTCTACTGCCCCGTCCTGCTGCACGCGCGCCGTGCCTTTGAAGTCCCTGGCCGTGAGCCCCGCCTCACCTGGCCGGTAGCCCTGCGCCCATGCCTGCCTTCCCCTGACCCCAAGCCATCCCCTGCTCGCGCTGGCCGCCCTCTGCCTCACGCCTGCTCGTCCACACCGAGTGTTGCTGCTGCCGCTGCTTGTCGAAGCTGCTGCTGCCTGCGCCTGCGGCCGTCCGGGCTGCCTGCTGCTCCCTGATCCCGCTCTCCTCTGCTACTAACTGCTGCTGCATTTCAGTGACTGAGATTTTCTTCTAATTTAGTTAGTTAGTCTAATTAGTTAGTTTATTTTAGGCACTAGTTTAGTTAGTTAGTCTAATTAGTTAGTTAGTTAGTTAGTCTAATTAGTTAGTTAGTTAGTTAGTCTAATTAGTTAGTTAGTAATTAGTTAGTTTATTCTCCTTGTTTAGGGACTAGTTTAGTTATTTAGTCTAATTAGTTAGTTTAGTTTAGGCACTAGTTTTGTTGCCCCGTGTGTCCATTTCAGTGACTGAGATTTTCTCCTAGTTCCCAGGAGAAAAGAATTCGTAAATGCACCATTTACCTGATTAAATGGCCTCCTCCTCTGCTCTGCTGCTTACCCAAATACATGTGCATGGGGTAGTGGTACCTTGAGCAGCGGAGTGTCAAAGGCTTCTTGTATTTTTCTGCTGTGTATTTCTACATATGCTCCTTTCCTTTGAACGTCCTCTGCTGCTTGCTGAAATAGTGATTACAGAGTTATGTCAGTTTTGTTTTGTAACTAGAAGACCAAAGTGTGTTACTCACCTGGGATCTTAACTGTTAATTTTGTAATATTCCTTATATTGAAATCGAACATGATGGTGCTACTTGATATTTTTGAGACATGGCATCTCCCATGACTAAATTAGCAACAAGGGGAGTTGATTTCATTTCTTGGTTTCTGTAAGAATTTAATGGACCTGGGCCTAGTTAAGTATAGGCTTGGGCTTGTGGTTGAATGCTACCGTTGTCCTAGCTGATGAAGACATGTACCTAGGGTAGGGACACGGGCCTGACCCAAGAGTCCTACTCTAGGACACCCCTGGAGAAATCACCTTTCAATCGACTTGAAGGCATCCCACTCGACGGACTCAAGACACTCGACCAAGAAGCTATCACTCGACCAAGAAGCTATCACTCGACCGCCAGGAGATCAGCAGTCGCTCTGTAGGCAAACGGTCAGCCGTTAAGTAGTCTTCATGGTCATTATAGCACTTTATTAGAGGCGTTACCAGTAACGCCCAATCTTAAATGTACTTTAAACCCTGCATCACTGAGGGCAGGAGGGGGCCGGCGAACTCTATATAAGCCACCCCCCTCCTCAGTAGGAGGGGTTCGCACCTCTGTAACCCATACACGCATAATCCAGTCGACCGCCTCCGGGCTCCAAGACGTAGGGCTATTACTTCCTCCGAGAAGGGCCTGAACTCATAAACCTCGCGTGTAACAACTTCCCCATAGCTAGGATCTCGCCTCTCCATACTCACCCCCTACATCACTGTCAGAGTTAGAACCACGACAGTTGGCGCCCACCGTGGGGCCGGAATCTTAGCGCTTAGTTGGAGAAGTTGTGATTTTTCTCGGTCCCTTTGATCATGTTTTCTTGCGGAGTTTTGGTGGAGGACCGCGAGATCCGTCTCGGCGCGTTCACCTTCATCATCGACGACTCTGCCTGGCTTCAGGAGGCGCCGCTCGACATCGACGCGCTCCCGCCCGCGGTGCGACACATTTCCGCGCATGCGTTCGAGGCGTCCTCCTGCGGCAACCGTCGACCCAATATGGGTCGGCCCCCGTATCGTCTCCCCGCCCTGTCTCCCACCAGCGCAAGCGCTCCGGTCGGTCAAGACTTCAGCGGTGGGTGAGGCACGCCGTGGCCCGCCAATCGGCAGCCCCGCAAGTCGCGGCCATCGAACCCGTCGAGTCCCTCTACGGCCTGTTCGATCTGTCGACTGGCTCCGTGGAGACCGCATCCGAGTGCGACAGCAGCGATCCAGCGGCTGAGGTTCTGGCGGTCGATGGAACACACAGTCCCCCTGGTTTCCCTCGCACTGACGGAGGCACGGATGGGGGCGATCCGTCGCATGCCCATGACGAATATCTCCCCGAACCTCTCACGTCATTGCAGCGAGAGGAGCTTCGCCACCGGAACATGGACGCGCTCCGCACTCCTATCGTCGGAGAGACCCCCGAGGCCCGGGCCTTGGAGGACGCGTGTTTGGCCAACTTGGCCGAGCGCACTCGACTGGAGAATCTCCAGCGAGCACTCGACGAGCAAGCGCGTCAGCAGGCTCCCGGGTCCAGTCGACGCCAGCTCTTCCCGCCGACGCAGGTATATCGAACCCCAGTTCAGAATCTGGCCGCCGCGGCCCGTATAGCAGAATCGATTCAGCCTTCCCAGTCAGAGGCTGGCAGGGGCTTGTTACAGATTAGAGCATTGCTCCGGGCGGCGGGAGACCAGAATTCCGCTGTCTCTCAGTCGCGGAATAGGATCCACAGTCGGTCTATCGCAACAGATACAGTCGAGTCAGCTCACAGCCCGAGATCGCCCCCGAGGCGTGAGGGACGTGGTGGCCAGCATGATCAGTACAGGAGGAATGAGCGGTATGATCACCGGTTCGACCGTGATGATCGACGTCGAGTGCCAACCCCTCCCCCGAGGAGTGGGTCATATGCGCCTCGACGGCAAGATGACAGACGCCCTCATAGTGTTGGGCAGAGGATTCCAGTCGACCCCAGAGACCCAGGCTTTGATGCGAGATCCATCCTCGTCCAAGGTTTGGTTGACAGGAACAGAGCTCATCAAGAAGGCCACAACAGAGATGCGCCTGCCAGCAGCAGAGTACGTGCTTCAGGGCCAGAGTGTTTCAGTCGAGCCATCAGAGCCGCAGTGATACCTCCCAATTTCAGGTTGGCGACTGGAATCGGCAAGTTCACCGGTGAATCTAAGCCTGACACCTGGCTCGAGGATTACCGAGTGGCTGTACAGATTGGCGGTGGCAATGACGAGGTGGCCATGAAGCATTTGCCTCTCATGTTAGAGGGTTCGGCCAGAGCATGGCTAAATCAGTTGGCACCCAGCAGCATTTACAGTTGGGAGGACCTCTCCCGAGTGTTTATCACAACCTTTGAAGGAACATGCAAGCGACCCACAGGCCTAACCGAGCTACGGTCTTGCGTGCAGAAGCCAAATGAAACTATGAGGGAATACATCCAGAGGTGGATCACGCTGCATCACTCGGTTGAGAACGTGCCGGACCATCAAGCAGTTTGTGCCTTCAAGGAAGGCGTTAAATACAGAGAGTTGAATCTGAAGCTCGGTCGAACTGGAGAGATGTCGCTGAATTGGATGATGGAGATTGCCACCAAGTATGCTAACGGAGAAGACGAAGATCGACTCCGGAGTGGCAAGCAGAAAGCAGTCGCCCAGGAAACTGGAGGCAATTCCAGTCGGAAGCAGAAGCGGAAGGCCGAGCCAGCCGCTCCTGGGGAGGCCCTGGCCGTTGCCCAGGGGAACTTCAAGGGAAGACCCAAGGGCACCTGGAAGCCCAAAAAAGTCAAGGATCAAGACGGAAATGATGTTTTGGATCTGCCATGTCACATCCACACCAAGAAGGATGAAGAGGGTAATTTTATTTACCCAAAGCATACCACTCGACAGTGCCTACTCCTGATCCAGCAGTTCCAAGGAAAGCAGTCCAAGGATAAGGAAAAAGAGTCGGACAGGGTCGAGGACAAGGAAGACAGCGACGATGGATACCCCCAAGTCAACTCCACCCTGATGATTTTTGCCGATGTCGAGAGCAAAATTTGACTGAAAGTCATTAACCGAGAGGTGAACATGGTTGCCCCGGCAACACCCAGTTACCTGAAGTGGTCCCAGACTGCCATCACATTCGACCAGTCTGATCACCCGATGCACATTGCCACCCCTGGGAGGCAAGCTTTGGTGGTCGACCCAATTGTTGAAGGCACTCGACTGACTAAAGTCCTGATGGATGGAGGCAGTGGACTGAACATACTGTATGCTGAAACATTGAAAGGAATGGGCATTCCGATGTCCAGACTCAGCACCAGTAACATGAGTTTCCATGGAGTCATTCCTGGGAAGAAAGCCCAATCACTCGGCCAGATCGCTCTTGATGTGGTTTTCGGTGATTCAAAGAATTACCGCAAGGAAAAATTGACATTCGAGGTCGTGGACTTCCAAAGTGCTTATCACGCCATTTTGGGCAGGCCAGCTTACGCACGCTTCATGGCCCGGCCATGTTACGTGTACCTCAAACTGAAGATGCCTGGCCCCAAAGGTGTGATCACTATCACAGGCAATCGGAAGAAGGCGGAAGAGTGCTTTCAGAAGGGCTCAAAGATTGCAGATGCTCAGATGGCAGTGGTCGAGCTGCAAGAGTACCAAAAGACTGCCGACCCAAGCGAGTTGCTACGAGCCAAGAAGCCTGCTTCAGAATCAGCTTTTCAGTCGTCCGGTAAAACAAAAACAGTCAACGTTCACCCGACCGACCCCGATGCTGCCCCGACTCACATCTCAACGACGCTTGACTCCAAATAGGAGGAAGCGCTCATCCAGCTCCTCCGTGAGAACTGGGACATCTTCGCATGGAAAACCTCCGACATGCCTGGAGTTCCCAGGGGGCTGGCTGAGCACCGTCTACGGGTCGACCCAAAATTCAAGCCTGTGAAGGAACATCTTCGGCGGTCCGCCGTCCAGAAGAAGCAAGCCATTGGCGAGGAGGTGGCTCGGCTCTTAGCAGCAGAGTTCATTCGAGAAATTTACCACTCCGAGTGGCTCGCCAATGTTGTCATGGTCCCCAAGAAGGACAAGTCACTTCGCATGTGCATTGATTTCAAACATATCAATCGGGCCTGCCCGAAAGATCATTTTCCTCTCCCTCGCATCGACCAAATAGTCGACTCGACTGCGGGGTGCGAGAGATTGTCTTTTCTAGATGCTTATTCCGGATACCATCAGATCCGTCTGTATGGACCCGACGAAATCAAAACAGCTTTCATCACCCCATTCGGATGCTTCTGTTATGTCACTATGTCGTTCGGCCTCAAAAACGCCGGAGCCACGTTCATGAGAATGATTCAGAAGTGTTTACTCACTCAAATCAGTCGGAATGTGGAGGCATACATGGATGATATTGTGGTCAAGTCACGCAAAGGTTCCGACTTGCGAGCCGATCTTGCCGAAACTTTTGCCAACCTCAGGAGGTATGATATCAAGCTCAATCCATCAAAATGCACATTCAGAGTTCCAGGCGGAAAGTTACTCGGTTTTCTCGTTTCCGAACGAGGGATCGACGCCAATCCTGAGAAAATTGGCACCATACTCCGGATGAAGCGTCCTGTGCGCGTGCACGATGTCCAAAAGCTTACAGGTTGCTTGGCCGCTTTGAGTCGATTCATTTCTCGCCTCGGTGAAAAGGCATTGCCTCTCTACCGACTGATGAAGAAGTCTGACAAGTTCAAGTGGACTCCAGAAGCTGACGCAGCGTTTGCAGAACTCAAAGCTCTGCTCTCCACCCAGCCGGTGCTTGCTGCCCCAATCAGCAAAGAGCCTCTGCTGCTATACATTGCGGTCACAGGACAAGTTGTCAGTACAGTACTCACGGTCGAGCGGGAAGAAGAAGGAAAGGCCTTCAGAGTTCAGCGCCCAGTCTATTATCTTTCTGAAGTTTTGACTCCTTCAAAACAAAGATACCCTCACTACCAGAAGCTTGTATATGGGATTTACATGACCACGAAGAAGGTTGCACATTACTTCTCTGACCACTCCATTACAGTCGTCAGCGACGCCCCACTGTCAGAGATACTGCATAACAGAGATGCAACTGGTCGAGTGGCCAAGTGGGCGATTGAACTCCTTCCCTTAGATATCAGATTTGAAGCAAAGAAGGCTATTAAGTCCCAAGCGATCGCAGATTTCGTTGCCGAGTGGATTGAACAGCAGCTTCCGACTCAAGTTCACTCGGAGCACTGGACCATGTTCTTCGATGGATCTAAGATGCTGAATGGATCCGGTGCTGGGGTAGTTCTAGTCTCCCCCCGAGGAGATAGGCTCAGATATGTTCTCCAGATTCATTTCGATTCCTCCAACAATGAAGCAGAGTATGAAGCACTTTTGTATGGGTTGCGCATGGCCATTTCACTCGGCGTCCGTTGCCTCATGGTCTATGGCGACTCAGATTTGGTGGTTAATCAGGTGATGAAGGAGTGGGACGTCAGAAGTCCAGCTATGACTGGTTATTGCAATGCAGTGAGAAAGCTAGAAAAGAAATTCGAGGGGTTAGAGCTTCATCACATCCCCCGACTCAAAAATCAAGCAGCCGATGATCTGGCAAAGATAGGCTCCAAGAGAGAAGCCATTCCCAGCAATGTGTTTTTGGAGCACATCCGCTCGCCATCAGTCCAGGAGGATCCTTTCACAGAAGAAGCCCCACAACCTAAAAGTGCCACAGATCCGACTGAAGTCGAAGTTCCTGCTGTGGTCGACCTGATCATGGAAGTCTTGGCCATTACTCCCGACTGGACGATACCATACATCGCATATATCCTAAGGAAAGAGCTCCCAGAGGACGAGGAAGAGGCTCGACGGATCGTCCGCCGATCCAAGGCCTTCATGGTCATAAAGGGGCAGTTGTACAGAGAAAGCGCGACTGGAATCGGTCAGAAGTGCATAACTCCGGAAGAAGGTCAGATGATTCTTGATGAGATCCATTCGGGGACCTGCGGTCACCATGCGTCCTCCCGGACCATTGTGGCCAAAGCATACCGAGCGGGATTTTACTGGCCAAGAGCGAATGAGATGGCAAAGGAGATAGTTGACAAGTGTGAGGGGTGTCAGTTCTACTCCAACATGTCCCACAAACCCGCATCAGCCCTGAAGACCATTCCACTCGTCTGGCCCTTCGCTGTCTGGGGACCGGATATGGTCGGCCCTCTGAGAACAGGCAAGAGCGGATTCACCCATGTGCTTGTGGCAGTCGGCAAGTTTACCAAGTGGATTGAAGCTAAACCCATCAAGAACCTCGATGCTAGCACTGCTATTAGTTTCGTCAGAGGACTAACGTTCAGATATGGAGTCCCTCACAGCATCATCACTGACAATGGGTCAAACTTCGATTCAGACCAGTTCAGAGCATTTTGCGCCTCTCAAGGCACTCGTGTCGACTATGCGTCAGTCGCCCACGCCTAGTCGAATGGACAAGCTGAAAGGGCAAATGGTCTGATCCTCAAAGGACTAAAGCCTCGGCTAATGCGTGATCTCAAGCACGCAGCAGGTGCCTGGGTCGACGAGCTTCCGTCAGTTTTGTGGGGATTAAGGACCACCCCTAACCGGTCGACTGGAAGAACCACATTCTTTCTTGTTTTATGGAGCCGAAGCCGTTCTGCCAAGTGATCTCCTTCACAACGCTCCCCGAGTCGAGCTTTACACCGAAGACGAAGCAGAACAGGCTCGGCAAGATGCAGTAGACCTCCTGGAAGAAGAAAGAGAGATGGCCATGATCAGATCGACCATTTATCAGCAAGACTTGCGTCGATTCCATGCCCGACATGTGAAGAGTCGAGCCTTCCAAGAAGGAGATTTGGTCCTCCGAGTGGATCAACAGAAACCTCACAAGCTTGCTCCTACTTGGGAAGGCCCCTTCATCGTCACCAGAGTCCTCCACAACGGAGCGTATCACCTCTACAATGTCGATCGCCAGATCGACGAGCCGCGAGCTTGGAATGCGGAACTACTCCGCCCCTTTTATACTTAAGTTCCTTCCCATAAAGATGTAATAAGAGAAACTTCCGCAGTCCATTTTTATCAAAGTCAAGAGTGTTCCAATGATTATTGTCACTCCTGTTTACATACGAGAACCCCCAGTGGATGACTTAGCCGCGAACCCATTTCGCCTAAGTTTAAAAAATCCTACCGAGTGGAGAGCAAACCTCCCACTCGGGGGCTTAGCTGCAGTGCAGCACTCGCCTAAGCTCTCCTATGAAGAGACTTAGCTACGGTCAGCACTCGCCTAAGTTTAAAAAATCCTACCGAGTGGAGAGCAAACCTCCCACTCGGGGGCTTAGCTGCAGTCCAGCACTCGCCTAAGCTCTCCTACGAAGAGACTTAGCTGCGGTCAGCACTCGCCTAAGTTTAAAAAATCCTACCGAGTGGAGAGCAAACCTCCCACTCGGGGGCTTAGTTGCAGTCCAGCACTCACCTAAGCTCTCCTACGAAGAGACTTAGCTGCGGTCAGCACTCGCCTAAGTTTAAAAAATCCTACCGAGTGGAGAGCAAACCTCCCACTCGGGGGCTTAGCTGCAGTGCAGCACTCGCCTAAGCTCTCCTACGAAGAGACTTAGCTGCGGTCAGCACTCGCCTAAGTTTAAAAAATCCTACCGAGTGGAGAGCAAACCTCCCACTCGACGGGTCATCCACAAAGAGATTCAACGACAAATCAAGTTCAAATAAAGCCTAAAAGATCTGAGAGACCTCAGATCAAAGTACTCGAGCCCACAGCTTGGCAGAGTTAAAACTGTTACACTTCCACTCGGCATTCCGAGGCGAATTTAAGGCAGAGTTCAACGGATTACAAAATACACTCGGCATCCCGAGGCAAGTTTTTTCATTCCTCAGGAGGAGGAGGACTGGCAGGGGCGACGAACTCATCCAAGTCGATCCCATCTGCGATGCCGGTAGCAGCAGCAATGAATGTCTCCATGAAGTCCTGGAAGTTGTGCTTCCTCGTGTTGGCGACTTGGATGGTGGCCAGCTTCTCCTCCCGCACCTCCTTACAGTGGACGCGGACCAGGGACAGAGCCACGTCAGCGCCACACCGAGCTGAAGACTTCTTCCACTCCTGCACTCGGTCAGAGATTCCATTGAGTCGAGTCATCAGAGACTCGAGATCATTCTGGAGCGTAGATTCTGGCCAAAGTGTCGGGTCGATCTGCGTCATGGCAACCTTCAGTCGAGCCAAGTAATCCACGACGCCGTCAACACGAGACTCCAGACGGAGCACGTTCATTGCGGCCTCGTCCTTCACAAGAGAGTTAACAGGGTCCAAGCTCGGCTCCACTCGACTGGTCTCCTCTTCAAAATTCTGGCAAAGCTCTGCATACAAGATTCAAGGATAAGACAATTTTCACAGAATGAGTCGACTCAAAAACCAGTCGGAACTGAATGCGCACCTCCAAGCTTAAGGTACAACTTCTTTGCGAGGTCCCCCAAGTAGCTCTCCAGGTCGTTTTTCCCACGAGCGAGGCCTTCCAGCTTCTCGCTAAGGGTGAGGTTCTCCTTCTTCCAACGTGAACACTCCCTGTTGGCTTCATTCAGAGCAGTCTTGAGCTTGGTATTTTCTTGTTCTAAGTGGTCGACCGAAGATAGCTTCTGTGCGGCCAGAGCGGTCTTGTCTTCAGCCTCCTTCCGGGCAGCAGCCAAGTCCTGATCCTTCTTCGCCAGAGCTTCTTTCAGTGTTTCTGCAAAAACGATGATTGAGTCGGAGAAAGCGAAGAAATACTAACGAGTTGACAAAGGCATCTTACCTGCGGCGCCATCTCTGACTGTCTGCAGTTCTGTCCTGGCCAGCTCCAGATCAAGTTTCATTTGAATTTGCTGCTTCTCCAAGTCAGCCAAGTGGGTTCCAAGATCACAAGATTTCTGAAGCCAGAGAGGAGGAGTTACAATTTCAGTAAAAAGGAAAAAGCAATAAAGGCAGTAAACACTAAGACTACGGCCGACTGCCAGCAGTCCACCATAGTCTCGGGGACTACACCCAGTGGGTGCACTTAGCGTGCCCCCACCGGTTCCTATCCCACCCGACCGACCCCCGAAGTCGAGTCAAAGGCCACCCGACCGACCCCTGAAGTCGAGTCAAAGACAAGTTGCTTCTGAGCAGCTAAGAGATAATAAGCCTACACCCAGTAAAAAAAACAAGAGAGAGAAAGCCGTTGACTGCCCGCAGTCGACGGGATACCGTTCCATTCGACATGGCCCGATCAGACAGAGCGAAGAAACTCAACTATGACTCAATTTAAAGACTACAGCCGACTGCTAGCAGCCGACCGTAGTCTCGGGGACTACACCCAGTGGGTGCACTTAGCGTGCCCCCACTCGTCAAAAAAAACACACACACCCAGTGGGTGTACAAACTTAAAGACCTTCGGGAAAGAGAATCTTCAAAGGACATACCAAAACAGACCAAGTGTTGAAGTCGACTGACCTGGACATTGCTCTGAAGAGCTGAGCTTGCGTCGTAAGCCGCCTGCAAGCCTCCCGAGCCACTTTTACCTGTTCCATCATGACTCCAGCCTGGCGTACAGCCTCCTTCGCAGCAGCCGCTTGGTCCTCAGGGACGGGGTACGTAGCAAAAAGCAAAGACGGATCTGCAGTCGACGCTGAAGGCTGCACACTCGTCAAAGGAACAGCGAAGGTCACGGAAGCCCGAGTGGGTTTGCCATCATCCCGAACTGCAGCCTCAGGCGCGGGAGTGGATTGCGGAGTCTTGCCAGCCAACACCTTCTTCTTCCTCTTCACCCTCAATGGTGCGTCGTTGTCGTCCGGGAGGTCGATAACATGAGGAGGAGCTGCAAGGACAACATGCAATCGACCAACACTTCAGTCGACTCGTAAGCAGGACGGCAGTGATCGTACCAGGGTTGGAGGTGACAGCGTCCTCCATCTCTTGGTCGTCGTTCCTAGCAGAGACCTCAGAAGTTGCTCCACTACAAATCAGAAAAGATTAGTCAGTTGGCCCAGGGAATCGACCAAGGATCCGTCCACAGTCGACAAAGGAAAGCAAGTGTTGTTGTTACCCCGAAATGGTGGGAACAGCTATCTTCATCTTGGGCAAGGCCTTGGGCGGCTTAGATGGCGCCGTTCGTGGGTGCTTGGGAGCCTTCCCGGTCGGCGAAGGAGAAAAAGTCCGAGGGCGTTTCGACGACTGCCCGACAGGAGCGGTCGCCTTGCCACGTTCCTGTGCTGGATCGTGGGCGAGCTTGGATCGTCCCTCCGGGTGGGAGGGTTCAGCTTCCTCCTCCTCTTCACTGGAGAAGATGTCGTCGCCCTCCTCTCCCTCACCGTCGGACTCCCACTTGACCTGGTCGTCCCCGCTCTCGCCTCCGCTCCCCTCGCCTTCCTCGGTCGGCCCTTGGGCTCCGTTGGGCGTCGAGTACATCTCAGTGGTAGCCTGGAAGACAACGGACAAGACGAAAGTCAGTCGACTTACACAAAGAAGACTAATACAGAAGATCAGATATCCGACACAAAAACATACCTGATCCACTTCATATGAGTGGTCGAGTGGAATCACCCGTCTGGCTCCTCGGGGGTTGTATTTATTCCCCGTGATGCTTGACAACCACCCCTCCAGCATCTCATCGGTGACCTCCTCCGGGTGGATCCGAGTGGTGTCGTCAAGGCCAGAATACAGCCACATCGGATGGTCTCGCGCCTGGAGCGGTTGGATGCACCTCTGGAGAAAGACCTCTAACAGGTCCATCCCAGTCACCCCCTCACGGACAAGTTCAACCACTCGACCCGCCAATACCTTGACCTGGGCGCTTTCCTCCGGCGTGACCTTCAGAGAGATAGGCTTCTTGGCGCGGTCGAGTGAAAAAGGAGGAAGACCGGTCGACTGCCCGGGGGTCGCCTGGTCCTGGCAGTAGAACCAGGTCGACTGCCAGCCGCGGACCAACTCCGGGAAGGTGATAGAGGGGAAACAGCTCTTCCCCCTCGTCTGGATCACCAGACCCCCGCACAACTGGATAACTTGCGTCTTCTCGTCGCTCGACTTGGCCTTCTTCACCGACTGGGAGCGGCAAGTGAAGATATGCTTGGAAAGCCCCCAATGCGGACGACAACCCAGGAAAGCCTCGCACATGGAAATGAACGCGGCAAGGTAGACTATGGAATTGGGGGTAAAGTGATGGAGCTGCGCTCCGAAGAAATTCAAGAAACTCCAGAAGAACGGATGGGGAGGCAGAGAAAACCCTCGGTCGATGTGGGTGGCGAGGAGCACGCACTCACCGTCACGGGGTTGCGGCTCGATCTCCCTCCCCGGGAGACGCGCGGCCTCATGGGGAATGGCTCCTCCCTCGACCATGTCGTCGAGGTCTTCCTGTCGGAGCACCGATGGCATCCAATCACCCTGAATCCAACCCTTGGGCAGGGTGGTCCGGGACGAAGATCCACCTCGCGAAGACTTCTTCCCCTTCCCCGCCGCTGCCGCCTTCTTCGCGCGCTCCAAAGCAGTGGTCTTGCCCTTCACCATTGTCGCCGGGGAGATCTCGCACGGGCTCGCGGCGCTAGGGTACGGCCGAGGGTCGCAGGAGGGCTGGCGAAGGAAGAGAGGAAGAAAGAAAGAAGGAAGCAGAAGAGAGCGCACGGCTTAGAAACCCCGAGCCGACAACTTATAAGGGGCCGCTCCCGAGTGGCTGGCCGGTAGGCCCAGGCCCTCTAGTCAAATCCCGCAACAGACGCGCGCGCAGTACGTGGCGAAAAAGGCGACGCGGAGATCGAGGAACTTCCGCTTTATCGCTTCCGATTACTGCGGCCGCTCCCGTCCCGCGCGCTTCCCAAAATCCAAATCCCGCGACATCCGCGGGCCGTAGAACAACTTGCTAAAAAACAGAAGACCCCGATCACGCCGGCACTCGGTACGGCACAAACAAAGAAATTCACTCGACGGAAGGCCTGGAATGGATCAAGGCGACTGAAAAAGGTTGGCAACGTCATCCGTGACGATTGTCCCGAAACGAGGCGCTCACATAGCCCTAAGAACCAGTCGGGAAGATCTCCAACTCTTTCCCCACTCTAACCTCGATCCATTCGGGGGCTAATGATGAAGACATGTACCTAGGGTAGGGACACGGGCCTGACCCAAGAGTCCTACTCAAGGACACCCCTGGGAGAAATCACCTTTCAATCGACTTGAAGGCATCCCACTCGACGGACTCAAGACACTCGACCAAGAAGCTATCACTCGACCAAGAAGCTATCACTCGACCGCCAGGAGATCAGCAGTCGCTCTGTAGGCAAACGGTCAGCCGTTAAGTAGTCTTCATGGTCATTATAGCACTTTATTAGACGCGTTACCAGTAACGCCCAATCTTAAATGTACTTTAAACCCTGCATCACTGAGGGCAGGAGGGGGCCGGCGAACTCTATATAAGCCACCCCCTCCTCAGTAGGAGGGGTTCGCACCTCTGTAACCCATACACGCATAATCCAGTCGACCGCCTCCGGGCTCCGAGACGTAGGGCTATTACTTCCTCCGAGAAGGGCCTGAACTTGTAAACCTCGCGTGTAACAACTTCCCCATAGCTAGGATCTCGCCTCTCCATACTCACCCCCCTACATCACTGTCAGAGTTAGAACCACGACACTAGCCATGTATTTTTAGAATTGAGCTAAAGATTTGGGGGGTAGTATTTCTGATTTTAGAGCACCTTTGCTGGATGTATTTGACAGCAGCTGTTGGAATCAAAACAATGCTTGTGCATTGTCCTGTTAAGTTGAGTGAGTCATTAGAGGGCAGATAGAGTCACCCACACCAATTAATGTTTATGAAGAAGAAGAATAAACCTGCTGCTGCTGTTATGCATGTGTTCACTGCTGCTGCTGTACTTGTGATGATGTTGTACTTGTGATGATGCTACTTTTGATCTTCTAAAATCCATTGGCGACTTCATTACGCGGGGATAATGATTTTGCAGGTACCCCGAGAGGCCCTTGAGTTTGCCGGAATGTCGATTAACTTCCGTTCCGACAAATTTGGGTACTCCATATGTCCGATTTTCAAGAAAGGTCATGCTGAAATTTTCCGTGAATTTTAGCATGACTTTGCTAAAAATAGGACATATGGGGTACTCGCGACTAATGCAAGGGCCGGGGTATCTTAGTACTTAATTAAGTAGGATCAACTGCCCCTTTATTCTTGCTGCATTAAACTATAGGTTTTAGGGTGCATCGGTGTCGATAAGAACCTAAATGATGAAAGCTTAGGCTTTTAGGGTGCCTCGGTGTCGACAAACCCTAAATGATAAAACCTTGGCTTTTAGGGTGCCTCGGTGTCAGGACCCCGATTCCAAGTCAGAACGATCTAGCCGGTAACACCTCATATCACATTGCGGCCTCACGCACGGTATCCCACGGGTGTCGCCTTACCATGGCCCGGGACCGTTTGCGCCTTTTGGCTCACGTATATGATAGTGTCGCTAGCATCCATATGACAGAGAACCCGGGACGACATGGCTAGTCATAAACCCAAAGCGGCATAGACCTATGGAGACAGGCATACATGAATCACATCGAGCATGTCGGTCATCAGCGTGTGAATCCGGGCTGTAGCACTGGGCTAACAGGACTCCGGGGAACCTGGGCTGTAGCAGGCTAGGCAGGACTCCGGATGTCACCGCGTGACATTTCCCCGAAGGGACAGACATAGGAATGAGGTGAAACACATGCCGGCCAGTCAAGTGTCCTGAGCAGTAGTGCTGGGCTAGCAGGACTCCGGTGAACTGGGATGTAGCGGACTACTATGGCTCGAGGAGCACTAGACTACATTTCACCATAAGAAAGGCTGCCAAGGATAAACAACTAGATTGTCGGATCCCACACATACCAAGCATTTCAATCATACACACAATATGCACGATATGTGCAAATACAACATGGCATCACAACAAAACTCTACAACTCAAGTATTTTATCTAAAGGCTCCAGAGAGCCATACATAACATGTTCATACAGGTAGGGGTCACATGACTCGACACTCAAGTCATACAAGCATACAAGCACATGCGGAAGCAAATAGTCTGAGTACAGACACTAGAAAGCAAGAAGGCTTCTCGAAGCCTGTCTATCTACATTGGGCCCTCCATGGCCAGGATCACCACCTGGGTGGCTAGTCACTCGTTGACATCAAGGTCTACGTAGAACCCATCGGAGGGGGCGGTGTTGTCGTCTGAAAACAGTAATTAAGCAAACATGAGTACAAAGGTACTCAGCAAGTCTTACATCAGAACCTACTATACATGCTTGTTCTCAAGAAGGTGGTGGAGTTATTGCAGCAAGCCAGCTTTGACTCTTTGCTAAGCTATCCTACGAAACACCACTAATAAAATAGTTTTCGCACACGAGTCCACTACTCACCAACACAATACTCCACCGGGGATCCTCCCTCGTCATCCTACGAGAGGGCCATCCTCGGTACTCACACTTATCTTGAGTCTTTTAGTAGTATCCATTAACTTGTCTATGAACTGTATAGGCAACCAAGTAGTCCTTTACCGCGGACATGGCTATTCGAATAGTTTTATACCCTGCAGGGGTGTACTTCTTCATACACTCTTTCACCACTTACCGCCGTTTACACGACATGTACTCGGCAACCTTCAAGCGGAAGCCCAACGAGGGTGTCGGCCACGACCTACCTAAACACTCAAGCCTCTAGTCCAGGTTTATCGCCTATCCAGGTTCCATCCGTAGGGAGTCCGGCCGAGGTTTCCACATACGGCCCCGAACGATGTGAACAGGGTTCCCGAGACACCAAATGGGTGACTCGGTACACCGTGCCACGGTGTATCTACCGCAACATAGCCCACCCCTAGGGTCAGCGCTACGCACGGCCGCCAACACATAACCTACAAACACCAGAAACTAATTGCAACTCCTGGACAGAGTACTAGGGTGAATAAGAAGCCGAGAGGGTCCATTGGTTTCGGGCCCAATGTATGGTAGTAACTGAATCTTAAATCACACATACAGATCTCAGTTCTTATGGATGGCCTCAATGAAACAACCCACCATGTACTCCTACATGGCCTCTCATCGATACCTTTACCAAATCATGTTCAACACATCCCTCACATTACCGACATAATCATTTCACTCTAGCCCATCACCCAGATGAACCAGACCTGACACAACTCTAAGCATAGCAGGCATAGCAAGGTAGGAAACACATACATGGCTCAATCAACTCCTACACATGCTAATGGGTTTCATCTAGTTACTGTGGCAATGACAGGTCATGCAGAGGATAAGGGTTCAACTACCGTAGCACACAGCAGTTTGAATCGCGTTGCCTTAATGCAGTAAACAAGAGCAGAAGCGAGAACATGGGTTTGTATCGGAATGATCAATGGGTTGCTTGCCTGATGTAGTGGTAGTAGGGTACTGCCCTTCAGACGGATACTCGGGGTTATCCTCGGAGGCAGAACCTACCACGAAAGACACACCGAAACATAATCAACACATGACAATATGCAACAATATGATGCATGCTATGCAATGGCAAAATGAATGTGCCTTGGCCTAATGCAAGCTAAAACAGAAAGGAATGAACTCATTTGAATCAAAGATTCAAATGTTAGTTCATTTAACATAGCCTTATTAGTGCATTATCTTATTTTGCTTAAAAAGCAAGGTTAACTTGTTTGGTCATGCATGAAACCATTACAGATGGATAGATTGAATTTTTCTGATCATTTTTCATATATAATTTGTTTGATTTGGAAGCTATGGTTGATTTTCTATGATTTTTAGAAGTTTTGGCTATTTTCTGGAATTTCCTATATAAAAATAAATCCAGAAAAAGAATAAATGCGTCAGCACTACGTCACTATGACGTCAGCGAGTCAAAGGCGCCGGGGCCAGTCAAACCTGACTGGTGGGCCCTGTCTGTCAGTGACTCAGCTAATTAACATGATTAAGTTAGTACTAACTAACTGTCAGTGGGGCCTGGGAACACATGTCAGTGACTAAACTAATTAAAATTAGTTAACACTAATCCTAAACTAATTAACAGGCCGGCCCCACCTATCATAGGCTCAGGGGGGAAGTCAACCTGGGCCCACGCGTCAGTCCACGGTCAAAAAGTGGTCAACTCGCCGGTGGCTTGACGCCGGCGAGGACAGACGCGGCGGAGGGGCTCGGGTTTTGCCCACAGTCGACCAAATCGACTGCGGTTTGGTCCTACGAGTAGCTGGGGACAAGCCGCGGCGTTTGGTGGTGGAGGTGGAGCTCGGGGAGGCCGGAAACGACGGCGGCGAGCACGTCCGCGGCGGCTGGAGTTCGGGCCTCGGAGGAAAACATGCTACGTTGCACAACAGGACATGGGGGTGGCCGCGTTCGACTCGTGGGGATGTACTGAGTGTAGTGGTGAGCTCAGGTGCAAGCATGCACGGCCGTGGCCACGGTGGCGACATGGCCGGCGGCGAGGAGCTATCGGCTCTGATGTCCATGGTGGTTAGAGGATGCGGACGAGCACGGGGAGAGGGGGAAACAGTGGCGGAGCTCACAGCGATCACGAAGAGGGGCTCGGCTTGCTCGGAGACGGCTTGGCGATGGCAAATCCATCGATGGAGTCCGGCGGTCGTGCTCAGGGAAGACGACTTGTGGCGGCGATGTGGGGCTTCCGCGGTGGCGTGGCTCGAGGTGGAAGGAAGAGGGGGTCGAGGCGGAGCCTCTGGGCCGGTCAGAGAAGCGAGGGAGAGGCAGTGGCCGCGGTGGTGCTTGTCGGCGGCGACGGCTGCGCTCGGCAGGGGATGGGGAGAGAGCCAGAGGGGGAGAGGGGCACGGGGAGAGTGGGCAAAGTGAGAGGGGGATGAGGGGGAGTGCGTGGAACTCGTAGACGGCGTTCGGGCATCGGCAGAAGCAGGAGGTGACCGGCGTGTGGCTGCGGGCGCCGGCCACGCGCCTCTCGTCCTCCTGGCGAGAGGAGGAGGATGACTGGCAGTGGCCAGTGGGCTGGGCTGAGCTGGGCCAGGCCAGGGCGACAGGTAAGTTCCTTTCTCTCTCCCTTTTCTGTTTTTTTATTTATTCTATTATTTCTGTAACTTCAGGGCTTTATTAAAAATGCCAGGGCATTTCCAAAAATCATAAAATTAATCATGGCTACTGCTTACGATATATCCAACATCCAACATTTTGGTTTATGATTATTTGAGCATTTAAAATATTTTATAGCATTTAAATGCCCAAATGCAAATACTATAAGAATTAATCCAATGACCTTAAGATGTCCTAGAAAAATGTGCACCATTTTTGTCAAAGGTTTTAACCCAAAACAAAAAGGGTGGGCTTTTTAGAAGGGCATTTCAGGTTCATTGAAAAAGTTTTTAGTAAACCCTAGTTGTTCTAGGGGGGTGCTGGGGGTTCTGTCATCCCCATTTAAAATTTAAAATAAATTTAAACATGATGCACATGTTCAACCAATCCTAATGCATGACTAACACAGGGATGTGACAACTCACCCCCACTCAAAAGAATCTCGTCCCGAGATTTAGGATCCTCCGGGAAGAAGGTGGGGTACTCGATTCGAAGACGATCCTCCCTTTACCAAGTGGCTTCTTTCTCGGAATGGTGTGACCATTGAACCTTGAGAAACTTGATATTATGGCGTCGAGTGGTATGCTCGGCTTGATCAAGGATACGAACGGGATATTCCCGATATGAGAGGTTATCTTGTAGATCAAGCGTTTCGTGGTCCACTCCACGGATAGGATCCGCGAAGCAACGCCTGAGTTGAGAAACATGGAAGACATCGTGAACTTTGGAAAGATGCGAAGGTAGTTCAAATTGGTAGGAAACTTCTCCTCGTTTGGCAAGAATGCGAAAGGGTCCAATGTAACGAGGAGCCAATTTGCCTTTGATACCGAAATGATGGGTTCTCTTTAACGGAGTAACCCGAAGGTAAGCCTTCTCGCCGACTTCATAAGTCATGAGCTTATGTTTATGATCATATTGGCTCTTTTGACGAGATTGGGCTGTTTTCAATTTCTCACGAATAACGCGAACCTGCTCTTTTGCTTCCTGAATCATATCCGGGCCAAAGAGTTGTCTTTCCCCTGTTTCTGACCAGTTAAGAGGCGTTCGACACTTTCGTCCATAGAGAACTTTGAAAGGAGCTTTGCCCAAACTAGCTTGATAACTATTGTTATAAGAAAACTCCGCGAATGGAAGGCATTTCTCCCAACCCATTCCGAATGAGATGACAGAAGCTCGGAGCATATCTTCCAGAATTTGATTGACTCGCTCTACTTGACCACTTGATTGAGGATGGAAGGCGGTGCTAAAAGAGAGACGAGTTCCCATAGCATTTTGGAAACTTTCCCAAAATCGAGAGGTGAAGAGACTCCCACGGTCTGAGTTAATTTCCAATGGGACACCATGAAGAGACACTATTCGGGAGATGTATAAATCAGCTTGCTGGCTAGCGGTGATACTCTCACGAACAGGTAGGAAATGGGCTACTTTGGAAAGACGGTTGATCACAACGAAGATGGCATTATTCCCTCTCTTGGTCCTGGGAAACCCAGTAATGAAATCCATACTAATTTTATCCCATTTCCACTCAGGTATAGCCAAAGGTTGAAGGGTGCCAGCAGGCCGCTGATGCTCTGCTTTAACATGACGACAAACATCGCAATTAGCAATGTATTGAGCGATTTCTCTCTTCATCCTAGTACACCAAAACCTCTGGCGTAGGTCTTGATACATTTTAGTACTACCGGGATGAATGGTGAGAGGGGATTCATGAGCTTCCTTAAGGATCAGCCGCCTCAAGTTTCATGCCTTGGGAACCACTAAGCAGTTTCCAAAGTATACGACACCTTGATCATCAACAGAGAAACAATTCGCGACTCCTTTCTCAATGTTTCTCCTAATACGGGAGATTCCTGGATCTACCTTCTGCGCCTTGATGATCTGATCTGTAAGGGTAGGTTTCGCCACCAGGGTGGATAGGAATCCTCGAGGAACAATGTGAAGATTGAGCTTACGAAATTCCTCGTGGAGAAGTGGTTGACTTTGTTGTAACATCAGGTTTTTACAATAAGATTTACGACTTAGCGCATTAGCCATGACATTGGCTTTGCCCGGGGTGTAAGTTATTCCTAAGTCGTAATCCGAGATCAACTCGACCCAACGTCTTTTCCTGAGATTCAAATCCGGTTGGGTGAAGATATATTTCAAACTTTGGTGGTCGGTGAAGATCTCGCAACGATTACCGAGGAGGTAATGTCGCCAAGTTTTGAGTGCATGGACTATAGCTGCAAGCTCTAGATCATGTGTGGGGTATTTTTCCTCATGTGGGTGTAATTGCCATGAAGCATAGGCAATTACCTGACGATCTTGCATGAGTATGCAACCTAGTCCTTGTCGCGAGGCGTCGCAATAGATAATAAAGTCCTTGGAGAAATCTGGTGGTACCAGTACGGGAGTACATGTCAGGCGTCTTTTCAGTTCCTGAAAGCTGAACTCGCACTGTGGGGTCCACTCGAACTTTTTATCTTTCTTGAGGAGTTCAGTTAGAGGTTTAGCAACCTTGGAGAAATTCTCGACGAAGCGGCGACAATAGCTCGCTAAGCCAAGGAAGCTCCGAACTTGCTTGACCGTCTCAGGTGGAGTCCAATCAAGGACGGCTTGAACTCGCTTGGGATTGACAGCAATACCCTTACCAGAGATTACATGGCCTAGATAGGTCACTTCTGGCAACCAAAATTCACTCTTGGAGAATTTGGCACAAAGGCGATGCTCTCGAAGTTTCGTCAACACCAGCCTTAGATGTTTGGCATGTTCCTCTTCATTCTTGGAGTAGACGAGTATGTCATCGAGGTAAACTACGACAAATTTATCCAAATACTCCATGAAGACCGAGTTCATTAACCAAGAGAAGGTGGCCGGGGCATTGGTTAAACCGAAGGACATAACGGTGTACTCGTATTGGCCATAGCGAGTAACAAAGGCCGTTTTGGGAATGTCCCCATTTCTGATTTTGATTTGATGGTAGCCCAACCTCAAATCCATCTTGGAAAAGACTGAGGATCTAGCGAGCTGATCATACAGATCGTTGATCCTGGGAAGCGGATACTTGTTCTTGATGGTGACCAAGTTGACAGGTCGGTAATCTACAACCATCCGATCCGTTCCATCCTTCTTCTTGACAAAGAGGACAGGGCAAGCCCAAGGAGAGGAACTAGGACGGATGAAAACCTTTTTCAAGGACTCATCGAGTTGGTTCTTAAGCTCGGACAGTTCTAAGAGTGCCATCCTATAGGGTCTTCTAGAAATTGGAACGGTTCCTGGAACAAGGTCTATCACAAACTCGACATCTCTGTTAGGTGGAACACCTGGCAGTTCTTCTAGAAAGACATCCGGAAATTCTCGGACTACCGGAATATCCTCAAGGTCTGGAAGGGGGTTGGCATTTAGGGAGTAAAGCTGGCGCTTGGCCACTCGAGTTAAGACATTGACTGTCTTGCCCGATGGGTGAGTAAGTTGAACGGTTCTAGTTGCACAATCAATCTTAGCATAATGAGCTGACATCCAGTCCATACCCAAGATGATGTTAATGTCCGAGGACTTAAGAGCTATTAAGGATACAAGGAAGACAAGTCTATCAATAAGAATTTCGTTCCCATGGCTTACTCTAGAAGTTTGCCATTTGGAACCCGGAGTTTGAATTACCATGGATGTGGGCATGTCACAGATTGTCATGTTATGCAATCAAGCATAGTTCTCGGATATGAATGAATGAGATGCTCCAGTATCAAAAAGAACAGATGCCGGATGGCAATTAACAAGGAGCGTACCAAGGACGACGTTAGGATCCTCATGAGCCTCCTCGACTGAAACATAGTTGACATGGCCACGTGCAGTGGTGACCGGCTTGGCGTAGAATGTCTTTCCCGCTAGCTTACCACGGTCAACGGACTTTCCAGACTGATTGGGGTTGTTGTTCTGGGGACACTCTCAACTATAGTGACCCGGCTCTCCACACTTGAAAGATGTCACAACATTGGGGCGTGGAGCAGCATTAGCAGCGGGGCCACCATAGGGCTTGGGCGGTGGAAACTGCTGGTTGGGGCGAGGCGCCTCAAAGGATGGCCTCGGAATGAACCTGGGTGGCAGTGCCGTGCTTGGAATCCACACCCGGCGCTTCTGAGATCCAGAGCCGGATGAAGAGCCAACATCACGAGAGTGCTTGCGTGAAGCGTCATAATCAGACTGGCCTGTCTCAGCACTGATGGATTTATTGACCAACTTCTGAAAGGAGGTGCACTCGTGCAGACGAAGATCACGACGAAGCTCAGGGCTAAGTCCCTTGCGGAACCTTACCTGCTTCTTAGCGTCGGTGGATACCTCTTCAGGAGCATATCATGCCAGATTCCCAAATTCACAGCTATATGCATCCACAGTCAGTCTTCCTTGGGTGAAATTGCAGAACTCTTCCCTCTTGCGATCTATGAGACCTTCCGGAATGTGATGCTCATGAAAAGCCTCACTGAATTCAACCCAAGTAGTGATTTGGCCGACCGGGCGCATAGCTTCAAAATTTTCCCACCAAAGGCTAGCAGGGCCTTCGAGGTGATAGGCAGCATAAGTAACCTTATCAGCTTCGGCTACGTTGGCAGAACGTAGCTTGTGGGTGATGCTGCAAAGCCAGTCATCCATGTCGAGGGGCTCGACGGAATGATTAAACTTTGGTGGGTACAACTTGATGAAGTCATTGATTGACACGAAGTCATTTCGCTGATGGCGTGCGGTGTTCTTCTCAATCCGCTCCAGCAAGCGGTTAGTCTCACGCTTGTTTCTTTCCGCCTCCAGCATCACTTTGGCCAGAGAAGGCAGGTGAGGCAGATTTTCACCCCTAGCTGCACTGGCTTCCCCCTGCTCCGGGGCAGCAGGGTTGCTGCGGGTGTTGACCACCTTAGGAGAAAACAAGACAATGGTTTATATAAGGATGGCACAAACTTAGCAAGGAAGTGCAGAATGTAATGGATAACATGGGATGCTAAGATGTTCATTGCACGACATGGTAATATAGAAACTGCCATATATATATACCATTGGTCATACACACCGTACATAGTTTAGTACAAGCCCAGGCTAGAGTACAACTACGGTGAAAGATATTACATCTCATCGGAGGCATTCCAAGCTCCTATACATTATTTTTCTACACCTCCGGAGCGTGATACACACCAAGTCGTATCCCACGGTCACGCAGGACTGTGGAGAATACAACTACTACAATACTAGTGAAACTACTACTAGCTCAAACGGCTCCGTAGTAATCCTCATAGAAGTCGCCACCAAAGCCTGGAAGTGGAACATGATCATCTAGGAACAGACGGTCCTGCGGAGCCTGCGGACCATAGGGACTCGGATGTGGCCTTGGTCCCATAGGTGGTGGCAGACGGGGACCACGAGGAGGGGTGATGCCTCCTACATCGCGCCACTCCATACAATCTAGCAATCCAGACCATATAGGGTACAGATCCCTCAGATCCATGTATCCTGCATGTACCGCCGGTGCAAACCGAGTCAAAGTGGCCCAGTGATTAGCACGAGAGTTAAAAAGCTCCATACGCAAGGCCCGATTTTCGCGGTCCTTATCCTCGAGCATCTCAGCAGTGGTGCGGAGTAGTGACTCCTCATGTGTGGGGTCAGCATAAATAGCCTGGAGATACCCTTGCGCTCCCGGAAGTGAAGCTGGCATATAACGGAAGTCGGTGTTCCGAAGCAGGCCAGTCCAGACTCGCATGATGGTCATCATGGAATAGGCAGCATCCTGCACAGCCATCTCAACAGTAACCCCGAGTCCATAGGAACAGTGAAGGGGCTCAGTGGCTCCAGGATAAGAGGGATATATCCTCACGGTACAGAGGTACTGGCTCTGGTTGAAGTCTCGGAATTGCTCTTCGACAATGTATTCGGGATACCAATGGTAACCCGTCTCGATCATTACCCGGACTAACATGGCAGTATGACCGGGCACATCGAGGCACCGGGTCAGGCGAACCACTTGGTTTTGAGCACGAGTGGCCATCTGAAAGCACAACCACAATGTAAAGACATTAGAATTTCTAGGTAAAATTGGACAGCATAACAGCTGTAAATGCTCAGAAAAGGATTGAGACATCCACATCAGTTTGCAATACCACTCAACAACATCATATCAAGGTTCTGATTCAACTGGCAACATACTAAAAGTAGTAGAAACTGTACTGAGGCTTGTAACAACAACCCTATAAGCTACTACGGATTAGTAACACGTGAACCTGATAGAAGAAGAGAGCCTAGTCCTTAACCCACATTGAATGAGAAGAGAATGACTCAGATCAGAGGGCATAAGGTAAAGGAGTAAAAGAGCCTTACGTTCCCTCCCACAATCAATTCCCCTACATATAACTAAAGCATTTCTAGACTCGACATCGACCAATTTGGCTCAACGAACCTACAGGCAGTCCGGCTCTGATGCCAACGCTATCAGGACCCCGATTCCAAGTCACAACGATCTAGCCGGTAACACCTCATATCACATTGCGGCCTCACACACAGTATCCCACGGGTGTCGCCTTACCATGGCCCGGGACCGTTTGCGCCTTTTGGCTCACGTATATGATAGTGTCGCTAGCAACCATATGACAGAGAACCCGGGCCGACATGGCTAGTCATGAACCCAAAGCGGCATAGACCTATGGAGACAGGCATACATGAATCACATCGAGCATGTCGGTCATCAGCGTGTGAATCTGGGCTATAGCACTGGGCTAACAGGACTCCGGGGAACCCGGGCTGTAGCAGGCTAGGCAGGACTCCGGATGTCACCGCGTGACATTTCCCAGAAGGGACAGACATAGGAACGAGGTGAAACACATGCCGGCCAGTCAAGTGTCCTGAGCAGTAGTGCTGGGCTAGCAGGACTCCGGTAAACCGGGCTGTAGCGGACTACTATGGCTCGAGGAGCACTAGACTACATTTCCCCATAAGAAAGGCTGCCAAGGATAAACAACTAGATTGTCGGATCCCACACATACCAAGCATTTCAATCATACACACAATATGCACGATATGTGCAAATACAACATGGCATCACAACAAAACTCTACAACTCAAGTATTTTATTTAAAGGCTCCAGAGAGCCATACATAACATGTTCATACAGGTAGGGGTCACATGACCTGACACTCAAGTCATACAAGCATACAAGCACATGCGGAAGCAAATAGTCTGAGTACAGACACTAGAAAGCAAGAAGGCTTTTCGAAGCCTGTCTATCTACATAGGGCTCTCCATGGCCAGGATCACCACCTGGGTGGCTAGTCACTCGTCGACATCAAGGTCTACGTAGAACCCATCGGAGGGAGCGGTGTTGTCGTCTGAAAATAGTAATTAAGCAAACATGAGTACAAAGGTACTCAGCAAGTCTTACATCAGAACCTACTATACATGCTCGTTCTCAAGAAGGTGGTGGAGTTATTGCAGCAAGCCAGCTTTGACTCTTGGCTAAGCTATCCTACGGAACAACACTAATAAAATAGTTTTCGCACACGAGTCCACTACTCACCAACACAATACTCCACCGGGGATCCTCCCTCGTCATCCTACGAGAGGGCCATCCTCGGTACTCACACTTATCTTGAGTCTTTTAGTAGTATCCATTAACTTGTCTATGAACTGTATAGGCAACCAAGTAGTCCTTTACCGCGGATGCAGCTATTCGAATAGTTTTATACCCTGCAAGGGTGTACTTCTTCATACACGCTTTCACCACTTACCGCCATTTACACGACATGTACTCGGCAACCTTCAACGGAAGCCCAACGAGGGTGTCGGCCACGGCCTACCTAAACACTCAAGCCTCTAGTCCAGGTTTATCGCCTATCCAAGTTCCATCCGCAGGGAGTCCGGCCGAGGTTTCCACATACGGCCCCGAACGATGTGAACAGGGTTCCCGAGACACCAAACGGGTGACTCGGTACACCGTGCACTACTAGGAAAAGGGCTATAGATAGGATTGACACTAATGGCGCACTAGGAAAGTAGTGCGCCACTACTATATACTAATGGCGCACCAGTTGGTGATGCGCCATTAGTGTGGAAGACACTAATGGCGCACCAGAAAATAGGTGCGCCACTAGTGATAATTTTTTTTCATTTTTACATACATACTAATGGCGCATCCTACCGAAGTGCGCCATTACTAGTTCTAACTAGTAATGGCGCACCAGACAGGGAGTGCGCCAGTACTGAATTTTTTTATTCTTTTTTTTGCAAAACTACTAATGGCGCACCGCCTCACAGTGCGCCATTACTAGTTTAAACTACTAATGGCGCACCGTGTAAAAGTGCGCCATTAGTATATTTTTTTTACTTTTCTGCAAAATTACTAATGGCGCACCACCTGCAGGTGCGCCATTAGTAACCAGGGTTACTAATGGCGCATTTGCAGGTGGTGCGCCATTAGTAACCTGGGACCCCAACAAGATATTTTGGACAGCCACACCTACCCACTCACTTTCCCCACTTCATTCCCTCCACCTCCTTCTCCAAGCTTTCGGCTGCCTCCTCCTCCCCACCTCATTTCCACCATAGATTCATCAAAATTAAGTGCTGAAATTACCTTTTTTTGATAGGTAAGTAAGGGGAAAGCTATCTTCATGATGTAGATCTACTTTTTTCTCCCTAGCTCGCTCCAACAACGTGCACATGCACTTTTTGTGGCCTAGCTAGATCTATGTATGTTTGTGGTGTTGCATGTGTTTGTGGTGTTGCATATATGTTTGTGTTTGCAGGTACCGGTATTTGAAATGTGATAGTTGCCAATATTTTGCCGGAATGTTGATTCATTTCCGTTTCGGCGAGAATTTTGGCACTATGCATTCTTTTTGGTCCTATTTTTAGGGAAGGTCATGCCAAATTTTTTCTTGGTTCTAAAATATCGTTTTGCTCTACCCCGCAGGCGACCATGGTCTGCATGATGACTGAAGGCATCGTGAATAGGTTTTTGAGCTCCGCGAAGGCCGAGATGCTTCAAAAGAACGAGACGGAGATAAGATGTCCGTGTCGAAGATGCAAGCTGAAGAGCCTTATTGCGGACCTGGATTCCGGGCAGGTGCGGGACCACCTGCTCTTGCGTGGTTCATGGATGGCTATTGGTGGCAAGGTGATGAAGATGACTATGAAGTCGTCCATGGGGGCCGGGCAAGAAATGAGGAAGGGCAACAAGACAAGTACCACCGCGGCGAGGGCAGGCGAGAAGACGAAAAATCTCCAGGACATGATCACGACGGTGATGCTGTACACAGTCATCATGTAGAAGATGTCATACATGATGATGAGGAAGATCAAGATGAAGGGCATGATCATGAAGATGAAGATGCCGGAGCAGACGATGATGGAGGCTGGGTGCAGGACCCTCATATTCAAGAGCTGCTTCTCAAGCAGACGGATAACGCAAGAGCTGCCGCCCAAGAGAAAGCCAAGCTGGATCAACTGGAGATAGACGCGGTTACTCCATTGTATGAAGGATGCAGGCCCGAGGATACCCGCCTGAAAGTAACGCTCATGGCTCTGGAGATGAAGGTAAAACACAAAATGACCGATGCATGCTTCGACGAGAACATGTCATTCTGGCACGAACGTCTTCCCAAGGGGAACAAGTGCCCGACTAGTTTCGAGGAGGCGAAGAAAATCATGTGTTCTCTGGATTTACCGCACGTGAAATACCATGTGTGCATGAACAATTGCATCATTTATTGGGACGAGCACATGGAGTCTACCATATGTCCGGTGTGCAGCGTCACTCGATACAAGAAGAGGAAGAAAGCTCCTCGAAAATCGGTGTGGTACTTTCCGATCACTCCTCGTTTGTAGCGGTATTTCGCGGACCCTAAGGTAGCAAAGCTCCTGCGTTGGCACGCGGATAGGGAGGAGAAGAGGCGGGAAGATGACGGAAATGATCCGGAGATAAATAAAAAAGACAAGATGCTGAGTCACCCTAAGGATGTGAGCCAGTGGCAAGCATTGAACTTCGAATACCCAGAATTTGGGAAGGATCCAAGGAACATCGTGCTGGGCGCGAGCACCGATGGAGTCAATCCGTTTGGCAGCCAGAGAAGCACACATAGCACCTGGCCTGTGTTTGTGTGGATGTACAACCTCCCCCCTGGTTGTGCATGAAGAGGAAGTACATTCACATGAGTATGCTAATTGAAGGGCCGAAACAACCAGGAAACGACATCAATCTGTATCTGGGGCTGCTGAAAGAGGAGCTAGACACGCCATGGAAAACGCCAGCCAATACGTGGGACGCCGCAGAGAAATAATATTTCCCTATGAGAGCCGCACTGCTCACGATGGTGCACGACTATCTCGGTTACGGATATCTCGCGGGGCAGGTAGTCCACGGATTTTCTGGATGCGTAAGGTGCATGGATGACACAACGTATCCCCAGCTAGATAGAGATCCCGGGTCTTTGAAAACCGTGTTCATGGGACATCGAAGGTGGCTTCGCAACGATGACCCGTGGAGGAAACACAAGGATCTATTCGATGGTGAAACCAAACCCCGAAAACACCCGCGTACGAGGAGCGGCGAGGAAATAGACGAGCTATTGAAAAATTGGAAAGATTGCCCACTGCCGGGAAAGAAGCAAAAGGCGCCAGAGCCGGGAAAGAAGCGAAAGGCGCCAGAGCCGCTGCTGAAGGTATGGAAAATGAGGTCTGTTTTCTGGGACTTGCCGTACTGGAAGGTCCACCGTGTGCCTCACAGCCTTGATGCCATGCATATCATGAAGAACGTGTGCGAGAGTCTGCTTGGTACCCTGCTCAACATGCCAGAGAGGACCAAAGATGGGCCGAAAGCAAGGGCAGACATGAAATCAATGGGCATCAGGCAGGAGCTTCACGCTAATGATGATGATGATGAGGCGAAGCAGGACACCGAAACTCGTCGCAAAGGCAAAAAGGCCAAGAAGACCGGAAGTGACTACCCTCCCGCATGCTTCACTCTAAGTCAGGAGGAGATCGAGCAGTTTTTCACCTGCCTCGTAGGAGTAAAACTTCCTTACGGTTACGCGGGGAAGATAAGCAGATACCTAGACCCAGCGAAGCAGAAGTTCAGCGGGATGAAGTCTCACGACTGTCATGTGCTGATGACGTAGATACTTCCAGTTGCAATCCGTGGGATCATGGATGCGCACGTCCATGAAACGCTATTTGGCCTATGCAACTTTTTCGACGTCATCTCTCGGAAGTCGATTGGCGTGAGGCAACTCACAAGGCTACAGGAAGAGATCATGGTGATACTATGCGAGCTTGAGATGTACTTCCCGCCCGCATTCTTCGACGTTATGGTGAATCTGCTGGTCCATATCGTGGAGGTTATCGTCCAACTCGGGCCGACGTTCCTGCATAGCATGATGATGTTCGAAAGGATGAATGGTGTCATCAAAGGATACATTCGCAACATGTCACGTCCAGAGGGAAGTATAGCCAGGGGCTTTCTGACCGAAGAGTGCATCTCCTACTGCACGAATTATCTAGGCATCGAGAACCCCGTTGGTCTGCCCGTCAACAAGCACCTCGGCAGGCTCGCTGGATGGGGTCACCATGAGGGTCGCCGCGAAATGCATGTCGACTTCGAGGGTCGACTCGCTGACTTTGAAAGAGCAAACCTAGTCGCGCTACAACACATAGACGTGGTCGATCCTTGGGTGGTAGATCACAAAACCTTTATTGAGAAGACGTACAATGACTGAGGCCAACAGAGGACGGACGGAGATATAATCAAAGAGCACAACTCATGTTTCACGTGTTGGTTCAAGCAGAAGCTTCTGGCGTACCCTTTACATGAGGATTCTTCCATGGAAGAACAACTCATATTCACCTTGTCACAGGGCGCCAGGCACAACCTGATGACCTATGAGGCGTACGATATCAACGGCTACACATTCTACACCGAGAACAAGGACATGAAGAGCGATGGTTATTAGAACTCCAGGGTAACGATGGAATCCTACACCGGTAATGACAAGGACAGATACTACGGAAGGATCGAGGAGATCTGGGAGCTGAGCTACGCTGGAGAGAAGGTCCCGATGTTCCGTGTCAGATGGGCCAAGAGCGTCCTAAAAGAAGACCGGTATTTCACCACCATGGTTATACCCGAAGCCAAATCCAAGACCGCGGGCGCAAACGTCACCGCAAAAAATGAGCCATGGGTACTGGCTTCCCAAGTGGACCAATGCTTCTTCATTACCGACCCGTCAAAGCCCAGTCATGTTGTCGTGAGGAGAGGCAACAGGAAGATCATCGGAATGGATGGAGTAGCCAATGAGCAAGACTTCGACAAGTACGGCGACCCGAAGATCGAACATGACGACGACGATGAAGTAGCAGCACACACCACAAGAAGAAGCAGGACCACCCTACCTAAAGGACGTCCGTTCCACAGAAGAACTCCATTTGCGAAAAAGAAGGGCAAGATTGTGAACAGATAGCTAGCTAAGATCGATTGTATTTAAATCGTAGTCTTCATTTCTCGATTGTATTTCATGGGCACTTTTTGATATCATGAATATTTTTAAATTTCACGGGCACTTTTTGAATTCATGAGGACACTCGATCTCGATCCCCCTCCACCGCGCCGACGAGCACCCGCCCCCCCGCACCCTCCCCCACTCCACCGCCACCAACGGGCACCCCCCGCACCCTCCCCCGCTCCACCCGCCGCCGATGATATTTTCAAGTAACAAATTTGAACATATTTTTAAAAAAATTATTACTGTTTTTATAAAAAAATATTACTGTTATGATTTAAACAATTTGAACATATTTAAACACAAATAATTATCAAAGAGCATTTAAAATGCAAAAAAAAAATATTGTGGAGCCTAGGAATCGAACCCTGGACCTCCTGGTGTGTGTGCTGCGTGCTGAACAATCGGGATAGTGGGCGGGTTCTGATGTGGATTGGGTTAGGTGCAATATAACATGTGCTCGAACTGTAATAAAAAACATTATAATGGCGCACCGCTGCGGGGTGCGCCATTGCTATCTAAAAAAAAGATTTTTAATGGCGCACCGAGGTGTGGTGCGCCATTAGTAAGCTTCCCCCTAGCTATCCTCCCTCTCCCTCGCCAGATCCCCTTCGACCCACTCTCCCTCGCCACCAGATCCACCCGCGCGCTGCCCCGACCCACGCCGCCGCCGCCCCGACCCTCACCGGACTCCACCCCCGCGCCCCCACCCCCGCCGCCCCGACCCTCGCCGGACTCCACACCCCCGCCGCCCCCGCGCCCCCACCCCCGCCGCCCCGACCCTCGCCGGACTCCTCCTCGCCGTCGGCGCCGAGCAGCGACGCAGCACCGTACGCCCCCCGACCCTCCTCCTCCCCTTGCCCCTCCTCCTCCTCCCCTTGCCCCCCGCCTGCGCAGCTGACGACCCCTTCTCTGTCTCGCAGGGCAAGGTCTCCGGCGCCTCTACGACACCGACGCCTCCACCGTCTACGGTGTCTGCGCCGTCTTCCACCTCCGGCCACCGCGGCCTCACCGTCTGTGGAGGTATCTGCTCCTAAGATCTCTGCGTCCCGCTCCCCTTGGCCCCCCCGGTTCTTCTCCACTAAGGTGCGTTTCTCCATGCCCCTGTCTCCGCCGTTCCAGGGCTTAATCGATCTCCTATGATATATGACTTGTTTATGAAGATTTTGATGTGTTATGCCTTGTTCTTGTCTGTACATTTGCGCCCTTCCAGGGCTTAACTTGCTTATGAATACATCTCCCATTGATTTTGATGTAGTTTTAGAGTGGCTAGTATGTATGTATTGGAGCTAGCAGTAGCAGCTGCTTCTACGACACCTTCTTTGCTGTTCAGTTGTGTCAAACAAAATTCCAATGGCCAACTCATATGCCCTGCAATTTGCTCATGATTATTATTTATCTCACATCACCTTCTCCTCTTTGCTTGCCATGCACTCCCAGCTCCGTCATCGCGACCGCGTAATAGTCCGCGGGTGATACAACATGCTCAAATTCAGTAATTAATCAGTATATATATACCATAAGAGAAGTCTCAAAGATTGGGACTATCTTGCCTTATGTTTCAAACTTTGAACTATATACATGACTTCTATTTTATTTTTGAAATTCACAGAGTTAGGACTATCGTGTGGATGATGCTAAACAGAGATAGGAGTAGTAGTGGTGGCCATCTAGTTGGACTACTACTGCTAGGACTTGCTCCAGATTTTAGGATTTCTTTTCTTTTAGGATTTATTTTCTTCAAGGACTAGGTTTATATTATTTTTCTATTGTGATTGTTTTTTGAGCTCTTTCTTTTTCATTTCCTACTATCCTTATCCTAATTATCTTAAATTGTTATGATGTGTGTAACATGATTAGATCTTGGATTTGCTAGTGGACTTTGGGAGTTTCTTAGCCAGCTTGGTGACCCCATATTTTTCACTATTTCAACAAGTATTTTGTAAGCATTAAACTTTCAACACTACATTTATATCTTATGTGTACATCTGTTTGCTTCCAATTGCTATATATGTATTGTTGTTACTAAAAATGATGAAGCTCCTATCAATTGCTATACATATATATGTGTATGATGATCCTCCTTTCCTGCAGTAGTATAACTAGGATATAAAGCACATTGAACTAACAATCTTGTATGGTGCCTAAACTACAATGATTCAGGAACATCAGATGACATAGCATGTGGATATTGACATAGGATGAGTAGATTAATAAGTGAGCCAAAAGTGATGGACAAACCTCATGCTAGGAATTCTCGAGGGTTGCAGTACATGGAATGCATTTGCAAATGCAGCCAAAACCTGATATATACCAAAAAAATTGTATAGAAATATGCTGAATTTTCTGCTCTGATTGTTGCTCAAAGAAATTTAGCAAAAAAATGGGGTCCTGGGAGACGCCGCTGCTGCTTGAGGCCCTTGAGAGGCCCTTCGTGTCGTGATGATTTTGCAGGTATCCCGAGAGGCCCTTGAGTTTGCCGGAATGTCGATTAACTTCCGTTCCGGCAAATTCGGGTACCCCATATGTCCTATTTTCAGCAAAGGTCATGCTGAAATTTTCCGTGAATTTTAGCATGACTTTGCTAAAAATCGGACATATGAGGTACTTGCTACTAATGCATGGGCCGGGGTATCTTAGTACTTAATTAAGTAGGATCAATTGCCCCTTTATTCTTGCTGCATTAAACCATAGGTGGCAATAGAGCCAAGTGATTAGGCCCAACTTAGAAATTCTCCTCAGCATCGATAAACCCTAGATGATAAACCCAACTTAGGTGGCAATAGAGCCAACTGATTAGTGCCAAGTGATTAGGCCCAACCTAGGGTGCCTTGGCATCGATAAACCCTAAATGATGAAAACTTAGCATTTAGGGTGCCTCGGCGTCGACAACCCCTAAATGATGAAACCTTGGCTTTTAGGGTGCCTCGGTGTCGATGAGAACCTAAATGATGTACGCTTAGGCTTTTAGGGTGCCTCGGCGTCGACAAACCCTAAATGATAAAAGCTTAGCTTTTAGGATGCCTCGGTGTCGACAAACCCTAAATGATGAGACCATGATCTTGTTCCTTGACAATAACCAACTTTTTGACCAAACTTTTTTCCTATTTAGAGCGAAACATGGCCCACAACGATGAGGCCGGCGGTTCGGGCGGCAAGCAATTCTAGGAGCTGTCCCAGGAGTTGGAGGAAGAACCTCACCGCTATGAGGACGCCGCGGAAGACACCGATCCTGACTATACAACCCCTAGTGGCGTCGGGGATGACACCACTGATGATGGCGCCGCGGATGCCACCACTGATGATGGCGGCGCACGCACAGATGGCAGCCATCCGAAGAGGCAACAGAAGGACCGACGCCCGAACGTGCTCGGCACCGTCAGGGAGGAATTTACTGAAGTGAACTCCGACGGGCATCCGACGACGCCCAAACACGTAGTCAAGGGGTACTCGATTCAGCTCGGGTGCATTCACCGGAGCACCGCCTCGATCAACACCGAGAACCTAAGGCATAAGGACCGAGGGAATTTGCGCAGCCTCCTCTTCACGAAGCTGCACGAACGATACAAGTTCCCCGCTGAGTTCGCAAACACACGCCTCTCGGGTAATAAAGTGAACGGTGCCACCCTCACGACGATGAGCACGGCCCTGTCTACTTGGAAAAGCACGGTGAAGGCAATGATTGACAAAGGTGATAGTTATGAGAAGATCAAGGCGAAATATCCTTTGATGAGCGAAGATGACTACAAGGAGTTCAAGACCAAGTGCGAGAGCCCCGCAACCTCCGAATCAAGTCAGTGGGGGAAAGAAATGCGGCAGTTGAACATAGGGGTCCACCAACTTGGTCCCGGCGGTTACAGAGTGGCGGAGCTTGTATGGGACAAGGAGGACGCGGAGCGTGCCGAGCAAGGCCTACCGCCCCGCTTCGAGAAATATAGTGACAAGCAGACCAGGAACTTTCTCAGGGCCCGGTACAAGGAGGACCCGGTAACAAAGGAGCTTACCACGGATCCGAAGACCAAGGAGCTTGAGCTTGTTCTGGTAAGGAATACACCCCCGCGTAATTAGCTTGATATGGTTGCATTCTAATTAATCCCCAATATTTCTTAATGGTTCACGTTCCTTCTGCAGGACAAAGAAAGCAGTAGCGCGGGGTCGTCTCAGAGCTCCCCTTTCGACACCCCTTTGAATAGGGCATTGAACGTAATGAAAAATAGGGATGAGCTCAATAAGCCGACGTCAGCTGGTCGTGTGGCCGGCAAAGGCTTGTCCACAAAATGGTCATCATACTATGGCGCTGGTGGGCGAAAGGAGAAAAAGACCAGCTCGGAAAGCCAGTCGCGTGAGGTTGAAGCACTCAAGGCGCAAGTGGCGCGGATTCCGGAGATGGTCCAAGAGCAAGTGCAACAACAACTGGGATCGATGCTTACCGGCATTATGCCTACCTTGATTCATGGGATAACGACGTGGATTGCGGGTGGCCAACAGGGGCCGCCTCCGATACCCAGCTTCACGGCCAGCAACTCACACAACGCGCAGGCGGCGCCATTGGTGTCTACGGCGGCGGCGGTATTGGTGTCTACGGCGGCGGCGCCATTGGTGTCTCCGGCGGCGGCGGTATTGGTGTCTCCGACGCCGGCATTGGAGCTTAATGCACCCGGGTGTACGCCGGCCGGCACCTCACCAGCAAGCGGCCCCTCCGTCAGTTGCACGCCCGCCGTTGGCGGTGCCTCGACATTAGCCGAGCTCGACGGCATCACGGTAACTAAGCCTCTCAGCCAAGGACTTCATCTCCTTGCCTTTGACTGGGCATCCCTGACGCCCTACATGTTTTCGCAGGGCGGCGCCAACGTTCCTTGCACTCTCCTACACTTCGTGGGCGGCGAGTTGGTCGATGTCGCCAAGGGCAGAATTGTTCAACCGGGCAACCCCGTGTTCCACGGTAATCCGATGCCACCCATAATGTATAGGGTTGAAGTGGTTCGGGTGCTGCCAGGCTGCGACGAGCTGTTACCTCCGATTTGACCCGCTGGGGCCGACGAAGAAGATGAGATGACCCTCAGCGCCTGCGTAAGCTGGCCCCTGCTTTGGCCGAAGAGCCAGATTCGTTTGGGGGCGGGGGACACCATCCCACAGACAAGACCGCCAGTTGTGCCGGCGCCAAGCCATGGCAAGAACGCCGCAACGCTACCAGACATGCCGGACATCCCTATGGCACAGGATCCGGACATGCATATCGCACAGGATCCGGACGACGACGACAACGACAATGGTACATTTACCAACGTCGATAAGTACTTTGCCGAACATGGGTACGGTGACGAGTTCTGCGGGCCTCCTTCTCAAGAACCCAAACAAGACGACCGCGATCTAGCTGGTACGGCGGAGAAACCCAATTGCAACAAGCGTCGTCTGGCATTCAGTTTTCAGGAGACGCCTCCAGCTGCCGCCTTCACCGAGCCTCAGATAGCGGAGGTGCCAAATATTATCAGCCCCAACACGCTCAAGAAGGCGGTCTGTGAGCAGAACTCGGTCCCATTACAGCAGATCAAGAAGAAGGGCCAGAAACGGCCGACTAAAAAGGCCGCCGGTGCGAGCCAGCCGGCACCGAGTACGATCCATGCTCAGGACGGGCCACCTTCACCTAAGGATATCCCGAGGAGGGTGCATGTGGCGGGTAGGGCGATGCTACCGACAAATATGCTCAATGCTGCAACCGGTGCTATGCGGAGTCTGCATGACAGTGTTCTTTCTTTGGAGAAGCGGCGTCTCAGAGAGAATGATGTGGCATACCCGGTTTTCATGGCCAAAGTGCCAGAGGGCAAGGGCTTTGTGGATGGCGCCGTCGGGGGTACGATTGTCCTGCAGTTTGATGACATCTTTGCTATGTTCAACCTTCATCCACTGCACTACACCTTCGTTCGGCTGTTTTCGCTGAGTATGGAGATGCGGATCATTAGAGACAAGACCCCGGACATCGTGATCGTCGACCCCTTCTACATGCGTGCCAAGCTGTTGAGCAGCGCTAGGGACCGCCAAGTCGCGAGTTCACACCTCAAAGAGTCATTCTGGCAAACCCAGATAAGGATAACTTCCGTGTGCCTTACTTTCCCGAGTAAGTCATCCCTTAACCGCCCCGTAACATATGATTTCTTAGATTTCGATCGTTCTTTTTTCTAACATTCTGTGTTCTGTGCAGTGACACACATTGCACACTCATCCTCTTAAGCCCGAAATATTCCATGGCCACGTATTTCGACCCAAACTGTAACTCCAAGATAGACTACACAAATATCAAGAAAGTTCTTGATGATGTTCTCCCTGGCTACGCCAAATCTGGAGGCACCTTCATCAGGGCAGTTCGTAAGTACGGCAAGCACGTGTTCGCCCACAATACGACGTTCTGCTGCGTCAAGCAGCCGCCAGGCGGTCAGAAGGATGCCTACTGCACCCTCCATCACATGCGGGCGATCGTAAGGGACCATCATCACCTTCTGCTACCAAATAATCTCAAAGATTGGGCCGCAAGCTTGTCGGCAATCCAGGATGCGGACATCAGACAAGAATTCCTTCGCATCCAGTCGGAGTTTGCGAACATCATCCGTCAAGATGTCCTTCATACCTCGGGGCAGTTCTTCCTCAGATATCAACCGTCCAACATTGAGATAGACGGAATGCTACAAATGCAGGCTGACAACGCCCGCGATTTCATGACCATCACGACAGACGGCGGCTTCATCCACGCTCCTGTCCATGAGTCGAGTCGAAAGTAGTGATGTGTAGTTCTGAAACATTGATTGGCTCATGTTGTAATTAAACTTTAATGAATTGTATGTCTCTTTGGTTTGGACAGTCGTTCAACTTAGATGTAATCGATGCTATTTATTAGTAGGACCATGAATCGTGCTATTAATGTCTTGCTTTTCTCTTCCGATCCTTTTGTTGCATACTTATATATTGCTTATGTATGTATTGTCTGTTGTTTGGCTTGTGCATAGAGATGCCGTCATATGTCATGTACAAGGGTAAGGTTCCCGGAGTCTACGACGACTGGGAGGAGTGTCGGAGATAGGTTCACCGTTTCAGCGGTAACAATTACAAAGGTACACCACTAGGGCGGAGGCCGAATCTAGATACGCCCGCTATCTAGCGGGAGAGAGGAGGGAGCGTTGGAGGAACCGGATGAAGACCAGTTTGATCGCGATGATGCTCATCGTGATGACCGCAGCTCTCTTTTATGTGATGGTAGTTTAGATGATTGATATCGACTTGTAATGTGAAGACAAACTCGATACTCGCGGTCTCAAGACTTGTAATGTTTTATCTTTGTTCGGTCTTTTGAATTCGGAGACTAATATGATGAATTGTATTCGGAGACTAATCTTCTATTGTATTCGATGAATCTGCTATTGCTGTGTGCTACTGTCTATATTCTGTCAAACAATATATTTTGTAACCTGTGCAAAAATCAGAAAAGTAAAAAAAACAAATATTCATACTAATGGCGCATCACCACAAGGTGCGCCATTAGTATGCCAAAGGATACTAATGGCGCATCAAGACAGAGTGCGCCATTAGTATGACAAAGCAGATGGTTACATATGGCCCTCGGGAGGCATACTAATGGCGCATGGTGTTACATACTAATGGCGCACTTCCTGGTGCGCCATTAGCATACCAGATACTAATGGCGCACCAGTGGTGCGCCATTAGTAAAAAATTCTAGTGGCGTGATACTAATGGCGCACTGATAGTGCGCCATTAGTAGGCAAAACTGGTGCGCCATTAGTAGGCCTTTTCCTAGTAGTGGTGCCACGGTGTATCTACCGCAACATAGCCCACCCCTAGGGTCAGCGCTATGCACGGCCGCCAACACATAACCTACAAACACCAGAAACTAATTGCAACTCCTGGACAGAGTACTAGGGTGAATAAGAAGCCGAGAGGGTCCATTGGTTTCGGGCCCAATCTATGGTAGTAACTGAATCTTAAATCACACATACAGATCTCAGTTCTTCTGGATGGCCTCAATGAAACAACCCACCATGCACTCCTACATGGCCTCTCATCGATACCTTTACCAAATCATGTTCAACACATCCCTCACATTACCGACATAATCATTTCACTCTAGCCCATCACCCATATGAACCAGACCTGACACAACTCTAAGCATAGCAGGCATAGCAAGGTAGGAAACACATACATGGCTCAATCAACTCCTACACATGCTAGTGGGTTTCATCTAGTTACTGTGGCAATGACAGGTCATGCAGAGGATAAGGGTTCAACTACCGTAGCACACAGCAGTTTGAATCGTGTTGTCTTAATGCAGTAAACAAGAGCTGAAGCGAGAGCATGGGTTTGTATCGGAATGATCAATGGGTTGCTTGCCTGATGTAGTGGTAGTAGGGTACTGCCCTTCAGACGGATACTCGGGGTTATCCTCGGAGGCAGAACCTACCACGAAAGACACACTGAAACATAATCAACACATGACAATATGCAACAATATGATGCATGCTATGACATGGCAAAATGAATGTGCCTTGGCCTAATGCAAGCTAAAACAGAAAGGAATGAACTCATTTGAATCAAAGATTCAAATGTTAGTTCATTTAACATAGCCTATTAGTGCATTATCTTATTTTGCTTAAACAGCAAGGTTAACTTGTTTTGTCATGCATGAAACCATTACAGATGGATAGATTGAATTTTTCTGATCATTTTTCATATATAATTTGTTTGATTTGGAGCTATGGTTGATTTTCTATGATTTTTAGAAGTTTTGGCTATTTTCTGGAATTTCCTGTATAAAAATAAATCCAGAAAAAGAATAAATGCGTCAGCACTACGTCACTGTGATGTCAGCGAGTCAAAGGCGCCAGGGCCAGTCAAACCTGACTAGTGGGCCCTGTCTGTCAGTGACTCAGCTAATTAACAGGATTAAGTTAGTACTAACTAACTGTCAGTGGGGCCTGGGCCCACATGTCAGTGACTAAACTAATTAAAATTAGTTAACACTAATCCTAAACTAATTAACAGACCGGCCCCACCTATCATAGGCTCAGGGGGGAAGTCAACCTGGGCCCACGCGTCAGTCCACGGTCAAAAACTGGTCAACTCGCCGGCGGCTTGACGCCGGCGACGACAGACGCAGCGGAGGGGCTCGGGTTTTGCCCACAGTCGACCAAATCGACTGTGGTTTGGTCCTACGAGTAGCTGGGGACAAGCCGCGGCGTTTGGTGGTGGAGGTGGAGCTCGGGGAGGCCGGAAACAACGGCGGCGAGCACGTCCGTGGCGGTCGGAGTTCAGGCCTCGGACGAAAAACATGCTAGGTTGCACAACAGGACGTGGGGGTGGCCGCATTCGACTCGTGGGGATGTACTAAGTGCAGTGGTGAGCTCGGGTGCAAGCTTGCACGGCCGTGGCCATGGTGGTGACATGGCCGGCGGCGAGGAGCTATCGGCTCCGATGGCCGTGGTGGTTAGAGGACGCGGACGAGCGCGGGGAGAGGGGGAAATGGTGGCGGAGCTCACAGCGATCATGAAGAGGGGCTCGGCTTGCTCGGAGACGGCTTGGCGACGGCGAATCCGTCGATGGAGTCCAGCGGCCGTGCTCGCGGAAGACGACTCGTGGCGGCGATGTGGGGATCCCGCGGTGGCATGGCTCGGGGTGGAAGGAAGAGGGGGTCGAGGCGGAGCCTCTGGGCCGGTCAGAGAAGCGAGGGAGAGGCGGTGGCCGCGATGGTGCTTGTCGGCAGCGACGGCTGCGCTCGGCAGGGGATGGGGAGAGAGCCAGAGGGGGGAGAGGGGCACGGGGAGAGTGGGGAAAGTGAGAGGGGGATGAGGGGGAGTGCGTGGCACTCGTAGACGGCGTCCGGGTGTCGGCAGAAGCAGGAGGTGGCCGGCGTGTGGCTGCGGGCGCCGGCCAGGCGCCTCTCGTCCTCCTGGCTAGAGGAGGAGGATGACTGGCAGTGGCCAGTGGACTAGGCCGAGCTGGGCCAGGCCAAGGCGACATGTAAGTTCCTTTCTCTCTCCCTTTTCTGTTTTTTTATTTATTCTATTATTTCTGTAACCTCAGGGCTTTATTAAAAATGCCACGGCATTTCCAAAAATCATAAAATTAATCATGGCTACTGCTTAGAATATATCCAACAGCAAACATTTTAGTTTATGATTATTTGAGCATTTAAAATATTTTATAGCATTTAAATGCCCAAATGCAAATAGTATGAGAATTAATCCAATGACCTTAAGATGACCTAGAAAAATGTGCACCATTTTTGTCAAAGGTTTTAACCCAAAACAAAAAGGGTGGGCTTTTTAGAAGGGCATTTCAGGTTCATTGAAAAAGTTTTTAGTAAACCCTAGTTGTTCCAGGGGGGGTGCTGGGGGTTCTGTCATCCCCATTTCAAATTTAAAATAAATGTAAACATGATGCACATGTTCAACCAATCCTAATGCATGACTAACACAGGGATGTGACACTCGGTGTCGATAAGAACCTAAATGATGAAAGCTTAGGCTTTTAGGGTGCCTCGGCGTCGACAAACCCTAAATGATAAAAGCTTAGCTTTTAGGATGCCTCTGTGTCGACAAACCCTAAATGATGTAGTTTTGAATTATGAACGTAGGATATGTCATCATCGGACGACGAAAGTCTCCCAGGGGAGTGCGACTAGTGCCACGACGATCGAGGTCTGTGCGAGATGCCTCACCTGGACGATGATCGGCGCTTCAACATTAAGCTCGAGGAGACCTTCCAAGTTGAAACCGTACACAATGACGACGGGTGTTATTTTCATAATTAAGCATGACTTCAACTATTTCAACGTGTAATTTTCATCGTTTACAATTCGAGTATAGCTTATCCCATGCCATGCAAGACGCTATGTCTTGGGGAGGATGGATTTTGAAGACCATGAAAATTTTGAAACAAAGAAAATTCACCTAAGGACTCATCACGATGTGGACTCTGAAGTAAATATGTATAATTCTGAGAGCGTAACCCATTTTGGTTGCAAAAATTGGGAAGCATTTTGCAAGATGTATGGTTTTGATGAGGGTATGCTTTTCACCATGGATCTTGGTAATCCTGACATCGACCAAGACAATATGGACATTTGGGTCCTTGTTGATACGCCTCCAGTTCTACCGCTATGTGAGTTTCTCAAACATAGTTATTAGCTAATTTATATTGTTTATTTCAAAATAGTTGACAGCTTATTTCCATTGAAAGCTTATTTTTATTGTTCAAAGAATGTGCGGGAGATGGTAGACAAAACCCACTACACCGATGGCTCCGAATTAAAAACTTACAAGGAGAAAAATCATCTGGTCGGATTTTGTACTGACATTGAGAATTACAATATCCACGATCAAACTCCTCAACATTATGGTCAATACGTGCCACTAGTGCATGTGTTCAACTACGGTAACTACCATGGAGATATCCTGGTAAGATTTTTACTATTACGACATCGGTGCATCTTTTGCATACTTCTAAAACTAGTACATCATTGCTAACTATGAAGTTATTACTATGTTTTTCAACAGATAATCCCAGAGAATTGTGTGCCTCATTTGATGTATCAGAAAGTTAGTCTTAATATTTTGAACATACAGTCGGGTCATCCTACGAATCTCAACTGTCCATATGATATTTCTAAAAGAAGTGGAGACATGAAAATCAAAGGATGGAAAAATGTATGGACAGTCGTAAGGAGGTTCTTGGAAGCAAAAGGAAGCGAAGCGCAAGAATTGGAGACAGGATGTTCTCCATTCTCCATAATGGAGAGTCAGGGTCTATATTGTTTTATGCTATTTTACCTTAAATAGGGTATTTAGGTCCTGCCTAATACTGATGATCATGTGCTAAGAACAATTAAGTAGGGTTGGTTCGATGACTATCAAGATGATGATCTTATGACTTGTTATTAATAACGAGTAGAAGTTGTATGATGATGATTAGTAGGACTTGTTAGGATTAGTATTAGTATTACTTCCGACAAACTCACTACTCGTGGTCTCGAGACTTGTAATGTTCTATCTTTGTTCGGTCTTTTGAATTCAGGGACTAATATGATGAATTGTATTCGGATACTAATCTTCTATTGTATTCGATGAATCTGCTCTTGCTGTGGGGTGCTGTCTATATTCTGTCCAATAATATATTTTGTAACCTGTGCAAAATTCAGAAAAGTAAAAAAAACCTAATATTCATACTAATGGCGCACCACCCCACAGTGCGCCATTAGTATGCCAGATACTAATGGCGCATGGTGGTCTATACTAATGGCGCACGGCATGGTGCGCCATTAGTATACCAGTTACTAATGGCACACCAGCGGTGCACCATTAGTAAAAAAATACTAGTGGCGTGGTACTAGTGGCGCACCAGTAGTGCGCCATTAGTAGGCAAAACTGGTGCACCACTCGTAGGCCTTTTCCTAGTAGTGTTCACTTCAATCTAAGCCATGTTTAGGCATAGCAGTAGCGTTGGTAAACCAAGTACAGAGATAAGAGAGGACATTTCTCTCTATTAGCTAGCTAACACCCTAAATTAACCCCCAAAACCACCCCTTCAAAAAACAAAAACCTCAGCTCCTGCCAGCTGCTGATGCGTGGATGCCTTTTGGTCCCGGTTGGTGCCACCAACCGGGACCAAAGGCCCTTCTGCCCGGGTTTGCCGCAGCGGCCACGTGGAGGCCCATCTATTCCGGTTGGTGTAAGAACCGGGACAAAAGGTATAGGGCTTTAGTACCGACCCTTTAGTCCTGGTTCCACAACCGGGACAAATTAATGGCCCTTTTTCTACTAGTGTATGTGCGCGCTGGCTTATAGTTCATTTAAGGTAGCTATGCAAATTCGATGGCAAATTGTGCGTGGTCAGTTGGCTAGCCTAGTCACCCAGTGAGCTACTGGTTTTCGGTTTGAACCTTCGTGACACAATATTTTTCATACAGAAACACTAACACCCACATGTGTGGGCGTTTGCATCTCGCCCACACGCGTGGATCCACGTCCGTTTGTGGTTGCACGAATCTTGACATGTTTGTGGTGCCACGTAGGACTGGGATGGTGTGTGGGCATTCATCTGGCCGCCCACACGTCCGTTTTTACCACACGGAGGGACCAATGTGTGGGCGTTTAGCAGTTCGCCCACACGTCATTTTTCACTCAGGCACTGGGGCTGGTGTGTGGGCATTTATCAGTTCGCCCACACGCCTGTCTCCTCTCCCACACCCAAAGCTGCCATTTGCCATGTGTGTATGCAGGGTACATGGCAACTGCCCTAGTGTGCTTGTAACCAGATGGCAACTCTCTCTTTTACCTGAACATGTCAGCTACCATGTGTTTTGCAGGGCACCTGGCAACTGCCCTAGTGTGCTTGTAAGCAGATGAAAACTCTCTCTTTACCCGAACATGTTATTTTTCCATGTCTCTTTGTAGCATTACACGGCAACTGCCTAGTGTTAGTAGGTGGAAACTCCTGAAGTCTTCAAATCATGGCAACTACAGTAAACAGACCATACATGGCAAATGCCTAGTGTTAGTAGGTGGCAACCCCTAAAGTTTTCAAATCATGGCAACTATAGTAAACCAGACCATACATGGCAACATATGTAGTTATCCAAAAATGACATCTGGCACTTGACCTGAGATGGCAACTGTAGTTGAGCAACCATGGCAACTATAATTCAGTGACATGGCAACTGCAGTTAAACGAACATGGAAGAGGCTGTGGACCATGGCAACTGCGGGGCGCGTGGTGACAGTCACGCGGGGCACGCGGGACCATGTGGTAGGAGGCCTAACGTACAGGCGTGTGGGCGTTATCTATTTTGCCCACACGTAGGCATGTGAGAGGGACTGCGAGGAAAAAAAGAGGCGTGTGGGCATTACTTGTTTTACCCACACGTAGGCGTGTGGGCTGATCCTCTTAAACACCACACAAAATGTGTGGACAGTGAAGGAAATATGCCCTAGAGGCAATAATAAAGTTGTTATTTATATTTCCTTATATCATGATAAATCTTTATCATTCATGCTAGAATTGTATTAACCGGAAACTTAGTACATGTGTGAATACATTGACAAACAGAGTGTCACTAGTATGCCTCTACTTGACTAGCTCGTTGAATCAAAGATGGTTAAGTTTCCTAGCCATAGACATGAGTTGTCATTTGATTAACGGGATCACATCATTAGAGAATGATGTGATTGACTTGACCCATTCCGTTAGCTTAGCACTTGTTCGTTCAGTATGTTGCTATTGCTTTCTTCATGACTTACACATGTTCCTATGACTATGAGATTATGCAACTCCCGAATACCGGAGGAACACCTTGTGTGTTATCTGATACGTCTACAACGTATCTATAATTTATGAAGTATTCATGCTATTATATTATCTGTTTTGGATGTTTATGGGCTTTATTATACACTTTTATATTAATTTTGGGACTAGCCTATTAACCGGAGGCCCAACCCAAAATGTTGTTTTATTGCCTATTTCAGTGTTTCGAAGAAAAGGAATATCAAACGGAGTCCCAACGGAATGAAACCTTCGGGAGAGTTATTTTTGGAACAGAAGCAATCCAGGAGACTTGGAGTAGACGCCAGGGAAGCTTCGAGGAAGCCACGAGGCAGGGAGGCGCGCCCTACCCCCTGGGCGCGCCCCCACCCTTGTGGGCCCCTCATGGCTCCCCTGACCGTCTTCTTTCGCCTATATATGTCCATATACCCTAAAAACATCGGGGAACAGAATAGACCGGGAGTTCCGCCGCCGCAAGCCTCTGTAGCCACCAAAAACCAATCGGGACCCTGTTCCGGCACCCTGCCGGATGGGGGGGATCCCTCACCGGTGGCCATCTTCATCATCCCGGTGCTCTCATGATGAGGAGGGAGTAGTTCACCCTCGGGGCTGAGGGTATGTACCAGTAGCTATGTGTTTGATCTCTCTCTCTCTCTCTCGTGTTCTTAAGGTGGTACGATCCTGATGTATCGCGAGCTTTGCTATTATAGTTGGATCTTATGATGTTTCTCCCCCTCTACTCTCTTCTAATGGATTGAGTTTTCCCGTTGAAGTTATCTTATCGGATTGAGTCTTTAAGGATTTGAGAACACTTGATGTATGTCTTGCATGTGCTTATCTATGGTGACAATGGGATATCACGTGATCTATTTGATGTATGTTTTGGTGATCAACTTGCGAGTTCCGTAACATTGTGAACTTATGCATAGGGGTTGGCACACGTTTTCGTCTTGACTCTCCGGTAGAAACTTATGGGCACTCTTTGAAGTTCTTTGTGTTGGTTGAATAGATGAATCTGAGATTGTGTGATGCATATCGTATAATCATACCCACGGATACTTGAGGTGACATTGGAGTATCTAGGTTACATTAGGGTATTGGTTGATTTGTGTCTTAAGGTGTTATTCTAGTACGAACTCTATGATAGATCGAACGGAAAGAACAGCTTCATGTTATTTTACTACGGACTCTTGAATAGATCGATTAGAAAGGATAACTTTGAGGTGGTTTCGTACCCTACCTAATCTCTTCGTTTGTTCTCCGCTATTAATGACTTTGGAGTGTCTCTTTGTTGCATGTTGAGGGATAGTTATATGATCCAATTATGTTATTATTGTTGAGAGAACTTGCACTAGTGAAAGTATGAACCCTAGGCCTTGTTTCCTAGCATTGCAATACCGTTTACCCTCACTTTTATCATTATTTACCTTGCTGTTTTTATATTTTGAGATTACAAAAACCTATATCTATCATCCATATTGCACTTGTATCACCATCTCTTCGCCGAACTAGTGCACCTATACAATTTACCATTGTATTGGGTGTGTTGGGGGCACAAGAGACTCTTTGTTATTTGGTTGCAGGGTTGTTTGAGAGAGACCATCTTCATCCTACGCCTCCCACAAATTGGTAAACCTTAGGTCATCCACTTGAGGGAAATTTGCTACTGTCCTACAAACCTCTGCACTTGGAGGCCCAACAACGTCTACAAGAGGAAGGTTGTGTAGTAGACATCAAGCTCTTTTCTGGCGCCGTTTCCGGGGAGGTGAGTGCTTGAAGATATATCTTTAGATCTTGCAATCTAATCTTTTAGTTTCTTGTTTTATCACTAGTCTATTCTATAAAAGAAAACTACAAAAAAATGGAATGAAGGTTGCCTCATATGCTTCATCTTTTTAATGTCTTTCGTGAAAATGATGGGAAGGAAAATTGTGCTAGAGTACTAGAAGAAGAATGCATTAGAATGTTTGGCACTAAATCTTTGAATGATGAGCATGATTGCAATGTTGTTAGTATGAATTCTTTGGATACCCATGATGCTAATGATATGCAAAGCCACAAGCTTGGGGAAGCTATGTTTGATGAAGATGATATCTTTTGTCCCCCATGTTTTGATGAGCAAATTTACTATGATGAAAGCATGCCTCCTATTTATGATGATTATTGTTGTCAGTGTCAAAACCGGCGGATCTCGGGTAGGGGGTCCCGAACTGTGCGTCTAGGCCGGATGGTAACAGGAGGCAGGGGACACGATGTTTTACCCAGGTTCGGGCCCTCTTGATGGAGGTAAAACCCTACGTCCTGCTTGATTAATATTGAAGATATGTGTAGTACAAGAGTAGATCTACCACGAGATCAGAGAGGCTAAACCCTAGAAGCTAGCCTATGGTATGATTGTATGTTGCGATTGTTTTCCTACGGACTAAAACCCTTCGGTTTATATAGACACCGGAGAGGGTTAGGGTTACACAAGGTCAGTTACAAAGGAGGAGATATCCATATACGTATTGCCTAGCTTGCCTTCCACGCCAAGTAGAGTCCCATCTGGACACGAGACAAAGTCTTCAATCTTGTATCTTCATAGTCTAACAGTCCGGCCGATGGAGATAGCCCGGCTGTCCAGAGACCCCCTAATCCAGGACTCCCTTAGTAGCCCCTGAACCAGGCTTCAATGACGATGAGTCCGGCGTGCAGTATTGTCTTCGGCATTGCAAGGCGGGTTCCTTCTCCAAATACATCATAGAAGAATTTGAATACGAGGATAGTATCCGACCCTGCAAAATAAGTTCCACATTCCACCGTAGAGAGAATAATATCTTCGCAGATCTAATTTGCTGGCTTGTTTTGGCAACACGACGTTACGTCATGGCCCGGTGATTATTCGAACCGTTTCTTTTAACCAGCCCCGCACATAATGCGAGGCAGTTTTTTGACACGTCTTGTCAAAGCAGAGATCGTGTCCCCTTATTACGAGATTCTCATCAATACGGGCGTGGGTAACCCGACCGCACCATCAATTGCGGCGCTTGGGGGATAAGCGAGTTTTACCAGGCAAGTGGGGACGCTTAGTTTTGTCCGCCCATATAAAGGGATAAGGATTCACCTTTCTATCCACGCCTTCTTCCTCCTTTGCTCATCCGCTCCCGCACAATCGAGCTCCAGCGCCCAAGTCCTCACTTCCATCTCCACCTTCTCAAATCATGTCCGGAGCGGGATGCAAGTGGATGGTCTCCGCCATCACGGAGGGAGACATCAAGAAACTGAGGAGAGCCGGATACCTGCCCGACGACATCGCGCACCGGCTACCAGATGAGGGGCAACTCATCCCCACCCCCAGGCCCCATGAGAGGGTGGTATTCCTCACCCATTTCCTCCGCGGACTGGGATTCCCTCTCCATCCCTTCGTCCAGGGGCTCATGTTTTATTACGGTCTGGATTTCTATGATCTGGCCCCGAACTTCATCCTCAACATCTCGGCGTTTATCGTCATGTGCGAGGCCTTCCTCCGCATCAAGCCCCATTCGGCTTATGGCTGAAGACCTTCAATGTCAAGCCGAAGGTGGTGGGCGGCCGCCAGGCAGAGTGCGGAGGCGCCATGGTGGGCAAGATGCCCAACATAACATGGCTCGAGGGCTCCTTTGTGGAAACCATAAAGGGGTGGCAATCAGGGTGGTTCTATATCACCGAGCCGCGTGACCCCGCATGGTTAGCGGCCCCCGAGTTCCGATCTGGCATCCCCATGCGGCTCACTTCCTGGAAGGAGAAGGGCCTGTCCTGGGGTAATTCAAAAGAGCTGACCGGACTCCAGACATGTATTCAAAACATGGTGGATAAGAAGCTCAAGCTCGTCAACATAGTCCAGGCTATGCTCATCCGCCGGATACTCCCGTGCCAACAACAGGAGTTCACCTTGTGGGAGTTCAATCCGGCGCAACACCGAACTCTAAACAGGCTCTTCGATACGACTCATGAAGATGCATGGAGGGTGCTGTTCAAGAGAGCCGAGGTCCCTCCCCCCATCACTGAGGATCGCGGATTCAGCGCGAAGAGCCACGCTAGTGCGGTAAGTTGTTTTACCTTTCATAGGATACTTATTTTTATATAGATTGACTCTATGTGGGATCTAAACTCCCGTGCCTTTGACAGGACTGGCAGAAAATGGCCAGACAGATCGACTGTCCGGCTCCTTTGCCCGAAGGCCCCACAGACGCCCTTCTGGTGAAGATGTTGACTTCGGCCCCTTATAAGGTGCCGGATAAGACCAAGAAGGCCGAGGGAGCTCGAAAAAGTTCCCAACGCCAGGCATCGTCGGACTCACCGTCCGATGACTCTGCGGCGCACTCTTCCCCCGAAGACGAGGAAGAGGAAGAAGAGGCTCCTCGACCGACCGGGGGAGAAAAGAAAAGGAAGGCCACCCCAACTGGGGAGGCCGGAGGGTCCAAGAAGGGAAGGACTCTCCCTCCGGACAGCTCCACCGCCGCCGACGAAAGTGAAGACGAGTGGTTGCCCAGGGCCAAGCCCTCGGGGAGATCGTAAGTATTCGGATACCAAAGTTACCCATAGGATTCCTTTGTCGCACTACTTTTCCTAACGCCGAACTCAATTGTGCAGGCCGCCCCGAGCCAATATCGAGGTATCCTCGGACGGCTCCCTGGGCTCATCGGACATGGATAGCGATCCAGTCCCGACCGCCACCTCCCCTCATCCAGCCGACGACGCCGAGGTGCTGTCTCAAGAGGCACCGGATCAAGGGGGGACAGTCCCGGAGGTGCCTCAAGGCGACCTTCCGGACTCCGGGAGCCGAGGGGACGGGGTCCCCGAGAGCTCCGAGTTCGGCCCTCAGCCGAACACCGCGCCGGACCCTCCAATGGTTCCGAGCTCGGGCAGGCGGTCCCCTTCTATGGGGGGCAAAACGCCTGTGCCGGTGACCTCTGCCCATCCAGAGGCACCGGACAACCTGCTGGAGGCGCTTCGCAGCGCTTCCATCGACGAGGAGCACCGCGCCATCATGAGTGAGGTGATCCAGAAGGTTCAGTCCGCCAAGAGCGGATTGACTGAAGCCTGTAATAGCCTTCTAACAGGCTTTGAGGTACGTGCTTTTTAAAATGTAGTAGGAATATTACCGCATAGACAGTAGCCCCTGATGCTTTGTTCGGTGTTCACAAAGAAAAGCCGAACAGAGGATCAAATAATATCGCAGGAGTCTAATATAAGTATGTCAATATGCATATGCAGGCTTCGCTGCTGGCGTCCGCTGCACTAACTGCGGAGGTAGCCGTACTGAAGCAGGACCTCGATGGGTCCAAGAAAGAGCTCGGCCTTGTCAAGAGGCAGCTCGAGGAGAACGAGGGTAAGTAATACCCCGTCTATAGATATATGTATATAAAAAAAGGACGCAATTGCAAAATGACAGGATCATTGTATGTTTTGCCAGGGGCCATGACTGAGGTGGCGACCCTGAAGCAAGCGCTGACCAAGGCCGAAGATACAGCGGCCAAGGAGCACACCGAGCGAGAGAGGCACGAGAATCGGGTGGGCGAGGTGCAGCAAGAGCTCCAGGCTCTCGTGACGAAGCACGAGGCATTGGAGCTTGACTTGAAGACGCGAGAGTCTGAATTTGCCGCGGCCCATGAGAGCGCGAAGAGTGCCAAGGCCGAGGCCCAGAAGGCCCTTCAGGATATCGACGTGATGAAGAAGATAGCGGCGGGTAAGGCTTTCTATATGCAAAGCAAGCATGTAAGAGTGAATTACCGATTACTTACCCGAATCCGGAGCTCTTCAAGAGCATTCGCAGATTTGCCCCGCAGTGTGTCCGATGCCGCACAATTTTACCAGGCCGAGGAAGGGAGCTCGGCGGAGAAGCTGTTCTGGTCTCAATATGCTGAGGCTGAACATCCGGTGCCAATGAGCGACCAGCTGAAGCAGATGGTCGAGCTACATAAGGCGGCCGATCAGGCCATGAAGGGCTTCATATTACGGTTGTGGCCTGGCGACGCCCTTCCGAACAGCTTCTTCGGCCTGGTGAGGTGGCTGGTGGATGCCTGCCCATGGCTGGAGGTCGTCAAGCGATCCGTCTGCATTGAAGGTGCACGCCGGGCTTTCGCCCGTGTAAAAATGCAGTGGGTCAAGCTAGACACCGTGAAGCTGATCAAGGAGGGGCCGCCGGAGGGCAAGGAGCACCGCCACCCCGAGATGTACTACGAGGGTGTTCTGCCGGGTGCCCGTCTAATCGCGGATGAGTGTTCACAAAATGTAATATTTGAATGAGACTTGCTCGTTTGGTCCTGTATGTATGAAAACTTGTATCGTATTCGCTATGCAACGCTTGTTAGAATTTAAAATATTACCTTCTGTTTGGCTGTTTATCCAATCTGAGAGATGGCTAGTCCTCGGCTTCTGCCCCCATGCCACGAGTGCTGGGGTGTTCGGGATAAACCTGAGCAATCTTGTTCCCATGTTTGGGTCCTTCGAGGGAGGTGTTCAGCACAACGAATAAGGCAACCGGACTAATGATGCTTTATCACTATCACTTAGACATAGAATTCTATAATTTTAAATTTCGGCGAAGCCCCTGGTATTCGGAAGGCCGAATTCGGGGCGCGATACATGCCTGTAAGCCGGGCGGAGCCGGCCCCTCGCCCTAAGCAGCATAAGTCTTTAGGGACTCGAAAAACCTCGCCGAACAGCGACCAGTCTCTCGCCTTATCATGATAGTCAGTTTTAGCTTTCTCTACTGAGGTGCTCAGCCCGGTAGAACTGGGGCACAATCGCAGTAGTTCTCCTAGCGCTACCTTAGCTGATAGAGCGGAACGTAAGGTACAAAACATAGGAGCCGGGAAAACCCAACATTTGACCAAAGACATGATTCGGAGCTGATGCATATAATGCTATAAGTTCGGGGTGCCACACTTGTGAAAGTATTCGGACTTTTCACACCATATTGTGGGTATGTAAGCCCCTGGTGCATTGGCCGTACCAGAGTGTACGGTGGCAAGGCTTCATTAATGAACACATAGATATATATATATATAACAAAAATGCAATAGTAGTCGTAATGTCATGCATTGTTTATTAAAAATTGCAATAAAGCAGAGTGATACAGATAGTGCAATAAGCAAAAGAGTAGGACTATGTCCCTTCCAAGGGCGAGCTGAGGAATGATATGAAATCTGTAATCAACCTGGGAATTCCGTTGTATAACGTAGTTGGCTGCCTCCTTGGTTGCTGTATCATGTGTTCGGCAATAGAGCTGTCGGACAGCGTTTCCAGAGATTAAAGTCCTGAAAGAAAAAGAAAAATAACCAACCGGGAAGCCCCTAGTGCGGTTTAGGCCGCGTTTTGGGGCGTGCCGCAGTTGTGCCCCCCCTCCCCACCCGTGCCCATGGTATTTTTAATGCGTAATTATGTATGCGCGGCACGAATATCGCCGTTGGGCTGGGATTGGGGTAGCCGCCGTATTGCTACGCGAGCTCAGATCGCGCCAGGCGGTCTATTTGTCGATTGCCCCGAGCGCGCTTGAAGGTGTCCGGGCTTTGAAATGCTGAACTGGTAGATTGCCTTGAGAGGCTGCTTTGCGCTTCTGCTGCAAGGGCCACGGTGTGCTCCTCTGTTCGGAGAGAGCGCTCTGTGTTTCCATTGACTGCAATAACTCCGCGAGGTCCTGGCATCTTGAGCTTGAGGTATGCATAATGCGGTACCGCATTAAATCTAGCAAATGCGGTTCGTCCGAGCAGCGCGTGATAACCACTGCAGAACGAGACTATATCAAAGATTAACTCTTCGCTTCGGAAGTTATCCGGGGATCCGAAGACCACTTCCAGTGTAATTGAGCCTGTGCAATGGGCCTCTACGCCTAGAATGATGCCCTTAAAGGTCGTTTTTGTGGGTTTGATCCTTGAGGGGTCTATACCCATTTTACGCACTGTGTCCTGATAAAGCAGGTTTAGGCTGCTGCCGCCGTCCATAAGGACTCGAGTGAGGTGAAATCCGTCGATGATTGGGTCTAGGACCAGTGCGGCGAATCCGCCATGACGGATACTAGTGGGGTGGTCCCTGCGATCGAAGGTGATCGGACAGGAGGACCAAGGGTTGAACTTTGGGGCGACTGGCTCCAACGCATATACGTCCCTGAGCGCACGCTTCCGCTCCCTCTTGGGGATGTGGGTTGCGTATATCATGTTCACCGTCCGCACTTGCGGGGGAAACCTCTTCTGTCCTCCAGTGTGCGGCTGCCGGGGTTCTTCCTCGTCATCGCCATGCGGCCCCTTGTCCTTGTTTTCGGCAATTAACTTGCCGGCCTACTTGAACACCCAACAATCCCTGTTAGTGTGATTGGCTGGCTTGTCTGGGGTGCCGTGTATTTGACACGAGCGATCGAGTATACGGTCCAAGCTGGACGGACCCGGTGTACTTTGTTTGAATGGCTTTTTCCGCTGCCGGGTTTAGAGCCTTTGAATCCGGCATTGACTGTCGTATCCTCAGTATTTTCGCTGTTAATGCGGCGCTTATGTTTGTTGCGACGTGACCTGCTATTGCCGTCCTTGGTATCTGAGGTACCATGGTTCTTTGATATGTTATTACTGCGAGCCAGCCAGCTGTCTTCTCCCGCACAAAAGCGGGTCATGAGCGTCGTTAGGGCTGCCATAGATTTCGGCTTTTCCTGACCAAGGTGCCGAGCTAGCCACTTGTCTCGGATGTTGTGCCTGAAAGCTGCTAAGGCCTCCGCATCCAGACAGTCGATGATTTGATTTTTCTTTGTAAGGAACCGAGTCCAGAATTGCCTGGCCGACTCTTCTGGCTGCTGAATTATGTGGCTCAAGTCATCGGCGTCTGGTAGTCGCACATAAGTGCCCTGAAAATTATCGAGGAATGCGGCTTCCAGATCTTCCCAACAGCTAATGGATTCTGCCGGTAAGCTATTAAGCCAATGCCGTGTTGGTCCTTTGAGCTTTAGTGGGAGGTATTTGAAGGCGTGTAAGTCATCACTGCGGGCCATGTGGATGTGGAGGAGGAAATCCTCAATCCATACCACGGGATCTGTTGTGCCGTCGTATGATTCAATATTTATGGGTTTGAAACCTTCTAGGAATTGATGTTCCATTACTTCGTCTGTGAAGCATAAGGGGTGTGCGGCGCCTCTGTATTGGGCTATGTCGCGACGCAGCTCGAATGGGTCTTGCCCGCTGTGTTCGGCCCGGTCGGATTTGCTTTTACTGTATCCGGCGTGACGCTTATCGTCTCGCAGAGTGGTGCGCCCTCGTGATCCGTAGATCCATCTTGAATGCTTTGCCTTGTCCTCCAATATGTCTCGCAGGTCTGGCGTATCTCCCCATGCCTTTTTATTTGAATGGCGTTGGGGTGGGGGCTGAGCTTTTGGCTGGAATGCCTCTCTATCGCGGCCACGAGGTGGCCGATCAGCCGTATCATACGCTTCTTCCTCCAGTCGGGGTAGTAACCTGCGCCTTGGGTAACTCATGGAGGGACGCTCGAGTTTATATTCCTCGGCTGCGAGGACTTCAGTCCATTTTTCAGCTAGCAGATCTTGATCAGCCTGAAGCTGCTGCTGCTTTTTCTTCAGGCTATTTGTCGTGGCCATAAGCCCACGCTTGAAGCGCTCTTGTTCGACGGGATCCTCTGGTACGGCAATTCATCGTCGCCGAGGCTTGCCTCGTCTTCGGAGGGGGGCATGTAATTGTCATCCTCCTCCTCTCCGCCAGCCGCTCTCTTAGGAGAGCTGGCTCCTTCGTCCTCCTACTCTAAATCTTGCTGGAGGGGATTGTTGTTTTCTTCGGCGCTATCCAGAGTGTTATTATCTCTTGTGCTGGTATCACCACTTTTGCTTTGGCAGGACTTAGAGCGGTGCCGCTGACGTCGGCGCTTGGTTTGCTTCTTGGAGGGGTCATCCTCCGCTATCTCGTCGCCATTGCCTTCATTGGGTGTATCCACCATGTATATGTCATACGACGAGGTGGCTTTCCAGTGCCCTATAGGTGCTGGTTCATGTCCGTCTCCTACATCATCGTCCATCCCGTCGATGTCTTTGGAGTCAAAGTCGAGCATGTCGGTTAAATCATCGACAGTGGCTACAAAGTGGGTGGTGGGTGGGCGTCGAATTTCTTCGTTGTCCGCATCCCAATCCTGTTGGCCATAATCCGGCCAGGGCTCTCCTGACAAAGAGAGAGACCTTAGTGAATTCAGAATGTCGCCGAAGGGCGAGTGCTGAAAGATATCCGCAGCGGTGAATTCCATGATCGGCGCCCAATCGGATTCGATCGGCAGGGGCTCGGATGGTTCGGGGTCCGGAAGAGAGTCCGACACCTTGGAGTCACGGGCTGCGCAGAGGATTATGCTGGTGTTTGGCTCGATCGCCGTCGTGACTGCAGCCCCTAAGGCGGTGTCTAGCCACCCGTCCTCGATTGGCGCAGTTGGCTCCGGGCTAAGTGTCGGAGCTGATGCGGGCGCGGCCTCTGGGGTACCGTCCAGTGGCAGAGCTAGGTCATACCCATCGCGACAGTGTGGCGCGCCCGGCTGTGGCTCGAATCCGTCGAAGATCAAGTCCCCGCGGATGTTGGCCGTGTAATTCAAACTTCCAAATCTGACCTGATGGCCAGCGGCATAGCTTTCAATCTGCTCCAGATGGCCAAGCGAATTAGCCCGCAGTGCAAAGCCGCCAAATACGAAGATCTGTCCAGGGAGAAAAGTCTCACCCTGGACCGCATCGCTATCGATGATAGTAGGAGCCATCAAGCCTAACGGCGACGACACAGAAGAACTCTCAATGAAAGCACCAATGTCGGTGTCAAAACCGGCGGATCTCGGGTAGGGGGTCCCGAACTGTGCGTCTAGGCCGGATGGTAACAGGAGGCAGGGGACATGATGTTTTACCCAGGTTCGGGCCCTCTTGATGGAGGTAAAACCCTACGTCTTGCTTGATTAATATTGAAGATATGTGTAGTACAAGAGTAGATCTACCATGAGATCAGAGAGGCTAAACCCTAGAAGCTAGCCTATGGTATGATTGTATGTTGTGATTGTTGTCCTACGGACTAAAACCCTTCGGTTTATATAGACACCGGAGAGGGTTAGGGTTACACAAGGTCGGTTACAAAGGAGGAGATATCCATATACGTATTGCCTAGCTTGCCTTGCACGGCAAGTAGAGTCCCATCCGGACACGAGAGGAAGTCTTCAATCTTGTATCTTTATAGTCTAACAGTCCGGCCGATGGAGATAGTCCGGCTGTCTGGAGACCCCCTAATCCAGGACTCCCTCAATTGTCATGACACGTATGCTATAAAGAATAAAGATAACCATGAAACTTGTCATCGTGATTTTAGTTTTCAATTGGATTATGCCTCACATGATAATTACTTTGTTGAGTTTGCTCCCACTATTATTCATGAGAAGAAATTTGCTTATGTTGAGAGTAATAAAAATTCTATGCTCGTAGATCATGAAAAGAATGCTTTATGTGATGGTTATATTGTTGAATTCATTCATGATGCTACTCAAAATTATTATGAGGGAGGAACATATGCTTGTAGGAATTGCAATAATATCAAGTTTCCTCTCTATGTGCTTAAAGTTTTGAAGTTATGCTTGCTTTGCCTTCCTATGCTAGTTGATTATTGTTCACATAAGTTATTTGCTCACAAAATCCCTATGAATAGGAAGTGGGTTAGATTTAAATGTGCTAGTCATATTCTTCATGATGCTCTCTTTATATTTCAATTCTTATCTTTTAGGTGAGCATCATTGAAATCATCATGCCTAGCTAAAAGGCTTTAAAGAAAAGCGCTTGTTGGGAGACAACCCAATATTTTTCCTTGATGTTATTTAATAAATCTTTGATCTAGCCTCTGGTTAGATGTGTTTTTGTGTTTTAATTAGTGTTTGTGCCAAGTAGAACCTTTGGGAAGACTTGGGTGAAGTCTTTTTGATCTTGCTGTAAAAAAACAGAAACTTTACTGCTCATGAGATTAACTAAAACTTTTTGCTGAAGAGTGATATTTAGTTGATTCTTTTTGCATATGATTAATACATAAATTACTCACGTCCAAAAATTTATTTTAGAATTTTTGGAGTTCCAGAAGTTTGCGTTTGATGTAGATTACTACAGAATTTTCTGTTTTTGACAGATTCTGTTTTCTATGTGTTGTTTGCTTATTTTGATGAATCTATGAGTAGTATCGGAGGGTATGAACCATAGGTAAGTTGTAATACAGTAGATATTACACCAATATGAATCTAGAATGAATTCACAATAGTACCTAAGTGGTGATTTATTTTCTTATACTAACGGAGCTTACGAGTTTTCTGTTGAGTTTTGTGTTGTGAAGTTTTCAAGTTTTGGGTAAAGGTTCGATGGACTATGGAATAAGGAGTGGCAAACGCCTCATACACACACTTGAGGACATCAGCAAATCCCTTGAAATCTTTCATGATGCCACGCAACAAGCAACATGATAAGTTTTCTAAAAAAACAAGCAACATGATAAGTGGTGACATAAAGGTGTGATGATTTTTTGAAGTGTACTGAAGGTGTTTAGAATTCATTATACAACACAAATATGTACCTAGTTGCCAATATATGTTTACGCATTTGTTGTTGTTTCTCGGTGACGCGAAAAAATATTGCATTAGAATGAAAATAGCAAAGTACATTTTAGTATTTAATGATAACATGTGCATAAGTGTTTTCATATACTCCCTTCTTCCAAAATAACTTGTCCCAAATTTGTTCCTCAAATGGATGTACCTAGCACCAAGTTAGTGCTAAGTATATCTCTTTGAGGGACAAGTTTTTCCGGACGGAGCGAATATACCTAGCCCATATATATGCGACGCGACGCGAATGTGTGTGTGTGTGTGTGTGTGCAATCATAATTCAGTTCAAGACTTAATTTAGTTGGAAACATATAGGATAGCTCCACCAAAAACAACCAATCTATAAGAACATACGTAATAGGCATTTCTAAAATATCTCATCATACAAAGAAGGTGTTATTTAAGTTTACACCCTGAACATAATTTTAAAAATTAATGATAATAGCATATTTGGAATCTACACATTTTTCTGATGAATTTTCATATATGACATGTCAGATTTGAAGTTAGGGTTTCAAAGATATGAAAATTTCAAAAAGTAATTGATTTTTTAAAGAAAAGGTTGGGTTTGGGAATTGAACTCACTACCTCTAGCACGGTAGGTCAAGGAACCAACCAATGCACTGCTCGGCTGGTCGTTGTACATTAGGGATCTCCTTTTATTGAGCTATGGGCGAGCGCGAAAAAAACAAAAAGAAAACCAAACGTTTTTCTCACATACCGGTGGCATAGGTGGGTAATTATTTGCAACTTTAGGGGCAGTTTTAATGACGGACGGGCAGAAGCGGTAGCCGCTTTATTAGTAGGTAAAGATTTATTTGATGAATAGTGAAAATGAGCCAAAAAGGTGGCAGGTTCCCTTGTGTAGCGTGACTGGCCTTGGAAGTTTTTTCTCTCTCAACATGGCTCAAACTTCACTAGAAGAAAGATTCTAAACGTAATTTATTATCTGTCCCCGTTAGACTGTTTGCCCCACACGGATCTGAGTCCTGTACGGATTCATGTTGCACTTTCCCATCGTAGATTTGCAAAAAAAAAAACTTCTGCTACATATCAAGTCTACTTTTTAACACGATGCAAGTCCACTTTTTAGGAGTCCTTCCAGGCCTATACCTTCTGCATGTGTACACGTGACAAATCAATCTGCTATGTATTTGGATTTCTTTTTTGACTTGATGGTAGACTTTTTTTTTGGACACGATGCAAGTCCTTCCACGCCTATACATTATGCTTGTGTACACATGACAGATTAATAAACTATTTTTTTTATGTTACGTAGTATTTTTAATCTCAACCGTTATTATTATAATCAAAGAGACAATATAATTTTAGGCTATGTGGATTAATACGATGGCTTGTTTGACTTCTGTTTTATGTATATAATAGAAGATAGATAGATAGATAGATAGATCCCCCACATATTATCTCATCTCAAATATCTCATGCCTACAAGTTTTATCGGTGTGAGTTACCGGATGTCCATTTCTCTTACATTGTGGCGGCTGCTACGCGTTCGGGCAGGAGTAGACCAATCGCTCGCAACACAGGATGTGTGGCAGCCTAGAAGCAGCTTCAATCCGAGGCCCACGTCCATGTCTGTAGTATAAATATCATGCACATCATTGATGCATTCATTGTACAGTGGTGAAAACGGGATTAACAACCTAGGACATCCGACACCCACAGTTTGGTATTCATTGGTGCAATATAAACATATCTTTCTTCTGATCCATATATCTTCCACTGTGAAGTTTATCTCTCCCACCACATGGAAATAGAATTCATGTAAAATCCATGTGGCGATGGTGATACTGAATAATGTTGTGGAAGAGATGGATTTTTGGCTGCGGATATGCATGATATAAAATCTATCATAGATGTAAAATCTAATTAAGAAAAGTAGTATTTGCACATGATCTCTTCTCCTTCAGAACTTGGTCTGATTCTCATGTATTTGATCGACCGCAGGTTATTTCTTCTTCTCATGTTGAAAGTTTGAACCTACCAGAATTCTTATGTAGTTTCCTTCTACATTACTAACCTGTACCATCGATTTGCCACAATGATCATGACCAGAGTTTCTTTGAACTTGACGTATATGGAGACAAAATCATACTAAAAGGCGCACAAGTGGTTGTTTCAGGCGTGTTGATTTATGCCTCTGTCGTAATCAGTGTGCACCAAATCATGGTACAAAGTCTTGAAGGAGCCTGTCCAATTGCATACAATAGGTTTGATATGGGTATTGTTAAATTTCTACAACATTTTCTCCTAGAATTTTTAAACCGGAAGATATTACATGAACATGTTAAGATGAGATATTATTATCACCAACTGTGAAGCATGGATATTTTTTTAGACACCCAAAATCATTTAGTTCAAATATTTATCAAATAAATAATCACTCATTTTGATTTTTCTTCCCATGTTAATATTGTATTAACCCAAACATTCTAAACTTTGACCGTGTTTATTGGAAAAATTATTAACATCAACAATACCATATCAATAATCAGATGCCTCACTGAATATATTTTCACATCATCTGTACATATTTTTTTAGCATCAACATTTGTATTGTTCTCTACAAAATTTTGATTTAGAAAAATCTAATATCAAAGTAAATTGAAAGGGGTTCAATAAGGCCACCTAATGAATTTAAATTAATTAGTACATAACATTCTAATTTACACTCACTTTTGTAGGCTAGCCCGTGCGAATGCACGGGTTGATGACTAGTAATAATAATAGTGCACGTGCATTGGACTAAGCTGGAATCTGCGAGTATTCAATAAACAGGAGAAGGCAAGGCCATATGGGCTTTTGGTTAACTCAACAATAATGCATATAAGAGCCACTTCAACATTTTCATTATTGTCTTCTTCTATCGACCCCCAAAGGAAAGGAAAGAAATAAAAACTATTTACACGAGAAAGCTCCAACAACCAAAAGAAGAACATGAAATCTTTTTGGGTTTTCTTTTAATTATTACTACTACAAACAAGAAAAGTAAACTAGCTAAAAGCTACAACTAATATTTTTTTCTTAAGGTTTATCAAATACACAAGAAGAAAGCAAAAAAAGGAAAATAAACTAGCATGGATATTACAGTGAAAAAGTATGAGCACCGACAACTAGCATGAGTGTGTGAATATGAATGTAATGTCGGTGAGAAATACATACTCCCCCAAGTTTAGGCTTTTGGCCTAAGTTGGTCTACTGCCACGGCTGGCATGGCGGGTATCCAAAGTTATAGTTGGGGTCGTACTGAGATGAAGCCTTGGGTTGCCACTGGTTGCCAACCTCCTCCGGATCCCACTGGTAAAAAGACTGGCGTGGAGGAACAAATTGTGGTTCCGGATCTGGCCCTGTAGCTGAGGTGGGGTTCCGGTAGGCGTGAACGGCCTCCAACGGAACAAGGTACGCGTCTGCAGATAAATCAAACAAGGAAGGAGCAGGGAAGCTAATAGTCTCAGGGTGATTTTTATCAAATAACAGTCTATAGTTAAGCTCCTTTTTCCTGTTCTTAACAATGAAATCATGTGCAACCATCACTACAAAAAAAATACACTTCCGTGATGATACGTGTTTGTCACAGTAGGTCGCATTTTCTGTTATGCATGTACATCCATGACAAATTTATGACAAAATCAAGATAGTCATACCTATGCTATCGTAGAAGTGTTCCATGACATTGCCAAAATTATCATCACAGAAGTGTCCACTTCCATGACGATAAATCGCGCGTCACAGAAGTGCTTTCCTCAAGGATGACCAACACGTGGCATTCACCGTAACGGAACGCCATTAAGCTACCGGGTCGGGTTTTGGATCCGATAACCCATTAACAGCCCCGACCAATGGGGATTTTCCACGTGTAAAATCATCATTGGCTGGAGGAAACACGTGCGGCTCACTGTTGGGACAGATGTCATCCGCTCATTGGACCGAAGGCGCCTATGATACGGCGACACGTGGCACGGCCCAACAGAGGCCCATTCCTGTGAAAAAGGCCGGCCCAGTAAAAATTAGCAAGCCGGCCCATATAAGGCCTACTTGTGTCAGGTCCATTTAAGCCCACGTCCCATACGAGATGTGGCAATTCGGCCCGTCAACGGCCCGTTAAAGATTTGACAACATTGCAGCCCGTCGTCAGTTCGAACCCGTTAACAGCCCGCTATATATTTGGGCTCAATATCGGCCCGATGAGATTTCGGCCTGTTAACGGCCCATTTGATGGATGGGCCAATTTTCAGGATGTACATCTTTTGGCCTTTTAGCGACCCATTTAAATGTTGGGCTAATTTCCGGCCCGGTGTGTCTTTCAGCCTGTTGACGGCCCATAAGTCTGATGGGCCATTTGTAGTCGGACCAGAGTTTCGGTCTTTTAGCGGCCCATTTAAGTGTTGGGCCAATTTCTGGCCCGGTGTCACTTTCAGCCTGTTGACGGCCCATAAATCAGTTGGCCCATTTGTAGTCAGACCTGAGTTTTGGCCTTTTAGCGGCCCATTTAAGTGTTGGGCCAATTCCCGGCCCTGTGTGCCTTTCGGCCTGTTAACGGACCATAAATGAGTTGGGCCATTTGTAGTCGGACCTTAGTTTTGGCCTTTTAACGGCCCATGCCCTTCATGGTCCAATACCAGCCCGGTTTCTCTTTTGGCCTGCTAAAGGCCCACAACACAGTTGGGCCGTTTACAATACGACCTGACTTTCGGCCTCTTAGCGGCCCATGCTCTTCAAGGTCCAGTACAAGCCCGCTGTCTCTTTCGGCCTGCTAAAGGCCTACAGTATAGTTGGGCCATATGTAGCCCAAACTTAGTAACAGTCTCAGGCATCTAAGCTTGGGGATGCCCCGGTAGGCGTCCCACCTTTCTTCTTCAACAATTATCGGTTAGTATCGGTTGAGCCTAAGTTTTTGCTTCTTCACATGATGAGTGCTATCCTTGAAATGTCATTTTATTTTATTTTGCTTGCTGTTTGAATAATATCCCAAGATCTAAAATTCTTAAATGAGATAAAGTTTTCACATAGCTACATAATTATTTAACTACTCATTGATCTTCACTTATATCTTTTTGGAGTAGTTTGTCATTTACTCGTGTGCTTCACTTATATCCTATGAGTAAATGGTTGAATGATTTGAATGTCATAAATATGAAATTATATATGTTTCATATGCCTTTCCCATGGGGAGTAATGACTTCACATATAAGAAGTAGAGGTGGTAAATTTATTTAAGGTTAGCAAATATTGTATTGGTCACTTGAACAATTCATGAAAGAATACTGAAGGAAGAGAGATTTCACATGTAAATATACTATCTTGGACATCTTCTATGATTGTGAGCCCCATTAATTATTTTCAAACCTGAGCAAATTAGTTGAAATTGGACAAGGAAGACAACATAATGAGTTATGATTGGGTATATTTGTATAGAAGTTATATTGTTATGGATCCTCTGACATGTGGTGCTTGGTATTTAGAATCCTTTGCTAGCCAAAATATCTGTACTAAGCGGGAATACTGCTTGTGCATCCAAATTCCTTGAACCAAGTTTCTTCCATGAGTGTCCACCATATCTACCTATATGCGGTATTTACCTGCCGTTCCAAGTAAATTTGCATGTGCCAAACTCTAAACCTTCAAATAATAATCTGATTTGTATGCCTGAATCGCTCATGTAGCGACTAGGGGCTGTCAATATCTTCCATGCTAGGTGGGTTATTCTCACGATGAGTGGACTCCGCTCATCATTCACGAGAAAATGGCTGGTAACTGGGATGCCCAGTCCTATGATCAAAAGATCAAAAACAAATTCGCAAATAATTTAAACAAACTCCCCCAGGATTGTTGATAGTTGGACGACACCCGTTGTTTCGAACAAGCCGTGGAGTGTGATTGTTGGTGGAGGGGGAGTAAAAGTTTTACCTTTCTGTTTGGGAACTGCCTATAATGTATTGATAACCCACAAGTATAGGGGATCGCAACAGTTTTCGAGGGTAAAGTATTCAACCCAAATTTATTGATTTGACACAAGGGGAGCCAAAGAATATTCTCAAGTATTAGCAGCTGAGTTGTCAATTCAACCACACCTGGATAACTTAATATCTGCAGCAAAGTATTTTGTAGCAAAGTAGTATGGAAGTGACGGTAACAATAGCAAAAGTAATATTTTTGGGTTTTGTAGTGATTGTAACAGTAGCAACGGAAAAGCAAATAAGCGAAGAACAATATATGAAAAGCTCGTAGGCATTGGATCGGTGATGGGGTATTATGTCCGATGGGGTTCATCATGTAACAGTCATAACATAGGGTGACACAGAACTAGCTCCAATTCATCAACATAATGTAGGCATGTATTCCGAATATAGTCATACGTGCTTATGAAAAAGAACTTGCATGACATCTTTTGTCCTACCCTCCCGTGGCAGCGGGGTCCTATTGGAAACTAAGGGATATTAAGGCCTCCTTTTAATAGAGTACCGGACCAAAGCATTAACACATAGTGAATGCATGAACTCCTCAAACTACGGTCATCACCGGGAGTGGTCCCGATTATCGTCACTTCGGGGTTGCCGGATCATAACACATAGTAGGTGACTATAGACTTGCAAGATAGGATCAATAACTCACATATATTCATGAAAACATAATAGGTTCAGATCTGAAATCATGGCACTCAGACCCTAGTGACAAGCATTAAGCATAGCAAAGTCATAGCAACATCAATCTCAGAACATAGTGGATACCAGGGATCAAATCCTAACAAAACTAACTCGATTACACGATAAATCTCATCCAACCCATCACCGTCCAGCAAGCCTACGATGGAATTACTCACGCACGACAATGAGCATCATGAAATTGGTGATGGAGGATGGTTGACGATGACGATGGCGACGGATTCCCCTGTCCGGAGCCCCGAACAAACTCCAGATCAGCCCTCCCGAGAGAGATTAGGGCTTGGCGGCGGCTCTGTATCGTAAAACGCAATGAATCCTTCTCTTTGATTTTTTTCTCCCCGAACTGAATATATAGAGTTGGAGTTGAGGTCGGTGGAGCTCCAGGGGGCCCACGAGGCAGGGGGTGTGCCTAGGGGGGTAGGCGCACCCCCACCCTCGTGGACAGGGTGTGGGCCCCCTGGCCTTGATTCTTTCGCAAGTATTTTTTATTAATTCCAAAATAATTCACCGTTGATTTTCAGGACATTCCGAGAACTTTTATTTCTGCACAAAAATAACACCATGGCAATTCTGCTGAAAATATCGTCAGTCCGGGTTAGTTCCATTCAAATCATGCAAGTTAGAGTCCAAAACAAGGGCGAAAGTGTTTGGAAAAGTAGATACGACGGAGACGTATCAATTCCCCCAAGCTTAAACCTTTGCTTACCCTCAAGCAATTCAGTTGATAAACTGAAAGTGATAAAGAAAAACTTTTACAAAGTCTGTTTGCTCTTTTTCTTGTAAATATGTAAAGCCAGCATTCAGGTTTTCAGTAAAGATTATGAACTAATCATATTCACAATAACATTTAGGTCTCATGTTTACTCATGTCAATGGCATAATCAACTAGCGAGCAATAATAATAAATCTCGGATGACAACACTTTCTCAAAATAATCATGATATGATATAACAAGATGGTATCTCGCTATAGCCCTTTCTGACACCGCAAAACATAAATGCAGAGCACCTTTAAAGATCAAGGACTGACTAAACATTGTAATTCATGGTAAAAGAGATCTAGTCATAGTCATACCCAATATAAATTAATAGTAATAGATGCAAATGACAGCGGTCCTCTCCAGCTGGTGCTTTTTAATAAGAGGGTGATGACTCAACATAAAAGTAAATAGATAAGCCCTTAGCAGAGGGAAGCAGGGATTTGTAGAGGTGCAAGAGCTCGATTTTGAAATAGAGATAAATAAAATTTTGCGCGACATACTTTCATTGTCAACATAACAACCAAGAGATGGCGATATCTTCCATACTACACACATTATAGACGGTTACCAAATAGAATGGTAAAGTTTATACTTCCCCTCCACCAACAAGCATCAATCCATGGCTTGCTCGAAACAACGAGTGCCTCCAACTAACAAGAGTCCTGGGGGAGTTTTGTTTGCAATTATTTTGACTTGATTTGCATAAAGCATGGGACTGGGCATCCCGGTGACCAACCATTTTCTCGTGAGTGAGGAGCGGAGTCCACTCCTCTTGAGAATAACCCGCCTAGCATGGAAGATACAGACATCCCTAGTTGATACATGAGCTATTCGAGCATACAAAAAGAATTTCATTTGAAGGTTTAGAGTTTGGCACATACAAATTTACTTGGAACTGCAGATATATACCGCATATAGGAAGGTATAGTGGACTCATATGGAATAACTTTGGGTTTTAAGGGATTGGATGCACAAGCAGTATTCCCGTTTAGTATGAGTGAATTCTAGAAAAAGACTGAGAAGCGACCAACTAGAGAGCGACAACAGTCATGAACATGCATTAAAATTAATAACATTGAGTGCAAGCATGAGTAGGATATAATCCACCATGAACATAAATATCATGAAGGTTGTGTTGATTTTGTTTCAACTACATGCTTGAACATGTGCCAAGTCAAATCACTCGAATCATTCAAAGGAGGATACCACCCTATCATACCACATCACAATCATTTTAATAGCATGTTGGCATGCAAGGTAAACCATTACAAACTCCTAGCGAATTAAGCATGGCATAAGCAACTATAATCTCTAATTGTCATTGCAAACATGTTTATTCATAATAGGCTGACTCAGGAACGATGAACTAATCATATTTACAAAAAAATAAGAGAGGTCGAGTTCATACCAGCTTCTCTCATCTCAATCAGTCCATCATATATCATCATTATTGCTTTTCACTTGCACGACCGAACGATGTGAATCTATCTATCTATCTATCTATACCTATACTAATTAGCCACTGCCTAAAAATTCCCACGTTAATCAATAATTAGGAGCCGTTAATTTGATGGGGCCGAGTTATTATGGTAATAATAGATCGATCAATAGGGATCTTCTCCTCACCCTCTATGTACACCATGGCCATGGCTGCCCCAAGCCTTCTACTTCAATCAGCCAAACAAAAAAAGAGCTCGTGTCATGCACAATGCAATCGTTGCCGCCTCATGCCTTCGGCAAGTTGACCCTTCATGTTTCTCCTGTACGTACATCTACAACCCGATGAACGGCGATTCTCCGCCGTATGTCTCCGTGTTAGTATATTTTACGTACGAAGACATAGAGGACGAGAAGACCCATGGCACTAAGTTTGATACACTGGCTATAATATGTATGGTTTCCCAAGCAGCAGGAGGAAGGTTGCCTCGATTTCTCACACCCACACATCCTTACCTTCCCTTTATACCCATCGTACTTTGCCTCTGCTCAACAGGTGGATGAAAGCATGGATGAATGCATCTAACTACATCACGTATTTAACTTAATATGAGGAGATCCATTGGGACATAAGCTGTTGGGCGCTACTTGATTTCACCTGCAGAAAAATTAAGGTAATTCAATCAAGTTAGTTTGATCAGCTATATGTGCACAAGGGAATTCATTACCTTTATACCTTAAGCATGTATATGGCAGATCAGATTGAGTCCGGGAACCTAGCGCATAATCGCATCGATCATACCGACAGGCATCATCAATCAAACTCAGGACGCGTTCAACCCACATCATAGTGCCCCAACGACAGTCTGCTGCCACTTAGAGGGAGGCCTGCATGATGAGAGTATACATTGTATGATGTTGCATGCATGGCAGGATGACTCATGTTATGGCATCCAATTTCCAGGTTAGCGGACTGATGTGCATGCTTGGTTCTATGTTCTTCACATCAGAGACGGACAAGAGGAACTTATGATGGAGTCCCAAGAAAATCCCCAAAAAGACTATAGGTGCAGCCTATTCCTATTGTCTCATTTGAGGAAAAACCTGCTTTGATAATTGAAACCGCTCAAGATGGTAAGTTTTTTTTCTGAGTTCTAATTAGTGTAGTACGAGGTGTTTCAGTTCTTATGTTTGTTAGTTTTCTTTTCTGAGTTCTAATTAGTGCAGTTCCCTTTCTTTCTTTTTTTACAGAATAGTATATGCACTATATACAATAATTTATACCCTGAGAGAGCAATAGCACCGGAGGCCTAAGGTCTGGACGTCAGGGGCATGAGAAACACATGGGATTATTCAGGTCAGCGCCACTGGACCCGTTGTTCTGCAAGCCACACCTGCTGCCTTCCAGTTCAATAGACAAGGAAAATCACGAGCTTCATACATGCATGTTGAGGCATGCAACAGAAATGTACATGGCAATTTTGACTGTGCAATACTGCTGCAGGGGTATATATGCATGCATTGAAGTGTGTATAGGTTGATCTATGGATGGTACTCTACAGCAGGTACATTTGAAATAATATAACACTATTTATAGCTTGCATTATTACAATATTTCCTTTAAATTCAAAAGATTTGGTTTTCTACCTTCGTAGTAGTAATTAACTAGCAGAGTGACCCGCGCAATTTGCGCGGCTAGATTTATATTTTCCGTGAAAATACTTGGTGGTACCAAAATACGCGACGTGATTATTTTCCGTACGTAATTACACTTGGACAACGCCCTTTCATATTTATTTCTTGTAAAATTGGGGGTGACTTTTGTCGTTTATGCTTCCTAAATTGTTTTTTATTTTCCGTTATTGGAATTTCAATATTATTGAGTTGCAAAATGACACTTGTATTCCCTAGTTGCATCGTAGTGACATAGGTAACCAATTTGCGCTAGGCTCACTTGTTTCACGAATCATGTATGCGTTTTCTCCCGAAAAAGCTCATGCCATATCTTGAATTTATATTTGAACCATGATTAAGCCTAACAGGTCAAACTGCTTACACATATAACTTTTTCTGAATTAGTGGAGCTGCAAAAAATATTAATTGTTTATTTCTAGTTTTTTCGAGAATTTCTTGAATCACAACCTCCATTCTCGGCATTTTGATCAGCATTCAATTGTTCTCATTTATGTACAGTTCTCACTAAACTAACTGGGACTGTTACAACCATCATTTTTTTTGTAATGTCATGTGCAAAAGCGGACATACTGATGGCCATGTGTACTTGGAAGGGATGAGATTGATCGAATTCTTTCTCAAAAAGAAATATGATAATACCCAACAAATAAACATCAAATAATTCTCCCCTAAAAAAAACATCAAATAATTCTGTACCAACACCCACAATCAGATAGAGGATGCAAAATATGCCATCTCAAATTTATCGTTGAACTCCATTAGTGGTCATTGTTCTTACCAAGACCATACATATAGACTCTAGCTATTTAGACGTATATTGTTTTCTTGGACTTGGTGTGCATAATTTATCGAGTATTATTAATGGGTTGTCAAAGATTTTCTTGAACCCATAACCTCATTTAGTAACATTTGGATTAACATTTGGTGATCCTCATCTATGGCCTGTTCCTGGTAGACAGACTTGATGAATAGACATGGGGCAGTGATAGGATGAATCTTGTATTCCCTTGAACGGTATAGCCGGCGAGCGTAGATTTGCATACCTTTACATGATATCATGCATGTCCTAGATTCTGATAGGAATTATAGGTTCCCCTTATGCATAAATAGATTAATAAACTTTTATGATACGTCTAATATTTTGACTTCTAAATCTCTGCAACAATAATTATAATTAGTACTCGCTATAACTAATTGCTAGATTGCTGACACTTAATATTTTTGTATATTTCCAAGTCAGGTTTTCTGGGTAACCTAGTGAGTGCAACAATAACTCAACTTTGGATTAAACCTTGCATTAGCTAGTTAATCTTGTCTAAAAAGAGATATAGATTGGTACATTTAGGAACCTGATTACTGACATCATCTGTGGTAGTATGGTGTGCACTCTGTTATTATTTTTATATACGAACACATATGCCGCATACCGCTTGCATAGATAGTTTGTATTACCTCCAAATCTTGACTTTTTTTTTGTGTTGACTCATGCATTAGTGCTCCCAAAGTTGTTACATTTTGTGCATATCATTGTAGGTCTTCACACGATCATTTGTACACAACATTAACCAGTGTTTTTCACATGGCTATTATTAAATAAATTAACAAATGAAAGTATTAGAAAAAATAGTAACGAAAAAATGCACTATGTTCTTAATCGGTCAATCTAATTTTAATACAAATAATATAAAGTTTACTATGCATTTATGGACTACGTATGGATTTCCTATGAAAATCATTTTTCTGATTTCCTTTATTCTAAAATTCAGACACCAAAAGAGTAGTAATCACTATCCACCTAATCAGATTTCTTAATATACATATTTTATTAGAATTTTATATATTAAGGATATCACTTGGAGTTTGGAAAAAATGAATTTTGCTAATTTTCTTTATTATTATTTTAGTTCATTTGGTAAACATATAGTTGTATTCTTTACCAGCACGGTAATTGTTTTTTATACTTTTATTTAATATCTCATATCTAATTTATGCAAGACAAATCTCTATCTTTTCCTATTCTATTTTTCATATTATATAATCTGATTTTAATTTAGCTATCCAATAAGTGTTTCTAGAATTACAACAGAATTCGAATTTACTATTTATAATTGTTACAGATTATTTTAATATGCTTCCGGTACTACTTTTATAAAACCAAAATGCTATTTTTTTATTCATATAGTAAAACAAAGTTATACTTTTTATTCACTTGGTAAGAGCCATTTATTTATTGGACGGATGTGTGTGTTTCAAGCTTTAATCTAATATACCACCTCATTTGTTTTTTTTCTTCTGTGATGCACCGCTACTAATTGTCCATAGGCTTGTTATATAAAACTAGCAAATATGCCCGTGCGTTGCAACGGGAGAAAAAAAATTCACGCCTCATACACACACTTGAGGACATCAGCAAATCCCTTGAAATCTTTCATGATGCCACGCAACAAGCAACATGATAACTTTTCTAAAAAAACAAGCAACATGATAAGTGGTGACATAAAGGTGTGATGATTTTTTGAAGTGTACTGAAGGTGTTTAGAATTCATTATACAACACAAATATGTACCTAGTTGCCAATATATGTTTACGCATTTGTTGTTGTTTCTCGGTGACGCGAAAAAATATTGCATTAGAATGAAAATAGCAAAGTACATTTTAGTATTTAATGATAACATGTGCATAAGTGTTTTCATATACTCCCTTCGTCCAAAATAACTTTTCCCAAGTTGGTTCCTCAAATGGATGTATCTAGCACCAAGTTAGTGCTAGGTATATCTCTTTGAGGGACAAGTTTTTCCGGACGGAGCGAATATACCAAGCGCATATATATGCGACGCGACGCGAATGTGTGTGTGTGTGTGTGTGTGTGTGCGCGCGCGTGCGTGTGTGTGTGTGTGTGCAATCATAATTCAGTTCAAGACTTAATTTAGTTGCAAACATATAGGATAGCTCCACCAAAAACAACCAATCTATAAGAACATACGTAATAGGCATTTCTAAAATATCTCATCATACAAAGAAGGTGTTATTTAAGTTTACACCCTGAACATAATTTTAAAAATTAATGATAATAGCATATTTGGAATCTACACATTTTTCTGATGAATTTTCATATATGGCATGTCAGATTTGAAGTTAGGGTTTCAAAGATATGAAAATTTCAAAAAGTAATTGATTTTTTAAAGAAAAGGGTGGGTGTGGGAATCAAACCCACTACCTCTACCACGGTAGGTAGAGGAACCAACCAGTGCGCTGCTCGCATGGTCGTTGTACATTAGGGGATCTCCTCTTATTGAGCTACGGGCGAACACGGAAAAAAAAGAGAAACCAAACGTTTTTCTTACTTACCGGTGGCATAGGTGGGTAATTATTTGCAACTTTAGGGGCAGTTTTAATGACGGACGGGCAGAAGCGGTAGCCCCTTTATTAGTAGGTAAAGATTTATTTGATGAATAGTGAAACTGGGCCAAAAAGGTGGCAGGTTCCCTTGTGTAGCGTGACTGGCCTTGGAAGTTTTTTCTCTCTCAACATGGCTCAGACTTCACTAAAAAAAAGATTCTAAACGTAATTTATTATCTGTCCCCGTTAGACTGTTTGCCCCACACGGATCTGAGTCCTATACGGATTCATGTTGCACTTTTCCATCGTAGGTTTGCAAAAAAAAAAGAAACTTCTGCTACATATCAAGTCCACTTTTTAACACGATGCAAGTCGACTTTTTAGGAGTCCTTCCAGGCCTATACCTTTTGCATGTGTACACGTGACAAATCAGTCTGCTATGTATTTGGATTTCTTTTTTGACTTGATGGAAGACTTTTTTTTTGGACACGATGCAAGTCCTTCCACGCCTATACATTATGCTTGTGTACACGTGACAGATTAATAAACTATTTTTTTATGTTACATAGTATCTTTTAATCTCAACCGTTATTATTATAATCAAAGGGACAATATAATTTTAGGCTATGTGGATTAATACGATGGCTCGTTTGACTTCTGTTTTATGTATATAATAGAAGATAGATAGATAGATAGATAGATCCCCCACATATTATCTCATCTCAAATATCTCATGCCTACAAGTTTTATCGGTGTGAGTTACCGGATGTCCGTTTCTCTTACATTGTGGCGGCTGCTACGCGTTCGGGCAGGAGTAGACCAATCGCTCGCAACACAGGATGTGTGGCAGCCTAGAAGCAGCTTCAATCCGAGGCCCACGTCCATGTCTGTAGTATAAATATCATGCACATCATTGATGCATTCATTGTACAGTGGTGAAAACGGGACTAACAACCTAGGACATCCGACACCCACAGTTTGGTATTCATTGGTGCAATATAAACATATCTTTCTTCTGATCCATATATCTTCCACTGTGAAATTTATCTCTCCCACCACATGGAAATAGAATTCATGTAAAATCCATGTGGCGATGGTGATACTGAATAATGTTGTGGAAGAGATGGATTTTTGGCAGCGGATATGCATGATATAAAATCTATCATAGATGTAAAATCTATTTAAGAAAAGTAGTATTTGCACATGATCTCTTCTCCTTCAGAACTTGGTCTGATTCTCATGTATTTGATCGACCGCAGGTTATTTCTTCTTCTCATGTCGAAAGTTTGAACCTACCAAAATTCTTATGTAGTTTCCTTCTACATTACTAACCTGTACCATCGATTTGCCACAATGATCATGACCAGAGTTTCTTTGAACTTGACGTACATGGAGACAAAATCATACTAAAAGGCGCACAAGTGATTGTTTCAGGCGTATTGATTTATGCCTCTGTCGTAATCAGTGTGCACCAAATCATGGTTCAGAGTCTTGAAGGAGCCTGTCCAATTGCATACAATAGGTTTGATATGGGTATTGTTACATTTCTACAACATTTTCTCCTAGAATTTTTAAACCGGAAGATATTACATGAACATGTTAAGATGAGATATTATTATCACCAACTGTGAAGCATGGATATTTTTTTTAGACACCCCAAATCATTTAGTTCAAATATTTATCAAATAAATAATCACTCATTTTGTTTTTTCTTCCCATGTTAATATTGTATTAACCCAAACATTCTAAACTTTGACCGTGTTTATTGGAAAAATTATTAACATCTACAATACCATATCAATAATCAGATGCCTCACTGAATATATTTTCACATCATCTGTACATATTTTTTTAGCATCAACATTTGTATTGTTCTCTACAAAATTTTGATTTAGAAAAATCTAATATCAAAGTAAATTGAAAGGGGTTCAATAAGGCCACCTAATGAATTTAAATTAATTAGTACATAACATTCTAATTTACACTCACTTTTGTAGGCTAGCCCGTGCGAATGCACAGGTTGACGACTAGTAATAATAATAGTGCACGTGCATTAGACTAAGCTGGAATCTGCGAGTATTCAATAAACAGGAGAAGACAAGGCCATATGGGCTGTTGGTTAAATCAACAATAATGCATATAAGAGCCACTTCAACATTTTCATTATTGTCTTCTTCTATCGACCCCCAAAGGAAAGGAAAGAAATAAAAACTATTTACACGGGAAAGCTCCCAACAACCAAAAGAAGAACATGAAATCTTTTTGGGTTTTCTTTTAGTTATTAGTACTACAAACAAGAAAAGTAAACTAGCTAAAAGCTACAACTAATATTTTTTTCTTAAGGTTTATCTAATACACAAGAAGAAAGCAAAAAAAGGAAAATAAACTAGCATGGATATTACAGTGAAAAAGTATGAGCACCGACAACTAGCATGAGTGTGTGAATATGAATGTAATGTCGGTGAGAAATACATACTCCCCCAAGCTTAGGCTTTTGGCCTAAGTTGGTCTACTGCCACGGCTGGCATGGCGGGTATCCAAAGTTATAGTTGGGGTCGTACTGAGATGAAGCCTTGGGTTGCCACTGGCTGGCAACCTCCTCCGGATCCCACTGGTAAAAAGACTGGCGTGGAGGAACAAATTGTGGTTCCGGATCTGGCCCTGTAGCTGAGGTGGGGTTCCGGTAGGCGTGAACGGCCTCCAACGGAACAAGGTACGCGCCTGCAGATAAATCAAACAAGGAAGGAGCAGGCAAGCTAATAGTCTCAGGGCGATTTTTATCAAATAACAGTCTATAGTTAAGCTCCTTTTTCCTGTTCTTAACAATGAAATCATGTGCAACCATCACTACAAAAAAATACACTTCCGTGATGATACGTGTTTGTCACAGTAGGTCGCGTTTTCTGTCATGCATGTACTGTTGGGGAACGTAGCAGAAAACAAAAATTTTCCTACGGTTTCACCAAGATCCATCTAGGAGTTCATCTAGCAACGAGTGATTAGATGCATCTACGTACCTTGTAGATGGCGAGCGGAAGCGTTCAAAGAACGGGGATGATGTAGTCGAACACGATGTGATTCAAATCACTGATGATCAAGCACCGAACGGACGGTGCCTCCGCGTTCAACACACGTACGGAACGGATGACGTCTCCTCCTTTCTTGATCCAGCAAGGGGGGAGGAGAGGTTGATGAAGATCCAGCAGCACGACGGCGTGGTGGTGGATGCAGGGCGTCACAGTAGCAGGGCTTCGCCTATACTACGAGGGAGAGACGTAACGGGGAGAGAAGGAAGCACCAAAGGTTGAGGTATGAAATCCCTCCTCTCTTCAACTATATATAGGAGGGCCAAGGGGGGGTGGTGCGCAGCCTAGGAGATCCAATCTCCTAGGTGCGGCGGCCAAGGGGAGGTTTCCCTCCCCCCCAAGGCACTTAGGGGTGCCTTCCACTAGTGGGACTCCTCCCATATGGAAACCCTAGGCGCATGGGCCTATAGGGGCTGGTGCCCTTGGCCCATATAGGCCAAGGCGCACCCCCTACAGCCCATGTGGCCCCCCGGGACAGGTGGACCCACCCGGTGGGCCCCCGGGACCCCTCCGGTCGTCCTGGTACAATACCGATAACCCCGAAACTTGTCCCGATGGCCGAAACAGCACTTCCTATATATAATTCTTTACCTCTGGACCATTCCGAAACTCCTCGTGACGTCCGGGATCTCATCCAGGACTCCAAACAATATTTGGGTTACTGCATACACATATCTTCATAACCCTAGCGTCACCGAACCTTAAGTGTGTAGACCCTACGGGTTCGGGAGACATGCAGACATGACCGGGACGACTCTCCGGTCAATAACCAACAGCGGGATCTGGATACCCATGTTGGCTCCCACATGCTCCACGATGATCTCATCGGATGAACCACGATGTCAAGGATTTAATCAACCCCGTATACAATTCCCTTTGTCAATCGGTATGTTACTTGCCCGAGACTCGATCGTTGGTATCCCAATACCTTGTTCAATCTCGTTACCGGCAAGTCACTTTACTCGTACCGTAATGCATGATCCCGTGATCAACCACTTGGTCACCTTGAGCTCATAATGATGACACATTACCGAGTGGGCCCGGTGATACCTCTCCGTTATATGGAGTGACAAATCCCAGTCTCGATCCGTGTCAACCCAACAGACACTTTCGAAAATACCTGTAATGCACCTTTATAGTCACCCAGTTACGTTGTGATGTTTGATACACCCAAAGCATTCTTACGGTATCCGGGAGTTACACGATCTCATGGTCAAAGGAAAAGATACTTGACATTGGAAAAGCTCTAGCAAACGAACTACACGATCTTGTGCTATGCTTAGGATTAGGTCTTGTCCATCACATCATTCTCCTAATGATGTGATCCCGTTATCAATGACATCCAATGTCCATAGCCAGGAAACCATGACTATCTGTTGATCAACGAGCTAGTCAACTAGAGGCTTACTAGGGACATATTATGGTCTATGTATTCACACGTGTATTACGATTTTCGGATAATACAGTTATAGCATGAATAAAGACAATTATCATGATCAAAGAAATATAATAATAATACTTTCATCATTGCCTCTAGGGCATATTTCCAACAGTCTCCCACTTGCACTAGAGTCAATAATCTAGTTACATTGTGATGAATCTAACAACCATGGAATTCTGGTGTTGATCATGTTTTGCCCTAGGGAGAGGTTTAGTCAACGGATCTGCTATATTCAGGTCCGTATGTACTTTGCAAATCTCTATGTCTCCATCTTGAACATTTTCACGAATGGAGTTGAAGCGACGCTTGATGTGCCTTGTCTTCTTGTGAAACCTGGGCTCCTTGGCAACTGCAAGAGCTCCAGTGTTGTCACAAAAGAGTTTGATTGGCCCCGACGCATTGGGTATGACTCCTAGGTCGGTGATGAACTCCTTCACCCATATTGCTTCATGTGCTGCCTCCGAGGCTGCCATGTACTCCGCTTCACATGTAGATCCCGCCACGACGCTCTGTTTGCAGCTGCACCAGCTCACTGCTCCACCATTCAACATATACACATATCCGGTTTGTGACTTAGAGTCATCCATATCTGTGTCGAAGCTAGCGTCGACGTAACCCTTTACGACGAGCTCGTCGTCACCTCCATAAACGAGAAACATTTCCTTAGTCCTTTTCAGGTACTTCAGGATATTCTTGACCGCTGTCCAGTGTTCCTTGCCGGGATTACTTTGGTACCTTCCTACCAAACTTACGGCAAGGTTTACATCAGGTCTGGTACACAACATGGCATACATAATAGAACCTATGGCTGAGGCATAGGGGATGACACTCATCTCTTCTATCTCTTCTGCCGTGGTCGGACATTGAGCTGAGCTCAATTTCATACCTTGCAAAACAGGCAAGAACCCTTTCTTGGACTGATCCATTTTGAACTTCTTCAAAATCTTATCAAGGTATGTGCTTTGTGAAAGACCTATGAGGCGTCTTGATCTATCTCTGTAGATCTTGATGCCTAATATATAAGCAGCTTCTCCAAGGTCCTTCATTGAAAAACTTTTATTCAAGTAGGCCTTGATGCTGTCCAAGAGTTCTATATCATTTCCCATCAAAAGTATGTCATCTACATATAGTATGAGAAATGCTACAGAGCTCCCACTCACTTTCTTGTAAACGCAGGCTTCTCCATAAGTCTGCGTAAACCCAAACGCTTTGATCATCACATCAAAGCGAATGTTCCAACTCCGAGATGCTTGCACCAGCCCATAAATCGAGCGTTGGAGCTTGCACACCTTGTTAGCATTCTTAGGATCGACAAAACCTTCCGGCTGCATCATATACAATTCTTCCTTAAGGAAACCATTAAGGAATGCCGTTTTGACGTCCATTTGCCATATCTCATAATCGTAGAATGCGGCAATTGCTAACATGATTCGGACGGACTTTAGCTTCGCTACCGGTGAGAAAGTCTCATCGTAGTCAACCCCTTGAACTTGTCGATAACCCTTAGCGAAAAGTCGAGCTTTATAGATGGTCACATTACCATCCGTGTCTGTCTTCTTCTTAAAGATCCATTTATTTTCTATGGCTCGCCGTTCAACGGGCAAGTCAGTCAAAGTCCATACTTCGTTTTCATACATGGATCCTATCTCGGATTTCATGGCTTCTACCCATTTGTTGGAATCCAGGCCCGCCATCGCTTCTTCATAGTTCGAAGGTTCACCGTTGTCTAACAACATGATTTCCAAGACAGGGTTGCCGTACCACTCTGGTGCGGAACGTGTCCTTGTGGACCTTCGAATTTCAGTAGGAGCTTGATCAGAACTATCTTGATCATCATGAATAACTTCCTCTCTAGTCGGTGCAGGCACCTCAGGAACATTTTCTTGAGTTGCGCCATTTACCGGTTCAAGAGGCAATACTTCATCAAGTTCTACTTTCCTCCCACTTACTTCTTTCGAGAGAAACTCTTTCTCTAGAAAGGATCCATTCCTGGCAACAAAGATCTTGCCTTCGGATCTGAGGTAGAAGGTATACCCATAAGTTTCTTTAGGGTATCCTATGAAGACGCATTTTTCCGACTTGGGTTCGAGCTTTTCAGGTTGAAGTTTCTTGACATAAGCATCGCATCCCCAAACTTCTAGAAACGACGGCTTAGGTTTCTTCCCAAACCATAATTCATACGGTGTCGTCTCAACGGATTTCGACGGAGTCCTATTTAAAGTGAATGCGGCAGTCTCTAAAGCATAGCCCCAAAAAGATAGCGGTAAATCGGTAAGAGACATCATAGATCGCACCATATCTAATAAAGTGCGATTACGACGTTCGGACACACCGTTACGCTGAGGTGTTCCAGGCGGCGTGAGTTGTGAAACTATTCCACATATTCTTAAGTGTGTGCCAAATTCGTGACTCAAGTATTCTCCTCCACGATCTGATCGTAGAAACTTGATTATCCTGTCACGTTGATTTTCAACCTCACTCTGAAATTCCTTGAACTTTTCAAAGGTTTCAGACTTGTGTTTCATTAAGTAGACATACCCATATCTACTCAAGTCATCAGTGAGGGTGAGAACATAACGATAGCCACCACGAGCCTCAACACTCATTGGACCGCACACATCAGTATGTATGATTTCCAATAAGTTGGTTGCTCGGTCCATTGTTCCTGAGAACAGAGTCTTGGTCATTTTTCCCATGAGGCATGGTTCGCACGTGTCGAATGATTCATAATCAAGAGACTCTAAAAGTCCATCTGCATGGAGCTTCTTCATGCGTTTGACACCTATGTGACCAAGGCGGCAGTGCCACAAGTATGTGGGACTATCATTATCAAACTTACATCTTTTGGTACTCACACTATGAACATGTGTAGTAATACGCTCGAGATTCATTAAGAATAAACCATTGACTATCGGAGCATGACCATAAAACATATCTCTCATATAAATAGAACAACCATTATTCTCGGATTTAAATGAGTAGCCATCTCGTATTAAACGAATCCTGATACAATGTTCATGCTCAAACATGGCACTAAATAACAATTATTGAGGTTTATAACTAATCCCGTAGGTAAATGCAGAGGTAGCGTGCCGACGGCGATCACATCGACCTTGGAACCATTCCCGACGCGCATCGTCACCTCGTCCTTCTCCAGTTTCCGTTTATTCCGCAGCTCCTGCGGTGAGTTACAAATATGAGCAACGGCACCGGTATCAAATACCCAGGAGTTACTACGAGTACTGGTAAGGTACACATCAATTACATGTATATCAAATATACCTTTGGTGTTGCCGGCCTTCTTGTCCGCTAAGTATTTGGGGCAGTTCCGCTTCCAGTGACCCTTCCCTTTGCAACAAAAGCACTCTGTCTCAGGCTTGGGTCCATTCTTTGACTTCTTCCCGACAGCTTGCTTGCCGGGCGCAGCAACTTCCTTGCCGTCCTTCTTGAAGTTCTTTTTACCCTTGCCCTTCTTGAACTTAGTGGTTTTATTCATCATCAACACTTGATGTTCCTTCTTGACTTCTACCTCTACTGATTTCAGCATAGCAAATACTTCAGGAATGGTCTTTACCATCCCCTGCATATTGAAGTTCATCACAAAGCTCTTGTAGCTTGGTGGAAGCGACTGGAGGATTCTGTCAATGACCGCGTCATCCGGGAGATTAACTCCCAGCTGAGTCAAGCGGTTATGTAACCCAGACAAAGTGAGTATGTGCTCACTGACAGAACTATTTTCCTCCATCTTACAGCTGAAGAACTTATCGGAGACTTCATATCTCTCGATCCGGGCATGAGCTTGAAAAACCATTTTTAGCTCTTCGAACATCTCATATGCTCCATGTCTCTCAAAACGCTTTTGGAGCCCCGGCTCTAAGCTGTAAAGCATGCCGCACTGAACGAGGGAGTAGTCATCAGTACGTGTCTGCCAAGCGTTGATAGCGTCTTGGTTCTGTGGGACGGGTGGATCACCTAACGGTGCTTGTAGGACATAATCTTTCTTGGCAGCTATGAGGATGATCCTCAGGTTCCGGACCCAGTCCGTATAGTTGCTGCCATCGTCTTTCAGCTTGGTTTTCTCTAGGAACGCGTTGAAATTGAATACAACGTTGGCAATTTGATCTACAGGACATATTGTAAAGATTTTAGACTAAGTTCATGATAATTAAGTTCATCTAATCAAATTATTAATGAACTCCCACTCAGATTAGACATCCCTCTAGTCATCTAAGTGTTACACGATCCAAGTCGACTAAGCCGTGTCCGATTAACACGTGAGACGGACTAGTCATCGTCGGTGAACATCTTCATGTTGATCGTATCTTCCATACGACTCGTGTTCGACCTTTCGGTCTCTGTGTTCCGAGGCCATGTCTGTACATGCTAGGCTCGTCAAGTTAACCCTAAGTGTTTTTGCATGTGTAAAACTGTCTTACACCCGTTGTATCTGAACGTAAGGATCTATCACACCCGATTAACACGTGATGCTTCGAAACGACGAATTGTAGCAACGGTGCACAATTAGGGGAGAACACTTCTTGAAATTGTTGTAAGGGATCATCTTATTCACTACCATCGTTCTAAGTAAACAAGATGCAAAACATGATAAACATCACATGCAATCAAATAATAATAGTGACATGATATGGCCAATATCACATGGCTCCTTTGATCTCCATCTTGGGGCTCCATGATCATCCTGTCACTGTCATACTCATCGACATGTAAGTTGTGATTCCTTGTACAATAGCATGAACATCTCATACATCACATATAGATCATTCATCATTCATCACAACTTTGGCCATATCATATCACAAAGCACTTGCTGCAAAAACAAGTTAGACGTCCTCTAATTGTTGTTTGCATGTTTTACGTGGCTGCTATGGGTTTCTAGCAAGAACGTTTCTTACCTACGCAAAGACCACAACGTGATATGCCAATTGCTATTTACCCTTCATAAGGACCCTTTTCATCAAATCCGATCCGACTAAAGTAGGAGAGACAGACACCCGCTAGCCACCTTATGCAACTAGTGCATGTCAGTTGGTGGAACCTGTCTCACGTAAGAGTACGTGTAAGGTCGGTCCGGGCCGCTTCATCCCACGATGCCGTCGAATCAAGATAAGACTAGTAACGGCAAGCATATTGAACAAAATCAACGCCCACAACTACTTTGTGTTATACTCATGCAAGAGAACTACGCATAGACCTAGCTCATGATGCCACTGTTGGGGAACGTAGCAGAAAACAAAAATTTTCCTACGGTTTCACCAAGATCCATCTAGGAGTTCATCTAGCAACGAGTGATTAGATGCATCTACGTACCTTGTAGATGGCGAGCGGAAGCGTTCAAAGAACGGGGATGATGTAGTCGAACACGACGTGATTCAAATCACCAATGATCAAGCACCGAACGGACGGTGCCTCTGCGTTCAACACACGTACGGAACGGATGACGTCTCCTCCTTTCTTGATCCAGCAAGGGGGGAGGAGAGGTTGATGAAGATCCAGCAGCACGACGGCGTGGTGGTGGATGCAGGGCGTCACAGTAGCAGGGCTTCGCCTATACTACGAGGGAGAGACGTAACGGGGAGAGAAGGAAGCACCAAAGGCTGAGGTATGAAATCCCTCCTCTCTTCAACTATATATAGGAGGGCCAAGGGGGGGTGGTGCGCAGCCTAGGAGATCCAATCTCCTAGGTGCGGCGGCCAAGGGGAGGTTTCCCTCCCCCCAAGGCACTTAGGGGTGCCTTCCACTAGTGGGACTCCTCCCATATGGAAACCCTAGGCGCATGGGCCTATAGGGGCTGGTGCCCTTGGCCCATATAGGCCAAGGCGCACTCCCTACAGCCCATGTGGCCCCCCGGGACAGGTGGACCCACCCGGTGGGCCCCCGGGACCCCTCCGGTGGTCCCGGTACAATACCGATAACCCCGAAACTTGTCCCGATGGCCGAAACAGCACCTCCTATATATAATTCTTTACCTCCGGACCATTCCGGAACTCCTCGTGACGTCTGGGATCTCATCCGGGACTCCGAACAATATTCGGGTTACTGCATACACATATCTTCATAACCCTAGCGTCACCGAACCTTAAGTGTGTAGACCCTACGGGTTCGGGAGACATGCAGACATGACCGGGACGACTCTCCGGTCAATAACCAATAGCGGGATCTGGATACCCATGTTGGCTCCCACATGCTCCACGATGATCTCATCGGATGAACCACGATGTCGAGGATTTAATCAACCCCGTATACAATTCCCTTTGTCAATCGGTATGTTACTTGCCCGAGACTCGATCGTTGGTATCCCAATACCTTGTTCAATCTCGTTACCGGCAAGTCACTTTACTCGTACCGTAATGCATGATCCCGTGATCAACCACTTGGTCACCTTGAGCTCATAATGATGACACATTACCGAGTGGGCCCAGTGATACCTCTCCGTTATATGGAGTGACAAATCCCAGTCTCGATCCGTGTCAACCCAACAGACACTTTCGGAAATACCTGTAATGCACCTTTATAGTCACCCAGTTACGTTGTGACGTTTGATACACCCAAAGCATTCTTACGGTATCCGGGAGTTACACGATCTCATGGTCAAAGGAAAAGATACTTGACATTGGAAAAGCTCTAGCAAACGAACTACACGATCTTGTGCTATGCTTAGGATTAGGTCTTGTCCATCACATCATTCTCCTAATGATGTGATCCCGTTATCAATGACATCCAATGTCCATAGCCAGGAAACCATGACTATCTGTTGATCAACGAGCTAGTCAACTAGAGGCTTACTAGGGACATATTATGGTCTATGTATTCACACGTGTATTACGATTTCCGGATAATACAGTTATAGCATGAATAAAGACAATTATCATGATCAAAGAAATATAATAATAATACTTTCATCATTGCCTCTAGGGCATATTTCCAACATGTACATCCATGACAAATTTATGACAGAATCAAGATAGTCATACCTGTGCTATCGTAGATGTGTTCCATGACATTGCCAAAATTATCATCACAGAAGTGTCCACTTCCATGACAATAAATCGCGCGTCACAAAAGTGCTTTCCTCAAGGGTGACCGACACGTGGCATCCACCGTAATGGAACGCCATTAAGCTATCGGGTCGGGTTTTGGATCCGATAACCCGTTAACAGTCCCGACCAATGGGGATTTTCCACGTGTAAAATCATCATTGGCTGGAGGAAACACGTGCGGCTCACTGTTGGGGCAGATGTCAACTGCTCATTGGACCGAAGGCGCCTATAATACAGCGACACGTGGCACAGCCCAACAGAGGCCCATTCCTGTGAAAAAGGCCGGCCCAGTAAAAATTAGCAGGCCGGCCCATATAAGGCCTACTTGTGTCAGGTCCATTTAAGCCCACGTCCCATACGAGATGTGGCAATTCGGCCCGTCAACGGCCTGTTAAAGATTTGACACCATTGCAGCCCGTCGTCAGTTTGAGCCCGTTAACAGCCCGCTATATATTTGGGCTCAATATCGGCCCGATGAAATTTCGGCCTGTTAACGGCCCATTTGATGGATGAGCCAATTTTCAGGATGTACATCTTTCGGCCTTTTAGCGACCCATTTAAATGTTGGGCTAATTTTCTGCCCGGTGTGTCTTTCATCCTGTTGACGGCCATAAATCTGATGGGCCATTTGTAGTCGGACCAGAGTTTCGGCCTTTTAGCGGCCCATTTTAGTGTTGGGCCAATTTCTGGCCCGGTGTCACTTTCAGCCTGTTGACGGCCCATAAATCAGTTGGGCCATTTGTAGTCGGACCTGAGTTTTGGCCTCTTAGCGGCCCATTTAAGTGTTGGGCCAATTCCCGGCCCTGTGTGCCTTTCGGCCTGTTAACGGACCATAAATGAGTTGGGCCATTTGTAGTCGGACCTTAGTTTTGGCCTTTTAACGGCCCATGCCCTTCATGGTCCAATACCAGCCCGGTTTCTCTTTCGGCCTGCTAAAGGCCCACAACACAGTTGGGCCGTTTACAATACGACCTGACTTTCGGCCTCTTAGCGGCCCATGCTCTTCAAGGTCCAGTACAAGCCCGCTGTCTCTTTCGGCCTGCTAAAGGCCTACAGTATAGTTGGGCCATATGTAGCCCAAACTTAGTAACAGCCTGTTAACGACTCATGAAATAAATTGGGGCCACCTGTTGCCCGCTTCGATGTCGGCCTGTTAACGACCCGGGAGGTAAGAGGGCCGACCATTAACTTTCGGCCTAGTAACGGCCCATTAACTTAATGGGCCCACTAAAGTTCGTTCATGTCTTTAGGCCAAATTAGATAATTTGAGCCCATTACGATGAGAAATTATGCACAAGACCAAAATCGATCAAGCAAAGGTACGGCATACAGGGAATAACGTTGCACATCCAGCATATATTGCAGGAAATTACATCCACTGGGCAATCAAAGGTTGATGCGAGTGCAAATAAATGAGCAGAACCTAACCATCTACAACATCACAATCTGCAACCTCAGCACAGATGACGCCCATAAGCATGTGGGCAAGTTCTTGCTTCTTTGCTACACTGTCTCTAAAAACATTGATCAGTTGTTGTGTCACACGACTCTGCACCTCTAATTCATCCACTATTTCCATCATTGCTTCGGCCATTAATTGGTTCACACACTAGTAGAAAAAGGTTCAAATGTGAAGCACATTAGTGCCGGTTTGAATTTGAGCCGGCACTAATGTGACCATTAGTGCATGTTCCAACGGCTAGGCAGGCGGAGATCATTAGTACCAGTTCGTGGGCAACCTTTAGTACCGGTTCATGCCACGAACCGGTACTAATGAGGCCAGTGCGGCTGTGGTCAGGCTGGGGCCCCCACGAAGACCTTTAGTACCGGTTCATGGCATGAACCGGTACTAGAGTTTCTTAGTAAGGTGATTTTTAGTCCCACTCGCCAAGGGAGAGGTAGTATGAGCGGTTTATAAGCCGTGAGTGCAGAGACAATGACAAAGAGGCGCAATGCTCACATGCACGTTGATTAGCTTCAAGCCTTTCGGAATAGTGTAGACTGCACTGCACATAGCTCAGTGCAATGCAGTGCAGTCTACACTATTCCGAAAGGCTTGAAGCAAATTAACCAGCATTGCACCTCTTTTTTATTTTTAATAACTTATTTGAACTCCGGACTTCTTGTGTGTTCAGTATGCTGTATTCAAAGCGACGTCATCAATTTTCAACATGTTCTGACATCCTTTGCTATTTTTCAGTCATTTTCCTAATTGTTTAGAGAGCTAAATGACCGTGAAATTGAAAATCACTATGAAATGAACTGTGAAAATGTTGAAACTTGGCATGGTATCATCATTTCACCCGCATAGCATGTGCGAAAGAGTAGAGAGGGTCACGGGAAAAACTGGACGCAATTCGTGTACAAACTGGACAATCTCTTTCGGAGTAACAGGGTTTCGGATGAGAACTCATCTGTTACATGGGCACTTCAATGTTTTAATAACTTATTTGAACTCCGGACTTCTTGTGTGTTCAGTATGCAGCATTCAAAGCGACATCATCAATTCCCAACATGTTCGGACATCATTTGCTGTTTTTTAGTCATTTACCTAATTGTTTAGAGAGCAAAATGACCGTGAAATTGAAAATCACTACGAAATGAACTATGAAAATATTGAAACTTGGCATGGTATCATCATTTCACCTGCATAGCACGTGCGAAAGAGTAGAGAGGGTCACGGCAAAAACTGGACGCACTTTGTGTACAAACTGGACAATCTCTTTCGGAGTATCAGGGTTTCGGATGAGAACTCATATGTTACATCGGCACTTCAATGTTTTAATAACTTATTTGAACTCCGGACTTCTTGTGTGTTCAGTATGCATCATTCAAAGCGACGTCATCAATTTCCAACATGTTCTGACATCATTTGTTGTTTTTCAGTCATTTACCTAATTGTTTAGAGAGCTAAATGACCGTGAAATTGAAAATCACTACGAAATGAACTGTGAAAATGTTGAAACTTGGCATGGTATCATCATTTCACCCGCATAGCATTTGCAAAAGAGTAGAGAGGGTCACGGCAAAAACTGGACGCACTTCGTGTACAAACTTGACAATCTCTTTTGGAGTATCAGGGTTTCGGACGAGAAATCATCTGTTACATGGGCACTTCAATGTTTTAATAACTTATTTGAACTCCGGACTTCTTGTGTGTTCAGTATGCAGCATTCAAAGCGACGTCATCAATTTCCAACATGTTTTGAAATCATTTGTTGTTTTTCAGTCATTTACCTAATTATTTAGAGAGCTAAATGACCGTGAAATTGAAAATCACTACGAAATGAATTGTGAAAATGTTGAAACTTGGCATGGTATCATCATTTCACCCACATAGCATTTGTGAAAGAGTAGAAAGGGTCACGATAAAAACTGGACGCACTTCGTGTACAAACTGGACAATCTCTTTCGGAGTATCAGGGTTTCGGACGAGAACTCGTCTGTTACATGGGCACTTTAATGTTTTAATAACTTATTTGAACTCCGGACTTCTTGTGTGTTCAGTATGCAGCATTCAAAGCGACGTCATCAATGTCCAACAAGTTCTGACACCATTTGCTGTTTTTCAGTCATTTACCTAATTGTTTAGAGAGCTAAATGACCGTGAAATTGAAAATCACTACGAAATGAACTGTGAAAATGTTGAAACTTGGCATGGTATCATCATTTCACCTGCATAGCATGTGCGAAAGTGTAGAGAGGGTCATGGCAAAAACTGGACGCACTTCGTGTACAAACTGGACAATCTCTTTCGGAGTATCAGAGTTTCGGACGAGAACTCATCTGTTACATGGGCACTTTAATGTTTTTTAAACTCATTTGAACTCCGGATTTCTTGTGTGTTCAGTATGCAGCATTCAAAGCGACGTCATCAATTTCCAACATGTTCTGACATCATTTGCTGCTTTTCAGTCATTTACCTAATTGCTTAGAGAGCTAAATGACCGTGAAATTGAAAATCACTACGAAATGAACTGTGAAAATGTTGAAACTTGGCATCGTATCATCATTTCACCCGCATAGCATGTGCGAAAGAGTAGAGAGGGTCACGGCAAAAACTGGACACACTTCGTATACAAACTGGACAATCTCTTTCAGAGTATCAGGGTTTCGGACAAGAACTCATCTATTACATGGGCACTTCAATGTTTTTTAAACTTATTTGATCTCCGGACTTCTTGTGTGTTTAGTATGCAGCATTCAAAGCGACATCATCAATTTCCAACATGTTCTGACATCATTTGCTGTTTTTCAATCATTTACCTAATTGTTTAGAGAGCTAAATGACCGTGAAATGGAAAATCACTACAAAATGAACTGTGAAAATATTGAAACTTGGCATGGTATCATCATTTCACCCGCATATCATGTGGGAAAGAGTAGAGAGGGTCACGGCAAAAACTGGACACACTTCGTGTACAAACTGGACAATCTCTTTCGGAGTATCAGGGTTTCGGACGAGAACTCATCTGTTACATGGGCACTTCAATGTTTTTAAACTTATTTGAACTCCGGACTTCTTTTGCGTTCAGTATGCAGCATTCAAAGCGACATCATCAATTTCCAACATGTTCTGACATCATTTGCTGTTTTTCAGTCATTTACCTAATTGTTTAGAGAGCTAAATGACCGTGAAATTGAAAATCACTACAAAATGAACTGTGAAAATATTGAAACTTGGCATGGTATCATCATTTCACCCGCATAGCATGTGCGAAAGAGTAGAGAGGGTCACGGAAAAAACTGGACGCACTTCGTGTACAAACTGGACAATCTCTTTCGGAGTATCAGGGTTTCGGACGAGAACTCATCTGTTACATGGGCACTTCAATGTTTTTTAAACTTATTTGAACTCCGGACTTCTTGTGTGTTTAGTATGCAGCATTAAAAGCGACGTCATCAATTTCCAATATGTTCAGACATCATTTGATGTTTTTCAGTCATTTACCTAATTGTTTAGAGAGCTAAATGACCGTGAAATTGAAAATCACTACAAAATGAACTATGAAAATGTTGACACTTGGCATGGTATCATCATTTCACCCGCATAGCATGTGCGAAAGAGTAGGGAGGGTCACGGCAAAAATTGGACGCACTTCGTGTACAAACTGGACAATCTCTTTCAGAGTATCAGGGGAACGGACGAGAACTCATCTGTTACACGGGCACTTCAATATTTTTTAAATTTATTTGAACTCCGGACTTCTTTTGTGTTCAGTATGCAACATTCAAAGCGACGTCATCAATTTCCAACATGTTCTGACATCATTTGCTATTTTTCAGTCATTTATCTAATTATACAGCAGAAAAGAAAAAAACTATATAAAAAACTACTCAGAAATAAATAGAAGAAAATAAATATAGCAGAAAAGAAAAAAACTATATAAAAAACTATAGCAGAAAAGAAAAAAACTATATAAAAAACTACTCAGAAATAAATAGAAGAAAAATATAACAGAAAAGAAAAAAACTATAGCAGAAAAAAACTATATAAAAAACTACTCAGAAATAAATATAGCAGAAAAGAATAAAACTACTCAGAAATAAATAGAAGAAAAAATAAAGCAGAAAAGAAAAAAATATAAAAAATTTGGATCGCTGCCTTGTGGGCCTGCTAGACCACGGTGTGCAATTTCAGGCCCATAAGGCCCAGCAGACTCACAGGGCAGCGCGCCCTAGTTAGGCCCAGAAGCCTGCTTTATAGAGGAGTTCGAAAGGGCAGCCGCGGCTGGGTTTATAAACCAGTGTGGCTGACCTTCACCCGGCGAGGTGGGACTAAACTTTGTGCACCGCGGGTGGCAGCGCACAACCTTTAGTACCGGCTGGTGGCTCGAACCGGTACTAAAGGGTGGTCTTTAGTACCGGTTGGTGGCTCCAACCGGTACTAAAGGGTGCTCTTCCCGCCTCTTGGCCTGGCCAAAGTTGGCCTTTAGTACCGGTTGGTGGCTCCAACCGGTACTAAGGGCCCATCCTATACAAGAAAACACTTCAAAAAAATTCAGTTTCTCATCTGCTTCTTCTCCTCTGTCCCGTCGCTGCCCCCGGCCGTCCCCGTCCCCGTCGCCGCGCCCCGCCCCGTCGTCCAGTTGTCCCATCGTCCCCGCCCGGCCCGTCCCCGTTGTCGCCGCCCCGTCCCCATCCCCGTCGTCGCCATCCCCGTCGTCACCATCCCCGTCGGCGCCGCCAGTCGCCGTCCCCGTCGCCGGTGAGATCCTGCCCCGGCCGCCATGTCCACACACACACATTGTTTTTTAGTTTTTTAGTTATAAATTTTAGTTATAGAATTTTTTATGTTTAGTTGAACTAGTTGAATTAATATAACTAGTTTATTTTTAGTAAATGCTTAGTTGAACTAGCTAGTTGAATTAGTACTAGTTTATTTTTAGTAAAAAAATTTAGGTATATGAGATTTGGTGATCTAATTAAAATATTACTATATATAGCTACTTTATATATTTTAGTAAGAAAATTAATAGAACTAGTTTATTTTTAGTAAATTCTTAGTTGAATTAGTTGAATTAATAGAACTAGTTATTTTTAGTAAGAAAATTTAGGTATATGAGATTTGATGATCTAATCAAAATATTACTATATAGAACTACCTACTTTATTTTTGTAAGAAATTAATAGAACTAGTTTATTTTTAGTAAACGCTTAGTTGAATTAATAGAACTAGTTTATTTAGTTGAATTAATAGAACTAGTAAGTGTTTAATGTTTCACCTATATATGAACATATGTTAGATATTAATGTCAAATGTTAGATGAATTAGATATAAATTATATGTTAGATATATATTTAATTGAGTTATATGAGATTTGATTATCTAATTAACATTTTATTATATAGAACTAGCTACCTTATTTTTAGTAAGAAAATTAATAGAACTAGTTTAGTTGAATTAGTTGAATTAATTAGTTGAACTAGTTAGTTGAATTAGTTGAGCTACTTTATTTAGGTATATTTTTCGTAAGTGCTTAGTTGAATTAGTTCACTTAATTAGTTAAACTAGTTGAATTAACAGAATTAGTTGAATTAATAGAATTAATAAGTGTCTAATGTTTCACCTATGATCATAGGAATGTCGTCTGACGACGAACACGATTTCATTATGTGCGAATACTGCGAAGACCAGCGTGGCCTGTGCGGCAGAAATTTTCTAGTTGATGATAGACGCTTCAGCATCAAGCTGGATGAGAACTTCGAAGTGGATACAGTAAGTCACAATGACAAGTCTCTTTTCGTAATTAAGCATGACTTATGCTTCATTTGCTTCAACTTTTAATTTTAATTTTTCACTATTCTACTAGCGTATCCCCTTCCATGCAAGAATTTTTGTCTTGGATAAGATAGGTTTCAGTCCTAACGAAACTATGGAGGTAAAAAGAGTTTACTTGAAGACCGAGCATGGTTATACCTTCAACGTCAAATTATACAATGCAGACACATACACCTATTTTGAATGCAAAACTTGGCAAGCACTATGCAAGGCTTATGCATTTGAGCCTAATATGGTTATCACCTTTGATATTCGTCCGGAAGATGATATTGAAGGTAATAGAGACATATGGGTCGATGTGCAGACGCCTCCAGTTCTACCATTGTGTGAGTTTCTCAATGATACGTCTCCAATGTATCTATAATTTTTGATTGCTCCATGCTATATTATCTACTGTTTTGGACTATATTGGGCTTTATTTTCCACTTTTATATTATTTTTGGGACTAACCTATTAACCGGGGGCCCAGCCCAGAATTGTTGTTTTTTTGCCTATTTTAGTGTTTCGAAGAAATGGAATATCAAACGGAGTCCAAACGGAATAAAATCTTCGGGGACGTGATTTTCTCACCGAACGTGATCCAGGAGACTTGGACCCTGCTCCAAGGAACAAAAGAGGCGGTCACGAGGGTGGGGGGCGCCCCCCTAGGGCGCGCCCCCTGCCACGTGGGCCCCTCGTTGCTCCACCGATGTACTCCTTCCTCCTATATATACACACATACCCCCAAACGATCAGAACAGGAGCCAAAAACCTAATTCCACCGCCGCAACTTCCTGTATCCACGAGATCCCATCTTGGGGCCTGTTTCGGAACTCCGCCGGAAGAGGGTCGTCATCACGGAGGGCTTCTACATCATCATAGCCTCTCCGATGAAGTGTGAGTAGTTTACCTCAGACCTTCGGGTCCATAGTTAGTAGCTAGATGGCTTCTTCTCTCTCTTTGAATCTCAATACAAAGTTCTCCCCCTCTCTCGTGGAGATCTATTCGATGTAATCTTCTTTTTTGCGGTGTGTTTGTTGAGACCGATGAGTTGTGGGTTTATGATCAAGTCTATCTATGAATAATATTTGAATCTTCTCTGAATTCTTTTATGTATGATTGGTTATCTTTGCAAGTCTCTTCGAATTATCCGTTTGGTTTGGCCAAATAGATTGGTAGTTCTTGCCATGGGAGAAGTGCTTAGCTTTGGGTTCGATCTTGCGGTGTCCTTACCCAGTGACAGAAGGGGCAACAAGGCACGTATTGTATCGTTGCCATCAAGGATAACAAGATGGGGTTTATTTCATATTGCATGAATTTATCTCTCTACATCATGTCATCTTGCTTAAGGCGTTACTCTGTGTAACGCCCTTGATGCGGCAATAGCTCCCACATGTCGAGGCACGACTTAGAGACATAACCGCATTGGAAGCAATGTCGCAAGTTAGGCAATCTTCACAACATCCCATGTAATATAGATAATAAAAGGGAGATACATAGTTGGCTTACACTCGCCACGTCAATCAAAGTACATAAATAGCATTACAACATTCAAACACTCATGGCCCAACTAGGACACTAAAATGAAAGATAAACCCAACAAGCGACACGGTCCCGATCACCCCAACTGGGCACCACTACTGATCATCAGGGAAAGACACATAGAATCGGCGTGAGTCCTCGTCGAACTCCCACTTGAGCTCAAGCGCATCATCTGGAACGGAATCATCGGGCCCTGCATCTGGTTTGGAAGTAATCTGTGAGCCACAGGGACTCAGCAATCTCGCACCCTCGCGATCAAGACTATTTAAGCTTAATAGGTAAGGCAAGGAAAAATATATGGAGCTGCAGCAAGCGACTAGCATATATGGTGGCTAACTTGTTCGCAAAAGAGAGCGAGAAGAGGAGGCAAAGCGCGAGCGAGTAACTAGAGGGCATCCTGCGGCAAGCATTACTCCAACACCATGTTCACTTCCCGGACTCCGCCGAGCAGAGACCATCACGATAACTCACACAGCTGATTCATTTTAATTAAGTTAAGGTTCAAGTTATCTACAACCGGACATTAACAAATTACCATCTGCCCATAACCGCGGGCACGGCTTTCAAAAGTTAAAATCCCTGCAGGGGAGTCCCAACTTAGCCCATGACAAGCTCTCACGGTCAACGAAGGAATAGACCTTCTCCCGAGACATTCCAATCAGACTCGGTATCCCGGTTCTACAAGACACTTCGACAAGTTAAAACAAATCCAGCAACACCGCCCGAATGTGCCGACAAATCCCGATAGGAGCTGCACATATCTCGTTCTCAGGGCACAATCGGATAAGCAATCCGTCCAACTAAAACCAGCCCTCGAGTTTCCCCGAGGTGGCGCTGCAAGGGGATCTAAGTTGGACCAACACTCAGAGGAGCACTGGCCCGGGGGGGTTTAAATAAGATGACCCTCGGGCTCCGGAAACCCAAGAGAAAAAGAGGCTAGGTGGCAAATGGTAAAACCAAGGTTGGGCATTGCTGGAAAAGCTTTAATCAAGGCGAACTATCAAGGGGTCCCCATTATCACCCAACCGTGTAAGGAATGCAAAAATCCGGGAACATAACACCGATATGACGGAAACTAGGGTGGCAAGAGTGGAACAAAACACTAGGCGAGAGGCCGAGCCTTCCACCCTTTACCAAGTATATAGATGCATTAAGATAACAAAATAATATAATGATAACCCAACAAGTAAATAATGTTCCAACAAGGAATGGTCTCCAATCTTCACCTGCAACTAGCAACGCTATAAGAGGGGCTGAGCAAAGCGGTAACATAGCCAATCAACGGTTTGCTAGGACATGGTGGGTTAGAGGTTTGACATGGCAACTTGGGAGGCATGATAATCAAGTGGTAGGCATCGTAGCATAGGCATAGCAAAAGAGCGAGCATCTAGCAAAGCAAAGATAGTAGTGATTTCGAGGGTATGATCATCTTGCCTGCAAAGTTGTCAGAGTTGACTGGATCCTCGAAAGCAAACTCAACGGGCTCCTCGTTAGCGAACTCGTCTCCCGGCTCTAACCAAACAAGACAAACAAGCAACAAGGACACAATCAACCACGTGCAAGGCTCAAACAATATGATGCAAAGATGGTATGCTATGCGGGATGCAATATGTGATGCATATGCAAGATTTGATGAGGAATGCATGAACCTGGCCTCAACCTGGAAATCCAAGTGTGCCACTGGAAAGGTGAGATAAAAATGCTTGAAAACGATATAAAGATCACCGGAATCGGAGTTATGGTTTGGAAATGGCAAGCAATTCAAATATGACCATGTTCTGCGATTTACAGCAAGTAGCCATCTAAATGCAACAAGATGAATATGCTACAGCACTCAAACATGGCAACAAAATACATGGCAGGGATCCACTCATGATGCTTAACAAAATACTAGCACTGAGCTACGGACAATTCATCCATTAACAGGTTCAAACAAGCAAGGCAAAAATGCATTTGGTAAACAGATTTCAGACTTAGTGAAATCAACACTTGTCTGGAATTTCAGATCAGGTAGCCCACTTTGGAGCATGAAAACTATATGCTACAGGACCTGAACATGGCAAATTAAAGCATGAAATGGAGCTACTAAAAGAGCTTAACAAAAGTCTCTTAGTGACCTTGAGCCAAAAGGGATCAGAAAATACATTTGCAAGCATGTGAACATGGCAAAAACATAATCAGATCTCAGACTTAGTGAAAATTGGAGCATGCTGAAACAGATATCAAGTAGGCATGTTTACGAGCTCGATGCTCTCACTACAGAGCAAGTCATGACAAACTAAGCATACACCCATCAAGAATACACAAAATACAAGCTAGAAATGGCAAGAACAATAACATAGCATGCACGAATCCACTACAACATCCTCGGCAAAATCGCTAACAAGTAGACGATCTGCCCAGATTCACGAAATGACAAAAGTAGAGCTCGACTGACTCAAGGTAGGGTACTCCATAATGGCAAACAAAGACATGGATGGATAGAGCACTACAAGATTAACAAAACATCCTTACTGATCATCCTCAAAAGAGGCACGGATCACTAGGAAACAACATGAACATATGGCATATTGAGATAAACAGCTCAATGACTTAGTGCAAATGCTAAGTCCCTGAAATCAGCATTAACGAATGCTCCACTTTGCAAGCTTGTGCTAGACACCACACACATCACAAAAATACATGGGTTGCACCTCTGGATAGATGGAAAAACACATGTAGAGCTCATGGGCATATCATGCACACAATAATCATGGCAAAAATGACAAATATCTAATTGGAGCAGCAGATCTGACAATTATCTCAAATAGCACTCTTTCAACAGCATTTAGGGCATCAAGATGAACTCAAATGAAAATGATGCAGTGAGATGAAATGATGTGCTCTCTGAGACGAACATTTTGATATGCTATATGCCCAAAACGGAGTTACGGCTGCAAAGTTACGACATGATGAACATGAGCAAATAATTAGGGTTTCGGGGATAGAAAGTCAACCCGAGACGAATCTCAGATCTATATCCGGCCGGCACGCTTTACGAGGTTCATCCTCGCCGGAGATTGGATCTTGAGCTTGTCGGAGAGAGGCCGGCGGGGAAGGAGGAAGCGCTGGACGGTGCCCGCCGGAGCTTGCCGAGGCGGCAGGGTGGCGGCGCGGGCGCGGCGGCCGAGGCGGCGGGCACCGGCAGCCGGGGCGGCGCGTGCCGGTGAGGGCGACGGGTGGCGGAGGGAAGTCCCGTGGGGTGGCCGGCAGCGGGGAAGATGGCCCCGGGCGGCGGCGCGAGACAACGGGCCTCGGGGGCCCCTCCTGGGCCTCCCAGGCCGGCGGCGATGGCGAAGTGGGGCGGCGGCGCGACCCAATCGGCGGCTGCCACGTGGCGTCGGTGGGCGGACCGGACACGTCCATCGGCGGTGGTTTTGTTCGGCGGCGGTGGGTGGAGATGGATTTAGGGTTTTCGGGGGAAGGAGGAGGAGATTTTTGGGGGTGTCTTTAAATAGGCATAGAGGGAGCTAGGAGAGTCTAAATGAGGTGCGGTTTTCGGCCACGCGATCGTGATCGAATGCTCTAGATGATGGAGAGGGTTTTGGTGGGTTTTGGACCAAATTGGAGGAGTGTTGGGCTGCAACACACATGAGGCCTTTTCGGTCCCTCGGTTAACTGTTGGAGCATCAAACGAAGTCCAAATGGTACGAAACTTGATAGGCGGTCTACCGGTAGTAAACCAAGGCCGCCTGGCAAGTCTCGGTCCAATCCAGAAATGTTTAATCCCCACACACAAAATAAAGGTAGAAATGGCCACCGGAGGAGAACGAAGCGCCGGAATGCAAAACGGACAACGGGGAAAATGCTCGGATGCATGAGATGAACACATATGCAAATGCAATGCACATGATGACATGATATGAGATGCATGACAACGACAACAACACATGGAGACAAAAACCCGAACCCGAGAAAATAAAATAACTTAACGCCGGAAACGGCAAGACTTGGATTACATATTAGGCAAATCATATCCGGGGTGTTACAACACTCCACCACTATGAGAGGATCTCGTCCCGAGATCTAGGACTGAAAGAACGCCGGGTACTCAGAACGGAGGTGATCCTCGTGTTCCCAGGTAGCTTCACGGTCGGAATGGTGTAACCACTTGACTTTGAGGAATTTGATTGACTTGTTGCGAGTCTTGCATTCAGTCTCTTCAAGAATAGCAACGGGGCGCTCACGATAAGAGAGATCTTCTTGGAGCTGAATGTCCTCGAAGTTGACGGTGCGGGCAGGAGTCTTGAAGCACTTTCGGAGCTGAGAGACATGGAACACGTCGTGAACATTTGCAAAGTTTGAAGGAAGCTCGAGTTGATAGGCGAGATCGCCTCTCTTGCTGACGATCTTGAAAGGTCCCACGTATCTCGGGGCAAGCTTCCCTTTGATACCGAAGCGATGAGTACCTTTCATTGGAGAGACGCAGAGGTAAACATGATCTCCGATCACGAAAGCCAAATCATGGTGCTTACTATCATAGTAGCTCTTCTGGCGGGATTGGGCTGCTTTGAGGTTATCTCGAACGACTTCGCACATTTCCTCTGCCTCTGTGATTAAGTCATTACCCAAAAGCTCACGTTCACTGGTTTCAGACCAGTTGAGAGGGGTACGGCACTTCCTGCCATACAGAATTTCAAATGGGGCCTTGCCCGAACTTGCTTGAAAACTGTTGTTGTAGGAGAATTCAGCATAAGGAAGACAATCCTCCCACTCCATGCCGAGGGAGATCACACAAGCCCTGAGCATATCTTAAAGAATCTGGTTGACACGCTAGACTTGACCGCTAGTTTGAGGATGGAAAGCTGTACTGAAGCGGATGTTGGTGCCCATGGCCTTCTAAAAAGAATCCCAAAACTTGGAGGTAAAGATGCTGCCACGGTCTGAAGAGATCACTTGTGGAATACCGTGCAGAGAGACAATTCGAGAGGTATAGAGCTCCGCCAATTGAGCTGCAGTGATAGACTCTTTGATAGGCAGAAAGTGAGCCACTTTAGTGAGTTTGTCGATGACAACGAATATAGCATCATTGCCACGTTTGGACTTTGGAAACCCAGTCACGAAGTCCATCTCAATGTGGTCAAACTTCCATTCTGGAATGGCAAGAGGTTGGAGGAGACCAGCTGGCCTTTGGTGTTCTGCCTTCACTCTTCTGCAGACATCACATTCATTGACGAACTGAGCAATCTCGCGCTTCATTCGAGTCCACCAATAAGCTTGCTTGAGGTCCTGGTACATCTTCGTGCTCCCAGGGTGGATGGAGAGGAGAGAATTGTGAGCCTCGTTCATGATCACTTTACGGAGGTCACCTTTGGGCACAACAATACGATCCTCGAAGAAGAGAGTGTCCTTGTCATCAAGGCGGTAGCACTTGTACTTGGATTGACTCTTGGCAATCCCAATCTTCAGCTTTTTCACCATAGCATCAAGAAGCTGAGCTTGGTGAATCTGGTCTTCCAAGGTAGGAGAGACTTGAAGGTTGGCGAGGAAACCTTGAGGAACAACTTGCAGATTAAGTTTGCGGAAAGCTTCACAAAGCTTGGGTTGATAAGGCTTGAGAATAAGACTGTTGCAGTAAGCCTTCCTGCTCAATGTGTCAGCAATCACATTGGCCTTGCCTGGAGTATACTCGATACTCGGATTATACCCTTGAATCATTTCGACCCATCGAGTTTGCCTGAGGTTGAGATTAGGCTGAGTAAAGATGTACTTGAGACTCTTGTGGTCAGTGAAGATGTCCACTTTTCTTCCCAATAAGAGATGTCTCCAAGTCAAAAGAGCATGCACAACTGCCGCCAACTCGAGATCATGAGTGGGGTAGTTTTTCTCGTTGGGCTTCAACTGGCGAGAGGTATAAGCCACAACTTTCTTCTCTAGCATCAACACTGCGCCAAGACCTTGGAGAGAGGCATCGCAAAAGACCTCGTACGGCTTGGATTCATCAGGAGGAGTCAGAATTGGAGCAGTGACCAATTTCTCTTTCAAAGTGTTGAAAGCAATGTCACATTCCGGAGACCAAACGTACTTGACGTGCTTCTGGAGAAGATTTGAGAGAGGCTTCGTGATCTTAGAAAAGTTTTCAACGAATCTTCGACAGTAGCTTGCGAGATGGAGGAAGCTACGGAGTTGCTTCACGTTCTAAGGTGGTTCCCAATTCACAATTGCAGACACCTTCTCAGGATTCACCGCAATGCCCTTGGCAGAGATGATATGACCAAAATAAATAACCTCATCAAGCCAAAATTCGCACTTGGAGAACTTGGCGTAGAACTTGTGTTCTCTGAGCTTATCAAGCACCAAACGCAAGTGCTTGGCATGATCTTCCTTGTTCTTCGAGAAAACCAGAATGTCGTCGAGATAGACCAAAACGAAGTCATTGGTGTAGGCGTTGAAGATGAAGTTCATCATGCGAGAGAACGTTGGAGGAGCGTTGACGAGGCCAAAAGACATGACCGTGTATTCATATGAACCAAAGCTTGTCTTGAAAGCCGTCTTGGGAATATCTTGCTCACGGATTCGAATCTAATGATAACCCATACGGAGATCAAGCTTGGAGAATACTTGGGCACCTTTGAGTTGTTCGAACAGCTCATTGATGTTGGGAAGTGGGTATTTGTTCTTGATTGTCTTCTTGTTCAATGGATGGTAATCAACACAAAGTCGGTCCGTTCCATCCTTCTTGTTCACAAAAAGAACACCACAACCCCACGGAGAAGAACTAGGCCGGATGAGACCCATTTTCTCTGGAATATCGAGTTGCTTCTTCAGCTCCTTCAACTCTTTAGGTCCGAGCTTGTAAGGACGCTTGCAAACCGGTTCCGTGCCAGGCTCAAGATCGATGACGAATTCAACTGGCCGTTGCGGAGGCATTCCTGGAAGCTCTTCTGGAAAGACGTCTTGATATTCACAAACGACTGGAATTTGCGAGATAGCATCCAGTTCACCCTTCTCGTTGAGAGAGAACAGACGGATGGTATCATCACGAGCGGCAAAGACAATTACATCCTCAGACGAATGAGTCAATTGAATCTGCCTGGCTGCACAATCAAGCTGAGCCTTGTGCTTAGAAAGCCAATCCATTCCGAGAATAAGATCAATGTCCGAGTCACCAAGAATGTTTGGAGAAGACAAGAACTTATAGTCACCCAAAGTGATTGTAACATCCGGAACACATACTCGAGATGTCATTTGACGGGCCGGAGAGACAATAGCCAACGGTTTCGACAACACTTGAGTAACAAAATCATGCTTAGATGCAAAAGGTCTCGAGATGAAACAATGCGATGCACCAGTGTCAAAAAGAACTCTTGAAGGAATATCGTTAACAGGAAGGTTACCCATGATGACATCTGATGAGTCCTCTGCCTGAGCTGCATTGACCATATTGACCTTGGCATACTTGGGGTTATGCTTGACCACAGCTGTACTTGCCGATCTGACAGGAGGAGGAGGAGGGAGGCGCCTCTGATTGAAGCACTTGTTGGCATAGTGACCCTTCTGTTGGAACTTGTTGCACGTGACCTCTGAAAGCGGACGGTGATACGGAGCACTCGATCTTGGAGCTTGAGATGAAGTTTTGTTCTGAAAGCCAGGGTTGGGTGGGTGGGAATATCCACTGCCACCTTTGCTCTTCTGCTGATACGGCTGACGGAACGGAGGAGGAGGAAGCCAATACTTCTGCTGCTTGACCACTTGAGTAGAGGAAGAAGGAGTAGCATCTCTTACTCGCTTCTTGGAAGCATCACACCTCAGTTGAGCGGCCTCTTGCTTCAATGCCATGTTGTAGAACTCATCGTACCTCAAGGGCTCAAAGAGAACAAGAGCTTGCTGGATTTCTTCTCTGAGACCACCCCTGAACTGGTATATCATGCTCTTCTCATCAGGGACGTCCTGCTTAGCAAAGCGGGCGAGCTTCTGAAACCACTTGTTGTGGTCATAGACAGACAAAGAGCCTTGCTTCAGGTTGCGGAATTCCTCACGCTTGCTTTCAACCACGCTCTGAGGGATATGATGAGCTTTGAAATCTTGACGGAATTCATCCCAGGTAATCACACGGCCTCCTCTGGAATCCTTGTACTGCTAGAACCATTTTGCAGCTTGGTCTTTGAGTTGGAAGGATGCGAACTTGACAAAGTCCTCAGGCCTGACGTTACTGCACTCGAAATGCTTGCACAGATCCACAAGCCAATCGTCAGCATCAGTTGCCTCAACACAATTGCTGAAAGTCTTTAGCCCGTTAGCAAGGAACTGGTTGAGTGTAGCAAAGTGATTCTGATTGTTGCCTTGGTTGCCTTGGTTCGCTTGATTGCGCTCTTGAAGAATTTGCATGATCAACTGTGTGTTTGCATTGGTTGCGGGCCATGCCTCCGGAGGAGGAGGAGCTGGTGGCGGATCCTGATTCTGATTCTGGTTGGTGCTCTTAGCAGGAGCCATCCTGAAGAGGGTGACAACCGTTAGCACATTGAGAGATAAAATGAAGCTGAATCAAACGGGTTGAAATTGCAACATATAGTCTTCACATCCGAACAAAATGAACGAATGCATTCCACTTGAAATGGTCACATATCCATAAATTGAGAAGCCACTTAGAATTTAGGTAGAGGAATAAATCAACAAGGTACGGATCAAGAACGAATACTTGGTAAGAAATCCCAATCTCAAACCAAATATCCGTGGAAGAAGAACTAGAGCTACAAGAATTCCCACCTATGAAACTCCCGAACCTTTCCGGTTATGCAATCAGGTGTTGGGGATACAGGGGAAGCACAATATCTCACCCAAATCTAGCAAATCCTACATCCACCTGTATCCATCCTTCAACACATAACCGAGAAAAACTTCGGAAACCATCTACCTCAACCTTAGAAAAGCATCCGTTATACAAGTTATGGCAATACTCCCGAACTCCCGCCCCAGTACTGGGTGGCGTCGAGGTTATCTCACCAACGAACTGCATAAAAGAGATTTTCGATGTCGGCGTACTAAACTCAGGTATTCCAGAACTGCAACGATAAAATTGTGATGACAACACCTCGGAGCTCAACACCCCGTGACACTGCCACAACCCCTAAAGACAGGAGGCACCAAGAACAATGTTCTCGTCACAAAACCATCGGAACAATTCCAAGATACCCGCGTGATCCTAAATTTTTTTTAGTGAAATTTGAGAAGAGAAGAGTCAAAACTCTACGTCAGGATGCCTTACCAGAGCGATGAGGAGACTGGGGAGTAAAAAGAATTCCTAAACTCTCCGATATATAATTCCTAAATGACTCAAAACATTTTTTCTAGACTCAACAACAGCTGCTAAAAATGATCAAGCAATGGGGGCTCCTAAGGTCGGGGAAGGCTCTGATTACCAACTTGTAACGCCCTCGATGCGGCTATAGCTCCCACGTGTCGAGGCACGACTTAGAGACATAACCGCATTGGAAGCAATGTCGCAAGTTAGGCAATCTTCACAACATCCCATGTAATATAGATAATAAAAGGGAGATACATAGTTGGCTTACACTCGCCACGTCAATCAAAGTACATAAATAGCATTACAACATTCAACCACTCATGGCCCGACTATGGCGCCAAAATGAAAGATAAACCCAACAAGCGACACGGTCCCGATCACCCCAACTGGGCACCACTACTGATCATTAGGGAAAGACACATAGTATCAGCGTGAGTCCTCGTCGAACTCCCACTTGAGCTCAAGCGCGTCATCTGGAACGGAATCATCGGGCCCTGCATCTGGTTTGGAAGTAATCTGTGAGCCACAGGGACTCAGCAATCTCGCACCCTCGCGATCAAGACTATTTAAGCTTAATAGGTAAGGCAAGGAAAAATATATGGAGCTGCAGCAAGCGACTAGCATATATGGTGGCTAACTTGTTCGCAAAAGAGAGCGAGAAGAGGAGGCAAAGCGCGAGCGAGTAACTAGAGGGCATCCTGCGGCAAGCATTACTCCAACACCATGTTCACTTCCCGGACTCCGCCGAGCAGAGACCATCACGATAACTCACACAGTTGATTCATTTTAATTAAGTTAAGGTTCAAGTTATCTACAACCGGACATTAACAAATTACCATCTGCCCATAACCGCGGGCACGGCTTTCAAAAGTTAAAATCCCTGCAGGGGAGTCCCAACTTAGCCCATGACAAGCTCTCATGGTCAACGAAGGAATAGACCTTCTCCCGAGACATTCCGATCAGACTCGGTATCCCGGTTCTACAAGACACTTCAACAAGTTAAAACAAATCCAGCAACACCGCCCGAATGTGCTGACAAATCCTGATAGGAGCTGCACATATCTCGTTCTCAGGGCACAATCGGATAAGCAATCCGTACAACTAAAACCAGCCCTCGAGTTTCCCCGAGGTGGCGCTGCAAGGGGCTCTAGGTTGGACCAACACTCAGAGGAGCACTGGCCCGGGGGGGTTTAAATAAGATGACCCTCGGGCTCCGGAAACCCAAGGGAAAAAGAGGCTAGGTGGCAAATGGTAAAACCAAGGTTGGGCATTGCTGGAAAAGCTTTAATCAAGGCGAACTATCAAGGGGTCCCCATTATCACCCAACCGTGTAAGGAATGCAAAAATCCGGGAACATAACACCGATATGACGGAAACTAGGGTGGCAAGAGTGGAACAAAACACTAGGAGAGAGGCCGAGCCTTCCACCCTTTACCAAGTATATAGATGCATTAAGATAACAAAATAATATAATGATAACCCAACAAGTAAATAATGTTCCAACAAGGAACGGTCTCCAATCTTCACCTGCAACTAGCAACGCTATAAGAGGGGCTGAGCAAAGCGGTAACATAGCCAATCAACGGTTTGCTAGGACATGGTGGGTTAGAGGTTTGACATGGCAACTTGGGAGGCATGATAAGCAAGTGGTAGGCATCGTAGCATAGGCATAGCAAAAGAGCGAGCATCTAGCAAAGCAAAGATAGTAGTGATTTCGAGGGTATGATCATCTTGCCTGCAAAGTTGTCAGAGTTGACTGGATCCTCGAAAGCAAACTCAACGGGCTCCTCGTTAGCGAACTCGTCTCCCGGCTCTAACCAAACAAGACAAACAAGCAACAAGGACACAATCAACCACGTGCAAGGCTCAAACAATATGATGCAAAGATGGTATGCTATGCGGGATGCAATATGTGATGCATATGCAAGATTTGATGACGAATGCATGAACCTGGCCTCAACCTGGAAATCCAAGTGTGCCACTGGAAAGGTGAGATAAAAATGCTTGAAAACGATATAAAGATCACCGGAATCGGAGTTATGGTTTGGAAATGGCAAGCAATTCAAATATGACCATGTTCTGCGATTTACAGCAAGTAGCCATCTAAATGCAACAAGATGAACATGCTACAGCACTCAAACATGGAAACAAAATACATGGCAGGTATCCACTCATGATGCTTAACAATATACTAGCACTGAGATACAGACAATTCATCCATTAACAGGTTCAAACAAGCATGGCAAAAATGCATTTGGTAAACAGATTTCAGACTTAGTGAAATCAACACTTGTCTGGAATTTCAGATCAGGTAGCCCACTTTGGAGCATGAAAACTATATGCTGCAGGACCTGAACATGGCAACGTAAAGCATGAAATGGAGCTACTCAAAGAGCTTAACAAAAGTCCTTTAGTGACCTTGAGCCAAAAGGGATCAGAAAATACATTTGCAAGCATGTGAACATGGCAAAAACATAATCAGATCTCAGACTTAGTGAAAACTGGAGCATGCTGAAACAGATATCAAGTAGGCATGTTTACGAGCTCGATGCTCTCACTACAGAGCAAGTCATGACAAACTAAGCATACGCCCATCAAGAATACACAAAATACAAGCTAGACATGGCAAGAACAATAACATAGCATGCACGAATCAACTACAACATCCTCAGCAAAATCGCTAACAAGTAGACAATCTGCCCAGATTCATGAAATGACAAAAGTAGAGCTCGACTGACTCAAGGTAGGGTACTCCATAATTGCAAACAAAGACATGGATGGATAGAGCACTACAAGATTAACAAAACATCCTTACTAATCATCCTCAGAAGAGGCACGGATCACTAGGAAACAACATGAACATATGGCATATTGAGATAAACAGCTCAAGGACTTAGTGCAAATGCTAAGTCCCTGAAATCAGCATTAACGAATGCTCCACTTTGCAAGCTTGTGCTAGACACCACACACATCACAAAAATACATGGGTTGCACCTCTGGATAGATGGCAAAACACATAACAAAACACATGTAGAGCTCATGGGCATATCATGCACACAATAATCATGGCAAAAATGACAAATATCTAATTGGAGCAGCAGATCTGACAATTATCTCAAATAGCACTCTTCCAACAGCATTTCCGGCATCAAGATGAACTCAAATGAAAATGATGCAATGAGATGAAATGATGTGCATTTTGAGACGAAAATTTTGATATGCTATATGCCCAAAACGGAGTTACGGGTGCAAAGTTACGACATGATGAACATGAGAAAATAATTAGGGTTTCGGGGATAGAAAGTCAACCCGAGAGGAATCTCAGATGTAGATCCGGCCAGCACGCTTGACGAGGTTCGTCCTCACCGGAGATTGGAGCTTGAGCTCGTCAGAGAGAGGCCGGTGGGGAAGGAGGAAGCGCGGGATGGCGCCCGCCGGAGCTTCCCAAGGCGGCGGGGTGGCGGCGCGGGCGCGGCGGCCGAGGCGGCAGGCACCGGCAGCCGGGGCGGCGCGCGCCGGTGAGGGCGACGGGCGGCGGAGGGAAGTCCGGTGGGGCGGCCGGCAGCGGGGAAGATGGCCCCGGGCGGCGGCGCGAGACAACGGGCCTCGGGGGCCCCTCCTGGGCCTCCCGGGCCGGCGGCGATGGCGAAGTAGGGCGGCGGCGCGACCCAATCGGCGGCTGCCACGTGGCGTCCGGCGGCGGCGCATGGAGATGGATCTAGGGTTTTCGGGGGAAGGAGAAGGAGATTTTTGGGGGTGTCTTTAAATAGGCATAGAGGGAGCTAGGAGAGTCCAAATGAGGTGCGGTTTTCGGCCACGCGATCGTGATCGAACGCTCTAGATGATGGAGACGGTTTTAGTGGGTTTTGGACCAAATTGGAGGGGTGTTGGGCTGCAACACACACGAGACCTTTTCGGTCCCTCAGTTAACCGTTGGAGCATCAAACGAAGTCCAAATGGTACGCAACTTGACAGGCGGTCTACCGGTAGTAAATCAAGGCCGCCTGGCAAGTCTTGGTCCAATACGGAAATGTTTAATCCCCACACACAAAAGAAAGGTAGAAATGGCCACCGGAGGAGAACGAAGCGCCGGAATGCAAAACGGACAACGGGGAAAATGCTCGGATGCATGAGATGAACACGTATGCAAATACAATGCACATGATGAAATGATATGAGATGCATGACAACGACAACAACACAAGGAGACAAAAACCCGAACCCGAGAAAATAAAATAACTTAACGCCAGAAACGGCAAGAGTTGGATTACATATTAGGCAAATCATATCTGGGGTGCTACACTCTGTTTTTAACTTAATACTCTAGATGCATGATGGATAGCGGTCGATGAGTGGAGTAATAGTAGTAGATGCAGAATCGTTTCGGTCTACTTGTCACGGACATGATGCCTATATACATGATCATACCTGGATATTCTCATAATTATGCACAATTCTGTCAATTGCTCAACAGTAATTTGTTCACCCACCGTAGAATACTTATGCTCTTGAGAGAAGCCACTAGTGAAACCTATGGCCCCCGGGTCTATTCTCATCATATCAATCTCCATCACTTTCATATTGTTTTGCTATTTACTTCGCCTTTACTTTTTACCTTGCATATTTATATCAAAAATACCAAAAATATTCTATCTATCAGATCTCACTCTCGTAAGTGACTGTGAAGGGCTTGACAACCCCTAATCGCGTTGGTTGCGAGTAGCTATCATTTTGTGCAGGTACGAGGAACTTGAGCGTGGCCTCCTACTGGATTGATACCTTGGTTCTCAAAAACCGAGGGTACTTACGCTACTCTGCTACATCATCCCTTCCTCTTCGGGGAAAACCAACGCAAGCTCAAGATGTAGAAAGAAGGATTTCTGGCGCCGTTGCCGGGGAGTCTACGCAAAAAGTCAATATACCAAGTACCCATCACAATCCCTATCTCTCGCATTACATTATTTGCCATTCGCCTCTCGTTTTCCTCTCCCCCCAATTCACCCTTGCCGTTTTATTTGCCCTCTTTCTCTATCCTCCCTCTCTATTTGCCTCTTTTTGTCCGCTTGCTTTTTGTTTGCTCGTGTGTTAGATTGCTTGTTCGTTGCGATGGCTCAATATACAACCAAATTGTGTGACTTCACCAATACCAATAATAATGGTTTCCTTAGCACTCAGATTGCTCCTCTTACCGATGCTGAATCTTGTGAAATTAATACTGCTTTGTTGAATCTTGTTATGAAATATCAATTCGCCGGCCTTCCCAGTGAAGATGCCGCTACTCATCTGAATAGCTTCGTTGATTTATGTGATATGCAAAAGAAAAAAGATGTCAATAATGATGTCGTTAAATTGAAGCTATTTCCTTTTTCGCTTAGATATCGTGCTAAAGCTTGGTTTTCGTCTTTGCCTAAGAATAGTATTGATTCACGGAACAAATGCAAAGATGCTTTTATCTCTAAGTATTTTCCTCCTGCTAAGATCATCTCTCTTAGAAATGATATAATGAACTTTAAACAACTTGATCATGAACATGTTGCACAAGCCTGGGAGAGAATGAAATTAATGATACGTAATTGCCCAACTCATGGTTTGAATTTTTGGATGATTATACAAAATTTTTATGCCGGGTTGAATTTCCACCATCATGTTTTGCAATATGAATCTTGATGAAACTGAATATGATCTTCCTTTACCTAGAAGGCGTTCTAAAAATTTGGAGTGTTTAGATCTTAATGATGAAATTGATGAAAGTGGGATGGAAAGAAATAAAAATCTAGATGTTGCTAAACCCACTAAATTGGATTTCAAGGAATTTAATTATGAAAATTGTTCTTTAATTGATTGTATTTCCTTGTTGCAATCCGTGCTAAATTCTCGACATGCTTATAGTCGAAATAAAGCCTTTACCGAACATATTGTTGATGCCTTGATGCAATCCTATGAAGAAAAACTAGAGTTGAAAGTTTCTATCCCTAGAAAACTCTATGATTAGTGGGAACCAACTATTAAAATTAAAATTAAAGATTATGAGTTTTATGCTTTGTGTGATTTGGGTGCTAGTGTCTCTACTATTCCCAAGACTTTGTGTGATTTACTAGATTTCCGTAATTTTGATTATTGCTCTCTAAACTTGCATCTTGCGGATTCCACTATTAAGAAACCTATGGAAAGAATTAATGATGTTCTTATTGTTGCAAATAGGAATTATGTGCCCGTAGATTTCATTGTTCTTGATATAGATTGCAATCCTTCTTGCCCTATTATTCTTGGTAGACCTTTCCTTAGAACAGTTGGTGCGATTATTGATATGAAGGAAGGGAATATTATATTTCAATTTCCATTAAAAAAGGGCATGGAACACTTTCCAAGAAAGAAAATAAAATTACCATATGAAACGATCATGAGAGCCCTTATGGATTGCCTACCAAAGATGGCAATACCTAGATCTATCCTTGCTTGTTATGCCTAGCTAGGGGCGTTAAACGATAGCGCTTGTTGGGAGGCAACCCAATTTTATTTTTATTCCTTGCTATATGCTCCTTTTTAGTAATAAATAAATTATTTATCCTCTGTTTAGGTTGTGTTTTTTGTGTTTAATTAGTGTTTGTGCCAAGAAGAACCGTTGGCAAGACTTGGGAAAAGTCTTGTTGAACTTGCTGTAAAAAACAGAAACTTTAGTGCTCACGAGAACTGCTGTAATTTTTATTTGAAGAGTGCTATTTAGTTAAATTTTTGTGCAGATGATTAATAGATAAATTCCTCACGTCCAGAAATTTATTTTAGAATTTTTGGGGTTCCAGATCTTGCGCTAGCTACAGATTACTACAGACTGTTCTGTTTGTGACAGATTCTGTTTTTCGTGTGTTGTTTGCTTATTTTGATGAATCAATGGCTAGTAAAATAGTTTATAATCCATAGAGAAGTTGGAATACAGTAGGTTTAACACCAATATAAATAAAGAATGAGTTCATTACAGTACTTGAAGTGGTCTTTTGTTTTCTTTCGATAATGGAGCTCACGAGTTTTCTATTTTGAGTTTTGTGTCGTGAAGTTTTCAAGTTTTGGGTGAATTCTTTTGATGGATCATGGAACAAGGAGTGGCAAGAGCCTAAGCTTGGGGATGCCCATGGCACCCCCAATATAATCCAAGGACACCAAAAAGTTAAAGCTTGGGGATGCCCCGGAAGGCATCCCCTCTTTTCGTCCACTTCCATCGGTAATGTACTTGGAGCTATATTTTTATTCACCAACATGATATGTATTTTGCTTGGAGCGTCTTGTATTATTTGTGTATTTGTTTGCTAGTATACCACAATCATCCTTGCTGTACACACCTTTCGAGAGAGCCATACATGAATTAAAATTTGATAGAATACTCTATGTGCTTCACTTATATCTTTTGAGCGTTACAATTTTTGCTCTATGTGCTTCACTTAGATCTTTTAGAGCACGGTGGTGGATATGTTTTAAAGAAACTATTGATATCTCATGCTTCACTTAAATTAATTTGAGAGTCTCTTAATAGCATGGTAATTTTCCTAATAATAATATGCTTGGTATTCAAGATTTGTGAAACTTTCTTTTGAGTGTGTTGAATACTAAGAAAAGATTGAAGCATGATAATTGTTTTGAGATATGGAGGTGATAATATTAAAGTCATGCTAGTTGAGTAGTTGTGAATTTAAAGAATAATTGTGTTGAAGTTTCTGATTCCCGTAGCATGCATGTATGGTGAACCGTTATGTGATGAAGTCGGAGCATGATTTATTTATTGATTGTCTTCCTTATGAGTGGCTGTCGGAGACGAGCGATGTTCTTTTCCTCCAATCTATCCCCCTAGGAGCATGCGCGTAGTACTTTGCTTGATAGCTTCTAAATTTTTGCAATAAGTATATGAGTTCTTTATGACTAATGTTGAGTCCATGGATTATACGCACTCTCACCCTTCCTCCCTTGCTAGCCTCTCTAATACCGCACAACTTTCGCTGGTATCATACACCTACCATATACCTTCCTCAACACAGCCACCATACCTACCTATTATGGCATTTCCATAGCCATTCCGAGATATATTGCCATGCAACTTTCCACCATCTAGTTCATCATGACACATTCATCATTCACATAGAGTCATATTTTGTTCTAAGTATCGAGTTGTAATTGTTGAGTTGTAAGAAAAGTAAAAGTGTGATGATCATCATTATTAGAGCATTGTCCCAGTGAGGAAAAATGATGGAGACTATGATTCCCCCACAAGTCGGGATGAGACTCCGGACGAAAAATAATTAAAAAAAGAGGCCAAAGAAGCCCAAATAAAAAAAAGAGAAAGGCCATAAAAAAGAGAAAGGCCATAAAAAAGAGAAAGGCCATATAAAAAATAAAAAAATATAAAAAATGAGAGAAAAAGAGAGAAGGGACAATATTACTATCCTTTTACCACACTTGTGCTTCAAAGTAGCACCGTGATCTTCATAGTAGAGAGTCTCTCATGTTATCACTTTCATATACTAGTGGGAATCTTTCATTATAGAACTTGGCTTGTATATTCCAATGATGGGCTTCCTCAAATTGCCCTAGGTCTTCATGAGCAAGCAAGTTGGATGCACACCCACTAGTTTCCTTTGTTGAGCTTTCATATATTTATAGCTCTAGTGCATCCGTTGCATGGCAATCCCTACTCACTCACATTGATATCTATTAATGGGCATCTCCATAGCCCGTTGATACGCCTAGTTGATGTGAGACTATCTTCTCCCTTTTTTGTCTTCTCCACAACCACCATTCTATTCCACCTATAGTGCTATATCCATGGCTCACGCTCATGTATTGCGTGAAGATTGAAAAAGTTTTCAAAAAGTTAGAGTATGAAACAATTGCTTGTCTTGTCATCGGGGTTGTGCCTGATTTAAATACTTTGTGTGGGGAAGATGGAGCATAGCCAGACTATATGATTTAGTAGGGATAACTTTCTTTAGCCATGTTATTTTGAGAAGACATAATTGCTTTGTTAGTATGCTTGAAGTATTATTATTTTCTATGTCAATATAAACTTTTGTCTTGAATCTTTCTAATCTGAATATTCATACCACATTTAAGAAGATTTATATTGAAATTATGCCAAGTAGCACTCTGCATCAAAAATTCTTTTTTTATCATTTACCTACTCGAGGACGAGCAGGAATTAAGCTTGGGGATGCCTGATACGTCTCCAACGTATCTGTAATTTTTGATTGCTCCCTGCTATATTATCTACTGTTTTGGACTATATTGGGCTTTATTTTCCACTTTTATATTATTTTTGGACCTAACCTATTAACCGGAGGCCCAGCCCAGAATTGCTGTTTTTTTGCCTATTTCAGTGTTTCAAAGAAACGGAATATCAAATGGAGTCGAAACGGAATAAAATCTTCGGGAACGTGATTTTCTCACCGAACGTGATCCAGGAGACTTGGACCCTGCTCCAAGGAACAAAATAGGCGGTCACGAGGGTGGGGGGCGCCCCCCTAGGGTGCGCCCCCCTGCCTCGTGGGCCCCTCGTTGCTCCACCGACATACTCCTTCCTCCTATATATACACACGTACCCCCAAACGATCAGAACAGGAGCCAAAAACCTAATTCCACTGCCGCAACTTTCTGTATCCACGAGATCTCATCTTGGGGCCTGTTCCGGAGCTCCGCCGGAAGAGGGTCGTCATCACAGAGGGCTTCTACATCATCATAGCCTCTCCGATGAAGTGTGAGTAATTTACCTCAGACCTTCGGGTCCATAGTTAGTAGCTAGATGGCTTCTTCTCTCTCTTTGAATCTCAATACAAAGTTCTCCCCCTCTCTCGTGGAGATCTATTCGATGTAATCTTCTTTTTTGTGGTGTCTTTGTTGAGACCGATGAATTGTGGGTTTATGATCAAGTCTATCTATGAATAATATTTGAATCTTCTCTGAATTCTTTTATGTATGATTGGTTATCTTTGCAAGTCTCTTTGAATTATCCGTTTGGTTTGGCCAACTAGATTGGTAGTTCTTGCCATGGGAGAAGTGCTTAGCTTTGGGTTCGATCTTGCGGTGTCCTTACCCAGTGACAGAAGGGGCAGCAAGGCACGTATTGTATCGTTGCCATCGAGGATAACAAGATGGGGTTTATTTCATATTGCATGAATTTATCTCTCTGCATCATGTCATCTTGCTTAAGGCGTTACTCTGTTGTTAACTTAATACTCTAGATGCATGCTGGATAGCGGTCGATGAGTGGAGTAATAGTAGTAGATGCAGAGTCGTTTCGGTCTACTTGTCACGGACGTGATGCCTATATACATGATCATGCCTAGATATTCTCATAATTATGCACAATTCTATCAATTGCTCAACAGTAATTTGTTCACCCACCGTAGAATACTTATGCTCTTGAGAGAAGCCACTAGTGAAACCTATGGCCCCCGGGTCTATTCTCATCATATCAATCTCCATCACTTTAATATTGTTTTGCTATTTACTTTTCCTTTACTTTTTACCTTGCATATTTATATCAAAAATACCAAAAATATTCTATCTATCAGATCTCACTCTCGTAAGTGACCGTGAAGGGCTTGACAACCCCTAATCGCGTTGGTTGCGAGTAGCCATCATTTTGTGCAGGTACGAGGGACTTGAGCGTGGCCTCCTACTGGATTGATACCTTGGTTCTCAAAAACCGAGGGACTTGAGCGTAGCAAGAAGGATTTCTGGCGCCGTTGCCAGGGAGTCTAAGCAAAAAGTCAATATACCAAGTACCCATCACAATGCCTATCTCTCGCATTACATTATTTTCCATTCGCCTCTCGTTTTCCTCCCCCCCCCAATTCACCCTTGCTGTTTTATTTGCCCTCTCTCTCTATCCTCCCTCTCTATTTTCCTCTTTTTGTCCATTTGCTTTTTGTTTGCTCGTGTGTTAGATTACTTGTTCGTTGGGATGGCTCAAGATACTACCAAATTGTGTGACTTCACCTATACCAATAATAATGGTTTCCTTAGCACTCAGATTGCTCCTCTTCCCGATGCGGAATCTTGTGAAATTAATACTGCTTTGTTGAATCTTGTTATGAAAGATCAATTCGCCGGCCTTCCCAGTGAAGATGCCGCTACTCATCTGAATAGCTTCGTTGATTTATGTGATATGCAAAAGAAAAAAGATGTCAATAATGATGTCGTTAAATTGAAGCTATTTCCTTTTTCGCTTAGATATCGTGCTAAAGCTTGGTTTTCGTCTTTGCCTAAGAATAGTATTGATTCATGGAACAAATGCAAAGATGCTTTTATCTCTAAGTATTTTCCTCCCGCTAAGATCATCTCTCTTAGAAATGATATAATGAACTTTAAACAACTTGATCATGAACATGTTGCACAAGCTTGGGAGAGAATGAAATTAATGATACGTAATTTCCCTACTCATGGTTTGAATTTGTGGATGATTATACAAATTTTTTATGCCGGATTGAATTTTGCTTCTAGAAATCTTTTAGATTCGGCCGCGGGAGGCACTTTTATGGAAATCACTTTAGGAGATGCTACTAAACTCCTAGATAATATTATGGTTAATTATTCTCAATGGCATACTGAAAGAACTTCTAATAAAAAAGTGCATGCGATAGAAGAAATTAATGTGTTGAGTGGAAAGATGGATGAACTTATGAAATTATTTGCTACTAAGAGTGTTTCCTCTGATCCTAATGATATGCCTTTGTCTACTTTGATTGAGAATAACAATGAATCTATGGATGTGAATTTTGTTGGTAGGAATAATTTTGGTAACAACTCTTATAGAGGGAATTTTAATCCTAGGCCATATCCTAGTAATCCTTCTAATAATTATGGGAATTCCTACAACAACTCTTATGGAAATTATAATAATATGCCCTCTGATTTTGAATCTAATATTAATGAATTTATTTCTTCGCAAAAGAATTTCAATGCTATGATTGAAGAAAAATTGCTTAAGATTGATGATTTGGCTAGGAACGTTGATAGAATTGCTCTTGATGTTGATGCTTTGAAACTTAGATCTATTCCACCTAAGCATGATATTAACGGGTCTCTAAAAGCCATGATAATTTCAATTAATGAGTGTAAAGAAAGAACCGCTAGGATGCGTGCTTCCAAAGATGCCTTTATTAAAGCGTGTTCTTCCAATTCCTATGAAAGTAATGATGAAGATCTAAAAGTTATTGATGTGTCTCCAATTAAATCTTTGTTTTGCAATATGAATCTTGATGAAACTGAATATGATCTTCCTTTACCTAGAAGGCGTTCTAAAAATTTGGAGTGTTTAGATCTTAATGATGAAATTGATGAAAGTGGGATGGAAAGAAATAAAAATCTAGATGTTGCTAAGCCCACTATATTGGATTTCAAGGAATTTAATTATTAAAATTTTCTCTTTAATTGATTGTATTTCCTTGTTGCAATCCGTGCTAAATTCTCGACATGCTTATAGTCGAAATAAAGACTTTACCGAACATATTGTTGATGCCTTGATGCAATCCTATGAAGAAAAACTTGAGTTGAAAGTTTCTATCCCTAGAAAACTCTATGATGAGTGGGAACCAACTATTAAAATTAAAATTAAAGATTATGAGTTTTATGCTTTGTGTGATTTGGGTGCTAGTGTCTCTACTATTCCCAAGACTTTGTGTGATTTACTAGATTTCCGTAATTTTGATTATTGCTCTCTAAACTTGCATCTTGCGGATTCCACTATTAAGAAACCTATGGAAAGAATTAATGATGTTCTTATTGTTGCAAATAGGAATTATGTGCCCGTAGATTTCATTGTTCTTGATATAGATTGCAATCCTTCTTGCCCTATTATTCTTGGTAGACCTTTCCTTAGAACAGTTGGTGCGATTATTGATATGAAGGAAGGGAATATTATATTTCAATTTCCATTAAAAAAGGGCATGGAACACTTTCCAAGAAAGAAAATAAAATTACCATATGAAACGATCATGAGAGCCCTTATGGATTGCCTACCAAAGATGGCAATACCTAGATCTATCCTTGCTTGTTATGCCTAGCTAGGGGCGTTAAACGATAGCGCTTGTTGGGAGGCAACCCAATTTTATTTTTATTCCTTGCTATATGCTCCTTTTTAGTAATAAATAAATTATTTATCCTCTGTTTAGGTTGTGTTTTTTGTGTTTAATTAGTGTTTGTGCCAAGAAGAACCGTTGGGAAGACTTGGGAAAAGTCTTGTTGAACTTGCTGTAAAAAACAGAAACTTTAGTGCTCACGAGAACTGCTGTAATTTTTATTTGAAGAGTGCTATTTAGTTAAATTTTTGTGCAGATGATTAATAGATAAATTCCTCACGTCCAGAAATTTATTTTAGAATTTTTGGGGTTTCAGATCTTGCGCTAGCTACAGATTACTACAGACTGTTCTGTTTGTGACAGATTCTGTTTTTCGTGTGTTGTTTGCTTATTTTGATGAATCTATGGCTAGTAAAATAGTTTATAATCCATAGAGAAGTTGGAATAAAGTAGGTTTAACACCAATATAAATAAATAATGAGTTCATTACAGTACTTGAAGTGGTCTTTTGTTTTCTTTCGCTAACGGAGCTCACGAGTTTTCTATTTTGAGTTTTGTGTCGTGAAGTTTTCAAGTTTTGGGTGAATTCTTTTGATGGATCATGGAACAAGGAGTGGCAAGAGCCTAAGCTTGGGGATGCCCATGGCACCCCCAATATAATCCAAGGACACCAAAAAGTTAAAGCTTGGGGATGCCCCGGAAGGCATCCCCTCTTTTCGTCCACTTCCATCGGTAATGTACTTGGAGCTATATTTTTATTCACCAACATGATATGTGTTTTGCTTGGAGCGTCTTGTATTATTTGTGTCTTTGTTTGCTAGTATACCACAATCATCCTTGCTGTACACACATTTTGATGGAGCCATACATTAATTATAATTTGATAGAATACTCTATGTGCTTCACTCATATCTTTTGAGCATTACAATTTTTGCTCTATGTGCTTCACTTAGATCTTTTAGAGCATGGTGGTGGATATGTTTTAAAGAAACTATTGATCTCTCATGCTTCACTTAAATTAATTTGAGAGTCTCTTAATAGCATGGTAATTTGCCTAATAATAATATGCTTGGTATTCAAGATTTGTGAAACTTTCTTTTGAGTGTGTTGAATACTAAGAAAAGATTGAAGCATGATAATTGTTTTGAGATATGGAGGTGATAATATTAAAGTCATGCTAGTTGAGTAGTTGTGAATTTAAAGAATAATTGTGTTGAAGTTTGTGATTCTCGTAGCATGCATGTATGGTGAACCGTTATGTGATGAAGTCGGAGCATGATTTATTTATTGATTGTCTTCCTTATGAGTGGCTGTCGGGGACGAGCGATGTTCTTTTCCTCCAATCTATCCCCCTAGGAGCATGCGCGTAGTACTTTGCTTGATAGCTTCTAAATTTTTGCAATAAGTATATGAGTTCTTTATGACTAATGTTGAGTCCATGGATTATACGCACTCTCACCCTTCCTCCCTTGCTAGCCTCTCTAATACCGCACAACTTTCGCCGGTATCATACACCTACCATATACCTTCCTTAAAACAGCCACCATACCTACCTATTATGGCATTTCCATAGCCATTACAAGATATATTGCCATGCAACTTTCCACCATCTAGTTCATCATGACACATTCATCATTGGCATATTGCATATCCCGGTACACCGCTGGATGCATTCACATAGAGTCATATTTTGTTCTAAGTATCGAGTTGTAATTGTTGAGTTGTAAGAAAAATAAAAGTGTGATGATCATTATTATTAGAGCATTGTCCCAGTGAGGAAAGAATGATGGAGACTATGACTCCCCCACAAGTCGGGATGAGACTCCGGACGAAAAATAATTAAAAAAAGAGGCGAAAGAAGCCCGAATAAAAAAACAGAAAGGTCATAAAAAAGAGAAAGCCATATAAAAAATAAAAAATATATAAAAAAATGAGAGAAAAAGAGAGAAGGGACAATGTTACTATCCTTTTACCACACTTGTGCTTCAAAGTAGCACCATGATCTTCATAGTAGAGAGTCTCTCATGTTATCACTTTCATATACTAGTGGGAATCTTTCATTATAGAACTTGGCTTGTATATTCCAATGACGGGCTTCCTCAAATTGCCCTAGGTCTTCATGAGCAAGCAAGTTGGATGCACACCCACTAGTTTCCTTGGTTGAGCTTTCATATATTTATAGGTCTAGTGCATCCGTTGCATGGCAATCCCTACTCACTCACATTGATATCTATTAATGGGCATCTCCATAGCCCGTTGATACGCCTAGTTGATGTGAGACTATCTTCTCCCTTTTTTGTCTTCTCCACAACCACCATTCTATTCCACCTATAGTGCTATATCCATGGCTCACGCTCATGTATTGCGTGAAGATTGAAAAGTTTTGAAAAAGTTAGAGTATGAAACAATTGCTTGTCTTGTCATCGGGGTTGTGCATGATTTAAATACTTTGTGTGGGGAAGATGGAGCATAGCCAGACTATATGATTTTGTAGGGATAACTTTCTTTAGCCATGTTATTTTGAGAAGACATAATTGCTTTGTTAGTATGCTTGAAGTATTATTATTTTCTATGTCAATATAAACTTTTGTCTTGAATCTTTCTAATCTGAATATTCATACCACATTTAAGAAGATTTACATTGAAATTATGCCAAGTAGCACTCCGCATCAAAAATTCTTTTTTTATCATTTACCTACTCGAGGACGAGCAGGAATTAAGCTTGGGGATGCCTGACACGTCTCCAATGTATCTATAATTTTTGATTGCTCCATGCTATATTATCTACTATTTTGGACTATATTGGGATTTATTTTCCACTTTTATATTATTTTTGGGACTAACCTATTAACCGGAGGCCCAGCCCAGAATTGATGTTTTTTGCCTATTTCAGTGTTTTGAAGAAACGGAATATCAAATGGAGTCGAAACAGAATAAAATCTTCAGGAACGTGATTTTCTCACCGAACGTGATCCAGGAGACTTGGACCCTGCTCCAAGGAACAAAATAGGCGGTCACGAGGGTGGGGGCGCCCCCCTACGGCGCGCCCCCTGCCTCGTGGGCCCCTCGTTGCTCCACCGACGTACTCCTTCCTCCTATATATACACACGTACCCCCAAACGATCAGAACAGGAGCCAAAAACCTAATTCCACCGCCGCAACTTTCTGTATCCACGAGATCCCATCTTGGGGCCTGTTTCGGAGCTCCGCCGAAAGAGGGTCGTCATCACGGAGGGCTTCTACATCATCATAGCCTCTCCAATGAAGTGTGAGTAGTTTACCTCAGACCTTCGGGTCCATAGTTAGTAGCTAGATGGCTTCTTCTCTCTCTTTGAATCTCAATACAAAGTTCTCATCCTCTCTCGTGGAGATCTATTCGATGTAATCTTCTTTTTTGTGGTGTGTTTGTTGAGACCGATGAATTGTGGGTTTATGATCAAGTCTATCTATGAATAATATTTGAATCTTCTCTGAATTCTTTTATGTATGATTGGTTATCTTTGCAAGTCTCTTTGAATTATCTGTTTGGTTTGGCCAACTAGATTGGTAGTTCTTGCCATGGGAGAAGTGCTTAGCTTTGGGTTCGATCTTGCGGTGTCCTTACCCAGTGACAGAAGGGGCAGCAAGGCACGTATTGTATCGTTGCCATAGAGGATAACAAGATCGGGTTTATTTCATATTGCATGAATTTATCTCTCTACATCATGTCATCTTGCTTAAGGCGTTACTCTGTTTTTAACTTAATACTCTAGATGCATGCTGGATAGCGGTCGATGAGTGGAGTAATAGTAGTAGATGCAGAATCGTTTCGGTCTACTTGTCACGGACGTGATGCCTATATACATGATCATGCCTAGATATTCTCATAATTATGCACAATTCTATCAATTGCTCAACAGTAATTTGTTCACCCACCATACAATACTTATGCTCTTGAGAGAAGCCACTAGTTAAACCTATGGCCCCCGGGAATATTCTCATTATATCAATCTCCGTCACTTTAATATTGTTTTGCTATTTACTTTGCCTTTACTTTTTACCTTGCATCTTTATATCAAAAATACCAAAAATATTCTATCTATCACTCAACCATATTTATGTCTTCGATATGAGATTATTTGAACCAGTTGAATAATTAATAGATCTCAATTTATATTGACAGCTTATTTCCAATCAAGCAAACATGTCCGACGCTTGGTAGACAGGACCGTCCACTGTCCCGGGGCTGAACTAAACAGCGAGGAGACAAGTCATTATGTTTCATGGCTTGAGGATCTTGATGCTGTCAAGAATTTTTTTTCCTGCACTTAGAAATGTTAGTACTCAAAACGTGCGACCAATAGTGTTCGTACTGAACTACGGTCACATATATTTAGGGAAGATGGTAAGATTTCTACTATTTCTCCTCAGTGCATCTTTTGCATACATTATTTTTTAAGCTAAACTTCATTGCCAAGTATGTTACTATACGATGTTCTTCAACAGGGACTCCAGATGAATGTTGTGCCTGATTGGATCGAGATTAAAGGTACCATGAATATTGTTAGCTTACGGTCAAGATATCCTACAATGCACTTTAGTGCATTTAGGATTTCTAATAGCGAGGAATGCTTAATAGTAAAAGACTAGAGCAAAATTGTGAGCGATCGGAGAGAAGTACTAGGGGGAAGCAATCAGAAGCGCAACCCACGATTAGGAGACAGGTTCATCTGCATGCTCCAATATGATGAATCAGGAAATCTATACATGTTCTATGCTATTTTACCTGAGAGAGAGAGAGCAGCAGGAGTGATTAATTAGCTAGTTCATGCTCTTAGTACTTGTCCTCTCATGTCCGTGTTTTTCTTCCTGAACTTAATCTCAAAGAGTGATTTGCTTTTGTGGTGTTATGAACACTTGTAATATCATTACCATGTTGAACTCGATGATATCTTTGCTTCTGGTACAAGTGAATGTTTCTTCTTTAAGCTAGTGTTGGTGGTGATTAGATAGCGGTAATGACTATATGATGATTAAGTAGTGGTAATGAGACGACTATTATATGATGATTTTTAGCTAGCTATGAAAACTGTTGTTGGTGATGATATATATGATGCAAGAGTTTTTATATTAATATGATGATGATGATGAGTTATTATATCATTTATGAAAGAAACCGCAGATTAGTTTCAACTGGATGGATTCTAGCTAAGTGATCAAGTATATGCCATATCCATATTACCTTGATCACTTAATTAGGTGATCAAGTATATATAATATGGATATGACATATACTTGATGACTTAGCACGATCCAGTCAAACTAATTTGTGGTACATTCACCTAATGATTTAACAACTCATTATAATGTAAAACAATCACTAAATTAAATTGCAAACAAAAAATTAAACTAAAAATAAAAAATAAAACCAAAACACACCCAACATTTAGTACCGGTTGGTGTTACCAACCGGTACTAATGTCCTATGCGCCCACGGAGCTGGCTCGTGCCACGTGGTTGCCCTTTAGCACTGGTTCGTGCTGAACCGGTACTAGGGGGGGGGGCTTTAGTGCCCACACTTTAGTGCCGGTTACCGAACCGGCACTAAAGGGCCTTACGAACCGGTGCTATTGCCCGGTTCTGCACTAGTGACAAACATACATTTATTCCGTTGCATTCGAGACAGAGGATACTGAACAGATTCAGATGGCAATTTTGGAAGGCTTGTATTATTGATAGTGGAGAGTGTCTCGACCACTTCATCATAACATAAATTAGGACGGGAACCAAACAGATTAATCATGAGTTATTGCCATATTACCTGGCCTAGATTTATTGGAAAGAAACAATGAGGTTGCCTTGCTGTTTTCAGAGTTTGTCTTCTTATGTTCAGCAACATGCACAAAATTAACACACTAGCATTGTTATCATTGGCCAAGTCAGATAATTGGAAAGCAACATTGACATAATGAACGTTTGGGCAACTAGCCTACACCAAATTAACACAATATGGCACAGCTATCATCAACCAGGTAAGGTAACCCGAAAGCAACATTGACACAACGAATGAATGGGCAACCAGAGAAGCACTACAATTTAGTAATGTGCGTGATATGAGATAATACATTCATGCAGCTCAGTATGCAAAACTACCGGGCAGTTTTCCTTACAAAAATCAACATTGGCGCCTTTAACATTTTGCTACAAATAATTTTAGATCAGATAAAGGTTAGATTCACGCCAATTAACAAAATACATGCTGATGTAAAAATATAGTGATATACAACAGGTACTTACATCAGCATTGGAGCACAGAGAATTCCGGAAAGATATTTTCCTCGAATACGATCCCAATGGAGGAAGTCTTGTATCGTTTAACCTTATTTTCTAAAAGAGAGATGGGTAAGAAACATGTAGAAAATATGATCAGAATGCTATAAAATTTCATGATGCGAGGATACGCACACGCTTCTGAGAATGGAGTTGACATTCTTTTGCTGGACTGGAGCAGACTAGTTCTTTGGCCACTGGAATCTGCTTACACTACTAGGGAAAACCTTATACACAGAATCTTAGCAGCAGCGCGGCATAAAAACAGGCGCTGCTTAAGTAGTAGAAGCGCGGCTACGGAAAGCTCGCTACTGGTGCAAACTTAGCAGTAGCGCGTGACGCTTAAACCGCGCTGCTACAAAAATCCACCGATAGTACACAACGACATAAGTTTACCAGTAGCGCGACGCTAGGGAGCGCGCTGCTGCTAATGCCATAGTAGCAGCGCACTTTTTTGTCACCTCGCTGCTGCTAATTTTGAAATTGTGCACAGGGTTGGCCCGTTTAGCAGTAGCGTGTGACAGGAAAGCACGCTGTTGCTACGCTCTTAGCAGCAGCGCGCTTTCTCTCCCGCGCTACTGCTAAGACGCAGCACCCACCACCTTTTCCACCTCCCCCTCCCCATCTCCTCTCCTCCCTTTCCCCTACCTCCCACATCCTCCCTCTCTCACTCTTCTTGTTCCTCAATACTTCTCCCCCCATTACTCTCCCTCTTCTACCTACCTTTCCCTCTCTTCATTACTCCTAGCTATAACTACACCACCTCCATTAATTCATCTCCTTTCTCTTTTTCCTCCCCCCTCCACTAGTTGAAGTTGTCTTCTCCCAAATTAGCTAGCTAGGTAGATGTAGCATTTAGTTAAGTGACCTATTTGCCCCCTAACTAGATCTTTCTTTATCAAGAAGAGCTTTGTGCACTTTTGACCTCCCTACATCATCATCTCCACTGTGTGCTCGATCTCGAGATAGAGGTGTGATTAATATTTCATGCTTTTGCAAAATGGAAATATGTTTATGCATGTGTGTGTGATATTTTTATGGAAATTGTGTGTGTGGCATGAGTTGACGCCAAATTGTGCATTTGAATTGCCTATGTTTTGCCGAAATGTCGATTTATTTCCGTTTCGGCGAATTCCGGGCAAACTCTAGATCTATATATGTCCTACTTTTAAGGAAGGTCATGCCGAATTTTTGTATGACTTTGATGAGTGCACGCATTTTTATAATCAATTTGTTTATTATTACCGTGCAGAGTTCACGATGGTCAGTGGAACGATGGTGGACAGGTGGTTGCGGTCGGCGGTGCAGGACATGAAGGAAAATAACCTGACAGAGGTTTTATGTCCGTGTTGAAAATGCAAAGGAATAGTTTGGCTTGACCCCCATGTCGATGGTCGTGTCGAAGCGCACCTGCTCATGACTGGTTTCATGGATGGCTATACTCGGTGGATAACTGAAGATGAGGATGACGATGTTGAGGATGCCGACGGGGCAGGCAATGATGACACGGGGCAAGATGAAGAGATGATCGATAATGGCGGCGGGGAAGAGGCCGGACATGGCGGCGGAGAAGGGGCCGGACATGGCAGCGGAGAGAACGACATGGACTCCATGAAGCAGAGTTCGTCGGTACTAAGTTCAATCATGTGGGACCCTCATGTTCAAGCATTGCTTCGCAAGGAGACGAGTACTGAGAGAGCTGCTTCTAGAGAGGAGGCTAAGCTGGAGCAACTGGTGGTAGACTCGAACACTCCATTGTATGATGGTTGCAATCCTGAGGTGACCCTCTTGAGTTTCACGCTCCAAGTGCTGAAGACGAAGGCTAGAAACAAATGGACCGACACTAGCCTCGATGAGCATCTCAAGTACCTAAAGGATGTTCTTCCCGAGGGTAATCTATGTCCTAGTAGTGTTGATGAGGCTAAGAAGATCGTGTGCCCTCTTGATCTGCCACACGTTAGATACCATGCATGCATCAACGATTGCATAATTTATCGGAAGGAGCACGCCGAAAAAACAAGTTGTCCGGTGTGCATTGCTTCTCGATACAAGAAGGCCAGGAAGAAATGTCCCCAGAAAGTGGTATGGTACTTACCGATCACTCCCCGTCTCCAGAGGTATTTTGTAGATCCCAAGGAAGCAAAGCTAATGCGCTGGCACGCGGAGAGGAAGAAGCCCGACGATGGAGATGATTCGAAACTGAGACACGTCAAGGATGGAAGCCAGTGGAGAGTGTTGAACAGCTTCTATCAGTATTTTGAATGTGATGCAAGGAACATCATGCTCGGCGCGTGTTCCGATGGCATGAATCCATTTGGCAACCAGAGCACCAACCATAGCACATGGCCTGTGTTTGTATGGATGTACAACCTCCCCCCTGGTTGTGCATGAAATCGAAGTACATTCACATGAGCATGCTTATCAAGGGCCGAAACAACCAGGAAATAATATTAATTTGTATCTGGGGCTACTTCAGGAGGAGTTAGACACGTTATGGAAAACACCGGCCAAGACATGGGACGCCAGCAAAGGCGAGTATTTCAACATGAGAGCCGCGCTGATCACGACTATCTTTGTTACGGATATGTGGCAGGCCAGGTGTGCCATGGATATTGCGGATGCACATGGTGAATGGATGATACAACGTCTCAGCAGCTAACGTCAAGGAAAGATGGCGGGTCTGGGAAAATCGTGTACATGGGGCATCGAAGATGGCTCGAACAGGACGACCCGTGGATAAACCGTGGAGATCTATTCAATGGTCACGCTGAGCATCGAGGACCTCCACATAAGCGGAGCGGTGCCAAAATCGATGAGCTGTTGAAAAACTGGAAGGAGTGCCCCACGCCGGGAAAGACGATGAGAAAGGCGCCGGAGCCGCTGCTGAAGGTATGGAAGACGAGGTCTGTGTTCTGGGACTTGGAGTACTGGCACAAACTCGATCCAGCTCATTGCCTTGATCAAATGCATATCTGTAAGAATGTCCTTGAGAGCTTGCTCGCAACACTGATGAACATGACGGATAAGACCAAGGATGGGCTGAAGGCAAGAAAAGACTTGCAAGATTTGGAAATCAGGGAAGATCTGCACATGCCGCCACGTAAAATGTCAGACGGGACAGAGACGGAGACAGAGGCATGGGAGAAGAAGGGAAAGAAAACAAAGAACGAGGATTATTGCCCCCCTTCTTGCTTCACCTTAAGTCAGGCTGAGATCAATCAATTCTTTAAGTGCCTTACCGGAGTCAAAGTTAGTTCCGGTTACTGTGGCAAGATAAGTAGATATCTAGACACGGACAAGAAAAGGTTCAGCGGGATGAAGTCTCATGACTGTCATGTGATGATGACACATATATTACCTGTTGCCCTTAGAGGGATAATGGACAAGCACGTCCGTGACACGCTTATTGGTCTCTGCAACTTTTTCGACGTCATCTCTCGAAAGTCGATCAGTGTGAAGCAGCTCCGAAGGCTACAGGAAGAGATCGTTGTGATACTGAATGAGCTTGAGATGTACTTCCCGCCCGCGTTCTTTGACGTGATGGTGCATCTGTGTGTCCATATTGTGGATGACATAATAGACCTGGGGCCGTCATTCCTGCACAACATGATACCGTTTGAGTGGATGAATGGGATCATCAAAGGATTCATTCATAACATGTCCCGTACGGATGGAAGCATCATCCAGGGCTATTTGACACAAGAGTGCATCTCTTTCTGTGAGAATTTTCTATATGGCGCAGACCAGCCTCCTGGTGTTAGTGTTGGTTTGCCCGTTAACAAGCACGATGGGAGGCTCGAAGGAGAAGGTCACTGCAACGGTCGAAGGGAACTGCACGTGGCATACTCAGATCGACGCAGCGACTTTGACATAGCAAACTTGGTAGTGCTACAACACATATACGAGGTAGATCCTTTCGTGGCACTACACAAAGAAATTATCGCAAAGAAGTATCTTGACCGGGGGGTATGCAGGACGGACGCCGAAGTTACTAGAGAGCACAACTCCACTTTCCTGCATTGGTTCAAAGAGCATATTATTGCTAATCCCCTCGAGGAGGGCTCTAAGGACGGATTGCTCATATACGCCTTAGCACATGGCCCCTCGCCCAACCTCGTAACCTATCAGGCATATGATATCAACGGATACATGTTCTACACGGAGGCCAAAGATATGGACAGTGATGAATATCAGAACTCAGGGGCGACGATGGAATGCATGACCGGAAGCGACAACAGCGCAACTGAACGATTTTATGGAAGGGTCGAGGAGATCTGGGAGCTTGAGTACTTTGGACTGCACAACACGACGATGTTCCGTGTCAGATGGGCTAAGAATGTCGAAAGAGAAAGCCGGATTTTCACTACCATGACTATACCTGACGCCAAGAGCGCTACCGTGAACGCTATCGCAAAAAACGAGCCATGGGTACACGCTAAGCACGTGACACAATGCTTCTTCATAACCGACCCATGCAATCCCAGTCGTGTTGTCGTGAGGAAAGGCAAAAGAAACATCATTGGAATGAATGGAGTCGCCAACGAGGAAGACTATGATCTGTATGGCAACCCAATGAGGGAAGATGACGATGATGATGAAGTATACGTCAAAAGAAGAATCAATACTACATTACCAAAGAAAAATCGTACTCCATGGAAAAGGCAAAGTCACAATGAGGGGCTCAATTATTCTTCGACGAACAAGAAGGGAAAGAAGCTGACTCAAAAACGAAAACGTCAGCGCTCAGGAATCGGCCAAATGATGTAATATATATATATATATGTTCCTATTTTGTATACACACTTAATTAACCATTATTATGCATGGGTCCAATGATGTAATATATATATGTTCCTATTTTGTATACACACTTAGCCATTATTATGCAAGGGTCTAATGATGTAATATATATGTTCCTATTATGCTGAGGAAAAGAAAAAAGGGAAACTGGTTATAGCAGTAGCGCTTTAGTGAAAAAGAGCTACAGCTAGTCAAGGTAGCAGTACCGGTTTCTGCAGAAAATCGCTATAGCTGCTCGTAATAGTAGTAGCGCGTTTCGTGTAAACGCGCTACTGCTACGTCCACTTAACCCAAAATTCCCCCTCTCCCTGCTTCATCCCGCATCTTTTCCCCCAAATCCACACTCTCTCTTCCCCGGCCCTGTCGCACCGCCGCGCCCGCCCCCGACCTTGGCGCACTCGCCCCCGACCCCGGCACGCTCGCCCCCGACCCCGCCGCCCCCGACCCCGCCGCACCCGACCCAGGCGCGCTCGCCCCCGACCCTGCCGCCCCCGACCCAGGCGCGCTCGTCCCCGGCGCCGGCGCTCGCCCCTGACCCGTCGGCCCTCGCCTCCCTCCTCTGCTTCCTCCCCTCCCAACCTCGGCCGTCGTCGGGCCTGCCTCCTCGCCCTACACCCTCTGTAAACCACCCCCCCTCTCTCTGCTAGCTAGGGTTAATTTACTTAGGTTTTAGTTATGTTAATTAGGTTTTCTATTTAGTTATGAATTTAGATAGGTTTCAAAATTTGCTGAATTTATATGTAAATTTGAACTTGACATGTGATATGTGGATATGTCATGTTTTGGACATGTCATGTTTTGGTAAATGATCCGAGTTGCCTATGTTATGCCGGAATGTTGACTCATTTCCGTTCCGGTGCATTTCAGGCGCTCGATATGTCCATTTTTTAGCAAAGGTCATGCCGAAATTTCCCGTGAATAAAGGCATGATTTGTGCTACATAGTTGGCATATCGAGTGCTGGCACATAGATTTCTTTTTTATCTCATTTGTCATTTATTCATACTTTTAGAAATAAACGAGGACACTTAATCATAGGAAACATGTCGAACAACGAAGAAACTGGGCCTTCTGACCAAGATGCAGACAAGATGGATTATGAGGGTGAACAAGACTACCTCGACTTTTTGACTGCTAAGCAAGGTTTGCAGGTCCGCCTCGATGATGGTACTGACGCCGACACCGACACCGACGGCGCCGGCACCGATGGCGGCGCCGAGACCGGTGGGGAAGGTACCGCCTGGGAAGATACCGGCGCCGATGCCGGTACCGAAAAGAGGCATAAGAAGTAGAGGATACAAAAACCTAACAAACTAGGGATTGGACGACTTGTGATCACAAAGATGGCACCTGGCAAGTTTGAGCCATTAGAGCCGAAAGAACCTCGCAAGTGCTATGGGAACCAAGTAGGATGCATCCTACGGGAATGCGCGAGCATCAATGACGATGACTTAAGGAGTAAAGAACATTTGACGCAGTTGCTCCTAACGAAGTTGCACAAGAGATTCAAGTTCCCTGATCGGGATGATAACATAGAACAATCATGGGATGATCCGAAGATGAAAAAGATTAACAATCACGCCATGGGCATGTTCAGCAATGACTTGGCCTCCTGGAAATCGAGGGTGAAACGAGCTATTGAGGCTGAGGAACCCTTGTCCAAGATTCTGGAGGAAAATCCGACACTTACGGAAGAGGAGTTCGAAAAGTTCAAGGACACTTGCGCTACCGAGGACGCCAAGGCTAAGGCTGCGAAATTCAAGAGCCTTCAGCAAAGGAACACGGGGAAGCATCGCCTCGGAAGCCGTGGCTACCTCGGTAAAAGGCCCATATGGGATAAGGAGGACACGGAACGTGAAGCCGCGGGTCTCCCAGACCCCTTCGCGAAGTTCACCAACCCCTTGGAGCATGACTTCATCAGGGCCCGCTACAAGTGGGACAAGGAGAAAAAGGTTTTTTACACGGACAAGATCACGAGGAAATTGATTAGACTATCGGAGAAGCAACACCAGCTTGCAGCCAAAAAACCCTACTTCTCCGATGAGGCCCAAGTGGGACACCCCTCTCAACGGGGCCTTGAACGAACTTAAGGGACTCCCTTTGGGCCAGCGGCCGCAATATGGTCGTGTGCACGGCGCTGGAGATGGCACCACGTGGAAGGTGTTTTACAACGAGGGCCCGGAGGCCAAGAAGCAGAAAAAGAAGTTTAGTCAGGCGGACATCGACGCGAAGGTGAAGCTTGCGGTCGAGAAAAAAGCAGCTGAGGACGCGAAAAAAGCAGCTGAGGACAAATATGAGTTGCTACAGCAGGCAGTCAATGCAGCTGTAACTGCCTGCAGAAATGATTTTGCTACTAACTTGGTTCCAGTTATCATCAACTGGACGAAGGAAAATCCAGACAAGACGGTACATGATTTCCTGTTGCCCAGTTTCGTCGGGAGCAACTCCATGAACAACAACACCATCGCACCATCACTTGCTCACGCAACTGGGCCTCCTCTCGCAGCCGCTCACGCTCATAGCAGCCCGTCCTCAGTCTCTGGCGCGCTTGGTGGGCCTTCGTCTTTGGTTGAGCTCGACGCCGTCACGGTAATTACATGTCGCACCAACATATATATATATATATAATATTCCATTTTTGTTGCCTTTTGGATGTTTTACGCCACAGACATATGTGTTTGCAGGCGAAAGAAACCCCGTGTACCATACTCTACTTGATCAAAGGCCAGAAGGTGGACGTGGGAAAGGGGATGATAATGGACCCCTTGCAACCCACGTTCCACAACCAGCCGATCCCTGCTGGGCCCTTCAGGGTTAGCTTGTCCAGTGTGAAATTGGGGCACGAGGATTTGCCTCCTCCAGTACAGCATGTGGGAGCAGACGACGAGATCCCATCGCGGATTGGAAGCTGCAAGGGTTGGGTGCTGCTATGGCCGAAGAATCTTATTCTTCTGGAGCCGGCCGAGAGCACACCAATAACCACACATCAACAAGCATGTGCGGAGACCACCACCCCGCCTACGCAATTACCAGCTCCTGTAGTGCCAGGTGAGAGCGGTGGACGACATGACGAAGGGGGTGCAATAGTGCTGGCTGATGTAATTTGTCCTGTAGAACAGAGAATGGATGATTGGACGGAGGTCGACCCTATGGATTTCCTCAATACAAACGCGTATGACTGTGACATAGAATTGATGAGTCAACCATATGACGAATCGGGCTATCAGCTTGCTAATGAGGATATGGATGATATGCTCGGGCAGGAAGGTCGTAGCAGGGATTGCAAAAAGTCTCTCTTCATGAAATCCTCATAGGACATGCCTGAAGATGCCGCCTCAACACAGGCTCAACTATCCCAGCGCGAGGGTCGTACGGTACTTAGCCCGGGAACACTAGGGTAGGGGTTAAGGAAGGGTCTAGAAGGTGTGCCCAAGAAAAAGGAGAGAAAGAGATCGGGGAAGATAGCTGCCTCCAAGCAAGCCAGAGCACATAGCAGCCAAACGATGCATTCTGAAGAGCGTGTACCCGTGAAAGGTGCGGCCATGTTCCATCTCACGGGCGAGCCGATGCTACCGCCGAAACCGCTGGAGGCACTATCAAGGGATCTCAGGAGACTGCACGACCATGTGCTGTCGACTGAGAAAAGCCTACTAGCCTCAAAGGATCCAGGATATCCGCCATACGTGGCTCGTGTGCCTGAGGGGAAGTGCTACATCGAGACACGGCCCGCGGAGGTGTTCTTCTTGCGGTTTGACCATATCTTTGAGATGTTTCTGACAAGGCAGCTCGATTTTACAATCGTCCGCATTTTTGCGCTACATATGAGCTCTGTCATGAACAGTGAAGAAGACTCACAAATCTGTGTGGCAGATCCGTACTACATGCACGAGTCTTTCTTGAGTCTCGGCGACTTTGAGCGTGAAACTGCTAGGGACTACCTCCAAAACTTCATGGTACAGAATAAGGACCGGGAAATTGTCCTCGTGCCTTATCATCCAAAGTAAGTCAGTTTCGAACAACCCTTTCGTACATTTCAATCATTCCTTCTCTCTCTATGGGGAATAATTTGAGGTGTCTTTTCCCCGCAGCAACGGGCGCGCCGTCCTTATCGTTCTTTATCCGCAAGTCTCCCATGCCGTGTATTTTGACCCTTCCAGAGACTACGAGAAAAAAGACTACACCCACATAATGAATATTCTAGATGATGCTCTCCAAGGCTTCAGCTTTAGAGGTGGCCACATGCAGATCAGGAAACAAAGGAACAAGAAGATGGGTTTCGCGCATAAAACTAACTTCTCCTGCATCCAAGTCCCAAAACCAAGCAAGAATGATGGATTGTACATCCTCCATCTCATGATTCAGTTCAACACGGATCACCAAAAGCTTCGCATGAGAAGCAGAAATGATGATCATATCCACAAGTGGCTAGAATCTCATGGAGAAGCGGATTATAAACTTAGAGATGACTTCTTTCATATCCAAAGCGACATTGCGACGATCATCATGAAAGAAGTCGTCGATGAGAAGGGGATGTTCCACCACGGCCCTATATCGCGAGCTAACGTCTGAACTCGCATAGGCATGCAACGTCTAGACCTCACGCCGTTCAAGAAGCTAGGGTCCATCCTCGATGATATGGAAGGATGGAACTTCTAATGATTTATGATGCCGATGATGATGATATGTGTCGGTTGAACTTGTATACTATTTGTAGTGATGCAACTTTGTGATGTCCATGATCCCTGCCGAACTTGCATAACGCTACTTTGTTAGTTTGCGTACGATGACCTGCGTACCTCTAGTTAATTAATTTGCGTACTGTATGTTGCATCTAGTTGCTAACCCTTTCTTTTTCGGTGTTCTCTAGTATATTTTGTTGCATATATATGATTGTACATCCTCTTCATGAACATGCATCTCTAACAGGTACCTAGTTTCTTGATGGCGAGATGGAACTGCTATGTCGTGTACAAAGGGAAGGTTCCGGGGGTGTACAACGAGTGGCATGAGTGTCAGGTGCAAGTGAATGGGTTCTCGGACGCCAGCCATAAAGGCTTCGAAAGCAGACAAGAAGGAGAAGCTAGTTACTTAAGGTTCACGCTAGCGCGAGAGAGGACTCGTAACCGCCATCTCATGTACTGCATAGTTCCGCTCTCACTCATAGTGATAGCTCTTCTCGCGTATACCTTTGTTTAGATGGATGACGTTGTAGTTGCAAGTATTCGAGACTTGCATGTATCGCTATTTTCAAGATGATGACAAGATACCACTTTGTGTTGGATGATGATTATGACGAGACTATTTGTATGTATATGCTATGATTACATTTGTGGTCTCGCAGGCATTTGTATGTGTATCATGATAACATTTGTATGTGCTAAAGATTCTTCTATAAAGCCTGTTCAAATACAAAACAAATATGCTGAAAAAAACAAAAAAACTACTAAAATTAGCAGTAGCGAGTGGAGAAAAGTTAGCAGCAGCGCGGTTGTAGCAGTAGCGCGCACAGGGGAAGCGCACTATAGCTATTAGCAGCAGCGAGGTTCCTTTAAGCGCGCTGCTGCAACACTTGTGTAGCAGTAGCGTGGGTGGACCAGCGCTGCTGCTATACGTTAGCTATAGTGCCTTATTAGTAGCGCCGGCCCCCGCGCTACTAAAAGGCCAAAAACCCACGCTGCTGCTAGGCTTTTCCCTAGTAGTGTTATTATCAGTGGGAGTTGGGTTTCTTTGTGCTGGAGCAATATCTATGAAAAATGGAGTTGGTTTATTATCTCCTGGCATTTGGATCTTTTGCAAAGACCTGGTTTGTTACCCTTCAGATTCTAACATAGTTGTCTTCCCCTTGCATGCCTTATATAGAAGAATGGTGTTTCGGTTATAAAACATGCTACAGTAGAGATGGAATAGGTACTGAAGAATAGAAAGGCATGACATATTGATATGTATTCCCTCCATCCGGAAATAAATGGATGGGTCTAGGCGTATTTCAGTTCTAGATACATCTAGTTTTATCCATTTCTGCGACATTTAATCCGGTCGAAGGGAGTATGATGTAAGAGCTAGGGATACGATAGTACAACACAGTAAAAAAAACACTGAAAAACCCACTGCAAAACCGAAGTACTCAAACCCACTGATATGAGATAGTACACTCATCCAGCTCAGGATGCAAAACTACCAGGCAGTTTTCCTTGCAAAAATCAACATTGTGGCCTTTACTCATACATTTTGCTACAACTAAATTTAGATCAGATAAAGGTTGGATTCACGCTGATTAACAAAATACATGCTGATGTAAAAATATAGTGATATACAACAGGTACTTACATCAGCATTGGAGCACAGAGAATTCCCGCAAGATATTTTCCTTGAATACGATCCCAATGGAGGAAGTCTTATATCGTTTAACCTTATTTTCTAAAAGAGAGATGGGTAAGAAACATGTAGAAAATATGATCAGAATGCTATAAAATTTCATGATGCGAGGATACGCACACGCTTCTTAGAATGGAGTTGACATTCTTTTGCTAGACTGGAGCGGACTAGTTCTTTGGCCACTGGAATCTCCTTATTATCTGTAGGAGTTGGGTTTCTCGTTGCTGGAGCAGTATCTATAAAAACTGGAGTTAGTTTATTATCTCCTGGCATTTGGATCTTTTGCAAATGCCTTGTTTGTAACCCTTCAGATTCTAACATAGTCGTCTTCCCCTTGCATGCATTGTATAGAAGAATGGTGCTTTAATTATAAAAAATGCGACAGCAGAGAGATGGAATAGGTACTGAAGAATAGAAAGGCATGACATATTGACATGTATTCCCTCCATCCGGAAAAAATGGCTGGGTCTAGGCGTATTTCAGTTCTAGGTACATCCTTTTTTATCCATTTCGGCACCATGTAATCCGGACGGAGGGAGTATGGTGTAAGAGCTAGGGATACGACAGGACAACACAGCAAAAAAACTAGTTGAATGTAAAACTGTATGCTAGCGGAATACGTACAGAAATAACTAAGGCAAGATACACGTGTATGATTGGGAAAATAAGATGGCATTGCAACAGAGCACTAGAACATCACTTCAATGTAAAAAACATGGTATGGTAGACAGATGAAGTACATACTGATGAATAACAATGCATAAGATATTCAGAAGCATGATGTCCAAATTAAGCAGATGGCATTGCGATAGAGTAGAATGATAGTACTTGAATTTGAAAACATGTTATCATGAATAGAATAGGTACTGAAAAACGGGAAGGCATGACATATTTACATGCATGATCATCATGCTAAGCACATGGCATTGCAACAGAGTAGATACATTCCAGGACATTATATGCATGTTGTACCCATATCACAAGCCAAGTTAGAGCAAGGACCTTGTGGGGTGAAGAGGATTCATCATCTTTCTACAAGTCTTCTGAAGAACTGCCTTTACATGTTCCATCATATTGGGTATCACTAAAATCAAGTTTATTGGCCTTTACATTGCTCCGTGAGGTTCTTGTGGATATATCAGTGTGTGCAATTATATCTGACATGCATGGAAGACAACTAGTAGTTAGATTTATGTAATGAGTGCCTGTAGGAGACGACATAAATAGTAGGACCGGGGTTAACTAGCAGCAACATGTCTCATAAACTAAAGGGAGAACACAGATGAAAGCTACAGAATATGTATCGTTTGTACTCGAGATTAACTAGATGGCACAGAAGTATTAAAGAACAACATAGGTAATACTAGAAGTGGTATAATACTATAATCACCAGCCTGTGGGATAGCATTAGCTGATGGATGATAACTATGGAACAACGTTACCTAAAGAACAAGTATCTTAGCTGAACTATGGAACATCGTTAACTCCTGAACAAGACCCGTAAGAGATCAACATGAATATACAGTGAAATGTGATGATCTATTTTCCCTGCTTAGATGAATAACAAGACCATAAATGTTGCACACAAGTAAGATGAGGGTACACCCTATCTGGCTGCCATCCATAGGAGTGAGCATCATGTGCTGACTTGTCGATGGCCCTGCAGTTGTTGTGGCTGTCCATGTCGGGCACGCACATTCGATGCAGGGAACTGTTGAGTGGGGACTATAGCTCCCTTCTGGTGTATGCTTCCCTTGTTGGAGCAGCTACGGTGAGTCGGAAGACGGTGTGTCTGAAGATGCAGATAACGCATAATGTTAAGAACGACATATCTCTTTGATCTGAAGAAATACACTAAGAGATCAACAGCAAGGTTCGAGAGTGGTCACACGTCTGTTGACTGAAGACTAAATAGGGGTCACATAATTTTATTTTATTTTGGTACTGTCTGATCTATGTCGGATGGCTGGCCGTCTTGTGCTCCCAGCTGACACTGTTCGGAATCTTCCCCGAAGAGCCTGCGACCAACGACAGAGCAGCCTGCCTCCGCCGTCCGTGGCCCCAACCAAAACCCCGCTCCCCGCCCCACCGCACTGCCGTGGTTACGCCGCCGCCGGGCCAATCCACAAAGACTCCCCGTCATCCAGATCCGGTGACGGTAGTACCTTCAACCCACGCAACTCTAAAAGATAGACATCTAAGCGCTGCTTCCGCGGAAAACTTGCGGCCCCGCACCCGTAAGTTTGACACCAGCCAACCGGTAGCCTAGCAGCTCCGCCACCTCGAGGGGTGTTGCTTCCCATTGGGAATCGATTGGCCCAGAATAAAAATTCAGACAACTGACGCCTAAATAAAGTGATTTGAGATGAGGGTGCAACATATCTGGCAGCATGGTGAAGTAGGCAGGTCCAGCTGCCGAGTCGGTGAGGCCGGCGCGGTTGCGGTGGCGACCGGCGGCAGGGAAAGAGCGATGCCGCGATGGTCGACGGCTATGCGGAAGCAACGCCAGGACTCTAGACGGATCCGAAGTTGGAGCCGCTCCGGCGCCGTGAACAACGACGGGGGTGAATCGGCTCCGGTACGGTTCACGCGGCCGTCGTCGAGGTAGCACCAGCAGCACGGAGTAAGAGGGAGGCACATGGCCCAGTGCACGACAGCAAATGGACAACGTCTCCGGCATTAGGGAGGAGGGCGGCTATGAAATTGGTGCGGTGGGGGGCGCCGTGGAGGTGGGGCTAAGGTTTTGCGGCTCGGGAGAAGGGAGCTTCCCGGGGAGAAGGTGATTTGTCGCCCACGAGGTATGAATGGGGGCGGGCGGGGGGGGGGGGGGGGTGGAATTGGGAGGGGAGTGGAACCATGTCTTACAGACGCATTTGTCTAAAATGTGAGGGGGAATTACAGTTCTACCCTTGCCTATAGGCTTCCCGGCTTGTGTCTGTGTACTGAGGGTCGGGGATAGTAGAGTAACTTTGCTTCTCCCCAAATAGTGGGTGGGAGCGATTTCGGGCGAGGAGGGCGTGTTTTGAACTATACTGGGCGCGAGCGATTTCGGACGAGGAGAGCGTGTTTTGAAATAGTGGGCGCGAGCTATTTCGGGCGAGGAGAGCATGTTTTTCCGACCATGGTTTATGAATTATTCGGCACATGTCATTTCGGCCGAGGTGAAGGCGCGCTTGGAATAATTTACGAACCTACCATCGATGTACAACGAGCCAATTGATGCGTGTCCCACATAGGACGGTAATTTCGCGTCTCCTATTTATTTGCTCTGGCGAATTCCACCGAGCAGAGAGGATGTTTAACGGTTCGTTCAAATTTTGGGAGAACGAGCATCCACGTCTACCTTACCAAGTCGATTCGGATCAAATTTTGAAATATTAGCTTGCCACTTCTTTTTTAGATGGAGAGATGATGCTCAGGAGTAATGTGTTTTTACATGCTCGTTGCTAGCAATTTACTATATGACAAATAGTTGACCCACTCAAAAACACGAATCAAACACAAAATGAAATATCTCGATTCAATGAAATAGCTCGTTCAGTAGGTCAAAATAGTGAACTAAATCCAAAATTGAACACCTCAATCGAGTAGCATGTTGTACAGTATTATAGTACTTCATGAACATGTTGAAAGTCAAATTAATGAACTTGTTTGATATACGCATATATCCGTTCATGTGTGGATTGCAGACAACATGTTCTCCAATTTAAATATTTTAATGCAAGTTTATATCGAAACATGGTTTATATCAGTCTTTGATGCATAAAACTCGACCTCCCCCTCTCCCGGACTCCTGTTCTCTCTCTCTCTCTCTCTCTCTCTCTCTCTCTCCGACAATCTTCAATTCTGTCGCACGCATCCGACACAAAAACCTTGTGGTCCCTCTCCCTTTCTCTCCGTCTCTCTCTCTCTCTCTTTGTGTGTGTGTGGGGGGTGTCTTTCTAGTTCGCAAGCATATATACATCATCTATAGGTCTCTCTCGCACACTATGTATGATACTCTAGCTAGTCCAAGCTAGATATCTAGGGTGCACTCATCGTACGCACACAAATTCCTTGGCTCTTTGCCCGTAACTTTCTCACGCACCACTATGTCGTCTCGGAGCTCTTCCCCCCTCTCTCAAACTCTCCATCCACCTGGGTCACACATACACATGCATATCTCACTCGCACTCGATAGGCCCATCTAAAACTCTATCTCTCCCCCTCATTCTCTCTCCATCTCACACGCGCACACACACAATCTCATGCCCAGCTAGCCAAGTATGATGGTCTCTCACTCAATTGTAGGCACACGCAGTCCCCCCTATATGTATATGACTAGCTAATCTTAGTCTCCATCACAAACATGTGCATGGTCTATCTCGATTTCTCTTGTGGCATCTTTCTATCGCGCACGCACTCCCTCGATCTCCCACCCATATAGTCCGCTCACAATCTCGACGGGATCTCTCTATCACAAACACACCCTCTCTCCCTCCCCATGCGTCCATGCCATCCGTGTGTCTCTCTCGACCTTTGTTCCTTGTTGGCCAGACCTCTATTGGACATTTGCTACAGGGGTGTCTCTCTCCGTTGCAAACAATCACACACTAGCTATCTTCGTGTATCTCCTCGCCTCGCTTTTCCATCTCGGAGATGCATGCGTGATATGTTCGCATAAGAAACGAAAAAACACACACTCTCTCTAATTTATCGTTTGTTGTCACTTTCTCTTTCACACGCATACTCTTTTTGCACACTTACTCATTCTCCTTCACACGCACTTGATCTGTCTCGACTGAGCCACTCTCCTCGGTCCATAGCATATAGATTTATTGAAAAGTCAAACATCACAAAGTTTGACCATGTATGTGGAGAAAAAGAATTACATCTAGTACGACAAACATATACCATTAGATTCACCATGAGATGTAGTTTTGTATGATGTATCTTTGGTATTGTAGATATAAATAACATTGTGTAAACCTGATCAAAGTTTCCAAAGTTTGACTTCTAAAAAATTTACATGCACTGCATTATCGAGCGGATGGAATATCTCTTTCCCCCTCTCAGCTATCTGACGCACCACTCAGCCTTATCTGGGCTCCTCAATCTCTCTCAAACTTTATTGGTCAGTTTGGTTGGTGAGCTGACCCTCATGCCTTGATGGCCGGTACTGCCTGGTGTGGACGTGAGATGTAAAATCTTTCTGCCTGGCCAGGCTTGTGTGGTGCTGAAGCGTTTGGTTCATGCCTGGGCCAGACAAAGCATCAACGTCCCATCAATCAATCCATGCATCAATTATTTAATGCTAATATCCATCCATGTTGCTGTTAGCCTCGTGGCCACACGACCAGGCACGGCCAGGCATTCGAAATCGGTCGCCTGGGCCAGGCTACTTGCAGTGCCTGGTGTTCAGCTAGGCTAATTAATGTGCAAGGGAACCCAGGCCCGGCGGGCTTTCTTTTTCACAGGGTAGCAACCAAACAAGTGTGCATGAAATCCAGCCACAACCCGAGGCCAGGCAAAAGATGCTCAGGACACAAGCCAAACTGGCCTTATATCTCCCTGGTTCACACATACACATGTCTCGCTCACGCTATACATATAGACCCATCCAACACTCTCCGCCCTTATTCTATCTCCATGTGACACGCAGCCCCCCTAAGTACCATAATCCCTCACTCCATCATAGGCGCAAGCACTCCCCCTCCTCCTAAGTATGATTATCTCTTACTAGCCATCAGGAACACACGTATTCTCTCCTTCCATCCATACGTTGTCTCTCGATCGCACACACACCTTGTCACTCGATCTCCCACCCATGTAGTCCCATCACGATCTCCAGGTGATCTCTCTATGACAGACATACACTCTCTCCTCCCCATGTCTGCATTTTCTCCGTACGTCTCTCTCGACCTCTCTCCCTTGTTTGTCAGACCCCTCATGGCCACATGCTAGGGGTCTTGCTCTCTTGGTTCCAAACAACCACACACTATCTCCTCACCTTGCCTCCATTGTTGAAGATGCATGTGTGATATGTTTGCATAAGACACGCACGCTTTTTCTTTACTTTTATCGTGTGTTGTCCATGTCTCTTTCACACACGCACACACACTTTTTTCACTCTCTCTCTCTCTCTCTCTCTCTCTAGTTAGGGACTCTGTCACGTCCATAAGCATATGGATGTTTTGGAAAGTCAAACCTCAGAAAAGTTTGACTAGGTATATGTGGAGAAAAACATTTACGTCTGGAACGATCATTAGATTCATCACAACATGTACTTACTTCATACTATCATTTATCTTTGGTATTGTAGATATAAGTAATTTCTTTATAAAATTGGTCAAAGTTTCAAAAGTTTGACTTAAAAAAATGTTGGAACTACATTATCGAACGGAGGGAGTAGCTCTTTCTCTCTCTCTCTTCTATCTCTCACGGGCCTCCCCTCTCACTCGAACTCTTTATACCGACGGATTATATGCTCACTGTGTCAGCGTATAGCTCCGTATATTGTTTAGTTGACCGGTCAACCAATCCACATGCTGCCTTGTCAGCTCATGTTCTGTATTTCATGTGATGGCCCATGTGGCAGTGGGTGAAAATAAGTAAACTAGAGGCCCATCTGACACGCGGTGAAGTAAACAAAGTTGAAACCACTAGGGGTAGCACTCCGCATGCTAGTAAATTGAGGGCACATTGAGGACAAACTTCTTGCGCGCGAAGGACGCACTCGCGCACAATTCACCACTGCGCGGCGGCATGCACAGAAGGACGCACTCGCGCACACCCAGCACACAACACACACCAGCACACGTGTACACCGGCGTCGCCGCCGATTGAGATTGACGGTGAGGCAGCCAACAAGCGAAGGCGGCTCAAGCCAAAACCGCATCCGGCGAGCCTGGACTTCATTAGCAGCCTCCCCGACGACATGCTGCTCGTCATCATCGGCCTCCTCCCCACCAAATCTGCCGTGCAGACCGCCCTGCTCCCCCGGCGGTGGCGCCCCCTCTGGCGCTGCGTCCCCCTTAACCTCACCGTCGACAGCTGCCTCTACGACGGGGATTGCCAACTCATGGTCACAGTCTCCAAGATCCTTTCATCGCACCCTGGGCTAGCCAGACACCTTAACATCCGCATGTTCAGTACCAACTGCAAGGTCCAACCCAAGTTCGACGAGTGGTTCTTATCCCCCGCCCTAGATCAGCTCGAGGAGCTCAGCTTTGAAGCTGGATGATGTCGCTCTCTGCCACCGTCCGTGCTCCGCCTCACGCCAACGCTGCGCCGCGCCAGCTTCAGCTCCTACTATCTTCCCCAGATTAATGCGCGCCCGCCCTTCTTCTCCCTCAACTCAAGCAGCTCGACCTCTTCGATGTTGTCATCTCGAAGAAGGCTATGGAGCACCTGCTCTGCAGCTGTACTGCGCTCGAGTACCTTCATCTTGAGCAGATCCACGGGTTCATTAGCCTCCACATCGCCTCGACGAATCTCCGATGGATTTATGTGTCTTGCTGGCCCCGCAACAAGACATCAATTGGGAAGACATCACTCGAGCTGTTCCACATTGTGGTCATTGAGAATGCACCTTTCCTTGAGAGATTGCTTGTATCGGATCTAGAAGGTCCAACAAAAATCAGGGTCATTGACGCGCCGAAATTGACAGTGTTGGTGTACTCGTCTGCCAAATTCTCCGAACTCTTTATTGGATCCGTAATCGTTCAGGTACAACACTCATCTTCTTCTCCGTCTTCTTGAAATTCACATTTTTAAATTTCTTCTTGATGTATTTACGACCGTCTTTCAGAAAATGATTCCCACAAGCTTGACCCAGTCCATGCGCACAGTGAAGATCTTAGCACTAAAATCTATCGGCCCCAATCTAGATAAAGTTGTTGGATTCCTTACATGCTTTCCGTGCACGGAGAAGCTACTCATCAAGGTGAAACTTATTTCCTATAAGTAAACGTTAATCACAACGTAGCTAAATTTTTTCATAATTTTCCCAAATTATGATGATAAGTGTAGTGTTCAAAACTGCATCTACGCACTGCACCGAAAGAAATGTTTTTAGTATTTTTTCTCACGTGATCACCTGCATCATTTTTATGCTGTCCTACTATAGTAGCCTATGCTAGTCATAGTGGAAAGTAACTTAGACTACTCCAGTAACTCTATGGTTACCCTAAGAGCAAGTACTACCTCCGTCCTAGTTTACTCTTCCAATTTTGTAGTATCAAAATTTGACCATAGATTTAACTGACTAAATGTTAATGCATGTCACTAAGAACTATATCATTGGATTCGTATTTGAACATAATTTCAAATGGTGTAATTTTTAGTGACATGCATTGGCATTTTCTTCGTTAAATCTATGGTCAAAATTTTATACTAAATACGAGGTAGTATTCCCTCCGTCCCAAAATTCTTGTCTTACATTTGTTTAGATACGGATGTATCTAACACTAAAATGTAACTAGATACATCCGTATTTAGACAAATTTAAGACAAGAATTTTGGGACAGAGGGAGTACAAAAGTGGGCTATGTAGGCCAAAACATGTGCCAAATTCACTTGTGATGCATTTGGCATCGATGCCCCTCCATTGCTCACCTGGTGCCCCAATCTGGATCACCTACTTTGCTCCGGTGCCAAATTAACTCACGCAATGAAAAACACTGCGTGGGAGAGAGAGAGGACTGAGGCAATAAAAAACACTGTTTTGGGAGAGTGAGAGGCTGGTGTAGTTGGTTTGATTGATTTGTTTATACATGTGGGTCTGTGTGCACAGCGGTGCCAGCTCTCTCACATCGCAAGAGCGGTGCCAAAATCTTTTGATTTGACATCGATGTGTATTATGTGGCATACTTTTGCGAAATATGGCATCGGCCACATAGTGGAAGGCAACAAATGCCCAAGCTCTTCACGTGCTCCTAGTTAAATGAGAGGAAACAGAAAGAGAGAGAGAGAGAGTGAAAAAATATCACTAGCCAGCCAACCCTATCATATGAGTGAATGATATTTGTACCTCTTGATGACACGGCAATCTTATGCAGCCAGTTGCTCTAATATGTTCTCTTCTTTTGCAAATAAAAAAGACCCGAATGTGAAAAATGTGCTGCACTATAACAATCTCATCAAACGCCTTGATCTCCATCTTACAGAAATTGATTTGATCGACTACCGAGGCAGCACATCTGAGATTAAATTGGCCAGGTTCTTTGTTCTGGAGGCAAGTGTGCTCAAGGTAATGAGGTTTGGCATTCTCTGGCGCAACAATGAATGGCGTGCTAATCACCGCAAGCGTCTAAGCCTAAACGACGAAGTCTCCACGGAAGCTGAATTTGTTTTTGAAACATCAAGTGTCCAGAGACTCGAAAACTTATTTGCCCATTAGTGACTTGTCAGGGCGGTGGATTTTAGTTTGTACGATAATGCTGCATCCACCTAAAGTAACGAAAGTTCTTACATAAACTTCCTAGTAATTCCCTCTTCGTAGGTGCAACATTACTCCTAACATTTGTAATACAGGTTTGAAACTTGTAATATTGATGTGTCCTATTCCTACATTTTCAAAATCCTGCGAATCAAACAGGTCCTGAGTTGGTGATGATGTTATGCCTCCCATCTTTCACCAATAGTCGTCGGATCTAGATCTGACGCATACAAACCAAGCTTCTCCATTTTTTCAAAAAGATGCCCACACTTGTTCCCTATTTACAAACAACTCCTTGTCTCTCACAATCAGCCTTATCTCCTCCCCACCACATCTAGAGGCCGTGGAAAAATCTGGCGCGATGTTCGCTGTGAGAGCCGTCCACCCCCAATCTTGGTGTTTTCTGCAATGCGCGAGCATCTACGCACAGGAAATTATGTCGAACAGGGCTAGTTGTAAGCAGGCTAGCTCTACAGCCATGATGATAGTGACTGCAGACGGTGAGACTGACTATGGTATGCCGAACACGGCGCCTATACTCAGGTGTCATCTCTGGCGCTGCGTCTTGTCACTTCACTATGAGGAGCAACATGTAATAATTTGACCAACGGGTAGTACAGTGCTAGTACTCCTACTACTACCTTGGTAGTACTACTGCTAGTACTGGTAGCACCATCGTTTGGATTCAGGAGTACTACCACGTCCATCTGGATTTTAGTATTTGAGTAGCAATATCTAGTAATGCATGTCACAAAAAATGTACTACTCCCTCTGTAAATAACTACATGGTGTTTTATTCCTATCGGCGAGAGAACTTAATGTTTTTTTTGCTAACTAGAGTACTAATAGGATTACATGCAATGAACTAAACACTGCTTGTCATGTTTGGTAGTCTCAAGTCATTGAAAGCATGCACGGCCCACATCTCTCATTGGTTGATATGTCACGAAATAAGAAACAGGGAGGGAGTTAATGCACTGTGCCTAAGTATTTTGGGATTATTTGGTTTTCGTAAGGTGACTTACACAACATTTTTGTTTACATGCATTAACATTTTATTAGTTAAATCAAAGGTCAAAACTTGGCGCAAAATGCAAAGGGGACTAATAAACCAGTAACACATCAAACTTCTCTCGTTTGGCCCCAACTAGAGGTCCGGTGAGATGACTATACTGCACCGGCACGGAGGGGGACGCAGCTTCATTGACTTACGGCAGCTGCCTTTGGGTGAATGACATGTGGGCCCAGGGGGTGGCTGGCCCACCTATCATACAGCCAAAGGCAGGTGCAGTAGAGGGCCGAGGAGTAGTACGAAATCCTACGCACCTACGCACGCTAACCAAGGGCAAGAGTGATCACTCGAATCGCAAGATCAGTTGACTAGAAGCTAAGCTTGACCCATGGAGGCAATGAGCGTGAGCATCAGCCGGCTGTGCTAGATGGTCCACGACGCCGGCCTGCAGCCCGGCACCGAGGAACGTCTCCAGGTAGTATTGCTTGAGGCCGCCAGGGCGAGGGGCCGCTTGGACGACAACTTCGTCTCCTTGTTCGATGAGGTCCTCGTCGGTTTCCTCGACAAGTTCACCGTCGTCAAGAAGCTTGCGGACGACTTTGACGTAAGCCTCCAGTCGATGCGCCCACGCTCTGCGATTCCCGCCACCCTCAACGGCCACTATGGTGACAACCTCTTCGATGCACTGGTGGCCCTGCGATTGCCCGCCATCACGCCGGAGAATGTCCACCTCGAGGTCGCGCTTGCCGCGCAGCGCCTGACGCAACAAGACACCATCGACATAATCACCCACATCTACGCGCAAATCGTCCACAAGGACTACTACATGCAAGAGGAGGACGATAGGGCGCTGGCCTTCTTGGACCGCAGGGCAACCTTGGACGGCACTGTTCAGAAGCACGTTGAGCTAGCCGCCAACGCCGCTGCTCCTCACACGTCGTTGGGTGACCCGGCGCACTAGGGCATGAGGATGTCGTCGATGGATTCGTATGTATTTTTATCTTTCCGTCAAATTCATGTAGTAGTATATGATACTACAGTAATTATCTTACCTTTCGCATCAACTTCATAATTTTCATACGTACTCCATGCATGAACGGTGCCAGAACCAAACTTCTCATTACTCTAGGCAAAATCGTTATTTTCTATCTACCAGTCGTGCCATGGAGCAGAACCAAATTTTACAAGTTACGAGTTCAAAAGGAAAAGCCTGCCGTGTTCGCATCGCACCCCCACACGGTTGGTCTGGCACGCCGCTCAAGCGGGAATGCGTGAGGTGTTGCATTTTCACTTACATGTGGGATCGCAGTTGAGCAAACCGACTATTGGCAAACCCCCACCCTGCCCACCGCGCGATGGCTGAGAAAACAGGAGGGAGAAGAGATGGCAGGAGGGAGAAGAGATGGCTGTGTCGGATGGGACTCATGTCGGTGGCGTGTGCCGTACTGCTAGACGTGAATGCTAGTTATGGCCCATGCCACCCCATTATATCGAGCCTATATCGAGGTACGTAAAACAAATTTCCTGCAGTCCGTGCTCAGCCCTCCTCTATCTCTCCTCTCAACCAGCCGGCGGAAGCGCGGAGCCCATCGTCTGTTTGCTCACATGCGGCCCACATGTCAGTGAAAACGCAAGAGGGCCCACTGAACCTGCACATCTTTCACCTCGACGTGTTGGTGATGAAAAACAAATCCAATAAAGATCTTTGGTGGCCACTTTTGGAGTTACTCAAGAGTAGTAAGATTCTATTTACAGTTTAACCCAAGATGCACATCTCGTGGCTTCAACTACCACTCTATTTTCTTTCATGACATGACCTGGATGCTGGATGTCCCACGTGTCGGCAAAAGGAGGAAGAACCCGACCAAATCTTCAGTTGTGCTCTCGGATTAGACTAGTTGTACTAACTTAAATTTTTTATTGTGTACTACCTCCGTTCCAAAATACTTGACTTCCATTTGTCCAAAAATGGATGTACCTATATACTAAAACATGTCTAGATACATATATATTTTAACAAATAGAAGGTATGTATTGTGCAATGGATGGAGTAGAATGGATGCAAGTTTTTGTATTTGGAAGAAGAGTACATCCATATATTGATAGAGCGCAATTTAGTATATGTTCTATCACTTTTAGCTAGCACACAGGCTAGAGATTATATTAGTGCACTTGTTGATACTCCTACTAGAATAGAGGCTAGACATGAGACTAGATGCGAGGAAGCAACGTCTACTTCTTTACACTCGAAGAAGAAAGAAGCACGCAAGATCGAGCCTCCGTAGATCAACAATGAATGCATCGAGAAGGCACTAATCCAACTTACAGGAGTAGTAAAATGTATTCTTGTGGTTCTTGTTTTCTTTGGTCTTGCTTTTCTAATCAAAAATATCATTGGAGTTCGTGCAAAACGGAGGTCCGTTTGGGGTCGTGCATTGGAGTTGGCCTTACAAGTGGGACCGCAGTTAAGGAAACCGACTATCGGCAATCCCCCACCTCACCCGCCGTGCGATGGCTGAAGTTACAGAAACAATGAGGTTGAAGAGATTGCTCTAGCACGCACTCGAAGAAATAATATGGTGTCAGATGGATGTCGTGGTGGTGGCGTGTGCCATACTCCGGGACGTGAATGCTTGTTCTGGCCCATGCCACCCTACTACTCCTACTACTTACTCCTACTATATAGTACTAGTATCGAGGATTCGAGGTGCTGGTTACGTACAGCGAACACATTAACATATGGCTACAGTAAAAACACCCGCCCGACACGTGAAGCATGTGAAGCTAGTACTCCGTCTAGGTGAATAAGTCGTATTAGAAGGGACATCACGACCTAGGTGCAAGCAGATTGGTGGAAAAGAAGAATATTTCTCTCTTTTAAACACAACATTTAATCACAGCAGTTAAGAGGATGCCTTATTAGCTACCCATGCAGGCCATCGTAATTCATAGCATGCAAAGCACTTTTATTTCTTGCCAAATAGCCGCATGGACGTGCTGCATGAATTGGTCCTTGCCCGAGCAAAAAAAAGGGAGGAAAGGGGTTTCCACGGGAGATAATGAGGCAGAGGTGGAAGCGCTCGCTGGTGAACAAGGCAGGGCGGGCATCGAGATGGAAAGTTAATGAACGGTGCCTAAACATTTTGGGAAAATCTAATTTTCGTAAGGTGACTTACTCACCTAGACGGAGGGAGTACAAATAGTGTACTACTATTGTTGATTCGCCTCATCCGATAACCTGTTGCAATGCACGTACAATTATGTATTCGGAAAATATTTTTTTGCCTCGTCGCACCACTCACTCAAAGAAGCGACTCGAAAGCCATTCATAAATTTAGTAAGTTTATCACAGGCATATCATTTTATTACGTACAACAGGTGATCAACCCACATCGACAATGAGGATACGTTATAAATTCTAAAGTTTTCACCACAAAACAAATAACAAGCAATGAACTGAACTTCAACTCAACCATTCCTCGGCGTTGGAAACACTTGCTTTGAACCACGAGTGATTCTCTGGGACGGGCCATCCATCGTCGATCTGGAGACCAACGCAGGACTGATCATCCAGGCTGAAGCGGCTTACTATATCAGTATCAGGGTAGGGAACCACCCAAATGTCCGAGGTATAGACACACTTGCTTCTCATAAATGGTACTAGTAACATTGTGTCAAGAGGAGTTGGATCGCCTTTCACCATCAACGGATAGTTTTGTCCAAGGAGGAGCGAGTTTTCTCCAAGACTATCAATTCTGTACCAGGGAGAAGGAGTTGGTGCTAGCACACTAGTATCCATCCCGAATACCATGCAACGGGTGTTAGAATAGGTCCGGGGAGTGCGACCATGGGAGACTACACCTGCTTCCTTAGCAGTAACATCATCAGTGGGCTGTATAGACACAAGAAGAGGTGATCCATCGGAATTAGTTGCCAGGCGCCACAGAGTATATGGGTGCTGCTCGTCCTCATGCTCGTGATCATCACCATCGTCTCCCCCTTGGTTATAAATTTTTTCAAGTGTAGGTGGTGGGATGTTCACAGGACCTTGGAAACACAAGAAGAAGGTTAATTAGTATAGGGAAACTTGCTAACCCGCATGCATGTGGATGAAACAATTATAATTATGGTGGAAGACAAACGTACCAAAACTACGAGGATCCCATGCAAAAACAGTGCCACGAGTGGTGGTAGCAAACACAAGGCCCTCGTATTGAATTGCATCACAGTACTCATCCGTGTACAGAAACTAATTTTTGAGCAATATCCATCGAGTCAAACCACCAAGGACGGCAACAAGCTTGTCGAAGATAGCAACAACTTCATAGTTGTTGTAATTCCAAGAGCGGTTGGGAACTTGACAAATTGCTATCTTCCGTAGAAGATAGTCACCATGATCGTATTTGAACATGCGTACAATACCGGTGTGCTCAACCTCTGGGCAGTCTGCTGAGATTTTTGGAAGTGGAACCCGGTCACGAGTGTACACATTCACAAGTTCCCACTCGCAGTTGGACCCAATGTAAACAACCCAATCTCCATTTGCGCCCGCCCAAGCCTTGCCCTCAAGCGATGGCATCTTAACATCATACGTATCATTATCAAGCGGCATCAACTTGCACAGGGCGTGGCCTCCGTCGTGCCGGCGCCAGTCATCAGGGTCACGGCAAAGAAGATAGGGGAGATCAAACCACTCCTTGACTCTTGGGTTCCTTGTAATGATGTTATTAGTTGAGTCGAGAATGGGCTTGAACGAACCTGCCATGCTAGCCGAGGTGATGACGTCGCACCGATCAATGAGTTCCTCCACCACGTGATCTTTCAGATCGGGGCAAGAATAACAGGGTCATTTCCGGCCTGTTCCCTCCATGGAGAAGACGATCGAACAATGGCAGAAGAAAGGGTGAAGGGCTGAAGGAAAATGGAGGAGGGAGAGGAAGAGCATGCGACAGCAATTCCAAATCGAGAGGGAAAGGCGAAGAGTCGGTGGACGGTTGCGAGTTTGCCATGGTTCACGAAGAGGCGCCCCGGCCTACACATCCGTTCGGAAATACTCCTACTACTCGCCGTCGTCTCACTGATATGTTGGAACGGGACCACATGTCAACGAAACATGGTGTATAATTTCTCGTGCAAAATGCGATCTGGCCGCGTTGGCCCGAGGTGCCGCATTAGTTATCGACCTTTATTTTTTTTAATGGCGTGCCGATCAGTTTTGAAGCACGACTAACTGGTACTGTACGCAGAGAAAATATAAACTACTCTACCACTACTCCACCTCCAGTACTAGTAGTACAGTATAAAAAAGATATATAGGCTGGAGCTTCAGCGCTTTCTTGCTAAGGGCTGCCCACTTGCTTCTCACACTACCACCGTCTCTCCAGATCTAAAAAAGACATCCCCTCTCTCCCTCCTCACCGGTGGTCACAGATCCACCGGGGAAGAAAAGGATGTGCAACGTTGATGCACTCGTCGTCGGCGAGCGAGGTCACGCAATGATGACAAGGCCATCCTCTCAGACCTAGGGCCCGCGCGGGATGGCCTCCATCCCCAAGCTCGCTACCGTAGTGTGTGAGGAGGACGACGACCACGAGCGAAGCCACTTCCCGCCGATACTCAGGTATGCTACCTCTTTTCGAACCATAACCTTGTTCTATTGCCCCATCTGCCACGTCGTTGCATGTGGATATTTTTCCACTCCACCATCTTCCCAATTTGCTATCCTCTGCTCTGCTGGCCACGCAGACGAAAACCATAATTTGCACTATTGAAGGAAACCCTACTTCATGCAGACTAATCCATGTCTGGGTTGAATAAGGAAAGGAAGGGAGACTGTACTATCCGAGAGAGTAGGCATCGAACCCGCATGTAGGTTGAAAAGGGGGAAATCAGTAGCTAAGGAATGAGTCCCGTGTCTCTTGGTTGAAGAAGGGTAGAAATGCATGACAACGCAATAGAGAATGACCAGGTCGATCGGTTTGTTGTCCTCGCATAGGAAAAAGGTGGCTAAAGAGAACAAAAATGGGACGTAATCCACATATGCTGCCTAGATATTTGTTTCTCTGGGCAACCATACCTCCCTCACCACTCTGCGTCCGTGGAGGTACATCGTACTGGTGCACCCACTGTCTGAATGGGCCTCCCATGCTCTTATTGCCACTTTTTTTGCTGTAGTATAACGCCAGCTGTCAAGTCAAGCAATGCTACTGCTAAAGTGATGCCACATTTAACTAATCCCACTCTCAGTCTAATGCCACCGATAAATTTAAGCAATGCCATTTAATGTCACTGGATTATTTCAGGGTTAGCTATAGATTGTGGATGTATTAAAGATTTTTCAGCTAAGGCATTCTAATGTTGTTGCACAGCCAGTATACCAACGATGAAACTTGTTACTACCTTCAGATTTTTGCACTATTAATGCTTATAGATTGCATACCTCACTTTCATGAGATAAGTTAATTTTTTTGTACAGTGTCACCAAAATGGCAAGGCGCTGATGTCATTTTATTTTGGTTAAACTACATAGACAATTATTAAGACAAGATGAAAGGTCAAGAGTGGCACCTCCTCCTCCGGCTGTTCTATTGGTTCGTTTGATCAAGTTTTTATGATAGATCGATTATCAAGATTGGGATAGCAATTTTTAAGGTCCCCCCGAGTTCACTACAAGAAATATGTCAACTTATGACCTTCTGTCAGTGACCCTCAAAGAATTGGTCATAAATTTATGACCATTTTAGACCAATTGGTTAAAAGCTGTTCAGGGGGCTCCAAACCCTAAACAATTGCGACCATTTTGGTCAGAAAGGTCGTAATTTCCTTACACGAAATGGTCACAAAGCAAACAGTGCTAGTCCGCTGCCTTATTTCTAGTTGTTAATGACCAATATAGATGGTCATAGCCTTGTAGATTGTGGTGGGTTGTGATGACTAGGCGCCATCTCATCAGTTTTGCCTATGTGTCATGTCCATGTGGCAGTTTTTGCCCTAGGTTGTGAAGCAACCTATATTTCTATCATTCCCAAAATTCCCAAAAAAAATCTCATAAATTCTTTGGGGCATATCTTCATCAAATATGTAAAAATCCTTCCTTGCCTAGTTCAAAAGTAATTCAACAATATTCATTTTCCTATTCTGTTCACAACAACACTTTATGAAGGAAGTGCTATTTATATATTCTTGATTGCCCTCGGAATTTTTTGGCTCTCTTTCCTATCCAAATCATTACCACATGACAAAATTCAGCTCCATTTGCCTAGCAAATCTTCCTCGGCAAATTTCCAAAGTTTTTGTCCACCTAGAAGCATTGTGAAGCAAGTACGTTTTTTATATCTCTAATGACATGAAATTTGTACAGTTCCTTCATATGCCCAAATTATCACCCTCCTCCAAATTGCAGCTCAGTTAAATCATCTATGTGAGCCCAGGTTCAATTTATATTTTATGGTCAAATTGGCACGTTGCAAAGCAAGTGTTATATAGACCACTCCTATTACCCTCAAACTTTTCGGGCACTCTTCCATACCCAAATCATTGCCACATGATAATATTCAGCTCAATTTTCCAATAAATCTTTCTCAGGAAATTTCCAAAGTTTCTACCTCGAGAGAAGCTTTGTGATGTAAGTACTAGCTAGGCTTACCCAAATGATCTGAAAATTTACCAGCGCATGACCATACATATGTAACTTACCTACACCAATTTTTAGCTCATTTCATTCATCCAATATCTCTCACTAGTTTTCCCAAGTTTTTGTCCACAGAAGAGCATTGTGAAGGAAGTACTACTTTGGCATGTCAAAATGATATCAATTTTCTACAATGCTTTCCTATACCCAAATAACCATCCTCCACCAAATTTCATCTCAATCCATTCATTATTTTGAGCCCAGCTTCAACATTCATATTTTTGTCTAGTGTGGTACTTTGCAAAGCAAGTACCACCTAGGATCCTCCTTTTGAGCTGAAAATTTGTGAATACATTCTCCTTAGTAGATGATCATCCTCGGCCAAAACTCACGCCCATTGGCCATGTGCATTTCCCGTACGGCTAATCAAACACTTGGCTGCTTATTCATGTTTGAGCATCGATCGGTCTCCTCATGAGAATCTTATGTTGTGATTTTCTTCCTAGCACCTACCTGAGGAGTGCCCAACCCACTAGACATGCCTAGGCCGCCCAGAACACATGGCAACGCCACGGCCACGCGGTGACCACGCGGCGGGCATGCAAGTTTACGCGCTCTAGAGTTGGGGGCCTCGGCCACCGCCCAAACCTCGACGTATCGCCACCAAACCATGTATTTATGATTAAATAGGTACTTATGTAACTAGAAATGATTTTTGGAAAAAATAAATAGCAAACTATGAGGGAGCTATAGTTCAAATTTGACCCGCTTCCTACTGGATCGGCGGGAATTTGTCTTTTTCACCAGAGGTGGATCAAAAAATTTGACACCCAACCATTTTGTCAATTGTGCATTAAATATGGCCTAGTATTTTATAAAATTGATTAGGTCCAATTTGCAACAAATATATGGTAGGCCCTTCACAAAAAAACTCATTTTGGGCACTCGGAAAAATGGAAAATGAATTTTTCGTGCAAAGAAAATGAAAACTTCCTTAGGCAACATTGTTTGGAATTCCAAGACGCACCCTTGTGCATAATATGAGATCATTTGAACAAACTATGCCACGAATGTGGCCATAAGATTGATCATTTGGCTTGAAAGTCATTGATCTCCATACGTGATAGCTCGTTTCTGAGAACGCTTTTTTTAAAATAATTGCCGTATTACAAGTTTGTTATTTTTACTGGGAACTTGTCCGCATATAATGACACAATGCGAAGGTTTCCCAATTTTTTGATTTTTTTGAATATTTTATGCCCGTTTCAAAATGCGGACAAAACGGCGGGAATGGCCGTTCCTAGCTAGTGGTTGAATCTTGGATTTTTTTTGGTGTTTCTTTGATTAAATAGATACTTATGTACCTAGAAATGATTTTTGGAAAAAATAAAGAGCAAACTATGAGGCAACCACAATTCAAATTTGACCCGCTTCCAGCTGAATCGGCGGAAATTTGTCTTTTACACCAGAGGTGTATAAAAACTTTTGAAACCCAACCATTTGGTCAATTGTGCATTAAATATGGACTTGTATTTTATAAAATTGATTTGGTACAATTTTGCAATAAATATATTGTAGGTCCTTCACAAAATAAACTCATTTCGGGCACTCGAAAAATGGAAAACCAATTTTCTGTGCAAACAAAATGAAAACTCCCTTAGGCAACATTGTTTGCCATTCCAATATGCACCCTTGTGCACAATATGAGATCATTTGAATAAACTATGCAATGAATGTGGCCATAAGATTGATCATCTGGCTTGAAAGCCATTCATCTCCACACATGATAGCTCGTTTCTGAGAACACTTTTTTAAAAGAATTGCCGTATTACAAGTTTATTATTTTTCCTGGTAACCTGGTCACATATAATGACACAATGCGAAGGTTTTCCAATTTTTAGATTTTTTTTGAATTTTTTATGCCCGTTTCAAAATGCGGTCAAAACGGCGGGAATGACCGTTCCTAGCTAGTTGTTGAATCTTGAAATTTTTTTGGTGTTTCTGTAATTAAATAGATACTTTTGTACCTAGAAATGATTTTTCGAAAAAATAAATAACAAACAATGAGGACGCTGCAGTTCAAATTTGACCCGTTTCCTGCTGAATGAGCGGAAATTTGTCTTTTTCATGAGAGGTGGATCAAAATTTTTGACACCCAATCATTTGGTCAATTGTGCATTAAATATGTTGTAGTATTTTAGAAAATTGATTTGGTACAATTTTGCAACAAATATATGGTAGGTCCTTCACAAAAAAGTCATTTTGGGCACTCGAAAAATGATTAAAATAGCTAGAAAGATCAGAAATGCATAGAAATTGGTCCTTATCCATAAAATGTGGTCTAACTCTAGTGAAAATTTGTGTGGTGCCATTTTGCAAAATATTTTTGATAGCTACTTCACAAAATCCCTCTATTTTTAGTACTTAGACACTTTTTTTAAATCACTGGTTTTTCGAACCAATCAGGACTCTTCCCATGGATCGATGACATGGCGCCCATCCATCCATCCATCCATCTCTCCAACCCACATCCATCCATCCACCTATCTACAGAAAAAGTAAAAAAATGACAAAGAGATACCCCCACCCGCAGCCCAAACCCTAGGTCAGATCCCATCCACTCCCCCCCATCGTACCCCTCCTCTCCTTGCAGCCGCCGCCACCTCCTCCCTCGATCCAGTCCTCTCCCCGGCCTCCTTTCCCCGACTGTAGATGTATGTCCCCGCGCTGCCGCCCCCACCTTCTCCTTCCTCTCCCCGATCTGTTGAGCGCCGCCGTGTGATTTCCCCGGCTCCCGCGCCGCCTTGCGACCTCGCCGGAACCCCGCCAGCACAGCGGCCACCACCGCCCCTCTTCCCACACAGGGAGATTGGGGAGATTGCCGTCTCCCATGGCCATGGCGTGCTCCTCTCCTGACGAGGCCGCCGTCTCTCTTCCCTGCTCGAGGCTTCCGTCGACCATGGCCATGCTCGAGTTCTACTGCTCCCTTCCCTGCCCTCCGCGCCGCCGTGATCTACTGCACCGCTGCGCTCCTCGACGTGCCCGTGGCCGTGGGCCCCCAGCCGCTGCCGCCGTCCGCGGGCCTCCGGGCGAGGTCCATGGCCACCTTCACCCGCACGTGAGCGCCCCCTTCCCTACCCTTTCTTCCCAGATCCGCTACCCCTGAATTTGACTGGTCTCTCGGTTGAATCTATGTCGCAGGAAGCCCCACGTCAAGAAGGACCAGGAGGGCGTCGAAGTCTTCAACAGCATCTGGAAAAAGGCATTTGGAAGAAGGTGACCCCTTTGCATTTTCTGTAGCTTGCATGTTTGTTCCATTAGAACATAGAAAAAATGTAAGTGCTATGTATGTAGGTATCATAGTTACCATTCCTGGAACCAAGCTCCAGCTAATCCTTCTACTCTTAATTGGTACTGGCAAGTTTGTTCCTCATCATGTGGCAATTCTAGGTGGTGCAGTGTGCACAACCAGCCACTCGTAAATTGCTCTTGTCCTGGTTGTTCCCTGTAGAAAGTAGAAATGGTACTGCTATTGTGCCGTTTGTGCAGAGACCTGGGAGATGGGTTAAACAAAGATTTAAGTATATGAGCCACCTTCTCTTTTTCTAACCATTGTGTTAAAATCAGATAAGAGAACATGAAAGTGGTTTAGAACTTTAGATGACTGATATATCATAAATTAGTTGGCCTCTGAAATTTAGTTTCATTAGGTATATCATGCATTAAGCTTCAGGGGATAGGTTAAAGAAAAATCTCTTATATGTGTGGCTTCCTTTTTCTTTTTCTGATGATTACAACTTATTAGACTATTTTGTCAAAATCAGACAGGAACATCATCAGAATACGCAAGACCAGGTACTGCTGATAAGGCTATTCAATGAAAACGAAGAAGCGTAAAACCAAGAAGCTCAAGGTCAAGGGCCTTGATTTGGGCTGATTTACTGATTTGGTTTCCTCTGCTGGTGATGCTTGTTCCTGAAGGCGCTGGCCAAGGAGCTGGTGTAGTCCAGGAAGGCGGTCAACCACCTCTACGAGAACAAGGCCGAGCTCAACTCCATCTCCATGCACCTCGGCAAGATCGTCGGTAATGGACACCACCTGCATCGTATCTATCTTTCTAGATAGCATTTAGTATGGTAACATTTAGTAATTTACAGCTGTTGTTCATGATGCTATTACAAACTCTGAAATCTGGTCTTTAGTCAAATGTGCTTCCTTTCTGAACAACTGTGCACCTTGGCGAGCTCGTCTGTAGCAAACAGTTTCTACTGGCCTCGTATCATTCTATACTAGTATGGATAGATAGCATCCAAGTTTGTTGTCTACTGACCTCTGCTAGTGTCTTGAAATGCTTGGGAATGGCCCGTCCGTCTGGACATGCAGTTAGTCTGAATATGTTTTGGCAGCTAACATGCCTCGTCATTATGACTACCTGCTTTCTCACTTCATGGCACTTGAGAACATTCATGTTCTGTTTTATTCATTCTCACATGCTGGCATCTATTACTACAACGATCTCACAATGGCGGTTTAGGACATGCTTATCCTTGCAAAAAAAATTGAGCTCAGGCAATACTAATGTTTATATCTATCATTCAGTACTACTGTTTATATCTAATCAAGATCTTATGATTTACACAGGTTGGGTTGTCGCAGGTTCCATGAAGCCCTCCTCCCCTCGTCAAGCTCGGTGCCAAGAGCGAGGAGCTGCTCTTCGCCTCGCCTCGCCTCGCACAAGCAACGTCATATTCGTCTTTGCTCTTTCACTAGTGTCGATGCTTGCTTTTGTTGTTAATAATACACGCATGCTCCACAACTAATACAGAAGATGCATTTCCATCCCATCTAGTAGGTGCTGACTCGATGCAAACAAATAAAATAAAATTAGTAGGTGTTGACTGCTCACACCCCATATATGCTGAACGATGCTAGCTGCTGCACCAATGTGATGTTGCTTGCTTGATTGATGACTTGTTGTCATTAACTAGAAATAATAAGAAGAAAACCTTGTCAATTTATTTGAGGAGAATCTTGTATCCCATTCATTAGACAACCAGTACTACTTGTATTTGCATGTTTGCTTGCTTGCTTGTAGCACTATCAAGTGTGAGGAAATCCAGTACTAGGATGTGTGGAGCTGGGACGCTATTGGATAATTAGCACTTGTTGCACTATCAAGTTTGTACTGATTGCAGATAGAAAACCTTGTAGTTTTGTTTACGTAAGCTAAACTTTGTGATTTAATTTCTGGAAGCTAAACATTGTAAGTCTATTAAGAAACTTGAGCAAAATCAGCCCACAAGTTAGTTGAAGTCACAAGTGCCTTGTACTTGCATATTTACAGTGGAATTCCTCTTATTTTTCACCGTATATCCTCAATTTCTATTACAATGTAAAGTCCCACATTTATCATACTCCATGCTTTATCTCTAATTTCCTGGTCTTCTGACATTGTAAATTGTAGCTACATTAACGCCCTTATTTTCTTGTGTATTTCCAATGCTTTTTAACTCTATATTTCCTGTTGGTTTATTGCTTTTACCCTGATCTAAATATATTTCAGTGTTGCTTTCAGTCTGTTAGAACCTGATGATTCCATTTTTTACTAGATTCTTTGATGTTTTCTGCAGACAAATTCATCTAAAAGGTGTCTGTACATCAGAAGGGTGAGCACAAGGAGTAGGAGAGTGTTGGCGTTTTGTAAAACCTGATGATCCTGCTTTTGTACATCAGAAGTAGCAGCAGTAGGGGAAGGGTTATCTGGGAATTTAATGTATCTTTTATCTATTTGTGAATGAAATAGTAATTATGTATGTGATTTAATGTATTTTCTCTCTGAATTTCATGTATGTTTCAGAACTACAATTTCTATTTCATATGAAATAGTAATTATGTATGTGATTTGAAAATGTGTGCAATGGAAACATGACTCATGCAACCCACTTATCAAAATAATTTGAGCACATTTGAAATTTCTGACGCGTGGGACCAGTGTATGATATTATGATATTTGGGACAAATGTAAAACAGTGGAAAATAAAATGGCAAAAAATAAAAGATCATACGCTGTAAAAGGCCGCATCTAGAAATAAAAGGCTGAATTGCTGGGTCAGGCCCATGTAGCTAGCAAAAATTAATAGGAAAAATATACATTAAAAAGGCCGAATTGTTGGGCTAGGCCCATGTAGAAAATCGAATTGGACCGGGCTAAATCTTGTGCCACGTCAGATTGCCACGTTGGATGCCTACGTGGCCTGGGGAGGTTGCTACTGACCAAAACGCCACAGTAGACGTATTTTGGTCATAAACGTCTTCGACCATTACAGAAGAAAGGTCGCTATAGTCAGTTTATGACGGCCAGGTTTTGACCTTATGTTTTTGGGCACAAAAAGGTCACAAATGGAAATTTGTGACCATTCAGTGACCAATAGTGGTGGTCACAAGTTGACATATTTCTTGTAGTGGTTCGAAGTGATATTTACCTTGGAGGTACATGGTTTGCATTTTTTTTAAACTGTCATTATTTAATAATGCTAGTTACCTTCGGACTTCTGTATTTGGTTTAGTGCTCATGCACAGCTAGTATACCAATGCTGAAACTTGTTACCTTTACATTTTGTATTGTTAATTCTTATAGAAACCTTCCAGCTAGAGTTTATTGAAATCTGTCCAGTAAAACCATTGTACTGTACCCTGTAATAAACTAACTACTCTACTATTGCACTAGCCACTGGATTAGTGATATTTGTAGTATTCGAATGGTGTTGCATTAGCTTATGGACATAAATAAAGTGTGGCAAGCTTTCCCAGATATGTGCTCAAGAAAACAACTACCTGTTTTGATAAATACTAGACGTTTGGGTACTTTAAATTGAACCGCGAAAACGTCTTATATTAAGGAACAAAGGGTGTAGAGTTCACTCAAATTATCCCGGTAAAGCTAGTCACACCTTTGTTAAAATTAATGTTCATTATGTTATCGGAGGAGGTCTGTATGTTTGTCTCTAATGCCTGTCGACTACATACCTGACTTCATGATGTAATGTTAAGTCATTTCCTTTTGTACAGTGTCACTGAATTGTCAAGGTGGTGATGGCATTTTATTTTAGTAGAACTGCACAAAATTTGCTTAAAAGAAGAGGAAATGTCATGAATGGCTCAGTTTTTTAGAAAAAACTATGTATGCCTTCCTGACATCAGCCGCTGTTGCTTTATTTATTCCTTCAAACAGGTGGTTAGAAACAGTCTTGCTACCTCTTTTCCCATTAAGAAATTGGAATGCTTATATTTGTGAGTCTATGCTTCAACTAGTGCCACCTTTAGAGTAATCACACTTTCAATATCTATGCAAACAGGGATGCTCGATTTTAGTGGAACTGCACAAAAAGTTCAACTGGTTCAACATTAGGAGCATGTTTTTTTCCAAACCTTTATATCCAATTGGTGGCACTATGAGCTGGTCATTACGAAGGTACATGGTTTGCTACTATCTTGCTACTCTTTTTGTACTGTCATTAGATAGTAATACTAGTAGTTTGCTTGTGAATTTATTGGCAGGGTGGACCTACATTGGAGGTGCAGGACATGATTCCATGATTGGATGCTCAATTTCGGTTGTATCAATTTCACCTCTTCCATCACTGCGAACATGGATATCCTTGGTCTGATGAAGTATAGGCGCTATATTTCTGCTCTGAACCAGCAAATCAATTCAGTATGAAATTGTCCAGGGCAAAACATAACTATATCAGATTGTCCAGTGCAGAACATGACAGATGCTAAGCGGAAGAGACATGTTTAAAACGAAAATACAAGGTGTGATATATGTTTTCTAGTTGCTTGATATTTGTGCAGACAGAGATGTCTGCCCATTGCTATTTGGCAAACAAACAAAGTGTCCGCAATTTTGGTTGAATTGCGCAAGAGAATAGTATAGTCACTGCATGCAGTGCCATTTGAAAATAGACACAGAAAGATTGGATAGTCACATCATGGACTGCAGAAAAGTAGTATTGTACTATTTATTGGCCAACACTAGCTGCTTCATTGCTTTGGTCTGATTATACAATGGGCATAATTTTGCCTAAGTTAAAGTTTGTATTCCGAAAATAGTCTTGCGGTGTGATCGAGAGAAGACCAAATCATATTGCAGTGGATGTTCCTCCATCATGTGTGGTTCATTCTCATGGTTCCAGCTGTTGGTGAAACCACTTATGTTTGCAAGAGGAATTGTAGACTTCATAAACAAATTTGTCTTTCAGTCTATACTGAATGTTGGCTAAGAGAAGCATCCATGTTAGTAGGAAGAATAGATGTTTTTTCTAGATCTTTGCTTTTGGAGCTACATATTTGTATATGATCTGTGAATCATTGAGATGCATTAACATGTTGATCTTATGTATGGGAATCGTACTAGTTAGTTTTAGTTGTGACGCAAGATCCGAAGTGGCTGATCTTTGCTTTTGGAGCTACATATTTGTATATGATCTGTGAATCATTGAAATGCATTAACACTTACTTATTTCTGTTCGCTCAGTGTTTACAAGTTACTGATCGATCACTAGCTAGCCTACAAATGCGCTCCTAGCAGTTTTATTTGCGACGCAAGATGCGAAGTGGTAGTTTTTTGAATAAAAATGCGGACCTCTGAAGAAACTGACAAGCTACACTATCGATCCTACACGGATAAAAATGCCTACCTCTGAAGAAACTGACAAGCTACACTATTGATCCTACATGGATAAATAGCGGATCATGCACGTACTACCTCCTTTCCGGTTTGCAGGGCTCAATTCAAGAAACGGCCTACTCGATCCTACACGAATAAATAGCGGATCACGCACGTACTAGTACCTCCTTTCCGGTTTGCACGGCTTAATTCAAACCTCTCACCAACCAAGGTACTCCCTCCGTCCGGGTTTATTACTCCCGTGAGCAAAGCAGCAAGACCAAGGCATGGCAATAATTAATGACATGCAGAAGTTTAAGCCTAATTAATTTCAGTGATTTAAGTGGCTGCATGCGTGCCCTCGGCATGCAGAAGTTTAAGCCTAATTAAGTCTAGCGATTTAAGTGGCTGCATGCTGCTTCGCGTACTTCCTGCGAGCGATTCTGAGTGCCTGCATGCAGCCGGCCGTAATTAAGGTAGCTAACCGATGCGAAAAAAGATACGCTTTAATTGTTGCAGGCTTTTTAAATCCGTGGAATCATTATTGACAAGGAGGGAGATGATTCAAGTGCACTCGTTTGCCGCCATGCCATCGTGCCACCCAGAGGGGACGGGACGGGACGGCACAGTCATAATTTCAGTTTGTCTTGTTTTCCACGGCAAGCTGGCGCGCTAAGCCATTATGCATTGAATTCCAATGACCGTCGCGCTGCCTTCCGCCTATAAGTACTATTTCCCGGCCTTCTCCGGTGCCACCGTGACCCAACTCGCCATATCCTCATAAGCCCCCACCGGCCCGACGTCGCTCGCCACGTCTGCCATGCCCCCGCCCGTCCGCGGTAGGCGACGCCGGAGGCGGTCACCACCGGAACTAGTGTTTGGGTTTTCATCGGAAGGTAGACGGAGAGAGGAGGCATTCTATCTGTCTTTAGATCGCAATGCGGAGATCGAGGAGTTGTTGGAGCACGACCGCATGGCGTAGGAGCAGGAGTTGTTGGTGCGCGACCGCCTGGCGGAGGAGCACCGTATCACCGATTTGCGCCACCAGCGGGACATGGAGCACCAACGCACTGACCCTCTGAGTCGCGAGCAGAGCGCCCGCAACTGGGCCAACTACGTGGAGGCCGGCGCCCGGCAAATAGCCCTGGAGGCTGTCGGGCACGCACGCATTCGCGACGCCGATTTTTACTACCAGCTCATCAAGTTGGTTTCCCGCTTGGAAGCCGAAGCTTCAGTGGACCACGCCGGCATGGAAAGGGCCAACGCACGCGAGCAACACGCCCAATTGCACGTCTGGCAAGTCTGAGGCGAGGCGGAGGACGCCGGTGCCGGTGTTTAGCATGGACAGCAGATGGCGGCCGGCATTGTCTAGTTAGCGAAGAGTAAGTTAGTACTTGTACGCTACTAGAGTTTTAGTGGGAGTAGATAGTTAACTTGGCTATGATGGTTGTCAACGTGGAAGTTCAGTACTCTATATGTGGATCAGACCTGTTACTTTGCTCTGAATGTTGAACTTTCCGTTTGAACGTATGGAATGGGCTGTTATTTTTTAAATGGGTTGTATTTGTCCTCCACGGGTTTAGAGGCTGACTTGTGGGCCTAGCAAGTTGACGCGTACACAATCAGGAGATGATTGTACGTGGAGAGGATGACAGCAGGGACCCGCCAAGGTCATGGCTGTACGCAAGAAAGTGCCTCCTTATTTCAAGCCAATAAAAAATGGCTCCTCCTAGTGGATTTCTGACATCTGGGTCCCATGCCATTGTCAACGTAGTCAATAAACGAGAGAATTGCACAACGAGCGGCTGACACCAGGGACACAGCAGCTCGCCCAGTTATTTTTGTTTTGGGTTAATTTGATAAATGTCACTCCAAATCTGGTGTTTCCGTGAAATGCCACTGCAATTTCCAAACTTTGAAAAATGCCATTTCATGCCATTTCTAGTGGCATTTTTCGAAGTCTGGAGTGGCGTTTTTCAAAGTTTGCAAACTTCAGTGGCGTTTTTCAAAGTTTGCAAAAATTGGAGTGGCTTTTTTCAAAGTTTGGAAATTGCAGTGGCATTGTTATGAATGGTCATAATTGGAGTGGAATTTATCTAATTTGTTTTTGAGACGGAAGCAGGGTGTCAACTAGGCTGTGCAGGACACTCTGGCCTGTCTAGACAGCCTTTTTCGTTTAAGTATACCACAGACCAGCCCAGTAGTTTTTTTTCTTTCTGAAAATGGATAGCCCATTTTTTTGTGATTTATCAAGTAAGTCGCTTTATCAGGCCTGTTGGACTACAAATCTTTCAAGACGATGAGAGCTTCATTCGGCTGGCCGAGAAAATGGCCTATCAGTAATGAGAAATGGGATGTACATTTTTAAAACACATCAAATCGGCAATTATTTTCAAATATATTTTTTTCATTTCGAGATTTTAAATTGCATTGATTTTTATGCATGGACAATTTATTGGATTTTATATTGATATACATTTATTTTTAAAATCAGTCTGAATGTGACTAAAAATTTCGGGATTAAAAACAGTTCAGACCGCACCGACATATGCAAAATTTCGTATAATTTTTTAACCGTGGCCACAGTATGGGCTGTAATCCTAACAAAAAGAATATGGGCTCCAAAAAAACCCGTAAGAATTAGCAAATGGGCTGTAAATTATTTGAAATAATGGCGGATAGGATGTATGCTGTTTTCCACAGATTTGAGGCTTTCCACAGATGGCCTGTATACTATTGGATGTCCATCCAACGGCCGTCGTGCTTCTTCAATCTCTGCTCTTGCTGCTCCAGCCGCTCAAACAAGCGCCGGCGGGACTGCCTGCTCCCTCCTCACCGCGGCCGGCTGTGCTGCCGCGCAGGCCTCACTGCCCCACCGTACTCCCATCGCTGGCCTAGCCATCCCTCTACTCACCCACACCTACTGTTATTCTCCCGCGATGACAGACGAACCAGTAAACCCTTGTACAGTCGTACTCCCCTCCGCGTGGGAAACAAAAACAACCGCCGAGTCTTCATTGCCTCCGTGTCGTTCCCTTCCTAGGCCTCGCCGTCGTCCACCGCCCTGGTGCTCTCGGCGTGGTGTGGTCAACGTGGTCAACGACCGACATGCATCTGAAGTGGACTGTACGTGGAGAGGCTGACAGCTGGGTCCACGGCCGCATGCAAGGAAATGCCTCCTTATTATGCGCAAAATAATGATTCCTCCACCTGACATCTGGGACCCACCGAAAGGGCCTCTGTATTTCGCGAAAAAAACGTTACCGCCGCTGACAGCTCGGACCCACCAGCTATATCTTCGCACGCAAGGAAGTGCCTCCTTATTACACACACAAAAAATGAATACTCCCCCTGCTAGCTGGGACCCAGTATAGTGGGCCTACTAAGTTGACGGGGACGAAGGGCTTTGTCAACTTAGTTAATATGCACGATTCTAGCTCGACTGACCGTATGATGTCCATCCAACGGCCAGAGTGCTTCTTCAACCTCTGGTCTTCTTGCTCCAGCCGCCCAAAGCAGCGCCAGTCGTCCCGCCTGCTCCTGCCTCCCGTGGACAGCAGTGCTGCCGCGGAGGCCTCACCGCCCCCATACTACTCCCACCGCTGGCCAGGCCATCCCTCCACTCCACTCACCCACACCCCTTGTTATTCTGCGGCGACGGCAGCGCAGCCGAACCAGTGAACCCTCGTACTCCTCTCCGCGTGGGCATCCACTGCCGTGTCTTCCCCGGCTCCGCGTCATCCCCTTCCTAGGGCTCGCCATCGTCCATCGCCGTGGTGCTCTCGGCGCGGCGTGGTCAATGTGGTTAACGACTGAATTCCATCGGAGGAATACTGTACGTGGAGAGGCTGACAGCTGGGTCCATGGCAGCCGCAAGGAAGTGCCACCTTATTACACGGAAAATAATTATTCCTCCACCTGACAGCAGGGACCCACCGGACGCCCACCAGTATTTCGTGAAAAAAACGTTTGCCCCTGACTGCTGGGACCCACCCGACGGGCCACCGTATTTCGCGAAAAAACCCTGCTATCAGCTCAGACCCACCAGAAGTGCCTCCTTATTACGCACAGAAAAATGAATACCCCCTGCTAGCTGGGACCCACCTTGGTGGGAGGCTGACTTGTGGGCCTACTAAGTTGACGGGGACGGAGGGCTTTGTCAATTTAGTCGATATAAACGATTCTAGCTCCAGTGACCGTACGATGTCCATCCAACGGCCGTAGTGCTTCTTCAACCTCTGGTCTTCTTGCTCCAACCGCCCAAAGCAGCGCCGGTCGTGCCACATGCTGCTGCCTCCCGTGGCCGGATGTGCTGTCGCGGAGGCCTCACCGCCCCCTACTATTCCCACCGCTGGCCAGGCCCTGCGACGACGGCAGCCTCACACCGCAGCCGAACCAGTGAACCCTCGTACTCCTCTTTGCGCGTGCTTCCACTGCCACGTCTTCCCCGGCTCCGCGTCGTCCCCATCCTAGACCTCGCCATTGTCCACCGCCCTGGTGCTCTCGGCGCGGCGTGGTCAATGTGGTCAAGGAACGACTTCCATCGGATGAGGACTGTACGTGGAGAGGCTGACAGCTAGGTCCACGGCCGCAGCAAGGAAGTGCCTCCATATTACGCAGAAAATAATGATTCCTCCACATGACAGCTGGGACCCACCGGACGGGCCACTATATTTCATCAAAAAAATGTTTCCCCCTGACTGCTGGGACCCACAGCTACATCTTCGCACGCAAGGAAGTGCGTCCGGGCAAAAAAACAATTCGCCCCCCTGACTGCTGGGATCCACCAGCTACATCTTCGCACTTAAGGAAGTGCGTCCGGGCAAAAAAACGATTCGCCCCCCTGACTGTTGGGACCCACCAGCTACATCTTCGCATGCAAGGAAGTGCCTGACAGTCGGGACCCACCTGGTCGAAGCGTACGTAGCGTTGTCATTCTTGTCGCAAACATGTATGTACATATATACTGGTGGATGTAGAGGCACACACGTGTCGTAGTAGAGGCGTGCATGTAGCATGTACACGTACGTAGCATGTACACGTACATACAACGACCAGGGTGAAGTCAAGGAGGTGGAACCCGTAGGTGTTCATGATATCGTAGAAGAACTCAGAGAAGGGCGGGCAGAGCCCGCAGTAGAAAAACAAGGCAAAGAAAGGATATCCGTTTGGAGCCCTCTTCCAAGCGGCAGCTGGAAGTACCTTCGTGCGCGGATGCGCTCGCGTCTCCGTCGACCAGAAGAGGTAGTAGTTCTCCCTTAGCTCCCTCGCGGCGAGCTTGGGGGGGAAGACTGCCCGCTCCTTTCGCAGCGCCGCCAGCCGCTGTGCCTCGGTCGACTTCACAACCTTCCCCTTGTCGGCTTTTGGAGCCATGGCGGAAGTGGTGGAGGAGGTCGACGGCGTTGGTGGTGCTGGTGGCGATGGGGAGCGGAGCGCTGCTCTCTTTCGACTTTGGGAAGACAAGGGAGCGGCGGAGATTTTCGAGATTGAAGCAGCAACTGGCGAATGGGCGAACTACCCCTGTTTCCTCTGCTTATAAAGAGGGAGGAGGCGGACGTTCCGCATTTCCGAATAAAGAAACCCCCCACGATCTCTCCCACGATGCCGCATTCAACGCGTGCCGTTCGGGGAGGGCGCGGTGGATGTGGAAAGAGATACGGCGTAACCTAGGCCGCGTGTGCCCGTGCCCTGTTTTGGGTCTGGCCCAACAGCACTCGGCACCGTGTATGGCCCAGGCCCGGGGGCTCCTGTCGGTGTAGTACAGTAGGGGTACCCTAGTATCCCGAACTTGTGCACGGGCAGTCGCAGCATCCCGCGGCAAGGCTTGCCGGGTGACGCCAAGGTCCTCCGTGGTTCCTTTGGAGCCATTCAAGGACAAAGTATCCAGGCCAAAGCATCTCAAGACCCCGGCAAGAGGAGGTTGCCGGGAAGGCCTACCAAGGCACTTCAAGGAACTTGCCGCGACGCGCCACGCGTCCCGGTAAGGCCCGGTGAGCGACAAGCTCCCGGACGCGACAAGACAACGACCGCGGCAAGGCGCTTGCCACGGCAAGCCACCACTATGTGCCCGCGCTCTAGCACATCCACCAACGTGTCGCTCTGGGACCCTTCCAGGCGTACGTGGCGGGAGGCTGTGCAGCCAGCGGCGTGCGGTGGCAAGCGGCGCTGACAAGATCGCCATCGTGGCGAGCGGTGGCGCCCCTGACAGTCCCTTTTGCACTTTTTAGGCGACGCAGACGGGCATTTAATGCGCGTGTCCCCTGCCGTCAGGGTTAGGTATGATACACTGTAGCAGGTAGCTGTACCTACCGCAGCACATTTCCATTTTTACCCTTTGTCTCTGTTGCCACCTGTCGGTGAACCCTTGAGCATATAAAAGGAGGCCCATGCGCAACGTAGAGGGGGGTTCGAAAAAACAGAACACTCACGCTCGGTCTCGTTAGCTGCTGGTGTGTACTGTAGCACTCCACGCTCTCGAGCAAGAACTCAATACAAACCACAAAGCAGGAGTAGGGTTTTACGCATCCGTGCGACCCGAACCTGGGTAAACTGCTTGTGTGTTTCGCCTCGATCTGCTCTTCGTGCGACCTTCGCCCCCGCCGAACCGAAAGGGACTCGGCCCGCCGGTCCCATAGGTGTTCATGGATCAGTCCCCCGACAGGCTGGGTCGGAACAGGATGCGTTCTCGTGTTCATCGGGAGGGCTTGGACGGAACAGGCGATGGAAACGAAGCCTAGCGTACCGCACAACGGAGGAAACGGCCATGTGTTCGACCGGCCACGTTCGAAACGGGATCCTGTTCAACGGGAGGGGTCTGGCGTACTGCAAAACGGACGAAACGGAACTCCTACGGTCGAAACGGGGGTCCTGTTGATCGGGAGGGGTGTGGCGTACCGGAAAACAGAGGAAACGGACCTCCTACAGTCGAAACAGGGGTCCTGTTGATCGGGAGGGGTGTGGCGTACCGCAAAACGGACAAAACGGACCTCCTACGGTCGAAACAGGGGTCCTGTTGATCGGGAGGGGTGTGGCGTACCACAAAACGGACGAAACGGACCTCCTACGGTCGAAACGGGGTCCTGTTTATCGGGAGGGGTGTGGCGTACCGCAAAAGGGGACTCCACGGGATACTGTTCATCTCCACCGTCGACCTCCTCCAGCCTCCACGGGCTACCGTCAACCTCCTCCAGCCTCCACGGGCTACCGTCGACCTCCTCCAGCCTCCACGGGCTCATGTTCATCTAGCCTCCACCGCGCGCTACTCCTCCGGCTACTATTCAACCACCCCTCCACCGTCTACTGTTCATCCAGCCCTCCACACCACGGGGTCCTGTTCAACCACCCCTCCACGGGAACCCCTCCACCGTCTACTGTGCATCCAGCCCTCCACACCACGGGGTCCTGTTCAACCACCCCTCCACGGGCACCCCTCCACCGTCTACTGTTCATCCAGCCCTCCACACCACGGGGTCCTGTTCAACCACCCCTCCACGGGCACCCCTCCACCGTCTACTATTCATCCAGCCCTCCACCACACCACAGGGTCCTGTTCATCCAGAGGCAACGCCACAGCTCACTGTTCATCCACCCCCCTCGCAACGCTCACTGTTCATCCCAGAGGCAGCATCGATCGCCTTCAGTTAAGGAATCGCTCGATCAGGTTCAGTTAACGGCCATCGATTGATCGCTCGGGTTCAGTAACGCGTAGCCTGTAGTGCAATCGCTCGGGTTCTGTTAGAGCCAACGCCTCGCACACACGCGCGTACATGTACGAGAGAAACACGCATCGCTTGGCCCCCGACCTCGCACCGTAAACGGGAACTCCCCAAAATTTTCCTCGCCCTCGCTTCTACCACGGTTTTTTCCGTCATGGACGGCCCAAAGAATGTCATGCAGCTGCGTCTCCGGCCCGCCCAGGACGAAAAGCCCATTCTCTGTCATGATTTTTTGTCATAAAAGTAGGAGCCCACCACATCTATGATGATACCTGGTTTATTCACAATTATCGGCATAGAAGTGTCATATGTATGACAAAAAAAAAATTTCGTTCGGCCCAAAATGTCACGGATGTGTCTTTTTTTTGTAGTGCATACTCTTGTAATTTAGAAGAACAGTAGGCAACAACTTTTCTTCTTTCTCATAATGCCTAATAGGTATGTTAAAGTATGCAGCGAGGCGCGAGGCGAAGATGCCTCCCAGGATGGGGCCCTTAGTACGGTTAAGATTTAACCGCATTGCAACAATAGTGCCCATACTGAATGAGTCATCACGAAACAAGGCATGGCACAAAATAACAATATCAGGGGCACTTAGGTTGCCAGAGTTCCCACAACCAATTAAGCATCTACTAGTAAATAATGCAAAGTAACGTAAAACAGGAAAATGTATGCTAGTGATTCTTGCATTGGAATCTTTCCTAGTTTGCCCTACAGCAATTGTATCAATAAACCCCTCCACATCGTCATGATGTGGTTCCTCTACGCTGCCCGAAAAAGGCAACTTGCAAACCTCAAAAAATTCACGAAGGGTCATCTCCTTATACTCATCATATAAATAGAAATCCACCGAAGGTGGAGACCTCCTAGAAATGAAATGAAACTTTTGCACAAAGATATTAGTGAGTAAGAGATACTGTTCGCGTTGGTCGCAGAGGAAGTCAGCGAGGCCTGCATTCTCAGCCAACCACTACTAGGGAAAACCTTATACACAGAACTTTAGCAGTAGCGCGGGTCAAAAAAGCACGCTGGTGCTAAGTAGCAGTAGCGTGCCTATGCAAACCGTGCAGCAGATAAAGTTTTAGCAGTAGCGTGTCTTGTTCTAAACATGTTACTACTAAAATTCCCACGGCTTAGCCGATAGGCTTCACATAGTAGTAGCGACCTATATCGAACCGCGCTACCGCTACTTTCTTTGTAGCGGCGCGTTTTAATCTAAACTCGCTACTACTAAAGGATATAAAATTAAATGGAAAGCAAATAGAAAGGTAATTGAAAATGAAAGAAATAGAATAAGGTGAAAGGAAAAAAATAAAATGTGAAGAAAACTAAATTTAAAAGGGGAAAAAGAGGAAGGAGTAGCAGTAGCGTGTATCCCAGAACGTGTTGTAGCTAACGTAGCAGTAGCGCGCTTTTTGGAACTCGCTACTGCTACTTCTGACTTGACCACGGGGTTCGTCCTTCCCCACGGCCACTTCCCCCAAATCTAGCTCTCCACTCTCACCGCCGTTGTCGCCCGTCGGCAGCCGCGCGCTCTCCGCACACCCTCTACGCCGCCCCCGACCCCAGATTCAACGCCGCCCCCGCCCCCGACCTCAACCCCGCCCCGGACGCCGCCCTCGACCCCGACCTCGACGCCGCCATCCGCCGCGCGCCCGAGCCCCAACCCCGACCTCGACGCCGCCTGCCCCTCCCTCGTCGTAGGCACCCGAGGTGAGCACGCCTGCTCCTCCCTTTCCCCTACCTCTGCCTAGGGTTTCTTTATATTTTAGTTGCATCAAATTAGTTAGGGTTCATGTAAGGGTGGAAACGAATCGGATGCAGATGCGGCTCAAATGAGTTAGGGTTCATGTAAGGGTGGAAATGAATCAAATTTCTAAGATGAATCATAAAACGAGTAAAATTTGACCACTTATTTCACTTTATAGTTGGATAATTTGAATATTCACTACCACTTTCCACCCCTAGCTTCATCAAATTAGATGGTAATTAGGGCAATAGTTGCTAGGTACTAATTAGTTAGTAAGAACTAGGTAATAATTAGGTACTAGTTTATTTTTATTTATAGTAAGTTTATTTTTAATAAGAACTAGTTGAATTAATAGAACTAGTTAGCAAGAACTTGTTGCTATTTTTTTAGTTAAAGCAATTTTTCCCGCATCGACGTGGACGATGCCTATCCGCATCCTCATCATCGAGTCGGCGGAGGACGACACCTGCTTGACCAGATGGGCCATGTCCGGGACTGGGCTCCGCCGGGGTGGTACTGGGAGGCGCTACCTACCGGGGGGCGCAGGTTGGTGAGGAGCCAGCCTGTCGTTGACCCGAACCTTCTTTGGTGGCGGTCGCGTGGGCCAGTGACGGTCCAGAGGCTCGAGGACCCCGCGGAGGTGGTGCGTCACCGTGTCAGTGAGGAGGACACGCACGTCCGTCACTACTTGTTTGCGTTGGAGCACAGGTTCTCCAATACCTAGAAGGTTCTCCAGGGATCTCACTAGCACTACTAGGAAAAGGGCTATAGATGATATGGCCACTGATGGCGCACCAGACATGTGGTGCGCCACTACTATATAGTAATGGCGCACCATGCGTCGGTGCGCCATTAGTCTGCAGACACTAATGGCGCACCAGACCCACGGTGCGCCATTAGTAATAATTTATTATTATTATTTTGTCCAAAAATTCTAATGGCGCACCAGGGAAGAGTGCGCCATTACTAGTTAAACTAGTAATGGCACACCTCCAACGCAGTGCGCCACTACTTTTTTTTGCAAAACTACCAATGGCGCACCTCAAGCTGGTGCGCGGTTACTAATGGCGCATCTGTCTGTGGTGCGCCATTAGTAACCTGGGACCAGCTAGATATTTTGGACAGCCACACCTACACACTCACTTTGCCCACTTCATTCTCTCTAGCTCCTCCTCCAAGTTTGTGTCGGCTGCCACTTCCTCCTCACCTCATTTGCACCACAGATTCATCAAAATTAAGTGGTTAAATTACCTTTTTTGATAGGTAAGTAAGGGGAAAGCTATCTTTATGTTGTAGATCTACTTTTTTTTCTCCCTAGCTCGCTCCAACAACGTGCACATGCACTTTTTATGGCCTTGCTAGATCTATATATGTTTGTGGTGTTGCATATGTTTGTTTGCAAGTATCGGTATTTGAAATGCGATAGTTGCCAATATTTTGCCGGAATGTTGATTCATTTCCGTTTCGGCGAGAATTTTGGCACTATGCATTCTTTTCGGTCCTATTTTTAGGGAAAGTCATGCCAAATTTTTTCTTGGTTCTAAAATATCGCTTTGCTCTACCCCGCAGGCGACCATGGTCCGCACGATGACCGAAAGCATCATGAATAGGTTTTTCAGCTCCGCGAAGGACGAGATGCTTCAAAAGAATGAGATGGAGATAAGATGTCCGTGTCGAAGATGCAAGCCGAAGAGCCTTAATGCGGACCCGGATTCCGGGCAGGTGCGGGACCACCTGCTCTTGTGTGGTTTCATGGATGGCTATTGGTGGCAAGGTGATGAAGATGAAGAATCTCCAGGACATGATCACAATGGTGATGTTGTACACAGTCATCATGTAGAAGATGCCGGGCAATGATGATGATGAAGATCAAGATGATGGGCATGATCATGAAGATGAAGATGCCAGAGCAGACGATGATGGAGGCTGGGTGCAGGACCCTCATATTCAAGAGTTGCTTCTCAAGCAGACGGATAACGCAAGAGCTGCCGCCTGAGACAAAGCCAAGCTGGATCAACTGGAGATAGACGCGGTTACTCCATTGTATGAAGGATGCAGGCCCGAGGATACCCGCCTGAAAGTAATGCTCATGGCTCTGGAGATGAAGGTAATGAAGGAAATATGCCCTAGAGGCAATAATAAAGTTATTATTTATTTCCTTATATCATGATAAAAGTTTATTATTCATGCTAGAATTGTATTAACCGGAAACATAATACATGTGTGAATACATAGACAAACAGAGTGTCACTAGTATGCCTCTACTTGACTAGCTCGTTAATCAAAGATGGTTATGTTTCCTAACCATGGACAAAGAGTTGTTATTTGATTAACGGGATCACATCATTAGTTGAATGATCTGATTGACATGACCCATTCCATTAGCTTAGCACCCGATCGTTTAGTATGTTTCTATTGCTTTCTTCATGACTTATACATGTTTCTATGACTATGAGATTATGCAACTCCCGTTTGCCGGAGGAACACTTTGTGTGCTACCAAACGTCACAATGTAACTGGGTGATTATAAAGGAGCTCTACAGGTGTCTCCAAAGGTACATGTTGGGTTGGCGTATTTCGAGATTAGGATTTGTCACTCCGATTGTCGGAGAGGTATCTCTGGGCCCTCTCGGTAATGCACATCACTTAAGCCTTGCAAGCATTGCAACTAATGAGTTATTTGCGGGATGATGTATTACAGAACAAGTAAAGAGACTTGCCGGTAACGAGATTGAACTAGGTATAGGATACCGACGATCGAATCTCGGGCAAGTAACATACCGATGACAAAGGGAACAACGTATGTTGTTATGCGGTCTGATCGATAAAAGATCTTCGTAGAATATGTAGGAGCCAATATGAGCATCCAGGTTCCGCTATTGGTTATTGACCGGAGACGTGTCTCGGTCATGTCTACATTGTTCTCGAACCCGTAGGGTCCGCACGCTTAAGGTTACGATGACAGTTATATTATGAGTTTATGCATTTTGATGTACCGAAGGTTGTTCGAAGCCCCGGATGTGATCACGGACATGACGAGGAGTCTCGAAATGGTCGAGACATAAATATTGATATATTGGAAGCCTATGTTTAGATATCGGAAGTGTTCCGGGTGAAATCGGGATTTTATCGGAGTACCGGGAGGTTACCGGAACCCCCCGGGAGGTATTTGGGCCTTAGTGGGCCTTACTGGAAGAGAGGAGAGGTGGCCAGAGATGGGCCGCGCGCCCCTACCCCCCTTGGTCTGAATTGGACAAGGAGAGGGGGCCAGCCCCCCTTCGTCCTCTCTCTTCTCTTTCCCCGCCTCCACGAATCCTATTCCAACTAGGAAAGGGGGCAGTCCTACTCCCAAAAGGAGTAGGACTCCTCCTGGCGCGCCACACCTTGGCTGGCCGGCCCCCCTCCCTTGAACCTTTATATACGGAGGCAGGGGCACCCCTAGAGACACAAGATGATCCACGTGATCATATTCTTAGCCGTGTGCGGTGCCCTCTTCCACCATAATCCTCGATAATATTGTAGCGGTGCTTAGGCAAAGCCCTGCGATGGTAGTACATCAAGATCGTCACCACACCGTCGTGCTGACAGAACTCTTCCCCGACACTTTGCTGGATCGGAGTCCGGGGATCGTCATCGAGCTGAACGTGTGCTAGAACTCGGAGGTGCCGTAGTTTCGGTGCTTCATCGGTCGGGCCGTGGAGACGTACGACTACATCAACCAAACGCTTCCGTTGTCGATCTACAAAGGTACATAGATCATACTCTCCCCTCTCGTTGCTATGCATCACCATGATTTTGCGTGAGCGTAGGAATTTTTTGAAATTACTACGAAACCCAACAGTGGCATCCGAGCCTAGGTTTTATATGTTGATGTTATATGCACGAGTAGAACACAAGTGAGTTGTGGGCAATATAAGTCATACTGCTTACCAGCATGTCATACTTTGGTTCGGCGGTATTGTTGGACGAAGCGGCCCGGACCGACATTACGCGTACGCTTACGCGAGACCGGTTCTCACGACGTGCTTTGCACATAGGTGGCTTGCGGGTGACAGTTTCTCCAACTTTAGTTGAACCGAGTGTGGCTACGCCCGGTCCTTGCGAAGGTTAAAACAGCACCAACTTGACAAACTAACGTCGTGGTTTTGATGCGTAGGTAAGATCGGTTCTTGCTTAAGCCCGTAGCAGCCACGTAAAACATGCAACAACAAAGTAGAGGACGTCTAACTTGTTTTTGCAGGGCATGTTGTGATGTGATATGGTCAAGACATGATGCTAAATTTTATTGTATGAGATGATCATGTTTTGTAACCGAGTTATCGGCAACTGGCAGGAGCCATATGGTTGTCGCTTTATTGTATGCAATGCAATCGCGCTGTAATGCTTTACTTTATCACTAAGCGGTAGCGATAGTCGTGGAAGCATAAGATTGGCGAGACGACAACGATGCTACGATGGAGATCAAGGTGTCGCGCCGGTGACGATGGTGATCATGACGGTGCTTCAGAGATGGAGATCACAAGCACAAGATGATGATGGCCATATCATATCACTTATATTGATTGCATGTGATGTTTATCTTTTATGCATCTTATCTTGCATTGATTGACGGTAGCATTATAAGATGATCTCTCACTAAATTATCAAGAAGTGTTCTCCCTAAGTATGCACCGTTGCGAAAGTTCTTCATGCTGAGACACCACGTGATGATCAGGTGTGATAGGCTCTACGTTCAAATACAACGGGTGCAAAACAGTTGCACACGCGGAATACTCAGGTTATACTTGACGAGCCAAGCATATACAGATATGGCCTCGGAACACGGAGACCGAAAGGTCGAGCGTGAATCATATAGTAGATATGATCAACATAGTGATGTTCACCAATGAAACTACTCCATCTCACGTGATGATCGGACATGGTTTAGTTGATTTGGATCACGTAATCACTTAGATGATTAGAGGGATGTCTATCTAAGTGGGAGTTCTTTAAGTAATATGATTAACTGAACCTAAATTTATCATGAACTTAGTACCTGATAGTATCTTGCTTGTTTATGTATGATTGTAGATAAATGGCCCGTGCTGTTCTTCCGTTGAATTTTAATGCGTTCCTTGAGAAAGCAAAGTTGAAAGATGATGGTAGCAATTACACGGACTGGGTCCGTAACTTGAGGATTATCCTCATTGCTGCACAGAAGAATTACGTCCTGGAAGCACCGCTGGGTGCCAGGCCTGCTGCTGGAGCAACACCAGATGTTGTGAACGTCTGGCAGAGCAAAGCTGATGACTACACGATAGTTCAGTGTGCCATGCTTTACGGCTTAGAACCGGGACTTCAACGACGTTTTGAACGTCATGGAGCATATGAGATGTTCCAGGAGTTGAAGTTAATATTTCAAGCAAATGCCCGGATTTTGAGATATGAAGTCTCCAATAAGTTCTATAGCTGCAAAATGGAGGAGAACAGTTCTGTCAGTGAGCATATACTCAAAATGTCTGGGTATAATAATCACTTGATTCAAATGGGAGTTAATCTTCCAGATTATTGTGTCATTGACAGAATTCTCGAATCACTGCCACCAAGCTACAAGAGCTTCGTGATGAACTATAATATGCAAGGGATGAATAAGACTATTCCCGAGCTCTTCGCAATGCTGAAAGCTGCGGAGGTAGAAATCAAAAAGGAGCATCAAGTGTTGATGGTCAACAAGACCCCTAGTTTCAAGAAAAAGGGCAAAGGGAAGAAGAAGGGGAACTTCAAGAAGAACAGCAAGCAAGTTGCTGCTCAAGAGAAGAAACCCAAGTCTGGACCTAAGCCTGAAACTGAGTGCTTCTACTACAAGCAGACTGGTCACTGGAAGCGGAACTGCCCCAAGTATTTGGCGGATAAGAAGGATGGCAAGGTGAACAAAGGTATATGTGATATACATGTTATTGATGTGTACCTTACTAATGCTAGCAGTAGCACCTGGGTATTTGATACTGGTTCTGTTGCTAATATTTGCAACTCGAAACAGGGACTACGGATTAAGCGAAGATTGGCTAAGGACGAGGTGATGATGCGCATGGGAAACGGTTCCAAAGTCGATGTGATCGCGGTCGGCACGCTACCTCTACATCTACCTTCGGGATTAATATTAGACCTAAATAATTGTTATTTGGTGCCAGGGTTAAGCATGAACATTATATTTGGATCTTGTTTGATGCGAGACAGTTATTCATTTAAATCAGAGAGTAATGGTTGTTCTATATATATGAGTAATATCTTTTATGGTCATGCACCCCTGAAGAGTGGTCTATTCTTATTGAATCCCGATAGTAGTAACACACATATTCATAATGTTGAAACCAAAAGATGCAGAGTTGATAATGATAGTGCAACTTATTTGTGGCACTGCCGTTTAGGTCATATCGGCGTAAAGCGCATGAAGAAACTCCATACTGATGGACTTTTGGAACCACTTGATTATGAATCACTTGGTACTTGCGAACCGTGCCTCATGGGCAAGATGACTAAAACGCCGTTCTCCGGTAGTATGGAGAGAGCAACAGATTTGTTGGAAATCATACATACAGATGTATGTGGTCCGATGAATATTGAGGCTCGTGGCGGATATCGTTATTTTCTCACCTTCACAGATGATTTAAGCAGATATGGGTATATCTACTTAATGAAACATAAGTCTGAAACGTTTGAAAAGTTCAAAGAATTTCAGAGTGAAGTTGGAAATCATCGTAACAAGAAAATAAAGTTTCTACGATCTGATCGTGGAGGAGAATATTTGAGCTACGAGTTTGGTGTACATTTGAAACAATGTGGAATAGTTTCGCAACTCACGCCACCCGGAACATCACAGCGTAATGGTGTGTCCGAACGTCGTAATCGTACTTTACTAGAAATGGTGCGATCTATGATGTCTCTTACTGATTTACCGCAATCGTTTTGGGGTTATGCTTTGGAGACGGCCGCATTCACGTTAAATAGGGCACCATCAAAATCTGTTGAGACGACGCCTTATGAACTATGGTTTGGCAAGACACCAAAGTTGTCGTTTCTGAAAGTTTGGGGATGCGATGCTTATCTGAAAAAGCTTCAACCTGATAAGCTCGAACCCAAATCGGAGAAATGTGTCTTCATAGGATATCCAAAGGAGACTATTGGATACACCTTCTATCACAGATCCAAAGGCAAGACTTTTGTTGCTAAGTTCGGAAACTTTCGGGAGAAGGAGTTTCTCTCGAAAGAAGTGAGTGGGAGGAAAGTAGAACTTGACGAGGTAACTGTACCTGCTCCCTTATTGGAAAGTAGTACATCACAGAAAACTGTTTCTGTGACACCTACACCAATTAGTGAGGAAGCTAATGATAATGATCATGAAACTTCATAACAAGATACTACTGAACCTCGTAGATCAACCAGAGTGAGATCCGCACCAGACTGGTACGGTAATCCTGTTCTGGAAGTCATGCTACTAGATCATGATGAACCTACGAATTATGAAGAAGCGATGGTGAGCCCGGATTCCGCAAAATGGCTTGAAGCCATGAAATCTGAGATGGGATCCATGTATGAGAACAAAGTATGGACTTTGGTGGACTTGCCCAATGATCGGCAAGCAATTGAGAACAAATGGATCTTCAAGAAGAAGACTGACGCCGACGGTAATATTACTGTCTACAAAGCTCGACTTGTCGCAAAAGGGTTTCGGCAAGTTCAAGGGATTGACTACGATGAGACCTTCTCACCTGTAGCGATGCTTAAGTCTGTCCGAATCATGTTAGCAATTACCGCATTTTATGATTATGAAATTTGGCAGATGGATGTCAAAACTGCATTCCTGAATGGATTTCTGGAAGAAGAGTTGTATATGATGCAACCGGAAGGTTTTGTCGATCCAAAGGGAGCTAACAAAGTGTGCAAGCTCCAGCGATCCATTTATGGACTGGTGCAAGCCTCTCGGAGTTGGAATAAACGCTTTGATAGTGTGATCAAAGCATTTGGTTTTATACAGACTTTTGGAGAAGCATGTATTTACAAGAAAGTGAGTGGGAGCTCTGTAGCATTTCTGATATTATATGTGGATGACATATTACTGATTGGAAATGATATAGAATTTCTGGATAGCATAAAGGGATACTTGAATGAGAGTTTTTCAATGAAAGACCTCGGTGAAGCTGCTTTCATATTAGGCATAAAGATCTATAGAGATAGATCAAGACGTTTAATTGGACTTTCACAAAGCACATACCTTGACAAGATTTTGAAGAAGTTCAAAATGGATCAAGCAAAGAAAGGGTTCTTGCCTGTGTTACAAGGTGTGAAGTTGAGTCGGACTCAATGCCCGACCACTGCAGAATATAAGAGAAGATGAAAGATGTTCCCTATGCTTCAGCCATAGGCTCTATCATGTATGCAATGCTGTGTACCAGACCTGATGTGTGCCTTGCTATAAGTCTAGCAGGGAGGTACCAAAGTAATCCGGGAGTGGATTACTGGACAGCGGTCAAGAACATCCTGAAGTACCTGAAAAGGACTAAGGATATGTTTCTCGTATATGGAGTTGACAAAGAGCTCATCGTAAACGGTTACGTTGATGCAAGCTTTGACACTGATCCGCACGATTCTAAATCGCAAACTGGATACGTGTTTACATTAAATGGTGGAGCTGTCAGTTGGTGCAGTTCTAAACAGAGCGTCGTGGCGGGATCTACGTGTGAAGCGGAATACATAGCTGCTTCGGAAGCAGCGAATGAAGGAGTCTGGATGAAGGAGTTCATATCCGATCTAGGTGTCATACCTAGTGCATCGGGTCCAATGAAAATCTTTTGTGACAATACTGGTGCAATTGCCTTGGCGAAGGAATCCAGATTTCACAAGAGAACCAAGCACATCAAGAGACGCTTCAATTCCATCCGGGATCTAGTCCAGGTGGGAGACATAGAGATTTGCAAGATACATACGGATCTGAATGTTACAGACCCGTTGACAAAGCCTCTTCCACGAGCAAAACATGATCAGCACCAAGGCTCCATGGGTGTTAGAATCATTACTGTGTAATCTAGATTATTGACTCTAGTGCAAGTGGGAGACTGAAGGAAATATGCCCTAGAGGCAATAATAAAGTTATTATTTATTTCCTTATATCATGATAAAAGTTTATTATTCATGCTAGAATTGTATTAACCGGAAACATAATACATGTGTGAATACATAGACAAACAGAGTGTCACTAGTATGCCTCTACTTGACTAGCTCGTTAATCAAAGATGGTTATGTTTCCTAACCATGGACAAAGAGTTGTTATTTGATTAACGGGATCACATCATTAGTTGAATGATCTGATTGACATGACCCATTCCATTAGCTTAGCACCCGATCGTTTAGTATGTTTCTATTGCTTTCTTCATGACTTATACATGTTTCTATGACTATGAGATTATGCAACTCCCGTTTGCCGGAGGAACACTTTGTGTGCTACCAAACGTCACAATGTAACTGGGTGATTATAAAGGAGCTCTACAGGTGTCTCCAAAGGTACATGTTGGGTTGGCGTATTTCGAGATTAGGATTTGTCACTCCGATTGTCGGAGAGGTATCTCTGGGCCCTCTCGGTAATGCACATCACTTAAGCCTTGCAAGCATTGCAACTAATGAGTTATTTGCGGGATGATGTATTACAGAACAAGTAAAGAGACTTGCCGGTAACGAGATTGAACTAGGTATAGGATACCGACGATTGAATCTCGGGCAAGTAACATACCGATGACAAAGGGAACAACGTATGTTGTTATGCGGTCTGATCGATAAAAGATCTTCGTAGAATATGTAGGAGCCAATATGAGCTTCTAGGTTCCGCTATTGGTTATTGACCGGAGACGTGTCTCGGTCATGTCTACATTGTTCTCGAACCCGTAGGGTCTGCATACTTAAGGTTACGATGACAGTTATATTATGAGTTTATGCATTTTGATGTACCGAAGGTTGTTCGAAGCCCCGGATGTGATCACGGACATGACGAGGAGTCTCGAAATGGTCGAGACATAAATATTGATATATTGGAAGCCTATGTTTAGATATCGGAAGTGTTCCGGGTGAAATCGGGATTTTATCGGAGTACCGGGAGGTTACCGGAACCCCCCGGGAGGTATTTGGGCCTTAGTGGGCCTTACTGGAAGAGAGGAGAGGTGGCCAGAGATGGGCCGCGCGCCCCTACCCCCCTTGGTCTGAATTGGACAAGGAGAGGGGGCCGGCCCCCCTTCGTCCTCTCTCTTCTCTTTCCCCGCCTCCACGAATCCTATTCCAACTAGGAAAGGGGGCAGTCCTATGATGTCTCTTACTGATTTACCGCAATCGTTTTGGGGTTATGCTTTGGAGACGGCCGCATTCACGTTAAATAGGGCACCATCAAAATCTGTTGAGACGACGCCTTATGAACTATGGTTTGGCAAGACACCAAAGTTGTCGTTTCTGAAAGTTTGGGGATGCGATGCTTATCTGAAAAAGCTTCAACCTGATAAGCTCGAACCCAAATCGGAGAAATGTGTCTTCATAGGATATCCAAAGGAGACTATTGGATACACCTTCTATCACAGATCCAAAGGCAAGACTTTTGTTGCTAAGTTCGGAAACTTTCGGGAGAAGGAGTTTCTCTCGAAAGAAGTGAGTGGGAGGAAAGTAGAACTTGACGAGGTAACTGTACCTGCTCCCTTATTGGAAAGTAGTACATCACAGAAAACTGTTTCTGTGACACCTACACCAATTAGTGAGGAAGCTAATGATAATGATCATGAAACTTCAGAACAAGATACTACTGAACCTCGTAGATCAACCAGAGTGAGATCCGCACCAGAGTGGTACGGTAATCCTGTTCTGGAAGTCATGCTACTAGATCATGATGAACCTACGAATTATGAAGAAGCGATGGTGAGCCCGGATTCCGCAAAATGGCTTGAAGCCATGAAATCTGAGATGGGATCCATGTATGAGAACAAAGTATGGACTTTGGTGGACTTGCCCAATGATCGGCAAGCAATTGAGAACAAATGGATCTTCAAGAAGAAGACTGACGCCGACGGTAATATTACTGTCTACAAAGCTCGACTTGTCGCAAAAGGGTTTCGGCAAGTTCAAGGGATTGACTACGATGAGACCTTCTCACCTGTAGCGATGCTTAAGTCTGTCCGAATCATGTTAGCAATTGCAGCATTTTATGATTATGAAATTTGGCAGATGGATGTCAAAACTGCATTCCTGAATGGATTTCTGGAAGAAGTGTTGTATATGATGCAACCGGAAGGTTTTGTCGATCCAAAGGGAGCTAACAAAGTGTGCAAGCTCCAGCGATCCATTTATGGACTGGTGCAAGCCTCTCGGAGTTGGAATAAACGCTTTGATAGTGTGATCAAAGCATTTGGTTTTATACAGACTTTTGGAGAAGCATGTATTTACAAGAAAGTGAGTGGGAGCTCTGTAGCATTTCTGATATTATATGTGGATGACATATTACTGATTGGAAATGATATAGAATTTCTGGATAGCATAAAGGGATACTTGAATGAGAGTTTTTCAATGAAAGACCTCGGTGAAGCTGCTTTCATATTAGGCATAAAGATCTATAGAGATAGATCAAGACGTTTAATTGGACTTTCACAAAGCACATACCTTGACAAGATTTTGAAGAAGTTCAAAATGGATCAAGCAAAGAAAGGGTTCTTGCCTGTGTTACAAGGTGTGAAGTTGAGTCGGACTCAATGCCCGACCACTGCAGAATATAAGAGAAGATGAAAGATGTTCCCTATGCTTCAGCCATAGGCTCTATCATGTATGCAATGCTGTGTACCAGACCTGATGTGTGCCTTGCTATAAGTCTAGCAGGGAGGTACCAAAGTAATCCGGGAGTGGATTACTGGACAGCGGTCAAGAACATCCTGAAGTACCTGAAAAGGACTAAGGATATGTTTCTCGTATATGGAGTTGACAAAGAGCTCATCGTAAACGGTTACGTTGATGCAAGCTTTGACACTGATCCACACGATTCTAAATCGCAAACTGGATACGTGTTTACATTAAATGGTGGAGCTGTCAGTTGGTGCAGTTCTAAACAGAGCGTCGTGGCGGGATCTACGTGTGAAGCGGAATACATAGCTGCTTCGGAAGCAGCGAATGAAGGAGTCTGGATGAAGGAGTTCATATCCGATCTAGGTGTCATACCTAGTGCATCGGGTCCAATGAAAATCTTTTGTGACAATACTGGTGCAATTGCCTTGGCGAAGGAATCCAGATTTCACAAGAGAACCAAGCACATCAAGAGACGCTTCAATTCCATCCGGGATCTAGTCCAGGTGGGAGACATAGAGATTTGCAAGATACATACGGATCTGAATGTTACAGACCCGTTGACAAAGCCTCTTCCATGAGCAAAACATGATCAGCACCAAGGCTCCATGGGTGTTAGAATCATTACTGTGTAATCTAGATTATTGACTCTAGTGCAAGTGGGAGACTGAAGGAAATATGCCCTAGAGGCAATAATAAAGTTATTATTTATTTCCTTATATCATGATAAAAGTTTATTATTCATGCTAGAATTGTATTAACCGGAAACATAATACATGTGTGAATACATAGACAAACAGAGTGTCACTAGTATGCCTCTACTTGACTAGCTCATTAATCAAAGATGGTTATGTTTCCTAACCATGGACAAAGAGTTGTTATTTGATTAACAGGATCACATCATTAGTTGAATGATCTGATTGACATGACCCATTCCATTAGCTTAGCACCCGATCGTTTAGTATGTTGCTATTGCTTTCTTCATGACTTATACATGTTTCTATGACTATGAGATTATGCAACTCCCGTTTGCCGGAGGAACACTTTGTGTGCTACCAAACGTCACAATGTAACTGGGTGATTATAAAGGAGCTCTACAGGTGTCTCCAAAGGTACATGTTGGGTTGGCGTATTTCGAGATTAGGATTTGTCACTCCGATTGTCGGAGAGGTATCTCTGGGCCCTCTCGGTAATGCACATCACTTAAGCCTTGCAAGCATTGCAACTAATGAGTTAGTTGCGGGATGATGTATTACAGAACGAGTAAAGAGACTTGCCGGTAACGGGATTGAACTAGGTATAGGATACCGACGATTGAATCTCGGGCAAGTAACATACCGATAACAAAGGGAACAACGTATGTTGTTATGCGGTCTGACCGATAAAAGATCTTCGTAGAATATGTAGGAGCCAATATGAGCTTCTAGGTTCCGCTATTGGTTATTGACCGGAGACGTGTCTCGGTCATGTCTACATTGTTCTCGAACCCGTAGGGTCTGCATACTTAAGGTTACGATGACAGTTATATTATGAGTTTATGCATTTTGATGTACCGAAGGTTGTTTGGAGTCCCGAATGTGATCACGGACATGACGAGGAGTCTCGAAATGGTCGAGACATAAAGATTGATATATTGGAAGCCTATGTTTGGATATCGGAAGTGTTCCGGGTGAAATCGGGATTTTACCGGAGTACCGGGAGGTTACCGGAACCCTCCGGGAGGTATATGGGCCTTAGTGGGCCTTAGTGGAAGAGAGGAGAGGTGGCCAGAGATGGCTCGCGCGCCCCTCCCCCCCTTGGTCCGAATTGGACAAGGAGAGGGGGCCGCCCCCCCTTCCTCCTCTCTCTCCTCTTTCCCCCCCTCCACGAACCCTATTCCAACTAGGAAAGGGGGGGAGTCCTACTCCCAGAAGGAGTAGGACTCCTCCTGGCGTGCCACACCTTGGCTGGCCGGCCCCCCTCCCTTGAACCTTTATATACGGAGGCAGGGGCACCTCTAGAGACACAAGTTGATCCACGTGATCATATTCTTAGCCGTGTGCGGTGCCCCCTTCCACCATAATCCTCGATAATATTGTAGCGGTGCTTAGGCAAAGCCCTGCGATGGTAGTACATCAAGATCGTCACCACACCGTCGTGCTGACGGAACTCTTCCCCGACACTTTTCTGGATCGGAGTCCAGGGATCGTCATCGAGCTGAACGTGTGCTAGAACTCGGAGGTGCTGTAGTTTCGGTGCTTGATCGGTCGGGCCGTGGAGACGTACGACTACATCAACCAAACGCTTCCGTTGTCGATCTACAAGGGTACGTAGATCATGCTCTCCCCTCTCGTTGCTATGCATCACCATGATCTTGCGTGAGCCTAGGAAATTTTTTGAAATTACTACGAAACCCAACAGTGGCATCCGAGCCTAGGTTTTATATGTTGATGTTATATGCACGAGTAGAACACAAGTGAGTTGTGGGCGATATAAGTCATACTGCTTACCAGCATGTCATACTTTGGTTCGGCGGTATTGTTGGACGAAGCGGCCCGGACTGACATTACGCGTACGCTTACGCGAGACCGGTTCTCCCGACGTGCTTTGCACATAGGTGGCTTACGGGTGACAGTTTCTCCAACTTTAGTTGAACCGAGTGTGGCTACGCCCTGTCCTTGCGAAGGTTAAAACAGCACCAACTTGACAAACTATCATTGTGGTTTTGATGCGTAGGTAAGATTGGTTCTTGCTTAAGCCCGTAGCAGCCATGTAAAACATGCAACAACAAAGTAGAGGATGTCTAACTTGTTTTTGCAGGGCATGTTGTGATGTGATATGGTCAAGACATGATGCTAAATTTTATTGTATGAGATGATCATGTTTTGTAACCGAGTTATCGGCAACTGGCAGGAGCCATATGGTTGTCGCTTTATTGTATGCAATGCAATCGCGCTGTAATGCTTTACTTTATCACTAAGCGGTAACGATAGTCGTGGAAGCATAAGATTGGCGAGACGATAATGATGCTACGATGGAGATCAAGGTGTCACGCCGGTGACGATGGTGATCATGACGATGCTTCGGAGATGGAGATCGCAAGCACAAGATGATGATGGCCATATCATATCACTTATATTGATTGCATGTGATGTTTATCTTTTATGCATCTTATCTTGCTTTGATTGACGGTAGCATTATAAGGTGATCTCTCACTAAATTATCAAGAAGTGTTCTCCCTGAGTATGCACCGTTGCGAAAGTTCTTCGTGCTGAGACACCACGTGATGATCGGGTGTGATAGGCTCTATGTTCAAATACAACGGGTGCAAAACAGTTGCACACGCGGAATACTCAGGTTATACTTGACGAGCCAAGCATATACAGATATGGCCTCGGAACACGGAGACCGAAAGGTCGAGCGTGAATCATATAGTAGATATGATCAACATAGTGATGTTCACCAATGAAACTACTCCATCTCACGTGATGATCGGACATGGTTTAGTAGATTTGGATCACGTAATCACTTAGATGATTAGAGGGATGTCGATCTAAGTGGGAGTTCTTTAAGTAATATGATTAACTGAACCTAAATTTATCATGAACTTAGTACCTGATAGTATCTTGCTTGTTTATATATGATTGTAGATAAATGGCCCGTGCTGTTGTTCCGTTGAATTTTAATGCATTCCTTGAGAAAGCAAAGTTGAAAGATGATGGTAGCAATTACACGGACTGGGTCCGTAACTTGAGGATTATCCTCATTGCTGCACAGAAGAATTATGTCCTGGAAGCACCGCTGGGTGCCAGGCCTACTGCTGGAGCAACACCAGATGTTGTGAACGTCTGGCAGAGCAAAGCTGATGACTACTCGATAGTTCAGTGTGCCATGCTTTACGGCTTAGAACCGGGACTTCAACGACGTTTTGAACGTCATGGAGCATATGAGATGTTCCAGGAGTTGAAGTTAATATTTCAAGCAAATGCCCGGATTGAGAGATATGAAGTCTCCAATAAGTTCTATAGCTGCAAAATGGAGGAGAACAGTTCTGTCAGTGAGCATATACTCAAAATGTCTGGGTATTATAATCACTTGATTCAAATGGGAGTTAATCTTCCAGATGATTGCGTCATTGACAGAATTCTCCAATCACTGCCACCAAGCTACAAGAGCTTCGTGATGAACAATAATATGCAAGGGATGAATAAGACTATTCCCGAGCTCTTCGCAATCCTGAAAGCTACGGAGGTAGAAATCAAAAAGGAGCATCAAGTGTTGATGGTCAACAAGACCACTAGTTCACTACTAGAAAAAGGGCTATAGATGGGATTGACACTAATGGCGCACCAGACAAGCGGTGCGCCATTAGTATATACTAATGGCGCACCACCTTCTGATACGCCATTAGAGTTGAAACTACTAATGGCGCACCTGGCCCCGGGTGCGCCATTAGTATCAAATTTTTTTTAACTAGTGCGCCTGTCCAAACATACTAATGGCGCATCCAGACACAGTGCGCCATTACTAGTTGTAACTAGTAATGGCGCACCTGCCGGAAAGTGCGACACTAATGTTGTTTTTTTATTATATTTTTTATTCCCTTTTTTGCAAAACTACTAATGGCGCACTGTTCCACCGTGCGCCATTACTAGTTTAAACTCGTAATGGCGCACTATGGGACAGTGCGCCATTAGTATTTTTTTTTGCAAAACTACTAATGGCGCACCACCAGGAGGTGCGCCATTAGTAACCTGGATTACTAATGGCGCATTTAGAGTTGGTGCGCCATTAGTAAGTGGGCAGCAACAAGATATTTTGGACAGCCTCTCCTACCCACACTCACTTTCTCCCCACTTCATTCTCTCCACCTCCTCCTTGTCTCGGGTGCCTCCTCTTTTTCACCTCATTTCCACCATAGATTCATTCAATTTAAGTGGTTAAATTACCTTGTTTTGATAGGTAAGTAAGGGGGAAAGCTATATTTATGTTGTTCTCCCTACAACAATGTGCACATGCACTTTTTATGCCCTAGCTAGATCTATGTATGTTCGTGGTGTTGCATATGTTTGTGGTGTTGCATATGTGTTTGTGTTTGGAGGTGTACCGGTATTTGAAATTCGATAGTTGCCAATATTTTGCCGGAATGTTGATTCATTTCCATTTCGGTGAGAATTTTGGCATTAATCATTCTTTTTGGTCCTACTTTTAGGGAAAGTCATGCCAAATTTTTTCTTCGTTCTAAAATATCGTTTTGCTCTACCCCGCAGGCGACCATGGTCCGCATGATGACCGAAGGCATCGTGAATAGGTTTTTGAGGTCCGCGAAGGCCGAGATGCTTCAAAAGAACGAGACGGAGATAAGATGTCCGTGTCGAAGATGCAAGCTGAAGAGCCTTATTGCGGACCCGGAATCCGGGCAGGTGCGGGACCACCTGCTCTTGTGTGGTTTCATGGATGGCTATCGGTGGCAAGGTGATGAAGATGACTACGAAGTCGTCCATGGGGGCCGGGCAACAAATGAGGAAGGGCAGCAAGACAACCACCGCGGCTCGGGCGGGCGAGAAGACGAAGAATCCCCAGGAGATGATCACGACGGTGATGTTGTACACAGTCATCATGTAGAAGATGCAGGACATGATGATGAGGAAGATGCCAGAGCAGACGACGGGCATGATCATGAAGATGATGATGCCGGCGGAGCAGACGACGCTGGACCATCGATGGGCTGGGTGCAGGACCCTCATATTCAAGAGCTGCTTCTCAAGCAGACGGATAACGCAAGAGCTGCCGCCCGAGAGAAAGCCAAGATGGATCAACTTGAGTTAGACGCGGTTACTCCATTGTATGAAGGATGTAGGCCCGAGGATACCCGCCTGAAAGTAAAGCTCATGGCTCTGGAGATGAAGGTAAAACACAAAATGACCGACGCATGCTTCGACGAGAACATGTCATTCTGGCACGAACGTCTTCCCAAGGGGAACAAGTGCCCGACCAGTTCTGAGGAGGCGAAGAAAATCGTGTGTCCTCTGGATTTACCGCACGTGAAATACCATGTGTGCATGAACAATTGCATCATTTATCGGGACGAGCACGCGGAGTCTACCATATGTCCGGTGTGCGGCGTCACTCGATACAAGAAGAGGAAGAAAGCTCCTCGAAAAGTGGTGTGGTACTTTCCGATCACTCCTCGTCTGCAGTGGTATTTCACGGACCCTAAGGTAGCAAAGCTCCTGCGTTGGCACGCGGATAGGGAGGAGAAGAAGCGAGAAGATGACGCAAATGATCCGGAGATAGATAAAAAAGACAAGATGCTGAGTCACCCTAAGGATGCGAGCCAGTGGCAAGCGTTGAACTTCGAGGACCCAGAATTTGGGAATGATCCAAGGAACATCGTGCTGGGCGCGAGCACCGATGGAGTCAATCTGTTTGGCAGCCAGAGAAGCACACATAGCACCTGGCCTGTGTTTGTGTGGATGTACAACCTTCCCCCTGGTTGTGCATGAAGAGGAAGTACATTCACATGAGTATGCTAATTGAAGGACCGAAACAACCAGGGAACGACATCAATCTGTATCTGGGGCTGCTGAAAGAGGAGCTTGACATGCTGTGGAAAATGCTAGCCAATACGTGGGACGCCGCAGAGAAAGAATATTTCCCTATGAGAGCCGCGCTACTCACGACGGTGCACGACTATCTCGGTTACGGATATGTCGCGGGGTAGGTGGTCCACGGATTTTCTGGATGCGTCAGGTGCATGGATGACACAACGTATCGCCAGCTAGATAGAGATCCCGGGTCTTCAGAAACTGTGTTCATGGGAGATCGAAGGTGGCTTCGTGACGATGACCCGTGGAGAAAACGCAAGGATCTGTTCGATGGTGAAACCGTACCCCGAGGACGCCCGCGTACGAGGAGCGGCGAGGAAATAGACGAGCTGTTGAGAAATTGGAAAGACTGCCTACTGCCGGGAAAGAAGCAAAAGGCGCCAGAGCCGGGAAAGAAGCGAAAGGCGCCAGAGCCGCTGCTGAAGGTATGGAAAACGAGGTCTGTTTTCTGGGACTTGCCGTACTGGAAGGTCCACCGTGTGCCTCACAGCCTTGATGTCATGCATATCACGAAGAACGTGTGCGAGAGTCTGCTTGGTACCCTGCTCAACATGCCAGAGAGGACCAAAGATGGGCCGAAAGCAAGGGCAGACTTGAAATCAATGGGCATCAGGCAGGAGCTTCACGCTATATATGATGATCATGATGATGATGATGATGATGATGATGAGGCGAAGCAGGACACGAAAAGTCGTCGCAAAGGCAAAAAGGCCAAGAAGACCGGAAATGACTACCCTCCCGCGTGCTTCACTCTAAGTCAGGAGGAGATCGAGCAGTTTTTCACCTGCCTCATAGGAGTAAAACTTCCTTACGGTTACGCGGGGAAGATAAGCAGATACCTAGACCCAGCGAAGCTGAAGTTCAGCGGGATGAAGTCTCACGACTGTCACGTGCTGATGACGCAGATACTTCCAGTTGCAATCCGTGGGATCATGGACGCGCACGTCCGTGAAACCCTATTTGGCCTATGCAACTTTTTCGACGTCATCTCTCGGAAGTCTGTTAGCGTGAGGCAACTCAGAAGGCTACAGGAAGAGATCGTGGTGATACTATGCGAGCTTGAGATGTACTTCCCGCCCGCATTCTTCGATGTTATGGTGCATCTGCTGGTCCATATCGTGGACGATATCATCCAACTCGGGCCGACGTTCCTGCACAGCATGATGCCGTTCGAAAGGATGAATGGTGTCATCAAAGGATACGTTCGCAACATGTCACGTCCAGAGGGAAGCATAGCCAGGGGCTTTCTGACCGAAGAGTGCGTCTCCTACTGCACGAATTATCTAGGCATCGAGAACCCCGTTGGTCTGCCCGTCAACAGGCACCTCGGCAGGCTCGCTGGATGGGGTGACCGTAAGGGTCGTCGTGAAATGCATGTCGACTTCGAGGGTCGACTCGCCGACTTTGAAAGAGCAAACCTAGTCGCGCTACAACACATAGACGTGGTCGATCCTTGGGTGGTACAGCACAAAACCTTTATTAAGAAGACGTACAATGACCGAGGCCAACAGAGGACGGACGGAGATATACTCAAAGATCAAAACTCATGTTTCACGCGTTGGTTCAAGCAGAAGCTTCTGTCGTACCCTTTACATGAGGATTCTTCCGCGGAAGAACAACTCATATTCGCCTTGTCACAGGGCGCAGAGCAGAACCTGATGACCTATGAGGCGTACGATATCAACGGCTACACATTCTACACTGAGGCCAAGGACATGAAGAGCGATGGTTATCAGAACTCCGGGGTAACGATGGAATCCTACACCGGTAACGACAAGGACAGATACTACGCAAGGATCGAGGAGATCTGGGAGCTGAGCTACGCTGGAGAGAAGGTCCCGATGTTCCGTGTCAGATGGGCCAAGAGCGTCCTAAAAGAAGACCGGTATTTCACCACCATGGTTATACCCGAAGCCAAATCCAAGACCGCGGGCGCAAACGTCACCGCGAAAAATGAGCCATGGGTACTGGCTTCCGAAGTGGACCAATGCTTCTTCATTACCGACCCGTCAAAGCCCAGTCGTGTTGTCGTGAGGAGAGGCAAAAGGAAGATCATCGGAATGGATGGAGTAGCCAATGAGCAAGACTTCGACAAGTACGGCGACCCGAGGATCGAACATGACGACGATGATGAAGTAGCAGCATACACCACAAGAAGAAGCAGGACCACTCTACCTAAAGGACGTCCGTTCCACAGAAGAACTCCATTTGCGAAAAGGAAGGGCAAGAAGATTGTGAACAGATAGCTAGCTAAGATCGATTGTATTTAAATCGTAGCCTTCATTTCTCGATTGTATTTCATGGGCACTTTTTGAACTATCATGAATATTTTTAAATTTCATGGACACTCGATCTCGATCCCTCTCCATCTCGATCGCTATCCCACCTCGCCAGATCCGGTCCCCCTCGCCGCCGAGCACCCCCCGGTCCACCGGCCGCCGCCGACCCCCCGCACCCTCGATTCCCCTACTCAACCGCCGCCGCCGACCCCCCGCACGCCTCCCCTACTCAACCGCCGCCGCCGACCCCCCGCACGTACCCCTCCCCTACTCAACCGCCGCCGCCGACCCCCCGCACCCCGCGCACCCTCCCCCGCTCCACCGGCATTACTGTTTGATGATATTTTTAAAAAAATTATTACTGTCTTATAAAAAAATATTACTATTATGATTTAAACAAGTTTGAACATATTTAAACACAAATAAGCATCAAACAGCATTTTAAATGCATAAAAAAAATTGTGGAGCCTGGGAATCGAACCCAGGACCTCCTGGTGTGAGAACTAGCTGCTGACCAGTCGAGCTAGTAGAGGGGACTTGGTGTGGATCAGGTCAGGTGGAAGATAACCTGTTGGCTCGAGCAGAAATCAAAAAAAAAATGCTAATGGCGCACCACGGTGAGGTGCGCCATTAGTATGGATGTACTTATGGCGCACCGAGGGGTGGTGCGCCATTAGTATTGTGCCATTGCTATAAGAAAAAAAACTACTAATGGCGCAGCAGGGTGAGGTGCGCCATTAGTACTGTGCCATCCTTATTTCCTCCCCGGCCCCTCCCTATCCCCTCTCTCTCCCTCGCCCTCGCCCTTCGATCCCCTTCCCCTCCCCTCTCCCGACGCCGCCCTCTCCTCTCCCGACGCCGCCACCCCGCCGCCCCGTCGTCCTCGTCTCCCCGCCGCCCCATCGTCCTCGTCTCCTCGGCGCCGCTCTCCCCGTCGCCCCACCTCGTTGGACGCCATCGCCCCGCCGCCCTCGTCGCCGGTGGCCCGGACGCCGCCCCGTCCACACCACCATCACCGGAGCACCACCACCACCCGAACCTCGTCGCACCACCACCACCCAGACCTCGTCGCCCCACCTCGTCGCCCCGTCCACACCACCGCCCCCGTGAGCTCCCCCTCCTACTCTCCCCCTCTCCCCCTCTGTTCATTATGCAATGGACTAGCATCATACAATGGCATCATACAATGGCATCAAATGGACTAGCATCATACAAGGGACTAGCATCATACAATACGAAAATGATTCTGCAGTTCAGATTCAGTCACATGATTCCCGGGGACTTATCAGGAAAGCTAGGCGTTTTAGTATCTTCCCAGTTCCCACTACCGTTGCGTACACACGCCACATGATTCCCTCTGGCAGCAAATTACATCACAAAAATTATTAGTAGTCTTCCAAAAAATTCTCTAAAGCCTTCAAAAATTGAAGTACAGGAAATATCCTAAGAGGCTAAAAGTTCCTGTGTACCTTCCCATGAAAAAAGTGCTTAAATAATAGAAAAAAATGCCATGAAAACCTTTTCTAGTCTGTAGGGAGGAAATTTCACAGATGCTAAATAGATAGATTTATGGGTTGTGGGCTGTCTGGCACCAAATTATTTTAGCCCTAGATGCTTTATGAGCTAAGCAGTTCCTTTTTCTAGAGATCGCAGATGCACTTGCGCAGTTAAATATGGACTGTGCTTGCTCCCAGGACTGCATCTTGTAAAGCTACATATGTACGGCTAGTCACATATCTATATGGGATTGGTTAGTGCTTTAGTTTAATGATTTTTTCTCTTGTTAGATCTTAACCTTCCTCAGTTCTCTATGTTTCCCTACTTGGGAATATTAAAAGGCAGTAAGTTGTTTAGAACAAGGATCAATTAGTGAGCTAAATAATGGTGGTTTAGGTGGACATACATGTGATCCCCAATACCAAAGTCCAATTGGGGAGCCTAACTATGCCAGAGCAATAGATTTTTCTTCCCAAGGCTGTTCCCTTTTGGGAGGGCTTTAAAGATTGTCAGAATGTTAATTTGCCACAACTTACTATGTAAGTACTGCTAACTGCAATTTTCTTGATTCCTCCCACTAGAACGTGTTTCTGCGCCCTGATCAGGGAGGAGGGCACTAAAATACTGCTCTGATTCATTATTCTGTGACATGTCTAGGAATCTTTGATGCCTCTTGGCAATGCAACAAAGGCAATGCATTTGACTTTCAGTGTTGGTGATTCTGCAGTTGCTGTAAACTACTATAGTGATGAGTGTCTAGCTTTTGTAATCTACACTTCTTGCATAATTTGGATGTACTTGGCATTAATTCAGATTCAGTCATGTACTTTTGAGCATGCTTCCTCGCGAAGAAGGGGGTCATGCTGAAAATTGAAAAATATTGTGAGACATTGGTTGGACTTTGAATTGGTATACAGAGAAGGGAGTGCCTGCTTGTATATATTTTACTATTGCTACCATGCCAGACTAACAAACTTCCCAATATTGTGCCCTTCTGTACTGTTATTGAGAAAAGTTCATGGTTACTAACGTAATTCATTGTTTCGCTGCAGTGGGCATACAAGTTTTTATAAAGACAGAATATCGGATAACCCCTCCTGTAAGTTATATGATTTATTATACAATCACTACTTTCCTGTTCTCTTATGCAAGAGCTGTCAATCTACTTTGCTACCAAAAAAGTTGTATTAATGAGTAATGACTGAGTTCAGTTTTCATTCTCCAGTGTTAAGAGTGTTGCTCCAAAAAAATGTTGTTTCGTAGTTAAAAGGGTGCCTTTAACTTCGGTGCATTGGCTGGACATCAACATACTACCATAAGTGTTTTGTTTTCTGTTGCCAGTTATTCTCCTTGGGATTGTCAGAAATAGTACTCCTTGGAGTAGTGAATAAATTGTGATGCATTCAAGCAAGACATTTTAGCTAATAACTAATTGTTCTAAATGTCTGTTTCTGTCCCCATTTAGTGCTTGGTATGTCTCCTGTTCTGGGTCATGGACTTTGTGCCATGCCCACATTGGTTTTCTGTTTGGCCTCAATTTGGCCTGACAAATTATGGTCTACTAGCTGGTCTACTAGCTGGCAAGATGCTTGGTATATATATGCTGTGTTCAGTTTTGGCAGGAGTTCAGAACTGTTAGGCAAAGGTCATGTCTCCGACCATCGTGTCCTTTTTTGCCTTGTCCACCCGAGAGGCCCTTGAGTTTGCTGGAATGTCGATTAACTTCTGTTTCGGCAAATTCGGGTACTCCATATGTCCTATTTTCAGCAAAGGTCATGCTGAAATTTTCCGTGAATTTTAGCATGACTTTGCTAAAAATAGGACATATGGGGTACTTGTGACTAATGCATGGGCCGGGGTATCTTAGTAGTTAATTAAGTAGGATCAAGTGCCCCGACGTACTTGTGACTAATGCATGGCTTTTAGGGTGCCTCGGTGTCGATAAAAACTGAAATGATGAAAGTTTAGGCTTTTAGGGTGCCTCGGCGTCGAAAAACCCTAAATGATAAAAGCTTAGCTTTTAGGATGCCTCGGTGTCGACAAACCCTAAATGATGAGACCATGATCTTGTTCCTTGACAATAACCAACTTTTTGACCAAACTTTGTTCCTATTTATAGAGAAACATGGCCAACAATGATGAGGCCGGGGGTTCGGGCGGCAAGAAATTCTGGGAGTTGTCCCAGGAGATGGAGGAACAACCTCACTTGCATGAGGACGCTGCCTTCCCCATCGATCCTGAGACCACTGATGGTACCGCCGAGGATGACCCCACTGATGCCACCACTGATGGTGCCACCGAGGATGCCGCCACTGATGATGGCGGCGCACCCACAGATGGCAGCCAACCGAAGAGGCAACGGAAGGACCGGCGCCCGACCGTGCTCCGCACCCTCAAGGAGGAAGTTACTGAAGTGGACTCCAACGGGAATCCAACGGCGCCCGAACGAATAGTCAAGGGGTACTCGCTTCAGCTCGGGTGCATTCTCCGGAGCACCGTCTCGATCAACACCGAGAACCTCAGGCATCCTGACCGAGGGAATTTGCGCAACCTCCTCTTCATGAAGCTGCACGAACGATACAAATTCCTCGCTGAATTTGAAAACACAAGCCTCAAAGGGAATAAACTGAACAATGCTGCCCTCACGAAGATGAGCACGGCCCTGTCTACTTGGAAAAGCAATGTGAAGAGAATGATCGAGAAAGGTGAGAGTTATGAGAAGATCAAGGAGAAAAATCCTTCGATCACTGAAGATGACTACAACGACTTCAAGATCAATTGCTCGAGCACCGCAAGCTCCGAATCAAGTAAGTGGGGGAAAGAAATGCGGGAGCTGAACTTAGGGGAACACACACTCGGTCCCGGCGGTTACAGAGTGGCGGAGCCTATATGGGACAAGGAGGAGGCGGACCGTGCCGAGCAAGGCCTACGGCCCCTCTTCGATAAATACGGTGACAAGCACACCAGGAACTTTGTCAGGGCCCGGTACAAGAAGGACCCGAAAACAAAGGAGCTTACCACGGATCCGAAGACCAGGGCGCTTGAGCTTGTTCTGGTAAGGAATACACCCCCGCGTAATTAGCTCCATATGGTTGCATTCTAATTAATGAAGCCAAATTTCTAAATGATTCACATTCCTTCCACAGGCGACTGAAAGCAGTAGCGCGGGGTCGACTAAGAGCAACCCTTGGGACACCACTCTAAATAGGGAGTTGAATGTAATGAAGAACAAGGATAAGCCCAGTAAGCCGACGTCAGCTGGTCGTGTGGCCGGCAAAGGCTTGTCGACAAAATGGTCGTCATACTATAACACTGGTGGGTGAAAGGAGAAAAAGACCAGCTCGGAAAGCCAGGCGCGCGAGGTTCAAGAACTCAGGGCACAGGTGGCGCGGATTCCGGAGATTGTCCAAGAGCAAGTGCAACAACAACTCGGAGGGACGATCACCGCCATTGTGCCTACCTTGATCCAGGGGATTAGTGCGTGGATTGCGGGCGGCCAACAGGGGCCGCCCCCGATTCCTAGCTTCACGGCCAGCAACTCGCAGAACGCGATGGCGGGGCCATTGGTGTCTCCGGCGGAGGCGGCATTGGTGTCTCCGACGCCGGCACGGGAGCTTAATGCACCCGGGTGTACGTCGGCCGGCACCTCTGCAGCAAGCGGCCCCTCCGTCAACTGCACGCCCGCCGTTGGCGGTGCCTCGACATTAGCCGAGCTCGACGCCATCATCACGGTAACTAATTAAGCCTCTCTCGGCCGAGGACTTCATCTCCTTGCCTTTGACTGGGCATCCCTGATGCCCTACATGTTTTCGCAGGGCGCCGCCGACGTTCCGTGCACTCTCCTGCACTTCGTGAACAACGAGTTGGTCGATGTCGCCAAGGGCAAAATCGTTCAACCGGGCAACCCCTTGTTCCACGGTACCCAGATGCCACCCAACTTGTTTAGGGTTCAACTGGTTCGGCTGCTGCCAGGCTGCGACGAGTTGTTACCTCCGATTCGACCCGTCGGGGCCGACGATGATGACGTGATGACCCTCAGCGCCTGCCTAAGCTGGCCCCTGCTTTGGCCGAAGAGCCAGATTTGTTTGCGGGTGGGGGACACCACCCCAAAGACAACACCGCCAGTCGTGCCGGCGCCAAGTCGGCCCCATGGCAAGACCGCCGCAACGGTGCCTGACATCCCTATGCCACTGGATCCAAACATGCATATGGCACAGGATCAGAACGACGACGACGATGATACATTTGCCAACGTCGATCAGTACTTTGCCGATCATGGGTATGGTGGCGACTTCATGGGGCCTCCTTCTCAAGAACCCAACCCAACAAAAGATGTGCGCGATCTAGCTGGTACCGCGGAGAAGCCAAGTTGCAACAGGCGTCATCTGTAGTTCAGCTCTCAGGAGACGCCTCCAGCTGCCAACTTCACCGAGCCTCAGATAGGTGAGGTGCGAAATATGATCAGCCCCAACACACTCAAGAAGGCGGTCTATGAGCAGAACTCGGTCCCATTACAGGAGAAGAAGAAGGCACGCAAAAGAAAGACTAACAAGGGTGCGGGCCAGCCGGCACCGAGTACGATCCGTGCTCAGGACGGGCCACCTTCACCTGAGAATATCTCGAGGAGGGTGCATGTGGCGGGTAGGACGATGCTACTGAGAAATATGCTCGATGCTGCAACCGGTGCTATGCGGAGTCTGCATGACAGTGTTCTTTCTTTGGAGAAGCGGCGTCTCGGAGAGAAGGATGTGGCATACCCGGTTTTTGCGGCCAAGGTGCCAGAGGGCAAGGGCTTTGTGGATAACTCCATCGGGGGTACGATCGTCCTGCGGTTTGATGACATCCACGCTATGTTGAACCTTCATCCGCTGCACTACACCTTCGTTCGGCTATTTTCGCTGAGTATGGAGATGCGGATCATTCGTGACAAGACCCCGGACATCGTGATAGTCGACCCCTTCTACATGCGTGCCAAGATCTTGGGCAGCGCTGGGGACCGGCAAGTCACGAGTTCTTACCTTGAAGGCGTCATTCTGGCAAACCAAGATAAGGATAACTTCCTCGTGCCTTACTTTCCCGAGTAAGTCCTCCCCTCAACCGCCCCGTAACATATGAATTCTTAGATTTCGATCGTTTTTCTTTTAACATTCCGTGTTTTCTGCAGTGACACACGTTGCACGCTCATCCTCCTAAGCCCCAAATATTCCATGGCCACGTATTTGGACCCGGACCGTCAGTCGAACATAGACTACACAAATGTCAAGAAGGTTCTTGATGATGTTCTCCCCGGCTACGTCAAATCTGGAGGCACCTTCACCAGGCCTATTCGTAAGTACGGTAAGCACGTGTTCTCCCACAATACGATGTTCTACTACGTCAAGCAGCCGCCTGGCGGTCAGAAGGGTGCCTACTACGCCATCCATCACATGCGGGCGATCGTACGGGACCATCATCAACTTCTGCTATCGAGTAGACTCAAAGATTGGGCCGCGAGCGTGTCGGCAATCCAGGACGCGGACATCAGACAAGAATTCTTTCGCATCCAGTCGGAGTTTGCGGAAATCATCCATCAAGATGTCCTTCGTACCGCGGGGCAGTTCTACCTCAGAAATCAACCGTCCAATAGTGACATCGACACAATCCTACATATGCAGGCTGACAATGCCCGTTCTTTCATGACTCCCACGATAGACGGCGGCTTCATCCACGCTCCAGTCCCTTGAGTCGAGTCGAAAGCAGTGATGATGTGTCTAGTTCTGAAACATCTATTGGCTCATGTTGTAATTAAACTTTAATGAACTTGTAGTATGTCTCTTTGGTTTTTAGAGTCGTTCAACTTAAGATGTAATCGATGCTATTAATGTCTTGCTTTTCTCTTCCGATCGTTCTATTGCATACTTATATATTGCTTATGTATTGTCTGTGAATTGGTACTAACGTTTCGTTTGGCTACTGCATAGCGATGCCGTGGTATGTCGTGTACAAGGGTAAGGTTCCCGGAGTCTACGACGACTGGGAGGAGTGTCGGAGACAGGTTCACCGATTCAGCGGTAACAGTTACAAAGGGTACGCCACTAGGGCCGAGGCCAAATCTAGATACGCTTGCTATCTAGCGGGAGAGGGGAGGGAGCGTTGGAGGAACCAGATGAAGACGAGTTTCATGGTGATGATGCTCATCGTGATGACCGCAGCTCTCTTCTATGTGATGGTAGTTTAGATGATGGATATCGACTTGTAATGTGAAGACAAACTCGCGGTCTCGAGACTTGTAGTATAATGTTCTATCTTTGTTCGGTCTTTTCAATTCGGAGACTAATATGATGACTTGTATTCGGAGACTAAAATGATGAATTGTATTCAGAGACTAATCTTCTATTGTATTCGATGAATCTGTTGTTGATGTGTGTTGTCTATATTTTGTCCAATTATACATTTTGTAACCTGTGCAAAAAAACAGAAAATTAAAAAATTAAAAAAACCTAATATTCATACTAATGGCGCATCACATCATAGTGCGCCATTAGTATGCCAAAGGATACTAATGGCGCATCATTAAACAGTGCGCCATTAGTATGCCGAAGTTACTAATGGCGCACCTTGCTGTCGTGCGCCATTAGTATGCCAAAGCACCTGGTTATACATGGCCCCCTGGGAGGCATACTAATGGCGCACTATTGTATATACTAATGGCGCATCTGGGGTGCGCCATTAGTATACCAGATACTAATGGCGCCAGTGGTGCGCCATTAGTAAAATATACTAATGGCGTGCTACTAATGGCGCACCGCTAATGCGCCATTAATGGCCAAATTAGGTGCGCCATTAGTGGGCCTTTTCCTAGTAGTGGTTTCAAGAAAAAGGGCAAAGGGAAGAAGAAGGGAAACTTCAAAAAGAACAGCAAGCAAGTTGCTGCTCAAGAGAAGAAACCCAAGTCTGGACCTCAGCCTGAAACTGAGTGCTTCTACTACAAGCAGACTGGTCACTGGAAGCGGAACTGCCCCAAGTATTTGGCGGATAAGAAGGATGGCAAGGTGAACAAAGGTATATGTGATATACATGTCATTGATGTGTACCTTACTAATGCTCGCAGTAGCACCTGGGTATTTGATACTGGTTCCGTTGCTAATATTTGCAACTCGAAACAGGGACTACGGATTAAGCGAAGATTGGCTAAGGACGAGGTGACGATGCGCGTGTGAAACGGTTCGAAAGTCGATGTGATCGCGGTCGGCACGCTACCACTACATCTACCTTCGGGATTAATATTAGACCTAAATAATTGTTATTTGGTGCCAGCGTTAAGCATGAACATTATATCTGGATCTTGTTTGATGCGAGACGGTTATTCATTTAAATCAGAGAATAATGGTTGTTCTATTTATATGAGTAATATCTTTTATGGTTATGCACCCCTGAAGAGTGGTCTATTCTTATTGAATCTCGATAGTAGTAACACACATATTCATAATGTTGAAACCAAAAGATGCAGAGTTGATAATGATAGAGCAACTTATTTGTGGCACTGCCGTTTAGGTCATATCGGCGTAAAGCGCATGAAGAAACTCCATATTGATGGACTTTTGGAACCACTTGATTATGAATCACTTGGTACTTGCGAACCGTGCCTCATGGGCAAGATGACTAAAACGCCGTTCTCCGGTACTATGGAGAGAGCAACAGATTTGTTGGAAATCATACATACAGATGTATGTGGTCCGATGAATATTGAGGCTCGTGGCAGATATCGTTATTTTCTCACCTTCACAGATGATTTAAGCAGATATGGGTATATCTACTTAATGAAACATAAGTCTGAAACGTTTGAAAAGTTCAAAGAATTTCAGAGTGAAGTTGAAAATCATCGTAACAAGAAAATAAAGTTTCTACGATCTGATCGTGGAGGAGAATATTTGAGTTACGAGTTTGGTGTACATTTGAAACAATGTGGAATAGTTTCGCAACTCACGCCACCCGGAACATCACAACGTAATGGTGTGTCCGAATGTCGTAATCGTACTTTACTAGATATGGTGCGATCTATGATTTCTCTTACTGATTTACCGCTATCGTTTTGGGGTTACGCTTTGGAGACGGCCGCATTCACGTTAAATAGGGCACCATCAAAATCTGTTGAGACGACGCCTTATGAACTATGGTTTGGCAAGAAACCAAAGTTGTCGTTTCTGAAAGTTTGGGGCTGCGATGCTTATGTGAAAAAGCTTCAACCTGATAAGCTCAAACCCAAATCGGAGAAATGTGTCTTCATAGGATATCCAAAGGAGACTATTGGATACACCTTCTATCACAGATCCGAAGGCAAGACTTTTGTTGCTAAGTTCGGAAACTTTCTGGAGAAGGAGTTTCTCTCGAAAGAAGTGAGTGGGAGGAAAGTAGAACTTGACGAGGTAACTGTACCTGCTCCCTTATTGGAAAGTAGTACATCGCAGAAAACTGTTTCTGTGACACCTATACCAATTAGTGAGGAAGCTAATGATAATGATCATGAAACTTCAGAACAAGATACTACTGAACCTCGTAGATCAACCAGAGTGAGATCCGCACCAGAGTGGTACGGTAATCCTGTTCTGGAAGTCATGCTACTAGATCATGATGAACCTACGAACTATGAAGAAGCGATGGTGAGCCCAGATTCCGCAAAATGGCTTGAAGCCATGAAATCTGAGATGGGATCCATGTATAAGAACAAAGTATGGACTTTGGTTGACTTGCCTAATGATCGACAAGCAATTGAGAATAAATGGATCTTCAAGAAGAAGACTGACGCCGACGGTAATATTACTGTCTACAAAGCTTGACTTGTCGCAAAAGGGTTTCGGCAAGTTCAAGGGATTGACTACGATGAGACCTTCTCACCTGTAGCGATTCTTAAGTCTGTCCGAATCATGTTAGCTATGGCCGCATTTTATGATTATGAAATTTGGAAGATGGATGTCAAAACTGCATTCCTGAATGGATTTCTAGAAGAAGAGTTGTATATGATGCAACCGGAAGGTTTTGTCGATCCAAAGGGAGCTAACAAAGTGTGCAAGCTCCAGCGATCCATTTATGGACTGGTGCAAGCCTCTTGGAGTTGGAATAAACGCTTTGATAGTGTGATCAAAGCATTTGGTTTTATACAGACTTTTGGAGAAGCATGTATTTACAAGAAAGTGAGTGGGAGCTCTGTAGCATTTCTGATATTATATGTGGATGACATATTACTGATTGGAAATGATATAGAATTTCTGGATAGCATAAAGGGATACTTGAATAAGAGTTTTTCAATGAAAGACCTCGGTGAAGCTGCTTACATATTAGGCATAAAGATCTATAGAGATAGATCAAGACGTTTAATTGGACTTTCACAAAGCACATACCTTGACAAGATTTTGAAGAAGTTCAAAATGGATCAAGCAAAGAAAGGGTTCTTGCCTGTGTTACAAGGTGTGAAGTTGAGTCGAACTCAATGCCCGACCACTGCAGAAGATAGAGAGAAGATGAAAGATGTTCCATATGCTTCAGCCATAGGCTCTATCATGTATGCAATGCTGTGTACCAGACCTGATGTGTGCCTTGCTATAAGTCTAGCAGGGAGGTACCAAAGTAATCCAGGAGTGGATCACTGGACAGCGGTCAAGAACATCCTGAAGTACCTGAAAAGGACTAAGGATATGTTTCTCGTATATGGAGGTGACAAAGAGCTCATCGTAAACGGTTACGTTGATGCAAGCTTTGACACTGATCCGGACGATTCTAAATCGCAAACCGGATACGTGTTTACATTAAACGGTGAAGCTGTCAGTTGGTGCAGTTCTAAACAGAGCGTCGTGGCGGGATCTACGTGTGAAGCGGAATACATAGCTGCTTCGGAAGCAGCGAATGAAGGAGTCTGGATGAAGGAGTTCATATCCGATCTAGGTGTCATACCTAGTGCATCGGGTCCAATGAAAATATTTTGTGACAATACTGGTGCAATTGCCTTGGCGAAGGAATCCAGATTTCACAAGAGAACCAAGCACATCAAGAGACGCTTCAATTCCATCCGGGATCTAGTCCAGGTGGGAGACATAGAGATTTGCAAGATACATACGGATCTGAATGTTGCAGACCCGTTGACTAAGCCTCTTCCACGAGCAAAACATGATCAGCACCAAGGCTCCATGTGTGTTAGAATCATTTCTGTGTAATCTAGATTATTGACTCTAGTGCAAGTGGGAGACTGAAGGAAATATGCCCTAGAGGCAATAATAAAGTTATTATTTATTTCCTTATATCATGATAAAAGTTTATTATTCATCCTAGAATTGTATTAACCGGAAACATAATACATGTGTGAATACATAGACAAACAGAGTGTCACTAGTATGCCTCTACTTGACTAGCTCGTTAATCAAAGATGGTTATGTTTCCTAACCATGGACAAAGAGTTGTTATTGGATTAACGGGATCACATCATTAGTTGAATGATCTGATTGACATGACCTATTCCATTAGCTTAGCACCCGATCGTTTAGTATGTTGTTATTGCTTTGTTCATGACTTATACATGTTTCTATGACTATGAGATTATGCAACTCCTGTTTGCTAGTGGAACACTTTGTGTGCTATCAAACGTCACAACGTAACTGGGTGATTATAAAGGAGCTCTACAGGTGTCTCCAAAGGTACATGTTCGGTTGGCGTATTTCGAGATTAGGATTTGTCACTCCGATTGTCGGAGAGGTATCTCTGGGCCCTCTCGGTAATGCACATCACTTAAGCCTTGCAAGCATTGCAACTAATGAGTTAGTTGCGGGATGATGTATTACAGAACGAGTAAAGAGACTTGCCGGTAACGAGATTGAACTAGGTATAGGATACCGACGATCGAATCTCGGGCAAGTAACATACCGATGACAAAGGGAACAACGTATGTTGTTATGCGGTCTGACCGATAAAAGATCTTCGTAGAATATGTAGGAGCCAATATGAGCATCTAGGTTCCGCTATTGGTTATTGACCGGAGACGTGTCTCGGTCATGTCTACATTGTTCTCGAACCTATAGGGTCCGCACGCTTAAGGTTACGATGACAGTTATATTATGAGTTTATGCATTTTGATGTACCGAAGGTTGTTCGGAGTCCCGGATGTGATCACGGACATGACGAGGAGTCTCGAAATGGTCGAGACATAAAGATTGATATATTGGAAGCCTATGTTTGGATATCGGAAGTGTTCCGGGTGAAATCGGGATTTTACCGGAGTACCGGGAGGTTATCGGAACCCCCCGGGAGGTATATGGGCCTTAGTGGAAGAGAGGAGAGGTGGCCAGAGATGGGCCGCGCGCCCCTCCCCCGCCTTGGTCCGAATTGGACAAGGAGAGGGGGCCGGCCCCCTTCCTCCTCTCTCTCCTCTTTCCCCCCCTCCACGAATCCTATTCCAGCTAGGAAAGGGGGGGAGTCCTACTCCTAGAAGGAGTAGGACTCCTCCTGGCGCGCCACACCTTGGCCGGCCGGCCCCCCTCCCTTGAAACATTATATACGGAGGCAGGGGAACCCCTAGAGACACAAGTTGATCCACGTGATCATATTCTTAGCCGTGTGCGGTGCCCCCTTCCACCATAATCCTCGATAATATTGTAGCGGTGCTTAGGCGAAGCCCTGCGACGGTAGTACATCAAGATCGTCACCACACCGTCGTGCTGACGGAACTCTTCCCTGACACTTTGCTGGATTGGAGTCCGGGGATCGTCATCGAGCTGAACGTGTGCTAGAACTCGGAGGTGCCGTAGTTTCGGTGCTTGATCGGTCGGGGCGTGGAGACGTACGACTACATCAACCAAACGCTTCCGTTGTCGATCTACAAGGGTACGTAGATCATACTCTCCCCTCTCGTTGCTATGCATCACCATGATCTTGCGTGAGCGTAGGAAATTTTTTGAAATTACTACGAAACCCAACAGTGGCATCCGAGCCTAGGTTTTATATGTTGATGTTATATGCACGAGTAGAACACAAGTGAGTTGTGGGCGATATAAGTCATACTGCTTACCAGCATGTCATACTTTGGTTCGGCGGTATTGTTGGACGAAGCGGCCCGGACCGACATTACGCGTACGCTTACACGAGACCGGTTCTCCCGACGTGCTTTGCACATAGGTGGCTAGCGGGTGACAGTTTCTCCAACTTTAGTTGAACCGAGTGTGGCTATGCCCGGTCCTTGCGAAGGTTAAAACAGCACCAACTTGATAAACTATCCTTGTGGTTTTGATGCGTAGGTAAGATTGGTTCTTTCTTAAGCCTGTAGCAGCCACGTAAAACATGCAACAACAAAGTAGAGGACGTCTAACTTGTTTTTGCAGGGCATGTTGTGATGTGATATGGTCAAGACATGATGCTAAATTTTATTGTATCAGATGATCATGTTTTGTAACCGAGTTATCGGCAACTGGCAGGAGCCATATGGTTGTCGCTTTATTGTATGCAATGCAATCGCGCTGTAATGCTTTACTTTATCACTAAGCAGTAGCGATAGTCGTAGAAGCATAAGATTGGCGAGACGACAACGATGCTACGATGGAGATCAAGGTGTCGCGCCGGTGACGATGGTGATCATAATGGTGCTTCCGAGATGGAGATCGCAAGCACAAGATGATGATGGCCATATCATATCACTTATATTGATTGCATGTGATGTTTATCTTTTATGCATCTTATCTTGCTTTGATTGACGGTAGCATTATAAGATGATCTCTCACTAAATTATCAAGAAGTGTTCTCCCTGAGTATGCACCATTGCGAAGTTCTTCGTGCTGAGACACCACGTGATGATCGGGTGTGATAGGCTCTACGTTCAAATACAACGGGTGCAAAATAGTTGCACACGCGGAATACTCAGGTTATACTTGACGAGCCAAGCATATACAGATATGGCCTCGGAACACGGAGACCGAAAGGTCGAGCGTGAATCATATAGTAGATATGATCAACATAGTGATGTTCACCAATGAAACTACTCCATCTCACGTGATGATCGGACATGGTTTAGTAGATTTGGATCACGTAATCACTTACATGATTAGAGGGATGTCTATCTATGTGGGAGTTCTTTAAGTAATATGATTAACTGAACCTAAATTTATCATGAACTTAGTACCTGATAGTATCTTACTTGTTTATGTATGATTGTAGATAAATGGCCCGTGTTGTTGTTCCGTTGAATTTTAATGCGTTCCTTGAGAAAGCAAAGTTGAAAGATGATGGTAGCAATTACACGGACTGGGTCCGTAACTTGAGGATTATCCTCATTGCTGCACAGAAGAATTACGTCCTGGAAGCACCGCTGGGTGCCAGGCCTGCTGCTGGAGCAACACCAGATGTTGTGAACGTCTGGCAGAGCAAAGTTGATGACTACTCGATAGTTCAGTGTGCCATGCTTTACGGCTTAGAACCGGGACTTCAACGACGTTTTGAACATCATGGAGCATATGAGATGTTCCAGGAGTTGAAGTTAATATTTCAAGCAAATGCCCGGATTGAGAGATATGAAGTCTCCAATAAGTTCTATAGCTACAAAATGGAGGAGAACAGTTCTGTCAGTGAGCATATACTCAAAATGTCTGGGTATAATAATCACTTGATTCAAATGGGAGTTAATCTTCCAGATGATTGCGTCATTGACAGAATTCTCCAATCACTGCCACCAAGCTACAAGAGCTTCGTGATGAACTATAATATGCAAGGGATGAATAATACTATTCCCGAGCTCTTCGCAATGCTGACAGCTGTGGAGGTAGAAATCAAAAAGGAGCATCAAGTGTTGATGGTCAACAAGACCACTAGTTTCAAGAAAAAGGGCAAAGGGAAGAAGAAGGGGAACTTCAAGAAGAACAGCAAGCAAGTTGCTGCTCAAGAGAAGAAACCCAAGTCTGGACCTAAGCCTGAAACTGAGTGCTTCTACTGCAAGCAGACTGGTCACTGGAAGCAGAACTGCCCCAAGTATTTGGCGGATAAGAAGGATGGCAAGGTGAACAAAGGTATATGTGATATACATGTTATTGATGTGTACCTTACTAATGCTCGCAGTAGCACCTGGGCATTTGATACTGGTTCCGTTGCTAATATTTGCAACTCGAAACAGGGACTACGGATTAAGCGAAGATTGGCTAAGGACGAGGTGACGATGCGCGTGGGAAACGGTTCCAAAGTCGATGTGATCGCGGTCGGCACGCTACCTCTACATCTACCTTCGGGATTAATATTAGACCTAAATAATTGTTATTTGGTGCCAGCGTTAAGCATGAACATTATATCTGGATCTTGTTTGATGCGAGACGGTTATTCATTTAAATCAGAGAATAATGGTTGTTCTATTTATATGAGTAATATCTTTTATGGTCATACACCCCTGAAGAGTGGTCTATTCTTATTGAATCTCGATAGTAGTAACACACATATTCATAATGGTGAAACCAAAAGATGCAGAGTTGATAATGATAGTGCAACTTATTTGTGGCACTGCCGTTTAGGTCATATCGGCGTAAAGCGCATGAAGAAACTCCATACTGATGGACTTTTGGAACCACTTGATTATGAATCACTTGGTACTTGCGAACCGTGCCTCATGGGCAAGATGACTAAAACGCCGTTCTCCGGTACTATGGAGAGAGCAACAGATTTGTTGGAAATCATACATACAGATGTATGTGGTCCGATGAATATTGAGGCTCATGGCGGATATCGTTATTTTCTCACCTTCACAGATGATTTAAGCAGATATGGGTATATCTACTTAATGAAACATAAGTCTGAAACGTTTGAAAAGTTCAAAGAATTTCAGAGTGAAGATGAAAATCATCGTAACAAGAAAATAAAGTGTCTACGATTTGATCGTGGAGGAGAATATTTGAGTTACGAGTTTGGTGTACATTTGAAACAATGTGGAATAGTTTCGCAACTCACGCCACCCGGAACATCACAGCGTAATGGTGTGTCCGAACGTCATAATCGTACTTTACTAGATATGGTGCGATCTATGATGTCTCTTACTGATTTACCGCTATCGTTTTGGGGTTATGCTTTGGAGACGGCCGCATTCACGTTAAATAGGGCACCATCAAAATCTGTTGAGACGACGCCTTATGAACTATGGTTTGGCAAGAAACCAAAGTTGTCGTTTCTGAAAGTTTGGGGCTGCGATGCTTATGTGAAAAAGCTTCAACCTGATAAGCTCGAACCCAAATCGGAGAAATGTGTCTTCATAGGATATCCAAAGGAGACTATTGGATACACCTTCTATCACAGATCCGAAGGCAAGACTTTTGTTGCTAAGTTCGGAAACTTTCTGGAGAAGGAGTTTCTCTCGAAAGAAGTGAGTGGGAGGAAAGTAGAACTTGACGAGGTAACTGTACCTACTCCCTTATTGGAAAGTAGTACATCACAGAAAACTGTTTCTGTGACACCTACACCAATTAGTGAGGAAGCTAATGATAATGATCATGAAACTTCAAAACAAGATACTACTGAACCTCGTAGATCAACCAGAGTGAGATCCGCACCAGAGTGGTACGGTAATCCTGTTCTGGAAGTCATGCTACTAGATCATGATGAACCTACGAACTATGAAGAAGCGATGGTGAGCCCAGATTCCGCAAAATGGCTTGAAGCCATGAAATCTGAGATGGGATCCATGTATGAGAACAAAGTATGGACTTTGGTTGACTTGCCCAATGATCGGCAAGCAATTTAGAATAAATGGATCTTCAAGAAGAAGACTGACACCGACAGTAATATTACTGTCTACAAAGCTTGACTTGTCGCAAAAGGGTTTCGGCAAGTTCAAGGGATTGACTACGATGAGACCTTCTCACCTGTAGCGATTCTTAAGTCTGTCCGAATCATGTTAGCTATGGCCGCATTTTATGATTATGAAATTTGGCAGATGGATGTCAAAACTGCATTCCTGAATGGATTTCTAGAAGAAGAGTTGTATATGATGCAACCGGAAGGTTTTGTCGATCCAAAGGGAGCTAACAAAGTGTGCAAGCTCCAGCGATCCATTTATGGACTGGTGCAAGCCTCTTGGAGTTGGAATAAACGCTTTGATAGTGTGATCAAAGCATTTGGTTTTATACAGACTTTTGGAGAAGCATGTATTTACAAGAAAGTGAGTGGGAGCTCTGTAGCATTTCTGATATTATATGTGGATGACATATTACTGATTGGAAATGATATAGAATTTCTGGATAGCATAGAGGGATACTTGAATAAGAGTTTTTCAATGAAAGACCTCGGTGAAGCTGCTTACATATTAGGCATAAAGATCTATAGAGATAGATCAAGACGTTTAATTGGACTTTCACAAAGCACATACCTTGACAAGATTTTGAAGAAGTTCAAAATGGATCAAGCAAAGAAAGGGTTCTTGCCTGTGTTACAAGGTGTGAAGTTGAGTCGAACTCAATGCCCGACCACTACAGAAGATAGAGAGAAGATGAAAGATGTTCCATATGCTTCAGCCATAGGCTCTATCATGTATGCAATGCTGTGTACCAGACCTGATGTGTGCCTTGCTATAAGTCTAGCAGGGAGGTACCAAAGTAATCCAGGAGTGGATCACTGGACAGCGGTCAAGAACATCCTGAAGTACCTGAAAAGGACTAAGGATATGTTTCTCGTATATGGAGGTGACAAAGAGCTCATCGTAAACGGTTACGTTGATGCAAGCTTTGACACTGATCCGGACAATTCTAAATCGCAAACCGGATACATGTTTACATTAAACGGTGGAGCTGTCAGTTGGTGCAGTTCTAAACAGAGCGTCGTGGCAGGATCTACGTGTGAAGCGGAATACATAGCTGCTTCGGAAGCAGCGAATGAAGGAGTCTGGATGAAGGAGTTCATATCCGATCTAGGTGTCATACCTAGTGCATCGGGTCCAATGAAAATCTTTTGTGACAATACTGGTGCAATTGCCTTGGCGAAGGAATCCAGATTTCACAAGAGAACCAAGCACATCAAGAGACGCTTCAATTCCATCCGGGATCTAGTCCAGGTGGGAGACATAGAGATTTGCAAGATACATACGGATCTGAATGTTGCAGACCCGTTGACTAAGCCTCTTCCACGAGCAAAACATGATCAGCACCAAGGCTCCATGGGTGTTAGAATCATTACTGTGTAATCTAGATTATTGACTCTAGTGCAAGTGGGAGACTGAAGGAAATATGCCCTAGAGGCAATAATAAAGTTAATATTTATTTCCTTATATCATGATAAAAATTTATTATTCATGCTAGAATTGTATTAACCGGAAACATAATACATGTGTGAATACATAGACAAACAGAGTGTCACTAGTATGCCTCTACTTGACTAGCTCGTTAATCAAAGATGGTTATGTTTCCTAACCATGGACAAAGAGTTGTTATTTGATTAACAGGATCACATCATTAGTTGAATGATCTGATTGACATGACCCATTCCATTAGGTTAGCACTCGATCATTTAGTATGTTGCTATTGCTTTCTTCATGACTTATACATGTTTCTATGACTATGAGATTATGCAACTCCCGTTTGCCGGACGAACACTTTGTGTGCTACCAAACGTCACAACGTAACTGGGTGATTATAAAGGAGCTCTACAGGTGTCTCCAAAGGTACATGTTGGGTTGGCGTATTTCAAGATTAGGATTTGTCACTCCGATTGTCGGAGAGGTATCTCTGGGCCCTCTCGGTAATGCACATCACTTAAGCCTTGCAAGCATTGCAACTAATGAGTTAGTTGCGGGATGATGTATTACAGAACGAGTAAAGAGACTTGCCGGTAACGAGATTGAACTAGGTATAGGATACCGACGAACGAATCTCGGGCAAGTAACATACCGATGACAAAGGGAACAACGTATGTTGTTATGCGGTCTGACCGATAAAAGATCTTCGTAGAATATGTAGGAGCCAATATGAGCATCCAGGTTCCGCTATTGGTTATTGACCGGAGACGTGTCTCGGTCATGTATACATTGTTCTCGAACCCGTAGGGTCCGCACGCTTAAGGTTACGATGACAGTTATATTATGAGTTTATGCATTTTGATGTACCGAAGGTTGTTCGGAGTCCCGGATGTGATCACGAACATGACGAGGAGTCTCAAAATGGTCGAGACATAAAGATTGATATATTGGAAGCCTATATTTGGATATAAGAAGTGTTCCGGGTGAAATCGGGATTTTACCGGAGTACCGGGAGGTTACCGGAACCCCCCGGGAGAGAGGAGAGGTGGCCAAAGATGGGCCGCGCGCCCCTCCCCCCCCCCCTTGGTCCGAATTGGACAAAGAGAGGGGGCCGGCCCCCCTTCCTCCTCTCTCTCCTCTTCCCCCCCCCCTCCACGAATCCTATTCCAACTAGGAAAGGGGGCGAGTCCTACTCCTAGAAGGAGTAGGACTCCTCCTGGCGCGCCACACCTTGGCCGGCCGGCCCCCCTCCCTTGAACCTTTATATACGGAGGCAGGGGCACCCCTAGAGACACAAGTTGATCCACGTGATCATATTCTTAGCCATGTGCGGTGCCCCCTTCCACCATAATCCTCGATAATATTGTAGCGGTGCTTAGGCGAAGCCCTGCGACGGTAGTACATCAAGATCGTCACCACACCGTCGTGTTGACGGAACTCTTCCCCGACACTTTGCTGGATCGGAGTCCGGGGATCGTCATCGAGTTGAACGTGTGCTAGAACTCGCAGGTGCCGTAGTTTCGGTGCTTGATCGGTTGGGCCGTGGAGACATATGACTACATCAACCAAACGCTTCCGTTGTCGATCTACAAGGGTACGTAGATCATACTCTCCCCTCTCGTTGCTATGCATCACCATGATCTTGCGTGGGCGTAGAAATTTTTTTGAAATTACTACGAAACCCAACAGGTAAAACACAAAATGACCGACGCATGCTTCGACAAGAACATGTCATTCTGGCACGAACGTCTTCCCAAGGGGAACAAGTGCCCGACCAGTTTTGAGGAGGCGAAGAAAATCGTGTGTCCTCTGGATTTACCGCACGTGAAATACGATGTGTGCATGAATAATTGCATCATTTATCGGGACGAGCACGCGGAGTCTACCATATGTCCCGTGTGTGGCGTCACCCGATAAAAGAAGAGGAAGAAAGCTCCTCGAAAAGTGGTGTGGTACTTTCTGATCACTCCCCGTCTACAGCGGTATTTCGCGGACCCTAAGGTAGCAAAGCTCCTGCGTTGGCACGCGGATAGGGAGGAGAAGAAGTGAGAAGATGACGAAAATGATTCAGAGATAAATAAAAAAGACAAGATGCTGAGTCACCCTAAGGATGCGAGCCAGTGGCAAGCGTTGAACTTCGAAGACCCAGAATTTGGGAACGATCTAAGGAACATCGTGTTGGGCGCGAGCACCGATGGAGTCAATCCATTTGGCAGCCAGAGAAGCACACATAGCACCTGGCCTGTGTTTGTGTGGATGTACAACCTTCCCCCCTGGTTATGCATGAAGAGGAAGTACATTCACATGAGTATGCTAATTGAAGGGCCGAAACAACCAGGGAACGACATCAATCTGTATCTGGGGCTGCTGAAAGAGGAGCTAGACACGTTGTGGAAAAAGCCAGCCAATACTTGGGACGCCGCAGAGAAAGAATATTTCCCTATGAGAGTCACACTGCTCACGACGGTGCACGACTATCTCGGTTACGGATATCTCACGGGGCAGGTGATCCACGGATTTTCTGGATGCGTCAGGTGCATGGATGACACAATGTATCGCCAGCTAGATAGAGACCCTGGGTCTTCGAAAACCGTGTAAATGGGACATTGAAGGTGGCTTCGCGACGATGACCCGTGGAGAAAACGCAAGGATCTGTTCGATGGTGAAACCGAACCCCGAAGACTCCCGCGTACGAGGAGCGGCGAGGAAATAGACTAGCTGCTGAAAAATTGGAAAGATTTCCCACTGCCGGGAAAGAAGCAAAAGGCCCCAAAGCCGGGAAAGAAGCGAAAGGCGCCAGAGCCGCTGCTGAAGGTATAGAAAATGAGGTCTGTTTTCTGGGACTTGCCGTACTGAAAGATCCATCGTGTGCCTCACAGCCTTGATGTCATGCATATCATGAAGAACGTGTGCGAGAGTCTGCTTGGTACCCTGCTCAACATGCCAGAGCAGACCAAAGATGGGCTGAAAGCAAGGGCGGACTTGAAATCAATGGGCATCAGGGAGGAGCTTCACGCTAATGATGATGATGATGAGGTGAAGCTGGACACAGAAAGTTGTCGCAAAGGCAAAAAGGCCGAGAAGACCGGAAATGACTACCTTCCCGCGTGCTTCACTCTAAGTCAGGAGGAGATCGAGCAGTTTTTCACCTGCCTCGTAGGAGTAAAACTTCCTTACGGTTATGCGGGGAAGATAAGCAGATACCTAGACCCGGCGAAGCAGAAGTTCAGCGGGATGAAGTCTCACGACTGTCACGTGCTGATGACGCAGATACTTCCAGTTGCAATCCATGGGATCATGGACGCGCACGTCCGTGAAACGCTATTTGGCCTATGCTACTTTTTCGACATCATCTCTCGGAAGTCGGTTGGCGTGAGGCAACTCACAAGGCTACAGGAAGAGATCGTGGTGATACTATGCGAGCTTGAGATGTACTTCCCGCCCGCATTCTTCGACGTTATGGTGCATCTGCTGGTCCATATCGTGGAGGATGTCATCCAACTCGGGCCGACGTTCCTGCACAGCATGATGCGGTTCGAAAGGATGAATGGTGTCATCAAAGGATATGTTCGCAACATGTCACGTCTAGAGGGAAGCATAGCCAGGGGCTTTTTGACCGAAGAGTGCATCTCCTACTGCATGAATTATCTAGGCATCGAGAACCCCGTTGGTCTGCCCGTCAACAGGCACCTTGGCGGGCTCGCTGGATGGGGTCACCGTGAGGGTCGCCGCGAAATGCATGTCGACTTCGAGGGTCGACTCGCCGACTTTGAAAGAGCAAACCTAGTCGCGCTACAACACATAGACGTGGTCGATCCTTGGGTGGTAGAGCACAAAACCATTATTGAGAAGACATATAATGACTGACGCCAATAGAGGACAGACGGAGATATAATCAAAGAGCACAACTCATGTTTCACGCGTTGGTTCAAGCAGAAGCTTCTATCGTACCCTTTACATGAGGATTCTTCCGTGGAAGAACAACTCATATTCGCCTTGTCACAGGGCGTCGAGCACAACCTGATGACCTATGAGGCGTACGATATCAACGGCTACACATTCTACACCGAGGACAAGGACATGAAGAGCGATGGTTATCAGAACTCCGGGGTAACGATGCAATCCTACACCGGTAACGACAACGATAGATACTATGGAAGGATCGAGGAGATCTGGGAGTTGAGCTACGCTGGAGAGAAGGTCCCGATGTTCCGTGTCAGATGGGACAAGAGCGTCCTAAAAGAAGACCGGTATTTCACCACCATGGTTATACCCGAAGCCAAATCCAAGACCGCGGGCGCAAACGTCACCGCGAAAAATGAGCCATGGGTACCAGCTTCCCAAGTGGACCAATGCTTCTTCATTACCGACCCCTCAAAGCCCAGTCGTGTTGTCGTGAGGAGAGGCAAAAGGAAGATCATTGAAATGGATGGAGTCGCCAATGAGCAAGACTTCAACAAGTACAGCGACCCGAAGATGGAACATGACGACGACGATGAAGTAGCAGCATACACCACAAGAAGAAGTAGGACCACCCTACCTAAAGGACGTCCGTTCCACAGAAGAACTCCGTTTGCGAAAAAGAAGGGAAAGAAGATTGTGAATAGATAGCTAGCTAAGATCGATTGTATTTAAATCGTAGTCTTCATTTCTCGATTGTATTACATGGGCACTTTTTGAACCCATGAATATTTTTAAATTTCATGGGCACTTTTTGAATTCATGAATATTTTTTCAAATTTGATCTCTATCCCCCTCCATCTCGATCGCTATCCCCATCCATCTCGATCTCGATCCCCCCGCACCCTCCCCCGCTAGCTCCACCACCGCCGACGACCCACCGCACCCTCCCCCGCTCCACCGTCGCCGCCGACCCACCGCACCCTCCCTGGCCCGCTCCACCGCCGCCGAGCACCCTCCCGCACCCTCCCCCGCTAGCTGCACCGCCGTCGCCGACCCACCGCACCCTCCCCCGCTCCACCGCCGCCGCCGACCCACCGCACCCTCCCCGGCCCGCTCCACCGCCGCCGAGCACCCCCCGCACCCTCCCCCGCTAGCTCCGCCGACGCCGACGACCCACCGCACCCTCCCCCGCTCCACTATTGCCGCCGACCCACCGCACCCTTCCCGGCCCGCTCCACCGCCGCCGAGCACCCCCATTTGATGATATTTTCGAATAACAAATTTGATAATATTTTTTCATATTTGTAAAAAAATTATTACTGTTTTTATAAAAAATTATTACTGTTTTTATAAAAAAATATTTAAAATAGCAACAAAAATAATAATAAACATACTAATGGCCCACCGCTCGTGTGGTGCGCCATTGCTATCTAAAAAAACATTCTAATGGCGCACCACTCGTGTAGTGCGCCATTGCTATCTAAAAATTATTCTAATGGCGCACCGCTCTTGGGTGCGCCATTAGAAATCTTCCCCTAGCTCTAACTCGCCCGACCCCTTCATCCCTCCATCTCGCCAGATCCACTTCCCCCCAAGCTTTGCCCCGACCCACGACAGCGCTGCCCCTGCGCCCCCACCACTGCAGCTCCGCCATCGTCGACGCCTCCGCGACCTCGCTGTCGCTGACAGCCTCTCCGCCATCGACCACGACGCCGGCCACCTGCTCCTCATCGCGCACGGGGCGCTCTTCCTCGTGCTCTCCTCACCAACCATGACGCCGGCCACCTGCTCATCACCAACCACGACGCCGGCCACCTGCTCCGTCATCTCCGGCAGAGGTTACTCCACCTAGCTGCAGCACTCGTGCGCTTGGCGGCTAGGGTTTGCCTCCAGCCCCTCCCCTCCCCCATCAACAAGAGGAGCATCTGGTGCCCCCGCCCTCGAGTTCGTCGATGGCGCCGTCCTCCAGCCGCAGCCGCCATAGGTACAGAGCCCCCGATTCCATCTTCCCCCTCGCCCCATTTTTTTCCTTGATCCAACCCATCTTTCAGATGCAACTCTGTGATCTCCATCTTTCAGATGTTATAGTGTACAGGAGCAACTTTGCACCAATGCATGATTCTAGTTTAAGTGCCAAACATTCTTAAACAAATGAATTTTTTTGCAATTTGACATGATTACTTTGATCTTCTAGATGCTTCAGTCTCATTGTAGATTGAATTTATTCACGCCATACATCTGTGTTGTGCTTCATAGGCAGCAACAATCGTTCTTATCGATATATGGCTGATAGCTTATCTGGTGCACCCATAATATCCTTTATGTTGAGCACTACACAACTAAAAGGTGTAGTTTACTCTTAAATGACAGTAATTTAGTTTACTGTTAAATTTCAGTTTCACGGGCTAGTTTCCAACAAACAAAGCCTATGCTTATGAAGAATAAATCAGCTGAAATGAGATACTGATCCTTTTTACTTTGTTTGTTCAGATTGTTGGAAATTTTAAGCTCTCAATCACTGAAGGCCACTGCAGTTCTTTGAATTCAACCATTTAGGTGAGCTACAACTAGGAGGATTTTGGAGTAGTACTCTGAAACTATTGCTGTTAGAACATGCTGTTACTTGTTGTCAGTTAACTGAATCAGTAAAAAACTCTTCTATGGAGTTAACCGAAGATCAGCAAGCAAATCAAAATATGCAACACATTTTGTTCAGTCCCTAAGTGACAACACAATTTCTTCAGTCTAGTGTAAATGTAACTGACTACTGGTCAAATACTCTAGTGTATTTAGTGTAAATCTAGTCTGAAACTAGTAGAGCTCTTGGTGATTTGAAAATTCAGTTTAAATAAAAATTTGGTACATGACTACTGATCATGTATGAAATATGTTGCTACTGGATGAACACAAGAACTACTCAATACAAAATTGATTTTGTAGAACAAGTCTTGTTGCCAGTCTTGAACCAACAGATAATCTTAATTGAAATTTGACCATGTCTTGTTGCCAGTCCTAATGAAAAAGCAACTGAATTTCCAACAACCTGCTAGGTAGAACAATCCATTTCCAACAACCTTCTAGGTAGAACAATCCATTACTACATGATTGCAACTGAATTGTCAACTCTATGTACTATGTATGTTGTGTCATGTGGTGTGGTCCGAGTGATCAGGTTTCAATTGATTTTGAATTTTTATGATTTTATGCACATAGGTGAAGCCACTGACTACACTTCAGGTTCTACTCCTGGAACACTTCAGGAATTTTACTTCATAACTGGAGTATTTTGATGATATTGGGGGGGTTTGTCTCCGACCATCGTGTCGTGATGATATTGTGGGGTGTTGTGGGGTTGCAGCTGGGCGGGAGTGGGGTAATGATTTTGCAGGTACCCCGAGAGGCCCTTGAGTTTGCCGAAATGTCGATTAACTTCCGTTTTGGAAAATTCGGGTACTCCATATGTCCTATTTTCAGCAAAGGTCATGCTGAAATTTTCCGTGAATTTTAGCATGACTTTGCTAAAAATCGGACATATGTGGTACTTGCTACTAATGCATGGGCCGGGGTATCTTAGTACTTAATTAAGTAAGATCAACTGCCTCTTGTGTTATGCATGGGCCTCGGTGTCGACAAACCCTAAATGATAAAACCTTGGCTTTTAGGGTGCCTCGGCGTCGACAAACCCTAAATGATAAAAGCTTAGCTTTTAGGATGCCTCGGTGTCGACAAACCCTAAATGATGAGACCATGATCTTGTTCCTTGACAATAACCAACTTTTTGACCAAACTTTTTTCCTATTTAGAGCGAAACATGGCCCGCAACGATGAGGCCGGCGGTTCGGGCGGCAAGCAATTCTGGGAGCTGTCCCAGGAGATGGAGGAACAACCTCACTGTTATGAGCACGCCGGGGAAGACACCGATCCTGACTACACAACACCTAGTGGCATCGGGGATGACACCACTGATGGTGCCGCCAAGGATGCCACCACTGATGCTGCTGCCGAGGATGCCACCACTGATGATGGCAGCGCACGCACAGATGGCAGCCAACCGAAGAGGCAACGGAAGGGCCGATGCCCGGACGTGCTCCACACCGTCAAGGAGGAATTTGCTCAAGTGGACTCTGACGGGAATCCAACGGAGCCCAAACAAATAGTCAAGGGGTACTCGGTTCAGCTCGGGTGCATTCTCCGGAGCACCGTGATGTCTACTACACAACCTTCTTCTTGTAGACGTTCTTGGACCTCCAAGTGCAGAGGTTTGTAGGACAGTAGCAAATTTCCCTCAAGTGGATGACCTAAGGTTTATCAATCCGTAGGAGGCGTAGGATGAAGATGGTCTCTCTCAAGCAACCCTGCAACCAAATAACAAAGAGTCTCTTGTGTCCCCAACACACCCAATACAACGGTAAATTGTATAGGTGCACTAGTTCGGTGAAGAGATGGTGAAACAAGTGGTATATGGATGGTAGATAAAGGTATTTGTAATCTGAAAAAATATAAACAGCAAGGTAACGAATGATAAAAGTGAGCGTAATGGTATTGCAATGCTAGGAAATAAGGCCTAGGGTTCATACTTTCGCTAGTGCAAGTTCCCTCAACAATAATAACATAATTGGATCACATAACTATCCCTCAACATGCAACAAAGAGTCACTCCAAAGTCACTAATAGCGGAGAACGAACGAAGAGATTATAGTAGAGTCCGAAACCACCTCAAAGTTATTCTTTCCAATCAATCTGTTGGGTAATTCCTATAAGTGTCACAAACAACCCTAGAGTTCGTACTAGAATAACACCTTAAGACACAAATCAATCAAAACCCTAATGTCACCTAGATACTCCAATGTCACCTCAAGTATCCGTGGGTATGATTATACGATATGCATCACACAATCTCAGATTCATCTATTCAACCAACACAAAGGACCTCAAAGAGTGCCCCAAAGTTTCTACCGGAGAATCACGATGAAAACATGTGACAACCACTATGCATAGGTTCATGGGCGGAACCCGCAAGTTGATCACCAAAACATACATCAAGTGAATCATGTGATATCCCATTGTCACCACAGATATCCATGGCAAGACATACATCAAGTGTTCTCAAATCTTTAAAGACTCAATCCGATAAGATAACTTCAAAGGGGAAACTCAATTCATTACAAGAGAGTAGAGGGGGGAAGAAACATCATAGGATCCAAATATAATAGCAAAGCTCGCGATACATCAAGATCGAATCATCTCAAGAACACGAGAGAGAGAGAGATCAAACACATAGCTACTGGTATATACTCTCAGTCCCGAGGGAGAACTACTCCCTCCTCGTCATGGAGAGCACCGAGATGATGAATATGGCCACCGGGAGGGATTGCCCCCTCCGGCAGGGTGCCGGAACGGGTCTAGATTGGTTTTCGGTGGCTACGGAGGCTTCTAGTGGCGGAACTCCTGATCTAATCTCTATTCTGGAAGTTTTAGGTTATGTAGGTATATATGGGTGCAGGAGGTACGTCGGTGGACCAAGGGGGGGGGGCCACGAGGCAGGGGGCGCGCCCCAGGGGGTGGGCGTGCCCGTACCCTCGTGAGCTCCTCCTTCATCTTCTGACGTAGGGTCCAAGTCTATCCGGTAGGTTTCCTTCCAAAAATAACTTCTCCAGTTGATTTCATTCCGTTTCGACTCCGTTTGATATTCCTTTTCTTCGAAACTCTGAAATAGGCATAAAACAACAAATCTGGGCTGGGCCTCCGGTTAATAGGTTAGTCCCAAAAAATAATATAAAAGTGAATAATAAAGCCCAACATTGCCCAAAACAGTAGATAATATAGCATGGAGCAATAAAAAATTATAGATACGTTGGAGACATATCAAGCATCCCCAAGCTTAATTCATGCTCGTCCTCGAGTTGGTAAATGATAAAAAAGATCATTTTTGATGTGGAATGCTAGTTGGCATAATTTCAATGTAATTCTTCTTACTTGTGATATGAATATTCAGATCCAAAAGATTCAAGACAAAAGTTCATATTGACATAAAAATAATAATACTTCAAGCATACTAACTAAGCAATTATGTCTTCTCAAAATAACATGGCCAAAGAAAGTTATCCCTACAAAATCATATAGTCTGGCTATGCTCCATCTTCACCACACAACATATTTAAATCATGTACAACCCCAATGACAAGCCAAGCAATTGTTTCATACTTTTGATGTTCTCAAACTTTTTCAATCTTCACGCAATACATGAGCGTGAGCCATGGATATAGCACTATAGGTGGAATAGAATGGTGGTTGTGGAGAAGAAAAAAGGGAGAAGATAGTCTCACATTGACTAGGTGTATCAACGGGCTATGGAGATGCCCATCAATAGATATCAATGTGAGTGAGTAGGGATTTCCATGCAATGGATGCACTAGAGCTATAAGTGTACGAAAGCTCAAAAAGAAACTAAGTGGGTGTGCATCCAACTTGCTTTCTCATGAAGACCTAGGGCAATTTGAGGAAGCCCATCATTGGAATATACAAGACAAGTTCTATAATGAAAGATTCCCACTAGTATATGAAAGTGATAACATGAGAGACTCTCTACTATGAAGATCATGGTGCTACTTTGAAGCACAAGTGTGCTAAAAGGATAGTAACAGTGTCCCTTCTCTCTTTTTTTGGGCCTTTTTCTCTTTTTTTATGGCCTCTTTTCTTTCTCTTTTTTTTGTTTGGGCTTCTTTGGCCTCTTTTATTTATTTTTCGTCAGCAGTCTCATCCCGACTTGTGGGGGAATCATAGTCTCCATCATCCTTTCCTCACTTGGGACAATGCTCTAATAATGATGATCATCACACTTTTATTTTTCTTACAACTCAACAATTACAACTCAATACTTAGAACAAAATATGAATCTATGTGAATGCCTCCGGCGGTGTACCGGGATATGCAATGACTCATGAGTGACATGTATGAAAGAATTATGAATGGTGGCTTTGCCACAAATACGACGTCAACTACATGATCATGCTAAGCAATATGACAATGATGGAGTGTGTCATAAATGGAATGGTGGAAAGTTGCATGGCAATATATCTCGGAATGGCTATGGAAATGCCATAATAGGTAGGTATGGTGGCTGTTTTGAGGAAGGTATATGGTGGGTGTATGATACCGGCGAAAGGTGCGCAGTATTAGAGAGGCTAGCAAAGGTGGAAGGGTGAGAGTGCGTATAATCTATGGACTCAACATTATTCATAAAGAACTCATATACTTATTGCAAAAATCTACAAGTTATCAAAGCAAAGTACTACGTGCATGCTCCTAGGGGGATAGATTGGTAGGAAAAGACCATCGCTCGTCCCCGACCGCGACTCATAAGGAGGACAATCAATAAATAAATCATGCTCCGACTTCATCACATAACGGTTCACCATACGTGCATGCTACGCGAATCACAAACTTCAACACAAGTATTTCTCAAATTCACAACTATCCAACTAGCATGACTCTAATATTACCACCCTCATATCTCAAAACAATCATCAAGTATCAAACTTCTCTTAGTATTCAACACACTCATAAGAGAATTTTATTATTCTTGAATACCAAGTATATTATTATTAAGCAAATTACCATGCTATTAAGAGACTCTCAAAATAATTTAAGTGAAGCATGAGAGATCAATAGTTTGTTTAAAACAAATCCACCACCGTGCTCTAAAAGATCTAAGTGAAGCGCATAGAGCAAAATTATAACTTCAAAAGATATAAGTGAAGCACATAGAGCAAAACTACATAGCTCAAAAGATATAAGTGAAGCACATAGAGCAAAACTACATAGCTCAAAATATATAAGTGAAGCACATAGAGTATTCTATAAAATTTTAATTCATGTATGGCTCTCTCAAAAGGTGTGTACAGCAAGGATGATTGTGGCATACTAAGACACAAAGACATAAATAATACAAGACGCTCCAAGCAAAACACATATCATGTTGGTGAATAAAAATATAGCTCCAAGTAAATTACCGATGGAAGTGGACGAAAGAGGGGATGCCTTCTGGGGCACCCGCAAGCTTTGGCTCTTGCCACTCCTTATTCCATAGTCCATCGAATCTTTACCCAAAACTTGAAAATTTCACAACACAAAACTTAAAGTAGAAAACTCGTGAGCTCCGTTAGCGAAAGAAAATAAATCACCAGTACAAGGTACTGTAATGAACTCATTCTTTATTTATATTGGTGTTAAACCTACTGTATTCCAACTTCTCTATGGTTTATAAACTATTTTACTAGCCATAGATTCATCGAAATAAGCAAACAACACACGGAAAACAGAATCTGTCAAAAACAGAACAGTCTGTAGTAATATGGATCAAACGTATACTTCGGAACTCATAAAATTCTCAAATAAATTGCTGGACCTGAGGAATTTATCTATTAATCATCTGCAAAAAGAATTAACTAAATATCACTCTCCAATAAAAAAATTACAGCAGTTCTCGTGAGCGCTAAAGTTTCTGTTTTTTACAGTATGATCAACAAGACTTTTCCCAAGTCTTCCCAAAGGTTCTACTTGGCACAAACACTAATTAAAAGCATAAAACCACATCTAAACAGAGGCTATATGAATTATTTATTAATAAATAGGAACAAAAAGCAAGGGACAAACGTAAAGTTGGGTTGCCTCCCAACAAGCGCTATCGTTTAACGCCCCTAGCTAGGCATGATGATTTCAATGATGCTCACATAAAAGATAAGAATTGAAACATAAAGAGAGCATCATAAAGAATATGACTAGCACATTTAAGTCTAACATACTTCCTATGCATAGGGATTTTGTAAGCAAACAAATTATGGAAACAATAATCAATTAGCATAGGAGGGCAAAACAAGCATAACTTCAAAACTTTAAGCACATAGAGAGGAAACTTGATATTATTGCAATTACTACAAGAATATATTCCTCCCTCATTATAATTTTCAGTAGCATCATGAATAAATTCGACAATATAACCAGCACCTAAAGCATTCTTTTCATGATCTACAAGCATAGAAAATTTACTACTCTCCACATAGGCAAATTTCTTCTCATGAATAATAATGGGAGCAAACTCAACAAAATAACTATCATGTGATTGAAAATTAAGATCAAGATGACAAGTTTCATGGTTATCATTATTCTTTAAAGCATACGTGTCATCACAGTAATCATTATAGATAGAAGGCATGCTTTCATCATAATAAATTTGCTCATTAAAACTTGGGGGACAAAAAATATCATCTTCATCAAACATAGCTTCCCCAAGCTTGTGGCTTTGCATATCATTAGCATCATGGATATTCAAGTAATTCATACAAACAACATTGCAATCATGTTCATCATTCAAATATTTAGTGCCAAACATTTTATAAATTTCTTCTTCTAGCACTTGAGCACAATTATCCTTTCCATCATACTCACGAAAGATATTAAAAAGGTGAAGCGTATGAGACAAACTCAATTCCATTTTTTTGTAATTTTCTTTTATAGACTAAACTAGTGATAAAACAAGAAACTAAAAGACTCGATTGCAAGATCTAAAGATATACCTTCAATCGCTAACCTCCCCGGCAACGACGCCAGAAAAGAGCTTGATGTCTACTACACAACCTTCTTCTTGTAGACGTTGTTGGGCCTCCAAGTGCAGAGGTTTGTAGGACAGTAGCAAATTTCCCTCAAGTGGATGACCTAAGGTTTATCAATCCATAGGAGGCGTAGGATGAAGATGGTCTCTCTCAAGCAACCCTGCAACCAAATAACAAAGAGTCTCTTGTGTCCCCAACACACCCAATACAACGGTAAATTGTATAGGTGCACTAGTTCGGCGAAGAGATGGTGAAACAAGTGGTATATGGATGGTAGATAAAGGTATTTGTAATCTGAAAAAAATAAAAACAGCAAGGTAACGAATGATAAAAGTGAGCGTAAACAGTATTGCAATGCTAGGAAATAAGGCCTAGGATTCATACTTTCGCTAGTGCAAGTTCCCTCAACAATAATAACATAATTGGATCACATAACTATCCCTCAACATGCAACAAAGAGTCACTCCAAAGTCACTAATAGCGGAGAACGAACGAAGAGATTATGGTTGGGTACGAAACCACCTCAAAGTTATTCTTTCCAATCAATCCGTTGGGCTATTCCTATAAGTGTCACAAACAGCCCTAGAGTTCGTACTAGAATAACACCTTAAGACACAAATCAATCAAAACCATAATGTCACCTAGATACTCCAATGTCACCTCAAGTATTCGTGGGTATGATTATACGATATGCATCACACAATCTCAGATTCATCTATTCAACCAACACAAAGGACCTCAAAGAGTGCCCCAAAGTTTCTACCGGAGAATCACGACGAAAACATGTGCCAACCCCTATGCATAGGTTCATGGGCGGAACCCGCAAGTTGATCACCAAAACATACATCAAGTGAATCACATGATATCCCATTGTCACCACAGATATCCACGGCAAGACATACATCAAGTGTTCTCAAATCTTTAAAGACTCAATCCGATAAGATAACTTCAAAGGGGAAACTCAATTCATTACAAGAGAGTAGAGGGGGTAAGAAACATCATAGGATCCAAATATAATAGCAAAGCTCGCGATACATCAAGATCGTATCATCTCAAGAACACGAGAGAGAGAGATCAAACACATAGCTACTGGTACATACCCTCAGCCCCGAGGGAGAACTACTCCCTCCTCGTCATCGAGAGCACCGGGATGATGAAGATGGCCATCGGGGAGGGATTGCCCCCTCCGGCAGGGTGCCGGAACAGGTCTACACTAGTAGAAAACGGGCCTATTGTCCCGGTCCATAAGGGCCTTTTGTCATGGTTCCTGAACCAGGACTAAAGGGTCGTTACTAATGCCCTGTCCCTTTAGTCCCGGTTTGGTCCAGAACCGGGACAGATGGGCCTCCACGTGGCCTGTGCATGGAGCCCAGGTAGGAGGGCCTTTGTCCCGGTTGGTGGCACCAACCGGGACCAATAGACATCCACGCGTCAGCATTTTTGTGGCTGGGGTTTTTGTTCCTTTTGAAGGGGGGGTGAGGTTGGGGGTTTTGGGGGGTTAATTTAGGTGTTTCATATATTGTGTTAGCTAGCTATAATTAATAGAGAGAAGTGTCCTCTCTTATGTCCGTGCTTGGTCGACGCTACGTACTATACATACGTATAGAGAGGACTAGACACGCTAGCTAGCCAGTAAGCAAATGAAGGAAACAGAAGATCGTCATGAACATATATGCATATAGAGAGAAGTGATATCGACCACCTCTCTTTCTCCGAGAGATTGGTCGAACAACAAGTTCTCGTATATCTATCCGACACTACCGGCTACATATATACAATAATTATCTCTTACAAATATAATCTCCTAACATACGAACGCATAGTCCACATAGTATTCTCCGTCTTCAGCGATCATGTGGTCAAGAAAGAATGCCGCCAATTCCTCTTGAATTGCTCGCATGCGAGCTGGTGCTAGGAGTTCATCCCTCTTCCGAAACATCTAATTTGAAGAAGGGGGTCAATACATATATATATAAATGAATGAAACTCAACACAAATGATGGTAATAAAATAAAATTGTGAATATTGTTATTTACGCACTTCATATTGTTCGTCAGAGTAGGCCCGCTCACAGGTCGTGTGGCGGATGGACTTGCAAACGTAGTATCCACAAAAATCATTCCCTTGTTCCTGCCACAACCACTTTACAAGAAATAGAGGTCAATCAAACTGATAAGCAACAATGCCAAATGGTATTGATGAAACTAGCGCTTGAATCACTAGGAGATGCGCGGAACATGCTACTATTGTACTTACTTTCGGGTGTCTAAATTCCAGCTTCCTCGGCAGTCCCGGAGCTTTTTTGGTGAATTTTCTCCAAACCCTGCCAGATAAAGAAAACAATTACTTGATATCATAAATGAACAAAGTTGCTGATATGGTGGATAATGATCGATTTAACTTACTTCTCGAGCATTTGAGTCATGTCCGCATACTCCTGGGGATCTTTTCGTTTAGAGTCCAAGACAGTTACTACTCCCTGCTCAAGCTTAATCTCTAGGAGAATATAGTGGAACCTGCACACGCATGCATAACTCATCAATTACATTACTATTACCTTGACTAATATATAAGGGAAACCGAATATGCACAAGACAGTAACACTCACTTGAAGTTATAAGGAAAGGGTATTATATCTTTGTTTTCATTTAATACAACGATCGTAGCAAGTTGGCCTCGGTATCTGCGGCATGAAATTTAACCTCAATTGCATCTATGAGATTTGTGTTAATGAACCCAATATCACCGATTTGTCTTTTCTTCAATTCGACGATCTTCAATCTGCATAATATAGTGAGGATAATTATAAATACATGCAATGAAAGAGCTGAGCTATATAGAGAGACTTAATGACAGAAGTAGTACTACTTATAGACAGTAGCAGGTGACTGTTGCTTTATCGAGGGCCAATTGATTGAAAAACTGAAAGAACTCCTCAAATGGAACAGGCAATAGTTCAATTCCAATGAGGTCATGCTCCTTTTTAACTCTCACATACAAAGTATTCCTCCCCCTAGACTCTCTGCAGATTTTCAAGTACCAATCATGCAATCTTCGCATCATCATTGATAGAGATCTTTCATCTTTGACAAGAGGCTTCCCGTACTCGTATCTTTGTATCTGCACCTCCATGAAATCATAATGTACATTGTCAGATAGGTAATCTCCAAGATTGCTATAACCGGGCACCATCCTCGGATCATTAGCGACGATGTCGCTAGGCACCTTGAGCGGGGGCATGATTTCTTTGCTTGCTCACCGAGCTGGGCAATTTGTTTCCCAGCAAGTCGTTCTTTCATCCTTTGATCACTGACAGTACTTCCCGACCGCTCCGCTTCGGCAAATGCCTTTCCAATAATGCGCTCATAGTTTCCTTTGGGCGGAGACTTGGGTGGTTTTGTCAGGGCAACCAGAGTGCGCTTCGCTTTCACCGGATCTACCTTCTCCTCCGGAGGTGGATGTTTCTTTGCTTTCACCCCTTCAAAGAAGTTCCTCACTTATTCTCGCACGATCTCGGCGTTCTCCTCCGGGGTCCTCTCGTATGGTAACTTCTCTGGAGTCTTTAGAGAAGGACCGAATCTGTATGTCCTCCCGCCTTTGGCTGTACTGCTAGACGCCGGCAGAGCAGACGGAACGGCTGTCTTCTTTACTTGCTTACAAGGCGGAGGAGAAGGACTACGACGCGTCGGAGCAGCCGGAGCGGCGGCAGGTCTCTTCCGCCCTTGCTGACGAGGCGGAGAAGGAGGAGGCTGGCTGCTCGGGCGCGCCGGCGTAGGCGGAGAAGGAGGCGGAGTGCCGCCACGCGCCGGAGAAGGAGCCGACCGAGTGCCCTGATCGTCACTCTCCGGAGGAGGAGGCGATGGAGGAGGCGGAGTGCCCTGACTCGCCGGAGGAGGAGGAGGCGCAGGCGTCCAGTTTGGAAGGTTGATGAGCTCCTTCCGCCATAGGCATGGAGTCTTCAGAGTAGAACCTAGCCGAGTCTCCCCTTCCCCAGTAGGGTGGTCAAGCTGGAGGTCCTCAAATCCCTCCGTTATTTCATCCACCATCACCCTGGCATATCCTTCTGGAATCAGCCAGAAGTGAAAAGTTGCACTGGGTTCAGTAGGAAAAACAGAGCCAACAGCCGCCTTGACCTTCATATTAATCCCTTGCGTCATAAGGTGGCAATTTTGAGACTCTGTGATAGCATCCACGGGATAGCTGGCAGGAGCCGTCAAGACATGCTTCGGCTCAAGCAGCTCGGTGGAAGCCACGCTGCTTCTCCGCTGAGATGGCGGGGTAGCTTCGGGGGAAGCTTCGGCAGTTCGTTTGCTGCGATTTGCTTCTCGTTCCTCTATCTCTTGTACCCTAGCGTGCAGCGCTTGCAGTTGGGTCTGCTCCACTTTCTTCCTCCTCTCGTGGCATTTGTAACCGCCTATGTCCAGAAACCCAACCTTCCACAGAATGGAGCCTGCATGCCTCATGTCCGTCCAGGGTGCTCAGGATTCCCGAGGGCCATTGTGAGCTCGTCGTTCTCTCTGTCTAGAATGAACATCCCTTGCTGCGCTGCTTCGATATAGTGCTTAAGCATCTTGACTGGTATTTCCATTTGCTCGTCCGTCCAAATGCACTTCCCTGATACAGGGTCCAAGGTTCCGCTAGCCCCGAAGAACCAAGTCCGGCAACGGTATGGCCAGTTAATTGTCTCTGGTTCGATCCCTTTATCAACCAGATCATTCTCAGTCTTGGCCCACTTAGGCCGAGCTATGAGGTAGCCACCTGACCCCGTGCGATGGTGATGCTTCTTCTTTGCAACATTTTGCTTGTTTGTCGCCGACATCTTCTTACTCTTTTCTGATATCTTTTGGGCCACAAATGCGGGCCAGTGATCTCTGATCTTCTCATATCTGCCCTTGAATTCTGGTGTCTCTTTTTTATTGACAAACTTATTCAGCTCGTTCTTCCACCTCCTGAATAGGCCTTCCATCCTCTTAAGAGCAAAAGACTTGATTAATTGCTCTTTAACTGGCTTCTCCGGATCATCCTTTGGCACAGGGTGAAATTTGACTTCAGCTTAGTCCAAAGATCATTTTCTGCATATCATTGACATAAGACACCTCAAGGTCTTCTGTAGCCGGCTTTAACCATTGCTGGATGCTGATCGGGATCTTGTCCCTAACTAGAACCCCGCACTGAGCAACAAATGCGTTCTTTGTCCGGATGGGTTCAATCGATTGGCCGTCGGGCGCGATTGCTATGATCTCAAACCTTTCATCCGAGCTCAACTTTTTCTTCGGGGCTCGTCTCTTTACCGAAGTTGTGCTAGATCCAGAGGGCTAGAAAAAAGAACGAAGACTTAATTAAAATGTGTACATACCAAAACAATGAATGCATCAATTAGCTAGTCAGCACAGGCTTAACTAATATATATACCTGGCCGGACTCGGTTCGGTCACCGGAACCGTCATCACGGTCTCCTTCTCGCACCGGCATTGGGTCACCGGAGCCGTCCTCACGGTCTCCTTCTTGCACCGGCATTGGGTCACCAGAGCCATCATAATCATAGCCAGCTGCTTCCAGACCATCGGTGTCGTTGAGAAACAACGAGCAGACGGCATCACTTCCTCGTGTGATTATGTCCCCCAACAACTCTTCTTGTACTTCGTCTCGGGCGGTGTCCATAGTTTCTACAAATATTTACAACATGGTGATTATTATTCAAACATGACAAATGGATATATTAGTGGCAAACATAGAACTAATATTAATTAGTGGCCTCGACGCTGCTTCTCTAGGGTTTGGGGTGGCCTCGACAACGCTTCAAGGGTTTGGGGTATATCGACAACGACGACATACATACATGGGAAAATAATATTATGGGGGAGGGAGTATATCGACCCCCCACGTGTTGAAGTTATCGGGAGGGGGTATATCGACCCCCCCCCCCACCACGTGTTGAAGTTATCGGGAGTTTATATCGACACGACATACGTACATGGGAAAATAATATTATCCTGGAGGGGGTATATTGACCCCCCCCCCTCGTGTTGAAGTTATCGGGAGGGGGTATATCGACCCCCCCCCCCCACGTGTCGAAGAAAAAAAAAGAAGAAAAAAAAGAGGAGAAGAAGAAAGGAATACAGGAGAAGAAGAAAAAATAGAATATGAGGGGGGGTCGATATACCCCCTCCCCGATAATCTATCTTTTGCATATATATATACATGAACACACACACACATATATATATACACACACACAGAGAGAGAACATATATACGTGTGGCTTGTGGGACGTGGATGTAGTGTTTGACACCGACGGCCACATGTATCTCACACCGACAATACTTGCTATTTAGTGTTTCCTCTACCGCTCGGCGACCCTCGACGACCCTCGTTCCCGATAAAAAAAGAGGAAGAAGAAAAAAAATAGGAGAAGAAAGAATACAGGAGAAGAACTCCTCTATTCTTTCTTATCCTCTTTTTTTCTTCCTCTTCTTTTTTATCCTCTTCTTCCTCTCATGTTCGACGACCCTCGACCCGTCGACGACCCTAGACCCCCTCTCGACCCTCGACCCCTCGACGACCATCGACCCCCTCTCGACCCTCGACCCCTCGGTGACCCTCGACCCCCTCTCGACCCTCGACCCGTTGGCGACCCTCGACCCCCTCTCGACCCCATGACGATCCTAGAACTTTTTTTCTCCCCGATAACATTTTTTTCTCCGAGAGAATTAGTGTTCCCGAGTGAACCGGAGGGGGACATTGGTCATATCGGATTCGTCATATTTTCTACGAATGTTCTATATACATACATCCATCGGTATCATTCCATACATACATAGACATCTACATTATATATGAACAAGAAATATCAAAATTTACATATACATACACACATACATACATACACATGACCCCCCTCATTCATCATATCAAATTCCTCATATCAATATTTTGCAAGGGGAAGGTAGGAATGGGGCAGGATGGGGCGGTAGCTACCTCTCCTGGCAGGATCGGGGAGGAGACGCGGGCGGCCGGCATCGGGGGAGACGGCGACGAGGACGGGCTCGGGGTCGGCGAGGGCAACGGCGGGGCGCGCTCGGCGACGACGGCGAGGCAGGGCGCGCTCGAGGGTGGCGGATGGGCTCGGGGGCGCAGGGGGTGCGGTAGGGCACGCTTAGGGGCGGTGGACGGCAACGGCGTGGGCGACGGACGGCGTCGGCCTGGGCGGCGGACGGCGATGGCGTGGGCTCGGGGGCGGGGCAGGGGCAACGGCGTGGGCGGCGAAGGCGAGGCAGCCTGGCGGCGATGAGCTCGGCGGCGTCGGGGGGAAATGGGCGATGTAAACTGAAACTGCTAAGTGGTGGGTATATATACATGAAGCATTGGTCTCAGTTCGTGGCACGAACCGGTACCAATGCCACCTATGGTCACGGTTCGTGCTACCAACCGGGACCAAAGGTCTCATTTCGGCAGCCCAAAGGGCGGGAAGCAGAGGCCATTGGTCCCGGTTCGTCGCATGAACCGGGACCATAGGTAGGCATTCGTACCGGTTTGTGCCACGAACAGGTACGAATGCCCCCCTATGGTCCCGGTTCGTGCGTCTAACCGGGACCAATGGCCTGCGCCGCGGTGCAGTGCGGTGGGATTTTTAGTCCTACCTCGCTAGCTGAAGAGCTCCCGCACCTGTTTATAAGCCCTGCTCTGTGTTCCCTTTCGAACTCCTCTGAACTACAGGCTTATGGGCCTAATGGGACACTTCAATGCCTGTGGGCCTACTGAGCCTGCTGCGGGCCTGAATCCTGGCCCATGGTTGGGTTTCTCGTCGTATTCAGGCCGTGCTGGCCCAGTAAGTGGCATTTTTTCTTTTTTGCTATTTTTTTTTCATTTCTACTAGAACTAAATACTTATAGTTTTTTAGTGATTTCTTTTTTCTTTTAGGTCACAAAAATTATAAACTTTCTGTTAGTGCCATTAGTTTTAAAACTTGAATAGTTTAAATTTGAATTTTTTAAAATTTGTGTGAATCACTAGTTTATGAATAACTTTACTATAAAAATTGATTTTTGAGTCATTCTTTTTCCTGCTATTTAATATTACTATGTTTTATCATTATACTCAACTTGGTAATTTTAGTTAGTCATAACAAATATTATATGCATTTTTTTCTTTTTTGCTATTTATTTTTTCATTTCTACTTAGAACTAAATACTTATAGTTTTTTAGTGATTTATTTTTTCTTTTAGGTCACAAAAATTATAAACTTTCTGTTAGTGCCATTAGTTTTAAATTTTGAATAGTTTAAATTTGAATTTTTTAAAATTTGTGTGAATCACTAGTTTATGAATAACTTTACTATAAAAATTGATTTTTGAGTCATTCTTTTTCCTGCTATTTAATATTACTGTGTTTTATCATTATACTCAATTTGGTAATTTTAGTTAGTCATAACAAATATTATAGGCGGTTTTTTTTTCTTTTTTCCTATTTATTTTTTCATTTCTACTTAGAACTAAATACTTATAGTTTTTTAGTGATTTCTTTTTTCTTTTAGGTTACAAAAATTATAAACTTTCTGTTAGTGCATTAGTTTTAAAATTTGAATAGTTTAAATTTGATTTTTTTTTAAATTTGTGTGAATCACAAGTTTGTGATTAACTTTACTGAAAAATGAACATAGATGCACCTATAGAGAAAATTCAACCTAAATTCGTAATCAATTTCTATGAATTTCAGAGAAATTCATTATGAATTTAGGTCAAATTCCCTATATAGGGGCATCTATTTTAACTTTGAGAGGAGCTCAACAAGGCAGAGAGGGACGAGCTTATAAACCGGTGTGGGCGCCCTTCGGTTGGCGAGGTGGGACTAAACTCTGAGCGCAACGAGGACCAACCCTTTAGTCCCGGTTTGTGGCACAAACCGGGACTAATGGTCATGGGCCAGGGGCGAGCCCTATTTTTTTCCAGTTTTTTTGTTTTGTTTTCTGCATTATTTATTTTCTTTTGTTTTTTGCTTCATTTTTTAATTCTTTTTTCTTTTAGTTTTAGAAAAATTATAAACTTTCTGTTAGTGCCAATAGTTTTCAAATTTGAAAACACTTTTTTAGTTTTTTTTTGTTTTCTTTGTTGATTTATTTATTTTATTTTGTTTCTACTTACAACAAAATACTTACTGTTGCTATTTTTATTTTTTCCAGTTTTTTTGTTTTGTTTTCTGTATTATTTATTTTCTTTTGTTTTTTGCTTTATTTTTTAATTGTTTTTGCTTTTAGGTCAGCAAAATTATAAACTTTCTGTTAGTGCCATTAGTTTTAGAAAAATTATAAACTTTCTATTAGTGCCATTAGTTTTCAACTTTGAAAACACTTTTTTAGTTTTTTTTGTTTTCTTTGTTGCTTTATTTATTTTATTTTGTTTCTACTTACAACAAAATACTTACTGTTGCTATTTTTATTTTTTCCATTTTTTTGTTTTGTTTTCTGTATTATTTATTATCTTTTGTTTTTTGCTTTATTTTTTAATTCTTTGTGCTTTTAGGTCAGCAAAATTATATACTTTTTGTTAGTGCCATTAGTTTTAGAAAAATTATAAACTTTCTGTTAGTGCCATTAGTTTTCAAATTTGAATAGTTAAAATTTGAATTCTTTGAAATTTGTGCGAATCACAAGTTTGTGATTAACTTTACTAAAAAATGAACATAGATGCACCTATAGAGAAAATTCGACCTAAATTCATAGTTTTCAAATGAACTCTGAAAAAGTTGGCATAGCATACTTGTGTGTTACAAAGTTGGCATGGTATCATCATAATAGTTGCGGGAGAAAGTCTTCACTTTTTCTTCGCTTGTGTCATTTGCTTATTGCACCATAACCATGGATAATCTTCATCGTTAATTAGGATGCTTGGGTCAGCCTTGACATTGAAGGGAGGAATTTCATGAAACTTTTCATAATCTTCAGACATGTTTGTGTTGCCCTCCACTCCCAGGATATCCCTTTTTCCTGAAAGAACTATGTGGCGCTTTGGATCATCGTATGATGTATTCGCTTCCTTATCTTTTCTTTTTCTCGGTTTGGTAGACATGTCCTTCACATAAATAACTTGTGCCACATCATTGGCTAGGACAAACGGTTCGTCAGTGTACCCAAGATTTTTCAGATCCACTGTTGTCATTCCGTACTGTGGGTGTACCTGTACCCCGCCTCCTGACAGATTGACCCATTTGCACTTAAACAAAGGGACCTTAAAATCATGTCCGTAGTCAAGTTCCCATATGTCCACTATGTAACCATAATATGTGTCCTTTCCGCTCTCGGTTGCTCCATCAAAGCGGACACCGCTGTTTTGGTTGGTGCTCTTTTGATCTTGGGCGATCGTGTAAAATGTATTCCCATTTATCTCGTATCCTTTGTAAGTCAATACAGTCAAAGATGGTCCCTGGACAACAAGTACAACTCATCACAAACAGTGTTGTCACCTCTGAGACGTGTTTCCAACCAACTGCTGAAAGTCCTGATGTGTTCACATGTAATCCAGTTGTCGCACTGCTCCAGGTGTTTGGAGCGAAGACTATTCTTGTGTTCATCGACATACGGGGTCACCAGGGTAGAGTTCTCTAGAACTGTGTAGTGTGCTTGAGACCAAGAATATCCATCCCTGCATATTATTGAGTCATTTCCAAGAGTGCCTTTTCCAGTCAGTCTCCCCACATACCGCGATTTAGGGAGACCTATCTTCTTAAGGCCAGGAATAAAGTCAACACAAAACCCGATAACATCCTCTGTTTGATCGCCCATGGAGATGCTTCCTTCTGGCTTAGCACGGTTACGGACATATTTCTTTAGGACTCCCATGAACCTCTCAAAGGGGAACATATTGTGTAGAAATACGGGCCCCAGAATGACAATCTCGCCGACTAGATGAACTAGGACGTGCGTCATGATATTGAAGAAGGATGGTGGGAACACCAGCTCAAAACTGACAAGACATTGTGCCACATCAATCCTTAGCCTTGGTACGATTTCTGGATCGATCACCTTCTGAGAGATTGCATTGAGGAATGCACATAGCTTCACAATGGCTAATCGGACGTTTTCCGGTAGAAGCCCCCTCAATGCAACCGGAAGCAGTTGCGTCATAATCATGTGGCTGTCATGAGACTTTAGGTTCTGGAACTTTTTCCCTAGCATATTTATTATTCCCTTTATATTCGACAAGAAGCCAGTCGGGACCTTCATACTGAGCAGGCATTCAAACAAGATTTCTTTCTCTTCTTCCGTAAGAGCGTAGCTGGCAGCACCTTCATACTGCTTTGGAGGCATGCCATCTTTTTCATGCAAATGTTGCAGGTCCTCCCGTGACTCAGGTGTATCTTTTGTCTTTCCGGTACGCATGGCAGGATTCTTCCGGTGATCTGCCTCGCCTTTGAAATGCTTGCCTTTCTTTCGACATTGATGGTTGGTGGGAAGAAATCAACGATGGCCCAGGTACACATTCTTCCTGCATTTGTCTAGGTATATACTTTCAGTGTCATCTAAACAGTGTGTGCATGCGTGGTATCCTTTCTTTGTTTGTCCTGAAAGATTACTAAGAGCGGGCCAACCGTTGATGGTCACAAACAGCAATGCCTTTAGGTTAAATTCCTCCTGTCTGTGCTCATCCCATGTACGTACACCATTTCCATTCCACAGCTGTAAAATTTCTTCAACTAATGGCCTTAGGTACACATCAATTTCGTTGCCGGGTTGCTTAGGGCCTTGGATGAGAACTGGCATCATAATGAACTTCCGCTTCATGCACATCCAAGGAGGAAGGTTATACATACATAGAGTCACGGGCCAGGTGCTGTGATTGCTGCTCTACTCCCCGAAAGGATTAATACCATCCGCGCTTAAAGCAAACCATACGTTCCTTGGGTCCTTTGCAAACTCATCCCAGTACTTTCTCTCGATTTTTCTCCACTGTGACCCGTCAGCGGGTGCTCTCAACTTCCCGTCTTTCTTACGGTCCTCACTGTGCCATCGCATCAACTTGGCATGCTCTCCGTTTCTGAACTGACGTTTCAACCGTGGTATTATAGGAGCATACCACATCACCTTCGCAAGAACCCTCTTCCTGGGGGGCCAGCCGTCAACATCACCAGGGTCATCTCGTCTGATCTTATACCGCAATGCACCGCATATCGAGCATGCGTTCAGATCCTTGTATGCACCGCGGTAGAGGATGCAGTCATTAGGGCATGCAGGTATCTTCTCCACCTCCAATCCAAGAGGGCATACGACCTTCTTTGCTGCGTATGTACTGTCCGGCAATTAGTTATCCTTTGGAAGCTTCTGCTTCAATACTTTCAGTAGCTTCTCAAATCCTTTGTCAGGCACAGCATTCTCTGCCTTCCACTGCAGTAATTCCAGTACGGTACCGAGCTTTGTGTTGCCATCTTCACAATTGGGGTACAACCCTTTTTTGTGATCCTCTAACATGCGATCGAACTGTAGCTTCTCCTTTTGACTTTCGCATTGCGTCCTTGCATCGACAATGACCCGGCGGAGATCATCATCATTAGGCACATCGTCCGGTTCCTCTTGATCTTCAGCAGCTTCACCCGTTGCAGCATCATTGGGAACATCATCTGGTTCCTCTTGATCTTCACCGGCTCCCCCCGTTGTAGCATCACCGTATTCAGGGGGCACATAGTTGTCATCGTACTCTTCTTCTTCGCCGTCTTCCAACATAACCCCTATTTCTCCATGCCTCGTCCAAACATTATAGTGTGGCATGAAACCCTTGTAAAGCAGGTGGGAGTGAAGGATTTTCCGGTTAGAGTAAGACATCGTATTCCCACATTCAGTGCATGGACAACACATAAAACCATTCTGCTTGTTTGCCTTAGCTGCATCGAGAAACTCATGCACGCCCTTAATATGTACTCGGAGGTGTGTCTGTCACCGTACATCCATTGCTGGTTCATCTGCGTGCATTATATATAATTAAGTGTCCAAATTAATAGAAGTTCATCATCACATTAAAACCAAAGTACATACATAGTTCTCATCTAACAACATATAGCTCTCTAGAGCATCTAATTAATTAAACCCTACATTGAAACTATGTAAAACATTTCAATGCGGAAAAAAATGCAATCATAATCGCAACCAAGGTAACAATTGATCCAACGGCATAATGATACCAAGCCTTGGTATGAATGGCATATTTTCTAATCTTTCTCATCTTCAAGCGCATTCCATCCATCTGGATCTTGTGATCATCGACGACATCCGCAACATGCAACTCCAATATCATCTTCTCCTCCTCATTTTTTTTATTTTTTTCCTTCAAGAAATTGTTTTCTTCTTCAACTAAATTTAACCTCTCGATAATAGGGTCGGTTGGAATTTCCGGTTCACATACATCCTATATAAATAAAATCTATGTCACGTTGGTCGGCATAATTTTCATAAACAATAAATGAACCAATAGTTATAAAGATAATATATATACCACATCCGAATCATAGACAAGACGAGGGCCGACGGGGGCGGATACCAAAACCATCGCACTATATAAGATGAAATAATAAAAGTAAGAAAATAATACAAGTATCTATGTAAACATACAAGTAAGAATATTTTTTCTTTTCAGAAAGAAGATAAGAACAAGAGGCTCACCACGGTGGTTCCGGCGATGAGCTCGGCGCGGGTGATCGACGGCGGTGAAGACGGGGACGGAGCGTGACGGACCGCTAAACCTAGACAAATATTGATGAAAATGGAGCTTGGAGGTCGAGCTTGGAGAGGAAAAAGCTTAAGTAGTGTGGCTCGCGCATTCCAGCGAACACCTTGTGTGCATCGGAGGTGAGCTAGAGCACCACCAAGCCCTCTCCCCCTCGGCCAGAAAAAACAGAGCAGTGTGATCTGCTCTTACGCGAGGGGGTATATAGGCACCTCATTGGTCCCGGTTGGTGGCATGAACCGGGACTAAAGGGGAGCCTTTGGTCCCGGTTCAAGCCACCAACTGGGACCAATGGTGGTGGGCCAGGAGCGAGGCCCATTGGTCCCGGTTCATCCCACCAACCGGGACCAACAGGTCCAGACGAACCGGGACCAATGGCCCACGTGGCCCGACCGGCCCCCTAGGATCATGAACCGGGTCCAATGCCCACATTGGTCCCGGTTCTGGACTGAACTAGGATTAATGGGCTGACCCATCCTGGACCTTTGCCCCCTTTTCTACTAGTGCTAGATTGGTTTTCGGTGGCTACGGAGGCTTCTGGCGGCGGAACTCCTGATCTAATCTCCGTTCTGGAAGTTTTAGGTTACGTAAGTATATATGGGTGCAGGAGGTACGTCGGTGGACCGAAGGGGGGGCACGAGGCAGGGGGCGCGCCCCCTACCCTCGTGAGCTCCTCCTTCGTCTTTTGATGTAGGGTCCAAGTCTATCCGGTAGGTTTCCTTCCAAAAATAACTTCTCTAGTTGATTTCGTTCTGTTTCGACTCCGTTTGATATTCCTTTTCTTAGAAACACTGAAATAGGCATAAAACATCAAATCTGGGCTGGGCCTCTGGTTAATAGGTTAGTCCCAAAAATAATATAAAAGTGGATAATAAAGCCCAATATTGCCCAAAACAGTAGATAATATAGCATGGAGCAATCAAAAATTATAGATACGTTGGAGACGTATCACACCGTCTCGATCAACACCGAGAACCTAAGGCATAAGGACCGAGGGAATTTGCGCAACCTCCTCTTCACGAAGCTGCACGAATGATACAAGTTCCCCGCTGAATTTGAAAACACACGCCTCTCAGGGAATAAACTGAATAGTGCCGCCCTCACGAGGATGAGCACGACCCTGTCTACTTGGAAAAGCGCGGTGAAGAGAATGATTGACAAAGGTGATAGTTATGAGAAGATCAAGGCGAAAAATCCTTTGATCAGCGAAGATGACTACAAGGAGTTCAAGATCAAGTGCGAGAGCAGCGCAACCTACGAATCAAGTCAGTGGGGGAAAGAAATGCGGGAGTTGAACTTAGGGGAACACAAACTCGGTCCCGGCGGTTACAGAGTGGCGGAGCCTATATGGGACAAGGAGGACGCGGAGCATGCCGAGCAAGGCCTACCGCCCCGCTTCGAGAAATACCGTGACAAGCAGACCAGGAACTATGTCAGGGCCCGGTACAAGGAGGACCTGGTAACAAAGGAGCTTAGCATAGATCCGAAGACCAGGGCGCTTGAGCTTGTTCTGGCGTAGGAGACTGAAAGCAGTAGTGCGGGGTCGTCTCAGAGCACCCTTGGGACAGCACTCTAAATAGGGCGTTGAACGTAATGAAAAACAGGGATAAGCTCAGTAAGCCATCATCAGCTGGTCGTGTGGCCGGCAAAGGCTTGTCCACAAAATGGTCGTCATACTATAATGCTGGTGGGCGAAAGGAGAGAAACACTAGCTCGGAAAGCCAATCGCGCGAGGTTCAAGAACTCAAGGCACAAGTGGCACGGATTCCAGAGATTGTCCAAGAGCAAGTGCAACAACAACTGGGATCGACGCTCACTGGCATTATGCCTACCTTGATTCATGGGCTGACGACGTGGATTGTGAGCGGCCAATAGGGGCCGCCCCCGATTCCCAGCTTCACGGCCAACAACTTGCACAACGCGCAGGCGGCACCATTGTTGTCTCCGGTGGAGGCGGTATTGGTGTCTCTGACGCCGGCACGAGCATTGGAGCTTAATGCACCCGGGTGTACGCCGGCCGGCACCTCGGCATCAAGCGGCCCCTCCGTCAGTTGCACGCCCGCCGTTGGCGGTGCCTCGACATTAGCCGAGCTCGACACCATCATCATGGTAACTAATTAATCCTCTCGGCCGAGGACTTCATCTCCTTGCCTTTGACTGGGCATCCCTGACGCCCTACATGTTTTCGCAGGGCGCCGCCGACGTTTCGTGCACTCTCCGGCACTTCGTGAACGACGAGTTGGTCGATGTCGCCAAGGGCAAAATCGTTCAACCGGGCAACCCCGTGTTCCACGGTAATCCGATGCCACCCACCGTGTATAGGGTTCAACTGGTTCGGGTGCTGCCAGGCTGTGACGAGTTGTTACCTCTGATTCGATCCGCCGGGGCCGACGAAGATGATCTGATGACCCTCAGCGCCTGCCTAAGTTGGCCCCTGCTTTGGCTGAAGAGCCAGATTCGTTGGGTGGCGGGGGACACCATCCCAAAGACAACACCGCCAGTCATGCTGGCGCCAAGCCATGGCAAGACCGCCGCAACGCTACCGGACATGCCAGACATCCCTATGGCACAGGATCCGAACATGCATATGGCATAGGATCCAGACGACGACGACAACGATGACGGTACATTTACCAACGTCGATAAGTACTTTGCCAAACATGGGTACGATGAGGAATTCTTGGGGCCTCCTTCTCAAGAACCCAACCCTACAAAATACGATCGCGATCTAGCTGGTACCGCGGAGAAACCCAATTGCAACAGGCGTCGTCTGGCGTTCAGTTCTCAGGAGACGCATCCAGCTGCCGACTTCATCGAGCCTCAGATAGCCGAGGTGTGAAATATTATCGGCCCCAACACACTCAAGAAGGCGGTCTGTGAGCAGAACTCGGTTCCATTATAGTAGAAGGAGAAGGGACGGAAAAGAAAGAGTAACAAGGGTGCGAGCCAGCCGGCACCGAGTACGATCCGTGCTCAGGACGGCCCACCTTCACCTAAGGATATCTCTAGGAGGGTGCATGTGGCGGGTAGGCCGATGCTACCGACTAATATGCTCAATGCTGCAACCGGTGCTATGCGGAGTCTTCATGGCAGTGTTCTTTCTTTGGAGAAGCGGCGTCTCAGAGAGAATGACGTGGCATACCTGGTTTTCGTGGCCAAGGTGCCAGAGGGCAAGGGCTTTTTGGATAACGCCATCGGGGGTACGATCGTCCTGCGGTTTGATGACATCTTCGCTATGTTTAACCTTCATCCGCTGCACTACACCTTTGTTCGGCTATTTTCGCTGAGTATGGAGATGCGGATCATTAGAGACAAGACCCCGGACATCGTGATAGGCGACCCCTTCTACATGCGTGCCAATATCTTCGGCAGCGCTGGGGACCGGCAAGTCGCGAGTTCTTACCTCGAAGGCGTCATTCTGGCAAACCCAGATAAGGATAACTTCCTCGTGCCTTACTTTCCCGAGTAAGTCGTCCCCTCAACCGCCCCACAACATATGATTTCTTAGATTTCGATCATTTTTTAACATTCCGTGTTTTGTGCAGTGACACACATTGCACACTCATCCTCTTAAGCCCGAAATATTCCATGGCCATGTATTTCGACTCGGACCGTCAGTCGAAGAAAGACTACACAAATATCAAGAAAGTTCTTGGTGATGTTCTCCCCGGCTACGCCAAATCTGGAGGCACCTTCACCAAGGCAGTTCGTAAGTACGGCAAGCACATGATCGCCCACAATGTGATGTTCTACTGCGTCAAGCAGCCGCCTGGCGGTCAGAAGGATGCCTACTACGCCCTCCAACACATGCTGGCGATCATACGGGACCATAATCACCTTCTGCTACCAAATAATCTCAAAGATTGGGCCGCGAGCTTGTCGGCAATCCAGGACGCGGACATCAGACAAGAATTCTTTCGCATCCAGTCGGAGTTTGCGGAAATGATCTATCAAGATGTCCTTCGTACCTCGGGGCAGTTCAACCTCAGAAATCAACTGTCCAACAGTGAGATAGACACAACACTACAAATGCAGGCTGGCAACGCCCGCGATTTCATGACCATCATGATAGACGGCGGCTTCATCCACGCTCCGGTCCCTTGAGTCCAGTCCAAAGTAGTGATGCTATGTGTAGTTCTGAAACATCGATTGGCTCATGTTGTAATTAAACTTTAATGAACTTGTATGTCTCTTTGGTTTGGACAGTCGTTCAACTTAGATGTAATCGATGCTATTAATGTCTTGATTTTCTCTTCCGATCCTTTTGTTGCATACTTATATATTGCTTATGTATTGTCTGTGAATTGCTACTAACTTTTTGTTTGGCTAGTGCATAGAGATGCCGTCGTATGTCGTGTACAAGGGCAAGGTTCCCGGAGTCTATGACGACTGGGAGGAGTGTCGGAGACAGGTTCACCATTTCAGCGGTAACAGTTACAAAGGGTACACCACTAGGCCGGAGGCGGAATCTAGATATGCGCGCTATCTAGCGGGAGAGAGGAGGGAGCGTTGGAGGAACCAGATGAAGACCAGTTTCATTGTGATTATGCTCATCGTGATGACCGCAGCTCTCTTCTATGTGATGGTAGTTTAGATGATCGATATCGACTTGTAATGTGAAGACAAACTTGCTACTCGCGGTCTTGAGGCTTGTAATGTTCTATCTTTGTTCGGTCTTTTGAATTCGGAGACTAATATGATGATTTGTATTTGGAGACTAATCTTCTATTGTATTCGATGAATCTGCTGTTGTTGTGTGGTGTTGTCTAAATTCTGTCCAATAATATATTTTGTAACCTGTGAAAATATCAGAAAAGAAAAAAATCCCTAATATTCATACTAGTGGCGCACCACTCAAGACACTAATGGCGCACTTGTAAAAATGACACTAATGGTGCATCACCCACTAGTGCGCCATTAGTATGCCAAAGCACATGGGTACATATGGCCCCCTGGGAGGCATTCTAATGGCGCACTATGGGCTATACTAAAGGCTCACTGTGTGGTGCGCCATTAGTACACCAGATACTAATGGAGCACCAGTGGTGCGCCATTAGTATTTAATTCTAATGGCGTGGTGCTAGTGGCGCACCAGTAGTGCGCCATTAGTAGGCAAAACCGGTGCGCCACTAGCATGCCTTTTCCTAGTAGTGTGGAGCTATGATCCCGTGATGGTTCCTTCTCTGTGGGTGTCCACCGCCCGCGCCGATACCCGTCGTGTGCTAGGGTTTTAGTTGTATTAGTGATGTTATATGTATGACACTATTCGGGATGTATTAGTGATAATATTCGACGATGTACGGACGCATGAGATGATTTACTTTTGCTTATTGAATGCATGCTAATTTGAGTCCAATAAAATATTTTTAAATGTATATCTTGTGTTGCTCAAATAGTATATGTGCTTGCCCAAGTGGCCGGTCATGTTTGCAGGTTACACCTCTGAGTGGCCTATGTTTTGCCGGAGTGTTGATTCGTTTCCGTTCCAGCAAATTTCAGGCGCTCGATATGTCCTATTTTAGCAAAGGTCATGCTGGATTTTTCCGTGAATTTTGGCATGAATTGTGCCAGAATATGTAGGAAATATCGAGTGCCCAGGATTTGTGTGTTGAGTATCCTGGTAGTTGTCTTCGATCAATTTTCAATTAATGTTTTAACTATGAACATAGGAAATGTCTGTTGACGAAAAGGATTTCGGTATTTGCAAATACTGCGAAGACGAGCGCGGTCTGTGCGACGGAATATTCCTAGATGATGATAGGCGCTTCATCATCAAGCTGGACGAGAACTTCGAAGTGGATACATTAAATCACAACGACAAGTCTTTTTTCGTAATTAAGCATGACATTTGCTTCATTTGCTTCAACTTATAATCTAAGCATGACATTAAGCATGACAAGTCTTTTTTTACTATTCTACTAGCGTATCCCCTACCATGCAAGAGTTTTTGTATTGGATAAGATAGGTTTCAGTCGTACTATGGAGGAAAATAAAGTTTACTTGAAGACCGAGCATGGTTATATTTTCCACGGAAAATTATACAATTCAGATGACTACACCTATTTTGGATGCAAAACATGGCGAGCACCAAGACTTATGCATTTGAGCCTGATATGGTTATCACCTTTGATATTCGTCCAGAAGATGACATTGAAGGTAATACCGACATCTGGGTCGATGTGCAGACGCCTCCAGTTATACCACTATGTAAGTTTCTCAACCATATTTATGTCTTTGATATTGTTTATTCAAAAATAGTTGACAACTAATTTGTATTGTCAGCTTATTTCGGTGCAAGCAAACATGTCCAGTGCTTGGTAGACAGGACCTACTACTGTCCCGGGGCTGAACTAAACTGCGAGGAGCTAAGTCATTATGTTTCATGGCTTGAGGATCTTGATACTGTCAAGACAAATTTTCTTCCTGCACTTAGAAATGTTAGTACTGAAAACGTGCGACCAATAGTGTTCGTAATGAACTACGATCACATCTATTTAGGAAGGATGGTAAGATTTTTACTATTTGTCCTTAGTGCATCTTTTCCATACATTATTTTTGAAGCTAAACTTCATTGCTAAGTATGTTACCATACGATGTTCTTCAACGCGGACTCCCGATGAATGTTGTGCCTTATGGGATCGAGACTAAAGGTACCATGAGTATTATTAGCTTACGGCCAAGATATCCTACAGATTACTTTAGTGCATTCAAGATTAGCGACGGATGCTTAATAGTGCAAGACTGGACCAAATGTGTGATGGAGAAGCGCAGAGAAGTACTAGGGGCAGCAAACAGATGTGCTACCCATGATTAGGAGACAGGTTCATCTGCATGCTCCAACTTGATCAAGGAGGAGAGCTACACATGTTTTATGTTATTTTACCTAAGAGAGAGCAGCAGGACTGATTAGCTAGCTAGAAATGAGTTTGAGGATGATGATGTGCTACACTATTACTATGATGATAAAATAGCTAGTGTTGGTGGTAATGACTATGATGATGATTATTAGCTAGTGTTAGTGGTGATTAAATAAATACTATTGGTGGTAATGACTATGATGATGATTAAATAGCTTGTGCTGGCGGATTAGATTCAAGTGGAGGCAACATGTGGTGCACATCGAAAGTACTACTAGTCCAAACTAGATCAAGTTTGGATTAGTAGTATACTTTTGACGTGCACCACATGTTGCCTCCACTTGAACCTAATCCACCTTCACTTGACACACTGTTAGGACATAATGATGTAAACCTCATAACTGGTATTGTACCAATATTTGTACGATGGCGCATAAATACACTAAAAATAAAAAAATAAAAAAAAGAATACTAGTAGTGATGGAGAGAAAACACGCTGCCAGTAGTTACATTAGCACTAGCGTGGGAGTGAACAAACGCTGCAGCTATTTGTCCTAGCAGTAGCGCGTGCGGGCACACGTTACTGCTAAGCAATAGTTGTAGTGCCTTATTAGTAGCGCGCCTACCCGCGCTACTAGTGAGCACAAAACCAGCGCTACTGCTAGGGTTTTCCATAGTAGTGAACTCATAAAAATCATCATAAATTCTAGCTGCTCTCAAGAAATCATCACAAGGCCATTCACACGGCCGAACTTCCGCGATGCGAGGGAGATTATATTTGGGCCTCTCTTCTTCTTCACTTTGCATATCCTTCGAGCTTCGGCTCGAAGAGCCCCTCAAAAATCTCTTCATTATTTTCTGAAATTTTTAGTAACTTCAAATAAAAGTGAACCAAACTCAACAAAATTGATAGCAACCATGCCCACAAGTGCCTAGAGACTATATCATGCATTAGAACTACTTGGGACCATATAAATTTGAGATGCAAGCTCAAGAACAGGGTCACCTAGGCAGCACAAATTTGCAATGAATAAAGCACTAGAACAAAAACTAATTGGACCATTGGAGGAGTTACATACAAATGAACAATCCCAAAAAGAAGTTTTGTGAGAGGTGCTTTGAGCAAGGAGATCAAAAATCACAGCAAAATGAGCTAGAACTCGTGCTTGAGATGGTTGGTGATATTTTGGGAGGAAGGAGTGTGTGGTGGCTGGAATAAGTGGAGGGGAGCCACAATGGGCCCACGAGGCAGGGGGTGCGCCCAGGGGGGTGGGCGCGCCCTGGACCCTCGTGGCCAGGTGCTTGCTTCCCCCTGCTGTGTTCTCAGTGCCAGATATTCTCAAATATTCTAGAAAAAATCATATTTCATTTTCGGGGTATTTTTTATTGCACGGACAATTCAGAAAATTGACAGAAAATACTATTTTTACTATATTTCCACTAAATAACAGAAAGTAAAAGGAGGGTACAGAGAGTTTCGCTTTCTAATTTCATCCATCCCATGCTCATCAAAAGGAATCCACTAACAAGGCTGATCAAGTCTTGTTAACAGACTCATTCACAATAACATGGAACCGGAGAAATTTCGAATAACACTGTGTTACCTCAACTGGGATATTCACATCCCCAATAATTATAATATCATATTTCTTCTTGATTGTAGGAAGAGGAAATTCAAAACCTCCAATAATAATCGACGGAATTTTTCCAATAGAATTTATACTATGAACTTGAGGTTGTTTCCTCGGAAAGTGTACCGTATGCTCGTTGCCATTAACATGAAAAGTGACATTGGCTTTGTTGCAATCAATAACAGCCCCTGCAGTATTGAAAAAGGGTCTTCCAAGAATAATAGACATATTATCGTCCTTGGGAATATCAAGAATAATAAAGTGCGTTAAAATAGTAACATTTGCAACCACAACAGGCACATCCTCACAAATACCGACAGGTATAGCAGTTGATTTATCAGCCATTTGCAAAGATATTTCAGTAGGTGTCAACTTATTCAAATCAAGTCTACGATATAAAGAGACGGGCATAACACTAACACCGGCTCCAAGATCACATAAAGCAGTTTTAACATAATTTCTTTTAATGGAGCATGGTATAGTGGGTACTCCTGGATCTCCTAACTTCTTTGGTATTCCAACCTTAAAAGTATAATTAGCAAGCATGGTGGAAATTTCAGCTTCCGATATCTTTCTTTTATTTGTAACAATTTCTTTCATGTACTTAGCATAAGGATTCATTTTGAGCATATCAGTCAAACGCATACGCAAAAAGATAGGTCTAATCATTCAGCAAAGCACTGAAAATCCTCATCATCCTTTTTCTTGGATGGTTTGGGAGGAAAACGCATGGGTTTCTGAACCCATGGTTCTCTTTCTTTACAGTGCTTCTGTGACTCCCGGATAATCAAGCTACAGTAACCTCTGCTAATGATGCCACGTCACCACTCTTACAGTTGTAAATCTCACGATGATTCAATCCCGTTCAAATTCAAAATTCAAAATCAAGTCAAACGGTAAAGTTTTCAAACATTAAAATTTAAATGTTCTAGAGGTGGCAAATAATGCTTAGGTAATTATGGTGGAGGATCACATTTTTATAAAATAATTAAAAGCACTAAACTAAATAAAATAGTGGCTTAAACAAATAATTAAATGCATTTTATAAATATTAAAACATTTAACTATTTTATTAGGTATGAGAAATTCATGTGGCAATAGAGTATTTATAAATACTAATTTAGGGGCTAGTGGTATATTTTATAAAACTAAAAGTAAAGTAAAACTAATATGAAAACAGAAACTATAAATAAAATAGGAAAGAAAAAAAAGCAAAGCAAAAGCAAAAAGAAAGAAGGAGACCCCCTGATGGGCCGTGGCCCAGCTGGCCATCGGGCCCCCAGGCCGGCCCAGTCGCCCCCCCTGTATAACCCCCTCCCCACCGAACCCTAGACACCGACACACCCTCTCCCCCTCCCGATCCAATCTGGATCAAGGGAAAAACCCCCCACTCCACCTCGCTCTCTACCCCATCTCCCTCGATCTCTTGATGCCGAAGCCCTTTCGCCGGCGCCACCCGTCTTTCGACCCCGTCGCCCTTCTCCCGAGCCGACCGCGACGCCCATCGCCCCCGACGCCGCTGGACCCCGCCGTCGTCGGAGCTGCCCTGCCGTCCTCCTCTTCGACTCCTCCGCGCCGGACCTCCCCCTCTACGTTGCCGTCGTCCCCGTCCTCCTCCCCAAAGGTTCCACCGAGCCTCGCTGACCCTCGTCTCTGCAACACCGGTGAGGCCACGGCCTCCTCTTCCTCTTTGCGCCCGCTCTGCACGTCTCCCCGTCGCCACCCGCACCGGCCTTCCCTGCTCGACGCGCCACCGCGCGCGCCCGGCGCTCGTCGCCGCGGCCACCGCGCGCGCCCCGTGCACGCCTCGCCATCCCACTCGTCGCGCCCAAACGCCCGCAACCCCGCGCTCTCCGTGCGCTCACCGCAACCGCCGCCCTCACTCCCCTGCTTGGCCACGCGCACTCGCGCGCGCGCCCTCGCCGCCGCCCCCTGTACCGCCCCAGTCATCACCCCCCGGTCACCGCGGCTAACGCCTGCCTCCCCTCTTCCCTGCCCGTGGTGACTGACCAAGGCCTGTCGCCGTTCGGTCCGGCCGCACCTCTCCACGGCCCCGGCGCCCTCCTCCGGTGGCCGCCGCTTCACCACGGCACCGCTCCGCCCGTGGCCTTGCCGTGGCCATGGCCACCCGTGCCTGGCGCCTCCACTGGCCTGTGCAGGCGCCCAATCGGGCTACGGGTTGCGCCCGCACCCCCCTGCACACGACGCCCGTTAGACCGAACCGATAAGGCCTTTGGCCCACTGACAACGGGGCCCATGCCCAGAACGAAAAAAAAGGATTTAATAAATAAATTAATAAATACTAATTAAAATATTAATTAATTGAAGAATTAATTAGTTTAATTAATCCTGATTACATTAACCTGATCACTTAGTTTAGTTAATTAATCTGTTAGGTTAGTTAATAGTCAATGACAGTGGGGCCCCACCCCTAGTTAGCTTAATTTAAACCCCCCCCTTTTTAAAATATGTGACACTGACAGATGGGCCCCATTGGCCCTGTTGACTGGTCAACTTTGACCCAGTCAACGCTGACTGTACCGCTGACTAGGCACTGATCGGCCCCACACGTCAGGTTGACCAGTCAACCCCTGTTGACTGCTGACGTCAGCATGACATCATGCTGATGTCATATATCCATTTTTGAATTAAATTAAATAATTTATTAAATATCAGAAAATGATTTAAATCTTTAGAAAATCATATCTTTTAATCCGTAACTCGGATGAAAATACTTTCTACATGAAAGTTGCTCAGAACGACGAGACGAACCCGGATATGCAGCCCGTTCGCCCGCCACGCATCCCTAGCATAGCAAACTCGCAACTTTCCCCCTCCGGATCCTCTGTCCGAAAACACAAAACACCGGGAATACCTTCCCGGATGTTTCCCCCCTTCACCGGTATCACCTCATACCGCGTTAGAACACGTCTAGCTCTGCCTGTTGTCCTGTTATGCACTTGCTTGCTATGTATTTACTGTTTCTCCCCCCTCTTCTCTTTGGTAGACCCCGTGACGATGCTGATATATGCCCCTGTGGTCGACTACGTCACCGACGACCCCTCTCTCTTGCCAGAGCAACCAGGCAAGCCCCCCCCTTGATCACCAGATATCGCCTACTCTCCTCTATACTGCTTGCATTAGAGTAGTGTAGCATGTTACTGCTTCCGTTATTCCTATCCTGATGCATAGCCTGTCCTTGCTACTACTGTTGTTACCATTACCTGCTATCCTACTGCTTAGTATAGGATGCTAGTGTTCCATCAGTGGCCCTACACTCTTGTCCGTCTGCCATGCTATACTACTGGGCCGTGATCACTTCGGGAGGTGATCACGGGCATATACAATATACCTTACACAGTTGCCTTACCTGTGATACTGTTCGGAGATGGGGGCTGAAGGGGCAGGTGGCTCCATCCCGGTAGAGGTGGGCCTGGGTTCCCACGGTCCCCGGCTGTTACTTTGTGGGGAGCGACAGGGCAGGTTGAGACCACCTAGGAGAGAGGTGGGCCTGGCCCTAGTCGGCGTTCGCGAATACTTAACACGTTTAACGAGATCTTCGTATTTGATCTGAGTCTGGCTACTAGCCTATACGCACTAACCATCTACGCGGGGACAGTTATGGGCACTCGACGTCGTGGTATTAGCCGAAGCCTTCGTGACGTCAGCGACTGAGTGGCGCGCGCCGGATTGGACCGTAAGCCTGCTCTTGTATTAAGGGGGCTAGTTCTGCTTCCGGCCGCGTTCGCAACGTGCAGGTGTGCTAAGGGCGATGGGCCCATACCCCTGGGCGCTTAGGTTTAGACCGGCGTGCTGACCTCTCTGTTGGTCTAGGTGGGGCTGCGACGTGTTGATCTTCCGAGGCCGGGCATGACCTAGGAAAGTGTGTCCGGCCAAATGGGATAGAGCGTGTTGGGTTATGTGGTGCACCCCTGCAGGGAAGTTAATCTATTCGAATAGCCGTGATCTTCGGTAACAGGACGACTTGGAGTTGTACCTTGACCTTATAACAACTAGAACCGGATACTTAATAAAACACACCCTTCCAAGTGCCAGATACAACCGGTGATCGCTCTCTCACAGGGCGACGAGGGGAGGATCATCGGTTAGGATTATGCTATGCGATGCTACTTGGAGGACTTCAGTCTATTCTCTTCTACATGCTGCAAGACGGAGGCTGCCAGAAGCGTAGTCTTCGAAAGGACTAGTTATCCCCCTCTTATTCCGGCATTCTGCAGTTCAGTCCACATATGTTAGCCTTATTCCAGTTGATACCAATGCATACATATGTAGTGTAGCTCCTTGCTTGCGAGTACTTTGGATGAGTACTCACGGTTGCTTTCTCCCTCTTTCCCCCATCCCTTCTACCTGGTTGTCGCAACCAGATGTTGGAGCCCAGGAGCCAGACGCCACCTTCGACGACGACTCCTACTACACCGGAAGTGCCTACTACTACGTGATGCCCGCTGACGACGACCAGGAGTAGTTTAGGAGGATCCCAGGCAGGAGGCCTACGCCTCTTTCGATCTGTATCCCAGTTTGTGCTAGCCTTCTTAAGGCAAACTTGTTTAACTTATGTCTGTACTCAGATATTGTTGCTTCCGCTGACTCGTCTATGATCGAGCTCTTGTATTCGAGCCCTCGAGGCCCCTGGCTTGTATTATGATGCTTGTATGACTTATTTTATTTGTAGAGTTGTGTTGTGATATCTTCCCTTGAGTCCCTGATCTTGATCGTACACGTTTGCGTGTATGATTAGTGTACGATTAAATCGAGGGCGTCACAAGTTGGTATCAGAGCCGACTGCCTGTAGGAATCCCCCTTCCACACTCCTTGGCCAAAGTCGAGTCTAGACATTGCAAAAACTTTTACTAACATGGCTGTGTGGCCCATGGGCCCACGTCGCCATTTGGTGGTACTAGGATCTTTTACTCCTCGACCTTTACTCTGGGACTCTGATCTCTCTTCTATTCGGGTTAAATGAATTTTGCTAAATCTAACATTAGGATCTCGTTATCACTTTCACCCAGAGAGCCCCTTATTACTGAGGATCGTCTGTTGCACATGAAGACCCTGAAGATACTCTCCGCGGTTAACCCAAGAACTTGTCTTCATCGCGTTTGCAATTCCCCTTCCACCGTCAACCCTTATGGATAACTACTTGCAGTTGTTATTCTTACATTCATCCCTAGTTGGTCTTGTTATTACAAGATACCCCGAAATACTCGTCGTTGTTTCGATAATCCTTTGAGCTTATTGCCTTGCTGTTCTTTGTCACCTGAATACCCCTATGGATAATTCTCGCACTTATCGAGTATCCGCTTATCCCCAGTTGTTCGTATGCTTTTCAAAATACTTGGAAATACTACCCGATCTTCTGAGTATCCTCCTCAAACTATTGCTCGGAAAATACTTGTCTGCTTGCAATATGGATGCTTTCCATATGTGTAGCAATATTCATTAGTATCCTTTGACACCATCATTTTGATCCTATCGATTCAACATGTGTGTGAAAGCACGCAATCATCAGTTGATCCTTTTAAATTATCTTCTCGACTCAGACGTCATTTTAAACATGAGCTGGTTCTTAACCAATCAATGCCTTGATCGGTTGTGCTTCTAAGTCTATTGAACTTATTCATTTTCAATCAGAACGATTGCTTCTGATCCCTTGATTTGGAAATCATAAAATTTCTTTGCATTAAGCTTTGATTAGTTAGTTGTTTCTAGAATCCAATGCCTTTGCATTGTTTCTTCCTCTGTTGAGTACCGATGCTTACAGCAGATCCTTTGAGAGCCATCGGATCCTTTGTTAGATTTTACCCGACAACGTCCCTCATATTCAATCGCTTTGGAAGTTCTTTCCCTGATACATAATGTCGTTGGTAAATCCTATTCTCTGATTTGGCCAACCATGCTCTGCTTTCGAGCTGGTGATATCTACTATTGAAGCTTGTGGTATATATTTCCACGATAACCTGATGGGTTGAACATATGCCTTCTCTAAACCGTGTGAACCCGAAAGTTTTCACGAGTCATACACTCCTGGTATTTTGCCAGATAAAATTTCAACACTACAACTTCCTCGAAAGTGAGAAGTGAATGAAAGGTTATACATTGGAGAAGTGGGAGTCGACCTTGAACTTTATGTTCATGCCCATGGACACGATGTACATCTTCTCATCGAAGCTTCTTTTAAAACTAATTATTCCCTTGATATAAGTTCATCTTATATATGGGGTCTGCCCTTTTACAATCGTGGTTCCGACCATGTTCTCCTTTAAATACCATTTTCGATGCAAGTGTAAGCACTTGTCTTCTGTGGATCAATACCCCGGTCCAACCTCTACTTTGATCCGTCTTCGAGTATTACCCCCCTGGTATCTCGAGATTATCTTGGAACTGCATAACTTCTTATGAGTTCTTCATCAAGTACTACATTCTCACTGATTACAATTTTTCATGGGCTCTGAGTTATTAAACACTCAAAGACACCGATAACTGAGCCGAGTCCGCACTACGGTTCAACAACTCTTAGTAATCTTCTTTAAGTACGAGTTTGTACCCGATCACGCCATTCCTAGCCTGTTTGGCTATATCATTGTCTTGATGATTTTAACTGTGCTACCTGGTCCTTCTTCTCGGAGCACAATTTTTGATGATGAGCTAAGCTTACGTCGATTTTTCTCGTCATATCATTTTGCCTTGAACAACAAGCTTGATTTTTGAGTTTGTGTCGTACTCGTGGTTCCAATCGGGGGCCTCACAGCTTCCTAGCAACAAAGTCTCTTTTATCATAACATTGATTCTTTGATTGTGGGTTATCAAGATCAACAGCAGGTTCAATTTCTACATCATTGTCATTGCTAGGTTGAGCATCAATATGAACATCATTATTATTATTATTATCACTAGGTTCATGTTCATTACCAGATTGTGTTTCAGCATTAGAAATAGAAATATCATTGGGATTCTTAGGTTTGTCTACTACAGGTTCACTAGAAGCATGCAAAGCCCTATCATTTTTCTTTTTCTTCTTCTTAGAAGGACTTGGTGCATCAATATTATTTCTTTGAGAATCCTGCTCAACTCTCTTAGGGTGGCCCTCAGGATACAAAGGTTCCTGAGTCACTTTACCACCTCTAGTTGCAACTCTAACAGCAAAGTCATTATTCTTACTATTTAATACATTGAGCAAATCATTCTCAGCTTTAAGTACTTGTTCTACTTGAGTGGTAACCATAGAAGCACATTTACTAATGAGTTTAAGTTCACCTTTAACTCTAGACATATAATCACTCAAGTGTTCAATCATAGAAGCATTGTGTTTCAATTGTCTACCAACATAAGCATTGAAGTTTTCTTGTTTAACAATAAAATTATCAAACTCATCTAAGCATTGGCTAGCAGACTTATAATGAGGAATATCACCTTCATCAAATCTATAGAGAGAATTTACCTTTACTACATGTGTCGGGTTATCAAGACAATGTATTTCTTCAACAGGCGGCAAATTAAGACCATGTATTTCTTAATAGGAGGTAAATTCTTAACATCTTGAGCTTTAATACCTTTTTCTTTCATAGATTTTTTTGCCTCTTGCATATCTTCAGGACTGAGAAATAGAACACCCCTTTTGTTCGAAGTTGTCTTAGGAGTTGGTTCAGGAAGTGTCCAATTATTTTCATTGGTCAACATATTATTCAATAGAATTTCAGCTTGATCAGCAGTTTTTTCCCTGAAAACACAACCATCACAACTATCCAGGTGGTCTCTGGAAGCATCGGTTAGTCCATTATAAAAGATATCAAGTATTTCATTTTTCTTGAGAGGATGATCAGGCAAAGCATTAAGCAATTGGAGAAGCCTCCCCCGAGATTGTGGGAGACTCTCTTCTTCAATTTGCACAAAATTATATATTTCCCTTCAAGCAGCTTGTTTCTTATGAGTAGGGAAACATTTAGCAGAGAAGTAATAAATCATATCCTGGGGACAACACACACAACCAGGATCAAGAGAATTAAACCATATCTTATCATCACCCTTTAATGAGAACGGAAATATCTTAAGGATATAATGGTAGCGAGTTTTCTCATCATTAGTGAACAGGGTGGCTATATCATTTAATTTAGTAAGATGTGCCACAACAGTTTCAGATTCATAGCCATAAAAAGGATCAGATTCAACCAAAGTAATTATATCAGTTTCGACAGATGAATTCATATTCCTTATCAGTAACAAAGATAGGTGAAGTAGCATAAGCAGGATCATATTTCATTCTAGCATTCAAAGTTTTTTGTTTAAGCTTAGCTAATAATTTCTTAAGATCACTTCTATCATTGCAAGAAAGAAAGTCTCTAGCAGTTTCTTCATCCATAACATAGCCCTCAGGCACAACAGGCAATTCATATCTAGGGGGAGAATCTTCATCATCACTTTCATCGATATTATCAGTTTCAATAATTTCATTCTCTCTAGCCCTAGCAAGTTGTTCATCAAGAAATTCACCAAGTGGCACAGTAGTATCAAGCATAGAAGTAGTTTCATCATAAGTACCATGCATAGCAAAAGTGGCATCATCAATAACATGCGACATATCAGAATTAATAGCAGAAGCAGGTTTAGGTATCGCAAGCTTACTCAAAACAGAAGGTGAATCAAGTGCAGAGCTAGATGGCAGTTCCTTACCTCCCCTCGTAGTTGAGTGATAAATTTTTGTTTTCTCGTCTCTCAAGTTCTTCATAGTGACCAGAAGATATAAATCCCAAGTGACTCAAAGAATAGAGCTATGCTCCCTGGCAACGACGCCAGAAAATAGTCTTGCTAACCCATAAGTATAGGGGATCGCAACAGTTTTCGAGGGTAAAGTATTCAACCCAAATTTATTTATTCGACATAAGGGGAGCCAAAGACTATTCTCAAGTATTAGCAGCTGAGTTGTCAATTCAACCACACCTGGATAACTTAATATCTGCGGCAAAGTATTTAGTAGCAAAGTAGTATGGAAGTAACGGTAACGGTAGCAAAAGTAATATTTTTCGGTTTTGTAGTGATTGTAACAGTAGCAATGGAAAAGTAAATAAGCGAAGAACAATATGTGAAAAGCTCGTAGGCATTGGATCGGTGATGGAGAATTATGCCGGATGCGGTTCATCATGTAACAGTCATAACATAGGGTGACACAGAACTAGCTCCAATTCATCAATGTAATGTAGGTATGTATTCCGAATATAGTCATACGTGCTTATGGAATAGAACTTGCATGACATCTTTTGTCCTACCATCCCGTGGCAGCGGGGTCCTATTGGAAACTAAGGGATATTAAGGCTTCCTTTTAATAGAGTACCGGACCAAAGCATTAACACAGAGTGAATGCATGAACTCCTCAAACTACGGTCATCACCGGGAGTGGTCCCGATTATTGTCACTTCGGGGTTGCCGGATCATAACACATAGTAGGTGACTATAGACTTGCAAGATAGGATCAAGAACTCACATATATTCATGAAAACATAATAGGTTTAGATCTGAAATCATGGCACTCGGGCCCTAGTGACAAGCATTAAGCATAGCAAAGTCATAGCGACATCAATCTCAGAACATAGTGGATACTAGGGATCAAACCCTAACAAAACTAACTCGATTACATGATAAATCTCATCCAACCCATCACCGTCCAGCAAGCCTACGATGGAATTACTCATGCACGGCGGTGAGCATCATGAAATTGGTGATGGAGGATGGTTGATGATGACGATGGCGACGGATTCCCCTCTCCGGAGCCCCGAACGGACTCCAGATCAGCCCTCCCAGGAGAGATTAGGGCTTGGCGGCGGCTCCGTATCGTAAAACGCGATGAATCCTTCTCTCTAATTTTTTTCTCCCCGAACGTGAATATATAGAGTTGGAGTTGAGGTCGGTGGAGCTCCAGGGGGCCCACGAGGCAGGGGGCGCGCCCCCACCCTCATGGACATGGTGTGGGTCCCCTGGCCTTGATTCTTTCACCAGTATTTTTTATTAATTCCAAAATAATTCAACATTGATTTTCAGGACATTCCAAGAACTTTTATTTCTGCACAAAAATAACACCATGGCAATTCTGCTGAAAACAGCGTTAATCCGGGTTAGTTCCATTCAAATCATGCAAGTTAGAGTCCAAAACAAGGGCAAAAGTGTTTGGAAAAGTAGATACGACGGAGACGTATCATGTATCTAGTATGGAAGATATTGGGAACTCTTGGTCGTTATGTTGACAATGAAAGCATACCTCTCAAAATTATTTTCATCTCTATTTTGCTTCGAGCTCTGGCACCTCTGCAAATCCCTGCTTCCCTCTGCGAAGGGTCTATCTTTTACTTTTATGCAAGAGTCAGTAGTATTCCTTCTCATTCCAACCTACTCTTTAGTTGGCAAGCATCATGTGGTGGAGAAAGATCTAAGCATATATGTCCATTCAAATATATTTGATCATGAATTATTATTGTTGACATTACCCTTGAGGTAAAAGGTTGGGAGGCGAAACATTAAGCCCCTATCTTTCTCTGTGTTCGATGAATGCTATTTGTTCTAAAACTATGCTTTGAGTGGTAGCAATCATGGAAGACTATATGATGGTTGAGTATGTGGGATTTGCTAAATCAAAGCTCTTACATAGACCCTTCCTGAAAATAAGATGAATTGCAATTGTTTGATGACTGAGAACTGTTTGTTAGTTTTCAAGAAAGTTTATGATCTATACTTTAACATGTGAATAGCTTGTTACTTGATCATTAGAAGCTTTATGATATGAGCTACTGTTATGATATATAATGATGCTAGAAAAAGTGACTGGAACTATCATTGATCAAACTTATGTACTTGCTAGCATTCACACTTCATAAATTATTTCTTTTATCATTTACCTACTCGAGGACGAGCAGGAATTAAGCTTGGGGATGCTAATATGTCTCCAACGTATCTATAATTTATGAAGTATTCATGCTATTATATTATCTATTTTGGATGTTTATGGGCTTTATTATGCACTTTTATATTATTTTTTGGACTAACCTATTCACCGGAGGCCCAGCCCAAAATGTTGTTTTATTGCCTATTTCAGTGTTTCGAAGAAAAGGAATATCAAACGGAGTCCAAACAAAATGAAACCTTCAGGAGAGTTATTTTTGGAATGGAAGCAATCCAGGAGACTTGGAGTAGACGTCAGGGAAGCTTCGAGGAAGCCATGAGGCAGGGAGGCGCGCCCCCCACCCCTGTGGGCCCCTCGTGGCTCCCCTGACCGACTTCTTTCGCCTATATATGTCCATATACCCTAAAAACATCGGGGAACAGAATAGATCGGGAGTTCCACCGCCGCAAGCCTCTGTAGCTACCAAAAACCAATCAGGACCCTGTTTCGGCACCCTGCCGGAGGGGAGGATCCCTCACCGGTGGCCATGTTCATCATCCCGGCGCTCTCCATGATGAGGAGGGAGTAGTTCACCCTCGGGGCTGAGGGTATGTACCAGTAGCTATGTGTTTGATCTCTCTCTCGCATTCTTGAGGTGGTACGATCTAGATCTATTGTGAGCTTTGCCATTATAGTTGGATCTTATGATGTTTCTCCCCCTCTACTCTCTTGTAATGGATTGAGTTTTCCCTTTGAAGTTATCTTATCGGATTGAGTCTTTAAGGATCTGAGAACACTTGATGTATGTCTTGCATGTGCTTATCTATGGTGACAATGGGATATCACGTGATCTACTTCATGTATGTTTTGGTGATCAACTTGTGGGTTCCGTAACATTGTGAACTTATGCATAGGGGTTGGCACACGTTTTCGTCTTGACTCTTCGGTAGAAACTTTGGGGCACTCTTTGAAGTTATTTGTGTTGGTTGAATAGATGAATCTGAGATTGTGTGATGCATATCGTATAATCATACCCATGGATACTTGAGGTGACATTGGAGTATCTAGGTGACATTAGGTTATTGGTTGATTTGTGTCTTAAGGTGTTATTCTAGTACAAACTCTATGATAGATCGAACGGAAAGAATAGCTTCGTGTTATTTTACTATGGACTCTTGAATAGATCGATCAGAAAGGATAACTATGGGGTGGTTTCGTACCCTACCATAATCTCTTCGTTTGTTCTCTGTTATTAGTGACTTTGGAGTGACTCTTTGTTGCATTTTGAGGATAGTTATATGATCCAATTATATTATGTTGAGAGAACTTGCACTAGTGAAAGTATGAACCCTAGGCCTTGTTTCCTAGCATTGCAATACCGTTTACGCTCACTTTTATTATTAGTTACCTTGCTGTTTTTATATTTTCAGATTACAGAAACCTATATCTATCATCCATATTGCACTTGTATCACCATCTCTTTGTCGAACTAGTGCACCTATACAATTTACCATTGTATTGCGTGTGTTGGGGACACAAGAGACTCTTTGTTATTTGGTTGCAGGGTTGTTTGAGAGAGACCATCTTCATCCTACGCCTCCCACGGATTCATAAACCTTAAGTCATCCACTTGAGGGAAATTTGCTACTATCCTACAAACCACTGCACTTGGAGGCCCAACAACGTCTACAACGGGAAGGTTGTGTAGTAGACATCACTATCAAACGTCACAACGTAACTGGGTGATTATAAAGATGCTCTACAGGTGTCTCCGAAGGTGTTTGTTGGGTTGGCATAGATCGCGATTAGGATTTGTCACTCTAAGTATCGGAGAGGTATCTCTGGGCCCTCTCGATAATGCACATCACTATAAGCCTTGCAAGCAATGTAACTAATGACTTAGTTGCGGGATGATGCATTACGGAACGAGTAAAGAGACTTGCCGGTAACGAGATTGAACTAGGTATGAGGATACCGACGATCGAATCTCGGGCAAGTAACATACCGATGACAAAGGGAACAATGTATGCTGTTATGCGGTTTGACCGATAAATATCTTCGTAGAATATGTAGGAGCCAATATGAGCATCCAGGTTCCGCTATTGGTTATTGACCGGAGACGTGTCTCGGTCATGTCTACATAGATCTCGAACCCGTAGGGTCCGCTCGCTTAACATTTAGTGACGATCGGTATTATGAGTTTATGTGATTTGATGTACCGAAGGTTGTTCGGTGTCCCGAATGAGATCAGTGACATGACGAGGAGTCTCGAAATGGTCGAGACGTAAAGATCGATATATTGGAAGGCTATATTCAGACATCGGAAATGTTCCGAGTGGTTCGGGCATTTTTCTGGAGTACCGGGAGGTTGTCGGAACCCCACGGGAGAAGTTATGGGCCTTATGGGCCATAAGAAGGAAGCACACCAGCCCACAAGGGTCTGGTGCGCCCCCCTTGCGTAGGAGGCCGAATTGGAACAGGTTTGGGGGGCGGCAATCCCCCTTTCCTTCTCTCCTACTCCTCCTTCCCATCCTCTCCAACTCCAACTAGGGAAGGGGGGGATCCTACTCCCGGTGGGAGTAGGACTCCCCTAGGGCGCGCCATAGAGAGGGCCGGTGAGGGAGTCCTGGACTAAGGGGTCCTCGGGCATCCGGCCTGTTATCCATGGGCCGGACTGATGGGCTGTGAGGACATGAAGGCCGAAGACTGTACCCGTGTCCGGATTGGACTCTCCTTGGCGTGGAAGGCATGCTTGGCGACCGACTATGAAGATTCCTTCTTATGTAACCGACTCTATGTAACCCTAGATCCTCCCGGTGTCTATATAAACCGGAGGAGTTAGTCCGGAAAGGATATACTCATTACCATAGTCATATAGGCTAGGCTTCTAGGGTTTAGCCATTACGATCTCATGGTAGATCAACTCTTGTAATACTCATATTCATCAAGATCAATCAAGCAGGAAGTAGGGTTTTACCTCCATAGAGAGGGCCCAAACCTGGGTAAACATCGTGTCCCCCGTCTCATGTTACCATCGACCTTAGACCCACAGTTCGGGACCCCCTACCCTAGATCCGCCGGTTTTGACACCGACATTGGTGCTTTCATTGAGAGTTCCACTGTGACGTCGACGAAAGGTTTGATGACTCGCCTTGTCCTTAAAGACAACATCACCTCCGAGGGAGTCCTGGCCCCGGGCCAAACCCTCCGGCTGGGCGGCTTTACCATGATCACCCATTCGGCCGTTAAGCCGATGATGACCTCTCGGGCCATCAAAAACCCCCTTCGCATCAACTCCGAACACTCCAAGCAGATGGATTCGTCAGAATTTTCATCCTTAAATGAGCTCCTAGATCGCATCGCCGCTTTGGGAATCGCCACAGATTACAATCGGATCGGGCCTAAAACCGATCAGGGAGAAACCGAAACTCCACCGGTCACCCACCAGATAGCGGTGCTCGAGGAGAAGGACGACCAGTCTTCTTCGATATTGAAGAAGGACTATGTCCGGACCGCCGATCAGGAGGAACCGGATACCCACCAACGAAAGGATGCGACCAGCCCTCCGAACATAGAATCAGATGGTGGTCCTAAACAATCAGAAGATACTCAAGAGCCCGGACTGTTAAGCCCGGAAGGTCCTCAGACTCCGGATAATTGGTAAGGTCAGGGTTTGGATTTAATTCCACCCACCCGGACATATACGCTCTCATGAGCATAAAACAGCAGTCTTAGAAAATGGTCCACCACTTCTGGGCCAGATTCCTCCTTGTCAAGGACAAGGTAAAAGATTGCTGTGACGAGGACGCAATATCAGCGTTCTGCAACAATTGCGCGGACAAAGGAATCCTCAACGCCATCAATCGCCGCCGCATACTGAAATTCACTAACAAAAGTACAGCATGATGGAGAGCGCCTGGAAAACTCAGGCAGCTCGCTGGGAACCGTCGGTCCCAACTCAACTCCCCCTACAAGCGAAGAGGGCGCAACCCCGTGGCACGCCCAGTCCAACGGTCAAGAAACATAAAACCACAATGCGGCACGGCACTGTTCTGGAGGGGTGGCTTGATGGCCCATGCAAAATACATACAACACCAGATACCGTGGCAACCCACAGCCTTAGAGCAAGTTGGATACTACGGCAGGTAGCCAAGAGCAGCGAGGACATCCTTATCAAGGACGCCCATAATAGCATCCCCCAGAAGACGATGACTCAGGAGTATTGACAGTCTTTGAGACATTCACTTCAAACAACAAGCGCAAAAGGGCACTTCGCGAGCTCGTCGAAGTCTGCCAAATCGCTGCAATAAACCCTTGGAGTGACATGACTATAACATTTAACGCCGGTGATGAACCAAAGTACATAACAGTCCGAGTGCCAGCCGCGTTAGTCCTCAGTCCCATCGTGGACGGGTTTCGACTTACCAAGGTCCTCATGGACGGCGGCAGCGGACTAAACCTCATTTATGAGGACACACTCCATAAAATGGAAATAGACAGGAGCTGCATTAAGCAAAGTAACACAACCTTCCGAGGAATTATTCCCAATCGGGAGGCGCGGTGCACGGGCAAAATCACACTTGACGTAGTATTCGGCATGCCGGAGAACTATCGGTCCGAAGAAATAACTTTCCAAGTGGCCCCTTTCAGCAGCGGATACCACGCCTTGTTGGGGCGGGATGCTTTTACACTCTTCCAAGCTATACCTTATTATAGGTATATGAAGCTCAAAATGCCTGGACCAAACGGTATAATCACTCTCGTCAGTGATCCAGACATAGCACTCTACGCTGAAAACAAAACCGCATCCCTGGCCCTGGAGGCACTATCCGAAGCCCTCGCGGCCGAAGAATTAACCGCACTACGCTCCACAGTGGACAGGGACGATGTGATCCTTGACAAATGCCCCAAATCCACCTCCTTCAAACCAGTAGAAGAAATAGTCAAATTCTAGGTCCACCCAACTGACCCCAAGAAGACAGCATCTATCGAAGTGCAACTGAACTCAACAGTTGACGCCGCACTACGAGAATTCTTTCCCGAAAACTGGGACATATTTGCCTAGCACCCTTCGGATATGCCAGGGATCCCACGCAAGTTGGCCGAACATAGCCCCAATATATTAAAGGGATTTAAAGCGGTCAAGCAAACACTGGGGCGCTTCTCCGAACCCAAGTGACAAGCTATGGGGGAGGAGCTGGCCAAGCTTATCGAGGCCGGATTCATCAGAGAAATCAAACATAAGGACTGGCTGGCAAACCTGGGGATGGTACCAAAGAAGGATAAATCCTGGCGCCTGTGTGTCGATTTCAAGGACCTCAACAAGCAGGCTTGCCCTAAGGATCCCTTCCCCCTTCCCCGCATTTATCAAATCATTGACGCCACCGAAGGACACGACTCACTCTGTTTCCTCGATGCATATTCCGGATACCATCAAATCAAAATGAAGGAGTCCGATCAAGATGCAACAGCATTTCACTACTAGGGAAAAGCCTACCAGCAGCGAGGGATTTGGGCCTCTCAGTAGCGCGGGCACCGGTGCTACTAATAAGGCGCTACAGCTAACGTATAGCAGTAGTGCCGGTTGTCCCACGCTACTGCTATACATGAATAGCTGTAGCGCTCTTTGGGAAAGGGCGTTGCTGATATTATCTGCAGCACTGTTTGCTGGGACGCGCTACTGACAATGCGGCGCTACTGCTAAATTTCCCCCCTCGCTACTACTAGTTTATTTACTAGTTTTTTTCCTGCATATTTGTTTTGTATTTGTTTTGTATTTGAATAGGCTTTATACAATAATCTTTAGCATATCATACACATACAAATGTAATCATAGCATATACATACAATTAGTCTCATCAAATCATGTCATCATCATAATCATCATCCAACACAAAGTGGTCTCTCGTCATCATCTCGAAAATAGCGATACAAGTCTCGAATGATATGCAAATACATCGTCATCCATCTAAACAATGATATACGCGAGAAGAGCTATCACTTTGAGAACATGAGTTCGTATCCCTCTTTCGCATTAGCGTGAACCTCTAAACTAACTACTGCCTGTCGCTCGGAAACCGGAAGGGCCTGACACTCCGGCCACTTGTCGTATATATACTCCTAGCATAGCACTTCTTCGCCATCTATGATCTATGCACCTGCATCATCACATGAGTCGATGATATGCAACATATATAGTTGAGCAACAGAAAGAGACAGACTTGGCAACAATAAAAACAACATATCATAAGCATAAATAACAAAGTTCATCGTACCCCAAAATGCCCTAACTAGAGTGATTTTCGCTAGTCCAGGAGGAGGACGGTTTAATTACATCACAAATAAAGTTTCACCATGCATAACTCAAAGTTTTGTCATACAGAAAGTATGGACTAAACGGACACATTGTCTTATATTGACAATCACTCCAACATGTCGTTCCATCCATCCAAGTCAGGGAGATAGTCCCCGAGCCTAGTGAAAGGCTTCAGGTCGAGACGCTGAGAGGCTATCCATGTTCGGACGTCTTCCCGCGACATTTGTCCTTCTCCGTAGAACATCCCTGTTTTTCCGACGACCTCCTTCATGATGATTTGAGCAAGTTCGCGCTGGATGTTATAGAACTCAGCTCGAAGTCGATGATCCTCGATATCTCCTATGTCCTTTGCCCATTGCATAATATGGGCATCGCCGGAAGAAGGTGCCATGCGAAGGTTCTGGTGATCCCGTCTGTACTCCAGCATGTGGTGTAGGACATGGAATCCATCATTAAGAGAATCGTCCGGTTGCTGGATGCAGCAGAAGTTGGTCTTATGGCCGAAGGCGACCCTGCCGCCCCTCATCTTCTTGTCCCTGACCTCTCCACCCAGTGATTGGTAGTGATACATAGCATTGTCGAGAACATCCTTGATGTGGGTGTAATCCTTTTTCTGAATGTTCTTCGACGTGTCCATGTAAAGAGCGTGGGAGAATCGGGGGTAGAGGATGATGAGGACGGCGCGCCTGCCGCTGCGCAAAATAAGTCCTCAAATTAATTAGCCTCCACCGTGCAAATGAATGATTGAAATCGAAGGAAGGATAGCAGCGTGGATGACTTACACGGGATGATAAGGCACGAGAATCACCCCCTTGTCCTTATTAGTGAGCATGAAACTGACGATGTAATCCCTCGCGTATTCACGGTAATTTGCGCAGACTCCCAAGAAGCCCTCGTGCATGTAGTACGGGTCAGCGAAACAGATATGAGATATCTGGTCAACCCCGATGATGTAGTTCATGTGCAAGGCATAAAGGCGGACAAACGTAAAATCCAGCTTCTTCACGTGAAACATGTCGAATATGTAATCGAATCGGAGGAAGAACTTATCCACAGGGAAGCTGTCGACGTACGACATTTGCCGTGGAACGTTAACCACGTAGAGTGGGTATCCTGGATCTTTCGAGGCGATGAGGTCTTTCTCTACCCATAGCACATCATCATGAAGTCTCTTTAGATCGCCGAATCTAGCCCGTAGCGCTGTTGCGGGTAGGATTGGTTGACCGGGGATATGCCATTTATCCACACCGGGGATATCTATACGGTCCTGAAGCCGAGGCTGCTGAGGTGGCTGGATCATAGAAACAGCTTTTTTGCCTTTCCTCGCTCTCTTCCTAAACTTCTTTACTACCAGAAGGTCGTCCATAATATGTTGAGACGGCAATTCAGGCACCGACTCATGACGCTCAAACCTTGAGGAGGCGCCAGTATAGACATATTGTTCAACAGCACCATCGTCGTCCTCATCCTCATCCATGGCGACGTCATCAGCGACTAATGGAGCCTCCTCCTTACCCCGTCCGCTATCACCCAACCCGACACCCGACGATAATTGGGTAGGTGGGGTGTTGATGTTCATACCTTGCTGAGGCTGCGTGCTAGTGGGTGTGCTCCCGGCCGCCTCCAGACGAAGCAGACTCTTTGGCCACAACAGGACCCACCCAGCATTGCAACAATCACCAAGCCGCCGCGGTGTCTCGTCGTCATCCCCCAGTAGTACTGGAGGAGGCAAATTCTCGTGGCCCGGTTTGACACTGGCCACGGAAACCTTGAACACGTTCGGGGGGATCGGCCGGCTGTGGAACAATGGTTCCTTCGGCTCCATTATCGTCGCCTTCCCCACGTCCACCTTTTGGTCACCGATGGTGTACAATATGGTGCACGGGGTTTCGTCGGCCTGCAAAGAAAAGTTTGCGACGTGAGACATCCGAAAGGCAATGAAAATGGGAGATTATACATTTATATTGAAGGGGGCCGGTGTGACAGATACCGTGAGGGCGTCGAGCTCAGCCAAAGACGAAGCACCGCCTAGCACGTCCGGTGCGGGAGCCGGTGCGGGAGCAGGTGCAGCTGCAGGTGCTAGTGCAACGCTAGTCGAGCTGCTCCCCGCCAAGAATTCAGCAAGGGGAAAGTCCGCTGCATCTTTTTTTGGATTTTGCCTGGTCCAATTGAAAACGGCCGAAACCAAGGTAGTAGAAATATCTAAAGCCACCTGTTTTGCGGCAGCTACCGCTGTTGCGACTGTCTCAGTTGATTTCTTCTCAACCACAATCTCAACCCTCTTGTCGGTGTTTTCTTCATTTAACCTCCGTCTTTCCTTTCTCTCCTCTGTGGTCTCACGGTAGTACTTCTTCCATGTGGCGCCGTCTCCGACACCGTGCACGCGTCCATACGACGGTCGAGTATCCACCGGTTGTTGTTTCAATATGTTCAACGCCCGGTTGAATGGAGTGTCCCACTCGGACCTCGCCAATGCCTCAGACGGCGAGTCGCTTTCGGCCGCAATCCTGTGCTGCTCTCTCTGCAAAAGGCACAACGATCGTTTACAAATATGACTAACGTGTGCGGTCGAATTGATCAGAAACTAAAATTACCAGCAGTCTCATGAACTCTGTAATGACCGGTGTTGTCTCGTAAACCTTTTTCACTGGGTCCCAACGGTGTCGGGCCCTGAGGACGTCACGCTCCTGCGGGACGGTGAACTCCGCCAAGGGGTCTGGGATGCCCAGACTCGCGGCTTCCGCGTCCTCCTTGGCCCATTTGGACCTCTTTCCGCCGTAACCACGGATTCCGAGGTGGTGGCTCCCAATGTTCCTCTCTTGAAGCCCCTTCATGTACTTAGACTTTTTTTTGGCATCTTCAGCCTCGCAAGCCTCCTTGAATATTTGAAACTGCTCTTCCGTGATTGTCGTATTATCCTTTATAATCTCGGAGTAGGGTTCCTTCTTTTCGATGATCCTTGCTTTCACTCGATTTTTCCAGGCGGCCAACGCGTCGCTAAACTTGGTCATGGCGTGTTTGTTTATCTTCTTCATTGTCGGGTCCTCATCTGGATCTTTATAATCCTTCTCATTCCGGCCCGGGAACAAGAATATCTGGTGAAACTTCTTTAGGAGGGAGCTCCTCATATTTTCTATCTTCTGTAGTTTCTCATCGTTGATGGTGGCGGTTGTCCGTACGATGCAGCCTATTTGATTGCCGTAGCATCGACGCGCTTCCTCGGGCGCCGTTGGCTCAAAATTGCCGTCGTCCACCTCCGTGACCACCACTCTAGTAGTCCTGAGTTTGTTAGGAACCCGTTGCCTCTTTTCTTTCGGTTCTACACCGGCTCCGCTCCTCGAGGCAGCGCCGGTCTCAGTCTCAGCGCCGGTCTCGATGTCGGTCTGAGTCTGAGCGCCGGTCTCAGTCTCAACACTGGTCTGCGTGTCGGTCTCAGTCCCCGATGCCACCGGTGGGCCCAGCAATAACATCGGTTGATCATCGGTAAGGCTAAAAAATTCGTCTGCCGCCCGCTAGGCGTCGTCGCAATCACCAGAACCCTATCCTTCATCGTTGCTAGCCATGTTTCCTATGATTAAATCTAGTCAATTAATTCTAGACCTAATAAAATGAATAATGACATAAAGAAGGCCTATTGTTTTGCAGGAATGTTGACTCCTTCCTGGTGCGGCAAATCACGGGCACTCGATATGTCCTAGTTTGTAGCACAAGTCATGCCGAAATTCATGGAAAATTTCGGCATGAGCTTTGCTAAAAAGTGGACAAATCGAGAACCTGAAATTTGCCGGAAAAGAAATGAATCAACATTCTGGAAAAACATAGGCCACTAAGCATCATTCCCTACAAACAGTGTCCAAATATACACGAGCAACCACATGTGCAAACAGTGTAGAAGAAAATTCATTTAACTACTAATAGAACAAAATTCAGTTAACTTTAGTGCTCTATAATGATGAAAGGAAAAAAAATTCAGTTAACTACTAATTTCATTCATTTAGGTTATTCATTTAACATCACCTAATTAACCTACTGTACCAATACTACTAGCAGCACTACTAACCTAATTAACCTAGCAAAACTCTAGTGCCCTAACTGAAAAACATCTAATTAACATCTAATTTTTTTCTCTAAAATACAGAGAGAGATGAGTGAGGGGGAGGGGTGGGGGACTTACAGAGAGGGGAGAGACGCTGGCGGGGAGGTTCTCGGTGACGGAGGCAGGGGCGGAGAGGGCGGGCTCGGGCACGGGCAAGGGAGGTCCTGGGCGGGCTCGGGCGGCGGTGAGGTGGAGGGCGCCGACGATGACATGGAGGGCGGCCTTGGGCGGCGGCTGTGAGGCTGAGGGTGGCCTCGGGCGGCGGCGGTGAGGCTGAGGGCGGCCTCGGGCGGTGGCGGTGAGGCTGAGGGCGGCGGCGGTGAGGAGACGGCGGTGAGGGCGAGGGACGATTTGGGGAAGAATTGGTCGCCCGGGGCGGGGTGGGGGGAAACCGATGTTTAAGTGAAACGTAACGGTAGCGCGTTTCCGGAAACGCGCTATAGCTAAGTTAGCTATAGCGCGTTTACTGAAACCCACTACTGCTATTCCTTTCTCCTTTTTTCCCTTTTTTCTTTTATTTTTCTTTACATTTTATTTTTTCCCTTTCTCCTTTTTCTATTTCTTTCATTTTCATTTACTTTTCTACTTGTTTTTCACTTTATTTTATTTCCGTTAGCAGCAGCGCTTTACACGTAAGCGCGCTGCAGCTAAGGAGATTAGCAGTAGCGCTGGGCCATTATACGCGCTACTGATAGGTTGGGCTAGCCATGTGCGCCCAGTTCAAACGTAGCAGCAGCGCTTTTCGCTAGTACGCGCTACTACTAAAGTCATAGTAGTAGCGCGGTTTATTTACGCGCGCTGCTACTAAGTAGCAGCAGCGCTTGATTTTGTACAGTGCTACTGGTAAAATTCTGTGTATAGGCTTTTCCCTAGTAGTGTTTATTACCCCATATGGGCCATTCTGCTTCAACACCATGCCCTTTGGGCTCAAGAACGCCGGTGCGACATACCAACGCATGATTCAAACATGCCTGGAGAAGCAGATCGGCAAGACAATAGAGGCCTACGTTGATGACGTCGTCATCAAAACTAGGCACGTCGAAACACTAATAGATGACTTACGTCTCACATTCGACAACCTCCGCGTGTATGACATTAAAATCAACCCGGAAAAGTGTGTCTTCCGCGTCCCCGCTAGAAAGCTGCTGGGCTTCATCATTTCCAACAGAGGAATAGAAGCAAACCCAGCTAAAATTCGAGCTCTGTCATAGTTGGCTACACCAACAGACCTCAAACAATTCCAGAAACTAGCTGGTTGCGTGGCAGCATTAAGTTGCTTTATCTCTAGATTAGGAGAAAAAGCTCTACCACTCTATCACCTCTGACGGTGCACCAATAACTTCGAATGGACAAACGCGGCGACCGCCGGACTGGAGGAAATAAAGACCATCCTAGCAAGCAATCCAATCCTGGCTGCACCAAATGCGGGCGAACCCATGTGGTTATGCATATCGGCAACACATCAGGTGGTGAGCGTCATGCTCGTCGTCGAACGAGAACAGGACGGACAGAAATTCCCACTTCAAAAACCAGTATACTACGTATCTACTATCCTTACACCGTGCAAATCCTAGTACCCCCACTACCAAAAGATAGCATATGCGGTCTTCATGGCATCCCGCAAGCTACGACACTACTTCCAGGAGTGTTCAATCACGGTGGCTTCTGAGGTCCCACTCAATGACATAATAAACAATCGCGATGCCACGGGACGGATCGCCAAATGGGCCGCAGAGCTACTTCCATTTGACATAACATACAAGCCACGTCGAGCAATCAAATCCCAAGTACTAGCCGACTTCGTCGCCAAATGGACAGAGGCCTAACTCCCTAAAGAGTACGGCGCATATTCTAATTGGGTTATGCATTTTGGCGGCTCCAAAATGTTGGCGGGGCTGGGAGCGGGAGTCGTGTTAACATCCCCCACTAGAGACGTCGTCCAATATCTACTCCAGATATTATACACAGACTCCAACAACGCAGCCGAATACGAGGCCCTACTGCATGGTCTTCGGATGGTCGTATCCATGGGCATACAACGCCTGGAGGTGCGCGGGGACTCGAACCTCGCCACATCTCAAATAAACGGCGACTTTGACACCAAAGATCCAAAGATGGCATCTTATCATAATGTCGTATTAAAAATGTCGGCTCGGTTCGATGGGCTTGAATTTCATCATGTCACCCAAGAAAGTAATCAAGCGGCGGACGTCCTTGCTCGCATCGGCGCTAAGCGCGACCCCGTCCCACCTAACATCTTCCTGGAAAGGCTTTTCAAGCCATCCGTGGTGTGGCAAGGGGAGTGCGGCAATAATAGTCCAGATCGGAATACAACTCCAAATCCTGAACGCACTGATAATATCGGGGGCTCGGCCGCCGAAATAACACCGTCGGCCCATCTCATTATGGCAGTCATTGCCCCATGGACCGAACCTTTCTTGGCCTACATTAATAGGAAGGAGCTTCCCGAAGACCAGAATGAGGCTCGCCACATTGTCCAGCGTTCGAAGGCCTACAAGGTTCACGATGGAGAGCTCTACAAGAAAAGTACTACCGAAGTACTTCAAAGATGTATCTCCAAAGAAGAGGGCCGGCAGCTTTTAGCGGAAATTCACGCCGGTCTCGGTGGACACCACGCCGTAGCTCGGGCCCTTGTTAGCAAGGCCTTCCGTACTGGGTTTTACTGGCCAACAGCCCAAGCATACGCACAGGACCTCGTCCAACACTGCGTCGGATGTCAACTCTTCGCCAACCAAAGCCACATGCGCCCAACTGCCTTACAAACTATCCCCATTACTTGGCCTTTCACGGTCTGGGGACTAAACATGGTCGGACCCCTTAAAGAGGGAAGCCATAAGAAAAAATATCTACTGGTCATGGTGGAAAAATTCACTAAGTGGATAGAGGCTAAACCGGTCAAAACGGCGGAGTCCGGCCCGGTGATACAATTCATATCCGGTGTGGTGCACCGTTATGGTGTTCCACACAGCATCATCACCGACAACGGCTCAAATTTCACAGCCGACGAGGTAAAAACTTGGTGTACTAATCTTGGCATTAAACTTGATTACGTCTCCGTCTACCACCCGCAAACCAATGGTCAAGTCGAACGAGCCAATGGTCTTATTATGAGCGGCATCAAACCTACACTAGTGCGTTCTTTGAAAGAATCGGACAAGCACTGGGTTGAGGAGCTCGACTCCGTACTTTGGGGGCTGCGGATCACGCCCAACCGTACTACTGGATACACACCTTTCTTCATGGTGTATGGCGCAGAGGCTGTGTTGCCCTGCGATATTATACATGACTCACCTCGAGTGCGTATGTACGAAGAGAAAGAGGCCGAGTTGGATTGGCAGGATAGCCTAGATGCCCTGGAGGAGGAGCGCGACGTCGCCGAAGCCTGTTCAGCATTTTATCAACAGTAGGCTCGAAGATATCAAAGCAGAGAAGTACGGGCCAAGGCTTACAACGTTGGCGAACTCATTCTACGCTTGCCGGAAAAGAAAAAAGACAAACTCAAGCCCAAATGGGAGGGTCCCTTCATAATTGACAAAGTTCTTACCGGAGGAGCGTACCGTCTTCGTGATGCATCAGACAATCGCCTAGAGCCGAACCCCTGGAACGCGGCCAGACTCCGAAGGTTCTATGCCTAGCGCCGAATTCTTTGTTCGTCTCCTTCTCCTATATAGTTTCCATTACTTTTTCTCTCTTTTCCACCTTTATTTCTTTGCTTTAAAGCTCTCATACGGCTCGACCGAACACCGCTGGCGTACACATCTTTATATATGTACGTCCGTTATACTTGGGGCTTCTTGGACAGAAGCTTTTTCATTATTCACGAAGCATCAAGCTCTTCACATATGCGTTTTCTTCCATATGTACCTTTTCTTCGCCATTATATGCATCGATATGACTTAAGTTTTGGCCAAGCCGGGTTGCCTGGCTCCTGTGCTTATGCCCTATGTTCCTGTTAGTTTGGCTAGGGCATAAAGGGAGCACCTCTATGATTGTTACTACCGGGTCATCCGGATGTGTACCTCAGACTGGGTGAAGCCGAAAGCTAGCATTCTTAATGGAATATTTGGTCGGTGAATTAAAGACGTCTTTTCATTTATTCCATTGCGAACCCCTAGAAGTTATATACACTCTGATTTTCCCATCACAATTTAGACATGTACATTAAATGCATGCACACCCAGGGAAAGGAACCCTTAACGGAACTATTCTCTCTGGAAGATGTTTCTTACAATTTCAATGTAATATAACATAGCTAGCCGGATACAACTTGTCTGTTCAAGCAACTATGACCCCTACGCCTAGTTTTCCATGCATACTCCGGCCTATACGGCCGCGGCGGTATTCGGAAATACTCCGCACCTTCGGGTCCGGAGGTTGAAGCGAAAAGGTCCGCCATGACAAATGATATACAATTCAGCTAGAGTTCCACTTGATGAGGAAAGTACATAGTCACTTGGGCTCGAACACTTCCTCCTCTACACCGTCCAATAGGCAGTCTAACTTACAATCCTGTTTGGAATATTTGGCGGCCACCTCAACTTGGTCATATACTAAACTAACAGGAATTTCTTCCCCATTTGACCCTAACGGTCCAACCCGGGCCATGTGATTCAGATCCAGCTTGGTATATCGCGTTTTCACCCTGCCCAGGCCTCTCGCCACCCTCTCGGCAGGCCGATATCTTCCATAGTCAGATACACCGCCGTGCTCCCTTGAACAGCTCTACAAGCTCCTCCATACTTCCTGGAGGGGAGGTGGATGGCCATAAGGCCTTGGCAACGCTCCGCATGGCCAGCTGGGCATGCTCGTGCACTTGCGACAGTCTTTGCAGCAGATCACTTAATGATCCGGACACCTCCTCTTTAGGACGGCCCATCAATATACCTGCAAACATAACTATATTAGTTCCATTTATCTCTGAACTACTTTAAAAATAGTTCAGACACATACTGAATATGCGGCCCCGCAGCTTCTTGTTCTCCTTCACGGAATCGGCTAGCTGGGCTCGAACATCTTTCAGTTCCTCACCCAATGTAGTGTTGGAATCTTATAGCTTGTTTTTCTCGTCTCTAACGCGGGTCAGCACACGCTCGCCTGTGGCATGTTGCCTTTTTGCCTCTTTTTCTCCCTCTTGGGCGATCTTCAACTTCTCTTCAAGTTGATCAGGCGACCCTATTACGCAATCAGCATCAGAATTAGCACAGTTGGTATACAATTATTGTTCCTCGATGAAGGGGAACGTTACCAGAAGATGACTTCTTGAAGCTTTCCAGTTCGGCGGTAGCAGCATTTAGCTGCTCCCGGCACTGCTCCAGCTCTTGGGCTAGCAAGCCATTCTTCTCTGTAAGGACCTGGTCGTACAATGATCCTTAAATCAGTTGTGCCAACTGCTTTCAGTCTCAGGGGCTACGGGCATATGGTTATCCTTTTTTGACAAAGAAAACTTACCTGCACATCTGTCAGATATTGCTTCGTGGCTCTTCTAAGCCCATCTTGGGCAGCTCGGATGTATGCATCGCCCGAGCTAAAGGCATTAAATGCCTCTTTCGAGAACTTGGGTCTCTTAAGACAGCCCTGCAGCGCCGATGGTTCATGGTGCTCTCTACCTCTGAGTTGGTGACAGACATATTTTCCGAACCCTCGGCCGAAGGGCAGTCCGGCGTTGTTCCTGCACCGGCCCCAGTCTCCCCGATTGCATCTAAATCCCGGTTGTTAGGAGCACGACCGGCCGGGCCCCCGGACACAGTTCGGCAAACCATCTTCCTGTAACCAAACACACAAGTCACAGTCGGATGCGGCCGCTGAAAAGCATATTTATCCGTACCTCCTTGATGAAGGCCTGGTTGTGTCTTCACCAGCCTTCCTCTTTGAAGGCTTGCCCGGCGCAGGAGCCGATCTCTTCGGAAGCACCGAACGTCTCCCCTATGGAGCATGCTTGATATAGTGCTCTCTACCTCCGAGAGGGTTGACGGTGTCCTGGACAAGGGGGTACTCACCACGTCATCTCCCGATATATTAGAATGGGCAGAGGACCCCCATGGCCGTATACTCATGGGCCAGTTCGGACAGCTGCCACATACATGGAAGATTCCACAAGACTTGGTGATCAAGACAGGGACTCCTCCCCACCTGCGTATTCGGCTAGGACTCTTGTTATCCTAGGCCTCTGGTGCATTATAAAAACCGAGGCCAGGCTAGTCGATAGATCATATACAACAGACAATCATACCATAGGCTAGCTTCTAGGGTTTAGCCTCTACGATCTCGTGGTAGATCAACTCTTGTAATACTCATATCCTCAATATCAATCAAGCAGGACGTAGGGTATTACCTCCATCAAGAGGGCCTGAACCTGGGTAAACATCGTGTCCCCCGCCTCCTATTACCATCGATCCTAGACGAACAGTTCGGGACCCCCTACCCGAGATCCACCAGTTTTGACACCGACATTGGTGCTTTCATTGAGAGTTCCGCCGTGTGATCGGCAAAAGGATCAATGGCTCGCCCGCAGGTCAACTACGACACCGACATCTTCGTCGCCGGCTCGACTGGTCAACTTGGCTCGACTGAGGACCGTGCTTCATCTCTGATCATCATGTTCGGACGGGGGCCTTCTTCAACATCAACTCCGATCTCTATCATGATCATAGAGGAGTCATCCATGGAGCTCGAGGGCTCAACGGCAACATTGCCCTCGGGCGGCCATGCTGTTTTTATGGATAGCGAACCTGTATTCGCCGTCACCTCCTCCTCGACCGTCGGTTTGACGAATTCTTTGGTGGAATAGTGCAGAATTACGTCTACCACAACCATGCAAAATTTCGTCGAGTTCTGATGGAGGAATCTCCGACAATCTATGATATACCGGAGCCCTGTCAAATTTGGACGAGTTTAGGACGTGGTGTCCAGCTTCTAGCTCGGACGTCGTTTGGAAGATCCAACCGTTGATCGGCTGCGGAATTATTATATCTACCACCCCTCAAAATTTCAGCTCGATCCGACCGTCCAAACTTCGGGAACCTTCCGATTAGTGCATCACTTTTCGGATCTGTTTTCTGCGCGAAAACGAATCCGACCTGAGTTCGTCTTTTTTACGAACGGGATTTCGGACATCCTTTTTGAAGGAAGTTTTTTCTGGGGTATTGTGTTTTGTTCCCAAACACATCCAACTAACTTTAAAATCTTTTGAACATTATCTTCACCATCACGCTGGTGTCAAACTAGTCCGACAGTATTGCTCCACGGCTGTCGACTTGCGCTAGACACGTCGCCGCTTCATTGAGCTGAGCTCAAATTCCTTCGATCATCATCTCGGCAAGCCAAACAAGAGTTCGGCATCGCGAAGGATAAATCATCACCAACATCGCTGCCCCACGGATTACACGGAGCGGGAACACAGTCATCGCCGCATGGTCACTTTATCAAACCGGCATTGTCCGCGTCACAAGTTACGACCTGCGTCAGCATGGCCGCACTGTTGCTTCTTTAAGCCGATGTCCATCACGCCGAACTGCTTCAACACCTCGGCTGACACGGCAGCTGCAACATCTCCTTACTGACCTGCTCTGTCTCCTCGGCTAGACCGAGGGCTTCACCATCTCTTCATCAACTTACTTCGGAGACTTCACGTCACCAGCCGACCAGCTTCATCACATTAGCTGGACCACGGGCTTTTCCTCGGCGAGCCAACCTTTGCTAGCATCGACAGGCCATCGCTTTATCACCCATCAGACAATGGGTGTGCGGATCCATTCCCGATTTTGGGAATCGCTTTTCTTCGGAGTGCTACAACAAATAAACCTGGTGCTATTAATCCTAACAATTTTTGCTTGTTGGGTTTATTTTTTCTTAAGGAATTATTACTCTGGTTTGTTCCATCATCTGTACACAGGTCTATCAAATGGCGGCCACATTAAAAACGGTCGCGTGGCGGTTTGGTCAGTTGCCGTACATAGTTCGGCGAATGCCGCATCCGGAGCCCGGACCGCCCTGCAAATTCAGGCTTTGTCACGCCTTCACTGCGTCACGCTGGTGCCCTGCATCGACATTGGCTTTGGCGCCAGGCCACATTTCTTTAAATAAATTATTTTTGCATAAAACAATTATGCAAGGATTATATATATTATTATTATTTCCTGGACCGCACTGTTTTATGTGTGCACGTAATCGATTTTGACTGCGTTAGGTGGTCACTACTCCGGAGTGCCAAACTCCTTGCTCCGCCACCTTGGGACCGGCTTGGGGGATGGAACCTTGTCCCGCATCGAGCTCCGACCGTGTCATCAATACCGAACACATTAACCAGCTAAGTTTCCTTCATGCTCAAAGTTTTAAATTTTTAGCTTGTGTTCGGTTCGACCAAGCATTATACTTTTTTGGAAAAAAGTTGCTTGTAAAAAATCTCCTTGTCAAAACTTTGTTTGTGACACACAAATTCAAATACCCAGTTCACTTGGGGGCTTCCCTCATGAAGCCTTTCCTCTTGCATATGATTATACTTGTACGGCTTCGTTCCTTGTTCGTGTATTACGCCACAATATGCACCATATTGACCTAAGCGATTTGCAAGCTGGGTTGCCTGGCTCCTGTGCTTACCCCTACGTTCCCGATTGTTCGGCTAGGGAGTAAAGGGAGCACCTCTACGATTGTCACGACTGGGTCATCCGAGCTCTGACCTCAGACTGGGTGAAGCTGAAAGCTAGCGCTCTTATTGTTTTCAATCACCGTCGGCACACAATGGAACTCATGAGTAAAAAAAATCTATTGCACAAGTCTCATAATAATAATGAGCACCGAAGAAAGGTATCGGTGGGGGTACTATTTTCTTCGAAGATGCTTCTTACACTTTGTTAGTAATATAGCATAAGTCCCCTGAGCGCGCTTTGTCTGTTACAGCCTTATGGCCTGATTGCCTAGTCATCGGAAACACCGTCGATACTCTCGACAGGCGGAGTACATGACACTTTTCGGCCCTTGGCCGAAGAGGGAGAAGCCGACGGTCGGTTAAGACGTGTTTAAAGTTCGAGTGAACACAAATATGATATAAGTACTTCGGTACATACAATCATTATACATAAAATTCTTTTACCCAAGTCACTTGGGGGCTCTTAAAATTAATATGAGCTATTTTATAGTAAATGTGTTTTCTTCTTGGTCATTGCAAAGTCTTTTTCTACCGCTCCTTTTTCAACGCGAGTGTGTGGTCAATAGCCAGATAACCCATTTTCTCTCTAGTGACCGCTCGAGTTTAGTTCGCTAAACTGGTCTAACGAGAAGCACTCTGCCTTCGGGATAGGAGGCTGCAGCCGTAGGCTGACCTGCTTGAAGTCTTGAGATCGGATGTGTCATATTAATGCACGACAGAAGCACAATTTTGTTTCCCAATTTTCGGATTGGCACCGAACACTTGATCTTGTTCGGACGTCAATTTTTTACTGACGTTTTTTGGTTTTCCAAGCTTATGGCACTTTTAAACTATTTGTGTGTTTTCAGCACAACTCTCGCAGTGCAACGGACACCTTTAGAGATTCGGCGAAAACATTCTCGGATATTGCTATATATGCATCAGTGTTGAATTGTGTCTTCGGTCAATAGTTGAGTTGCCCAGCTCCTGCGCTTGCCTCCTACGTTCCGCTTTGTTTGGCTAGGTGTGCAAAGGGAGAACCACTGAGATTGTGCTTCCAGCTCACTTGGTTAAGCACCTCAGTGGAGAAAGCCGAAAACTGACTCTCACAATAAGCGTAAACTGGTCAGCGATCCGATGACTGTGTTAAATGACGGGCCATTCATAACATTGGCCGAAGTGTTTACGACTTGACCTCGACTGTCGCCGAACACTACCAGGGGCTAGTAACTGGCCTCCCAAACTAAAATCCTCAATCTTTTGCTCTTACATTAGATATGAGGTTTCATGATCATGCTTAGCATGACAACCCAAAGAAAGGAACCGATAGCGGGACTATTTTCTTTGGAAGACATTTCTTATGTTAAACAGTAATATAACATATCTCTCTGCGTACATTTGTTTATAAAATTGTATGGCTAGATTGCCTTGTTTGTCATAAATCTTTGCCCTCATAAAGGCTTTATAAAGTAGGACAAACACTCCTCGGCTACTAGCCGAGGAGGTGGAGGCCGATGGTCGGTCAACAAAGTTTTGTACAATGCGGATCCGAGCATTAAGGATGTAAAGTACTTGGATACATAGAGTCATTACACATAATTTGTGATTTTACTATGGATATCGATCCTTAATTCGGCCACCCGTGACCGCATTAAGGCTCGGGGGCTACTGGGCTTCGGGCTTATTATTTACAAATATTAAAGGGGCACATCGATCCCCTGATTTGGTGTTGCCACCCGACCAGTGTCACGGGGGCTACTGCATTACCTATCCAATGCAGAAAATTTTAAGTGCAATACAGTTTCCGAGGAGATTATGATCCTCAGGTTGGTCGGCCGCACCCAACCTGAGTCTCGAGGACTGAGAATGCCGCTTTTAGTGTCCTGAAGTATTCTGCCGAGCTAGGACTTGATCCTCAGACCGATTTTGCAAATCAACCTGAGTCTCAGCGGCTACTAGGATCAGCGGTCTTACGTCATCCTTCAGGTGCATCTCGGGTTTTAGACCGATACACACCTTGAGGGCTACTGGCTATATATCTCGGCAGAGAATAAATTGCACCAATAAAAAATATTGACAAAAAATTGGCCCACAGTCAGGGTGGTGCACCACCTCGGAAGCAGTCAGGCATAAAGCTCGGGTGCTAGTGGCTGGCTCCGTAGAGGGAATTTCCGGCATTAAGCTTGGCTAAGATCCTTCAACTTTTTTGAACCAAGGTGATATGACACCTCGGATATAGTCCGGCGTTGGAGCCCGGATACAGTCCGGCGTTGGAGTTTGGACATAGTCCGGCGTTGGAGCTCGGATACAATCCGACGTTGGAGCTCAGAAAGCGGTCCGGCGTTGGTGCTCGGCTGCAAAAGATACCTCAAATGCAGTCCGGCGTTAGAGCTCAGACGCAAGAGGACACTGCCGCCCGGGAATAACTTCAAACCCGTGGTGTGGCATAAAAATAACAAGGCATTAATAAAGGCCGAAGACTTAAAGGGCTCCTCGGATACCCAACATGTGAAATCTTCAGATTTAGCTCGGCAATCCTCAAGATAGAAGAAGGAAGATTTGTTAAACCAGTTTTCAAGACCGACGACCGAAGACAAAGAACAGTTCGGAAGAACCGAGGAGCATCCCCAACTTGAAGACCGGTTCAGGGGGCTACTGACAGTGTCCTGGACAAGGGGGTACTCACCACGTCATCTCCCAATCTATTAGATTGGGCCGAGGACCCCCATGGCCGTATACTCATGGGCCAGTTCGGACAGCTGCCGCATACATGGAAGATTCCACAAGACTTGGTGATCAAGACAGGGACTCCTCCCCACCTGCGTATTCGGCTAGGACTCTTGTTATCCTAGGCCTCTAGTGCATTATATAAACCGAGGCCAGGCTAGTCGATAGATCATATACAACAGAAAATCATACCATAGGCTAGCTTCAAGGGTTTAGCCTGTACGATCTCGTGGTAGATCAACTCTTGTAATACTCATATCATCAATATCAATCAAGCAGGACGTAGGGTATTACCTCCATCAAGAGGGCCCGAACCTGGGTAAACATCGTGTCCCCCGCCTCCTGTTACCATCGATCCTAGATGCACAGTTCAGACCCCCTACCCGAGATCCGCCGGTTTTGACACCGACAAGGGTGTTTCTTTATTATTTACATGTGAAGCAGGAAGAAGGCCAAGGTAGTCGGCGGTGATGGCCACTTCGGTGCCGTCATAGCTTGTCTGGTAAAACACTCCCTCCGCGAGCACCACAAATATATCCGGATCCTCTTCAAACCCAGGATCTAGCTCCCGGTTGTGGTTCTCCGGCTGTGCGGCGGGACTATGAAGTCCTTCGGTGACCATCCGCCAGTGCTGTCATAACAAACAGACTTGAAATTTATCAAAAGTGATCCAAAAATGGAATGAGTGGAGCAGAGGGGTTGAGGCTTCCCAACTGGGAGGATCATACATAGGATACCCATCTCTGCGCTTAATGCGAAGAAACTCCTCTTCCTCCCCTTTAAACAGCTCAGCCAATATTTTGGCCAGAGCGGCGGGGGTATCCGGACCCTTCCGGACATAGCGGGAGGCGTCATCCTCTCCATTATAGTGCCACATTGGCAGACCTCTGTATTGTAGCGGCTAAACCCCACGCACTATGGAGGTTGCCATTACCTCGATTATTGTAAGTCCGGACTGAGCGAGCATCTTTATCTTGCTCATGAGCTGACGAACTTTTGCGCTGTCATCCTCTTCAAGACTCCGGGACGCCAACTGTGGCATTACTTCAGCGGAACGCTCGCAAATTCAGGAAGACCCTTTCGAATTGGGTCAGGAAGCGCGACGTCCTCGATATAGAACCATTCAGAAGGCCATTCTTAGGATGCCTTCCTTGGTGTGCCGGACAGATATCTGGTATCGGTGATACGCCATACTTCGGCTATGCCCACTTCAAATATTGACCCCTCGTGATTACGCGGGACAAGACAGAACAACTTCCTCCACAATTCGAAATGAGCTTCGATGGCCAGAAATGGTTCGCATAAAGCGACATAACCCGCAAATGTGCAGAAGGGAGGCAGGGGTGAAGTTGTGCAGCTGGAGGCCATAGTATTCCAGAAGCCCTCGGAGGAACGGATGGATTGGAAATCCGACGCCTCTTAGTAGGTAGGGGACGAAACACACTCGCTCCCCCCCGGATGGATTGGGGAAGCCCTCTACCTGGGTCTCACCATTGAAGGAGTCTAGCCCCGCTCGAACAGGGACTAGATCTGTGGGGGGAAGAAATCCTTGTGTCTGCAGCTTCGCTAATTGACTATGGGGCACAAAACACCTCTCCCACTCACCTTTCTCTGGGCCGGAATGGGAGGAGGAGCTGGGAAGGCTAGCCATGTTGGAATGGTTTCTCCTAGAAGTCTCCGGGGATTTTCTCTGCGTGGTGCCGAATGGATCTAGGATCTAATATCTTTAAATAAGCGCTCTTCCTTGCATGGACGGGGTGTTATTCGTAAAAATTCCCTGACCTAGCTTCCATGTTCGCCCGACACGTGGAAGACGAAGTTATTTAACGCGCAGAAGCCGAGGGGAGCGACATTGGGTCGATGGTCGAATACATTACTTCGAGACCATTAAAGGAGGAACCCGCCTTGCAATGTCGAAGACAATTTGTGTGCCGAACACCTCGCTATTGAAGACTGGTTCGGGGGCTACTGAGGGAGTCCTGGACTAAGGGGTCCTCGGGCGTCCGGCCTATTATCGATGGGCCAGACTGATGGGCTATGAAGACATGAAGGCCAAAGACTGTACCCGTGTCCGGATTGCACTCTCCTTGGCATGGAAGGCAAGCTTGGCGACCGACTATGAAGATTCCTTCTTATGTAACCGACTCTATGTAACCCTAGATCCTCCCGGTGTCTATATAAACCGGAGGAGTTAGTCCGGAAAGGATATAATCATTACCATAGTCATATAGGCTAGGCCTCTAGGTTTTAGCCATTACGATCTGGTGCTAGATCAACTCTCGTAATACTCATATTCAACAAGATCAATCAAGAAGGAAGTAGGGTATTACCTCCATAGAGAGGGCCCGAACCTGGGTAAACATCGTGTCCCCCGTCTCCTGTTACCATCGACCTTAGACGCACAGTTCGGGACCCCCTACCTGAGATCCGCCGGTTTTGACACCGACAGCCGGCCCCTCCCCTCCTCCACTCCTTTATATACGGGGGAGAGAGGCACCCCATAGACACACAAGTTGATTATTGATCTTTTAGCCGTGTGCGGTGCCCCCCTCCACCATAATCCACCTCGTTCATATCGTAGCGGTGCTTAGGCGAAGCCCTGCGTCGGTAGAATCATCATCACCGTCATCACGCCGTCGTGCTGACAGAACTCTCCCTCGAAGCTCTGCTGGATCGTGAGTTCGTGGGACGTCGCCGAGCTGGACGTGTGCTGAACTCGGAGGTGCCGTGTGTTCGGTACTTGGATCATTCGGATCATGAAGACGTATGACTACATCAACCGCGTTGTCATAACGCTTCCTCTTACGGTCTACGAGGGCACCTGGACAACACTCTCCCCTCTTGTTGCTATGCATCATCATGATCTTGCGTGTGTGTAGGAATTTTTTTGAAATTACTACGTTCCCCAACAGTGGCATCCGAGCCAGGTTTATGCGTAGATGTTATATGCACGAGTAGAACACAAGTGAGTTGTCGGTGATACAAGTCATACACTATTTACCAGCATGTCATACTTTGATTCGGCGGTATTGTTGGATGAAGCGGCCCGGACCAACATTACGCGTACGCTTACGTGAGACTAGTTCTACCGACGTGCTTCGCACACAGGTGGCTGGCGGGTGTCAGTTTCTTCAACTTTATTTGAATCGAGTGTGGCTACGCCCGGTCCTTGTGAAGGTTAAAACATCACATACTTGACGAAATATCGTTGTGGTTTTGATGCGTAAGTAAGAACGGTTCTTGCTCAGCCCGTAGCAGCCACGTAAAACTTGCAACAACAAAGTAGAGGACATCTAACTTGTTTTTGCAGGGCATGTTGTGATATGATATGGTTAAGACATGATGCTAAATTTTATTGTATGAGATGATCATGTTTTGTAACAAAGTTATCGGCAATTGGCAGGAGCCATATGGTTGTCGCTTTATTGTATGAAATGTAATCGCCATGTAATTGCTTTACTTTATCACTAAGCAGTAGCGATAGTCGTAGAAGCAATAGTTGGCGAGACGGCAACGATGCCACAATGTTGATCAAGGTGTCACGCCGGTGACGATGGTAATCATGACGGTGCTTTGGAGATGGAGATCAAAGGCACAAGATGATGATGGCCATATCATATCACTTATATTGATTGGATGTGATTTTTATCTTTTATGCATCTTATTTTGCTTAGATCGACGGTAGCATTATAAGATGATCTCTCACTAAATTTCAAGGTACAAGTGTTCTCCCTGTGTATGCACCATTGCGATAGTTCTTCGTGCTGAGACACCACGTGATGATTGGGTGTGATAAGCTCTAGGTTCACCTACAATGGGTGCAAGCCAGTTTTGCACATGCGGAATACTCGGGTTAAACTTGACGAGCCTAGCATATGCATATATGGCCTCGGAACATTGAGACCGAAAGGTCGAGCGTGAATCATATAGTAGATATGATCAACATAGTGACGTTCACCATTGAAAACTACTACATCTCACGTGATGATCGGACATGGTTTAGTTGATATGGATCACGTGATCACTTCGATGATTAGAGGGGTGTTTATCTAAGTGGGAGTTCTTAAGTAATTTGATTAATTGAACTTTAATTTATCATGAACTTAGTCTTGGTAGTATTAGCATATCTATGTTGTAGATCAATGCTCACGTTTAGCTCCCCTATTTTATTTTTATATGTTCCTAGAGGAAACTAAATTGAAAGATGTTAGTAGCAATGATGTTGATTGGATCCATGATCTTAGGATTATCCTCATTGCTGCACAGAAGAATTATGTCCTTGATGCACCGCTAGGTGACAGACCGATTGTAGGAGCAAATGCAGACGTTATGAACGTTTGGCAAGCTCGATATGATGACTACTTGATAGTTTAGTGCACCATGCTTTACGGCTTAGAATGGGGGTTTCAAAGACGTTTTTGAAACGCCACGGAGCATATGAGATGTTCCAAGAGTTGAAATTAGTATTTCAGACTCATGACCATGTCGAAAGGTATGAGACCTTTGACAAGTACTTTGCCTACAAGATGGAGGAGAATAGCTCAACTAGTGAGGATGTGCTCAGATTGTCTGGGTACTACAATTGCTTGAATCAAGTGGGAGTTAATCTTCCAGATAAATAGTAATTGACAAAGTTCTCTAGTCACTATCACCAAGTTACTAGAACTTCGTGATGAACTATAATATGCAAGGGATGACAAAATAATTCCCGAGCTCTTGGCGATGCTGAAATCGGCGAAGGTAGAAATCAAGAAAGAGCATCAAATGTTGTTGGTTTCACTACAAAAAAAAATACACTTCCGTGATGATACGTGTTTGTCACAGTAGGTCGCCTTTTCTGTCATGCATGTACATCTATGACAAATTTATGACAGAATCAAGATAGTCATACATGTGCTGTCGTACAAGTTTTCCATGACATTGCCAAAATTATCATCACAGAAGTGTCCACTTCCATGACGATAAATCGCGCGTCACAGAAGTGCTTTCGTCAAGGATGACCGACACGTGGTATCCACTGTAACGGAACGCCGTTAAGCTATCGGGTCGGGTTTTGGATCTGATAACCCGTTAACAGCCACGACCAATGGGAAATTTCCACGTGTAAAATTCTTATTGGCCCGATGAAACACGTGTCAGCTCTTTAGTGGATTAGATAGGCGCCTATGATACGTCGACACGTGGCACGGCCCAACAGAGGCCCATTCCTGTGAAAAGGCCGGCCCATTTGACTTGGTCAAAAGGTGGCGGGCCAGCCAATGGAAAGCCTGTTAACGGCCTATTCGCATATAGCCCATTTACAGCTCGCTAACCCAAGGCCCGTTATGCCCTATTCGAATTAGGCCCAGTAGCGTCATCTGGGCCATCCAATATGATTCCAGCCCGTTTTCACTTCTGGCCCATGACGTCTTTCGGCCCATATGAGGCCCTATGTAACTCTTGGCCTACTAACGGCCCGTAATGAATAGTGTATCACTTTACACCCATTAACGGCCCGTGGTGAAACTGGCCCGTAATGAACAGTGTATCACTTTATACCCATTAACAGCCCGTTATTCCGTTGGGCCGTTTACAGCCCATGTTATCTTTCGGCCTTCTCAGAGCCCATTTATTCTTAGGCTCATTTCCAGCATTCGTTTCCTTATGGCCCGTTACTGTCATTTTCTGCTTGTGGGCCAAATTCAGCCTGTGGTTACAGTCGGCCCGTTTGTGGTTCTTTAATACGTTGGGCCGTTTCCATATCATCATCAAATACGGCCTATTAACGATGGCCCGTTATGGTCGGCCCATGAATGGACGATTCCAACTCTAGCCCGTTTATGGCCATAATGCGGTCTGTTTGGCCCATGTTTGGCCAATCGATCATACGGCCCATATAAGGCCCATTGATAATATGGCCCGCAGAAGGCCCATTGTTTCTACGGCCCATAGAAGGCCCATTGTTTCTACGGCCCGTAGAAGGCCCATTGTTTCTATGGCCTGTAGAAGGCCCACTATTTCTACGGCCAGTAGGAGGCCGAGTGTCACTACAGTTGTCACATCCCTAGTTTTGGTATGACCTAGACCAGCTAGTCAGTTGTGCATCATATTCAAATTCCATTTAAATTTGAAATGGGGATTGTGAAACCCTTAGAAATCATTTCTGGAAATAACCCAGATAAAAATTGCTCCAAAAAGGTCCAAGAAAATGTTCATGTTGCTCTCTGAAAATATTGTTCAGAGGTAAAAATCAAACCAATATTTTTAGGAACTCATAAATATTTATTTTGGCCATTTGGAATTAATGCAATAATTATTTGCTTGGATATATATATATATGATATATATATATAATATATGTCCAAAAATTATGCCAATAGTTGAGGAGCTCTGGAATAATACCACTAGCCCCTGCAAAAATTGGCATAAGAAAATAAAATGGTTTAGTATTTTTATTAAACCAAACAAATGTCAGAAAAATAGAAAAGAAAAACAAAAATGGAAAAACCTACCTGGACCTTACCTGCGGCCAGCTCCTGTGCTGGCCCAGCGCTGTGCGGCCTGGCCCGGCCCAACTGGCCAAGCCAGTCATCCTCCTCCTTGCCAGGAGGAGGCGAAGGAGGGCACGGCGAGCGCGCGCATGCACGCCACGCTCCTGCCTGCCTGCCCCCCTTCCCCTCGGCGTTGTCCACCCCAGAGAGCTCCACCGAGCCCCTTGGCCTCTCCTCACTCTCTCCCGAGATCTCTCCTCTCCTCTGCTCGTCTTCTCTCCCGCGCCCGAACGCCACCGCAGCACGTCGCTGTGAGCCACCGCGACCATCGCCGCCGCCCCGTCCCTTGCTGCTGTCCAGGAGCACCGCCGCCCTCGACTACGCCTCCTCGTCGAGCTGGACGATGCCAGGAGCACTGCAGCACCGCCACCGCCGTCATCCCCTTTGTCGGAGCCGCGGATCGCCACCGCTAAATTCGTCGCCGACTGGTCCTCCCCGAGCCCACCGACGACGCCTTCGAGTTCGCTGTGAGCTCCCCTTCCTCCTCCCCCTAGCCCCGTAGCTCGAGCGCCCCCCCTAGCCCTGTCGGCCACCTTGGCCGAGAGCTCGGCTCCGCCGTTCATGTCGCCGCCGTGGCCACAGCTGCCACAGCTCGCAACCGAGCTCACCGCCGTTCTCAGTGCCCTCCCTTGCATCATTTGCAACCAACCGCAGCCCCCCTAGTGCCCCGCAGCACCTAAACCGCACGCACCCGACTCCGGCTGCCGCCGCGAGCTCTGCTCCGGCGAGCTCTGCCGTTTCCGCGGCCTCCCCTAAGAGCGGCTAGATGCGCCCGTGCACGGGCTACCCGCTGGTGGCCTCCGTGTGCCAAACCATGGCCTCCAGCTCGTTCCGGCGAACTTCCGCCGTGGCTTGAGGTCATCGTTGGTGAAACTCCGGTGGCTGACGTGGCGCATGATTAGCTGCTTACCCTGCCATCTAATCCACCCCCCTAAGCCACTAACTGTGGGCCCCAGGGCTCAGTCAAACCCTGGTCAGCTGGGTTTGACTCGGGTTTAGCCCCGGTGTCACTGACGTGTGGCCCCACACGTCAGGTTTGACCTGGTCAGCCCTGCTGACGCCTCTGTGACGTCATGCTGACGCAATAATGATTTTTTCTAGATTTTAAATAATTCAGAGAATTCCAAAAAATGCTATAAACTTCAAAAATTCATAGAAATTCAACCGTAGCTCAGATTGAAATAATTTATATATGAAAAATTATCAGAAAAATTCAACCTATTCATCTGTACCTGTTTCATGCATGTCTAACCAACTTATACTTGCTGTATAGGTGAAAACATATAAATGGCATTTATAAAGATTTAATTTAGAGTTGCATTTGAACCTTGGGTTCAAATGGACCTCTTCCAAATAGAATGCTAAATGCATTAGCTCAAAGCACATCACATACTCATGCCATGATCATGCATCATATTTTTGCATATGCTTGTGTTTGATTATCGACACCGTTCCTTCGCGATAGGTCCTGCTCCAGAGACCCTTCCAGAGTACCTGTCTGAGGAGCAGTGCCTTCCTTGTTGATCTACCAGGTAAGCAAAACCCCTTGTTCATTCTGATACAATCCTACTCTCTCGCTCCTACTCTCATTTATTGCATTAGGACAACAACGATTCAACTGCTACTTTATGTTGCGGTAGTTGAACCCAGTCCTCTGCATGACCTATCATTGCCACAGTAAATAGTTAAAACCCACTAGCATGTGTAGGAGTTGATTGAGCCATGTTGTGTTCTTGCCATGCCATGTCTGCTATTGCTTAGAGTTGTGTCAGGTCTGATTCATCGGGAATGAATTGGAGTGGTACGATATGTTCTGGTGCTGAGAGTTAAGCGTGTGAACACGATTTGGTAAAGGTAGCGGTGAGAGGCCATGTAGGAGTACATGGTGGGTTGTCTCACTGGAACCGTCCTTAAGCACTGAGTTCCGTGTATGTTGTCCAATGACTAGCTACTACCACACATTGGAATGCTTAAGTGCCCCTCTTGACTTATTAGCCAACTTGATCTCTGTCCAGGAGTTGCAAATAGTTTCTGGTGTTTGTAGGTAGTGTTAGTAGTCTACCAAGTGGCACCCGGCAAGGTGGGATTGGGACAGACTAGGCACAAGTGGCACGGTGTACCAAGCGTAGATCCATCCGGTGAGGTGGGCTTGGGAACCCTGCACATATCGTTTGGGGCTGTGAGCGACACCCCGGCCGGATCTCCTTGCGGATGGAACCCAAATAGGCGATAAACCTGGACTAGAGTCTTGTGTGGTTAGTCAAGTCATGGCCGACACCCTCGCCAGGCTTCCGCTTGAAGGTTGCCGAGATACATGATGTTTACATGGTGATAAGTGGTGAGAGCGTGTGTGATGAAGTACACCCCTGCAAGGTTATCATGATCTATTCGAATAGCCGTGTCCTCGATTATGGACTTCTTGGATGCTTACATGGTACATAGACAACTTAAAGTGGATACTCTAAAATGCTCAAGACAAGTGTGAGTGCTGTGGACGGCCTTCTCGTAAGGAGACGAGGATGAATCCATAGTAGTGTATTTGATGTGGTGTTTAGTGGACTCAGTGCGCTGCCTCACCTCAAAGAAGTTTCTCGTTGTCGTAGAACAGGATAGCCATTGAGTCAAAGCTGGCTTGCTGCAACTAAACCCCACATTACCTTCTTGATGCAAATGCATGTATGATAGGATCTGATGTAAGTCTTGCTGAGTACCTTTGTACTCACGTTGCTTTATTTATGTTTTTGCAGCGGAGACTTCGGTCTTATTAGTTTACTTGGACTTCGACGAGTAGCTTGCACCTCAGCTACAATCTTGTACCCTTGGGAGGGACTTGTAGATAGTCAGGCTTCTTAGCCTTCTTCTTTTTTAGTTGTCTGTACTCAGACATGTAATGCTTCCGTTGCTTGTATGCTCTGAATGATGGGTCATGTGACCCCTGTTTGTATTTAATGCTATGTGGCTCTTCTGGGCCTTTATCTATATGAGTTGCGTTATGTTGTGATGCCATGTTGTACAGCACATACTTGCATGTTATGCGTACGTGTGACGTGTATTGCTATGTGTGGGATCCGACAATCTAGTTGTTTACCCTTGGCAGCCTCTCATATGGGGAAATGTAGTCTAGTGCTTCCTTGAGCCATAGTAGTCCGCTACAGCCCGATTCACCGGAGTCCTGCTAGCCCAGCACTACTACTCAGGACACTTGACTGGCCGGCATGTGTTTCACTTCGTTCCTATGTCTGTCCCTTCGGGGAAATGTCACGCGGTGACATCCGGAGTCCTGTTAGCCCAGTGCTATAGCCCGGGTTCACACAGTGCTGACTGACATGCTCGATGTGAATCATGTATGCCTGTCCCCATAGGTTAGTGCCGCTTTGGGTTCACGACTAGCCATGTTGGCCCGGGTTCCCTGTCATATGGATGCTAGCGACACAATCATATACGTGAGGCAAAAGGCGCAAACGGTCCCGGGCCAGGGTAAGGCGACACCCGTGGGAATACCATGCGTGAGGCCGCAAAGTGATATGAGGTGTTACCGGCTAGATCAATGTGACTTGGGATCGGGGTCCCGACAGTACAGTAAATATTAGCCCATGGTTATTGTGGCCTAGTTTTAAAAAATAGGTTATTGCAGCCACTAGCTAACCGCGGAAAAAGAACTGCAATGACTACAAGCAAACAAATAAACAAGACAACAAGGAAATAAATAAGCAAGCAACTAACGCTAGGCTATCACGGCTATTACACATATTACATCCACTGGGCATCAAAGTTCGCCACCAGTGCAAATATAGGGAACAAAGCAGCATATCATATACACGGGTTGTCAAAGTTGGCGACCAGCGCAAATAAACGCCGCAGCAAAACAAATCCAGAACTGAAACCACTTCAGAAGATCTCAAGAAACAATATCCTGGGTACCCATAATGCTGGCAAGATGCTTAGCAAGCTTATTAACTTTATCTTGTTTGGCGCTTAAATCCTCCAGCGCTTGCTGTTGCACCAGAAAATATGCATCTAAATTCTGCAGGGACTTCCTCAGGCCTTCAGCTTCCTGTCGCAGCACATCTGATCGATGTCTTTCGACTTGAAGTTGAGACTCAAGAAGACGAACTGATTCAGGCAGCGAGTTCGGAGAGCTTGTGCCAGCAGTAGTGGCCAATAACTCGAACACTACATCAAGACAGGACTTTTGGGTTCCCTCACTGTCGTCAAGATAGTTTTTATCAGCTTTCTTGGAGACCAACAGGGATGTCTCACTATCTTGAACCTTATTTGCATTACTTCCTTTACCATTGGATAACGCAGTACTGTTCTCCAATATTTTGTCCGCATTCTAAAAGAGAAACAAGCAGGCACATCACATGTTTACCATGTTGTATATGAAACTCATTTTGGTAAATGAGTTCAGTAGTAAAGTGGACAGGATAACAGCATGAAACAAACATATATCTATGTACCATGGTCACTTTATGGTCTATATCATTCTAGTTTTTGTTGCCAAATCAAGATAGAGACACGGTTCAAATAATATGTGTTCAAGACAAAGCAGAATAGACAGAATATAAGTGTGGGTAACTATAGAGCAATAACAACACTTGTAATGTGCATGACATGAGAACATAACTGTTTATTCAATTGAAACTGAAATCAACATAGAGCAGGTTACAACAGCAAACCAGTTAAAGAAACAGGTTTAAAACATACTTGTTGCGCCATTGGAGTTTTAGTTCCATCCTTCAAATTTGAAAATAGTTGGTATGAGTAAATACAGTCATGCAAGAGCAAAGGAGTATGAACCATAGCTACAGAACCTGACCTGAGAACAAATCTTCTTCTCCTTTAAGTGTTGAGTTGGGATTCGGAGTGGTGGTCCTCGTGCTTTGGGCACTACAGTTCCCTTACTAACTGCTCGTGTTTGGGTGCTCTGTGGTGGAGACGGTGTTGTGTCAACTGGAACTGGGTTACTATCTTCCGGGGTTGGGGTTAGAAGGGGTGTAGCTGGTTCTCTGCCCAACTGGGTAGGGGTACAATCTGCGAGAGTCTGGGTTATGTGTGGTGGATCTGGTCCTTGGGCAAGTACAACCGTGGTTCTATCTGCATCAACTGGTAGCACTATCTTTTCTGAAGACTGTGTTGTTACTCCCTTAAATACTGCCATCATGCTCTCCAATTCAAATGGCTGATAAACAAGAAAAGTAATTGAAAGTATAGACATTATATGATAGACAGTTGCAATGGATAGTGAGGAATAAAAGAGGGCATGAAATAATTCATATTTATGTTGTCTAACCAAATAGGATAGCATGACACAATTTCACATATATGATGGCTAACTAAACAGGATAGCATGACACAATTTCACATTATGATGGCTAACTAAAAAAGATGGAAAGACATAGTTCAAAATATGAGACTATGTAAACAAGATGACATGACATAACTATATAATGTGTTTATTAAATAGGTTGGCATGCCATAATTCACATACATTCACGGATAGAATGCCATAATTCAAAATATGATGACTGTAAACAGTAAACAGGATGAGATGATATAACTATGTGATGTCTTTATTAAATGGGTTGCCATGCCATAATCTAGATAGATGATGTGTATGTACTATATACTAGTAGAAAATAGGGCTATGGTCCAGGCCGGCTCAGCCCATTAGTCCCGGTTCAGTGTAGAACCGGGACCAATGTGGGCATTGGTCCCGGTTCGTGAGCTCAGGGGGCCGGCCGGGCCACGTGGGCCATTGGTCCCGGTTCGTCTAGACCTTTTGGTCCCGGTTGGTGGCTTGAACCGGGACCAAAGGCTTCCCTTTAGTCCCGGTTCATGTCATCAACCGGGACCAATGAGGTGCCTATATATACCCCCTTGCGCAAGAGCAGAGCACAGTGCTCTGTTTTTTCTGGCCGATGGGGAGAGGGCTTTGTGGTGCTCTAGCTCACCTCCTATGCACATGAGGTGTTCGATGGAATGCCCGAGCCACACTACTTAAGCTTTCTCCTCTCGAAGCTCGACCTCCAAGCTCCATTTTCCTCGAGATTTGTCTAGATTTAGCGGTCCGTCACGCCCCGTCCCCGTCTTCACCGCCGTCGATCACCCGCGCCGATCTCATCACCGACACCACCGTGGTGAGCCTCTTCTTCTTATCTTCTTTCTGAAAGGAAAAATATTCTTACTTGTATGTTTAGATAGATACTTGTATCATTTTCTTACATTTATTATTGCATCTTATATACTGCGATGGTTTTGGTATCCGCCCCCGTCAGCCCTCGTCCTGTCTATGATTCGGATTTGGTATGTATATTATCTTTATAACTATTGGTTCATTTATTGTTTATGAAAATTATGCCAACCAACGTGACATAGATTTTATTTATCTAGGATGTATGTGAATCGGAAATGCCAACCGACCCTATTGTCGAGAGGTTAAATTTAGTTGAAGAAGAAAACAATTTGTTGAAGGAAAAAATAAAAAAATTGAGGAGGAGAAGATGATATTGGAGTTGCATGTTGCGGATGTCGTCGATGATCACAAGATCAAGATGGATGCAATGCGCTTGAAGATTAGAAAGATTAGAAAATATGCCATTCATACCGAGGCTTGGTATCATTATGCCATTGGATCAATTGTTACCTTGGTTGCGATTATGATCGCATTTGTTTTCGCATTGAAATGTTTTACATAGTTTCAATGTATGGTTTAATTAATTAGATGCTCTGGAGAGCTATATGTTGTTAGATGAGAACTATGTATGCACTTTGGTTTTAATGTGATGATGAACTTCTATAATTTGGACACTTAATTATATATAATGCACGCAGATGAACCGGCAATGGATGTACGGTGACAGACACACCCGCGAGTACATTAAGGGCGTGCATGAGTTTCTCGATGCGGCTGAGGCAAACAAGCAGAATGGTTTTATGTGTTGTCCATGCACTGAATGTGGGAATACGAGGTCTTACTCTAACCGGAAAATCCTTCACTCCCACCTGCTTTACAAGGGTTTCATGCCACACTATAATGTTTGGACGAGGCACGGAGAAATAGGGGTTATGATGGAAGACGGCGAAGAAGAAGAGTACGATGACAATTATGTGCCCCCTGAATACGGTGATGCTGCAATGGGGGGAGCTGGTGAAGATCAAGAGGAACCAGACGATGTGCCCAATGATGCTGCCACGGGTGAAGCTGCTGAAGATCAAGAGGAACCAGACGATGTGCCCGATGATGATGATCTCCGCCGGGTCATTGTCGATGCAAGGACGCAATGCATTAGTCAAAAGGAGAAGCTGAAGTTCGATCGCATGTTAGAGGATCACAAAAAAGGGTTATACCCCAATTGCGAAGATGGCAACACAAAGCTCGGTACCGTACTGGAATTACTGCAGTGGAAGGCAGAGAATGCTGTGGCTGACAAAGGATTTGAGAAGCTACTGAAAATATTGAAGAAGAAGCTTCCAAAGGATAACGAATTGCCCGACAGTACATACGCAGCAAAGAAGGTCGTATGCCCTCTAGGATTGGAGGTGGAGAAGATACATGCATGCCCTAATGACTGCATCCTCTACCGTGGTGCATACAAGGATCTGAACGCATGCCCAGTATGCGGTGCGTTGCGGTATAAGATCAGACGAGATGACCCTGGTGATGTTGACGGCGAGCCCCTCAGGAAGAGGGTTCCTGCGAAGGTGATGTGGTATGCTCCTATAATACCACGGTTGAAATGTCTGTTCAGAAACGAAGAGCATGCCAAGTTGATGCGATGGCACAGTGAGAACCGAAAGAAAGATGGGAAGTTGAGAGCACCCACTGACGGGTCACAGTGGAGAAAAATCGAGAGAAAGTACTGGGATGAGTTTGTAAAGGACCCAAGGAATGTATGGTTTGCTTTAAGCGCGGATGGCATTAATCCTTTCGGGGAGCAGAGCAGCAATCACAGCACCTGGCCCGTGACTCTATGTATGTATAACCTTCCTCCTTGGATGTGCATGAAGCGGAAGTTCATTATGATGCCAGTTCTCATCCAAGGCCCTAAGCAAACCGGAAAGGAATATATGTGTACCTAAGGCCATTAGTTGAAGAACTTTTACAGCTGTGGAATGGAAACGGTGTACGTACGTGGGATGAGCACAGACAGGAGGAATTTAACCTTAAGGTGTTGCTGTTCGTGACCATCAACGATTGGCCCGCTCTCAGTAACCTTTCAGGACAGACAAACAAAGGATACCACGCATGCACGCACTGTTTAGATGACACTGAAAGTATATACCTGGACAAATGCAGGAAGAATGTGTACCTGGGCCATCGTCGATTTCTTCCGACCAACCATCAATGTCGAAAGAAAGGCAAGCATTTCAAAGGCGAGGCAGATCACCGAAAGAAGCCCGCCATGCGCACCGGTGATCACGTGCTTGCTATGGTCAATGATTTACACTACGTAATCTTTGGAAAGGGTCCCGGTGGACTAGTTGTTCCGAATGACGCTGAGGGACACGCACCCATGTGGAAGAAGAAATCTATATTTTGGGACCTACCCTACTGGAAAGACCTAGAGGTCCGCTCCTCAATCGACGTGATGCACATAACGAAGAACCCTTGCGTGAACCTGCTAGGCTTCTTGGGCGTGTATGGGAAGACAAAAGATACACCTGAGGCACGAGAGGACCTGCAACGTTTGCACGAAAAAGACGGCATGCCTCCGAAGCAGTATAAAGGTCCTGCCAGCTACGCTCTTACGAAAGAAGAGAAAGAAATCTTCTTTGAATGCCTACTCAGTATGAAGGTCACGACTGGCTTCTCGTCGAATATAAAGGGAATAATAAATATGCCAGAGAAAAAGTTTCAGAACCTAAAGTCTCATGACTGCCATGTGATTATGACACAACTGCTTCCGGTTGCATTGAGGGGGCTTCTACCGGAAAACGTTCGGTTAGCCATTGTGAAGCTATGTGCATTCCTCAATGCAATCTCTCAGAAGGTGATCGATCCAGAAATCGTACCAAGGCTAAGGAGTGATGTGGCGCAATGTCTTGTCAGTTTCGAGCTGGTGTTCCCACCATCCTTCTTCAATATCATGACGCACGTCCTAGTTCATCTAGTCGACGAGATTGTCATCCTGGGGCCCGTATTTCTACACAATATGTTCCCCTTTGAGAGGTTCATGGGAGTCCTAAAGAAATATGTCCGTAACCGCGCTAGGCCAGAAGGAAGCATCTCCATGGGCCATCAAACAGAGGATGTTATCGGGTTTTGTGTTGACTTCATTCCTGGCCTTAACAAGATAGGTCTCCCTAAATCGCGGTATGAGGGGAGACTGACTGGAAAAGGCACTCTTGGAAGAGACTCAATAATATGCAGGGACGGATATTCTTGGTCTCAAGCACACTACACAGTTCTACAGAACTCTACCTTGGTGACCCCGTATGTCGATGAACACAAGAACAGTCTGCGCTCCAAACACCCGGAGCAGTGCGACGACTGGATTACATGTGAACACATCAGGACTTTCAGCAGTTGGTTGGAAACACGTCTCAGAGGTGACAACACTATTTGTGATGAGTTGTACTTGTTGTCCAGGGGACCATCTTTGACTGTATTGACTTACAAAGGATACGAGATAAATGGGAATACATTTTACACGATCGCCCAAGATCAAAAGAGCACCAACCAAAACAGCGGTGTCCGCTTTGATGCAGCAACCGAGAGCGGAAAGGACACATATTATGGTTACATAGTGGACATATGGGAACTTGACTACGGACCTGATTTTAAGGTCCCTTTGTTTAAGTGCAAATGGGTCAATCTGTTAGGCGGCGGGGTACAGGTAGACCCACAGTATGGAATGACAACAGTGGATCTGAAAAATCTTGGGTACACTGACGAACCGTTCGTCCTAGCCAATGATGTGGCACAGGTTATCTATGTGAAGGACATGTCTACCAAACCGAGAAAAAGAAAAGATAAGGAAGCGAATACATCATACGATGAGCCAAAGCGCCACATAGTTCTTTCAGGAAAAAGGGACATCCTGGGAGTGGACGGCAAGACAGACATGTCTGAAGATTATGAAAAGTTTCATGAAATTCCTCCCTTCAATGACAAGGCTGACCCAAGCATCCTGATAAACAATGAAGATTATCCATGGTTACAGCGCAATAAGCAAATGACACAAGCGAAGAAAAAGTGAAGACTTTCTCCCGCAATAAGCAAATGCTATGTGGGTGAAATTATGATACCATCCCAACTTTCAACTTTTTCAGAGTTCATTTGAAATGCTTTCATGTCTTATGGTTCGAAACTTTGATACTTCGAAAGTCATTGTCCATTTTGTACACGAAGTGCATCAAGTTTTTGTCGTAACCCTCTCTACTTTTTGGAACATGCTATGTGGGTGAAATGATGATACCATGCCAACTTTCAACCTTTTCAGAGTTCATTTTGAAATGCTTTCCAATTTCAGAGTCATTTAGCTCAAAGAATGAATTAATAGCAAACAGAATGAACTACAAAACTTTTATGAAAATAAAAACAATCAATTAAAATATTATGTTATGATCAACTAAAATAAAACTATAATATTCTTCAATAGCAAAAAGAATATAATTTTTGTGACCTAAAATCAAACTATAAGTATTTAATTGTAAGTATAAATAAAAAATAAATAGCAAAGAAGAAAAAATTCTATTTTTATAGTAAAGTTATTCATAAACTAGTGATTCACACAAATTTTATAAAATTCCAATTTAAACTATTCAAAATTTTAAAACTAATGGCACTAACAGAAAGTTTATAATTTTTGTGACCTAAAAGAAAAATGAAATCACTAAAAAACTATAAGTATTTAGTTGTAAGTATAAATAAAAAATAAATAGAAAAAAATTCTATTTTTATAGTAAAGTTATTCATAAACTAGTGATTCACACAAATTTTTAAAAATTCAAATTTAAACTATTCAAAATTTAAAACTAATGGCACTAACAGAAAGTTTATAATTTTTGTGACCTAAAAGCAAAAAGAAATCACTAAAAAACTATAAGTATTTAGTTTTAAGTAGAAATAAAAAAATAAAAAACCAAAAAAATGTAGAAATAAAAAAGAAAAAACCAAAAAAATGCCTCCTACTGGGCCTCCACGGCCTGAATACGACTAGAAACCCTACATGGGCCAGGATTCAGGCCCGCAGAAGGCCCAATAGGCCCACAGGCAGTAGCAAGTTTAGGCCCGAAAGCCTGCATTAGAGAGGAGCTCGAATGGGTAGGAACACCAGCGCTTATAAACCAGTGCCGGCGCCCTTCAGCTAGTGATGTGGGACTAAACTTTTGGGCTCGGGGCAGCAAAGGCCATTGGTCCCGGTTGGTGGCACCAACCGGGACTAAAGGGGGCATTGGTCACGGTTCGTGGAACCAATCGTGACCAATGCCCAACCGTGACCAATGCCCCCCTTTAGTCCCGGTTGGTGCCACCAACTGGGACCAATGGCCGCCGCTTCCCGCCCTTTGGGCTGCTGAAAATTGGCCTTTGGTCCCGGTTGGTGGCACCAACCGGGACTAAAGATTGGTCACGGTTGATTTCACGAACCGGGACCAATGCTCTGGCTATATAAGCCAACACTTGTGAAATTCTCGATTCAGTTCGATCGATCTCCTCGTCCTCTCCTCCGACGACGCCGCCAGGCTGCTCCTCGTCCTCGTCGCCGCCGAGCCCTCCGTGAGCCCGCGCTGTCCTCGTCGCCGGCATCCCTGAGCCCGCCGCCCTCGTCCCCGTCGCCGCGTGCCTCCCCGAGCCCGCCTCCTTGTCCCCGGCCATCACCGCGTGCCGCCCGGCCCGAGGCTGCCGTCCCCGTCACCGCATGCCGCCCCGAGCCCGCCGTCCTCGTCGCCGGACTCCAGCCGTCGCCGCCCCCCTCAAAGTGAGCCCCCCTCTCGAGTGCCACTCTTGTGCCCGAGCGCCCTTGCTCCGCCCCTGCTCCATGGTCGCCGCCGGCCCCGATGCATTCAAGAGTAGAAGGAGAGGAGAAGTAGAGGAGAGGAGAAGTGGAGCAGCAGCAACGCGCTGTCCACTTTTCTGAATTTTTTGGAATTTCTGAATTTTTTTGTCCATATAGAAGGTGTTTGATGAAATTCTAGATGGCTTTGGGCATTTTTGGAATTTAAAAAAAATTGTGGTGAGGTACTGATGCAAGGCAAAGGCGATGGCAAAATTTCAGAATTTTTGGAGAGGTTTAGAATAGGTTTTCAACAAGTTATTTGAATCTGATTCAAATTTCATTTGAATGAAATTTGAAAATTTTGAACTATGGATCAGAATATGCTAAATATGTCAAAAATGTTTTTATATGATGTTTTTTCTTCATATATGTATTCATTTTTTTATTTAGGTTGTTAATTAGTAGATATCGATTTTAGGTTAGTGTAGAGGAAAAGTAAAATAAGGAAAAGGAAGAAAAGAGGAAGAAGGAAGAAGAAGAAGAAGAAGAAGAAGAAAAGGAAGGAGTGGAAAAAGGAAAATAAGAAGAGGAAGACTTCTTTTTTTTTCTTCGATCTTCTCCTCTATTTTGTTCATGGATATATGCTAAAGAAAACGAGGGGGTGATAGATGATGATGAGGGGTCGAGAGTGGGACGAGAGGTCGAGAGGTGTCGAGGGGAGAAAAAATATGTTATCAGGGACGAGGGTCATCGAGGGGTCGAGAGAGGGACGAGGGGTCGAGAGAACTAAATAAGAAGAAGAAGAGGAGAGGAAGACGAGGAGAAATAAATAAGAAGAAGAAAAAAGAAGAAAAAGAAGAGGAGAAGAAGAAAGGAATAGTGGAGAAGAAGAGAAAATAGAATACATGGGGGGGGGTCGAGAACGTCGGACATTCATGAGAGAGGCGAGGAAGAAGGGGAAGAAGAGGGAGAAGAAGAGGAGAGGAAGAAGAGGAAGTCTTCTCCTCTATTCTTTCTTCTCTTATTTTTTCTTCTTCTTCTTCCTCTTTATTTTATCGGGAACGAGGGTCGTCGAGAGGGTCGCCGAGCGGTAGAGGAGAAACCGTAAATAGAAAGTATCGTCGGTGTGAGATACATGTACCGTCGGTGTCGGACACTACACCCACATCCCACAAGTGGCGCGGGCTTCGACGCCCACGTCACTTGTGGGACGTGGATGTAGTGTCCGACACCGAAGGCCACATGTATCTCACACCCACGATACTTGCTAGCTATTTAGGGTTTCCTCTACCGAAAAGAAGAGGAGAAATAAATAAGCAGAAGAAAAAAGAAGAAAAATAAGAGGAGAAGAAGAAAGGAATAGTGGAGAAGAAGAGAAAATAGAATATATTCTATTTTCTCTTTTCTCCACTATTCCTTTCTTCTTCTCCTCTTTTTTTTTCTTTTCTTCTTCTTCTTCTTATTCTTCTTCTTATTCTTCTTATTCTTATTCTTATTAGCCGGAAGTAGAGAGAGGTTTCCTAGTGTCAAAGTATTGAAGAAATCCATGCCTTCATCATTAGCCGGAAGTAACCAGGGCATGTTGGTACGAAGTTCTGCAAAGTTGTTTTGGAATGGAGTCCCGGATAGAATAATCCGTCTTTTGGTACGAATTCAGCAAAGGCCTTCCAAATAGCGATATTCGGAAGGCTCTTGCTGAACTTTGTACCAAAAAGCGAATTATCCTATCGGGGACTCCGTTCCAGAACAACTTTGAAGAGCTTCGTACCATCATGCACATGTTACTTTCGCCTAATGATGAAGACATGGTTTTGTTGAATCCCTTGACACTAGGCAACCTCCCGACCCCTCGGCGATCCTATCGAACATGAGAGGAAGAAGAGGATAAAAAAGAAGAGGAAGAAGAAAAAAAAGAGGAGAAGAAAGAATAGAGGAGATCTCCTCTATTCTTTCTTCTCCTCTTTTTTTTCTTCTTCTTCCTCTTTTTTTTATCGGGAACGAGGGTCGTCGAGGGACATAGATGTAGTGTCGTCGTTGTCGATATATACCTCCTCCCGATAGCTTACTATGATTAGGTAGCTAGTTCTACGTTTGGCACTAATATATCCATCTATCATGTTTGAATAATAATTGCCATGTTGTAAATATTTGTAGAAACTATGGACACCGCCCTAGACGAAGCAACAAAAGAAGCGTTGTTGAGGGACATAATCGCAGAAGGAAGTGATGCCATCTCGTTGTTTCTCAACGAAACCGATGGTCTGGAAGGAGAGGGTGAACAAGCTCGCTACGGTGACCTAATGCCGGTGCAAGAAGAAGAACATGAGGACGGCTCCGGTGACCCAATGCCGGTGCAAGAAGGAGACCGTGATGACGGCTCCGGTGACCGAACCGAGTCCGGCCAGGTATATATATTAGTTAAGCCTATGCTGACTAGCTGATTGATGCATTCATTGTTTGGGTATGTACACATATTAATTAAGTCTTTGTTCTTTTTTCTAGCCCTCCGAATCGAGCACAACTTCGGTAAAGAGACGAGGCCCGAAGAAAAAGTTGAGCTCGGATGAAAAGTTTGAGATCATAGCAATCGCGCCCGACGGCCAACCTATTGAACCCCTCCGGACAAAGAGCGCATTTGTTGCTCAGTGCGGGGTTCTGGTTAGGGACAAGATCCCGATAAGCATCCAGCAATGGTTTAATCCGGCTACAGAAGACCCTGAGGTGTCTTATGTCAATGAAATGCAGAAAAATGATCTTTAGACTGAGCTGAAGTCAAATTTCACCCTACCGCCTGAGGATAATCCAGAGAACCCAGTTAAAGAGAAATTAATCAAGTCTTTTGCTCTGAAGAGGATGGCAGAACTATTCAGGAGGTGGAAGAAAGAGTTGAATAAGTTTGTCGAAAATAATGAGACACCAGAATTCAAGGGCAGATATGAGAAGATCAGAGATCACTGGCCCGCATTTGTGGCCCACAAGACATCAGAAAAGAGTAAGAAGATGTCGGCGACAAACAAGCAAAATGCTGCGAAGAAGAAGCTTCACCATCGCACGGGGTCAGGTGGCTACCTCGTAGCCCGGCCTAAGTGGTCCAAGACTGAGAATGATCTGGTTCATAAAGGGATCGAACCAGAGACAATTAACTGGCCAGACCATTGCCGGACTTGGTTCTTCGGGGCTGGCGGAACACTGGACCCTATAACAGGGAAGTGCATTTGGACGAACGATCAAATGGACATACCAGTCAGTAAGCTTAAGCAGTATATCGAAGCAACGCAGGAAGGGACGTTCTTTCCAGACAGAGAGAACGACGAGCTCACAATGGCCCTCGGGAATCCTGAGCACCCTGGACGGACACGAGGCACGCCAGGCTCCATTCCGTGGAAGGTTGGGTTTCCGGACGCAGGCGGTTACAAATCCCATGAGAGGAGGAAAAAAGTGCAGCAGACCCAAATGCAGGCGCTGCAAGCAAGGGTAGACGCGATAGAGGAATGAGAAACAAATCGTAGCAAACGTACTGCCGAAGCCTCCCCCGAAGCTACCCCGCCAGCTCAGCGCAGAAGCAGCGTGGCTTCCACCGAGCTGCTTCAGCCAGAGCATGCCTTGACGACTCCTGCCAGCTATCCCGTGGATGCTATAACGGAGTCTCAAAATTGCCACCTTATGACGCAATGGATGAATTTGAAGGTCAAGGCGGCTGTTGGCTCTGTTTATCCTACTGAACCCGGCGCAACTTTTCACTGCCGGCCGATTCCAGAAGGATATGCTAGGGTGATGGTGGATGAGATAACGGAGGGATTTGAGGACCTCCAGCTTGACCACCCTACCGGTGAAGGGGAGACTCGGCTGGGGTCTGCTCTGAAGACTCCATGCCTATGGCGGAAGGAGCTCATCAACCTTCCGAACTGGACGCCACCGCCTCCTCCTCCTCCTCCGGCGAGTCAGGGCACTCCGCCTCCACCGCCTCCTCCTCCGGCGAGTGACGATCAGGGCCCTCGGCCGGCTCCTTCTCCGGCGCGTGGCGGCACTCCGCCTCCTTCTCCGCCTACGCTGACACGCCCAAGCAGCCAGCCTCCTCCTTCTCCGCCTCGTCAGCAAGGGCGGAAGAGACCTGCCGCCGCTCCAGCTGCTCCGGCGCATCGTAGTCCTTCTCCTCCGCCTCTTAAGCAAGTAAAGAAGACAACCGCTACGTCTGCTCGGTCGGCGTGTAGCAGTACAACCAGAGGCAGGAGGACATATAGATTCGGTCCTTCTCTGAAGACTCCAGAGAAGTTACCATACGAGAGGACCCAGGAGGAGAACGCCGAGATCGCGCGAGAAGAAGTGAAGAAATTCTTTGAAGGGGTGAAAGCAAAGAAACATCCACCTCCGGAGGAGAAGGTAGATCGGGTGAAAGTGAAGCGCACTCTGGCTGCCCTGACAAAACCACTGAAGTCTGATCCGCCGAAAGGAAACTATGACCGCATTATTGGAAAGGAATTTGCCGAAGCGGAGCGGTCGGGAAGTACTGTCAGTGATCAAAGGCTGAAAGAACAATGAGCTGGGAAACAAATTGCCCAGCTCGGCAAACAAGCGAAGCAATCGTGCCCCCCGCTCAAGGTGCCTAGCCACAACGTCGATAATGATCCGAGGATGGTGCCCGGTTATAGCAATCTTGCAGATTACCTGCCCGACGAAGTACATTATGAACCCATGGAGGTGCAGATACAAAGATACGAGTACGGGAAGCCTCTCGTCAAAGATGAAAGATCTCTATCAACGATGATGCGAAGATTGCATGATTGGTACTTGAAAATCTGCAGAGACTCTGGGGGGAGGAGTACTTTGTATGTGAAAGTTAAAGAGGAGCATGACCTCGTTGGAATTGATCTGTTGCCTGTTCCATTTGAGGAGTTCTATCAGTTTTTCAATCAATTGGCCCTCGATAAAACAACGGTCGCCTGCTACTGTCTGTAAGTAGTACTACTTCTGTCATTAAGTTTCTCTATATAGCTTAGCTCTTTCATTGCATGTATTTATAATCATCCTCACTATATTATGCAGATTGAAGATCGCCGAATTGAAGAAAAGACAAGTCGGTGATATTGGGTTCATTAACACATATCTCATAGATGCAACTCAGGTTAAACTTCATGCCGCAGCTACCGAGGCGAGCTTGCTACGATCGTTCGTAATAAATCAAAACAAAGATATAATACTCTTTCCTTACAACTTCAGGTGAGTGTTACTGTCTTGTGCGTATTCGGTTTCCCTTATATATTAGTCAAGGTTATAGTAATGTAATTCATGAGTTATGCATGTGTGTGCAGTTTCCACTATATTCTCCTAGAGATTAAGCTTGAGCAGGGAGTAGTAACCGTCTTGGACTCTAAACGAAAAGATCCCAAGGAGTATGCGGACATGACTGAAATCCTCAAGAAGTAAGTTAAATCGATCATTATCCACCATATCAGCAACTTTGTTCATTTCCTGATATCAAGTAATTGTTTTCTTTGTCCAGCAGGGTTTGGAGAAAATTCACCAAAACAGTTCCGGGACTGCCGAAGGAGCTGGAACTTAGACACCCGAAAGTAAGTACTATAGTAGCATGTTCCGCGCATCTCCTAGTGATTCAAGCGCTAGTTTCATCAATACCATTTAGCATTCTTGCTTATCAGTTTGATTGACCTCTATTTCTTGTAAAGTGGTTGTGGCAGGAACAAAGGAATGATTTCTGTGGATACTACATCTGTGAGTCCATCCGCCACACGACCTGTGAGCGGGGCGGGTACTCTAACGAACAATATGAAGTACGTAAATAACAACATTCACAATTTTATTTTATTACCATCATTTGTGTTGAGTTTCATTCATTTATATATATATATATATGTATGTATGTATTGACCCCCTTCTTCAAATTAGATGTTTCGGAAGCGCGATGAACTCCTAGCACCAGCTCGCATGCGAGCAATTCAAGAGGAATTGGCGGCATTCTTTCTTGACCACGTGATCCCTGAAGACGGAGAATTCTATGTGGACCCTGAGTCCGTATGATTATGTTTGTAAGAGATAATTATTGTATATATGTAGCCGGTAGTGTCAGATAGATATACGAGAACTTGTTGTTCGACCAATCTCTCAGAGAAGGAGAGGTGGTCGATATCACTTCTCTCTGTATATATGCATATATGTTCATGATGATCTTCTGTTTCCTTCGTTTGCTTACTAGCTAGCTAGCGTGTCTAGTCCTCTCTATATACGTATGTATAGTACGTAGCGTCGACCAAGCACGGACATAACAGAGGACACTTCTCTCTATTAATTATAACTAGCTAACACAATATATGAAACACCTAAATTAACCCCCCAAAATCCCCACCCCCCCCCTTTCAAAAAAAAACAAAAACCCCAGCCACAGAAGTGCTGACGCGTGGATGCCTATTGGTCCCGGTTGGTGCCACCAACCGGGACCAAAGGGTCTCCTGACTGGGCTCTGCGCACTGCCCACGTGGAGGGCCTTTAGTCCCGGTTCTGGATTGAACCGGGACTAAAGGGGGGAGGTATTAGTACCGACACTTTAGTCCCGGTTCCGGAACCGGGACTAAAGGCCCTTACGAACCGGGACTATAGGCCATTTTTCTACCAGTGTATGTAAATATGATGGCATGATATAATTCAAATATATGATTTATATAGTAAGCAAGTAAGCAGATGGCAATCCATATATGATGTAAAAACTAAGCAATGCAAGACAACATGCATGACATGGGTAATATAACCCTGCCAAGTTTGAGCATAGACCTCAGGGGAAAATAGGACTGGTCATCAGTCTCTGAATCCTCCTCTGAGGAGCTCTCTGTAACCAGCAAGATGTCTGCTTCAGCAGGTAGCATTGTCTGCTCTGAATACCTTGTTTTCACTCCAGATACTTCCATCACCGCTTCAAATGGCTGATGCACAGGAAGAGTAGTTGAATATACAAACGTTGTCGACAAATGGAACACGTAATACAAAAAAATGATAGCATGATATAATTCACATACATGATGATTGGCTAAACAGCATGGCATTGCATAATTCACATATATAATGCCTTTGCAACAAGATAGCATTGTATAATTCACATATATAATGTCTTGCAACAAGATGGCAATGCATAATTCACATATATGGTAATTAGACACTGAACAGGTGGCATTCACACAAAGCATGTATAAACTAATCAAATGACATAGGAATGCGAGACACCATACGCGCGATATGAGCAACATAACCCTGCCAAGTTAGAGCATACACCTCGGGGGGGAATAGGACTGGTCATCTGTCTCTGAATCCTCCTCTGAGGAGCTATCTATAACCAGCGAGATATGCGCTTCGTTAGATAGCATAGTCTGCTCTGAAGACCTTGTTTTCACTCCAGAATTTTCCATCACCGTGTCAAATGGCTGATGCACACGAAGAGCAGTTGAATGTAATAACATTGTTGAATGTAATATGTAGTGAAAAAAAGGATGGCCTGATATAATTTACATATAAGATGACTGGCTAAGCAGGATGGCATTGCAAAATTCACATATATGATGCCTGGCTAAACAAGATGGTGTTGCATAATTCACATAAACGATGAATAAACTAAACAGATGGCATTCGCACAAAGGATGTCTAAACTAAGCAGATGACATATTTGATGTATAAAGTAAGCAATGCAAGACACCATATGCATGATATAACCAACATCAGCATGCCAACTTAGAGCGAAGACCTCAGGGGGGTAAATAGGAGTTGTCTTCTCCTTCTGAATCCCCCTTAGAATAGATATCTTCCTCTCGATTACAATCTGAAATGCGTGGATGGGGGGCTACCTTTGCGCCTACCATGGAGCGACGTCTGCATGAAATTTTATTGCCACGCAAGGCTCGTCTCTTTTGCTCTACATGTTCAGTTCCATTGTTTACAATAACTGTCATGCATAGGAATAAAACATAGTGAGATTATGTAAGGAGTGCATGCAGAAATCCAGAGTGATGGTAGCAACTTGTGGATAGACCCAAAACCAATAATAGCAGGCAGATAATGGCTTCAGTTAAAAAATACATATACTGGCTTCTTTACTGTTTGTTTCCCACCCAACATGAAACTCATAGTAGACACCGGAGATTAACCAGATAGTAGATTGATACTATTGATAGCGGCCCCGATATGTACCCCACAACCATTTAAAAACTCAAGTTTGACCATTAGTTTGGAGCTGACTCAGAGTCTAATCGGTGAACAGGACGATAAAGTAGCATGTAATATTAAGCGATGCATAACGTAAGTAGACACAAAAGAGTGCGACCTCTCTTGCGGACCCGTGTAGTCCTTGAGGTCATCTGCTCGGTTGATGATGGTAATGCAGTTTTCATGGCTGCCAGCGGCGGGGAAGAAGATCTTAGGCGGCGAAAGACAGTCTGGAGGCCAGATCCCTCCTGTGCTGGACCCTTCTGTCATTGGAGCAGCTAAGCTGGGGTGGACGACGGCGCAGCAGGAGCGGGACAAACCACGCAAGGTTTTCTTTGACAACTATCTGTAAGAGAAGTAATTCTGTAAGGGCTCGTTTGAATTGGAGGATTCCAACAATGTAGGGATAGGAAATAGACAGGAATAGGATAGGAATGCACGTGCAAAACAGAGAATTTAAAAACGCAGGATTTCTGCCAATCTGGGTGTTTGATTCACAACAATTGGAAGATCACAGGATGCAAAGAAGCATGGTGAGATTAATTCAAACCACAAGAAAATGTATGGTTATAATGCTATTATGCTACTATCTCTTAGTCTTGTTTTTGATGAATAGGAATATGAAAAGGAGGAGAAGTGAAAATTAAATTTCCTACATTTTTTATTTCAAGGAGACAGTAAAGGAACAAATTTGTGTTCTCAGTGGACAATATATATAACATGTAGAGTAAAAAAGAGATGCAACAAGTGTACAACCTCTTTGGCGAAGCCATGTCGATCTCAGCGTGATTGGGTTGGCCGGTGAGGATGCTCCGGCTGACATTGCTATCGGAGGAGGGGAAGAAGATCTTAGGCATCTGGAGATGGCCGTGACAATTCCACGACAGAGCCCGAGGTACTGCTCCGCTGTGATGGAGGGTTTCATCGTTGGAGCAGCTCCGGTGAGTTGTACGACGCTGAGACTGAAGCAGGACAAGAGAGACAACGAACAACGTTAACCTGAGTGGAATTCTAATAGCATCTCCAATACATGACGTAAAATACATAACCACAAAGTGCTAGATTTAAAATACAGCAGCTGCTCATCTCTGAACTTAACTGTCGAAACTGAATTTAACTGTCGAAACTGAACTTAACTGTCGAAACTGAATTTTGCTGTCAAAACTGAACGCACTAGCAAGGTGAGGCTACACATCGGTCGACTGACTTTTTCATCTCTGGTCAGTCGATTTTGCAGCCCTTGGATACGAAATCAAGGGCCTGCGGTTCATCTTCAACCTCCACCCCCATGAGTCGCCCAAACAGCAGCCCCCCGCCGCCCGCGGCCGGCGGTGCGCCGCCCCGCCCGCCCTGAAAAAACTCCCCACCGCCGGTCCGCCGCCGCCCCGGCCATCCCTCTAGGCCCCCCGGGCCGAGTTTTTTCTCCGGCGATCCCACCGCCCCGCCACTGCCGGCGAGCACCGCCCCCATCTTGAACCCTGAGATAGATAGTGGGGAACCTCTCCGATGAGCCCCCCCTCCCCGCTGCAGTTGGTTCTTCCTTCACCCCGGCGAGCCCCCCCCCACCCCCTGAAAATCGACTGACCCAAAAGTCGATTCAGTCGACTGAAGTGTAGCTAAATCGGAGCAGCATCGCAAGCAAGAACAAGAGCGAGAGCAGCAGCACAAGCAAGAGCAATAGCAAGAGCAGACCAGGCAGGGGACCGAGAGCAAGAGCAGAGCAGCAACGCGAGCGAGAGCTAAAGCAGCAGTAGCTCCTACTGATGTGGACGTCGCCACCGAGGGAGCGACGCCGTGGAGGAAGTGGCCGGCGACGCCATCGTGCATGGAGCCGCGCCGTGTCGGCTTGGGACCGAGCGCCGGCTGCACCGTGAGATCGAATCAAGAAGAAAATGCGGCGATTAGTGTACAACCTCTTTGGTGGCACCGATTAGGCCGCAACATCATCCGAGGAAACGGTGATGGTGATGCTCTTCCGGTGGTGCAGGTGAAGACGGCGGTGTGGGAATGGAGGTGGCGCGAAAGACGAGGGGAATGTCGGGGCAGCTCCTTGGAGGTGGAGGACGGGGTGGCTGAACCGGCGGGACGATGAGATCGATGACGGATCCTCATCCGGTACGGGGGATGAGGGACGTCGAGGTGTTGTTGTGGACGACGTCGTCGGGGAAGAGGCTCCCGCTGGGTGGCGGACGGAGCGGGGTGTGGGGTTTCATCGCGGGTTTTTGCGGCCTCGGTGTATGAATTGGTGGGCGGATGGGATGGCAGTGGGGAACCATGGCTTAGAGACGCACTTGTCCGAAATATGGGGTAAGTTACGAAAGGACCCCCACTGATTTGAGGCGGTTCTTTCGGTTCAGGGGTACCACGGGCATTTCGCGTGTCGAGATTTCACGGGAGGTGGGAGTTTTCGCGTGCGTTGTAATTTCGGAATAGCAAGGTGCGGGTTGAGATGGAGGGAGTTGTCGGAGCACAACGAGACAAAGATATATCTTAAATATTTCAGGCTAACAAGGCTCGGGTTGAAATTTCCAGACAAGCCTAACGTGTATTGTACCAAATTAATGCGCACTACAAATGTTATTCAAAACTTTGAATTCAAGTTATGTTCAATTAAAATATTTCGCTACGTGTATAATGCATGCAACCTAATACTCAAACGAATGTTTTAGTGCATTCCAAACGTATATACTACCGCTTCAATATGAACTAAATTTGAATTCGTTTCTCTATTTGAATAAGATCTACAGTAATGATTGTTGTGAATTCAAAGTATTTGAATTCGTTTCTCTGTTTTAATAAGATCTACAATCATCATTATTGTCAAGTTAAACCATCATTTGTGTATTATCTTCACAACACACCACATGATTAGTCTCGAGTTACATATGAACTATGTGTACTATATGAACTCGAACTAGATTTTTTGAATCCACTTTATTTTGATTTCAAATCACATTACATTTCTAACTCTAGCTAGATCTTCATAATCTAAACCATGTCTCATATGTATAATGTGTTTATCACATTATGTATGGTGCCCCACCCCCTACGCCTACAAGTATTTAGATGTGAGTTGCAAACACCACACATTACCACAAATTCAAATAAAATGTGAGAATGTTCGATATATAGTATTGTTTAGATTGTTCGATATTTAGTTGTAAGCTGCAAACGCCACACATTATCACAAATTCAAATAAAATGTGAGATTGTTTGATGTATAGTATGGTTTAGATTGTTCGGCATTTAGCTGTGAGTTGCAAACGCCATGCATTATCACATTATGGTATAACATGTGCACAGCACGTGTATCACCGCTATATTCATGCATGCAATGTTTAAAACACTATGATCTCCTATTCAAATATATGAATCCCCTTTCATATCAAATTATGATCTTTGTTAGTCTCTTACACCCACACAATCCTCTAACCTTTGTAGCTACCACTAACTTTCTCTCGTGCATGCACACGCCCTCCTCGCCCTCCCCCTCCCTCGGCATTCTATCCACCGGGCACATTCATTTTTTTTCTTTAGGTCATTCTCCTAGAGTCTCCACAACTCCTTTCCGACACACACCGATCGATAAACCTCTCCAGCGATGCCTGCCTACAACATACACACACACCTTCAATCTCCTCCTTTATGTGTCCTTGCCTCGTGTCTTTCATACGGTCAGACACACGTGTAAACTCTCGCCCCTCTTTTCATCGATCTCACAACCGCACACTCCTCCCCCTATCTAGCTAGTAGTTGGGCCCCTCGCACCACCTCCTAGCTCCATTCTCTCTGTCTATCCGTCTCGCTGGGCCTTATTTGCCTCTAACAAATGGATGTACACCGACCGATCTCTCGCTATACATATAGCTAGCTAGGTCCTTATAACTCGTTTTTACCCACACGTCAATCGATCTACCTCAGTAGTTGTGTCTCTCCCTTCCTCCGACAAACAACAATTGATCTAACGATCTAGTTAGGTTTTCTTACCAAACACATGGTTCCCCTTCATCATCCATGGATGCGTCCCGACAGATCTATCACGCACAGGCACACACAGAAACACATCCCCACTCTTATTGATAACATTGCAGTTCCACCCTCAGTTTGTCTAATAGGCCTCTCCCACCATCTTCGAGAAGCAACTCCATCACCCATCCAGCACTCTGCCCCTCTTCCTCCCTCTCCCTCCCTCTCTCTCTCCTCTCTCTCCCCGTCCCATCATATTTCCTGTCCTTCAGTTATGTATGGATGTCGACCGATCTCCCTCAAGACATAGCTGGGTCTCTCCTTCTCAACACATATACGAGTCGTTCTACCTCTATAGTTAGGCCTCTGCCTACCCCTCCCCCACCCCCCTTCCCCCCACACACACCGATACATCGAGCGCTCTAGTCATGTCTCCCTGCCACACACAAACTTGACATGTGCCCTCTAACGTTCCGATAGGCCAGTCGCCCTATATCTTTGACTTGTACACACACACAATTTCGATGGCTCTCTTCATCGATCTCGCACCCACCCACTTGATCCTCTCTTCGACTCTATCGATAACTATGACCCCTCCCTTTCTTCTCGTGGATTGCCCGACCTTCTATGTATGATATGGATAGGCCTCCATTTCACACACATTGCATGCAAAATTTTGTTTGAGATGTCATCGACACATATTCCCACAAATAATTCACGAAATCAACCCCCCACCCCAAAACAAAAAACACTCACGAACGCGGTTTGTATCTCACACACACCCACGTAGGTGGGGGACGTGCACGAAGAGAAGAGGTGCATGCACGGCGCACGTACTCCCGTCTCTTTCCCAACCACACCCGCGCGGGTACACGGTGGAGCTCATTTCTGTACGAAAAAGGCAGCCCACGTGGTAATTTGGCACGTGTACTGGTTGTCCACTTGGTGGAGGGAGGATTGTCTACCACGGGTGAATAAACAAATTGCGACTTGACGTGTTATGTTAAAAAAAGAGGCAAACCATGTAGCACTACTAGGAAAAACGCTACCAATAGCGTAGGTTTTTTTTATAGCAGTAGCGCGGTTTCCCGCGCTACTGCTACGGCGCTACAGCTAAATTTTAGCAGTATCGTGTTTTTTACCCCGCGCTACTGCTAAAAAGTTAGTAGTAGCGCGTGCAACCCACGCTACTACTATTCCTAACCCACGCTACTACTATTCCTAACTACTAGTAGAATGTCATTCTTCCCCCACGCTACTGCTAAGTAATTAGAAATCAAAATAAAATAAAATTTAGATGCAATATTCATGGATACAAATCAGGACACATCCAGGGCAAAATAAATGAAGGTCACAGAACCATTTTAACACTTACATTCTTACTTAGCACTTAGCACTTACATTCTTACTTAACATCTCAATTCAAAGAGATCACGAGATCCCGTTTATACTTCAGACGCACACAAACATCACCGAAAGGTAGGTACCTTCCCTAGCGTTCCACCACCAACCTAAGTAGACCACTTCTCTAGATGTATCTACCAAGGTGTCGAGGTCCTTCACCTGGGCAACCTCCAGACAGTGGCGTCGAGGTCCTCCACCTCAACGACTCCGGACGGTGGCGTCAAGGTCCTCCACCTCGGCGACCTCCGGCGCCACAATCACCTGGACAATCATCTCTATGACGCGGTCGCAGGGCTTCACGGCAAAGTCCGTCTCTGAGTGGTTGAAGAGCATGATGCCCACCAGGTCGCGGTAGTCCACGTCGATCACCCCTGCGCCCACGATGGGAAAGTGAAAACTTGTTAGTTCGGGTACTTGTGCAGATCCAGTAGGGTATTTTCTTCATTTATCAGTCTCTTTTAGTCTATTATGAGTCTTCGAAACGGAAAGACACCTACTAAATGCATACCCTAGCTATACGTGTTCATGCTATCTTGTTGTTTTGGTGTATACAAGAAATTAATACTTGTGTATTTGAGCTATATATGCTTGAAATATTTGACAGTTAACATTATGTTCTACATTTATTGTTGCATGGATAGGGAAATAGACAACCAAGGACTTCAGAAAATCAATTCCCACTGCTTTTCAAAACAGGGAATAGGCGAAGTCTATTTTGAATTTTGATATTCCATGCCAACTTCAAGTATATATGCTACCATGTAATCTTTGAACGTGGCAAAATGAGATTTCAGGCTTTGTCAACCTTACCATGATCAGTACTAAATTCTCTAGGCTGCTCAACCTTTCCTTGTAGGCAGCATTTCTTTCACCTAGTATCTCGTTGTTAAGTTTGGAAAGAAACCTGCATACTTTCAAATAGTCATCCATATCCTGAAGAAAAAAACAGTATACATTTTCAGTGACTCACAATATATCATCGAATACTGCTTTGGTTTACTCTAAGAATAATTGCTACAAGACTCTCTACATACATACATACAGGCAAAGCAATTTTCACCAAGAATCAGCTAGCAGTCTAATATAATTCCCTTTCCAATTACTCGAGGAGGAACTGATGAAAAGACAAGTTAATTAGCTGGTACAAAAATTAAACCTTTTGAGATGGACGGATGCTCTCTTCACTCAGATCTGAAGATGGACGGATGCACCCAGTAGCTTTGTCGCTGATGGCGACGGAGGAGAAGATCTCTGCACAAACCTTACCACTCCGTTGCTATCTTCTACCTGTAAATGAAAACAGACCTTACTTATCAGAGAAGCAAATGTGAATTTTTTTCAGATTAGATGTATTCAACAGAGACAGTTCAATCACAGAGCTCAATATCTACTAGCTTAAATTCAAATGCTTTACTCAAGATTGAGATATCATACTGGACTCTGGCTGCACACTAACTACTCTGCGAGGTTTCCATCTAAGAAACTATGTACAGAGATAGTAAACGACTAGTCAGAATACGTAAACAACAAACTTTATACTAGAAGAGCTGTCGACAGTTACAGAGCCATTCTTCTTAAGTTAGTAGGAACCTTGCTGCTGCAGCGTATTTGGGGGCATTGGACATGGTATCCATGCCACCGGCGACGACGGCGTTGTTGATCCCCGGCTGAATCGACCACAAGCATGACAACTATAAGGAGTAGGCCAACAAGCAACAACATAAGTATAAGGTTTGGTAGTCAACCATGTGGCTACTCCGTTGAAGGTAGAGAGCTACTACCTCTCTTGCACATGGAAGCACTAAGAAAAATAGAAAACGAACCCCACAACCAACCTGCACGTGGCAGGTATTTCTTTGTGTGAATCTACACGAACACACACATACCTAGATTACCATGTCGAGCAGCTGCGCAACATCAATTCACAATTACAAAAACTCAGCAGGTTCATATCAGATAAGTGACAGCATTTTGAAGTCTCGTTGTTTCAGATCTTACCATTTTCTTCCTATCTTTGGATTGCAGGATGTTGGTGAGCCGCTCCTTGGCCGTCACGAGGTCGTTTTGCAGCTTGTCGTAGGCCTATGCATCATGAGCAAGAACAACAGTTACAGATAGAGATACACAGACAGAAGTCATCGAGCTAGCTTGGATTATGCAGAAAGTTTCATGGAGTTAAGATTTTGCTCACTGACCGACTCCCTCCCCGATGACCTTCTGCATGGCCTCCAGCTCGATCAGTCTGTCTTCGTTTGCCTGCGTGCACACGCGGAAGATATCAAAATCAAGCTGGAATTGATCAATTGGAACAAAATCTACCACACGGAGCAGAGGAATCATCAGGTAGAAATGTATGCAGTTTGGTACAGACCGCTGTCCTGGTGACCGCGAATTTGATCTGCGCGATCTCCCGCTGGATGTGGTCGAAGAAGGCCTTGTTGAGCCTGGGGTGGAGCCTGCCGATCTCGATCTCGATCTCCCGCGCGTCCGTGTCCAGGAAGAACTCCACCAGCCCGGCGTCCATCTCAGGTATCACCCGCGCCTGCACGCAGCCACGCCGTGGCCGTGTCATCTTGTCAGCTCAGCTCAGCTCAGGCCGGCAAGGGGACGTGCTCGACGGACGGAATGGCAGCCAGCCAATGAATGAGTTACCGTACCTCGCGCTCCTTGCGGCGGCGCTCCTGCTCCTCCTTGACCTAGAGGTCGAAGGCGGCGCGCACGTCGGCGTCGCTGTCGAGGCGGCGCCGGAACTCGAGCCGCGAGATGTGGCCCGGCTGCGGCGGTGCCAGGATGCCCTCAGGGTCCTGCGTCCCAAACCGAGCGCGTCCGGTGGACAGCAGAGGAGAGGAGGTTGAGGAAGGGGGGACGGGAGACGAGTGCGAATTTTTGGAGGCCGAGCACCTCGGGTTGGCTTATCTCGGCCGTTCGGTTCGTCCTCGTGATCCGTTCCTGTCGGAAGCCTGCCCCCCACGCTCGAGCAGCAGGCTTAGGTGCTAGAGCCCCTAGGAGTACACCGGTGGCACACCTGTTACTAATTTGGTGTTCGATGTGCTGTGTGTAGGTATTGGACCTGGCACAGCTCGGGTAGTTTTAATGTTTCCAACCGTACGAGGTCGAATTTACTGCGTGTGGCCCACCGCTCCTTCTCGATAAGCTTGGAGGTGGGGGGGAGTGGGAGGGGTTGGTCGAGGAATCCAGTCTGGTTAATCCTCTTCTTCATCAGCCCACCTCTGTCCGCCTCGTCGCCATGGATTTGAACATGGACCTCGGAAATACAACTGCGGGACCGCACAGGTTAGGAGTTCTGCCGCCCCATGTTTCAATCGCATGTCTCCTGCTCTATATCTTGAATCGCATCTCACCTGCTATAGATAAACGCGGATCCGTTGATATGCAGGATGCCGGTCTTGGAGGCACGTCCTATAGCCATGGCCGGGCCGGTTGAGTCGCAGGCTTCTCTTAGCATAGCCGAGGCCGAGGTATGCCGCGTCGGAGACGGCGCACAGGGCGGGGGGAGTGTTGGATTTCCGCCCATGGGGGAAGATTTCAACGTTTGTTCAGAGGCAACCAGCGGCTGGACCAGGAGGTATGTGTGCTAGATCTTGATCCACTCCAGCTTTGTCCACCGCTTGGATTTAGTACTTGATTTCCCATGGATTCTTCTTCTGTGGTTGTTCATACATAATCTCTGCAGTAAAATTTGCAAGTTCAAGGCTGACAGTCATAATAGAAGTGTTACTGATTCTAAATGGATCAACGTTAGAGCAACATTGATCCTCAAATAATAATGATTAGACTCTTTTTTTATTGAGGCTGCCAAAATTGTATCCAGAACTAATATTAGTTACTGGTGGAGGTACTGAAGTGCTATCCTGTACTGCTGCATTGAAGTAACTGTCAAAGTTGTTAGTTTTGTTATTCAAACGTGTTTCTGAATTTATGGGCAAATAGTTATGGTAAGTGAAAAATCTATTTCATAATAACACTTTACATCAGGGTGTCCATCGAATCTTGTTCTCCTGGCCGCTACGGCGAGTTGTAGTGTAGATACATGCTGCATAATTATAGAATCTGTATTCCTATCAGAATTCTTAGGGGTTGTCTGTGTTAATTAGGGAAAGTCCTTTGTGAGTTGCTTGGTGCTTATACTCGATATAATGATTTTGCTTTAGGGTGAGGATTAGCAAAGCACCTGCACAGAGGGAGGCAAACCCAAACAGAAAGAGTGCTCTGGAGATTTCGATGAGAGCATTCATAACAAAGAAGAATGGAAATGTTATTAACCCAGAGATTGGTACTTCGTTCGATTCTGTTGATGAGGCCTATGAATTTTATAACTTGTATTCCTGGGAAGTTGGTTTTGGAATAAGGTACGCCAAGAGCAGACTTAATGTGAACCGATCAAAGTGCATGCAGGAGATTGTATGCGGGTGTGCGGTGAGTTATCTATTAACTTGAATCAGGAAAACTTGTGCTCCTATGGGATGCTGACTATGAATCTGTGTGCTTGATTTGCAGGGGAAACCTTTGAAGGAGAACAGCAGGTCGACTAGGTGTGGGTGCAGTGCTATGATAAGGCTACTAAGGTCAGATGACAATGGATGGTATATATCTGAGCACAAAGCAGAACATAATCACGCTCTTTCGAGCACATGTGGGGAGAAGATGCATTGGAAGTCGCATAGGCACATTGACCGTTACACACAAGATTTGGTGAAGCAACTTAGGTAGAATAATGTGAGTCTCAGTAAGGTCTTCAGTATTGTTGGTAGTTTCTTCGGCTCTGTTGAGAATGTTCCTTTTACTAAGAGGTCGTTGAAAACACTATGCCGTAAGATAAACAAGGAGCAATCAGATTCAGATGCAAGGAAAACGATGGAAATCCTTGCAGAAATGAAGGCAAATGACCCAGAATTCAACTATGCAATACAAGTTGATGAGGAAAGTAGGATAAAAGCACTTATGTGGGTGAACGGGCGAAGCATAGACCAGTACAGATGCTTTGGCGATGCAATAACATTTGACACAACTTACAGGACAAACCTCTATGACATGCCCTTCGGTTTGTTTGTTGGCGTAAACAACCATTTCCAGAGCATAATTTTCGGTGGTGCCATGCTTAGAGATGAGAAGGAGGATACGTTTAAGTGGGTTTTCAGAGAATTCGTACATATGGTTGGCAGCAAACATCCCAAGACGATATTGACTGGTGAGTGGGATTTCAAGCTCGCAACAAGGGCTTTAAAAAATGTTCATACATAACACATAGTTAATTTTGCTTACTAATAGCATGTTTTCTCCATTTTGTAGACCAGGCACGCTCTATGGAGTTGGCTATCAAGGTGGAATTGCCAAATACAACTCATAGATGGTGTAAATGGCATGTACTGAAAAAAAACAAAGGAGTCAATGGGTTCTCTGTGGGGGAAGAAGAACAGTGATTTCAAGAATGACTTCCACAAGCTTGTCCATCACATGATAACAGCGAAGGAGTTTGAGAATGGATGGGATGCAATGCTGGAAAAGTACTCAGTGAGGAAACATCCCTACCTGACACAAATATATGAAGTGCGACACAAGTGGGCAAAGCCGTATTTCATGGGGGTTTTTTGCGCCAAAATGACAAGCACCCAGCGCAGCGAGAGTGCTAATCACCTGCTGAAAGGATATGTGCCACCAGGATGTCCAATGCATCTATTCATCAGGCAGTATGAGAAGCTCCAGTTCGACAGGGAATCTGAGGAAAGCTTCCAGGAGAAGCGCACTGCTCTGGTACACTTTCTCTGCTTTCTATTCCAACTAACTCTTCTATAGATATAATGGTGCATTGTCGTTTGTGAGTGGTGATGACTGAGTTAGTTTTATGTTCTATGCAGAGTGGTGTTCCTTTGAGGCTAAACATACCAGTTGAGAGGCACGCAAGTAAAATCTACACAAGATCAATGTTTGAACAATTCAGTGAGGCACTGTACAAGTCTTTTGCACATGAGGTTGATGTTATAGAACATCAAAAGGTTTACAGGGTAACGCATCTCGATGCGGCAGCTCGGGAGAAATGGAGCAAAGTTGTTTTTATTGTCAATGTGGATGACGAGGCGAGCTTCTTTGATTGCGAGTGTGGCACGTTTGAGCATTCTGGAATGGTTTGTTGCCATTCTCTGAAGGTAATCGGAAGAAATGACTCTATGCATGAATTTGGTATGATAAACTTTGTTGCTGGAATTACTTTGGACCGCAGTCTTATGTTCTGTCTTTTGATTCGTAGGTGATGATTGAGTTTTGTTTGGCAAAAATACCAGATAAACACATTGTTAAGAGATGGACAAGGGATGCTAGGGATATATTGCCTGATCACTTAGTGCGGTACCAGAAAGACAGAGGCCCACCAGCGTCCGACACTTTTAGGCACAACCAAATGTGGATCAGGGCGCTGGAGTGTGTGCGCCTTGGCGATAGCAATGTGAAGTGTTATGATGTGTTCATGGCAATGATGAAGGAGGTATATGCCACTCTGCTGCCACTTAGCCATGACAAGGATGGCATGGGGCTGGAAGAGAGAGATGCTGTAGCTAAGATGGCAAGTGCCACAGCTTGTTCCGGTATAGTTGAACATGGGAAAACTATGGTTGAAGACTGGAGATCAATCATATTGTTCCGGCATTGCAGCTGCTAATTGCAAACGGGGATCAGGAAGACCTACTACAAGCAGAGATAAAGCGCCTTATGAAGAGAAAATGAAGAGGTCTCGATTTTGCAAGATTTATCGTAAGGAGGGACACAAATGCACCACTTGCCCTGATCGCGGCGACATTCCAAAGGCTCCAAGGAAGGAGCCAAAGTGTACCAAATGTGGAGTAATCGGACACCGTAGGAATGTATGCGGCAAACCTACTGATCCATTCGAGCCAAACTTCCTCTAGGAGAAAATTTTCATAACAATTGGCTTCATGCCTAAGGACTTTGTAACCCCCAAAATTATATTGCTTCTATGCGCTGATAATGGACTAGTCGGTCCATTCATGTATCCATAACATTTGATCCTACTATTTTGATGCAAAGTAATCTTCTTTATGCATTGCCAGTTTTTATATGTTGTATTGTTGTTAATTGGTAATTTGGCAAGTCATATTGCATATTTGTTGAAAACAAATAAGTGCTGGGCCGGTTCATTAGTTTGTTGGGCCTCCATAATATATGAAGGCCCTGGTGCTTTGTTGCTGGTCTTGGGAGTGTTTTTGCGAACACAGCTGGGTCATGGGGGTGGGGAGGAATGCCAACTCGTAGGTACAACGCGCATGAACTTGTGTTCTCGGTTATGGATTTCCGCGCGGACGAGCTGGTAAAGATTAAGGGTGACCCGATGTGCACGGCAAACACCTTGTCTCGCATGCATGGAAAGTTGGTGTACGGGGAGGTGGGGGGTGGGTCGTTGTGGTGGGCGGGGCGATTTGACAGCACGTCGCGTGCTACTTGTGTTGCAGAGGTCACGCGGAACAGGCTGACCAGCGGGTTCACATGTTCGTCCGCTGCACCATTGTTGTGATGGATGATGGATGCGAGGCTCAAGGTTACAGCTGATGGCTATAAAAAATTGATCTATCTACTACAGCTACTACACAGGCGAGGTGCTCATCCACAGGCGAGGCGGGTGTTCATGCCATTGTGCAAAGTGATGGATTTTTTTGGTATAACTAAAATAAATTATTTCAACGGTGTATTGCTAACTATCCATTTTAATTAACTTGGACTAATATTAGCGAGGAGTTAAGCACGGGGTGCCCTTCGGCGGATCAACTGGGAAGTCTACTTCTTTGTTTGGTGCACTCAGCGTTTAGATGAGCCTCCCTAGAGAGCTATGTCGCTGTAAATATTTTTGTATTGCACCGGGCGGCGCGGTGGACGTGCCTGATCGAGCGGCAGAGCACTGTTGGCACTGGAGGGACATGTGTACTAGTGCTAGGACATGGACATGCCAGTGTGTAGCTGTGCTAGCATAATAATAAAAAATTCGTAATGATGTCAAAATTCGCGTGCGAGGGAGGAGGCAGTTCCTGACGGGATGTTTTGCCACAGACTACGATGAGGGGCGCATGGGCTGGAGTTAATGCTGGTTGTACTGTTATGGCATCGGTGAGGAGAGGAGATGGATTTTTTGAGGAGCTTGCTGTGCCATCGGTGACTCTATCCATTGCGCTCTTCCCAAGAATTCAAAATTTGGAGAATGGATAGACTTGGAGCCATTGTGGTTCAAAATTTGAATGAAATGTTGTGGAGGGAAAGAGAGGAATTTCGCTCTTCTATTTATAGAGGTGGCGGGTTTCTCTGAAATCACTCCAAAGAAGGAACAGATGGCCCCTCCCAGCAGCGCCAGCATGCACTCCGGTGTAACCACGTCCGAGGGTTCCACTTTGGCGCCAAGCTCTACCGTGGACTGGAGGGAGATAGAAAGTGGCCCCAATGGTTGCTCGTCGTCCGTGGCTACTGCAGATGACGAGGTATTATTCTAACACATCCATGAAGAAGAAAAAATGGAGATCTACCATAACATATGTTCTCGTGCTGTCCCATGTGTGACTTAAAACAGGGAAGCGTGCTTGGGCAAGGTCCAGTTCTTTGAGAAGTAGTTGAGCCTGACAATTATCCTCCTGAAGTAAGAAACCTAAGCATTTCTTGAAAAACACTGATGTTTTCGGTTGTGTGCTAAACAAAAATATTGCTGTTGGTTCAGATGATTGTGGTTGCCGATGTGAGCTGGTTGGAGGAGGGAACCGGCGATTTTGATCCTTTCATGGCACCGGCACATGTAGAAGGGAAGATGGAGATGGATCTTGGTGATCACGAGTCAGGCACAGGCACTTCAGGCTACGGCCAGTTGGAGGACGACGCTGAAAGTCCACCTACAAAGCGTCAGAAGCTGTGATTTATCAGTAGTAGCTACAAAAATTAAGCTAGATGGAGAAGTTTGTTTCTCTGGCTATGTCCAAAATGTGATGCAAGATAAATTTGTAGTAGTAATCTATGTACGGACCACATGATTAATGAATGTTTGCTTTTGGGTAAACATTAGCCACACGTGGGAAAAAATTCCCTAAATTACTTTTGTGTTAACGATATTGTTGAGAAAGCAAACAGTTTGTTTTTTGAAGCCAAGAAAAGGTTTTGTCAGCGTGTGTGTGTCCAAAGATGTGCATGTGTGATGCCAAGGTGCACGTGTTGTGGGGGTGATTTGGCCACAGAGAAAAGGGCTTGTCTCAGAAATTGGATTAATTAATCCATAAAACAGTAGTATCGGGTTTCACTGATCATGTTCCATTAGTACGCAGGGGGGAGTGGTTGGCTCATGACTATAAATACAAGAAGCTGGACCAACTCGACAGCCAGTCCACCGCACACACCACCCCCGAGACTCTGCTTTGGGAACTAGCCTGCTTCAACAGTTGATACTACTAGTTGGAAGGCAACAAAGGTTGGTTATCCTTGTTCCTTGTCAATCCTCTTTCAACTCCTAGAAATCGTCCTTGATGCATGTTTTGATCGTTGTTTTGTTCTTGAGCATCATATCTATGTGTTTAACTCATCTCTTCCTTGCTTGTTGGTGTTTTTCAGATTTGTTGCTGCTAGCTAGCCATGGCACGGAGGCGGCCCAAGGGCAGCTCGCCGGCGCCATCGCCGTTGGCCGGAAGTTCAACTGCTGCTGGCTCTTCCATCCCGGCGCCTAGGCGAGTCCCAACTGTCCAGACCTCGTTCACCTCGATTGTGTTGCAATCGCTGGCGGGTGAATGGAACCCCGAGGTTAGAGACGTGTTTGGGGAAGTAGGTTTGGGAGACTTGTGTAAGATTAGGGTTCTAGGAAACACAAACCGAATCTTTTCCATGTCTTTGATCTCCAAGATAGACCCAGATACTATGAAGATGGACATGGGTGATGGAACATTTGTAGATATCAATGCCAGGGCTGTTGCTAGAGCAATTGGTCTTCCTAGCGGTGGTAGGAAAATAGACATTCAGGGGGGGCGTTGCCTTGCAGACCGCGAGCACCTGCTTGGTAAGGTGCACGCCTTATTAGGCACTGGCATGCCGAGGTCAAACAATATTCCAGTTCATCGTGTTAAAAAGATAGTTCAGGGAGCTAACAAGGTAGCCATTGAGGGTGAAGAGCGCAAAACCATGAAGGCCGCCGTCGCGCTAGTAGCCAGCTCCACTTTTCTTGTGCCGAGGGGTACAACTACTAAAATAGCAAACGAGCTCCTACCTGTAGTTGCCGAGCCAGACATGATATGCGAGTTTGATTTCTGTGACTACGTGGTTGAGGGACTAAGGGAAGCTGCGCGGAAGCTTAGAGATGATCTGGCAACAGATCCAGCATTTGTCGTGCTTGGCGGGTGCCTTATTGTGCCACAGGTGATTTTTTTATCAAAATGCAAGTTCTTCCTGTTGCACTTGTTTCTTCTTGTTTGATATGCTCATTTCAATGAATGTCAAATGCTAGATCATATGGTTGGACTACCATGAACATGGTGTGGAAGGTGTGGAGCTGCTGCCACTCCCTCGCATCTCTAGTTATTCAGATGTGCTATTGAAGGATCTCATCCGCAAGCACGCCGCAAGATTTGGAATAGAATGCGGTCTTGATGTAAGTTAGAAATCAAAATGTTCTAGCACATGTGTTTCTCTTGATTCACTACTTTAGCAATCAACATATTTCTCTGACATTTATCTTCTCAGCTTGCTGATGTCCCCCGCTCTCCATCAATGAACATTCCACGGTCAGTTCTAGTTGGTGGGCATGGAAGTGCTGGAGGAGCAGATCCGATGGGCTCTGGTGGTGCAGCGCATCGCGGAAACAACACAGGCCATCGTGGACCTATGTGGACTGATGAGGTATTGTGGCTAGAGTAAATTTTAAATTTCTTCATGTTAGATGTTACTGATGGTTAGTATGGTTTCTCACACACATTGCCTTGCTTTGTTGAAAAGATGATAGACTCTGTCAAGGCTGCGTTCGAGTTCCAGTTCCAGCGTAGGGAGGCACAGTTTCTCAAACTAGTTGATTCCATGAGGGAGAAGGTTCTAGAAGAGATAAAGGTTGTCTCTGTGGCGACAAGGGAGAAAGAGCTGACAGAAACTCTTGATTTCTTCATGGAGCACGTGAAAAAGCATGCAGCTGTGGCGGCAGTGTTCCTAGTGGAGATCCCAACTACACCTAGAACGGCGTCGGCAACAGGTGATTCATAGTTCCCTTGTCTGGACATGAATATGCACTTCCATAGTATGATGTGCTTGTTTTTTTTTCATTTTCTATGTGTGCCTCATTTCGTAGGAACAAGAAGCATATAGTTTACTAAAAATTTGTTGTACTGCTGTAGTGGCGGAGGAGTTAGCTGCTTCTTCAAGGGAAGCAGCTCATGCCATGATGGCTGTTGTTGTTGGTAACCAAAAAACCTTTGGAGTGGGTCCAGCCCTAAACACATGTCCAGATGGCACAAATGAAGAGAAGCCTGATATTGGAGAGGTGGGGCGATCTACTGCTCGGGTTGCTATGCTAGGTGATTACAACATCCAAGATTAATTCCTGAATTTCATTCATTAGTGCACCTGCTGATTTGCTTTACTTGTTGTTTCCAATTGTTTGTGTGGTATAAGACGCCCATGCAAGCGATGATCCAGAAGACAAACCAATGATTATTGATCGCAAGGGCAAGGGGAAGGCGATTGAATATCCAGGTTAAACCCTTAAGACGGTCTTGTATTACTTGTTTACTTCACTCATCACAAGTTGTTCATGACTTTTGCCATGGATTGCAGTTGGGGCACCACGAGCCCAGCGTCAGAAAACCATGCACAAGCTCCTTGGCCCATCTTCTGCACATGTAGCTGTACCGGCATCGGCTCCTCTTGTTGACACATCGATTATGTACGCGATGACTGAAGGTGCGCATTTATATCTGGCGCAAATCTATATCTTGCTTGCTAATTTGTACTAACAAAATACTGAGTATCTGCATTAATTGTTTCATTTGAACAAAGATGCTCTGCCAGCAACACTTGCTATTGGAGTGGAAGGAACTACAGCTGGTGTTCATGCAAGATCATCTGTTGTGTACACTCCAATTAGAAACAAGAGGCTTTCTGTGTCTGACGTGCATGAAAGCCCAGATATGCCTCCTGCTCCTTTGGGTAATTACCAGAACTGAATGTCTATGCAAACTGAAAAAAAAATTATGCCTCTCTGATGTCCATTTGGTGACGTTGCAGCAGTCATTCATCCAGATGCTTATCTTGTGCCGGACCCTGACTATGGGTACTCACCTTTCGAGCTAGAGCTGGTACAAGTCCAGTACCCTGATCACATATGTGATGAATTCTATGAGAATGCCATGTTGCTATCTTGCTCTGATGGACTTGGGAGGTGATATTTTTGAAAACTTGTAAATGTGATTGGTTTGAGCAGAAGACCAACAACTGTACTGACATGGTTTTGGGAATTACATTGCAATGTTTGGTATGAAAGCGTTCGGCCAACTCCGTTGAAGCTAGATGGTAACAAAATGAAGTACCAATACAGTTTGAATGGAGATATGGGTTACAATGGTATGGAGGCATGGGTTCGTGGCTTCAATGAGAGGGAGATTATGATGATGGAGAGTGTTGGCCTTCCTCTATGGAGGGGGATTGTATCGCCTGATGTGCCGGTAATAACATAAAACTACAGATTTACACTGTTAGATTGAAATTTGTGTGGCATACTCATCTAACTTTTTGATCATGATGTTTGTTGCTCTGGAACAGCTGCACCTTGAGAATCCATACACTCGCGAGGCTATGGTAACTTTGCGCGTTTTACTGTCTTTCTAGAACATTGGATTTCAGCTGAGGCTATGCAGGATGGTAAGTGTGGTTATCTGCAAATAATGTTCGAGTTAAGTTCATGCAGAGAATATTGTGCATACTATTGAATCTAATTGTTTCTGCCTTGTTTGACCATTACAGATCATGGCTCCTATATCAATCACTAGGGAGTGGTGCCTATACGTCTTTGACATGAAGCTCAAAAGACTCAACGTGCTTGATCCAGTTTACACAGAGCACACCAAGCATCAGTACAGAGACAAGCATTCATCCATAATTTGTAACATGCTTAATGGTTTGAAGCATGTCGGGGCTATGCTTGCTGACGGGTGGAACATGGATATCTCGGATTGGCATGTGAGGTACAACAAGAACATGCACGTTGCATGCGGCAGGTAATGTCTCCAGTAATAGTAATGACAAAACAAATCTAACAGATCATTGACAGTGTTTAATGCATTTCTTGTTTTCTTTCAGCGGGGAGTCTGCCGGTTATATTGCTTACTACGCTGACAACTTCAATGGTACACGTCTGGAGCACGACGTGCCACAGGTACAATGCTAGGGCTGCAAAAAACATTAGTTTGCATGTCATGTTTCAGTTTCAAAAAATCTGACAACAAAGTTCCACTTGTTGTCTTGCATTAGGTTGGTCTGCCGGCCAGGAGGAGGAGGATGTTGTACGAGACTATGGCGGCCAAAGGAAATTCTGCTCCTCGTCCAGGAATCATGGAGCAAGTGACAATGGAAGAGTAGATCTTGAAGCAGCGAGGCGTCGGATTTGTCCGTGGGTTTAGGTTAGACGCAACCTACAGGATAATCATTTTGGTGGTGCGGACGCTTTGATGGATTAGCGAGGTTAAAGTGTGATTGCTAGGAAGAACTTGGGTTCCTTATATCATTTTGGTTGTAATATGTCAGTTAAGTTGATGTTGTCAACGAACCTCCCTGTGAAGGAATCGAGCCATGCATGGCTTCTGATTAAAAAATTGCATGCGCATGTTCAACGTCTTCCTTTCCTTGTTTGAATGTTGAAAATAGCCGTTGCTAGATGCGTGTGTAGTACGCCAGATGGTATTGACCGTTGCTGGCTGAGTGCATCCGTCTATAAGTATCCCTTTCCTCCTTGCCAGCCTCTCAAGTAGTTTAGCCACATCTAGTTGTTCTCGTCCCTCCAATGGCCTCCTCTAGCTCTTCTTCCTCACGATCTCGTTATTCCGCTAGTAGAGTTCCAGGTGCACCAGTGAGATCGCTGATAAGGTACCGGCAAGGTCCGCTAGACTACGAGCCATATGACCCATGTGAATGCAGGCCGCCTAAGAAAGCAGCCATGTGGATCTCGTGGAGCGACGAAAATCCAGGGAGGAGGTACAGAAGTTGTTACTATTCACGGGTAAGTAAGCTCTAAAAGTTTCTCTGAATTACACATTTGGATTTCCTTTTCATTAGTCGTGTTCAAGAAAAAATTGGTTCTTATTTCCTTTTCGGATGTTTGCAGAGGGGAGGTTGCAAGTATTTCGTATGGCATGACGATCCAATCGATGATCCGTTCCTTAAGCAGCTGGTACTGGATCTGAGGGACCAAGTGTGGCTGCTTGAGAGGTTGAACTCGAACTTGCATGATGCTATAAGGAACGCTGAAGCTCAAGTTGAATAGCTGACTCGTCGTCTCCATGAAGCTAATGAGCCATTGCATGTGCAACCCGCAGCTGTGGTGCCAGTTGTGTTGCCGGATCAGAGGTTCAAACGCATGGCCAGCGCTATGTATGTGTTGCTGGTAGCTCTGTTTTGCTACATCTTCCTTAGGGTTTATTAGATGGTTCTGTTTACGAACAAGTAATATCTTGATCATGTTCTATGTGTTAGTGTGAGTGTGAGTGTGAGATTTAGTGCATGTAGAATCCATCCCAGCCTGTCCCTTAAGATTAGTTGTATGAGTGTGAGCGTGACCCCGAGGGCATGCCGAATGTATCCTATCCCAGTATGTGTGACAAAATTCGTAGTTTCAGTGCATTATTGTTTGAAACGATTAAGAGGTGTTGGATTGTGTCCATGAAAAAAAGTCGGTTACATTCGACCTATTTAGAAGAGGAGATACATCATAAATTGTTTCAGTTTAAACGTACATAGAAAATGCTAAGATATAGCATATCAATAATTTAGATGACAAGGAAAGAGCCCTTGATCGCTTCGATGGCATCATGTGGGATTAGCGACTCGTTTCCTTGGAGACGCAAGACCTCATAGATCATGAGGTTCTTGTGCATGTCCAGGTTGGCCTGTGAATTAGTTTTGTGAATTAGCCAAAAGGTCGGTAACAATAATTCTTGGTATTGCTGTAATTCTTAAAAAGGGAAGTTACCTTGGTCAAAGGGATTTGCAGTTTATCGCCGTTGAAATTCCTAGCAACTAGCAAGAAATGTTGCGCATATTCCATAATCTTCTCTGATGGACCATGCGTGCGAAGATGTAAGTAGGCAATAGCTGAATTTTAATATAACATTAAAGACAGATGAGCTGGAAGTATATTTCAACTTACTTGTCAACCTTCTCCACCATCAGCATTGGGAATGACCTGGTCCATTCTCCACAGCTGCAATGCCATGACTCATAGAGGCACTGGAGGCATCTGAACAGAGCGGAATGCAGAAGGTTTGACACATATGTGTGCATGTTTACCCTGCGATTGCTAAATCCAAATGGTCCAACTGCTGGATCAAGAACGACTATCCTACTTTTTAGCATGTAAAATGAGTAGACGGCCCATCCATCGGGCAAGACAGCTGGTATGTGCCACTGTTGGGAAATGTTAATTGACAACTAAATTAGTAAGTGTGACATGGAATGTGTAAAACAGATGCCAGCGGTTAAAAAATAGGGCTTTGTTCTATACTTACCATTCTAGTTGAGGCAGGGTTCCATTTATCAAGTGCACCGGTGAAGCTAGTGCGGATGGATTGGATTGTTAAGGGGTCAGCGTTCGACAACACAGCTGTCTGCAAGAAAAAAGGCATTTCGTGTTGGACCATGTAATGGAAACTTTAATAAATCAAAATAGGAGTTATCAGAGGGGTCAAATGTTAGTGAACGTTGGACTTACAGCAAACTCAGGTTCAATGAATTTCCTCCATATCATCCCTGCGCTATCTTTAGTGAACAAAAAATCCATCTGCTGGAGTCGTCTGAAAATTACTGAGGCCATCTCATGGCCAAGATGTTCGCTTCCTGCTAGTTGTTGCTTGATTTCTGTTCCATCAATTGATACTAGCCTTGGATGTGGGTGCACGATCCATTTCCTGTAAAGAGTCCATAAAATGAGATGTTGTCATGTGAAGCGTAACATAAACATTATAAAACAATTATGGTCTCATTTCGGAAAGAAAAAATTGCCTATCTTGGCAATACCTCTCTAGCAGTAAGGTCGATGCAGCAGATAACCAATCATTGATAGCTTTGAGAACTGTTGGTGATGGTGGGAGTGGCACAGATCCAATTGCCCAAGGGTCGTGTGCTACATTACACTTTGGCAAACGGATTTTGGTTGGGACCATGTCGTTTGTAGTCCCAAATGTGACATAATCAGCCCTTGGACGGAGCTCGGCATAGTATGTAACAATGACAGCTGTGAGATCGTCAAAGAAGTTGTAAACAAACTTGGCAACCTCATTGCGAGCTTCTTGCTTGGCTGACAAAGATGAGTTGTTGACAGTGTCAATGCCGGAGGGAGAAACCATCTGAAGAGGTGTGTCCTGTCGAACACATAGTTTCTTTGATGAGTCTTGCTCATTGATTGAGTTGGGTCCAACAGACCTTTTACGGTCAAATGAGCTATTTGCTGATGAGGTACCTGTAATGCGTAAATTTTGATGGATTATGTCTAGATATGTTGTAGTCTGTTCATGATGATACATGCATAGTAGTACTAATATAGATGCCTGAAACTGAATGCTCACCTTCATTATCGACAGGGCCAGACATCCTTGATACTATCTTGTTCGCAATTGGCATGACAAACAGTTCTTCTTCTCCGGTTGGCACATTGTTAATGTTACCATTGTTCGGGGGCTCGCTCTTCAGAATGCATTGTTTTCGACCATTGGCCTTGCAACACGTACAATTTTCAGCTATGCAGCTAACTATTTTATCTGCGAAACTAAACATCAAGTTCTGGAAAGATTCCCTCATCTCTGATATTCTAGCCAGCCCACGCGCATTGTGCTCTCTCAGATGTATGCCAAGCTTCTCGCCCGACTGTGAACAAGACAGATAAATTGCTTAGATAGTAAGATGTGCAACTGAGGTCGGGAAGTTAAATTTGTTTGCTCTCCTAAGTGTAAAATACTCACAACGGACGGGTACTTGGTACGCAGATGTTTTGAAAATTCAAGTGGACCAGACTTGCCATAATTGTTTCAGGGGATAGGCGTTGATGGAGTCTGCACTCTTTTTGTGTTGGGTGATGCCCTTGACTTGATTGGGTTGAAAACAATGTCGGTGGCGCATACAATTTCTTTGCTGATATTAAGATTCTGTCGGGCCTGAAATATATTGATGGATATTTGTTAGTACACTATAAGAAATGAACATATATGGAATCATATTTCGCCATGGAACAAGAACATCTAGACTAGCATGCATACCGATGCGCCGTGGAATGATATTTCACCAGCTCCCATGTTAACAGAAATGGCCTCAATCATTTTCTTCATTAAATCATAATCAAAAAGTGCCATTCGCGGGAACATTCCCCTTGCTTTGCTCAACAAACCCAGGTCGAAGCTATCTAATACAAAAACCTGTATATATGGTGTAGATTCAGAAGGGAAAACTTAGCTGATCGTTGGTTTATAACCAAATCATGCGAACTGCTTGATGAAAAGGGAAATAAATTAAGACAATTCTAATGTGGGAAGTCCTCCGTACCTGCAGGAACAAGTGGCATCCAACAATGTGGATGGTGGGGGTGTGCTTTGTGACATCTGTCTTAAACTTCCTAACAGCTTGCAAGAGGTGCTTCAAAAGGTAACTGCACCAGTTCCATTCTTTGATTTTAGATACATCGTTAATTGCTGCCCAGAAATCAATTGTAATGTAGTCATGCTTGGCTGACGGTGCGAGCACATGACCTACGGCGAAAATGACAAAAGCAATCTTGAAACACTCAAGTTCTATCTTCCTAGAATCAGCGGAGATGTCCCGCATCATATATGCCTCTGCTGCCTTGAGGCTGTGTGTACCTTTGTCACCAAAGCTAGCTGCAAATCTTGAATACTCAATACACGCTTCTGACGGTTCAATGCCTTCTGATCGTATTGTTTTCTCACCGCAAGGGATGGCAAAAACATGGTGTACTTCTTGGTCAGACAACTCAAGCATGCCTTGGCCCTCCAAGTTGATTGTGCTACTGTCCACATCAACTCTATACATTAGGTAAGAACTATATTTCAGATTTAACTTCTGCCATGATTTTATCAGGAGCAAGCCTTCAAAACCAATTTCCCTTACGAGCTTTTTCTTAAAATCAGAAAACTTAGCTATTAATGAACCTAATTTCAACAGAGAAAGCCTGGATGTAATCGCAGGACTACTGGGAGGGCCACTTGATCCACCAGAACAGTCCACATCACTACCCAGTTCATCAGGAGAATAATCGCTGGGATTTTCTTTGTCCATAACCGATGGAACTTCATCAGTGCTTGCTATTTGGTCCATTTTGCTAGGTCTAAAATGACCTACAATGTTTAGAGACAATGGGAGGGGGGTGAGATTCCAGAACAAATAGAAACTGGACGAACTTAGACTGTGCTAACCAACCAATTGCTTTGACACAAAGAGCTAGTATGAATACCTTGTTTGCGAAGGTTGATGTGCTTCCCGGGCCAACTGGTAGCATAGATGGCGAGGATCCGAACGAGATCGAAGAAATGGAGATCCAAGCAGCTGCTCCAGGGGAGGAGATAAGATGAGGAGAGGAAGAAGACGAGCTGGTTCAATGGAGTTTGGTGTGGTGTGGTAAGTGCGAGGGCAGGTCGTGGTTGGGATGAGAGCAGAGGACAGTTGACAAGACAACACCATGCCTCTTTCAATAATCAGGGTGGGTCCAGATTCTTCCAATGTTACTGTTCACATGCCATGCCAGCGGCGCTGTACCGCAGCAGTAAACTTAATACTGTCCATTAGTACTGATGATTGGGTAGCCAGCTGATTAGTAATCTGATCTTGACTAGTGTTAGACCAGACGCCAAATTAGTAAACCATCGAACGAAATAGAAATGAATCCTACATCATAATCCTCTCATTGATAAGAACAACACGCTGAACTTGGGAACATTTGGAAGTTAGCAATTTGATTATAATAAAAATGGACAGGCAACGCAAGTAGATCTCCTACGTGTGGAACATTTAGTCAAAACAAAATCAGTTGGTCATGTCAACAATTAGCTAATGGGACAAGTTCATACTGTTATCGAGCTAATCGAACATGCCTTCACGTGCCGATAGGGCTGCCCATACGACTGGCCAAATTTACTTTTCTCAGGACATGTGAGGCGACTAGATGTGTGCCAGGGAACACTACTGTAGACATTGAGCACCTGCTAGATTCTCACCCTAGTGCTGCGCAATACGCGGGCTGGAAAGGCTCTACGGCCGACAGCGAGCGTGAATACAGGAAAGGCTCGCATCCCAATAGGATATGAACAGACGAGATTCAGGCCTACCTGAAGCTCGGCCTCCATTAGGCATTTTCGGGACGGGAGGCCGCTGGTGCAGGGGGTCTCGATCTAGATCTGGCTCGGGGTGGGTGGCGTGGGAGTACGTGGAGTGGACGGTTGGTGGCATAGTAGCAGCGTGGTGTGTCTCACCTCCGCTACAACTATTCATATAGCAGTAGCGCAGGTTTTATACCCCATGCTATTAGTAATGTCTGACGAGGGAGCAGAGTGGAAATCATTTAGTAGCACCGCAGGTTTTTTGAGCCCGTGCTACTACTATGTCATACCAGTAGCGTGTTTTTTCTGCCATGCTACTACTAAATAGCAGTAGTGTGGGCCAAAAAACCCACGCTACTACTAAATGTCTATCTATAAGCGTTTTCCTAGTAGTGTGGGGCCTACCTTAGAGGCAAGGCTCTATACACTGGAGTATTTTTGATGTGTCCCGTCAACTCGCAGAACGAGGAGAAGCTTGCTTAGTACGCCGTCTCCCCCGCCCACGGGCGCGGTGGCTCGCGGGATGAGGTGAAGCTTGCTTACTACGCCTTACGCCCGCTCCCTCGCCCATGCGCGTGGTGGCTCGCAGGACGAGGAGAAAAATTTACTACTCCCTCCATTTACTCCTCATCCCTACTACCTTGGTTATAGAGATTATATCATATTGTTTGGAATATATATGTCCTTTAGTAGATTTCAATATGAACTACTAGTACATACTCCAAACACTGATGTATATAGACGTATTTTAGAGTGTAGATTCACTCATTTTGCTCCGTATGTAGCACTCTCCCTCGCCCTCGACCCTCGCCCACGTGGTGGACGTGCAACATTTCATTCGGTCTCATATAGCCAGAACGATATATACTGCACTACCATTATTGCTCGACTTCCTGAAGAGGCGAAGAGCCAATCGCAAGGTTAATATTTTGGAGATGCCAAGCGCAAGGTTATAGGAGAACGAGTAGTAGGTGCCGCGTCATTTATAAATAAAGTTTTTTTTTCTTCAGTGGCACGTACGCAATATGATAGGTTCATATGGAGAGAAAAGGAAACCGCTCCACTATATACATAGTCAGGAAGGGCCAGCCTACACTGTTGCTTGCTGGGGTTGCTCTCTTCACACTCTCTCGCACAAAATGATTGTGGCCACATCTCTAACATCCCAGCAGATCACGTCCGCTTGGGGAAGGGGTGGATGCTTAGTGTAGATGCGGTGGCCGTCGCCGACGGCGAAAACCCACTGTCGGCACATTCCGATCAGGGGTCCCCGCCATTCTCTCTCACAAAGCTGGTGAGGTTGCCTTCGTCCCTTGCTCACTGCCGTGACGTGGGCAGTTGCCGCCTCCCGCCGCCCTCCTCAAGGTTGAGCTACGTCCCTCAGGTACAACCCCCTTCACAGCCGGCTTGCACCATGCTCCAGCTGCCCACATCACTCCCTGTGGATATTTCTCTACTTCTTTGCCCCGCACATACCTCTACCGGCTTCTACGTACTGTATTTGTGATGAGTTTATGTCTCATCAACTAGTCCCAGTAATCTTATTCTAATCACACTTGTTCAATTTCTTTGCCACAGGGATGCTCATCTCGATTTTGGTGAAACTGCACAAATGATCCGATGGTCAAAAGGTTGCAAACTTCATTTATTAGGAAGCTCGAACATTGCCAGCAAATTGAAGCTTGGTTGGGGTTCACGGTTCAAGGGCTAGGGACTGCATGGATCGTTTTTTTCTTTAGCTGCCTCTGTTCCAAAATAAATGTCAACTTTAGTAGTAGTACAACTTTGTACCAAAGTTTGCACAAAATTGAGACACTTATTTTGAAATGGAGGGAGTACATATTTGCTATGATCTGTTAATCATTGAGATGCAATAGCATGCATGTTAGTCTCCTTTGTATTTGATGAAATGTTGCAACGGGCAACCTTGGACGCAAGATACATGTAACAGAAGCTGGAAGCTTCATAGCATTGTACAAATTTATCTCGCTGATAAATTACAGTACGTACTACACTAGTACTTCCTCCATTCCTAAATATAAGTCTTTGTAGAGATTTCACCATGAACCACATGCGGATGTATATAGATGCATTTTAAGTGTAGATTCATTCATTTTGTTCCGTATGTAGTGGAATCTCTACAAAGACTTATCTACTAGTAATAGCTAGCCCCCACTACTAGGAATTCTCTATCCTCTCCTTGAGCCACATCATCAAAATTGATGTAGCCGTTAGATGAAGTAAATCAGTCCATAATAGCCGTCTGATCTAGATGTTGAGAGGCTCCGCACTAAGCCACATGCAAGCATGTAGAAATACCGTGGCACATGCATGTGAGTGGGTTTTAAATCACATCAACATGTCTGCATGCAAGCATGCACCGGTAGCATGCATGTAAGTGAGCTTTTAAGTCCCATTAACATGTCAAAAAGAAAAAATATAATCCCATTATGCAGTAGGAGTTGGCTGATCTTTTTTCCTTACGTGGGATGATCTAAATGATGATGGGAGTTTATTTAGTTTGGCTACCACATTTGTCATGCGGTTATAGAGTTTTTTTTTGTTCTATGAAATCGATAATTTTGCGCAGAGAGATATACCGATGTTCCGCGCCAACGCGCGGGGACTCATCTAGCAATATTTAGGAACGGAGGGAGTACTATGTAAAGAGTTAGGTGTCGCACGGTGATAGTGTGAGGTGGGCCATGTAATCACTGAGCCTGTGTGTTTTCACTGCTCTTGCACGCCTCCGCTGTAAGAATGGAGAAAATTGTAATCTAGTAGTAGTATACTCCTACCTCCTTTCGCCAAAAGCGTGTGACTTCCAGCAGCCCTACCACCTCAGTAATAAAGACCAATGGGCCGTCAAATCAAATAGACCCAGCAGTAAGTTGGACGGACGAAGCAACCATCACTCTTGCGCCAGTGAGAGGTCGCGTCCGCTCTGCCCGGGCATGAATGCGGCACCGATTCTTTGGAGCGGCGCTGACCGTTTCGGGCGGGAAGCGTGCGCGGGCGATGGAGGGGATTTGGGTGGGCCAGGCTAGTCAGGAGCGGGCGTGGCAGCTGTCCCCATGTCCCTACCGGACACGCCCAGAAACGAGAGGATGCACCGACTCTCGCGCCTAAAATCGTACACTACATAACATCTCTCTGTAGGAGTAGGTCGATTTGTCGCTCTCTCTAACACACACATGTTGTTAAACACACACACGCATACACATACACACACGCACACACCTTGGTCCCCTTGCACCTTCTAATGTGACTTATTACACCTAGACGGAGGGAGTAGTAAGTATATGAGATACGGTGGCACACTGACTTAAGTCGAATACAAGTGCCCCAAAATTTGTGTGCATATAATAAGGATTCACTTAAAATAGTACGTGAGCGAACAGAGGGATCAATTGGACAGTGTTCCCGAGCAGTAGCGAGATGTGTGAGGTAAGATACACCGCTGGCGCTTTTAATTTTTCTTATTAATTTGTTTGTTTCACCCTCTGACTGGTGGGACCGAACGTACTACGTGGAGAGAGGTAAGGTGACTAAGCCTGCATTATTTCTGCACCACTGTGTATAGTCTTACCACCAAAGCCACATGACACGATTATGATTGAAATCCCAATGACTCCCACACACAAAAAAAAACACGACATGCTTGTCACATGAATGCAGGAATGTATAAAAGGTTATTTCCCTCTCGTTGAACATAACAGGAGGGTTGTGTAGCTGGTTAGCCTGTTCGCTCATCAAACTTGAGGTCTCGGGTTCGATAACTACACTTGCACATAATTTGTGCCAGGAGGATTCTTTAACTGGTCAAAATGTTTTCTAGGGTTTGCACACTTCACACTCTCTCTCCAGTATATATATACACGCTGGAGCCTCAGCGCTTGTAGTTGCTCTCCTCACACTCTCTCGCCCTCTCCCGCTGGAGCCTCGGAGCTTGTAGTTGCTCTCTTCACACTCTCTCGCCCTCTCCAGATCTAAACAAGACTTTGTTGGCCTCTCTCCCCCCTCACTGCTGCTCAAAGAGCCGGCAGGATCCGTCCGCTGGGAAGGGAAGGAGGCTTAACGCTGTCGCCGTCGGCGAGGGACTACCGGCGCAGCTGTTCACTTTCCACCCAGTGGCGGCGCGGGAGGGCCTCCGACCCCTTCTTCTTCGCCGCCGTCCCGTTGCCCACTGAACCACGCCCCGAGAACCTTAAGGTATAATTTACTTACTCCACATGCATTGCTCTAGCTGCATGTATACCATGAATCTAGGACATGGTTCAAAGAGGAAAGGAGTGGGGGAAAGTAGTGGGAAAAGTTGTATATAGCATGAATCTAGGACATGGTTCAAAGAGGAAATGAAGGGGGGAAGTTGTATAGCATTAATCTAGGACGTGGTTCAAAGAGGAAAGGAATGGGGGAAAGTAGTGGGGAAAGTTGTATCGCATAAATCTAGGACGTGGTTCAAAGAGGAAAGGAAGGGGCGAAAGTACTAGTTCAAAAAGGAAAGGAAGGGACAAGGCTGTAGAGTTTGAGCAGGACTAGATTTACTGCGCTCACATAGGGAAAGGTGTCTAAAGATAACAAAACTGGGACCAACACAAATATGCTCCTTGGTTGTTTGTTCTTTGTTGCAACAGACTGTGCATTACCACAGTACATCGGTAGATGCACATGGTGCTGGTGCGTCCACTGTCCCGTGCAACTCATTAGGTGTTGTTAATCTAAGGCCCTGTTTGGTTAAAAACTCACTAGTCCCTACCTGCTAGGTTCCAGGGACTAAACATGGACTAGAGTTTATTAAATGACATGCTAAAAGACCATGTTACCCCTAGTAATGAACTAATAGAGACAAGGTGCGATGCGTGGCAGGGGAAAATGTTGGAAAAAGTCCCAAAAAGACTCCCTCGGGGTCTTCTTTCTTTAGTCCCAAATGCCCACTTTTAGTCCCTAAAAGTCCCTCCTGTTTGGTTTAGATGGGACTGACACGGAGTTTTTTTAGTCCCTACACCAAAGTGTCCGTGTAAAAAAACACCCTCTAATAATGCCGCTGGAAAATTGATGCAATGCCACAGTTAAAAGCAAATTACATGTTTCACGAATTTTATTGTTAATATAATCTCTATGTTAATATTAATCAATGCCGCCGTTTGAGAAATGCTACTGTCTTGCTTTCTTTCCCATTTAGATAAGTTAGATGCTTCTTTTTGTTGGCTTCTGTGTCATCCACCGTTATTGACCACTAATTGTTTCCTTTGCACCTCTGTGTAAACAGGGTTATCTGCTTCACCTCGTTGTCATTGTGACCTTTTGTTGCACTTCACAAAACACTTTTGTTTTAAGAGCGTTTTGTGCATTTCAACCAAAATGTCACACCGACAACATTGCTTGATTGCTTGATCTTAGTGGAACTGCATAAGAGGAGATCTTACTTCCTATCCGTTAAGGCGAATTTGGTTCAGATCTTCTTCTTGTGAGTTGTTTGAATTCCGCATCATGAGAGGTTAGTACTAGCCTTCTTTCACATGATTCTGTAGTGTGCATTCATATGTTGTGCTACTTGTACGAGAATGTTGCTTGATTTTAGTGAACTGCACAAATGGAGACAAGACTTCCAATCTGTATGTGCATCGTAATATCCCATTGAGGTAAGATAAGGATATTTCACAACTGCTGGTCTGTATTTTGCCACTTTCATTAGAAAATTAAGTTTAGTACTATACTTGTGCTCCCTAATTGACATGCCAAATCTTACATTGAAGGCGAAGCTTGTCTGTTATTGAACCAAGTGATGAAGGGGAATAACAAGCGGAAGAAAAACAAAAATCATCTCCCGGTGCTGTAATGAAGCACTGGAACTGTGATGACACAAGTAATGATATAGTTTTGCATCTTAATTTATTGCTATGGCTGGAACGAGCAATTATTTTGCCACTGATTTGATGCCACTCTTAATGTAATATGTAATTATCTCTACTTGTGCAAACATGGATCTTCTTTGAAGATACCATATATTTTAGTGGAACTGCGCAAGAAGATGTTGGAAATATTAAACTAATCGAGGAGTATATAGTAAGCATGGCCACCATCGTAGATAGCAACAGATGGTTCTGGAGAATTGCTTCATTTGTATGCTCTACACAATAAGCCTCCTGACAAAGGTTGGTACTCGCCCACTGATTTCATCCATATGATTGAGCTTTGTCATCTCTATTGGTGTTGTGCTACTGTTTAGACACTGTCATGAAAAAGTGGTATTGTCCTTGAGAAGTGCTTCATCTGTGTTGTTTTAAATATTTCCTTTCCTTTTTTCGAGAAAACAGTGATGCTATCATTTAGTAGTCCTCTTGTCTTTGCACAACAGGATCATCTTCCTTTGAAGAAGAATATGGAGTACGTGAAGTGATTAGTTCCGATTATGCCAGGATGAAGAAGCCATGTCTATCTTATCATCAGAAGGAGCAGTTGAAGGATGGTTACATTACTCCCCACAAGACCAAACTAACTTCAGCTCAGAAGGACTGACAAAATCTCCATTTTTTTTGTTGTGATGCGCGAGTACAATGTTGTTCTAGGATTCTTTCTGGTGATTTCCATTTTTCTAAAAGTGTGCTCTACATGGACCATGTATGTGCCTGTTGAAACTGTCAATTCATAGTACAGTTTGGTTTATACTAATCACTTTTTTGTATTTGTGCAAACAGGGGTGCTCAGCTTGATTTCAATGGGAACTGCACAAAATGTTCATGAATACATCGAATCATTCATTTCCACCACAAGAAAGGAGGTGCCGATAAGTTCAAGGCGTTGCAACATATAAGGGCGAAATCATACAAGCTACGCGCGAATTTGGTTGATTTTGGTGGAACTGCACAAAAAGAACAGCTGGTTTATTTAGCACGAGGTGCCATGTCAATGTCCGAACTGATGGCAAACCCTGCCCATTCCACAATCATAGGCATTTGATATTTTGGAACGGGACAACCTTGTCAAATTTTGCTCATTGATTTTAGCAAGACATGCGTTTGATATTTTCGAATGGGACGCCCTTTGCTGTCAGCAGCGTCGATCAATTTTTTCTTTATTCTTTAGTTGTGAAGTAAATATTGCCTCTGACATGTGAGTCGCTGAGATGCATAATCATCGATTGTTTTGAATGTTCTCTATGAATTGCCAGGCCTGTGTGTTTGATGGCAATGTATAGAAACGCTAAAAAGCTGCTCAAACTCTTTGTACTCCTTCTGTTCCTTTTTACTTTGCACATTGTGAAAGTGCATACTTTTTTGTATAAGATTGGTCAAAGTAGAAATACTTTGACTGCAGACAAAACTTGTATGCAGACTAGAAAGGACCGGAGGGAGTACATGTGAAACTGCTGCAAACGAGGTGATCACCCAGGGAATAATGCTAGTACGTATTGTTTTGCATGTTCATCCAATGCCAGTGACACAGGAATTCGAACTAATCGAAATAAATTCATTCATACACGGTCAGATTTCATATAAACATGCCGGATTTCATTACATTTCATACATTCTTCAACTAAAAAGGGGTGCGCTGGAGGTATAATTAATTAACCGAAGCTACCCACCTGTGTCCCGCTGAGCCGAACAGAAGCTTCAGTGACTAAACTGCAGGTGCAGTTGCGTAACTGACATGTGTCCTGTTGGGCCCACGTGTCAGTCAGCCAACTGCACCAGCAGTTAAGTAGAAGCAGCGTCCTTCTCAAGCGCAACTCTCCGACTCCAAGTCGCCGCCAAGAAGCTAACCGGCCGTCGATGGTTAACCCGCCTAGCTTGGCTTCAACCAGAGGGTAGCAGCGGTGGCCTTACTTGGAACCGAGCGGCGGCGACCTACCGTGTTCTACTCTTCCTTGTTTTCTGTGTGGCGCGGCCTCGTTGGCAGCGGGGCGGAGCCTCGGCGGAGCCAGCAATGTCCTCTGTCTCGTTGCCGGCGGGCGGCGCCTCAGCGGAGTGGTGGAAATCCTCCCCCACGTTGCCGGCAGGGTGGGGCCTCCGCTGAGCTGGCGATGTCCGCTGCCTCGTTGTTGGCGGGGCGGGGCCTCGGCGGAGCCGGCGGTGTCCTCTGCCTCGTTGTTGGCGCCACGGGGCCTCGGCAAAGTAGGGCCTCGTCGACGCCAGCGGGGCGGGGACTCGTCGGAGCCGGCATTGTCCTCTGCCTCGTTGTTGGCACCGCGGGGCCTCGGCGGAGTAGGGCCTCGTCGACGCCAGCGGACCGGGGACTCGTCGGAGCCGGCACTGTCCTCTGCCTCGTCCTCGGTCTCGCTAAACAGCGCCTCGCCCGCTTCATCGCCCTTTTTGCTAGCCTCTTTGTAGGCAGCCGCAGCCTCCGCCACCCGCATGCGGTACCGCCAGCGCTCGAGGCGGCCCTTGCGGGCGGAGCGGTATGAGTCGAACAGCGCCTCCTGCTCCGCCTGCTCCGCGGCGATCTGCTCCTCCGCGTGCAGGTGCTCCTGGAGGAGATGGTGGTTGTAGGCGGCGTCGGCATGCGCCTCCCGGAACTGCTCCTGATGCATCTGCCTCACACTATCCATATATTGGGCACGGGCCTCGCCGATGGTCATGGTGCAATGCACCGGTGAGGATGGCGCGGAGGAGGGGGTTGGCGCCGGATCGTCGACTACCATGTTCTCCATTGGGACGTCGTCGTCCTCCGGCTGCCTGTCGGCCAGCCGGTCGGCAGCAATGGCTGCCATCTCCTTGTGGTCCATCGTCCGCCCGTCCCGAAGAGCACTGGAGCGCGAGGAAGCCATGGTGGGCAGTAGTGGTGTGGACAGGAGAAAAGGAACGGATGCGGATGACTGCGGCTATGGCCGGCGCAGCAGTTTATATAGCAATGGTGGGCGGGCGGAGGGACGAACGTGTGGCACCGGAGTAGCCACCTCGGCAACTGCGTATCATTAATGTGGGCGGCAGATGGACGGACGGACGACACTTGTGTCGTTTGAAGGCAGAGCAATCGCCTGCACCGGGAAGCGGGGCGGGCGGCGCTGACTGTTTTGGGCAGAAAGCGCGCGCGGGCGAGAAGATGACTTTACTTGGAGAGGATGACAATGGGGACCCACCAGGTCCATAGCCTCATGTACGCAAGTGCCTCCTTATTATATATATATAACTATACTCCCTCCGTCTAGGTGAATAAGTCGTATTAGAAGGTGCATCATGACCTAGGTGCAAGCAGATTGGTGGAAAAGAAGAATATTTCTCTCTTCTAAACACAACATTTAATCACAGCAGTTAAGAGGATGCCTTATTAGCTACCCATGCAGGCCATCATAATTCATGGCATGCAAAGCACTTTTATTTCTTGCCTAATAACCGCATGGACGTGCTGCATGCATTGGTCCTTGCCTGAGCAAAAAAAAGGCAGGAAAGGGGTTTCCACAGGAGACAACGAGGCAGAGGTGGAAGCGCTCGCTGGAGTAATTTATTTTGCTTCCTCCTGGTTTTCTAACATCATGGTCCCACACCATTGTCAACCTATGTAGTAGTCAATAAACGAGATAATTGCACAAGAAGCGACCGACAGCCGGGACCAAGCAGCTCGAGCAGTATTTGTGTTTTTGAGGTGTGAGCACTGCAGAGTTTTTTTATATTTAGCCTAGATATTAATTTTTCTCCTCTGAACAACAACGAAAACATCGCTGCAGGTATTAACTGGGCGGGTTGTGGCCCGTCTAGGCCAGGCCAGATATCCAGCCCAGATATTAATTTTTTTCAAACTAAAAATGGCTAGCCCAGCTATACTTCTTTTAGGAATACCCAGGCAAGGTCAAGTTGTTATTCTCTTCTCCGCTGGGCTGCAAATCTTTCCTAGGAGGGATGCATTAGGCTTAACAAGAAAATGGGCTTTAAAAAATAATAAATGAGATGTAATTATAAAAACTGGGCAGTAACTATAAAAAAATGCACCAAACACGTGATTACTTTATAAAATATTATTTTTGGATATTGAAAATTTTAATTTCATTAATTGTTGCGAGCGCAGTCTTTCGTTGGATTTTTACGTAATATAAATTTATATTGAAATTGTTTTTAATCTGACTAGAAATTTCGGGATAAAAATATTTCGGATCCCATCAAAATGTGGGAAATTTTATTGAATTCTGTTTTGAACGGTTGGTTGAAATGGGTTGTACTTTTAACAAACTGTAAATGGGCTGTAGTAAATTCCATTAGAATTCAAAAATGGGCTACACATTCTTACAAATCTCAAATGGGCTATAAGTTCTCTGCCACACACTTCTGGCCTTATTAAGTTGACGCGTCTCCTAAAAAACAGAGTTGACGCGTATGCAAGGCTTTGTCAACTTATAGTCAACACATGGTTCTAGCAGCAGTGGCCGTTGGATGTCCATCCAACGGATGCCGTGCTTCTTCTTCAATCTCAGATATTCTAGGTTCACCCGCCCAAAAAATGATTCCTCCCCCTGACATCTGCGGCGCACCGTTTCGGAAGCTGACCTGTGGGCCTACTAAGTCGACGTACCAAGGGCTTTGTCAACTTAGTCAATATAAATGATTCTAGCTGTAGTGACCGTACGATGTCCATCCAACGGCCCTAGTGCTTCTTCAACCTCTGGTCTTCTTGCTCCAGCCGTCCAAAGGAGCGCCGGTCGTGCCGCCTGCTCCTGCCTTCTGTGGCCAGATGTGCTGCCGCGGAGGCCTCACCGCCCCCTACTATTCCCACCGCTGGCCAGGCCCTGCGGCGACGGCAGCCCCACACCGCAGCCGAACGAGTGAACCCTCATACTCCTCTCCGTGTGGGCATCCACTGTCGCGTCTTCACCGGCTCCGCGTCGTCCCCTTCCTAGGCCTCGCCATGTCCACCGGCCTGGTGCTCTCGGCGCGGCGTGGTCAACGTGGTCAAGGAACGACTTCCATCGGACGTGGACTATACGTGGAGAGGTTGACAACTGGCTCCACGGCGGCAGCAAGGAAGTGCCTCTTTATTATGCGGAAAATAATGATTCCTCCACCTGACAGCAGGGACCCACCGGACGGGCCACCGTATTTTGCAAAAAAACGTTTCCCCCCTGACTGCTGGGATCCACCAGCTACACCTTCGCACACAAGGAAGTGCGTCCGGGCAAAAAAAATGATTCACCCCCTGACTGCTGGGACCCACCAGCTACATCTTCGCACGCAAGGAAGTGCGTCCGGGCAAAAAAAACCAAAACGATTCGCCCCCCTAACTGCTGGGACCCACCAGCTGCATCTTCGCAGGCAAGGAAGTGCCTAACAGTCGGGACCCACCTGTTTGAAGCGTACGTAGCGTTGTCATTCTGATCGCGAACGTGTACGTACATATATACTGGTTGATGTAGAGGCGCGCACGTGTCGTAGTAGAGGCGCGCACTAAGCATGTACACGTACGTACAGCGGCCAGGGTGCAAGAAAGAAAATACGGCCACATACGTACATACGGGCAGGGTCTCGAACGCCTACTCGCGCATACGTACGGAATGGAATGTGTGGTCGTGTTCATCGGGAGGGCTTGGATGGAACAGGCGATGGAAACGAGGCCTGGCGTACCGCACAACGGAGGAAATGGACCTCCTACATTCGGAACGGGGTCCTGTTGATCGGGAGGGGTCTGGTGTACCGCAAAACGGAGGAAACAGACCTCCTACGGTCGAAACGGGGGTCATGTTGATCGGGAGGGGTGTGGCGTACCGCAAAATGGACGAAACGGACCTCCTACGGTCAAAACGGGGGTCCTGTTGATCGGGAGGGGTGTGGCGTACCGCAAAACGGACGAAACGGACTTGTGTTGGAGCGCTACGGTCGAAATGGGGGTCCTGTTCATCGGGAGGGGTGTGGCGTACCGCAAAACGGGACTCCACGGGATACTGTTCATCTCCACCGTCGACCCCCTCCAGCCTCCACGAGCTACTGTTCATGCACCGTCGACCTCCTCCAGCCTCCACCTACGACAGTTCATCCACGGGCTCCTGTTCATCCAGCCTCCACCACGCGCTACTCCACCGGCTACTGTTCAACCACCCCTTCACCGTCTACTGTTCATCCAGCCCTCCACACCATGGGGTCCTGTTCAACCACCCCTCCACCGTCTACTATTCGTCCAGCCCTCCACACCACGGGGTCCTGTTCATCCACCCCTCCACGGGCACCCCTCCACCGTCTACTGTTCATCCAGCCCTCCACCACACCACGGGGTCCTGTTCATCCAGAGGCAACGCCACCGCTCACTATTCATCCACCCCCCCTCACAACGCTCACAGTTCATCCCAGAGGCAGCATCGATCGGCTTCAGTTAGCAGCAGTAGCGAAGGAATCGCTCGATCGGGTTCAGTTAGCAGCGATCGATCGCTCGGGTTCAGTAATGCTAGCCTGCAGTGCAATCGCTCGGGTTCAGTTAGAGCCCAACGCCTCGCTCGGGTTCAGTTAGAGCCAACGCCTCGCACACATGCGCATACATGTACGAGAGAAACGCGCATCGCTCGACCCTCGACCTCCCACCGTAACCGGGAACTCCCCAAAATTTTCCTCCCCCTCGCTTCTACCACGGTTTTTTCCGTCATGGACGGCCCAAAGAATGTCATGCAGCTGCGTCTCCGGCCCGCCCAGGACGAAAAGCCCATTTTCTGTCATGATTTTTTGTCATAGAAGTAGGAGACCACCACATCTATGATGATACCGGGTTTTGTCACAATTATCGTCATAGAAGTGTCATATGTATGACAGAAAAAAATTCGTTCGGCCTAAAATGTCACGGATGTGTCTTTTTTTTGTAGTGTTTACAAGACCACTAGTTTCAAGAAAAGGGCAAAGGAATAGAAAGGGAACTTCAAAAAAGAATGACAAACAAGTTGTCACTCCCGTGAAGAAGCCCAAAGCTAGACCCAAGCCTGAAATTGGCTGCTTCTAATGCAAAAGAAATGGTCACTGGAAGTGGAACTACCCTATATACTTGGCGGATAAGAAGGATGGCAAAGTGAACAAAGGTATATTGGATATACATGTTATTGATGTGTACTTTACTAGTGTTTATAGCAACCCCTCGACATTTGATACTGGTTCAGTTGCTAAGAGTAGTAACTGGAAACAGGAGTTGCAGAATGAACAGAAACTAGTTAAGGGTGAGGTGACGATGTGTGTTGGAAGTAGTTCCAATATTGATATGATCATCATCGCACACTCCCTATACTTTCGGGATTAGTGTTGAACCTAAATAAGTGTAATTTCGGTTATTCATTTAAGTTAGAGAATAATTGTTGTTCTGTTTACATGAATAAAACCTTCTATGGTCATACACCCAATGAAAATGGTTTGTTGGATCTCGATCGTACTGATACACATATTCATAATATTGAAGCCAAAAGATGCAAAGTTAATAATGATAGTGCACCTTATTTGTGGCACTGCCGTTTAGGTCATATTGGTGTAAAGCGCATGAAGAAACTCCATGCTGATGGGATTTTGGAATCACTTGATTATGAATCACTTGATGCTTGCGAACCATGCCTTATGGGTAAGATGACTAAGACTCCGTTATCCGGAACAATGGAGCGAGCAACTGACTTATTGGAAATAATACATACTGATGTATGCGATCCGATGAGTGTTGAGGCTCGCGGCTGGTATCATTATTTTCTGACCTTCACAGATGATTCGAGCAAATATGGGTATATCTACTTGATGAAACATAAGTCTGAAACATTTGAAAAGTTCAAAGAATTTCATAGTGAAGTTGAAAATCATCGTAACAAGAAAATAGAGTTTCTACGATCTGATCGTGAAGGAGAATATTTGAGTTGCGAGTTTGGTCTTCATTTGAAACAATGCGGAATAGTTTCGCAACTCACGCCACCTGGAACACCACAGCGTAATGGTGTGTCCGAACATTGTAATCGTACTTTATTAGATATGGTGCAATCTATGATGTCTCTTACCGATTTACCACTATCGTTTTGGGGTTATGCATTAGAGACAGCTGCATTCACGTTAAATAGGGCACCATCTAAATCCGTTGAAATGACACCATATGAACTGTGGTTTGGCAAGAAACCAAAATTGTCGTTTCTTAAAGTTTGGGGTTGCGATGCTTATGTGAAAAAGTTTTCATCCTGATAAGCTCAAACCCAAATCGAAGAAATGTGTCTTCATAGGATACCCAAAGGAGACAGTTGGGTACACCTTGTATCATAGATCCGAAGGCAAGACATTTGTTGCTAAGAATGGATCCTTTCTAGAGAAAGAGTTTCTCTCGAAAGAAGTGAGTGGGAGGAAAGCAGAACTTGATGAGGTAACTGTACCTACTCCCTTATTGGAAAGTAGTTCATCACAAAAATCTGTTCCTGTGACTCCTACCAATTAGTGAGGAAGATAATGATGATGTTCATGTAACTTCAGATCAAGTTACTACCGAACCTCGTAGGTCAACTAGAGTGAGATCCGCACCAGAGTGGTACGGTAATCCTGTTTTGGAGGTCATGTTACTTGACCATGACCAACCTATGAACTATGAGGAAGCGATATGAGCCCAGATTCCACGAAATGGTTTGAGGCCATGAAATCTGAGATGGGATCCATGTATGTGAACAAAGTGTGGACTTTGGTTGACTTGCCCGATGATCGGCAAGCCATAGAAAATAAATGGATCTTCAAGAGGAAGACAGACGCTCATAGTAGTGTTACTATCTACAAAGCTAGACTTGTTGAAAAAGGTTTTGACAAAGTTCAAGGTGTTGACTACGATGAGATTTTCTCACTCGTAGCAATGCTTAAGTCTGTCTGAATCATGTTAGCAAATTGCCACATTTTATGAAATCTGCAAATGGATGTCAAAACTACATTCCTTAATGGATTTCTTAAAGAAGAGTTGTATATGATGCAACCAGAAGGTTTTGTCGATCCTAAAGGTGCTAACAAAATGTGCAAGCTCCAGCGATCCATCTATGGACTGGTGCAAGCATCTCGGAGTTGGAATATATGCTTTGATGAGTTGATCAAAGCATATAGTTTTATACAGACTTGCGGTGAAGCCTGTATTTACAAGAAAGCGAGTGGGAGCACTACAGCATTTCTGATAAATATATGTGAATGACATATTGTTGATCGGAAATAATTTAGAATTTTTTGGAAAGCATAAAGGAGTATTTGAAAGGAGTTTTTCAAAGAAAGACCTTTGTGAAGCTACTTACATATTGAGCATCAAGATTATAGAGATAGATCAAGATGCTTGATAAGTTTTTTCAATGAGTACATACCTTGACAAGATTTTGAAGTAGTTCAAAATGGAACAGTCAAAGAAAGAGTTCTTGCCTGTGTTACAAGGTGTGAAATTGAGTAAGACTCAAAGGCCGACCACGGCAGAAGATAGAAAGAGAATGAAAGTCATTCCCTATGCCTCAGCCATAGGTTCTATAAAGTATGCCATGCTGTGTACCAGATCTATTGTATATCCTACACTGAGTTTGGCAAGGTAGTACAATAGTGATCTAGGAGTAGATCACTGAACAACGGTCAAAATTATCCTTAGTAGAATAAGGATATGTTTCTCGATTATGGAGGTGACAAAAGGTTCGTCGTAAAGAGTTACGTCGATGCAAGTTTTGATACTGATCCAGATGACTCTAAGTCTCAATCTGGATACATATTGAAAGTGGGAGCAATTAGCTAAAGTAGCTCCATGCAGAGCATTATAGACATAGAGATTTGCAAAATACATACGGATCTGAATTTGGCAGATCCGTTGACTAAACTTCTCTCACAAGCAAAACATGATCACACCTTAGTATTCTTTGGGTGTTAATCACATAGCGATGTGAACTAGATTACTAACTCTAGTAAACCTTTGAGTGTTGGCCACATGGCGATGTGAACTATGGATATTAATCACATGGTGATGTGAACTATTGGTGTTAAATCACATGGCGATGTGAACTAGATTATTGACTCTAGTGCAAGTGGGAGACTGAAGGAAATATGCCCTAGAGGCAATAATAAAGTTGTTATTCATATTTCCTTATATCATGATAAATGTTTATTATTCATGCTAGAATTGTATTAACTGGAAACTTAGTACATGTGTGAATACATAGACAAACAGAGTGTCACTAGTATGCCTCTACTTGACTAGCTCGTTGAATCAAAGATGGTTAAGTTTCCTAGCCATAGACATGAGTTGTCATTTGGTTAACGGGATCACATCATTAGAGAATGATGTGATTGACTTGACCCATTCCATTAGCTTATCACTTGATCGTTTAGTATGTTGCTATTGCTTTCTTCATGACTTATACATGTTCCTATGACTATGAGATTATGCAACTCCCGAATATCGGAGGAACACCTTGTGTGCTATCCAACGTCACAACGTAACTGGGTGATTATAAAGATGTTCTAGAGGTGTCTCCGAAGGTGTTTGTTGGGTTGGCATAGATTGAGATTAGGATTTGTCACTCCAAGTATCGGAGAGGTATCTCTGGGCCCTCTCGGTAATGCACATCACTATAAGCCTTGTAAGCAATGTAACTAATGAGTTAGTTGCGGGATGATGCATTACGGAACGAGTAAAGAGACTTGCCGGTAACGAGATTGAACTAGGTATGAGGATACCGATGATCGAATCTCGGGCAAGTAACGTACCGATGACAAAGGGAACAACGTATGTTGTTATGCGGTTTGACCGATAAATATCTTTGTAGAATATGTAGGAGCCAATATGAGCATCCAGGTTCCGCTATTGGTTATTGACCGGAGACGTGTCTCGGTCATGTCTACATAGTTCTTGAACCCGTAGGGTCCGCACGCTTAACATTTGGTGACGATCGGTATTATGAGTTTATGTGTTTTGATGTACCGAAGGTTGTTCGGAGTCCCGGATGAGATCACGGACATGACGAGGAGTTTCAAAATGGTCGAGGCATAAAGATCAATATATTGGAAGGCTATATTCGGACATAGGAAAGGTTCCGAGTGGTTCGGGCATTTTTTCGAAGTACCAGGAGGTTATCGAAACCCCTTGGGAGAAGTTATGGGCCTTATGGGCCATAAGAAGGAAGCACACCAGCCCACAAGGGGCTGGTGCGCCCCCCTTGGGCAGGAGGCCGAATTGGAATAGGTTTGGGGGGCGGCGGCCCCCCTTTCCCTCTCTCCTACTCCTCCTTCCCTTACTCTCCTACTCCAACTAGGGAAGGTGGGATCCTACTCCCGATGGGCGTAGGACTCCCCTAGGGCGCGCCATAGAGAGGGCCGGCCCTCCCCTCCTCCACTCCTTTATATACGAGGGAGGGAGGCACCCCATAGACACACAAGTTGATCATTGATCTTTTAGCCGTGTGCGGTGCCCCCTCCATCATAATCCACCTCGGTATCGTAGTGGTGTTTAGGCGAAGCCCTGCGCCGGTAGTATCATCATCACCGTCATCACGTCGTCGTGCTGACGGAAATCTTCCTCGAAGCTCTGCTGGATCGTGAGTTTGTGGGACGTCACCGAGCTGAACGTGTGCTGAACTCGGAGATGGCGTGCGTTCGGTACTTGGATCGGTCGGATCGTGAAGACGTACGACTACATCAACCGTGTTGTCATAACTCTTCCGCTTACGGTCTACGAGGGTACGCGGACAACACTCTCCCATCTCGTTGCTATGCATCACCATGATGTTGCATGTGCGTAGGATTTTTTTTAAAATACTACGTTCCCCAACAGACAGACTCCTTAACGCCCATATGTGTGGCAGTTATCGTCGTCTTTTTCATATTAACCATTGGGCCCCACCCATCAGGATACATTACATGAAGGAAATTAATATAATATGTTTATATAAATAAAATAATATTTCTGTTTTAATATATATATATAGTAATTTTCACGAATTATTAAATATTTTAATGATTCAGAAAAAACAGCCATCTATTCATGTATTTTTAGGCTATATGCATGTATTCACTTTGAGCGAAATATTAGTATTTATTTTGTGCAGAAAGAGAAATATTATTATTTAAAATAATGTTTCATGTAATTCTAAAAATTTTAAATGTATTATTTGAATATATATGTATATAACTAAAATTACAAAATTATTTTTTGAATTAAAAAACTAACATGTAAAAATGGGCCATGGTAACTGCAGCGCTGCTGCCTAAGCCCCATGTGCGGTTTCTCAAAAAAAAACATGTGCGTCCCTGCTCATAAGATATTAGGGAGCTCCTAACCAGCGCTTCAGGCGCTGGCTGGCTCTACCGGCGCTCACTAGCGACCGGGTAGCGGGCCAGCCCACCAACTGAGTAAACAAAGCAGACGCGAAGGAAAAAAAACAGCCATCAAACCTAAATGGAAACATGGGTTTAGGGGGATTCGAACCCAGAAACACATCATTTGTGGTTTGATGCTATAACCACAACATCGGGCTAGCTCTTCTGTACAATCACACAAAAACAGTCCTACTTAACGTTTTCTTTAGTAAAACCAATATAAATTATTTTGAAAAAAGAAAAGGTAAAATTTGAAAAGAAGATCATCAATATTTAGAAATTTCATAGATTTATCTAAAAAGTCCATTGATTACATCATCGATTTTTTAAAAAGTCCATCCATTTTGAAAAAAAAGAGTTCATCGATTTAAAAAAAATCATCGGTTTTTAAAAAGATTTCATCGATTTTGAAAAGAGTTCATCGGTTTTGAAGAAAGTTCATCGACTTGGAAAAAAACATCGGTTTTAAAAATGAGTTCATCAATTTTGAAAAAGAGTTCACCGATTTTGAACAAAAATTCATCGAATTGAAAAAATAGTTCATCGGTTTTGGAAAAAAGTTGACAAACTTAGAAAATAGTTCATGAATTTAAAAAAAGTCATCGAATTTGAAAAAAATCACTGATTCGAAAAAAGTTCATCGGTTTGTTTTTCCCATAAACTACAAAAAAAGTTCATCGAAATTTAAAAAAGTTCATTGACCTTGAAAAAAGTTCATCAAATTTGAAAATTAGTTCATCGAATTTGACAACAACTTCACAAAATTCGAAAAAAAAAGTTCACCAAATTGGAAAAATAGTTCATCGAATTTGAAAAAAGTTCACCGGAATTCAAAAAAAATCCTGGATTTCAAAAATAGTTCACCGCGTTTGATTTTTTTATCAAATTCCAAAATAAAAGTTTGTTGAATTGGATAAAAGTTCATCTAATATGAAAAAAATTCATTGAATTGGAAAAAGTTCAGAAATTTGAAGAGAATGTTCACGTATTTAGAAAAAACAATAAAAAAATATATAAACGGAACAAAAACAGTTCTAAGGAAAGCGAAAAAATAAAAAACCGAACGAAACTCTTCCAAGAAAAACTAAGAAAAAGAAACAAGAAAGAAGAAAAAAAGTAAAAAACTGATGAGAGACGCAAAAGGTGCGGTGGCTGTGGTGGTTAGCGTAATGTGCATATGACCAGCAAGTCACGGTTCAATTCCCACTGCGCTTGTAGTATTTTTGCGCCTTAATAAAGAGGAGGAAAAAAATGAAATGGGCCGGCCCGCGTGGAGAATGGGAGTGTGCGCCCGTTTGCCTTAACACCTAAAATGGGCGCTTAAGGCGCCGTTTAGGAAATGCCACGATATTAGGCTTTGCTGTCGAATATAGACAACATGTAATACTTACTATGGTGGCTAGGTTGCCTTTGTTGTCTGGTCCAGGTTGCTTGTTTGACCCATTGCAGACACAATTTTTCATATTAATTTCCTATTCATACTGTTTCATAACGGGTGGACCTCAAAAGAGACAAAGTTACGTTTGTGAGCTTTTTTTAGAAAAAAAACAAGAGGCTTTTTCCTGAAAGAAAAATTTGAGGAGTTTTTTGCAAAAAGATCAGGCTACATTCCTTCGCCTCGTCTCCCATTCACTTACGGGTGGGTCCCGCGCCTTGTTGGCGCAGCATCATATACGTATACAGACGTGATTAGCACCGCAGATCCCTGGTTTGATTCTCATGCGATGAGGGAGTTTTTCTTTAAAAAAATTGACAGGTGGATCCCACATAGGTAGAGAGAGGGTGCTGTGATGTTTGACCAGTCAATGAGGCAAAATACGGAGCTATATAGTGAGGCAGTGACCGTATAATCACCTCAAGTCGTATATAATGACTGTATTAACCGTATTTTTAAATACAATAATCAAAGTGAGCTTTCAACACAAGCCACATATGCATTTTACTCAAGTTTTTTCACCGGTTCAATGTATCCCACAAGTTTTAGTATCAAACTGACTTTTTAAGTTGAGATACCGGTGGTGTAATTGACTCTGCAACCAGCTTTGCATCCGATCCCTCGTCTCCAGTCCAATAAGCTCTGCTTCTCCGTCGCCCGCCGCCGCCAGCCCTCCACCGCTGCTCATAGGCTGCTCTGCTTCTCCCCGCCACCTCCTCTGCTGGCCTCATCCGCCACTTCCCCTGCTGATGTGCTTCTCCCCTGCACTGCTCCTGCCCTGCTCTCCCCTCCCCTCCGCCTCCCTAATTCTGCACCTCGTCGCTGGTGCTCGCCGACGGTGCCGCGCCGGCTCTCTGACGTGTTGGTGAAACTGAAGTCTGAAGATTGAGTGTTGCTAGGTACAGGCATTAGCAGCCAGCAACAGACATTCTGAAATTGTTGCATTCGTTTGTGCACATGTGTGTTCAGGTGGAGAGCAGAGGCAAATGGGTGTAAGCCGCACCCACTTTGCAACCCTGATCTCTTTCTCTGCCTGTACCCCCACGCAGGTAAGGTTATGCCATGACGTCTAGGAGTTCTGACAGCTGCCGGTGTTGCGTCCTGTAAATCAGTGTGGAAACAATCTTATTGTTATTATGTACTCCCTAGTGTTCTAAAACGCTCTTATATTTCTTTACGGAGGGAGTAGTTGTTGAGTTTTGGTACATACGGGATGGATATTATTTGGCTCCCTGATATTTCTTAGCTTTTTTATCTGTTTCAGTCAGCGACATGGAGCTATAACTTGCGCAATTGATCGAGGCATAAAATACATTCTTACAGTGATGGTGTTCAATGTTGTCACGGTTGCTTTTGGTAATTTATGCCACTTATTCTCGGTCTTGCGTCAGCTCTGTCTGCCTTGCGCTTTTGCTTCTTATTTACAGATCGGTGAGGTGTCAAGTATACTTGCCTACAACTTTGGTTCCACTTTTGCTTGGATAATTTCAGTTTCAGTCGCTACTTGTATTGCTTTCACTTTGGTTGTCACACAGGTACCAACACTGTGCTCTGTCATCACATCTGTGTCTTAGGATATTGTTATTACCTTGAATGCTCAATTTAAGGATGTCTTTCTTATCATGTATTACTCCGTTCCCCCATAGATTGGTTGTTTAAATATATTTTATTGCTGTATTAACCACTTTTTTATAATGCCATCGGAAAGTCGAACTTCAAGGATGCAGCACTGAAAACCCAAAGTAGCCTTGCCTACCTGAACTTTGGGCAAAGTGTTGTATTTAGCTCGGCATTATCCACAGCAATGATTTTGAGCTCAAAGGTGGTGCTTTGGCTCTCCAGTGCATTGGTAATTCTTTATGTCAATTATTTTTATTTCATTTCTTCTGCTGTTTCATTTCTTATTTTCGTCAGACATGTTTTCATAGCAGTACATGCACATCAAGCAGAAAATTGCATCAGTAAGCAATCTGGCCCCTTTAGGCCTTTACGACCAAGAAGCGGAGTCGATCTCCCACATCCTAACTGAATTTGTCTTCGCCAGGGGGTTTGACAGTGTCCTCAGCACATGGTCGTTTCAGTTACTGTGTCCGCAGCCGGGCGACACCTTCAATTCATGGTTCTAATCAGCTGAAGAGCAAGCCAGCCCGGGCAAGATCAAGGCTTCACACTCCGTGATCCTGCTGACAATGTGACGCGGCGTGGAGATTACAAAATGACTGTTTTTTATTCTGTCAACCCGGATGTCGCTGTGCTGGTGGAGAAATAACCATTGAAGCAAAGTTCCGGGTGCTCGCTGGTGCAAAAGCACTACGCCGCCTGCACGCGCGCCCTCCTGAGTCCTGATGTTTGATCGCAGGCGTGTAGTGAAGCTGTACAGTCTATCTCACGGAAAAGTTGAGGATTTTTCAACGATGTTGCTACCACTGCAACATCAGTTAAAGGTTCCATTGGTTACTTAAATTTATCTAGTCATGTCCTCTGAATCATGAATCTGATGATTTATGAGTACACCATGTCCTCTGCTATATATGTAATAAGACCTATGATGTTCTTACATACGATTCCTGCTTGAGGAGTCATTGATTTTAACAGACAGAAAAGGCAAGGTGGATATCATCATCATCATCACATTAACGAGCATGTTAGACAGACAGCATAGTAGATGAACTGGAAACTGGAACTCTATCTGACTGACTGCAGATAGATTGTCAGCAGCCATCTGTGATTCCTGAAACATTCTCAATAGCTGGTGCAAATCATCATCATTATGATGTGTCTGTTCTTGACAGGAATTGCAAACACTTGCTACTTACAAGTATCCCCATGATATTTTGGTCTAAGAATCAAATCTGTAGACCCAAAGTGGTCGGGCCCTTCCCCGGACCCTGCGCAAGCGGGAGCTACGTGCACCGGGCAGCCCTTTTTAATCAAATCAATCCAAGTTTCACAAGTATACATGCATGCTCATAAAGAGAAGCAGTGTTTGCCAAACAATCCAGTTGGTTGAAGTCTCACAAAATCCAAGCTGATTCCAAGGAAAAGCAGAACAATCAAATTGATTTGCCGCCCTGCTCTATCAGTATTTTTGAAGCTTCTTACGATTCTATCATAAAACCACTGCATTTTCCAGTTATGCGAAATGATGATATAAAGAAAGTGCATGATCATCCACTCATTGCAAAAATCCCTATGGTGAAATGTTTCGTCAACGAATCACATTACAGAGATGAATGTCAGAAGAGCGACTACATCCAGCGCCAACAATTTCAGCAGTCCTGCAGCATAGGATCACGAGGCCAAAACACCAGTTCTGTCGACGGAACGGAGCAAGTTTACTTAGGAGAAGAAACACAAGAGCTGCTGATTGCATTTTTCTAAACCTATATCTATCTGTTCTATAGGCAAAAGCAGGCGTCCAGTTCTGCTGCCATCGTATCCTGAACATGTGAAAAACTCCCACTCTGATCTTCATCTACTCTGCATCGACATCCGGGTGTTGCAGCTCACATCCTAGGCTGAATTAGCAGAAATTATGAGCGAGTTAGGCAGCAGACATGATCAATAACAAGATCAAGGAGGAAAAAAAATCTTCAAACAATATAATGTGCAAGGAACTAAGCTTTATGCGCTATTGTAAGATACTCACTGAATTATATTCAAAGGTTTTCTTTTTTGAGGAATTAATTCAGAGGTAAGAAAATTAGTATATTATCTGCAAAGGTGAAATGAGACGACTGAACTTGATTTTCCTATCTATCTATAGGCAAATATTCCAGAATGGAACTGAATTGTTAGAATCAAGGACTGGACAAATCCACATGGCACCTACTATTTCCATCCAACTACTTCTACTCTTTTATAAGACTGCAACAGTTTCAGGCAACTACCAAATCCTAAATGAACTACTTTTTACTCTTCTATAATAACCTTTTTCCAAGCACGATCAGATTAGCACTCAACTAAAGTAAGATTCTAAATATTTTCATGCAGTGAAATAGTATCTACACCAAGATTTGTACACTGTGCATAATAGATTCAATACCAGAGTACACTCTTGGCAGAAGATCAGCAGGAGGCAGATGAATAATCTAAATCTCAGAATTTTATAGAATAAAAAAAACAAGATCAAAGATTACAACTCATGTACAAAATCTGAATACAGCTCATGTGCAGAAATAATATTCATTTTAGTATTGTTGGAACCTCATCAATTTTGTTGACAGAGTTATTCGGCGCATTTAAAACGGGCTAATTCAAACGGACATCACCATTAGTTCCCAACACGATTTGTACATGTTAAAGCCAAAAGGCGATGAATCAAATGATTTGGAGCTTTGTGTTCCATAATGATTTATTCCCCCAATAACATATCTTAATCTACTTATCAACAAGTTTGCAACAGTTGCAGACAATTCCTAACACCTATGAGTTTTAGACCACAAGAGTGTCAGAAAACAGTTTTTTACTTATCTACTGTCGAAGATTACATGCAGACAATTCCCAACACGTATGAGTTTTAGACCACAAGAGTTTCAGTTAACTGTTTTTCAGACTACAACAGTTTCAGTAAACTGTTTTTTCAGACTACAACAGTTTCAGTAAACTGTTTCAGGGACTAAAACAGCTTCAGTAAACTATTTCGAGCACAAGCAGATTAGCACAAAATTAAACCCCAAAAGATGATTGCAATGCAGCAAACAAGATCTAGACCAAAATCTGAACGTTGTGCATGACAAATGTAATCAAAGATCATCAGTGTACCTGACAGATTGTAGACGGGACCCCACTCGATCCAAGTACCGCAACACGGACAATGCTGCCGTCGGTCGTAGCAGTCCCCGCACAAGGAGACGTGCCCGCAGGGGTCAAGCTGCACAGCCGGCGGCCTGATCCAGCAATCCTGGCACCGCTGGATCGCCGCGTGGTGGTGCGGCGCCGCGTTGCCGGAGTGGGCAAGGTGGGGCTGTATCCCGAGGCGCGGCGGCACGAACTGGGGCAGAGGTCCCTGCAAGGCCACCCCCTGTCCCTGTGGGTGGAAGGACGGCATCGGAGGCGTCGGAGCGAAGTCGTCGTACCTCTGCGGAGGCGTCACCTCGTAGCGCCACTGTACGTCGATGAACAGCGCTGGGCGCCCAGGTGCGGAGACGTGGAAGCGCATGTGCTGCGGCCGCGCTGCGAACTGCATCGGGCGCGTCGCGTTGCCGTAGTGGGCGAGGCGCGGCGCCACGAACTGGGGCGGCGGCCCCTGGAGCGGAACCAGAGCCGTAGGCACCAGGCTGAGGTCGCGGGGCGGCGGCGGCTCGACCTGGAGCGCCTCGACGTCCTGCGGCTCGCCCTGGAGCGCCTCGAGGTCCTCAAAGAGATCTCCGAAGGTCGTCCCGAACATGTAGCCACCGAACGCCTGCGCAGCTGGCGAAAGGATGGGCGCCCCTGAACGAATTGCTCCGATTAGCCGGCAAGAACGCAAGAAATCAACACGGAACTTCGGCTCGGCTGAACCTGAAACTGATCCGCACCTGAGAGAAGTGCCGCCGCTGCGGCGAAGCTTCCCGGAGAGGCGCAGATCGGCGGCCTCGCGGAGATCGTCACCGCGGTAGATCTCGTCTCCGGCGCGGTATCACCCGCCTCGGGATCGTGCTCGTCGGCGGCGGCCGCGGTCTCCGCCGCGGTATCGCCCGCCTCGGCGTCCGCGGTCTCCGCCTCGGCATCGAGCTCCTCGTCGGAGGCCGCGGTCTCCGCCGCGGAATCGCCCCCCACGGTGGTGGCCGAGGTCTTCCCCGGAGCGGCACCGCCCCCCTCGGCCGCGTCGGCTGTGGCCGCAGTACCTGACGAGGTATCGTCCGCTCTCCCGCACAGCGAGTCAAGCGAGAGCTTGACGCTGTCCCTGTCGAAGGAGTAGCTGGGAGTCTTCCCTCCTTCCCGTCGGTCCTTGGCCTTTCTCAGCGGCCGCGCAGTTCTCCCGCTCCTCGGAGGGCGCGGTGGCGTGGTACCCAGAGGCGGAAAAGCGGTGTCGTCCAGGAGGTCGGGCATCGGCGGGGCGGGGGCGGGGGCGGGGGTCGGCGAGGAAGAGGCAGCGGCTGGGGCGGGGGCCGGCGAGGCGGGGGCGGGGGCCGGCGAGGAGGAGGAGGAGGACGCCATGGAAGCGGCCGTTGGGATTGGCGGGAGTCTGAAGGATTGGTGGGGGAGGCGGTTGGGCCGTTGGTAGGGGCCGGGTGGTGCCCTCCCGTATTTATGCACAGCGCAAGAATCACATAGCCACGGGCCGAATCCAGCGATGGAAGGGCATAACCTGCAGCCTGCACCATTTCTTCTTCACCTTCAGAACCGGAAATCATGCAATGGATGCACACCTTGCTAGGAGGAGCTGAAAACCAAATGTGCTTGGTTGCTGAATCTTCTGAGATGACACTAGACATCAACACATATATCTAAAGGAAAAAAAAGTTAAATATGTATTTGGAAAATGGTAAACGTGTATAAGATTTTTTTCCCCTTATGTATACGAAAAACGTCATTCTGTATGAGAAAAAGTAGACATCAAAACGATATCTGCAAAAACAAATCATGTATCTGAAAAATGTTAAACGTGTCTAAGAAAAATGTTTCTAATGTATATGAAAATTGTACAAATTGTATAAAAAATTAGCCATCAAAACAAATATATGAGAAACAATTGTTAAACATATATTTGAAAAATGTTAAATGAGTATAAAATAATATTCCGACTATATGCAAAAATGTACAATCTGTATGAAAAAAATCTCAAAACATATATATTTTTAAAGTTAATCATGTATTTTAAAAATAATAAATGTGGATAAAAAGGGTTGCTGCTATATACGGAGAATGTACAATGCATATGAAAAAGGTACAAAAACAAAGAGAAAAAGAAAAACAAGAAAAACCGAAGAAACCGAAGCAAAACAGTGGAACATAGTGAAAAATAAAATAAAAACCCAGGAAAACCAAGAAAAATTGATGACAAACAATGGAACAATTGTGAAAACCAAGAAAAAAAGATAAAACCAAAAAAGAAACCCAAAGAAAACGAACAAAAATCTGATGGAAGCTGACAAAGAAACAAAAGAAAAGGAAAGAAAAGGAAAGAAACCGAGAAAGAAACAAAGAAAACCGGTGAAAACCCTAGAAAACAGAAAAACGAAGATAAACCAGTGAAGAAAAAAATTAGCCATCAAAACAAATATATGAAAAAAATGTTAAACATATATTTGAAAAATGTTAAATGAGTATAAAATAATGTTCCAACTGTATGCAAAAAATGTACAATCTGTATGAAAAAACATCTCACAATATATATATATTTTTAAAGTTAATCGTGTGTGTTAAAAATAATAAATGTGGATAAAAAAGGGTTCCTGCTATACACGGAGAATGTACAATGTGTATGAAAAAGGTATAAAAACAAAGAAAACCAAAGAGAAAAAGAAAACAGGAAAAAAAAAGAGAAACCAATGCAAAATAGTGGAACATAGTGAAAAATAATATAAAAACGAAAGAAAACCAAGAAAAACCGAAGCAAAAGAAATCGATGACAAACAGTGGAACAATTGTGAAAACCAAGAAAAACGATAAAACCAAAAGAGTAACCCAAAGAAAATGAAAAAAAAAATCTGATGGAAGCTGACAAAGAAACAAAAGAAAATCAAAGAAAATCGAGAAAGAAACAAATAAACCAGATGAAAAAGAAGAAGAAGAAGAAAAGAAAAACATTGAAAGAAACAAGGAAACACGGTGAAAAACCTAGAAAACTAAAAAATGGAGATAAACGAATGAAGAAACAAAAAAAACAATGGATAAATTCAGTTGAGTGAGATATAGCCTTCACACTTGGTTGGTGGAAGTTATATTATATATACCATTTCAGGAAAATTCAGATTCAGATGGTGCATGAGCCCGCCTGGTTCTCATGACATGCATTTTGGAAAGATGGTGCTGCTCTGAGAGGAAGCTGGATTCTATTGGTGGGTGCCATCACAATTTAAGAAATTTTCAACTTGGATGCCTCGTTGCTCCTGTGAGCGCCGACGATGTGGCGAACCCTCGCCTCAGCCTTCGGCGTCTCCTCTCTCCTCCTGTCCTCCTCTCGCAGTTGCCGATGGGTTCCATCGGGCGAAGCGCAGATGGCATTGGCGGCTGAGAGGCCTTCCCTCCCTCCTCGAAAGGGAGCGGTGTCGCCGGATGCAGCTGCCCATCGGGGCCATGACACTCCATGAGGGGTGTGGTGGCGGAGCAAAATGCAAGAACGCTGCAGGGGCGTGTGGGACGCGGTGGCTTGATGGCGTCGGATGTGCTCTACGTGGCGCATCTCGCTAGTGGTGGCAGATGGTGCCGCCCCTCCTACGTTTGCTGGCTGGCGTGCTGCAACGGGGTTGGGCTCAGTGGATTGCAGCTTGCTTTGGATGGAGCTCCTTGTGGACGCGGAGAATTGAGCCCTAGCGAGCTTGGGGTTACAGCGAGCTCACTCATTCGTACCAGTAATCGTACCACTCCCAGGCGAAAATTCACTAATAGAGAAAAAAGCATTAGCAACGGCCCTCAGAAGTGGTTGTGATCGAGCAGAACAAAGTTGCCTCTAATATTTCAGTGGAGGCGGCTATTTTCGCCATGGAGGGTTTGGAAATTTGAAACCGCCAATAATAATCCACGGAGGCGGTTTTGAATGCCTAACCGCCTCCGGTTCGTAAGTATTAGAGGAGGCTTTGTAGCTATAACCGCCTATGTGGTCGATCACTTCACTTATATCTATTTCCCTCATTCATCCCAGTCTTGGGTCACCCCTACATCTCAGATCCCTTGCGACGCCAACCCTCAAGCAGTTGTCGTGTTGTGTGTGCTCGCCGACTTGCTATGGCTGACCGTGGGCGCGGCCACCACCGTTATGATCTCAACGAGTAAGGTTAGTGCTCCAAGCCTCTACATCTCCTCCCAGTCCCCCCCCCCACACACAAATCACCCACAAAAAAATTTCGACCTAGATAGATTGCAGTGCTTAATTATACAAGTAGGTAGATGTCATTCATTAGTGCTACATCTATTCATTGGTACCACAACTACTAGAATTTGTACAAAATTAGATAGATAAACTATTGTACTACTCATCGGAGGAGGAGATGTCGATGACATTGGACCCAAAGGCCTCGTGGTCGTGGGTGCCGACAGGCATACTCCCCATCAGGTGGTGCTTGTCATCGCCACCATCGTCGTCGGGTCACCGAGGTCACGAAGCATCTCCTCTGTCTCGCACCTCGTGTTGGCAGGCAACAGTTGGCAGCGACCTCACGCTAGTCGGCGATCAATTTATGCGATGGTACGGTCCTCCACAACCACTTCAGGGACCATGAGGATGGCGGCATTGAGACGACGTCCGCCAGCTCTCTAGCGATTTGGCCCTCGCAGCGGCGTGCTTCGCCAGCACTCACGCCATCTGAAAGCCTCTGCCAGCCTCCACCTCCACCTCAACCTCCATACCCTCCTCCTCAACCTACTTTTTATTTATCAATTATGTTTCCTTAATCTAATGTGTGTGCGTGTGTGTGTGTCTTTCTCTCTCTGTGTGAGTGTGTGTATCTCCAACCCTTTCTCCCCTAAACACAACAAATTTATTCTTTTTTTGCGAGTAACAACAAATTTATGTTACTTGGTAAATGTGTCTCTCAAGCAAGAAAATTGTTTTCTTGTAGTTCCAAGCAAGAGAATAATCATTCCTCAAAGAAATAAAGAATGTAGATGAAAGACTGGCAAGAGAAAAGACTGGCCTTGAAAAAGAGGGCCACCACATATGCAACGAACTGCAAAAGGAAAATGAGCAAAGATAAGAACCGTGGAAAAGGTCTCTCCAACAACAAATTTATGTTACTTGGTAAATGTGTCTCTCAAGCAAGAAAATTGTTTTCTTGTAGTTCCAAGCAAGAGAAAAATCATTCCTCAAAGAAAGAAAGGAGGTAGATGAAAGACTGGCCTCGAATAAGAGGGCCACCATATATGCAGCGAATTGCAAAAGGCAAATGAGCAAAGATAAGAACTATGGAAAAAGCATCTCCAGATGAATTCCCTAATTCAACTGTTACAAGAAAAATTGCAGCGCAAGAAAGTGCATGTTGTTGGACGAGCTGAAGAGATGGATCAAACAAATGGGAATGGTGTATTCGGCTCTAGTAGCATTGTTTCCTTAACATAGTTCACCTACACGGAGATAAAAGATGCGACAAACAACTTTCATGGCTCTAGGAAGATTGGGGATCGATGGTGGGTGCGGAACCGTCTACAAGGGACTTATCTATCACAATATTGTGCCACAAAAAACTCAACCATGAAGGTGCAACATGAGATAAAGAGTTCAATGATGAGGTAGTTTTTGTTATTCTTGCAAACATACTGTCATGGCATCATATTAGCAGTAAGAAATGTTTTCATCTTAGAAAAACTAGAATGGTGCATCTGAATGTATATGTTTCCTACATATTACAGGTAGAAACACTTTGCAAGAAGAGACATCTGACCTTGTCACTCTAATAGGAGTGTGCAGGGAGGCCTACGCATTAGTCTTTGAATTCTGGTAGAATGGAAGCCTAGAGGATTGTCTGAAGTGCAAGCACCAACCGGAGCCCCTCTTTGGAGGATGCATATTAGAATGGTCGCCAACATCTACACGAGGCTTATCTTCCTCTACTCCAACAAACAAAAAGGAATCACCCATGGAGACCTAAAGCCTAAAAATTGCCTCCTCGACACTAACTTTGTATGCAAACCTGTATGCTTTGGGATCTCCCGTCCCTTGACGTCACAAACACTACCGTTTCCCCTTACGACAAAAATGTTGGAAATATGTCCTAGAGGCAATAATATTGTATTATTTATTTTCACATTTATAATTAAGAGTTATCCCAATATTCTATGTTGTAACTAATATGATTCTAGGATATGTGATTCATAGAAAAACTCATAAGCACGTGTGGAATGTTAAACAGTAAAACCTGATTCTTAGTCTTGCCTCTAGGACTAGCTCAAGTGTTGTATGTTGATCATGTTTTCCTGATCTTGAGATTTCATTAAGTGTAATGATAGTCCCAAAAACAACATTGAGGGTATGATGTTAGAAGAACGATCATATTAAATTGACCCAACTTGTTCGTTATACTTTGAGATGTAATCATCACAAGTTTATTGATATTACATGGAGAGTTAATGTATGCTTTAGTTGCTTAGACCATGAGAGTATTGTAGTCATTTCATATCGGACGGTTGTCTTTGGGGTTGCTCAAATGTTATATGTAACATGGTGATCATAACGACAACTTTCAGGTTCATCGAAAAGTATATATGGCAAGGGGCTAGATAGCTCAAGAGCGGAATTTGCTCCTTCAAAGATGAAGAGATATTCTTAGGGCCCTCTTTGTGTGACGGCATCCATCGTCGTATGGCTAGACACAGGTGACTAGGTCAGAGGGATGTTGGAACATGTCAACGAGAAAGAAGAACAAAACCGGTAACAAGGAGACCGGTATAGTGAGCATGAGAATGAGTCAAGTGGATACCGATATATCTCACCTCGGGTTTTGTAAAGTATCACGAACCAAATATGATAGCATATTATAACCAAAGGTTCACTCGAATATACTTTGTGTATTCATATGATCAATATGGATGTCCACAGTTCCGCTATTGGTCATTGAACGAAAGGGAGTTTCGTTCATGTCTATGTTTTACTGAACCTACAGGGTCACACACTTAAGGGAATCATGATCTGTTGAGTGTTAGTGGAGTAAGAGTTATGACAAAATATTCACGAAATAGTTTTGGGAATGCTAGAAATAGTTTCGAGAGAAACTAGAAGCGTTTCGGGGTTACCGGAAGAGTTTTGGGGTCTACCGAGTAATACCAAGAATTGATATATAGGTGGAAAAAGAGTTTATAACATTTTCCTTAGTTCAACGATCGTTTGATCTTTAGAGCTACATGTACTAGTGTAATTTGGTAATTTCAGCGCATGATTTCCTTCAAGAGGAGTACATATAGTTAAAAAATAGGGAGCTGAAATAAGTTGGCTATCTATAAGGGCATGAGCCCCCTTCCTCTCTGGTAGCTTGCAAAGTGATTCTCTAAGCACTAACCATAGAATCGTCTATTCCTCTCTAGGATGGGCAAGGAGTTGGAGGTTAGGGGGACGACGACACCTATGTGTATCATGTTGGGGAACGTAGCATGCCATTTCAAAAAAAATTCCTACGATCACGCAAGATCTATCTAGGAGATGCATAGCAACGAGAGGGGGAGAGTGTGTCCACATACCCTCGTAGACCGAAAGCGGAAGCGTTAGGTTAACGCGGTTGATGTAGTCGAGCGTCTTCATGGTCCAACCGATCTAGTACCGAACGTACGGCACCGAGTTCAGCACATGTTCAGCTCAATGATGTCCCTCAAACTCTTGATCTAGTAGAGGGTCGAGGGAGAGTTTTGTCAGCACGATGGTGTGGTGACGGTGATGGTGATGTGATCCGCGCAGAGCTTCTCCTAAGCACTACGACACTATGACCGGAGGAGTAAACTGTGGAGGGGGGCACCGCACACGGCTAAGAGAATAATTGATCTGCTATGGAGTGCCCCCTTCCCCCGTATATAAATGAGGAGGGAAGGAGGAGGCCGGCCAGGAGGGGGTGCGCCAAGGGGGGGGGTCCTACTAGGACTCCACTCCTAGTAGGATTCGCCCTCCTTCTTTTCCTTCTTACGGAGGGGGAAAAGGGGGAAGGGGAGGGAAGACGAGAAGGAAAGGGGGGCGCGCCCCCTCCCCTAGTCCAATTCGGACTCCCCATGGGAGGAGGCGCGGCCACCCCTTGTGGGCTTCCTCCCCTCTCCCCTATGTCCCATGTAGGCCCAACAATACGGGGGGGGGGGGGGGTCCGGTAACCCCTCGGTACTCCGAAATATACCCGAACCATTCCGAAACCATTCCGGTGCCCGAATATCATCGTCCAATATATCAATATTTACCTCTCGACCATTTCGAGACCCCTCGTCATGTACGTGATCTCATCCGGGACTCCAAACAATCTTCAGTCACCAAAACACATAACTCATAATACAAATCGTCATCGAACGTTAAGCGCGCGGACCCTACGGGTTCGAGAATTATGTAGACATGACCGAGACATATCCCCGGTCAATAACCAATAGCGGAACCTGGATGCTCATATTGGTTCCTACATATTCTACGAAGATCTTTATTGGTCAAACCTCAATAACAACATACGTTATTCCCTTCGTCATCGGTATGTTACTTGCCCGAGATTCGAACGTCGGTATCATCATACCTAGTTCAATCTCGTTACCGGAAAGTCTATTTACTAATTCCGTAATGCATCATCCCGTAACTAACTCATTAGTCACATTTCTTGCAAGGCTTATAGTGATATGCATTACCGAGAGGGCCTAGAGATACCTCTCATAAGCGGTTTCCAGCAAGGTATTCTCTGCAAGCACTGACATTATCGGTAACAGACAGTTTTGTGATAAGGTAATTTGTAACAAGTAACAAGTAATGAAAGTAAATAAGGTGCAGCAAGATGGCCCAATCCTTTTTGTAGCAAAGGACAAGCCTGGACAAATGTAACGCCCTCGATGCGGCTATATCTCCCACGTGTCGAGGCACGACTTAGAGGCATAACCGCATTGAAAGCAATGTCGCAAGTTAGGCAATCATCACAACATCCCATGTAATATAGATAATAAAGGGGAGATACATAGTTGGCTTACACTCGCCACATCAATCAAGTACATAAATAGCATTACAACATTCAAACACTCATGGCCCGACTACGGCGCCAAAATAAAAGATAACCCAACATGCGACACGGTCCCGATCACCCCCAACTAGGCACCACTACTGATCATCAGGGAAAGACACGTAGTATCATTGAGAGTCCTCGTCGAACTCCCACTTGAGCTCGAGTGCGTCACCTGGAGCGGAATCATCAGGCCCTGCATCTGGTTTGGAAGTAATCTGTGAGCCACAGGGACTCAGCAATCTCGCACCCTCACGATCAAGACTATATAAGCTTAATAGGTAATGCAAGGTAAACATGTGGAGCTGCAGCAAGCGACTAGTATATATGATGGCTAACCTATTCGCAAAAGAGAGCGAGAAGAGGAGGCAAAGCACGGTCGAATAACTAGGGGGAAACCTGCGGCAAGCATTACTCCAACACCGTGTTCACTTCCCGGACTCCGCCGAGAAGAGACCATCACGGCAACTCACACTATTGATCCATTTTAATTAAGTTAAGGTTCAAGTTATCTATAACCGGACATTAACAAATTCCCATCTGCCCATAACCGCGGGCATGGCTTTCGAAAGTTGAAATCCCTGCAGGGAGTCCCAACTTAGCCCATGACAAGCTCTCACGGTCAACGAAGGAATAGACCTCCTCCCGAGACGTTCCGATCAGACTCGGTATCTCGGTTCTTCAAGACACTTCGACAGGTTAAAACAAGTCCAGCAACACCGCCCGAATGTACCGACAAATCCCGATAGGAGCTGCACATATATCGTTCTCAGGGCACACTCAGATGAGACTAGCTACGAGTAAAACCAATCCTCAAGTTGCCCCGAGGTGGCCCCGCAGGCAGCTCAGTCGGACCAACACTCAGAGGAGCACTGGCCCGGGGGGGGGGTTTAAATAAGATGACCCTCGGGCTCTGGAAACCCAAGGGGAAAAGAGGCTAGGTGGCAAATGGTAAAACCAAGGTTGGGCATTGCTGGAAAAGCTTTAATCAAGGCGAACTATCAAGGGGTTCCCATTATAACCCAACCACGTAAGGAACGCAAAATCCGGGAACATAACACCGATATGACGGAAACTAGGGCGGCAAGAGTGGAACAAAACACTAGGAGAGAGGCCGAGCCTTCCACCCTTTACCAAGTATATAGATGCATTAAGATAACATGGCAATATAATGATATCCCAACAAGTAAATAATTTTCCTACAAGGAACGGTCTCCAATCTTCACCTGCAACTAGCAACGCTATAAGAGGGGCTGAGCAAAGCGGTAACATAGCCAATCAACTGTTTGCTAGGACATGGTGGGTTAGAGGTTTGACATGGCAATTTGGGAGGCAAGATAAGCAAGTGGTAGGCATCGTAGCATAGGCATAGCAAAAGAGCGAGCATCTAGCAAAGCAAAGATAGTAGTGATTTCGAGGGTATGATCATCTTGCCTGCAAAGTTGTCAGAGTTGACTGGATCCTCGAAAGCAAACTCAAAGGGATCCTCGTTAGCGAACTCATCTCCCGGCTCTACCCAAACGAGACAAACAAGCAAACGGAACACAATCAACCACGCGTAAAGCTCAAACAATATGATGCAAGGATGGTATGCTATGCGGGATGCGATGCGGGATGCATATGCAAGATGTGACAAGGAATGCATGAACCTGGCCTCAACATGGAAATCCAAGTGTGCCACCGGAAAGATGAGATGAAATCGCTTGAAAACGATATAAAGAACGCCGGAATCGGAGTTACGGTTTGGAAATGGCAAGCAATTCAAATATGACCACGTTTTGCGATTTACAGCAAGTAGCCATCTACATGCAACGAGATGAACCTGCTACAGCACTCAAACATGGCATCAAAATACATGGCAGGAAACCATTCATGAAGCTTAACAAAAGTCTAGCACTGAGCTACGGCCAATTCATCCATTAACAGGTTCAAACAAGTATGGCAAAAATGCATTTGACAAACAGATTTCAGACTTAGTGAAATTAACACGTGTCTGGAATTTCAGATCAGATAGCACTCTTCGGAGCATGAAAACAATATGCTACAGGACCTGAACATGGCAAAGTAAAGCATGGCATGGAGCTACTCAAAGAGCTTAACAAAAGTCCCTTAGTGACCTTGAGCCAAAAGGGATCAGAAAATACATTTGCAAGCATGTGAACATGGCAAAAACATAATCAGATCACAGACTTAGTGAAAACTGGAGCATGCTGAAACAGATATCAAGTAGGCATGTTTACTAGCTCGATGCACTCACTACAGAGCAAGTCATGACAATCTAAGCATACAGACATCAAGAATACACAAAATACAAGCTAGACATGGCAAGAACAATAACATAGCATGCACGGATCAACTACAACATCATCGGCAAAATCGCTAACAAGTAGACAATCTGCCCAGATTCACGAAATAGCAAAAGTAGAGCTCGATTGACTCAATCTAGGGTGCTCCATAATTGCAAACAAAGACATGGATGGATAGAGCACCACAAGATTAACAAAACATCCTTACTGATCATCCTCAAAAGAGGCACGGATCACTAGGAAACAACATGAACATATGGCCATATGAGATAAACAGCTCAAGGACTTAGTGGAAATGCTAAGTCCCTGAAATCAGCATTAACAAATGCCTCACTTAGCAAGCTCGTGCTAGTCACCACACACATCACAAAAATACATGGGTTGCACCCCTGGATAGATGGCATGGCATATAACAAAACACATGTAGAGCACCTGGGCATATCATGCACATAATAATCATGGCAAAAATGACAAATATCTAATTGGAGCAGCAGATCTGACAATTATCTCAAATAGCATTCTTCTAACAGCATTTCGGGCATCAAGATGAACTCAAATGAAAATGATGCAATGAGATCAAATGATGTGCTCTCTGAGACGAACATTTTGATATGCTATATGCCCAAAACGGAGCTACGGATGAGGAGTTACGACACGACGAACATAGCAAAATAATTAGGGTTAGGGACGGAAAGTCAACCGAGATCTAGATCTGATATCCGGCGGCATGCTTCCCGAGGACGGCCGGAATCCGGTTCGCCGGAGAGGAAACAGCGGCGGCTGGAGCCGTCGGACTTGGAGGAAGGCGAGGCCGAGGGGAGGAGAGGCCGGGGCGGCGCCGACGAGTCCTGGCGGTGGCGGGCGGTGAGGAAGCCGGGGCGGCGCGGGCGAGGAGATCTGGCCGGCGGAGCTCGCTCCGGCCGGCAATGGCGCGGCGGCGGCGGGCTGCGAAGTGCGGCGGCGGCTCGGGCTCCCAGGCGGCGCAGGGTGAGACGAGGCGGCGGCCCGGGCGCGCGGTGGGGAGGGCCCGACGCGGGTTGAGCGGGCCGGCGGCGGTGGGAGGTGGCGGCGACACGTGGCGGTTTCTGATTGGATGCGGGCGGGGGCGGACGCGTCCAGCCGGCGGCGGACGTGTCCAGCGGCGCGGAGGAGCGGGTTAGGGTTTGGACTGCGCGAAAAATCTGGGAGGAGACACATATTTATAGGTAGAGGGAGCTAGGAGAGTCCAAATGAGGTGCGGTTTTCGGCCACGCGATCGTGATCGAACGCTCTAGATGATGGAGAGGGTTTTGGGCCAAATTGGAGGGGAGTTGGGCTGCAACACACAAGAGGCCTTTTCGGTCCCTCGGTTAACCGTTGGAGTATCAAACGAAGTCCAAATGGTACGAAACTTGACAGGCGGTCTACCGGTAGTAAACCAAGGCCGCTTGGCAAGTCTCGGTCCAATCCGGAAATGTTTAATCACCACACACGAAAGAAAGGTAGAAATGACCACCGAAAGAGAACGAAGCACCGGAATGCAAAACGGGCAACGGGGAAAATGCTCGAATGCATGAGATGAACACGTATGCAAATGCAATGCACATGATGACATGATATGAGATGCATGACAATGACAACAACACACGGAGACAAAGACCCGAACCCGAGAAAATAAAATAACTTAAGGCCGGAAATGGCAAGAGTTGGAGTACATATTGGGTAAATCACATCCGGGGTGTTACAACACTCCACCACTACGAAAGGATCTCGTCCTGAGATCTAGGACTGAAAGAACGCCGGGTACTCAGAACGGAGGTGATCCTCGTGTTCCCAGGTAGCTTCATGGTCGGAATGGTGTGAGCACTTGACTTTGAGGAATTTGATTGACTTGTTGCAAGTCTTGCGTTCAGTCTCTTCAAGAATAGCAACTGGGTGCTCACGATAAGAGAGATCTTCTTGGAGCTCAATGTCCTCGAAGTTGATGGTGCGGTCAGGAGTCTTGAAGCACTTTCGGAGCTGAGAGACATGGAACACGTCATGAACATTTGCAAAGTTTGAAGGAAGCTCGAGTTGATAGGCGAGATCGCCTCTCTTGCTGACGATCTTGAAAGGTCCCACGTATCTAGGGGCAAGCTTCCCTTTGATACCGAAGCGACGAGTACCTTTCATAGGAGAGACGTGGAGGTAAACATGATCTCCGATCTCGAAAGCCAAATCACGGTGCTTACTATCATAGTAGCTCTTCTGGCGGGATTGGGCTGCTTTGAGGTTATCTCGAATGACTTTGCACATTTCCTCTGCCTCTGTGATTAAGTCATTACCTAGCAGCCGACGTTCACCGGTTTCAGACCAGTTGAGAGGGGTACAACACTTCCTGCCATACAGAATTTCAAATGGGGCCTTGCCCGAACTTGCTTGAAAACTGTTGTTGTAGGAGAATTCAGCATAAGGAAGACAATCCTCCCACTTCATGCCGAAGGAGATCACACAAGCCCTGAGCATATCTTCAAGAATCTGGTTGACACGCTCAACTTGACCACTAGTTTGAGGATGGAAAGCTGTGCTGAAGTGGATGTTGGTGCCCATGGCCTTCTGAAACGAATCCCAAAACTTGGAGGTAAAGATGCTGCCACGGTCTGAAGAGATCACTTGAGGAATACCGTGCAGAGAGACAATTCGAGAGGTATAGAGTTCCGCCAATTGAGCTGCAGTGATTGACTCTTTGATAGGCAGAAAATGAGCCACTTTAGTGAGTTTGTCGATAACAACGAATATATCATCATTGCCACGTTTGGACTTTGGAAACCCAGTCACGAAGTCCATCTCAATGTGGTCAAACTTCCATTCTGGAATGGCAAGAGGTTGGAGGAGACCAGCTGGCCTTTGGTGTTCTGCCTTCACTCTTCTGCAGACATCACACTCATTCACGAATTGAGCAATCTCTCGCTTCATTCGAGTCCACCAGTAAGCCTGCTTGAGGTCCTGATACATCTTCGTGCTCCCAGGGTGGATGGAGAGGAGAGAATTGTGAGCCTCGTTCATGATCACTTTATGAAGATCACCTTTGGGCACAACAATACGATCCTCAAAGAAGAGAGTATCCTTGTCATCAAGGCGGTAGCACTTGTACTTGGGTTGACTCTTGGCAATCCCAATCTTCACCTTTTTCACCATAGCATCAAGAAGCTGGGCTTGGCGAATCTGGTCTTCCAAGGTAGGAGAGACTTGAAGGTTGGCGAGGAAACCTTGAGGAACAACTTGCAGATTAAGTTTGCGGAAAGCTTCACAAAGCTCGGGTTGATAAGGCTTGAGAATCAGACTGTTGCAATAAGCCTTCCTGCTCAATGCGTCAGCAATCACATTGGCCTTGCCTGGAGTATACTCGATACTCGGATTATACTCTTGAATCATTTCGACCCATCGAGTTTGCCTGAGGTTGAGATTAGGCTGAGTGAAGATGTACTTGAGACTCTTGTGGTCAGTGAAGATGTCCACTTTTCTTCCCAATAAGAGATGTCTCCAAGTCAAAAGAGCATGCACAACTGCCGCGAACTCGAGATCATGAGTGGGGTAGTTCTTCTCATTGGGCTTCAACTGGCGAGAGGTATAAGCAACAACTTTCTTCTCTTGCATCAACACTGCACCGAGACCTTGGAGAGAGGCATCACAAAAGACCTCGTACGGCTTGGATTCATCAGGCGGAGTCAGAACTGGAGCAGTGATCAATTTCTCTTTCAAAGTGTTGAAAGCAATGTCACACTCCGGAGACCAAACGTACTTGACGTGCTTCTGGAGAAGATTTGAGAGAGGCTTCGCGATCTTAGAAAAGTTTTCAACGAATCTTCAGCAATAGCTTGCGAGACCGAGGAAGCTACGGAGTTGCTTCACGTTCTGAGGAGGTTCCCAATTCACAATTGCAGACACCTTCTCAGGATTCACCGCAATGCCCTTGGCAGAGATGATATGACCAAGATAAAGAACCTCATCGAGCCAAAATTCGCACTTGGAGAACTTGGCGTAGAACTGGTGTTCTCTGAGCTTATCGAGTACCAAATGCAAGTGCTTGGCATGATCTTCCTTGTTCTTCAAGAAAACCAGAATGTCGTCGAGATAGACCAAAACGAAGTCATTGGTGTAGGCGTTGAAGATGAAGTTCATCATGCGAGAGAACGTCGGAGGAGCGTTGACGAGGCCAAAAGACATGACAGTGTATTCATATGAACCATAGCTTGTCCTGAAAGCCGTCTTGGGAATATCTTGCTCACGGATTCGAATCTGATGATAACCCATACGGAGATCAAGCTTGGAGAATACTTGGGCACCTTTGAGTTGTTCGAACAGCTCGTTGATGTTGGGAAGTGGGTATTTGTTCTTGATGGTCTTCTTGTTCAATGGACGGTAATCAACACAAAGTCGGTCCGTTCCATCCTTCTTCTTCACAAAAAGAACAGCACAACCCCACGGAGAAGAACTAGGCCGGATGAGACCCATTTCTCTTGAATATCGAGTTGCTTCTTCAGCTCCTTCAACTCTTCAGGTCCGAGCTTGCAAGGACGCTTGCACACAGGTTTCGTGCTAGGCTCAAGATCGATGACGAATTCAACTGGCCGGTGCGGAGGCATTCCTGGAAGCTCTTCTGGAAAAATGTCTTGATATTCGCAAACAACTGGAATCTGCGAGATGGCATCTAGTTCACCCTTCTTATTGAGAGAAAACAGACAGATTGTATCATCCCGAGCGGCAAAGACAATTACATCCTCAGACGGATGAGTCAATTGAATCTGCCTGGCTGCACAATCAAGATGTGCCTTGTGCTTAGAAAGCCAATTCATCCCGAGAATAAGATCAATATCCGAGTTACTAAGAACCATAGGAGAATAAAGAAACTTGTAATCACCCAAGGTGATAGTAACATCCGGAGCCATCATTTTGGTGTTCATGAACAAACCCGGAGAAGAAACCGCTATCGGCTTAGGCAAATCAATAGTATGCACATCATGCATGGATGCAAAAGGCTTCGATAAAAATGATAAAGATGCACCAGTGTCAAAAAGAACTCTTGCAGGAACATCGTTAACAGGAAGGTTACCCATAATCACATCTGGCGAGTCCTTTGCCTGAGCTGCATTCAGCAAGTTGACCTTGGCGTGCTTGGGGTTATGCTTGACCACAGCTGTACTTGCCGATCTCACAGGAGGAGGAGGAGGAAGACGCCTCTGATTGAAGCATTTGTTGGCATAGTGACCCTTCTGTTGGCACTTGTTGCACGTGACTTCTGAAAGCAGACGGTGATACGGAGCACTTGATCTTGGAGCTTGAGACGAAGTCTTGTTCTGAAAGCCAGGGTTGGGTGGGTGGGAAGATCCACTGCCACCTTTGCTCTTCTGCTGATACGGCTAACGGAACGGAGGAGGAGGAAGCCAATACATCTGCTGCTTGGCCACTTGAGTAGAGGAAGAAGGAGTAGCATCTCTGACTCGCTTCTTGGAAGCATCACACCTCAATTGAGCAGCCTCTTGTTTCAATGCCATGTTGTAGAACTCATCGTACCTCAAAGGCTCAAAGAGGACAAGAGCTATCTGAATTTCTTCCCTCAGACCACCCCTGAACTGGTATATCATGCTCTTCTCATCAGGTACGTCCTGCTTAGCAAAGCGGGCGAGCTTCTGAAACAACTTGTTGTAGTCATAGACAGACAAAGAGCCTTGCTTCAGGTTGCGGAATTCCTCACGCTTGCTTTCAACCACACTCTGGGGAATATGATGAGCTTTGAAGTCTTGACGGAATTCATCCCAGGTAATAATACGACCACCTCTAGAGTCCTTGTACTGCTGGAACCATTCTGCAGCTTGATCTTTGAGTTGGAAGGAAGCGAACTTAACGAAGTCCTCAAACTATATGCCATCTATCCAGGGGTGCAACCCATGTATTTTTGTGATGTGTGTGGTGACTAGCATGAGCTTGCTAAGTGAGGCATTTGTTAATGCTGATTTCAGGGACTTAGCATTTCCACTAAGTCCTTGAGCTGTTTATCTCATATGGCCATATGTTCATGTTGTTTCCTAGTGATCCGTGCCTCTTTTGAGGATGATCAGTAAGGATGTTTTGTTAATCTTGTGGTGCTCTATCCATCCATGTCTTTGTTTGAAATTATGGAGCACCCTAGCTTGACTCAATCGAGCTCTACTTTTGCTATTTCGTGAATCTGGGCAGATTGTCTACTTGTTAGCGATTTTGCCGATGATGTTGTAGTTGATCCGTGCATGCTATGTTATTGTTCTTGCCATGTCTAGCTTGTATTTTGTGTATTCTTGATGTCTGTATGCTTAGATTGCCATGACTTGCTCTGTAGTGAGTGCATCGAGCTAGTAAACATGCCTACTTGATATCTGTTTCAGCATGCTCCAGTTTTCACTAAGTCTGTGATCTGATTATGTTTTTGCCATGTTCACATGCTTGCAAATGTATTTTCTGATCCCTTTTGGCTCAAGGTCACTAAGGGACTTTTGTTAAGCTCTTTGAGTAGCTCCATGCCATGCTTTACTTTGCCATGTTCAGGTCCTGTACCATATTGTTTTCATGCTCCGAAGAGTGCTATCTGATCTGAAATTCCAGACACGTGTTAATTTCACTAAGTCTGAAATCTGTTTGTCAAATGCATTTTTGCCATACTTGTTTGAACCTGTTAATGGATGAATTGGCCGTAGCTCAGTGCTAGACTTTTGTTAAGCTTCATGAATGGTTTCCTGCCATGTATTTTGATGCCATGTTTGAGTGCTGTAGCAGGTTCATCTCGTTGCATGTAGATGGCTACTTGCTGTAAATCGCAAAACGTGGTCATATTTGAATTGCTTGCCATTTCCAAACCGTAACTCCGATTCCGGCGTTCTTTATATCGTTTTCAAGCGATTTCATCTCATATTTCCAGTGGCACACTTGGATTTCCAAGTTGAGGCCAGGTTCATGCATTCCTTGTCACATCTTGCATATGCATCCCGCATCGCATCCCGCATAGCATACCATCCTTGCATCATATTGTTTGAGCTTTACGCGTGGTTGATTGTGTTCCGTTTGCTTGTTTGTCTCGTTTGGGTAGAGCCGGGAGACGAGTTTGCTAACGAGGATCCCGTTGAGTTTGCTTTCGAGGATCCAGTCAACTCTGACAACTTTGCAGGCAAGATGATCATACCCTCGAAATCACTACTATCTTTGCTTTGCTAGATGCTCGCTCTTTTGCTATGCCTATGCTACGATGCCTACCACTTGCTTATCTTGCCTCCCAAATTTCCATGTTAAACCTCTAACCCACCATGTCCTAGCAAACCGTTGATTGGCTATGTTACCGCTTTGCTCAGCCCCTCTTATAGCGTTGCTAGTTGCAGGTGAAGATTGGAGACCGTTCCTTGTTGGAAAATTATTTACTTGTTGGGATATCATTATATTGCCATGTTATCTTAATGCATCTATATACTTGGTAAAGGGTGGAAGGCTCGGCCTCTCGCCTAGTGTTTTGTTCCACTCTTGCCGCCCTAGTTTCCGTCATATCGGTGTTATGTTCCCGGATTTTGCGTTCCTTACGTGGTTGGGTTATAATGGGAACCCCTTGATAGTTCGCCTTGATTAAAGCTTTTCCAGTAATGCCCAACCTTGGTTTTACTGTTTGCCACCTAGCCTCTTTTCCCCTTGGGTTTCCGGAGCCCGAGGGTCATCTTATTTAAACCCCCCCGGGCCAGTGCTCCTCTGAGTGTTGGTCCGACTGAGCTGCCTGCGGGGCCACCTCGGGGCAACTTGAGGGTTGGTTTTACTCGTAGCTAGTCTCATCTGAGTGTGCCCTGAGAACGAGATATGTGCAGCTCCTATCGGGATTTGTCGGCACATTCGGGCGGTGTTGCTGGACTTGTTTTAACCTGTCGAAGTGTCTTGAAGAACCGAGATACCGAGTCTGATCGGAACGTCTCGGGAGGAGGTCTATTCCTTCGTTGACCGTGAGAGCTTGTCATGGGCTAAGTTGGGACTCCCCTGCAGGGATTTGAACTTTCGAAAGCCGTGCCCGCGGTTATGGGCAGATGGGAATTTGTTAATGTCCGGTTGTAGATAACTTGAACCTTAACTTAATTAAAATGAATCAACAATGTGAGTTGCCGTGATGGTCTCTTCTCGGCAGAGTCCGGAAAGTGAACACGGTGTTGGAGTAATGCTTGCCGCAGGTTGCCCCCTAGTTATTCGACCGTGCTTTGCCTCCTCTTCTCGCTCTCTTTTGCGAATAGGTTAGCCATCATATATGCTAGTCGCTTGCTACAGCTCCACATGTTTACCTTGCATTACCTATTAAGCTTATATAGTCTTGATCGCGAGGGTGCGAGATTGCTGAGTCCCTCTGGCTCACAGATTACTTCCAAACCAGATGCAGGGCCTGATGATTCCGCTCCAGGTGACGCGCTCGATCTCAAGTGGGAGTTTGACGAGGACTCTCAACGATACTACATGTCTTTCCCTGATGATCAGTAGTGGTGCCTAGTTGGGGGTGATCGGGACCGTGTCGCATGTTGGGTTATCTTTTATTTTGGCGCCGTAGTCGGGCCATGAGTGTTTGAATGTTGTAATGCTATTTATGTACTTGATTGACGTGGCGAGTGTAAGCCAACTATGTATCTCCCCTTTATTATCTATATTACATGGGATGTTGTGATGATTGCCTAACTTGCGACATTGCTTTCAATGCGGTTATGCCTCTAAGTCGTGCCTCGACACGTGGGAGATATAGCCACATCGAGGGCGTTACAACAAACTCTTATATAAAGGAAAGTGCCCCGAGGACACATGGGAATTATCGTCAAGCTAGTTTTCATCACGTTCATATGATTCGCGTTCGGTACTTTGATAATTTGATATGTGGGTGGACCGGTAATTGGGTACTGCCCTTCCTTGGACAAGCACCCCACTTATGATTAACCCCTATTGCAAGCATCCGCAACTACAAAAGAAGTATTAAGGTAAAGCTAATCATAGCATGAAACATATGGATCCAAATCAGCCCCTTACGAAGCAACGCATAAACTAGGGTTTAAGCTTCTGTCACTCTAGCAACCCATCATCTACTTATTACTTCCCAATGCCCTCCTCTAGGCCCAAACAAAGGTGAAGTGTCATGTAGTCGACGTTCACATGACACCACTAGAGGAGAGACTACATACATCTCATCAAAATATTGAACGAATACCAAATTCACATGAGTACTTATAGCAAGACTTGTCCCATGTCCTCAGGAACAAACGTAACTACTCACAAATCATATTCATGTTCATAATCAGAGGGGTATTAATATGCATAATGGATCTGAACATATGATCTTCCACCAAATAAACCAACTAGCATCAACTACAAGGAGTAATCAACACTACTAGCAACCCACAGGTACCAATCTGAGGCTTAGAGACAAAGATTGGATACAAGAGATGAACTAGGGTTTGAGAGGAGATGGTGCTGATGAAGATGTTGATGGAGATTGACCCCCTCCCGATGACAGGATCGATGGTGATGACGACGATGATGATTTCCCCCTCCCAGAGGGAAGCTCCGCCGGAGCCCTAGATTGGTTCCGCCAAGGTTTCGCCTCGTGGCAACGGAGTTTTGTATCGTGAGCTTGGTTATGATTTTTCCTAGGACGAAAGACCTCATATAGCAGAAGATGGGCATCAAAGGGCTGCCAGGGGGCCCACAAGGCAGGGGGCGCGCCCAGGGAGGTAGGGCGTGCCCCCACCCTCGTGGATGGTGGGTGGCCCCCCTCTAGCACTTCTTTCGCCCAATATTTTTTATATATTCTGAAACGTGCTCCCGTGAAATTTCAGGACTTTTGGAGATGTGCAGAATAGGTCTCTAATATTTGCTCCTTTTCCAGCCCAGAATTCCTGCTGCCGGCATTCTCCCTCTTCATGTAAACCTTGTAAAATAAGAGAGAATAAGCATAATTATTGTGACATAATGTTAAATAACATCCCATAATGCAATAAATATCGATATAGAAGCATGATGCAAAATGGACGTATCAACGACACGTCGCGTTGACGCCTCCAAGGAGGTAATGATATGAAGGAAATATGCCCTAGAGGCAATAATAAAGTTGTTATTTATATTTCCTTATATCATGATAAATGTTTATTATTCATGCTAGAATTGTATTAACCGGAAACTTAGTACATGTGTGAATACATAGATAAAAACAGAGTGTCCCTAGTATGCCTCTACTTGACTAGCTCGTTAATCAAAGATGGTTAAGTTTCCTAACCATAGACATGTGTTGTCATTTGATGAACGGGGTCACATCATTAGAGAATGATGTGATGGACAAGATCCATCTATTAGCTTAGCATAATGATCGTTAAGTTTTATTTTTATTGTTTTCTTCACGACTTATAAATATTCCTCTGACTATGAGATTATGCAACTCCCGAATACCGGAGGAACACCTTGTGTGCTATCAAACGTCACAACGTAACTAGGTGATTATAAAGATGCTATAAAGGTGTCTCTGAAGGTGTTTGTTGGGTTGGCATAGATCAAGATTAGGATTTGTCACTCCGAGTATCAGATTTCCTTCTGCTCCTCATTGGGTTCGACACTCTTACTTATCGAAAAGGCTACGATAGATCCCCTACACTTGTGGGTTTTCAAGACTCTTTTCTGGCGCCGTTGCGGGGGAGTGAAGCGCCTTTGGTAGGTGGAATTTGGTAAGGAAAATTTTATATAGTGTGCTGAAATTTACTGTCACTTGTTACTATGAACATAATCCTTTGAGGGGCTTGTTCGGGGTATCTTCACCCCGACCAATACAGCAAAGAGTTGCTCCTCAACCTACTGAACCTACTGAAAATGTTTACTTTGAAATTCCTTCAGGTATGATAGAGAAACTGCTAGCTAATCCTTTTACAGGAGATGGAACATTGCATCCCAATTTGCACCTAATCTATGTGGATGAAGTTTGTGGATTATTTAAGCTTGCGGGTATGCCCAAGGATGTTATCAAGAAGAAGGTCTTCCCTTTATATTTGAAGGGAAAGACATTGACATGGTTTAGGCTATGTGATGATATGGGATCATGGAACTACAACCGATTGAAACTGGAATTTCATCAGAAGTTTTATCCTATGCATCTTGTTCATCGTGATCGTAATTATATATATAATTTTTGGCCTTGCGAAGGAGAAAGCATCGCTCAAGCTTGGGGGAGGCTTAATTCAATGCTATATTCATGCCCCAATCATGAGCTCTCAGGAGAAATGATTATTCAAAAAATTTATGCTCGGCTTTCTCTCAGTAATCGCTCCATGCTCGATGCTTCTTGTACTGGTTCTTTTATGATGAAGACTATTGAATTCAAATGGGATTTATTGGAAAGAATTAAATGCAACTCTGAAGATTGGGACCTTGACAAAGGTAAGGAGTCAGATATACCACCTAAGTTTGATTGTGTTAAATCTTTTATGGATACCGATGCTTTTCGTGAATTTAGCACTAAATATGGACTTGACTCTGAGATAGTAGCTTCTTTCTGTGAATCCTTTGCTACTCATGTTGATCTCCCTAAGGAGAAGTGGTTTAAATATAATCCTCGCATTGAAGTAAAACTAGTTGCACCTATTAAAGTTGAAGAAAAGAATATCACTTATAATGTTGATCATGTTGTTCCTACTGCTTATATTGAGAAACCACCTTTCCCTATTAGAATAAAGGATCATGCTAAAGCTTCAACTGTGGTTCGCAAGAGTAATACTAGAACACCTACACCCTCTGAGCAAATTAAAGTGGAACTAGTATTGCTATGGTTAAAGATCTCTTGGCCAATAATATTGATGGGCATGTTATTTACTTCTGTGATGAAGCTGCTAGAATTGCTAGACCGGATACTAAAAATAAACATAGACCTGTTGTAGGCATGCCTGTTATTTCTGTTAAGATAGGAGATCATTGTTATCATGGCTTATGTGATATGGGTGCTAGTGCAAGTGCAATACCTCATTCCTTATACAAAGAAATTATGCATGATATTGCACCTGCTGAGATAGAGGAAATTGATGTTACAAATAAGCTTGCCAATAGAGATACTATTTCACCAGTTGGGATTGTTAGAGATGTTGAAGTCTTGTGTGGGAAAGTTAAATATCCTGCTGATTTTCTTATTCTTGGTTCCCCACAAGATGACTTTTGTCCCATTATATTTGGTAGATCCTTCTTGAATACTGTTAATGCCCAAATAGACTACAAAAAGGATGTTGTTACTATTGGTTTAGGGGATATGTCTCATGAGTTTAATTTTGCTAAATTTCGTAGACAACCCCATGATAAAGAATTGCCTAGTAAAGATGAAACTGTTGGTCTTGCTTCTATTGATGTGCCTCCTAATGATCCTTTAGAACAATATCTGCTAGACCATGAGAATGATATGTTTATGAATGAAAGAAGGGAAATAGATGAAGTATTCTTTAAACAGGGACCTATTTTGAGACACAACTTGCCTGTTGAAATTCTAGGAGATCCTCCTCCACCTAAGGGTGTGATCCCGTGTTTGAGCTTAAACCTTTACCTGATACTCTTAAATATGCTTATCTTGATGAAAAGAAGATATATCCTGTTATTATTAGTGCTAACCTTTCACAGCAGGAAGAGGAGAAATTATTGAAAACTCTGAAGAAGCACCGTGCTGTTATTGGATATACTCTTGATGATCTAAGGGCATTAGTCCCACTCTATGTCAGCACAAAATAAAATGGGAGAAAGACGCTAAACCAGTTGTTGATCATCAACGACAGTTAAATTCTAAGATGAAAGAAGTGATAAGAAAAGAAATACTAAAGCTTCTGGAGGCAGATATAATTTATCCCATTGCTGATAGTCAGTAGGTAAGTCTTGTCCATTGTGTCCCTAAGAAGGGAGGTATTACTGCTGTTCCTAATGATAAAGATGAATTGATCCCACAAAGAATTGTTACAGGTTATAGAATGGTAATTGATTTCCGTAAACTAAATAAAGCTACTAAAAAGGATCATTACCCTTTACCGTTTATTGATCAAATGCTAGAAAGATAATCCAAACATACACATTTTTGCTTTCTAGATGGTTATTCTGGTTGCTCTCAAATACCTGTGTCAGAAGAGGATCAAGAAAAGACAACTTTTACATGCCCTTTCGGTGCCTTTGCTTATAGACGTATGCCTTTTGGTTTATGTAATGCACCTGCTACCTTTGAAAGATGTATGACTACTATATTCTCTAACTTTTGTGAAAATATTGTTCAGGTATTCATGGATGATTTCTCCATTTATGGAACTTCTTTTGATGATTGCTTAAGCAACCTTGGTCGAGTTTTGCAGAGATGTGAAGCAACTAAACTTGTCTTGAATTGGGAGAAGTGCCACTTTATGGTTAATGAAGGCATTGTCTTGGGGCATAAAATTTCTGAAAGAGGTATTGAGGTTGATAAAGCTAAAGTTGATGCTATTGGAAAGATGCCATGTCCCAAGGACATTAAAGGTATAAGAAGTTTCCTTGGTCATGCCGGTTTTTATAGGAGGTTAAGGACTTCTGTAAAAATTCCAGGCCTTTGACTAATATTTTACAAAAGGATGTTCCTTTTGTCTTTGATGATGATTGTGTAGAAGCATTTGAAATACTTAAGAAAGCTTTAATTTCTGCACCTTGTTCAGCCACCTGATTGGAATTTACCATTTGAAATTATGTGTGATGCTAGTGATTATGTTGTAGGTGCTGTTCTAGGACAAAGAGTTGATAAGAAATTAAATGTTATTCAATATGCTAGTATAACTCTAGACAATGCCCAGAGAAATTATGCTACTACTAAAAAAGAATTTTTAGCAGATGTATTTGCTTGTGATAAGTTCAGACCTTATATTGTTGATTCCGAAGTAACTGTTCACATCGATCATGCTGCTATTAAATATCTTATGGAAAAGAAAGATGCTAAACCTATACTTATTAGATGGGTTCTCCTACTACAAGAATTTGATTTGCATATTATTGATAGAAAGGGAGCTGAGAACCCAGTTGCAGACAACTTGTCTAGGTTAGAGAATGTTCTTGATGACCCACTACCTATTGATGATAGCTTTCCTGATGAACAACTAGCTTTCATAAATGCTTCTCGTACTGCTCCATGGTATGCTGATTATGCTAATTATATTGTTGCTAAATTTATACCACCTAGTTTTACATACCAGCAAAAGAAAAAGTTCTTCTATGATTTATGTAGTGGAATTGTCACGGCAGATGTCCTAGCGAAAGGACTTAGTCGTAGGGCCATCGCAACTAGGAAGCTTAAAGGGGTTAATCGGGACAAAGGACACGAGAGGTTTTATACTAGTTCGGCCCCTTACGATGAAGGTAAAAACCTACGTCTAGTTGTGTTTGGAATTGCTGGGGTTTCGAAGGCCAGGGAGCGATATGTCTATCCTGGCTTTGAGTTGTTGTCTCCTCTCTAAGCCGCCACCGGGTCGTCCCCTTATATACACGGGTTGACGCCTAGCAGCCTACAGAGTCCCGGTCGTCTTATAAAACATGTCCGGCTCGGTGACTTCCTTTACATGCCTTTCTTTACAAGTCTTTCCTTACAATGGTGGTTTACAATATTGGGCCTTAAGCCGCCTCTGGGCTTTAGGCCTTCTATAAGTCTTAATAAACTATCGCCTTGAATATTACTGGGCTTCTTTTGTAACCCGACATTGGGTTGACCCGGCCCCGCCTGGGCGGGTCATTCCTGGTAGCTATATCCCCAACATTAGGCCCCAGGTTGACTTTGAACTTTGTTCTTTGTCAATCTTCAATACTTAGACGAAATCCATCTTCCTCTCTTCACAAAAATTTTTGTAACCCGCCATGACGTCCTCTCTTGAAAACATGAAAAACTATTATGATGTCATCTCTCAAGGGATCTTTATCTTTTAATGCCTTCCGAGAATCGAGGCATCCGTTTAGTTGGATAATCATTATTCGGGTCTTCCTCGATTTTCGCGCCCGCCTGTTCGCTTATCCCCTTATAAATAGGCACGCCTCGGTCTTTCTCATTCTTCTCTCTTCTTCATCTTCTTCCTCTCACAACTCTCCCGCTGCTTGAGCTCCGCCTCCGTCGCGCTTCACCTCTATCTCCGTCGACCTTGGCCGCTGCATCAACCTGAATCGGTCCAGAGAACGGCGGCAACCTCCGTAGAAGATCCGTGGTTGTAAGTGCTCACCTTCCTACTCCTCAGATCCGCATTAGGGTTTCTAGGTTTCGCGTGTTCTTCGTAGTTCATCACGGTTTCCTTGTATTTCTTCTACTGCGGCTTCTTTTTGATCCAAAGAGAACATATGTTCATGCGGTAGTTGTTTTGTGCCCGTTCTTAACACCGACAGATCCCTTTCTCTGGTTTAAAGGCCTCATTAGAACTCATGAACTCATCTGTGCTAGATTTTTAGGTCTAGAATATTTTCCATTTTGAACGACCCTTTGATCCAGAATAATGTCAAGAAATTAGGAAACTTGTTTGCTTCATCACTTAGCCAACTTTATCTCTGGTTTCCTTCAACTGTCTTTAGTCATGGCGGCTTATGACGCCGACTTACTTTTCCCTTATATGACATTAGCCCTTACTTAAGCCTCCATTACTTATTTGTGCCATCATCATTTATCTCTTAATTTCACCATTGAATTTGAGCCAGCATGTTACTTTCTTTTCAGTTCGTCTTTTGATCATCATGCCGTCAAAAGCACCGACCGTCCGCAACTGGGTCCCTTCCACAGTAACTGAGGACAATTTGAAGGAATTCTTCACCATAGGTTTTTTGCCAGGCAAGAATGTTATGTCTTACCGTGCACCTGACCCGGATGAGGAATGGCCCAATCCCAAATACGGTGAAGTCATTGTCTTTTCTGACCACATGAATCGCGGCTTTTCACCACCCGGCTCAAAGTTCTTCAGAGATGTTCTCCATTTTTTTAAACTCCACCCTCAAGATCTTGGTCCTAATTCCATATCCAATATCTGCAACTTCCAAGTTCTCTGTGAAGTATATCTTCAAGAAGAACCAACTGTGGAACTCTTTAGAGAGTATTTTTATTTGAACCGCCAGAACGAGTGCACCAATGGCCCTAGCTTGGAACTTGGAGGTATCTCAATTCAGCGTCGACAGGGCACCGTCTTCCCCCTAATAGTCTTGCTGAGTCATCCCAAAGACTGGAATCAAACCTGGTTCTATTGTCAAGACACTTCACCAGCAAATGAGAAACCACTGCCGGGTTATCGCGCAGAGTGTCTCGACTCCAAGTTTGTGCTCCCTGACAAACTCACTACCGCCGAACGCAAGAAGCTTATTCCATCAATTAAAAGGATTAATGCCTTATTGGGGAACCGCTTAACCAGGGTTGACTTGACTCGCTGTTGGGTCTCATGGCGGGTCATCCCTCTAAGCCATTGATCCAAATTGATGTATGAATATGGTGGTGGCCCAAATGACTCTCTCCGTCATAGCTCCGTTCAACTTACTGAAGAAGATATTGTTTCAATGTCAACTCTTCTGGTGAACGACAAATATGAAGACTGCAGTAAAGTCGGGTTAAACCCCTTCTGCAAACTTAACCCGGCGCCTGAGGTAAGAACCCCCTGACCTTTTTTCTCTTTGTATTTTTCTTAGCAGCTTTTAAATACCTGCATGACCTTTTATGTTGTTTACTTGTTTATAGGCTAAATCTGACTTCTAGAAAGCCAAGTATGACCATGAAGCCGCCAAGAAGGCTAGAACCGCCGCTATAAACGCCAAGAAAACGACCCATAGGTCCAAGAAAAAGAAAAGGAGCACCGTTGAGGACCTGTTAAAGCTTAATGATGATACTTCTGAGTCAGAGGTAGCCCTTGACTCCCTTGGCCAGTTTTTAATAACCTTATTGACATTAACCATTGCCAGGATGACATGGGGGCTAGTCAGGCCGGAGAAGAAGAGGTAATTATTTCCTCTGACTCAGACCATTTGCCGAGACAGAAACTTTGACTGGTAACCCGGAAAGTAAGGTTTTAGCACCCTTTGGCTTATTTGGACCCTCATTTTCTTTTGAAAAAGCAGCAACACGAGAGCCGTCATCAAGCCCGGAACAATGATGAGCCGCCTTCTGTTGTACAACAAACTCCTCAAAAACGCCAAAATGAGGTCTCTTTTATATTCCTCTTCGGCTTTCATTAATGAATCTATTCTTTTGTATTACTGACGTTATTTTCCCTTTGAAGGAGGTTTCTCGCTCTTCTGGCGACTCATCTCAAACGCAATTTCCGGCCTTCAAGACTGCCCCTGGGTAAGGAAAAAAATCATCTTTCCTCTATGTCTTTTTAAAAATTGCACCGTTGCACTAACTGTCTTATAAAATCTTTCTTAGTGGCCAAGCTAAGTCCAAGAAGGCCAAAGTGGTTAAACCGGTGGAAGACCCGTCAGTTCTTGCACTTGAACCGGCGATGCCAACTCCTCCCCCTCAAACTGAAGCGCTAGAAGATCTGGCTGTGACGGCTCAATCGGACCCTCCTAAACCGTCAGCTGATGAGACCACTCTCAACCCGGCTATAACTGAACCATCCAGTTCAGCTAACCCGCCGACAACCTCTGACACTGACGTCTTGATTACTGGTAGCTAGTTTGTTGAGCCAGGGAACCCCACCGTATTAGCTCGACACACTGCTAAACAAGAAGCCTTAGAGAAGCAGAAGGTGTGGTTTGATGTCTCCCATTACACCCATCTCAATGTCAATGACGTGCTATCCGGCTATCTCAGTCATGTGCACTCTAGCCATGACTCGGAAATCAAGATGGTCAAGCAATTGCAGCTGAAGTATGAGGTATGCTCTTCCGGCTTATTTATATTCTGCCAGCCTCCAAGTCCTTAGATTATGGTAAACCTGAATGATCTGTAGACTTATGATATAGGCTAAAGCTTTACCTTTAGATTTTTCTAAAGTCCAACATATTAGTATAAACTTCACCCATAGTCCCCAAGGGCCAGTTGACTTGATCATAAATGAGCCGGTACTTAATTTCATAACTGTCTTGTGCCAGTCCCAATAAATATTGTAATCCGGTTTAATCTTTGAGAGACTTTCTGAATATCATGCATTAGCCCCCAAGTGCCAAATACTATTACTTTGTAAGATACTTGGGACTTGAAATATATGAGAATCATAAGAAATTGTTTTGGCAGACATTAGCCCCCAAGTGCCAAGTGTTTTTACTCTGTAAAACACTTGGGACTTGAAACATATAAGAGTCATAAAAGATTGCTTTGGCAAACATTAGCCCCCAAGTGTCAAGTAGTATTGTAGTGCAAAGTACTTGAGACTTGAATCTTTATAACTTTTAGTTTAAGCCTTGACACACTTGTGTATGTTTCGTAGAACGCCTTATCTGAACCGGGCTCTCAATTAACTGATGCAAAGACCCGGCTGGCGGATCAAGAGGCAGAAATCAAGTCTGCTGATTCTAAACTTCAATTGAGTCTTGCTGAGACGGAAAAATTGAAAACCAGCTTGACGGCCAAAAAGAAATCTTGGTCCGAAGAAAAGATGCTGCTGACACAACGCGCTGAAAAAGCTGAAGCGGCTCTTGAGGAGGTCACCACGGAGCTTACTGGCTTAAAGAACCGGGTGTCTCAAATGGTTTCCGCCATCTTTGGTAAGCCATCTGTACTGATCTTTTATACCTTCTTTTGACCCGGAATATAAACCGCCTGTTGACCCCTTGTTTTAAAAAAAATATGTGCAGGCCCGTGAAGCAAGAATCTGAGCCAAGATAATGTGACTAAACTAAAGGCGGTCTATACCTTAGTGGAGCAGTTGTATACTGGCGCTCAACGAGCACTTGCTGCTATCTCTCCTGCCAATCAAGGAACCAACCGGCTCAGTGATGTCTTGAAAAAATTGTTAATTTTACCCGCCAGGTTTCAAGAAGTCAAACGATCCTGTGCCAGAGCCGGAGCCTTGACTGCCCCGAGCCGCTCCAAAGCCTAGATGCCAGATCTAGACCCGGCAGACGTAGCCAGGGGGTACCCTACCGTGAAGGAAGACGGGTCTCTGTTTGAGCAGGATGACTTCGTTGCTTGCGTGAGGGAAGTTCGACCTCAGGCTACCATTCTTGGAGATGAGACCAACATTGAAAAATATCAGCCGGGTTTTGATTTGGAGAATAAGAAGATGGCGACTCCCTCTTACAAGGTGACAGACCTTATCCCGTCGGTTCGTCAACATACGTTTGCTCTAGAAGTTGATCCGGCTGGCCTGATTGATGATGGATCAGAGTTCATTGCCGTGAACGGCTTTGACTGGTCCAATCCCAGCTTCCAATTAACATAAGGAGGTGAACCGGTGAGGGAAGAGTGAGAACCATCTTTGTGGGCTCTTGAAAGCCTTGTAATAGATTTAGCTTGAGACAACTGTATATTTTGCCTATGCCATCGTGCATAAGATGCCGTATGTGACTCTTTGCTTCCTGATATCAATATATGCGTCACATTTATGGTTATCTCTGTAACATTTCAGCTCTGTTCCTGTAGAAAAGGAAAAAACTGGCTTGGCGGTTTAGCACCGAACGGCTTAAAATACCCGGTACATGACCAATGGTTTTATCATAGTAGAAAAACAGAACCAGACATGAAAATAAACAAGGTTGAAACAACCTTTGATTATCACAGAAAGAAACTATTCATAAATAACAGTCATACCTGTATCTTTTGTATCTGGACCACCGGTTTATATGACTCGGGTAATGAGAAGTCATTGCTTCTTCATGCCTGATGACCGTTATGCCTTGGCGGCTTATTGTCAAATAGTCAAGCCGGTGAAAAGACCACGCTGATTGTTTAAAATTGAGACAATAAAAGACCAATAAGGCAAATAACAGTTTGCAAACAATATAAATTAACCTTGTAACTGAAAATTGGGGGTTTCTGATTCAAATACGATCAGTAAACCGGACCAAAGGGGTTAAGATAAGATTCGAATATGATCATATAGCCCCAAGTGGCTTTGGCGTTGCGCTGATCAAAAGGGTACTGACAGCTATGTTCTCTTTGGTTCGAATACGACCTATGTTTGAACAGGAAGCCCCAAAATGACCTTGAGAGGTTTTTAACGATCCTGATTCAAATACGATCCAAGTCGGACCCAAAAGGGGTTAAGCTATGATTCGGATACGATCAAGAAGCCCCCTAGTGAGTTTGGCTTTGAGCCGATCAAGAGGGTTACGACAGATATGTTCTCTTTGGTTCGAATACGACCTATGTTTGAATAGGAAGCCCCCAAGTGATCATGAGGTTTACAGCTAGATTCGAATATGATCATAAGCCGGACCAAAGGGGTTAGACTTGATTCAGATATGATCAGCTCCTTAATAGTCATTTAAATAGTGAAAAAGAGCAAAGATATATAATCTTTGAAAGGGAAAAGGACAGAGGTCCTGCTTTATTACTTATCATAGTATATACAACGTCAAAGTATGTACATGATGAGAGCCGGTGGCTCAGGTATAGTATGGACGAAGTTGAGCAATGTTCCACGGCCGGCGGGTCTCCTCCTCCGACTTACGTGAGTCTTTGTGTTCTCGGATATCAATGAGGTAATATGATCCGTTGTTTAAATTCTTGTTGACCACAAAGGGTCCTTCCCAAGGCGGGGATAGCTTGTGTGCATCTGACAGATCCTGGATGAGCCGGAGCACCAGGTCACCTACTTGAAAAGTCCTGGACTTAACCCGGCGGTTGTGGTAACGGCGTAGGTCCTGTTGATAAATTGCTGATCGAGCCGCTGTTAAGTCTCTCTCCTCATCTAACAAGTCAAGTGCATCCTGTCGGGCTTGTTCATTATTAGCTTCAACGTAAGCCGCCACACGAGGCGAGTCATGACGGATCTCACTAGGCAGCACCGCTTCCGCTCCATAAACCATGAAGAAAGGTGTATAACCTGTAGACCTGTTAGGAGTGGTGTTGATACTCCATAGCACCGAGGGTAACTCCTCTACCCAACAACCCGGTGTCTGCTACAAGGGAACCATAAGCCAGGGCTTGAGACCTTTTAAGATTTCCTAATTTTCTCTCTCAACCTGACCATTGGATTGAGGGTGAGCTACAGAAGAAACATCAAGACGGATATGCTCACATTGACAAAACTCCTCCATAGCCCCTTGGGATAAATTAGTGCCATTATCAGTGATAATGATGTGTGGAAAACCAAAGTGAAAGATCACCTTTTTCATGAACTGAACCTCTGTAGCTGCATCACACTTACTTACTGGCTCTGCCTCACCCCATTTTGTGAATTTGTCAACTGCCACTAAAAGATGTGTCTTTTTATCCTTACACCTTTTGAAAGGTCTAACCATGTCAAGCCCCTAGATTGCAAATGGCCAAGTGATTGGAATCATCCACAACTCTTGAGCCAGCACATGCGCTAGCTGTGCAAATTTTTGACATCCGTCACACCTACTGACCAGATCCTCTGCATCAGCGTCAGCCATCAACCAGTAAAAACCATGACGAAAAGCTTTGGTCACAAGAGACTTTGACCCGGCATGATGACCACAATCCCCTTCATGGATCTCACGAAGTATTTCTTGGCCTTCTTCAGGAGAAACACACCGCTGAAACGCTCCAGAGACGCTGCGATGGTATAACTCTCCGTCAGAAATCGTCATTGATTTGGACCGCCGGGTTATTTGTTGGGCCAGGGTCTCATCCTCTGGCAACTCGCCCCGGGTCATGTAAGCCAAGAACGGTACTGTCCAATCTGGGATGACGTGAAGAGCCGCCACCAACTGTGCCTCCAGTTCAGGAATGGCTAAATCTTCCTCTGTAGGTAACTGAATAGACGGGTTATGCAAAACATCTAAAAACGTGTTAGGTGGCACCGGCTTACACTGAGATCCCAACCGGCTTAAAGCATCAGCCGCTTCGTTCTTCCTACGGTCAATGTGTTCCACCTGATAATCTTTAAAATGTCCTGCAATAGCATCAACTTCACGGCAATAAGCCGCCATGAGAGGGTCCTTGGAATCCCACTTGCCTGACACCTATTGAGCCACCAAATCTGAATCGCCAAGACACCGGACCCGGCTCAGGCTCATCTCTTTAGCCATTCGAAGACCATGGAGCAAGGCTTCATACTCTGCTGCGTTGTTAGTACAAGGAAACATCAGTCGCAACACATAACAAAACTTGTCACCTCGAGGGGAAGTTAAAACAACTCCCGCCCCGAGCCTTCCAACTATCTGGACCCATCAAAGTGAATCGTCCAATATGTGTTGTCTAGTTTCTCCTCTGGCATCTGCATCTCTGTCCAGTCATTAATAAAGTCAACCAGCGCTTGAGATTTGATCGCAGTACGTGGCACATACTTCAACCCATGAGACCCAAGTTCAAAGGCCCGCTTGGCGACTCGTCCAGTAGCTTCTCTATTTTGAATGATGTCTCCCAAAGGAGCAGAGCTAACCACAGTGATTGGGTGACCCTGAAAGTAATGTTTGAGCTTCCGGCTTGCCATGAACACCCCATACACGAGCTTCTGCCAATGTGGATATCTTTGTTTAGATTCAATCAACACCTCACTAACATAGTAAACAGGGCGTTGAACTGGATGTTCCTTGCTAGCCTCCTTGCGCTCCACCACAATTGCCACACTAACAGCTCGTGAGTTAGCGGCTACGTATAACAATAGCGGCTCTTTCTCAACTGGAGCAGCAAGAACCGGCGGCTCGGCAAGCTGTTTCTTCAGATTCTCAAAAGCAGAGTTTGCAGCATCACTCCAAACAAAGTCATCCATCTTTTTCATCATCTGATACAAAGGCATCGCCTTCTCCCCTAATTGGCTTATGAACCGGCTCAAAGCAGCGACGCGACCTGCCAGCCGTTGAACGTCATTGATGCACGCCAGTTTGGCCAGGGAGGTGATTGCCTTAATTTTCTCCGGGTTAGCATCAATACCTCTGTTAGACACCAAAAAACCCAAGAGTTTGCCAGCTGGGACGCCAAAAACACACTTGGCCGGGTTAAGCATCATCTTGTAAACCCGAAGGTTATCAAAGGTCTCCTTCAGATCTGTTACTAAGGTTTTCTCTTTTCTGGACTTCACCAATATATCATCCACATAAGCATGAACATTACGTCCAATCTGATTGTGAAGGCAATTCTGCACACACCGTTGATAAGTCGCCTGGGCACTCTTAAGCCCAAAAGGCATAGACACATAGCAGAAGGCTCCAAACGGAGTGATGAAAGCTGTCTTCTCCTGGTCCTTGACTGCCATCTTGATCTGATGATAACCTGAATAAGCATCCAGAAAACTCAAACACTCACAACCCATCATAGCATCAATGATCTGATCAATACGAGGGAGAGCAAAAGGGTCAGCTGGACAAGCTTTGTTTAAATCGGTGTAATCCACACACATACGCCAGGTGCCGTTCTTCTTGAGTACAAGCACCGGGTTAGCCAACCACTCTGGCTGAAAAACTTCCACAATTAACCCGGCCACCAAGAGCCGGGCCACCTCTTCTCCTATGGCCTTGCGTCGTTCCTCGTTAAACCGCCGAAGGAACTGCTTGACTGGCTTAAACTTTGGACCAATGTTAAGAGTGTGCTCAGTGAGTTCTCTCGGAACACCCAGCATGTCAGAAGGTTTCCATGCCAAGATGTCCCGGTTCTCATGGATGAACTCGATGAGCGCGCTTTCCTATTTTGGATCCAAGTTGGCACTGATGATGAACTGCTTGGATGAGTTGCCAGGCACAAAATCGACCGTTTTGGTGTCATCAGCTGACTTGAATTTTAACACAGGTTCATGCTCCGCAGTTGGCTTTTTAAAGACGTCATGTCTGCCGGGTTGACATTATCTTTATAAAATTTTAACTCCTATATTGCACAAACAGACTCAGCATAAGCGACATCTCCGCCTTTATAACCCGACATCTTGAGCTGCAGATATACATAACATGGCTGAGCCATGAACTTGGCGTAAGCCGGCCGTCCAAACAGAGCATGATATGGGCTTTTGATCCTAACCACCTCAAAAGTTAGCTTCTCAGCCCTGGAATCATATTCATCCCCAAAGGCCACTTCCAGCTCAATCTTACCAACTAGGTATGCCGACTTTACAGGTACAACACCGTGAAAAACAGTGTTGGATTGCTTAAGACTCTTATCAGTCAATCCCATCCGACGGAACGTCTCATAGAAGAGGTGTTGATGCTACTGCCTCCATCCATGAGCACTTTAGTGAATTTATATCCACCAACCTGAGGCGCCACTACCAAGGCTAAGTGACCCGGATTATCAACCCGGGGAAGATGATCTTCTCTGCTCCACACAATAGGCTGTTCTGACCACCTTAAATAATGTGGAATCACCGGCTCAACGACATTGACAGCCCTCTTATGAAGCTTCTGGTCCCTCTTGCATAAACTAGTGGTAAATACATGGTATTGCCCACTATTCAACTATTTTGGGTTGCTCTGATATCCGGACTGTTGCTGCTGATTACCTTGGCCGGGTTGTGGATTATAACCTCCCTGGTTACCCGTATGGCCCTGACCCGAAGACCGCCTCCACCTGAATCGGTGCCCGGGCCATGAAAGCCGCCTCTGCCGGAACCGCCGCCAGGCCCGTGACTTCTGTCAAATGTGTTGGAATTTTTAAATGCCTTCATGATTGTACAGTCCTTCCACAGATGGGTAGCTGGCTTCTCCCGGGTGCCTGATACGTCACCAACGTATCTATTTTTCCAAACACTTTTGCCCTTGTTTTGGACTCTAACTTGCATGATTTGAATGGAACTAACCCGGACTGACGCTGTTTTCAGCAGAATTACCATGGTGTTATTTATGTGCAGGAGCAAACATTCTCGGAATGACCTGAAACTTCACGGAGCCACTTTTCAGAAAATAAGAAAAATACCTGCAAAAGATGAAGGCCAGGGGGCCCACCACCTTGCCACGAGGGTGGGGGCGCGCCCCCCCTACCTCATGGGCCCCCTGTTGCCTCTCCGACTCCAACTCCACCTCCATATATTGAGTTTCGGGGAGAAAAAAATCGGGGAGAAGAAATCATCGCGTTTTATGATATGGAGCCGCCGCCAAGCCCTAAAACCTCTCGGGAGGGCTGATCTGGAGTCCGTTCGGGGCTCCGGAGAGGGGAATCCGTCGCCATCGTCATCATCAACCATCCTCCATCACCAATTTCATGATGCTCACCGCCGTGCGTGAGTAATTCCATCGTAGGCTTGCTGGACGGTGATGGGTTGGATGGGATCTATCATGTAATCGAGTTAGTTTTGTTAGGGTTTGATCGCTAGTGTCCACTATGTTCTGAGATTGATGTTGCTATGACTTTGCTATGCTTAATGCTTGTCACTAGGGCCCGGGTGCCATGATTTCAGATCTGAACCTATTATGTTTTCATCGATATATGAGTGTTCTTGATCCTATCTTGCAAGTCTATAGTCACCTATTAGGTGTTATGACATGTTAACCCCGAAGTGACAATAATCGGGATACTTACTGGTGATGACCGTAGTTTGAGGAGTTCATGTATTCACTATGTGTTAATGCTTTGTTCTGGTTCTCTATTAAAAGGAGGCCTTAATATCCCTTAGTTTCCGTAAGGACCCCGCTGCCATGGGAGGGTAGGACAAAAGATTTCATGCAAGTTCTTTTCCATAAGCACGTATGACTATGTTCGGAATACATGCCTACATTATATCAATGAACTGGAGCTAGTTCTGTGTCACCCTAGGTTATGATTGTTACATGATGAACCGCATCCGGCATAATTCTCCATCACTGATCCATTGCCTACGAGCTTTCCATATATTGTTCTTCCCTTATTTACTTTTCCGTTGCTATTGCTATCATCACTACAAAATACCAAAAACATTGCTTTTACTATTGTTACCTTTTGCTACTATTATCACTACTATCATATTACTTTGCTAATAACACTTTTCTGCAGATATTAAGTTTCCATGTGTGGTTGAATTGACAACTCATCTGCTAATACTTGAGAATATTCTTTGGCTCCCCTTGTGTCGAATCAATAAATTTGGGTTGAATACTCTACCCTCGAAAACTGTTGCGATCCCCTATACTTGTGGGTTATCAAGACTATTTTCTGGCGCCGTTGCCGGGGAGCATAGCTCTATTCTTTGAGTCACTTGGGATATATATCTGCTTATCATTATGAAGAACTTGAGAGATCCAAAAACCAAGATCTATCCTTCAACTACGAGGGGAGGTAAGGAACTGCCATCTAGCTCTGCACTTGATTCACCTTTTGTTATGAGTAAGTTTGCGACACCTACACCTGTTTCTGCTATTTGTTCTGATATGTCACATGTTATTGATGATGCCACTTCTGCTATGCACGATACTTATGATGAAACTACCTCTATGCCTGATACTACTGTGCCACTTAGTGATTTCCTTGATGAACAAATTGCTAGAGCTAGAGAAATTGAAAATATTGAATCTGATGATACTGATGAAAGTGATGATGAAGAATCACTTGTTATTCCTAAGGGTTATGTTTTTTATCAAGAAGCTTCTTTCGCTATTTTACGCTAGAATGAAACCTGACCCTGCTTTTGCTACTTCACCTATCTTTGTTACTAATAAGGATTATGAATTCTCTGTTGATCCTGATATAATTACTTTAGTTGAATCTGATCCTTTTCATGGTTATGAATCTGAAACTGTTGTGGCACATCTTACTAAATTGAATGATATAGCTACCCTGTTTACTAAAGATGAGAGAACTCATTACTTTTATATCCTTAAAATATTTCCGTTCTCATTAAAGGGTGATGCTAAGATATGGTTTAATTCTCTTGATCCTGGTTGTGTGCGTAGTCCCCAGGATATGATTTATTACTTCGCTTCCAAATATTTCCCTGCTCATAAGAAACAAGCTGCTTTAAGGGATATATATAATTTTGTGCAAATTGAAGAAGAGAGTCTCCCACAAGCTTGGGGGAGGCTTCTCCAATTACTTAATGCTTTGCCTGATCATTCTCTTAAGAAAAATTAAATACTTGATATGTTTTATAATGGACTAACCGATGCCTCCAGAGATTACCTGGATAGTTGTGCTGGTTCTGTTTTCAGGGAAAGAACACCGGATGAAGTTGAAATTCTATTGAACAATATGTTGACAAATGAAAATAATTGGACACCTCCGGAGCCAATTCCTGAGCCTATTCCTAAACCAACTCCGAAGAAGAGGGGTATTCTATTTCTCAGTCCTGAAGATATGCAAGCGGCAAAGAAATCTATCAAAGAAAAGGTATTAAAGCTGAAGATGTTAAGAATTTACCTCCTATTGAAGAAATACATGGTCTTAATTTACCGCCTATTGAAGAAACATATAATCCAAATCCTTCTCCTATTGAAGAAACTCATGGTCTTGATAACCCGACACAGGTAGTAAAGGTAAATTCTCTCTACATATATGATAAAGCTGAAATCCCATTTACTAAATTTGCTAGCCCATGCTTAGATGGGTTTGATAAATTTATGGCTAAGCAAGAAGACTTTAATGCTTATTTTGGTAGACAATTGAAATACAATTCAAATGTGCTTGAACACTTGGGTGATTATAGGGCTAATGTCAAAGGTGAACTTAAACTTATTAGTAAACATGCTTCTATGGTTACCACTCAAGTAGAACAAGTACTTAAAGCTCAAAATGATTTGCTCAATGAATTGAATAGTAAGAATAATGATAATGTTGTTATAGTTATGACTAGAGGTGGTAGAATGACTCAGGAACCTTTGTATCCTGAAGGCCACCCTAAGAGAATTGAGCAAGATTCTCAGAGAAATAATATAGACGCACCTAGTCCTTCTAAAAAGAAGAAAAAGAAAAATGATAGGACTTTGCATGCTTCTAGTGATCCTATCGTTGAAACACCTAAGAATCCAAATGATATTTCTATTTCTGATGCTGAAACACAATCTGGTAATGAACCTGAAACTAGTGGTAATGTTAATGATAATGTTCATGATGATGCTCAACCTAGTAATGATAATGATATAGAAATTGAACCTGTTGTTGATCTTGATAACCCACAATCAAAGAATCAACGTTATGATAAGAAAGAGTTTGTTGCTAGGAAACATGGTAAAGAAAGAGAGCCTTGGGTTCAGAAACCCATGCCTTTTCCTCCCAAACCATCCAAGAAAAAGGATGATGAGGATTTTGAGTGCTTTGGTGAAATGATTAGACCTATCTTTTTGCGTATGCGATTAACCGATATGCTCAAAACCAATCCTTATGCTAAGTACATGAAAGATATTATTACAAATAAAAGAAACATACCGGAAGCTAAAATTTCCACCATGCTTGCTAATTATACTTTTAAGGGTGGAATAACAAAGAAACTTGGAGATCCAGGAGTACCCACTATACCATGCTCCATTAAAAGAAATTATGTTAAAACTGCTTTATGTGATCTTGGAGCCAGTGTTAGTGTTATGCCTCTCTCTTTATATCGTAGACTTGATTTGAATAAGTTGACACCTACTAAAATATCTTTGCAAATGGATGATAAATCAACTGCTATACCTGTCGGCATTTGTGAGGATGTGCCTGTTGTGGTTGCAAACGTTACTATTTTAACGGACTTTGTTATTCTTGATATTCCCGAGGATGATAGTATGTCTATTATTCTTGGAAGGCCCTTTTTGAATACTGTAGGGGCTGCAATTGATTGCACTAAAGGCAATGTCACTTTTCATGTTAATGGTAATGAGCATACGGTACACTTCCCGAGGAAACAACCTCAAGTTCACAGTATCAACTCCATTGGAAAAATTCCATCAATTATATTTATAGGTTTTGAATTTCCTCTTCCTACTGTCAAGAAGAAATATGATATTATTATTATTGGGGATGTGCATATCACCGTTGAGGTAACATAGTGTTATTCGAAATTTCTCCGGTTCCATGTTATTCAGAATGAGTTCATTAACAAGACTTGACCAACCTTGTTAGAGGATTCCTTTTGATGATCATGAGATGGATGAAACTAGAAGGCACAACCTTCTGTACCCACTTTTACATTCTGTTACTTATATTAAATAAAATGAAAATAAATATTTTTCTGTCTGTTATCTGATTATCCGTGCAATATAAAAATACCTTGAAAATAAAAGTTCTCCAAATGCCCTGAAATTTAAATATGATTTTTTCTAGAATATTTGAGAATATTTGGCACTGAGAACACAGTAGGGGGGCCAACCACCTGCCCACGAGGGTGGAGGGCGCGCCCCCCTGCCTCGTGGGCCCACGGTGGCCCTCCTCCACTTATTCCTGCACCCACACACTTCATCTCCCTCCCACAAACACGAATATCCAGCTCAACCACGAGTTCTAGCTCACTTTGCTACCATTTTCGATCTCCTTGCTCAAAGCACCTCTCACAAAACTGCTTGGGGAGATTGTTCCTTGGTATGTGGCTCCTCCATTGGTCCAATTAGTTTTTGTTCTAGTGCTTTTTCATTGTAAATTTTTGCTGCTTAGGTGACCCTGTTCTTGAGCTTGCATGTCAAATTTATATGGTCAAAAGTAGTTTTGATGCATGATATAGGCCCTAGGCACTTGTAGGAGTAGTTGCTATCAATATTATTGAGTTTGGTTTACTTTTATTTTGAAGTTCTAAAAATTTCAGAATTTTTCAGAAAATAATGAGGAGACTATTGAGGGGCTCATCGAGCCAAAGCTCGGAGGAAAAGGCACCGAAGCCTAAGTATAATTTCCCTCGCACCACCGAGGTTCGGGCGTGTGAATGGCCTTCCGAGGATTTCTTGAGAGCAGCCGGGATTTATGAAGATTTTCATGAATTGGATCATATTGCAGGCCTCACCGCTTTCCTCCACGACCAATGCGATCAGTATCTCTTACTCACAAATACCTTTGTGCAAAACTTTCATTTTCATTCTAGGAACTCACCACCTACAGTGGAGTTTCATTTATATGATGAGCATAAGGAGATGTCACTTTATGATTTTTGTCAGATTTGTTTAGTCCCTTTTGAGGGCAAGACAGAAGAACCACATCATGATGATGTGGAGGGGTTTATTGATACTACCACCGTAGGAGAAACTAGGAAGGTTTCCGATGCACGAATCACTAGCATACATTTTCCTGTTTTACGTTACTTTGCATTATTTGCTAGTCGTTGCTTAATTGGACGCGGAAACTGTGGGAACCTTAGTATCCCTGATATAATTATTCTGCTCCATAGTTTATACAGTGATAACACTTTTAGTATGGGTGGTATTATTACCAAACGGTTAAGTCTGAACCATACCAAGGGCCCCATCTTTGGAGGCATCTATGCTTCACGCCTAGCTGCACATTTTAACATACCTATTAGGCATTCTGAGAAGGAAGAAAAAGTGTTGCCTCATGTTTATCTAGATTATAAAAGTATGGTGGCACATGATTTTATTGTTAAGAATAGGGAAGGAGAGCTTAAATATCAATTGTTCTTTAACAAACATCATCCTGAGACTATTACCCTGTCTGCTCCTTCTTTGTTTGATTTGTCTGTAGGCACGTACCTTGTTCCATTGAAGGCTATTCACACCTACCAGAACCCTGCACCAGCTGAGGAGCCAGAGCCGGAACCACAAATTGATCCTTCACGACAGTCTAATTACCAGTGGGATCCGGAGATGATTGTCAGCCAGTGGCAATCGGAGTCTTCCTCTTCTTCCTCTCAGTACGACCCCAACTACTATTATGGATATCCGCCAGGCCAGCCGTGGCCATAGACCAACTTAGGCCAAAAGCCTAAGCTTGTGGGGAGTACGTATTTCCCACCGACATTACATTTATGTTCGCACACTCATTGCTAGATGTCGGTGCTCATACTTTTTCATTGTATCATCCATGCTAGTTTATTTTCCTTTTTATGCTTTCTTCTTGTGTGTTTAGTAAACTTAAGAAAAACCAAAAAAATTAATTGTAGCTTTTAATTAGTTTAATTTACATGCTTGTAGTAGTAATTAAAAAGAAAACCCAAAAATATTTCATGTTCTTCTTTTGCTTGTTGGGAGCTTTCCCGTGTAAATAGTTTTATTTCTTTCCTTTTCTTTGGGGGTCGATAGGAGAAGACCATGATTAAATTGTTGAAGTGGCTCTTATATGCATTATTGTTTATTTGACAAAAGAGCCCATATTGACTTGTCTTCTCATGTTTATTGAATGCCTGCAGATTCCAGCTTAGTCCAATGCACGTGCACTATTATTATTATTCACATCGTTCGGTCGTGCAAGTGAAAGGCAATTATGACGATATATGATGGACTGACTGAGATGAGAAAAGTTGGTATGAACTCGACCTCTTTTGTTTTTGTAAATATGATTAGTTCATCATTACTGATTCAGCCTATTATGAATAAACATGTTTGCAATGACAACTAGAGATCATAGTTTCTTATGCCATGCTTGATTAGCTATGAGTTATAATGGTTTACCTTGCGTGCCAACATGCTATTAAAATGGTTATGATGTGGTATGATAGGGTGGTATCCTCTTTTGAACGATTCGAGTGGCTTGACTTGGCACATGTTCACGCATGTAGTTGAAACAAAATCAACATAGCCTTCACGATATTTATGTTCATGGTGGATTATATCCTACTCATGCTTGCATTCGGTGTTGATTAATTTTAATGCATGTTCATGACTGTTGTCGCTCTCTAGCTGGTCGCTTCCTAGTCTTTTGCTAGCCTTCACCTATACTAAGCGGGAATACTGCTGGTGCATCCAATCCCTTAAACCCCAAAGTTATTTCACATGAGTCCACTATACCTACCTATATACGGTATCTACCTGCCATTCCAAGTAAATTTGTATGTGCCAAACTCTAAACCTTCAAATAAATATCCTATTTTGTATGCTCGAATGGCTCATGTATCAACTAGGGCTGTCTGTATCTTCCATGTTAGGCGGGTTATTCTCAAGAGGAGTGGACTCCGCTCCTCACTCACGAGATAAATGGCTGGTCACCAGGATGCCGAGTCCCATGCTTTATGCAAACTAAATCAAAATAATTGCAAACAAAACTCCCCCTGGGACTCTTGTTAGTTGGAGGCACTCGTTGTTTCGAGCAAGCCATGGATTGATGCTTGTTGGTGGAAGGGGGAGTATAAACTTTACCATTCTATTTGGGAACCGCCTACAATGTGTGTAGCATGGAAGATATCGCCATCTCTTGGTTGTTATGTTGACAATGAAAGTATAACGCTCAAAATATTATTCACCTCTATTTCAAAACCGAGCTCTGGCACCTCTACAAATCCCTGCTTCCCTCTGCGAAGGGCCTATCTATTTACTTTTATGCTGAGTCATCATCCTCTTATTAAAAAGCACCAGTTAGAGAGCACCGCTGTCATTTGCATTCATTACTGTTAGTTTACATTGAGTATGACTTGACTGGATCTCTTTTACCATGAATTACAATGTCTAGTCAGTCCTTGGTCTTTAAAGGTGCTCTACATTTATGTTTTGCGGTCTCAGAAAGGGCTAGCGAGATACCATCTTGTTATATCATATTATGATTGTTTTGAGAAAGTGTTGTCATCTGAGATTTATTATTATGGCTCGCTAGTTGATTATGATATTGATATGAGTAAACTTGAGACCTATGCGTTATTGCGAATGTGGCTAGTTATAATCTTTGCTGAACTTGAATGCTGGCTTTACATATTTACAACAACAAGAGCAAACAGAGTTTGTAAAAGTTTTTCTTTATCACTTTCAGTTTGTCAACTGAATTGCTTGAGGACAAGCAAAGGTTTAAGCTTGGGGGAGTTGATACGTCTCCAATGTATCTTCTTTTCCAAACACTTTTGCCCTTGTTTTGGACTCTAACTTGCATGATTTGAATGGAACTAACCCGGACTAACGTTGTTTTCAACAGAATTACCATGGTGTTATTTATGTGCAGGAGCAAACGTTCTCGGAATGACCTGAAACTTCACAGAGCCACTTTTCAGAAAATAAGAAAAATACCTGCAAAAGATGAAGGCCAGGGGGCCCACCACCTTGCCACGAGGGTGGGGGGCACGCATGCCCCCTAGGGCACGCCCCCCGACCTCGTGGGCCCCCTGTTGCCTCTCCGACTCCAACTCCACCTCCATATATTGAGTTTCGGGGAGAAAAAAATCGGGGAGAAGAAATCATCCCGTTTTACGATACGGAGCCGCCGCCAAGCCCTAAAACCTCTCGGGAGGGCTGATCTGGAGTCCGTTCGGGGCTCCGGAGAGGGGAATCCGTCGCCATCGTCATCATCAACCATCCTCCATCACCAATTTCATGATGCTCACCGCCGTGCGTGAGTAATTCCATCATAGGCTTGCTGGACGGTGATGGGTTGGATGGGATCTATCATGTAATCGAGTTAGTTTTGTTAGGGTTTGATCCCTAGTGTCCACTATGTTCTGAGATTGATGTTGCTATGACTTTGCTATGCTTAATGCTTGTCACTAGGGCCCGAGTGCCATGATTTCAGATCTGAACCTATTATGTTTTCATCAATATATGAGTGTTCTTGATCCTATCTTGCAAGTCTGTAGTCACCTATTATGTGTTATGATCCATTAACCCCGAAGTGACAATAATCGGGATACTTACCGGTGATGACCATAGTTTGAGGAGTTCATGTATTCACTATGTGTTAATGCTTTGTTCCGGTTCTCTATTAAAAGGAGGCCTTAATATCCCTTAGTTTCCGTAAGGACCCCGCTGCCATGGGAGGGTAGGACAAAATATTCCATGCAAGTTCTTTTCCATAAGCACGTATGACTATGTTCGGAATACATGCCTACATTATATCAATGAACTGGAGCTAGTTCTGTGTCACCCTAGGTTATGACTGTTACATGATGAACCGCATCCGGCATAATTCTCCATCACTGATCCATTGCCTACGAGCTTTCCATGTATTGTTCTTCGCTTATTTACTTTTCTGTTGCTATTGCTATCATCACTACAAAATATACCAAAAACATTGCTTTTACTACTGTTACCTTTTGCTACCGTTATCACTACTATCATATTACTTTGCTACTAAACACTTTGCTGCAGATATTAAGTTTCCAGGTGTGGTTGAATTGACAACTCAGCTGCTAATACTTGAGAATATTCTTTGGATCCCCTTGTGTCAAATCAATAAATTTGGGTTGAATACTCTACCCTTGAAAACTGTTGCGACCCCCTATACTTGTGGGTTATTAGTGTCGTGTCTTGGACAAGGTTCATTCAATAGTTGCTCGAGGGTGGGACCTGACCCGCCTGACCGAGGGGGTTGCCTACCCTTGCGTCATTGGTTGTTCCCCTGTGCATTGGTGTTAGCCACAAATTCGTCAGTCTTACGTTTATTACCTCCTTGATTTGCCAGGTTATGCTGGTGACCTTTGTCGTTGCCGTTCTTCTTGCCCTTCCCTGTTTTTTCTTCATCAGACATGGGATCCTTGGTACTATCAGAATCAGCATACTTGACCAGAGCCGCCATCAACTGGCCCATGTCATTGCAGTCATGCTTGAGCCACCCCAGCTTCTTCTTCAGAGGTTTAAAACGGCAATTTTTCTCCAACATTAAGACCGCGAAGCTGGCATCCATCTTATCAGATGAATGTATTATCTCCTTGACCCGGCGCACCCAATGGGTTGTGGACTCCCCTTCCTCTTTCTTACAATTAGTCAGGTCCACGATTGACATAGGTTGCTTACATGTGTCTTTGAAGTTCTAAATGAACCGGGCCTTCAACTCCGCTCATGAGCCGATGGAATTGGGTGGCAACCCTTTCAACCAAGTGCGAGCCGTTCCATCCAACATCATGGTGAAGTACTTAGCCATTGCTGCATCGCTGACCTCCAGCAGCTCCATTGCCATCTCGTAACTCTCAATCCATGCCCCAGGCTACAAATCGGCCGTGTAGTTAGGCACTTTACGAGGCCCCTTGAAGTCTTTCGGTAAGTGCTCATTATGTATAGCCGGCACTAGGCAAGGAACACCTCCTGTTCTTATGGCTACTCCTGCCTCAACACAGGTTGCTAGATAAGCCAGAAAAGTTTGATGAGCCGCCTGCTCAGCTGCCAGTTGAACCGGCCACTCAGCCTCTTGTCGGACCATCTCCTGATCCGCTAAGTTAAGGGCTCCAGCCTGCACCGGCTCATGCCTGCGCGGTTGGTTACGGCGTTGAGCGTTGCTTGACATATCAGCTGAGTCCATATGCCTGCTATAGCTCGGGCTCCAGCTCGGGCGAGGGGTTGAATGGATTCTGTCCCGACTGTAAGAGTGCGCATCCTGCTGCGCCAGAGCCGTCTGAAGAAGTTCTCTCACCCTTCGTGTTTCGATTGATGTCGGAGAGTCGCCTTCCATCGGGAGAGCCGCCAAATGAGCCGATGCAGCAATGAGGTTTTCCAAAGGATTGGAGAAGTGACCTGGTGGTGTTGGCGCATAATGAGGAGGAGTGGTATATATACGAGGTGGTTCCATGGCCCGCGGCTGAACCGGTGCTTCGGGTGTCGTGATCCGATTTGCCTCCGGCGGGTTACTTGGACCGGCCTCGGGTGTATGGAAAAGGTTCCTAGGATCAAGCGTTAGTGGTAGGCGTGACTGAGTTTTCTGATGCCTTCTTCTCATGACCTCGTTTGACGTGTTCAGATCCACCGAGAGCCGGAAAGTCTCCGCTTGAAGCTGCTGAGTGCGAGCGTCCAAAGCCGCCCGCTCCACGGCCATCCTGACCTCTTCTGCTGCTAAATTTTCCTTGGCCTGTGCCATCTCTTCGCGTACCCGTGCCACCTCCGCGTCATGTTGAGCTTTATCCGCCGGCTCTACCGCGGCAGTTAACAGAGTCGTCAGCTTATCCATGAGGTCCATTAGCATCTGAGCCGGGGGGCACGCAGGGTCTCCTGATCCGGCCGCTGCCGACCTGGTGGTTGTCGCTGCTGCAGCCGTGGAGTTCTGCCCGGGATGAGTGCCTTCCATGAAGACTCCGGCTCGATTCGGCGGCTCAAAGGGGTCCGGAATACTGCTGCCATCGGAACAGACCCCAAGCATGCCATCCTGCAGGTGATACAAAGAATCCGTCTCGCCTGTTAATGACATAGCATCGGAACAGATGGCCATCTCACCGCCATCTACTGATCCTTCTGAGTATTCACCTCCATGGATGAAACCCACAAAGGCAAGCTTTACGGCGAGTCGGGCCCGGGCGGGCCTCGCGCGCTGAGCCGTCTCAATGATGTTGGTGCAGACGTCCGGCTCGGGGCCCGATTCACCGATCCGGCCAATGAAGACATGAATCCTGTCGAAGGGGACCCGGTACCCATACTCAATTGAGCCGGCCTCGGGGCCCCAGCCTTCGTCGTCGATGTAGAGCTTTCCGCGACGACTCTTGGTCATCCGGCCCACAACATATCCCTTGAGCCCTTCGAAGTTACCCTTCAAGAACTCAAATCCACCGTGCGCTGGCCCCATGGTGGGCGCCAACTGTCGTGGAATTGTCACGGCAGATGTCCTAGCGAAAGGACATAGTCGTAGGGCCATCGCAACTAGGAAGCTTAAAGGGGTTAATCGGGACAAAGGACACGAGAGGTTTTATACTAGTTCGGCCCCTTACGATGAAGGTAAAAGCCTACGTCTAGTTGTGTTTGGAATTGTGGGGTTTTGAAGGCCAAGGAGCAAATATGTCTGTCCTGGCTTGGAGTTGTTGTCTCCTCTCTAAGCCGCCACCGGGTTGTCCTCTTATATACACGGGTTGACGCCTGGTAGCCTACAGAGTCCCGGCCGGCTTATAAAACGTGTCCAGCTCGGTGACTTCCTTTACATGCCTTTCTTTACAAGTCTTTCCTTACAATGGCGGTTTACAATATTGGGCCTTAAGCCACCTCTGGGCTTTAGGCCTTCTATAAGTCTTAATAAACTATCTCCTTGAATATTACTGGGCTTCTTTTGTAACCCGCCATTGGGGTTGACCCGGCCCCTCCTGGGCGGGTCATTCCTGGTAGCTATATCCCCAACAATTTAAGACATTACTTTTGGGATGACCCACACATTTATAAAGGAGTAGATGGTGTTATTAGACGTTGTGTACCTGAGCATGAACAGGAACAGATCCTACGCAAGTGTCACTCTGAGGCTTATGGAGGACACCATGCTGGAGACAGAACTGCACATAAGGTGCTGCAATCCGGTTTTTATTGGCCTACTCTCTTCAAGGATGCCCGTAAGTTTGTCTTATCTTGTGATGAATGTCAGAGAATTGGTAACATTAGTAGACGTCAAGAAATGCCTATGAATTATTCACTTGTTATTGAACCATTTGATATTTGGGGCTTTGATTATATGGGACCGTTTCCTTCCTCTAATGGGTATACACATATTTTAGTTGTTGTTGATTACATTACTAAGTGGGTAGAAGCTATTCCAACTAGTAGTGCTGATCATAACAACTCTATTAAGATGCTTAAAGAAGTTATTTTTTCGAGGTTTGGAGTCCCTAGATATTTAATGACTGATGGTGGTTCACATTTTATTCATGGTGCTTTTCGTAAAATGTTAATCACAGAATTGCATCTCCTTATCATCCACAGTCTAGTGGTCAAGTAGAACTGAGTAATAGAGAGCTTAAATTAATTTTGCAAAAGACTGTTAATAGATCTAGAAAGAATTGGTCAAAGAAACTTGATGATGCACATGGGCCTATAGAAGATCATATAAGAATCCTATGGGTATGTCTCCGTATAAGATGGTTTATGGAAAAGCATGTCACTTACCTCTTGAACTAGAACATAAGGCATATTGGGCCATTAAAGAGCTCAATTATGATTTCAAACTTGCCGGTGAGAAGAGGCTTTTTTACATTAGCTCACTTGATGAATGGAGAACCCAGGCTTATGAAAATGTCAAACTGTTTAAAGAAAAGGTTAAAAGATGGCATGATAAAAGAATACAAAAATGTGAGTTTAATGTAGGTGATTATGTTCTGTTATACAACTCTCGTTTAAGATTTTTTGCAGGCAAACTTCTCTCTAAATGGGAAGGTCCTTACATCAGCAAGGAGGTCTATCGTTCTGGTGCCATAAAAATCAACAACTTCGAAGGCACAAATCCGAGCGTAGTGAACGGTCAAAGAATCAAACATGATATCTCGGGTAATCCCATAAATGTTGAAACTAATGTTATTGAAACCGTAACCCCAGAGGAGTATATAAAGGACACTTTCCAGGACGTTTCAGACTCCGAAAAGGAATAGGTATGTGGTACGGTAAGTAAACCGACTCCAAAACAGTTCTAATGGCATTTTTTCTCCGTTTTGGAATATTTAAGAAAATAGGAAAATAAGAAGCAGTCCGGCAAGGACACGAGGCTTCCACGAGGTTGGAGGGTGCGCCCTACCCCCTGGGCGCGCCCCCTGCCTCGTGGGCTCCTCGTGTGCCCTCCGGACTCCGTTTTCTTGCACGATACTTCTTTTGGTCGGTAAAAATTCATTATATAATCTCCCGAAGGTTTTGACCACCGCATCATGCAAATATCCTCCGTCTTTATTTCGAGTTGTTTCTGCTATAGAATTAGAGCAAGATGTCTTCTCAAGAGTCAGTCGGGGAGAGTTGGGTGTCTCGTCTGACACCGAGACCAAGAGCAAACAGTGATGCTGACCACTTTGGGCCATCAACGAAGGAAGAGACGGAGGCCGACTTGAAAAGGATAGATGCCATGGAAGAGGACCAAGAAGTTACTTCTCGTTTCTGAGCCGGATTCACGATGGGGGAACAACAGAGCTCAGCCATTCCAAACTCGGTCATCCCTTCCAATGTTAGATTTCTTTCTTATGAAAATATGAAAAAGAGTGTTACTTGTTCTCCCACAGCTATGCAACATCCATGGGTGAAAGGAGCTTTGGCCGTCACTAGCAAGCTCTGTAAGGAAATAATGGGCCTCAAGCAGCAAGTCAATAAGCTTGAAGAAGAGAATCGTATCCTGAGGGGCATCATCGCCAAGAATATCACATCACCACCCCCGAAGAAGGAGACATAAACACACGGGTATGGGCACTCCCCTTGGCAACTGCTAAGCTTGGGGGAGTGCCCCGGTATCATATCACCATCACACTTCTATCTTTACCATTTTTCTTAGTTCGATCCTTTTGGTAATATCTTGATCTAGTAGAATAAAAGTTTTAGCATGATCTAGTTTTTAGTTTTGCCTTATGATCCTTCTATGTAATTCAGTCCGTGAGCTATATATAATAAAGATTAGTTTTGAGTCAAGGGCTTGATTATCTTGTTATGATCTTGAGGGAATAATAGAAAAAGAAAGAATAAAAAGAAATAAAGAGATCATATGGACCTTATGGAGAGTAATGACTTCACATATAAAGAGTATGATGAATAAAAGTTGTTGAGAGTTGACAAACATAGTTTTGGTCATCGTTGCAATTAATAAGAAGTAATAAAGAAAGAGAGGTTTTCACATATAAATATACTATCTTGGACATCTTTTATGATTGTGAGCACTCATTAAAATATGACATGCTAAAAGGTTGATGTTGGACAAGGAAGACAACGTAATGGCTTATGTTTTCTTACATCTGAAATAAATTATATTGTCATGGATCATCCAACATGCTGAGCTTGCCTTTCCCCCTCATGCTAGCAAAATTCTTTGCACCAAGTAGAGATACTACTTGTGCTTCCAAATATCCTTAAACCCAGTTTTGCCATGAGAGTCCACCATATCTACCTATGGATTGAATAAGATCCTTCAAGTAAGTTGTCATTGTTGCAAGCAATAAAAATTGCTCTCTAAATATGTATGATTTATTAGTGTGGAGAAAATAAGCTTTATACGATCTTGTGATGTGGAAGAAATAAAAGCGACAGACTGCATAATAAAGGTCCATATCACAAGTGGCAATATAAAGTGACGTTCTTTCGCATTAAGATTTTGTGCATCCAACCATAAAAGCACATGAAAACCTCTGCTTCCCTCTGCGAAGGGCCTATCTTTTATTCTTGTCTTATACTTCATACAAGAGTCACGGTGATATTCACCTTTCCTTTTTACATTCTATCCTTTGGCAAGCACAATGTGTTGGAAAGATCCTGATATATATAGCTAATTGGATGTGAGTTTTCATGAACTATTACTGTTGACATTACCCTTGAGGTAAAAGGTTGGGAGGCAAAACTATAAGCCCCTATCTTTCTCTGTGTCCGATTAAAACTTCATACCCATAAATATTGCGTGAGTGTTAGCAATTCTAAAAGACTAAATGATAGTTGAGTATGTGGACTTGCTGAAAAGCTCTTATATTGACTCTTTCCGATGTTATGATAAATTGCAATTGCTTCAATGACCGAGATTATAGTTTGTTGGTTCTCAATGAAGTTTCTGATTCATACTTGAAATTGTGTATGAATTGTTACTTTAGCATAAGAAATCATATGACAATACATATATATGTTGTTGTTCTAAGAATGATCATGATGCCCTCATGTCCGTATTTTATTTTATCGACACCTCTATCTCTAAACATGTGGACATATTTTTCGATTTTGGCTTCCGCTTGAGGACAAGCGAGGTCTAAGCTTGGGGGAGTTGATACGTCCATTTTGCATCATGCTTCTATATCGATATTTATTGCATTATGGGCTGTTATTACACCTTATGTCACAATACTTATGCCTATTCTCTCTTATTTTACAAGGTTTACATGAAGAGGGAGAATGCTGGTAGTTGGAATTCTGGGCTGGAAAAGGAGAAAATATTAGAGACCTATTCTGCACATCTCCAAAAGTCCTGAAATTTCATGGGAGCATGTTTCAGAATATATAAAAAATATTGGGCGAAAGAAGTACCAGAGGGGGGGCACCCACCATCCACGAGGGTGGGGGCATGCCCCCTACCTCGTGGGCCCCCTGGCAGCCCTCTGATGCCCATCTTATGCTATATGAGCTCTTTCGTCCTGGGAAAAATCATAAGCAAGCTCACGAGAAGAAACTCCGCCGCCACGAGGCGGGACCTTGGCGGAACCAATCTAGGGCTCCGGCAGAGCTGTTCTGCCGGGGAAACTTCCCTCCGGGAGGGGGAAATCATCATCATCGTCGTCATCATCGATACTCTCATTGGGAGGGGGTCAATCTCCATCAACATCTTCATCAGCACCATCTCCTCTCAAACCCTAGTTCATCTCTTGTATCCAATCTTTGTCTCTAAGCCTCAGATTGGTACCTGTGGGTTGCTAGTAGTGTTGACTACTCCTTGTAGTTGATGCTAGTTGGTTTATTTGGTGGAAGATCATATGTTCAGATCCATTATGCATATTAATACCCCTCTGATTATGAACATGAATATGATTTGTGAGTATTTCCGTTTGTTCCTGAGGACATGGGAGAAGTCTTGCTATAAGTAGTCATGTGAATTTGTATTCGTTCGATATTTTGATGAGATGTATGTTGTCTCTCCTCTAGTGGTGTCATGTGAACGTCGACTACATGACACTTCACCTTTGTTTGGGCCTAGAGGAAGGCATTGGGAAGTAATAAGTAGATGATGGGTTGCTAGAGTGACACATGTTTAAACCCTAGTTTATGTGTTGCTTCGTAAGGGGCTGATTTGGATCCATATGTTTCATGCTATGGTTTACCTTAATACTTCTGTTGTAGTTGCGGATGCTTGAAATAGGGGTTAATCATAAGTGGTATGCTTGTCCAAGGAAGGGCAGTACCCAAGCACCGGTCCACCCACACATCAAATTATCAAAGTACCGAACGCGGATCATATGAACGTGATGAAAACTAGCTTGACGATAATTCCCATGTGTCCTCGGGAGCGCTTTCCTTTATATAAGAGTTTTTCTAGGCTTGTCCTTTTCTACAAAAAGGATTGGGCCATCTTGTTGCACCTTATTTACTTTCATTACTTGTTACTCGTTACAAATTACCTTATCAAAAAACTATCTGTTACCGATAATTTCAGTGCTTGCAGAGAATACCTTGCTGAAAACCGCTTATCATTTCCTTCTGCTCCTCGTTGGGTTCGACACTCTTACTTCTCGAAAAGGCTACGGTAGATCCCCTACACTTGTGGGTCATCAGGTGTCATGGCCTTACCCGTGTCCATCGGCCCCATCCTTTGGCTCTGATACATCCTATATTATATATATATATATATCCCTTTTGAAGTTTAATAGGGATTTTAGTATGTTTGTATTGTTATATTTATTGTGTATTGTCTAATTTAAGGCCTAGGCAACATGATCTAGAGACCTACGTGGTTAAGCACACGTTGTATAGCGGTTCCTGAAGCTTTCATGTGATAGGTGTTGGTATCAACGAGGAGCGATGGCGATATGAGGAGCATGATAAGCGACATCACTTAAGGTGTTGTTTCAATATATTGATTTTAGACACCGAACCGACCATTGCTAATGGGAATGAAGGGGGGCAATAGTACTCCCTTCATTTCAAAATAATTTAACTTATAGGATTATCCTGAATCAAACTTTTAAAAGTTAGAAAAATCTCCAAAGATCTACACAATATATAATACATATATATATATATATATCATAATGAATAAGTGAAGCAAATTTGGCGTTGTAGATGTTGATATATTTTAAAATAGACTTAATGAAGTTTGACTTTTTCAAACCTAGAACTTCAATTATTTGCAAAGGGGGGAAGCGTTGAGCAAATACGAAAGAAGGGGGTTCGGTTATTCATGGGTGGCTTGTCTGCCGAGCATACTATCAGTTGAATGCATTTGCTTTCCACACCATTTGATCTCATTGTAGGAAAATAGAGTCTCATCACCATTATTTACTTTCCACACAAAGTTTATTACTTGAATTTAATCCTCTATTCAACAACCATCACTACTCTAAAGTCTGATAGGTACTCTTCATTAGTCAACACATTTGAGATAAATGACATATCAAGCGTTGTTGAAACAACAATAGCAACACTCTTCTTATACCTTGAGGAATCCATATTAAATTGGGAAACGACACTTCCTGATTCAAGCTTCAACTAGCCTTGTGCACTAGCAGAACATTAGATATCATGTGCTTCTAATCGATTGTTTTTGCATCAGGTCAATTGCATATAGAGTCAGACTAGTTTGATGGAGGTTCACGTGATCAGGTCATGTTCTTGGCACTTCTCTTGTCTCACCCTAGTGATGATCTTCCTTTAAAAAAATCCATGCACGACTATGAGGCTACTCTACTCTCTAGTGTTGGATCCATTGCTCTTCTTCTGTTAGCCTATTATACTTCTGATTTTGGAGGCCCTCTCTGGGGTACTTGGCTTGGGTGGAAAGATGGGGATCATAGTGCCATTGAGTCGTTGTCTCATTGTATGTTGTCTTCCAAGGATTGTTCGCATTTGGTCCGTGTTTGCCAAGATGATACTTTATTCACCATCACTAGTAGAAAAGGGGGCTTTAGTTCGGGCCTGGCCAGCCCATTAGTCCCGGTTCTTCCACGAACCGGGACCAATGGATGCACTCGTCCCGGTTCGTGAGCCCAGGGGGCTGGCCGGGGCCTCGTGGGCATTGGTCCCGGTTTGTATGGACCCATTTGTCCCGGTTCCAGGCACGAACCGGGTCCAATGGGCATCGCTCCTGGCCCACAAACATCGGTCCCGATTCTTGGCTCGAACCAGGACATAAGGCTAGGCTTTAGTCCCGGTTCCAGCCACGAACCGGGACAAATGATTTGCCTATATATACCCCGTCGCCACAGCAAAAAACTCCACAGTGCTCTGTTTTTTCTGGCCGGCGAGGAGAGGGCATTTGGGTGCTCTAGCTCACCTCCTATGCACACGAGGTGTTCGTTGAAATACCCGAGCCATGCTAGTTAAGCTTTCTCCTCTCAAAGCTTGACCTCCAAGCTCCATTTCCCCCAAGATTTGTCTAGGTTTAGCGGTTCGTCACGTCCCGTCCCCGTCTTCACCGCCGTCAATCGCCCGCGCCGATCTCGTCACTTGCACCACTGTGGTGAGCCTCTTATCTTCTTCTGAAAGAAAAAATTCTTACTTTAGATAGATACTTGTCTAATTTTCTTACTTTTATTATTGCTTGTTATTATATAGTGCGATGGTTTTGGTATCCGCCCCCGTCGGCCCTTGTCCTGGCTATGATTCGGATGTGGTATATATTATCTTTTATAACTATTTGGTTCATTTATTGTTTATGACAATTATGCCCATCAAGTTGACATAGATTTTATTTATGTAGGAGGTAGTTGAACCGGAAATTCCAACCGACCCTATTGTCGAGAGGTTAAATTTAGTTGAAGAAGAAAACAATTACTTGAATGAAAAAATAAAAAAAATTGAGGAGGAGAAGATGATATTGGAGTTGCATGTTGCGGATGTCGTCGGTGATCACAAGATCAAGATGGATGCAATGCGGTTGAAGATGAGAAAGATTAGAAAATATGCCATTCATACCGAGGCTTGGTATCATTATGCCGTTGGATAAATTTTTACCTTGGTTGTGATTATGATCGCATTTATTGTTGCATTGAAAGGTTTCACATAGTTTTAATGTATGGTTTAACTAGATGCTCTGGAGAGCTATATGTTGTTCAATGAGAACTATGTATGTACTTTGTTTTTAATGTGATGATGAACTTCTATTAATTTGGCGACTTATCTATCCATGTGAATCTGTAATGGTTTTTGACACACATAATGTGATGATGAACTTCTATTATATTGGTCACCTATCTATCCATGTGGCTTTGAATGGTGCATTTTGAACACACAAAAAGTCTGGAGTTGAAATAAGTTCAAATAAATGAAATCCCTTTTGTAACAGATGAATTTTCGTCCGAAACCCTAATACTTCGAAAGAGATTGTCCATTTTGTACACGAAGTGCATCTAGTTTTTGTCATAACCCTCTCAACTTTTTAGTACATGCTATGTGGGTGAAATGATGATACCATGCCAACTTTCAACCTTTTTAGAGTTCACTTGTAGTGCTTTTCAATTTCAGGGTCATTCAGCTAAAAAAAATCAGTAAATGCATGAAAAATAACAAATGAAGTCAGAAAGGGTTGAAAATTGATGATGTGGCTTTGAATGGTGCACTTTGAACACAGAAAAAGTATGGAGTTCAAATAAGTTCAAAAAATGAAATCCCTTTGTAACAGACGAGTTTCCGTATGAAACCTTATACTTCGAAGAGATTGTCTGTTTTGTACACGAAGTGCATCTAGTTTTTGCTGTAACCCTCTAAACTTTTATGCACATGCTATGTGGGTGAAATGATGATACCATGCCAACTTTCAACATTTTCAGAGTTCATTTGGAATGCTTTTTAATTTCAGGGTCTTATAGCTTAAAAAAATCAGTAAATGCATGAAAAATAACAAATGAAGTTAGAAAGGGTTGAAAATTGATGATGTGGCTTTGAATGGTGCATTTTGAACACACAAAAAGTCTGGAGTTGAAATAAGTTCAAATAAATGAAATCCTTTTGTAACAGATGAGTTTTCGTCTGAAACCCTGATACTTCGAAAGAGATTCTCCATTTTGTACACGAAGTGCATCCAGTTTTTGTCGTAACCCTCTCAACTTTTTAGTACATGCTATGTGGGTGAAATGATGATACCATGCCAACTTTCAACCTTTTTAGAGTTCATTTGTAGTGCTTTTCAATTTCAGGGTCATTCAGCTCAAAAAAATCAGTAAATGCATGAAAAATAACAAATGAAGTCAGAAAGGGTTGAAAATTGATGATGTGGCTTTTAATGGTGCATTTTGAACATATAAAAAGTATGGAGTTCAAATAAGTTCAAAAAAATGAAATCCCTTTGTAATAGACGAGTCTTCATATGAAACCCTTGTACTTCGAAAGAAATTGTCTGTTTTGTACACGAAGTGCATCTAGTTTTTGCCGTAACCCTCTCAACTTTTATGCACATGCTATGTGGGTGAAATAATGATACCATGCCAACTTTCAACATTTTCAGAGTTCATTTGGAATGCTTTTGAATTTTAGGGTCTTATAGCTCAAAAAAATCAGTAAATGCATGAAAAATAACAAATGAAGTCAGAAAGGGTTGAAAATTGATGATGTGGCTTTGAATGGTGCATTTTGAACACACAAAAAGTCTGGAGTTGAAATAAGTTCAGAAAAATGAAATCCCTTTGTAACAGACGAGTTTCCGTATAAAACCCTGATACTTCGAAAGAGATTGTCTGTTTTGTACATGAAGTGCATCTAGTTTTTGCCGTAACCCTCTCTACTTTCTTGCACATGCTATGTGGGTGAAATGATGATACCATGCCAACTTTCAACCTTTTCAGAGTTCATTTGTAGTGATTTTCAATTTCAAGGTCATTCAGCTCAAAAAAATCAGTAAATGCATGAAAAATAACAAATGAAGTCAGAAAGGGTTGAAAATTGATGATGTGGATTTAAACGGTGCATTTTGAACACAGAAAAAGTATGGAGTTGAAATAAGTTTAAAAAATGAAAGCCCTTTGTAACAGACGAGTTTCCGTATGAAACCCTGATACTTCGAAATAGATTGTCTGTTTTGTACATGAAGTGCATCTAGTTTTTGCCGTAACCCTCTCTACTTTCTTGCACATGCTATGTGGGTGAAATGATGATACCATGCCAACTTTCAACCTTTTCAGAGTTCATTTGTAGTGATTTTCAATTTCAAGGTCATTCAGCTAAAAAAAATCAGTAAATGCATGAAAAATAACAAATGAAGTCAGAAAGGGTTGAAAATTGATGATGTGGCTTTGAATGGTGCATTTTAAACACAGAAAAAGTATGGAGTTGAAATAAGTTAAAAAATGAAATCCCTTTGTAACAGACGAGTTTCCGTATGAAACCTTGATAATTCGAAATAGATTGTCTGTTTTGTACACGAAGTGCATCTAGTTTTTGTCGTAACCCTCTCTACTTTCTTGCACATGCTATGTGGGTGAAATGACGATACCATGCCAACTTTCTACCTTTTCAGAGTTCATTTGTAGTGCTTTTCAATTTCAGGGTCATTCAGCTCAAAAAATCAGTAAATGCATGAAAAATATCAAAGTATTATCATAAAATAAAATGATGATGATACTACGAATTTCAGGGTCTTTCAGCCAAAAGAATTATCATAAAATAAATAAATAAGTAATTTTAAACAAAATAATATAAACTTTAATAAAATATATAAGTAGAAACAAAATAAAACAAAATAAAATTTAATAACATAAATAAAATTTATGAAACTAAAATTATCAAAGTATTTTCTGTTCAAAACATTATAAGCAACCCCTAAAATTTATGAAACTAAAATTATATAAAATTGATGCAACTAAAATTTTCAAAGTATTTTCTGTTCAAAATCATTAAAAGCAAAAAGAATTTTCATAAAGAACTTTTTTTTGTTAGAAACTTTAATAGCAAAAAGAATTATCATAAAATAAAATAAATAAGTAATTAGAAACAAAATAAAATAAAATAAATAAGTATTTTGTTGTAAGTAGAACAAAACAAAAAAATAAAGCAAAAACGAAAACAAAAAAACTGGGGAAAAATTTTGCCACCTATTGGGCCACCACGGCCTGAATACGACTAGAAACCCATCCATGGGCCAGGATTCAGGCCCGCAGAAGGCCCAGTAGGCCCATCAGGCATAGCAGTCACAATTAGACCCGTAAGCCTGCAATGGAGAGGAGCTCGAGAGGGGTGCGACAGTGGGGCTTATAAACCACTGCGCGCCCCTCTCGACTAGCGAGGTGGGACTAAACTCCCACCACCACCCCGTTGTGCAAGGCCTTTGGTCCCGGTTGGTGGCACCAACCTGGACTAAACGGGTGCATTGATTCCGGTTTGTCGCACCAAGCGGAACCAATGCCCCCCCTTTAGTCCCGGTTGGTGCCACCAGCCGGGACCAAAGGCCACCGCTTCCCGCCCTTTGGACTGCTGAAAAGAGACCTTTGGTCCTGGTTGGTGGCACGAACCGGGACCAAAGGGGGGTATTCGTCCCGGTTGATGCCACCAACCGGGACCAAAGGTCCTACTATATAAGCCCACACTTAGAAAATTTGGCAGTTTCATCGCCAATTGCCTCATGGCGACGCTGAGCTCATCGACGCCGCCAGGCTGCCCCGACGCCGCCAGGCTGCCCCGACGCCGTCCGCCGCCCCTGCCGTCGCCCCCGACCGCGCCGTCGTCGTCGCCCGTGCCTTGTCGTCGCCGTCTCCGTCGCCGTCACCAACATCGTCCCCGAGCCCGCGCGCCCCTGCCCTCGCCCCCAAGCGCGCCTTCGCCGTCCGCCGTCCCCGAGCCTTCCTCGTCGCAGACGCCACCTCGCTGTGAGCGCCGCCCCGTTCCCCTGCTCCTCCCCCCAGTACTGGCCGCCGTCGCCACCATGCGCTGCCGCCGCGCCGCCGCCCCTGCCCTTCGCTGCCGCCGCGCGCCGCCCCTGCCCTTCGCGGCCGCCGCGCGCCGCCCCTGCCCTGCGCAGCCGCCGCGCACCGCCCTGCCCTGCACGGCCGCCGCGCACCGCCCCTGCCCTTCGCTGCCGCCGCGCGCCGCCCCTGCCCTGCATTTTTATTTCATAGCATTTTTTTCATAAATGTATTTTTTGTCTATGTGTGTGTATGTGTATATATGTGTGTACATGTTCATAGCATTTTTTCATAAATGTATTTTTTTTGTCAATTTATGTATATGTTCATATATATGTGCATATTTGTAAAACAATTGTGTATGTACAGGAGAATTTATGTATATGTTTTTGTGCATATTTTTTGTAAATTTATGTATATGTTCATGTTTAGAAGAAAAAAGGAGTGGAAAAAGAAGGTTAGTGCATTTTAGGTTAGTGTAGAGGAAAACGTAAAATAAGGAAAAGGAAGAAAAGTTTTATATATCTAGCTAGGAAAGGAAGAAGAAGAAAAAGAAGGAGAGGAAAAACGAAAATAAGAAGAGGAAGAAAGGAGAAGAAGAGGAGAGGAAGAAGAGGAGAAATAAATAAGAAGAGGAAAAAGAAGAAAAAGAAGAGGAGAAGAAGAAGAAGAAAGGAATAGAGGAGAAGAAGAAAAAAATAGAAAAAAAATTCTATTTTTTCTTCTTCTCCTCTATTCCTTTCTTCTTCTCCTCTTTTTTCCTTCTATTTTTCTTCGATCTTCTTCTCCTCTTTTTATTTCTTCTTCGTCTTCTTTTTTTTATCGGATATGTTGTTGTCGATATACCCCCTCTCCGATAACATTATTTTCTCATGTATGTATGTCATCGTTGTCGATATATATAACTCCCTCCCAGATAACTTCGACATGAGGGGCGGTCGATATATATACCCCCTCTCGACCGTGATAACTTATACCACGGGAGCACCCCCTGATACGTCTCCAACGTATCTATAATTTTTGATTACTCCATGCTATATTATCTACTATTTTGGACATTATTGGGCTTTATTATCCACTTTTATATTATTTTTGAGACTAACCTATTAACCGGAGGCCCAGCCCAGAATTGTTGTTTTTTGCCTGTTTTAGGGTTTCGAAGAAAAGGAATATCAAACGGAGTCCAAACGGAATGAAACCTTCGGGAACGTGATTTTCTCAACAAATAAGACCCGGGAGACTTGGACCCTACGTCAGGACACAAAAGAGGAGGCCACGAGGTAGGGGGGCGCGCCCACCCCCACCAAGCGCGCCCTCCACCCTCGTGGGCCCCCTGTTGCTCCACCGACGTACTTCTTCCTCCTATACATACCTACGTACTCCCAAACGATCAGATACGGAGCCAAAAACCTAATTCCACCGCCGCAACTTTCTGTATCCATGAGATCCCATCTTGGGGCCTATTTCAGAGCTCCGCCGGAGGGGGCATCGATCACGGAGGGCTTCTACATCAACACTATAGCCTCTCCGATGAAGTGTGAGTAGTTTACCTCAGACCTACGGGTCCATAGTTAGTAGCTAGATGGCTTCTTCTCTCTTTTTGGATCTCAATACAATGTTCTCCCCCTCTCTTGTGGAGAACTATTCGATGTAATCTTCTTTTTGCGGTGTGTTTGTTGAGACCGATGAATTGTGGGTTTATGATCAAGTCTATCTATGAATAATATTTGAATCTTCTCTGAATTCTTTTATGTTTGATTGGTTATCTTTGCAAGTCTCTTCGAATTATCAGTTTGGTTTGGCCTACTAGATTGATCTTTCTTGCAATGGGAGAAGTGCTTAGCTTTGGGTTCAATCTTGCGGTGTCCTTTCCCAGTGACAGTAGGGGCAGCAAGGCACGTATTGTATTGTTGCCATCGAGGATAACAAGATGGGGTTTTCATCATAGTGCATGAGTCTATCCATCTACATCATATCATCTTGCTTAAGGGGTTACTCTGTTTTTAACTTAATACTCTAGATGCATGCTGGATAGCGGTTGATGAGTGGAGTAATAGTAGTAGATGCAAATAGGAGTCGGTCTACTTGTCTCGGATGTGATGCCTATATACATGATCATACCTAGATATTCTCATAACTATGCTCAATTCTATCAATTGCTCAACAGTAATTCGTTCACCCACCGTAGAATGCTTATGTTCTTGAGAGAAGCCACTAGTGAAACCTATGGCCCCAGGTCTATCTTTATCATATTAATCTCCTACTACTTAGTTATTTCCTTTGCTTTTTACTTTACCTTTATTTTACTTGCATCTTTATCACAAACATACCAAAAATATTGTCTTATCATATCTATCAGATCTCACTCTCGTAAGTGGCCGTGTAGGGATTGACAACCCCTATTCGCGTTGGTTGCGAGGATTTTTTTTTTGTTTTGTGTAGGTACGAGGGACTCGCGCGTAGCCTCCTACTGGATTGATACCTTGGTTCTCAAAAACTGAGGGAGATACTTACACTACTTTGCTGCATCATCCCTTCCTCTTCAGGGAAAGCCAACGCAGTGCTCAAGAGGTAGCACCCCCCGGCCCTCTCGCTCGACCAAAACTCTCGAGGACACCCAAACCCTAGAAAAAAACAATGTTGGTCTCCTACCCCCTCCTGCCGCGCCCCTACCCGATCGACAAACTCTCTTGAGGCCACCCAAATTTACCAAGTTAAAAGAGCGTTGTCGTCGAGGCCACCCCGAACCCTTGAAGCGTTGTTGAGGCCACCCCAAACCCTTGAAGCGTTGCCGAGGCCACCCCAAACCCTAGAGAAGCGTCGAGGCCAGGCCACTAATATGATTCCTTATTGTGCTTAGCTAGCTAGTTCTATGTTTGCCACTAATATATCCATCTGTCATGTTTGAATAATAATTGCCATGTTGTAAATATTTGCAGAAACTATGGATCCGCACCCCCGAGATGAAGCAACAGAAGCGGTGTTGGGGGAGATAATCGCACACGGAAGTGATGCCGTCTTGTCGTTTCTCAACGTCACATGCACCGATGGTCTGGAAAGATAGGATGAAGAAGCAGGCTATGACGATGATCAAACAATGGAGGAGGAAGGACACCGTGATGATGGCTCCGGTGACCGAATGGAGGGGGAAGGACAGCGTGATGACGGCTCTGATGACCAAACGGAGGGGGAAGGACACCGTGATGACGGCTCCGGTGACCGAACGGAGTCTGGCTAGGTATATATATTAATTAATTAAGCTTGTGCTGACTATAGCTAATTGATGCATTAATTGTTTTTGGTATGTACACATATTAACTCTCTTCTTTTTCTTCTTTTCTAGCCCTCCGGATCGAGCAACACTTCGGTAACGAGACAAGGCCCGAAGAGAAAGTTGCGCACGGATGAAAGGTACACGATCGTCGAAATTGATCGCGCTGGCCAACCGATTGAACCCCTCCGGACCAAGCAAAAATATAATGTTCAGTGCGGGGTTCTAGTTAGGGACATGATCCCAATCAGCATCGAGCAATGGTTGAAGCCTAAGGACAAAGACTCTCAGGTGTCTTGTGTCAGTGATAGGCAGAAAGCTGATCTTTGGACCGCGCTGCCAGAAAATTTCACCTTCCCGCCAGAGGAGGATCCGGAGAATCCAGTTAAAAAGCCAATGATCAAGGCTTATGCTCTTAAGAAGATGGTTGAGCTATTCAGGAGGTGGAAGAATGAGCTGAAATCATCGTTTATCGACCAAGACAAGACTCCAGAATTCATCGGCCGATTTGAGAAGATCAAAGATCAGTGGCCCGCATTTGTCACCAAAAAGAAATCTGAGAGAGCAGCGAAGATGTCAGCGACAACTGACAAACAAGAAAAATGCTGCAAAGAAGAAGCATCACCATCGCACGGGGTCAGGTGGCTACCTGAAAGCCTAGCCATTGTGGGACAAGGCTGAGAATGACCTCATTGCTAAAGGGATCGAACCAGAGACGCGACGCTGGCCAGACCGTTGCAGGACTTGGTTCTTCGGGGTTGGGGGAAATTGGACCCTGTAACAGGGAAGTGCGTTTGGACCAACGAGCAGCTGAACACACCCATCGTAAAGCTTCAGGAGTATATCGAAAAGGCGCAGCAAGGGACGTTCGTTCCAGACAGAGAGAACGACGAGCTCACAGAGGCCCTCGGTAATCCTGAGCACCCCGGACGGACACGAGGCACGCCAGGCTCCCTTTCGTGGAAGGCTGGATTTCCCGACGCAAGCGGTTACAAACGTCGGGAGAGAAAGAAGAAAAAGGAGCTGACCCAACTACAGGCGCTGCACGCAAGGGTACAAGCGCTAGAGGAACGAGACGAGGCCCGCAGCGCGCGACCTGCCAAAGCTGCTACACCCGAAGCTACCCCGCCATCTCAGCGGAGAAGCAGCGTGGTTTCCACGGAGCTGCTTCAGGAGCCTGTCTTCACGGCTCCTGTTAGCTACCTCGTGGATGCTATCACGGAGTCTCAGAATTGCCACCTTATAACGCAGTGGATGGATTTGAAAGTCAAGGCGGTTGTTGGCTCTGTTGCACCTCCTGGACCTGGCGCAACTTTTCACTGCCGGCCGATTCCAGAAGGATATGCTAGGGTGATGGTTGATGAAATCACAGAAGGATTTGAGGACCTCCAGCTTGACCACCCTATGGGTGATGGGGAGACTAGGCTGGGTTCTTGTCTGAAGACTCCATGCCTATGGCGGAAGGAGCTCATCAACCTTCCGAACTGGACACCTCCGCCTCCTCCTCCACCTCCGGCGAGTCAGGGCACTCCGCCTCCTCCACCGCCTCCTCCTTCGGCGAGTGATCAGGGCACTCAGCCTCCTTCTCCGGCGTGTGGCGGCACTCCGCATGCGCCGGCGCTCCCGAGCAGCCACCAGCCTACTCCTTCTTTGGCGCGTGGCGGCACTCCGCCTCCTTCTCCGCCTGCGCCGGCGCGCCTGAGCAACCACCAACCTCCTCCTTCTCCGCCTCGCCAGCAAGGGCGGAAGAGACCCGCCGCCGCCTCGGCTGCTCCGGCACGTCGTAGTACTTCTCCCCCGCCTCGTAAGCAAGCACGAAAGAAGACAGCCGTAGTCGCTCCGTCTGCTCTGCGTCTAGCAGTACAGCCAGAGGCGGGAGGCAATATAGATTCGGTCCACCTCTCAAGCCTCTAGAGAAGTTACCATACGAGAGGACCGTTGAAGAAAACGCGAAGATCATGGAAAAAGAAGTGAATGACTTCTTTGAAGGGGTGAAAGCAAAGAGACATCCACCTCCGAAGGAGAAGGTAGACCGGGTGAAAGCAAAGCGCACTATCGATGCCCTAAGGAAACCACCAAAGTCTCTGCTGAAAAACAACTATGAGCGCATTACTGCAAAGGTATATATCGAAGCGGAGCGGTCGGGAAATACTATCAGTGATTGAAGGTTAGCAGCACGACAAGTTAGGAAAAAAAATTGCCCAGCTCGGCGAACAAGCGGACCAATCGTGCCCCCCGCTCAAGGTGTCTAGCGATATCATCGCTAATGATCCGGGGATGGTGCCCGGTTATAGCAATCTTGAAGATTACCTGCCCGACGATGTACATTATGATTTCTTGGAGGTGGAAGAACACCAATACCATTACGGGAAGCCTCTTGTCAAAGATGAAAAATCTCTAACAACGATGATGCGAAGATTCCATGATTGGTACATGAAAACCTGCAGAGAGTCTGGGGGGACGAATACTTTGTATCGGAGAGTTAAAGAGGAGCATGACCTCGTTGGAATTGATTTGTTGACTATTCCATTTGAGGAGTTCTTCCAGTGGTTCAATCAAAAGGCCCTCGATAAATTAACGGTCACTTGCTACTGTCTGTAAGTACTATTTCTGTCATTAAGTCTCTATATATAGCTCAGCTCTTTCATTGCATGTATATATGATTATCCTCACTATATTATGTAGATTGAAGATCGTCGAGTGCAGAAAAGCAGAAATGTATGATATTGGGTTCATTAACACAAATCTCATAGATAAATTTGAGGTTGAAAAGAACGCCGATGATGCTGAGGTCAACTTGCTCAAATCATTGATAGTAAATCAAAACAAAGATAAAATACTCTTTCCTTACAACTTCGAGTGAGTGTTACTGTCTTGTGCATATTCGGTTTCCCTTATTACTCGAGCGAGGTTATAGTAATGTAATTGATGAGTTATGCATGCGTGCGCAGCTTCCACTATATTCTCCTGGATATTAAGTTTGAGCAGGGACTAGTAACCGTCTTAGACTCGAGACGAAAATCTCCCGAGACCTATGCGGACATGACTAAAATGCTCGAGAAGTAAGTTCAATCGATCATTATCGCACCATATCGGGAACTCTTTGTTCATTTCCTGATATCAAGTAATTGTTTTCTTTGTCTCGCAGGGTTTGTAAAGTATTCACCGCACAAGCTCCGGGACTGCCGGGGGAGCTGCGATGGACATACCCGGAAGTAAGTAGTACTAGCTAGCTAGTTCCGCGCATCTCGATCCCGTTGATTCTAGCTACTTTAGTCAATGCCATTTATAATGCTTCATTTATCAATTTGATTGACCTCTATTTCTCGTAAAGTGCTTGTGGCAGGAATAAGGGAATGATTTCTGTGGATACTACGTGTGCAAGTTCATCTACAACGCGACTTGCAAAGATAAGCAGCACTGGTAGAAAAAGGGCCTATAGTCCCGTTTCGTAAGGGCCTTTAGTCCCGGTTCCGGAACCGGGACTGAAGTGTCGGTACTAATACCTCCCCCCTTTAGTCCCGGTTCAATCCAGAACCGGGACTAAAGGCCCTCCACGTGGGCAGTGCGCAGAGCCCAGTCAGGAGACCCTTTGGTCCCGATTGGTGGCACCAACCGGGACCAATAGGCATCCACGCGTCAGCACTTCTGTGGCTGGGGTTTTTGTTTTTTTTTTGAAAGGGGGGGGGGTTGGGGGTTTTGGGGGGTTAATTTAGGTGTTTCATATATTGTGTTAGCTAGTTATAATTAATAGAGAGAAGTGTCCTCTGTTATGTCCGTGCTTGGTCGACGCTACGTACTATACATACGTATATAGAGAGGACTAGACACGCTAGCTAGCTAGTAAGCAAACGAAGGAAACAGAAGATCGTCATGAACATATATGCATATATACAGAGAGAAGTGAAATCGACCACCTCTCCTTCTCCGAGAGATTGGTCGAACAACAAGTTCTCGTATATCTATCTGACACTACCGGCTACATATATACAATAATTATCTCTTACAAATATAATCATACGGACTCAGGGTCCACATAGAATTCTCCGTCTTCAGGGATCACGTGGTCAAGAAAGAATGCCGCCAATTCCTCTTGAATTCCTCGCATGCGAGCTGGTGCTAGGAGTTCATCCCGCTTCCGAAACATCTAATTTAAAGAAGGGGGTCAATACATATATATATATGAATGAATGAAACTCAACACAAATGATGGTAATAAAATAAAATTGTGAATGTTGTTATTTACGTACTTCATATTGTTCGTCAGTGTAGCCCCGCTCACAGGTCGTGTGGCGGATGGACTCGCAAACATAGTATCCACAGAAATCATTCCCTTGTTCCTGCCACAACCACTTTACAAGAAATAGAGGTTAATCAAACTGATAAGCAAGAATGCCAAATGGTATTGATGAAACTAGCGCTTGAATGACTAGTAGATGCGCTTAAAATGCTACTGTAGCTAATACTTACTTTCGGGTGTCTAAATTGCAGCTCCTTCGGCAGTCCCGGAGCTTTTCTGGTGAATTTTCTCCAAACCCTGCCGGATAAAGAAAACAATTACTTGATATATCAGAAAATGAACAAAGTTGCTGATATGGTGGATAATGATCGATTTAACTTACTTCTCGAGTATTTGAGTCATGTCTGCATAGTCCTTGGGATCTTTTCGTCTTGAGTCTAAGACGGTTACTAGTCCCTGCTCAAGCTTAATATGTAGGAGAATATAGTGGAAACTGCACACGCATGCATAACTCATCAATTACATTACTATAACCTTGACTAATATATAAGGGAAACTGAATACGCACAAGACAGTAACACTCACTTGAAGTTGTAAGGAAAGAGTATTATATCTTTGTTTTGATTTATTATCAACGATTCTAGCATGCTGGCCTCGGTTTCTGCGGCATGAAATTTAACCTGAGTTGCATCTATGAGATATGTGTTAATGAACCCAATATCACCGAGTTGTCTTTTCTTCAATTCGACGATCTTCAATCTGCATAATATAGTGAGGATGATTATAAATACATGCAATGAAAGAGCTAAGCTATTTAGAGAAACTTAATGACAGAAGTAGTACTACTTACAGACAGTAGCAGGCGACCGTTGTTTTATCGAGGACCAATTGATTGAAAAACTGATAGAACTCCTCAAATGGAACAGGCAACAGATCAATTCCAACGAGGTCATGCTCCTTTTTAACTTTCACATACAAAGTACTCCTCCCCCCAGAGTCTCTGCAGATTTTCAAGTACCAATCATGCAATCTTTGCATCATCGTTGATAGTGATCTTTCATCTTTGACGAGAGGCTTCCCGTACTCGTATCTTTGTATCTGCATCTCCATGGGTTCATAATGTACTTCGTCGGGCAGGTAATCTGCAAGATTGCTATAACCGGGCACCATCCTCGGATCATTATCGACGTTGTGGCTAGGCACCTTGAGCGGGGGGCACGATTGCTTTGCTTGTTCGCCGAGCTGGGCAATTTGTTTCCCAGCTCGTCGTTCTTTCAGCCTTTGATCACTGACAGTACTTCCCGACCGCTCCGCTTCGGCAAATTCCTTTCCAATAATGCGGTCATAGTTTCCTTTCGGCGGATCAGACTTCGGTGGTTTTGTCAGGGCAGCCAGAGTGCGCTTCACTTTCACCCGATCTACCATCTCCTCCAGAGGTGGATGTTTCTTTGCTTTCACCCCTTCAAAGAATTTCTTCACTTCTTCTCGCGCAATCTCGGCGTTCTCCTCCTGGGTCCTCTCGTATGGTAACTTCTCTGGAGTCTTCAGAGAAGGACATAATCTGTATGTCCTCCCGCCTCTGGTTGTACTGCTAGACGCCGACCGAGCAGACGTAGCGGTTGTCTTCTTTACTTGCTTAAGAGGCGGAGGAGAAGGACTACGACGCGCCAGAGCAGCTGGAGCGGCGGCAGGTCTCTTCCGCCCTTGCTGACGAGGCGGAGAAGGAGGAGGCTGGCTGCTCGGGCGCGTCGGCGCAGGCGGAGAAGGAGGCGGAGTGCCGCCGCGCGCCGGAGAAGGAGCCGGCCGAGGGCCCTGATCATCACTCGCCGGAGGAGGAGGCGGTGGAGGCGGAGTGCCCTGATCGCCGGAGGAGGAGGAGGAGGCGGTGGCGTCCAGTTCGGAAGGTTGATGAGCTCCTTCCGCCATAGGCATGGAGTCTTCAGAGCAGACCCCAGCCGAGTCTCCCCTTCACCGGTAGGGTGGTCAAGCTGGAGGTCCTCTAATCCCTCCGTTATCTCATCCACCATCACCCTAGCATATCCTTCTCGAATCGGCCGGCAGTGAAAAGTTGCGCCGGGTTCAGTAGGAAAAACAGAGCCAACAGCCGCCTTGACCTTCAAATTCATCCATTGCGTCATAAGGTGGCAATTTTGAGACTCCGTTATAGCATCCACGGGATAGCTGGCAGGAGCCGTCAAGGCATGCTCCGGCTGAAGCAGCTCGGTGGAAGCCACGCTGCTTCTGCGCTGAGATGGCGGGGTAGCTTCGGGGGAGGCTTCGGCAGTACGTTTGCTGCGATTTGCTTCTCGTTCCTCTATCGTGTCTACCCTTGCTTGCAGCGCCTGCATTTGGGTCTGCTGCACTTTTTTCCTCCTCTCATGGGATTTGTAACCGCCTGCGTCCGGAAACCCAACCTTCCACGGAATGGAGCCTGGCGTGCCTCGTGTCCGTCCAGGGTGCTCAGGATTCCCGAGGGCCATTGTGAGCTCGTCGTTCTCTCTGTCTGGAAAGAACGTCCCTTCCTGCGCTGCTTCGATATACTGCTTAAGCTTACTGACTGGTATGTCCATTTGATCGTCCGTCCAAATGCACTTCCTTGTTACAGGGTCCAGTGTTCCGCCAGCCCTGAAGAACCAAGTCCGGCAACGGTCTGGCCAGTTAATTGTCTCTGGTTCGATCCCTTTATGAACCAGATCATTCTCAGTCTTGGACCACTTAGGCCGGGCTACGAGGTAGCCACCTGACCCCGTGCGATGGTGAAGCTTCTTCTTCGCAGCATTTTGCTTGTTTGTCGCCGACATCTTCTTACTCTTTTCCGATGTCTTGTGGGCCACAAATGCGGGCCAGTGATCTTTGATATTCTCATATCTGCCCTTGAATTCTGGTGTCTCATTATTTTCGACAAACTTATTCAGCTCTTTCTTCCACCTCCTGAATAGTTCTGCCATCCTCTTCAGAGCAAAAGACTTGATTAATTTCTCTTTAACTGGGTTCTCTGGATTATCCTCGGTGAAATTTGACTTCAGCTCAGTCCAAAGATCATTTTTCTGCATATCATTTACATAAGAGACCTCAGGGTCTTCTGTAGCCGGCTTAAACCATTGCTGGATGCTTATTGGGATCTTGTCCCTAACCAGAACCCTGCACTGAGCAACAAATGCGCTCTTTGTCCAGAGGGGTTCAATAGGTTGGCCGTCGGGCGCGATTGCTATGATCTCAAACTTTTCATCCGAGCTCAACTTTTTCTTCGGGCCTCGTCTCTTTACCGAAGTTGTGCTCGATCCGGAGGGCTAGAAAAAAGAACAAAGACTTAATTAATATGTGTACATACCAAAACAATGAATGCATCAATCAGCTAGTCAGCATAGGCTTAACTAATATATATACCTGGCCGGACTCGGTTTGGTCACCGGAGCCGTCATCACGGTCTCCTTCTTGCACCGGCATTGGGTCACCGGAGCCGTCCTCATGTTCTTCTTCTTGCACCGGCATTAGGTCACCGTAGCCAGCTTGTTCACCCTCTCCTTCCAGACCATCGGTTTCGTTGAGAAACAACGAGATGGCATCACTTCCTTCTGCGATTATGTCCCTCAACAACGCTTCTTTTATTGCTTCGTCTAGGGCGGTGTCCATAGTTTCTACAAATATTTACAACATGGCAATTATTATTCAAACATGACAGATGGATATATTAGTGCCAAACATAGAACTAGCTACCTGATCATAGTAAGCTATCGGGAGGGGGTATATATCGACAACGACGACACTACATCTATGTCCCTCGACAACCCTCGTTCCCGATAAAAAAAAGAGGAAGAAGAAGAAAAATAAGAGGAGAAGAAATAATAGAGGAGGAGATCTCCTCTATTCTTTCTTCTCCTCTTTTTTTTCTTCTTCCTCTTCTTTTTTTATCCTCTTCTTCCTCTCATGTTCGATAGGATCGCCGAGGGGTCGGGAGGTTGCCTAGTGTCAAGGGATTCAACAAAACCATGTCTTCATCATTAGGCGAAAGTAACATGTGCATGATGGTACGAAGCTCTTCAAAGTTGTTCTTGAACGGAGTCCCAGATAGGATAATTCGCCTTTTGGTACAAAGTTCAGAAAGAGCCTTCCGAATATCGCTATTTGGAAGGCCTTTGCTGAATTCGTACCAAAAGGCGGATTATTCTATCCGGGACTCCATTCCAAAACAACTTTGCAGAACTTCGTACCAACATGCCCTGGTTACTTCCGGCTAATGATGAAGGCATGGATTTCTTCAATACTTTGACACTAGGAAACCTCTCTCTACTTCCGGCTAAGAAGAAGAAGAAGAAGAAGAAGAAGAAGAAGAAGAAGAAGAAGAAGAAAAGAAGAAAAAAAAGAGGAGAAGAAGAAAGGAATAGTGGAGAAAAGAGAAAATAGAATATATTCTATTTTCTCTTCTTCTCCATTATTCCTTTCTTCTTCTCCTCTTCTTTTTCTTCTTTTTTCTTCTTCTTATTTATTTCTCCTCTTCTTTTCGGTAGAGGAAACCCTAAATAGCTAGCAAGTATCGTGGGTGTGAGATACATGTGGCCTTCGGTGTCGGACACTACATCCACGTCCCACAAGTGACGTGGGCGTCGAAGCCCGCGCCACTTGTGGGATGTGGGTGTAGTGTCCGACACCGACGGTACATGTATCTCACACCGACGATACTTTCTATTTAGGGTTTCTCCTCTACCGCTCCTCGACCTCTCGACAACCCTCGTTCCCGATAAAATAAAGAGGAAGAAGAAGAAGAAAAAAGAAGAAAAGAAAGAATAGAGGAGAAGACTTCCTCTTCTTCCTCTCCTCTTCTTCTCCCTCTTCTTCCCCTTCTTCCTCGCCTCTCTCATGAATGTCCGACGTTCTCGACCCCCCCCCATGTGTCGAAGAAAAAAAAGAAGAAAAAAAAGAAGAGAAGAAGAAAGGAATAGAGGAGAAGAAGAGAAAATTAGAATATATTCTAATTTTCTCTTCTTCTCCTCTATTCCTTTCTTCTTCTCCTCTTCCTTTCCTTCCTCTCCTCGTCTTCTCCTTCTTCTTCTCCTTCTTTCTCTACTTATTTTCCTTTTCCTTATTTTACTTTTTCCTCTCCACTAACATCATCATATATATGAAAAAATGCATATATGAAAAAAAACATCATCATATATATCATCTATCATCTATGAACAAAAATATTCCTAGATACATAAAAAATTTCTACAAATGAAAATAACCTAAAAAAATCATATGATCATCTATGAACAAAAAAAACATCATTTGATCATCTATCATCTATGAACAAAAAAATCATCATTTGATCATCTATCATCTATGAACAAAAATATTCATCATTTGATCATCTATCATCTATAAACAAAAATATTCCTAGATACATAAAAAAATTCTACAGATGAAAATAACCTAAAAAAATCATATGATCATCTATGAACAAAAAAAACATCATTTGATCATCTATGATGCATCTATGAACAAAAAAATCATCATTTGATCTCTATCATCTATGAACAAAAATTTGCAAAGGGATGGCGCCTGCGGCCAGACCAAGCTAAGGAGAGGTCGGCGGCGAGGATGGCGTCGGGGCAGGGGCGCGGGCGACGGCGAGGGCGGGCCGGGGCGGCGCGCAGGCGACGGCGACGGGGGCGGGCTGGGGCGGCCGCGTCGGGGCAGGGGCGGGCCGGGGCAAGGGCCCGGGCGACGGCGAGGGCGCGGGCGACGGCGGGCGACGGCGAGGGCGCGGGCGACGACGGGCACGGGCGAGGCGACGGCGACGGCGATGGCGGGGCAGCCTGACGGCGTCGTCGGGGCGAGCTCGGGCAGCCTGGCAGCGTCGTCGGGGCGGGGAACTGGCGATGAAATCTGAAAAAACGCTAAGTCTTTGCTTATATAGAAAAGGCTTTGGTCCCGGTTCGTGGCAGCAACCGGGACCAAAGGTGTGCATTAGTCCCGGTTGGTGCCACCAACCGGGACCAAAGGCCAATTTTCGGCAGCCCAAAGGGCGGGAAGCGGCGGCCTTTGGTCCCGGTTGGTGGCACCAACCGGGACTAAAGGGGTGCAATGGTCCCGGTTGGTGCCACGAACCATGACCAATGCCCCCTTTAGTCTCGGTTGGTGCCGCCAACCGGGACCAATGCCCTTGTGCTGCCCGCGCCCAAAAGTTTAGTCCCACATCGCTAGCTGAAGGGCGCCGGCACTGGTTTATAAGTCCTGCTGTGCCTCCCCATTCGAGCTCCTCTCTAATGCAGGCTTTCGGGCCTAAACTTGCTACTGCCTGTGGGCCTATTGGGCCTCTGCGGGCCTGAATCCTGGCCCATGTAGGGTTTCTAGTCGTATTCAGGTCGTGGAGGCCCAGTAGGAGGCATTTTTTTTTGGTTTTTTCTTTTTTATTTCTACATTTTTTTGGTTTTTTATTTTTTTTATTTCTACTTAAAACTAAATACTTATAGTTTTTAGTGATTTCTTTTTGCTTTTAGGTCACAAAAATTATAAACTTTCTGTTAGTGCCATTAGTTTTAAATTTTGAATAGTTTAAATTTGAATTTTTAAAAATTTGTGTGAATCACTAGTTTATGAATAACTTTACTATAAAAATAGAAAAAATTTCTATTTATTTTTTATTTATACTTACAACTAAATACTTATAGTTTTTTAGTGATTTCTTTTTGATTTTAGGTCACAAAAATTATAAACTTTCTGTTAGTGCCATTAGTTTTAAAATTTTGAATAGTTTAAATTGGAATTTTATAAAATTTGTGTGAATCACTAGTTTATGAATAACTTTACTATAAAAATAGAAATTTTTTTTCTTCTTTGCTATTTATTTTTTATTTATACTTACAATTAAATACTTATAGTTTGATTTTAGGTCACAAAAATTATATTCTTTTTGCTATTGAAGAATATTATAGTTTTGTTTTAGTTGATCATAACATAATATTTTAATTGATTGTTTTTATTTTCATAAAAGTTTTGTAGTTTATTCTGTTTGCTATTAATTCATTCTTTGAGCTAAATGACTCTGAAATTGGAAAGCATTTCAAAATGAACTCTGAAAAGGTTGAAAGTTGGCATGGTATCATCATTTCACCCACATAGCATGTTCCAAAAAGTAGAGAGGGTTACGACAAAAACTTGATGCACTTCGTGTACAAAATGGACAATCACTTTCGAAGTATCAAAGTTTCGAACCATAAGACATGAAAGCATTTCAAATGAACTCTGAAAAAGTTGAAAGTTGGGATGGTATCATAATTTCACCCACATAGCATTTGCTTATTGCGGGAGAAAGTCTTCACTTTTTCTTCGCTTGTGTCATTTGCTTATTGCGCCGTAACCATGGATAATCTTCATTGTTTATTAGGATGCTTGGGTCAGCCTTGACATTGAAGGGAGGAATTTCATGAAACTTTTCATAATCTTCAGACATGTCTGTCTTGCCGTCCACTCCCAGGATGTCCCTTTTTCCTGAAAGAACTATGTGGCGCTTTGGCTCATCGTATGATGTATTCGCTTCCTTATCTTTTCTTTTTCTCGGGTAGACATGTCCTTCACATAGATAACCTGTGCCACATCATTGGCTAGGACGAATGGTTCGTCAGTGTACCCAAGATTTTTCAGATCCACTGTTGTCATTCCGTACTGTGGGTCTACCTGTACCCCGCCGCCTAACAGATTGACCCATTTGCACTTAAACAAAGGGACCTTAAAATCAGGTCCGTAGTCAAGTTCCCATATGTCCACTATGTAACCATAATATGTGTCCTTTCCGCTCTCGGTTGCTGCATCAAAGCGGACACCGCTGTTTTGGTTGGTGCTCTTTTGATCTTGGGCGATCGTGTAAAATGTATTCCCATTTATCTCGTATCCTTTGTAAGTCAATACAGTCAAAGATGGTCCCCTGGACAACAAGTACAACTCATCACAAACAGTGTTGTCACCTCTGAGACGTGTTTCCAACCAACTGCTGAAAGTCGTGATGTGTTCACATGTAATCCAGTCGTCGCACTGCTCCGGGTGTTTGGAGCGCAGACTGTTCTTGTGTTCATCGACATACGGGGTCACCAAGGTAGAGTTCTGTAGAACTGTGTAGTGTGCTTGAGACCAAGAATATCCGTCCCTGCATATTATTGAGTCTCTTCCAAGAGTGCCTTTTCCAGTCAGTGTCCCCTCATACCGCGATTTAGGGAGACCTATCTTGTTAAGGCTAGGAATGAAGTCAACACAAAACCCGATAACATCCTTTGTTTGATGGCCCATGGAGATGCTTCCTTCTGGCCTAGCGCGGTTACGGACATATTTCTTTAGGGCTCCCATGAACCTCTCAAAGGGGAACATATTGTGTAGAAATACGGGCCCCAGGATGACAATCTCGTCGACTAGATGAACTAGGACGTGCGTCATGATATTGAAGAAGGATGGTGGGAACACCAGCTCGAAACTGACAAGACATTGCACCACATCACTCCTTAGCCTTGGTACGATTTCTGGATCGATCACCTTCTGAGAGATTGCATTGAGGAATGCACATAGCTTCACAATGGCTAATCGGACGTTTTCCGGTAGAAGCCCCCTCAATGCAACCGGAAGCAGTTGCGTCATAATCATGTGGCAGTCATGAGACTTTAGGTTCTGAAACTTTTTCTCTGGCATATTTATTATTCCCTTTATATTCGACGAGAAGCCAGTCGTGACCTTCATACTGAGCAGGCATTCAAAGAAGATTTCTTTCTCTTCTTTCGTAAGAGTGTAGCTGGCAGGACCTTTATACTGCTTCGGAGGCATGCCGTCTTTTTTGTGCAAACGTTGCAGGTCCTCTCGTGCCTCAGGTGTATCTTTTGTCTTCCCATACACGCCCAAGAAGCCTAGCAGGTTCACGCAAAGGTTCTTCGTCACGTGCATCACGTCGATTGAGGAGCGGACCTCTAGGTCTTTCCAGTAGGGTAGGTCCCAAAATATAGATTTATTCTTCCACATGGGTGCGTGTCCCTCAGCGTCATTCGGAACAGCTAGTCCACCGGGACCCTTTCCAAAGATTACATAGTGTAAATCATTGACCATAGCAAGCACGTGATCACCGGTGCGCATGGCGGGCTTCTTTCGGTGATCTGCCTCGCCTTTGAAATGCTTGCCTTTCTTTCGACATTGATGGTTGGTCGGAAGAAATCGACGATGGCCCAGGTACACATTCTTCCTGCATTTGTCCAGGTATATACTTTCAGTGTCATCTAAACAGTGCGTGCATGCGTGGTATCCTTTGTTTGTCTGTCCTGAAAGGTTACTGAGAGCGGGCCAATCGTTGATGGTCACGAACAGCAACACCTTAAGGTCAAATTCCTCCTGTCTGTGCTCATCCCACGTACGTACACCGTTTCCATTCCACAGCTGTAAAAGTTCTTCAACTAATGGCCTTAGGTACACATATATTCCTTTCCGGTTTGCTTAGGGCCTTGGATGAGAACTGGCATCATAATGAACTTCCGCTTCATGCACATCCAAGGAGGAAGGTTATACATACATAGAGTCACGGGCCAGGTGCTGTGATTGCTGCTCTGCTCCCCGAAAGGATTAATGCCATCCGCACTTAAAGCAAACCATACATTCCTTGGGTCCTTTGCAAACTCATCCCAGTACTTTCTCTCGATTTTTCTCCACTACGACCCGTCAGCGGGTGCTCTCAACTTCCCATCTTTCTTTCGGTTCTCACTGTGCCATCGCATCAACTTGGCATGCTCTTCATTTCTGAACAGACATTTCAACCGTGGTATTATAGGAGCATACCACATCACCTTCGCAGGAACCCTCTTCCTGAGGGGTTCGCCGTCAACATCACCAGGGTCATCTCGTCTGATCTTATACTGCAACGCACCGCATACCGGGCATGCGTTCAGATCCTTGTATGCACCGCGGTAGAGGATGCAGTCATTAGGGCATGCATGTATCTTCTCCACCTCCAATCCTAGAGGGCATACGACCTTCTTTGCTGCGTATGTACTGTCGGGCAATTCGTTATCCTTTGGAAGCTTCTTCTTCAATATTTTCAGTAGCTTCTCAAATCCTTTGTCAGCCACAGCATTCTCTGCCTTCCACTGCAGCAATTCCAGTACGGTACCGAGCTTTGTGTTGCCATCTTCGCAATTGGGGTATAACCCTTTTTTGTGATCCTCTAACATGCGATCGAACTTCAGCTTCTCCTTTTGACTAATGCATTGCGTCCTTGCATCGATAATGACCCGGCGGAGATCATCATCATCGGGCACATCGTCTGGTTCCTCTTGATCTTCAGCAGCTTCACCCGTGGCAGCATCATTGGGCACATCGTCTGGTTCCTCTTGATCTTCACCAGCTCCCCCCGTTGCAGCATCACCGTATTCAGGGGGCACATAGTTGTCATCGTACTCTTCTTCTTTGCCGTCTTCCATCATAACCCCTATTTCTCCGTGCCTCGTCCAAACATTATAGTGTGGCATGAAACCCTTGTAAAGCAGGTGGGAGTGAAGGATTTTCCGGTTAGAGTAAGACCTCGTATTCCCACATTCAGTGCATGGACAACACATAAAACCATTCTGCTTGTTTGCCTCAGCCGCATCGAGAAACTCATGCACGCCCTTAATGTACTCGCGGGTGTGTCTGTCACCGTACATCCATTGCCGGTTCATCTGCGTGCATTATATATAATTAAGTGTCCAAATTAATAGAAGTTCATCATCACATTAAAACCAAAGTGCATACATAGTTCTCATCTAACAACATATAGCTCTCCAGAGCATCTAATTAATTAAACCATACATTGAAACTATGTAAAACATTTCAATGCAAAAACAAATGCGATCATAATCGCAACCAAGGTAACAATTGATCCAACGGCATAATGATACCAAGCCTCGGTATGAATGGCATATTTTCTAATCTTTCTAATCTTCAAGCGCATTGTATCCATCTTGATCTTGTGATCATCGACGACATCCGCAACATGCAACTCCAATATCATCTTCTCCTCCTCAATTTTTTTTTATTTTTTCCTTCAACAAATTGTTTTCTTCTTCAACTAAATTTAACCTCTCGACAATAGGGTCGGTTGGCATTTCCGATTCACATACATCCTAGATAAATAAAATCTATGTCACGTTGGTCGGCATAATTTTCATAAACAATAAATGAACCAATAGTTATAAAGATAATATACATACCAAATCCGAATCATAGACAGGACGAGGGCCGACGGGGGCGGATACCAAAACCATCGCACTATATAAGATGCAATAATAAATGTAAGAAAATGATACAAGTATCTATCTAAACATACAAGTAAGAATATTTTTCCTTTCAGAAAGAAGATAAGAACAAGAGGCTCACCACGGTGGTGTCGGTGATGAGATCGGCGCGGGTGATCGACGGCGGTGAAGACGGGGACGGGGCGTGACAGATCGCTAAATCTAGACAAATCTCGAGGAAAATGGAGCTTGGAGGTCGAGCTTCGAGAGGAGAAAGCTTAAGTAGTGTGGATCGGGCATTCCATCAAACACCTCATGTGCATAGGAGGTGAGCTAGAGCACCACAAAACCCTCTCCCCCTCGGCCAGAAAAAACATAGCACTGTGCTCTGCTCTTGCGCGAGGGGGTATATATAGGCACCTCATTGGTCCCGGTTGGTGACATGAACCGGGACTAAAGGGGAGCCTTTGGTCCCGATTCAAGCCACCAACCGGGACCAACGGTGGTGGGCCAGGAGCGAGGCCCATTGGTCCCGGTTCGTCCCACCAACCGGGACCAAAAGGTCCAGACGAACCGGGACCAATGGCCCACGTGGCCCGGCCGGCCCCCTGGGCTCACGAACCGGGACCAATGCCCACATTGGTCCCGGTTCTAGACTGAACCGGGACTAATGGGCTGAGCCGGCCTGGACCATAGCCCTGTTTTCTACTAGTGCAGGGCTACTCTAAAAGACAATATGATGTGCGTAAGCAATAATATTCACAATTTCATTTTATTACACCATCATTTCTGTTGAGTTTCATTCATATATATATGTATTAACCCCCTTCTTCAAATTAGACGTGGGAGATGCGGAATGAACTCCTACTAGAAGATCGCATGAAAGCAATTCAAGAGGAATTAGCGAGATTCTTTCTTGACACATCATCAATAAAGCCGGAGAATACCATGTGGAACTTGATTTCAGATGCTAGGGGATTGTAACAGATCTTACATATTGTATATGTATGTAGCCAGTAGCGTCGGATAGATAATACGAATACTTGTTGTTCGACCAATCTCTCGGAGGAGAGGTCGACCACTTCTCTCGGTATGCATGACGAAGTTCTGTACTTAATGGTTTCCTTCATTTTCTTACTAGCTAGCGTGTCAAGGGCCTCTCTATACGTATAGTACGTAGCGTCGACCAAGCACGAAGATAAAAGAGGACACTTCTCTCTATTAATTAATTAGCTACCTAACACAATATATGAAACACCTTAATTAACCATACAAACCCCCAAATCCACCCCCCTTTCAGAAAAAAACCAAAAATCCTAGCCCCTGAACAGCTGACGCGTGGATGCCTATTGGTCCCGGTTGGTGCCACCAACCGGGACTATAAAGGCCCTCCTGCCTGGGCTCGCCACAGCGGCCACGTGGAGGCCCATCTGTCCCGGTTCGTATAAGAACCGGGACTAAAGGCCAAGGGCATTATTAACGACTCTTTAGTCCCGGTTCCGCAACCAGGACAGATGGGCCTTATGAACCGGGACAAATGACCCTTTTTCTACTAGTGCATGTGCATCCTTGGGTGGTGGATTAGCCATGTGTCGCCGAATGCATTTCTTGTAAATAAATATGTATTCATGTGGGTTGTAGCTGCAAATGGACCTGTGTGCCTATCTTGTACTAACTAGTAAATGCGCATGTGCAACGCACGTTAATATTTAGGTAATATATTAATTGCACGGGGATATTAGGTATGTTATTATTTGTGTGTTAATACTGTGATTAGCGCAATATTTGGTATAATATTAATTGCATGTTAAACACGTTTAACGCTCGTCATTGAAGCAGTCTAGGTCATTGGATTGACTTAGTTCGATGGCCGAGATCATTTGGATCTACCTCTTTGGATCTTTTTATATTGGTATAATATAGGTGTGGTTCAACGTGGAGTTTTTCTTTTTTGTGGTTCAACGTGTAGTTGTTTGAAGAAAATAAAACTCCCAAAGGCCAAACCGCCATCAGGGTTTTCCAAATAAATAGCCGTCAAAGCTTCTCTCATTTTCCATCCGGCACCCTCCACAAGTTTCTTCTCCAGGCCCCCCGCGAGTTAGCGGAATTGCCACGCGAGTCCTCCGGCCGCGACCGCCATGGAGCCACCCGGTTCGGGTACAGGAGCAGCAGAACCGGTCGAGGAGGACCGCGTCGACGAACCGGCCCATGGGGGCTCCTCCCCGAGCGCTGCGGCGCCGCCACCTCCACCTCCCCGCACGACGCCCCTCCACCTCGAGCAGGCCGGAGGCGGCGCCGATGGATCGACCCCCGCGACGGTGTTCGACCCCCGGAAGGGCAAGGATCCGGTGCCCCCGCTGCCGCCCTGGGGCATTCCTCCTCCTCCGAGCCCCGCGGGCAGCAGCAGCTCCTCCGACTCCTCCATCGACTACGGCGCGGCATTCAGGGCCGGGGCCTTCGGAGACGGGGTCACCGAGTCGAGCACCGCCGCGGAACTCAGAGCCCGCGGCGGCAGGGCGCCGGCTACGTGGAGCGACCCCTTGGTGGCGGCCACGAGGGAGGAGCCCAACGCGGCGCCGCATCCGTTCGACCACGGGATGATCGATCAGCTGGTGCGACAGCAGGCGGCCATCGACGGGGCGATCGGGCTACGGGAAGAGCCCGACGAGGCGGCGCCGTCGGTCGACCCCAAGCTGGTTGCGCAGTCGTTGCTCCAGCGGCTGGCGAGAGTGCAGGCGGCCGTCGACGAGGACAACAGGCGACGGGAACAGCAGGTAACGGCCTCTGCGACGTGCTCTTGTTGTTTCTTGGAGTTCTTGGAGTGCGTTCTTGAGCGTTTCTTGGTTTCCTGTTGAGCAGTACAACTCGTTGCGCGCGGAAGAGGCGATGTACCAGAAGGAACAGGTATGGGCATGAATGGCATGAATCTGGTCGGAATTGCTTGCTGTAGTCTGTTAAAATCTTGAGGTCAGGGATGATTTAGCAGTTGAAATGGAATCTCGGCGAAATGTTGGGGACAGTTGGGCGATTAGGCATTTCCTGATTATTACTCGAGTTCTTCTTGTGATGCGTTATGAGATTTAGAGGTAGGCAAGGATCTTGTTGTGATTACTCACAACTGTTCAAGATTTAGGCGTCCAGGCTTGTGCTAATTGATTCTTCTATTTGGTTTGGTATGATAGCATGTTTTGCACTTTTGCTGCAAGTGAAAAATGTGGGGAGATATGAGGATCATGTCTTGGGCAAGAAATCTTGATGTCAAAATGTACCAGTTTCCAGTGTAGATGAATGGTGTTATAGGGGAAGTTAATCATCTGTTATAGTGAATGTTTGTTCGGGATTACATGGCTCTATGCTTTTGCCTTTTGTCATCTGTTGCCTGAAAGGCTGAAACTGGCTCCGAAGCCTCAAAACTCGATTCATATGAATAACACAAATATGTGATCCTGATGCTAATTCTGTGGTGCAGGAGAAACTATCACAAGTAAAGGTTGTGGTAAAGGTGAAACCCAAGCAAGACAAACTAGGTATAAACTGGACTCGGATCATGAACAAGGTATGGCCTGAATCTTGTCCGCTCTTCTCACTTGTGAAGTTGTGATTCTCGGGTGGTATGAACTGGGATTTTTTGTGCATAGAAAATAGAACTGGGATTTTTTGGTTTTCTTTGGTTTCTGTTTGTTCATGTTAAATTCTTGGACCTGTTAGTGTAATCAAGGCATGAAATCTTGGTTAGAGCGTCATGTGGCATCCTAGCGTAGGGGAGGAATCTTGGGAAAATGTTGGCAGAAGTACAAATGCCCTTGGTGCTCGTGGATCTTTCCACAATTTGCAATTGTATTTTGAAGCAAATGGCTATCTTGTTGAAACTGTTGTCTGTAAATGTGGGGAAATCATGAGGTCATGTTCTACTGCAATATTTTGGCAACAGAGCCTGAAGTCAAATGTATGAGCTTCCTTTGCAAATAGATGCTGTTATCAGAAACTTTAATCTAGACATTAGTTCAAGACTGCATAATTGGACATAATTCCTGTAAATCGGTTGCCATTCACATGCAAAATCAGCGACCACTTTAGGATTTGGTCGAGAAGTTTCGCCATTATGTCGATTGGTACCTGGAACTGGTTCAGAAGCCCCAGAATATAATTCATGTAAATAGTTGCCAAAAATAAAGAAGCTTTGGATGCACATGTTTTGTGGTCTTGCTATACAGTATTATTTTTCCTTTTGACAGGGAAAAGGGAAAAAAAATTGACTGCTTGTTTGTTAATTCCATTATTTTTCATCCCCTTATGTCTTTGTTTTTAAATACTCGATCTTGTTGATTCTGTACAATTGCAAGACTGGCAGGATGTATGGTCTTTAACTTCGTTTTCTTCATTTCCTGTCAAATAGATTTTTCGTAGAGAAGGAAGGGAAATATGTTCGGAACATGTGAACCACCAGGTTTGTCTCCATTTTGCCTGATGTAATGTTCAAAATGGAAGTGCAAGAAAAATCAGGATCAAAGCCCTATATCACAAGATACTGTGATTAGTGGTTCAGAACGATCATGTTCACTTTATAAATACTAAATTGTATATTAACTCTTGGTTGTGATAATCTGATGGGACCTGAATCGTACTTGTACTGTTCTTGAGTTTATCATGTGTTAATAGACATCTTCTCGTTTTCTTACTGAACAACAACCAATCAGTATCAATGATGGGATTATATACTAGCGGTTTCAAACATTTCCAGCGAACATGGAAACCTGAAGATTTGAATGAAAACAAAATTTCCATCACATTTTTAGATATGTTGTTTCCATGTTCAACTCAGTGTAATTTGAATTCTCATATTTGTGCGTTCGTTGCAGACACATCCCATCACTGAAGTCAGAAGGCATCATAGGCTTGCTTCTGACGAGGCGAACCATCTTGATGCCTATTCAGAATATAGATCGGTGATTGGAGATGGGGAGTGTTTCTACAGGAGCTTCCTATTTTCGTACCTTGTAATTGTCCTCCCCTCTTTTCATTATCATAGGATGTAGGTTTAGTTATTTATTAACTTTCTCTGTTTTCATGAATGTACAACAGGAGCAAGTTATTGATAGGCAGGACACACATGAGGAACAACGTCTCCTTCGTGTTGTTGAAAGAATGTCCATGCAACATGCAAATCTTCGATGGAACTCTGACTTTCGCAGGAGCAGCAAAGTAAGTTCTCGCCTTCTCCATACTTGGTTCTTTCCTTTTCTTTTTTTGAGGGTAATGTTCTTTCTTGGATAAACATGCTTGCAAGGGATGATGATTCTATTCAGGTTACAGTACAACACTTTGTTTGTCATTTGCAGGAGATTCACATTGCTTAACAGTAGTGGTATGCCATCACAGTTTTATGCACTGTTGGCAGAAACTCAAATTTGAAGTTTATTGTAAAGTTAACGACCCGATTGTAGCAACGGCCTTAAGAAAATTTACTTGCAAAGGAACGTCAATATAATAAGGAAGTAACATAATTTTATGCTTGTTTGAGCACTGCAACAATGCTCACCTACTGGTTATTATTGTATAGCCACCTCACTGTTTGTTACTAGCTATAGTATATGCTTAACAACTAAAGCTTCTCAGGCGAGTTATCTTAGGTGTGTTCTTTTATATCTTGCCATTGATCAGTATTCTGTATGTATCATTGTAACCTATGATATATGATTATCAACTGCGAATTATTGAGTCGCTGGTTCTTTCAGGCATTTAAGAATCTGATCAAGAAAATAATGAGACGGAAACATGGCAGAGAATCAACTAGCAGGTTTTTGACTTGCTTGGTTTTCTGCAATTCCATCATAGTATTGTGGCCGAATGCATTCCATCTCACTGACATAATATGTGCCATTTTTAGCCGCCGTAAAGAGAAACTTCTCAAGTTCTTCAACAAGAATGATACGACACTAGACAGTGAGAGAAACACCCTTGAATTCATATTTCCTTTTGTCCATCACAATTCATATTTCTGACACATTTTCTTGGTTAGTTTTCATTTTCCTCAGATTAGTAGTAGCTATCCAGATGTGCTCGCACAGGGAGGTGTATGAACCGCTTATACCCGGGCTCAGAGGAAATTACAATCTGGAAGATGTCAGTGATGCATATTCTTCCCTTACATTACCGTTGTGCTGATTTCCAATGCATCCATTGTTGGATACATGACACTCAATCTACCTATCCTGTTATTGTTGTTGTACGTACAGTGGTGCTTTTGGCGCGTCACTCCAGCTCGCCGGTTCACGCATCATGTTATGATGGTGGCCTTGGCCAGAGCGCTTGAGGTACCCCTCAGAGTGGAGCGAGTCCGAGGAGGATATGATCCAGATATCTACACTGTTCCTGGAGTTCCCCGTCCGAGAGTGACCCTGCTGTACTCGGCAAATCACTACGAAATCATCTACCCACGCGCTCCTTCTGCTGAGAGTTCAAGTCATCAAGCTTCCCAGAGAGAACATGCTGCTGATCAGGGTTCAAATCAACAGACTTCCCAGAGAAAACATCCTGCTGATCAGAGTTCAAGTCATCAGGCTTCCCAGAGAGAAGATTCTGCTGATCAGAGTTGAAGTGAATAGATTCCGCTGGTAAAGTTGAGTTGGGCTGCTGCCTATGAATGAGATTAGTGGTAGGCATATCATCCTCCAGATATGTACATGCAGTGATGAAGTTGGGGTAGGCATAGCATATACACTTGTGCGTTCTTCTTTGATAGGGAGAGAAACTTGTGGTGTTGTTTGAGTTGTTGGCTGGTATACTTGTGCATTCTTTGAAAGAATTTCTTTCTAGTGTTGGCAAAGATACATACTGCTGATGCCACTGGATTGATTGATCAGTTTGGTGCTAAGGATGAAACTGTTTTCCAACAATTTGGCTGGTATTACTTTGTAATGTACTCCCTCCGTAAACTAATATAAGAGTGTTTAGATCACTACTTTAGTGATCTAAACGCTCTTATAGAAGTTTACAGAGGGAGTACTAGCAAACTGCCAAAATGTGGTTAAGACAACTTTTTGTACCTATTGATTCAGGCACGAGGCCCATATCACACCACATGGTCTTCCAATAGCAGACCGGCTGGGAACTTTTCTAGTGATCCCTTTCGCTTACATCAGTGGAAGTTGTGGAAACCACAATTTTTGCACATCCAGGCTGGGATCCAGCTCTGGAATAAGGTTCAACACATCAATACAATCTACAAGAAGGGGAAATGGCACATCACATTCAAAAAATGTTCACGCTTTTCAAAAGATATGTTCGTGACATTTAAAAAAAATACAATGTAAGATATGTTCACGCGTTCAAAAAAAAATTCATGACATTTTAAAAGATGTTTATACAATGTAATTTGTTTTGAGTAACTAAAAACATACTCCCTCCGTCCTAAAATGTAAGATCATTTTTGACACAAAATGTAGTGTCAAAACTGTTCTTATATTTTGGGGACGGAGGGAGTATTTTTTAGCATTAAATTTATTTGTCATATTAAAAAAATGTTCACACATTTAAAAAATAAGTTCGTGACATTTTCAATAACATGTTAGTGACTTTCTAAAAATATTTTTAAACAATTTTAGATAGTTCATCGTATATCGAATAGATGTGCAGCGTCTGTACAAAGAATTTATAATTGTATTAAAAATCGACATGTATTAGAAGAAGAACAGATAAAATATCAAAAAAAAAGAAAAATCAATGAAAATCATAAAATAAAGGCAAAAGGAAAGAAAAAAACACATGAAACCTTCCTAAACCCGATGAAAAGTTCCATGAACCAATCCTCAGAACCTTCACAAAAACTACTTCACTAGGTCAGCCTACTATGGTGACGCATTCGGTAGCGCTAGTGCCGAGGCGGAGGTATGTCTTTACACCAGGCAAGATAGCACGAGGACACAAATCCAAACTAGACCTAATTACCTTAATTTTATTACATATGTTGCTTTTCTCTATTGTTCAGAACATGCACACCATGAATAACCCATCTCTGTCGTTAAGGTAGGGAAAGGCCCAACTGAGGGGAGTGGTTTATCTCTTGTGCATGCTCGTATATGAATCCATCGTCTGTGGTTGCTTTTGGGATTCATGTTTCTTTTTTAGTTTGCCACAAATTGTCTTGTTTCATTGTGTTTCCACTAAGAAAGAATGCACTTGTTTTGGACCGAGTTTGCTCATAAACAACTAAGCGAGCTATGCCTCTCCACGGCGATTAGGCACTCCCACCCGTCCGATTCAGACATGCACGAGCTGGATCACCTCTGTCATCGACTCCTGCCCCATTTTTACCATGAGACAACTACCAACCGTAAACTGGGCCACTACTTCGCAAAACAACTTCGGCAATTTCCTATGAACTGAGCCAACATATTTGTGGGCTAGGGTAATTGTGTGAGCCCAGCATCGTGGCCTCTGACGCCCTTCTTGTTTTCCCTATTGATGGCATGTCCTTTCCCCTGATGGTCGCCATGATGGAAGCCTCCTCCCCCCAGCCCTCGCCAATGATGATGCTTAGGTTTCCGCCTGCACTTGCTGCAACATGGGAAGCCACACGCGACGGTGTTGCCGTTGACGGTGGAGAGGAGATCATCAACAAGGGAGGTGACTGGAATAATCTAGTATGAAAGAGATCAAGTTGAAGGTAGGCATTCTTTCCCAGCTTCTCCACTCCATCAATACCCTCCCACATCTCGCAACCACAACTCTCTCTCTCTCTCTCTCTCTCTCTCTCAACTTGCTTATATTTGTGATTGCTTAAGATCCTCTAATTTTGTTTGCTTTTGTTTCTATACATGTTAGGTTATGAGGGTTACAACTAGGTACAAATCTCAACAAGGACTTATCTTCTTGGGATGCAAAGAATGAAGTTAAATTGGTCTTTCCTAATTAATTAATGGGTTTTAATCATTTATGCCATCGATTGTGTCCCACTACTCAGTTTTGCCACTAGGAATTTCAACTGCTCAAAAATGCCATCGCTTTGTTAGACACATGTTCAAAAATGCCACTTGGCACCATTATTGTGATCTCAAATCTCTTTTGCCATGTTATAATGACACAAATACCTATGAACCAGCATGCCAGCTCTTCTTCTATCTTACTACAATAAAGTGTGGGGCCCACTTGATCCCAACGACGTTTTTATTTTTCTATAAAATTATTCGCTTGGTTACTCCTAGCAAGTGGGGCCACACTTATCATTGTGAGATAGAGAGAACTGACATGTGGGTCTAGGATTATTTTTGTCATATAACATGGTCAATGAGTTTGATGTGAAAATAACGATGTCTAATGGCATTTTTTAGGAAACATCTAACGGAACGATGGCATTTTTTAGCAAACATCTCACGGATCGATGGCATTTTTGAGTAGTTGTAACTTTTAATGGCAAAACTGAGTAGTGGGACATAACTAGTGGCAAAAATGATAAAAACCCATTAATTAAACAATAGGACTAGAGGGTCAGAATAGATTGAGACCACCGAGTTATGGTGGAGTTGGTGTGTACTTTGTGTAGGTAATATCAAGGAGATGTCAGTTAATCTGCCAATTTTTTGTATTTGGGAGATGGTGGCAGTTGTGAGTGTTGAAAGTGTGTATGTGGATTGCGTTGCCTAGTGCATAAATATTAACATGATATTAGAGCCTATTTTTAGGTTGTCCCCGGACGCCGCAACTCATCCTCTCTCCTGATCGGTTTTTTTGGTCTATCACGATCCGCACGCCCCTTGTGCTTGTTTTGTGACTTCTCATCGATCACTTTCAATGGATTTCCTTTGCTTCTAGCAACCTTGAGGACACGGGCCGACGATCCCTTGACCACCTTCAGGGCACGAGCTTTGATACCATGTTGAGCTTCATGCACTATCCAACGCAACCAAAAGTCTAAACTGATGAAAAGGACTAGGCAATCCGCATATACACTTCAACACTCCCTATCATGTGTGACGCGGGAAGTCAACTCATGAGTAGACTCAGAGGTATGGCTCAAGAGGGTTATACATGGACACAAATGGGCGCAACAATAAAATTTGGTTAAATTGCAAAAGTTAGGACTTGAACTCAAGATATTAGAGTATGATACCATTTTAAGCCTCGTGCACTAGTCAACGCAACCAAAAGTCCGAACTTGAGGCCTTAGGCTCTAATACCATTTTATGGTGCAACTTAATTGTATTGCAAGGCCCAAAGGGCATACATATATTACACAAGACTTATCATTGAAGGAACGGAAACATAGCCTAATAACGACTTCTAGACCAATATTAATACTTCCTAACAGTGAGTTCATTCAATTTTTTCTTCCATCATGCACAATTCAAACTTATCTGCTCACAAATGTTCAACTATTTGCAGATGATGCATGGGTATCACAGTAACTCTAATTTTGGTTTGACGGATACATGGCTTATGAAAAATTCATGCAATAGACATCTATATTTGAAACTTGGAGATCATCTCTTACATCCTCATGATCACCTCTCAATTCTCACTTTTTTGTCTCATTCCTTCATTTAAGCATAGGTTCAGTTTCATTTGCTCAAGGTACTTGCAAGTCGCACATATAGTTTCTTCACTTAGGACCCCTAAGAAAAATTCTTGTGTTTTAGATGAAGCAGTTGGTACGAAGAATGTGTGTCATGCCCAAATGAGTTAGCATGCTTCTCATTCTTATCGGTACGATGATCATGCATGGCCAGGATACTTTTAGATCAAGCATATGAGGGGGATGGGGTGTACTCTGGATGAGAATTCTGCTGAGAGTAGATCAGTGAACTAAACAAGTTGTGTGATAAGTGGCATGACCAGATGCCTAGTGGCCATACAACTCTTTGCCACTTCGATACTGACAACATATCACAATGAGAAAGGAGGAAACAACACTTGGATGTTCCTTGCAAAATGGTTTTAACATGTGAAGCTACATTCCACCCCAATCAATTACTGTTATCTGAAATGGTTTTGGGAGCAGCAAGCTAAATATTTACAAACATATATATGCAAACATGTTTAAATCAGCTATAGGGCCAGTTCATGCAAAATTAACATATGTATACATTACGACTATATAGACTGGATCATGCAAATTGACGTAATTCTATCACTGAAATGAACGGGTGCGGCAAAGCAGGTCATCACGGTCTAGTGAAACATTAAAATACACTTTGAAATGAGAAGAAACTAAATGTAATCCTTTGAAACAAGACAGGTTCTGAAGAATATTATTTAAAAATAGCCCGAATCACAAAGCAACCATGAATGATTGATCCAAAAATAGTAGAATTGTTTTTTTTTTGAGGTGGATAGAATTGCTCTCTCCTCACCCGAGCAAGGGAAGAGGAAGGAGCAATGAAAGAATTTTTTTTTTTTAATAGCATGAATCTCAAAGCAACCATGAATGACGAATTCATATATGGTATGATTTTTTTAGCTTTTTAAGAATTTTGGTGTCTGCATGTGGGCTCGAGATTAGATGATTTGCCCCACTTGATAAGGGATTAGATGATTTGTTTCAGGGTTGTCTCAATGACCAGTGGCCCCGGCCCCACCCGGCAGCCTCTCAGGGGGTAAATTATCTAAGTGGGGCAAAAGATCCAATTTTCGGTCGCCATTTCCTCTCGAGCTCGACAGCCATGGCCTCAGAACTAGGGCTAGCGCCGCCGGCGAAGCGCCCGCTACCGTCGGCACCCACCACCATCACCGGTATCGGCGACGACCTCCTCCGCGAGATCTTCCTCCTGCTTCCGTCCCTCCCGAGCCTCGTCCGCGCCGCCCTCGCCTGCCGCACCTTCCTCGGCGCCGTCCGGTCGTCCCCCGCCTTCCGCCGCCGCTTCCTGGCGCTCCATCCGCCCCAGATCCTCGGCTTCTTCATCTGCCCCAGCCGCATCGCCAGCCACCCCTTCGTCCCCTCCCGCGGCCGCTCCGACCCGGACCTCGCCGCCGCCGTCCGCGGCGCCGATTTCTTCCTCACCCGTCTCCCGGAGAACGGCGGTTCCTCCCGCGGGTGGCACTTCGAGACCTGCTACGGTGGCTACGCCGTCCTCCTCAACCAAACCACGGACCAGATCGCGGCCTACAACCCCCTCACGCAGGCGCTGCATCTCTTCCCCCAGCCGCCGGCCGACAAGATCCTCTTCCACGGCTTGCCTGAGTACTATTTTTTCTCCGAAGAGGACCAGGGAGTGCTCCGTATGGTCTGTGTCCAACACCGGAACATGTCGTGGCAAGTGCCGGCGCGCCTCGCCGTCTTCTCCCCGGCCACCAGCAGCGAGTGGCAGATTTTGCCGTGGGTGGAGACCCCGCCGCCGCTGCAGCCCGAGGAAGATGGTCAAAAGGTCATCACCTTTTACCCTGGTACGCAGGTGAAAGGATTCGTCTACTGGAAACACACGAGTCAAGCCTATGCACTCATTCTCAACACTGCGACACTGCAATTCTCGAGAGTGGATTTGCCGCCATTCTTTGAAGAGATAGAGACTGTGCAATTTATGCTTGGTCAGACCAAGGATGGGGAGCTCTGTATGGCTGGCGCAGATGACAACGATGGAAAGACAGGAATGCTCGTTGTTTGCGTTTGGAGAGCTGATGAGCACGGTGTTGAGAAGTGGATGCTGGAAGGTACTTTTGCACTGAGTCTATTTGTTGATGCCACAGAGGATGATTCCACGGTGCAGGTTGATGCGATTATCGATGGCTATGTGTACCTGTCTACTAAGTATTCTGGGCAAGCCGAGTCCCTCCTATCCCTCTGCCTGGAAACAGCAAAGCTAACCAAGCTCTTTGATGGTACATACACAAGCCCATCTCATCCCTATATCATGGCATGGCCTTCTTCATTGGCAGACAACAAGGCAAGCCCGTGCTTGAAGATTCCGGTAAAGTTTCTTCAGACGTTTGGTCCTTAGATTATGTGTGTCCGTCCCATAATATAAGATCATTTTTTACAGTAGTATAGTGTCAAAAACGCTCTTATATTATGAGAAGGAGGGAGTAGTTGTGATAATCTGCCATTAATTCCACCTTCTGCAATTTTGGTCCACAGTTTTTTTTTTTTGTTGCACAACAATGGCTTGATTCCAAGTCTTGATAAAGTAGCACTTGCATAACTCATATAGTACATGTGTTTAATTGCAGATTATGTATCAGTAGGAGGATGCAATGTGGAAAGCCAATATCCCTCTAAAAATTAAGATATACTATGGCTGATTTGGCACAATGTGATTGCCACAAAAGACAGTATGAGAAGAATAAACTGGGTTGGGGATTATATTTGTAGCTTTTGTGAGGAGAACGAATCTATTCATCATCTCTTCTTTGCCTGTTTGGCTGCATCATACATGTGGAGCTCTATCTGCAATACTATGGGTCTATATGATAGACCTCAGATGCTTCACACAATACTTTACTTGGGTCGCTGATAAAATTCCCTTAGGCATTAATTTACAATTGCTGCCTTTTGTTGGGTTATCTGGAAAACTCGAAACAGAGCTTATTTTGAGAAGAAATTACCGTTGGCTCCTGCTGAGCTGATTTATTATTTTTATGTTTTTCTATGTCACTGGGCAGGTTTACAGAAGGATGGTGAAAGCCAAATCTTCTGGAAGGGGAGGCGGCGATCCAGAATTCAGCTATCAGGAGTTCAGGACCCATGAAGCTGCTAGTGCGTCCTCGACTGGTGGCTTACTGAGCATCAGTGAAGAAGATGAGAGTGAAGATGAACAAAATGAGCTGATGGATATTGAGCGGCAGTAATAACAAAAAGTCTTGTTACTGCTTGATTGTGGTGTTTCGATCCAGGTTATCTGTCCTGTATGTTTTTCGTTCTGAACAAATCAGTCTGGGGCTAGCTTGTCCCCCAAATCTTATCTTCTCTTTTGTGTCTATGTCCTGGTGTGGATTGCTGTCCACTTTCCTTGGAGTTTGCTCTTGCAACCCTGCGTCACTTTCGTGTGAGGTTCATGAGTCTTTTGGGATGCGTTTTTTCTTTTCTTTTTCAGTGTGTAAAAACCTTGTTTCGTTATGCCAATAGTAGAACCCGGCTCCCTTTTTTGGGAGGCGTATGACAAAAACGTACGAGGATACAATATTTAGCATGCAGTTTGTGCAGAGTTTATGATAGCACTAGCACACTGATATAAAGTGCACGGCATGCTCCCCATCTCTTGTCTTTTGCGCAGATTATGTGATAGCACAAGGATATAAAGTGCTGCATTGCCACTATTTGAGGCTGTAAATTTCTCCTCACTCAAACGTTGTCTAAACATTACTTTGTAATGCTAACCACAATGAGATTGCATTGCTTTAACAAATCTTATTTCATTTTCACTACCTGTATGGGTACTATACTTGTCTAACATAATAAATCTTATATCGTTTGCACTGCTTGTATGGTTGCTAAACTTGTCTATAATTTTTTTTTGAAACGGAGAACTTGTCTATCATTGGAATCTATAGCCTTGCACAATTTATGTATTACTCACACCGAAATATTCTTCTATGTCTCTGGGTGCTCGCTGGTGCAAAAACACTAAGTCGCCTGCACGCGTGCCCTCCTGATGTTTGATTGTAGGCGTGCAATGTAGCTGTACAGTCCATCTCACTGAGAAGTTGAGGATTTTTCAACGATGCAGCTACCACTGGAACATCTGATGTTCCATACATCATATCATATCTGTAGTTTGGTTACTTGAATTTATCTAGCCTCTGAACCTGAATGATTTACGAGTACACAATATACTGCTCCTGCTTGGCCTCATATAATGCGTGCAGTTATGATTATCATTAAACTGCTATTGCATCTACGGAAACTTGTGATCATAGGACCTATGATGTTCTTACATACGAGTCCTGATTGAGGAGTCATATTGATTTCAACAGACAGAAAAGGCAAGGTAGACAGACAACATAGTAGATGAACTGGAAACTGCAACTCTATCTGACTGACCGCAGATAGATTGTCAGCAGCAAGCCATCTGCGATTCTGAAACATTCTCAGTAGCTGGTGCAAATCATCATCATTATGACGTGTCTGTTCTTGACAGGAATTGCAAAAACTTGCCTGTAAACTAATATGAGATCTTTTAGATCACTAAAGTACTGATCTAAAAGATCTTTTATTAGTTTACAGAGGGAGTACTTACAAGTATCCACATGATGGTTTTGGACAAACCATTCAAATCTATCCAAATTTCACAAGTATACATGCATGCTCATAAAGAAAAGCAGAACAATCAAATTGATTTGCCGCCCTGTTCTGTTGATATTTCTGAAGCTTCTTACAATTCTATCATAAAACCACTGCATTTTCCAGTTATGCTAAATAATGGTATAAAGAAAACTGCATGATCATCCACTCATTGTAAAAATCCCCACGGTGAAAAATTTCATCAACGAATCACATCAGAGAGATGAATGTCAGAAGAGCGACTACATCCAGCGTCAACAATTTCAGCAGTCCTGCATCATAGGACGGTGAGGCCAAAAGACCTGTTCTGTCGACGGAACGAAGCGAGTTTAGCTAGCAGAAGAAACACACGAGCTGCTGATTGCATTTTTCTAAACCTATATCTATATGTTCTATAGGCAAAAGTAGGCGTCCAGTTCTGCTGTCATCGTATGCTGAACTTGTGAAGAACTCCCACTCTGATCTTCATTTACTCTGCGTCGACATCGGGGTGTTGCAGCTCACATCCTAGGCTGAATTAGCAGAAATTATGAGCGAGTTAGGCAGCAGACATGATCAATAACAAGATCAAGAAGGAAAAATCTTGAAACAATATAATGTGCAAGGAACTAAGTTTTATGCGCTATTGTAAGATACTACCTGAATTATATTCAGAGTTCTTTTTTTGAGGAATTAATTCAGAGGTTAGAAAATAAAGTATATTATCTGCAAAGGTGAAATGAGATGACTGAACTTGATTTGCCTATCTATCTACAGGCCAATGTTCCAGCATGGAACTGAATTATCTGAATCAAGAACTGAACAAATCCACATGGCCCCTACTATTTCCATCCAACTACTTTTACCCTTTTATAAGACTGCAACAGTTTCAGACAACTACCAAAGAAGATCAGCAGGAGGCAGATGAACAATCTAAATCTCAGAATTTTGTAGAATAAAAAAACAAGATCAAAGATTACAGATCATGTATGTACAAAACCTGAATACAGCTCATGTGGACAAATAAGATTCATTTAATTTATTATTGTTGGAACCAGAATTTTGTTTGCAGTGTTATTCGGCGCATGTAAAATGGGCTAATTCAAACGGATATCACCATCTTCTATGTTAAGGCCAAATGGAGATGAATCAAATGATTTGGAGTTTTAAGTTCCATAATGATTTATTCCCCCAATAACAGATCTTAATCTACTTATCAACAAGATTACAACAGTTGCAGACAATCCCCAACACCTATGAGTTTTAGACCACAAGAGTTTCAGAAAACTGTTTTTTCAGACTACAACAGTTTCAGTTAACTGTTTCTTGGAGTAAAACAGTTTCAGTAAACTGTATCAAGCACAAGCAGATTAGCACAAAAATATACCCCAAGGGATCATTGCATTGCAGCTAATAGCATCTACACCAAAATCTGAACACCACCAGTTGCAGTTCATGACAAATTCCTGTGCAAAATGGTAGTGTACCTGCCCTGTACCCTGACGAAACCCGTGAAGAACCCCTGCTGATGCTCGAACTGAACCCGTATGAACACCGGAGGGCTCGACGCCAACGGGTAGCCGTGGAACTTCAATGGCGTGTAGCGGGGGGGCCTGGAGCTGAACCTGAGCCATCGGCGCGTTGAAGTAGCGGGGGGGCCTGAAGCCGCTGGGACCGGAGCGGCGGCTGGACCTGAAACTGGAGCGGCGGCGGATGCATCGGCTCGTTGACGTTCGGCGGCTCGAGCTGGAGCTTCTCGAGGTCCTGGAAGAGGTCGCCCATCGTGTACCCGAAGCGGTAGTCGCCGAACACCTGCACAGCAGGCAGCAGGGCGGGAAGCCCTGAGCGAATTCCCCCGATTAGTTTTGCAAGAAAGCAAGAACAAGAAATCAACAGGAAAACTCGGCCGGGAGGGGACTGATCGCACCTGAGAGAACCGCCTTCGCTGCGGCGAAGGTCCCCGGGGCGGCGCAGGTCGGTGGACGCGCGGAGACCGTCCCCGCCGAGGTCGACGTGGCAGGCGCGGAAGAGGTCGTCGCCGGCGCCGCCTTGGCCGTGGCCGCAGTCGTCTCCGCTGCGGCATCGCCCGCGCGCCCGTAGAGCGAACCGGGCGACATGCCGACGGTGTCCCTGTCTAACGTGTAGCTGGGCGTCTTCCCTCCTCTCCGACGGTCCTCGCTCCTCCCCGGAGGACGCGGCGGCGGCGCAGCTCTCCCGCCCCTGGAAGGACGCGGTGGCAAACTCCCCAGAACCGGAGAGGCCGTGTCGTAGTCGAGGCTCGGCGCGAGCGCTGCGTCGGCGGGGGGCCACGAGGAGGAGGCGGCGGTGGAGGGCATGGAGGAAGAGGAGGAGGACGAGGCCATGGAAGCGGCCGTTGGGGGTGGCGGAAGTTTGAAGAAGAATTGGTTGGGGAGGCGGTTGGGCCGTTGGTTGGGGGCGGTGTTCCCTGTATTTATACTGCTGCGCATAGCACAAGAATCAAGAAGTGCCTCGCCTTCTTCTGCTGCGCGTCCACCGAAGCACGGATCGCTGGCTGAATCTAGCGAAGGGCATAGCCTGAAGGTGCAGCATTTCCTGTGCACTTTCAGGGGTTGTATTCAGAACTGGAAACCATGCATGCACACCCTGCCGAGGCCCTGTACCAAACAGCTGCCCTCTGGGTCTCGCTGGTTTCACAAGCGTTTGCAAGAATTAGAACATCTATGGCTTGATCCCTTAAATCAACCTTATGTATCGGTCAAATTGCCCGGTCACGAAAATGACACCCCGGACCTCTCACTGTTCTATCCGACACCTCAGGAACCCAGCCAATATATGAGGTGGATATAGGACGGTCTGGACATGCTCGGACACAATCATCACGTCGGATCCAGCCCACACTGACCCATCCTGTCCTCACAAATACCTCACCCTAGAAAAAAAATCATAGTGAAAGCCACACTCTTCTCGACTGCACTATTTCCATTGCTCGTGTCCTCCCCTCCACCATGTCCGGCTTCGGCAGCCGATCCAGCAACGACTTCGATCGAAACCCCGAACGACGAGGAGCTTGTGCTCCGTATTATATTGCCCTTCGCCGGTCGCAAATGGATAAGGACGGTAGCTCGAGCTCTGCGTCGTCCCGATAGTTCGACAGTCAAGCTCCACGCTTGATCGTGTCAGCCGGTCGCGCTCTGCGACCGCCCCCTCCAGCACTTGGTTCTCGTGGCTGGAGATGGATCCTCGTGCCCACACTACCGACATCGTGTCCTTTGCACTGACCGGAATTGAAGGCAAGGGCAGCTCGCCGCGCTCGGCAAAGGGCGGTGGAGGCTGGATTCGGCCGTTTCGGATGTGGGTTCAGCCGGACCACGACCGTTCAGGTGCCCTCAGACTTGGAGGAGGAGCTCCTCTACGAGTGCTCCGCTGGTCCTTAACCTCGCTGGAGACAAACGCCCACTGCTAGGACCATGATCATTCATTTTGCATCATGTTTTTCTACTGTTATTTATAATATTTTTGATCATTATTTCACTTTATGATGCAACTAACGGAGTGGCCCGCGCATTTGCGCGGCTAGGTCTCTAGTGGTGTAAATATTTCTCTACATATTGTGCATGGGAAACATCAATTCGCTTTTCCCCGTAAAATCAGAAGTACAACACGTGTGATGACACATGATTTATCAATTATTTGCTTCTTGGTTATTTGAGATTTTCTTGAACCATAATCAAACTTATTAACATTTGGATTAATATGCGGTGGTCTCAATTTATTGCCTCTTGGCCTGTTGCCGATAGAGGAAACATATGAAACTCTCTGATAAGCCCTCTTGAATAGTATAGTAGGTAGGCGTTGAGTTGTGTACCTTTGCATGATATTGTATTCGTCCTTCTCGGTTGTGATAATCATATTTACTGCTTAATCAAAACCATAATAATTAGGTCACAACATCATATGACAAATCATATTTTTTTTTTGGCTCTTTCGACATTTGCATGGTTAGAATTTACATTTTGTGCATGTCGTTTTAGGTCTTGACACGACCGCCCATAAACAATTTTGTCAGTATATTGATACGGATTTTCTTGTACACATTTACAAAATGATAGGATCACAAAAAGTAGTTGTAAAAATTATACTATGTTTTTACTTGATGAACCTAAAAGTGTATCTAGACCTTATTCTGTATTTATCAGTTTATGGGAAATGTATGGATTTAATACAAAAAGCATTTTTCCAATATTCAATTTATTCTAAATTCATACACCAAAAGAGTAATATTTACCCACCTAATAAGGAATTATTCTGTATGCGTACACATTTTATTTCTGATATATTTAAGGATTTCACTGGGGGTTGAAAAATGAATTTGCCATTTTAATTTCATTATTCTTATAGTTTGTTTTGCAAATATATAGTTGTGTTCAATACCTTCCTTGTAAGATTTTGTTATTTTTATTAAGTATTTCATATCGAGTTTCTACGAAAATCAATGGAAATGCTTGTTGTCGGTCTGGCCATATGTTTCCATCATCACCCACCATTTGTGTTCAAACTCTTCAACTGCGTTCAAAACAGAAACATGGTAACATCAGGGCTTGAAGGGTGGTAACCTTAGTTCAAACAAATTGGTAACTTAAAAACTCTCTTGTTGATAACTCTATCACAAACACTTGGGTCATTTTAGTTTAAGCAACATGGTAACTACGGTGCACATTCAAGCTGGCAATGGTTAACCGTTACCTGCATCCCCGTGGGTAATTACTCTATTAAGGGATAGGGATGTGCCATATTTAATACCCACGGAGAACCTAATGGGTCAAATTCCTTACCCAGCACACACAACGGGGATGGGGATGAGATAGCTTTACCCGTGCCGTTACCCGCCTTTACCCGTGAAGGCCTTACATGCGGCCTCTAAAATTAGTAGACCCCATGCAACTCCCGCCCTTACCCACCCAAATTTTCTCCCATCCCTCCCCTTTGGCCAAAATCCCAAAGAAAAGCCTAACCTAGCCACAACATATTAATTTATTATGCTGAAATGCTATTTTTTCTATTGAAATGCCATCTAAGGTTGTTTTTGATTGCGAGTATGGGTTTCTCCACGGGTATAAAAAACCCAACGGGGATGGGGATGGGAATATTTTTATCCCCGCTAACGGGTATGGGGACGGGGATGGCAGTCCAATACCCGCCTGGGTAATCCCCATTGCCAGCCTGATGCACATATGATGATATTTTCCACGACGAATACCACCTGGTTTTTGTAGTTCAAGCATCATTTTAACTAGCAAACAAAAAATTATCTTTCAATCACAATTAGTGGGGGATGCAAAGTTATTTTGTGTGTGCAACAAACATGATAGGTTCAATACAGGAAAATATCCAGGTAACTTGGTTACACTTGTTTGATAACTTATCACTTTCTTACATGGTAACTCTTGACCTCATGCATGCGAACTTATTTTGTGTTTAAGGTAGTTTGAGTGGGAAGTAAAATACCAGTCAAGATGTTGTCAACACAATCCTTGAATGCTTTGTTTAGTGGCTCATCGTCAGCCATCAGCTTTCCAAGCTTCTCCTGGGCCTTTTTCATTATATGTCAGCGGCAATTCCTGTGTACTATCCCAATGAACACCTCATCAATAGCACTCCTCATTGCAAAATCTTGATCTGTTATTATGTTCTTTAGCGCAACTCCACCCATTGCATGCAAGAGTGCATTAAACAGTCACACAAAGTTACCAGATAGTTCATTTCGAACAAATCCACAACCAAACTGGATTGAATGCCCATGTTTGTTAATGCCAATGAAGGGCGCACAGGGCATCTTGTACATATTTGTCATGTATGTTGTGTTGAATGACACAACGTCATTGTACCTAGCATATGCCCTATGCGACGCACCATCTATCCAGAACAAATTTTCCACTCTATCCTCTTCATCAAGTTTTATTCTCTGATAGAAATCTGGATCTTGTGCCTTCATATCTTGAAAGTATGAGTTTGTGCTTCCCACATCAGCGTGGCAGTACTCCATGCGAAATTTAGCTCGCTGGTTTGCGATGTCCTTTGTCGTGTATGGTACATCTTTAGGAGACCCGTAGAACCATGATATTAGTTGCATATGTCTTGATGTCTCTATGTTGCATCCATGCAGTATTTTCAAGAAGTCCTGCTCATCCTTGGGAATGTTCCTATGTGATGATAGGAACTTTGTCAGGGACGGCTTCCTGATTAGAGGGTGGTTGTCGTTGAAGCGTTTGACTCTCCACCACGCATCCATGTGCGTAATTTAAAGGTGGGCCTGACATTCTGTCCTCACAACCTTCCATCTTTTCCTCTTCTTCACGATGCCTTTTGGGTTCTGCACATCCTGTGTCTCCTCCTTGTTCTTTTGGATTGCCGTTTTTCTCACAAACCAAGAGAATTCTGCTTATGGTATCGTCCTTTATTGTTTTCCTATATTCCAGCCTTATCCCAAACCCATGCCTGAGCGCATATAGCTTGTAGTGATCATAAGCTTCCTCATAAGTGTCAAACTTCATCGTTTCATCAGGAGGCTTCGGTGTGGAGTAGGCCTCAGTGTTTATGTCTCCCTGATCAGCATTCACCCCTCCTATTTCTGGACTCGCTGGCTCGCTGACTGACTGATCAAAGAAGCTTTCTCTCCCTCTATGCTACTAGTAGTCGGTTCTTTGCTTGGCTCTCAGACCATTGGCTTGCTTCTAGATGTAGCACCTGCAATGTTTTTGAAGATGTCAGTTTGTGTGGTAATTTTGCACAGCAAAATGTGTGGTAACTTGCACTCCATTGGCCTGGTAAATTTTGCATGTAGTAAGTTGTTCGTAGTTGTAAACTGAACGCATAGTAATTGTAATGCAGATTGCATGATAAATTTTATGTAGTGACTGTGGTAATTGTACCAAATTTTATGGTAACTTATATGCAATAAGTTTTTTGGCATTTTTCTTTTGTGAACTGATGCATGGTAAATGTAATGCATATTGCATGGTAACTTGCATGTAGTACATGTGGTAGTTGTAAACATCATGAATGGTAATTGCAATTCAAGTTGGATGGTAACCTTTGTGTATAAATATGTGGTAGTTGTAGACTGATGCATGGTAAATATTATCTTTGTCTGTTTTGTTGATGTTGGTAGAACCAAAGCTTGCCGTATGTGCATCCTCACCCTTTTGGTTTGTCCCCACACCACTCATCGTGATATCCACATTACCCCTGTTGTCTTGCGCCATTTTTGTGTTGCAGCACCTGCTAGCACATATAATCGCATCGATCAATTCCACACTTCCAAGCAATATTGATTATTTTTTCACAACAAGTGTTATTTTATTTTTTGCACTGATTACTTCATTTTTATAACAGGTATCAATTGGAAGTAACCAACGCATGACAACGATGGTATCTACAACCTCATTTCATCAACATCATTTCTTATCAATCAGTCCCGATTGCAACAATGTAAATCAACACATGGTATTTTTTTAGTGTTAGCGCCCTGGTTCTGTGTGCATCCATGGGCTGATAAGTGTTGGTATAGAATTTTTCTGATAACTTCTTCTGAAACAACATGATAACTTTTTCTTTTCTGGGTTGTTGTGCCATGTTTGTTGTTCAAATTCACTAGTGGTTCTTTTCCAGAATAAAAAAGGATATTTTTTATGGTGAATAAGCGTTAAAGGATGATTTTTTTTCATTTTTTATTCTTAATTTATATTGATAACTTAGTGCACACAATATGGTAATCTATATTGATCTGAATGGTAACTCAATTATCAACGAGAAATTTCATACATGTAGTTTCAACAGGCTACAAAAAAGATAACTTAATGCAATCATGATGGTAACCTAGCTATCTGGATTTGAATGGTAACTCAATGACGAGGGATGAATTTGCACACATGTAGGATGTTTTTACCAACTTTTGTGCTATGAAAAGACAACTTAATCCAATCTTGATGGTAACCTGCCTGGATGTGAATGGTAACTCAAATATGAGGGAGGAATTCCACACATGTGGGATGTGTAGGCTAGGAAAAAGGCTATCTTTTTGCCAAATGATGGTTTGTTGTTATCCCATGGAATTGATTTGATTTTTTGGTATGAAATGAAAATGCAGCATCTATATGGAGTTTGTATCAGTTACTTCCTTGCTTTTTTGCTTGATTCTGGCAAAATTCAGACGAACTTGGTAATTGGTGTCGTAGTATGTGGTAACCCTAGTATTGATGATGTGGTAAACCCGCCGCTCTCTCAAATCCTTGTGATTGGGGGATTAGTAGTCTTCGGGCATGGTGGTTGATGTGTTTTTGGTGGATCAAATCGGGGGGTGCAGCTCGTCGGTGATGGAGGCGCGTCAGGGAGAGAGAGGACAGGAACAGATCGGGGGCAGGTGCCTGTTTCTTGCTATGGAGGTAAGAAATGATGGTTTGGGTGGTAAGTCATGAGCGAGGTAAGGTGGGCCAGGGGGGCTGTCTTGATCTTGGGACTCATGCGTTGCGCACGCACGGCCTCACGAAGGGAGGCTAGGTTATCTTGGGTGGGCCTCTCGAAGCATGCGGGTAGTAGGAGCAAGGTGGGGTTCGATCGTTCGGATCTGTTGTTTAACGTCCGACTAATAAGACGTTAGTCGCGTTCTTAAGTAAAAGATCAAGGGGTTTTCTGAACCAAGAAAAACGAATCATTTTTTCTCACTTAACATTACCATAGTACCTTAGGTTGATTTCAAAGAAGTTCAAAGGGTTTTCTGCAAAAGTGGCGACGGATGGGCGGAAGCACTCCTCCCTTTATTATTAAGGTAGAGAGGTATAGTTAATAATAATAACTAATAATTCACATTAACATAAATATAAATTTTATATTAATATTATTAGTAGGTATATATTTATGAAAAAAAATCAAATTCATGGGAATTTTGCAATTTCAGGACCATCTTTTAAATTCATGTACTTTTTAAAATTCATTAACATATTTAAGTTCTCAAGCATTTTCCAAATTCATGAACACTTTTTATATCATGATTTTATTTCAATTGATGAAATTCTTGACATTATTTTCAAATTCTTAGCTATTTTTAGAATTATATATTTCTTAAAAACATTCATGAACATTGTTTTTATGTTCATGGACATTTTTAAAATTCGTGAACATATTTTCAGGTTTATTAACATTTTTCAAAAATTTAGGAAGATTTTTTACCCCAAGTACAAGAATTTGATTGATAAGGAAGAAAAAACTTTACATGGCCATGCACAATCTGCCTTTTTTTACACTGCTTTTTTGAAGGACCATGTACATATCTAGGTCTGTATTGAAGAAAATCGGAGAGAATAAATAACAGAAGCCATGTGGGAGAAAGAAATAAATAAAGAAGAAAAAGGACTAGGCGTAATAAATCTTCCTTCTTCATCTGTTAGTTATGGCCCTCAGCCGAGGGAGCATGATGGACGCAAACGAGCGAGCGTGAGACGTGGAATATGTACACGAAAGGAGGTCCTTTTTTGAGCCAAAAAAAAAGAAGAAGACCTCCCATCACCAAAGTGACGACCTTCCCCGCGCGCGCCCTGTTGGGCGGACCATGGGCGGGGCAGACGCCCTCCGCTTTTTTCGCTTTTACTTTTTATATTTTACTAGGTATGTGCCCGTGCATTGCTACGGGAGGCAAATCTTGTAATGCAATAAGAGCATATACGGGGATAAATCATGTTGTTTTCGAAAATGGTTTCTATAATGAAAATCGACGAGGAGGCTTGTTGTTTCGAGAAAAATACTGCCAAATTCTTCAGTTGGTAGAAATGTTGAATGCTACATCAATAGAACTAAAATGTATTAGAGGGGGATAAATAATGAACTATGACAGTTTTCAGCGTGATTTTTGGGCAGCTGACTTCTGACGCGATTTTATGGGAAGGTGGGACACCCATTGGGGCATGCAATTATGGTGATTGTAACTTTTAAGGAAATGTGTGACGCCCGAGGCATATAATTATGATGATTGTGATTTTATTGGGTCATGTAATTATGATGAGTGTATCGAATCGTCACTTGCCAATCGGTAAAAAAGATGGGGTGGATGGACGAAGGTGGGCAAAACACGGTCTGTTGACAGGAAAATGAAGCTTAGGTTCTTTTTAGATAGTAGAGATTTTCTTTTATTATATATTAAAATAATTCGGCATAGGATCTTAAATTTAAGAAAATTATGAATTATAAAAAATAGTTCTTGGATTAAAAAATGTTCGCAATTCCAAAGGAATGAACATTTTTTGAATTTTAATGATTTTTTATTTTGATTAACAATTTTTATGAGCATTCTTTTAATAATGATGAACATTGTTTTGTATTTTATGAACAAATATTGTTTTCCATAAAAAGTTGCACTTGATGAACAAATTTTGTATTGAAGAACATTTTTTTAAATGGATGAACTTTATTTAGTTCAATGAACAAATGTTGAATTTGATGAACATTTTTTGAAAACTATGAACAAATTTCGAAATGGATGAACAATTTTTATATCCATTGACCAAAAAATTGAATTAGGTGAACATTTTTTTATATTTATGAACATTTTCTGAATTCGATGAACAAAAAAAATGTTCGGAACTTGAAAAAATAAAATGCACAAAAAATGAAAAATTAAAGAAGAAGAAACGAGAAAATAAAAAAGGAAAATAAAAAAGGAAAACTAAAAATTAAAAATTTTAAAAAAAGAAAAGATGAAAGGGAAAAAAACAAGCAAATGGTCGGCCCAGATGAACGCCCAGTGCGTGAGAGAGAGAGAGAGGGGGGGGGGGGAGGGGGGATGCATGCCATGAGCGACCTGCGCGCCCAATAGGAAATCCGGTTTACGAATTGATCCCATGGAGGGATGAGACAGATTGCCAGCAATCCGATATTTTAGCCCAAGAATGTTTCAAATTCGAAAAGCTGGGACGTGAAATTAACATAGGCATGTGATCGGAGATATATGGAAAAGAATTTTATGAGACCAGGTCACACGCGAGACCCATCCTGATGAATGACACGTGTCATTCACAAATCACAAAGCATCCCCCACCCCCACTTAAAATCAGGGGGGAGAGATTAGATGCTTAGTGATTTGTGAATGCCACGTGTCATCTATCAGGACGGGTCTCACCTGCTAACCGTGAGACCTGGTCTCATATAATTTTTTTTCCGAGATATATCATGTGAGAGATGAGACAGACGAGTTTGGGAACAGTAGGTCGAGTTCTCTTTTCCTTTTTTGTTGATCCCATGGGAGTTTTATAAAAACTCGATCAATACGTTCTATCAAGGGAAAAACACATTAGGATAACCTAACGTCTCCATCGCATTGCCACAACACAAAAGGCTAGCTAGTCATTATCATTGGAAGCCTCAGCCGAGTGAAATATAACAGAAATTACACCACTGAAATAAAAGAGAGAGAGAGAGAGAAAAGCTGGTCTTATGCGCTATAGTTGCACCCATGCTTTCAGTTCTGAGAATGGTTCTCGTTCTTGTGCACAAAAGGCTAGCTAGTTATTAAGTTTTTATTTTTCTAGTGGTCAACGAAATTGAACAACAAGGATAGAGAGCGTCATATAGGAAAATCTGACCATACTTTCTACTGTTGCCTTCCCCGCAACAATAAAGACCAGCAAATCTACCGAAAAAATGGATTGCGACTAGGCCTTCAAATATTTTGTAATCTAATCCATTGACCTAAAAGTGTAGAAAGAAATTCTATCAGTTTTTGAAGTAAATTCAAGAGCCACAGTCATCAAGGTCCTCCAAAGAACTATCAAAGAAAAAAGGACCTTCTGAAAACAAAGAGGGAAATATAAAGCTGTTATTGAGATCGAGGGGGGGGGGGGGGGGGGTACTGTCATGTATCACCACTTCCTCACCGGACTCTTCTCCTTGGCATCTCCGTAGCTATGGTAATAGTCCAAGGAGTAACCGTCCATGGTCGGAGAGGGGTTGTCGTCGTCGATGGCGGTGCCGTCGTTAAATGAGGACGAGGAGGAGATGCCGGCAAGACACCAGGCAGCGGCGGTTTGCTCCTTGGTGAGGCGCACGGATCTCGCTGCATTGGCGGCCCTCTGCCGGGCGAGCCGCTTAGACTCCTCGATGCCCAGGCGCAATGCATTTGCATTTTTGCGGTCCTAGCGGCGGGCGCCTGTCTCCGCCGAGGTCAAGGACCGGCGGAGCACATTGTAGAGGAGCTCCTCCTCCAAGTCTGAGGGCACCCGGACGGCCGTGGTCCTGCTGGACCCGCATCTGGAACGGCTAAATCCGGCCTCCACCGCCCTTTGCCAAGCGTGGCGAGCCGCCCTTGCCTTTGATTCTAGTTGACACAAAGGACACAGGGTCGATAGTGTGTGCACAAGGACCCATCGCCAGTCACGAGGAGCAGGTGCTGGAGGGGACGGCCGCAGAGCGCGATGGGCCGACACGGTCAAGCGCGGAGCTTGATCGCCGAACTATCGGGACGACATAGATCTCGAGCTCCCATCCCTATCCATGTGCGACCGACCATGTTCAAGAATTTGTTCGATTAACTACTTAACTTGCTGATTAATCCCTACTCATAAGGTCAACAAATAGGCGATACATTGATAAATGGGCCGATTAACTTGCCGATTAGCCTATTAATCTCCTATTCGCTGGCCAACTGAGCAGCTACCAGTTAATGATTTTCTAAACAAGGGCAATCGGCGGAGCAATACGGAGTGCGAGCTCCTCGTTGTCTGGGGATTCAATTGGAGTTGTTGCCGAATCCGCTGCCGGAGCCGGACATGGTGGAAGGGAGGACACGGGCAGTGGAAATAGTGCTGTCGAGAAGAGTGTGGCTTTGACTAGGATTTGGTCTGAAGTGAGATATTTGTGGGCCGGATCCGACGTGGCGGCCGTGTCCGAGCGTGTCCAGACCACCCTATTTCCACCCCACATATAGGTTGGATTTGGGAGGTCCCGGACAGTCGAACAAATATGACCAATGAGAGATCTAGGGTGGCATTTTCGTGACCAGACAATCCGCCCGATGCATAAGGGTAATTTGAGAAATCAAGCTATAGATGCTCCAATTCTTGTAAACGCTTGTGGAGCAGTCCCAGACAGACTCATAGCATGGACTGTGGAGGACTTTTGCACGTGATGACGTGACCCAGAGGGCATGCATATCTATATCTATATCTATATATATATATATATATATATATATATATATTTCTATACCTACTATGAAAGGGAATAGGTATTTTTGGTTTGGTTTAGTTCTTTTCGTTTGGCTTGAGTGCACGCTAAGCGATCTGGACCAGATACTTATACATTGATGGGCCTTTTATAGGCTTTTATAGAGTCCGCGAATAATAATTAGGTCAAAATAAATCAATATTGTCGGAATTGATCATAGAAACTCTTATTTGGATGTTTTATGTAACAACCAACGACCTATACACCATTCACATTTACTAATCTCAACTCGTTCTAAATATATGAGTGGCAGCCCTCGTGTTTAGGGCGAGCTAATTAAAGGAAGGACTTGAGGTAAAAAAATATAACATAATTTAAAAAAGATTTGTAGGCTTTAATGTGTTGGGCTACTAAATTAGAAAAGGAATAATTTGATTCCCGACTAAAACGGATGAGGACGTCATGGTAACTAAAGAAAGAATTTTACTTAAATGGAATCAATGGAAAATTATGCCCGACAAAGAAAATATAATACGGCTAAATTGCATCGTATTTTTTTATGTTCATTTTATAGAAGGATACTATGAGACATTATGTTTGAACAAAACATCATTTTTTTTCACTACAACGCACGGGCATACGTACTAGTACTAGTTAAAATCATCTTCCTGCAGAAAACTATTTGTCCAACAAAAGAAGCGAGTAGAAGCAATGCCCGGAGCCAACGGTCGAATGAGATTTGGAAAGTGCAGTGCCCTGCTTGTTTATGTTATCGGCTGGATTGTTCTCTCGGTGACATACTGAGCCTGAGATTCAAGTCAGCTAAGCAAGTATGGAGACAGCTTAAACATGTTACATGTACGACCCCGTGACACACAACATGTGGAAATGCCAGCTAAATTCAGTCAACGCTTGCACTAGCTGCATTTTTTACACCTTGCTCCCCTGTAAGCCGGAGCTCTATGCATGAATTTAGGGCGTGTTTGGTTACATTGTCAATTTAGTCTGGCCCGACGAGCCTGACTATTGAACCAGTTTGAGGGGATGCAGGTCAAAAAAATCCAGATGCATATAGTTTGGTTGCCTGCATGCCTCTAGTTGTATGAGACAATCATTTTTGACCCGGCATTTAGTTGCCCGCATTGCATTAGGCGGACATATGACATGGTGTTTGGCTGCAACCTGTATAAGGTGTTGTCGTCACTTCTAACTAGTGGCGAGCATACCACACAGAATCGGAACATGCGGCGCCATCTACTTAAACAAATGAAAGCTCATCCTAACTACTATCAAATGACAGTTCAAATTATTAAGAGACATTGGCTAAATAGGGGATAGTTCACCGGTGTTGCTGCTACTAGATCTTCCTCTTCCTCTTCTTTTGCTTCTGCTGCTGCTTCTGCTACTGCTGCTGCCGCTTCTTGTTCTTCTTTCATCTTCTTCAAATCCTATACTGACCTCTATTAAGCCACATCTCCTCTGCTCACTTCAACATTTTGTTCTTCTAAGCGTTATTGTCAAATGCCTCCACATCATGGCCGGAGCTAACAACATCGTCAGGCTCGACATCTTCCTCCTCAGGCACGTGTTCATCAAAGCCCCACTGGAGGATCCAGTTATGCAGAATGTGCAACAAGTGAGAACTAGTTTAACCTGAGTGGAGTATGGGTGGAAAATGACTTCTGATCCAGAATCTTAAACCTATTCTTTAGAGCTCCAAATGCCCTCTCAAGTCTCAACAGTTACTCTAAGGCTGGATCTGAGATTAAACAGCTCCTGTGCAGTCCTAAGATAGTTCCTACCAGAGAACTCGTTGAGATGGTACCTGATTTTCCTGAAGGGTGGAAGAATACCCCGCCGACATGCATAGCCAGCATCTCCAAGGTAGAACTTGCCGTCGGGGATGTTGATCCCATCAGGTCGACTCATGTTGTCACTGAGAATGTTAGCATCATGCGCTGACCCCTCCCAGCCAGCTAGCACATATGTGAACTTCAGATGAAAGTCAACAGCAACAAGCACATTCTGACTTGTGTAGTGCTACCTCCCCCTGTATGCTGTAGACTGTGACCTAGGAACTCTGACGGTGACATGAGTACCATCTATTGCCCCAATGCAATCCTGAAAATGTCAACACAAGCCTGTGTTAGTGCTCAACTTGAACAATACAAGCATATCAAGCCATGAATAGTGTATATTGTCAATGCTCACCTTAAAGTATGGATACCATCTTGGGCTTCCACGAATCTTGGGTGGAGTCTGACCAGATGGTCTCCTGATCATCTTTCCTCTAAGCTCCCCAATAGCAAAAAGCACTTGCTTGAAGTATCTAGAGATGATCTCCATTGATCTCCTGAACGTGTTGTGAATGACCCTGAACATGGCCACTTTCTCTTCGACACTGGTGATGATACTATCTTGTAGCAGCCCCCTGCTCCTGAAGGTCTCGACAAGCCTGGCAAATGATGCTCTTTTTATTCGAAGCATCCATAGAGCCTCGACGTCATTACAGTTGTAAATGTAGTTCAGATTTTGGGTTCTCTCATGTTCCTGGAGAAACAATGGACCATAGCGGATCAAAGGTCTCTCAGCACGACGAACAGCTGTCTGGTGCATGAACATGACCCATGCCTGAATCACACTAATCAGTGCTGCTGCCTGGATTATCAGCCTCATCCGTGCGTCCATAACCAAGTCGACATCGACGGTTTGTTCAGTGGGAAATCGATCCTACACCTAGCCTAACGGCCTAACCACTGAGCTAACAAAGGGGGGAGGGGGTGCTGCTTACTGGCATCGGAGACGAGGACGGCGTAGGGGGAGCCATGGCACAAACTAGGTCGACCAGACGGTGGCCAACAGCAAGGGGAGCACCAGATCCGCCGCAAACGCCGCCGCCTGCTCTAGCGCAGATCTGAAATCGCAGCCGCCGGCTCTAGCGCAGATCTGAAATCGTAGCCGCCACCGGTGGTGAGGCGGTAGGGAAGAAAGGGGGGCAGTGACTATGGGTGAGCGAGTGAAAGGAGGGTGATGCTAGATTTGGCGCCGGGGCGGCGCGCCAGATTTCCATCTCCCGCCATCCCCCCTCGCCTTCACCTCGCTCCCGCCCGTGCAACCTCGCGCCGCACTCAGCCTGCCTCACGAGAAACTACCGATCCGAGTGTTTCCAGCGAGCCAGGCTCTGGGCTGCTTTGAGAAGCATGCGATGCAGGCCCAATAAAAAAACCATGCAACCAAACAGGTCTATCCCTTTTCGCGCGGGTCTGGTTGGGCTCGATGCGGGCAACCAAACACACCCTTGGCAGTGCGAATTTTGTTAGCGGTGAGCTCCCACACAACCTCTGAAAGTGCCAAGGCGTACGTGCATGGTTTCCAATTCTGAACACAGCCTCTGAAAGTGCCAAGGTGCACAAGAAATGCTGCAGCGATCCGTGCTTCCGAGCGTGCGCGTACGTAGGTGATCCTTGCGCTTTGCACTGCAGGGTACGGGGCAGAAGGAGAAGAAGAAGGCGAATGCTGCAGGCACTTCTTGGTTCTTGCGCAATGCGCAGCAGTATAAATACGGGGGAACACCACCCCCAACCAACGGCCCAACCGCCTCGCCACCGCCTCCCACACCAATTCTTCAAACTCCCGCCATCCCCAACGGCTGCCTCCATGGCCTCCTCCACCATGCCCCCCGCCGCCTCCTCCTCCATCTCCATGTCCTCCGCCGCCTCCTCCTCCTCGCGGCCCCCCGCCGACGCAGCGCTCGCTTCGAGCCTCGACTACGACACGACCTTTCCGGTTCTCGGGAGTTCGCCGTCGCGTCCTCCCAGGGACGGGAGAGCTGCGCCGCCGCCGCGTCCTCCGGGGAAGAGCGAGGACCGTCGGAGAGGAGGGAAGACGCCCAGCTACACGCTCGACAGGGACACCGTCGGCATGTCGCTTGGTTCGCTCCACGGGCGCACGGACGATACCGCAGCGGAGACGACTGCGGCCACGGCCGAGGCGGCGCCGGCGACGACCTCTTCCGCGCCTGCCACGACGCCCTCGGCGGGGACGAGCTCCGCGCGTCCACCGACCTGCGCCGCCCCGGGAAGCTTCGCCGCAGCGGCGGCGGTTCTCTCAGGTGCGATCAGTTCCGGCCGAGTTTTCCTGTTGATTTCTTGCTTTCTTGCAAGCTAGCTAATCGGAGGAATTCGTTCAGGGGCTCCCGCCCTGCTGCCTGCTGTGCAGGTGTTCGGCGACTACCGCTTCGGGTACACGATGGGCGACCTCTTCCAGGACCTCGGGTTGCTGCCGGACCTCCGGCAGCATCTCCAGGTCGTCAACGAGCCGAGGCATCCGCCGCCGCTCCAGTTTCAGATGCAGCCGCCGCTCCGGTCCCAGCGGCTTCAGGCCCCCCGCTACTTCAACGCGCCTCCGCCCCAGTTCGTGCCGCCGAGCTTCGGGCAGCAGTTCCAGGTCTCAGCTCGCCCGCTACACCAGCGGGATGCAGTTCTCGGCGCCGCCCCAGTTCGCGTCGTGCCCTCCGGTGTTCATACGGGTTCAGTTCGAGCATCAGCAGCGGTCCTTCACGGGTTTCGTCAGGGTACAGGACAGGTACACTACGATTTTGAACAGAATTTTTTCATGAACTGCAACTGGTGGTGTTCAGATTTCGGTGTAGATGCTATTAGCTGCATTGCAATGATCTCTTGGGGTATATTTTTGTGCTAATCTGCTTGTGCTTGATACAGTTTACTGAAACTGTTTTAGTCCCAGAAACAGTTTACTGAAACTGTTGTAGTCTGAAAAAACAGTTAGCTGAAACTCTTGTATAGTCTGAAAAAACAGTTATCTAAAACTCTTGTTGTCTAAAACTCATAGGTGTTAGGAATTGTCTGCAACTGTTGCAATCTTGTTGATAAGTAGATTAAGATATGTTATTGGGGGAATAAATCATTATGGAACTTAAAACTCCAAATCATTTGAATTAGCCAATTTGTCAGGACAGGTACACCATGATTTTGCACAGGAATTTTTCATGAACTGCAACTGAAGGTCTTTGATTAAATTGTCATGCACAACGTTCAGATTCTGGTGTAGATGCTGTTTTCTGCAATACAATGATCTTTTGGGGTTTATTATTGTGCTAATCTGCTAGTGCTTGATACGATTTACTGAAACTTTTTTACTCCCAGAAACAGTTTACTGAAACTGTTGTAGTCTGAAAAAACAGTTAACTGAAACTCTTGTAGTCTAAAACTGATAGGTTTTGGGAATTGTCTGCATGCAACTATTGTAATCTTGTAGATAAGTAAAATAAGATCTGTTATTGGGGGAATAAATCATTATGGAACTTAAAACACCCACTCAGTTGATCATCTCCTTTTGTCCTTAGCGTAGAAGATGCTGTGGTATCCATTTGAATTAGTGTCGAATAACTATGTGAAAAAAGTTCAGGTTCTAACAATACTAAATTAAATGAATCTGATTTATGCACATAAGCTATATTCAGGTTTTGTACATGAGCTGTAATCTTAGATCTTGTTTCTTTTTATTCTACAAAATTCTGAGAGCTAGATTGTTCATCTGCCTCCTTCAGATCTTCTTTGGCGAGAATGTACTCTGATCTTGAATCTATTATGCAGAATGTACAGATGTTGGTGTAGATACTATTTTACTGCATGAAAATATTTAGAATCTTACTTTAGTTGAGTGCTAATCTGATCGTGCTTGGAAAAAGGTTATTATAGAAGAGTAAAAGTAGTTCATTTAGGATTTGGTAGTTGCCTGAAACTGTTGCAGTCTTATACAAGAGTAAGAGTAGTTTGATTTGCCATGTGGATTTGGTCAGTCCTTGATTCAGATAGTTCAGTTTCATTATGGAACATTTGCCTATAGATAGATTGGCAAATCAAGTTCAGTCATCTGATTTCACCTTTGCAGATAATATACTAATTTTCTAACCTCTGAATTAATTCCTCAAAAAACAAACCTCTGAACATAATTCAGTTAGCTTTTTTTTTTTAAATAACACATTTATAATCATTACAAACATGTCACATCACATTGTTTGAAGGTACAGGACAGGTACACTAACGTTTTGCACAGGAATTTGTCATGCACAGTAACTGAAGGTCATTGATTTAATTTGTCATGCACAACGTTCAGATTCTGGTGTAGATGCTGTTTGCTGCATTACAATGATCTTTTGGGGTTTATTATTGTGCTAATCTGCTAGTGCTTGATACAATTTACTGAAACTTTTTTACTCCCAGAAACAGTTTACTGAAACTGTTGTAGGAAAAAACAGTTAACTGAAACTCTTGTAGTCTAAAACCGATAGGTTTTGGGAATTGTCTGCATGCAACTGTTGTAATCTTGTAGATAAGTAAAATAAGATCTGTCATAGGGGGAATAAATTATTATGAAACTTAAAACTCCAAATCAGTTGATTATTCATCTCCTTTTGGCCTTAACATAGAAGATGGTGATATCCATTTGATTTAGCCCATTTTACTTGCGTCGAATAAGTGTGTGAACAAAATTCAGGTTCCAACAATTCTAATTAAATGAATCATATTTCTGCCCAGGAGCTGTATTCAGGTTTTGTACATGAGCTGTAATCTTGGTCTTGTTTTTTCTTTATCTGCAAAATTCTGAGATTTAGAGCAATTCTTGTCCCGTTCTTTCTGAATCTGCGGTTTCTAAACGATTCTTTGCGACCAAATGCAGGGGACGATGCAGTACTTGGTGCAGCCCAGCCGCGGCGACTCCGGCAGCTGCGGGGTCATTCTCCTCCGCACGGGGGCGCTGGACTGGGAGGTTCGCTGCATCCGGTCGGCAGGCGATGGCGACGACGCCATGCCCAGCACGATTGGTAACGCCATCAAGTGGGGCACCGCTGGTGAGAGCCTCCCTGCATGTCTCTAGCTAACTGCAACGTACCTTGTTTGTTATGCAAGAAATTTTGTAGATAGGTTACAAGAAATGTACCGTAAATAAAGGTTAAATATGCTTGGGTAATTAATATTTACGTATTTGCTCTTGACTTCAGTTAAGGTCGGGGGGCTGAAGGCGGCGAGGGACGTGTTGTTGGCGCGTGGGAGGTTCGGGGGCGGGGTGGCGATCCGACTCGGGGTGGCCACCAACATTGGGGCCACGTACTGGTTCCTGGGGCTCAAGGACTGGGTCGGTGAGCTCATGGGTGCACCGCCACGGTATCGCCCCACGGAGTCGTGGAGCTGGCTAGATATTATGGGATGTCCAATCCCCCAGGACTTAAAGGGTGAGTCAGGCTTGCACTCAAGGAATTAAGAGGTTGCATCATCAACATCATGATTATTATTCCTTCTTGAGCTAGCTAGCTAGCTAGCTAGCTCGGCCGGCTGGGCCTGGGCTGACCTTGTTGTGTTGTGATTTCAGACACGTGCAGTCAGAGCTCCTGCCTGATGTGCTTGGAGGCCCAGCACCGGCTGGCGTTCGAGAGGAGGCACGGCAGCGATACGTTCCCGTATTACATCCCTGATTCCACGGCCAAGGACTTGGTGACGAGATGCAAGGCTGCCCGCGTCTGGACCCGCAAGGACGGCGCCACCGTTGACAACGTGCTGAAGCAAATCCAGCGGGCCGGCGGGGCGGAGGCTTGGCCAGACCAGGACGGCTGGGGGCGGCGGTGCAACCTCCAGGTCAAGTCATGGGAAACCTGGTCGTCCAAGCGGCTGCCCTCTGCCTCCAGCCTCGCGCGTATGATCCGCACTGAGGGGCCGCTCATCGGTTGTTTGGTCGTCGGAGAGGATTACTACGCCCATGGCTGGGAGAAGCGAGTATACAGGGGAGGCTCGGGAAAGAAGGCAGGGCCTCACGGCGTGGTCTGCACGGGATACCGGTACGAGCAGGGCGAGGAGAAGATACAGGTGGTGGAGAACCACTATTGGGATGGGCCTGCCCGGTGGATTTCCAGAACGGCCTTCACGGCCTTTACCCAGATCAAGGTTGAGCCTCTGGACGCCTCCGCTCTCTTTATCGGGAAGGAGGTGAGCTGGTGGCGCCGCCTTGAGCGCAGGCTTTGGAGGGAAGAGACGTGCTGGTGGCTCCGCCGCCATTGTATTAGCGAGCAATGGAACAAGACCATGGCTCTTGACATGAAGCACTAGGTTTCACCTGTAGGACAGTGGGGAAAAGGACACTGGTACATGTAGGGAGTGACTATTATTGATTCCTTACATGCAATGCAAGACCCTTCACTTTTTCTTTTCTTTTTGAAATGTGCAACACCCTTCGCTTGATAGGCACACTTAGGACTAGCTAGCTAGCTAGGCAGTTTAGATTTTAATCAAGCAATGGTATGATGTATTCATGTGCAAGTGATCATTTACAATTTTAATAATAACTAGCACAAATGCCAGTGCGCTGCAATGGGAGAAAAAGAATAAGAAAACACTACGACATGGCGGGCATATGCCCCGACGGGCATAGACATTGGCGTCTCGCCCATGATGTCATCATCACACAAGCAGTGGGTTGTACATCTCCACTCCTTGACGAGATTAGACGGCACTAGTATGGTTGGCTGGTTGCACACCACGATAAACGCTTGCACCGTATTTTTTTCAAAAAAAAAAGAAGTATAGAACACCCTTACCCTAATTTTTACCTAATAATAAAGCACGCAGGGCTTCTGCCCGTCTATCGCGCCAATTTGCAAAAAAGCCCCTGTGTTTTCATGAAATCAACCCGCAGTCCACATTTAAGTCACACCGAACCGTTATTTTACAGTTTTTTAAACCCCCCCTGACTTTTTAGGTATTCCATCTACGGATCATATTTAAGTCAAACAAATGTTTTTCTAAACCATCCATATCTTTTAAACCGTAACTCCGATTTAAACATGTTATATATGAAATTTGATTAGAAAAATATGTAGAATATGAATATAAGATTATTTTAACCTATTAAGTATTTATAAATATTATTTTGGAAGATATTTAATTCAAACAAATGGTTTTCTAAATTATACGTATCTTTTAAACCGTAATTCCAACTTATAACTATAGCGCACGATCCATTTTTTTTCATACAGGCGGCGATCCGGATTGCAAATAAACACCCACTATAATCATATAGGGAAAAGAAAACATCGAGAACTACACATGCATACCTCTGAATACGTCGTAGGGGAAAACAACAGATTTCTCATCGCGAGTGTGAGAGAAAGCGAGAGAGAGGGAGAGGGAGGAGAGAGGGAGAGAGAGACGTCTTAGGATTAACCACATTCTAACACGTTTTGGTTTGTGTGAACGCTAAGGCCACCGCCGGCGAGGGTGAGAAGAAGGATAAGCGGCAACACAAATATGATGTGTCGCTAAAATAAAGGAGATGAACCTATTGTGGTCTTGAGTGATGGTTGTTCTGTTAAGAGTGTGTGTTGTGTTTTTCTCCCGTTGCAACGCACGGGCTCTTTTGCTAGTTAATAAGAAAGGCTCAAGGGCCCTCTCCACCGGCCCACACCCTCAATATCAAAACGGAATACCACAATGACACCGCTTATCCTCCATCTCACCCCTTGCCAACGATAGCTTACGGATGTTAAATAACAACTATGCTAAAAGTATTTAGTGATTTGTATTTATAACCCATCTCACATCATATAATGATATAAGAAGATGTAAAGAAACATCGTTTGGAAAATAATTTCTAGATTATCATGCTGTTTAGAATTATTACTATAGAGTTTAAAATAAGTAAATTTGAATTAGCAAGTTGGAAGGAAATTGTACACTGTAATTCCAAGTCCAACAGTCCAACTTAGAAGGCTCCATCAAATATAGACGGATCCATCAAATATAATGTACATCGATGGTCTGAATTCTTCCCTTTTTAAGACATCCATGAACATTCAATTACATTTTAGTTCCATAGCCCAAGATCAATTGTGAATCATGAACCCTAAGAAACGGGATCAAGGAGTCAATATTGAACTTTAAAATGGAAAGATGAAACATTATGGTACATACATGTTCCTGTGGGGAACCTCTGTACCTCTCCGTAGCGCACTGTAGCGTCACATGAAGCCACCCAGCAGCCAACAAACAAGATTGACCTGTCAAAAGTAGATCCCTCAAAAATCCCTAGCATCAACTGTAAATCAAACCGGGAGCTTCTTCCATAGAATGTAGATGTCATAGCACCACAACAGCACACGCTCCACAATGTTAGTAGCAGAATCTTGTGCATCCATATTTTGTGAAGGCGGCGAGGCGCTCGTCCGTGACTAGCCGTCGATGGCATCCACTGCGTGACTGCATCCACGGAAAGTCATCCCATTGACGGTTGCTACCTCTTGAGCACTGTGTTGGATTTCCTTAAAGAGGAAAGGTGATGCAGCACAGTAGCGTAAGTATTTCCCTCAGTTTTTGAGAACCAAGGTATCAATCCAGTAGGAGGCTACGCGCGAGTCCCTCGTACCTACACAAAGCAAATAACTCCTTGCAACCAACGCGATTAGGGGTTGTCAATCCCTTCACGGTCACTTACGAGAGTGAGATCTGATAGAGATGATAGATAATATTTTTGGTATTTTTGTGATAAAGATGCAAAGTAAAATAAAAGAAAAGTAAAAGGAAAAGGCAATGAATAAAGTGATGGAAGATTAATATGATGAAGATAGGCATGGGGGCCATAGGTTTCACTAGTGGCTTCTCTCATGAGCATAAGTATTTTACGGCGGGTGAACAAATTACCGTTGAGCAATTGACAGAATTGAGTATAGTTATGAGAATATCTAGGTATGATCATGTATATATGCATCACGTCCGAGACAAGTAGACCGACTCCTGCCTCCATCTACTACTATTACTCCACTCATCGACCGCTATCCAGCATGCATCTAGAGTATTAAGTTCAAGAAAACAGAGTAACGCCTTAAGCAAGATGACATGATGTAGAGGGATAAATTCATGTAATATGATTAAAAATCCATCTTGTTATCCTCGATGGCAACAATACAATACGTGCCTTGCTGCCCCTACTGTCACTGGGAAAGGACACCGCAAGATTGAACCCAAAGCTAAGCACTTCTCCCATTGCAAGAAAAACCAATCTAGTAGGCCAAACCAAACTGATAATTCGAAGAGACTTGCAAAGATAACCAATCATACATAAAAGAATTCAGAGAAGATTCAAATATTGTTCATAGATAATCTTGATCATAAACCCACAATTCATCGGTCTCAACAAACACACCGCAAAAAGAAGATTACATCGAATAGATCTCCACGAGAGAGGGGGAGAACATTGTATTGAGATCCAAAAAGAGAGAAGAAGCCATCTAGCTACTATGGACCCAAAGGTCTGAAGTAAACTACTCACACTTGATCGGAGAGGCTATGGTGATGATGTAGAAGCCCTCCGTGATGGATGCCCCCTCCGGCGGAGCTCCGGAACAGGCCCCAAGATGGGATCTCGTGGGTACAGAAGGTTGCGGCAGTGGAATTAGGTTTTTTGCTCCGTATCTGATCGTTTGGGGGTACGTAGGTATATATAGGAGGAAGGAGTATGTCGGTGGAGCAACGTGGGGCCCATTAAGGTGGAGGGCGCGCCTGGGGGGGGGGGGAGGGCGCGCCCCCTACCTCGTGCCCACCTCCTTTCTTTCTTGACATAGGGTCCAAGTCTCCTGGATCATATTCGGTGAGAAAATCACGTTCCTGAATGTTTCATTCTGTTTGGACTCCGTTTGATATTCCGTTTCTTTGAAACTCTGAAATAGGCAAAAAAACAACAATTCTGGGCTGGGCCTCCGGTTAATAGGTTAGTCCAAAAATAATATAAAAGTGGAAAATAAAGCCCAATATTGTCCAAAATAGTAGATAATATAGTAAGGAGCAATCAAAAATTATAGATACGTTGGAGACGTATCAGGCATCCCCAAGCTTAATTCCTGCTCATCCTCGAGTAGGTAAATGATAAAAACAGAATTTTTGATGCGGAGTGCTACTTGGCATAATTTCAATATAATTCTTCTTAATTGTGGTATGAATATTCAGATACGGAAGATTCAAGACAAAAGTTCATATTGACATAAAAATAATAATACTTCAAGCATACTAACAAAGCAATCATGTATTCTCAAAATAACATGGCCAAAGAAAGTTATCCCTACAAAATCATGTAGTCTGGCTATGCTCTATCTTCACCACACAAAGTATTTAAATCATGCACAACCCCGATGAAAAGCCAAGCAATTGTTTCATACTTTTGACATTCTCAAAACTTTTTCAATCTTCACGCAATACATGAGCGTGAGCCATGGATATAGCACTATATATGGAATAGAATGGTGGTTGTGGAAAAGACAAAAAGGGAGAAGATAGTCTCACATAAACTAGGCGTATGAACGGGCTATGGAGATGTCCATTAATAGATATCAATGTGAGTGAGTAGGGATTGCCATGCAACGGATGCACTAGAGCTATAAGTATATGAAAGCTCAACAAAAGAAACTAAGTGTGTGTGCATCCAACTCACTTGCTCACGAAGACCTAGAGCATTTTAAGGAAGCCCATCATTGGAATATACAAGCCAAGTTCTATAATGAAAAATTCTCACTAGTATATGAAAGTGACAAAATGAGAGACTCTCTATCATGAAGATCGTGGTGCTACTTTGAAGCACAAGTGTGGCAAAAGGATAGTAACATTGTCCCTTCTCTCTTTTTCTCTCATTTTTTTATTTGGGCCTTTTTCTCCTTTTTATGGCCTTTTTTTCGTCTGGAGTCTCATCCCGACTTGTGGGGGAATCATAGTCTCCATCATCCTTTCCTCACTTGGGACAATGCTCTAATAATGATGATCATCACACTTTTATTTTCTTACAACTCAACAATTACAACTCAATACTTAGAACAAAATATGACTCTATATGAATGCCTCCGGCGGTGTACCGGGATATGCAATGTATCAAGAGTGACATGTATGAAAGAATTATGAACGGTGGCTTTGCCACAAATACGATGTCAACTACATGATCATGCAAAGCAATATGACTATGATGGATCGCGTCATAATAAACGGAACAGTGGAAAGTTGCATGGCAATATATCTCGAAATGGATATGGAAATGCCATGATACGTAGGTATGGTGTCTGTTTTGAGGAAGGTATATGGTAGGTGTATGATACCGGCAAAAAGTGCGCGGTATTAGAGAGGCTAGCAATGGTGGAAGGAGGAAGAGTGCGTATAATCCATGGACTCAACATTAGTCATGAAGAACTCATATACTTATTGCAAAAATCTACAAGTTATCAAAGCAAAGTATTACGCGCATGCTCCTAGGGGGATAGATTGGTAGGAAAAGACCATCGCTCATCCCCGACCGCCACTCATAAGGAAGACAATCAATAAATAAATCATGCTCCGACTTCATCACATAACGGTTCACCATACGTGCATGCTACGGGAATCACAAACTTTAACACAAGTATTTCTCAAATTCACAACTACTCAACTAGCATGACTCTAATATCACCATCTTCATATCTCAAAATAATTATCAAGCATCAAACTTCTCATAGTATTCAACACACTCAAAAGAAAGTTTTACAAATCTTGAATACCAAGCATATTAGGATTATTTAAGCAAATTACCATGCTATTAAAGACTCTCAAAATAATCTAAGTGAAGCATGAGAGATCAATAGTTTCTATAAAACAAATCCACCACCATGTTCTAAAAGATATAAGTGAAGTACTAGAGCAAAACTATATAGCTCAAAGATATAAGCGAAGCACATAGAGTATTCTAACAAATTCCAAATCATTTTTGGCTCTCTCAAAAGGTGTGTACAGAAAGGATGATTGTGGTAAACTAAAAATCAAAGACTCAAATCATACAAGATGCTCCAAGCAAAACACATATCATGTGGTGAATAAAAATATAGCTCCAAGTAAAGTTACCGATGGAAGTAGACGAAAGAGGGGATGCCTTCCGGGGCATCCCCAATCTTTGACTTTTTGGTGTCCTTAGATTATCTTGGGGGTGCCATGGGCATCCCCAAGCTTAGGCTCTTGCCACTCCTTGTTCCATAATCCATCAAAATCTTTCACCCAAAACTTGAAAACTTCACAACACAAAACTTAACAGAAATCTCGTGAGCTCCGTTAGCGAAAGAAAACAAAAGACCACTTCAAGGTACTGTAATGAACTCATTCTTTATTTATATTGGTGTTAAACCTGCTGTATTCCAACTTCTTTATGGTTTATAAACTATTTTACTAGCCATAGATTCATCAAAATAAGCAAACAACACACGAAAAACAGAATCTGTCAAAAACAGAATAGTCTTTAGTAATCTGTAACTAACACAAACTTATGGAACTCCAAAAATTCAGCCAAAATAGGAAGACCTAGGTAATTTGTTTATTGATCAGAAGCAATTGGAATCGGTATTTTATCACGTTCTGGTGATTTTTAACAATTGTTTTCGTTAACAGAAAGTTTCTGGAAATTACAGCAAGATTAAATAACTATCATCCAAGAAGATCCTATAGGTTTAACTTGGCACAAACACTAATTAAAACATAAAAACACATCTAACCAGAGGCTAGATCTAAGATTTATTCCTAAACAGAAGCAAAAGCAAAAAAACAAAAAATAAAATTGGTTGCCTCCCAACAAGCGCTATTGTTTAACGCCCCTAGCTAGGCATAAAAGCAAGGATAGATCTAGGTATTGCCGTAATAGTGGTATGAAAAATCATGAAAACTTCTCTCATATTCTCTACGTTCAGCACCAAGTTTTCTTTGAGGCAAGCAAAAATAATTAAAAGGGCTAAATTTAATGGGACAAAAGTCCCTAAGATCAATCTCGGGAGGTATGGGTTCCTCCCTAGGCCCTTTGTATTGCACAACCAATTCATCATTAAGAGCATTCTTTTGGCAAAAATTCACAAGCCTTCGTTCAAGAGGAAAACCTAGTCCATTATTCAGAATAGCAAAATCATCATTAAGCTCGGAAATTCTATCAACTAGAACATCGGCAGGAACCTTTTTCCTAAGATTTTCATTATAAGCCATATGATCTAGAGATTGTAAACGCATCATGTCTTCTTGATTAAAAAGGATAGCTTCGATGGGAGGATGACTAGCATCTACCCTATAATGCGCACAGATTTATTTAGCCTCTTTTATTATAAATCTAAACTCATGAGCCAAAAAGATAGTGGCGGCACGCTTAACAGAAGAATGCTCAATATTAGAGAATTTTAAGAAAATTCTTTGTATGCAAGGATGCATGTGCATAAATTGCCTTTCAAGATCAACTACAAGCATGGCAATAGTGTCCGCAAGACTACTAGTTCTATGGAGAATAGAACCACCCATAGAGGGCAAAGCACCGGCACAAGTAAAGAAATCTTGAATAACTCCTTTTCCAATAATATTACCACTACCATTTCGAAATCTTTTTGTATGCAAAGTAGGGGGTTCTTCAGCAGGAGCATCGAAATTCTCTAAGATATTATTATTGTCCATATCGGAAATAATTTCCCCAAATTCAGACATAACGACGGATACAACGAGGGGCAAAAAGAAGAAGGTGAACGGAAAAGAGAGGGCGAATAAAACGGCAAGGGTGAAGTGGTGGAGAGGAAAACGAGAGGCAAATGGCAAATAATGTAATGCGAGAGATAAGGGATTGTGATGGGTACTTGGTATGTTGACTTTCGCGTAGACTCCCCGGCAACGGTGCCAGAAATTGCTCGTTGTCGGGAGTCAAATCTTGACTTGACTTCGCGTAAGCATCCCCGGCAACGGCGCCAGAAATTCTTCTTGCTACCTCTTGAGCACTACGTTGGATTTCCTTGAAGAGGAAAGGTGATGCAGCACAGTACCGTAAGCATTTCCCTCAGTTTTTGAGAACCAAGATATCAATCTAGTAGGAGGCTACGCGTGAGTCCCTTGTACCTACACAAAGCAAATAACTCCTCGCAACCAACGCGATTAGGGGTTGTCAATCCCTTCACGGTCACTTACGAGAGTGAGATCTGATAGAGATGATAGATAATATTTTTGGTATTTTTGTGATAAAGATGCAAAGTAAAATAAAAGAAAATTAAAAGGCAAAGGCAATAAATAAAGTGATGGAAGATTAATATGATGAAGATAGGCCCGGGGGCCATAGGTTTCACTAGTGGCTTCTCTCATGAGCATAAGTATTTTACGGTGGGTGAACGAATTACTGTTGAGCAATTGACAGAATTGAGCATAGTTATGAGAATATCTAGGTATGATCATGTATATAGGCATCACGTCCGAGACAAGTAGACCGACTCTTGCCTGCATCTACTACTATTACTCCACTCATCGACCGCTATCCAGCATGCATCTAGAGTATTAAGTTCAAGAAAATAGAGTAACACCTTAAGCAAGATGACATGATGTAGAGGGATAAATTCATGCAATATGATAAAAACCCCATCTTGTTATCCTCGATGGCAACAATACAATACGTGCCTTGCTGCCCCTACTGTCACTTGGAAAGGACACCGCAAGATTGAACCCAAAGCTAAGCACTTCTCCCATTGCAAGAAAAACCAATCTAGTAGGCCAAACCAAACTGATAATTTGAAGAGACTTGCAAAGATAACCAATCATACATAAAAGAATTCAGGGAAGACTCAAATATTGTTCATAGATAATCTTGATCATAAACCCACAATTCATCGGTCTCAACAAACACATCGCAAAAAGAAGATTACATCGAATAGATCTCCACGAGAGAGGGGGAGAACATTGTATTGAGATCCAAAAAGAGAGAAGACGCCATCTAGCTACTAACTATGGACCCGAAGGTCTAAAGTAAACTACTCACACTTCTTCGGAGAGGCTATTGTGATGATGTAGAAGCCCTCCGTGATGGATGCCCCCTCCGGCGGAGCTCCGGAACAGGCCCCAAGATGGGATCTTGTGGGTACAGAAGGTTGCGGCGGTGGAATTAGGTTTTTGGCTCCGTATATGATCGTTTGGGGGTACGTAGGTATATATAGGAGGAAGGAGTACATCGGTGGAGCAACGTGGGGCCCACGAGGGTGGAGGGCGCGCCCCTACCTCGTGCCCACCTCCTTTCTTTCTTGACGTAGGGTCCAAGTCTCCTGGATCATATTCGGTGAGAAAATCACGTTCGCAAAGGTTTCATTCCGTTTGGAATCCGTTTGATATTCTGTTTCTTTGAAACTCTGAAATAGGCAAAAAACAGCAATTCTGGGATGGGCCTCTGGTTAATAGGTTAGTCCCAAAAATAATATAAAAGTGAAAAATAAAGCCCAATATTGTCCAAAACAGTAGATAATATAGCATGGAGCAATCAAAAATTATAGATACGTTGGAAACGTATCAACGGTATCCTGGGCTAGGGGGTACCAACCTAGCCAGTTCGTGCACTTCGGGCTGGGCCGACGGGCTCTCATTCTTCACAAGATGGATTCCGGGGGTCGTACGCTAGGGAGAAGATCAAGACCGCATCTACCGAAGACTTTCCATATACTCCAAGACCTCTTCCGCCGCCTCCAAGCCAGGGTACCTACCTTGTAACCATAGATGCCCTACTCGGTGTGTATATAAGCCGAGGGGTTTAGCCCATGGAGGGAACATCAACGCAATCTCATTCTCCTAGCCCTAGAGTTAGAACACATCTGAAGATCTTGAGGTAGATCAACTATGTACTTGTAACATCTCCATCAATATAAAGAAGAGTAGGACGTAGGGTTTTACCTCCATTAAGAGGGCCCAAACCTAGGAAAACATCATCTCCCTGTTCCTATTACCATCTGCCCAAGATCCACAGCTCGGGATCCCCTACCCCGAGATCTGTCGGTTTTTACACCGACACTGGTGCTTTCATTGAGAGTTTCGCTGTGAGATCGACAGAAGGATCGATGGATCATCTGCAAATAACTTACGACAACGGTTGCAGGAATGTTATTGTCCCCGACAAACTCTTTGTGTTCGGCGGCCTGACCTTCTGCACCGACTCGGCTGGCCATCTGGCCTCCGAGGAGAACTATGCCCCAGGTCAGATCATGACCTTTGAAGGCTTGGAGTACACCACGGATTCCCGTGGGGAGCTCCTCCTAACAAGCTGGACTACCAGCCAGGGGGTGGAGTCTCCTGACGATGGAATCCCAACTCTGGGACCATCTTCGTTGAGAACGCCGGGCTGCGATCTTTGGCATTGCCAGAGAGCCCCGACGTAACGACCCCAGATGATATCTCCTCGACCCCTGCTTCGGATTCGAATCCGGCCCCTATCTTTGAATCTGCATCAAATTCAGAGCTGATCCCGACGCTGGACCTAGAATCGTCCATGGGTCCTCTCCGCGCTAAGACCACACCGAGCTATGCCGGCCGTACTTCGAGTCAGCCTGTCCGTGACTATCGAAGAGTTGTCTCACGTAAACGAGATGCTTGACCACATCCAGAGCATGTCAATCATGGACGGCAAGACTTCAGTTTACGACAAAATCGGACTTAAAATCAATGACCGGGAAATTTACATCCCACCACCACCCACCTAGTTTCCACCATCGATGATTTAACTGATATACTCGACTACGATGAAGCAACCGACATGGATGAAGATGTCAAGGGCCTCTCTGGAAACACCTCACCGTTGAGAAAAACCAGCAAATGGATAGCAACATCAACCTGCGATGTCTACATGGTTGACACCCCAAAGTCCCCTCCAAGACGTCGGTGCAGACACAGAAGGGGTACCAACGGGGAACCCAGCGGGAACAATGCTACTGCCGACACGGTGGCTAAAGATGTAGAGCACCCAAGGGAGGACTTTCAAGCCTCCCCAGATCGCCATGTCGACCCCGAAGGAATTCCAACAACTCGGATCCCGATGACCTCTTTGAAGGGGCCGATGATAACTACATGCCAGAATCTGAGGAGGACGCGAGCCTCGGAACTGAAGACCTTATAGTTCCAGAAAACCCCGTTGAGCAGGAGCGCTTTCGGCGGCGCCTAGTCGCTACCACTCGAAGCATGAAGCAGAAACAACAACAACCGCAGGCCAATGAAGATGTGCTAAATGACAAGTGGGTCAAAATACTTTCGGTCGAACAAGACCTTGCAGAACGGCACCATACCGCGCCTAAATCTTACCCACGTAGATGCTTACTGCCTGAATTCGACGATGAACTAACCGTTGATGTACTTGACCGTCCCCCTCAAGGATGAGACTGGCTAGCACGGGAGGATTTCCACACTCAGCCCATTCCTCGCCATTATGGCAAGGACCCGGTGGATTATTTAGACCCTCACGACATTCAATGACATATTGAGGCAAACCGAGCGCCTCCTAAGTCCATCTACGGATCACGAGGACGTGCGCCTGTCGGGACGGACGGTTACAATGCCTGGTTAGACAGGAACAGTCGAGCCCGATACCAAGCCTACACACGGCTTTCTCCCGACCTCCGAAGGGATACCACTCGGTTCCGAGGTCTAGCACACCCGAGCTGTTTTACAGACAGGGCAATGGAACATCAATTCCCAGAAGGGTTTAATCCCATCAATATAGAATCATACGATGGCACGGATTGAAGATTTTCTTCTCCATATTCACATGGCTAATGGATATGACCTCCACGCCATCAAATACTTGCCGCTCAATGATAATCCCCAAGTGCAAGGAATCATCATAGCAAATTCCAAATATGGAAGTGATAAGTATGGAGTGTCAAACCCACAAGGAGCTAAAGGTAAGATCAATATTCTTTCAAGTCCTATCTGGCACTGATACGACTCTACGTACACCGAACGTTTGCTTCCATCTAGAAACGAGAAATAAACTACGTTGTGGATATGAAGAGGATAACTTTGCATGATATCGGAGAGCTAAAATATAAAAATAGGTGATGTTAACATAAAGTTAGAATATATTATAATATATTACAAATAGCGAGTGTGGAATAATGATGGGTTGCTGTGCGAAATTGTCCTAGGCAATTGTTAACAAGATCGATAATCATTATTGCAATTTCATATGAAGGAGAGGCATAAGCTAACATACTTTCTCTACTTGGATCATATGCACTTATGATTGGAACTCTAGCAAGCATCCGCAACTACTAAAGATCATTAAGGTAAGCATCCGCAACTACTAAAGATCATTAAGGTAAAACCCAACCATAGCATTAAAGTATCAAGTCCCCTTTATCCCATACGCAACAACCCCCTTACTTGGGTTTAAGCTTCTATCACTCTAGCAACCCACTATAAGTGAATCATTAACGTATTGCAACACCCTACAGCTGGAATCCTTCACGTGTGTGCGGCACGGAAGGCACCATAGGACAACACCAAAATAAAACATATAACTCAAACCAATCTAGATCATCAATCAACCCAAAAGACAAAAGAAATCTACTCAAAACATCATAGGATGGCAACACATCATTGGATCATAATATGTGGCATAAAGCACCATGTTCAAGTAGGGGATTACAGCGGGGTGCGGGAGAGAGGGCCGCTTAAAAGAGATGAGGAAGGTGACGAAGATGGTGATGTTGATGAAGACGATCACCGCGACGATGGTTCCCCCGGTGGCACTCCGGCGTCACCGAGAGAGAGGGGGAGAGAGTCTTCCCCTTGTACTTCCTCCTCCATGGCCTCCCCCATAGATGGGGAGAGGTTCTCCCTCTAGTCCTTGGCCTCCATGGTGTTGATGGCTGTAAGTGCATCTAGTGCCCCTTAGTGATTTTGGTGTATTGAAGACTTATAGGTTAAGGGACTAATGCGTGTGTGAGTGTACACAGGTCTATAAGTCTATGAGGAGTTTGATATTTACAGGAAAAGTCGACCCCTAAAAATGAACATCTTCGACTGAAGATTTTGGTATTTCCGAAGACTTTCATGAAGACTTTGAAAGTGAAGAAATTGGTGTGACCTTGAAGACTTTGTATTCTTTCGAGGAACATGAAGCGAGAAGACTTTTGTTTTCGTAGTTTCATTTTCTCTTTCTTGAGTCATAGGAAACACCGTACTGTTAAAGGGGGTCGAGGAAATACTAAGGAAAAATTTCCATGTGATGCTCAACTCAAAATCCTACACCTACCAATCCCTTCGAGTGAAGCCATTGGAAATCTCTTACAGACCAGTCAATTTCTTTAGTGATAGAGACGAAGTTCTTCTAGTCTCTGAGGAATTTGTCCTGACTGAGGAGTTAGGAATTCGCCAGTGCAGATTGCCTACACAGTGAGGAACATGATAGCCGTGAGGATTTTACTACTCAAAATTCCGACCGTTGCTGTGCTATGCGCCAGCTGTCCCAAAATATCTATCTACCTAACAGTCATATCATTGAAGGGCATTTATGTCTTATCATGTTGGGATGCTCCCTAGGCTATAAATAGCCGCCCCTACAACCACTAGCTGGTTGGTTGCTCCGAGAGAAACTGACACTTGTCATTTGAGAGCAACACATCCTCCGAGGACTTTGAGCGAAAATCATCAAGTGAGGAAAAACCAAAAACCCAAACACCTACAAACCCCAAGTGATTGAGCATCACTGAAGAGATTGATCCTGAGTGGATCCGACGCTTGTTACCTTTGAAGACTGTGCTTCTTCCAGATGGTTAGGCGTCATGGTCTAGAGCATCCAAGAGGAATTGTGGATCGCCGAGTGACCAAGTTTGTGAAGGTTCAGAAGTCGCCTGAAGACTTACCATGAGTGATTGGATGAGGTCTGTGTGACCTTAGTTCAAGGAGAATACGGTGAGGACTGGGTGTCTTGGACTAAGTGTCCTTGACTGGGTGTCCGGGACTGTGTGTCCTCAAGTTTAAATACTCAGTCGCTCCAACCAGGCGTACAACTGAGACAGCAGTTGGAACTGGTCTACCAAATCATTGTCTTCACCAAGCTTACTGGTTCTATTTCCTCAACTCTTTCATTTCCTCATAACCGTGTTGTGTGTTTGTTCATATCTGTGTTTGAAGACTTTGACTGAAGACTTTCTCAATTTCCTCAGTTCAATTTCTTCAGTCTGTTTGTCTTCATCCTGTGTTATCCTGTGATTACGCTTCCTGTACTCCGTGCCTGTCTTCATTTCGTCATGATGACTATGCTTGTATTCTGTTATGTTTACTGTTGAGTACTTATTCCGCTGCTAGTAGTTCTTTGCTAAGGAATTTCCTCACCGGCAAATTCCTCAGTGAAGAATTTCATAAAAATCGCCTATTCACCCCCTCTAGTCAATATAACGCACTTTCAATTGGTATCAGAGCAAGGTATTCCCTTGTTCTGTGTGATTTTGGTTTAACCGCCTGGAGTTTTAGTTATGTAGACCGCAAGTATGATCAAGGTCTCTGCTGGGTGTCCTACCTTCGATGGGACGGACTACCCCTACTGGAAGAATAAGATGCGAATGCATCTTGAAGCAATTGATAACGATCTCTGGTATGTTGTGGAAAATGGTGTTCCCTCAGTCACACCTTCTCTGAATGCTGCCAATGTGAAGAGATTCAAGCAACACGACTCTCAAGCGAAGAATATCATATGTGGTCATCTGAGCAAAGGACAGTATGGCAGAGTGAGTGCTTTGGAAACATCGAAGTTTATCTGGGACAGGTTGTCCAAAGTGAATGAAGGAGTCTCAACTCAGCGTGACTCTCGAGTTGATGTTCTTCGCAATCTCTTCAACCGCTTCAAAAGACTCGACAATGAAAATGTTCAACAAACCTTCGATCGCCTCACTGACATCTCAAATGAGCTTCAAGCACTTGGTGCCACTGACATCACCGACCATGAGGTGGTGAAGAAATTGCTGAGATCGCTTGATTACTCATTTGACACTCTGGCATTGATGATACAAGAACGTGCTGATTACAAGTCACTTGATCCCGCTGATATTCTCGAGAGGTTAAATACTCATGAGTTCCAACTTGCTGAAAAGAGAGATCTCTATGGTTCAAGCTATGGCAGAACACGTGCACTGAAGGCCAAGGCAGTATCTGAGTCCGAAGATGAAGAATCTCGTAGTAGCCTTGGTGATCCTGAAGAACTGAGCCATGATCTGGCTCTGCTCGTGAAGAAGTTCCAAAAGTTCTCAAGACGTGGTCGCCTTGGAAGATCCTCAAGGAGCAATGATTCCTCATCCAGTGACTACAAGAAGAGGCTCTGTCACAAATGCAAGAAACCTGGACATTTCATTCAAGATTGTCCTTAGTGGGAAAAGGAATCAAAGAAGAAGAAATACAAGGATTACAGTTCTGATGATGCAAAGAAAAAGAAGAAATCCACAAAATCCTCATCATCAAAATCCTCCAAGCCTTCAAATCACAAAAAGAGCATCTCCAAGAAGGCCAGGGCATTCATTGGCAAGGAAATGGACTCTGAGGCTGAATCTAAAGAAAATGAGGAAGATGAGTCATCTGAGGAGTCCAAATCCGGAGTGGCGAGCCTTGCTCTCGCTACTGCATTCGTCAGCAAGTCTATCTTCAACACTGAAGAAAATGACCTCACCAACAAGGCTGGTGAAGGCGATGATGACTACGCTCCCACCTATTGCTTCATGGCAAAGGGTGCCAAGGTACTCAAATATACCTCCTCTGAATCAAGTGAGAATGAATCTAATGAAAACCTTAAACCCAGTTATTCTAAACTTTCTAAGATTGCTATAAAACAACAAACGGCTTTAGAAAAGGTTCAAAACATGCTAAATAGAAGTGATGATATGTTGGGTGAAGAAATGGATCACACTGAAACTTTGACTGAAAATCTTCAGAGACTTCAGTCCAAGCTTGACAAACTTCAAAGTCATCATAACACTCTCTTATCGGATCATGAGAAGCTTTCTTATGAATTTCTTCAAAGAAAGCAAGACCTTGAGAAGCTAAGAGTGAGTTATGAAGATCTTCAGAAGGAGCGCGATTCATTACTTGCTCAACAAATCAGCGCATCTCAGGAAGAATTTGTTCCTCCATGCTTGAAGTGCATTGAACGTGAATCTGCTAATTCTTCACCTGAATGTTCAAATGCTGCTAATGTTTCAAATTCTTCACATGCCTTTGCTATCACTAATTCCTCATCTGAGGACATTGCTAGTATCACTGACGATGCAGGGCTGAAGGAATTGTACATGACAGGCATGTACAAAAGCCTCAAAGGGCATCAGGCTCTTTGTGATGTGCTTAAAAAGCAGATCCTCAACAGGAACCCTAGGAAAGAGGGTATCGCCTTTGAGAGGAAACTCAATGCTGATGGTACATATTGGAAGCCTGAGCAGTACCCCAAAACTACATGGGTTGCTGCAAAGGGACCTCCAGTTGATCCATCTAACTTATCTGGATTTGCATGTGAATCTCCTCATTCTGATAATGATTCAATTGACTCCAACTACAAGCTATTCAAAAATCAGAATGGTGAAGTATTTGCTAGATATATTGGCACTAACTGCAGGAACGGCTCCCCTATGAAGAAAATCTGGGTTCCCAAAAGATGTCTTGATAATCTTCAGGTGAATGTCATCATGACGCCACCTGTGAAGAATAGGAACCCCAGATCAAATTCTTCATATGGACCAAATTCCTCATATGGAGCAGAGTCCTCATATGAACATCATCGTGCTAACCCGTCTGTTTCGCAGGGAAGATCTAAGGATTATGGTTATGTGCATTATTCTTCAAATCATTATGTCCATAAGTCCTCCAAGAATTTCTCTTCATACTCTTATGCTTACTCTAACCCCTCTTATGTGAGACGAAATGGACTGGCTTCCATGCCATCCTTTTCGTATGGAGCTGGCAGAATGATGAACTCTTTGCCACCCCTTCAAATGTGGGTGGTGAAGAAAAAGAACTAATCTCTTCTGCAGGGTCAGGTCTCCAGACGCACATAATCGTCTGAAGAATTCGCTGGAGACCTGAGCATGCCTGAAAGGACACAGGCTAACCATGAAGAAATGAACTTTCATTTCTCATGACCTCATATTGCGTTATTAGTTCTTTTACTTGATGAAATTGATCTGATGAATTGATGTCATATTCTTCACTGATGAAGTATATGAGTTTGTAAGCTGCACTAATTCATCTGCAGGATGATCAACCCAAAGCCACTGAGTGGGTCCTCGATAGTGGATGTACAAACCACATGACTGGTGACAAGAATCTATTGATGGATGCTCCATTATCTCCGTCGCATCTGAAGCATATCATCTTTGCTGACAAAGGCAAAAGTCAGGTATTGGGTCTAGGTAAGGTTGCGATTACAAAGGATCGACACATGGACAAAGTCATGCTTGTTGAGTCCTTAGGATACAACCTTATGCCTGTCTCAATGCTTTGTGATCTTGATATGGTTGTTGTCTTTGGCAAGTACCGTTGTGGTGTGGTTATGGAAGCTGACAATTCCAAAGTCTTCGAAGGCTTTAGGAGAGGAGACCTGTATATTGTTGATTTCTCTATAGGACCACAACTAGCCGTGTGCTTACTTGCAAAAGCTTCAGAAGGCTGGCTCTGGCATCGATGACTTGGTCATGCAGGCATGAGGAATTTACACACGCTTGCGAAGAAGAAACATGTCATTGGCATCGAGAATGTCAAATTCCTCAAGGATCACCTATGCGGAGCCTGTGAAGCTGGGAAGATGACCAAGGCCAAGCATCCAACGAAGACTATCATGACCACCACTCGCCCATTTGAATTGCTTCACATGGATCTCTTTGGTCCTAATCATTATTCTGCTATCTCAAATGAAGCATCTCAATATGGCTTCATTATTGTGATGATTATTCTCGTTACACATGGGTACACCTTGTTACTTACAAACATGAAGTGCAGGAAGTCTTCAAATGATTTTCCTCGAGGGCTTCAACCAACTTTAGTGTGAAGATCAAGCACATCAGAAGTGACAATGGCACCGAGTTCAAGAATTCTGGTCTCGATGACTATCTTGGTGAACTTGGTATCACTCATGAGTTATCTGCTCCTTACACTCCTTAGCAGAACGGCGCCGTGTAGCGCAAGAACAGGACTCTTGCCAAGATGGCTCGCACTATGCTTGATGAATACAAAACGCCTCGTCGTTTCTGGACTGAGGCAATTGATACTGCGTTCCACATCATCAACAGAGTATATCTTCACAAATTCTTCAAAAAGACTGCCTATGAACTCCTCACTGATAAGAAACCCAATGTAAGTTATTTCAAAGTCTTCGGTGCTAAATGTTGGATTAGAGATCCTCATCACAACTCAAAATTTTCACCGAAAGCACATGAAGGTTTTATGCTTGGTTACGGAAAGGAATCGCACACCTACAGAGTCTTCAACAACGTTCTTCACAAAGTTGTTGAAACTGTAGATGTGCGGTTCGATGAAACTAATGGCTCGCAAAGAGAGCACCTACCTACTGTGATAGATGAACCAGCACCTGAGGAAACTATCAAGTTTAAGGCCACTGAGGATGTCATTCCTACTGAAGAATTTGCTGAAGAATTCATTCCAGATCATGAAGAACGTCGAGCTAATGCACCTGAATAAAATGCTGAAGAAAATGTTGATCAAATTCTTCAACGACAACCAGCTTATCCTCGCATTGCAAAAGAAGTGCAAGTTGAAAAGATCATCAATGACATCAAAGCGCCAGGTCCTCTCACACGCTCAAAAGCTTCACATTTGTCTAACTTTTGTGGGCAGTATGCTTTTGTCTCTATTACAGAGCCCACTAAGGTAGATGAAGCATTTCTGGAGCCTGAGTGGATTCAGGCCATGCAAGAAGAATTACATCAGTTCGAGCTCAACAATGTCTGGGAACTGGTCAAACGTCCAGATCCTCGCAAGCACAATATCATCGGCACAAAGTGGATCTATCGCAACAAGCAAGATGAAAATGGCCTTGTGGTGAGGAATAAGGCACGGCTTGTAGCTCAAGGCTACACACAGGTTGAAGGAATTGATTTCGATGAAACTTTTGCACCTGTTGCTAGACTTGAGGCTATTCGCATATTACTTGCTTACGCTAACCATCATGATATCACTCTATATCAAATGGATGTGAAAAGTGCATTCCTCAATGGTAAGCTTGAGGAAGAAGTATATGTTGCTCAACCCCCAGGTTTTGAAGATCCAAAGAATCCTGACAAAGTCTTCAGACTCAACAAGGCCCTCTATGGCCTCAAGCAGGCCCCACGGGCTTGGTATGATACTTTGAAGGAACTCTTCATGAAGAAAGGCTTCAAACCCGGCTCACTCGACCCTACTCTTTTCACTAAATCTTATGATGGTGAATTGTTTGTGTGCCAAGTATATGTTGATGATATTATCTTTGGCTGTACTGACCAACGTTATAGTGATGAATTTGCCTATATGATGAGTGAAGAATATCAAATGTCTAGGATGGGAGAGTTGAAATTCTTCTTAGGTCTTCAAATTCGTCAACAACACAATGGCATATTCATATCTCATGAGAAATACCTCAAGGATGTACTGAGAAAATTCGGCATGCAAGATTGCAAAGGCGTCAAAATTCCTATTCCCACAAATGGCCATCTATGCACTGATGAAAATGGTATTGACTTCGATCATAAGGTGTACCGCTCCATGATAGGTTCCTTATTATACTTATGTGCATCTAGGCCAGATATAATGCTTAGTGTTTGCATGTGTGCCCGATTTCAAGCTGCACCGAAGGAATCACACCATAAGGCTGTGAAGCATATTCTTTGATATCTAGCTCACACACCAACACTTGGATTATGGTACCCCAAGGGCTCGGCTTTTGATCATGTTGGATATTCTGACTCTAACTATGCTGGTGATCGTGTGGATCGCAAGTCAACATCTGGTACATGTCATTTCCTCGGACGATCTTTGGTCTGTTGGTCCTCGAAGAAACAGAACTGCGTATCACTATCTACTGCCGAAGCTGAGTACATTGCCGCTGGTTCTTGCTGTGCCCAATTGCTATGGATGAAGCAAACTCTCAAGGACTACGACGTCAACATGAAGAATGTGTCTTTCTTCTGTGACAATGAGAGTGCCATCAAGATTGCTCACAACCCAGTTCAGCACTCGAAGACAAAGCACATTCAGATTCGTCATCATTTTCTTCGTGATCATGTGTTGAAGGGCGACATTTCTATTGAGCATGTGAAGACTGAAGAATAGCTAGCCGATATCTTCACAAAGCCCTTGGATTAGAAGAGATTTAGCAAGTTGCGGTGTGAGCTAAATATCCTAGAATCTTCGAATGTTCTTTGAAAAGGACACTCATCCTAACACTTATGAAAAATTGATGACTTAGATGTGCAACACATGAAGAAATGTTTTACTTCAATCAATGAAGAATAACACTCTTAGTGTGAAGAAATTAATGAAGAATTTGATTCTCAGAACCCTACGATAATTGTACGCGGTGTCTGAAATCATCATTCTTATACGGTGGGTCATGCCACCACCAAAAGTTGAAATTCCTCAAATTATTCATATTCTTCAACTTTGCATAGTCTTCACTGGTTCCGTCGTTTTTCTTCATTGGCTATATATATATATGAGTTTATGTCCTCTACAACATTCACTTATTGCTATTTCTTCAAGTTGGTTTTCTGCTAAGTGAATGTGATCGGACCCTTCCCCTCTATGCTATACTCAACCCAATCTGTTCACAAATTCTTCATGTGCGTTCTATTTGAAACTCGTTCAAAATCTTCACTGTGTCCTTGTCAGCTGAAGAAATTGCGAACGGAACTTTAAAACCTATCTTATCGAAATTTTCGGTTTTGCCGCTCAAACCGTTCCGCATCCCTCGATACACTTATCCACTCACCCACGATCTAACACGATCTCCACCTCTCACTACGTGGGTGACACATGTCATGCGAATGAGAAGGGTCAGGGGCACGTTCGTCCAATTTCTTCGGGCGAGCAGTTTTTCACCGTGGCTATAAATACCCCTCCTTCCCTTCCTCACTTCTTTTACTCCACTTGACCTCTCTCTCCGGCTCGAGCTTCTCAAACCCTGGCGTCGTCGCTACTTCATCGCCGCCGGTGAGGAAGAGCTTCACTGCCTCGACCTCGTCGCCGATGTACTCGCACCGACCGCGGACATCTTCACTCCGCCGCCGCCGTAGCCGTCTTCCTCCACCAAGTTAGGGCGTGGAAGATCTGCACAGACGAACTTCACATCTCCTCACTCCATTTCATCGTGTTCTTCGTCCAGGGTAAATAAAAGTTACTTTTACTGTCCTCATTGATTCGAATGATTATCTACAAAATCTTCAAAAGTGTTTTTCTTCATATCTTCACACTTAACACCTCACAAGTCATCCGTTCTTGATTCGTTTCTCTAAGCATCATTTTTCTTCAAGATTCCTCAATTGTGTGGATCTTCGATCTATACAACTCTGGAACCTAAGACAAAGAACGCTTAGTGAAAATCTTCAAGACTCATCTGGTCAAATTCCTCAAACCTGTTCATTTTGAAAAACCTTCTGAGAACGCATATGACCTCTCCAAATTCCTCGCAACTATATTCTGTTCACATGTACACATGTCAGCTGCTGAATCACTAGGTTCTCATCAACTTAACTCATTTGCAGCGTTCCTCAAAGAAAAGTTGCATACTTCTTCAGAGAATTCGATTGTTCAAATTCCTCAACTGAAGAAAATGGATGATGGTAAAAGGCCACAGAAGGGAGGAAAGAGGCCCGAGGTAAATACAGCGTTTGAGATCCCTGATGACATATATGCTGGGTACTGCACACCTACTGAGGAAACCAAGAATGAGCGCAAAGTGCGCATTCAGAAGATAGAGAGGAGATGGGCAAGAGAATGGAGGGAGTACAGATATGTCACTCCTAAGTATATGAAGAAATGCGCACTCAATCCTCCATGCCCAAGAGCACCACTGGCACCTGGCCAAATTGCTGATCCCACCAGCCTCAAGCGAGGTGAGGACTATCCTGATGAATGGGCCAAGCGCCAAGGCAAGTTGGCTAAGCAAGCCAAAGAAGCAGTGATGAAATTCAATGAAGACTCTGCCGCTGCTGCTGCCTCTGCTGAGGCCTTTGCTGTCAAGCCAAAGAAGGCTATGTCAAAGAAGCCTGTGCGCAAGCCAAGTGCTTCATCAGCAATGCCCTCACGTCCAGAATCATCAAAGCCCTCACGGCCAATTCCTCATGCTGCTCCTGTCCCTCCAAAGTCCTCAGCTCCTCCGCCAAAGCCTTCAGCTGTTCCGACCAAATCCTCAGCACCTGTGCATCTCGCTTCATGCCAAAGGACTGCCGGCATCTCCATTGCCTCAGGTGTCTCAGCTAGTTCCTCAGCTGGCCCCTCACTGCTCAAGACAAAGGCCACTGCTGGACGAGGTCCACGCCCAAGTCCTCAAAAGAAGCAAGTCGCTTTCCAAGTGCCGTCTGATGAAGACGAAGATGATGATGATGAACTTGCAGAAATCATCAGAGACAGGCAAGTCAGGGCCGCTAGAGCCAAAGGATCAGAGGTGCCACTGCTTTTGGATCCCAAGCTGATCCTCGACTACATTGATGATTGGCACAAGGACCCCAACACTCCCTTGCCTGACTTCAAGCTGACTCCTGGCCAGAGTCACATGCTGACCCACTTCATTCAAGAAGAAAAGTGGCAATTTGAGAAGGCCAGGCAGATCAAGAAAGCGTAGTACAAGAAAGAGCGCTATCTGAAGAAAAACGTTGTCTCTATGACAACTGAAGAACTTGTCACTACTCAAACTGAGATTAAGAAACTCAGTGATGACTTTGAAGCATATCGCGCTGATTGGCTTGGAGCCAAGGTTCGTTTTGTGAAACTTGCGGATAACTTCACTTCCAATGTTGCAGCCCCAAAGCAATAGGAAATTCCTCAGGCTGAAGCATCTGCTCAGCCTACTGAAGAAAATGTCAGCACCGCTGATGACAATTAGGCTGCTGAAGATAATGTGAGTTCTAGGGATGATGACTGCATTCCAGCCGCTGAAGAAATTGCCAGGGCACCCACTAGTGGTGTGCCTGAAGAAACTGAAGAACTCAGGGCAACTGCATCAGTTGTGCCTGAAGAAAATCAACCAGATTCCTCAGCTGCTCCTGCACCAACTTCACCTCCAATCCTTCCATCTGCATTAGATGTGAAGAAGACCAAGGCTGCAGAGCGTGCTCCAATGAAGAAAAGGAAAGCATCAGCTGCTTCAGATTCTTCAGCTCCAAAGAAAATGAAGCCTATGACAAGTTCATTTGCACATCCGATTGATGTTGTTCCCATCTCAACCAGGCCATCAAAGGACCTTGTTCCTTTTGATGAAGAATATGTGATCCCCAGCGGATTCGATGAAGCAACTCATTCTGCTGCTTCGCCTGAACCGTTGGATGAAGAAATTGAAGTGGATGCGATCCCTTCAACACCTATCATCTCCTCGCCTATGCCTCAGTTCACAGCTGAAGAGGCTGGCGTTGAAGAAATGGAAGATGAAGATGTGGACATTGGCTGCTCCACACCCGTAATCAGTGATGAATTCTGGGAAAGTCAGCATCCAAACTCTCCAATGTTCACCCCTCTACAGCAAATTCCTCAGTCCCCCACACAAACTGTTCACATGGGCTCCGAAGAAACTCATCCCACTGCATCTGTCCATGAGGAAATTCCAGCCACTAGCGCTGAAGAAACTGCTGCTGCTGAACAACCAACTACGCAGACTGCCACTGAGGAGGAACCAGAAATTCCTCAGCCTGAAGAACCTACGATTGAGATTCCTGAGGCCGTGATGCAACTCACATACACTCCTCTACCGAAGCCAAAGGATCCATTCTCACGCAAGCAAAAGTTCAAGGCTGATGATTTCTTTGGCGAACACGTATTCTTCGAAGGTTACAACCCATATGACTCTGCTTGCATTAGGAAGAGGCGTTTCTGGACTGCTAGTCAAGACAATTTCTATTCCTCAGTGCTGTTCAACAAGGAGAAGATTTTCTACCATGAGCATATTCCTCACGTGGATATGGAATCTCTGTCGTGCTTCGCATCAGTCCTTAGTGTTCTTCACGACGCTGGGCTGCTCAACTTTTGCTCGAACATCTGCGATTGGAATGAAGAACTGATTCTTCAATTCTATGCAACGCTGCACATCACCGGAGATGCTGAAGATGTGAATTCATGGGTGCTGGACTGGATGTCTGAAAACACTCACTACATTGCACCAGCCTCTGAATTGCTTCGTGCTCTACCACTCAGTCCTCCCCTTGAAGAAGCTCGCTGCATCTACAGTGAACCTGAGCTCACACATCATTACATGCAGGTGCTGATGAAACCTTTGAAGCCAGGTCAAGCACCAAGAACCAAATTCCTCGTGAAGGAATTGTTGTACGTGCCCAGGACTGTCTATCGTATTCTTACGAGGACAATCAGTCCTATCAAAGGCCACGACTCATCCGACAAGGAAATTGTTGGCATAATGAAGAATCTGCTATTCAACACCGTTCATGGCATTCCTGTCAATTATCACGATTTCTTCATGAGGACTATGGCCAATGTTGCACTGTCTCCGTTTGAGCTGAAGCCTTATGCACCTTGGATCATGAGATTCCTCAGGACAAGGTCTTCACTCAACTACAAAGCTGATTTCCAGAATCATCTCAGCTACTTGCCCCCAATTGAAGTCCTCAAGCAGACATATTCCTCAGTTAATGGAAAGGGCAAGGCACCAGCTGTAATTGATGAAGGCATTCGTTCATTGGATGGTCAGTTTCGCAAAGCTGCATCTTATTCCACCAATGATGACTCTGCCACACATGACTCTGCCAATGCACCCAAGTCCACTCCTCAAGCCACTGCTCCACGCGTGATGACTGACCGTGAACTTCTGCTTAGTCTTCACCAGAAGGTGGACCAAAATCACAAATGGGTTAAGCGGCAGTTTGGTTCACTTCTTCACAACATGACTGCCACACACAATGCAGTGAAGAAAAACCACCACTACCTCCATCAAGTCTTCGGTCGCACCTGGGCAATCCTATCACATCTGTATGGTGAAGAAGATCTGAAGAACATGGGTCTTAATGAAGATTTTGACTGGTCTGCACCCCCACCAAAGAAATTCAAGAAGGTCAAGGTCCCTTCTCTGGTGGCCAGCTCATATTCTTCATCGCGCGACACTGATGAACATGAAGATTTGGACGACACTGTGGCAGGCCCTACATCAACCAACGACCCCAACAACGCTGGTGCTCCTTCATCAACATGATTATCTTCAGGGGCGTTAGTCCACATTTTCGATCCTTTTGGTCATTCGATGACAAAGGGGGAGAAATATGAGTTAGTCTTCAAGCGGGTCTACTATATGGGCGTTTTTTTTTGCTAAGTTACAACTCTTGTTCTTCTGAAACTTTACTGGATCGAGTTGTAATCTTAAACCCGATGGTGCTCTGATACTTTTGATGCACTATTCTGCATGCTTATTCCTCGTTAAATATTATTGCACGCATGCTGGATTTCATCAGGCACCATATTTCATCATGCATTTCAAATTCTTCATATTATATGTTAAATGCGTGTATGAATTACAAGATATAGGGGGAGATCTCCATGATTCAACTCTTCAAGTGTGCATTGCTTCAAAAGCAAATTCCTCACTATGCACATCTTCAGGGGGAGTTCTTCTATATCTTGTAATCAAATTCCTCAATATCAGTATTTACACTTCATATGTTTATCCCCGTTGAAAACTTAACCTATATTGTCATCAATCACCAAAAAGGGGGAGATTGTAAGTGCATCTAGTGCCAGCCCTAGTTGGTTTTGGAGTATTGACGACAAACCTAGTTGAGGGACTAATCTGTTTGTGAGAATTGCAGGATAACACAGGTAGAAGTCCCTCATTGATTCGGTTTTCCTACCAGAGATGACCCCTAAAAATGTATGAAGACATTGATGTCAAAGGTGGTATATGAAGATATTCACATTGAAGACTATGACAAGAGAAGACACCGCATGAAGCCTATGGAGCTCGAAGACTTAGATCTTTCGTAGTTCTTTTTCTTCTGTGTTGAGTCATAGGAACCACCGTACTGTTAAGTGGGGTCCAAGAGAACCAGTCAGAATGACTGAAGTGATGCTTAACCAAAACCTATGTCTTCGAGTGAAGACTATGAGAGCGAATCTTGTCCAGAGTCGGACAAGTCAGCTTTGCTTGTAGCCCAAGTAAAGTTGCCGTGTGAGTTTGAAATCTGACCGTTGGAACACGTGTCAGTTCCTTAGTGACCCAGGGTCATTTCGGACAAATCAGGTCGGGTTGCCTAGTGGCTATAAATAGCCCACCCCCTACAACCATAAAAGGTTGGCTGCTCAGATTCAGAGTACGGCTTTTGTCGTTTGAGAGCAACCCACCTCGAAGCCTTTGAGAGAAAATTCCTTGCGAGGATAAAGCCCTAACCACCCAGAGCCAAAGAGAATTAGGCATCACTTAAGTCTTCTTGTCTATGTGATCTAAAGACTTATTACACTTGAGGACCGTGCATCCTCCAGCCGGTTAGGCGTCGCGTTCTGAGCATCCAAGAGACATTGTGGATCGCCGGTGAACGAAGTCTGTGAAGGTTTGGGAGTCTACCTTGAAGACTTACCAGAGTGATTGGGCGAGGTCTGTGTGACCTTAGCTCAAGGTGAATACGGTGAGGACTGGGTGTCCTGAGCTGCGTGTTCAGGACTGGGTGTCCGAGACTATGTGTCCTTAGGTTTAAATACCTAGTCGCCCTAACCAGACGTACAGTTGTCACAGCAACTGGAACTGGTCCAACAAATCATTGTCTTCAACGAGTCACTGGTTTCATCCTTCCTTCCTCCTTACTTACTGTTACTCCTTGTGAAGTCATTGTATGTCTGCTCTATCTTTTGTCTTCACTGAGTGACTGTGTGATCTGTTTGGCTTCTTAATATCTTCCTACCTGATCCTTACTACCTAGCTGCTATTAGTCATTGTGCTTTCACTTCATTGAATACATGACTATGGTTTATCTAGTGTAGTCTACCTTCCGCTGCATGGTAATAGGTTTATTTCTATCGTTTGTCTTCAAAACTTTCATAAAAATCGCCTATTCACCCCCCTCTAGTCGATATAACGCACTTTCAGAGTATTCAACCAAAATTTATTAATTCGACACAAGGGGAGCCAAAGAATATTCTCAAGTATTAGCAGCTGAGTTGTCAATTCAACCACACCTGGAAACTTAATATCTGCAGCAAAGTGTTTAGTAGCAAAGTAATATGATAGTAGTGGTAACGGTGGTAAAAGGTAACAGTAGCAAAAGTAATATTTTTGGTGTTTTATACTGAAGAATATGGGTCTTAATGAAGATTTTGACTGGTCTACACCTCCACCAAAGAAATTCAAGAAGGTCAAGGTTCCTTCTCTGGTGGCCAGCTCATATTCTTCATCGCGCGACACTGATGAACATGAAGATTTGGACGACACTGCGGCAGGCCCTACATCAACCAACAACCCCAACAACGCTGGTGCTCCTTCATCAACATGATTATCTTCAGGGGCGTTAGTCCACTTTTTCGATCCTTTTGGTCATTCAATGACAAAGGGGGAGAAATATGAGTTAGTCTTCAAGTGGGTCTACTATATGGGCGTTTTTTTTGCTAAGTTACAACTCTCGTTCTTTTGAAACTTTACTGGATCGAGTTGTAATCTTAAACCCGATGGTGCTCTAATACTTTTGATGCACTATGCTCTGATACTCTTGATGCACTATTCTGCATGCTTATTCCTTGTTAAATATTATTGCACGCATGCTGAATTTCATCAGGCACCATATTTCATCATGCATTTCAAATTATTCATATTATATGTTAAATGCGTGTATGAATTACAAGATATAGGGGGAGATCTCCATGATCCAACTCTTCAAGTGTGCATTGCTTCAAAAGCAAATTCCTCACTATGCACATCTTCAGGGGGAGTTCTTCTATATCTTGCAATCAAATTCCTCAATATCAGTATTTACACTTCATATGTTTATCCCCGTTGAAAACTTAACCTATATTGTCATCAATCACCAAAAAGGGGGAGATTGTAAGTGCATCTAGTGCCCCTTAGTGATTTTGGTGTATTGAAGACTTATAGGTTAAGGGACTAATGCGTGTGTGAGTGTACATAGGTCTATAAGTCTATGAGGAGTTTGATATTTACAGGAAAATTCGACCCTAAAAATGAACATCTTCGAATGAAGATTTTGGTATTTCTGAAGACTTTCATGAAGACTTTGAAAGTGAAGAAATTTGTGTGACCTTGAAGACTTTGTATTCTTTCGAGGAACATGAAGCGAGAAGACTTTTGTTTTCGTAGTTTCATTTTCTCTTTCTTGAGTCATAGGAAACACCATACTGTTAAAGAGGGTCGAGGAAATACTAAGGAAAAATTTCCATGTGATGCTCAACTCAAAATCCTACACCTACCAATCCCTTCGAGTGAAGCCACTGGAAATCTCTTACAGATCAGTCAATTTCTTCAGTGACAGAGACGAAGTTCTTCTGGTCTCTGAGGAATTTGTCCTGACTGAGGAGTTAGGAATTCACCAGTGCGGATTGCTTACACAGTGAGGAACATGATATCCCTGAGGATTTTACTACTCAAAATTCCGACTGTTGCTGTGCTATGCGCCAGCTGTCCCAAAATATCTATCCACCTAACGGTCATATCATTAAAGGGCATTTATGTCTTATCATGTCGGGCTGCTCCCTAGGCTATAAATAGCCGCCCCCCTACAACCACTAGCTGGTTGGTTGCTCCGAGAGAAACTGACACTTGTAATTTGAGAGCAACCCATCCTTCGAGGACTTTGAGCGAAAATCATCAAGTGAGGAAAAACCAAAAACCAAAAACCCAAAACCCAAACACCTACAAACCCCAAGTGATTGAGCATCACTGAAGAGATTGATCCTGAGTGGATCCGATGCTTGTTACCTTTGAAGACTGTGCTTCTTCCAGACGGTTAGGCGTCATGGTCTAGAGCATCCAAGAGGAATTGTGGATCGCCGAGTGACCAAGTTTGTGAAGGTTTGGAAGTCGCCTGAAGACTTAATTACCACGAGTGATTGGACGAGGTCTATGTGACCTTAGGTCAAGGAGAATACGGTGAGGACTGGGTGTCTTGGACTAAGTGTCCTTGACTGGGTGTCCGGGACTGTGTGTCCTCGAGTTTTAATACTCAGCCGCTCCAACCAGACGTACAACTGAGACAGCAGTTGGAACCGGTCTACCAAATCATTGTCTTCACCAAGCTTACTGGTTCTATTTCCTCAACTCTTTCATTTCCTCATAACTTTGTTGTGTGTTTGTTCATATCTGTGTTTGAAGACTTTGACTGAAGACTTTCTCAATTTCCTCAGTTCAATTTCTTCAGTCTGTTTGTCTTCATCCTGTGTTATCCTGTGATTACACTTCCTGTACTCTGTGCCTGTCTTCATTTCATCATGATGACTATGCTTGTATTCTGTTATGTTTACTTTTGAGTACTTATTCCACTGCTAGTAGTTCTTCGCTAAGGAATTTCCTCACCAGAAAATTCCTCAGTGAAGAATTTCATAAAAATCGCCTATTCACCCCCTCTAGTCGATATAACGCACTTTCAATTGCCCCCTCCGACTTCCTCCTCCATGGCCTCCGATGATGATGGCCTTCTCCGACAGGGTGCCAGAGAGGGCCTAGATTGATTTTTCGTGGCCATAGAGACTTGCGGTGGCGAGACTTCCGATCTAGGTTTCTTTCTGGGGTTTTGGTATTTATAGGAATCTTTGGCATTGGTCTCACGTCAAGGGGGTCTGCGAGGCAGCGACAAGCCGGGAGCACCCTCCGGGGGGGGGGGGGTAAGGCGTGCCCCCTGGCTTGTGGCTTCCTCGTGAAGCTTCTGGACCTTCGTCGATGCTTCGAGGGTCTCTTTTGGTCCACAAAAAATCACCGTAAATTTTCAGCCCATCCCGAGAACTTTCATTTCTACACAAAAAATGACACCACAGTAGTTCTGCTGAAAACAACGTTAGTCCAGGCTAGTTCTAATCAAATAATACCAAAAACATATAAATTGGTTGTAAACAAGGCATGAATAGTTCATAAATTATGGATACGTTGGAGACGTATCACTCAAGTTAAAAGGGATGACAAGGCATTGGCTTAACAGCCTGCCTCCGCAATATGATCGGAGAGTTTGCCCGCTAGTTGAAGTTCGCATCATAATTAATTGACGTCCACATCAATGCCTCAATCAGACCATGATCTTAAATCACTCACTTTCAATGTGGAGAGATATTGATTTTAGTGTTGGTTAACGCAGTAATTTCAAAAAAATTCCGACGATCACGCAAGATCTATCTAGGTGATGCATAGCAATGAGAGGGGAGAGTGTTGTCTACATACCCTCGTAGACTGAAAGCAGAAGCGTTATGACAACGCGGTTGATGTAGTCGTACATCTTCACGATCCGACCGATCCTGGTACAGAAGTTACGTCACCTCCATGATCTGCACACGTTCAGCTCGGTGACGTCCCATGAACTCTAGATCCAGCTGAGGTCGAGGGAGAGTTTCGTCAGCACGACGGTGTGATGACGTTGATGATGAAGTTACCGGCGCAGGGCTTCGCCTAAGCACTACGACGATATGACCGAGGTGGAATATGCTGGAGGGGGGCACCGCACACAGCTAAACAACCAACTTGTGTGTTCTAGGGTGCCCCCGTGCCCCCGTATATAAAGGATCAAGGGGGAGGCCGGCCGGCCATCATGGCGCGCCAAGGGGGAGAGGAATCCTCCTCCTAGTAGGAGTAGGATTCCTCCTTTCCTAGTCCAACTAGGAGGAGAAGGAAGGAGAGGGGGAGGGAGAGGGAAAGAAGGGACGTGCCCCCTCCCCTAGTCCAATTCGAACTCCCTTGGGGGGACGCCACCTCCTGGCTGCAGCCCTCTTTCTCCCCTAAAGCCCACTAAGGGCCCAATATCATCCGGGGGGTGGGTTCCGGTAACCCTCCGGCACTCCGGTTTTATCCGAAACTTCTCCGCAACACTTCCGGTGTCCGAACATAGCCGTCCAATATATCAATCTTTATGTCTCGACCATTTCGAGAATTCTCATCATGTCCGTGATCACATCCGGGACTTCGAACTACCTTCGGTACATCAAAACACATAAACTCATAATACCGATCGTCACCGAACGTTAAGCGTGCGGACCCTACGGGTTCGATAACTATGTATACATGACCAAGACTCACTTCCGGTCAATAACCAATAGCGGAACCTGGATGCTCATATTGGTTCCTACATATTCTACGGAGATCTTTATCGGTCAAACCGCATAACAACATACGTTGTTCCCTTTGTCATCGGTATGTTACTTTCCCAAGATTCGATCGTCAGTATCTCAATACCTAGTTCAATCTTGTTACCGGCAAGTCTCTTTACTCGTCCCGTAATGCATCATCCCGCAAATAACTCATTAGTCACATTTCTTGCAAGGCTTATAGTGATGTGCATTACCGAGAGGGCCCAGAGATACCTCTCCGAAACACGTTGTGACAAATCCTAATCTCGATCTATGCCAACCCAACAAACACCATCGGAGACACCTGTAGAGCATCTTTATAATCACCCAATTACGTTGTGATGTTTGATAGCACACTAAGTGTTCCTCCAGTATTCGGGAGTTGCATAATCTCATAGTCATAGGAACATGTATAAGTCATGAAGAAAGCAACAACAATAAACTAAACGATCATAGTGCTAAGCTAACGGATGGGTCAAGTCAATCACATCATTCTCTAATGATGTGATCCCGTTCATCAAATGACAACACATGTCTATGGCTAGGAAACTTAACCATCTTTGATTAACGAGCTAGTCAAAGTAGAGGCATACTAGTGACACTCTGTTTGTCTATGTATTCACATATGTATAAAGTTTCTGGTTAATACAACTCTAGCATGGATAATAAACATTTATCATGACATAAGGAAATATAAATAACAACTTTATTATTGCCTCTAGGGCATATTTCCTTCAGTCTCCCACTTGCACTAGAGTCAATAATCTGGATTACATTGTATTGATTCTAACACCCATGGAGTCTTGGTGCTGACCATGTTTTGCTCATGAGAGAGGCTTAGTCAACGGGTCTGCAACATTCAGATCCGTATGTATCTTGCAAATCTCTATGTCCCCTTCCGACACTTGATGACAGATGGAATTGAAGCGTCTCTTAGTGTGCTTGGTTCTCTTGTGAAATCTGGATTCCTTCGCCAAGGCAATTGCTCTAGTATTGTCACAAAAGATTTTCATTGGACCCGATGCACTAGGTATGACACCTACATCGGATATGAACTCCTTCATCCAGACTCCTTCATTTGCTGCTTCCGAAGCAGCTATGTATTCCGCTTCACACATAGATCCCGCCACAACGCTCTGCTTAGAACTGCACCAACTGATAGCTCCACCGATCAATATAAACATGTATCCGGTTTGCGACTTAGAGTCATCCTGATCAGTGTCAAAGCTTGCATCAACGTAACCATTTACGACAAGATCTTTTTCACCTCCATAAATGAGAAACATATCCTTAGTCCTTTTCAGGTATTTCAGGATGTTCTTGACCGCTGTCCAGTGATCCACTCCTGGATTACTTTGGTACCTCCCTACTATACTTATAGAAAGGCACACATAAGGTCTGGTACATAGCATTGCATACATGATAGAACCTATGGCTGAAGCATAGGGAATGAATTTCATTTTCTCTCTATCTTCTGAAGTGGTCGGGCATTGAGTCTCACTCAACTTCACACCTTGCAACATAGGCAAGAACCCTTTCTTTGACTGATCCATTTTGAACTTCTTCAAAATCTTATCAACGTATGTGCTTTGTGAAAGTCCAATTAAGCGTCTTGATCTATCTCTATAGATCTTGATGCCCAATATATAAGCAGCTTCACCGAGGTCTTTCATTGAAAAATTCTTATTCAAGTATCCTTTTATGCTATCCAGAAATATTGTATCATTTCCAATCAGCAATATGTCATCCACATATAAGATTAGAAATGCTACAGAGCTCCCACTCACTTTCTTGTAAATATAGGCTTCTCCAAAAGTCTGTATAAAACCATATGCTTTGATCACACTATCAAAACGTTTATTCCAACTCCGAGAGGCTTGCACTAGTCCATAAATGGATCGCTGGAGCTTGCATATTTTGTTAGAATCCTTTGGATCGACAAAACCTTCTGGTTGCATCATATACAACTCTTCTTCCAGAAATCCAATCAAGAATGTAGTTTTGACATCCATTTGCCAAATTTCATAATCATAAAATGCGGGAATTGCTAACATGATTCGGACAGACTTAAGCATCGCTACGGGTGAGAAAGTCTCATCATAGTCAACTCCTTGAACTTGGCGAAAACCTTTCGCAACAAGTCGAGCTTTGAAGACAGTAATATTACCGTCAGCATCGGTCTTCTTCTTGAAGATCCATTTATTCTCGATGACTTGCCGATCATTGAGCAAGTTAACCAAAGTCCACACTTTGTTCTCATACATGGATCCTATCTCAGATTTCATGGCCTCAAGCCATTTCATGGAATCTAGGCTCATCATCGCTTCCTCATAGTTCGTAGGTTCATTATGGTCTAGTAACATAATGTCCAGAACAAGATTACCATACCACTCTGGTGTGGATCTTACTCTGGTAGACCTACGAGGTACGGCAGTAACTTGATCTGAAGTTTCATGATCACTATCATTAGCTTCCTCACTAATTGGTGTAGGAATCACTGGAACTGATTTCTGTGATGAACTACTTTCCAATTCAGGAGCAGGTACAATTACCTCATCAAGTTCTACTTTCCTCCCACTCACTTCTTTCAAGAGGAACACTTTCTCTAGAAAGGATCCATTCTTAGCAATGAATATCTTGCCTTCGGATTTGTGATAGATGGTGTACCCAACAGTTTCCTTTGGGTATCCTATGAAGACACATTTCTCCGATTTGGGTTCGAGCTTATCAGGTTGAAGCTTTTTCACATAAGCATCACAGCCCCAAACTTTCAAAAATGACAATTTGGGTTTCTTGCCAAACCACAGTTCATAAGGTGTCGTCTCAACGGATTTAGATGGTGCCCTATTTAATGTGAATGCAGTCGTCTCTAAAGCATAACCCCTGAATGATAGCGATAAATCAGTAAGAGACATCATAGATCGCACCATATCTAATAAAGTGAGGTTACGATGTTCGGACACACCATTACGCTGTGGTGTTCCAGGTGGCGTGAGTTGCAAAACTATTCCACATTGTTTCAAATGAAGACCAAACTCGTAACTCAAATATTCTCCTCCATAATCAGATCGCAAAAACTTTATTTTCTTGTTATGATGATTTTCCACTTCACTCTAAAATTCTTTGAACTTTTCAAATGTCAGACTTATGTTTCATCAAGTAGATACTCAAATCATCTGTGATGGTCAGAAAATAACGATACCCGTCGCGAGCATCAACACTCATCAGACCACATACATTGGTATGCATTATTTCCAACAAGTCTGTTGCTCGCTCCATAGTTCCGGAGAACGGAGTCTTAGTCATCTTGCCCATGAGGCATGGTTCGCAAGTATCAAGTGATTCCAAAATCCCATCAACATGGAGTTTCTTCATGCGCTTTACACCAATATGACCTAAACGGCAGTGCCACAAATAAGTTGCACTATCATTATTGAACTTATATCTTTTGGCTTCAATACTATGAATATGTGTATCACTACTATCGAGATTCAACAAAAATAGACCACTCATCAAGGGTGCATGACCATAAAAGATATTACTCATATAAATAGAACAACCATTATTCTCTGATTTAAATGAGTAACCGTCTCGCGTCAAACAAGATCCAGATATAATGTTCATGCTCAACACTGGCACCAAATAACAATTATTCAGGTCTAAAACTAATCCCAAAGGTATATGTAGAGCTAGCGTGCCGACCGCGATCACATCGACTTTGAAACCATTTCCACGCGCATCATCACCTCGTCCTTAGCCAATCTTCGCTTAATCTGTAGCTCCTGTTTCGAGTTGCAAATATGAGCAACAGAACCAGTATCAAATACCCAGGCGCTACTGCGAGCATTAGTTAAGTACACATCAATAACATGTATATCTACCTTTTACTTTGCCATCCTTCTTATCTGCCAAATACTTGGGGCAGTTCCGCTTCCAGTGACCAGTCCCTTTGAAGTAGAAGCACTCAGTCTCAGGCTTAGGTCTAGACTTGGGCTTCTTCACTTGAGCAGCAACTTGCTTGCCGTTCTTCTTGAAGTTCTCCTTCTTTCCTTTGCCCTTCTTCTTGAAACAGGCGGCCTTGTTGACCATCAAGACTTGATGCTCCTTCTTGATTTCTACCTCTGCAGCTTTTAGCATCGCGAAGAGCTCGAGAATTGTCTTATCCATCCCTTGCATATTATAGTTCATCATGAAGCTTTTGTAGCTTGGTGGCAGTGATTGAAGAACTCTTTCAATGACACTATCATCAGGAAGATTAACTCCCAGCTGAGTCAAGTGGTTGTGGTACCCAGGCATTCTGAGTATATGTTCATTGACAGAACTATTCTCCTCCATCTTGCAGCTATAGAACTTATTGGAGACTTCATATCTCTCAATCTGGGCATTTGCTTGATATATTAACTTCAACTCCTAGAACATCTCATATGTTCCATGATGTTCAAAACGTCGTTGAAGTCCCGGTTCCAAGCCGTAAAGCATGGCACACTAAACTATCGAGTAGTCATCAACTTTGCTCTGCCAGACGTTCTTAACATCGTCCGTAGCATCTGCAGCAGGCCTGGCACCCAACAGTGCTTCTAGGACGTAATTCTTTCGTGTAGCAATGAGGATAATCCTCAAGTTACGGACCCTGTCCGTGTAATTGCTACCATCATCTTCCAACTTAGCTTTCTCTAGGAATGCATTAAAATTCAACGGAACAGTAGCACGAGCTATTTATCTACAACAACATAGACATGCAAAATACTATCAGGTACTAAGTTCATGATAAATTAAAGTCCAATTAATCATATTACTTAAGAACTCCCACTTAGATAGACATCCCTCTAATCATCTAAGTGATCACGTGATCCGTATCAACTAAACCATGTCCGATCATCACGTGAGATGGAGTAGTTTTCAATGGTGAACATCACTATGTTGATCATATCTACTATATGATTCATGCTCGACCTTTCGGTCTCAGTATTCCGAGGTCATATCTGCATATGCTAGGCTCGTCAAGTATAACCCGAGTATTCTGCGTGTGCAAAACTGGCTTGCACCCGTTGTATGTGAACGTAGAGCTTATCACACCCGATCATCACATGGTGTCTCGGCACGACGAACTGTCGCAACGGTGCATACTCGGGGAGAACACTTATACCTTAAAATTTAGTGAGAGATCATCTTATAATGCTACCGTCGAACTAAGAAAAATAAGATGCCTAAAGGATAAACATCACATGCAATCAATATAAGTGATATGATATAGCCATCATCACCTTGTGCCTTTGATCTCCATCTCCAAAGCACCGTCATGATCACCATCATCACTGGCTTGACACCTTGATCTCCATTGAAGCATCGTTGTCGTCTCGCCAACTATTGCTTCTACGACTATCGCTAGCGCTTAGTGATAAAGTAAAAACAATCACAGGGCGATTGCATTGCATACAATAAAGTGACAACCATATGGATCCTGCCAGTTGCCGATAACTCCGTTACAAAACATGATCATCTCATACAATAAAATATAGCATCATGTCTTGACCATATCACATCACAACATGCCCTGCAAAAACAAGTTAGACGTCCTCTACTTTGTAGTTTTAAGTTTTACGCGGCTGCTACGGGCTTAGCAAGAATCGTTCTTACCTACGCATAAAAAACCATAACGATTTTTCGTCAAGTTTGCTATTTTAACCTTCAACAAGGACCGGGCGTAGCCATACTCGATTCAACTAAAGTTGGAGAAACTAACACCCGCCAGCCACCTGTGTGCAAAGCACGTCGGTAGAACCAGCCTCGTGTAAGCGTACGCGTAATGTCGGTCCGGGCCGCTTCATCCAATAATACCGCCGAATCAAAGTATGACATGCGGGCAAGCAGTATGACTATTAGTGCCCACTACTCTTTGTGTTCTACTCATGCATATAACATCTACGCATAGACCTAGCTCGGATGCCACTGTTGGTTAACACAGTAATTTCAAAAAAAATCCTACGATCACGCAAGATCTATCTAGGTGATGCATAAAAACGAGAGGGGAGAGTGTTGTCTACGTACCCTCGTAGACCGAAAGCGGAAGCGTTATGACAACAGGTTGATGTAGTCATACGTCTTCACGATCCGACAGATCCTAGTACTGAAGTTATGGCACCTCCATGATCTGCACACGTTCAGCTCGATGACGTCCCACGAACTCTAGATCCAGCTGAGGTCGAGGGAGAGTTTCGTCAGCACGACGGCGTGATGACGTTGATGATGAAGTTACCGGCATAGGGCTTCGCCTAAGCACTACGACGATATGACCGAGGTGGAACATGCTGGAGGGGGCACCGCACACGGCTAAACAATCAACTTGCGTGTTCTAGGGTGCCCCCTGCCCTCGTATATAAAGGAGCAAGGGGGAGGCCGGCCGGCCAAGGTGGGGAGGAATCCTCCTCCTAGTAGGAGTAGGATTCCTCCTTTCCTAGTCCAACTAGGAGGAGAAGGAAGGAGAGGGGGGAGAGGGAAAGAGGGGCCGTGCCCCCCTCCCCTAGTCCAATTCGGACTCCCTTGGAGGGGGGCGCCACCTCCTGGCTGCTGCCCTCTTTCTCCCCTAAAGCCCACTAAGGGCCCAATATCTTCCCGGGGGGGGGGGGGGGGTTCCGGTAACCCTCCGGCACTCCGGTTTTATCCAAAACTTCTCCAAAACTCTTCCGGGGTCCGAACATAGCCGTCAAATATATCAATCTTTATGTCTCGACCATTTTGAGACTCCTCGTCATGTCCGTTGTCACATCCGGGACTCCGAACTACCTTCGGTACATCAAAACACATAAACTCATAATACCAATCGTCACCGAACGTTAAGCGTGTGGACCCTACGGGTTCGAGAACTATGTAGACATGACCAAGACTCACTTCCGGTCAATAACCAATAGCGGAACCTGGATGCTCATATTGGTTCCTACATATTCTACGAAGATCTTTATCGGTCAAACCGCATAACAACATACGTTCTTCCCTTTGTCATCGGTATGTTACTTGCCCGAGATTCAATATCTCAATACCTAGTTCAATCTCGTTACTGGCAAGTCTCTTTACTCGTTCCGTAATGCATCATCCCACAACTAACTCATTAGTCACATTACTTGCAAGGCTTATAGTGATGTGCATTACCGAGAGGGCCCAGAGATACCTCTCTGAAACACGGAGTGACAAATCCCAATCTCGATCTATTCCAACCCAACAAACACCATCGGAGACACCTGTAGAGCATCTTTATAATCACCCAGTTACGTTGTGACGTTTGATAGCACACTAAGTGTTCCTCCAGTATTCGGGAGTTGCATAATCTCATAGTCATAGGAACATGTATAAGTCATTAAGAAAGCAATAGCAATAAACTAAACGATCATAGTGCTAAGCTAACGGATGGGTCAAGTCAATCACATCATTCTCTAATGATGTGATCCCGTTCATCAAATGACAACACATGTCTATGGCTAGGAAACTTAACCATCTTTGATTAACGAGCTAGTCAAAGTAGAGGCATACTAGTGACGCTATGTTTCTCTATGTATTCACACATGTATTAAGTTTCCAGTTAATACAATTCTAGCATGAATAATAAACATTTATCATGATATAAGGAAATATAAATAACAAGTTTATTATTGCCTCTAGGGCATATTTCCTTCATGGAGCGGGAGCGCACCTTATATTAAAATTTGTGTAAACATTAGTGCATCTTAATTATAAACAATGTCTAAGTGTAGGTCGCATTATAGTTGTAGAATTAGGGATCACAGTTCCACCTTTTTTTGTTGAAATTGATTGGGATGTTTTATTTGGTTATATCTATATGATTGGTAAACATAATTAGAGGATCGCCCTATAGAGTGTCGAGAAAGATAGTTCCATTGCATGCTTACAATACTTTCCTGCTGATGGTATGGATGACGTGACTCATGTCCTTCGATCCAAAAGGCTAGAATCCTATCACAGTTTGCTTACTTCTAAAAGACCCGAACTTCAAAATTTTTGGGATAGTCATGTGATAATCTTGGAACTAATTTTTTTAGAAACAAACAACGGCTAAAAGATATGCGATATCTAAAGAAGTGTTTGCTTGCAAGTTCTAGTGAAGCGTTCAATTATGTGTAAGACTGAAATATATAGGACCCAGAGGAATACCAGTCATGTGTCGATGGTCAGAACTTAAAGAGAAAGAACAAATCCAAAAGGATGTAATGAGACTTACACGCCTGGGGAAGTTCGAGGCCTATGCAACTCTTCAAGTTGTATGCTTCTTCTATGAGTAGGAGAAATATTGGAAGTAAATCCATAAGAAGTAAAAAGGGAGAAAGAAAAGAAGACTGCAATGTCCAGTTCAGGTATGAACGTCACAAGTTATAATATGTCAAGAAAGTTGGTCAAATAAAATGTAATTCATGGGAAATGTGATTAAATTGTTAATCATTAATTCTTCAACATTGTGGTTAAAAGTTGATCACAAGGATATCAACTCGATTACATGTTGTTGTGAATCATTGCAAGAAAATACATTGGCCTAAATGACCAAAGAATAATGATGTTAAAATATTTAATGGAAACTTTGTAAAAGTTACATTATTTCCATTGTATTTCCTCTATACTTATCATAATTCATTTTGAAGTTTTGTACACTCTAGCACACTGCATAGAAGTTGCAAGGAGGTTGTTCATGAGAGAACAACAGTTGTCCGATGTTCTGAACAAAAGGCCATACTCCTAAATAAGATGTATGTTATAAATATTAATGATAAAATTTATCATCCATAACACTAACGCTAAATGTCGCAAGACTAAAAGAATACCATATTGTATGCACTACAAAAAAAGACACATCTGTGACATTTTGGGCCGAACGAATTTTTTTTCTGTCATACATATGACACTTCTATGACGATAATTGTGACAAAACCCGGTATCATCATAGATGTGGTGGGCTCCTACTTCTATGACAAAAAATCATGATAGAAAATGGGCTTTTCATCCTGGGCGGGCCGGAGACGCAACTGCATGACATTCTTTGGGCCGTCCATGACGGAAAAAACCATGGTAGAAGCGAGGGGGAGGAAAATTTCGGGGAGTTCCCGGTTACGGTGGGAGGTCGGGGGCCGAGCGATACGCGTTTCTCTCGTACATGTACGCGCGTGTGTGCAAGGCGTTGGCTCTAACTGAACCCGAGCGAGGCGTTGGGCTCTAACTGAACCTGAGCGATTGCACTGCAGGCTACACGTTACTGAACCCGAGCGATCGATCGATGGCTGTTAACTGAACCCGATCGAGCGATTCCTTCGCTACTGCTGCTAACTAAAGCCGATCGATGCTGCCTCTGGATGAACAGTGAGCGTTGCGCGGCGGCGGCGGGGGGGGGGGGGGGGTAGGATGAACAGTTCCCGGTGGGGGTGGATGAACAGGACCCCGTGGTGTTGCCTCTGGATGAACAGGACCCCGATCGATCGAGCCGGTTGGGGCTGGATGAACAGGACCCCGTCGAGGGCTGGATGAACAGGACCACCCCGTGGAGGGCAGGATGAACAGTAGATAGTGGAGGGCAGGATGAACAGTAGCCCGTGGAGGGGTGGTTGAACAGGAGCCCGTGGAAAGGGCTGGTTGAACAGTAGCCGGTGGAGTAGCGCGCGGTGGAGGCTGGATGAACAGGACCCCCGTTTCGACCTTAACGCTCCAACACAAGTCCGTTTCCTCCGTTTTGCGGTACGCCACACCCCTCCCGATCAATAGGACCCCTGTTTCGACCGTAGGAGGTCCGTTTCCTCCGTTTTGCGGTACGCCAGACCCCTCCTGATGAACAGGATCCCGTTTTGAACGTGGCCGGTCGAACACAAGGCCGTTTCCTCCGTTCTGCGGTACGCCAGGCCTCGTTTCCATCACCTGTTCCGTCCAAGCCCTCCCGATGAACATGACCATGCATTCCGTTGCCTCCCCATGAACACGACGACGACGCTGTTTCTCCGTTCCGACCCAGCCTTGTATACGAGCCCTGGCCGTATGTATGCGCGAGTAGGCGTTCGAGACCCCGCCCGTATGTACACATACATGGCCGTATTTTCTTTCTTGCACCCTAGACGCTGTACGTACGTATACATGCTACGTGCATGCCTCTACTACGACACGTGCGCGCCTCTACATCGACCAGTATATATGTACGTACACGTTCATGACCAGAATGACAGCGCTACGTACGCTTCGACCAGGTGGGTCCCGACTGTCAGGCACTTCCTTGCATGCGAAGATGTAGCTGGTGGGTCCCAGCAGTCAGGGGGCGAATCATTTTGTTTTTTCTTCCCGGACGCACTTCCTTGCGTGCGAAGGTGTAGCTGGTGGGTCCCAGCAGTCAGGGGGAAACAATTTTTTCATGAAATACGGTGGCCCGTCCGATGGGTCCCCGCTGTCAGGTGGAGGAATAATTATTTTGCATGTAATAAGGAGGCACTTCCTTGCTGCGGCCGTGGACCCAGCTGCCAGCCTCTCCACGTATAGTCCACGTCCGATGGAAGTCGTTCCTTGACCATCTTGACCACGCCACGCCGAGAGCACCAGGGCGGTGGACGACGGCGAGGCCTAGGAAGGGAACGACATGGAGACATGGAAGACTCGGCAGTTGTTTCCCACGTGGAGGGGACTACGACTGTACGAGGGTTTGCTGGTTCGTTTGCCGTTGCCGGAGAATAACAACAGGTGTGGGTGAGTAGAGGGATCAGCGATGGGAGTACGGTGGGGCGGTGAGGCCTGCATGGCAGCACAGCCGGCCGCGGGTAGGAGGGAGCAGGCAGTCCCGCCGGCGCTTGTTTGAGCGGCTGGAGCAGGAAGAGCAGAGATTGAAGAAGCACGATGGCCGTTGGATGGACTTCCAACAGTCACTGCTTGTGCGTCAACCTTTTTTTAGGAAAGCCTCAAATCTTTGGAAAACAGCATACAGCCCATCTGCCATTATTTCTAATAATTTTCTGCCCATTTGCTAATTCTTAAGGTTTTTTTGGAGCCCATATTCTTTTTGTTAGCATTACAGCCCAAATTGTGGCCACGGTTAAAAAATTATACGAAATTATGCATATTTCGGTGCGGTCCGAACTGTTTTTAATCCCGAAATTTCGACTCACATTCAAACTGATTTTAAAAATAAATGTATATCAATATAAAGTCCAACAAATTCTCCACGCATAAAAATTAATGTAATTTACAATCTTGAAATGAAAAAAAGATATTTGAAACTAATTGCCGGCTTGATGTGTTTTAAAAATGTACAGCCCATTTCTCATTACTGATGGGCCATTTTGTCGGCCAGCCGAATGAAAGCTCTCCTCGTCTTGAAAGATTTGCAGCCCAACAGGCTTGACAAAGCGACTTGCTTGGCAAATCACAAAAAAAACTGGGCTGTGGCCGTGGACCTAGCTGTTAGCCTCTCCACGTACAGTACTCTTCCGATGGAAGTCGTTCCTTGACCACGTTGACCACGCCGCGCGGAGAGCACCACGGCAGTGGACGAAGGCGAGGCCTAGGAAGGGGACGATGCGGAGCCGGGGAAGACGCGGCAGTGGAAGCCCGCACGAAGAGGAGTACGAGGGTTCACTGGTTCGCCTGCGGTGTGAGGCTGTCGTCGCCGCAGGGCCTGGCCAGCGGTGGGAATAGTAGGGGGCGGTGAGGCCTCCATGGCAGCACAGCCGGCCACGGGAGGCAGGAGCATGGACGGTTGGAGCAAGAAGACCAGAGGTTGAAGAAGCACTACGGCCGTTGGATGGACATCGTACGGTCACTGGAGCTAGAATCGTTCATATTGACTAAACTTGACAAAGGCCCCCGTCCCAGTCAACTTAGTAGGCCCACAAGTCAGCCTCCCACAATGGTGAGTCCCAGCTAGCAGGGGGAGTATTCATTTTTTTGTGCGTAATAAGGAGGCACTTCCTGTGGGTCAGAGCTGACAGCGGGGGGAACATTTTTTTCGCAAAATACACTGGCCTGTCCTGTGGGTCCGAGCAGTCAGGGGGGAAACGTTTTTTTCGCGAAATAAGGTGGCCCGTCCGGTGTGTCCCTGCTGTAAGGTGGAGGAATAATTATTTTGCGCGTAATAAGGAGGCACTTCCTTGCGGCCGCCTGGACCCAGCTGTCAGCCTCTCCACGTACAGTACTCTTCCGATGGAAGTCGGTCGTTGACCACGTTGACCACGCCGCGCCGAGAGCACCAGGGCGGTGGTCTGGACGACGGCGAGGCCTAGGAAGGGGATCGTGGAGCCGGGGAAGACGCATCAGTGGAAGCCCGCGCGAAGAGGAGTACGAGGGTTCATTGGTTCGGCTGCGGTGTGAGGCTGCCGTCGCCGCAGAATAACAGGGGGTGTGGGTGAGTGGAGGGATGGCTTGGCCAATGGTGGGAGTAGTATGGGGCGGTGAGGCCTCCGCGGCAGCACAGCCGGCCACGAGAGGCAGGAGCAGGCGGCACGACCGGCGCTGCTTTGGGCGGCTGAACCAAGAAGACCAGAGGTTGAAGAAGCACTACGGCCGTTGGATGGACATCGTACGGTCACTGAAGCCAGAAACGTTTATTATTGACTAAGTTGACAAAGCCCTTGGTATGCTCCAACTTAGTTGGGCCACAGGTAAGCCTCCGAAACGGTGCGCCCCAAATGTCAGGGGGAGGAATCATTTTTTGGGCGGCCGAAGCTAAGAATATCCGAGATTGAAGAAGAAGCACGACATCCGTTGGATAGAAATCCAACGGCCACTGCTGCTAGAACCGTGTGTTGACTATAATAAGTTGGCAAAGCCTTGCATACGCGCAACTTATTTTTTTAGGGGACACGTCACTTAGTAGGCCCACAAGTGTGTGGCAGAGAACTTATAGCCCATTTACGTTTTGTAAGAATGTACAACCCATTTTGGAATTCTAATGGAATTTAAAACAGCCCATTTACAGTTTGTTAAAAGTACAACCCATTTTCTAGCTAGGACAATGATTAATAATTTCAACCAACCGTTGAAGACAGAATTCAATAAAATTTCCCACATTTTGATGGGCTCTGAAATATTTTTATCCCGAAATTTCTAGTCAGAGTAAATATAAATTTGTATTACGTAAAAATCTAACGAAACATTGCGCGCGCAACAATGAAAATTTAAGATTTTCAAAATCCATAAATAATATTTTTATAAACTAATTTCGTGTTTGGTGCATTTTTTTTATAGTTACTGCCCAGTTTTTAAAATTACATCCCATTTATTATTTTTAAAGCCCATTTTCCTGTTAAGCCTAATGCATCCCTCCTAGGAAAGATTTGCAGCCTAGCGGGGCGGAGAATAACAAGTTGACCTTGCCTGGGTATTCCTCAAAAAGACGTATAGCTCGGCTAGCCATTTTCATCTTGAAAAAATTAGTATCTGGGCTGGATATCTGGCCTGGGTTAGACGGGCCACAGCCCGCCCAGTTAATACCCTGCTCTCCTCTGAACAACAACGAAATCGTCGCCAAGAAAAACTCTGCAGTGCTCAGGCCTCAAAAACACAAATACTGCTCGAGCTGCTTGGTCCCAGCTATCGGCCGCAGCTTGTGCAATTCTCTCATTTATATTGACTACATAGGTTGACAATGGTGTGGGACCGTGATGTCAGGAAACCAGGAGAAAGCAAAAAAAAATAGTTGTACATAATAAGGAGGCACTTGCGTACGTAAGGCTATGGCCCTAGTGGGTCCCTAGTGTCATCCAGTCAAAATAAAGTCATCTCCTAAATCCTCATGTTTGTTGACGATGTTAACAATGCTCGGCGCGACGGCGAGCGCAACAACTCGAAGGACAACGGAGAGGGCCTCGCGGGCCCTACGGATGGTCTGATACAGCGCCAGGATCATCGGACACCTATGAGCACCTTCGAGAAACTGAGACGGCATGAAACGGTAAGGCCACGCTTGGGAGCTCTGGTTTATTTCAAACCTGTATTAACATACAAGTGTAATTTACTCGTCATCGAAAACAACGCGTAAAATACAGGCGTAATGAAACCGAGGGCCCGAGGTCTGTAAGTAAAACCTGCGGGTTACATGTGTAATTTGAGAGACCAGTGTATATTTTACGAGCACTGCTATATGGACGACATTACCAGACGATACATGCACGACGTGCGTATCATCCCATCCATGGGCAAGGCTGAAACAGCAGCTAACGGCTGGATTAGCAATCGTCCGAGTGTCGTTCAACATTTTTATCGTGTGTCAAGTACTTTCGATATTTTACAAGTCGAAATCGACAAACCAAGCGCCTTCGCCCGAGACCATCTGCTTTAATTTACAAGCGTCAGTTTTACAAGCGGTTTTGGTTGGAAAACGACGATCCAATCACGGCCTAATATCATGAGTTGGTCGGAAGATCATATGGTTTCACGTCTAACCTACCCGACTTGTCGTATAGGCTATGAATGAAACATCAGAAGATGAACTTCTTAAGCACGGAAACAACAGAAGAGGATGATCTTCTTAACAAGCAAATCACTGGCATTAGATCGACATGCAAAACAATACGCAGCATTATTCTCAGGAGGCACGGTGAACAGCTCGTGATGCCGCATGCCACAACATTCCAAGCTCAAAACACAAGGCCTGGCATTACATAGACAATATTCAGAATAAACTCTTAACACAGGAATATCTCAGCAGAGTAACTATTTACTTCTAAACTGAACACAGGAATAGGAAAAAACACTCGACGCTGGTCACAGCAAGGGCGTCCCACTCAAAAATATCAAAAGCATGTCTTCTGGCTAACATCAATGAGCAAATTTTGACAAGGTTTTCCAATTCCAATATATTAAACTAACATCTTCTTGCTAACATCAATGATTAAACTTTGACAAGCTTTTCCCATTCAAAATATGTAATGCCTATGATCGTGGAGTCATGTCGCTTCTTGCTAACATCAATGATTAAACTTTGACAAGATTTTCCCATCCAAAATATGTAATGCCTATGATCGTGGAGTCCTGTCGCTTCTTGTACTTGTTTGGGCACTTCTTGCCCAGGGCACTCCACGTGTTGTTAAATTGCCAATGGTCTCTGCAGACTAGTCATGTCACCGGTGTCTAATATTTATGGCACTGGCTGTAGCAATGGAGGGATTCGGGGCCAAACTAAGAAAAGGTGAAATTGACACCTCTTTTGGCCTACATAGTGGAAGGCCTAATACTCTGTAAAGCTTCTCGGTCATTCCTTCTGTAATGTAGCGCAAACAATGACTGCTTCTTTCTGCAAAGTGGAACGACCAACTGGACCCAGTAATGCAGCAGTTTGCCTTGGACACATTGGCTCCTTTTGTGCAGTTGAACTAAAATCAAAGTCGGAATAAAATCGAGCTTTAATTTTGATATCCCTGTAAGCAACAAAAGGTATAAGGGAAACAATTACTGAGAAATAATGGTTGATGACTTGTACTACCAGAAGAAGAACATCTACTGATCTACCTTATCTTAATGGGAAACACAGCAGGAGAGTAGCAATTCTCAGTCATTGTGATTCATTCATATTAACTCAGACATTATCTTAACAATGCTTTGTTTCAAGATGTATAAAGAAAGAAAAAGCAGAAAAGTATCATTCCTAAAACAATGCGATTGATTCATTTTAACAGAGACATTATCTTAACAGAGACATTTTAACAAAGACATTATCTTAACAAACAACAATACAATAGCTTCAATTCAACATTTATTTAAAACAATACCAATACAAGTAGCAGAACATCTCAAAGCACACTGCACAATCATGTGGATGAAGGCCTGTACTGACCTTTCATGAGACGAACAAGATAAAATATGAATCTGCCAACACGAATAGGAAATCCAAACTCGTTTTGTGCAGTTGCACTGAAATCAAGCAAAGTGTTACGCGTAGCGAAGAAAAATGTCTCAATAGCAACAAGTTGTATAGATATCCCTGTATAAACAGAGGCAAAAAAGGAATCAATTACTGGCTAATAAAGGAGGATGAAACATGCGGCCACAAAAATGGTAATCCCGCCAATCCCTAACAAGTGTTGCAGTTTTGAAATAAGATTCAGTAGTTAATTTTGAGAGTGGCATCAATTACTAGCTTATAAAGGGGGTGTGCTACTTCTTGAGCTTGCGTTGGATTTCCCCGAAGAGGAAAGGATGATGCAGCAGAGTAGCGTAAGTATTTCCCTCAGTTTTTGAGAACCAAGGTATCAATCCAGTAGGACGCTACGCGCAAGTCCCTCGTACCTACACAAAAGCAATAGCTCCTCGCAACCAACGCGATTAGGGGTTGTCAATCCCTTCACGTCACTTACGAGAGTGAGATCTGATAGAGATGATAGATAATATTTTTGGTATTTTTGATATAGAGAAGCAAAGTGAAAAGTAAAAGGCAAAGTAAAAATCAAAGCAAGATTAAAGTGATGGAGATTGATATGATGAGAATAGACCCGGGGGCCATAGGTTTCACTAGTGGCTTCTCTCAAGAGCATAAGTATTCTACGGTGGGTGAACAAATTACTGTTGAGCAATTGATAGAATTGAGCATAGTTATGAGAATATCTAGGTATGATCATGTATATAGGCATCACGTCCGAGACAAGTAGACCGACTCCTGCCTGCATCTACTAGTATTACTCCACTCATCGACCGCTATCCAGCATGCATCTAGAGTATTAAGTTAAAAATAGAGTAACGCCTTAAGCAAGATGACATGATGTAGAGAGATAAATTCATGCAATATGAAATAAACCCCATCTTGTTATCCTTGATGGCAACGATACAATACATGCCTTGCTGCCCCTTCTGTCACTGGGAAAGGACACCGCAAGATCGAACCCAAAGCTAAGCACTTCTCCCATGGCAAGAACTACCAATCTAGTTAGCCAAACCAAACGGATAATTCTAAGAGACTTGCAAAGATAACCAATCATACATAAAAGAATTCAAAGAAGATTCAAATATTATTCATAGATAGACTTGATCATAAACCCACAATTCATCGGTCTCAACAAACACACCGCAAAAAGAAGATTACATCGAATAGATTTCCACAAGAGAGGGGGAGAACATTGTATTGAGATACAAAAAGAGAGAAGAAGCCATCTAGCTAATAACTATGGACCCGAAGGTCTGAGGTAAACTACTCACACTTCATCGGAGAGGCTATGATGATGTAGAAGCCCTCCGTGATGACAACCCTCTCCGGCGGAGCTCCGGAAAAGTCCCCAAGATGGGATCTCGTGGATAGAGAAAGGTGCGACGGTGGAATTAGGTTTTTGGCTCCGTATCTGATTGTTTGGGGGTACGTAGGTATATATAGGAGGAAGAAGTACGTCGGTGGAGCTCCATGGGCCCCACGAGGGTGGGGGCACGCCTGGGGGTGTAGGGCATGCTCCCTACCTCGTGCCCACCTCGAAGCTTCCTTGGTGTAGGGTCCTAGTCTCCTGGGTCATATTTGGTGAGAAAATCACGTTCCCGAAGGTTTCATTCCGTTTGGAATCCGTTTGATATTCCGTTTCTTCGAAACATTGAAATAGGGAAAAATAGCAATTCTGGGTTGGTCCTCCGGTTAATAGGTTAGTCCCAAAAATAATATAAAAATGGAAAATAAAGCCCAATATAGTCCAAAACAGTAGATAATATAGCATGGAGCAATAAAAAATTATAGATACGTTGGAGACGTATCAGGCATCCCCAAGCTTAATTCCTGCTCGTCCACGAGTAGGTAAATGATAAAAATAGAATTTTTGATGCGGAGTGCTACTTGGCATAATTTCAATGCAAATCTTCTTAATTGTGGTATGCATATTCAGATTCGAAAGATTCAAGACAAAAGTTCATATTGACATAAAAAATAATAATACTTGAAGCACACTAACAAAGCAATTATGTCTTCTCAAAATAACATGGCCAAAGAAAGTTATCCCTACAAAATCATATAGTCTGGCTATGCTCTATCTTCACCACACAAAGTATTTAAATCATGCACAACCCCGATGACAAGCCAAGCAATTGTTTCATACTTTAACATTTTCAATACTTTTTCTATCTTCATGCAATACATGAGCGTGAGCCATGGATATATCACTAGTATGTGGAATAGAATGGTGGTTGTGGAGAAGACAAAAGGAGGGGAAGATAGTCTCACATCAACTAGGCATATGAACGGGCTATGGAGATGCACATCAATAGATATCAATGTGAGTGAGTAGGGATTTCCATGCAACGGATGCACTAGAGCTATAAGTATATGAAAGCTCATCAAAAGAAACTAAGTGGGTGTGCATCCAACTCGCTTGCTCACGAAGACCTAGGGCATTTTGAGGAAGCCCATCATTGGAATATACAAGCCAAGTTCTATAATGAAAAATTCCCACTAGTGTATGAAAGTGACAAAATGAGAGACTCTCTATCATGAAGATCATGGTGCTACTTTGAAGCACAAGTGTGGTAAAAGGATAGTAACATTGTCCCTTCTCTCTTTTTCTCTCATTTTTTTATTTGGGCCTTTTTTATGGCCTCTTTTTTTATTTTTTTATTTTTCTTCCGGAGTCTCATCCCGACTTATGGGGGAATCATAGTCTCCATCATTCTTTCCTCACTTGGGACAATGCTCTAAAAATTGATGATCATCACACTTATATTTTTCTTACAACTCAACAATTACAACTCGATACTTAGAACAAATATGACTCTATATGAATGCCTCCGGTGGTATACCGGGATGTGCAATGAATCAAGAGTGACATGTATGAAAGAATTATGAACGGTGGCTCTGCCACAAATACGATGTGAACTACATGATCATGCTAGCAATATGGCAATGATGGAGCGTGTCATAATAAACGGAACGGTGGAAAGTTACATGGCAATATATCTCGGAATGGCTATGGAAATGCCATGATAGGTTGGTATGGTGGCTGTTTTGAGGAAGGTTTATGGTGGGTGTATGATACCGGCGAAAATTGCACGGTATTAGAGAGGCTAGCAATGGTGGAAGGTTGGGAAAAATAGCATATAATCCATGGACTCAACATTAGTCATAAAGAACTCATATACTTATTGCAAAAATCTAGAAGTTATCAAAGCAAAGTATTACGCGCATGCTCCTAGGGGGATAGATTGGTAGGAAAAGACCATCGCTCGTCCCTGACCGCCACTCATAAGGAAGACAATCAATAAATAAATTATGCCCCGACTTCATCACATAACGGTTCACCATACGTGCATGCCACGGGAATCACAAACTTCAACACAAGAATTTTTCAAATTCACAACTACTCAACTAGCATGACTCTAATATCACCATCTTTATATCTCAAAACAATTATCAAGCCTCAATCTTTTCTTAGTATTCAACGCACTCAAAAGAAAGTTTCACAAATCTTGAACACCAAGCATATTATTATTAAGCAAATTACCGTGCTATTAAGACTCTCAAAATAATCTAAGTGAAGCATGAGAGATCAATAGTTTCTTTAAAACAAATCCACCACCGTGCTCTAAAAGATCTAAGTGAAGCACGTAGAGCAAAATTATAACGCTCAAAAGATATAAGTGAAGCACATAGAGTATTCTATCAAATTCCAATTCATGTATGGCTCTCTCAAAATGTGTGTACAGCAAGGATTATTGTGGAACACTAACAAACAAAGACACAAATAATACAAGACGCTCCAAGCAAAACACATATCATGTTGGTGAATAAAAATATAGCTCCAAGTAAATTACCGATGGAAGTAGACGAAAGAGGGGATGCCTTCCGGGGCATCCCCAAGCTTTGACATTTTGGTGTCCTTGGATTATCTTGGGGGTGCCATGGGATCCCAAAGCTTAGGCTCTTGCCACTCCTTGTTCCATAATCCATCAAAAGAATTCACCCAAAACTTGAAAACTTCACAACACAAAACTCAATAGAAATCTCGTGAGCTCCGTTAGAGAAAGAAAACAAAATACCACTTCAAGGTACTGTAATGAATTCATTCTTTATTTATATTGGTGTTAAACCTACTGTATTCCAACTTCTCTATGGATTATAAACTATTTTACCAGCCATAGATTCATCAAATAAGCAAACAACACACGCAAAACAGAATCTGTCAAAAACAGAACAGTCTGTAGTAATCTGTAACTAACGCAAACTTCTGGAACCTAAAAAATTCTACCAAAATTAGACGACCTAGACAATTTGTTTATTGATCAGCAGAAATTGGAATCAGTATTTTATCACGTTCTGATGATTTTTAATAATTCGGGAACTGAACGCAAAGTTTCTGGAAATTACAGCAAGATCAAATAACTATCATCCAAGAAGATCCAATAGGTCTAACTTGGCACAAACACTAATTAAAACACAAAACCACATCCAAACAGAAGGTAGATGGGTTATTTATTCCTAAACAGAAGAAAAACACACAAAAAACTAAAAATAAAATTGGGTTGCCTCCCAAAAAGCGCTATCGTTTAACGCCCCTAGCTAGGCATAAAAGCGAGGATAGATCTAGGTTGTGCCGTAGTAATAAGATAGATCGGTGAAACTCATTTCATATTCTCTACGTTCGGCCGCAAGTTTCCTTTGAGGCAAACAAAAGTAATCAAAAGGGCTAAATTTAATAGGACAGAAGTCCCCAAGATCAATTTTAGGAGGTATAGGTTCCTCTTTCGGCCCTTCGTATTGCACAACCAATTCATCGTTATAAGCATTCTTTTGACAAAACCATGTGAGCCTAAACTCGAGAGAGCATCCTAGCTCGTTATTTTGAATAGCCAAATCATCGTTAAGTTCAGAGATTCTATCAATTAAAATATTGGTTTGCACCTTTTTTCTAAGGTTTTCATTGAAAGCAACATAGTCAAGAGATTGAAAACGCATAATTTCTTCTTGATCAAAGAGGATAGATTCTATGAGAGGACGGCCAACGTCCACCCTATAATGCACAAAGATTTCCTTGGCCTCTTTTATTATAAACCTGAATTCATGAGCCAAAACGATAGTAGCAGCCAATATGAAATAAACCCCATCTTGTTATCCTCAATGGCAACGATACAATACATGCGTTGCTGCCCCTTCTGTCACTGGGAAAGGACACCGCAAGATCGAACCCAAAGCTAAGCACTTCTCCATGGCAAGAACTACCAATCTAGATGGCCAAACCAAACGGATAATTCGAAGAGACTTGCAAATATAACCAATCATACATAAAAGAATTCAGAGAAGATTCAAATATTATTCATAGATAGGCTTGATCATAAACCCACAATTCATCGGTCTCAACAAACACACCGCAAAAAGAAGATTATGTCGAATAGATCTCCACAAGAGAGGGGGAGAACATTGTATTGAGATCCAAAAAGAGAGAAGAAGCCATCTAGATAATAACTATAGACCCGAAGGTCTGAGGTAAACTACTCACACTTCATCAGAGAGGCTATGTAGAAGCCCTCCGTGATGACGGCCCTCTCCGGCGGAGCTCCGGAACAGGCCACAAGATGGGATCCCGTGGATACAAAAAGTTGCGGCGGTGGAATTAGGTTTTTGGCTCCGTATCCGATCATTTGGGGGTACGTAGGTATATATAGGAGGAAGAAGTACGTCGGTGGAGCTCCGTGGGCCCGACGAGGGTGGGGGCGCGCCTGGGGGTGTAGGGCGCGCCCCCTACCTCGTGCCCACCTCGAAGCTTCCTTGGCATAGGGTCCAAGTCTCCTGGGTCATATTCGGTGAGAAAATCACATTCCCGAAGGTTTCATTACGTTTGGACTTCGTTTGATATTCCGTTTCTTCGAAACACTGAAATAGGCAAAAAAACAGCAATTCTGGGCTGGGCCTCCGTGTAACACCCTCGATGCGACTATATCTCCCACGTGTCGAGGCACGACTTAGAGGCATAATCGCATTGGAGGCATATGTCGCAAGTTAGGCAATCTTCACAACATCCCACGTAATATAACTAATAAAAGGGGAGAAAACATAGTTGGCTTACACTCGCCACGTCAATCAAGTACATAAATAGCATTACATCATTCAAACACTCATGGCCCGACTACGGCGCCAAAATAAAAGACAACCCAACATGCAACACGGTCCCGATCACCCCAACTGGGCAACACTACTGATCATCAGGAAAGGAAACATAGTAAGGCTGAGAGTCCTCGTCGAACTCCCACTTGAGCTCAAGCGCGCCATCTGGAGCTGTATAATCAGGCCCTGCATCTGGTGTAATAGTAATCTGTGAGCTACAGGGACTCAGCAATCTCGCACCCTCGCGATCAAGACTATTTAAGCTTAATAGGTAAGGCAAGGTAAATATATGTGGAGCTGCAGCAAGCGACTAGCATATATGGTGGCTATCCTGTTCGCAACAGAGAGCGAGAAGAGAAGGCAAAGTGCGAACGCATAACTAAAGGACAATCTTGCGGCAAACATTACTCCAACACCGTGTCCACTTCCCGGACTCCGCCGAGAAGAGGCCATCATGGTAACTCACACAGTTGATTTATTTTACTTAAGTTAATGTTTAAGTTATCTACAACCGGACATTAACAAATTCCCATCTACCCATAACCGCGGGCACGGCTTTCGAAAGTTCAAATCCCTGCAGGGGAGTCCCAACTTAGCCCATGCCAAGCTCTCATGGTCAACGAAGGAATAGACCTCCTCCCGAGACGTTCCGATCAGACTCGGTACCTCGGTTCTTCAAGACACTTCGACAGGTTAAAACAAGACCAGCAACACCACCCGAATGTGCCGACAAATCCCGATAGGAGCTGCACATATCTCGTTCTCAGGGCACACTCAGATAAGCAATCCATACAACTAAAACCAGCCCTCGAGTTTCCCCGAGGTGGCGCTTCGAGGGGCTCTAGGTTGGACCAACACTCAGAGGAGCACTGGCCCAGGGGGGTTTAAAATAAGATGACCCTCGGGCTCTAGAAACCCAATGGAAAAGAGGCTAGGTGGCAAATGGTAAAACCAAGGTTGGGCATTGCTGGAAAATCTTTAATCAAGGTGAACTATCAAGGGGTTCCCATTATAACCCAACCGCGTAAGGAACGCAAAATCCGGGAACATATCACCGATATGACGGAAACTATCACTACTAGGAAAAGGCCTACTAATGGCGCACCAGTTTTGCCTACTAATGGCGCATCACTGCTGCGCCATTACTAGCACGCCATTAGTAATTTTTACTAATGGTGCACCACTGATGCGCCATTAGTATCTGGTATACTAATGGCGCACCACTGGTGCGCCATTAGTATAGGCCACAGTGCACCATTAGTATAGGCCACTGGTGCGCCATTAGTATAGGCCATGGTGCGCCATTAGTATTTTTGAATTTTGAAGGCGGGAAAATAGTAGTGGCGCACCGTCTAACCCCCACCATGCGCCATTGCTATTTTTGAATTTTGAATTTGGATCTGGATCGTGATTTTTTTGCCCATTTTTTGCTAGTTTTTTTTGCTCGTTTTTTGGCACGATATTATTTCAAATTTTGTTCCTGTTTTTGGATCTTGTACGTTCTTTTGCCGTGTTCTTTTGCCGGAGAGGAGTTCGCCGGAGAGGAGGAGGAGGAGGTCACCGGAGAGGCGCTCGCCTACATCGCCGGAGAGGAGGAGGAGGTCGCCGGAGAGGAGTTCACCGAAGCATCGGAGAGGAGGAAGGAGAAACCATGAGGGAATGGGAGGAGAGGAGGGAGGAGGAGCTCACCAGAGAGGAGGGAGGAGAAACCGTGAGGGGAGGGGAGGGGAGGAGAGGAGGGAGGAGGAGGTTCCCGGAGAGGAGGAGGTCGCCGGAGAGGAGGGAGGAGGAGGTTCCCGGAGAGGAGGAGGTCGCCGGAGAGGAGGAGGAGGTCGCCGGAGAGGAGGAGGAGGTCACCGGAGAGGACAAGGAGGTCGCTGGAGAGGAGGAGAAGGAGTGGAGGAGTGGAGAGGAGGAGATGGAGTGGAGGAGAGGTGGAGTGGAGGAGGTGCGCCCAGCCGACATACTAATGGCCCACCATGGGCTAGTGCGCCATTAGTAACTATTTTTTTACTTATTTTGAATTTTGAAGGCGGGAAGATACTAATGGCGCACCATGGGCAGGTGCGCCATTAGTAACTTTTTTTTTATTTTTTTTGACTTATTTTGAATTTTGAAGGCGGGAAGATACTAATGGCGCACCATGGGCAGGTGCGCCATTAGTAACTTTTATTTTTATTTTTTTGACTTATTTTAAATTTTGAAGGCGGGAAGATACTAATGGCGCACCATGGGCAGGTGCGCCATTAGTGAGTTCGAATTTTTTTGAATTTTTTTGCCTCTCCAGATCTTAAAAGCCCCGTATCTTTTTTTTCAGTTAGGTTTTGGAGGATTTTGAAAATGTTTAACGGGGCTATTAAGATGTACTCCACTCATCGACAGGTTAAAACAAGACATAAATAGCATGTACTCCACTCATCGACCGCTATCTAGCATGCATCTAGAGTATTAAGTTAAAAACAGAGTAACGCCTTAAGCAAGATGGCATGATGTAGAGAGATAAATTCATGCAATATGAAATAAACCCCATCTTGTTATCCTCGATGGCAACGATACAATACATGCCTTGCTGCCCCTTCTGTCACTGGGAAAGGACACCGCAAGATCGAACCCAAAGCTAAGCACTTCTCCATGGCAAGAACTACCAATCTAGGTGGCCAAACCAAACGGATAATTCGAAGAGACTTGCAAAGATAACCAATCATACATAAAAGAATTCAGAGAAGATTCAAATATTATTCATAGATAGACTTGATCATAAACCCACAATTCATCGGTCTCAACAAACACACCGCAAAAAGAAGATTACGTCGAATAGATCTCCACAAGAGAGGGGGAGAACATTGTATTCAGATCCAAAAAGAGAGAAGAAGCCATCTAGATAATAACTATGGACCCGAAGGTCTGAGGTAAACTACTCACACTTCATCAGAGAGGCTATGTAGAAGCCCTCCGTGATGACGGCCCTCTACGGCGGAGCTCCGGAACAGGCCACAAGATGGGATCCCGTGGATACAAAAAGTTGCGGCGGTGGAATTAGGTTTTTGGCTCCGTATCTGATCATTTGGGGGTACGTAGGTATATATAGGAGGAAGAAGTACGTCGGTGGAGCTCCGTGGGCCCGACGAGGGTGGGGGCGCGCCTGGGGGTGTAGGGCGCGCCCCCTACCTCGTGCCCACCTCGAAGCTTCCTTGGCATAGGGTCCAAGTCTCCTGGGTCATATTCGGTGAGAAAATCACATTCCCGAAGGTTTCATTCCGTTTGGACTTCGTTTGATAATCTGTTTCTTCGAAACACTGAAATAGGCAAAAAAACAGCAATTCTGGGTTGGGCCTCCGTGTAACACCCTCGATGCGATTATATCTCCCACGTGTCGAGGCACGACTTAGAGGCATAATCTCATTGAAGGCATATGTCGCAAGTTAGGCAATCTTCACAACATCCCATGTAATATAATTAATAAAAGGGGAGAAACCATAGTTGGCTTACACTCGCCACGTCAATCAAGTACATAAATAGCATTACATCATTCAAACACTCATGGCCCGACTACGGCGCCAAAATAAAAGACAACCCAACATGCGACACGGTCCCGATCACCCCAACTGGGCAGCACTACTGATCATCAGGAAAGGAAACATAGTAACGCTGAGAGTCCTCGTCGAACTCCCACTTGAGCTCAAGCGCGCCATCTGGAGCTGTATCATCCGGCCCTGCATCTGGTGTAATAGTAATCTGTGAGCTACAGGGACTCAGCAATCTCGCACCCCCGCGATCAAGACTATTTAAGCTTAATAGGTAAGGCAAGGTAAATATATGTGGAGCTGCAGCAAGCGACTAGCATATATGGTGGCTATCCTGTTCGCAACAGAGAGCAAGAAGAGAAGGCAAAGCGCGAACGCATAACTAAAGGACAATCTTGCGGCAAACATTACTCCAACACCGTGTCCACTTCCCGGACTCTGCCGAGAAGAGGCCATCATGGTAACTCACACAGTTGATTTATTTTCCTTAAGTTAATGTTTAAGTTATGTACAACCGGACATTAACAAATTCCCATCTACCCATAACCGCGGGCACGGCTTTCGAAAGTTCAAGTCCCTGCAGGGGAGTCCCAACTTAGCGCATGCCAAGCTCACATGGTCAACGAAGGAATAGACCTCCTCCCGAGATGTTCCGATCAGACTCGGTACCTCGGTTCTTCAAGACACTTCGACAGGTTAAAACAAGACCAGCAACACCACCCGAATGTGCCGACAAATCCCGATAGGAGCTACACATATCTCGTTCTCAGGGCACACTCAGATAAGCAATCAATACAACTAAAACTAGCCCTCGAGTTTCCCCGAGGTGGCGCTGCAAGGGGCTCTAGGTTGGACCAACACTCAGAGGAGCACTGGCCCAGGGGGGTTTAAAATAAGATGACCCTCGGGCTCCAGAAACCCAAGGGAAAAGAGGCTAGGTGGCAAATGGTAAAACCAAGGTTGAGCATTGCTGGAAAAGCTTTAATCAAGGCGAACTATCAAGGGGTTCCCATTATAACCCAACCGCGTAAGGAACGCAAAATCCGAGAACATAACACCGATATGACGAAAACTATCACTACTAGGAAAAGGCCTACTAATGGCGCACCAGGTTTGCCTACTAATGGCGCATCACTGGTGCGCCATTACTAGCACGCCATTAGTAATTTTTACTAATGGCGCACCACTGATGCGCCATTAGTATCTGGTATACTAATGGCGCACCACTGGTGCGCCATTAGTATAGGCCACAGTGCGCCATTAGTATAGGCCACTTGTGCACCATTAGTATAGGCCACGGTGCGCCATTAGTATTTTTGAATTTTGAAGGCGGGAAAATAGTAGTGGCACACCGTCTAACCCCCACCGTGCGCCATTGCTATTTTTGAATTTTGAATTTGGATCTGGATCGTGATTTTTTTGCCCATTTTTGGCCAGTTTTTTTGCTCGTTTTTTGGCACGATATTATTTCAAATTTTGTTCCTGTTTTTGGATCTTGTACGTTCTTTTGCCGTGTTCTTTTGCCGGCGAGGAGTTCGCCGGAGAGGAGGAGGAGGAGGTCACCGGAGAGGCGCTCGCCTACATCGCCGGAGAGGAGGAGGAGGTCGCCGGAGAGGAGTTCACCGATGCATCGGAGAGGAGGAAGGAGAAACCATGAGGGAATGGGAGGAGAGGAGGGAGGAGGAGCTCACCAGAGGGGAGGGAGGAGAAACCGTGAGGGGAGGGGAGGGGAGGAGAGGAGGGAGGAGGAGGTTCCCGGAGAGGAGGAGGTCGCCGGAGAGGAGGGAGGAGGAGGTTCCCGGAGAGGAGGAGGTCGCTGGAGAGGAGGAGGAGGTCGCCGGAGAGGAGGAGGAGGTCGCCGGAGAGGACAAGGAGGTCGCCGGAGAGGACAAGGAGGTCGCCGGAGAGGAGGAGAAGGAGTGGAGGAGAGGAGAGGAGGAAATGGAGTGGAGGAGAGGTGGAGTGGAGTGGAGGAGAGGAGAGGAGGAGATGGAGTGGAGGAGAGGTGGAGTGGAGGAGGTGCGCCCAGCCGACATACTAATGGCGCACCATGGGCAGGTGCGCCATTAGTAACTTTTTTTTATTTTTTTAACTTATTTTGAATTTTGAAGGCGGGAAGATACTATTGGCGCACCATGGGCAGGTGCGCCATTAGTAACTTTTTTTATTTTTTTGACTTATTTTAAATTTTGAAGGCGGGAAGATACTAATGGCGCACCATGGGCAGGTGCGCCATTAGTAACTTTTTTTTATTTTTTTGACTTATTTTAAATTTTGAAGGTGGGAAGATACTAATGGCGCACCATGGGCAGGTGCGCCATTAGTGAGTTTGAATTTTTTTTTTAATTTTTTTGCCTCTCCAGATCTTAAAAGCCCCGTATCTTTTTTTTCTGTTAGGTTTTTGAGGATTTTGAAAATGTTTAACGGGGCTTTTAAGATGTACTCCACTCATCGACAGGTTAAAACACGACATAAATAGCATGTACTCCACTCATCGACCGCTATCTAGCATGCATCTAGAGTATTAAGCTAAAAACAGAGTAATGCCTTAAGCAAGATGGCATGCTGTAGAGAGATAAATTCATGCAATATGAAATAAACCCCATCTTGTTATCCTCGATGGCAACGATACAATACATGCCTTGCTGCCCCTTATGTCACTGGGAAAGGACACCGCAAGATCGAACCCAAAGCTAAGAACTTCTCCATGGCAAGAACTACCAATCTAGGTGGCCAAACCAAACGGATAATTCGAAGAGACTTGCAAAGATAACCAATCATACATAAAAGAATTCAGAGAAGATTCAAATATTATTCATAGATAGACTTGATCATAAACCCACAATTCATCGGTCTCAACAAACACACCGCAAAAAGAAGATTACGTCAAATAGATCTCCACAAGAGAGGGGGAGAACATTGTATTCAGATCCAAAAAGAGAGAAGAAGCCATCTAGATAATAACTATGGACCCGAAGGTCTGAGGTAAACTACTCACACTTCATCAGAGAGGCTATGTAGAAGCCCTCCGTGATGACGGCCCTCTACGGCGGAGCTCCGGAACAGGCCACAAGATGGGATCCCGTGGATACAAAAAGTTGCGGCGGTGGAATTAGGTTTTTGGCTCCGTATCTGATCATTTGGGGGTACGTAGGTATATATAGGAGGAAGAAGTACGTCGGTGGAGCTCCGTGGGCCCGACGAGGGTGGGGGCGCGCCTGGGGGTGTAGGGCGCGCCCCCTACCTTGTGCCCACCTCGAAGCTTCCTTGGCATAGGGTCCAAGTCTCCTGGGTCATATTCGGTGAGAAAATCACATTCCCGAAGGTTTCATTCCGTTTGGACTTCGTTTGATATTCCGTTTCTTCGAAACACTGAAATAGGCAAAAAAACAGCAATTCTGGGCTGGGCCTCCGTGTAACACCCTCGATGGGACTATATCTCCCACGTGTCGAGGAACGACTTAGAGGCATAATCGCATTGAAGGCATATGTCGCAAGTTAGGCAATCTTCACAACATCCCATGTAATATAATTAATAAAAGGGGAGAAAACATAGTTGGCTTACACTCGCCACGTCAATCAAGTACATAAATAGCATTACATCATTCAAACACTCATGGCCCGACTACGGCGCCAAAATAAAAGACAACCCAACATGCGACACGGTCCCGATCACCCCAACTGGGCAGCACTACTGATCATCAGGAAAGGAAACATAGTAACGGTGAGAGTCCTCGTCGAACTACCACTTGAGCTCAAGCGCGCCATCTGGAGCTGTATCATCCGGCCCTGCATCTGGTGTAATAGTAATCTGTGAGCTACAGGGACTCAGCAATCTCGCACCCTCACGATCAAGACTATTTAAGCTTAATAGGTAAGGCAAGGTAAATTTATGTGGAGCTGCAGCAAGCGACTATCATATATGGTGGCTATCCTGTTCGCAACAGAGAGCGAGAAGAGAAGGCAAAGTGCGAACGCATAACTAAAGGACAATCTTGCGGCAAACATTACTCCAACACCGTGTCCACTTCCCGGACTCCGCCGAGAAGAGGCCATCATGGTAGCTCACACAGTTGATTTATTTTACTTAAGTTAATGTTTAAGTTATCTACAACCGGACATTAACAAATTCCCATCTACCCATAACCGCGGGCACGACTTTCGAAAGTTCAAGTCCCTACAGGGGAGTCCCAACTTAGCCCATGCCAAGCTCTCACGGTCAACGAAGGAATAGACCTCCTCCCGAGACGTTCCAATCAGACTCGGTACCTCGGTTCTTCAAGACACTTCGACAGGTTAAAACAAGACCAGCAACACCACCCGAATGTGCCGACAAATCCCGATAGGAGCTGCACATATCTCGTTCTCAGGGCATACTCAGATAAGCAATCCGTACAACTAAAACCAGCCCTCGAGTTTCCCCGAGGTGGCGCTGCAAGGGGCTCTAGGTTGGACCAACACTCAGAGGAGCACTGGCCCAGGGGGGTTTAAAATAAGATGACCCGCGGGCTCCAGAAACCCAAGGGAAAAGAGGCTAGGTGGCAAATGGTAAAACCAAGGTTGGGCATTGCTGGAAAAGCTTTAATCAAGGCGAACTATCAAGGCGTTCCCATTATAACCCAACCGCGTAAGGAATGCAAAATCCGGGAACATAACACCGATATGACGGAAACTATCACTACTAGGAAAAGGCCAACTAATGGCGCACCAGTTTTGCCTACTAATGGCGCATCACTGGTGCACCATTACTAGCACGCCATTAGTAATTTTTACTAATGGCGCACCACTGATGGGCCATTAGTATCTGGTATACTAATGGCGCACCACTGGTGCGCCATTAGTATAGGCCACAGTGCGCTATTAGTATAGGCCACTGATGCGCCATTAGTATAGGCCACGGTGCGTCTTTAGTATTTTTGAATTTTGAAGGCGGGAAAATAGTAGTGGCGCACCGTCTAACCCCCACCGTGCGCCATTGCTATTTTTGAATTTTGAATTTGGATCTGGATCGTGATTTTTTTGCGCATTTTTTGCTAGTTTTTTTTGCTAGTTTTTTGGCATGATATTATTTCAAATTTTGTTCCTGTTTTTGGATCTTGTACGTTCTTTTGCCGTATTCTTTTGCCGGAGAGGAGTTCGCCGGAGAGGAGGAGGAGGAGGTCACCGGAGAGGCGCTCGCCTACATCGCCGGAGAGGAGGAGGAGGTCGCCAGAGAGGAGTTCACCGATGCATCGGAGAGGAGGAACGAGAAACCATGAGGGAATGGGAGGAGAGGAGGGAGGAGGAGCTCACCAGAGAGGAGGGAGGAGAAACCGTGAGGGGAGGGGAGGGGAAGAGAGGAGGGAGGAGGAGGTTCCCGTAGAGGAGGAGGTCGCCGGAGAGGAGGGAGGAGGAGGTTCCCGGAGAGGAGGAGGTCGCCGAAGAGGAGGAGGAGGTCGCCGGAGAGGAGGAGGAGGTCGCCGGAGAGGACAAGGAGGTCGCCGGAGAGGAGGAGAAGGAGTGGAGGAGAGGAGAGGAGGAAATGGAGTGGAGGAGAGGTGGAGTGGAGTGGAGGAGAGGAGGAGATGGAGTGGAGGAGAGGTGGAGTGGAGGAGGTGCGCCCAGCCGACATACTAATGGCGCACCATGGGCAGGTGTGCCATTAGTAACTTTTTTTTTTATTTTTTTGACTTATTTTGAATTTTGAAGGCGGGAAGATACTATTGGCGCACCATGGGCAGGTGCACCATTGGTAACTTTTTTTTTTATTTTTTTGACTTATTTTAAATTTTGAAGGCGGGAAGATAGTAATGGCGCACCATGGGCAGGTGCGCCATTAGTAACTTTTTATTTTTATTTTTTGACTTATTTTAAATTTTGAAGGCGGGAAGATACTAATGGCGCACCATGGGCAGGTGCGCCATTAGTGAGTTTGAATTTTTTTGAATTTTTTTGCCTCTCCAGATCTTAAAAGCCCCGTATCTTTTTTTCGGTTAGGTTTTTGAGGATTTTGAAAATGTTTAACGAGGCTTTTAAGATGTACTCCACTCATCGACAGGTTAAAACAAGACATAAATAGCATGTACTCCACTCATCGACCGCTATCTAGCATGCATCTAGAGTATTAAGTTAAAAACAGAGTAACGCCTTAAGCAAGATGGCATGATGTAGAGAGATAAATTCATGCAATATGAAATAAACCCCATCTTGTTATCCTCGATGGCAACGATACAATACATGCCTTGCTGCCCCTTTTGTCACTGGGAAAGGACACCGCACGATCGAACCCAAAGCTAAGCACTTCTCCATGGCAAGAACTACCAATCTAGGTGGCCAAACAAAACGGATAATTCGAAGAGACTTGCAAAGATAACCAATCATACATAAAAGAATTCAGAGAAGATTCAAATATTATTCATAGATAGACTTGATCATAAACCCACAATTCATCAGTCTCAATAAACACACCGCAAAAAGAAGATTACGTCGAATAGATCTCCACAAGAGAGGGGGAGAACATTGTATTGAGATCCAAAAAGAGAGAAGAAGCCATCTAGATAATAACTATGGACTCGAAGGTCTAAGGTAAACTACTCACACTTCATCAGAGAGGCTATGTAGAAGCCCTCCACGATGACGGCCCTCTCCGGCGGAGCTCCGGAACAGGCCACAAGATGGGATCCCGTGGATACAAAAAGTTGCGGCGGTGGAATTAGATTTTTTGGCTCCGTATTTGATCATTTGGGGGTACGTAGGTATATATAGGAGGAAGAAGTACGTCGGTGGAGCTCCGTGGGCCCGACGAGGGTGGGGGCGTGCCTGGGGGTGTAGGGCACGCCCCCTACCTCGTGCCCACCTCGAAGCTTCCTTGACATAGGGTCCAAGTCTCCTGGGTCATATTCGGTGAGAAAATCACATTCCCGAAGGTTTCATTCCGTTTGGACTTCGTTTGATATTCCGTTTCTTCGAAACACTGAAATAGGCAAAAAAACAGCAATTCTGGGCTGGGCCTCCGTGTAACACCCTCGATGCGACTATATCTCCAACATGTCGAGGCACGACTTAGAGGCATAATCGCATTGAAGGCATATGTCGCAAGTTAGGCAATCTTCACAACATTGCATGTAATATAATTAATAAAAGGGGAGAAAACATAGTTGGCTTACACTCACCACATTAATCAAGTACACAAATAGCATTACATCATTCAAACACTCATGGCCCGACTACGGCGCCAAAATAAAAGACAACCCAACATGCGACACGGTCCCGATCACCCCAACTGGGCACCACTACTGATCATCAAGAAAGGAAACATAGTAACGCTGAGAGTCCTCGTCGAACTCCCACTTGAGCTCAAGCACGCCATCTGGAGCTGTATCATCAGGCCCTGCATCTGGTGTAATAGTAATCTGTGAGCTACAGGGACTCAACAATCTCGCACCCTCGCGATCAAGACTATTTAAGCTTAATAGGTAAGGCAAGGTAAATATATGTGGAGCTGCAGCAAGCGACTAGCATATATGGTGGCTATCCTGTTCGCAACAGAGAGCGAGAAGAGCAGGCAAAGCGCGAACGCATAACTAAAGGACAATCCTGCGGCAAACATTACTCCAACACCGTGTCCACTTCCCAGACTCCGCCGAGAAGAGGCCATCACGGTAACTCACACAGTTGATTTATTTTACTTAAGTTAATGTTTAAGTTATCTACAACCGGACATTAACAAATTCCCATCTACCCATAACCGCGGGCACGACTTTCAAAAGTTCAAGTCCCTGCAGGGGAGTCCCAACTTAGCCCATGCCAAGCTCTCACGGTCAACGAAGGAATAGACCTCCTCCCGAGACGTTTCGATCAGACTCGGTACCTCAGTTCTTCAAGACACTTCGACAGGTTAAAACAAGACCAGCAACACCACCCGAATGTGCCGACAAATCCCGATAGGAGCTGCACATATCTCGTTCTCAGGGCACACTCAGATAAGCAATCCGTACAACTAAAACCAGCCCTCGAGTTTCCCCGAGGTGGCGCTGCAAGGGGCTCTAGGTTGGACCAACACTCAGAGGAGCACTGGCCCAGGGGGGTTTAAAATAAGATGACGCTCCAGCTCCAGAAACCCAAGGGAAAAGAGGCTAGGTGGCAAATGGTAAAACCAAGGTTGGGCATTGCCGGAAAAGCTTTAATCAAGGAAAACTATCAAGGGGTTCCCATTATAACCCAACCGCGTAAGGAACGCAAAATCCAGGAACATAACACCGATATGACGGAAACTATCACTACTAGGAAAAGGCGTACTAATGGCGCACCAGTTTTGCCTACTAATGGCGCATCACTGGTGCGCCATTACTAGCACGCCATTAGTAATTTTTACTAATGGCGCACCACTAATGCGCCATTAGTATCTGGTATACTAATGGCGCACCACTGGTGCGCCATTAGTATAGGCCACAGTGCGCCATTAGTATAGGCCACTGGTGCCCCATTAGTGTAGGCCACGGTGCGCCATTAGTATTTTTGAATTTCGAAGGCGGGAAAATAGTAGTGGCGCACCGTCTAACCCCCACCGTGCGCCATTGCTATTTTTGAATTTTGAATTTGGATCTGGATCGTGATTTTTTTGCCCATTTTTTGCAAGTTTTTTTTGCTCGTTTTTTGGCACGATATTATTTCAAATTTTGTTCCTGTTTTTGGATCTTGTACGTTCTTTTGCCGTGTTCTTTTGCCAGAAAGGAGTTCGCCGTAGAGGAGGAGGAGGAGGTCACCGGAGAGGCGCTCGCCTACATCGCCGGAGAGGAGGAGGAGGTCGCCGGAGAGGAGTTCACCGAAGCATCGGAGAGGAGGAAGGAGAAACCATGAGGGAATGGGAGGAGAGGAGGGAGGAGGAGCTCACCGGAGAGGAGGAGGAGAAACCGTGAGGGGAGGGGAGGGGAGGAAAGGAGGGAGGTTCCCGGAGAGGAGGAGGTCGCCGGAGAGGAGGAGGAGGTCGCCGGAGAGGAGGAGGAGGTCACCGGAGAGGAGAAGGAGGTCGCCGGAGAGGAGGAGAAGGAGTGGAGGAGAGGAGAGGAGGAAATGGAGTGGAGGAGAGGTGGAGTGGAGTGGAGGAGAGGAGAGGAGGAGATGGAGTGGAGGAGAGGTGGAGTGGAGGAGGTGCGCCCAGCCGACATACTAATGGCGCACCACGGGCAGGTGCGCCATTAGTAACTTTTTTTTTTATTTTTTTGACTTATTTTGAATTTTGAAGGCGGGAAGATACTATTGGCGCACCATGGGCAGGTGCGCCATTGGTAACTTTTTTTTTATTTTTTTTGACTTATTTTAAATTTTGAAGGCGGGAAGATACTAATGGCGCACCATGGGCAGGTGCGCCATTAGTAACTTTTTATTTTTATTTTTTGACTTATTTTAAATTTTGAAGGCGGGAAGATACTAATGGCGCACCATGGGCAGGTGCGCCATTAGTGAGTTTGAATTTTTTTGAATTTTTTTGCCTCTCCAGATCTTAAAAGCCCCGTATCTTTTTTTCGGTTAGGTTTTTGAGGATTTTGAAAATGTTTAACGAGGCTTTTAAGATGTACTCCACTCATCGACAGGTTAAAACAAGACATAAATAGCATGTACTCCACTCATCGACCGCTATCTAGCATGCATCTAGAGTATTAAGTTAAAAACAGAGTAACGCCTTAAGCAAGATGGCATGATGTAGATAGATAAATTCATGCAATATGAAATAAACCCCATCTTGTTATCCTCGATGGCAACGATACAATACATGCCTTGCTGCCCCTTTTGTCACTGGGAAAGGACACCGCAAGATCGAACCCAAAGCTAAGCACTTCTCCATGGCAAGAACTACCAATCTAGGTGGCCAAACCAAACGGATAATTCGAAGAGACTTGCAAAGATAACCAATCATACATAAAAGAATTCAGAGAAGATTCAAATATAATTCATAGATAGACTTGATCATAAACCCACAATTCATCGGTCTCAACAAACACACTGCAAAAAGAAGATTACGTCGAATAGATCTCCACAAGAGAGGGGGAGAACATTGTATTGAGATCCAAAAAGAGAGAAGAAGCCATCTATATAATAGCTATGGACTCGAAGGTCTAAGGTAAACTACTCACACTTCATCAGAGAGGCTATGTAGAAGCCCTCCGTGATGACGGCCCTCTCCGGCGCAGCTCCGGAACAGGCCACAAGATGGGATCCCGTGGATACAAAAAGTTGCGGCGGTGGAATTAGGTTTTTGGCTCTGTATCTGATCATTTGGGGGTACGTAGGTATATATAGGAGGAAGAAGTACGTCGGTGGAGCTCTGTGGGCCCGACGAGGGTGGGGGCGCGCCTGGGGGTGTAGGGCGCGCCCCCTACCTCGTGCCCACCTTGAAGCTTCCTTGGCATAGGGTCCAAGTCTCCTGGGTCATATTCGGTGAGAAAATCACATTCACGAAGGTTTCATTCCGTTTGGACTTCGTTTGATATTCCGTTTCTTCGAAACACTGAAATAGGCAAAAAAACAGCAATTCTGGGCTGGGCCTCCGTGTAACACCCTCGATGCGACTATATCTCCCACATGTCGAGGCACGACTTAGAGGCATAATCGCATTGAAGGCATATGTCGCAAGTTAGGCAATCTTCACAACATCCCATGTAATATAATTAATAAAAGGGGAGAAAACATAGTTGGCTTACAATCGCCACGTCAATCAAGTACATAAATAGCATTACATCATTCAAACACTCATGGCCCGACTACGGCGCCAAAATAAAAGACAACCCAACATGCGACACGGTCCCGATCACCCCAACTGGGCACCACTACTGATCATCAGGAAAGGAAACATAGTAACGCTGAGAGTCCTCGTGGAACTCCCACTTGAGCTCAAGAGCGCCATCTGGAGCTGTATGATCAGGCCCTGCATCTGCTGTAATAGTAATCTGTGAGCTACAGGGACTCAGCAATCTCGCACCCTCGCGATCAAGACTATTTAAGCTTAATAGGTAAGGCAAAGTAAATATATGTGGAGCTGCAGCAAGCGACTAGCATATATGGTGGCTATCCTGTTCGCAACAGAGAGCGAGAAGAGAAGGCAAGGCGCGAACGCATAACTAAAGGACAATCCTGAGGCAAACATTACTTCAACACCGTGTCCACTTCCCGGACTCCGCCGAGAAGAGGCCATCACGGTAACTCACACAGTTGATTTATTTTACTTAAGTTAATGTTTAAGTTATCTACAACCGGACATTAACAAATTCCCATCTACCCATAACCGCGGCCACGGCTTTCAAAAGTTCAAATTCCTGCAGGGGAGTCCCAACTTAGCCCATGCCAAGCTCTCACGGTCAACGAAGGAATAGACCTCCTCCCGAGACGTTCCGATCAGACTCGGTACCTCGGTTCTTCAAGACACTTCGACAGGTTAAAACAAGACCAGCAACACCACCCGAATGTGCCGAGAAATCCCGATAGGAGCTGCACCTATCTCGTTCTCAGGGCACACTCAGATAAGCAATCCGTACAACTAAAACCAGCCCTCGAGTTTCCCCGAGGTGGCGCTGCAAGGGGCTCTAGGTTGGACCAACACTCAGAGGAGCACTGGCCCAGGGGGGTTTAAAATAAGATGAGCCTCGGGCTCCAGAAACCCAAGGGAAAAGAGGCTAGGTGGCAAATGGTAAAACCAAGGTTGGGGATTGCTGGAAAAGCTTTAATCAAGGAAAACTATCAAGGGGTTCCCATTATAACCCAACCGCGTAAGGAACGCAAAATCCGGGAACATAACACCGATATGATGGAAACTATCACTACTAGGAAAAGGCGTACTAATGGCGCACCAGTTTTGCCTACTAATGGCGCATCACTGGTGCGCCATTACTAGCACGCCATTAGTAATTTTTACTAATGGCGCACCACTGATGCGCCATTAGTATCTAGTATACTAATGGCGCACCACTGGTGCGCCATTAGTATAGGCCACAATGCGCCATTAGTATAGGCCACTGGTGCCCCATTAGTGTAGGCCACGGTGCGCCATTAGTATTTTTGAATTTTGAGACGGGAAAATAGTAGTGGCGCACCGTCTAACCCCCACCGTGCGCCATTGCTATTTTTGAATTTTGAATTTGGATCTGGATCGTGATTTTTTTGCCCATTTTTTGCTAGTTTTTTTTGCTCGTTTTTTGGCACGATATTATTTCAAATTTTGTTCCTGTTTTTGGATCTTGTACGTTCTTTTGCCGTGTTCTTTTGCCAGAAAGGAGTTCGCCGGAGAGGAGGAGGAGGAGATCACCGGAGAGGCGCTCGCCTACATCGCCGGAGAGGAGGAGGAGGTCACCGGAGAGGAGTTCACCGAAGCATCGGAGAGGAGGAAGGAGAAACCATGAGGGAATGGGAGGAGAGGAGGGAGGAGGAGCTCACCGGAGAGGAGGGAGGAGAAATCGTGAGGGGAGGGGAGGGGAGGAGAGGAGGGAGGTTCCCGGAGAGGAGGAGGTCGCCGGAGAGGAGGAGGAGGTCGCCGAAGAGGAGGAGGAGGTCGCCGAAGAGGAGAAGGAGGTCGCCGGAGAGGAGGAGAAGGAGTGGAGGAGAGGAGAGGAGGAAATGGAGTGGAGGAGAGGTGGAGTGGAGTGGAGGAGAGGAGAGGAGAGGAGGAAATGGAGTGGAGGAGAGGTGGAGTGGAGTGGAGGAGAGGAGAGGAGGAGATGGAGTGGAGGAGAGGTGGAGTGGAGGAGGTGCGCCCAGCCGACATACTAATGGCGCACCATGGGCAGGTGCGCCATTAGTAACTTTTTTTTTAATTTTTTTGACTTATTTTGAATTTTGAAGGCGGGAAGATACTAATGGCGCACCATGGGCAGGTGCGCCATTAGTAACTTTATTTTTTATTTTTTTGACTTATTTTGAATTTTGAAGGCGGCAAGATACTAATGGCGCACCATGGGCAGGTGCGCCATTAGTAACTTTTTATTTTTATTTTTTTGACTTATTTTAAATTTTGAAGGCGGGAAGATACTAATGGCGCACCATGGACAGGTGCGCCATTAGTGAGTTTGAATTTTTTTTGAATTTTTTGCCTCTCCAGATCTTAAAAGCCCCGTATCTTTTTTTCTGTTAGGTTTTTGAGGATTTTGAAAATGTTTAACGGGGCTTTTAAGATGTACTCCACTCATCGACAGGTTAAAACAAGACATATATAGCATGTACTCCACTCATCGACCGCTATCTAGCATGCATCTAGAGTATTAAGTTAAAACAGAGTAACGCCTTAAGCAAGATGGCATGATGTAGAGAGATAAATTCATGCAATATGAAATAAACCCCATCTTGTTATCCTCGATGGCAACGATACAATACATGCCTTGCTGCCCCTTATGTCACTGGGAAAGGACACCGCAAGATCGAACCCAAAGCTAAGCACTTTTCCATGGCAAGAACTACCAATCTAGGTGGCCAAACCAAACGGATAATTCGAAGAGACTTGCAAAGATAACCAATCATACATAAAAGAATTCAGAGAAGATTCAAATATTATTCATAGATAGACTTGATCATAAACCCACAATTCATCGGTCTCAACAAACACACCGCAAAAAGAATATTACGTCGAATAGATCTCCACAAGAGAGGGGGAGAACATTGTATTGAGATCCAAAAAGAGAGAAGAAGCCATCTAGATAATAGCTATGGACCCGAAGGTCTGAGGTAAACTACTCACACTTCATCAGAGAGGCTATGTAGAAGGCCTCCGTGATGACGGCCCTCCCCGGCGGAGCTCCGAAACAGGCCACAAGATGGGATCCCGTGGATACAAAAAGTTGCGGCGGTGGAATTAGATTTTTGGCTCCGTATCTGATCATTTGGGGGTACGTAGGTATATATAGGAGGAAGAAGTACGTCGGTGGAGCTCCGTGGGCCCGACGAGGGTGGGGGCGTGCCTGGGGGTGTAGGGCGCGCCCCCTACCTCGTGCCCACCTCGAAGCTTCCTTGGCATAGGGTCCAAGTCTCCTGGGTCATATTCGGTGAGAAAATCCAGGAACATAACACCGATATGATGGAAACTATCACTACTAGGAAAAGGCATACTAATGGCGCACCAGTTTTGCCTACTAATGGTGTCGTGGTTCTAAGCCTGACAGTAATGTAAGGGGGTGTGTATGAAGAGGCTAGATCTTAGCTATTGGGAAGTTGTAACACGCAAGGTTTACGAGTTCAGGCCCTTCTCGGAGGAAGTAACAGCCCTACGTCTCGGTGCCCGGAGGCGGTCGGTTGGATTATGAGTGTGTAGATAACAGGGGTGCTAACCCCTCATACTGAGGAGGGGGGTGGCTTATATAGAGTTCGCCGGCCTCCTCCTGCCCTCAGTAATACAGGGTTTAAGGTACATTTAAGGTTGGGCGTTACAGGTAACGCCCTTAATAAAGTGCTATAATGACCATAAATACTGCTAAATAGCCGACCGTTTTCCTGCGGAGTGACTTTAGGTCTTCTGGCAGTCGAGTGATAGCTTCTTGGTCGAGTGATAGCTTCTTGGTCGAGTGTCTTGAACCCGTCGAGTGAGATACCCTCAAGTCGATTGAAAGGTGGCCTCTTCTAGGGACGTCCTTGGGTAGGGCTCCTTGGACAGGTCCGTGTCCCTACCCTAGGTACATAGCTTCGTTATTAGCCCCCGAATGGATCGAGGTTTGAGTGGGGAAAGAGTTGGAGAACTTTTCCGACTGGCCTTTCGGGCCACGTGAGAGCTTTGTTGGGTCAATCGTCACGGATGACGTTGCCAACTTTTTTCAGTCGCCTTGATCCATTCCAGGTCTTTCGTCGAGTAAATTTCTTCACATACCGAGCGTCGGTGCGAGTGGGGTCTTCTATTTTGACAAGTTGTTTCTGCAGCCCGCGGATGTCGTGGGATTTCGGATTTTGGGAAGCGCGCGGGACGGGAGCTGTTGGAGAACGTAGTAATTTCAAAAAAATTTCTACGCACACGCAAGATCATGGTGATGCATAGCAACGAGGAGAGAGTATGATCTACGTACCCTTGTGGATCGCAACGGAAGCGTTGACACAACGTAGAGGAAGTAGTCGTACGTCTTCTTCCCGATCCGACCGATCCAAGCACCGTTACTCCGGCACCTCCGAGTTCTTAGCACACGTTCAGCTCGATGACGATCCTCGGGCTCTGATCCAGCAAAGCGACGAGGATGAGTTCCGTCAGCACGACGGCGTGGTGACGATCTTGATGTTTCACCGACGCAGGGCTTCGCCTAAGCTCTACAACGATATGACCGAGGTGGAATTTGGTGGCAGGGGGCACCGCACACGGCTAAGGAACGATCAACAATGATCAATTGTGTGTCTAGAGGTGCCCCCTGCCCCCGTATATAAAGGGGCAAAGGGGGAGGGGTGCGGCAGCCATAGGAGGAGTCCTACTCCCGCCGGGAGTAGGACTCCCCCTCCAATCCTATTCCAAATAGGACTCCCCAAGTGGGGAAAGAGAGATGGGTTGGCCGGCCACCTTCCCTAGTCCTAATAGGACTAGGGGAAGGGGGGAGGCGCGCAGCCCATGGGGCAGCCCTTTCACCTTTCCACTAAGGGCCATGAAGGCCCATCTGGCTCCCGGGAGGTTCCGGTAACCTCCCGGTATTCCGGTAAAATTCCCGATTTCACCCGGAACACTTCCGATGTCCAAATATAGGCTTCCAATATATCAATCTTTATGTCTCGACCATTCCGAGACTCCTCGTCATGTCCGTGATCACATACGGGACTCCGAACAACCTTCGGTACATCAAAATGCATAAACTCATAATAACTGTCATCGTAACGTTAAGCGTGCGGACCCTACGGTTCGAGAACAATGTAGACATGACCGAGACACGTCTCCGGTCAATAACCAATAGCGGGACCTGGATGCCCATATTGGCTCCTACATATTCTACGAAGATCTTTATCGGTCAGACCGCATAACAACATACGTTGTTCCCTTTGTCATCGGTATGTTACTTGCCCGAGATTCGATCGTCGGTATCCAATACCTAGTTCAATCTCGTTACCGGCAAGTCTCTTTACTCGTTCCGTAATACATCATCCCGCAACTAACTCATTAGTTGCAATGCTTGCAAGGCTTAAGTGATGTGCATTACCGAGAGGGCCCAGAGATACCTCTCCGACAATCGGAGTGACAAATCCTAATCTCGAAATACGCCAACCCAACATCTACCTTCGGAGACACCTGTAATGCTCCTTTATAATCACCCAGTTACGTTGTGACGTTTGGTAGCACCCAAAGTGTTCCTCCTGTAAACGGGAGTTGCATAATCTCATAGTCATAGGAACATGTATAAGTCATGAATAAAGCAATAGCAACATACTAAACGATCGGGTGCTAAGCTAATATAATGGGTCATGTCAATCAGATCATTCAACTAATGATGTGACCTCGTTAATCAAATAACAACTCTTTGTTCATGGTTAGGAAACATAACCATCTTTGATTAACGAGCTAGTCTAGTAGAGGCATACTAGTGACACTCTGTTTGTCTATGTATTCACACATGTATTACGTTTCCGGTTAATACAATTCTAGCATGAATAATAAACATTTATCATGATATAAGGAAATAAATAATAACTTTATTATTGCCTCTAGGGCATATTTCCTTCAGGAGCAGCCGCAGTAATCGGAAGCGATAAAATGGAAGCTCCTCCATCTCTGCGTCGCCTTTTTCGCCACGTACTGCGCGCGCGTCTGCTGCGGGATTTGACTGGATAGCCTGGGCCTACCAGTCAGCCACTCGGGAGCGGCCCCTTATAAGTTGCCGGCTCGGGGTTTCCAAGCCGTGCGCTCTCTTCTCCTTCCTTCTTCCTCTCTCCCTTCGCCAGTCCTTCCGCTACCTCCGCCCTCTCCCAAGCACCGCAAGCCCGCGTGAGATCTTGCCGGCAACGATGGTGAAGGGCAAGACAACTGCCTTGGAGCGCGCGAAGAAAGTGGCGGCGGCAAGGAAAGGGAAAAGGTCTACACGGGGCGGATCTTCCTCCAGGACCGCCCTGCCCAAAGGTTGGATCCAGGGCGACTGGATGCCGTCGGTGCTCTGGCAAGAGGATCTCGACGACATGGTCAAGGGGGGATCCATTCCCCATGAAGCTGCGCGTCTTCCGGGGGGAGAGATCGAACCTCAACCCCGTGATGGTGAGTGCGTGCTCTTAGCCACCCACATCGACCGAGGGTTTTCTCTGTCGCCCCATCCTTTCTTCCGGAGTTTCTTGAACTTCTTCGGAGCGCAGCTCCATCACTTTACTCCAAATTCCATTGTCAACCTTGCTGCTTTCATTTCCATGTGTGAGGCGTTCTTGGGTTGCCGCCCACATTGGGGGCTTTTCAAGCACATCTTTACTTGTCGCTCTCAGTCGGTCAAGAAGGCCAAGTCGAGTGATAAGAGGACACAAGTGATCCAGTTGTGCGGGGGCTTGGCGATCCAAACAAGGGGAAAGAGATGTTTTCCATCCATCACTTTCCCGGAGTCAGTCCATGGTTGGCAGGCAACTTGGTTCTACTGCCAGGACCAGGTGACCCCAGGTCAGTCGACTGGTCTCCCTCCTTTTTCCCTCGACCGAGCCGAGAAGCCTGCATCTCTGAAAGTCGCGCCAGAGGAAAGGGCCCAAGTCAAAGTGTTGGCCGGCCGAGTGGTTGAACTTGTTCGTGAGGGTGTGACTGGGATGGACCTGCTAGAGGTCTTTCTCCAGAGACGCATTCAACCGCTCTAGGCCCGAGACCACCCGATGTGGCTGTATTCGGGCCTCGACGACACCACTCGGATCCACCCGGAGGAGGTCACCGACGAGATGCTGGAGGGGTGGCTGTCGAGCATCACGGGGAATAAAGACAACCCCTAAGGAGCCAGAAGGGTAATTCCACTCGACAACTCGTACAAAGTGGATCAGGTATGTCTTTATGCTTTTGACTGAAATCTTGTTTTCTGCGTTGGTCGACTGACTTTTGTCTTGTCTGTTGTTTCCCAGGCGAACACCGAGATGTACTCGACGCCCAACGGGGCATAGGGGTCGACTAAGGAAGGTGAGGCGAGTGGAGGCAAGAGCGGGGATGACCAAGGCGAGTGGGAGTCTGATGGTGAAGGGGAGGGAGGCGACGACGTATTCTCCAGCGAGGAGGAGGAGGAAGTTGAACCCCCCCGCCTGGAGGGGCGATCCAAGCTCACGCATGATCCAGCACGGGGACGTGGCAAGGCGACTGCACCTGTTGGGCAGACGTCGAAGCGCCCTCGGAGTTCTCCTCCTCCGCTGACTGAGAAGGCTCCCAAGCACCCACGAGCGACGCCATCCAAGCCGCCCAAAGTTCTGCCCAAGATGAAGATAGCCGTTCCTACCATTTCCGGGTAATGATAAAAACTTGCTTTTCTTTGTCGACCGTGGACGGGTCCTTGGTCGATTCACTGGGCCGACTGACTGACTTTTGAGATTTGCAGCGGTGCTACTTCTGAGGTTTCCGCCAGGAACGATGACCAAGAGATGGAGGACGCTGTTACCTCCAACCCTGGTATGATTGTTTACGTTTTGCTTTGAGTCGACTGGCTATTGCAGTTCTGGTCGATTGAATGTCTCTCTTGCAGCCCCTTCTCATGTTATCGACCTCCCGGATGACGACAACAACGAACCACTGAGGATGAGGAGGAACAAGAGGTCGTCGGCTGACAAGACCCCCCAACCTACTCCGGCGTCTGAGGCCATGGCTCGGGATGGTGGCGACGCCACTCGGGCTTCTATGACTTTCGCCAACCCTCTGTCGAGTGTGCAGCCTTCGGCGTCGACTACGGATCCACCTTCGCTTTCTACTGCTTACCCCGTCCCTGAGGACCAAGTGGCTGCTGCAAAGGAGGCTATACGCCAGGCGGGAGTCATGATGGAGCAAGTGAAGATGGCTCGGGAGGCCAGCCAAGCAGCCTACGACGCAAGCTCGGCTCTTCAGAGCAACGTCCAGGTCAGTCGACTTTTGTTTTCCTGAAGATCTTTTGTATCTGTATCTGTACACCCACTGGGTGTGTCTGCTAATCCTTGGACGAGTGGGGGCACGCTAAGTGCACCCACTGGGTGTAGTCCCCGAGACTACGGTGGACTGTTGGCAGTCGACTGTAGTCTTTACATTGTGTTGCTGTGTCTGTATTTCTTCACTCGGTTTGGTCTGGCCAGGTCGAGTGGTACTGTATCCGGTTGACTGCAGACAGTCGACTTTCCTCTCCCTTTTTTTTGTACCAGTGGGGGCACGCTGAGTGCACCCACTGGGTGTAGTCCCCAAGACTACTGTCGAATGTTTTTGATTCGGCTGTAGTCTTAGAAACGTCCCCGGTGTCTCTTAGTTACTCGGAAGCAACTTATCTCGGACGTCTGTCGACTGATTTTTCTTTTTACAGAAATCTTGCGAACTTGTACCTCGTTATACTGAGTTGGAGAAGCAGAAGATTCAACTGGACCTTGATCTGGAGTTGGCCAGAATAGAGCTGCAGAAGGTCAGGGACGGCGCCGCAGGTAGGACGACTTTGTCGACTGGTTTGTTTTTAGGCCTGAGAACTCTTCTGTTGTTTCTGAATCAATCACTATTTCTTTCACAGAGAAGCTGAGCAAAGCTCTGGCGAAGAAGGATTAGGACTTGGCTGCTGCCCGCAAGGAGGCTGACGACAAGATCGCTCTGGGTGAACAGAAGCTGGCTTCGGTCGACCGATTAGAAAAAGAGAATACCAGGTTGCAGACCGCTCTGACTGAAGCCAACAGGCTGACTGCAAATTGGAAGAAGGAGAACCTCCTCTTGGGCGAGAAGATGGAAGGCATCGCTCGTAGGAGGGACGACCTGGAGAGCTACTTGAGGAGCCTTGCCAAGAAGTTGTACATCAAGCTCGAAGGTGCCCATTCAGTTCCGACTTTTTTTTGCGTCGAGTCAGTCTTATGAAAATTGACTTATCCTTGGATCGTGTATGCAGAGCTTTGCCAAAACTTTGAAGAGGAGACTGGGCGGATTGAAACAGGTTTGGATCCGATCAACTCTCCCGTGAAAGATGAAGCTGCCATGAATCTGCTCCGACTGGAATCCCGCATTGACGGCGCCGTGGATTACTTGGCTCGACTGAAGGCTGCCATGTCGCAGATCGACCGGCACTTTGGCCAGAGTCTACGCTCCAGAACGATCTCGAGACTCTGATGACTCGACTCAACGGAATCCCTGACCGAGTGCAGGAGTGGAAGAAGTCTTCTGCTCGGTGCGGCGCTGATGTGGCTCTGTCCCTGGTCCGCGTCCATTGCAAGGAGGCACGGGAGGAGAAGCTGGCCGCCATCCAAGTTGCCAACACGAGGAAGCACAATTTCTAGGACTTCATGGAGACCTTCATCGCTGCTGCCACCCGTATTGCAGACGGGATTGATCTGGACGAGTTCGTCGCCCCTTCCAGTCCTCCTCCTCCTGAGGAATGAAAAAACTTCTATGCTTCACTTTGAATTTGCCTCAGAATGCCGAGTGGAAGTGTAACAGTTAAACTCTGCCGAGCCGAGGGCTCGAATACTTTGATCTGAGGTCTGGGACCTTTTAGGCTTTATCTGAACTTGATTTTTGTTGAACATCTTCGTGGATGATTCGTCGAGTGGAACTTGGTCTCTGCTCGAAGGAAAAGGTGACGACCGACCCACACCCTGTTACTGTAGAGTGGGACGGAGCGCACATTGTATTTGTGGCGAAGCTCTCCAGGAGAAGATGGCAGTCGACCCACACCCTGCTACTGCAGAGTGGGACGAAGCGCACATTGTATTTGTGGCGAAGCTCTCCAGGAGAAGATGGCAGTCGATCTGCCCCTCGTCGTTCTTGGGGAATGAGATGTGTTTCGTACTTAGGCGGGCACTGGGCTACAGCTAAGCCCCCGAGTGGGAGGTTTGCTCTCACTCGATAGGATTTTATTAACACTTAGGAGAGCACTGGGCTGCAGCTAAGCCCCCTGAGTGGGAGGTTTGCTCTCCACTCTGTAGGATTTTTTAAACTTAAGCGAGTGTCTGACTGCAGCTAAGTCTCTTCGTGGGAGAACTTAGGCGAGTGCTGGACTGTAGCTAAGCCCCCAAGTCGGAGGTTTGCTCTCCACTCAGTAGGATTTTTTCAAACTTAGGCGAGTGCCTGACTGCAGCTAAGTCTCTTAGTGGGAGAACTTAGGCGAGTGCTGGACTGCAGCTAAGCCTCCGAGTGGGAGGTTTGCTCTCCACTCGGTAGGATTTTTCAAACTTAGGCGAGTGTCTGACTACAGCTAAGTCTCTTCGTGGGAGAACTTAGGTGAGTGCTAAACTGCAGCTAAGCCCTCGAGTGGGAGGTTTGCTCTCTACTCGGTAGGATTTTTCAAACTTAGGCGAGTGTCTGACTGTAGCTAAGTCTCTTCGTGGGAGAACTTAGGCGAGTGCTGGACTGCAGCTAAGCCCCCGAGTGGGAGGTTTTCTCTCCACTCAGTAGGATTTTTCAAACTTAGGCGAGTGCCTGACTGCAGCTAAGTCTCTTAGTGGGAGAACTTAGGCGAGTGCTGGACTGCAGCTAAGCCTCCGAGTGGGAGGTTTGCTCTCCACTCGGTAGGATTTTTCAAACTTAGGCGAGTGTCTGACTGCAGCTAAGTCTCTTCATGGGAGAACTTAGGCGAGTGCTGAACTGCAGCTAAGCCCCCGAGTGGGAGGTTTGCTCTCCACTCGGTAGGATTTTTCGGACTTAGGCGAGTGTCTGACTGCAGCTAAGTCTCTTCGTGGGAGAACTTAGGCGAGTGCTGGACTGCAGCTAAGCCCCCGAGTGGGAGGTTTGCTCTCCACTCAGTAGGATTTTTCAAACTTAGGCGAAACGGATTCGGAGCTAAGTCACCCACTGGGGGATTTCGGATGCAAACAAAAGTGACAGTAATTGTTGGAACACTCTTATTTCTGATAAAAATGGACTTCAGGAGTTTTTCTTATTACATCTGGTCTAAAGGCGAACTCAAGTGTAAAAGGGGCAGAGTAGTTCCGCGTTCCAAGCTCGTGGTTCATCGATCTGGCGATCAACATTGTAGAGGTGATATGCTCCATTGTGAAGGACTTTGGTGATGATGAAGGGACCTTCCCAGGTAGGGGCAAGCTTGTGTGGTTTCTGCTGATCCACTCGGAGGACTAAATCTCCTTCCTAGAAGGCTCGACTCTTCACATTCCGGGCGTGGAATCGACGCAAGTCTTGCTGATAAATGGTCGATCTGATCATGGCCATCTCTCTATCTTCTTCTAGGAGGTCGACTGCGTCTTGCTGGGCCTGTTCTGCTTCATCTTCGGTGTAAAGCTCGACTCGGGGCGCGTTGTGAAGAAGATCACTCGGCAGAACTGCTTTGGCTCCATAAACTAGAAAGAATGGAGTTCTTCTAGTCGACCGGTTAGGGGTGGTCCTTAATCCCCACAGAACTGACGGAAGCTCGTCGACCCAGGCACCTGCCGCGTGCTTGAGATCACGCATCAGTTGAGGCTTTAGTCCTTTGAGGATCAGACCATTTGCTCTTTCAGCTTGTCCGTTCGACTGGGGATGGGCGACTGATGCGTAGTCGACTCGAGTGCCATGAGAGGCGCAAAAAGCTCTGAACCTGTCCGAATCGAAGTTTGACTCATTGTTAGTGATGATGCTATGCGAGACTCCATATCTGAATGTTAACCCTCTGACGAAACTGATGGCGGTGCGAGCATCGAGATCTTTGATGGGCTTAGCTTCAATCCATTTGGTAAACTTGTCGACTGCCACAAGCACATGAGTGAAACCACTCCTGCCGGTTCTCAGGGGACCAACCATGTCCAGGCCCCAGACAGCAAAGGGCCAGACAAGTGGAATAGTCTTCAGGGCTGATGCAGGCTTGTGTGACATGTTGGAGTAGAACTGGCACCCTCCACACTTGTCGACTATCTCTTTTGCCATCTCATTTGCTCTTGGCCAGTAAAAACCCGCTCGGTATCCTTTAGACACAATGGTCCGAGAGGACGCATGGTGACCACAGGTCCCCGAGTGGATATCATCAAGGATTATCTGACCCTCTTCTGGAGTTATGCACTTCTGTCCGATTCCAGTCGCGCTTTCTCTATACAACTGTCCCTTTATGACTGTGAAGGCCTTGGATCGGCGGACGATCTGTCGAGCCTCTTCTTCGTCCTCCGGGAGTTCTTTCCTTAGGATATACGCGATGTACGGTACCGTCCAGTCGGGAGTGATCGCCAAGACTTCCATGATTAGGTCGACCACTGCAGGAACTTCCACTTCAGTTGGATCTGTGGCACTTTTCGGCTGCGGGGCTTCTTCTGTGAAAGGATCCTCTTGGACTGACAGCTAGTGAATGTGTTCCCGGAACACGTCGCTGGGAATGGCTTCTCTCTTGGAGCCTATTTTCGCCAACTCGTCAGCTGCCTGATTTTTCAGTCAGGGGACGTGATGGAGCTCTAACCCCTCAAATTTCTTCTCTAGCTTTCGCACTGCATTGCAATAACCTGTCATTGCCGGACTTCTGACGTCCCACTCCTTCATCACTTGATTAACCACCAAATCTGAGTCGCCATAGACCATGAGGCGACGGACGCCGAGTGAGATGGCCATGCGCAACCCATACAAAAGTGCTTCATATTCTGCTTCATTGTTGGAGGAACCGAAGTGAATCTGGAGAACATATCTGAGCTTATCTCCTTGGGGGGAGACTAGGACTACCCCAGCACCGAAACCATTAAGCATCTTAGACCCATCGAAGAACATGGTCCAGTGCTCCGAGTGAACTTGAGTCGGAAGTTGCTGTTCAATCCACTCGGCGATGAAATCTGCGATTGCTTGGGACTTGATAGCCTTCTTTGCCTCAAACTTGATATCTAAGGGAAGGAGTTCAATCGCCCACTTGGCCACTCAACCAGTTGCATCTCTGTTGTGCAGAATCTCTGCCAGTGGAGCGTCGCTGACGACTATAATGGAGTGGTCAGAGAAGTAATGTGCAACCTTCTTTGTGGTCATGTAAATCCCATATACAAGCTTCTGGTAATGGGGGTATCTTTGTTTTGAAGGGGTCAAGACTTCAGACACGTAATAGACTGGGCACTGAACTCTGAAGGTCTTTCCTTCCTCTTCCCACTCGACCGTAAGTACTGTGCTGACAACTTGTCCTGTGGCTGCAATGTAAAGCAGCAAAGGCTCTTTGCTGATTGGGGCAGAAAGCACCGGCTGGGTGGAGAGCAGAGCTTTGAGCTCTGCAAACGCTGCATCAGCTTCTGGAGTCCACTCGAACTTGTCAGACTTCTTCATCAGTCGGTAAAGAGGCAATGCGTTTTCACCGAGGCGAGAAATGAATCGCCTTAAAGCGGCCAAGCAGCCTGTAAGCTTTTGGACATCGTGCACGCGTACAGGACGCTTCATCCAGAGTATGGTGCCAATTTTCTCAGGATTGGCGTCGATCCCTCGTTCAGAAACGAGAAAACCGAGTAACTTTCCACCTGGAACTCCGAATGTGCATTTTGATGGATTGAGCTTGATATCATACCTCCTCAGGTTGGCAAAGGTTTCAGCAAGGTCAGCCCGCAGGTCGGAACCTTTCCGGGACTTGACCACAATATCATCCATGTATGCCTCCACATTCCGACTAATTTGAGTGAGTAAACACTTCTGAATCATTCTCATGAACGTGGCTCCGGCGTTCTTGAGGCCGAACGGCATGGTGACGTAACAGAAGCATCCGAATGGAGTGATGAAAGCTGTTTTTATCTCGTCGGGCCCATACAGACGGATCTGATGGTACCGGAATAAGCATCTAGAAAAGACAGTCTCTCGCATCCCGCAGTCGAATCGACTATTTGGTCGATGCGAGGGAGAGGAAAATGATCTTTCGGACAGGCCCGATTGATATGTTTGAAGTCGATGCACATGCGGAGCGACTTGTCCTTTTTGGGGACCATGACGACATTGGTGAGCCACTCGGAGTGGTAAATCTCTCGGATAAACTCTGCTGCTAAGAGCCGAGCCACTTCCTCGCCAATGGCTTGCTTCTTCTGGACGGCGGACCGTCGAAGATGTTCCTTCACAGGCTTGAATTTTGGGTCGACTCGTAGACGGTGCTCAGCCAGCTCCCTGGGTACTCTAGGCATGTCAGAGGGTTTCCATGCGAAGATATCCCAGTTCTCACAGAAGAGCTGGATGAGCGCTTCTTCCTATGTGGAGTCGAGCGTCGTCGAGATGTGAGTTGGAGCAGCGTCGGGGTCGGTCGGGTGAATGTGGACTGTCTTTGTTTCACCGGCTGACTGGAAAGCCGATTCTGAAGCAGGCTTCTTGGCTCGCAGCAATTCGCTCGGATCGGCAGTCTTTTGCTACTCTTTCAGCTCGACCACTGCCATCTGAGCGTCAGCGATCTTTGAGCCTTTCTGAAAGCACTCTTCCGCTTTCTTTCGGTTGCCAGTAACAGTGATCACACCTTTGGGACCAGGCATCTTCAGTTTGAGATACACGTAACATGGTCGAGCCATGAAGCGTGCGTAAGCTGGCCTGCCCAAAATGGCATGATAAGCACTTTGGAAGTCCACAACCTCGAATGTCAACTTTTCCTTGCGGTAATTCTTTGAATCACCGAAAACCACATCAAGAGCAATCTGGCCGAGTGACTCGGCTTTCTTCCCAGGAATGACTCCATGGAAGCTCATGTTGCTGGTACTGAGTCTGGACATCGGGATGCCCATTCCTTTCAAAGTCTCAGCGTATAGTATGTTCAGGCCACTGCCGCCGTCCATCAATACCTTGGTCAGTCGAGTGCCTTCGACAATTGGGTCGACCACCAAAGCTTGCCTCCCAGGGGTGGCAATGTGCGTCGGGTGATCCGACTGGTCGAATGTGATGGCAGTCTGCGACCACTTCAGGTAATTGGGTGTTGCTGGGGCAACCATGTTCACCTCACGGTTAATGACTTTCAGTCGACTCTTACTTTCGACATCAGCAAAAATCATCAGGGTGGAATTGATCTGGGGGTATCCATCGTCACTGTCTTCCTTGTCCTCAATCATGTCAGGCTCTTTTTCCTTATCTTTGGGCTGCTTGCCCTGGAACTGCTGGATCAGGAGCTGGCACTGTCGAGTGGTATGCTTTGGGTAAATAAAATTACCCTCTTCATCTTTCTTGGTGTGGATGTGACATGGTAAGTCCAAAACATCATTCCCATCTTGATCTTTGACTTTCTTGGGCTTCCAGGTGCCCTTGGGTTTCCCCTTGAAGTTTCCCTGGGCAACGGCCAGGGCCTCCCCAGGAGCGGCGGGCTCGGCCTTCCGCTTCTGTTTCTGAGTGGAGTTTCCTCCGGCTTCTTGGGCGACTGCCTTGAGCTTGCCGCTTCGGAGTCGGTCTTCGTCTTCACCATTAGCGTACTTGGTGGCGATCTCCATCATCCGATTCAGAGACATCTCTCTAGTTCGACCGAACTTCAGATTCAACTCTCTGTATTTAACGCCTTCTTTGAAAGCGCAAACTGCTTGATGGTCTGGCACATTCTCAACTGTGTGGTGCAGCGTGATCCACCTCTGGATGTAATCCCTCAGTGTTTCATTCGGCTTTTGCACGCAAGACCGCAACTCTGTGAGGCCTGCAGGTCGTTTGCATGTTCCTTCAAAGGTCGTGACAAACACTCGGGAGAGGTCTTCCCAGGTGTAAATGCTGCTGGGTGCCAACTGATTCAGCCACGCCCTGGCTGAGCCCTCCAACATGAGAGTCAAATGCTTCATGGCCACCTCATCATTGCCACCGCCAATCTGTACAGCCACTCGGTAATCTTCGAGCCAAGTGTCGGGCTTGGACTCACCGGTGAACTTGCTGACTCCAGTCGCCAGCCTGAAATTGGGAGGAATCACTGCGGCCCTGATGGCCCGACTGAAACATTCTGGTCCTGAAGCATGTACTCTGCTGCTGGCGGGCGCATCTCCGTTGTGGCCTCCTCTATGAGCCCTGTTCCTGTCAACCAAACCTTGAACGAGGATAGATCTCGCATCAAAGCCTGGGTCTCTGGGGTCGACTGGAATCCTCTGCCCAACACTATGAGGCCGTCTGTCATCTTGTCGTCGAGGCGCGTACGACCCACTCCTCGGGGGAGGGGTTGGCACTCGACGTCGATCATCACGATCGAACCGGTGGTCATACTGTTCATTTCTCCTGTACTGATCACGCCGATCGTCACGTCCCTCACGCCTCGGGGGCGATCACAGGCTGTGAGCCGACTGGGCTATTTCTGATGCAACGGATCGATTGTGGATCCTGTTCCGCGACTGTGAGATGGCAGAATTCTGATTTCCCGCCGCCCGGAGCAACGCTCTGATCTGCAACAAGCCTCTGCCAGCTTCTGACTGGGAGGGATGAATTGATTCCGCTATACGAGCCGCAGTGGCCAAATTCTGAACTGGGGTTCGGTATACCCGCGGCGGCGGGAAGAGCTGACGTCGACTGGACTCGGGAGCTTGCTGACGTCGACTGGACTCGGGAGCCCGCTGACGCGCTTGCTCGTCGAGTATTCGCTGGCGATTCTCCAGTCGAGTGCGCTCGGCCAGGTTCGCCAAGCGCGCGTCCTGCAAGGCCCGGGCCTCAGGGGTTTCCCCAACAATAGGAGTGTGGAGCGCGTCCATGTTCCTGCGGCGAAGCTCCTCTCGTTGCAATGACGTGAGGGGTTCGGGACGGTACTCATCGTGGGGACGCGACGGGTCGCCCCCACCCGCGCCTCCGTCGGCGCGAGGGAATCCGGGAGGACCGTTTGTCCCCTCGACCGCCAGGACCTCAGCCGCTGGGTCGCTGCTGTCACACTCGGATGTTGTCTCCGCGGAGCCAGTCGACAGGTCGAACAAGCCGTAGAGGGATTCGTCGGGCTCGATTGCCGCGACTTGCGGGGCCGCCGACTGGCGGGCCACGGCATGCCTCACCCACCGCTGAAGCCTCGACCGACCTGAGTGCTTCCACTGGCGGGAGGTGAGGTGGGGAGACAAAACGGGAGCCGATTGGTACTGGGTCGACAGCTGTCGTAGGAGGACGCCACGAACGCACGCGCGGAAGTGCGTCGCGTCGTGGACGAGGAGCGCGTCGACGTCGAGCGGCGCCTCCTGAAGCCAGGCGGAGTTGTCGGCGATGAAGGTGAGCGCGCCGAGACGGATCTCGCGGCCCTCCATCGAAACTCCGCAGGAAAACATGATCAAATGGATCGGAAAAAACACAACTTCACCAATTAGGCGCTAAGACTCCTGCCCCAAGGTGGGCGCCAACTGTCGTGGTTCTAAGCCTGACAGTAATGTAGGGGGGTGTGTATGAAGAGGCTAGATCTTAGCTATTGGGAAGTTGTAACACGCAAGGTTTACGAGTTCAGGCCCTTCTCGGAGGAAGTAACAGCCCTACGTCTCGGTGCCCGGAGGTGGTCGATTGGATTATGAGTGTGTAGATAACAGGGGTGCTAACCCCTCATACTGAGGAGGGGGGGTGGCTTATATAGAGTTCGCCGGCCTCCTCCTGCCCTCAGTAATACAGGGTTTAAGGTACATTTAAGGTTGGGCGTTACAGGTAATGCCCTTAATAAAGTGCTATAATGACCATAAAGACTGCTAAATAGCCGACCGTTTTCCTGCGGAGTGACTTTAGGTCTTCTGGCAGTCGAGTGATAGCTTCTTGGTCGAGTGATAGCTTCTTGGTCGAGTGTCTTGAACCCGTCGAGTGAGATACCCTCAAGTCGATTGAAAGGTGGCCTCTTCTAGGGACGTCCTTGGGTAGGGCTCCTTGGACAGGTCCGTGTCCCTACCCTAGGTACATAGCTTCGTCAAATGGCGCATCACTGGTGCGCCATTACTAGCACGCCATTAGTAATTTTTACTACTGGTGCACCACTGATGCGCCATTAGTATGATACTAATGGCGCACCACTGGTGCACCATTAGTATAGGCCACAGTGCGCCATTAGTATAGGCCACTGGTGCGCCATTAGTATAGGCCACGGTGCGCCGTTAGTATTTTTGAATTTTGAAGGCAGGAAAATAGTAGTGGCGCACCGTCTAACCCCCACCGTGCGCCATTGCTATTTTTGAATTTTGAATTTGGATCTGGATCGTGTTTTTTTGCCCATTTTTTGCTAGTTTTTTTAGCTCGTTTTTTGGCACGATATTATTTCAAATTTTGTTCCTGTTTTTGGATCTTGTACGTTCTTTTTCCGTGTTCTTTCGCCGGAGAGGAGGAGGAGGAGGTCACCGGAGACGCGCTTGCCTACATCGCCGGAGAGGAGGAGGAGGTCGCCGGAGAGGAGTTCACCGAAGCATCGGAGAGGAGGAAGGAGAAACAATGAGGGAATGGGAGGAGAGGAGGGAGGAGGAGCTCACCAGAGAGGAGGGAGGAGAAACCGTGAGGGGAGGGGAGGGGAGGAGAGGAGGGAGGAGGAGGTTCCCGGAGAGGAGGAGGTCACCGGAGAGGAGGAGGAGGTCACCAGAGAGGAGGAGGTGGTCGCCGGAGAGGAGGAGGAGGTCGCCGGAGAGGAGAAGGAGGTCGCCGGAGAGGGGGAGAAGGAGTGGAGGAGAGGAGAGGAGGAAATGGAGTGGAGTAGAGGTGGAGTGGAGTGGAGGAGAGGAGAGGAGGAGATGGAGTGGAGGAGGTGCGCCCAGCCGACATACTAACGGCGCACCATGGGCAGGTGCGCCATTAGTAACATTTTTTTATTTTTTTTGACTTATTTTGAATTTTGAAGGCGGGAAGATACTAATGGCGCACCATGGGCAGGTGCGCCATTAGTAACTTTTTTTGACTTATTTTGAATTTTGAAGGCGGGAAGATACTAATGGCGCACCATGGGCAGGTGCGCCATTATTAACTTTTTTTATTTTTTTTGACTTATTTTAAATTTTGAAGGCGGGAAGATACTAATGGCGCACGATGGGCAGGTGCGCCATTATTAACTTTTTTTTTCTATTTTTTGACTCATTTTGAATTTTGAATGCGGGAAGATACTAATGGCGCACCACGGGCAGGTGCGCCATTAGTAACTTTTTATTTTATTTTTTGACTAATTTTAAATTTTGAAGGCGGGAAGATACTAATGGCGCACCATGGGCAGGTGCGCCATTAGTGAGTTTGAATTTTTTTGAATTTTTTTGCCTCTCCAGATCTTAAAAGCCCCGTATGTTTTTTCTGTTAGGTTTTTGAGGATTTTGAAAATGTTTAATGGGGCTTTTAAGATGTACTCCACTCATCGACAGGTTAAAACAAGACATAAATAGCATGTACTACACTCATCGACCGCTATCTAGCATGCATCTAGAGTATTAAGTTAAAAACAGAGTAACGCCTTAAGCAAGATGGCATGATGTAGAGAGATAAATTCATGCAATATGAAATAAACCCCATCTTGTTATCCTCGATGGCAACGATACAATACATGCCTTGCTGCCCCTTCTGTCACTGGGAAAGGACACCGCAAGATCGAACCCAAAGCTAAGCACTTCTCCATGGCAAGAACTACCAATCTAGGTGGCCAAACCAAACGGATAATTCGAAGAGACTTGCAAAGATAACCAATCATACATAAAAGAATTCAGAGAAGATTCAAATATTATTCATAGATAGACTTGATCATAAACCCACAATTCATCGGTCTCAACAAACACACCACAAAAAGAAGATTACGTCGAATAGATCTCCACAAGAGAGGGGGAGAACATTGTATTGAGATCCAAAAAGAGAGAAGAAGCCATCTAGATAATAACTATGGACCCGAAGGTCTGAGGTAAACTACTCACACTTCATCAGAGAGGCTATGTAGAAGCCCTCCGTGATTTCGGCCCTCTCCGGCAGAGCTCCGGAACAGGCCACAAGATGGGATCCCGTGGATACAAAAAGTTGCGGCGGTGGAATTAGGTTTTTGGCTCCGTATCTGATCATTTGGGGGTACGTAGGTATATATAGGAGGAAGAAGTACGTCGGTGAAGCTCCGTGGGCCCGACGAGGGTGGGGGCGCGCCTGGGGGTGTAGGGCACGCCCGCTACCTCATGCCCACCTCGAAGCTTCCTTGGCATAGGGTCCAAGTCTCCTGGGTCATATTCGGTGAGAAAATCACATTCCCGAAGGTTTCATTCCGTTTGGACTTCGTTTGATATTCCGTTTCTTCGAAACACTGAAATAGGCAAAAAAACATCAATTCTGGGCTGGGCCTCCGTGTAACACCCTCGATGCGACTATATCTCCCACGTGTCGAGGCACGACTTAGAGGCATAATCGCATTGAAGGCATATGTCGCAAGTTAGGCAATCTTCACAACATCCCATGTAATATAATTAATAAAAGGGGAGAAAACATAGTTGGCTTACACTCGCCACGTCAATCAAGTACATAAATAGCATTACATCATTCAAACACTCATGGCCCGACTACGGCGCCAAAATAAAAGACAACCCAACATGCGACACAGTCCCGATCACCCCAACTGGGCACCACTACTGATCATCAGGAAAGGAAACATAGTAACGCTGAGAGTCCTCGTGGAACTCCCACTTGAGCTCAAGAGCGCCATCTGGAGCTGTATGATCAGGCCCTGCATCTGCTGTAATAGTAATCTGTGAGCTACAGGGACTCAGCAATCTCGCACCCTCGCGATCAAGACTATTTAAGCTTAATAGGTAAGGCAAGGTAAATATATGTGGAGCTGCAGCAAGCGACTAGCATATATGGTGGCTATCCTGTTCGCAACAGAGAGCGAGAAGAGAAGGCAAGGCGCGAACGCATAACTAAAGGACAATCCTGCGGCAAACATTACTTCAACACCGTGTCCACTTCCCGGACTCCGCCGAGAAGAGGCCATCACGGTAACTCACACAGTTGATTTATTTTACTTAAGTTAATGTTTAAGTTATCTAAAACCGGACATTAACAAATTCCCATCTACCCATAACCGCGGCCACGGCTTTCGAAAGTTCAAATCCCTGCAGGGGAGTCCCAACTTAGCCCATGCCAAGCTCTCACGGTCAACGAAGGAATAGACCTCCTCCCGAGACGTTACGATCAGACTCGGTACCTCGGTTCTTCAAGACACTTCGACAGGTTAAAACAAGACCAGCAACACCACACAAATGTGTCGATAAATCCCGATCAGACTCGGTACCTCGGTCGCCGGAGAGGAGGAGGAGGTCGCCGGAGAGGAGGGAGGAGGAGGTTCCTGGAGAGGAGGAGGTCGCCGTAGAGGAGGAGGAGGAGGTCGCCGGAGAGGAGGAGGTGGTCGCCGGAGAGGAGAAGGAGGTCGGCGGAGAGGAGGAGAAGGAGTGGAGGAGAGGAGAGGAGGAAATGGAGTGGAGGAGAGGTGGAGTGGAGTGGAGGAGAGGAGAGGAGGAGATGGAGTGGAGGAGAGGTGGAGTGGAAGAGGTGCGCCCAGCCGACATACTAATGGCGCACCATGGGCAGGTGCGCCATTAGTAACTTTATTTTTATTTTCTTTACTTATTTTGAATTTTGAAGGCGGGAAGATACTAATGCCGCACCATGGGCAGGTGCGCCATTAGTAACTTTTTTTTAATTTTTTTGACTTATTTTGAATTTTGAAGGCGGGAAGATACTAATGGCGCACCATGGGCAGGTGCGCCATTAGTAACTTTTTTTTTATTTTTTTGACTTATTTTGAATTTTGAAGGCGGGAAGATACTAATGGCGCACCATGGGCAGGTGCGCCATTAGTGAGTTTGAATTTTTTTGAATTTTTTTGCCTCTCCAGATCTTAAAAGCCCCGTATCTTTTTTTCTGTTAGGTTTTTGAGGATTTTGAAAATGTTTAACGGGGCTTTTAAGATGTACTCCACTCATCGACAGGTTAAAACAAGACATAAATAGCATGTACTCCACTCATCGACCGCTATCTAGCATGCATCTAGAGTATTAAGTTAAAAACAGAGTAACGCCTTAAGCAAGATGGCATGATGTAGAGAGATAAATTCATGCATTATGAAATAAACCCCATCTTGTTATCCTCGATGGCAACGATACAATACATGCCTTGCTGCCCCTTCTGTCACTGGGAAAGGACACCGCAAGATCGAACCCAAAGCTAAGCACTTCTCCATGGCAGGAACTACCAATCTAGGTGGCCAAACCAAATGGATAATTCGAAGAGACTTGCAAAGATAACCAATCATACATAAAAGAATTCAGAGAAGATTCAAATATTATTCATAGATAGACTTGATCATAAACCCACAATTCATCGGTCTCAACAAACACACCGCAAAAAGAAGATTACGTCGAATAGATCTCCACAAGAGAGGGGGAGAACATTGTATTGAGATCCAAAAAGAGAGAAGAAGCCATCTAGATAATAACTATGGACCCGAAGGTCTGAGGTAAACTACTCACACTTCATCAGAGAGGCTATGTAGAATCCCTCCGTGATGACGGCCCTCTCCGGCGGAGCTCCGAAACAGGCCACAAGATGGGATCCCGTGGATACAAAAAGTTGCGGCGGTGGAATTAGGTTTTTGGCTCCGTATCTGATCATTTGGGGGTACGTAGTTATATATAGGAGGAAGAAGTACGTCAGTGGAGCTCCGTGGCCCCGACGAGGGTGGGGGCGCGCCTGGGGGTGTAGGGCGCGTCCCCTACCTCGTGCCCACCTCGAAGCTTCCTTGGCATAGGGTCCAAGTCTCCTGGGTCATATTCGGTGAGAAAATCACATTCCCGAAGGTTTCATTCCGTTTGGACTTCGTTTGATATTCCGTTTCTTCGAAACACTGAAATAGGCAAAAAAACAGCAATTCTGGGCTGGGCCTCCGTGTAACACCCTCGATGCGACTATATCTCCCACGTGTCGAGGCACGACTTAGAGGCATAATCGCATTGAAGGAATATGTCGCAAGTTAGGCAATCTTCACAACATCCCATGTAATATAATTAATAAAAGGGGAGAAAAAATAGTTGGCTTACACTCGCCATGTCAATCAAGTACATAAATAGCATTACATCATTCAAACACTCATGGCCCGACTAGGGCGCCAAAATCAAAGACAACCCAACATGCGACACGGTCCCGATCACCCCAACTGGGCACCACTACTGATCATCAGGAAAGGAAACATAGTAACGCTGAGAGTCCTCGTCGAACTCCCACTTGAGCTCAAGCGCGCCATCTGGAGCTGTATCATCAGGCCCTGCATCTGGTGTAATAGTAATCTGTGAGCTACAGGGACTCAGCAATCTCGCACCCTCGCGATCAAGACTATTTAAGCTTAATAGGTAAGGCAAGGTAAATATATGTGGAGCCGCAGCAAGCGACTAGCATATATGGTGGCTATCCTGTTCGCAACAGAGAGCGAGAAGAGAAGGCAAAGCGCGAACGCATAACTAAAGGACAATCTTGCGGCAAACATTACTCCAACACCGTGTCCACTTCCCGGACTCCGCTGAGAAGAGGCCATCACGGTAACTCACACAGTTGATTTATTTTACATAAGTTAATGTTTAAGTTATCTACAACCGGACATTAACAAATTCCCATCTACCCATAACCGCGGGCACGGCTTTTGAAAGTTCAAATCCCTGCAGGGGAGTCCCAACATAGCCCATGCCAAGCTCTCACGGTCAACGAAGGAATAGACCTCCTCCCGAGACGTTCCGATCAGACTCGGTACCTCGGTTCTTCAAGACACTTCGACAGGTTAAAACAAGACTAGCAACCCCACCCGAATGTGCTGACAAATCCCGATCAGACTCGGTACCTCGGTCGCCGGAGAGGAGGAGGAGGTCGCCGGAGAGGAGGAGGAGGTCGCCGGAGAGGAGAAGGAGGTTGCCAGAGAGGAGGAGAAGGAGTGGAGGAGAGGAGAGGAGGAAATGGAGTGGAGGAGAGGTGGAGTGGAGTGGAGGAGAGGAGAGGAGGAGATGGAGTGGCGGAGAGGTGGAGTGGAGGAGGTGCGCCCAGCCGACATACTAATGGCGCACCATGGTGCGCCATTAGTAACTTTTTATTTATTTTTTTGACTTATTTTGAATTTTGAAGGCGGGAAGATACTAATGGCGCACCATGGGCAGGTGCGCCATTAGTAACTTTTTTTATTTTTTGAGTTATTTTGAATTTTGAAGGCGGGAAGATACTAATGGCGCACCATGGGCAGGTGCGCCATTAGTAACTTTTTTTATTTTTTGACTTATTTTAAATTTTGAAGGCGGGAAGATACTAATGGCGCACCATGGGCAGGTGTGCCATTAGTGAGTCTGAATTTTTTTGAATTTTTTTGCCTCTCCAGATCTTAAAAGCCCCGTATCTTTTTTCTGTTAGGTTTTTGAGGATTTTGAAAATGTTTAACGGGGCTTTTAAGATGTACTCCACTCATCGACAGGTTAAAACAAGACATAAATAGCATGTACTCCACTCATCGACCGCTATCTAGCATGCATCTAGAGTATTAAGTTAAAAACAGAGTAACGCCTTAAGCAAGATGGCATGATGTAGAGAGATAAATTCATGCAATATGAAATAAAACCCATCTTGTTATCCTCGATGGCAATGATACAATACATGCCTTTCTGCCCCTTCTGTCACTGGGAAAGGACACCGCAAGATCGAACCCAAAGCTAAGCACTTCTCCATGGCAAGAACTACCAATCTAGGTGGCCAAACCAAACGGATAATTCGAAGAGACTTGCAAAGATAACCAATCATACATAAAAGAATTCAGAGAAGATTCAAATATTATTCATAGATTGACTTGATCATAAACCCACAATTCATCGGTCTCAACAAACACACCGCAAAAAGAAGATTACGTCGAATAGATCTCCACAAGAGAGGGGGAGAACATTGTATTGAGATCCAAAAAGAGAGAAGAAGCCATCTAGATAATAACTATGGACCCGAAGGTCTGAGGTAAACTACTCACACTTCATCAGAGAGGATATGTAGAATCCCTCCGTGATGACGGCCCTCTCCGGCGGAGCTCCGAAACAGGCCACAAGATGGGATCCCGTGGATACAAAAAGTTGCGGCGGTGGAATTAGGTTTTTGGCTCCGTATCTGATCATTTGGGGGTACGTAGTTATATATAGGAGGAAGAAGTACGTCAGTGGAGCTCCGTGGCCCCGACGAGGGTGGGGGCGCGCCTGGGGGTGTAGGGCGCGTCCCCTACCTCGTGCCCACCTCGAAGCTTCCTTGGCATAGGGTCCAAGTCTCCTGGGTCATATTCGGTGAGAAAATCACATTCCCGAAGGTTTCATTCCGTTTGGACTTCGTTTGATATTCCGTTTCTTTGAAACACTGAAATAGGCAAAAAAAACAGCAATTCTGGGCTGGGCCTCCGTGTAACACCCTCGATGCGACTATATCTCCCATGTGTCGAGGCATGACTTAGAGGCATAATCGCATTGAAGGCATATGTCGCAAGGTAGGCAATCTTCACAACATCCCATGTAATATAATTAATAAAAGGGGACAAGACATAGTTGGCTTACGCTTGCCACGTCAATCAAGTACATAAATAGCATTACATCATTCAAACACTCATGGCCCGACTACGGCACCAAAGTCAAAGACAACCCAACATGCGACACGGTCCCGATCACCCCAACTCGGCACCACTACTAATCATCAGGAAAGGAAACATAGTAACACTGAGAGTCCTCGTCGAACTCCCACTTGAGCTCAAGCGCGCCATCTGGAGCTGTATCATCAGGCCCTGCATCTGGTGTAATAGTAATCTGTGAGCTACAGGGACTCAGCAGTCTCGCACCCTCACGATCAAGACTATTTAAGCTTAATAGGTAAGGCAAGGTAAATATATGTGGAGCAGCAGCAAGCGACTAGCATATATGGTGGCTATCCTGTTCGCAACAGAGAGCGAGAAGAGAAGGCAAAGCGCGAACGCATAACTAAAGGACAATCTTGCGGCAAACATTACTCCAACACCGTGTCCACTTCCCGGACTCCGCCGAGAAGAGGCCATCACGCTAACTCACACAGTTGATTTATTTTACTTAAGTTAATGTTTAAGTTATCTACAACCGGACATTAACAAATTCCCATCTACCCATAACCGCGGGCACGGCTTTCGAAAGTTCAAATCCCTGCAGGGGAGTCCCAACTTAGCCCATGCCAAGCTCTCACGGTCAACGAAGGAATAGACCTCCTCCCGAGACGTTCCGATCAGACTCGGTACCTCGGTTCTTCAAGACACTTCAACAGGTTAAAACAATACCAGCAACCCCACCCGAATGTGCCGACAAATCCCGATCAGACTCGGTACCTCGGTCGCCAGAGAGGAGGAGGAGGTCGCCGGAGAGGAGGAGGAGGTCGCCGGAGAGGAGAAGGAGGTTGCCGGAGAGGAGGAGAAGGAGTGGAGGAGAGGAGAGGACGAAATGGAGTGGAGGAGAGGTGGAGTGGAGTGGAGGAGAGGAGAGGAGGAGATGGAGTGGAGGAGAGGTGGAGTGGAGGAGGTGCGCCCAGCCGACATACTAATGGCGCACCATGGTGCGCCATTAGTAACTTTTTATTTATTTATTTTGACTTATTTTGAATTTTGAAGGCGGGAAGATACTAATGGCGCACCATGGGCAGGTGCGCCATTAGTAACTTTTTTTATTTTTTGACTTATTTTGAATTTTGAAGGCGGGAAGATACTAATGGCGCACCATGGGCAGGTGCGCCATTAGTAACTTTTTTTTATTTTTTGACTTATTTTAAATTTTGAAGGCGGGAAGATACTAATGGCGCACCATGGGCAGGTGCGCCATTAGTTAGTTTGATTTTTTTTGAATTTTTTTGCCTCTCCAGATCTTAAAAGCCCCGTATCTTTTTTCTGTTAGGTTTTTGAGGATTTTGAAAATGTTTAACGGGGCTTTTAAGATGTACTCCACTCATCGACAGGTTAAAACAAGACATAAATAGCATGTACTCCACTCATCGACCGCTATCTAACCTGCATCTAGAGTATTAAGTTAAAAATAGAGTAACGCCTTAAGCAAGATGGCATGATGTAGAGAGATAAATTCATGCAATATGAAATAAACCCCATCTTGTTATCCTCGATGGCAACGATACAATACATGCCTTGCTGCCCCTTCTGTCACTGGGAAAGGACACCGCAAGATCGAACCCAAAGCTAAGCACTTCTCCATGGCAAGAACTACCAATCTAGGTGGCCAAACCAAACGGATAATTCGAAGAGACTTGCAAAGATAACCAATCATACATAAAAAATTCAGAGAAGATTCAAATATTATTCATAGATTGACTTGATCATAAACCCACAATTCATCGGTCTCAACAAACACACCGCAAAAAGAAGATTACGTCGAATAGATCTCCACAAGAGAGGGGGAGAACATTGTATTGAGATCCAAAAAGAGAGAAGAAGCCATCTAGATAATAACTATGGACCCAAAGGTCTGAGGTAAACTACTCACACTTCATCAGAGAGGCTATGTAGAAGCCCTCCGTGATGACGGCCCTCTCCGGCGGAGCTCCGGAACAGGCCACAAGATGGGATCCCGTGGATACAAAAAGTTGCAGCGGTGGAATTAGGTTTTTGGCTCCGTATCTGATCATTATATATAGGAGGAAGAAGTACGTCGGTGGAGCTCCGTGTGCCCGACGAGGATGGGGGCGCGCTTGGGGGTGTAGGGTGCGCCCCCTACCTCGTGCCCACCTCGAAGCTTCCTTGGCATAGGGTCCAAGTCTCCTGGGTCATATTCGATGAGAAAATCACATTCCCGAAGGTTTCATTCCGTTTGGACTTCGTTTGATATTCCGTTTCTTCGAAACACTGAAATAGGCAAAAAAAACAGCAATTCTGGGCTGGGCCTCCGTGTAACACCCTCGATGCGACTATATATCCCACGTGTCGAGGCACGACTTAGAGGCATAATCGCATTGAAGGCATATGTCGCAAGTTAGGAAATCTTCACAACATCCCATGTAATATAATTAATAAAAGGGGAGAAAACATAGTTGGCTTACACTCGCCACGTCAATCAAGTACATAAATAGCATTACATCATTCAAACACTCATGGCCCGACTACGGCGCCAAAATAAAAGACAACCCAACATGCGACACGGTCCCGATCACCGCAACTAGGCACCACTACTGATCATCAGGAAAGGAAACATAGTAACACTGAGAGTCCTCGTCGAACTCCCACTGGAGCTCAAGCGCACCATCTGGAGCTGTATCATCAGGCCCTGCATTCTGGTGTAATAGTAATCTGTGAGCTACAAGGACTCAGCAATCTCACACCCTCGCGATCAAGACTATTTAACGGGGTTAGGTTTTTGAGGATTTTTGAGGATTTTGAAAATGTTTAACGGGGTGGCATTCACGGGGGGGGGGGGGGGAGTGCATTCGGTGGTAGTGGTGGCCAAGTTACTAATGGCTAGTAATGGCGCACCACTCCCATGGTGCGCCATTAGTACTTTTGACAAAAATTTTAAAAATTTTAAATTTTTTTTACTAATGGCGCACCGTGGATGTGGTGCAACTAGTAATGGCGCACCACCCCATGGTGCGCCATTAGTAGTTTTGAAAAAATTTAAATTTTTTTTTACTAATGGCGCACCCGCGGATGTGGTGCGCCATTAGTATTTGGACACTAATGGCATACCAACACATGGTGCGCCATTAGTATATAGTAATGGCGCACCACATGTCTGGTGCGCCATTAGTGTCAATTCCATCTATAGCCCTTTTCCTAGTAGTGTATGGCGGCAAGAGTGGAACAAAACACTAGGCGAGAGGCCGAGCCTTCCACCCTTTACCAAGTATATAGATGCATTAAGATAACATGGCAATATAATGATATCCCAACAAGTAAATAATGTTCCAACAAGGAACGGTCTCCAATCTTAACCTGCAACTAACAACGCTATAAGAGGGGCTGAGCAAAGCGGTAACATAGCCAATCAACGGTTTGCTAGGACATGGTGGGTTAGAGGCTAAACATGGCAATTTGGGAGGCTTGAAAGCAAGTGGTAGGCATCGTAGCATTGGCATAGCAAAAGAGCGAGCAAACTAGCATAGCAAAGATAGTAGTGATTTCGAGGGTATGATCATCTTGCCTGCAAAGTTGTCAGAGTTGCCTGGATCCTCGAAAGCAAACTCAACGGGCTCCTCGTTAGCGAACTCGTCTACCGGCTCTACCCAAACAAGACAAACAAGCAACAAGGACACAATCAACCACGTGCAACGATCAAACAATATGATGCAAGCATGGTATGCTATGCGGGATGCAATGCGGGATGCATATGCAAGATATGACAGGAAATGCAAGAACCTGGCCTCAACTTGGAAAACCAAGTGTGCCACTGCAAAGATGATAGGAAATCACTTGAAAACGATATAAAGATCACCGGAAACGGAGTTACGGTTTGGAAATGGCAAGCGATTCAAATATGACCACGTTCTGCGATTTACAGCAAGTAGCCATCTAAATGCAATGAGATGAACATGCTACAGCACCCAAACATGGCAACAAAATATACGGAAGGGATGCATTCAAGATTCTTAACAAAAGTCTAGCACTGAGCTACGGCCAATTCATCCATTAACAGGTTCAAACAAGCATGGCAAAAATGCATATGGTAAACAGATCTCAGACTTAGTGAAATTAACACTTGTCTGGAATTTCAGATCAGGTAGCACTCTTCGGAGCAACAAAACTATATGCTATAGGACCTGAACATGACAAAGTAAAGCATGGCATGGAACTACTCAAAGAGCTTAACAAAAGTCCCTTAGTGACCTTGAGCCAAAAGGGATCACAAAATACATTTGCAAGCATGTGAACATGGCAAAAACATAATCAGTTTTCAGACTGTGAAAACTGGAGCATGCTGAAACATAACTCAAGTAGGCTTGTTTATGAGTTCGATGCACTCACTACAGAGCAAGTCATGAAAAGCTAATCATACATCTATCAAAAACACACAAAATGCAAGCTAGACATGGCAAGAACAATAACATAGCATGCACGGATCAACTATAACATCATCGGCAAAATTGCAAACAAGTTGACAATCTGCCCAGATTCACAAAGTAGCAAAAGTAGAGCTCGATTGACTCAAGATAGGGTGCTCCATATATGCAAACAAAGACATGGATGGATAGAGCACTACAAGATTAACAAAACATCCTTACTAATCATCCTCAAAAGAGGCATGGATCACTAGGAAACAACATGAACATATGGCATCATGAACTAAACAGCTCGAGGACTTAGTGGAAATGCTAAGTCCCTGAAAACAGAATTACCAAGTGCCTCACTTTGCAAGCTTGTGCTAGTCACCACACACATCACAAAAATACATGGGTTGCACCCCTGTAAAGATGACAAAACCCTTAACAAAACATATGTAGAGCTCATGGGCATATCATGCACACAATAATCATGGCAAAAATGACAAAAGTCTAAATGGAGTAGCAGATCTGACAAATATCTCAAGTAGCCCTCTTCTAACAACATTTCGGGCATCAAGATGAACTCAAATGAAAATGATGCAATGGAATGAAATGATGTACTCTCTGAGACGAACAATTTGATATGCTATATGTCCAAATCGGAGCTAAGGATGCGGAGATACGATGCTATGAACAAGAGCACATGGATCTGCGATTTCGAGGACTTGGAAGAAAAACCACCTCGCGGATTAGGGTTTACTGTAGCTGGATCTGGATCTCGCCAGCGGAAAACACTGTAGCAGCGGCGCGGATAACGAGGATGGCCGGAGCTCTACAGGGAGGACGCCGGAAGAGGGCCGGCGAGGTGCGCGGGGCCGGGGCGGCGATGGTGGCCGCGGTCTCCGGTGAACTGCGGTAGCGGGGCGGCGCTCGGCGTCGGGGTGCGGCGGTGGTCGCGGCGGCCTGGTACAGCACCGGCGAGGGTAGGTGGCGGCGACGGCGAACTTGCCGCGGCGGAGCGGCGAAGGGCGCGGCGGTGTCGGACGCCGGAATCGGGGAAGGAGGCGGTGGGGTAGTCGGGCGCGGGCGGCGGTGGCTTTGGGCCGGGAGGGCCCGCGGTGGGCCTCGCGGGCCTCGAGCGGAGGGAGGCGCCGGCTGCCAGGTGGCGGCTCCTCAGTGGCTGCGGGCAGCGGCGGCGGCGGTGTCCGACCCGGGCGAACAATGTCCTGCGCGTCGGAGACGTTTTTTAGGGTTTCGGGGAGGAAGGAGATCCGGATTCGGAGGGTGTCTATTTATAGGCATAGAGGGAGCTAGGAGAGTCCAAATTGAGCACGGTTTTCGGCCACGCGATCATGATCAAACACTCTAGATGATGGAGAAGGGTTAGGTGGGTTTTGGGCCAACTTGGAGGGGTGTTGGGCTGCAACACACACGAGGCCTTTTCGGTCCCTCGGTTAACCGTTGGAGTATCAAACGAAGTCCAAATGGTACGAAACTTGACAGGCGGTCTACCGGTAGTAAACCAAGGCCGCATGGCAAGTCTCGGTCCAATCCGGAAATGTTTAATCCCCACACATGAAAGAAAGCTAGAGATGACCACCGGAGGAGAACGAAGCGCCGGAATGCAAAACGGACAACGGGGAAAATGCTCGGATGCATGAGATGAACACGTATGCAAATGCAATGCACATGATGACATGATAACACATGCATGACAATGGTAACAATACATGGAGACAAAGACCCGAACCCGAGAAAATAAAATAACTTAAGGCCGGAAACGGCAAGAGTTGGAGTACAAATTGGGTAAATCATATCCGGGGTGTTACACTCCGGTTAATAGGTTAGTCCCAAAAATAATATAAAAGTGGAAAATAACGCCCAATATAGTCCAAAACAGTAGATAATATAGCATGGAGCAATCAAAAATTATAGATACGTTGGAGACGTATCAGGGTGATGCTGAATTTGTTGTAACAAAGCAACAAGCATCATGTCTGGGTTGGTCCCATTTTTGTTCACTACTTAATGGGAAAAGACAGCAATACAATAGCTTCAGTTCATCATTTATTTAAAACAGTACCAATACAAGTAGCACAGCATCTCAAAACACACTGCACGATCATGTGGATGAAGGCAAGTACCAACCTGTCATGACGCACACAAGATAAAGTACGAATCTATCAACACAAATAGGAAATCCAATCTCGTTTTGTGCAGTTGCACTGAAATCAAGCAAAGTGTTACGCGTAGCGAAGCAAAATGTCGCAATAGCAACAAGTTCAATAGATATCCCTGTATAACACTACAAAAAAATACACTTCCGTGATGATACGTGTTTGTCACACTAGTTCATTTTTTGTCCTGCATCCACATCCATGACAAATTTATGACAGAATCAAGATAGTCATACCTGTGCTGTCGTAGAAGTGTTTCATGACATTACCAAAATTATCATCACGGAAGTGTCCACTTCCATGACAATAAATTGCGCATCACAGAAGTGCCTTCCTCAACGGTGACCGACACGTGGCATCCACCGTAACGGAACGCCGGTAAGCTATCGGGTCGGGTTTTGGATCCGATAACCCGCTAACAGCCTCGACCAATGGGGATTTTCCCCGTGTAAAATCATCATTGGCTGGAGGAGACATGTGTCAACTCATCCAATGGGCGAGACGCGCCTATGATATGTTGACACGTGGACTGGCCCATCAAGTTTAAATGGGCTGGCCCAACTGAAGACCCACAAGATTTTGCGGACCATAATGGGCCGGCCCAACTGAAGGCCCACAAGATTTTACGGACCATAATGGGCCGGCCAAGCTAAAGGCTCACGAGATTTTGCGAACCATAATGGGCTGGCCCAGCTAAAGGCCCACAAGATTTTGCGGGCCATAATGGGCCGGCCCAGGTAAAGGCCCACAAGAATTTTTGTGCCATAATGGGCCGGCCCAGGTAAAGCCCACAAGATTTTTGCGGGTCATAATGGGCCGGCCAAGCTAAAGGCCCACGAGATTTCGCCGACATTAATTAGCCGGCCCAGCTGTAGGCCCACAAGATTTTGTGGACCCTAGTAGGCCGGCCCATTAACTGCCTGCCATGTTTTGGGCCAAATGCCAGCCCATATTTGATCCGGTCCATTAATGGCCTGCCACGCTCCGGGCCTAATAGTGGCCCATATGAGTCCGGCCCATTAAAGGCCTACCACGTTCTGGGCCAAATTACGGCCCAGATCAGGTACGGCCCTTTAAGAGGCTTTGGGCTCAATTATGGCCCATATCAGATTCGGCCAGTCAACTGGACACTATGCTTTTGGGCCGACTTGCTAAAGGCCCACTTAGTAATTCGGCCTGATATTAGTTTTGCCCTGTTAAGGGCCCGTTTAACATTTCAGCCCTATATTAATTTCGGCCTATTAAAAGCCCGTCATACAGTTGGGCCTAACTACGGCCCGGTTTGCATCCGGCCTGCTCGCAGCCGATATCTGATTAGGCCAAACAAGGACCAAGACAATTTTTCGGCATGTTAAAAGCCCATGATTTGATTCGCACAATCATGGGCCAGGGTTCATTTCGGGCTGCTGCCGGCCCGTGAGCTGATCGGCACGTTTTCAGGCCCAACCTACATCATGATTGCATGACGGCCCGATTAAGTACCGTAATTTTACGGTTTGGCCGGTTTATTGCGAAGACATGATATATATACTGTAAAATAACTGCAGCATCGTGAATAAGAAAAAACCTAGACTATACAATAAAGAAATTACGGCATATTACATCCACTGGGCATGAAAGTTCGCCACTATGATAATAAAGCACAAGCAGACAGCAGATTACATACACTGGGCATCAAAGATCGCCACTAGTGTAAATAAACACGCCGACAAAATAATATACAAAACCGACAGCACTTCAATAGAGTTCAAGAAAGGTTAGCCCTGTTGGGGAGCTGCAGCGCAAGCAGCTGAGCAAGATGATGAGATTGCGCTTGTTCAACACTTATATATTCCTCACTCTGAAAGATAAACAAGCAGACAGATGACAGGTTTTGCACATAAAAGTATCAGTGCTGACAATTCATCACATTTCTTACTAACGAATAAGGTGACACAGTTTAAATTTGCATTAACACAATATAGTATTGTTCAGGTCAAGACATGGCAGGAAATGACATTGTGAAGGAGTTGGCAGCTTCATGACACCACTGGATTACAGATCAAGAACTCATAAGTATCAATGGTTAGTGTGTTGTCAATTTATACCATTTCAGATTGGCAAATAAAGAGACGGTTTAAATAATAGTAGAATGATATGACATTGTTCATAGTTAAGACATTGCAGAATATGACATTGTGCTGTACTGGGTAGGTTCACCACACCACTGGATTACAGATGAAGAACAGAAGCATACATGCAGTGCAAAAGAAGATCACTTGCTCTGTATAGTTTAATTTACATGGTATGAAGAAGGAACTTGGTTGTACAACTTAAAACTTAAATTGAGAAAGGACGAACTTTTGTTTATGAACTACATATAATAAACTTTAAACAAGCAATTTGATGCAAACACCAAAAATAAACAGCTCTTGCAGTCATGCCTAACCAAATATATACAACAAAGTTTGAAGGCTTGAGATGGACAAACTTAAATTATTGGTGAAGACAGGCTCTATAAATGCCTTGTCCATGCTGATGGGGGGGGGGCAATTCAAGAAGTTTACCACAGAATCTTCTTCAAAAGATTGCCTTTATTCTACATTTTGTTAAGAGTAAATATAGATGTGATAATATACGAAAAAATGGAGAATATTTAAGATAAGATGAAGAGTGATGCTACATAACCAAGTAGCTATAAATGTAAGTGCAGCGATATAGGCAAAAGGTACAACCAAGAGCAATGCACAACTAAACTTCTTCAGTACCAACCTTATGGTAAGAGTAAATATAGATCTGATGTGTAGAAAATGGAGGGCAAAGGAAAATAAGCTACAGAGTGATGGTACATAAACACCTACCTGTCATTATAAGTACACCGATGAAGGACAGCATGTACTTACAGGAACAATGCAGAGCTAAAAAACATTAGCATTGGATATATTCTACACTAATGTAACCATTCATACAGATCAGATAATTTGGAGCGAACAACTGATAAGCAAGCTATCATGCATACTGCTGTCACATAATGAAACATGTATGTATGCAAGTACAGTGATACAGGACAACAGGTACTAACAAGAGCAAAGCAGCAGGCAACATATTTGCGATATCCTGTCGTTCTTGTCAAACCGAAATTCTTCTTCCAGCAGATTTCCTGCAAAAAAGATCCGTAAGGCACATGCGGAAAAGTAGAAGTTCAAATTGTCATGTGATTTCATAGACAGTACCTCATCCTGGGAACGAGACCAGTGCATAACAAGGTTTTTCCATTCAATGTCTTCTAAATTTAGCACAGGAGACTTCACCGGAAATTCGTTTATAGACTTGCCATCAAAGTGTGATTTCCTCAGGTAACACCGATACTGCTGCAATGCTTCCTTGAAAAGCACAAGCAAGCTTTGCTCGTCATGACTATCCAGATTGACTCTCGCCTAGTTACAACAATGTAATGTAAATCATTGATGTGTTCAATCAGCAGAAAACAGGAAAATAATAACCATGAATAATAGCACTTACACGTAAGTTGGACAGGAAGATGTGAAAATGGTGTTTGTCTTCACAATAATCTTCCCATGATGGGAATATATGCACGTAGTCCCTAACAACATTGAAAGCATTGTCTTTTAAACTGGGAATAAATGGAATGGGGTTCCAATCTGCAGGAATTGGCCGTCTCTACAGTTGGGATAGGTCTTCGGCCGATGGACTTGCTGTACTTTTTGCTGGAGTGGGATTTTTCTGTGGTACAGCTGGTGCTATGGCAATGAAATCGGTATACCTTTTGCTGGAGTGCAGGTCCTGTGTGGTGGGGCTAGTGGTGTGGCCAGTGAAGTATGGGTACAGTCTGCTGGAGTCGGTCCTACGTTTTGTGTCACTGGTTGTACAGCCAATATAAGTGGGGTGTTGTCTGATTTCTCCGGCACCACCATGTTTTTCAAGGACTTTGCTGGTGCTCCTTCAGGTTCGGTAATCACCCTCTTCCTTTTTGATGTCTGATGCACCAGAACAACATTTGAGTGGAAAAACATGGTACGATGACAGATGGAATATGTGTTGATAATGGATGGGCATGGCATCTCAACATATATGATGAGTAAACTAAGCAGATGGTGGTGCAACAAAGTAGAAGAAATGCAGGACAACATATGCAAGATACGCGCAATCAATAAAACCTTGCCAAATTAGAACATGCACCTTGATGGGTGAACAGGACAGGCCATCTGCCTTTGACTCCTCGAGGTTAGAATAGTCATTAGGATGATATTCTGAACAAGAATCAACAGGTGGGGAGCGTACGAGTTTCATTGCTTCCAGAATGGCACTCAATGCCCTGGTGCCAATTTTGTAAGTCATTGCAGTGTTCCACAATATTCTTCTGATGCGCGGATTCTGATATTCACTGTAATTGCATATGATATCTGAGAACCATGAAAACATAAATAGTTGTGAGATTATCTTTGTAATGCAGATGATATTCTAATATAGGGGCACCCCTGTAAACACTTGTGTGCTATCACTGGATTCTGATGAGAGAGCTCATGTGTCCTGTAATATGGTGCGTGCATTTATATAATCTGGCACAAGTACACAAAAAATAGGCTCCAGAAGTAAGGATAGCTGGCATATGATAGGTTCATAATATACTGTATAGAGAGTTTATTACCAAACCATGATAACAAGAGCACACAGCAACTAGGCAAATCATAGTGTACATAACAGGGGTACACCATAACCAGGATATATAAATCGAGAAAGTGGAACTAGCTGGAAATTACGGTGTTGTATTGCCGCTAGTAATTGAAAGCCTATCGATCATGTACAAGCCAGCTCTATCAGCTGTTGACTGCAGATGTCCCAGCTCCCCTTCCTGACAAGGAACATACTGTGCTTCCCATACAGAACACCGCATGGGCCGCCGGCCGAACCACCGGCCCCACCGCCTGTGTTCCTCCGCCACCCCCACCCCCACCCCGCCCCCACCTGCGTCGAGTTTTCTTCGTTCGATGAGGCCCCACAACCGCCCCCCACAACCACCATCCCCACCCGAGCCCCTTCGATCGCACCGGCGAACTCCGGCGAGCTCTGAAAAATCGACTGACCCAATTTTGAAATTTAGTCTACTGTGATTTAACTAGTGTGGAATATAAAAGGGGAAAACCATGAGCATTGCGAGTATGGTGTTGAGCGTGCCATGGCGGATCTGAAGGTGCAAATCGGACAATGGCAACTTGGCAACCAAGACAAGAAATCACAGTAAAGCAGTGGCGATCTATTTTTCTTGCTGCGATAAATAAGTTGAGCAGATACGAAAGAGTACCGCCTCTGGTGCGGCGCCGTGTGTGCATCTGCTAAGAATTTGATGGTGCTGCGGTAGCGATGGCTGTCGGCGGCGTGGAAGCAGATCTAGGAGGGTAGACGGTGGCGGCGGGGCGCGGTGGATGAGACGGTTGTAGGAGCAGCGCCGGCAAGGTGGACGACGGCGGGGATGAAGCGAGAGGACGGGATGCAAGGATCCCGGTCCGCAGCCGTGGATGAGAGAGGTCGATCTCTTGTAATGGACGGCGGCGTCGGGGTATCAGCTCCGGCATGGTGGAGGAGGACGACGGTGGATGGGGTGGCGGACAGCGGCAGCGGACGGAGGAGGGTGGGGTGGAGAGGGTGTTTTTGGCACCCACGCAGTACGAATGGGGAAAAGGGAGGTAGAGAGGAAGGGGGGACCATGTATTCAGGGTGCGCTTGTCTCAAATGCGAGGAAATTTACAAACTTAGCCCCCGTTTCAAATTTCTACTACATCACAGCAACACTAGTCGGTTGGGATAGGACGGTAATCTCGCATACACCGAATATTTGCCGACGAGAGTTTGTTTTTGGCGCCCACCGTGTATGAATATGAATCGGGGAGGGAGTCGATTTCGGCCGAAGCCACACTATGTTTTGGCGCCCACCGTGTATGAATCCGGGTGAGAGGCGGTTACGTCACGTTTGGGTGAAATTACAAACCTACCCCTATCGAAACCTATAGAAATCCAGCATATAGGCTTTGCGTGGCAGGGATAGGCAGTAGTGATTTCCATCTCGCAGATTTTGGTTTCGGGCAGTTACTGCGACTTTCCCCGCTTTGTTCAAATTTTGCAGAGTGCACGTTTACCGTGCCAACTTAATTCAAATCCCGTTTGTATTCTAATTTTTTTCCGGGCGGGATCCATTTTCAATTGGAATTACATTCTATATACATCATTTTTTATATACTTTCAAAAGCACAACACCATTTATACATAAATATGGTTTACAAATGGCATGATCTCAGATTCATAAGGTTGTATCCATCAATTTGGATATTCAAATATTTGAAACCACTTTATGTTGAAATCCAATGTATGCATTCCTCGCTAATTGTCTCCAATTAATGTGTGTTCCATGCGGGTTTTTTTACTTCTCAAACATGTATAATGTGTTTCATGCACACAACATATAGTGTAATCCCGTTTAGACATTAATTGCATATAAACCATGCATTGTTTGTAATTGAAGAATCTATGGATCACCAATATTGATAAACTATATAACATTACACGTGTGCCCAAATTCAAATGAATATTCATGTTTGATGCACCAATTTGGGTTATGATATTATCGATGTCGTGATCTCCAGTTTAAATATTTGAATCCCCTTTAATCCGGATATTCGTCTCATATAGCTATCACTCATGCTTATATAGGACTATCTCTCTGGACCTATATGCGTTCATCGTCTCTCAGGTATCTCTCGTGCTACCTGTATGTCGACAATGATCTTTTATCTTCGTAACACACTGACGGTACTCTCTCCCTCGACCTTCATCACTCTATCTCTCTCTAAGTATATCCTGCTCCCTGCTATGTGTCTCTAACTATGATTCTCCATGTGGAATCTCTTTCTCTCACACAAACACAAAACTTTGTCTCCCGGGGTCTCATTTCTCTCTACTATTCCCATGTGTGCCACTCGCACACCCCTCATACAGAGATGTCTTTCGCTCCTTAGATATGAGAACCTATGACTCTTCCTCTTCAATATCTCTTTCTCACACACAAACACAAACTCTGTCTCCCAGGGTCTCATATTCCTCCATTGTTCTCTTGTATGTCGCTCACACACACCCTCTCTCCCTAGAGATATCTTGCGTTCCCTCATATGTCTCTCTAGCTATCACTCTCGTTGTGAAATATCTTTCTCTCTCGCAGACACAAAACTCCGTCTCTCTGGATCTCATTTCTCTCTGATATCTGTTTGTATGTGACTCACACGCACCCTCTCTCTATCTCTCTCACACCCACACACATAACCCAGCCTTCTGATCCACTATACTCCTATCTCTAACGCACACTAGCTAGCATCTTTATCTTTCTATTTATCTGTTTCTCCATCAACCTTCTTTCTCGCCCTCACTCTTGATTCCTATCACGCACACTACATATGTTTCTCTCTACATGCAGTCAAGTGCCCTCTCACACACATATATAACTTCACCCTTTGAACCACCCGACGGTCATCTCCAACACCCAAACTAGCAGATGTCCCTCTAGCTAGCATCTCCATCTCTGTATCTATCTGTAGTTTCTCCGTTAACATTTCTTTCTCACACGGAGTCTTGCTTCCTATCACCCACACTATATATGTCTCTCCATAAATATGCATTTATAGGTTGGTCTCTTTTGCACAATCGTTGCGCCTCACTCCCTCTGGTCGCCATAGATGCATGCTCCAGTCCACGCCACTATCTCTTAAAGACAAAAACACATGCTCAATTGTCGGGACTTCTTCCATGCATTCTCACATGCATGCATATTGTCATACTGATCTGTCTCTCCCATGTCGTTGATCTTATGACTTATGTCTTCTTTATTTTATCTCGATCATGCGCGCGCGTACACACACACACATCCCACGTATACATGTATACCTCTCACACATGCACGTTCAAGGTCTCTATGTCTCCATACGTTGTTAATTACCCTCAATCCTAACGCCACATCGAATCGTTCTCCTCTTTTGTGCACATAACTTCCGCCTGGATGGGTAAAACACACACTCACACTTAACAATCTCCTTCTAGCTACCCCCCACCTCTCACTCTTCCCCTATATCCCTGAAACCAATAAGACCATCCCTTAGTTTAATTCCCGCCTACATGCACCATCGATATATAGTAGTCTTCCTCGGTGTCTCTCGAACAAACACATTCTCTCGAAGTCGACTCCTCTCACGCGCACACACCTTCTCTTCCCTCTCTACGGGCATTTTCTCTCTCGCACCCCATCTTTGGTGGCCTCTGCCATACACATCACCTCTCTATGATGAAAGCCATGGACGCTTAAATTACATCCGCCATATAGGACCCCGCGACACACACACACACACGCACGCACCCCCCCCCAACACACACACACACAAACTAAGACTCCATCTCTCTCTCTCACACACACACACAAACACACACACACACACGCAAGCACGCACGCCCCCCCACACACACACTAAGACTCCATCTCTCTCCCTCTCTCTCACACACACAAAGTAAGACTCCATCTCTCTCTCTCTCTCACACACACACACACACCCCACACACACACTAAGACTCCATCTCACACACACATGCTCTAGGCGGAGCATTTGTTCCTACCACCCTTCATCCAACCTTACCCGTATGATGAACAATCACCTTTATTTACTTGCATAACATGGACAAATTCCACTTTACTTTAGTAGTCAGCAAACTTATCATCTGTACCCTTATAAAAAAACGAGTTGGTGGTGATGGTGTGCCTGCCATCTTGTAATACAGACCGTATGATCTATATCTGAGGATAGAAAGCAAACTATGATAATTTTACAAAAGATACCCGCACCTCTCTCCACATCATTATCTCCCGCAACCTCATTGCTCAGCAATTAAAAAAGGAATAAGTCTCTGGAACAATCTAGCATGCATGGTGGCCGCTGCCGCCTGCCAGCGCCGTCCATCCCCATTCCTCCGCCCATTCCGACTACCAGTCACCACCACGCTCCACTCCTCCTCGCCTTATCTCTCATCTTTCATTTTTTCGATGACATTCTCGAGATACCAGTTTTCCGATAAAATTCTCGAGATATCATTAGTTTTTACACATGGGATTACTCCTGCATGGGTCAATCACAACAGGTGTTCTGTAAAAAATGCATATTAATGTTCCATGCAATGCACGAGAATCTTGCTTGTAATTATATAACGCAAATCACGAGCAGGAAGTGACATTTTTTTGACACAACCACGTTAACATGGCCACGTAAATCACTAGCTAAAGTAAATACCATTATACTTATATCCCGATGCAAAATGTTGAGTACATGTCCGAAGAGTAGAGTCGCACACACGCACTCTGTCTCTCAGAATCTCTCTCACACACACACCAGTTACGTGACGCCCACTTAAGCAGACACATATGTTACAATTTGTGCACCTTCGGGTACACATGATGCTGCGCATTTATTTAAGCCGGAAGGCGAACCCAAACAGTAGCTGCATTCATTCCCCTCCCGTCGCCTCTTCTCTGGTCGCCGTCTCCCGGTAGCCATGGGCCGTCCGAAGGTAACAACATATGCCATACTCCCACCGGAGCGGCGCTTTAATATGGAAATTTTAGTGGTCATGCATGCATCGTTTTGTGCTAGCACTCCTATATAAGGGTTGACCGGTCGCTTCCCGCGGACGTGCGCGGGCGGTGGAAGAGGAAGGAGAAGGGAAGCGGGCTGTGGAGTAACGTTTTTTACCACAATTTCCTAGGAAACCGAGTGCAATAATTGAGTAGTTTTGCAAACTACCAGTACTACACCTGAAACGGTTCAAAACCTATACTCCCTTGCCAGCGCGCACTTCCCGCGTGAAATGGTCAGTGTCGCCCTGGAGCGTCAGTGCCGCATTAATGCCCGGCCAAAGCAGAGGCGACCTCTCACTGGCGCCGGCTTTGAAGTGGCGCGACGGCCGAGAGAGCGCCGCTTCCCGATGCACGCGACTGCTCCGCGTCGAGACTGGCCATAGGCCCTGCTTGGATCCATGGGTTAGAGTTAGTTTGAGCTAGTTGGGGCTTAAATAGCCCTAAACTATCCAAGCATGAGGGTTTGAATTGGAGCAAGTTGCACCGAACCCACCAAAAAAAACTATCCTACCCAAGAGGTGCTAACTGGAGATAGTTCTCATTGGGACCACTGAAAAATCACTTTTCTCTCTCCATGAAGTGCATTTATTGTCAATCTAACCCTGTCACCCAAACACCTGTTTGGCTACAGTTAGTTCAGGGTTAGTCATGAGTTAGTCTAACCTCTAGCTAAGTTAGAGTATCAAACAGGAGCAGTATAGGACATGCAAGTTGCTCAAAGCATACAGGCAAATTTGTACGTGAAAGGATTTTTTTCTTTTTGAAAACGGAACGTGAAAGGAATTTTTTTAGAATGCTCTTGGCATGTCGCTAACATGTGATAGTTAACCGACCTCAATAGACGGCAGAAATGCCAGCCCGCCGCACTTTGATAGAGACGAGGAGGGAGAAGCGATACATGCTACTGGATTACTAGAGATAGGTGTCACACAGAAGCCAAGAAATATGGTGATAGCATGGGTTAGCCATGTACTAGTATGATGTAACTACACTGGGCTGCCGTGTTTCGTACTCTTCCGGTCCACTGTGGAGATGACTGGTTAATTTTATATCGCTGAATAATATTAAATATTATGAGTGCAGACGCTCCACCACGAGGTTCCTTGCTCCTTCTCGGTCGTCCGGAATCTATGTTCTTCCACTCTATTTTTTATGTGAGCTTTGTTCATCCTTTTGCCAACACGCGAGACATCTAGCATCAAGGTGCACGTGTTATGCGAGGATCTTTCCATCTATATGAAGAACACGTGGGACTGGAACTACGAGACGAACATGTACCCAGGAGTGGACGTACGAACCTGAGTAATGTAGCGCAGTAAGTGAAGTAGAAAGGCACAAATCGTATGAACATGCGTGGCATATAGGGTGTGTTTGGTTGCGTTCTCGTCTCAGCATAGTTGTTCCCTCTTCATGCATGCTCAACTCAACACCCCTCTACATGCATGCTCTCTTCATGCATGATTCTAGTGTATTTGTGCTAAACTAGTGTGGACTCATGCACCCTCCATACACTCTACCAAACACCCAAAAGTAGTTCGAGAAGGGAACTCTTGGGCGGCATTTGTCTCTTACTACGTACTACCACTAAATGTTGTACGTGCAATGCATCGTGATGTTATGGAGTACGTGCCTAAGTACTCTACTACTACTATATTAGTTGGAGGCACATATTAACTTTTATATTTGTTTACGTGTATGCCCTGAGACCTTCCAACTAGACGTGTCTTTGTCTCTAGGTCGCACTTTTTATCGTTCATACCACTAAGTACTACTACGTGTGGTCTCCGACCCAGAAGTGGAAGAAGTGGAGACGCTCTACCACGCTGTCTTTTTATGATGGGCTCTACCACGCTGTTCATGTCCCACTCCTTTCGCTGACGTGTGGGACATCCAGCATGTGCCGTGTTTGGCACCCTTCGTCGTAAGAGTTGAAACGCTAGCATTCATCAGAAATAAAAAATAATTATAAATCGGCAGTGATACTATTTTTTTGTGAACCAATCAGAGGTGATACTATACCACGTGGTTTCCTTGCTCCTAGATATCGGAAAGAATACTACTTCCGTTCGCCAACATGTGGGACGTCGACCATCCTGGTCCACTTGCCATGCACGCAGAACTCCAAGGGAGTCACCCAGGTTGTCGCGCCGCAGTAACAATGACTAATGAGCCGTCAAATCATAGGCCCACTTCCCACTTTGAAGTTACTTGGACGAAGGAACCATCATGACTTCGTTGAATTCCGCTTCTTGAAGAAAACTACTGTACTAGCAGTACTGCTAGCTACAGTAGTTACTACAACAGAGGCCTCCTTTTGTTCATAGGATAGGAACATGAAAACCATAGGAAGTGAGATGACATGCATCTCAATTCCTATAGAGAAAGAGATGCCATTTGATGCTTAGGATAGGAATTTTTCCATTTAGTCTAGGCTAATGTACTGGTAATTTGCTCTAAAAACTACAGTAGTAACTAGTAGTACTGGTACATGCTCGTACTCACACACACACACACACACACACTAACTACTAGTACTACTACTTCTCACATGCTGGCCAGACGCCGTCGTTCTCCTTCCCGGCTTTGTCGGCGACACCCCACCGTGCTTGGATCTCCGCCGACCTCTCCGCAGCAGCGCGTGCGCCCTTTTCTTTCTTGCGGCGGTGGGCCTCTCTTTTCTTGAGTGCTTTCTGACTTTTCCGCTCCCTCTGTGCGGCTTTGGCCGCCTCTTGCTCTACCGCCCATTCGGCCTTGGCATCTTCAAATTCCTCCCACATAGTTGTGAGGTCGCGAGCGGCGATGAACTCGGCATGGCGGGATGCCATCGCTTCCCTACCATTTTGTGTGCGGTCATGGGTGGCGAGGAACTTGGTGCGGCGGGATGCCATCGCTGCCTTACCAGTTAGTATGCGGCGCGGTGGCATGAACGATGCTTGGTGAGAGCTCTGGGGTGGAGTGGCTGGAGAACCATATAGTGCATTGGTTTGTCAAGAGCCCAAGGACAGAAGACGAAGCAAATTTGGATTCCCCTTCAATCCTGGTCATTTATTACCGAGTAAAATGCATTGGCGGTCATCGAACTTGTCTTGATAGCTCACTTTGATCATTGTATACGAGATATGGTGATTATACGGTCACTAGCTCAGCGTATAGCTCCGTATTTGTCTGGTTGACCAGTCAAACAGTCCGCATGCGCCTCATCAGCTCATGTTCTTTATCTATCTACGCGGGCCTACCTGTCAATGGAGAAAGAAATATTGTGAAAACCAAATTATGCTAGAGTCCGGACCGCTTCCGGAGCCCGCTCTCACCGCCCCGGCCCCTCAAGACGCCAGCTGCCGCCGCATGCATGCATAGCAAGTAGTACTCCTTATGTGCAGGAGAGAGAGGCATTGACAAAGTCAAGGAGTGGGCTCTGCAAGAGCCCGTCTCTACATGTGCTCCTAGGTATAAAAAAATAATTCTAAAAAAGGCATAAAAAACAATTGTGTCTTAAAAAAGAAAGGTAAAAAACATTTGACAGGAAATAGATAGAGAGAAAGTGAGAAAAAGCTGTAACCTAGGCATTACATGAGGAAGGAGGGAGTGGTGCACATGCCAAGTTCACTGGGCTGCCGTGTTTCACACTCCTCCGTCGTAACAGTGGAGACAATAGCTTTCATAAAAAATAAACAATGAATACACGTTGCTCGTCCTCTATATCGGAAGGAATACTTTCATTCGCCGACATGTGGGACGTCGACCATCCTGGTCCACCTGCCATGCACAAAATTATCCTGGTCTACCCCGGTCGTATCGCAGGCCCAACCTTTCCCACTGTAAGTTGTTCGGATGAAGGAACCATCATGACTTCGTTGAATTCCGCTTCTTCAAGAAAACTTACTGTACCCGCAATACTGCTACCACACGCGAAGACTGGACGGCACTGTACCACGTCATATCACTGAAACCCACTAGGCCAAACTAGCCCGCCTAGGTCATCTATTTTGGAACAGAGGGAGTACGTCTCTGCACTGCTATGATTTTGTGTTGCACGTCATATCACTGAAACCCACTAGGCCAAACTAGCCCGCCTAGGTCATCGATCGCTAAGCCTACAATTTTAGGAGCTAGGCCTATTGGTCGATCGACGAGGGATAAGTATAAGCATACCACGAGCTCATCAGCCCCAACGTTTCTCTTCGGTGAGTGTTTTGCAAGTACTATAGCTCGCACGATAGCTAGCCAACTAACACCAGGAATCATCAAACAAGCCCTGCTGATATGATAAACAGTTCAAACTTACATCTAATCATGCCATATATTACATCAAAAGTTGGTGAGGATACATCTGTTTCCATAACTCGGAGAGGGTTCGCATGATTCACTATCAAACAAAAGTAGCAAGATCTGCCCACACAAGATAGTGCACTAGCCCTAAGATGGTTTGATAACATGCATCATTCTGGTAATTAAACACAGGGCAATGCAAACTACCCTGAAGGATTAGCGCGACCAACTATTTCTTGTCATCGATCTCTCGGGCAATGACCACAGCACGGACAACGGCATGGGAATCGATTTCTGGGGCGATGTCCGCAGGACTGACCGCGACATCGGAATCGATCTCTGGGGCGGTGTCCACAGGATGGACAGCGGCATCAGAATCGATCTCCGGGGTGATGCCAACAGGACGGGCCATGACATCAGAATCATCAAGGAGGTCCACCGGCACCTGCACAACCCTAACATATTAGCAAGCACATTGCAAATAATCAAAAACCACAACTATGGTAATAAGCCATTATTTTTTACCTTGTGCAGCTCACCGGGGGATCTCATCCCTCCGGGGGCCATCTCCTCGTCCTCGATGGGGGCCATCACCTTGCCAGGGGAATACTGCTTCTCAACAGCGACTATCTTCTCAAACTCGGTCTTGAGCCTCACATAGGTGGCAATCAGAGTTCCTGGGATAGGCACGATGGGGCCATTGCTGTTCTTCCAACTTTCTTTGAGGAGTTCGTCCGCCAACGGTCCTCAACTCTTAGGCTAGTGCTTGTTTCTTGGAGTTCTTCGTCTCCATGGGTTGGCTCGCCAACATGGTCAACTCGTTGGTCGGTGCTCGCTTCCTGGAGATCGCTGTCTCCAGTGGGTTTTCCGCCGACAACTCTTTGTCTAGTGCTCCAGGATCCATCAATGAACTGGCAAACAAAAAGCAATCGAAAGGAAACCATAATCGCAATGAAAACGGGAAAAGAATACGATGTGAGAATCGGTCAGTGCTTCGCAAAAAGAAGATTCTTGGAATGAAAATATAGCAGCATAACTGATTCGCCCACCTTTCCTTCGTTGGTACAGAAGAAAAATGGCAGAAGTGAGTAGCCTGGAGTGAGGTTTTCTTCAAGAAAGGGAAGAAAGGGCTTGAACGAGCGTTCCAGTGAAATGATGGTTGCTTCGTCCAGTCCGACTTGGAGGCCACCTAACCACTGCTGGTAAAGGTGTGGGTTTTGTGATATGACGGGTCATGATGGCCACACCGGGGTGACAGGTGAGTCTCGACTGTAGCACCTCGCTCTGATTTGGTGGATGGCATGCGGGCCTGGATGCTTTGAAATGTCCCGCATGTAGATAGAGCGGCTAGTCATATACTCCCTCCTTTCTGGTTTATAGGGCTCAATTCAAAAATTTCACCAACCAAGGTAGATGGTGAGTGGTGGAATCCTTTTTGTAATTTGCAAAAGCACCCAATTAATGCTCTTGTTTTCTTCAAAAATGTATGTTTGCCAATGTATTAATTGCAATGCATGCATGCATAAAGTACATGCATTGGTCAATTTTCTCTTAATACCTGCATGCAATTATTTAACGCACCTTGGAATCTGAACTTGTGATGGGGAACAACCAAATTGAGCCTTATAAAATGAAAAAACTAAGATTTTGAGATAAGCCCTATAAACAGGAAAGGAGGGAGTAGGAGTGCTCAATATTGTGCACCACGACCAAGGCGGAGAGGAAAACGAGAGAACTACGTAATTAATGCATGAGCTTAATTAGGGTAGTTTTGTAAAGTACGAGATACATTTCTCCAATCGCAAAATGCCTTGGTTCATGAGATTTGAGATTTGAGCCCTATAAACCGGAAGGGAGGGAGTACTGCACACGGTGTAGTCTAGTCACTTGTTGAAATCTCTAGAAAGGCAAATACTCCTTTCCAGTTTACAGGGCTATAGTACTCCCTCCGTCTAGGTGTGTAAGTCATCTTATGAAAACCAAATACGTAGTCCCAAAACACTTAGGTGCGGTGCATTAACTTCTACCTTGTTTCTTGTTTCTTGACATATCAACCAATAAGAGATGAGAGGTGTGCATGCTTTGAATGACTTGCAATGGCTAGTTCATTGCATGCAATGCTATTAATTAGCAAATAAACATTGGTGACCCCAGGAGGAAACGGTGCTAAGCGCGTGGACCTATGTAGAATGAGTATCAACCAATGGATAATGGAGTTTAATTGTTAAAGAATAGCAATTTTGTCTAATGCAAGAGCCTGGCTAGTGCTCCAAGGAGCCGCACCACGCGAGGGTTCGCAACTGCCATGTTCGGGTTGCGCTTGGCTCTTCGCCTATTCGAGAAGACGAACAATGATGTTACTCCTACTTCTACAGTATCGAATCCACTGCTGCATGTCCGTCCACCTCATGCGGGAGGTATAGCGTGTAGAGAAAGCTTCTACTTACTGCTCCTGCCTTTGCGTCTATGACAGGTGGGCCCAACAGGTGGTTGGCCCTCCTGTCATGCAGCCAAAGGCAGGTGCAGTTAAGGCACTGGAGCTCAGTCCACGAGGGAGAGGGCGTTGTAGTAATCAAATTTCTCGGTCTTGTATGAGTTGATGAAGATAGGGGTTGCTTGCTTGCTAGGGTTTCTCACTACATATATATAGGCTGGAGCCTCTGCGCTTGCTTGCTAGGGTTGCTCTATTCACACACTCTCATCCTCTCCAGATCTAAACAAGATAGGGGTAGGAACACTGTCTTTCTCCCTTCAAAAAACACTGGCTTTCTATCCTCACCGCTGGTTACAGATCCGGACGTATCCCCCTCCGCCAATGAAGGGGAGGAGGGGCAGCGTTTAGGCCGTCGTCAACAGCGAGGGAGGAGACCCACTGCCGGCCGCACCGTTATCTCTGGTCGAGCGCCGGCGCGGGAGGTCCTCCGATCCCTTCGTCATTGCCTGTGGGCGGATCCGGCCTCCCGCCGCCCACCTATCCACATCCCGACGACCTTCAGGTATATCTTCGTTCAAAATCGCCTTAGCTCTACTTCCCCAGCTCGCTATGTCGCTGCATGTGCATCATTTTATACCTCTCAGCCCCTCTCGATCGGATGGTCCAACGTCACATTTTTTTCTTCTATTGTTAGAGGTAAAGCTACTTCATTGAGTCGAATCTTGTACTACTTGGTTCAAACAAGAAATAAAGTGGGGGTGGGGGAATTTGGTATGTACATCGGACTTGGTACAAACAGGAAGGAAAGGGGGTGAAAGTAGTACAGACTGGTCATCCAACCGGTCTCTTGGTCGAAAAGGGAAATACAGGGGTAACGTTGTACACAGTAGTATGACCAGGACTAGATTTGCTATCCACACATAGGAGTAGGTGGCTAGAGTGAACAAAAATGGGACCAATCCAGATATGTTTCTTGGATGTTTGTTTCTCGGGGCAACAAACTATGAATCACCACTTTATGCCCCTGTTTACGTACATGGTGCTGGACTGCTGGTGCACCCACTGTCCCATGCCCTTATACCAAATATTTACGCTCCGTTCGGAATAAAGGGGCAGAAAACATAGGTCTTGATGAAAATAGAGGAATAGGAAATGTAGGTATAAAACTATGGAACATCGAACCAGAGGAAACTCTCAAGAGAATGTGTTCGGATGGACTACGAAATGTACAGATTTGTTTTTTTTAGAGTAGCATGCTTGGCAGTATGAGATGCTATTTGTTTATTCAGCTGCACAGTGACTACTCTTGTCCTCACCTCACGTACCACACATAGGTTAATTTTTTTATTCCGGCAACACAGCACAGCAACCTATCTAACACATGGCAGCGAGCGCTTGCCTCGGGCTTCCGCCCAAAAAATGAGCAGCGCGTGGATGTTTCTAATCCTATGGAATCAGTACTACCAAACCAGCTTTCCTATGAAACACTATTCACCTTTCCCGTGTTCTGAACGGTTGGAAGGGAAAGAATACCGTAGGAATTGTGTTCCTACGAAAATCCTGCACCAAACCTGTGAACCGAACACAGCCTTAGCTGTTCTTAATCTAATGTCCCTGTTAAAAATGAAGCCATGCCACTGTTATAAGCCATGACAAGTTTAGCCAAATGTTTTTGCCTGTAATTGTTTGAGACTCTGACTGTTTCCTCTGTGCCTTTTTGTGCAAACAGGGATATCCAATTCACCTGGTTGCTGTTGTGACCTTTTGGTGCACTGCACAAAACTCTTCTTAAAAGAAGTGACTTTTGTGCTGTTTAACTGGAATGTCAGAATGGAACAGTTGGTTCATTTTGGTGGAACTACACAAAGGGAGATCTGCGTTCCAATCCTCATCATCTATATTGGCGCCATAACCTTCCTTTAGGTAAGGATGATATTTAATGCATGTGTTCATCTCTATTTTCCGACTGCCATGAGAAAATAATGATGTTTTTTACTAGTACACTTGTACTCCCTCACTGACAAAACCAATTCTGAATTAGAAGGCCAATCATGTACTTGGTTTCACCAACTGGTGAGGAGAAAGAGAAATAGAGCATGAAGAGGGAGAAGAAGAAGAATAAACAGTGCCAAGGCGATCTTGCTGAAGCCAGAGGCCTCAGTCAAGGCCATTCAAGGGCTCCGGCAACGACTACCTTACATGTGAGACGATCCTCCAGGGGGCCCTTCCACTTCTGCTGTCTCACTTAATTAATTAGGAGTACTTAAGTACCACTAATTTATTACTGCCTAATTTTCCTGTTGGAGTTAAACAAATCTTTAGTAGGACCCTATGCTGAATCATGTACGTGTGTATGTTTGTCTATGGAGGTGAATCATGTGGTGGAGCAGGGAGGGAATATATTAGTGTCATGACATAATAGTGCTATTGTTTTGCATGTCAATTTATTGCCATTGGTTCAATGAGGCAATGTTTTGCGTATTGTCCATCATGAATTTTATGCTACTGGTTGAGTAATATGCTAATGTCTTCCTATCCATTCTCACTAAGCTAATGAAGGTTTCACCTTGTTCCTACTTGTGCAAACAGGGATCATGTTGTGCCAATCATACATTAAATGGAACTACACAAGGCAATACAATGAACTGTATCCCAGCCAGTGCTTTAACTCTGCTGGAAGTTCTTGATAATCTTTCGATATAATCTCAGCACTGGTAAACAAGAGTGATTTCAACCATACATTTGAAGTGCACAAAAATATATACTATTGTGTGATTCCAGTGAGTGCTTTATCATCTCTTATGGGACTACATGAATAAGCTTTTTTCTCAGGTTGGTACGGGCCTAAGGCCTTCATCCATATTAGTTTGTTGTCATCTCTATTTGTATCGTGCTACTGTCATGAGAAACTCCTTTATCTTTGCACGTTAAAGTTTTGCAACCTATGATAAATGGCAATGCTTTGAGTGTTGAGTTGAGCTAATTGGCACTGATTAAATAAACTAATACCTCTCTTTAAGCAAGACTACTATGTTGCTAACTTTACCCATTAAGATAATGAGGGTGCTTCTATTTGTTAGTGTATGTTTCATAAACTAGTCCCACTATTACAGTAATCTTACTCTCTCAATATATGTGCCAACAGGGATGCTCGATTTTGGTGGAACTGCACAAAAACTTTGGGTGCTTCATTGCCTCGACAGCTTCCATCCTTTCCTATCAGTCGCTAAACTCCGCATGCTTTCTTCCTTTGCTGTCAGTCGCTTGGCTTATCTCGGCCTCCAGTCAAATGAAATAGTAATTGATATGCTACCTGACACAGGTTGGTACTCGTCTTTATCCTGATTATTGTGCCTGTCATATGTATTGGTAATTTGGTATTGTGCTACTGTTTGCCGATTTCATAAAGTAGTAATTTGGAGCCGGAACTCGCAGGCAAATCATTACATCGGGTGATTTCAGTAGAACTGCACAAAATGATTAGATGGACAGGTGCTTATGCTGCTGCTATGTACTCCAAAGTTCACTCAGACAAGCATCGATGTTGACAAGAAGTGCCTATATTCATTCGAGTATCAACCGGCGTCAACCAATTGTCAAGGCTAAGAGTTCAAAGGACAACATGAAATCCACAAAGCACATAAGAAGAAGATTGAAATCTGTCAGAAAATCAAGAAACTCCAGAGTAATAGCTTTGGATTATATCCAGACGGCTAAGAATCTGGCAGACCCTTTTACGAAAGGGCTATCACGAACGATGTTGACAAGAAGTGCCTATATTCATTCGAGTATCAACCGGCGTCAACCAATTGTCAAACTGCAAGTATTAGGAGAGTGAACGCAGTCCAGTCTGTGGTCCCAACTTGTGCCTTTTGGTTTCGGCACATATGGTAGCGAACTATATGGCATGGAGTCTAAAGATTCCAGACAAGTTGGTTGACGTGTATATTCATCTGGCACTTAATCAGTCTGCACGCCAAGGATGCTCCATTTCAGTTGAACTGCACAAAAAATTTGGGTGGTTCATTTTCTCAACCGCTTCCTTTCTCGTCTTCAATGTAGAATTTTTTCGAGATACAGGACCAAGATGAGCCAGTAAACTGGTTGGATGAAAGTAGTGGCCAAGTTGCTCAAACCTCCCTCGGCACTAGGCCACTATTTGAGGATAAACCTACAAGAAAAGTTCAGATTGTCTGTGCTGCCTCTTATGTACTCAAAAGTTTACTCATACAAGAACTAATTTTAGCAAGAAGTACCTCCGATTGAACACCATTTACCAGTCTGCACCCTAGGTAATTAAAGTTCGTCCATGGATCATATTGGCTGTGATCTCAATCATTTGGATGCATAAACATACTGAACATGTGTATATCTAAATCTTTTTGTAAATTATGTATGAATATTGTTGTGTGATCTATCAATCATTTGGATGCATAGATATGCTGAGCTTGTGTATATATGAATCTTTTGAGTTGTTGATTGTGAATGTTGGCTATGGATATGAACGTGTCCTGTGAACTTGAGTTTGATATGAATGTTTACCTTTTCTGTTGTATTTGTGTGTGAACTTGTTAGTATGCCTACTGTGGGGTATAAAATGCAGGTCTCTTATAAAAGTAATGCCGTGTCCAATTTATGTTTTCCCTTCTAACCACATTATATATATTTATATTATTACTATTATCGTATATTTTATAGAGACTTATATATACATTATAAAAACATCCCAACTTATATAAGTAAATGTTTAACGGAAGTTGGCAAGGAAAATCCTGGTTGTTTTTAACTCACAGGCAAGGAAAATCTTGGTTGTTTTTGACTCACAGGCAAGGAAAATCCTGGTTGTTTATAACTCACACGCAAGGAAAATCCTGGTGATTGCAAATATTTTAAGGACCAATTTAATAATAACGCGCTCATTTTTATTTTGAGCAATAACTCGCTAATTTCTTAATTATATATATAAAAATGTGCCTCTCCAGTTTATTCCTTGATATTAATTGCTCCTTCTAACATAACATTATACGTATATATAACGAGCCCACCTAATACGTGTATTTCAAGGAAGTGCAAATGGGCTGAGATTTCTTAGAAAATATAAGTGGACCTGATTGACGCGAAATTATTTGTTCACCCAGCCCAGCAAATGGACTGTACATTCTAGAAAACATGGGTTAAATATATGCCACATTTTTGCAGGCTGACATGTGGGCCAATAGGTCGAAGCCTACACAGGGCGTTGTCAACTTGGTCAACAAATGATTGTGTCATCCACAACCATTGGATTTATATCCAATGGCCGACATGCACCTTCAATCTCTTGTTTTCTTCCTCCAGCGTCGCCGGGACCGCCTGGTCCGGCCTCCGGCGGCTAGCGGCTCTGCTTAGCACGCATCGCTGCGAAGCGCTACCCCACCGCCGGCTAGGCTATCCCTCCACCCCTCGACACCTCCTATTATTCTCCATAGACTACAGCCCCACGCCGCAACAGAACCAGTTATAACCCTTCTCCTCCTCTGAATCTGCGACTCCACTGCCGCATTTTCCCATCTCCGAGTCATTCCCGTCTGGGGCCTCGCCGTCGTTCACCACCTCGCTGCGTTCGGTGCGCCGTGGTCAACAAACGAGAGTCATCGGAAGAGGACTTTACATGGAGAGCCTGACGGCTGGGACCCACGACGTCCATGTTCGCACGCAAGGAAAGTTCCTCCTTATTAAGCTGAAAAAAATGTTTCCTCCACCTGACAGCTGGGACCCACCGGCTGTATCTTTGCACGGAAGGAAGTGCCTCCTTCTTTTGCGAAAAAAATTATTCATCCCATTGACAGCTGGGACCCGTCAGATTTGGTGACTGACTTGTGGGCCTACTAAGCGGACGTGTACGCACGGCTTTGTCAACTTATTCAACAAATGATTCTAGTAGCTGGACCGTTCGATGTTAATCCAACAGCCGTGCTCCTTCTTCAACCTCTGTTCTTGCTCCTGTCTCCCGTGGGCGGCACTGCGGCTGTGCTGCCGCGCACCCAAACCAGTGAAGTTTCCCACTCCTCCCCATCTGCGACTCCACTGCAGCTTAATAAATAGTAACGTCTAACTGAGCCAGTTAGTTAGATGCGTACACTTGGTGTACTAGGATCTTTATTTAGTTTGATGCATGCACTTGTTCTTTTTTGGTAGCCCTTTTGTAATGATGGTTGATGTTTGGTTTGGAAGAGAGAGCTGCGTCTTCACTCTTCCGGCCTGCTTACTGCTTCTGTAGCACCCCCAGCCCTGGTTGCTGCTGCAGCTATTTTCAATGTACAATTAGTAGTATATTTCGTCTGTTGGTTGAGTAAATGTGTTGTTAGAACGACAAACACAATGTTTTGGAAGTCGTTGCACGGTTTGATCCTTTAGTGCCCCGTATCGTACGTAGCGCATACTATTTATCGTACGGAACACTTTTTTTTGAAACTCGGAACACATTTTCCACTTGTTGATAACATGCAGCCCACTGATGAAGGCCCAATAGAGAAGCCCATAATTAACTGGAAGGGAGGCTCTCACATGAATCCGGCCCAGGTACATGCTCATGGTCCCCTAAACATAAATAAGTAAATAAATAAATAAATAAAGCTAAATGCTCATGCACCAGTTCTTTGGGAAAATAGGTAGCCCAGTATTTCTTTTTGAAGAATACCCAAGCTAGGCCTATTTGTTTTCTCCGAATTACTCGGCTGCAAATCTTTCAAGACGAGGAGGGATGCATTCCGGCATGGCTTAAGAGTATGGTCAATGTCTGTTAAAAGTAATATCAAAAGGGGTTGAAAATTCCAAAAAATTTATAGCAAATGGGATATAAGTTTCTTTTTTTGTTTTTGTTCTTCACTGATATCTTATACGTATTTCATTGGATTTAACATGACATAGTACTAATTTATTTTTAAATTTGTTTTACTATGGCTATTAATTTTTGGATTAAGAATATTTTGTTCCCTAGCAAAAAATTATGAATTTTCAAAATTTCCCACATATTTAGCTAATTTTTTGACCCTCGTACTGACCAGAAAATGGCCAGCAATTCTAAAAATGGAAAACAGGCTGCAATAAATTCCATATGAATTAGAAAATGAGTAAAAATTATAAAAATAATAGCAAATGGGCTGTACACGCCACGGATTTCGAGGCTGACTTGTTTACACAAGGCTTTGTCAGTGAACACACGATTCTAGCAGCAGTTAGAGTTGGATGTCCATCCAACGGCCGACGTGCTTCTTTAATCTCTGATCTTCCTGCTCCAACCGCCTAAACTAGCACCGGCGGGACTGCCTGCTCCCTCCTCTTGTGGCCCGCTGTGATGCCGCGCAGGCTTCCCCGGCCCACCCTACTCCCTCCGCTGGCCTGGCCGTACGCAATCAACTGCCTCCTTATTAAGCGAAAAAAATGATTCCTCCCACTAACGTCTGGGGCCGATGACATCTGATTGCCGCGCAGGCTTCCCCAGCCCACCCTACTTCCTCCCACTATGCTGCCGATGAAGCCTCATCGCCCCCTACTACTCCCACCGCTAGCTAGGCCCTGCGGCGACGGCAGCCTCACACCGCAGCCGAACCAGTGAACCCTCGTACTCCTCTCCATGTGGGCATCCACTGCCGCGTCTTCCAAGGCTCCGCGTCGTCCCCTTCCTAGGCGTGGTCAACGTGGTCAACGACATTCCATCGGAAGAGTACTGTATGTGGAGAGGCTGACAGCTGGGTCCACGGCCACAGCCCAGTTTTTTGTGATTTGCCAAGTAAGTCGCTTTGTCAGGCCTGTTGGGCTGCAAATCTTTCAAGACGAGGAGGAGAGCTTTCATTCAGCTGGCCGAGAAAATGGCCCATCAGTAATGAGAAATGGGTTGTACATTTTTAAAACACATCAAACCGGCAATTAGTTTCAAATATCTTTTTTTCATTTTGAGATTTGAAATTACATTAATTTTTATGCGTGGAGAATTTGTTGGATTTTATATTGATATACATTTATTTTTAAAATCAGTTTGAATGTGAGTCAAAATTTCGGCATTAAAAACAGTTCGGACCGCACCGAAATATGCAAAATTTCGTATAATTTTTTAACCGTGGCCACAATATGGGCTGTAATGCTAACAAAAAGAATGTGGGCTCCAAAAAAACCTTAATAATTAGCAAATGGGCTGTAGATTATTAGAAATAATGGCAGATGGGATGTATGTTGTTTCCCACAGATTTGAGGCTTTCCTAAAAAAAGGTTGACGCACAAGCAGTGACTGTTGGATGGCCATCCAACGGCCGTCGTGCTTCTTCAATCTCTGCTCTTCCTGCTCCAGCTGCTCAAACAGGCGCCGGCGGGACTGCCTGCTCCTTCCTCCCCGCGGCCGGCTCTGCTGCCGCGCAGGCCTCACCGCCCCACTGTACTCCCATCGCTGGCCTAGCCATCCCTCTACTCACCCACACCTGCTGTTATTCTCCGGCAATGGCAGACGAACCAGTAAACCCTCGTACAGTCATACTCCCCTCCGCGTGGGAAACAACTGCTGAGTCTTCCCTGCCTCCATGTCATTCCCTTCCTAGGCCTCGCCGTCGTCCACCGCCCTGGTGCTCTCGGCGCGGCCCGGTCAACGTGGTCATCGACCGACATGCATCTGAAGTATACTTTAGGTGGAGAGGCCGACAGCTGGGTCCACGGCCGCACACAAGGAAATGCCTCCTTATTACGCGCAAAATAATGATTCCTCCACCTAACATCTGGGACCCACCGAAAGGGCCTCTGTATTTCGCGAAAAAAATGTTACCGCCACTGACAGTTCGGACCCACCAGCTATATCTCCGCACGCAAGGAAGTGCCTCCTTATTACGCACAAAAAAATGAATACTCCCCCTGTTAGCTGGGACCCAGTATAGTGGCAGGCTGACTTGTGGGCCTACTAAGTTGACAGGGACGGAGGGCTTTGTCAACTTAGTCAATATGCACGATTCTAGCTCCAGTGACCATACGATGTCCATCCAACGGCCGTAGTGCTTCTTCAACCTCTGGTCTTCTTGCTCCAGCCGCCCAATCCAGCGCCGGTCGTGCCTCGTGCTCCTGCCTCCCGTGGCCGGCTGTGATGCGGCGGAGGCCTCACCGCCCCCTACTACTCCCACCGCTGGCCAGGCCATCCCTCTACTCACCCACACCCCCTGTTACTCTGCGGCGACGACAACCTCACACCTACTCCTCTACGCGTGGGCATCCACAGCCGCGTCTTCCCCGGCTCCGTGTCGTCCCCTTCCTAGGCCTCGCCGTCGTCCAGACCACCGCCCTGGTGGTCTCGGTGCGGCGTGGTCAACGTGGTACACGACCGACTTCCATCGGAAGAGTACTGTACGTGGAGAGGCCGACAGCTGGGTCCAGGCGGCCGCAAGGAAGTGCCTCATTATTACGCGCAAAATAATTATTCCTCCACCTTACAGCAGGGACCCACCAGACGGGCCACCTTATTTCGCGAAAAAACGTTTCCCCCTGACTGCTCGGACCCACCGGACGGGCTAGCATATTTCGCGAAAAAAACGTTCCCCCCGCTTTCAGCTCGGACCCACCGGAAGTGCCTCCTTATTACGCACAAAAAAATGAATACTCCCCCGCTAGCTGGGACCCACCATGGTGGGAGGCTGACTTCTGGGCCTACTAAGTTGACTGGGACGGGGGCCTTTGTCAACTTTAGCAAATATGAACGATTCTAGCTTAAGTGACCGTACGATGTCCATCCAACGGCCGTAGTGCTTCTTCAACCTCTGGTCTTCTTGCTCAAGCCGCCCAAAGCAGCGCCGGTCGTGCCGCATGCTCCTGCCTCCTGTGGCCGGCTGTGCTGCCGCGGAGGCCTCACCATCCCCTACTATTCCCACCGCTGGCCAGTCCCTGCGGCGACGGCAGCCTCACACCGCAGCCGAACCAGTGAAACCTCGTACTCCTCTCCACGCGCGCGCGGGGGATTCCACTGTTGCGTCTTCCCCGGCTCCCCGTCGTCCCCTTCCTAGGCCTCGCCGTCGTCCATCGCCCTGGTGCTCTCGGCGCGGCGTGGTCAACGTGGTCAAGGAACGACTTCCATCAGACGTGGATTGTACGTGGAGAGGCTGACAGCTGGGTCCACGGCCGCAGCAAGGAAGTGCCTCCTTATTACGTGCAAATTAATTATTCCTCCACCTGACAGCGGGGACCCACGGGACGGGCCACCGTTTTTTTCCCCCCTGACTGCTGGGACCCACCAGCTACATCTTCGCAGGCAAGGAAGTGCCTGACAGTCGGGACCCACCTGGTTGAAGCGTACATAGCGTTGTCATTCTGGTAGCAAACGTGTACGTACATATATACTGGTGGATGTAGAGGCGCGCACGTGTCATAGTAGAGGCGCACACGTAGCATGTACACATACGTACAGCGGCCAGGGTGCAAGAAAGAAAATACGGCCACGTATGTGTACATACGGGCGGGGTCTCGAACGCCTACTCGCGCATACGTACGGCGAGGGCTCGTTGACATGGCTGGGTCGGAACGGAGAAACAGCGTCGTCGTCGTGTTCATGGGGAGACAACAGAATGTGTCGTGTTCATCGGGAGGCAATGCGGCTGGGTCGGAATGGAATGCGTGGTCGTGTTCATTGGGAGGGCTTGGACGGAACAGGCGATGGAAACGAGGCCTGGCGTACCGCACAACGGAGGAAACGGACCTCCTACAGTCGAAACGGCGGCCCTGTTGATCGGGAGGGGTGTGGCGTACTGCAAAACGGAGGAAACGGACCTCCTACTGTCGAAACAGGGGTCCTATTGATCGGGAGGGGTGTGGCATACCGCAAAACAGACGAAACGGACCTCCTACGGTCGAAACAGGGGTCCTATTGATCAGGAGGGGTGTGGCGTACCACAAAACGGACGAGACGAACTTGTGTTGGAGCGCTACGGTCGAGACGGGGGTCCTGTTCATCGGGAGGGGTGTGGCGTACCGCAAAACGAGACTCCACGGGATACTGTTCATCTCCACCGTCGACCCCCTCCAGCCTCCATGAGCTACTGTTCATCCACCTCGACCTCCTCCAGCCTCCACCTGCGACTGTTCGTCCACAGGCTGCTATTCATCCAGCCTCCACCGCGCGCTACTCCACCGGGTATTGTTCAACCAGCCCTCTCCACGGGCTCCTGTTCAACCACCCCTCCACGGGCTACTGTTCATCCTGCCCTCCACCTTGTACTGTTCATCCAGCCCTCCACGGGCTGGTCCTGTTCATCCAGCCCTCCATAGTGTCCTGTTCATCCAGCCCCAACCGACTCGATCGATCGGGGTCCTGTTCATCCAGAGGCAACACCACGGGGTCCTGTTCATCCACCCCCACCGGGAACTGTTCATCCACCCCCCCCCCCCCCCCCCCCCCGCAACGCTCACTGTTCATCCAGAGGCAGCATCGATCGGCTTCAGTTAGCAGTAGTAGCGAAGGAATCGCTCGATTGGGTTCAGTTAACAGCCATCGATCGATCGCTCGGGTTCAGTAACGCGTAGCCTGCAGTGCAATCGCTCGGGTTCAGTAACGCGTAGCCTGCAGTGCAATCGCTCGGGTTCAGTTAGAGCCCAATGCCTCGCTCGGGTTTAGTTAGAGCCAACGCCTCGCACACACGCGTGTACGTGTACGAGAGAAACGCGCATCGCTCGGCCCCCGACCTCCCACCGTAACCAGGAACTCCCCGAAATTTTCCTCCCACTCGCTTCTACCATGGTTTTTTTCCGTCATGGACGGCCCAAAGAATGTCATGCAGCTGCGTCTCCGGCCCGCCCAGGACGAAAAGCCCATTTTCTGTCATGATTTTTTGTCATAGAAGTAGGAGCCCACCACATCTATGATGATACCGGGTTTTGTCACAATTATTGTCATAGAAGTGTCATATGTATGACAGAAAAATAATTCGCTCGGCCCAAAATGTCACGGATGTGTCTTTTTTGTAGTGTAAACAGAGGCAAAAAAGGAATCAATTACTGGCTAATAAAGGAGGATGAAACATGCGGCCACAAATATGGTAATCCCGCCAATCCGTAACAAGTGTTGCAGTTTTGAAATAAGATTCAGTAGTTAATTCTGAGAGTGGCATCAATTACTGGCTTATTAAGGGGGTGATGCTGAATTTGTTGTAACAAAGCAACAAGCATCATGTATGGGTTGGTCCCATTTTTGTTCACTACTTAATGGGAAAAGACAGCAATACAATAGCTTCAATTCATCATTTATTTAAAACAGTACCAATACAAGTAGCACAACATCTCAAAGCACACTACACAATCATGTGGATGAAGGCCTGTACTGACCTTTCATGAGACGACCTACATAAAATACGAATCTACCAACACGAATAGGAAATCCAATCAAGTTTTGTGCAGTTGCACTGAAATCAAGCAAAGTTGCCGGTGTGACATTTAAGTTTTCTATAGCAACAAGTTGAATAGATATCCCTATTTTAAGAGGCAAAAAAGAAAACAATTACTGGCCAATAAAGGAGGATGAAATATGCGGCCACAAAAAGAAGCATCTACCATATCTTGATGGAAAACAAAGTATAGGACAGTAGCATTTCTAAAACGGTTGCATTGTTTCATATTAATAGAGAAATTCTTTTAAAACAAATCAGTAGTTAATTCTGAGATTAGCAACAGCAAAATAGCTGCATGGGACATGCCAGCACCATGTGCGTCCACACGTATAAATGGGTGATGCAGAGCATGTAGCCAAGCAGCATATATGCGCTAGTCCCATATTTTTCTCTTTGAACCTTCTTGCTATGTGAGGGCAGCAAATCTAGTCGTGCACAAACTACCCGACCCCCCAGTTTCTTTCCCTTTTCAACAAAGAGATCAGTTCCTTATAGATGTGTGTACTGGGTTACCCCCTTTTTCCCTTTTTGACCTACAAAGCGGCTGGATAGCCAGTCTATACTACTTTCCGCCCCTCCTTTCCTCATTGAACCACGTCCTAGATTCTTGCTCCAGCCCACCGCACCCTTCTTTCCTCTTTGAACCAAGACCTAGATTCGACTACAGATCGAAAAAGATCCACATGCAGCTAGAGCAACGATGGTTTCAAAGAAACTTATACCTTAGGGTCGTCAGGATGTGGCAAGGCATGCGGCGGGAGGCCGGATCTGCCCACACTACGTACGGCAGCGAGGAAGAAGGGGTCGGTGGCCCTCCCGCACATGCGCTGGGTGAAAGAGAACATTGCAGCCGGCAGTGGATTACCTCCCTCGCCGAAGGCGATAGAGTGAACGCTGCACCTCCTCCCCTTCCCGGTGCGACGGGATATGGACGCCTCCTTCACCAGCTGTGAGGGGGGAAAGAGAGACAAGAGGCCAACACAGTATTGTTTAGATCTAGTGAAGAGAGGGTGAGAGACTATGAATATAGCAAACCCTAGCAAATGAACGCTGAGCCTCCAGCGTGTAACATATATGTAGTGCGGCGAGCGTGTGGAGAGTGCAAACCCTAGCGAACAAGCGTTGAGGCTCCCGCTTATATATATATACTACTGTAGTACGGACTGAGCTCCGGTGCCTTCACTGCACCTGCTTTTGGCTGTATGACAGGTGAGCCAGCCACATTTTGGGCCCACCTGTCGTAAATCCAAAGGCAGGTGCACTAAGTCAATGAAGCTGCGTCCATATAGTACTCTCGTGTATACGACTAAAATATAGTGGACTGGTTTTCTTATTCTCTCCATAACAATCATTTTAAATTGTGTAAGTACGAAACAAAACTCTTTATTTAATGTACAGTGAAGAAAACTACTACTACTTCCGATGAACTAACGATCCACGCCCACGCGTCCTGGTCGCACTTCATGTCCTTCATGTGTGGTACACTACCCTCCCTTAAGTGAACAACCACACATGCGCCAAATTATCGGAAACATGTGAGAGTGTGTACAAATAAAGAAATTTAATTTCAATTATCGGAAAGGTTTGAGAGTATTACAAAGTTTGACTTCAGTCAAATCTAATATGCGGAGTAAATAAAAATGGAGGGCTACTACGTCCATCCGGGTTTTTAGTCCACACCATTTTTTAAATCAAAGTTAATAGCTGCACCTCCTCACCTCCCGCGGCGGACGGGATTCGGCCGGATCTGTGACCATCGGTGAGGAGAGAGATAGAGTGGACACTGTCATCTTGTTTTGATATGGAGAGGCTGAGAGAGGCTATAATGGAGTAAAAAAATCTCTCCATAGCAGTGGTTTTAAATAGAATACGCTCGTTCCCGGAAAAAAGAAACGAAAACTGGCGGACAATTTTTTAAGGGTCTGTCTAGGACACATCTAGATGTGACATAGTTATGTCACATATAAGTTGATGTCCACTCTGTTTGTGGTCCTTTCCTAGTTTTTATTTTGTTTCTTGTTGCTACATTATATACTGGTGGGAGCTTAGATGTGATATCCTTAAATAACATCTAGATATGAATTAGACAAACTGATTTTCTAACGTACCAAGAAAGAAAACTCGATTAAAAACACGCCCCCGCTTCCAGGTCGCGAGAGTCGTCGCGCACACACACATAGACATAGACATGCATATCCGTGTTTACGTAAAATTCCATTTCCATCTCCATCTCCAATCATATTTGTCCAACTGGCACATTATTTACGTTGTTAATTATATACGCAGCAATATTAACGTACAACATCTTTTGTTTGCGCATGTCCGGACCGCTGCCATGGCCGGTCCTGACCAACCCGAACCCTCTTCATCACCCGCGCGTGCTTCCCGCCCGAAACGGTCAGTGCCGCATTCATGCCCGGCCAGAGCGGACGTGACCTCTCACTGGGCCGGCATTGAAGCGGCGCGCCGGCCGAGAGAGCGTCGCCCGCGCCGCTTCCCAGTGCATGCAGCTGCTCCGCGTTCAAAGGTCGCAATAGCCGGCTACAACATGCATGTAAAAAGTTCTTGGGAGTCCGTGCTACAGCTAGCTGTCCTCCCCCAACTCGTCAATCTCTTCTAGTAGTGCTGGTACTCCATGGCGCGATCCATCGACAAGCAGGCGGGAAACTTATGGTATACTACTCGGTTTGCGGTGAGTGGCATGCCGAGCGACCGTGTTGGGTCGAGCCGTGGAGGAGGGTGAGACACGAACACGACAGACATGATTTAAACGTTGGTTTTGCTCGATGGCGCGATCCAACGAAACGAAACGTTGGTTTCTCTCCGTTTCCATTTTTTCTCCGGAAAAATGGAAACTTTTCCACTCAATTTTCATTCCTATTCCAAGGTTGCCCCGTTACAACATTCCATCAAATACAAAGGAAAACTAACACGCATGCTGATGCATCTCAATGATTCACAGATCATAGCCAATATTTAGTTCACAACTAAAGAAAAAAGTTGTGAGAGCATGTACGATAGAAAAACTACTGATGGGGTCACTACGACTTAAACCCTAAACCCTAAACATGATTTAATTTCCTGGCCAGGTAGAACCTGTCGAAGGAAAGACGGCTGGCACCCTTGGATCATACGATGCTTTTGTGCAGTTCCACTAAAATCGACCTGAGCATCCCTGATGGCAAAGATATTGAAGAAGTGTGATTAGAATAATAGTACTGGCACTAGTTCATGAGACATAAACTCATCACAAGTAGAAGCCGGTAGAAGTAGAGAAAGATCGAAATGGAGATGGAGCTACGGCAGTGGAGCAAGCCGGCTCCAAAAGGAAGATGGACTACCTGGGACGTCGGGCTGTAGCTAGAAGGGCGGTTGGGACGCGACATCGGCCCATACCGCGGTGACCCCCGATTGGGACGCTCCGACTGTGGGTTTTCTCCCTTGCCGATGTCAACCGCGTCTATGCAGAACATTGTTCCCTTCCCCCAGCTGCGGGATCAGGCCCGTCGTTCTATGGTTGTGAAGAGAGCAACCTAAGCAAGCAGGCTTGTAGCTTAGGCTCCTGCTAGTGTATATATAGTGGTTTTCTTTTTCTCTCCATATCAACCATTTTATATTGTGTACGTGTCATTCAAGAGTGAAATGATGGTTGCTTCTTCCGACTAACTTACTGTGTGATTTGACTGCTCCTTAGTGGCCCCTACACGTACTCCCCCCACGTGTATGCAACAGTCACACATACACATGGACGCAAAAACGCGCGTGACGCCCTAATGCATGCATGTCCGAGCACACAACGGAACACACACGGTCACGCTCAAGTGCTCAACCTACACGTGCATGCACACACATACTCAATCAGGGTGAGCTAGTGACCGTATGAACACCGGAAAATATATATATTGAGCGCAATGAGCGTATTATGAAGTCCACTGACCGTATTTTTACAAATATACAATGACAGACAGTGTATTTATCTCGTTTGAAATTAAGCCATATTAACTGAAGAGGAGGCAACATGGACTAGCATTACTTTGCTGTGTCCCATCAACTTGCCGAACGAGGAGAAGGTTGCAGGACAGGAGAAGCTTGCACACGGTGGCTCGCGGGACAAGGAGAAACTTTTGACTAATGCAAGCTCTCCCTCGCTCAGGCGGTGGACGTGCAACAGTTAATTCGGTGTCAGATAGCCAGAAGCATACTACACCATACTACTGGTGCTATTATTGCTCGACTTCCCGAACAGCCAAGCGCAAAGTTTACTTGTACTACTACTATAGTCCATAAATGTACGTACTATACTAGTACTACTAGGAACCAGATGGAGGAGCGTCTGTACTCTTATTATAATTTTAAAATGTGATAAAGCAATCTTCAACACATTTGGTTCTCTTCGAGGGTTCTCGCATGTGATAATGGAAGGTGATTGCATGGAACACTCGCCACAATTCTCGCTTAATTCTGGCTCATATCCTGTTACAAATAGTAGCGCTCAGTAATATTTCCTCTTTTTTGTTATTCAGCATGTAAACAGGTTAGCAAACCTTGCGGCGCATCTTTGTGCAAACCGTGCTTGCTGCACTTTGAATGTGGCCGAGAGCTGGCTTGATGAAACACCGCGCTTCCTACTTCTTTTTTGCGGGGTACCTCGCTTCCTAGTGACCAGTGTCTTGGCTGATCGTCCTAAGAATGCTTATATATAAATAAATCTCTCTCATTTACCCGCAAAAAAGATTAAGCCATATTAACCGGAAAGGAGGGAGTATGGACTAGCACTACTTTTCGGGGTGTCCCGTCAACTCGCAGAACGAGGAGAAGCTTGCAGGACAAGGTGAAGCTCGCTTACGCCTTTTGACTAATGCAACCTACCCTCGGTGGACATGCATTAGTCCATTCGGTGTCAGATTGTCAGAGGCATACACTGTAGCACCCAACATGCGGAGTACCATCATTGTTCGACTTCACGAAGGGGCGAAGAGCCAAGCGCAGTACTAGTACGCGTACTTGGTTTTGCATCTTCATACTACTCCACCCTCCGTCACAGTTTACAGGGCGCGCTTCATTATGACGCATTTCTCTCAATGCATTTCCACCACCAAAGAGACTTTAGACGCGTTTGGTTTAATGCTTAATTAATTAGGGCATGGTAACCGCAATCAAGTCAATTTTCTCTCCATGTACTGTACTACTACGGAGTGCATGCATGTGTGTACCCGGGGTGGAAGCACTGCATGCATGTGTGTATGCATTATTCCCTCTAGTAATAGACGCCGTGCTATAACTACCAATGCTATTTTTCAGGCCGACCGCTAGTCGCCTTGGTCCCACAGATTTTTTTCTTTTTTCTGAAGCGCGTTGGATAAACAATGACGGATAGAGTAGTATGAGCGGATTCAAAGAAGAGCGTATTGATGGTTGCTTCTTCAGAGCAACTTACAGTGGGAAAGGTGGGGCTTATGAATTGACTGCTCATTACTCACTATTAATGTGGCGCAACGACCGGGCTGAGTCTCCCATGCGGTTGTGCACTACCCTCTCGGTTCTTAAATATACTCCAGAGTATTTGTCTTTCTAGATAATTCAACGAGTGACTACTCAAATATTTGTCTTTTTAGAGATTTCAAATGGACTGGCACATATGGATGTATATGGACATATTTTAGAGTGTAGATTCACTCATTTTGCTCCGTATGTAGTCACTTGTTGAAATCTCTGTTAAGACGAATAGAATATTTAGGAACGAAGGTAGTACACATACGAAGCAAAATGAGTGAATCTACACTCTAAAATATGCACGTTTGAAAATTGTAAAAAGACAAATATTTAGGAACGAAGGAGTATAATTTTGTGCATGGCACATGGACCCGGATGATGAAGATGCTTCTAGCAATGCTATCAAGCTTCCATCATTTGTTTACATAATTGATGTACTATGCAAATAATTTTCCAGCGACATGAAATTGTACAATGGTGTGAGCTTTCAGCTTTTGTTTCGCGTGTCTTGCCATCGATGCTCTTTCGGAAACAATAAAAAACTAACTTCCTTGCTAATGCATGTCAATTATTAGCATATCAGAGCTAATAATTACATCACAACTGAAGACAAAGTTGTGAGAAGGTGTTAAATTAAAATTGATCCATGCTTTCATTGGCAGCAACGTCCCCCCAGCTCTGTCTAAATCAACAAGGCATGTTGGGAAAAAAAGTAGCTGTCTTGAGCATGCAACATTCCGATCATTTTGTGCAGTTCCACTAAAATAGAGCTGAGCGTCCCTCTTCCAAAGATATCAAGTGTGATTACGATAATAGAGGACTACTGATGAAACAATAAACACATAAATAGAAGCCAGTCAACTTTGCAGTCTCTCTTAAGACTAACTAGTTGGAGAAGATTAGGCTCGGAGTTTGATGAGGAGGATAGAGCAAAACCAATCTCCCTTTGTGCAGTCGCACTGAAATGTAGAGATGTTGCCCGTGTGACATTTTAGTACAACTGCACAAAACATTCTTAAGAAAAAAGTGACTTGTGCAGCTCACCAAAAGGTCGCAATAGAAACAAGGTGAAATGGATAGCCCTATTTGCAAAAAAGAGGTAGAAAGGAAACAATTACTGGCCAATAACAGTTGATGACACATGCGACGACAAAAAAGAAGCATATTCCTTATCCTAAGGGAAGATAACAACACGGTTGTGTTTGTCTAAAACGGTGTGAGCACGAGAATGCAATATGGAAAGTACGCCGAACGAGCTACGTTTGGGCAAAGAACTATGGAAGATCCACATGCAGCGACGTGGGAAAACGGGCAGTGGAGCAAGGCTGGAGGGGATACCTGGAGGTCGTCGGGATGTAACTAGGTGAGCAGCGGCGGGCGGAATCTGCGAGCAGGTGGCGTAGGCCCTCCCGCGCCGGAGCTTGGCAGAGAGAACGGCGTGTATAGCAGATCAAGACGTGCTGCCTCAGCGCCGTCGAATGGAGAAACGATGCACTTCCTCCCTTTCCCCCGGCGGACGGGATGCGGCCGGATCAGTGACCAACGGTGAGAGAGAGAGAGGCCACCACACTCCCTTTCCCCCGGCGGACGGGATGCGGCCGGACCAGTGACCAACGGTGAGAGAGAGAGAGAGGCCACCGGAGCCTTGTGTGAGATACTCTGAAGAGCGGACTACCTTTTCCTCCATAAAAATCATTTTATATTCTGTGTACGTGCCATTGAGCACTATAACTTTATTTAAAAATAACGCGGCAACGCGTCAAGTTGAACGTTGTTTCGTGCACGCGTGGTACACGACCTCCCTAGGTAAACAACCGCTACAGGCGTTCAAATTAGCACGTGGGCTGCCATTTCGTAAAGAAATGAGCTCCACCGTGTACCCGCGCGGATGTGGCTGGGCACGAAGCATGAGTACGTGCACGGTGCACCTATTCTCTTCTTGTATACGTACACCACATACGTGGGGTTGTGTGAGAGAGATACAAACCTAGAGAGATATAGTGTGTGGGTTCTTGAGAGTTTTTTTTGTGGGGGGGTCAATCAAAAAATTTAACATATGCAATGTGTGTGAAATAGAGTCCTGGATATAACATATATATATAGGGGGCGATCCACGAGAAGAGAGTGGGGGTATCATCGGCTTGAGGTGTCTATAGAATCGAAGAGAGGGATGATGTGTGTGTGTGCGCGCGCGCGATCGATAAAGAGTGCCATCGAATTTGTGTGTGCCCACGTCAAAGATATAGAGTGGCTGGCCTACTGGAACGCGAGATGGGACATGTGCAGTTTGTCTCTGTGGCATGGATACCTACCTGCAGCGCTCGACTATCGGTGTGTGGTGGGGGAAGAGGGAGGCCCAATTAACTATAGAGGTACAATGGCTGGTATATGTGTGGAGGAGGAGAGAGGCCTACCTCATGTATTAAGGAGATCGATCTGCCTCATGTATTAAGGGAGATCGATCGGCATCCATGCATATGTGCAGGAGATGAATAAGGTTGGGAGAGAGACAGAGCTAGAGTGTTGGAGGGGGTGGTAGTGGAGTTGCTTCTAACAAATGGTGGGATAGGCTTGCTAGACAAATGGAGGGCACGCCCGCAATATCAATAAGAGAGGAGATGGTTGCTTGTTGTCTGTGCACATGCGTGTGAGAGACGGGTCAGGAGGCATGCACGAATGATGAGGGGGAAGATGTGGTTGTGGTAAGCAGACGTAACTACATAGGAAGATCAATTGCCCTTTCTAAGAGAAAGGAGAGACATAACTTGTGAGGTACGTCGATCGATGGGAGGGTAGTTAAAGTCGATCTAGGTATATGTTGGGAGATCGATCGGTATACATGCATGTGTGTGTTAGAAGCAAATGAGGCACGAGGAGAAGGATAGAGAGAGAGGGATGCATGTAGGAGGTGGTACGAGAGGCATACTATATCGAGGGGGAGGAGTGTGCGAGTACGATAACGATGAAAAGAGTGGTGGGAGTGAGGCATGGACGGTGACAAGAGAAGAGGGGAAGCTTGTGTTTGTGCTAGGCACACCTGGCTAGAGAGGCATATCGATCGATGTGTGCTGTAAAGAAGGAGCTGGGGGGGCCTACACACACCATGGGTGAACGACCTAAAGTGAAAAGACGAATTTGTGCGATGGAGCTAGAGAATGCTGAGGGAGGGTGAGAGGGATGCGGGCGTGTGCATGCACAAGAGAAAGTTAGCGCTAGCTACAAATATAAGAGGGTTGTGTGGGTGTAAAAGACGAATAGAGATCATATATACTTCATTATAAAAAGCGAATTCGGATATTTGAAGAATTTATCATTGTGTTTCAAACCGACGGATGTGTGAATATATATAACGGTGATACACATGGTGTGGTTATGAACATGGTATACTACATTTAATATATTTTATCTCTACTCTTATAAAAATGGAGTTGTTGATGATGGTGTGCCTGCCATCCTGCATTATAGGTCGTCTGATTTATATCTGGCGGATAGCAAGGAAACTATGATGGTTGAAGTTGGCAACAATCATGATTGTAGATTCTTATTGAAATAGAGAAACGAATTCAAATTTAGTTGGAATTGCAGCGGTAGTATAGACATTTGGAATGCACTAAAATGTTGGTATGAGTAGGTTACATGCATTATACAGCAAGCGAAAAAAATTTAATCGGACATAACATGGATTCATACTCCCTCCTTCCATCTATATAGGGCGTAATGAGATTTTTAAGACCGCCTTTGACTATTGACAAGATTAATAATACATGACATGCACAATGTGAAAATTATATCATTGAAAGAACCTTTCACAGATGAATTTAACGGTGTGCTTTGTGTAAGGTTCATGTCATATATCATAGCTCTAATATTTGGTCAAAGTTAGCATCGAAAAATGCATTAGGCCCTATATAGATGGAAGGAGGGAGTAGCTTTGAATAGCATTTGTATAGGAAAACGGGGCAAGACTCTCTCTTTGTGTGGTGTGAATAGTTTTATTTTTTCGTTTTCTTTTTGCTTGAGGGAAGTGCGAATTGATTTGGTACGTACAAGTACAATATTATGACACGTTAGGCTTGTCCCTAAAATTCAACCCGCGTCTTGTTATATCCCGAAAATTCAGATATCGTGCTCCCAAAACTGGCGCCTTCACAACCCGCGCCTTGCTATCCTGAAATTACAACGCGCGTGAAAACTCCCTCCAGCTGCCAAATCCCGACATGCGAAATCCCCCTTCTAACCCTGAGCCGAAAGGGCCGCTAGTTCAAATCGGTGGGGGGTACTTTTGTAACACACCCCACATTTTGGACAAGCGCGTTCCTAAGTCATGCTTCACCCCCTCGCATCGCCCCCTTTTCGCCATTCGAAATCCCAGGCCGCCATAACCTCTCCGCTCCAGCCGCAAAACCCCACCCTCCTCCGTCCGCCACATCACCGCTGCCCAGCCGGAGCCTCTTCCCCGACGATGTCGTCCACTGCAACAGCTCGACGTCCCTCGTCCACCTCCCCGGATGAGGAACCGTCGTCCATCTCACCGTCCCGCCGGTTCAGCCGCCCCGTCCTCCACCTCCAAGGAGCTGCTCCGACGATCGCCTCGTCTATCGCGGCTGCTCCATCCCCACAGCGCCGCCTTAACCTGCTCCACCGGAACCACAACATCCTCACCGACTCCTCGGACGAAGCCGAGGCCTACTCGGCGCCACCAAAGAGGTTGTACACTCATCGCATTGCACCTTCTCCTTAACTCGACCTCCCGGCACCGACGGTGCTCCATCCCGCACCCCCATGGAGCGGCTACCTTGAAGCCAGCACCGCGGGCGACATCTCCATGGCGGCTCTTCCCCAGTGCGAGGCCCCTTCGGCAGCGGCGTCTATACCAGCCGGATCTGCTGCTGCTGCTCCGGCTCTCACTCGATCGCTCGCTCGCCCAGCTGCTGCTGCTCTCCCCCTCGCTCGTGCTGCTGCTCTACTCCGATTAAGCCACACTTCAATGGACTGAATCGACTTTTGGGTCATTCGATTTTCAGGGGTTGGGGGGCTCGCCAGAGTTAAGGAAGAACCACCCGCAGCGGGGATGGGGGCTCGCCGGATAGGTACCCCACTATCTATCTTAGGGTTCAGGGTGGGGGCGGGGGGCCTAGAGGGCTGGCCGGGGCGGCGGTGGCGAGTTGTTTCGGGGTGGCGAGGCGGCGCTGGGGCAGGCGGTTCGGCCGGTGGTGGCTGGCGGCTCAGGGGGGTGCAGGTTGAAGATGAACTGCAGGCCCTCCCTAAACTACATGTCAAGTGCCTCTCTGCTACCATTGCGTTGAGTTTCGACAGTAGCATTCAGATTCCACAGTAAATTTCAGTTTCGACAGTTAAGTTCAGAGTCAACAGTTTTTACCTCATCTGTTATAGTCAGGTGCTTTTTGGTGATGTTAATTTTACATCCATTTTCCATCATCTATTGGAGATGCTATTAGAATCCCACTTGAGATTGACGATGTCTGTCTTGTGCTGCTTCAGCCTTGACGTCTTACGGCTCACCGGAGCTGCTCCAACGATAGAATGATCCATCACAACAGAGCAGTGCCCTGGACGCCGTCTACAGATTCCTCAGATCTTCCTCCACACCTCTGACAGCCACCTCTGCCTCAACTGCTTCCGCGACCAACCCAATGACGCTGAGCTCAACAAGGCTACGGCAAAGAGGTTGTACACTTGTTGCATCACTTATTACTATACATTCACGTCGATCCATTAGGGCTATTTTGGTTCAACAGAAAAACATCGATCCACTCGTTGTTACCATCACTCTAAATTTCTGCATGCTCTCCTTACATAATCTCACCATATATTTTTTCGTATGCATGCCAGATATTGTACACAGTCATGCTAAACATGTAGAGAAAAGGAGAAGAGTTTTGCGCGGCAATACAATGTCATACAGACATCGCTCCATGGTGGGTTCAATGGCAAACCCTCCCCACCCCTCTCCAGATTGTAATCCAGAGGAAGATATCTGTTCTGAGGCAGATTCGGACGCCGCTGACCACTCCTATTTACCCCCCAAGGTGTTTGCTCTACCTTGGCATGATGATGTTAATCATATCATGCATATGTTGCCTTGCAGTGCCTACTTTTGACATCATATATGTCATCTTCTTAGTTTAGACATGTTTTGTAATGCCACATGTTTAGTTTCTATATCGTATATGGGAGTTATGCAGTCTCATGTCTTTTAGCCAGCCATAATATATGTGAAATGTGCAATGCCATCCTGTTTAACCAGTCATCATATATTTGAATGATATCTTGCCCATCCTTTTCTTCATTACATTTCCATTTGTCGACAATGTTTGTACATTAAACTACTCTTCCTGTGAATCAGCCATTTGGGTGGGAGATGGAAAAATCTAGAGTGAAAACAAGGCCTTCAGAGCAGACAGTGCTACCTGTCGAAGCAGATCTCTTGTTGGGTCCCGATAGCTCCTCAGAGATGGATTCAGAGACAAATGATCAGTCCTATTCCCCCTCTGAGGTGTATGCTCTAACTTGGCACGGTTATACTGCTCATATCATGCATACGGTGTCTTGCATTGCATAGTTTAGACATCGTATACACAATATTCAACACCATGTTCTTAGTTCAGACATCATATCGAATACCCTCTGTTTAGCATATAAATCATATATGTGAATTAAATGATGCGATCCTGATTACTTAGATAACATGTAGGTGATCCTTGATACGTCTCCAACGTATCTATAATTTTTGATTTCTCCATGCTATATTATCTACTGTTTTGGACTATATTGGGCTTTATTTTCCACTTTTATATTATTTTTGGGACTAACCTATTAACCAGAGGCCCAGCCCAGAATTGCTATTTTTTGCCTATTTCAGTGTTTCAAAGAAATGGAATATCAAACGGAGTCCAAACGGAATGAAACCTTCGGGAACGTGATTTTCTCACCAACTATGACCTAGGAGACTTGGACCCTACGCCAAGGAAGCTTCGAGGTGGGCACGCGGTAGGGGGGCGCGCCCCCCACCCTCGTGGGGCCCACGGAGCTCCACCGACGTACTTCTTCCTCCTATATATACCTACGTACCCCCAAACGATCAGATACGGAGCCAAAAACCTAATTCCACCGTCGCAACTTTCTGTATCCCGAGATCCCATCTTGGGGCCTGTTCCGGAGCTCCGCCGGAGAGGGTCGTCATCACGGAGGGCTTCTACATCATCATAGCGTCTCCGATGAAGTGTGAGTATTTTACCTCAGACCTTCGGGTCCATAGTTATTAGCTAGATGGCTTCTTCTCTCTTTTTGAATCTCAATACAATGTTCTCCCCCTCTCTCGTGGAGATCTATTCGATGTAATCTTGTTTTTGCGGTGTGTTTGTTGAGACCGATGAATTGTGGGTTTATGATCAAGTCTATCTATGAATAATATTTGAATCTTCTCTGAATTCTTTTATGTATGATTGGTTATCTTTGCAAGTCTCTTCTAATTATCCGTTTGGTTTGGCCAACTAGATTGGTAGTTCTTGCCATGGGAGAAGTGCTTAGCTTTGGGTTCGATCTTGCGGTGTCCTTTCCCAGTGACAGAAGAGGCAGCAAGGCACGTATTGTATCGTTGCCATCGAGGATGACAAGATGGGGTTTATTTCATATTGCATGAATTTATCTCTCTACATCATGTCATCTTGCTTAAGGCGTTACTCTGTTTTTAACTTAATACTCTAGATGCATGCTTGATAGCGGTCGATGAGTGGAGTAATAGTAGTAGATGTAGGCAGGAGTCGGTCTACTTGTCTCGGACGTGATGCCTATATACATGATCATACCTAGATATTCTCATAACTATGCTCAATTCTGTCAATTGCTCAACAGTAATTTGTTCACCCACCATAGAATACTTATGCTCTTGAGAGAAGCCACTAGTGAAACCTATGGCCCCCGGGTCTATTCTCATCATATCAATCTCCATCACTTTAATCTTGCTTTGCTTTTTACTTTTCCTTTTTCACTTTTCACTTTGCATCTCTATATCAAAAATACCAAAAATATTATCTATCATCTCTATCAGATCTCACTCTCGTAAGTGACCGTGAAGGGATTGACAACCCCTAATCGTGTTGGTTGCGAGGAGCTATTGCTTTTGTGTAGGTACGAGGGACTTGCGCGTGGCCTCCTACTGGATTGATACCTTGGTTCTCAAAAACTGAGGGAAATACTTATGCTACTCTGCTGCATCATCCTTTCCTCTTTGGGGAAATCCAACGCAAGCACAAAAGGTAGCAATCATGTTTAGTTATTCATCATATCTTTGAATTATGTTATGCTATGCTATCCAGTTTAGATAGACATCATATATGTGAAATTATGTCATGCTATCCGTTTTAATTATACAATATACATGTCAACTATTTCATGCCCTCTTTTTTCCACACTATCTATTGCATCTGTCTCTCATACAATGTCTATACATTCAACTATGTTTCCTATTTATCAGCCATTTGAATTGGAGCGGGTGATGCCAGTATCTAGCGGACTAAAAACACGGTCTTCAAATAAAACAGTGCTACCTCTTGGTGGAGATAGCACCCCGGTTGTACATGCACAAGAACCAGCCCTACCACACATAACCCAAACTCTCGCAGATTGTACCCCTACTACGATGGACAGAGAACCAGCTTCACCCAATCTAACCCCAACCCCAGCCGATAGTAACCCAGTTCCTGTTGACACAACACCATCTATTTTCCATCCACAGAGCTCCCAAACAAGAGCAGTTAGTAAGGAAGCTCCAGTGCCCAAAGGGCCAGTGCTATCACGGCGAACCCCAACTCCACCAGTTAGTACGCCTATTCCTGTGGAGGAAGCACAACCAGCTAGTCGTAGTTTAGCATCTATCGCATTTGATGTTGTTAAATCGTATGTGCGTATCTTCCCATCTTGGAAATATTATAATGAAGATGAAGGAAAATGCCAGTTGCAGGTGTTTGTCCAGGAGTTATGTGTAAGTAATGTTATTCATGGCAATTACTTTGCTTCGTCCCATACATCCTACCTCCATGATGGTTATAATACAGCAAATTTTCCCATTTTTCTCTATAGAGAAGGGCCGATTTGGAAACTCAGGATGAGGTAACCTGTGCTAATACCTCTGCTATCTTCAAGAATGCTTGGTGGCAGTATCAGAATTACATGAAGAAAATGCACTTCACTGACAAAGAAACTCATCAAATTCCCTTACGTTCTCCCGAGACACATTTACTGGACGATGACTGGGAACGCCTTGTTCTGTACTGGTCCCGAACCAAGAATGTGGTAAGGTCTATGAGCTCATTTTCTATTTTTAAGTATTATATTCTTGCGTCTTACTGTACTCTGTTCATGTAGAACAAGTGCCTAAACCTGAAGAACAACTGTTCTAATTTAAGATTCCATTGCTACATAGGACATAGATATATGTTTGTTTGATGCTTTTATTATGTACTAGTACTTGGCAATAGAAGACTTGGTAGTTTAATCCTGTCCACCTTACTAATGAACTGGTTCACCGAAATGAGTTTCATATACTAGTACATGCTAAACTTGTTATGTGTCTGCTTGTTTCTTCTTTTAGAATGCTGACAGAATATTGGGGAAGAGTGACTTATTAAGCAACGGTAAAGGAAGTAATGCAGATAAGGTTCAGGATAGTGACACATCCTGTCTTGGTTTAGTGTTGGAGTTACTGGCCACTACCGCTTGCACAAGCTATTCAAACTCACTGTTTGAATCAGTTCGGTTTCTTGAGTCTCAACTACAAGCTAAAAGACATCGATCAACTGTGCTGCGACAAGAAGCGGAAGGACTGCGGAAGTCCCTGGAGCATTCAGATGCATACTTTATGGTGCAACAGCAAGCGTTGGAGGATTTTAGCGCCAAACAGGACAAAGCTAATCAGCTTGCTAAGCTTATTGCCAGCATGGTGGATACCCAGGATAACGTTTCTTGAGCTCTTCTGAAGTTGTTTCAGTTATTCTCTTGTTTTGCTGCCGCGTTTATTTGCACTGGTGGCCAATTTTGACGGCCAATGTATATGATATGCTGCTTTGTTCCCTATATTTTCACTGGTGGCAAACTTTGATGCCTTGTAGATGTAATATGTGTAATAGCCGTGATAGCCTAGCGTTAGTTGCTTGCTTATTTATTTCCTTGTTGTCTTGTTTATTTGTTTGCTTGTAGTCATTGCAGTTATTTTTCCGCGGTTAACTAGTGGCTGCCATAACCTATTTTTTAAAATTAGGCCACAATAACCATGGGCTAATATTTACTGTAGTGACACTGGGCCTCCTACGGGCCGTAGAAACAGTGGGCCTTCTATGGGTCGTAGAAATAGTAGGCCTTCTACGGGCCGTAGAAACAATGGGCCTTCTACGGGCCGTAGAAACAATGGGCCTTCTACGGGCCGTATCATCAATGGGCCTTATACGGGCCGTATGATCGATTGGCCAAACATGGGCCAATAACAGGCTGCATTACGGCCGTAAACAGGCTAGAGTTGGAATCGTCCGTTCATGGGCCGACCGTAACGGGCCATCGGTAATAGGCCGTATTTGATGACGCTATGAAAATGGCCCAACGTATTAATGGACCACAAACGGGCCGACTGTAACCACGGGCTGAATTTGGCCCACAAGCAGAAAATGACAATAACGGGCCGTAAGTAAACGAATGCTGGAAATGAGCCCAAGAATAAATGGGCTCTGAGAAGGCCGAAAGATAACATGGGCTGGAAATGGCCCAACGGGATAATGGGCCGTTAATGGGCATAAAGTGATACACTGTTCATTACGTACCAGTTTCACCATGGGCCGTTAATGGGTGTAAAGTGATACACTGTTCATTACGGGTCAGTTTCACCACGGGCCGTTAATAGTCCAAGAGTTACATATGGCCTCCTATGGGCCGAAAGATGTCATGGGCCATACATGGGCCAGAAGTGAAGACGGGCTGGAATCATATTGGATGGCCCAAATGATGCTACTGGGCCTAATTCGAATAGGGCGTAACGGGCCTTAGGTTAGCGGGCTGTAAATGGGCTATATACGAACAGGTCGTTAACAGGCTTTCCATGGGCTGGCTGGCCAGCTTTTGACCAAGTCAAACGGGCTGGCCTTTTCACAGGAATGGGCCTCTATTGGGCCATGCCACGTGTCGATGTATCATAGGCGCCTATCTGACCCACTGACGAGCTGACACGTGTTTCGTCCGACCAATAATAATTTTACACGTGGAAATTTCCCATTGGTCGGGGCTGTTAACGGGTTATCCGATCCAAAACCCGACCCGATAGCTTAACGGCGTTCCGTTACGGTGGATGCCACGTGTCGGTCACCCTTGACGAAAGCACTTCGGTGACGTGCGATTTATCGTCATGGAAGTGGACACTTCCGTGATGATAATTTTGGTAATGTCATGGAACACTTCTACGACAGCACAGGTATGACAATCTTGATTCTGTCATAGATTTGTCATGGATGTACATGCATGAAAAAAAACGCGACCTACTGTGACAAACACGTATCATCACGGAAGTGTATTTTTTTGTAGTGATGGCACTGCATTTAGTCACATTGGGGAAACCAACATGGAGAAATTCCAGGGTAATGGATTTTGAAGTCATCTGATTATGAATCATCTAACACTTGCAACTTTCGTCTAATTAGTGAAGTACACTAAAATTATGTTCACGGGCCATAAAAAACGAGCAACAAAATAATTGGAAATATGCATATTGATGTGTATAGTCCAATAGGTGTTATTGCAAGTAGTGGATTTATCTATTTTCAAGGATGACTGAAGTAGATATTTATTTACGTATTGAGACATAAATGTAGATCCCTTGAAATGTTTTCAGAAGGTCTTTAGGATGAAGTAGAACTTAGTGTACCAAGAAAATTATGTTTCTTCAATTAGATTGCGGAAAGGAATATTTGAGTTACAAATTTAGCGGATGTCTGATGAGTTGTGAAAAGTATTTTATAGCTTGCACCTCCTAGAGCACTGCTAAGAGTAGAGTATTTTGAGTAGATGTAATCAAACTATGTATGATATGGTGAGATCAAAGATGACATTAATTATTTCACCAATATATTTTCTGGTGTGATGGTTTAGTGACCATGGCTTTTAGAATGAAAAGAATGTCATCAAATTTGCTGAAATAAGTGCTACTTTGTAGGTTATCCCAAATGGTTGGGTATTGTTGGGGAACGTAGCAATAATTCAAAATTTTCCTACGTGTCACCAAGATCTATCTATGGAGAGACCATCAACGAGGGGAAGGAGAGTGCATCTACATACCCTTGTAGATCGCTAAGCGGAAGCGTTCAAGTGAACGGGGTTGATGGAGTCGTACTCGTCGTGATCCAAATCACCGATAACCAAGTGCCGAACGGACGGCACCTCCGCGTTCAACACACGTACAGCCCGGTGACGTCTCCCACGCCTTGATCCAGCAAGGAGAGAGGGAGAGGTTGAGGAAGACTCCATCCAGCAGCAGCACAACGGCGTGGTGGTGATGGAGGAGCATGGCAATCCTGCAGGGCTTCGCCAAGCACCGCGGGAGAGGAGGAAGGAGAGATGCAGGGCTGCCTCATCTAGAGGAGAGGAACTCGTGTCTTATGCATCCCCAAAACCTCCACTATATATAGGGGCAAGGGGGAGTGGGAGGCGCACTAGGGTTTCCCCTAGGGGGGCGGCGGCCAAGGCAGATGGGATCTCCCCTTTGGGTGACTTGGCCCCCAAGCCAGGAGGTGGGAACCCTAGATGGGGCGCCCCAAACGCCCTGGTCACGTGGGATTAGGTGAGGGGGCACACAGCCCCTTAGTGGGCTGGTTTGCCCCATTCCCTTGGCCCATGAAGCCCCCCAACACTTGCCGGGGCTCCCGAAACACCTTTTGGTCATGCTGGTCATCACCCGGTACCTCCGGAACACTCCTGGACTCCAAAACCCTTCGTCCAATATATCAATCTTTACCTCCGGACCATTCCGGAACTCCTTGTGACATTCGGGATCTCATCCGGGACTCCGAACAACATTCGGTAACCACATACAAGCTTCCTTTATAACCCTAGCGTCATCGAACCTTAAGTGTGTAGACCCTACGGGTTCGGGAGACATGCAGACATGACCGAGACGTTCTTCGGTCAATAACCAACAGCGGGATCTGGATACCCATGTTGGCTCCCACATGTTCCACGATGATCTCATCGGATGAACCACGATGTCAAGGACTTAATCAATCCCGTATACAATTCCCTTTGTCTAGCGGTATTGTACTTGCCCGAGATTCGATCGTCGGTATCCCTATACCTTGTTCAATCTCATTACCGGCAAGTCTCTTTACTCGTTCCGTAACACATCATCCCATGATCAACTCCTAGATCACATTGTGCACATTATGATGATGTCCTACCGAGTGGGCCCAGAGATACCTCTCCGTCACACGGAGTGACAAATCCCAGTCTCGATTCGTGCCAACCCAACAGACACTTTCGGAGATACCTGTAGTGTACCTTTATATTCACCCAGTTACGTTGTGACGTTTGATACACCCAAAGCATTCCTACGGTATCCGGGAGTTGCACAATCTCATGGTCTAAGGAAATGATACTTGACATTAGAAAAGCTCTAGCATACGAACTACACGATCTTTGTGCTAGGCTTAGGATTGGGTCTTGTCCATCACATCATTCTCCTAATGATGTGATCCCGTTATCAATGACATCCAATGTCCATGGTCAGGAAACCGTAACCATCTATTGATCAACGAGCTAGTCAACTAGAGGCTTACTAGGGACATGGTGTTGTCTATGTAACCAAACATGTATCTGAGTTTCCTATCAATACAATTATAGCATGGATAATAAACGATTATCATGAACAAGGAAATATAATAATAACTAATTTATTATTGCCTCTAGGGCATATTTCCAACAGGTATTCCTCTATCATTATGCCGAGGCAAAGTATTTTGCCACAGAGTGCGGAAATTTTGAAGTTCTCTGCAAAAGAGTGAGTGGGAGGACCGTGCAACTCGACAAGATTGCAGAATCTTCATGATTAGGTCAAAGAAAAGAAACACCAGAAGTAATTCTATAATTTACTACCGCGACTAATACGAAATTATTTACATGAGATATAAAGACTTTGGTCGAACTTGCAGTTGAACTATATAGGTTGGGAAAATTCGTACAGACCTTTGTGGTGTGCAGATGAAATATAGTTGAACAAACAATGAACCAATAATACACAAAGAAGTGTTGATGGGCCCTAACTCCAAAAATTGGCTATATGCCAAAGTTATCTGAGATAGTATCCATTTACATAATTCAAGTTTAGAACATGATAAACCCTCTAGAAGACTTAAAGTCTGATGAAAAGTAATGGATCTATAAACTGACAAAGATAAAAAATGTTTTATAAAGCTTAAATTGTTACTACTAGCTTATGACAAGATCAAGAATTTAACTATAAGAAAATTGTCTCGTCATAACTCTTTACGTCGTCGTAACTCTTTACGTCGAACTCTTTATCACCTCCATAACCGAGAAAATTCCTTAGTCCACTAGTTACTAAGGATAACTTTGACCGCTGTACTATGATCCATTATTGGATCACTCTTGTACCCCTTGACTGACTCATGGCAAGGCACACTTCAGGTGCGGTACACAACATAGCATACTATAGATCCTATGTCTTAAGCATAGGGGACGACCTTCGTCCTTTCTCTCTATTCTGCCGTGGTCGAGCTTTAAGTCTTAACTTCATACCTTACAACTCAGGCAAGAACTCCTTCTTTGACTGATCCATCTTGAACACCTTCAAGATCATGTCAAGGTATGTGCTCATTTGAAATTACTATTAAGCATTTTGATCTATCCTTATAGATCTTAATGCTCAATACTCAAGTAGCCTAATCCAGGTTTTCCATTGAAAAACACTTTTCAAATAACCCTATATGTTTTCCAGAAATTCTACATCATTTCTGATCAACAATATGTCAACAACATATACTCATCAGAAATTCTATAGTGCTCCCACTCACTTCTTTGGTAATACAAGTTTCTCATAAACTTTGTATAAACCCAAAATCTTTGATCATCATCAAAGCACACATTCCAACTCCGAGACGCTTACTCCAGTCCTTAGAAGGATTGCTGGAGCTTTGCATACTTATTAGCATCTTTCAGGATTGACAAAACCTTTCGGTTGTATCACATACAGCCTTTCCTCAAGAAAATCGTCGAGGAAACAATGTTTTGACATCCTATCTACAAGATTTCATAAATAATGCAGTAATCGCTAATATAATTCCAACAGACTCTTAGCATCGCTACGAGTGAGAAAGTCTCATCGTAGTCAACTCCTTGAACTTGTCGGGAAACTTCTTAACGACAAGTCGAGCTTTCTTAATGGTGACAATTACCATCATTGTCCGTCTTCCTTTTAAAATCCATATGTACCTAACAGCCTTACGACCATCAAGTAGTTCTTCCAAAGTCTACACTTTGTTTTCATATATGGATCCTCTCTCGGATTTTATGGCCTCGAGCCATTTATCGGAATCCGGGCCCACCATCGCTTCTCCATAGCTCGTAGGTTCATTGTTGTCTAGCAACATGACTTCCAAGACAGGACTACGTACCACTCTGAAGTAGTACGCATCCTTGTCATCCTACGAGGTTTGGTAGTGACTTGATCTAAAGTTTCATGATCACTATCATAAGCTTCCACTTCAGTTGGTGCAGGTGCCACAGGAACAACTCCCTGTGCCCTGCCACACACTAGTTGAAGAGACGGTTCAATAACCTCATCAAGTCTCCACCATTCCCCCACTCAATTCTTTCGAGAGAAACTTTTCCTCGAGAAAGGACCCGATTCTAGAAACAATCCCTTATTGCTTTCGAATCTGAGATAGGAGGTATACCCAACTGTTTTGGGTGTCCTATGAAGATGCATTTATCCACTTTTGGGTTCGAGCTTATCAGCCTGAAACTTTTTCACATAAGCATCGTAGCCCCAAACTTTTAAGAAATGACAGCTTAGGTTTTCTCTAAACCATAGTTCATACGGTGTCATCTCATCAGAATTACGTGGTGCCCTATTTAAAGTGAATGTGGTTGTCTCTAATGCCTAACCCATAGACTATCGTGGTAATTCGATAAGAGACATCATGGTATGCATCATATCCAATAGGGTGCAGTTATGATGTTCGGACACACCATCACACTATGGTGTTCCAGGATGTATTAGTTGTGAAACAATTTCCACAATGTCTTAATTCTGTGCCAAACTCGTAATTCAGATATTCATCTCTATGATCATATCATAGATATTTTATCCTCTTGTCACGACGATCTTTCAACTTCACCCTGAAATTACTTGAACCTTTCAATAATTCAGACACGTGATTCATCAAGTAAATATACTCAACATCTACTCAAATCATCTGTGAAGTAAGAACATAACGATATCCACTACATGCCTCAGCATTCATTGGACTGCACACATCAAAATGTATTACTTCCAACAAGTTGCTTTCTAGTTCCATTTTACTGAAACCGAGGCTTTCAGTCATCTTGCCCATGTGGTATGATTTGCATGTCTCAAGTGATTCAAAATCAAGTGAGTTCAAACGGTCCATTTGCATGGAGTTTCTTCATGCATATACACCAATAGACATGGTTCGCATGTCTCAAACTTTTCAAAAATGAGTGAACCCAAAGATCCATCAACATGGAGCTTCTTCATGCGTTTTATACCGATATGACTTAAGTGGTAGTGCCACAAGTAGGTGGTACTATCATTACTATCTTATATCTTTTGGCATGAACATGTGTATCACTACGATCGAGATTCAATAAACCATTCATTTTAGGCGTAAGACCATTGAAGGTATTATTCAAATAAACAGAGTAACCATTATTCTCCTTAAATGAATAACCATATTGCGATAGACATAATCCAATCATGTCTATGCTCAACGCAAACACCAATCTCGATGGTAGAGAGAGCGCACGATATTTGATCAACCTTGGAAATACTTCCAACACATATCGTCATCTCACCTTTAGCTAGTCTCCGTTTATTCTGTAGCTTTTATTTCGAGTTACTAACACTTAGCAACCGAACCAGTATCTAATACCATGGTGCTACTAGGAGTACTAGTAAAGTACACATCAACACAATGTATATCCAATATACTTCTATCGACCTTGCCAGCCTTCTCATCTACCAAGTATCTAGGGTAATTCTGCTCCAGTGGCTGTTCCCCTTATTACAGAAGCACTTAGTCTCGGGTTTGGGTTCAACCTTGGGTCTCTTCACTAGAGCCGCAGCTGCATTGTTGTTTCATGAAGTATCCCTTCTTGCCCTTGCCCTTATTGAAACTAGTGGTTTCACCAACCATCAACAATTGATGCTCCTTCTTGATTTCTACTTTTGTGGTGTCAAACATCGCGAATTTCTCAAGGATCATCATATATGTCCCTGATGTATTATACTTCATCACGAAGCTCTAGCAGCTTGGTGGTAATGACTTCGGAGAAACATCACTATCTCATCTGGAAGATCAACTCCCACTCGATTCAAATGATTGTTGTACACAGACAATCTGAGTGCAAGCTCAACAATTGAGCTTTTCTCCCTTAGTTTGCAGGCTAAGAAAATCGTCGGAGGTCTTATACCTCTTGACATGGGCACGAGCCTGAAGTCCCAATTTCAGCCCTCGAAACATCTCATATATATGTCTCGTGACGTTTCAAAAATGTCTTCGGTGCCTCAACTCTAAACCGTTTAACTGAACTATCATCTAGTTATCAAAATGTGTATGTCAGATGTTCGCAACATCCACAGACAACGTTCGAGGTTCAGCACACTGAGCGGTGCATTAAGGACATAAGCCTTCTATGAAGCAATGAGGACAATCCTCAGTTTACGGACCTAGTCCGCATAATTGCTACTATCAACTTTCAACTAAATTTTCTCTAGGAACATATCTAAACAGTAGAACTGAAGCGTGAGCTACGACATAATTTGTGAAGACCTTTTGACTATGTTTAGGATAATTAAGTTCATCTTATGAACTCCCACTCAGATAGACATCCCTCTAGTCATCTAAGTGATTACATGATCCGAGTCAACTAGGCCGTGTCCGATCATCACGTGAGACGGACTAGTCAACGTCGGTGAACATCTTCATGTTGATCGTATCTGCTATACGACTCATGCTCGACCTTTCGGTCTTCTGTGTTCCGAGGCCATGTCTGTACATGCTAGGCTCGTCAAGTTAACCCTAAGTGTTTTGCATGTGTAAAACTGTCTTACACCCGTTGTATGTGAACGTAAGGATCTATCACACCCGATCATCACGTGGTGCTTCGAAACGACGAACTTTAGCAATGGTGCACAGTTAGGGGAGAACACTTCTTGAAATTGTTGTAAGGGATCATCTTATTTACTACCGTCGTTCTAAGCAAATAAGATGTATAAACATGATAAACATCACATGCAATCAAATAATAGTGACATGATATGGCCAATATCATATAGCTCCTTTGATCTCCATCTTGGGGCTCCATGATCATCTTGTCACCGGCATGACACCATGATCTCCATCATCATGATCTCCATCATCGTGTCTTCATGAAGTTGTCACGTCATCTATTACTTCTACTACTATGGCTAACACTTTAGCGATAAAGTAAAGTAATTACATGACGTTTATGTTGACACGCAGGTCATAAATAAATAAAGACAACTCCTGTGGCTCCTGCCGGTTGTCATATTCATCGACATGCAAGTCGTGATTCCTATTACAAGAACATGATCAATCTCATACATCACATATATCATTCATCACATCCTTTTGGCCATATCACATCACATAGCATACCCTGCAAAAACAAGTTAGACGTCCTCTAATTGTTGTTTGCATGTTTTACGTGGCTGCTATGGGTTTCTAGCAAGAACGTTTCTTACCTACGCAAAACCACAACTGATATGCCAATTGCTATTTACCCTTCATAAGGACCCTTTTCATCGAATCCGATCCGACTAAAGTGGGAGAGACAGACACCCGCCAGCCACCTTATGCAACTAGTGCATGTTTGTCGGTGGAACCGGTCTCACGTAAGCATACGTGTAAGGTTGGTCCGGGCCGCTTCATCCCACAATACCATCGAATCAAGATAAGACTAGTAACGGCAAGCATATTGAACAAAATCAACGCCCACAACTACTTTGTGTTCTACTCGTCCATAGAATCTACGCATAGACCTGGCTCATGATGCCACTGTTGGGGAACATAGCAATAATTCAAAATTTTCCTACGTGTCACCAAGATCTATCTATGGAGAGACCAGGAACGAGGGGAAGGAGAGTGCATCTACATACCCTTGTAGATCGCTAAGCGGAAGCGTTCAAGTGAACGGGGTTGATGGAGTCGTACTCGTCGTGATCCAAATCACCGATGACCAAGTGCCGAACGGACGGCACCTCCGCGTTCAACACACGTACAGCCCGGTGACGTCTCCCATGCCTTGATCCAGCAAGGAGAGAGGGAGAGGTTGAGGAAGACTCCATCCAGCAGCAGCACAACGGCGTGGTGGTGATGGAGGAGCGTGGCAATCCTGCAGGGCTTCGCCAAGCACCGCGGGAGAGGAGGAAGGAGAGATGCAGGGCTGCCTCATCTAGAGGAGAGGAACTCGTGTCTTATGCAGCCCCAAAACCTCCACTATATATAGGGGCAAGGGGGAGTGGGAGGCGCCCTAGGGTTTCCCCTAGGGGGGCGGCGGCCAGGGCAGATGGGATCTCCCCTTTGGGTGACTTGGCCCCCAAGCCAGGAGGTGGGAACCCTAGATGGGGCGCCCCAAACCCCCTGGTCATGTGGGATTAGGTGAGGGGGCGCACAGCCCCTTAGTGGGCTGGTTTTCCCCCTTCCCTTGGCCCATGAAGCCCCCCAACACTTGCCGGGGCTCCCGAAACACCTTTCGGTCATGCTGGTCATCACCCGGTACCTCCGGAACACTCCCGGACTCCAAAACCCTTCGTCCAATATATCAATCTTTACCTCCGGTCCATTCCGGAACTCCTCGTGACGTCCGGGATCTCATCCGGGACTCCGAACAACATTCGGTAACCACATACAAGCTTCCTTTATAACCCTAGCGTCATCGAACCTTAAGTGTGTAGACCCTACGGGTTCGGGAGACATGCAGACATGACCGAGACGTTCTTCGGTCAATAACCAACAGCGGGATCTGGATACCCATGTTGGCTCCCACATGTTCCACGATGATCTCATCGGATGAACCACGATGTCAAGGACTTAATCAATCCCGTATACAATTCCCTTTGTCTAGCGGTATTGTACTTGCCCGAGATTCGATCGTCGGTATCCCTATACCTTGTTCAATCTCGTTACCGGCAAGTCTCTTTACTCGTTCCGTAACACATCATCCCGTGATCAACTCCTTGATCACATTGTGCACATTATGATGATGTCCTACCGAGTGGGCCCAGAGATACCTCTCCGTCACAGGAGTGACAAATCCGAGTCTCGATTCGTGCCAACCCAACAGACACTTTCGGAGATACCTGTAGTGCACCTTTATAGTCACCCAGTTACGTTGTGACGTTTGGTACACCCAAAGCATTCCTACGGTATCCGGGAGTTGCACAATCTCATGGTCTAAGGAAATGATACTTGACATTAGAAAAGCTCTAGCATACGAACACCACGATCTTTGTGCTAGGCTTAGGATTGGGTCTTGTCCATCACATCATTCTCCTAATGATGTGATCCCGTTATCAATGACATCCAATGTCCATGGTCAGGAAACCGTAACCATCTATTGATCAACGAGCTAGTCAACTAGAGGCTTACTAGGGACATGGTGTTGTCTATGTATCCAAACATGTATCTGAGTTTCCTATCAATACAATTATAGCATGGATAATAAACGATTATCATGAATAAGGAAATATAATAATAACTAATTTATTATTGCCTCTAAGGCATATTTCCAACAGGTATTCCTCTATCATTATGCCGAGGCAAAGTATTTTGCCACAGAGTGCGGAAATTTTGAAGTTCTCTGCAAAAGAGTGAGTGGGAGGACCGTGCAACTCGACAAGATTGCAGAATCTTCATGATTAGGTCAAAGAAAAGAAACACCAGAAGTAATTCTATAATTTACTACCGCGACTAATACGAAATTATTTACATGAGATATAAAGACTTTGGTCGAACTTGCAGTTGAACTATATAGGTTGGGAAAATTCGTACAGACCTTTGTGGTGTGCAGATGAAATATAGTTGAACAAACAATGAACCAATAATACACAAAGAAGTGTTGATGGGCCCTAACTCCAAAAATTGGCTATATGCCAAAGTTATCTGAGATAGTCTCCATTTACATAATTCAAGTTTAGAACATGATAAACCCTCTAGAAGACTTAAAGTCTGACGAAAAGTAATGGATCTATAAACTGACAAAGATAAAAAATGTTTTATAAAGCTTAAATTGTTACTACTAGCTTATGACAAGATCAAGAATTTAACTATAAGAAAATTGTCTCGTCATAGAAAAACTTAAAGTCAGTTCGGGTTAAACTAGAATGTTAAATATTTCAATTTTGAGATATAATAATGGATGTCAAAATGATTTCCATGAGATGGACATAGAACAAATGTTGTATATGTGAGACGGTCCAAGGTAATTTTTTGATCCAGAAGATGAGTAGGTGTGCAAACTTCAAGAGATCCTATAATGGACTGAAGCAAGCATAATGGAGTTGGAATCTTTCTTCTAATGGAATTATCAAATAATTTGATTTCATCAAGGAAAGCAAAGATGTTTGTATTTACAAGAAAGTAAGTGGGAGCATGATAATATTTGTAAACATTGTGTGTGCATGACTCATTGTTAATTGGAAATTATATACATTTCTTGACAGGAATTAAAACTTTATTGGAACTAGTTTTTTAGTAAAGTACTTAGGCAATAGAGCCTTGGAATTAGGTACAATGATCTATGGAGATAGTAGTGTCTAATCGGGCTTAGCCAAAATATGTATTGACAAGATACTAAAACAGTTTAGTATGAAAAACGTCAAGAAGAGTTTCTTGTCATAGTCACATGGAAGGAGTTTTAGCAAGAATCGGTATCCTGAAATACTGATGAGTGAAATACATGATTTCAATCACACTTGTATTCCAAGGCATGTAAATAATCATATATGTCTAGTACTCCAAGTTAGTTGTGGGCAAGTTACCAAAATGATCAAATTGTGGATAATGGGACAACAGTAGAAATGTCGTTAAGTACTGATGACATGTTTCTCGCATATGGAGAAAATGAAGAAATAATTGTAAGGAGTTACATCAATACATACTCGTTGTAAGTAGTACATCGATAAAATCTTCATCAGTGCTCCAAGCGATTTTTGATTTCAAATCAAATGATTTATGGTGGCGCAATAAGTTGGAATTGATCCAAGAAAGTTACTCTGGTGAATTTTATAACAAAATATTGAGTATATTCTCGCTTTAAAATCACCAAATGGAGGTTGATGAATCAAAAGTTCATTTATGAACTTGCTATGATTTCTAGATGATTGCGCTATTGGAACACTGTTCTTAATAGTGGTTCCACAGCTCAGTCTAAGGAATCAATGGTCCTACTAGTGATTCCATACATAGAAAGTCAGTTTCACACAAATTATGAATTCTTGTGAAAGCATAATAGATGCAAAGAAAAGTAAATAATACACATGGATATAACAAGCAAAGCATGGACAAACACCGGATTACCATTAGTGTTAAGGAAAATATGCTAACTAGATTATTGACTCTAGTGCAAGTGGGAGACTATTGGAAATATGCCCTAGAGGAAATAATATTGTATTATTATAATTCCATGTTTATAATTAAGAGTTTATATTATGTGCTATAACTGCTATGATCCTGGAATATGCGTATCAGTGGAAACCTCATATACACGTGTGGAATGATAAATAGTAAAATTTAATTCCTACTCCCGCCTCTAAGACTAGCTCAAGTGTTGTTTATGATCATGTTTTCTGGATCTTCATATATCGTTAAGTGCAATGATAGTCTTAAAACAACATTGAGATATGACGTTAGAAGAATGATCACATTGAATTGACTCAACATTGTTTGTTACACTTTGAGAAGTTATCATCACAAGTCAATTATTATAACACAGAGAGTTAATATATGCTTTACTTCCTTAGACAATGAGAGTGTTGTAGTCACTTGTTACCGTACGATGAACTTTGGGATTGCTCAAACATCATCTGTAACACGGTGATCATAACAACAACTTACATGTGCATCGGAAAGTTTGATAAGGGACTAGATAGCTCAACAGTGGGATTTGCTCCTTCGACGATGGAGAAATACTCTTAAGGGCCATCTGGGTGTGACGACATCCGCCATCGTCTGGCCAGACACAGGTGACTATGTCACGGGGCTGCCGGAACATGTCAACTAGAAAGAAGAACAAAACCTGTAATAGGGAGACCGGTATAGTGAACATGAGAATGACCCAAGAGGATACTGATACATCTCACCTCGGTTTTTGTAAAGTTTCATGAAGCAAAGGGAATAGCTCATGGTAACCGAAGGTTCACTCGAATGCCATTCGTGTACTCATAGGGATTGATATGGACGTCCATGGTTCTGCTATAGGTCATTGAACGAAAGGGGTTTTATTCATGTCTATGTTTTACCGAACCTATTAGGTCACAAGTTTAAGGTAATGAAGATATGATGAGTGTTAGTAGGACGAGAATAATGAGAATATATTAGTGAAATAGTTTCACTAATATTCGAAATAGTTTCAAGAGAAACCGGAAGCGTTTAGGGGTCACTGGAAGGGTTTCGGAGTTTATCAGGCAATGCCGGGTATTCTCGATAAATAATATAGATGTGGGAAATGTTTCTGTGATGTTAAATTAGTAATAAAAGTCTTTAATAATAATTAGGAAGCTTTTATATTAATTTAATATCAACGGGTCTTAAAAGGCCAAGTGATGGAAGGCTACTTGGGCCGCTTGGGCCCAAAAGGGGTGGCGCCCCCTTCTCCCCATGGAAAGGGATGGGGAGAGGAGGCCGAATTGGAGGGGGACTCCCCCTCCTCTTGGCCAACGCAAAGGGGATAGTTCCTTCTCGCCTTATGACACTCCCTCCCCTCTCCTCCGACCTATATATATTAGAGGTTTTAGTCACTTTTGAATACACAAGTTTTGGAGCCTCCTCTAGTTCTCTATTTCTATTTCTAGTTGGTCCTATTTGATCTAATTAGAGCTAGACCTGGATTCTCTAATCCTCATAATTAGAAACCCAGTGTGGTTCTAATATCTTCCTTCTAATTCTCTCGCGATGATTAGCTCTTGACGGCGAAGCGCTGCCGGATCATGAAGACCGTACATTTGCAATTTGTGGAGAGGTCGTGCTTTTGATCTTCTGTTCAAGTTATTGTTCGTGGGTGATTCGCGGGACCGATCGGACATCTATGGTTCGAGGGACTACAAGTACGATATACACTAACTCATCTTCTTCCGCTGCAAATCGGAGCTGGTAACGATATGATCGAAGAAACCCTTTATTGCATCTTCATAGTGTTACTATGTGATCGTAGGGCGATACTATTTTGTTTTCTACTATGTTTCCCAACATCACCATCGTGGCCACGACTACAGCTCTCAGCCCCCTATGTACTCCGCTGCCACTGCCGCTCTCACCAACAACCGTGAAATGTGGTTCATCATGAATGAATGGGAAGTAGGTTATGTCGGTCAAAATGATTTCAGACAAGGAAAAATATTAATTACACCTCACAAAAAATATTAACAAAGCTGATAGATTACCTTTTTGCCCCTAGCGTGTTGGTACTCCGTGTGTGTTTAAATCAATACTCCGTGAGATTAGTGATGGAGTACCAAATCTTATCAAACACCCGAATGGGAAAAATGGACGGGTTATATTAATTTCTGGATACTGTAAAAGTGCTCTTGGATTAGGGGATGATTGTTAGCTTAATCCAATCATTTTGAGTTTAGCTTGGAGTGTGCTAGTTTATCATGAAAATGTAGCCGTGCGTTCTTGTGTTCGGTTAGGATTGGATTAGTACTGTTGTGGTCAGCGTTGCCGGTTGATTAGTTTAGAAAAGGATCTGCCACACGTCATGTATGAGCACATAGTAACTTCTAACATTTTTAGTGGCAAGCTTCGTTACGCGAGGATGACAACTTTAGGCCCCTCCAAAAAAAAAAATTCTCAAAAGATGACAACTTTAATTCGTAAGGATGACAATTTTTGGGCTTTTGTTTGTTTTTGAAAGAAACTTGCCGCGTGTCACTAGAATTTACCATCCTTGCGTGCCTTGTCGTAGAAAAATGTCAGGGCTGGAGTGCCACACATCCCACGTGTGGCATTTATCATTAGGGTTAGGAAAATGTCTTTGTGCTTAGTAGGCTACGTGTGCAAGTACAATAGGAAAGCTTAGCTTAAGTCGGTTTGGAGTTTCCTTGTGCTAGCTTGCTTGGTCTAGCACGAGTCGGTTTTGTAACTCGTACCTGCGCCTGTACAAGCAAGCAGCGGCAGTCTACGGGTTGTAATCACCAGAGATTTGAGAAACAAAGACAAGAGGCACACACAGAATTACAAAACAGTAAAACAAAGCTAGCTACAGCCAACCACAGCAATTTGACGTTTTCAGCCGTCGAATCTCACATACGAACGCATCAGATTGATTTACCCTCCCGCCGCACGCACCACGACCATTTTAATCTATTACCGCACACATCATCTTCGGCCCAACGTGCCCGGGCCGCTGCTCCGGGGGACGAGCTGAGCGCTCTCTCATCATTTAGACCAAGAAACAGTTAACTGGGCCTTCATTCTAGCCCACTGTGTGTTTCGTTTCCCTTGTGTTCCTTTCCTAAAAAACGGTCACCCCAACAGCAACTCCCAAACCCTCCAGCGGCACGCACGCCGCCTCCACCAGCGGCGGGGGCGCCGGCCGCCAGCTCATCCCGCTGCTCCCCACAAGAAAAAAAGTCAGGCAGAACACCGAGCAATTGCGACAAGGTGGCAGCGGTACCTGCTGGCGATGGCGAGTAAGATTGCAACTGCGATGGCACATGGCAGCGTTCGTTTACGAGCGGACGAATTGTTTTGCCCTCTTCCAAGATGGTTTCACCATGTACTCTGTGTCAGATCTTTTGTTTCAGTCTCCTGCATGCCCTGCCCTATCTTGTTATTGATTCTTTACTTTGGAGTTTTTTTTTAAGGTTTGCTGTTGGTAATGAATTGGCGAAGAAAGCCCGCTACCCTCTGCCACAGTTCCAATCGAAAATCTGTATTTTCTTTCTCCCTATGCTCCAAATTATTCATTAGTGGTAAGAGTTAATACATGAGGTTCTTTTGTATGCCGACATTTCACTCAGTTTGCCTGTCTGGGTTTAAGATATGAAGTTCCTACTATGAGATTGCAGTATGCGTACCTAGCTAATTTTTACTAAATGTAAATGTTAGGAATGATTTACATCAGTTCACATGTTTTCATCTCTTGGTATTTCTTCCACTAAGTTGAAGGTTTGTCCTATGACACGGGAACCCGCAAAAATTTCTTCAAGTTATGAACGATGAGGTAAAATACTGCTTCATGGCATCCGTACATAAAGCACAAGCCAAGTGTTGCACGGCAATATGCAACCCTCAGTGCCATTAATTTCCTTATGCTAACAATGTTTTGTATATAAAATGATTTCAGCTGCTTGATGGAAGAAATTAATACACAGTGATGCAAACAACAGACAATATGATGCTAGATGAATAAGGTGCTTATTCGATATCATTTCTTCTTTCCCCCAAGAAAAAAAGATAAAATTTCTGCTTGGAATATGTGATGTTAAATTGAACCCTTGACATGTGCCCTGGATTTCATACATCCATGGCACGAATGCACATTTTAGGTTCAATATTATACCCACTTCGGTAGCTTGACACTTCTGTAACTTATGTAGTTTCACTTAGAATTATAAATTATGTATACTTAAGCTCAAATGTAAAATCCAGTATTATATGTCATTTCTGTACGTGATGCCACAACTCATTATTTTCACTCAGCTTCAATCTTTTAAACGTTTCCTTCTCTGTCTTCTATCTTAGGGGTCTGTAGAAGATTTGTAAAATCTCATGCGGATTAACTTGTTCAATAATATTTGATGATTATTTGAACTGGCCCTTCAGTAGGGTATTCAAAACAATTTTTTACCTTGCTATTAAAAATATGTTGCTGTCCATGCTAAAATTGAGGCGTTCAATTCATATCTTGATTGACAATTATACATTCCTTTTTTTTCATAAGTAGTTATATTGCCATTAATATGGTTCCTGCAAAAAAAATATTGCCATTAATATGGGAGGGCGCGGCAACGCGCGCCTTGACGTTCTAGTACGTAGGCTATTGGGGCGTAACCCCCGCTGGACAGTGGACACACGGCCCTCCTGCGGCCCAGATCCAACCAGCCGGCCTGCCTACACGCTGTTCGTGGAGCATAAACAAACGTAGGCTATTTATCTTCCGTAACGCAAAGGGACTCCTAGTCTCCGATCCCGATCGGCTTAACCATATACTGACATATACGGGAAATCCTTCTATTTACTTTGGCCAGCCGGCAAGAGGCACCGGGACATTGATCCATCGATGGGTTCCTTATTCTCTTCCACTGCCGGCGGCGACGGCGGCGCCGCTGCCTTTGATTACGCCAACCCTCCCCCAGGCAGCCGTATGTCAAAAGAGTATGTAATTCGTAGCTACTGGATATATTTTTTCTGCAAATTTCCTCAATTGCTTGCATGTATCTATTCTTATAGGAGTACTTATTATGAGTTTCACTCGATGAACGTCTGATTGCCCTGAATAACCAACCATCGAACGAAAGATCCATCCATTATGTTTATTTATATCCTTGTTTATTTGGAGACAGAGATATCGTCGCCTTCCGAATTTCTCAGCTTGTCGACGTCGCCCTTGAACATTACAACTCCAACAACCCGGTATGATACTCTCTCCGTCTCTCCCTCTCATACATCCAGGCGAGTACTTAATACTTATGATTGAGAGTTTGAGATCGATCGCTGAGATGCAGGGTGCCGAGTTCGAGTATCCTGAATATCCTCCCACCACGGAGATGAACGCCGTCTGCGTTGGTTTTAGGGGAACTTTCTGGTACCACCTCGGCTTTTCGGCTCGCCCAGTAGATGCCACCGCCGAGACGCAACACTTCTTTGCCGAGCTATATTTTGATAGACGCTGGTGCCAAATAGTCGTTGAAACATGCACTATCTTAGGTACTACCTAAATTTATCTTTACATTCGGCCATACTGTGTTTGCTAGCCACTTGAGTATATCCATATCATTAATGTAACTTGCAGCTAATTCTGTCTTTATCTTTCTCTGTAATGTCAACAGAAAAGCCGTTGTGCCGCTTTAGAGCCTCGTGTGCATTTTGTCCAGATGAATCCAATATCTTGCACCCAAGCAGTGCAGATTTTTTCTGTGGAAAACAAGATCACGAAGAAGAATTCTTTCGCAAGAGAGATATGCTAGTGCGGCCATTCAATTCTTTTATGACACCTCCTGATATAGATAGCACCGACGATCCATGACTCAACACATATGTTATGGCCCATGGATTATAGTTGTAAAATAAGTATGTTTTTCTTCTTGACTCAACTCATATGTTATGGCCTATGGATTACAGTTATAAAATGAGTATGTTTTTCTACTTGACTCGACTCATATGTTATGGCCTATGGATTACAGTTCTGAAATAAGTAATTTTTTCTTCTTGTTTTTATCATCCTTGTTGTTCAATTTCGTTGACCACTAGAAAAATAAAAACTAGTATTTCAAAATTTAATGTGCACAAGAACAAGAACCAGAACTGATAAGCATGGGTGCAGCTATAGCGCATGAGACCAGCTTTCTCTCTCTCTCTCTCTCTTATTTCAGTGGTGTAATTTATGTTATATTTCACTCGGCCGAGACTTCCAATAATAATGACTAGCTAGCCTTTTGGGTTGTGTTTGAAAAAGAGTCATTTCAAGCTAGGTTGAAGAAGGCCCCGTCAAGACTACAAAGTTGGTTATGCTTGATTGTTTGACCAATTAAATCTACTGTCTAGGAGCGCAAGTTCTAAGAGTGCGAGCTACTCCCTCTGTCCCATAACATAATATAAGAGCGTTGGGACGGAGGGAGTAGTTGATTGTATCACCATACAAATTTGCTTCCATTTGATGGACCGCACAAGAACTTGAATAAAAATACATGAAAATTTGCAAAGCTTGGGGCGTATGCACATATGCTCTAACATGGCAGCTGGGACCTCGTCAGGCTTGGTCTTGAAGTTCATTAGCCTATATTCCACCGTGTGGCAGCTGGGCCTCGTTGGATACATGGATTTGCCCTCAAGGCTCGCTAGCATCTTCACCATGGCAACTGCGACCTAGTTAGGCTTGATCTCGAAGCTCTTTTTGAGGTTGGGGTTACTCTTTATTATTGCAAAATTTGTAGACAACCTTTTTGCTAAGTTGGTGCGATCGTCTGAACCTACTTGCGCTGGTTGCTACTCCCAAGAGTTAAAACGCTCTTAGATTATGAGACGAAGGGAGTACTTTCTGAGCCTTTCTGAGTTGGCACCGCCACTTGCCCACTTGGCCCTATGTGATGCCTGTTGCGGTCTCTTTTGCTTCTTCACATCGAGAAATGTCAGAGTACACACCTCATAGGGATGTTATCATTGTGGATGCAAGACGCCCCCTCGAGCTTACCCCTCTTGACTAGTGTCTCAAAAAGGAAAACCTCTTGACCACTAGGTGCCTGAACTTGTTTCCACTGCCAAGTATTTGCTCCTTGTGGAATACAGTGTGGTCCTAGCCATCGTCTAAGATCTCTATGTAGATACACTGAGCTCTGGAGTGAAAGCTTAAGTCTGATTCGAGTTGGTTATACCTGGCTACTGCATGTTTTTACGTTGTTACTTTGTTGAAGGCATTGCTCGGACTGATTCTTCAGGGTGAAAACCTAGATTCCAACCTTGAGTGGTTTGATTCGGTGACGGCAGCGTTTGAGCGGCATTTTCTTTCTGAAGGCGTTGCTATTGAAGGACTTCGTCGTATGTGTGGTGTCATGAGATGGTTGGTGTGGATATGATCATTGTTGTAGTTTGCCGATCATGGATGCGATTGAATCAGTTTTTTCTTTACTCGCTTATGCATAGTTTTGGTCTTGTATGACTGCTTGCCGGCGCGTTTTTGTGTACGTGTGTCGAACGTCCGAAGGTCTTTAAACCCCATTCCACCTTTTCCTTTAGGTCTCACCATAAAGACGGGATGTGTGCTCCTTGTGTTTGTATCACGTTGATGTTTCATTTTGAGTCAACAAAATCCACTGTTTATCAAAAATGTAGATATTGCTCACGGTAGTCTTTTTTCCAATACGGTTTCTCCCAAATACATCAGAGATATATGACGTTTGTTGCCCCCGTTAAACCTACCATTTATACGATTGGACCAGTGGCTTAAAATCGACGAAACGAATGAACCAACCGGAAATCAAAACCAGATATGCTCTGGGATCAAATCGTGTAAGGGTGGGCATACAAAGCTTATATGAAATTGTTAAATCTCAGTCAACTGGGACGAAGACTTCGTCGATGCTACAGTCATGAAATCTTATATAGAGATTCATGCAAAGAAATTCTGTTAATTTTTTTTCTTTTTTCATATGTTGTGTCGTTTGACTGAGATTTAATTAAGTCTTGAGTTGGATCTAGCCACACCCAAGCTTAATTATATAGTACATAGCTGCTTGTAAGTTACTCTCTCCTTTTCAAAATACTTGACTTTCATTTATCAAAAAATAAATGTATCTACACTGGTAGAAAAAGGGCCTGTAGTCCCGGTTCGTAAGGGCCTTTTGTCCCGGTTCTAGAACCGGGACTAAAGGGTCGGTACTAATGCCCTGTCCCTTTAGTCCCGGTTCAATCCAGAACCGGGACAGATGGGCCTCCACGTGGCCTGTGTGCAGATCCCAGGCAGGAGACCCTTTGGTCCCGGTTGGTGGCACCAACCGGGACCAATAGGCATCCACGCGTCAGCATTTCTGTGGCTGGAGTTTTTGTTTTTTTTAAAGGGGGGGTGTTTTGGGGGTTTTGGGGGGTTAATTCAGGTGTTTCATATATTGTGTTAGCTAGCTATAATTAATAGAGAGAAGTGTCCTCTTTTATGTCCGTGCTTGGTCGACGCTACGTACTATACATACGTATAGAGAGGACTAGACACGCTAGCTAGCTAGTAAGCAAACGAAGGAAACAGAAGATCGTCATGAACATATATGCATACAGAGAGAAGTGATATCGACCACCTCTCCTTCTCCGAGAGATTGGTCGAACAACAAGTTCTCGTATATCTATCCGACACTACCGGCTACATATATACAATAATTATCTCTTACGAATATAATCATATGGACTCATGGTCCACATAGTATTCGCCTTCTTCAGCGATCACGTGGTCAAGAAAGAATGCCGCAATTCCTCTTGAATTGCTCGCATGCGAGCTGATGCTAGGAGTTCATCCCGCTTCCGAAACATCTAATTTGAAAAAGGGGGTCAATACATATATATATGAATGAATGAAACTCAACACAAATGATGGTAATAAAATAAAATTGTGAATGTTGTTATTTACGTACTTCATATTGTTCGTCAGAGTACCCGCCCCACTCACAGGTCGTGTGGCGGATGGGCTCACAGACGTACTATCCACAGAAATCATTCCCTTATTCCTGCCACAACCACTTTACAAGAAATAGAGGTCCATCGAACTGATAAGCAAGAATGCTAAATGATATTGATGAAACTAGCGCTTGAATCACTAGGAGATACGTGGAACATGCTACTTTAGTACTTACTTTCGGGTGTCTAAATTCCAGCTCCTTCGGCAGTCCCGGAACTTTTTTGGTGAATTTTCTCCAAACCCTGCCGGACAAAGAAAACAATTACTTGATATCAGGAAATGAACAAAGTTGCTGATATGGTGGATAATGATCGATTTAACTTACTTCTTGAGGATTTCAGTCGTGTCCGCATACTCATGGGGATCTTTTCGTTTAGAGTCCAAGACAGTTACTACTCCCCGCTCAAGCCTAATCTCTAGGAGAATATAGTGGTACATGCGCACGCATGCATAACTCATCAATTACATTACTATAACCTAGACTAATATATAAGGGAAACCGAATATGCACAAGACAGTAACACTCACTTGAAGTTGTAAGGAAAGAGTATTATATCTTTGTTTTCATTTTTTTTGAATGATCGTAGCAAGTTGGCCTCGGTATCTTCAGGACGATGTTCAACCTCAGTTGCATCTATGAGATATGTGTTAACGAACCCAATATCACCGATTTGTCTTTTCTTCAATTCGGCGATCTTCAATCTGCATAATATAGTGAGGATAATTATAAATACATGCAATGAAAGAGATGAGCTATATAGAGAGACTTAATGACAGAAGTAGTAGTACTTACAGACAGTAGCAGGTGACGTTGTTTTATCGAGGGCCAATTGATTGAAAAACTGATAGAACTCCTCAAATGGAATAGGCAACAGTTCAATTCCAACGAGGTCATGCTCCGGTTTAACTCTCGCATACAAAGTACTCCTCCCCCCAGACTCTGTAGATTTTCAAGTACCAATCATGTAATCTTCGCATCATCGTTGTTAAAGATTTTTCATCTTCGACGAGAGGCTTCCCATACTCGTATCTGTGTATCTGCACCTCCATGGGATCATAATGTACATCGTCGGGCAGGTAATCGTCAACATTGCAATAACCGGGCACCATCCTCAGATCGACGATGTCGCTAGGCACCTTGAGCGGGGGGCACGATTGCTTCACTTGTTCGCCGAGCTGGGCAATTTGTTTCCCAGCTGCTCGTCGTTCTTTCAGCCTTTGATCACTGACTGTACTTCCCGACCGCTCCGCTTCGGCCCATGTCTTTGCAATAATGCGCTCATAGTTGCCTTTGGGCGGAGACTTGGGTGGTTTTGCCAGGGCAGCCAGAGTGCGCTTCACTTTCACTGGATCTACCTTCTCCTCCGGAGGTGGATGTCTCTTTGCTTTCAACCCTTTAAACCAGTCATCCACTTCGGTTTGCGCGATCTTCGCGTTCTCCTCCGGGGTCCTCTCGTATGATAACTTCTGTGGACTCTCCAGAGAAGGACCGAATCTGTATGTCCTCCCGCCTCTGGTTGTACTGCTAGACGCCAGCCGAGCAGACGGAGCGGTTGTCTTCTTTACTTGCTTACGAGGCGGAGGAGAAGGACTACGACGCGCCAGAGCAGCGGCGGGTCTCTTCCGCCCTTGCTGACGAGGCGGAGAAGGAGGAGGCTGGCTACTCAGGCGCGCCGGCGCAGGCGGAGAAGGAGGCGGAGTGCCGCCACGCGCCGAAGAAGGAGCCGGCCGAGGGCCCTGATCGTCACTCGCCGGAGGAGGAGGTGGTGGAGGAGGCGGAGTGCCCTGACTCGCTGGAGGAGGAGGAGGAGGCGGAGGCGTCCAGTTCGGAAGGTTGATGAGCTCCTTCCGCCATAGGCATGGAGTCTTCAGAGCAGACCCCAGCCGAGTCTCCCCTTCACCGGTAGGGTGGTCAAGCTGGAGGTCCTCAAATCCCTCCGTTATTTCATCCACCATCACCCTAGTATATCCTTCTGGAATCGGCTGGAAGTGAAAAGTTGCGTCGGGTTCAGTAGGATAAATAGAGCCAACAGCCGCCTTGACCTTCAAATTCATCCATTGCGTCATAAGGTGGCAATTTTGAGACTCCGTGATAGCATCCACGGGATAGCTGGCAGGAGCCGTCAAGGCATGCTCCGGCTGAAGCAGCTCGGTGGAAGCCACGCTGCTTCTGCGCTGAGATGGCGGGGTAGCTTCGGGGGAAGCTTCGGCAGTACGTTTGCTGCGATTTGCTTCTCGTTCCTCTATCGCGTCTACCCTTACTTGCAGCGCCTGCATTTGGGTCTGCTGCACTTTTTTCCTCCTCTCATGGGATTTTTAACCGCCTGCGTCCGGAAACCCAACCTTCCACGGAATGGAGCCTGGCGTGCCTCGTGTCCGTCCAGGGTGCTCAGGATTCCCGAGGGTCATTGTGAGCTCGTCGTTCTCTCTGTATGGAAAGAACGTCCCTTCCTGCGCTGCTTCGATATACTACTTAAGCTTCCTGACTGGTATGTCCATTTGATCGTTCGTCCAAATGCACTTCCCTGTTACAGGGTCCAACATTCCGCCAGCCCCGAAGAACCAAGTCCGGCGACGGTCTGGCCAGTTAATTGTCTCTGGTTCGATCCCTTTATCAACCAGATCATTCTCAGTCTTGGCCCACTTAGGCCGGGCTACGAGGTAGCCACCTGACCCCGTGCGATGGTGAAGCTTCTTCTTCGCAGCATTTTGCTTGTTTGTCGCCGACATCTTCTTACTCTTTTCCGATGTCTTGTGGGCCACAAATGCGGGCCAGTGATCTCTGATCTTCTCATATCCGCCCTTGAATTCTGGTGTCTCTTTACCAAAGTTGTGCTCGATCCGGAGGGCTAGAAAAAAGAACAAAGACTTAATTAATATGTGTACATACCAAAACAATGAATGCATCAATCAGCTAGTCAGCACAGGCTTAACTAATATATATACCTGGCCGGACTCGGTTCGGTCACCGGAGCCGTCATCACGGTCTCCTTCTTGCACCGGCATTGGGTCACCGGAGCCGTCCTCATGTTCTTTTTCTTGCACCGGCATTAGGTCACCGTAGCCAGCTTCTTCACCCTCTCCTTCCAGACCATCGATGTCGTTGAGAAACAACGAGACGGCATCACTTCCTTCTACAATTATGTCCCTCAACAACGCTTCTTTTGCTTCGTCTCGGGCGGTGTCCATAGTTTCTACAAATATTTACAACATGGCAATTATTATTCAAACATGACAGATGGATATATTAGTGGCAAACGTAGAACTAGCTACCTAATCATAGTAAGGAATCATATATATTAATTAGTGGCCTCGACGCTGCTTCTCTAGGGTTTGGGGTGGCCTCGACAATGCTTCAAGGGTTTGGGGTGGCCTCGAGAACGGTTCAAGGAGGGGGTAATATCGACCCCCCCCCCCCCCGTGCTGAAGCTACCGGGAGGGGGTATATATTGACAACGACGACACTACATCTATGTCCCTCGACGACCCTCGTTCCCGATAAAAAAAAGAGGAAGAAGAAGAAAAAAAGAGGAGAAGAAAGAATAGAGGAGAAGAACTCCTCTATTCTTTCTTCTCCTCTCCTTTTTTTCTTCTTCCTCTTCTTTTTTTATCCTCTTCTTCCTCTCATGTTCGAGAGGATCGCCGAGGGGTCGGGAGGTTGCCTAGTGTCAAAGGATTCAACAAAATCATGTCTTCATCATTAGGCGAAAGTAACAGGTGCATGATGGTAAGCTCTCCAAAGTTATTTTGGAACGGAGTCCTAGATAGGATAATTCGCTTTTTGGTACAAAGTTCAGCAAGAACCTTCCAAATATCGTTATTTGGAAGGCCTTTGCTGAAATTCATACAAAAAGGCAAATTATCCTATCCGGGACACCATTCCAAAATAACTTTGGAGGACTTCGTCATGCCCTAGTTACTTCTGGCTAATGATGAAGCCATGGATTTCTTCAATACTTTGACACTAGGAAATCTCTCCCTCGACCCCTCGGCGATCCTCGACCCCTCGAACCCTCGACGACCATGGAACCCTCGACCCCTCGGCGATCCTCTTCTTCCTCTCATGTTCAAGAGGATCGCCGAGGGGTCGGGAGGTTGCCTAGTGTCAAAGGATTCAACAAAACCATGTCTTCATCATTAGGCGAAAGTAACAGGTGCATGATGGTACGAAGCTCTCCAAAGTTATTTTGGAATGGAGTCCTAGATAGGATAATAGGGCGTAACGGGCCTTAGATTAGCGGGCTGTAAATGGGCTATATACGAACAGGCCGTTAACAGGCTTTCCATGGGCTGGCCCGCCAGCTTTTGACCAAGTCAAACGGGCTGTTCTTTTCACAAGAATGGGCCTCTATTGGGCCGTGCCACATGTCGACGTATCATAGGCGCCTATCTGAACTGACGAGCTGACACGTGTTTCGTCCGGCCAATAAGAATTTTACACATGGAAATTTCCCATTGGTCGGGGTTGTTAATGGGTTATCCGATCCAAAACCTGACCCGATAGCTTAACGGTGTTCCGTTACGGTGGATGCCACGTGTCCGTCACCCTTGACGAAAGCACTTCGGTGACGCGCGATTTATCATCATGGAAGTGGACACTTCCGTGATGATAATTTTGGTAATGTCATGGAACACTTCTACGACAGCACAGGTATGACTATCTTGATTCTGTCATAGATTTGTCATGGATGTATATGCATGACAAAAAACGCGACCTACTATGACAAACACGTATCATCACGGAAGTGTATTTTTTTGTAGTGATGGCACTGCATTTAGTCACATTGGGGAAACCAACATGGATAAATTCCAGGGTAATGGATTTTGAAGTCATCTAATTATGAATCGTCTAACACTTGCAACTTTCGTCTAATTAGTGAAGTACACTAAAATGATGTTCACGGGCCATAAAAAACGAGCAACAAAATAATTGGAAATATGCATGTTGATGTGTATAGTCCAATAGGTGTTATTGCAAGTAGTGGATTTATCTCTTTTCAAGGATGACTCAAGTAGATATTTATTTACTTATTGAGACATAAATATAGATCCCTTGAAATGTTTTCAGAAGGTCTTTAGGATGAAGTAGAACTTAGTGTACCAAAAAAATTATGTTTCTTCAATTAGATTGCGGAAAGGAATATTTGAGTTACAAATTTAGCGGATGTCTGATGAGTTGTGAAAAGTATTTTATAGCTTGCACCTCCTAGAGCACTGCTAAGAGTAGAGTATTTTGAGTAGATGTAATCAAAATACGTATGATATGGTGAGATCAAAGATGACATTAATTATTTCACCAATATATTTTCTGGTGTGATGGTTTAGTGACCGTGGCTTTTACAATGAAAAGAATGTCATCAAATTTGTTGAAATAAGTGCTACTTTGTAGGTTATCCCAAATGGTTGGGTATTCCTCTATCATTATGCCGAGGCGAAGTATTTTGCCACAGTGTGCGGAAATTTTGAAGTTCTCTGCAAAAGAGTGAGTGGGAGGACCGTGCAACTTGACAAGATTGCAGAATCTTCATGATTAAGTCAAAGAAAATAAACACCAGAAGTAATTCTATAATTTACTACCGCGACTAATACGAAATTATTTACATGAGATATAAAGACTTTGGTCGAACTTGCAATTGAACTATATAGGTTGGGAAAATTCATACAGACCTTTGTGGTGTGCAGATGAAATATAGTTGAACAAACAATGAACCAATAATACACAAAGAAGTGTTGATGGGCCCTAACTCCAAAAATTGGCTATATGCCAAAGTTATCTCAGATAGTATCCATTTACATAATTCATGTTTAGAACATGATAAACCCTCTAGAAAACTTAGAGTCTGATGAAAAGTAATGGATCTATAAACTGACAAAGATAAAAAATGTTTTATCAAGCTTAAATTGTTACTACTAGCTTATGACAAGATCAAGAATTTAACTATAAGAAAATTGTCTCGTCATAGAAAAACTTAAAGTCAGTTCGGGTTAAACTAGAATGTTAAATATTTCAATTTTGAGATATAATAATGGATGTCAAAATGATTTCCATGAGATGGACATAGAACAAAGGTTGTATATGTGAGACGGTCCAAGGTAATTTTTTGATCCAGAAGATGAGTAGGTGTGCAAACTTCAAGAGATCCTATAATGGACTGAAGCAAGCATAATGGAGTTGGAATCTTTCTTCTAATGGAATTATCAAATAATTTGATTTCATCAAGGAAAGCAAAGATGTTTGTATTTACAAGAAAGTAAGTGGGAGCATGATAATATTTGTAAACACTGTGTGTGCATGACTCATTTTTAATTGGAAATTATATACATTTCTTGACAGGAATTAAAACTTTATTGGAACTAGTTTTTCAGTAAAGTACTTAGGCAATAGAGCCTTGGAATTAGGTACAATGATCTATGGAGATAGTAGTGTCTAATCGGGCTTAGCCAAAATATGTATTGACAAGATACTAAAACAGTTTAGTATGAAAAAACGTCAAGAAGAGTTTCTTCTCATAGTCACATGGAAGGAGTTTTAGCAAGAATCGGTATCCTGAAATACTGATGAGTGAAATACATGATTTCAATCACACTTTTATTCCAAGGCATGTAAATAATCAGATATGTCCAGTACTCCAAGTTAGTTGTGGGCAAGTTACCAAAATGATCAAATTGTGGATAATGGGACAACAGTAGAAATGTCGTTAAGTACTGATGACATGTTTCTCGCATATGGAGAAAATGAAGAAATAATTGTAAGGAGTTACATCAATACATACTCGTTGTAAGTAGTACATCGATAAAATCTTCATCAGTGCTCCAAGCGATTTTTGATTTCAAATCAAATGATTTATGGTGGCGCAATACTTTGGAAATGATCCAAGAAAGTTACTATGGTGAATTTTATAACAAAATATTGAGTATATTCTCACTTTAAAAGCACCAAATGGAGGTTGATGAATCAAAAGTTCATTTATGAACTTGCTATGATTTCTAGATAATTGCGCTATTGGAACACTGTTCTTAATAGTGGTTCCACAACTCAGTCTAAGGAATCAATGGTCCTGCTAGTGATTCCATACATAGAAAGTCAGTTTCACACAAATTATGAATTCTTGTGAAAGCATAATAGATGCAAAGAAAAGTAAATAATACACGTGGATATAACAAGCAAAGCATGGACAAACACGGATTACCATTAGTGTTAAAGAAAATATGCTAACTAGATTATTGACTCTAGTGCAAGCGGGAGACTATTGGAAATATGCCCTAGAGGCAATAATATTGTATTATTATATTTCCATGTTTATAATAAAGAGTTTATATTATGTGCTATAACTGCTATGATCCTGAAATATGCGTATCAGTGGAAAACTCATATACATGTGTGGAATGATAAAGAGTAAAATTTAATTCCTACTCCCGCCTCTAAGACTAGCTCAAGTGTTGTTTATGATCATGTTTTCTGGATCTTGATATATCGTTAAGTGCAATGATAGTCTTAAAACAACATTGAGATATGACGTTAGAAGAATGATCACATTGAATTGACTCAACATTGTTTGTTACACTTTGAGAAGTTATCATCACAAGTCAATTATTATAACACAGAGAGTTAATATATGCTTTACTTCCTTAGACAATGAGAGTGTTGTAGTCACATGTTACCGTCCGATGAACTTTGGGATTGCTCAAACATCATTTGTAACACGGTGATCATAACAACAACTTACATGTGCATCGGAAAGTTTGATAAGGGACTAGATAGCTCAACAGTGGGATTTGCTCCTTCGACGATGGAGAAATAATCTTAAGGGCCCTCTCGGTGTGACGACATCCGCCATCGTCTGGCCAGACACAGGTGACTATGTCACGGGGCTGCCGGAACATGTCAACTAGAAAGAAGAACAAAACCTGTAATAGGGAGACCGGTATAGTCAACATGAGAATGACCCAAGAGGATACTGATACATCTCACCTCAGTTTTTGTAAATTATCATGAAGCAAAGGGAATAGCTCATGATAACCGAAGGTTCACTCGAATGCCATTCGTGTACTCATAGGGATTGATATGGACGTCCATGGTTCTGCTATAGGTCATTGAACGAAAGGGGTTTTATTCATGTTTATGTTTTACCGAACCTATTAGGTCAAAAGTTTAAGGTAATGAAGATATGATGAGTGTTAGTAGGACGAGAATAATGAGAATATATTAGTGAAATAGTTTCACTAATATTCGAAATAGTTTCAAGAGAAACCGGAAGCGTTTAGGGGTCACTGGAAGGGTTTCGGAGTTTATCGGGCAATACCGGGTATTCTCGATAAATAATATAGATGTGGAAAATGTTTCTGTGATTTTAAATTAGTAATAAAAGTCTTTAATAATAATTAGGAAGCTTTTATATTAATTTAATATCAACGGGTCTTAAAAGGCCAAGTGATGGAAGGCTACTTGGGCCACTTGGGCCCAAAAGGGGTGGCGCCCCCTTCTCCCCATGGAAAGGGATGGGGAGAGGAGGCCGAATTGGAGGGGGACTCCCGCTCCTCTTGGCCAACGCAAAGGGGATAGTTCCTTCTCGCCTTATGACACTCCCTCCCCTCTCCTCCGACCTATATATATTAGAGGTTTTAGTCACTTTTGAATACACAAGTTTTGGAGCCTCCTCTAGTTCTCTATTTCTATTTCTAGTTGGTCCTATTTGATCTAATTAGAGCTAGACCTGGATTCTCTAATCCTCATAATTAGAAACCCAGTGTGGTTCTAATATCTTCCTTCTAATTCTCTCGCGATGATTAGCTCTTGACGGCGAAGCGCTGCCGGATCATGAAGACCGTACATTTGCAATTTGTGGAGAGGTCGTGCTTTTGATCTTCTGTTCAAGTTATTGTTCGTGGGTGATTTGCGGGATCGATCGGACATCTATGGTTCGAGGGACTACAAGTACGATATACACTAACTCATCTTCTTCCGCTGCAAATCGGAGCTGGTAACGATATGATCGAAGAAACCCTTTATTGCATCTTCATAGTGTTACTATGTGATCGTAGGGCGATACTTTTTTGTTTTCTACTATGTTTCCCAACATCACCATCGTGGCCACGACTACAGCTCTCAGCCCCCTATGTACTCCGCTGCCACTGCCGCTCTCACCAACAACCGTGAAATGTGGTTCATCATGAATGAATGGGAAGTAGGTTATGTCGGTCAAAATGATTTCAGACAAGGAAAAATATTAATTACACCTCACAAAAAATATTAACAAAGCTGATAGATTACCTTTTTGCCCCTAGCGTGTTGGTACTCCGTGTGTGTTTAAATCAATACTCCGTGAGATTAGTGATGGAGTACCAAATCTTATCAAACACCCGAATGGGAAAAATGGACGGGTTATATTAATTTTTGGATACTGTAAAAGTGCTCTTGGATTAGGGGATGATTGTTAGCTTAATCCAATCATTTTGAGTTTAGCTTGGAGTGTGCTAGTTTATTATGAAAATGTAGCCGTGCGTTCTTGTGTTCGGTTAGGATTGGATTAGTACTGTTGTGGTCAGCGTTGCCGGTTGATTAGTTTAGAAAAGGATCTGCCACACGTCATGTATGAGCACATAGTAACTTCTAACATTTTTAGTGGCAAGCTTCGTTACGCGAGGATGACAACTTTAGGCCCCTCCAAAAAAAAGATTTCTCAAAAGATGACAACTTTAATTCGTAAGGATGACAATTTTTGGGCTTTTGTTTGTTTTTGAAAGAAACTTGCCGCGTGTCACTAGAATTTACCATCCTTGCGTGCCTTGTCGTAGAAAAATGTCAGGGCTGGAGTGCCACACATCCCACGTGTGGCATTTATCATTAGGGTTAGGAAAATGTCTTTGTGCTTAGTAGGCTACGTGTGCAAGTACAATAGGAAAGCTTAGCTTAAGTCGGTTTGGAGTTTCCTTGTGCTAGCTTGCTTGGTCTAGCACGAGTCGGTTTTGTAACTCGTACCTGCGCCTGGACAAGCAAGCAGCGGCAGTCTACGGGATGTAATCACCAGAGATTTGAGAAACAAAGACAAGAGGCACACACAGAATTACAAAACAGTAAAACAAAGCTAGCTACAGCCAACCACAGCAATTTGACGTTTTCAGCCGTCGAATCTCACATACGAACGCATCAGATTGATTTACCCTCCCGCCGCACGCACCACGACCATTTTAATCTATTACCGCACACATCATCTTCGGCCCAACGTGCCCGGGCCGCTGCTCCGGGGGACGAGCTGCGCGCTCTCTCATCATTTGGACCAAGAAACAGTTAACTGGGCCTTCATTCTAGCCCACTGTGTGTTTCGTTTCCCTTGTGTTCCTTTCCTAAAAAAAGGTCACCCCAACAGCAACTCCCAAACCCTCCAGCGGCACGCACGCCGCCTCCACCAGCGGCGGGGGCGCCGGCCGCCAGCTCATCCTGCTGCTCCCCACAAGAAAAAAAGTCAGGCAGAACACCGAGCAATTGCGACAAGGTGGCAGCGGTACCTGCTGGCGATGGCGAGTAAGTTTGCAACTGCGATGGCACACGGCAGCGTTCGTTTACGAGCGGACGAATTGTTTTGCCCTCTTCCAAGATGGTTTCACCATGTACTCTGTGTCAGATCTTTTGTTTCAGTCTCCTGCATGCCCTGCCCTATCTTGTTATTGATTCTTTACTGATTTGGAGTTTTTTTTAAGGTTTGCTGTTGGTAATGAATTGGCGAAGAAAGCCCGCTACCTCTGCCACAGTTCCAATCGAAAATCTGTATTTTCTTTCTCCCTATGCTCCAAATTATTCATTAGTGGTAAGAGTTAATACATGAGGTTCTTTTGTATGCCGACATTTCACTCAGTTTGCCTGTCTGGGTTTAAGATATGAAGTTCCTACTATGAGATTGCAGTATGCGTACCTAGCTAATTTTTACTAAATGTAAATGTTAGGAATGATTTACATCAGTTCACATGTTTTCATCTCTTGGTATTTCTTCCACTAAGTTGAAGGTTTGTCCTATGACACGGGAACCCACAAAAATTTCTTCAAATTATGAACGATGAGGTAAAATACTGCTTCATGGCATCCCTTGAACATTACAAGTCCAACAACCCGGTATGATACTCTCTCCGTCTCTCCCTCTCGTACATCCAGGCGAGTACTTAATACTTATGATTGAGGGTTTGAGATCGATCGCTGAGATGCAGGGTGCCGAGTTCGAGTATCCTGAGTATCCTCCCACCACGGAGATGAACGCCGTTTGCGTCGGTTTTAGGGGAACTTTCTGGTACCACCTCGGCTTTTCGGCTCGCCCAGTGGATGCCACCGCCGAGACGCAACACTTCTTTGCCGAGCTATATTTTGATAGACGCTGGTGCCAAATAGCCGTTGAAACATGCACTATCTTAGATACTACCTAAATTTATCTTTACATTCGGCCATACTGTGTTTGCTAGCCACTTGAGTATATCCATATCATTAATGTAACTTGCAGCTAATTATGTCTTTATCTTTCTATGCAATGTCAACAGAAAAGCCGTTGTGCCGCTTTAGAGCCTCATGTGCATTTTGTCCAGATGAATCCAATATCTTGCACCCAAGCAGTGCAGATTTTTTCTGTGGAAAACAAGATCATGAAAAAGATTCTTTCACAAGAGAGATATGCTAGTACGGCACTCAATTCTTTTATGACACCTCCTTATATAGATAGCACCGACGATGCATGACTCAACTCATACGTTATGGCCTATGGATTACAGTTGTAAAATAAGTATGTTTTTCTTCTTGGCTCGACTCTTATATTATGGCCTACGGATTACAGTTGTAAAATAAGTATGTTTTTCTTCTTGTTTATATCGTCCTTGTTGTTCAATTTCGTTGACCACTAGAAAATTAAAAACTAGTATTTCGAAATTTAATGTGCACAAGAACGAGAACCAGAACTGATAAGCATGGCTGCAGCTATAGCGCATAAGACCAGCTTTTCTCTCTCTCTCTCTCTCTCTCTCTCTCTCTCTCTCTCTCTCTCTTATTTCAGTGATGCAATTTATGTTATATTTCACTCGGCCGAGACTTCCAATAATAATGACTATCTAGCCTTTTGGGTTGTGTTTGAAAAAGAGTCATTCCAAGCTAGGTTGAAGAAGGCCCCGTCAAGACTACAAAGTTGGTTATGCTTGATTGTTTGACCAATTAAATCTACTGTCTAGGAGCGCAAGTTCTAAGAGTGTGAGCTACTCCCTCTGTCCCATATAACATAATATAAGAGCGTTGGGACGGAGGAAGTAGTTGATTGTATCATCATACAAATTTGCTTCCATTTAATGGACTGCACAAGAACTTGAATAAAAATACATGAAAATTTGCAAAGCTTGGGGCGTATGCACATATGCTCAACATGGCAGCTGGGACCTCGTCAGGCTTGGTCTTGAAGTTCATTAGCCTATATTCCACCATGTGGCAGTTGGGCCTCCTTGGATACATGGATTTGCCCTCAAGGCTCGCTAGCATCTTCACCATGGCAACTGCGACCTAGTTAGGCTTGATCTCAAAGCTCTTTTCGAGGTCGGGGTTACTCTTTATTATTGCAAAATTTGTAGACAACCTTTTTGCTAAGTTGGTGCCATCGTCTGAACCTACTTGCGCTGATTGCTACTTCCAAGAGTCAAAACACTCTTATATTATGAGATGGATGGAGTACTTTCTGAGCTGGCACCGCCACTTGCCCACTTGGCCCTATGTGTTGCCTGCTGCGGTCTCTTTTGGTTCTTCACGTCAAGAAATGTGAGAGTACACACCTCATAGGGATGTTATCATTGTGGATGCAAGACGCCCCCTCGAGCTTACCCCTCTTGACTAGTGTCTCAAAAATGAAAACCTCTTGACTACCAGGTGCTTGAACTTGTTTCCACTGCAAGTATTTGTTCCTCGTGGAATACAGTGTGGTCCTAGCCGTTGTCTAAGCTCTCTATGTAGATACACTGAGCTCCGGAGTGAAAGCTTATGACTGATCCGAGTTTGTTAAACTTGGCTACTGCATATTTTTATGTTGTTGCTTTATTGAAGGCATTGCTCAGACTGATTCTTCAAGGTGAAAACCTAGATTCTAACCTTGAATGGTTTGATTCGGTGACGACAACCTGAAGGCGTTGCTATTGAAGAACCTCATCGCTTGTGTGGTGAGATGGTTGGTGTGAATATGGTCATTGTTGTAGTTTGCCGATCATGGATGCAATTGAATCAGTTTTTTCTTTACTCGCTTACACATAGTTTTGGTCTTATATGACTTGGCTTGCTGGCGTGTTTTTGTGTACGTGAGTCGATGTCGCGTTTTGGATATGGTCATTGTTGTAGTTTGCCGATCACAAATCCGATTGAATCAGTTTTTTTCTTTACTTGCTTACGTATAGCTTTGGTTTTATATGACTTTGCTTGTCGGCGTTTTTTTTTTCTTTACTCGCTTATGCATAGCTTTGGTTTTACTATATGACTTTGTGTGTACGTGTGTTGATGTTGGTTGTGTGTGTTCTAACTATGCAGAGACCGGATGTGTGCTCATTTGAGTTTGTATCTTATTGCTGTTTCATTTTGAGTCAATAAAATTTACTCTTTATAAAAAAATGCAGATATTGCTCACGATAGTCTTTTTTCCAATACGGTTTCTCCCAAATACATCAGATATATGACGTTTGTTGCACCCGTTAAACCTACCATTCATACAATTGACCAGTGGCTTAAAATCGACTAAACGAATGAACCAACCGAAAATCAAAACGAGATATGCTCTGGGATCAAACCGTGTAAGGGTGGGCGTACAAAGCTTATACGAAATTGCTAAATCTCAATCATTAAGTCTCAGTCGATGCTACAGTCATGGAATCATATATAGTGATTCATGCAAAAAGAAATATTTTTTTCTTTTTTATATGTTGTGTCATTAGACTGAGACTTGATTAAGTCTTGAGTTGGATCTAGCCACACCCAAACTTAATTATATAGTACATAGCTTCTTGTAAGTTACTCTCTCCGTTTCAAAATACTTGACTTTTATTTATTAAAAAATAAATGTATCTATATACTAAAACATGTCTATATACATTTATATTTTGACAAATGAAAGACATATATTGTGAAACGGAGGGAGTACATGTCTGCCACGGTCGTGAGTCATACAATTGCAATCGATCACGCGGCGACACGCAGGGCATCGTCTAGCAGGCAGAGCAACAACGAAACGCACCGTCGTTTGTCATCAGAGAAGAAGAAGAAACGAACACCAGAGCGAGCTGATCCGTCGAGTCTACCGGCCTCCAGAACAACCCAAGGCGCACCTGCCGCGCTCCGGGCGCCACGGCGCATACACGCACTTGCCGGTCTGTCGCCGAGGACAGCTAGCCACGTCCACCTCCCAAGTCCCAACCCACCACGTATGGGTTGCGCACGCACCTCGCTGCCGTGGGTCTGGCTCGCGCCGCAGTATAAACACCCACCGTGTAGCGCTACAAAACTAGGCTTTGGAGTCCATTTTGGGACCGGTTCAGGCGATAGATACAGCAGCAAGTCCAACAACGGTAGTAGTAACAAAGATGGAGGAGTACCAGGGGCAGCACGGTCACGCCGTCGACGAGCACGGCGACCCCGTGGCCGGGCACGGCAACCCTGTGGCACGCTCCGCCGCCGGCGCGTTCACGGGCGCCGGCGGGCAGCTCCAGCACGGCAGGGAGGAGCACAAGACCGGCGGGATACTGCACCGCTCCGGCAGCTCCAGCTCCAGCTCGGTGCGGTTTCTACCTCTGCGTGTTCCATACTTCCATTTCAGAAAACGTTTTCTTTGGTAGTATGTTTCAGTCTTTCAGACACATGTGCATCTGCTGATTTCCGTCGCTGTTGTGTGTACGTGTTTGCAGTCTTCTGAGGATGACGGCATGGGCGGGAGGAGGAAGAAGGGCGTGAAGGAGAAGATCAAGGAGAAGCTCCCCGGTGGCCACAAAGACAGTCAGCAGCACATGGCCGCGGGAACCGGAGCTGGCGGGGCCTACGGGCAGCACACGGCCGCGGGAACTGGGACCGGCGGAGATTACGGGCAGCAAGGGCACGCAGGAATGGCCGGTGCTGGCGCCGGCGAGAAGAATGGACTCATGGACAAGATCAAGGAGAAGCTGCCCGGACAGCACTGAGCTGCCGGCCCCGACTGGCTGTCCGCTGCCGACTTGCCCTCTTGAGTTAAGCTTGAGCTGAGTAAATAAGATGCCTGCGAATATCTAAGGGTGTGTTTGGTTGCAGTTTGCAACGGTAGTTGCATTGCATGTCCATCGTCAGGCAACCTGATTCTTTAAATGCAGCCTCATATGCAGCAGATGCAACCAACAAATTGCCTGCATTGCATAGAGGGCATTTACCCCTCGTGTTTGTTTCCATTTTTGTGCTTAGAATATGAGCAGATGCAAATTTCAGTTGTTTGGTCGCGTGTTTGTTTCCATTTTTGTGCTTAGAATATGAGCAGATGCAAACTTCAGTTGTTTGGTCGCAAACAATGTTTATATTCTACTCACCATATTCAAATGTGGTGGCATTACAACCACATGATCGGCACAACAGCAAAACAAAGTAAGCAAGCAAATGAAATCAAACAAATCAAGCAAGCAAATGACAGCAAACTATTTAACTAGATTAACAGCAAGAGCATCCTCCTTTCCTGCACCACGCCAGGGTGATGCTCCTGACCAAAATATGAACAAGTTCCTAGCACAAGTACCCATAAATCTCGCCACACATCATAAAAGTTCAACATTAACATTTTACTTAACTTAACTACATAGCATGCTTGATGTCATCAACGTAGTTGTGCCTGCTGCAACGAAACCAGCACATGACCAAGGAGTCGTGGTTGTCTTATTGGAGAGAGTCAATATGATATTGGCGTGGGTTCTACCAACTAAACGAAGAAGTTTTTGATTGGATAAACATTAAACAAAGAAGTTTTTGATTGGATAAACAGCGTATAATGATATATGCTTCTTCGGCACACATGGAGACATACCTCCTGTAGATGACCTTTGAATTCAAGTAGATCTGAACCTTCAGTCCGAGTCCTGAGATGCGCACAACGATAAGATCATCGGGGACGATCCGGTGGCGGCGGCATAAGTAGTTCCAGCCCCGGCCAAGCATCATGTGCCCCTCGAAGTTCTGAACCTACACCCAGAATACGCACCGCTTGTTCACCGACAGCCTAACCACGCGCGGGAGCTGCTTAATGACCAGCTAGGTGTTCATCACCTCCACGAACTTGCGAGGGATGACGAGCATGGTGAGGTCCTCGTTGTCCTTGATCTGCTGGTAGAAGCGCAGTGGCTCCCAGGCCCCCTCCTCGTGGCCCTGCCTCAAAGATCGTCCCCTTGAACAAGGCAGGCTCATGAAGGCGATCCTGTCAGGCAGGTCCACCGTCCTGAGCCACATGTTCATGGGATGAAATCCTCGACGCTCTTAGCTCTGGCCACCGTCTGAGCTCCTCCACCCGCCACATTTCAGACAGTCTTCAATATCTTGTCAGGTAAGATAACAAGTATTAGTGCACAAACTCTTTGCAAAATAGCACTGATCAGAGGCATTTACCCAAGAGCAAATGCCACTTGTTGTTAGGCAAATGGCACTGATCAGTGGACTTGTCCAACAACAAGTGCCATTTATAAGTGACATTTTGCCCAACAACAAGTGGCAATGTCACTGATTAGTGGCACTGATCATTGGCACTTGCGATGAGTGGCACTGATCAGTGGACTTGCCCAACGGCAAGTGCCAATGATCAGTGCCATTTGCTTTTCCGCAACTGCCACTCATCAGTGTACTATCCTAAGCATGGCGACATCTAAAAATAACAACAACAAGTGCCAATAGCACCCATGTGCAGCCATGCACATTTGGCAGCATCCTAAAATGGTACAATTACATGCACGTATAACAATCAACACAAACCCTAGCTTGAACGTGTATGTTAGCAACATGAACAACAATATGAACATGATCATAGCTTGAACATGAACATGCCATTTTCATGAACACACATCCTAGCAAGACCCTACCATGAACACATATCCTAGCAAAGTACACTACCATTGGGATTCTAGCATGAACACAGCTACTAGCATGAACACAGATCCTAGGACACACTAGCAGTAGCAGTAGCAGATCCTAGGACACACACTATACGAAATAAGAATAGATCGGTCCGATTGGATCCAATCGGATCTACTCCAATCCTATCTAATCGTATCGAATCCACTAACTACTATCACATGCCTAAGAATTAAACACCTAATCTACGAGCAAGCATTGAGGGGGTTTGACTCACCGGAGCACGCGCAGTCGCAGCGAACCGCGGCCGGGGTGAAAACACCAGCGGGAAGGAGAGAGGTGGCGGAGCAGAGGAGGAGCCAGCCCTGGCGATGGCTTGCGGCATCGGCGCCGTGCTCATCGCCACGCCGGAGGTCGAGGAGAACGGCCCGCCGACAGGAGAAAACCCTTGGATGGGGGTCACGAAAACCCCCTTGCCTAATGGGGTCCCAACAAGCAGCAGCTCCCTCAACGGCGTCGATGCCGAGCCCAGGACCACGAGGTCAGGAATCAGCGGCGGAGCAGGAACGGCCGGCACCGCATTGGCCGGCGGTGGTGGCGGCTGCAGCAGATGGGGGACGGCGCTCGCAGCGCCGACACCAGGTCCCACCCTGAGTTCTGGAGCCTGGCCAGGCAGCGCTGCTGGATGCTGGCGATGCGCTGGTCACGGGGGGCAGAGGGTGGAGCGACGATGGGCGAGGCGGAGCCATCGGAAGAGAGGAGAGGAAGAGGCGGTGAGGGAGAGAGGGAGCAGTGGGAACAGTGCGACTGGGCGGTGACATGAGAGTGGGGGCGAGTTATGAGACATCCCCTCCATCTCTCGTGCTGCCCGAGGCATGCAACTGCCTCGCAGGCGTGGGCGCGCCTAGCCAGGCTCGCGAGAAACTGCCGATTCGACAGTTTCCACCGGGCCAGGCTGCGGGCTGCTTTAAGGTCCGTGTGGGCCACAAACCGCATGCAGCCCAGGCAACCAAACAGGCCGCGCACATCCCGCGCGGGCCTGGTTGGGCTGCATGCGGGCAATCAAACATGCCCTAAGATGCCATTCTAGCGTGCGTCGTGTTTATTATGGCATCTCCACCGCGACCCTCTAAAGCGTACATCGTCATCTGTTTGAATAAACAAGACGAATTTCACGCAAACCAGATGATTTTTATCTAAACCAGAAAAATTCATTATATTTTTGACATATTTCAACTAAAAAGCAGATGACATTTTTAACCTGGTCGAAATCTGAATCTTTGCAGGCTGTCTGTGTTTCACATGAGTCATCCAATAGCTGATCGCGCAATTTTGTACATTTTATATGAAATTTGAATAAACAGGACAACTCTTGCCAACCAGATGATTTTTATTTAAATCGGATCAAATTTATTATATTTGACATATTTCAAATTTGAAAAAAAGCAGATGACACATTTATATCTAGTCTAAATCTTCGCCGGTCATGTAGGCGTCGTGTATGTGCAGTTGTGCACATTGATACTGATCATGCAACTGCATACCTCAGACGTGCGCATATATTTCAAATGAAATTACCTCATCTCTAATTACCTCAAATCTCTCGAATAAAATTACAAACAAAACGAGTGTGCCTCAAACATGCGCATACATTTCAAATGAAATTACCTCAAATCTCTCAAATAAAATTACAAAGAGAACGAGCGTGAACGTCCTCATATATTTCAAATGAAATTACTGTAGAAGTGCATGCTCTAGCCAGTGCAAGCTCTAGCCAATGCAACCAAAAGACTGATCTGATGGAAGAGACTAGGCAGCACATTATACGTCAACACTTCCCTTCACGTGTGGCTCCCTCAGGCCTAAACGTGGACCAAAACTGGGCTGCAATATAATTGCGTCAGCCGGGTCTTGAACACAAGACCTCTTGGCTCTGATACCATGTAGAAGTGCATGCTCTAGCCAATGTAACCAAAAGACCGATCTGATGTAAGAGACTAGGCAACACAATATACGTCAATAATTACAAACAGAACAACTTTTATGCAAATCTAATGATTTTTATCCAAACGAGACGAGATTCATTACATTTTTAACATATTTCAACTAAACGAAAAACATATCACATTTTTTAATCTAGTCTAAATCTTCATCCGCAGTGTAGGCATCAGTGTTTTACATCATTTCTTCGCCTGCCGAAAGCAGTGTAGGCGATAGTGTCTTACGTCCTTCCTGATGGCGGATGGGAGTGCTGGAGCAGGCATGATACTGAAGGAAATATGCCTTAGAGGCAATAATAAAGTTATTATTTATATTTCATTATATCATGATAAATGTTTATTATTCATGCTAGAATTGTATTAACCGGAAACTTAGTACATGTGTGAATACATACACAAACAGAGTGTCCCTAGTATGCCTCCACTTGACTAGCTCGTTAATCAAAGATTGTTAAGTTTCTTAGCCATGGACATGTGTCGTCATTTGATGAACATGATCACATCATTAGAGAATCTGTAGAGCATCTGACTATGTGATGGACAAGACCCATCCGTTAGCTTAGCATAATGATCGTTCAGTTTTATTGCTACTGTTTTCTTCATTACTTCTACATGTTCCTCTGACTATGAGATTATGCAACTCCCGAATACCAGAGGAACACCTTGTGTGCTATCAAACGTCACAACGTAACTAGGTGATTATAAAGATGCTCTACAGGTGTCTCCGATGGTGTTTGTTGAGTTGGCATAGATCGAGATTAGGATTTTTCACTTCGTCTATCAGAGAGGTATCTGTAGGCCCTCTTGGTAATGTACATCACTATGAGCCTTGCAAGCAATATGACTAATGTTTTAGTTGCGAGATGATGCATTACGGAACGATTAAAGAGACTTGCCGGTAACGAGATTGAACTAGGTATGATGATTGATGACCCACAAGTGTAGGGGATCCATCGTAACATTTTCGATAAGTAAGAGTGTCGAACCCAACGAGGAGCAGAAGGAAATGATAAGAAGTTTTCAGTAAGGTATTCTCTACAAGCACTGAAATTATCGGTAACAGATTGTTTCGTGATAAGGTAATTTGTAACGAGTAGCAAGTAATAAAAGTAAATAAGGTGCAGCAAGATGGACCAATCCTTTTTGTAGCAAAGGACAAGCCTGGACAAACTCTTATATGAAGGAAAGTGCTCCCGAGCACACATGGGAATTATCGTCAAGCTAGTATTCATCACGCTCATATGATTCGCGTTCGGTACTTTGATAATTTGATATGTGGGTGGACCGGTGCTTGGGTACTGCCCTTACTTGGACAAGCATCCCACTTATAATTAACCCCTATTGTAAGCATCCGCAACTACAACAGAAGTATTAAGGTAAAACTAACCATAACATGAAACATATGGATCCAAATCAGCCTCTTATGAAGCAACGCATAAACTAGGGTTTAAACTTCTGTCACTCTAGCAACACATCATCTACTTATTACTTCTCAATGCCTCCCTCTAGGCCCAAACAATGGTGAGGTGTCATGTAGTCGACGTTCACATGACACCACTAGAGGGATGACAACATACATCTCATCAAATTATCGAACGAATACCAAATTCACATGACTACTTATAGCAAGACTTCTCCCATGTCCTCAGGAACAAACGTAACTACTCACAAATCATATTCATGTTCATAATCAGAGGGGAATTAATATGCATAATGGATCTGAACATATGATCTTCCACCAAGTAAACGAACTAGCATCAACTATAAAGAGTAATCAACACTACTAGCAACCACAGGTACCAATCTGAGGTTTGGATACAAAGATTGGATACAAGAGATGAACTAGGGTTTGCGATGAGATGGTGCTGGTGAAGATGTTGATGGAGATTGACCCCCTCCCGCTGAGAGGATCGTTGGTGATGACGATGGTGATGATTTTCCCCTCCCGGAGGGAAGTTTCCCCGGCAGAACAGCTCTGCCGGAGCCCTAGATTGGTTCCGCCTCGTGGCGGCGGAGTTTCATCTCGTAAGCTTGCTTATGATTCTTTTCTCGGACGAAAGACCTCATATAGAAGAAGATGGTCATCAGAGGGCCACCTGGGGGCCCACGAGGCAGGGGGAGGGCCCAGGGGGTAGGGCGCGCCCCCCACCCTCGTGGCCAGGGTGTGGGCTGAAGGAAATATGCCCTAGAGGCAATAATAAAGTTATTATTTATTTCCTTATATCATGATAAATGTTTATTATTCATGCTAGAATCGTATTAACCGGAAACATAATACATGTGTGAATACATAGACAAACAGAGTGTCACTAGTATGCCTCTACTAGACTAGCTCGTTAATCAAAGATGGTTATGTTTCCTAACCATGAACAAAGAGTTGTTATTTGATTAACGAGGTCACATCATTAGTTGAATGATCTGATTGACATGACCCATTATATTAGCTTAGCACCCGATCGTTTAGTATGTTGCTATTGCTTTATTCATGACTTATACATGTTCCTATGACTATGAGATTATGCAACTCCCGTTTACCGGAGGAACACTTTGGGTGCTACCAAACGTCACAACGTAACTGAGTGATTATAAAGGAGCATTACAGGTGTCTCCGAAGGTAGATGTTGGGTTGGCGTATTTCGAGATTAGGATTTGTCACTCCGATTGTCGGAGAGGTATCTCTGGGCCCTCTCGGTAATGCACATCACTTAAGCCTTGCAAGCATTGCAACTAATGAGTTAGTTGCGGGATGATGTATTACGGAACGAGTAAAGAGACTTGCCGGTAACGAGATTGAACTAGGTATTGGATACCGACGATCGAATCTCGGGCAAGTAACATACCGATGACAAAGGGAACAACGTATGTTGTTATGCGGTCTGACCGATAAAGATCTTCGTAGAATATGTAGGAGCCAATATGGGCATCCAGGTCCCGCTATTGGTTATTGACCGGAGACGTGTCTCGGTCATGTCTACATTGTTCTCGAACCGTAGGGTCCGCACGCTTAACGTTACGATGACAGTTATTATGAGTTTATGCATTTTGATGTACAGAAGGTTGTTCGGAGTCCCGGATGTGATCACGGACATGACGAGGAGTCTCGAAATGGTCGAGACATAAAGATTGATATATTGGAAGCCTATATTTGGACATCGGAAGTGTTCCGGGAGAAATCGGGAATTTTACCGGAATACCGGGAGGTTACCGGAACCTCCCGGGAGCCAAATGGGCCTTCATGGGCCTTAGTGGAAAGGTGAAAGGGCTGCCCCATGGGCTGCGCGCCTCCCCCCCCTTCCCCTAGTCCTATTAGGACTAGGGAAGGTGGTCGGCCAACCCCTCTCTCTTTCCCCACTTGGGGAGTCCTATTTGGAATAGGATTGGAGGGGGAGTCCTACTCCCGGCGGGAGTAGGACTCCTCCTATGGCTGCCGCACCCCTCCCCCTTTGCCCCTTTATATACGGGGGCAGGGGGCACCTCTAGACACACAATTGATCATTGTTGATCGTTCCTTAGCCGTGTGCGGTGCCCCCTGCCACCAAATTCCACCTCGGTCATATCGTTGTAGAGCTTAGGCGAAGCCCTGCGTCGGTGAAACATCAAGATCGTCACCACGCCGTCGTGCTGACAGAACTCATCCTCGACGCTTTGCTGGATCGGAGCCCGAGGATCGTCATCGAGCTGAACGTGTGCTAAGAACTCGGAGGTGCCGGAGTAACGGTGCTTGGATCGGTCGGATCGGGAAGAAGACGTACGACTACTTCCTCTATGTTGTGTCAACGCTTCCGTTGCGATCTACAAGGGTACGTAGATCATACTCTCCCCTCGTTGCTATGCATCACCATGATCTTGCGTGTGCGTAGGAAATTTTTTGAAATTACTACGTTCCCCAACATGGGCCCCCTCTGGTGGATTATTTCTCCAGTATTTTTTATTAATTCCAAAAATGACTTCTGTGAAGTTTCAGGACTTTCGGAGTTGTGCAGAATAGGTCTCTAATATTTGCTCCTTTTTTAGCCCAGAATTCCAGCTGTCGGCATTCCCCCTCTTCATGTAAACCTTGTAAAATAAGAGAGAATAGGCGTAAGTATTGTGACATAATGTGTAATAACAACCCATAATGCAATAAATATAGAGATAAAAGCATGATGCAAAATGGACGTATCAATGATACCGACGATCGAATCTCAAGCAAGTAACATACCGATGACAAAGGGAACAACATATGTTGTTATGCGGTTTGACCAATAAAGATCTTTGTAGAATATGTAGGAACCAATATGAGCATCCAAGTTCCGCTATTGGTTATTGACCGGATATGAGTCTCGGTCATGTCTACATAGTTCTCGAACCCGTCGGGTCCGCACGCTTAACGTTCGATGATGATCGGTATTATGAGTTTATGTGTTTTCATGTAGCGAAGGTAGTTCGGTGTCCCAGATATGATCACGGACATGATGAGGAGTCTCGAAATGGTCGAGACATAAAGATTGATATATTGGACGACTATATTTGGACACCAGAAATGTTCCGGGTGATTTCGGAGAAAGCCGGAGTGCCGGAGGGTTACCGGAACCCCCCCGGAAACTAGTGGGCCACATGGGCCTTAGCAGAGAGAGAGAGAGAGAGGGCCGGCCAGGGCAGGCTGCGCGCCTCCTCCCCCTCTAGTCCGAATTGGACTAGGGAAGGGGGGCGGCGCCCTCTTTCCTTCTCCCTTCTCCTCCTTCCTTTCCCCCTCCTAGTAGGACTAGGAAAGGGGAGTCCTACTCCTACTAGGAGGAGGACTCCTCTCCAGGCGTGCCACAAGGGCCGGCCGGCCTCCCCCTTGCTCCTTTACATACAGGGGCAGGGGGCACCCTAGAACACACAAGTTGATTGCTTCTAGCCGTGTGCGGTGCCCCCCTCCACCATAATCCAATTCGGTCATATCGTCATAGTTCTTAGGCGAAGCCCTGCCACTACAAAAAAATACACTTTCGTGATGATACGTGTTTGTCACAGTAGGTCGCGTTTTCTGTCATGCATGTACATCCATGATGATTTTATGACAGAATCAAGATAGTCATACATGTGCTGTCGTAGAAGTGTTCCATGACATTACTAAAATTACCATCACGGAAGTGTCCACTTCCATGATGATAAATCGCACGTCACACAAGTGCTTTCGTCAAGGGTGACCGACACGTGGCATCCACCGTAACGGAACGCCGTTAAGCTATCGGGTCGGGTTTTGGATCCGATAACCCGTTAACAGCCCCGACCAATGGGGATTTTCCACGTGTAAAATCATCATTGGCTGGAGGAGACACGTGTGAGGTCCGCGTTGGCACAGGTGTCACTCATCCAATGGGTGAGACGCGCCTATGATATGTTGACACGTGGACCGGCCCACCAAGTTTAAATGGGCCGGCCCAACTGAAGGCCCACAAGATTTTGCGGACCATAATGGGCCGGCCCAGCTAAAGGCCCACGAGATTTTGCAGACCATAATGGACTGGCCGAGATAAAGTCCCACAAGATTTTGCGGACCATAATGGGCCGGCCCAGGTAAAGGCCCACAAGATTTTTGTGTGCCATAATGGGCCGACCCAGGTAAAGGCCCACAAGATTCTTGCGGCTCATAATGGGTCGGCCCAGCTAAAGGCCCATGAGATTTTGCCGACATTAATGGGCCGGCCCAGCTGTAGGCCCACAAGATTTTGAGGACCCTAGTAGGCGAGCCTATTAACTGGCTGCCATGTTTTGGGCTAAATGCCGGCCCATATTTGATCCGGTCCATTAATGGCCTGCCACTCTCCGGGCCTAATAGTGGCCCATATGAGATCCGCCCATTAAAAGCCTACCATGTTCTGGGCCAAATTACGGCCTAGATCAGGTCCGGCCCTTTAAGAGGCTTTGGGCTCAATTATGGCCCATATCAGATTCGGCCCGTCAACTGGATACTATGCTTTTGGGCCCACTTGCTAAAGGCCCACTTAGTAATTCAACCTGATATTAGTTTTGGCCTGTTAAGGGCCCGTTTAACATTTCGGCCCTATATTAATTCTGGCCTGTTAAAAGCATGTCATATAGTTGGGCCTAACTACGGCCCGGTTTGCATCCGGCCTGCTCGCAGCCGATATCTGATTGGGCCAAACAAGGACCGAGACAATTTTGGCCTGTTAAAAGCCCGTGATTTGATTCGCACAATCATGGGCCGGGGTTCATTTCGGGCTGCTACCGGCCCGTGAGCTGTTCGGCACGTTTCAGACCCAACCTACATCGTGATTGCATGACGGCCCGATTATGTATCGTAATTTTACGGTTTGGCCGGTTTACTGCAAAGACAGGATATATATATATACAGTAAATAACTGTAGCATCGTGAATAAGAAAAAACCTAGACTATACAAGAAGGAAATTACGGCATACTACATCCACTGGGCATCAAAGTTCTCCACTATGATAATAAAGCACAAGCAGACATCAGATTACATACACTGGGCATCAAAGATCGCCACCAGTGCAAATAAACACGCTGACAAAATAATATACAAAACCGACAGCACTTCAATAGAGTTCAAGAAAGGTTAGCCTTGCTGGGGAGCTGCAGCGCAAGCAGCTGAGCAAGATGATGAGACTGCGCTTGTTCAACACTTATATCTTCCTCACTCTAAAAGATAAACAAGCAGACAGATGACAGGTTTTGCACATAAAAGTATCAGTGCTGACAATTCATCACATTTCTTACTGACGAATAAAGTGACACAGTTTAAAATTGCATTAACACAATATGGTATTGTTCAGGTCAAGACATGGCAGGAAATGACATTGTGAAGGAGTAGGCAGCTTCATGACACCACTGGATTACAGATCAAGAACTCATAAGTATCGATTGTTAGTGTGCTGTCAATTTATACCATTTCAGATTCGCAAATAAAGAGACGGTTTAAATAATAGTAGAATGATATGACATTGTTCATACTTAAGACATTGCAGAATATGACATTGTGTTGTAGTGGGTAGGTTCACCACACCACTGGATTACGGATGAAGAACAGAAGCATACATGCAGTGCAAAAGAAGATCACTTGCTCTGTATAGTTTAATTTACATGGTATAAAGAAGGAACTTGGTTGTACAACTGAAAACTTAAATTGAGAAAGGACAAACTTTTGTTTATGAACTACATAATAAAATTTAAACAAGCAATTTGATGCAAACTCCAAAAATAGACAGTTGTTGCAGTCATGCCTAACCAAATATATACAACAAAGTTTGAAGGCTTGAGATGGACAAACTTACGTTATTGGTGAAGACAGGCTCTATAAAGGCCTTGTCCATGCTGATGGGGGGGGGGCGGAAATTCAAGAATTTTACCACAAAATCTTCTTCAAAAGCATTGCCTTTATTCTACATTTTGTTAAGAGTAAATATAGATGTGATAATATACGAAACAATGGAGAATATTTAAGATAAGATGAAGAGTGATGCTACATAACCAAGTAGCTATAAATGTTAGTGCAGCGATACAGGCAAAAGGTACAACCAAGAGCAATGCACAGCTAAACTTCTTCAGTACCAACCTTATGGTAAGAGTAAATATAGATCTGATGTGTAGAAAATGGAGGGCAAAGGAAAATAAGCTGCAGAGTGATGGTACATGAACAACTACCTGTCATTATAAGTACACTGATAAAGGACAGCATGTACTTACAAGAACAATGCAGAGCTAAAAAAACATTGGCATTGGATATATTCTACACTAATGTAACCATTCATACAGATCAGATAATTTGGAGCGAACAATTGATAAGCAAGCTATCATGCATACTGCTGTCACATAATGAACCAGGTATGTATGCAAGTACAGTGATACAGGACAACAGGTACTAACAAGAGCAAAGCAGCGGGCAACATATTTGCGATATCCTGTCGTTCTTGTCAAACCGGAATTCTTCTTCGAGCAGATTTCCTGCAAAAAAGATCCGTAAGGCACATGCGGAAAAGTAGAAGTTCAAATTGTCATGTGATTTCATAGACAGTACCTCATCCTGGAAATGAAACTAGTGCATAACAAGGTTTTTCCATTCAATGTCTTCTAAATTTAGCACAGGAGACTTCACCGGAAATTCGTTTATAGACTTGCCATCAAAGTGTGATTTCCTCAGGTAACACCGATACTGCTGCAATGCTTCCTTGAAAAGCACAAGCAAGCTTTGCTCGTCATGACTATCCAGATTGACCCTCGCCTAGTTACAACAATGTAATGTAAATCATTGATGTGTTCAATCAGCAGAAAACAGGAAAATAATAACCATGAATAATAGCACTTCCACGTAAGTTGGACAGGAAGATGTGAAAATGGTGTTTGTCCTCACAATAATCTTCCCATGATGGGAATATATGCACGTAGTCCCTAACAACATTGAAAGCATTGTCTTTTAAACTGGTAATAAATGGAATGGGGTTCCAATTTGCAGGAATTGGCCGTCTCTGCAGTTGGATAGGTCTTCGGCCGGTGGACTTGCTGTACTTTTTGCTGAAGTGGGATTTTACTGTGGTACAACTAGTGCTATGGCAAACGAAATCGGTATACCTTTTGCTGGAGTGCAGGTCCTGTGTGGTGGGGCTAGTGGTGTGGCCAGTGAAGTATGGGTACAGTCTGCTGGAGTCGGTCCTACGTTTTGTGTCACTGGTTGTACAACCAATATAAGTGGGGTGCTGTCTGATTTTTCCGGCACCACCACGTTTTTCAAGGACTTTGCGGGTGCTCCTTCAGGTTCGGCAATCACCCTCTTCCTTTTTGATGTCTGATGCACAAGAACAACATTTGAGTGGAAAAACATGGTATGATGACTGTCGGTGTCAAAACCGGCGGATCTCGGGTAGGGGGTCCCGAACTGTGCGTCTAAGGCGGATGGTAACAGGAGGCAGGGGACACGATGTTTTACCCAGGTTCGGGCCCTCTTTGTGGAGGTAAAACCCTACGTCCTGCTTGATTAATATTGATGATATGGGTAGTACAAGAGTAGATCTACCAGGAGATCACAGAGGCTAAACCCTAGAAGCTAGCCTATGGTATGATTGTATGTTGTCCTACGGACTAAAACCCCCCGGTTTATATAGACACCGGAGAGGGTTAGGGTTACACACGGTCGGTTACAAAAGAGGAGATACACATATCCGTATTGCCTAGCTTGCCTTCCAAGCCAAGTAGAGTCTCATCCGGACACGAGACGAAGTCTTCAATCTTGTATCTTCATAACAGTCCAGCCAATGGGTATTGTCGTGGAATTGTCACGGCAGATGTCCTTAGTGTCAGGACTTAGTCGCGAGGCCAACGCATCTATGTGGTAGCTTGAGAGGGGTTGAGCGGGACGAGAGACGCGATGTTTTACCCAGGTTCGGCCCCTCATGGTGGAGGTAAAAGCCTACATCCTGCTTCATTGATATTGATGATGATGATCACGGTTACAAGAGTGCTCTATCTTGAGAGCTATTGTCTAAACCTAACTTGTCCAACTTGTGGAACTTGTCAATCTTCTCCCTTTTGGGGGAGCCCTGCCCCTCCTTACATATGTTGAAGGGACGGGTTACATGTGGAGTCCTATTAAGATTAGGACTAGTCTACCTTCTAATACAAACCGGATACAAGTCCAGGTCTTAACTCCTTGTAAGATAAATGTTCCTCACGCCTTTCCTCTTAAACCGGCCCACCATTAACATAAACCGGCCTTCTGGGCCTTGGGCCTTGTCATTCATCTGACCCGTCCGCCGAGTCACCAGTGTGTCATAATGTTCCGGCGGGTTGCTTGTAAACCGCCAGGTCAGGGCGGGTCGCCAGTGAATCGCCAAGTGTAAACTGGGTCTCAAGTAAACCGCCAAGTCCAGCCGGGTTATACTTCCGGTCGGTTTACGCCGCGGGGTATATCCCTGACATTAGCCCCCAGTTTAATTTGGATTTATCCATGTTAAACTGATCCTGTAAAACAACCACAAGAACAAACTTGACAGATTATGCTCCGGGTTAAGAATTCTTGTAAACCGGCACCTAATCATCCTTAATTCCTTGTCATTTCCTTCTTCTAGAAAATCCAGGCCAATAAGCCAGCTTCATACTCAATTTGCTGTCATTGGTTTCTCACAGAGAAATATTGTGAAGAATAATCCACTTGAGTCGGCTTCCAAAGCGCCAACTTAAGAAATATTTGTCTTGAAATACTCATCTGATATTCATCCGGCTTGAAGATGTAGAACTTGCCGGTTTATGATTACCACCATTGTTGGGTTATAAAAACTGATAATTCCGGGTCATGATTGTTGCCAACGCCGGTTCATGATTATTGATGACGCCGGGTTGCAGCCACAGGGTCATAATGATTGGTGACGCCGGGTCAATCTGGTTTGCTCAAACAGAGAATTTGAAAATATTTCTTCGATAATAATATAATACCTGTAGCCCCCAAGTCTTGAGCAGAACAAAGTGATGGCTTAAGACTTGCTTCAATATAAATACTACCAATTTTGAAGAAATCCATGTTGTTCATCCCAGTCACTAGTCAGAATTGAGTATTCCACATATGTAGCCCCCAAGTGCCAGGTTGTCATGCTTGCAGCAACCTGGGACTTGTAATTGCTTGATGCTCATAAAAACTTCAACCAGTGTAGCCCCCAAGGGCCGGGTCATTATGCAATAATGACCAGGGACTTTGTAAATATAATCTTGTAAACTTTGAACAACAACGTGTAGCCCTCAAGGGCCGGCTTAGTAAGATAATATTGAGCTGGGACTTTGATATATTCTTCAATGAAAATAACATCATATGATGTAACCCCCGTCATGGGGCTTGAATTCACGTCCACAAGGTTAAGAGCCTTGTGCTTTACCAACTGAGCAGTGGACCCTTCAATGTAATGGATAAAAAGCTTTGTACCTTAAATTGTTGACAGAGGCAATTGGTAGTCCCCAAGGGCCGGCTCATTACAATGTGATGAGTCGGGTCTTCAATAAGGTGAGCAAAAAATGACTTTGCATTAGCCCCCAAGTGTCATGGTGCATGCTTGTAGCGACATGAGACTTGTGTATTTGATGTAATTTCAACTGAAATAATGTAGCCCCCAAGTGCCGGGTCGTAAGCCTGCAACAACTCGGGACTATTCCTTCAATTGTAGAATAAATCATATCTATTGATAATATGATAGCCATTGCGCTAAAGCGACTTTGAAAACCTTAATCATAATACTGGTTATTGATAACCATAATAAAAATCCAGCCATGTTGGCTATTTGAATAATATACCCAATGATTTATAAGCGCATAATTCCAATGACGCAATCCAAATATATACTTGTGACTTATAGTCCAAAGCCAGGCGGGGTCAATAAACACCGGTGATTTGTAATTATGCTTTATTCAACCTGTTTCTGCATACAACAAGTTTAAAGTGTCCTGGCGGTTTACCGCCGGACGGGTCATAATACCCAACATATAACCCGGGTTTATAACCAAGGCTGCACTTAAGAATAATCAAATATGAAATAGATCATACCTGTGACATTGAATCACATCGTTGGTTTACCAACTTTTTTTAGTAAGGGTGATAACCCAAATCTTGAGTATGATAACTCCCGTCATATTTTGCCAGTTTGTAATAAAACCGTGTCGGGTTGTAATAAACACCGGATAATCATCCTGGCAACTTATAGTCAACGCCAGACCGGGCTAAGAAAACTCCGGTTTATAATTGAGTTTGTACTAACAACTGATAGTTGAAAGCTTGTGCCGGGTTAAGAAACACCGGACTGATGAAATGACTTATAGTCTGGCCGGGTCAATGGACGTCGGTTTACCTTAAAACCTTATCAAAGGAGAAGAAACTTTGACAAAAAGCAAATGAAAAAAACTTTTAGTCGAGGCTTTTCAAGGGCTGCCAGGCCCAAACTCGAGGCTTTTCATGGGCTGCCAGGCCGCTGAATTAAACCATTTGACAAAGCCTTTAAAGACGGGCCTCTAACTAACCAATCATCGTTTTAACTTTGACAAGTTCAGGGTCTGTATAAGAGTAACTTGTCAAACGTTCGGCGGGTCATGCCAGGATTACCTAGATAGGAGTGGCTTACTTAATGAAGGCAGGTTAACCCGGGGTTTTAGGTGAATACACCAGGCTTCCAAGCCGTGGGTCGATACCCAATTACAAGGGTCCTTTCAAACTCTTTATTACTTTACACAAAGAGCCCCCAAGTAACTTTGTGAGCTGTGCTCAATGGGTGCCTATGTTTGAGTTGTGGTGTGCAACAAACTCTCTTTGGCCCCTTGGGTGTGAAGCTCCCAAGCTTTGTTGTGGCGTGATAGCCGGATTAATGGACAGGACTCCGCTTTGCAAGCAGAAGCCCCCATGTGATATATTTCTGAGCTGTGCTCGCCGGGTGCCTATGTTTGAGTTGTGGTGTGCAACAAGCTCTCTTTGGCCCCTGATGATAATATTGTCTTGATAGCCGCATCAAGAGGGTAGTAACGCCATGTTCTCTTTGGTGAATACACCTATATTTGAATAGGAAGCCCCCAAGTAATCATATGACGATGAGCCCATAAGGCAGGACAACCATGTTTGAACCGTGCATCATGGCAGCAAGTTCTCTTTGGCAACCTTTAATTTTTCTGAGAACTAGAATCTTGCGAGAGATTAATTCTTTTTGAACCAGAACTTTAAACCGGATTCGAAAACTTCAAAACTTGAGCCGGATGTTTGAACCGGATTTGAGAGCTTCAAAGCTTTGCGGGAGAGAGATGTCTCTTAAACCAGATTTTAAACCGGAATCTTTATTTTGAGCCGGAAATTTTCTGACGGCCTTTCAACTCGAACTTGTGAGAAGTTAATTCCTTTTTGAACCGGTAATTCTTAAACCGTATTTGAGAGCTTCAGAGCTTCGTGAGAGAACAGATTTCCCTTGAACCAGATTTTAAACCGGCATTCTTCATTTTGAACCGGAAATTTTCTGACGGCCCTTAAATTTTCATCCATATGGTAGTAGCCTCCGGGACTGGGTTATCTTTCCCTCCAGCGTTCTGGGGTTCTTGACTTCACTGAAAAGCCGGCAACCTTTGCTGAGTCATATCATTGTAGCCCTCGAGTCTCAAGGCGACTTGAGGAGTTGGCTTGAGATTCTTCATAGTTAATCGTGATATAGACCGGTTTGAATCCTGCATGGGACAACTTGCAAACCGAAGTAATTGCTCTTTTAAATAAAGCAATATATAATTTATAAAAATATGCTGGATGGATTTCACCTGATGTGTCAGGTCAGCAATTATCACCGTGGAGTTGATGATCACCGTGGTGAAACTGAAAACAATCACGGCCGAGTCGGCCGCGTGAGAAGACAGATGAATCGGCCGCGGCGTTGTAAACCGGTGCGGACGGGGAAAGCCGGCAGCGGCATTGTAAGCCGGTGCGGGCAAGAGAGTCAGCCGCGGCGTTAGAAACGGCACAGACGCAGGCAATTCGGCCATGGACACGGACAATGAGTTAGTCGCGTGTGTTGATGTAGCGGGGGTGGCAACTTGCGCAGGACGAGCACCGGTGCCCAAATAATATTTGCTTACGCCCTTTTTGCGACATCTTTTTATAAGGAATAATGGTCCTCTCGTGGAGCAGTAGTAGTAGTCGGCGACTCAGTGCGCAAGAGGGCGAGGGTGCATCCACGAGTGAAAAGGCATAATGCCACAGCGGAGGCGGCCGCAAGGCCGGGCGACCCAACGTGCAGTAGGAGCGGCTCAACATGGCTACGACGGTTTGGACACAGAGGTGACCGCGACTTGAAATGAAGCCTTCTCAGAATTGTTTTGCACTGCTTCAGAATGGTACCTTTAGGCAATACCGTAGGTGGTTCAGACCAGTATTTTGTTGGCACAAGAAGCGTCTGTTCATTTTTAAACTCAGATCAAATCCTCCAGAAGCTCCTCGTGGGGTAGTAGTATTCTGTAGTGCTAACTGATTTTGCTTCCAGCATGTTTACGGGAGTCAAACAAGTATCCGGTTTGACCCCTTTTTTTTCTTTGGCATGAACTCTCTGTAGTAGAGCGCCTGCAACACTTTCTTCTGAAACATCATCCATTCACACTGTTTAAAATCTGCATCTCCTAGTAGTCTTGTCAACAGGTGAAGGAGAAATAACACCTCCATTCACACCGATTTGAGAGCGGCAGCGGTTTAGAGCGGTAACAACACGCGGCAAAAGCCGGCCACGGAGGCAACGGCGGACGGCGAGGCAAGGCCACAGCAGAAAACAAAACGCGTCTACCGAGGTGAATTGGCAAAGGTAACGGCAGCGACTTGAAGCAGGCCGACCTCAGGAGCAGCTTGGCACCCCGGCGAGGGCGGCTCAGAGGCCGCGACAGTCGTGGCGGCTCACAGGCGCGGTGGCGGCTCAAGACGGCTCGAAAACGCGCCGACAAACACGTGGTGGCGAGGCGGAGTCAGAATCAGGCGACCCGGAGCGGTGAGGCTGCGGCGGCTGATGCGGCGACGGTCCACGCAGACGGCAGGCGGCTTGACTTCAGAGACAGGAGCGCGGGCGCACGGGAGAAGCGGGCGAGTTGAAGCAGGCCGCGGTGACAGGCCGCGTTCTGTGGAGGTAGCGAAGAGCCATGGCGGATGAGGAAGCTCGGGCCCGCCGACTTGAGGCCGCAACTGCAGAACGGCGCGCCGGCCATAGTAGAACTGTGGTCGCCGAGGCGAGGTGGGTCGCGGACTGGCGGGTTTGGATACGCTGCTGCTCGTCAGCCGCGGAGGCAGCAGGCGCTCCAGCCGAGGCCGAGGCGGAGACCTACTCCGTGGCCTTATCCACTTCCCGTCATGGCCCCGTATTTTTTTTCCTTTTATCTCCTCTGTTCCGTAGTGCTAGCCCATGGATATCATATGCTAGTCTGTTTTGCTTTCGATCAACACGCAGCACACACGTGGATCTCTCTTCTGCGGGGTCTGGCCGCCGTTGCTGCCTCACCCGTACACATAGCAGTAGGTATCAAAACACTGTAGCCTGGCATAATGAGTACTAATTGAAGCACTAGTTGTTGAGCCGATGTGCTATTTCACTCAAGCAAAAAAGATTCTTGCTGCCACGGGGCTTAACTCCTGTGATAATTGCTGGCTGTGTTCGGTTGCTATGATTGGACACAACGGCGTGCGGGTGCAGCGGCGCCGTACGACAGCTTGTAGTAGAAATTGATCTCCGGTGGAAAGAATACTGACGACGGCGGCGCACGAACGAAACCCTAATTTCTCTTGACCTTAATCTCTTATACGCCGGGTTATCCTGCGCGAGTGCTCTGTGCCGGCTCTCCTTCGTCTGTCCAATCGCGAGTTTTTCGATCCCTGAGAGAGATCCCTTCAAAAACTCAATACCACCATGCGCATGCCCCACGGTGGGCGCCAACTATCGTGGAATTGTCACGGTAGATGTCTTTAATGTCAGGACTTAGTCGCGAGGCCAACACATCTATGTGGTAGCTTGAGAGGGGTTGAGCGGGACGAGAGACGCGATGTTTTACCCAGGTTCGGCCCCTCATGGTGGAGGTAAAAGCCTACATCCTGCTTCATTGATATTGATGATGATGATCACGGTTACAAGAGTGCTCTATCTTGAGAGCTATTGTCTAAATCTAACTTGTCCAACTTGTGAAACTTGTCAATCTTCTCCCTTTTGGGGGAGCCCTACCCCTCCTTATATATGTTGAAGGCGCGGGTTATATGTGGAGTCCTATTAAGATTAGGACTAGTCTACCTTCTAATACAAACCGGATACAAGTCCAGGTCTTAACTCCTTGTAAGATAAATGTTCCTCACGCCTTTCCTCTTAAACCGGTCCACCATTAACATAAACCGGCCTTCTGGGTCTTGGGCCTTGTCATTCATCTGACCCGTCCGCCGAGTCACCAGTGTGTCATAATGTTCCGGCGGGTTGCTTGTAAACCGCCAGGTCAGGGCGGGTCGCCAGTGAATCGCCAAGTGTAAATCGGATCTCAAGTAAACTGTTGGGGATCGTAGCAGAAATTAAAAAATTTCTACGCATCACCAAGATCAATCTATGGAGTATTCTAGCAACGAGGGGAATAGGAGTGCATCTACATACCCGTGTAGATCGTGAGCGGAAGTGTTCAAGTGAACGGGGATGATGGAGTCGTACTCGCCGTGATCCAAATCACCGATGACCAAGTGCCGAACGGACAACACCTCCGCGTTCAACACACGTACGGTTGGGAAGACGTCTCCTCCTAATTAATCCAGGAAGGGGGAAGAAGAGGTTGATGAAGATCCAGCAGCATGACGGCGTGGTGCTGGATGCAGCAGGATCCCGGCAGGGCTTCGCCAAGCACAAGCGGGGAGGAGAGGTGTTACGGAGGGAGAGGGAGACACCAAGAGCAAGGTGCGGCTGCCCTGCCTCCCTTCCACTATATATAGGGGTTAGGGGGGCGCATGCCCCCTTGGAGATCCCATCTAAAAGGGGGGCGGCGGCAGTGTAACACCCTCGATGCGACTATATCTCCCACGTGTCGAGGCACGACTTAGAGGCATAATCGCATTGAAGGCATATGTCGCAAGTCAGGTAATCATCACAAACATCCCATGTAATATAGATAATGAAAATGGATAACATAGTTGGCTTACACTCGCCACGTCAATCAAGTACATAAATAACATACATCATCCAAACACTCATGGCCCGACTACGGCGCCAAAATGAAAGATAACCCAACAAGCGACATGGTCCCGTTCACCCCCAACAGGGCACCACTACTGATCATAAGGAAAGGAAACATAGTAACGTTGAGAGTCCTCGTCGAACTCCTACTTGAGCTCGAACGCGTCACCTGGAGCGGAATCACCTGGACCTGCATCTGGTGTAATAGTAATCTGTGAGCCACAGGGACTTAGCAATCTCGCACCCTCGCGATCAATACTATTTAAACTTAATAGGTAGGGTAAGGTGAATATAAGTGGAGTTGCAGCAAGCGGCTAGCATATATGGTGCCTAACTTATTCGCAAAAGAGAGCGAGAAGAGGAGGCAAAGCGCGAGCGAGAAACTAGAGAGCAACCTGCGCAAACATTACTCCAACACCGTGTCCACTTCCCGGACTCCGCCGAGAAGAGGCCATCATGGTAACACACTCGGTTGATTCATTTTAATTGAATTAAGGTTCAAGTTATCTACAACCGGACATTAACAAATTCCCATCTGCCCATAACCGCGGGCACGGCTTTCGAAAGTTCAATCCCTGCAGGGGAGTCCCATCTTAGCCCATGACAAGCTCTCACGGTCAACGAAGAAATAGACCTCCTCCCAAGACGTTCCGATCAGACTCGGTATCTTGGTACAACAAGACATTTCGACAGGTTAAAACAAGACCAGCAACACCGCCCGAATGTGCCGACAAATCCCGATAGGAGCTGCACATATCTCGTTCTCAGGGCACACTCAGATTGTCCAAACTTCTGGTAGGCCAGCCCAGAGTTACCCCTGGTAGCCACCGGCGGCTGACGAGGTGGACCAACACTCAGAGGAGCACTGTCCCGGGGGGTTTAAAATAAGATGACCCTCGGGCTCCGGAAACCCAAGAGAAAAAAGGCTAGGTGGCAAATGGTAAAACCAAGGTTGGGCATTGCTGGAAAAGCTTTAATCAAGGCGAACTATCAAGGGGTTCCCATTATAACCCAACCGCGTGAGGAACGCAAAATCCGGGAACATAACACCAATATGACGGAAACTAGGGCGGCAAGAGTGGAACAAAACACTAGGCGAGAGGCCGAGCCTTCCACCCTTCACCAAGTATATAGATGCATTAAGATAACAAGATAATATGATGATATCCCAACAAGTGAATAAATGTTCCAACAAGGAACGGCCTTCAATCTTCACCTGCAACTAGCAACATTATAAGAGGGGCTGAGCAAAGCGGTAACATAGCCAATCAACAGTTTGCTAGGACATGGTGGGTTAAAGGTTTGACATGGCAATTTGGGAGGCTGACAAGCAAAAGGTAGGCATCGTAGCATTGGCATGGCAAAAGAGCGAGCAAACTAGCATAGTAAAGATAGTAGTGATTTCGAGGGTATGATCATCTTGCCTGCAAAGCTGTCAGAGTTGACTGGATCCTCGAAAGCAAACTCAACGGGCTCCTCGTTAGAGAACTCGTCTCCCGACTCTACCCAAACAAGACAAACAAGCAACAATGATACAATCAATCACGTGCAAGCTCAAACAATAAGATGCAATGATGGTATGCTATGCGGGATGCGATGCGGGATGCATATGCAAGATATGACAGGAAATGCATGAACCTGGCCTCAACTTGGAAATCCAAGTGTGTCACTAGAAAGATGAGATGAAATCGCTTGAAAACGATATAAAGAACGCCGGAATCGGAGTTACAGTTTGAAAATGGCAAGCGATTCAAATATGACACCGGTCTGCGATTTACAGCAAGTAGCCATCTAAATGCAATGAGATGAACATGCTACAGCACCCAAACATGGCATGGAAATACATGGCAGGAAAGCATTCAAGATGCTTAACAAAAGTCTAGCACTGAGCTACGGCCAAATCATCCATTAACAGGTTCAAACAAGCATGGCAAAAATGCAAATGGCAAAACAGATCTCAGACTTCGTGAAATTAACACTTGTCTGAAATTTCAGACCAAGTAGCTCTCTTCGGAGCAACAAAACAACATGTTACAGGACCTGAACATGGCAAAGTAAAACATGGTATGGAGCTACTCAAATAGCTTAACATTAGTCCCTTAGTGACCTTGAGCCAAAAGGGGTCAGTATATATACTAACAAGCACATGAACATAGCAAAAACATAATCAGTTTTCGAACTTAGTAAAAACTGACACATGCTAAAACATAATTCAAGTAGGCATGTTTACGAGCTCGATGCACTCACTACGGTGCAAGTCATGGCAAGACAAGCATACATCCATTAATAAAGCACAAAATGCAAGCTAGACATGGCAAGAACAATGGCATAGCATGCACGGATCAACTACAACATCATCGGCAAAATTGCAAACAAGTTGACAATCTGCCCAGATTCACAAAATAGCAAAAGTAGAGCTCGATTGAGTCAAGCTAGCGTGCTCCATAATTGCAAACGAAGACATGGATGGATAGAGCAATACAATATTAACAAAACTCCTTTACTGATCATCCTCAAAAGAGGCACGGATCACTAGGAAACAACATGAACATATGGCATCATGAGATAAACAATCCCAGGACTTAGTGAAATTTCCAAGTCCCTGAAAACAGAGTTACCGGGTGCCTCACTTTGCAAGCTTGCACTAGGCACCACACACATCACAAAAATACATGGGTTGCACCTCTGGAAAGATGACAAAACTCTTAACAAAACATATGTAGAGCATCAGGGCATAACATGCACAGAATAATCATGGAAAATATGACAAATGTCTAAGATGGAGTAGCAGATCTGACAATTAACTCAAGTAGCCCTCTTCTAATAGCATTTCGGGCATCAAGATGACCTCAAATGAAAATGATCCAATGGAATGAAATGATGTACTCTCTGAGATGAATATTTTGATATGCTATATGCACGAATTGGAGCTACGGATGCAAAGTTACGGGGTCATGAACAGGAGCACTTGAACTGAAAATTCTGGGACTTAGACGAAATTTCAACCTCCGGATCTAGGGTTGACTTTGGCACGGAAGTCGAGGAACGCCGGGATCTGGCCGGAATAGTGCTCGGGGTCGCCGGGAAGGTCGGGGAAGGCAGGGCCGGCCGGATCTCGCCGGATCCGGGCCGGGCGGCGGCGCGCGACGAGGTGACGGCGGCGGGGCGACGCGGTCGAGGCCGGTGCGAGGTAGGCGGCGGCCGGATCGGCGAGGAGCTCCGGCGGCTCGGGCGACGGCCGGAGATGGCTGGCGAAGGCGGCGCGGCGGTCGGAGGCGAGGAGAGGCGGCGGCGTGCGGCAACGGGCGGCGCAGCGAGGCGGTCGGGCGGTGCGGGGAACGGGCCGCGCGGGGGCCCGATTCGGGCTCGCCCGGGCCGCGCCGGCTGAGGCGATGTGGGCGCGGGGCGCTGGCCAATGGCAAGGCGACACATGGCGGTGGAGGCGGAGATCAGACGTGACCGTCGGCGGGGAAAACGTCCGGCGGCGCGCGAGGGGATTCTTAGGGTTTTCGAGGGGAGAAGAAGATCCGGATTTCGGGGGGGGGGGTTGAATAGAGGTAGAGGGAGCTAGGAGAGTCCAAATGAGGTGCGGTTTTCGGCCACGCGATCGTGATCGAACGCTCTAGAACGTGGAGCAGAGTTTGGTGGGTTTTGGGCCAAAATGGAGGGGTGTTGGGCTGCAACACACACGAGGCCTTTTCGGTCCCTCGGTTAACCATTGGAGTATCAAACGAAGTCCAAATGATACGAAACTTGACAGGCGGTCTACCGGTAGTAAACCAAGGCCGCTTGGCAAGTCTCGGTCCAATCCGGAAATGTTTAATCCCCACACACGAAAGAAAGCTAGAAATGACCACCGGAGGAGAACGAAGCGCCGGAATGCAAAACGGACAACGAGAAAATGCTCGAATGCATGAGATGAACACGTATGCAAATGCAAGGCACATGATGACATGATATGAGATGCATGACAACGGAAACAACACACGGAGACAAAGACCTGAACCCGAGAAAATAAAATAACTTAACGCCGGAAACGACAAGAGTTGAAGTACAAATTGGGAAAGTTATATCCGGGGCGTTACAGGCAGCCCCTGGGGCAACGGCCCCCTTAGAGTTTCCAACCAGGGGGGCGCATGCCCCCTCGGGGGGCAACGGTCCCCTAGGGTTTCCAACCCTAGGCGCCTTGGGCCCTTGGGTGGGGTGCACCAGCCCATCAGGGGCTGGTTCCCATGCCACTTCAGCCCATGGGGCCCTCCGAGATAGGTGGCCCCATCCGGTGGACCCCCGGGACCCTTCCGGTGGTCCCGGTACAATACCGATAACCCCCGAAACCTTCACGCTGGCCGAAACTGGACTTCTTATATATAAATCTTTACCTCCGGACCATTCCGGAACTCCTCGTGACGTCCGGGATCTCATCCGGGACCCCGAACAACTTTCAGGTTACTGCATACTAATATCTCTACAACCCTACCGTCACCGAACCTTAAGTGTGTAGACCCTACGGGTTCGGGAGACACGCAGACATGACCGAGACGCCTCTCCGGTCAATAACCAACAGCGGGATCTGGATACCCATGTTGGCTCCCACATGCTCCTCGATGATCTCATCGGATGATCCATGATGTCGAGGACTTAATCAATCCCGTATTCAATTCCCTTTGTCAATCGGTACGTTACTTGCCCGAGACTCGATCGTCGGTATCCCAATACCTTGTTCAATCTCGTTACCGGCAAGTCACTTTACTCATATCGTAATGCATGATCTCGTGACCAACCCCTTGGTCACATTGAGCTCATTATGATGATGCATTACCGAGTGGGCCCAGAGATACCTCTCCGTCCTACGGAGTGACAAATCCCAGTCTCGATTCGTGCCAACCCAACAGACACTTTCGGAGATACCTGCAATGTACCTTTATAGTCACCCAGTTACGTTGTGACGTTTGGCACACCCAAGGCACTCCTACGGTATCCGGGAGTTGCACAATCTCATGGTCTAAGGAAATGATACTTGACATTCAGAAAAGCTACAGCAAACGAACTACACGATCTTTGAGCTAAGCTTAGGATTGGGTCTTGTCCATCACATCATTCTCCTAATGATGTGATCCCGTTATCAATGACATCTAATGTCTATAGTCAGGAAACCATGACTATCTTTTGATCAACGAGCTAGTCAACTAGAGGCTCACTAGGGACGTGTTGTGGTCTATGTATTCACACATGTATTACGATTTCCGGATAACACAATTATAGCATGAACAATAGACAATTATCATGAACAAAGAAATATAATAATAACCATTTTATTATTGCCTCTAGGGCATATTTCCAACAGTCTCCCACTTGCACTAGAGTCAATATTCTAGTTACATTGTGATGAATCGAACACCCATGCAGTTCTGGTGTTGATCATGTTTTGCTCTAGGGAGAGGTTTAGTCAACAGATCTGCTACATTCAGGTCCATATGTACTTTACAAATCTCTATGTCTCCATTTTGAACACTTTCATGAATGGAGTTGAAGCGACGCTTGATATGCCTGGTCTTCCTATGAAACCTGGGCTCCTTGGCAAGGGCAATAGCTCCAGTGTTGTCACAGAAGAGGGTCATGGGGCTCGACGCATTGGGTATGACTTCTAGGTCGGTAATGAACTCCTTCACCCAGACTGCTTCTTGTGCTGCCTCCGAGGCTGCCATGTACTCCGCTTCACATGTAGATCCCGCCACAACGCTTTGCTTGCAACTGCACCAGCTTACTGCCCCACCATTCAAAATATACACGTATCCGGTTTGTGACTTAGAGTCATCCAGATCTGTGTCGAAGCTAGCATCGACGTAACCCTTTACGACGAGCTCTTCGTCACCTCCATAAACGAGAAACATTTCCTTAGTCCTTTTCAGGTACTTCGGGATATTCTTGACCGCTGTCCAGTGTTCCATGCCGGGATTACTTTGGTACCTTCCTACCAAACTTACGGCAAGGTTTACATCAGGTCTGGTACACAGCATAGCATACATGATAGACCCTATGGCCGAGGCATAGGGGACGACACTCATCTTTTCTCTATCTTCTGCCGTGGTCGGGCATTGAGCCGTGCTCAATCTCATACCTTGCAATACAGGCAAGAACCCCTTCTTTGACTGATCCATTTTGAACTTCTTCAATATCTTGTCAAGGTACGTACTCTGTGAAAGACCAATGAGGCGTCTCGATCTATCTCTATAGATCTTGATGCCTAATATATAAGCAGCTTCTCCAAGGTCCTTCATTGAAAAACACTTGTTCAAGTAGGACTTTATGCTTTCCAAGAGTTCTATATCATTTCCCATCAACAGTATGTCATCCACATACAATATGAGAAATGCTACAGAGCTCCTACTCACTTTCTTGTAAATGCAGGCTTCTCCATAAGTCTGCATAAACCCAAACGCTTTGATCATCTCATCAAAACGAATGTTCCAACTCCGAGATGCTTGCACCAGCCCAGAAATCGAGCGTTGGAGCTTGCACACCTTGTCAGCATTCTTAGGATCGACAAAACCTTCCGGCTGCATCATATACAATTCTTCCTTAAGGAATGCCATTTTGACGTCCATTTGCCATATCTCATAATCATAGAATGCGACAATTGCTAACATGATTCGGACGGACTTCAGCTTCGCTACGGGTGAGAAAGTCTCATCGTAGTCAACCCCTTGAACTTGTCGATAACCCTTAGCGACAAGTCGAGCTTTATAGATGGTCACATTACCATCCGCGTCTGTCTTCTTCTTAAAGATCCATTTATTTTCTATGGCTCGCCGATCAACGGGCAAGTCAGTCAAAGTCCATACTTTGTTTTCATACATGGATCCTATCTCGGATTTCATGGCTTCCAGCCATTTGTCAGAATCCGGGCCCGCCATCGCTTCTTCATAGTTCAAAGGTTCACCGTTGTCTAACAACATGATTTCCAAGACAGGGTTGCCGTACCACTCTGGTGCGGAACGTGTCCTTGTGGACCTACGAAGTTCAGTAGCAACTTGATCTGAAGTTTCATGATCATCATCATCAACTTCCTCTCTAGTCGGTGCAGGCACCTCAGGAACATTTTCTTGAGCTGCGCCACTTACCGGTTCAAGAGGTAATTTCTTCATCAAGTTCTACCTTCCTCCCACTTATTTCTTTCGAGAGAAACTCTTTCTCTAGAAAGGACCCATTCTTGGCAACAAAGATCTTGCCTTCGGATCTGAGGTAGAAGGTATACCCAACAGTTTCTTTAGGGTATGCTATGAAGACGCATTTTTCCGACTTGGGTTCGAGCTTTTCAGGTTGAAGTTTCTTGACATAAGCATCGCATCCCCAAACTTTTAGAAATGACAGCTTAGGTTTCTTCCAAAACCATAATTCATACGGTGTCGTCTCAACGGATTTTGACGGAGCCCTATGTAAAGTGAATGCGGCAGTCTCTAAAGCATAGCCCCAAAATGATAGCGGTAAATCGGTAAGAGACATCATAGATCGCACCATATCTAATAGAGTGCGATTATGACATTCGGACACACCATTACGCTGAGGTGTTCCAGGCGGCGTGAGCTGTGAAACTATTCCACATTTTCTTAAGTGTGTGCCAAATTCGTGACTCAAGTATTCTCCCCCACGATCTGATCGCAAGAACTTGATTTTCCTGTCACGTTGATTCTCAACCTCACTCTAAAATTCCTTGAACTTTTCAAAGGTCTCAGACTTGTGTTTCATTAAGTAGACATACCCATATCTACTCAAGTCATCAGTGAGGGTGAGAACATAAAGATAGCCACCGCGAGCCTCAACACTCATTGGACCGCACACATCAGTATGTATGATTTCCAATAAGTTGGTTGCTCGCTCCATTGTTCCTGAGAATGGAGTCTTGGTCATTTTACCCATGAGGCATGGTTCGCACGTGTCAAATGATTCGTAATCAAGAGACTCTAAAAGTCCATCTGCATGGAGCTTCTTCATGCGTTTGACACCTATGTGACCAAGGCGGCAGTGCCACAAGTATGTGGGACTATCATTATTGACCTTACATCTTTTGGTATTCGCACTATGAATATGTGTAGCATTACGCTCGAGATTCATTAAGAATAAACCATTCACCATCGGAGCATGACCATAAAACATATCTCTCATATAAATAGAACAACCATTATTCTCGGATTTAAATGAGTAGCCATCTCAAATTAAACGAGATCCTGATACAATGTTCATGCTCAAAGCTGACACTAAATAACAATTATTGAGGTTTAAAACTAATCCCGTAGGTAAATGTAGAGGTAGCGTGCCGACGGCGATCACATTGACCTTGGAACCATTCCCGACGCGCATCGTCACCTCGTCCTTCGCCAGTCTCCGCTTATTCCGCGGCTCCTGCTTTGATTTACAAATGTGAGCAACCGCGCCGGTATCAAATACCCAGGAGCTACTACGAGTACTGGTAAGGTACACATCAATTACATGTATATCACATATACCTTTCGTGATGCCGGCCTTCTTGTCTGCTAAGTATTTGGGGCAGTTCCGCTTCCAGTGACCACTTCCCTTGCAATAAAAACACTCAGTCTCGGGCTTGGGTCCATTCTTTGGCTTCTTCCCGGCAGCTTGCTTACCGGGCGCGGCAACTCCCTTGCCGTCTTTCTTGAAGTTCTTCTTACCCTTTCCTTTCTTGAACTTAGTGGTTTTATTCACCATCAACACTTGATGTTCCTTTTTGACTTCTACCTCTGCTGATTTCAGCATTGCAAATACTTCAGGAATGGTCTTTTCCACCCCCTACATATTGAAGTTCATCACAAAGCTCTTGTAGCTCGGTGGAAGCGACTGAAGGATTCTGTCAATGACCGCGTCATCCGGGAGATTAACTCCCAGCTGAGTCAAGCGGTTATGCAACCCAGACATTTTGAGTATGTGCTCGCTGACAGAACTATTTTCCTCCATCTTACAGCTGAAGAACTTGTCGGAGACTTCATATCTCTCGACCCGGGCATGAGCTTGAAAAACCATTTTCAGCTCTTTGAACATTTCATATGCTCCGTGTCTCTCAAAACGCTTTTGGAGCCCCGGTTCTAAGCTGTAAAGCATGCCGCACTGAACGGGGGAGTAATCATCAGCACGTGTCTGCCAAGCGTTCATCACGTCTTGGTTCTGTGGGACGGGTGCGTCACCTAGCGGTGCTTCTAGGACATAATCTTTCTTGGCAGCTATGAGGATGATCCTCAGGTTCCGGACCCAGTTCGTATAGTTGCTGCCATCGTCTTTCAGCTTTGTTTTCTCTAGGAACGCGTTGAAGTTGAGGACAACGTGGGCCATTTGATCTACAAGACATATTGTAAAGATTTTAGACTAAGTTCATGATAATTAAGTTCATCTAATCAAATTATTAAATGAATTCCCACTCAGATAGACATCCCTCCAGTCATCTAAGTATAACATGATCCGAGTTAACTAGGCCGTGTCCGATCATCACGTGAGACGAACTAGTCAACATCGGTGAACATCTTCATGTTGATCATATCTTCTATACGACTCATGCTCGACCTTTCGATCTTCTGTGTTCCGAGGCCATGTCTGTACATGCTAGGCTCGTCAAGTCTACCTAAGTGTATTGCGTGTGTAAATCTGTCTTACACCCGTTGTATTCGAACGTTAGAATCTATCACACCCGATCATCACGTGGTTCTTCGAAACAACGAACCTTCGCAACGGTGCACAGTTAGGGGGAACACTTTCTTAAAATTATTACGAGGGATCATCTTATTTAAGCTACCGTCGTTCTAAGCAAATAAGATGTAAAACATGATAAACATCACATGCAATCAAATAGTGACATGATATGGCCAATATCATTTGCTCCTTTGATCTCCATCTTCGGGGCTCCATGATCATCGTTGTCACCGGCATGACACCATGATCTCCATCATCATGATCTCTATCATCGTGTCTTCTTGAAGTTTTCTCGTCATCTATTACTTCTACTACTATGGCTAACGCTTTAGCAATAAAGTAAAGTAATTACATGACGTTTATGTTGACACGCAGGTCATAAATAAATAAAGACAACTCCTATGGCTCCTGCCGGTTGTCATACTCATCGACATGCAAGTCGTGATTCCTATTACAAGAACATGATCAATCTCATACATCACATATATCATTCATCATTCATCACAACCTTTGGCCATATCACATCACAAAACACTTGCTGCAAAAACAAGTTACACGTCCTCTAATTGTTGTTGCAAGTTTTTATGTGGCTGCTATAGGTTTCTAGCAAGAACATTTCTTACCTGCGCCAAAACCACAACGTGAATTGCCAATTTCTATTTACCATTCATAAGGACCCTGTTCATCGAATCCGATCCGACTAAAGTGGGAGAGACAGACACCCGCCAGCCACCTTATGCAACTAGGGCATGTCAGTCGGTGGAACCGGTCTCACGTAAGCGTACGTGTAAGGTTGGTCCGGGCCGCTTCATCCCACGATGCCGCTGAATCAAGATAAGACTAGTAACGGCAAGCAAATTGACAATATCGACGCCCACAACTACTTTGTGTTCTACTCGTGCATAGTAACTACGCATAAACCTGGCTCTGATACCACTATTGGGGATCGTAGCAGAAATTAAAAAATTTCTACGCATCACCAAGATCAATCTATGGAGTATTCTAGCAACGAGGGGAATAGGAGTGCATCTACATACCCGTGTAGATCGCGAGCGGAAGCGTTCAAGTGAACGGGGATGATGGAGTCGTACTCGCCGTGATCCAAATCACCGATGACCAAGTGCCGAACGGACAACACCTCTGCGTTCAACACACGTACGGTTGGGAAGAAGTCTCCTCCTTGATCCAGCAAGGGGGAAGAAGAGGTTGATGAAGATCCAGCAGCATGACGGCGTGGTGGTGGATGCAGCAGGATCCCGACAGGGCTTCGCCAAGCACAAGCGGGGAGGAGAGGTGTTACGGAGGGAGAGGGAGGCGCCAAGAGCAAGGTGCGGCTGCCCTCCCTCCCTTCCACTATATGTAGGGGCTAGGGGGGGTCTCATGCCCCCATGGAGATCCCATCTAAAAGGGGGGCGGCCCCTGGGGCAACGGCCCCCTTAGGGTTTCCAACCAGGGGGGCGCATGCCCCCTCGGGGGGCAACGGCCCCCTAGGGTTTCCAACCCTAGGCGCCTTGGGCCCTTGGGTGGGGCGCACCAGCCCATCAGGGTCTGGTTCCCACGCCACTTCATCCCATGGGGCCCTCCGGGATAGGTGGCCCCATCCGGTGGACCCCCGGGACCCTTCCGGTGGTCACGGTACAATACCGGTAACCACCGAAACCTTCCCGCTGGCCGAAAATGGACTTCCTATATATAAATATTTACCTCCGGACCATTTCGGAACCCCTCGTGATGTCCGGGATCTCATCCGGGACTCCGAACAACTTTCAGGTTACTGCATACTAATATCTCTACAACCCTAGCATCACCGAACCTTAAGTGTGTAGACCCTACGGGTTCGGGAGACACGCAGACATGACCGAGACGCCTCTCCGGTCAATAACCAACAGCGGGATCTGGATACCCATGTTGGCTCCCACATGCTCCTCGATGATCTCATCGGATGAACCACGATGTCGAGGACTTAATCAATCCCGTATTCAATTTCCTTTGTCAATCGGTACGTTACTTGCCTGAGACTCGATCATCGGTATCCCAATACCTTGTTCAATCTCGTTACCGGCAAGTCACTTTACTCGTATCGTAATGCATGATCCCGTGACCAACCCCTTGGTCACATTGAGCTCATTATGATGATGCATTACCGAGTGGGCCCAGAGATACCTCTCCGTCATACGGAGTGACAAATCCCAGTCTCGATTCATGCCAACCCAACAGACACTTTCGGAGATACCTGCAATGTACCTTTATAGTCACCCAGTTACGTTGTGATGTTTGGCACACCCAAGGCACTCCTACGGTATCCGGGAGTTGCACAATCTCATGGTCTAAGGAAATGATACTTGACATTCAGAAAAGCTACAACAAACGAACTACACGATCTTTGAGCTAAGCTTTGGATTGGGTCTTGTCCATCACATCATTCTGAAGGAAATATGCCCTAGAGGCAATAATAAAGTTATTATTTATTTCCTTATATCATGATAAATGTTTATTATTCAAGCTAGAATTGTATTAACCGGAAACATAATACATGTGTGAATACATAGACAAACAGAGTGTCACTAGTATGCCTCTACTAGACTAGCTCGTTAATCAAAGATGGTTATGTTTCCTAACCATGAACAAAGAGTTGTTATTTGATTAACGAGGTCACATCATTAGTTGAATGATCTGATTGACATGACCCATTATATTAGCTTAGCACCCGATCGTTTAGTATGTTGCTATTGCTTTATTCATGACTTATACATGTTCCTATGACTATGAGATTATGCAACTCCCGTTTGCCGGAGGAACACTTTGGGTACTACCAAACGTCACAACGTAACTGGGTGATTATAAAGGAGTACTACAGGTGTCTCCAATGGTAGATGTTGGGTTGGCGTATTTCGAGATTAGGATTTGTCACTCCGATTGTCGGAGAGGTATCTCTGGGCCCTCTCGGTAATGCACATCACTTAAGCCTTGCAAGCATTGCAACAAATGAGTTAGTTGCGGGATGATGTATTACGGAACGAGTAAAGAGACTTGCCAGTAACGAGATTGAACTAGGTATTGGATACCGACGATCGAATCTCGGGCAAGTAACATACCGATGACAAAGGGAACAACGTATGTTGTTATGCGGTCTGACTGATAAAGATCTTTGTAGAATATGTAGGAGCTAATATGGGCATCCAGGTCCCGCTATTGGTTATTGACCGGAGATGTGTCTCGGTCATGTCTACATTGTTCTCGAACCGTAGGGTCCGCACGCTTAACGTTACGATGACTGTTATTATGAGTTTTGCATTTTGATGTACCGAAGGTTGTTCGGAGTCCCGGATGTGATCACGGACATGACGAGGAGTCTCGAAATGGTCGAGACATAAAGATTGATATATTGGAAGCCTATGTTTGGACATCGGAAGTATTCCGGGTGAAATCGGGATTTTACCGGATTACCGGGAGGGTTACCGGAACCCCCCCGGGAACCAAATGGGCCTACATGGGCCTTAGTGGAAAGGTGAAAGGGGCTGCCACATAGGGCTGCGCGCCTCCCCCCTCTCCCTACTCCTATTAGGACTAGGAGAGGGGCCGGCCACCTCTCTCTCTCTCTTTTCCCTTGGAGTCCTAGTTGGAATAGGATTGAGGGGGGGAGTCCTACTCCCGGTAGGAGTAGGACTCCTCCTGCGCCTTCGTCCTTTGGCCGGCCAGCCCCTCCCCTTGGATCCTTTATATACGGGGGCAGGGGGCACCTCTAGACACACAATTGATCATTGTTGATCGTTCCTTAGCCGTGTGCGGTGCTCCCTGCCACCAAATTCCACCTCGGTCATATCGTTGTAGAGCTTAGGTGAAGCCCTGCGTCGGTGAAACATCAAGATCGTCACCACGCCGTCGTGCTGACAGAACTCATCCTCGACGCTTTGCTGGATGGGAGCCCGAGGATCGTCATCGAGCTGAACGTGTGCTAAGAACTCGGAGGTGCCGGAGTAACGGTGCTTGGATCGGTCGGATCGGGAAGAAGACATACGACTACTTCCTCTACGTTGTGTCAACGCTTCCGTTGCGATCTACAAGGGTACGTAGATCATACCCTCCCCTCGTTGCTATGCATCACCATGATCTTGCGTGTGCGTAGGAAATTTTTTGAAATTACTACGTTCCCCAACAGTGGCATCCGAGCCTGGTTTTATGGTTTGATGTTATTTGCACGAGTAGAACACAAGTGAGTTGTGGGCGATACAAGTCATACTGCCTACCAGCATGTCATACTTTGGTTCGGCGGTAATGTTGGACGAGACGACCCGGACCAACCTTACGCGTACGCTTACGCGAGACCGGTTCCCTCGACGTGCTTTGCACATAGATGGCTTGCGGGCGACTGTCTCTCCAACTTTAGTTGAACCGAGTGTGGCTACGCCCGGTCCTTGAGAAGGTTAAAACGGAGTCTATTTGACAAACTATCGTTGTGGTTTTGATGCGTAGGTGAGATGAGTTCTTGCTTAAGCCCGTAGCAGCCACGTAAAACTTGCAACAACAAAGTAGAGGACGTCTAACTTGTTTTTGCAGGGCATGTTGTGATGTGATATGGTCAAGGCATGATGCTAAATTTTATTGTATGAGATGATCATGTTTTGTAACCGAGTTATCGGCAACTGGCAGGAGCCATATGGTTGTCGCTTTATTGTATGCAATGCAATCGCGATGTAATGCTTTACTTTATTACTAAGCGGTAGTGATAGTCATGGAAGCATAAGATTGGCGAGACGACAACGATGCTACGATGGAGATCAAGGTGTCACGCCGGTGACGATGGTGATCATGACGGTGCTTCGGAGATGGAGATCACAAGCACAAGATGATGATGGCCATATCATATCACTTATATTGATTGCATGTGATGTTTATCCTTTTATGCATCTTATCTTGCTTTGATTGACAGTAGCATTATAAGATGATCTCTCACTAAATTATCAAGAAGTGTTCTCCCTGAGTATGCACCGTTGCCAAAGTTCGTCGTGCCCAGACACCAGGTGATGATCGGGTGTGATAAGCTCTACGTTCAAATACAACGGGTGCAAAACAGTTGCACACGCGGAATACTCAGGTTATACTTGACGAGCCAAGCATATACAGATATGGCCTCGGAACACGGAGACCGAAAGGTCGAGCGTGAATCATATAGTAGATATGATCAACATAACGATGTTCACCATTGAAAACTACTCCATCTCACGTGATGATCGGTTATGGTTTAGTTGATTTGGATCACGTGATCACTTAGAGGATTAGAGGGATATCTATCTAAGCGGGAGTTCTTGAGTAATATGATTAAATTGAACTTAAATTTATCATGAACTTAGTCCTGGTAGTATTTTGCAAATTATGTTGTAGATCATTAGCTCGCGTTGTTGCTTCCCTGTGTTTATTTTGATATGTTCCTAGAGAAAATTGTGTCGAAAGATGTTAGTAGCAATGATGCGGATTGGATCCGTGATCTGAGGTTTATCCTCATTGCTGCACAGAAGAATTATGTCCTTGATGCACCGCTAGGTGACAGACCTATTGCAGGAGCAGATGCAGACGTTATGAACGTTTTGGCTAGCTCAATATGATGACTACTTGATAGTTTAGTGCACCATGCTTAATGGCTTAGAATCGGGACTTCAAAGACGTTTTGAACGTCATGGACCATATGAGATGTTCCAGGAGTTGAAGTTAATATTTCAAGCAAATACCCGAGTTGAGAGATATGAAGTCTCCAACAAGTTCTATAGCTAAAAGATGGAGGAGAATCGCTCAACTAGTAAGCATGTGCTCAGATTGTCTAGGTACTACAATCGCTTGAATCAAGTGGGAGTTAATCTTCCAGATAAGATAGTGATTGACAGAATTCTCTAGTCACCATCACCAAGTTAGTAGAACTTCATGATGAACTATGATATGCAAGGGATAACGGAAACGATTCCCAAGCTCTTCGTGATGCTGAAATCGACGAAGGTAGAAATCAAGAAAAAACATCAAGTGTTGATAGTTGACAAGATCACTAGTTTCAAGAAAAGGGCAGAGGGAAGAAGAGGAACTTCAAGAAGAACAGCAAGCAAGTTGCTGCTCAAGTGAAGAAGCCCAAGTCTGGTCCTAAGCCTGAGACTAAGTGCTTCTACTGCAAAGGGACTGGTCACTAGAAGCGGATCTACCCCAAGTGATTGGTGGATAAGGAGGATGGCAAAGTTAACATAAGTATATTTGATATACATGTTATTGGTGTGTACTTTACTAGTGTTTATAGCAAACCCTCAGTATTTGATACTAGTTCAGTTGCTAAGATTAGTAACTCGAAACGGGAATTGCAAAATAAACAGAGACTAGTTAAGGGTGAAGTGGCGATGTGTGTTGGAAGTGGTTCCAAGATTGATATGATCATCATCGCACACTCCCTATACTTTCGGGATTAGTGTTGAACTTAAATAAGTGTTATTTGGTTTTTGCGTTGAGCATGAATATGACTTGATCATGTTTGTTTGCAATACGGTTATTCATTAAAGTCAGAGAATAATTGTTGTTCTGTTTACATGAATAAAACCTTCGATGGTCATACACCCAATGAAACAAGTTCTTTGGATCTCGATCATAGTGATACACATATTCATAATATTGAAACCAAAAGATGCAAAGTTAATAATGATAGTGCAACTTATTTGTGGCACTGCCGTTTAGGTCATATTGGTATAAAGCGCATGAAGAAACTCCATGCTGATGGGCTTTCGAAATCACTTGATTATGAATCACTTGATACTTGCGAACCATGCCTTATGGGCAAGATGAATAAAACACCGTTCTCCGGTACTATGGAGAGAGCAACAGATTTATTGGAAATCATACATACCGATGTATGTGGACCGATGAATATTGAGGCTCGTGGCGGATATCGTTATTTTCTCACCTTCACAGATGACTTAAGCAGATATGGGTATATCTACTTAATGAAACACAAGTCTGAAACATTTGAAAAGTTCAAAGAATTTCAGAGTGAAGTTGAAAATCATCGTAACAAGAAAATAAAGTTTCTACGATCTGATCATGGAGGAGAATATTTGAGTTACGAGTTTGGTGTACATTTGAAAAATTGTGGAATAGTTTCGCAACTCACGCCACCCGGAACACCACAACGTAATGGTGTGTCCGAACGTCATAACCATACTTTATTGGATATAGTGCAATCTATGATGTATCTTACCGATCTACCACTATCGTTTTGGGGTTATGCATTAGAGACAGCTGCATTCATGTTAAATAGGGCACCATCAAAATCCGTTGAGACGATGCCTTATGAACTATGGTTTGGCAAGAAACCAAAGTTGTCATTTCTTAAAGTTTGGGGTTATGATGCTTATGTGAAAAAGTTTCATCCTGATAAGCTCAAACCCAAATCGGAGAAATGTGTCTTCATAGGATATCCAAAGGAAACTATTGGATACACCTTCTATCACAGATCCGAAGGCAAGACTTTTGTTGCTAAGTTCGGAAACTTTCTAGAGAAGGAGTTTCTCTCGAAAGAAGTGAGTGGGAGGAAAGTAGAAAACTTGATAAGGTAATTGTACCTTCTCCCTTATTGGAAAGTAGTACATCACAGAAAACTGTTTCTGCAACACCTACACCAATTAGTGAGGAAGCTAATGATGATGATCATGTAACTTCAGATCAAGTTACTACCGAATCTCGTAGGTAAACCAGAGTGAGATCCGCACCAGCGTGGTACGGTAATCCTGTTCTGGAAGTCATGTTACTAGAACATGACGAACTTGCGAACTATGAGGAAGCGATGATGAGCCCAGATTCCGATAAATGGTTTGAAGCCATGAAATCTGAGATATGATCCATGTATGAGAACAAAGTATGGACTTTGGTTGACTTGCCCGATGATCGGCAAGCAATTGAGAATAAATGGATCTTCAAGAGGAAGACGGACGCTGATAGTAGTGTTACTATCTACAAAGCTAGAATTGTCGCAAAAGGTTTTCGACAAGTTCAAGGTGTTGACTACGATGAGAGTTTCTCACTCGTATCTATGCTTAAAGTCTGTCCGAATCATGTTAGTAATTGCCGCATTTTATGAAATCTGGCAAACGGATAAACAAAACTGCATTCCTTAATGGATTTATTAAAGAAGAGTTGTATATGATGCAACCAGAAGGTTTTGTCAATCCGAAAGGTGCTAACAAAATATGCAAGCTCCAGCGATCCATCTATGGACTGGTGCAAGAATCTCGGAGTTGGAATATACGTTTTGATAAGTTGATCAAAGCATATAGTTTTATACAGACTTGCAGTGAAGCCTGTATTTACAAGAAAGTGAGTGGGAGCACTACAGCATTTCTGATAAGTATATGTGAATGACATATTGTTGATCGGAAATAATGTAGAATTATTCTGTAAAGCATAAAGGAGTGTTTGAAAGGAGTTTTTTCAAAGAAAGACTTCGGTAAAGCTGCTTACATATTGAGCTTCAAGATCTATAGAGATAGATCAAGACGCTTGATAAGTTTTTCAATAAGTACATACCTTGACAAGATTTTGAAGTAGTTCAAAATGGAGCAGTCAAAGAAAGAGTTCTTGCCTGTATTACAAGGTGTGAAGTTGAGTAAGACTCAAAGCCCGACCACGGCAGAAAATAGAAAGAGAATGAAAGTCATTCCCTATGCCTCAGTCATAGATTCTATAAAGTATGCCATACTGTGTACCAGATCTATTATATACCCTGCACTGATTTGGCAAGGGAGTACAATAGTGATCTAGGAGTAGATCACTGGACAGCGGTCAAAATTATCCTTAGTGGAATAAGGATGTGTTTCTCGATTATGGAGGTGACAAAAAGGTTCGCCGTAAAGGGTTACGTCGATGCAAGTTTGGACACTGATCTGGATGACTCTAAGTCTCGATCTAGATACATATTGAAAGTGGGAGCAATTAGCTAGAGTAGCTCCGTGCAGAGCATTGTAGACATAGAAAATTGCAAAATACATGTGGATCTGAATGTGGCAGACCCATTGACTAAGATTCTCTCACAAGCAAAACATGATCACACCTTAGTACTCTTTGGGTGTTAATCACATAGTGATGTGAACTAGATTACTGACTCTAGTAAACCCTTTGGGTGTTGATCACATATCGATGTGAACTATGGGTGTTAATCACATGGTGATGTGAAATATTGTTGTTAAATCACATGGCGATGTGAACTAGATTATTGACTCTAGTGCAAGTGGGAGACTGAAGGAAATATGCCCTAGAGGCAATAATAAAGTTATTATTTATTTCCTTATATCATGATAAATGTTTATTATTCATGCTAGAATTGTATTAACCGGAAACATAATACATGTGTGAATACATAGACAAACAGAGTGTCACTAGTATGCCTCTACTAGACTAGCTCGTTAATCAAAGATGGTTATGTTTCCTAACCATGAACAAAGAGTTGTTATTTGATTAACGAGGTCACATCATTGGTTGAATGATCTGATTGACATGACCCATTATATTAGCTTAGCACCCGATCGTTTAGTATGTTGTTATTGCTTTATTCATGACTTATACATGTTCCTATGACTATGAGATTATGCAACTTCCGTTTACCGGAGGAACACTTTGGGTGCTACCAAACGTCACAACGTAACTGAGTGATTATAAAGGAGCATTACAGGTGTCTCCGAAGGTAGATGTTGGGTTGGCGTATTTCGAGATTAGGATTTGTCACTCCGATTGTCGGAGAGGTATCTCTGGGCCCTCTCGGTAATGCACATCACTTAAGCCTTGCAAGCATTGCAACTAATGAGTTAGTTGCGGGATGATGTATTACGGAACGAGTAAAGAGACTTGCCGGTAACGAGATTGAACTAGGTATTGGATACCGACGATCGAATCTCGGGCAAGTAACATACCGATGACAAAGGGAACAACGTATGTTGTTATGCGGCCTGACCGATAAAGATCTTCATAGAATATGTAGGAGCTAATATGGGAATCCAGGTCCCGCTATTGGTTATTGACCGGAGATGTGTCTCGGTCATGTCTACATTGTTCTCGAACCGTAGGGTCCGCACGCTTAACGTTACGATGAGAGTTATTATGAGTTTTGCATTTTGATGTACCGAAGGTTGTTCGGAGTCCCGGATGTGATCACGGACATGACGAGGAGTCTCGAAATGGTCGAGACATAAAGATTGATATATTGGAAGCCTATGTTTGGACATCGGAAGTGTTCCAGGTGAAATCGGGATTTTACCGGATTACCGGGAGGGTTACCGGAACCCCCCCGGGAGCCAAATGGGCCTACATGGGCCTTAGTGGAAAGGTGAAAGGGGCTGCCACATAGGGCTGCGCGCCTCCCCCCTCTCCCTAGTCCTATTAGGACTAGGAGAGGGGCCGGCCACCTCTCTCTCTCTCTCTCTCTTTTCCCTTGGAGTCCTAGTTGGAATAGGATTGAGGGGGGGAGTCCTACTCCCGGTAGGAGTAGGACTCCTCCTGCGCCTCCCTCCTTTGGCCGGCCAGCCCCTCCCCTTGGATCCTTTATATACGGGGGCAGGGGGCACCTCTAGACACACAATTGATCATTGTTGATCGTTCCTTAGCCGTGTGCGGTGCCCCCTGCCACCAAATTCCACCTCGGTCATATCGTTGTAGAGCTTAGGCGAAGCCCTGCGTCGGTGAAACATCAATATCGTCACCACGCCGTCGTGCTGATGGAACTCATCCTCGACGCTTTGCTGGATCGGAGCCCAAGGATCGTCATCGAGCTGAACGTGTGCTAAGAACTCGGAGGTGCCGGAGTAACGGTGCTTGGATCGGTCGAATCGGGAAGAAGACGTACGACTACTTCCTCTACGTTGTGTCAACGCTTCCGTTGCGATCTACAAGGGTACGTAGATCATACTCCCCCCTCGTTGCTATGCATCACCATGATCTTGCGTGTGCGTAGGAATTTTTTTGAAATTACTACGTTCCCCAACACATTCTCCTAATGATGTGATCCCGTTATCAATGACATCTAATGTCCATAGTCAGGAAACCATGACTATCTTTTGATCAACGAGCTAGTCAACTAGAGGCTCACTAGGGACGTGTTGTTGTCTATGTATTCACAAATGTATTACGATTTCCGGATAACACAATTATAGCATGAACAATAGACAATTATCATGAACAAAGAAATATAATAATAACCATTTTATTATTGCCTCTAGGGCATATTTCCAACATAAACCGCCAAGTCCAGCCGGGTTATACTTCCGGCCGGTTTACGCCGCGGGGTATATCCCTGACAGATATAGTTCGGCTGTCCGGAGACCCCCTAATCCAGGACTCCCTCAGTAGGCCCTGAACCAGGCTTTCAATGACGATGAGTCCGGCACGCAGTATTGTCTTCGGCATTGCAAGGCGGGTTCCTCCTCCGAATACACCATGGAAGAATTTGAATACAAGGATAGTGTCCGACCCTGCAAAATAAGTTCCACATACCACCGTAGAGAGAATAATATTTCCACCAATCCAATTTGCTGACTTGTTTTGGCAACACGACATTATGTCACGGCCTGGTGATTATTCGAACCGTTTCCTTTAACTAGCCCCGCACATAACGCGAGGCAGTTTTTCGACACGTCTCGTCAAAACAGAGATCATGTCCCCTTATCACGGGATTCTCATCAATACGAGTGTGGGTAACCCAACCGCGCCATCGATTATGGCGCTTGGGGGATAAGCGAGTTTTACCAGGCTAGTGAGGACGCATAATTTCATCCGCCCATATAAAGGGATAAGGATTTACCTTTTCATCCACGCCTTCTTCCTCCTTTGCTCATCCATTTTCGCACTCTCGAGCTCCAGCGCCCAAGTTCGCATTTCCCACCTCGACCTTCTCCAACCATGTCTGGAGCGGGAGGCAGGTGGATGGTCTCTTCCGTCACAGAGGGACACATCAAGAAGCTGAGGAGAGCCCGATACCTGCCCGATGACATCGCGCACCGGCTCCCAGACGAGGGGCAGCTCATCCCCACCCCCAGGCCCCATGAGAGGGTAGTGTTCCTTACCCATTTCCTCCGTGGACTGGGATTCCCTCTCCACCCATTCGTCCGGGGGCTCATGTTCTACTATGGCCTGGATTTCCACGATCTGGCCCCGAACTTCATCCTCAACATCTCGGCGTTTATCGTCGTGTGCGAGGCCTTCCTCAGCATCAAGCCCCACTTCGGCTTATGGCTGAAGACTTTCAATGTCAAGTCGAAGGTAGTGAGCGGCCGCCTGGCGGAGTGCGGAGGTGCCATGGTGGGCAAGATGCCCAACGTCACATGGCTCGAGGGCTCCTTCGTAGAGACCATAAAGGGGTGGCAATCGGGGTGGTTCTACATCACCGAGCCGCATGACCCTAAATGGGTAGTGGCCCCCGAGTTCCGATCTGGCTTCCCCACGCGGCTCACCTCCTGGCAAGAGAAGGGCCTGTCCTGGGGTAGTTTGGGAGAGCTGACCGGACTCCAAACATGTATTCTAAACATGGTGAACAAGAGGCTCAAACTCGTCAACATAGTCCAGGTCATGCTCAATCGCCGGATCTTCCCGTGCCAACAACGGGCTTTCAACTTGTGGGAGTTCGACCCGACGCAGCACCGAACTCTGAACATGCTCTTCGACACAACTCACGAAGATGCCTGGAGGGTGCTATTCAAGAGCGCCGAGGTTCCCCCTCCCACTACTGAGGATCGCGGATTCAGCGCGAAGCGCCAAGCCAACGCGGTAAGCTGCTTTACCTCTTACAGGATACCTGTTTTTCATAGTTTGACTCCATGCGGGATCTAAACTCCCGTACCTTTGACAGGACTGGCAGGAGATGGCCGGACAGATCGACTGTCCGACTCCTTTCCCCGAAGGCCCAGCAGACGCTCTCCTGGCGAAGATTCTGACTCCGGCTCCTTACAGGGTGCCGGAGAAGACCAAGAAGGCCAAGGGAACCCGAAAGAGTTCCATACGCCAGGCGTCATCGGACTCACCGTCTGAGGACTCTACGGTGCAATCCTCCCCCGAAGACGAGGAGGCAGAAGAAGATGCTCCCCCTCCAGAGGAGGAGACAAGAAAAGGAAGGCTGCCCCGACTGGGGAGGCCGAAGGGTCGAAGAAGGGAAGGACTCTCCTCTCGAACAGCTCTACCACCACCGCCGAGGCAAAGACGAGTGGCTGCCCAGGGCCAAGCCCCTGAGAAGTCGTAAGTATTCGGATAATAGAGTAACTCATAGCATTCCTTTGTCGCACTGCTTCACCTAACGCCGAATATGATTATGCAGGCCGCCACGAGCCCGTATCGATGTATCATCGGACGGCTCCCTGGGCTCGTCAGATATGGATAGCGATCCAGTTCCGACCGCCACCTCCCCTCACCCTGCGGACATGCCGAGGTATTGTCTCAAGAGGCACCGGGTCGAGGGGAGACAGTCCCGGAGGCGCCTCAAGGCGGCCTTCCGGACTCCGGGAGCAGAGGGGACAAGGCCCCTGAGGGCCCCGAGTTCGGCCCTCAACCGAACACCGCGCCGGAATCTCCAGTGGTTCCGGACTCGGGGAGGCGGCCTCCTTCCAAGAGGGGCAAGACGCCTGTACCGGTGACCTCTGTCCATCCAGAGGCGCCGGACAATCTGCTAGAAGCGCTTCGCAGTGCTTCCATCGACGAGGAGCACCGCACTATTATGAGTGCAGTGATCCAAAAGGTTCAGTCCGCCAAGAGCGGATTGACTGAAACCTGTGCCAGCCTTCTAACAGGCTTTGAGGTAAGTGTTTAAAATATAGGAAAAATATTACCGCATAGACAGTAGCCCCTGATACTCTGTTCGGTGTTCACAAAGAAAAGCCGAACAAAGGATCAAACAATATCGCAGGAGTCTAATATAAGTATGTCAATATGCATATGCAGGCTTCGCTGCTGGCGTCAGCCGCACTGACTGTGGAGGTCGCCGTACTGAAGCAGGACCTTAAAGGGTCCCAGGACGAGCTCGGCCTTGCCAGGAGGCAGCTCGAGGAGAACAAAGGTAAGAATACCTAGTCTATAGATGTGTATATATAAAAAGGATGCGATTGCAAAATGACAGGACCATCATATATTTGCCAGGGGCCGCTACCGAAGTGGCGACCCTGAAACAAGCGCTATCCGAGGCCGAAAACAAGCGGCCAAGGAGCGCACCGAGCGAGAAAAGCAAGAGGCGCGGGTGGGCGAGGTGCAGCAAGTGCTCCAAGCTCTCGTGACGAAGCACGAGGCGTTGGAGCTTGACTCGAAGACGCGAGAGTCTGAGCTTGCCGCAGCCCTTGAGAGCGCGAAGAATGCCAAAGCTGAAGCCCAAAAGGCCCTCCAGGAGATTGATGCGATGAAAAAGATAGCGACGGGTAAGGCATTCTATATGTAAAGCAAGCATGTAAAAGTGAATTACCTGTTACTTACCCGAATCCGGAGCTGTCCAGGAGCATTTGCAGATTTGCCTCGCAGCGTGTCCGATGCCACACAATTTTACCAGGCCGAGGAGGGAAGCTCAACGGAGAAGCTGTTCTGGTCTCAGTATACTGGGACCGAACACACGGTGCCAATGAGCGACCAGCTAAAGCAGCTGGTCGAGCTACACAAGGCGGCCGAACAGGCCATGAAGGGCTTTATAGTCCGGCTATGGTCTGGCGACGCCCTTCCGAACAGCTACTTCGGCCTGGTGAGGCGGCTTGTGGATGCCTGCCCGCGGCTGGAGGTCATCAAGCGATCCATCTGCATTGAAGGTGCACGCCGGGCTTTCGCCCGTGTGAAGTTGCAATGGGTCAAGCTAGACGCCGTGAAGCTGATCAAGGAAGGGCCGCCGGAGGGCAAGGAGCATCGCCACCCCGAGATGTACTACGAGGGTGTTCTGAAGGGTGCCCGTCTCATAGCGGACGAGTGCACGAAAGATGTAATATTTGAGTGAAACTTGCCCGTGTGATCATGTATTTATGAAAACTTGTTCATATGCACTATGCAACGCTTGTTTGAATTTAAAATATTACCTTTTGTTTGGCTGTTTATCCAATTTGAGAGATGGCTAGTCCTCGGCTTCTGCCCCCATGCTGCGAGTGCTGGGGTGTTCGGGATAAACCTGAGCACTCTTGTTCCCATTTTTGGGTCCTTCAAGGGAGGTGCTCAGCACAAAGAACAAGGCAACCGGACTAATAATGCTTTATCACTCTCACTTAGTCATAGAATTCTATAATTTTAAATTTCGGCGAAGCCCCTTATATTCGGAAGGCCGAATTCGGGGCGTGATACACGCCTTTAAGCCGGACAAGGCCGGCCCCTCACTCTAAGCGGCATAAGTCTTTAGGGACTCGAAACCTCGCCGAACAGCGACCAGTCTCTCGCCTTATCATGACGGTCAGTTTTAGCTTTCTCTACTGAGGTGCTCAGCCCAGCAGAACCGGGGCACAATCGCAGTAGTTCTCCTAGCGCTACCTTAGTCGATAGAGCGGAACGTAAGGTACCAAAACATAGGAGCCGGGCAAACCCAACATTTGACCAAAGACATGATTCAGAGCTGATGCATATAATGCTATAAGTTCGGGGTGCCGCACTTGTGAAAGTGTTCGGACTTTTCACACCATATTGTGGGGTACGTAAGCCCCTGGTGTATTGGTCGTACCAAAGTGTACGGTTGCAAGGTGTCATTAATGAACATATATATATATATATAACAAGAATGCAATAATAGTCGTAATGTTATGCATTGTTTATTCAAAAAGGCGCGTTAAAGCAGAATGATACAGATAGTGCAATAAGCAAAAAGTAGGACTATGTCCCTTCCAAGGGCAAGCTGAGGAATAATATTAAAGCAAGTATTTCGCTCATTATCGTAATCCACCTGGGAATTCCGTGGTGTGACGTAGATTTCCGCCTCCTTGGTTGCTGCATCATGTGTTCGGCAATCATGCTGCCGGACAGGGCTTCCAGAGATTAAGGTCCTGAAAAGGAGAAAAATAACAAAGCGGGAAGCCCCTAGTGCGGTTTAAGCCGCGTCTTGGGGCGTGCCCCAGTTGTGCCCCCCTCCCCAGCTGTGCCCATGGTACTTTTAATGCGTAATTATGTACGCGTGACATGAGTTTCGCCGTTTGGCTGGGACTGGGGTGGGGGCCGCTTTGCTATGCGAGCTCAGATCGTGCCAGGCGGTCTAGTTGCCGATTACTCCGAGAGCGCTTGAAGGTGTCCGGGTCTTGAAACGCCGAACTGGTGGATTGCCTTGAGAGGCTGCTTTGCGCTTCTATTGCGAGGGCCGCAGTGTGCTCCTCCGTTCAGAGAGAGCTCTCTGTGTCTCCATTAACTGTAATAACCCCACGAGGTCCTGGCATCTTGAGCTTGAGTTATGCATAATGCGGTACCGCATTGAATCTCGCAAATGCGGTTCACTCCGAGGAGTGCATGATAACCATTGCGGAATGGGACTATATCGAAGATCAATTCTTCGCTTCGGAAGTTATCCGGGGATCCGAAGACCACTTCCAGTGTAATTGAGCCTGTGCAATGGGCCTCTACACCTGGAATAACGCCTTTAAAGATCGTTTTTGTGGGTTTGATCCTTGAGGGGTCTATACCCATTTTGCGCACTGTGTCCTGATAAAGCAGGTTCAGGCTGCTGCCGCCATCCATAAGGACTCGAGTGAGGTGAAATCCGTCAATGATTGGGTCTAGAACCAGTGTGGCGAATCCGCCATTGTAAGTGTATCTAGTGCCACCCTAGTTGGTTTTGGAGTATTGACGACAAACCTAGTTGAGGGACTAATGTGTTTGTGAGAATTGCAGGATAACACAGGTAGAAGTCCCTCATTGATTCAGTTTTCCTACCAGAGATGACCCCTAAAAAGGTATGAAGACATTGATGTCAAAGATGGTATATGAAGATATTCACATTGAAGACTATGACAAGAGAAGACATCGCATGAAGCCTATGCAGCTCAAAGACTTAGGTCTTTCGTAGTTCTTTTTCTTCTTTGTTGAGTCATAGAAACCACCGTACTGTTAAGTGGGGTCCAAGAGAACCAGTCAGAATGACTGAAGTGATGCTTAACCAAAACCTATGTCTTCAAGTGAAGACTATGAGAGCGAATCTTGTCCAGAGTCGGACAAGTCAGCTTTGCTTGTAGCTCAAGTAAAGTTGCCGTGTGTGTTTGAAATCTGACCGTTGGAACACGTGTCAGTTCCTTAGTGACCCAGGGTTATTTCGGACAAATCAGGTCGGGTTGCCCAGTGGCTATAAATAGCCCACCCCCTACAACCAAAAACGGTTGACTGCTCAGAGTTAGAGTACGGCTTTTGTCGTTTGAGAGCAACCCACCTCGAAGCCTTTGAGAGAGAATTCCTTGCGAGGATAAATCCCTAACCACCTAGAGCCAAAGAGTGTTAAGGCATCACTTAAGTCTTCTTGTCTGTGTGATCTGAAGACTTATTACACTTGAGGACTGTGAATCCTCCAGCCGGTTAGGTGTCGCGTTCTGAGCATCCAAGAGACATTGTGGATCGCCGGTGAACAAAGTCTGTGAAGGTTTGGAAGTCTACCTTGAAGACTTACCAGAGTGATTGGGCGAGGTCTGTGTGACCTTAGCTCAAGGGGAATACGGTGAGGACTGGGTGTCCTGAGCTGCGTGTTCAGGACTGGGTGTCCGGGACTGTGTGTCCTCAGGTTTAAATACCTAGCCGCCCTAACCAGACATACAGTTGTCACAACAACTGGAACTGGTCCAACAAATCATTGTCTTCAACGAGTCACTGGTTTCATCCTTCCCTTCCCTTTACTTACTGTTGGTCCTTGTGAAGTCATTGTATGATTGCACTATCTTTTGTCTTCAATAACTGACTGCGTGTTCCGTTTGGCTTCATAATATCTTCCTACCTGATCCTTACTACCTAGCTGCTATTGGTCATTGTGCTTTCACTTCATTGAATACTTGACTATGGTTTGCCTAGTGTAGTCTACCTTCCGCTGCATGGTAATAGGTTTATTTCTATCGTTTGTCTTCGAAACTCCCACGTTTTGAAGACTTTCATAAAAATCGCCTATTCACCCCCCCTCTAGTCGATATAACGCACTTTCAATTGGTGTCAGAGCAAGGTACTCCCTTGTTCTGTGTGATTCGGTTTAACCACCTGGAGTTTTAGCTAGGTCGACTGCAGGGATAATTAAAGTCTCCGTTGCGTGCCCCGTCTTCGATGGAACTGAATATCCCTACTGGAAGAATAAGATGTGCATGCATCTTGAAGCCATTGACGTCGACCTATGGTATGTCGTCAAGAACGGCGTTCCCAAGGCTGGAGAAGGTGTCACTGCTGCTGATGTCAAGAAGTTCATTCAACTGGACTCCACTGCCAAGAATATCATCTGTGGTCATCTGACCAAAGGACAGTATGGCCGTGTGAGGGCTTTGGAAACATCTAAGCTAGTCTGGGACTGGGTCTCCAAGGTCAACGAAGGCGTCTCAACCCAGAGAGATCAGAGAATCAGTGTCCTTCGCAACCTCTTCAACCGCTTCAAGAGAAATGACAATGAGAATGTCCAGCTCACGTTTGATTGACTCACTAACATCACAAATGAGCTTCAAGCCCTTGGCGCTACTGAGATCACCAAGCATGAAGTCGTCAAGACACTACTGAGATCACTTGACAGTTCGTTTGACACCCTAGCCCTGATGATTCAAGAACGTCCTGCTTCAAGACACTCGATCCGTTTGACATACTTGGGAGGCTCAACACACATGAGTTCCAGCTTTCTTACAAAAGAGATATCTATGGTCCAAACTATGGGCGAACTCGTGCCTTGAAGGCAAAAGCTGTCTCCTCATCTGAAGAAGAATCTGACAACAGTTCTGATGATCCTGAAGACATTGGAAAGGAACTTGCTATGCTTGTGAAGAAGTTCCAAAAATTCACCAAGAAGAAAGGCTTCAGAAAGTCTTCACGATCAAGCTCAAGGAATGATGAAGCTTCTGCTCATGACTACAAGAAAAGATCATGCCACAAGTGCAAGAAACCTGGCCACTACATCTCTGAGTGTCTGCAGTGGGACAATGAGAACAACAACAAGAAGAAGAGCAAGGAGTATGACTCCGACGACAAGAAGAAGAAGAAATACTCAAAGTCTTCTTCCAAGTCTTCCTCCAAGTCTTCATCACACAAGAAGAGCTCATCTGGCAAGGCACGTGCGTTTGTTGGCAAGGAAATGGATTCAGAGGAGGAGTCCGCTTCTGAGGAGGCGGAGGTGGAGTCTGAGGAGGAGTCTGATTCTGGCGTTGTGAGTCTGGCTACAGCATATGTTGCCAAGTCCATCTTCAACACTGAAGACAATGACTCCATCACCGACACCGATGAAAATGACAAGGACTACTCCGCTCCTACCTACTGCTTCATGGCACGTGGTGCCAAGGTAAACACACGCACTACTCACTATCAAACATCTAGTGACGATGACTCTGACTGTGGTTCCAAACCCAGCTACAAAACACTCGCTAAAATTGCAACTAAACAACAGAAAACCATGGAACACATCCAAAAATTGTTAGACAAAAGCGATGATCTGTTAGACGCTGAAATGACTCGATCTCAGTCCTTAATTGAAGACATAAAAAATCTTCACGTTAAGTATGAGGAACTTGAAAGTCGTCATGAAATGCTCTCAACAGCTCATGATAGGCTTTCCTATGATTATCTTCAAAGGAAGCAAGATCTTGAGAAATTGAGAGCGGCTCATGAAGATCTTTAGAAAGAAAACGAGTCGCTTCACGCCAAACAGATCAGTTCAGCTCAAGAAGGATTTGAACCACCATGTCTTAAATGCATTGAGCGTGATAATGCTACTTCTGTTGCTGAATGTTCTACTGCTGCTACTATTGCAATATCTTCAACTGTTGATGTGGGAACTAACCCCTCTGCTGAGGATACCACTGCTATTGCTGATGAGAATGCTAGGTTGAAGACATTGCTTGAAACAGGGATGTACAAAAGTCTTAAAGGGCATCAGACACTATGTGATGTCCTCAAAAGACAGATCCTGAACCGAAACCCGAGGAAAGAGGGTGTTGGGTTCGTAAGGAAAATGAATGTTGATGGCTCTTACTGGAAACCTGAGCAGTACCCCAAAACTAGATGGGTTGCTGCAAAGGAACCTTCAGCAGATCCATCCACTCTATCTAGCTTCACTTGTGCTAACCCCATTGTCATTGATGAATCCTTTGATGCAAACTATAAACTGTTTAAGAATCAGAATGGTGAAGTGTTTGCCAGGTACATTGGTACTAACTGCAGGAATGGACCGCCTATGAAGAAGATCTGGGTGCTGAAAAAGTGTTTGGAGAATCTTCCTGTGAATGTCATCATGGCACCACAGGTGAAGAAGACAAACCCTAGACCACAGGCTTCATACGGTCCAAAGGCTCCATACAGACAGAGGACTCACCTGATTCGCACTAACGCAAATGTTTTGCAGGGAAACCATACTCAGGCCTATGAATGTGAGCGCGGTTCATCAAACCGCCATGTTCATAAGACCAAGAACTATTCTGCTTATTCTTATGAGTACTATTGTCTGGCTGCAAGACTTTTTTCTAGGGCTCCAAAGCCAAAGTTCTCAAACGCTACACTTAGACTTATTGCTTCTAAGCCACCCTTCAAGATGTGGGTGGCTAAGAAAGCTTAACTCTCTTTTGCAGGGAAGGGTCTCCAGCAGAAAACCAAAATTGTCTGACGCTATTGTTGGGGACCTTAAACATCTTGTAGGGCGCAAGATCAAATGCCCGAATGGTCTTATTATGTACTTCGTTCCTGAATCGCTAGCTACTCTCCCTATCAGTCCTAATCTGGATCTAAGCTTTCATAACCCACTGGTTCGTCAAATGTTTTTGCTTCACAATTCTCTTCGTGAAGCCTATCCCCCTAACTGCATTATAGGGTACGACACCAGCGTCTTCAGAATGGATTATTGATAGTGGGTGTACCAATCACATGACTGGCAAAAGAAGCCTTCTTATGGACTCAACCTTACGTCCATCCGACAAGAGTCACATCACCTTTGCTGACACTAGTAAAAGTAAGGTATTGGGTCTAGGTAGAGTTGCAATCTCAAAGGATCAACACATGGATAAAGTCATGCTTGTTGAATCCCTTGGCTTCAACTTAATGTCTGTCTCAATGCTTTGTGATTTGAACATGATCGTAATGTTTGGAAAATATCGCTGCCTTGTTCTAATGGAATATGACAAGTCTCTAGTGTTTGAAGGGTATCGGAAAGATGATTTGTATGTGGTAGATTTCTCAGCAGGACCACAGCTTGCCGTATGTCTTCTAGCAAAAGCTTCAGAATGTTGGCTCTGGCATCGGAGGCTAGGGCATGCTGGCATGAGGAACCTCCACACCCTTGCAAAGAAGAAGCATGTCATAGGCATCGAGGGCGTCAAGTTCAAGAAAGATCACTTATGTGGTGCCTGTGAAGCAGGAAAGATGACGAGGGCCAAACATCCCTCGAAGACAATCATGACAACAACTCGACCCTTCGAACTGCTCCACATGGATCTTTTCGGTCCCACTCATTACTCAACTCTTACTACTACTGCTTGTCTCTATGGCTTTGTCATTGTTGATGATTATTCTAGATATACTTGGGTGCACATAATCCTCTACAAGGCTGAGGTGCAGGATGTCTTCAGACGCTTCGCCAATCGAGCAATGAACAACTATGGCGCCAAGATAAAGCACATCAGAAGTGACAATGGCACTAAATTCAAGAACACTGGCCTTGATACATATCTTGATACTTTGGGCATCACACATGAATTCTCAGCTCCGTACACGCCACAGCAGAATGGTGTCGTCGAACGCAAGAACAGAACACTCATTGAGATGGCCCGAATGATGCTTGATGAATACAAGACTCCAAGAAAATTCTGGCCTGAAGCCATTGACACTGATGCCATACAATCAATCGTGTTTATCTTCACAAGCTTCTGAACAAGACATCTTATGAGCTCCTTACTGGCAAGAAGCCAAATGTCACTTACTTCAGAGTATTTGGCGCCAGGTGCTGGATCAAGGATCCACATCACACTTCAAAATTTGCACCAAAAGCACATGAGGGTTTTATGCTTGGATATGGAAAGGATTCGCACTCCTACAGAGTCTTCAATCTCTTTCATTATAAAGTGGTTGAAACAGTGGATGTGCAGTTCGATGAGACTAACGGTTCATAAAGAGAGCACCTGCCAAATGTGCTAGATGAAGTTCCATCCAGTGAATCAATCAAACTAATGGGAACTGGAGAAATCGTACCCTCTGAAGCTCAACCTGAAGAGGAACTTATCATCTCCGCACCTGATCAACCTGAAGACAATGCTCAGTCCGAAGACAATTCCTCTAACAATGACAATGATCAACAAGAGCAAAATCTTCGCCCGGTACATCCTCGTGTTGCCAATGAAGTACAGATTGAGAGAATAATTGATAGCATCAATGCACCCGGTCCGCTCACTCGTTCAAGGGCAACACAGGTAGCAAATTTCTGTGGGCACTTCGCATTCGTCTCAATAACAGAACCCAAGAAAGTTGAAGAAGCCTTCATGGAACCTGAATGGATTCAAGCTATGCAAGAAGAGCTTGAACAATTTGAGCTGAATAATGTATGGGAACTGGTTAAGCGTCCTGATCCTCAGAAGCACAATATAATAAGCACCAAATGGATATACCGCAACAAGCAAGATGAGCATGGTCAAGTTGTCAGAAACAAAGCTCGTCTCATTGCTCAAGGATATACTCAAGTGGAAGGAATTGACCTCGATGAAACATTTGCTCCTGTGGCTCGACTTGAAGCCATACGCATACTGCTGGCCTATGTAAATCATCATAACATACTTCTATATCAAATGGATGTGAAGAGCGCTTTTCTCAATGGCAAGATTGAAGAAGAAGTGTATGTTGCACAACCGCCTGGCTTTGAAGATCCAAAACATCCTGACATGGTATACAAGCTCAACAAGGCACTGTATGGCCTCAAACAAGCCCCTCGGGCCTGGTATGACACACTCAAATACTTCCTGAAGAGCAAAGGCTTCATACCTGGTTCCCTCGACCCCACTCTCTTCATGAAGACATATGATGGTGAACTGTTTGTGTGCCAAATATATGTGGATGACATTATCTTCAGCTGCACCAATTAGAAGTACAGTGAAGAGTTTGGATACATGATGCAAGAGCAATATCAGATGTCCATGATGGGAGAGCTGAAGTTCTTCCTCGGTCTTCAAATACGACAGCAACGCAACGGCATCTTCATATCTCAAGAGAAGTATCTCAAAGATTGCCTGAAGAAGTTCGGTATGCAAGACTGCAAAGGCTTCACGACACCAATGCCAACCAAACATCATCTGGGTCCCGACGACAATGGTAAAGAGTTCGATCAAAAGGTATACCGCTCCATGATTGGTTCTTTACTTTATCTATGTGCATCTAGGCCAGATATTATGCTTAGTGTTTGCATGTGTGCTCGATTCCAAGCGGCACCAAAGGAGTCGCATCACTTAGCTGTGAAGCGAATTCTTCGATATTTGGCTCACACCCCAACTCTAGGATTATGGTATCCAAAGGGCTCAGAGTTTGATCTAGTTGGATTCTCGGATGCTGATTATGCTGGTGACAAGGTGGATCACAAGTCTACATCAGGCACATGTCATTTTCTGGGACGATCACTTGTATGTTGGTCTTCAAAGAAGCAAAACTGTGTATATTTCTCCACTGCTGAATTTGAATACATTGCTGCTGGATCTTGCTGCGCTCAGCTTCTATGGATGAAGCAAACACTCAAGGACTATGGCATTCATCTGAAGCAAGTGCCACTCTACTACGACAACGAAAGCGCCATCAAGATTGCCAACAACCCAGTTCAGCACTCAAAGACAAAGCACATTGAAATTCGTCATCACTTTCTCAGAGATCATATTGTGAAGGAAGACATTGATATCATACATGTCAACACTGAAGAGCAATTGGCAGATATCTTCACCAAGCCCTTGGATGAGAAGAGATTTTGCAAGTTACGGTGTGAGCTAAATATCTTGGGATCCTCAAATGTCCTGTGATCAGGCACACATCCTAACACTTATGCATATTGATGACTTAGATGTGCAACACACGAAGTAAAGTATATCTTCAATCAATGAAGACATACATTCTAAGTGTGAATACATTAATGTGGAATTTGACTTCGGAGCGCCACGATAATTGTGCGCCGTGTCTGGGTCTAATACTTCCAATACGGTGGGTAACGCCACCACCAAAGGTTCTGTTTGAAGTGTTTCACTCATGGCGTTACATTTGCTATGTCTTCACATTTGGTTTGGCTTCAATCTCAACGTGTCTTCATGATTATCTTCACTATGTTGATTATATATATATACTAGTGTTCTGTCCTCTACATCATTCACTTATAGCTATGTCTTCGTGTTGAATCTTTTGAACTAAGTGAATGCGATCGGACCCTAACTTCTCTATGCTTTCTATCTCAAACTCTATCTCTCCAAATCATATGCATTCTATTGAAACTGTCGAATGTCTTCTCTGCGTCCTTGTCAGCAGAAGATACAGAGACAAACATTAAGTCCGTTTTTAATGCTCATTCCTTCACCTGAAACCCAGAGAAGTGGGAACGACCACCCGACAATCCAGGCGTGTGTGGGACGTGGAACAACCTCCGACATGCTGCATGATGGCCACGTCTTCCTCAGATGGGAATCGCCAGGGGCACCTGTGTAATAACACTGAGCCGCCCCTGTCCCTATAAATACACGCCTCACCACAGTCATTATCTCTTCTTCCACTCTCGCACGAACCCTAGCGCCACCGCTAGCCCTCTCCGACGCCGGCGACGAAGCGCTTCGCTGCCGCAACCTCTCCGACGCCGTCTTCGCCTCAACCGCAGACATCGTCTTCTCCGCCGTCGCCGTAGGTGTCCTCCGTCGCCAAGTTAGGGCATGGACGATCGAACTGCTCGGCCTCCTCTTCCACTCCGTCTAGCAGTTCCTTGTGTGGTAAATAAAACTTCCTTTTTACGGCCCCTTCGATCCTACATATTCGTCACTTTCTACCACAAGTAGTTTATGTTCACACATGTTGGATCCACTTCATACTACATCTCATATTATGCCTAGTATGGTCACTTATGCTTCACAAAGCAGTTAGATTCCTCACTTGTACTCAGCTCTGGATTCGTACAAATCTGGAACCAACTCCTTATCTATGAGTGAATGTCTTCGCGCGATGAGGTCAATGTCTTCTAAACTGATTTATCTTCAAAATCTTCTGAGAATGCATATGACCTCTTCCCCTTCCCTCGCACCTTAATGCTGTCACAGGTACATGTCCGTGGGAGAATCCCTTGGTTCTCATAGTCTGCATTCGTTTGCAGAATTCTTACAGCATCATATAAATTCTCCCGAAGCCAGTTCCTGTTTGTCCAGCAAGCGAAAGCCTTTGAAGCCTTTGAACGTGTTGAAGCCATTCAGGTTAAAGTTCATGGCTAGAGAGAAATCTGCAAGGAAGGGAGGCAGACAGCGTCGTGGGGGAACATCAAGAGATTTGCCTGATGACCTCTCAGAGCTTTACAAGACAGATCCCGAAGAGGATTACAATCAACGCAAGACCCGAATCCACTGGATTCGAAGATATTGGGCAGAACAATGGTTCAAATACCGGTTTGTGACCCAAGAATATGCTGAGAAAAATGCCATCAAGCGACCGTGGGGAGACATCCTATACAAAAATCTTCAACCAAGGTCCAGAGAAGAAGCCATTGAACAAGGCTTCTATCCCTGCATGGTCCGTGGGCCACAGCCTGCAGATGCACACCCATCGTCACTACTATGGTGTCGTGATGACAATCTGTTCAAGCGCAACTTCCAGTTTGCCAAGAACTCAGCGAAGCAGAACAAGAAGTCTTTGGGATTAGACTTCAACCCTGGTCCCTCTGCTCCCCGTGCCGATGGAACTCGCGAAGCTGAACCCAATCTTCTTGGGCCCTTCTACAACTTGGAAGGTCTCATCACTCATATCGTGGTTCAAGGGACAGCCGTGAATGAGCCTGCTGATGATGCTGGATCAGATGAAGCGCCTGTAGCGCCGAAGCCAAAGAAACTGAAACAGCCAAAAGCTTCAAAGCCTGCCTCTGCACCAAAAATCTCACGGGCGAAGCCACTGGCCACTACACCTCCTGAAGACAGTGTGCAGTCTGAAGACTTGTCACGCATCTCCAAGCCCCAGAAGGTCAAGATGCCTCTGCCACACACCGGCCAAGAACTGACAGCTGCTGCTATTCTGCGCAACGATGCCATTGATCTGTCCACTGATGAAGATCTTGCAGATGATGCTCTTGAGCAACTGATCAAGAGCAAAGAAGAAGCAGAAATCTTCAACAATTTGCCTCTCTTTGACGTGGCAATCATCCACGACTTCATTGATGAGTGGTTTGAAACGCCCAACCTCAGCTTTGAAGACCTGCAACTTCCCATTGGTCTTAGTGTCGCCTTCCATGGCGCCATTGCTTCAGGCTAGCTCTAGCTCAGCGCATCGTCGAACTGAAGCAGAAGATTGACTTTGAGAAAGCTTAGTTCAAGAAGCATATGGCCAAGCTCAGCGTGCAAGAGGTCAATAACTTCAAGATCATGTTGCACGAGCTTAAAGAAGCCTTTCTCAAGAAGCGTGAAGAAGCTCAAGGTTCTCGTGAGCGCATGAAGAGCCTGGCTGACAAGTGTGTGCAAGCCTACAATGAGGCTGAGAAGCGCAAGGCCCTTGGGCATCCTGGCATCGAACCCAGGATGGCTCCAAAGAAGAAGAAGAAGCCCGCTATGACCGAACCCGACGCACCAAGGCAGGAAGAAGATCCCATTGTCTTCCCAACTAGCATGACTGGCTCAAAGCCAAAGGCCAGGTCAACCGCTTCAGAACTGAAGAAGACGAGGACTGCTGAGGCTGAAGCCAGAAAAAGGAAACATCCTGAAGCCTCTGCTACTGCTCCCTCCAAGAAGAAGCGGAAGACCAAGAAGGAATGGGCTGCTCCACAGAGCCCTTAATTGTTGAACCCATCTCCATGGTTCGCCCTGACGCTGAACATCAAGAGTGTCAACTGACTGTCCATGAGCCTGCTTTCACAGAGGCTCATGAAGCTAAAGACTTTCCAACAGCTGATCCCACCGCTGCTGAACACATTGGTCACCATGACCATGTTGAAGATGATGCAGTTCTTCCTCAGCTCAAGCACCAACAGGTATCATGGCCTGTGCTAACGCACAGCGAACTCATCAGCATTGGTCGTCCTCTGACGCCAATTGCTCAGGATGCATCATGGGCTGATCGCCCACAAGCACAAGAGGAAGATGACTTTGAGGCCCAGCCAACTCCAACTCTACAGGCATCGCTAGCGTTACGCAAGCTTCGCAAAGGACCAAGGCCTCCAGTCTCTGAGTCTGAAGCTAAAGTTGTTGAAGACATTCCGGCTGCATCAGCCGATGAAGAAGAAACCCCAAGCGCTGCTACACCCCCGTCTCACCAAGAAGCTGTTCTCGAGGAGAACGTGACTATGACCGACCCTCCAGCTCATCAAGTGGAGGTTGAGAATCATGAGGCTGCCACCACCAACACCAATGAAGCCACTGACTCTGTCATGGCTGAAGCCAATGTGGAGCCTACACCAACAAAAGCACCAGAAGTCAGCGAAGCCAATGATACTACTGCCTCTGTTCCTGCGCCTGCTGCTGGTCCTCAGTTTGACTATCTGTTGACACACGAACACGTCACGTGTACCCTCGACGCCGGGGGTGATGCACCACAGCTCACGTCGAAGGAGACCCGACCGACAGCGCGATACGCAAGACAGTCGACGGGCGCTTTTGCAGACCCGAAAACCCCACACCCCCGGGAGGGACCCCATCAGGGAGTGCGGCGGCTATGGGCTGCCCTAGGTCGATTTGCTCGCCCCTAGAGCCTCGGAATTCGCAGCTCTCAAACACGAAGAACAGCGAAGAACGAGATAGAAAAATGGTGGAGAGATAAAACGTAGATGAAAACGTAGTATATTGATTTGTTCGATTGTGTGTTGTTCAATCGGCCGTCACCCCCAACATATATAAGAGGCGGCTGGACTTCCCGTACAAGTAAAGGATTCGTCTAGGCTTTCCTTACGAGAAAAATTACGTCAATTCACGTCCTGGAGTCCTAATTCTATTCCAACTCGGATTCAGTCTGAATCTGGCCCAAACCCTGTCTTCCTTCTTGCGCGGGCCGCCGGGCTTGGATATGATCTCCGATCAAGACGGCCCAAATATCAAACTTGTGCGCCTCGACGATACGAACAACTCTCATGTTGATCACTTTTTCAAATAAGGCCATCTTGAATACTTTTCGAGGTCATCTTTATCTTCCAGTCGGACTCGGTCCTGGAGTAGACTGGATTATCCGAGTCTCGTAGTGAATTTGTAGGCCATATACTATCTCTGATGATGATGACTCCAAAATCAAAGTTTACCGTCTTGATGATACGCACAACTTCTGTATTGAACACTTCTTCATCCGAGGTCATCTTGATAAACTTTGAGGCATTTGTTCAATTTCACTCGGATTCAAGCTCATCCACTCGGATTAGAGTCATTCACTTGGATCGTCCGACTGGACTTTTTCACTCGGATGTTTAGAATCTTTCACTCAGAATACAATTTTCACTCGAATGACCATATTTTCACTCGGAAGGCAACATTTCCACTCGGATGACATTATCTTATTCGATCGGCAAGTTTTCGTCCCGATGGTAATTTTTTCACTCGGAATATTTTCACCTGGAGGACAATTTCACTCGGATGACCATATTTCCACTCGGATGACTATATTTCCACTTGGATAATAATAAGTTCATCCGGTCAGCAAACTTTCACTCGACCGGTAATTTTCACTCGACCGGTAATTTTCACTCGGATGGTAAACTTTTCACTCGGATTTTCCGACTGAAAACATAGCCTGATCTTAATTTGTCTCTCCAGGCCTCATACGACCTCAGATTGAAACGATTTATATATGAAAATCGATCGGCTCGACGAGGCGAAACTTTTCCATGTTGAAGGTTTTTCAATTCAAGGCCGTCTTGAAGGCCAAATTGCTCACGCATTGCATCAGACACTCATCAACATGTGTCTGGTGTCAAGCGTAATATTTTGGTCTTTGTCCTGTCCAGACCGTATTGACTATAACTTTTGCATATGAACTCGGATTGAGATGATTTATATACAAAAATCGATCATCTCAACGAGACGAAGACAATTCCTTTAGAGCACTCCTTCGTCTGAGGTCATATTGAGAGATAATCGGCCGAAAAGCGCTCAGAACATTAAATTTTGTCACTCGGAGTACAGCTTCGACCACTGAGATGAGGTCGAATGGCGATAGCCTAGACATCAAAGTTGTTCCACTTGACGATATGAAACTTTCTCATGCTAAAAACCCTTTCACTCCGTATCTTGCCAAAATCAGGTGTCAACACATGCCCCCTGTTTTTCGGCAAAGCTTGCATGCCAAAAAATAATATGCATAGCGTTCGTTCTAAGGACGATGCCAACACTCCATCGGCCATTTATTTTTCTTAGGGCGATAATTATGTATCGGCCATGTTCGTGCTAAGGGCGATAATTGTATATCGGCCATTGCCTACGTAGGCTTCCTGCCACACACTCGGGTGGTACTTCTTCAAATATTTGCCATTGAGAGCTCGAGGTAACAATGCCCCTTGTATTGATTCCAGCAAATATGAATTTCCGGGAATGACTCTTGTAATCCTAAAAGGACCTTCCCAACTTGGAGACCACTTCCCGAATTTTCTATCTCTTGAACCAATTGGCAGAATCACTTTCCAGACAAGATCACCAACTTGAAAATTCTTCAACTTAACTTTCTTATTGTAAGCCCTTGCCACCCTCAACTTATCTCTCTCTCTATGGCATTCAAAGCAGCCAAACGTTTATCAGCAACCTAATCAATGTTGTCCATCATCATGTTATAGAAGTCTATTGCCGATAAATCATTTTGTTTGGCTATTCTCAAAGCATTCAAGTTTACTTCCACCGGTAAAACAGCCTCCTGACCATATACTAGCTCATATGGAGTCACTTTTGTAGCACCATGCCTTGAGATTCTATGTGCCCATAATGCCTCAGACAACAAGTCATGCCATCTCCTTGATTATCCTCAATCTTCTTCTTGATGAGAACTTTATTGCTAGACTCAGCTTGTCCATTAGCTTGGGCATAATACGGGGAAGAATTGAGCAACTTTATATTATAAGATTCGGCAAACTCCCTGACTTGGTGTGACATGAAAGACGAACCTTGATCTGTAGTTAACGTTTGAGGAATACCGAATCTATGAATAATGTGCTCGGTTATGAATTGAATTACCTCCGTATGTGTCATGTTCTTGAGAGGTACTGCTTCAGACCATTTAGTGAAATAATCAGTTGCCACCAACACGAACCGATGCCCCTTTGAGGAAGATGGATGAATTTGCCCAATAAAGTCTAAACCCCATCCTCTGAAAGGCCACGGCTTGATAATAGGATGCAACATAGCAGCAGGAGCCAATTGAATATCACCAAATTTTTGAAAAGCTTCGCACCCTTTATAATATCTGAAGCAATCATTAATCATGGTCGGCCAATAAAACCCAGCACATCGTAATAACCATTTCATCTTGGGAGCCGACTGGTGAGTACCACAAATGCCTTCATGTACCTCTCCCATAGCAACTCTTGCTTGGTCCTCATCCAAGCACTTTAAGAGAACATCATCAACTGTCCGGCGATAAAGGTCATCATCCCTCATAGTATATTTAAAAGCCATACGCCGAACAACCCTGTCCACCCTTTCACTCGGATTGCGCAACTAAGCAACAATGGGCTTCCTCCAGTCGGAATTGTCATCTGCACTAGATTTTTTGTTAATGACTGAATCAGTGGGTTCTGGTTCGGCCTCTTCTATACTGGTAAGACGAGACATCGGACTTTGAGAAATATGAAATATGCCATGATCAACATGATATCCAGATGCTTGCTGTGCCAACTCATTTGCTTTCCAATTGTCATGTCTAGATATATGTGCAATGCTAAAACAATCCAAAGTAGAGATTATATCTAGACATTTATCAAGATAAACATTAAGTGATTCGTCCAAACACTGAAATACTTTGGATATTTGCTATACCACTAGTAACGAATCACCATAAGCCTCAATATGTGTAACACCTATAGCAAGTAACATCTCTAGGCCGAATAACAATGCTTCATATTCGGCTTGAGTGTTTGTGCAAAAATATTCTAAGCGGCATGAGGCTTCAAAAACAGCACCATGAGGAGATATATAAACAATACCAACACCTTGGCCATTGCTACAAACTGAACCATCAAAGTATAATCTCCATGGTACTAATGAAACAAGGTTCATATCAACATCATTCTTGTCATTAATCCGATGTTCAACAATGAAATTAGCAACAATTTGGCATTTCATGGATTTTAGAGATTCATAAGCCAAATCATATTCAATCAAAGAATAAGCCCACTTGCCAATTCTACCACTAAGAATTGGCCTATGCAACATGTATTTAATGACATCGGTTTGACAAGCTACTACACAAGCACTCGGCACTAAATAATGTCTCAGTTTTGTGCAAGCATAATATAAGCATAGACATAATTTCTCAATAAATGTATACCTTGTCTCTGCATCCAATAAGCGGCGGCTCAAATAAGTGATGGCATGCTCTTTTCCTTTGGTCTCTTGAGTTAGAACGGCACCAATAACTCCTTCCTCTGCTGCAATGTAAAGTCTGAAGGGTTCCCTATGCTTGGGTGCTCTCATCACCGGAGGAGTGCACAAATAATTCTTGACCATATCAAATGCTTCTTGCTGTTTTCCCCCCCAAGTGAAATCAGCATCATTCTTTAACCGAAGGATAGGAGTAAATGCATCAACTTTCCCTGACAGATTAGCTATGAACCTTCTCAAATAATTGACCTTGCCAAGGAACTTTTGCATATCTGTCTTGCATGTTGGAGCCTCCACTTTCTGTATAGCCTCTATCTTTTTGGGATCAATCTCTATGCCATCTTCATGAATAATGAAACCCAAAAACTTGCCAGCTGACACGCCAAAAGCACACTTCAAAGGATTCATCTTCAGTCCATACTTTTTCATTCTTTCAAAAGCTAAACGCAAATCGGCCAAGTGAGATTCAAAAGCATCCGATTTGACAACAATATCATCAATATAAACTTCAAGTATGATACCGAGTAAATCATGGAAAATCAAATTCATAGCCCTTTGATATGTGGCTCCAGCATTTTTTAATCCGAATGTCATCACTGTCCACTCGAATAAACCAAGGAAACCAGGGCATCGAAAAACAGTTTTGTACATGTCCTCTTCGGCCATAAAAATTTGATTGTATCCGGCATTACCATCTAGAAAGCTAGTAACCTTATGCCCAGAAGCATCATTAATAAGAATATCGGCTATTGGCATAGGATACTCATCTTTGGGTGTAGCCCTATTCAAATCTCTGAAATCAATGCACACCCTCAACTTGCCGGATCCTTTCTTCTCTACTGGGATAATGTTAGAAATCCACTCAGCGTACCTGCAAGGTCGAATGAAATTAGCTTCAAGCAGTCGACCGATCTCTTCCTTGATCCGGTCATATGTTTTCGAAATAAATTTTCTGGCCGACTGTTTATAAGGTCTAAAACCGGCCTTTATAGGCAACCTATGCTCCACTAGCTCTCGGCTTAACCCTGGCATCTCATGATATTCCCATGCAAAGCAACAAACATATTCTTTCAATAGCTCGACTAACTTAGCTTTACAATGGGCTTTCAAATTTTTGTTTATAAATGTCGGTCGAGTGACTGAACCATCTCCAATATCTACCTCTTCTAATGGATCGGCTGATGTAAAACCTTGTCCAAGTTTATCCATGTCATCCAACTCCTCTATAGACTCATACATATCGTTCTCGCTGGACCGATATTTCACAAGACGTTTTTGTAACCACTCGGAGCTAGAATCCATTTAAACATATCATACCTTGGAGCCGATTGCATTCAGTCGGCTTTAAAGAGACAGGCACAAAACCATTCTTGGTCGCGCTGAGAAAATCAAATTCTGATAAGTCACGTCCCGTCAAGCAAGTAGCATTGGGATGTTGCCAATCCACCGATGCATCGGCCAAAGCAACACAGGCCGAGTTATCCGCATGAATGACTTCTACTTCATCATCAACCCACTGAATCAAAAACTGGTGCATAGTGGATGCACGCACTGGTTTGCATGAACCCAATCACGGCCTAGTATAACGTTGTAGTTACCTTGCACCTCAGCGACAAAGAATGCAGTAGCCAAAGTTTTGCTTCCGACTGTAAGCTCCACATACATTACACCTTTGGCTTCAGTTTTCTCTTTGCCTTCAAACCCGTTGAGCACCATATTGGTCTTGATCAATTCTTCATCAGGCAAACCCAATTTCTTGAAGACCGAATAGGGCATAAGATTTACCACAGCACCTCCATCCACGAGCATCCGTGTGAGTGGCGACCCATTGATATGACGTCTGAGATATAACGGTTTCAGATGTGTTACTGGTTCTTTTGGCTTCTCGAATATTGCATTTTTAGGGCCAAAATCCAGCTGAGCCACTTCCCCTTCCTCATCTACAGCACGAAACTCAGCAGGTAAGTAATACACCATATTGATATCCATACCTTCATGAACCGGTGTAGACTCATAGTCCAACATATCAGCCTGCTCCTCGAGTGCATCCACCGATTCAGAAATTTGTCCGAGTGAAGAGGAAGCACTAGGTAACGTAGACGATGCAATGATTGCGTCGTCCCCTTTTGGTAGCGTAGGTGCTGCTATGATAGGTGTAGAGGCCACTGTATCTTGTATTTGTTTGGGCCTCCACACTTGTTTTGCTGGAACCATGGGTCGAGTGTCATTGAACAACTTATCCCTTTGTTTCTCGGCCTCCTTTTCTGCCATCTCTTGACTCCTTAATCTCTGTAGTTTCCTCTTTTGTGTCTTTGTTAGCCCTGGAGGACACCACTTTGGCTGAGTGTATTTAGGATCTCTCGTTTTTACCTGGCTGGTGCTTGCTTCATGGTCATTGGCCGAGTGCTTTGGTGCGATAGCAAGTATCGGCTCAGTCGGATTGCTATGCACAATCGGCTGCTGTATGGCAAATGTTTTGGTGCCCAAGATAAGTGAGTCGACATCCGTTTTCTCCTTGCTTTTTCCCGACTCAACTGCTGCAACACTTGGTGACTTAACACGCCATTCTTTTCGACTTTCCAGATGCATGAAATTTCCACTCGGGCGCAGCTTTTTACTCTGATGGAATCCACTCGGATGGATGTCACTCGGATGGAATTCACTCGGATGGAATCCAGTCGGATGGAATCTACTTGGCCACATTTTTTCACTTGGATAGCTTCCACCCGAGTGCATCCTTACACTCGTATAATTTCCACTCGGTCGCATATTTTGACCAGCCGACTGATAGTCACCGATGTTGAGTCGGCCATTATATGAGTAATCAAGTCGATCCCACACAGATTGCCTCTGCTCTTCTGAAAACTGCGCCCTTGGTCCACTCGGTTTTGTATACCGACTGAACATATCAGCTGATGGTGACCTTGGTTGTTTCAGATGAGTCGGTCGATTGAAACTAGAACCGGCCGACTGGTTAGCATACTTGGACAGCAACATATCAAAAGTTGGCTTGATCCGCTTGCGCTGCACTTTAGCTTCATTCTACTTCCACTTGCCAACTTCTGGACTCTTGGGCTTGAAAATTTTAACACGAGTATTTTCTTGCACTTGCGGTTGCCCCCCGAGTATAGGATTCTTGATGGTGATTTTGATCACTTCCTTGCCATCGGGTTGCTTATCAAGAACAACCTGTCTCCCCAAGACCTTGTTGTCCTCCTTGTCTTTCCTGGGCTCACCGACAATGACATTAGCTTTATTAGCAGATTCTGCTACCTCCGGCCGAATGAGTAGCTTCTTCCCCTCCAAATCCATGGTATTCATTGGAAAATGCTGTTTATCAACTTGCATTTCAGAAAAGTTCAATCGTCCGTCATTAACGTTAGTAGCATGAGAAAAAGAATTATGATACTTGCAATAAGCGCGCCGTTTCAGCTCTTCAAACGGCGGCAAAGTATGAGTTATTCTAATAATTTTAGCTTGCAGCAAAGCATCAAATATTTTATCACACTTGGCAACGTTAAAAGTAAACTTCATCTCTTCATCACGATTCTTATGAATCGGTTTTAGATCACTGCAAGTAAATGGTTTGGCCTTAGATGGCCAAACAAATTCATTAGAAAAAACATCACCCTCATCACCCGAGTGATCACTATCATATTCGATCATATTCATCTTTGGACGATCGACTTTGTATTTATGCACTTCTTTGAGGTCTTTGCTTCGGCTTTCCTGAGCCAAAGCCCTTTGTAAGACTTGGTTGATATTTAAGAACTCATAGCCTTCTAGCTTTTCTCTGATGGGAGTTCTCAAACCACTCAGCACTAGGTCTGCCAAGTCTCTCTCGGTTATCACCAAACTAAAACACCGGTTTTTTGTTTCTCTAAATCTCTTGACGTAATCGGAGACCGATTCATCATGCTTCTGCTTAACCGATGTTAGATGTGACAACTTGAGTTCATTGTCGCCACTATAAAAGTGATCATGAAACTTCTGCTCTAGCTGCGACCAGACCCAAATGGAACCATGGGGTAAAGAAGAAAACCATGAAAATGCGGTACCAGTTAATGATAAAGGAAATAAACGCACTTTCAATTCATTCAATGAGCCTGCCTCACCCAATTGTGCTAAATATTTACTAACATGCTCCCATGTGGTTTTTGTGCCTTCTCCATTTAATTTAACAAAATATGGAATTTTATATCCTGGAGGGCACTGGATGGCATCAAAGTACTCGGGGTACGGCTTTTGGTAAATCTGATTCCGAGGTAACTCAACTCCAAAATTCTCTCGAAGCATCTTAGCCATCTCCTCTCTAAGATTAGCTAGACCATCATCCATAGTGGACGATGACGCTTGTGGCAGTGGCATAGGAGGAGTAGGGTTACTAGCTGTAGGTAAGAATTGTGGCATGTATGTCGACCCAAAATTTGGTAGTGGTCGAGTGGTTGTAGCTGTAGGTAGGGTTTGGTTCGGCGTTGCCACCGAACCTGGCATGCTCATAATAGGGTTGATGGGTGCAGTCACAATCTGATTTGTATGGGTAGGATAATAAGCCATCGGCACAGGAGGCGCCAATGCAATAGGTAAAGCCAGATTAGGGTTTTGCACACTAGCAGCTACACCATCATTACCACTAGATGATTGAGATGTATTCTTCTGAGCATTAGTATTTTCTATGAAAGTTTGATAGACTAGATTGTTACCATCAGCAATACGACTTTCAATCTCAGCCCACTGCTCAGGAGAAAAGGCAGTACTTATAGAGGGTTTAACATGTTCAGTTTGAAGAGGAGGGAACTTGATTTCTTCAATCGGAGTGATGTTGCCTTGGCGATCTTTATTGAATTTTGCAAGGAACTCCTGCAGGTCCTTCTCCTCACGCGCCTTCTTGTACTCCTCATAGACTTGGCGATGATCGGCCGATGTCTCATCAAGACTGGGCTTAATGATGTTATCGGCGTCTACCTCAGCTGGCTTGGGAAGATCGGACATGGTGGATGATGATGATTGATCTTTGTTCCCCAGCGGAGTCGCCAAAAAAGTGTGTTGACACACGAACATGTCACGTGTACCCTCGACGCCGGGGGTGATGCACCGCAGCTCACGTCGAAGGAGACCCGACCGACAGCGCGATACGCAAGACAGTCGACGGGCGCTTTTGCAGACCCGAAAACCCCACACCCCCGGGAGGGACCCCGTCAGGGAGTGCGGCGGCTATGGGCTGCCCTAGGTCGATTCGCTCGCCCCTAGAGCCTCAGAATTCGCAGCTCTCAAACACGAAGAACAGCGAAGAACAAGATAGAAAAACGGTGGAGAGATAAAACGTAGATGAAAAAGTAGTATATTGATTTGTTCGATTGTGTGTTGTTCAATCGGCCGTCACCCCCAACATATATAAGAGGCGCTGGACTTCCCGTACAAGTAAAGGATTCGTCTAGGCTTTCCTTACAAGAAAAATTACGTCAATTCACGTCCTAGAGTCCTAATTCTATTCCAACTCGGATTCAGTCTGAATCTGGCCCAAACCTTATCTTCCTTCTTGCGCGGGCCGCTGGGCTTGCATATGATCTCCGATCAAGACGGCCCAATTATCAAACTTGTGCGCCTCGACAATACGAACAACTCTCATGTTGATCACTTTTTCAAATAAGGCCATCTTGAATACTTTTCGAGGTCATCTTTATCTTCCAGTCGGACTCGGTCCTGCAGTAGACTGGATTATCCGAGTCTCGTAGTGAATTTGTAGGCCATATACTATATCTGATGATGATGACTCCAAAACCAAAGTTTACCGTCTTGATGATACGCACAACTTCTATATTGAACACTTCTTCATCCGAGGTCATCTTGATAAACTTTCAGGCATATGTTCAATTTCACTCGGATTCGAGCTCATCCACTCGGATTAGAGTCATTCACTTGGATCGTCCGACTGGACTTTTTCACTCGGATGTTTAGAATCTTTCACTCGGAATACAATTTTCACTCGGATGACCATATTTTCACTCGGAAGGCAATATTTCCACTCGGATGACATTATCTTATTCGATCGGCAAGTTTTCGTCCCGATGGTAATTTTTTCACTCGGAATATTTTCACCTGGAGGACAATTTCACTCGGATGACCATATTTCCACTTGGATGACTATATTTCCACTTGGATAATAATAAGTTCATCCGGTCAGCAAACTTTCACTCGACCGGTAATTTTCACTTGACCGGTAATTTTCACTCGAATGGTAAACTTTTCACTCGGATTTTCCGACTGAAAACATAGCCTGATCTTAATTTGTCTCTCCAGGCCTCATACGACCTCGGATTGAAACGATTTATATATGAAAATCAATCGGCTCGACGAGGCAAAACTTTTTCGTGTTGAAGGTTTTTCAATTCAAGGCCGTCTTGAGGGCCGAATTGCTCACGCATTGCATCAGACACTCATCAACATGTGTCTGGTGTCAAGCATAATATTTTGGTCTTTGGCCTATCCAGACCGTATTGACTATAACTTTTGCATATGAACTCGGATTGAGATGATTTATATACAAAAATCGATCATCTCGACGAGACGAAGACAATTCCTTTAGAGCACTCCTTCGTCTGAGGTCATATTGAGAGATAATCGGCCGAAAAGCGCTCAGAACATTAAATTTTGTCACTCGGAGTACAACTTCGGCCACTGAGATGAGGTCGAATGGCGATAGCCTAGACATCAAAGTTGTTCCACTCGACGATATGAAACTTTCTCATGCTAAAAACACTTTCACTCTGTATCTTGCCAAAATCAGGTGTCAACACTATCATGTTGAGCACAGGCCTCAGGTACAGAAGCCAACCCAAGATTACCCAGGTTTCCAGGTCCTGCATCAGCACCTGGATCCTTCAATGTCAATGGCTTCAAAGAAGACAACACCTTCTTCAATAGCTCCAAGAACCCCTGCTCAAGGGAAAGAATATCTTCTGATCGGTTCTGGAGCTATCCGCAGCGAAGCTATTACTCATGCATTCTGTACAATCAAGGTCACATCTTCCCACATAAGCGTCTTGACATCGAAGCAATAGCTGGTCTGCCCTGTCTAGAAGAAGCTCTGGATTGCTTCAAAGAGGTTGGATTATTGCCGTTTGTCACCGACCAAGAGCACTGGAATGAAGAGTTGCTGCTCCAATTCTGTGCCACACTTCACATCCGTGAGTACAACAGAGATCCGAAGACTTGGGTTCTGGAGTGGATGACAGGAAATGTTCATCACGAAGCCAAAGCCTTTGATATCATTGAGCTCACTGGTCTCCCCACTCCTGGCGATCTCTATGAACCTGGCTGTTAGCTTCACAGTGAAGATATGGAGAGCATCTTTCAGAAACCAGAACCAAACATGAGTCAGATGCTCAGTATGATGAAGCCATTGCCATAAGAAGCTGCATATCCTAAGGAGTTCCTTGTTGAAGACCTTGAGTATCTGCCAAGGACTATTTATCACATCATAAGGCGAACTCTCTGGCCCATCAAAGGACATTCTCCACATGCCAAGCTGGAAGGTGCAATGAAGACTTTGGTCTTCTATATTCTTCATGGCAAATGCTTCAATGCACAGGACTTCTTCATCCGCCAACTTGCTGCATCAGGCTCTGATCTATTTGGCTTGAAGTTCTATGCTCCATGAATAATGCGGCTGATTAAACTCCACTCCGCTATCTCATATGAGCCATCTGCTTGCAATCATCGGATCTTTCTGCCTGATGTGGATATGTCCGTTGAGGCCATTTATCCTGAGCCTGCCAAGGAGCCTCTTAGTCTTCAGAATGCGGAGCATCAAAGCTTTTCTCAGAACATTGAAGGAGTTGAAGCAGTCACTCGTGTTTATCCGTTGGCTGAACTACACGTGCACCACATCCTGCCCTTACTGAAGCCACCGATAGCACAATTGCCCAACGACCCAAGAAGCGCACTCGTGTCCTTAATGACCGAGAGCTTCTGGTGGCTCTTCATCAGAAACAGGATAGGCATCATGACTAGCTGAAGCGCCAAATGCAAAGCCTCTTGGTGGATGTCAACCGCATTCGCAATCTTGCCACCAAGAATGCCTTTGTTGCCCATGAAACCTCTCGACGCACATGGAAAGGGCTAATGCTTATGTGCTCTGAAGATGATCTTCAAGAAGATGGCTTCTCTGAACGCTTCAAGTTTGACTCCACACCTCCTCGAAGGGCAGTGTTGCGACGAACTCCATCTCTTGAAGACTCTGAGTTCTCTTCCTCTGCTGCAACTGTGAATGCCAGAGTGATCGTGGACGAAGACGATGCTACTTCACCGCCACCTCCTTCAGCATGCTTCGACACTGCTCCAAGTTCTTCTGCACCGCCGAACACCACCAACGACCCTACTGCTTTACCTACTCTTCATGGGAACGAGTAGATGCTCTATGTCTTCAAACCTTTTTGGTCCTTACTGACAAAAGTTGGAGAAGCATATGAGTTTGATTGTCTTCAAGCGGGTCCACATGGGCGGTTGCTTTATATTTTGCCTCGTGTTTACAACTCTTGATTTTGATACATTTGGTTCTTTGAGTTGTAACACCTAAACTCGATGGTTGTCTGCTACTTATTTGCTACTTCGTGATGCGATGATAAATTCCGCATGTGCGACGATAAATTCCGCACTTAGATCATTTTGCAGACGTCCATTTTCCATTATGCATGTCATTATCTTCACATACCTTCTCATGCATAATGAATTGTCATCATAAGTTGAAGAGGATCTCCACGAGTACAACCTTCCATGTGCATTTGTATTCCAAAAGCAAATTACTTATATGCACATCTTCAGGGGGAGCCCTTGCACCTTATGAAGACAATTCCTTATCCTTTACAATTTCACATATTATATTCCCCGTTGAAAACTTCAACTAGTTTGTCATCAATCACCAAAAAGGGGGAGATTGTAAGTGCATCTAGTGCCACCCCTAGTTGGTTTTGGAGTATTGACGACAAACCTAGTTGAGGGACTAATGTGTTTGTGAGAATTGCAGGATAACACAGGTAGAAGTCCCTCATTGATTTGGTTTTCCTACCAGAGATGACCCCTAAAAATGTATGAAGACATTGATGTCGAAGGTGGTATATGAAGATATTCACATTGAAGACTAAGACAAGAGAAGACATCGCATGAAGCCTATGGAGCTCGAAGACTTAGGTCTTTCGTAGTTCTTTTTCTTCTTTGTTGAGTCATAGAAACCACCGTACTGTTAAGTGGGGTCCAAGAGAACCAGTCAGAATGACTAAAGTGATGCTTAACTAAAACCTATGTCTTCGAGTGAAGACTATGAGAGCGAATCTTGTCCAGAGTCGGACAAGTCAGCTTTGCTTGTAGCTCAAGTAAAGTTGTCGTGTGTGTTTGAAATCTGACCGTTGGAACACGTGTCAGTTCCTTAGTGACCCAGGGTCATTTCAGACAAATCAGGTCGGGTTGCCCAGTGGCTATAAATAGCCCACCCCCTACAACCATAAACGGTTGACTGCTCAGAGTTAGAGTACGACTTTTGTCGTTTGAGAGTAACCCACCTCGAAGCCTTTGAGAGAGAATTCCTTGCGAGGATAAAGCCCTAACCACCCAGAGCCAAAGAGTGTTAAGGCATCACTTAAGTCTTCTTGTCTGTGTGATCTGAAGACTTATTACACTTGAGGACTGTGAATCCTCCAGCCGGTTAGGCGTCGGGTTCTAGCATCCAAGAGACATTGTGGATCGCCGGTGAACGAAGTCTGTCAAGGTTTGGGAGTCTACCTTGAAGACTTACCTGAGTGATTGGGCGAGGTCTGTGTGACCTTAGCTCAAGGGGAATACGGTGAGGACTGGGTGTACTGAGCTGCGTGTTCAGGACTGGGTGTCCGGGACTGTGTGTCCTCAGGTTTAAATACCTAGCCGCCCTAACCAGACGTATAGTTGTCACAGCAACTGGAACTGGTCGAACAAATCATTGTCTTCAACGAGTCACTGGTTTCATCCTTCCCTTCCCTTTACTTATTGTTGCTCCTTGTGAAGTCATTGTATGATTGCACTATCTTTTGTCTTCACTGACTGACTGTGTGTTCCGTTTGGCTTCATAATATCTTCCTACCTGATCCTTACTACCTAGCTGCTATTGGTCATTGTGCTTTCACTTCATTGAATACTTGACTATGGTTTGCCTAGTGTAGTCTACCTTCCACTGCATGGTAATAGGTTTATTTCTATCGTTTGTCTTCGAAACTCCCACGTTTTGAAGACTTTCATAAAAATCGCCTATTCACCCCCCCCCCTCTAGTCGATATAACGCACTTTCAGCCATGACGGATACTAGTGGGGTGGTCCCTGCGATCGAAAGTGATCGGATAGGAGGACCATGGGTTGAACTTTGGGGCGACTGGTTCTAACGCATATACGTCCCTAAGCGCATGCTTCCGCTCCCTCTTGGGGATGTGGGTTGCGTATATCATGTTTACCGTCCGCACTTGTGGGGGGAACCTCTTCTGTCCTCCGGTGTTCGGCTGCCGGGGCTCTTCCTCGTCATCGCTATGTGGCCCCTTATCTTTGTCTTCGGCAATTAACTTGCCGGCCTGCTTGAACACCCAACAATCCCTGTTGGTGTGGTTGGCTGGCTTGTCGGGGGTGTCGTGTATTTGACACGAGCGATCGAGTATACGGTTCAAACTGGATGGGCCCAGAGTGCTTCTTTTGAATGGCTTTTTCCGCTGACCGGGTTTAGAGCCTTCGAATCTGGCATTGAATGTCGTATCTTCAGCATTATCATTATTAATGCGGCGCTTATGTTTGTTGCGACGTGACCTGCTATTGCCGTCCTTGGTATCCGAAGTACCATGGTTCTTTGACATATTGTTACTGCGAGCCAGCCAGCTATCTTCTCCCGCACAAAAGCGGGTCATGAGTGTCGTGAGGGCTGCCATAGATTTCGGCTTTTCCTGACCAAGGTGCCGGGCTAGTCACTCGTCGTGTATGTTGTGTTTGAAAGCTGCTAGAGCCTCTGCATCCGGACAGTCGATGATTTGATTTTTCTTTGTTAGGAACCAGGTCCAGAATTGCATGGCCGATTCTTCTGGCTACTGAATTATGTAGCTCAAGTCATCGGCATCTGGTGGTCGCACATAAGTGCCCTGAAAGTTGTCGAGGAATGCGGCTTCCAGATCTTCCCAACAGCTAATGGACTCTGCTGGCAAGCTGTTAAGCCAATGCCGCGCTGGTCCTTTGAGCTTTAGTGGGAGGTATTCGATGGCGTGTAAGTGATCACCGCGGGCCATGTGGATGTGGAGGAGGAAATCCTCGATCCATACCGCAGGATCTGTTGTGTCGTCGTATGATTCAATATTTACATGTTTGAAACCTTCTGGGATTTGATGATCCATTACCTCGTCTGTGAAGCATAAGGGGTGTGCGGCGCCTCTGTATTGGGCTATATCGCGACGCGGCTCGAATCGGTCTTGCCCGCTGTGTTCGGCCCGGCCGGATTTACTTTTACTGTATCCGGCGTGACGTTTATCGTCTCGCATAGTGGCGCGCCCTCGTGATCCGTAGATCGATCTTTCATGCTTTGCTTTGTCCTCCAATACGTCTCGCAGGTCTGGCGTGTTTTCCCATGCTTTTTTATTTGAATGGCGTCGGGGTGCAGGCTGAGCTTTTGGCTGGAATGCCTCTCTATCACGGCCACGAGGTAGCCGATCAGCCGCGTCACACGCTTCTTCCTCCAGTCGAGGTAGCAACCTGCAATTTGGGTAACTCTTGGAGGGGCGCTCGAGTTTATATTCCTCTGCCGCGAGGACTTCAGTCCATCTGTCAGCTAGCAGATCTTGATCAGCTTGAAGCTGCTGCTGCTTTTTCTTAAGGCTATTTGCCGTGGCCATAAGCCGACGCTTGAAATGCTCTTGTTCGACGGGATCCTCTGGCACGGCGAATTCGTCATCGCCGAGGCTTGCCTCGTCTTCGGAGGGGGGCATGTAATTATCATCCTCCGCCTCTCCATCTGCCGCTCTCTCAGGAGGGCTGGCTCCTCCATCCTCCTGCTCTAAATTTTGCTGGAGGGGGTTGTTGTTGTCTTCGGCACTATCCGGAGTGTTATTACCTCCTGTGCCGGTATCACCACTTTTGCTTTGGCGGGACTTAGAGCGGCGCCGCTGACGTCAGCGCTTGGGTTGCTTCTTGGAGGGGTCATCCTCCGCTGTCTCGTCGCCATTGCCTTCTTTGGGTGTATCCACCATGTATATATCGTATGATGAGGTGGCTGTCCAGTGCCCTGTGGGCAGTGGTTCCTCTTCGTCTCCCGCATCGTCATCCATACCGTCGATATCTTCGGAGTCGAAGTCGAGCATGTCGGTTAAGTCATCGACAGTGGCTACTAAGTGGGTGGTGGGTGGGCCGCAATTTTGTCCGTCGTCCGCATCCCAGTCCTGCCAGACATAGTTCGGCCAGGATCCTCCTGACAAGGAGAGAGACCTTAATGAGGTCAGTATATTTCCCAAGGGCGAGTGCTGAAAGATATCCACGGAGGTAAACTCCATGATCGGTGCCCAGCCAGATTCGATAGGAACAGGCGCAGGAGGTTCGGAGTCCGTGGCCGAAGAAGGATCCGGCAATTTAACAACACAACTCTCGTGCAAGGTAAGGTCGATGTTCGGCTCGATCGCCGCTGAGGGTAAGGCCTCCGTGGCGGGGTCCATCCACCCGTCCATGGTCGGCGCAACTGGCTCCGAATTGAGGGTCGAAGCGGCTGCCGGTGCGATCTCCTTAACACTGTCTGATGGTAGAGCTAAATCGTACTCATCGTGACCGCGTGACACACAAGGCAGAGGCTTGAATCCATCGAAGATCAAGTCTCCGCGGATATCGGTCGTGTAGTTTAAGTTTCCAAACCTAACCTGGTGGCCAGGGGCATAACTTTCAATCTGCTCCAGATGGCCAAGCGAATTGGCCCGCAGTGCAAAGCTGCCGAACGCAAAGATCTGTCCGGGGAGAAAAGTCTCACCCTGGACTGCATCGCTATCGATGATAGTAGGAGCCATCAAGCCTAACAGTGACGACACAGAGGAACTCTCAATGAAAGCACCAATGTCGGTGTCAAAACCGGCGGATCTCGGGTAGGGGGTCCCGAACTGTGCGTCTAAGGCGGATGGTAACGGGAGGCAGGGGACATGATGTTTTACCCAGGTTCGGGCCCTCTTGATGGAGGTAAAACCCTACGTCCTGCTTGATTAATATTGATGATATGGGTAGTACAAGAGTAGATCTACCACGAGATCAGAGAGGCTAAACCCTAGAAGCTAGCCTATGGTATGATTGTATGTTGTCCTACGGACTAAAACCCCCCGGTTTATATAGACACCGAAGAGGGTTAGGGTTACACAAGGTCGGTTACAAAAGAGGAGATACACATATCCGTATTGCCTAGCTTGCCTTCCACGCCAAGTAGAGTCTCATCCGGACACGAAATGAAGTCTTCAATCTTGTATCTTCATAGTCTAATAGTCCGGCTGTCCGGAGACCCCCTAATCCAGGACTCCCTCAATGACAGATGGACTATGTATTGATAATGGATGGGCATGGCATCTCGACATATATGATGAGTAAACTAAGCAGATGGCGGTGCAACAAAGTAGAAGAAATGCAAGACAACATATGCAAGATACCCGCAATCAATAAAACATTGCCAAATTAGAACAGGCACCTTGATGGGTGAACAGGATAGGCCATCTTCCTTTGACTCCTCGAGGTTAGAATAGTCATTAGGATCACATTCTGAACAAGAATCAACATGTGGGGAGCGTATGAGTTTCATTGCATCCAGAATGGCACTCAATGCATTGGTGCCAATTTTGTAAGTCATTGCAGTGTTTAGCTTCAAGAGTGGATTGTTGCTAGTGCGACACAAAGCAGCTACACAGATCATAGTGTAGATATAACGGGAAAACCTTAAGCATCAGAGTAAAATCAGCAAAATGGAACTTGCTGGAATATATGTGCTAGTATTACCGGTACGGCTAGAAAGGCTTCGGATACCATCTCTCTTCAAGTGAAGGTGCGGTACTGTTAATATCAGTGTAACTCTCAAAGGAGACACAACTCTCCGCATTTCCTTGCTATTCTTATAGGATTGAGGTGGGCAGGCCACTACAAATCCTATTCCTATGTTTACAAGATCCTACGAATCAAAGAGGCTCAAAGTGTCCATCACAACCGACCGTATAGACCTCCACTGCAAATGTCCCTACTCATCTTTAGTATAAGCAACATATTGTACTACTATCATACTCCATTCGTTCCAAAATATAAGTCTTGGTAGAGATTTCCACTATGGATCACATACAGATGTATCCAGATACATTTTAGAGTGTAGATTCACTCATTTTGCTCCATTTGTAGTCCATGGTGGAATCTATACAAAGACTTGTATTTAGGAACGGAGAGAGTACATATTAAAGAAGAACGCAAGAGGAACATGGTAAAGAAGAGCAAGCAGATTTTGGATAATAAAATGTTGGTTGCGCAGTGCCTACACATGATGAACCAGAGCGCATTAAGAATGCAACTCCCAGCTGTCTCTCGACCATTTCAGGCAGTTGGATGAAGATCCTACATCTCCTAACCCTTCTTCTTCCTCGTCTCTGATTCTTCCCATACAGAACACCGCACGGGCCGCCTGTCGGACCACTGGACCCCACAGCCTGTGTTCCTCCGCCACCCCCACCCCCACCCCCACCCCCACCCCCACCCGTGTCGAGTTTTCTTCGTTCGGCGAGGCCCCACAACCACCCGAGCCTCTTCGATCGCACCGGTGAACTCCGGCGAGCTCTGAAAAATCGACTGGCCCAATTTTGAAATTTAGTCTACTATGATTTAACTAGTGTGGAATATAAAAGGGGAAAACCATAAGCATTGGGAGTATAGTGTTGAGCGTGCCATGGCGGATCTGAAAGTGCAAACCGGACAAAGGCAACTTCAACCAAGACAAGAAATCAGAGTAAAGCAGTGGCGATCTATTTTCTTGTTGCGATAAATAAGTTGAGCAGATACGAAAGAGTACCGCCTCTGGTGCGGCGCCGTGTATGCATCTGCTGAGAATTTGACGGTGTTGCGGTAACGATGGCTGTCGGCGGCGTGGAAGCAGATCTAGGAGGGTAGACGATGGCGGCGGGGCGCGATGGACGAGACGGTCGTAAGAGCGGCGCCGGCAAGGTGGACGACGACGGGGATGGAGCGAGAGGACGGGATGCAAGGATCCCGGTCTGAAGCCGTGGATGAGAGAGGTTGATCTCTTGTAATGGACGGCGGCGTCGGGGTATCAGCTCCGGCATGGTGGAGGAGGACGGCGGTGGATGGGGTGGCGGACGGCGGCGGACGGAGGAGGGTGGGGTGGAGAGGGTGTTTTGGCGCCCACGGAGTACGAATGGGGAAAAGGGAGGTAGAGAGGAAGGGGGAACCATGTATTCAGGGCGCGCTTGTCTCAAATGCGAGGAAATTTACAAACTTAGCCCCCGTTTCAAATTTCTACTACATCACAGAAACATTAGTCGGTTGGGGATAGGACGGTAATCTCGCATACACCGAATATTTGCCGACGAGAGTTTGTTTTTGGCGCCCACCGTGTATGAATATGAATCGGGGGGGAGTCGATTTCAGCCGAGGAAACACTATGTTTTGGCGCCCACCGTGTATGAATCCGGGTGAGAGGCGGCTACGTCACGTTTGGGTGAAATTACAAACCTACCACTATCGAAACCTATAGAAATCCAGCAGATAGGCTTTGTGTGGCAGGGATAGGCAGTAGTGATTTCCATCTCGCGGATTTTTGTTTCGGGCGGTTACTGTGACTTTCCCCGCTTCGTTCAAATTTTGCAGAGTGCACGTTTACCATGCCAACTCAATCCGATTCCCGTTTCTATTCTATTTTTTTCGGGCGGGATCCATTTTTAATTGGAATTACATTCTATATACATCATTTTTTATATATACTTCCAAAAGCACAACATCATTTATACATAAATATGGTTTACAAAAGGCATGATATTAGATTCATAAGGTTGTATCCATCAATTTGGATTTTCAAATATTTGAAACCACTTTAAGTTGAAATCCCATGTATGCATTCCTCGCTAACTGTCTCCAATTAATGTGTGTTTCATGCGGGTCTTTTTACTTCTCAAACATGTATAATGTGTTTCACACACGCAAAATATAGTGTAATCCCGTTTAGACATTAATTGCATATAAACCATGCATTGTTTGTAATTGAAGAATCTATGGATCACCAATATTGATAAACTATATAACATTACACATGTGCCCAAATTCAAATGAATATGCATGTTTGATACACCAATTTGCGTTATGATATTATCGATGCCTTGATCTCCAGTTTAAATATTTGAATCCCCTTTAATCTAGATATTCGTCTCATATAGCTATCACTCATGATTATATAGGACTATCTCTCTAGACCTATACGCGTTCATCGTCTCTCAGGTATCTCTCGTGCTACCTGTATGTCGACACTGATCTTTTATCTTCGTAACACACTGACGGTACTCTCTCCCTCGACCTTCAACACTCTATCTCTCTCTAAGTATATCTCGCTCCCTGCTATGTGTCTCTAACTATGATTCTCCATGTGGAATCTCTTTCTCTCACACAAACACAAAACTTTGTCTCCCGGGGTCTCATTTCTCTCTACTATTCCCATGTGTGCCACTCACACACCCCTCATACATAGATGTCTTTCGCTCCTTAGATATGAGAACCTACGACTCTTCCTCTTCAATATCTATTTCTCACACACACTACAAGAAATATGTCAACTTATGACCTTCTGTCAGTGACCCTCGAAGAATTGGTCATAAATTTATGACCATTTTAGACCAATTGGTCAAAAGCTGTCCAGGGGGCTCCAAACCCTAAACCATTGCGACCATTTTGGTCAGAAAGATCGTAATTTCCATACACGAAATGGTCACAAAGCAAACAGTGCTAGTCCGCTGCCTTATTTCTAGTTGTTAATGACCAATATAGATGGTCATAGCCTTGTAGATTGTGGTGGGTTGTGATGACTAGGTGCCATCTCATCAATTTTGCCTATGTGTCATGTCCATGTGGCAGTTTTTGCCCTAGGTTGTTAAGAAACCTATATTTCTATCATTCCCAAAATTCCCAAAAAAATCTCATAAATTCTTTGGGGCATATCTTCATCAAATATGTCAAAATCCTTCCTTGCCTAGTTCAAAACTAATTCAACAATATTCATTTTCCTATTCTGTTCACAACAACACTTTATGAAGGAAGTGCTATTTATATATTCTTGATTGCCCTCGGAATTTTTGGGCACTCTTTCCTATCCAAATAATTACCGCATGACAAAATTCAGCTCCATTTGCCAAGCAAATCTTCTTCGGCAAATTTCCAAAGTTTTTGTCCACCTAGAAGCATTGTGAAGGAAGTACCTTTTTTATATCTCTAAATGACATGAGATTTATACAGTTCCTTCATATGCCCAAATTATCACCCTCCTCCAAATTGCAGCTCAATCAAATCATCTATGTGAGCCCAGGTTCAATTTATATTTTATGGCCAAATTGGCACGTTGCAAAGCAAGTGTTATATAGACCCCTCCTATTACCCTCAAACTTTTCTGGCACTCTTCCATACCCCAATCATTGCCACATGATAATATTCAGCTCAATTTTCCTAGTAAATCTTTCTCGGGAAATTTCCAAAGTTTCTACCTCGAGAGAAGCTTTGTGAAGTAAGTACTAGCTAGGCTTACCCAAATGATCTTAAAATTTACCAGCGTATGACCATACCTAAGTAACTTACCTACACCAATTTTGAGCTCATTTCATTCATCCAATCTCTCTCACTAGTTTTCCCAAGTTTCTGTCCATAGAAGAGCATTGTGAAGGAAGTACTACTTTGGCATGTCCAAATGGTATCAATTTTCTACAATGCTTTCCTATGCCCAAATAACCATCCTCCACAAAATTTCAGCTCACTCCATTCATTATTTTGAGCCCAGCTTCAACATTCATATTTTTGTCCAGCGTGGTACTTTGCAAAGCAAGTACCACCTAGGATCCTCCTTTTGATCTCAAAATTTGTGAAGACATTCTCCTTAGTAGATGATCATCCTCAGCCAAAACTCACGCCCATTGGCCATGTGCATTTCCCGTACCGCTAATCAAACACTTGGCTGCTAATTCATGTTTGAGCATCGATCGGTCTCCTCGTGAGAATCTTATGTTGTAATTTTCTTCCTAGCACCAACCTGGGGAGTGCCCAATCCACTAGACATGCCTAGGCCGCCCAGAACACATGGCAACATTACGGTCACGCGGTGACCACGCGACGGGCATGCAAGTTTACGTGCTCTAGAGTTGGGGCCCTCGGCCACCGCCCAAATCTCGACGTATCGCCACCAAACCATGTATTTATGATTAAATAGGTCCTTATGTAACTAGAAATGATTTTTGGAAAAAATAAATAGCAAACTATGAGGCAGCTGCAGTTCAAATTTGACCCGCTTCCAACTGAATCGGCGGAAATTTGTCTTTTTCACGAGAGGTGGATCAAAAACTTCTACACCCAATCATTTTTTCAATTGTGCATTAAATATGGCCTAGTATTTTATAAAAATGATTTGGTCCAATTTTGCAACAATTATTTGGTAGTTCCTTCACAAAAAACCTCCTTTCGGGCACTCGAAAAATGGAAAATGGTTTTTTTGTCCAACGAAAATGAAAACTTCCTTAGGAAACATTGTTTGCCGTTCCAATATGCACATTTGTGCACAATATGAGGTCATTTGAACAAACTATGCCATGAATGTGGCCATAAGACTGATCATTTGGCTTGAAAGCCATTGATCTCCACACACAATAGCTCGTTTCTGAGAACACTTTTTTAAAATAATTGCCGTATTACAAGTTTGTTATTTTTCCTAGGAACTTGGCCACATATGATGACACAATGCGAAGGTTTCCCAATTATTTGATTTTTTTTGAATTTTTTATGCCCGTTTCAAAATGCGGTCAAAACGGCGGGAATGACCGTTCCTAGCTAGTGGTTGAATCTTGAAATTTTTTTGGTGTTTCTATGATTAAATAGATACTTATGTACCTAGAAATGATTTTTGGAAAAAATAAAGAGCAAACTACAAGGCAGCTACAGTTCAAATTTGACCCGCTTCCAGCTGAATCGGCTGGAATTTGTCTTTTTCACGAGAGGTGGATCAAAACTTTTTACACCCAACCATTTGGTCAATTGTGCATTAAATATGGCCTAGTATTTTATAAAAATGATTTGGTCCAATTTTGCAACAATTATTTGGTAGTTCCTTCACAAAAAAATCTCCTTTCGGGCACTCGAAAAATGGAAAATGGTTTTTTCGTCCAACGAAAATGAGAACTTCCTTAGGCAACATTGTTTGCCATTCCAATATGCAACCTTGTGCACAATATGATATCATTTGAACAAACTATGCCATGGATGTGGCCATAAGATTGATCATTTGGCTTGAAAGCCATTGATCTCCACACGTGATAGCTCGTTTCTGAGAACACTTTTTTAAAATAATTGTCGTATTACAAGTTTGTTATTTTTCCTAGGAACTTGGCCACATATAATGACACAATGCGAAGGTTTCCCAATTTTTTGATTTTTTTTTAATTTTTTATGCCCGTTTCAAAATGCGGTCAAAACGGCGGGAATGACCGTTCCTAGCTAGTGGTTGAATCTCGGAACTTTTTTGGTGTTTCTTTAATTAAATAGATACTTTTGTACCTATAAATTATTTTTGTAAAAAATAAATAGCAAACTATGAGGCAGCTGCAGTTCAAATTTGACCCGCTTCCAACTGAATCGGCGGAAATTTGTCTTTTTGCACGAGAGGTGGATCAAAACTTTTTACACCCAACCATTTTGTCAATTGTGCATTAAGTATGTCCTAGTATTTTAGAAAATTGATTTGGTCCAATTTTGCAGCAATTATTTAGGAGCTCCTTCACAAAAAAACCTCCTTTTGGGCACTCGAAAAATGGAAAATAGTTTTTTCGTCCAAAGAAAATGAAAACTTCCTTAGGCAACATTGTTTGCCATTCCAATATGCACCCTTGTAGACATATAATCACACAATGCGAAGGTTTTTCATTTTTTTGTGAATTTCCTATGCCGATTTCAAAATGTGATCAAATTTGCGTGCATGACCCTTCTTAGTTAGGTGGTTAATAATGCAAAACTATTGGTTTGTCTATGATGAAATAACTACTTTTGTATCTAAAAATGATTTTTTTAGAAAATAAATAGCAAACTATAAGATACCTGTAGTTCAAAATACCTAGAAAGATCGGAAATGCAATCAAATTGATGATCATCCATGAAAGGTGGTCTAACTTAAGTGAAAATTTTAGTGATGCCATTTTGCAAAATATTTTTGGTAGCTGCCTCACAAACCTCTCTTGTTTTTAACACTAAGAAGAGTAATTTTTAATAGCTCATTTTCGAACCAATCAGGACGCAGCACATGGATCACCCCACTGTACACTGTATTCGATCTGAGCCGTTCGCCTCCTACTGATCCAGCGTCTCTCCCTTCCTCCCTCGAGCCCCTCCTTCCCGAGAAACCCTAGGTCAAGCGCTGCCGTCTCCCTCTCCCCGATCCAGTTTCCTCCTCCGCCGCCCCTCTCCTCGATCCAGACCCCTCCCCCGCCGCCCCTCTCCCCGATCCAGATCCCTCCTCCTCCGATGGCCTCCCCTCTGCTCCATCATCCCCTTGGGCAAGATCCGGCGTGCATGTCCCACACATCGGCCGCGCCCTCCCACCCACACATCACCGCCGCCACCCACCGTTGATGGAGCTTCTCACATGGATTGAGGCACCACCGCCACCCCCACCCACCACCGCCGCACTCCTCCCTCGTCCCCATCTCCTCGCTGCCGCCATCTCCTCCCCGTCCCCCATCGCGCCACACCTGATCCCTACGAGGACGTAGTAGTCGGCGCCCTTGCACGCGACGGCGGTGGCGAGGTCGGGGCCCTCATCGAGCAGCACGCGGCGCTGGCTGCGGGGTTAGACCAGCGACGCCAAGCTCCCTCCCTCTCATCGTCGCGCACATCTTCGGCGCCATCAACACCTGCCATGTCCATCTGATCTCATCTCATCCGCTCTCTTCTCTTTTGATTTTCTTGGCTTGCCATGCGTGCAGGTTAAAGGAGGAGGAGGCGGAGGAGCCGAGAGATCCATATCGCTGGCCGCCTCCAGGGCCAAGCTTGCCGCCACCACAGCCACCGCCACAAGCACCACCAAGAAAGCTGCTACTACAGCTAGCAGCCGGGGCAAGGCCAAGGCCGCCAAGGTCTTCTCCCTCACTGGCCAGAAGTTTGAAACCCCAGAGGAGGTACTCTACTAATTCCCTATCTCTCGAATTCTTCTTTCATCATAGTATCATACTTGTATGCTTCCAGTTCAAGCATCTGATTTGGGAACCCTTTTTGCAATGAATTTGGCTTTCCTGAATTCACAGAGGGAGCCCCTGAGGATCTTCTACGAATCACTCTCCAAGCAGATCCCATCCAGCGACATGGCCAAATTCTGGTATGTCTGTTAAGGCTGCAATCCCCACCCAGTTACTACTACTAGACTGATCGATCCATTGATTACTCTGAATGTCACTCAAATCCTTAGCTACCTAGCTAGCTTCCCTCCCTCCCTGCACACACCTAGCTAGCTAATTACACTAGTAGTGTTCAGAAACAACTTCACTCTGAATTACCAGTAGTTAATGTAAGTTGATTAACGCGTTGCATCTTACCTTGTGTTCATGTCGAATGCAAGCATTAGTAGTACCGTTCTTTCTTTTTCTAGGAATGACAGCTTCAGTATGCATCTCCTCTTACCGATTCAGCCTTAAACTCAAAGTTAAGTAATTAATGTCCCAAACACAACAGATCAATCTTATGTAGAGTAGTACGTGTGGAACTAAATATTGGAAACACATGCAATAATAGTTTGGTACTGGCTACTGAACGATATGTGTGTTTTCTTCAGTTTGAAAAATGTCCCCAATTCTGTGCATACGTCTGCTCACTAAGCCACTAAAAAGTTTTTGGCCTTAATATTGCCAATCATGTAAAATTTCTGAATATTGATTGTTTACCTTACACAAGCTCAATATTGACTATTGTCAATGATGTGATTTACCCTCCGAAAAAAGCATGTCCTTTACTGCTACTGCCCAGCAGTGACTGTGTCTCTGTATTGTTGCAAGTATGGACTGTTGTTTGTTAGTTCTTAGATCATATGCCATGATCATATGCCATGTTATTGGTTAGCAAACGATCGTTGACTTCGAACAACTTTTCATGCAAATGAGCGGGGTTAACAGGGGTCAGTCATGTTTTTTTTTACTAATATGCATCTTTCTTCTGTTTGGAATGTGTTCCCTTTTGTTGTTTGTGCAGAGAATTGATCCGCCCACTAGGAAACCAAAATGTTTTAGTGCTTAATATTGTCAATGATGTGACTTTCTGACTATTGAATGTGACTTTCTGACCATTGATTGTTTACATACCAGCTGACGGCCAACGTCCAATCAACATATGCTGCTACAAATGTGTGCTCCAGATGGGGTACTTTTGCAAGACCTCTCAGGTAACAACCATCTTATATATCTTGGTTTATGAAGTATAAAATTTGGGGAAGATCCTTGCAGCATGCATATCTAACTAACTCTTTTGTGTGCTTTTATTCCTTAGTGCAAAGCCAACTGGAAATGAGGTTATTGGAATTCTGAGTGGGTGTTGTGGTAGGTACTGGTGCAGGCCGGGAGCGCCAAGGCGATGGCATTTGATGAGACCAACCTTGGTGCTTGCTGCTGACATGTGGAGGAGAAAGCCACATGAATCACCATCTCAATGGTCCGGCCTTAGTGCTTGCTGCTGATATTTTGCTGCTATTGTTCTGCTAGACATGTTGCACTACCTGAGCTTGTGTACTAGAAGAAAGCGCCCAAGTTTTCTTTCTGATTGAGTGCTTAGCGTGTGGATTTGCTTATGACAACCAACTGGATTTGTTAGATATATCCAAGTGAGATGTACTGCTACTATGGGAGTGAAATTTATCTATGTGAGATTAGAAATTGTGTGCCATCATTCATCTTATGCTATTTTGTCCTCCGTGATAACTGTTGACTTGCCAGATACAATGTTGAATTACTATATGATGCATGTTTGTGATGTTAGTATGCGTGCTTTGACTACTAATATTAGAACTTGCCTTTATTTAGGAATGGTGGGAGTAGTTACATATATTTAGGAACGTGGGGAGTAGTTACATGCTACTGTTGATCGCTGTTTTAAGTTTATTTCCCTTAGTATTAAAGATATTTTTTCACAATTTACTGTTATTGAACCTTTTTTTACAGTCCATTTACTCTGTCCATGTATGCCAGTATTTACTGTATGCGGTAGTCGGTTTGTTTTGTTGCCAATATAGTGCAGTGTAAATTTGGGTTTTGAGGACTGTAAGTCAGTAATTGGTAATGATTAGAGTACTGAGATATCAGCCTCTTCTGTTTTTCTAGCCTATGTTCTCTGATCTTCTAGATCAGAGCACCATTTTCATGTAACTACAGTTCTTCTACTCATGTCTTTGAAGTTTTCTGAAAATTTAAAGTTAGTGTAAGTTTGATATGTACTAAGTAGCTTGTAATCTACACTAGTTGTACTCTATATCCACATAAGCAAGATCAAAGCACCCATTTTATGTAATTACAATTCTGTTTGATCACGACTTACTGTACCTATCTTCTGGTTTTACAATTTTCTAAAAAAATTCATTCCTTGCTAGCTCTAGTGTACTTATGATACATAGTTGTGTGTAATCTGTACTAGCTGAAGTCCTATATGACCTAATTTTGCTGCCCCTTTTGATGTTTTTGGCGAATCTTGTGGATTTGTAGAGGGAAAGGCAAGGCCCCTGAAGTCCCAATCCCCATGAACAATGCTGGAGATGCGTAGACAAAGCAAAATTGGGGGCGAGGAGGAGGGGATGATCTGCAGCTGGAAGGAGGAGGAGGAGGGGATGAAGTGCAGCAAACCACCACGGTGATTTGCTCTCTTCCTGACGCGACTGCAGCTGCAGGCTTAGATGCCACTGCTGCTGGCGATTCTGCTTCACTACCTGCTCCTGCCGCCACGGTGCCGGTGGCTGCTCCTACTTCCGGCGGAGTCGTCCCTTGCAAAAGTTGCAATGCTGCTCAGGCTCAGGCTCAGGCATGGTGGTAGAAGACCTGCTCCTTCCCGCGTCAAGATGGGAATGGGAATACCGGCACACAACCCCTCCTCGCCTTCCGCTTCGTCTTCGTCGCCGACAAACTGCAGATTCAGGAGGACCACCTCCACCTCAGCGGCCCTATACCTGAATTCGGCGACCACAGCCACACCCAGGTAACAACTTCCCTACCCCTGTTTTTCGTAGACTAGCTCTATATTAGACCGAAACTGTATTGCAGATACACACAGAAAAACTCACTCTGTTTTCTGCTAATATGTCACGAGGAATAAATATATGTTGGTTGGTTCTGATGCTTATTGGTTGACACTACTATCTAGTACTATTGCTGCTGCTGCTGATTAGTACGTACTAGAGCAATAATAATACATCTGCAACCAAGAGTTGCATTGAAATGAAATGACCTGATAGTAAAGTAATGGGTAAACTAACTATACTGTTGGTAATGGATCGGCGAGTCAAGTGGCGTATAATCCTGTTATGTGTCTATGTATGTCTGCTGCATCATACCGTTGTAACCGTATGCTTTGCTTTGCTCGCTTGTGAATAACCTTTGCTGGGAATTACTTTTACTTGGTGCACAACCTTTGGTTGCTGCAAATTTGCAAATGCCGTGCCCATGTTGTGAATTCACAACCTTTGGTATTTGGCTTCTATGTGCTAATTAAACTTGATCAGTATGTATACTTCTTTGATGTTGTATAATATTGGTGTCAAAGGAGTTAATTTAAACCGGATATGATCTACTGGAACAATTTTTTTGTTGTTCAAACGGTTAAATTCTGGTTCTTTGTTTCAAACATCTAAATGATGTTTAATATGTCCTTCTATGCTTACATGATAAAAATGTCGCATTTATAGGATTGTAAACCTGATGTGATTGGAGTAGTATTTACTTGCTGCTGATAGTAACTACTTGTATCCACTGATTTCTATGCCTCATTTTGCTTGTTTTAGTTTATTTATGCACACATACTTCCTACAAGTTAATGTGCTTTTAGATTTGCCTTTATTTTGCTCCTTACCATATTGTTTGATAACTTGCAGATGTTGTACTTCATTCGTGTTTCGTCGTGGGCTCCAAGAAGTGAAGAAGCATTGAGTTCTAGCTCATTGGAGCTAGTTATACTCTGATAGATAGTTATATTTTGATATTTAGTTGTGTTCTTGGTGGCTGTAAACCTGATGTGAAGTATGTTTGATTATAAACGTGGTGTATGTTTGATTGTAAGGTCCCAAATTTGGTTGTTGAAGTATTACTTCTGTTTTCAGTCAGTTCTGATTTAAATATTTGTTTTTATTTACTGGAAAATCAAAATTTGAAGAACATGACTCTGACCATTGGGACCCACTCAAACCCATCTGACTATTGGATATGTCTTAAAAAAGAAATGTAACTAAAAAAAGAAATGTAACTGTTGAGTCAAAAAGGCCATGGCCCAAAAACAAAAGGCCCAATTGTTGGGTCAGGCCAATGTAGAAATCAAAACTATTAGAAAAAATAACCCATGTAGCTAGAGAAAATATACAGTAAAAAGGACGAATTGTTGGGCTAGGCCCATGTAGAAAATCGAATTGGACCGGGTTGAATCTGGTGCCACATCAGCTTGCCACGCTGGATGCCTACGTGGTCTGGGGAGGTTGTTAGTGACCAAAACGCCACAGTGGACTTATTTTGGTCATAAACGTTTGCGACCATTCCAGAAGAAAGGTCGCTATAGTCAGTTTACGACGCCCAGCTTTTGACCTTATGTTTTTGGTCACAAAAAGGTCATAAATGGAAATTTGTGACCTTTCAGTGACCAATAGTGGTGGTCATAAGTTGACATATTTCTTGTAGTGACACAAAGACAAACTCTATCTCCCAGGGTCTCATATTTCTCCATTGTTCTCTTGTATGTCGCTCACACACACCCTCTCTCCCTAGAGATATCTTGCATTCCCTCGTATGTCTCTCTAGCTATCACTCTCGTTGTGAAATATCTTTCTCTCTCGCAAACACAAAACTCCGTCTCTCTAGATCTCATTTCTCTCTGATATCTGTTTGTATGTGACTGCACCCTCTCTCTATCTCTCTCACACCCACACACATAACCCAGCCTTCTGATCAACTCGACTCCTATCTCTAACGCACACTAGCTAGCATCTTTATCTTTCTATTTATCTGTTTCTCCATCAACCTTCTTTCTCGCCCTCACTCTTGATTCCTATCACACACACTACATATGTTTCTCTCTACATGCAGTTAAGTGCCCTCTCACACACATATATAACTTCACCCTTTGAACCACCCGACGGTCATCTCCAACACCCAAACTAGCGGATGTCCCTCTAGCTAGCACCTCCATCTTTGTATCTATCTGTAGTTTCTCCATCAACATTTCTTTCTTGCACGGAGTCTTGCTTCCTATCACCCACACTATATATGTCTCTCCATACATATGCATTAATAGGTTGGTCTCTTTTGCACAATCGTTGCGCCTCACTCCCTCTGCTCGCCATAGATGCATGCTCCAGCCCACGCCACTATCTCTTAAAGACAAAAACACATGCTCAATTGTCGGGCTTTCTTCCCTGCATTCTCACATGCATGCATATTGTCATACCGATCCGTCTCTCCCATGTCATTGATCTTATGACTTATGTCTTCTTTCTTTTATCTCGATCATGCGCGCGCACACACACACATCCCACGTATACATGTATACCTCTCACACATGCACGTTCAAGGTCTCTATGTCTCCATACGTAGTTAATTACCCTCAATCCTAACGCCACATCGAATCGTTCTCCTCTTTTGTGCATATAACTTCCGCCTGGATGGGTAAAACACACACTCACACTTAACAATCTCCTTCTAGCTACCCCCCCCCCCCCCCCCGCCTCTAACTCTTCCCCTATATCCCCAAAACCAATAAGACCATCCCTTTGTTTAATTCCCGCCTACATGCACCATTGATATATAGTAGTCTTCCTCGGTGTCTCTCAAACAAACACGTTCTCTCGATGTCGACTACTCTCACGCGCACACACCTTCTCTTCCCTCTCTACGGGCATTTTCTCTCTCGCACCCCATCGTTGGTGGCCTCTGCCATACACATCACCTCTCTATTTTGAAGCCATGCACACTTAAATTACATCCGCCACAGAGGACCCCGCGACACACACACACACGCGCACACACACGCACGCACGCACGCACCCCCCCCCCACACACACACACACTAAGACTCCATCTCTCTCACACACACACACAAACACACACACACGCACGCACGCACGCGCACCCCCCCCCACACACACACACACACTAAGACTCCATCTCTCTCTCTCACACACACACAAACTAAGACTCCATCTGTCTCTCTCCTCTCTCTCTCTCTCACACACACACACCCCCACACACACACTAAGACTCCATCTCACACACACATGCTCTAGGCAGAGCATTTGTTCCTACCACCCTTCATCCAACCTTACCCGTATGATAAACAATCACCTTTATTTACTTGCATAACATGGACAAATTCCACTTTACTTTGGTAGTCAGCAAACTTATCATCTGTACCCTTATAAAAAAACGAGTTGGCGGTGATGGTGTGCCTGCCATCTTGTAATACAGACCGTATGATCTATATCTGAGGATAGAAAGCAAACTATGATAATTTTACAAAAGATACCCACACCTCTCTCCACATCATTATCTCCCGCAACCTCATTGCTCAACAATTAAAAAAGGAATACGTCTCTGGAACAATCTAGCATGCATGGTGGCCGTTGCCGCCTGCCGGCGCCGTCCATCCCCATGCCTCCGCCCATTCCGACCACCAGTCACCACCACGCTCCACTCCTCCTCGCCTTATCTATCATCTTTCATTTTTTCGATGACATTCTCGAGATACCAGTTTTCCGATAAAATTCTTGAGATATCATTAGTTTTACACATGTGATTACTCCTGCATGGGTCAATCACAACAGGTGTTTTGCAAAAAATGCATATTGATGTTCCCTGCAATGCACGAGAATCTTGCTTGTAATTATATAACACAAATCACAAGCAGGAAGTGCATTTTTTTGACACAACCACGTTAACATGGCCATGTAAAATCGCTAGTTAAAGTAAATACCATTATACTTATATCCCGATGCAAAAGGTTGAGTACATGTCCGAAGAGTAGAGTCGCACACACACACTTTGTCTCTCAGAATCTCTCTCTCACACACACCAGTTACGTGACGCCCACTTAAGCAGACACGTATGTTACAATTTGTGCACCCGCGGGTACACATGATGCTGCGCATTTATTTAAGCCGGAAGGCGAACGCAAACAGTAGCTGCATTCATTCCCCTCCCGCCGCCTCTTCTCTGGTCGCCGTCGCCCGGTAGCCATGGGCCGGCCGAAGGTAACAACATATGCCATACTCCCGCCGGAGCGGCGCTTTAATATGGAAATTTTAGTGGCCATGCTTGCATCTTTTTGTGCTAGCACTCCTATATAAGGGTTGACCGGTCGCTTCCCACGGACGTGTGTGGGCAGTGGAAGAGGAAGGAGAAGGGAAGCGGGCTGTGGAGTAATGTTTTTACCACAATTTCTTAGGAAACTGAGTGCAATAATTGAGTAGTTTTGCAAACTACCAGTACTACACCTGAAACGGTTCAAAACCTATACTCCCTTGCCAGCGCGCGCTTCTCGCGTGAAACGGTCAGCGTCGCCCTGGAGCGTCAGTGCCGCATTAATGCCCAGCCAGAGCGGAGGCGACCTCTCACTGGCGCAGGCTTTGAAGTGGCGCGACGGCCGAGAGAGCGCCGCTTCCCGGTGCACGCGACTGCTCCGTGTCGAGACTGGCCATAGGCCCTATTTGGATCCATGGGTTAGAGTTAGTTTGAGCTAGTTGGGGCTCAAATAGCCCTAAAGTATCCAAGCATGAGGGTTTAAATTGGAGCAAGTTGCACTGAACCCACCAAAAAAAACTATCCCACCCAAGAGGTGCTAACTGGAGATAGTTCTCATTGGGACCACTGAAAAATCACTTTTCTCTCTCCATGAAGTGCATTTATTGTCAATCTAACCCTGTCACCCAAACACCTCTTTGTCCACAGTTAGTTCAGGGTTAGTCATGAGTTAGTCTAACCTCTAGCTAAGTTAGAGTATCAAACAGGAGCAGTATAGGACATGCAAGTTGCTCAAAGCATACAGGCAAATTCATACGTGAAAGGATTTTTTTTCTTTTTGAAAACGGAACGTGAAAGGAATTTTTTTAGAATGCTCTTGGCATGTCGCTAACATGTGATAGTTAACCGACCTCAATAGACGGCAGAAACGCCAGCCCGCCGCACTTTGATAGAGACGAGGAGGGAGAAGCGATACAGGCTGCTGGATTACTAGAGATAGGTGTCGCACGGAAGCCAAGAAATATGGTGATAGCGTGGGTTAGCCATGTACTAGTATGATGTAACTACACTGGGCTGCCGTGTTTCGTACTCTTCCAGTCCACTGTGGAGATGATTGGTTGATTTTATATCGCTGAATAATATTAAATATTATGAGTGCAGACGCTCCACCACGAGGTTCCTTGCTCCTTCTCGGTCGTCCGGAATCTCTGTTCTTCCACTCTATTTTTTTACGTGAGCTTTGTTCATCCTTTTGCCAACACGCGAGACATCTAGCATCAAGGTGCACGTGTTATGCAAGGATCGTTCCATCTATATGAAGAACACGTGGGACTGGAACTACGTGACGAACATGTACCCAGGAGTGGACGTACGAACCTGAGTAATGTAGCGCAGTAAGTGAAGTAGAAAGGCACAAATGGTATGAACATGTGTGGCATATAGGGTGTGTTTGGTTGCGTTCTCATCTCAGCATAGTTGTTCCCTCTTCATGCATGCTCAACTCAACACCCCTCTTCATGCATGCTCTCTTCATGCATGCTTCTAGTGTATTTGTGCTAAACTAGTGTGGACTCATGCACCCTCCATACACTCTACCAAACACGCAAAAGTAGGTCGAGAAGGGAACTCTTGGGCGGCATTTGTCTCTTACTACGTACTACCACTAAATGTTATACGTGCAATGCACGGTGATGTTATGGAGTACGTGCCTAAGTACTCTACTACTACTATATTAGTTGGAGGCACATATTAACTTTTATATTTGTATACGTGTATGCCCCGAGACCTTCCAACTAGACGTGTCTTTCTCTCCAGGTCGCACTTTGTATCGTTCATACTAGTAAGTACTACTACGTGTGGTCTCCGACCCAGAAGTGGAAGAAGTGGAGACGCTCTACCATGCTGTTTTTTTACGCTGGGCTCTACCACGCTGTTCATGTCCCACTCCTTTCGCTGACGTGTGGGACATCCAACACGTGCCGTGTTTGGCACCCTTCGTCGTAAGAGTTGAAACGCTAGCATTCATCAGAAATAAAAAATAATTATAAATCGGCAGTGATACTATTCTTTTTGCGAACCAATCAGCAGTGATACTATACCACGCGGTTCCCTTTCTCCTCGATATCGGAAAGAATACTTCCGTTCGCCAACATGTGGGACATCGACCATCCTGGTCCACTTGCCATGCACGCAGAACTCCAAGGGAGTCACCCAGGTCGTCGCGCCGCAGTAACAATGACTAATGAGCCATCAAATCACATGCCTACTTCCCACTTTGAAGTTGCTCGGACGAAGGAACCATCATGACTTCGTTGAATTCCGCTTCTTGAAGAAAGCTACTGTACCAGCAGTACTGCTAGCTACAGTAGTTACTCCAACAGAGGCCTCCTTTCGTTCATAGGATAGGAATATGAAAATCATAGGAAGTGAGATGACATGCATCTCAATTCCTATAGAGAAAGAGATGCCATTTGATGCTTAGGATAGGAATTTTTCCATTTAGTCTAGGCTAATCTACTGGTAATTTGCTCTAAAAACTACAGTAGTAACTAGTAGTATTGGTACATGCTCGTACTCAGACACAAACACACACACTAACTACTAGTACTACTACTTCTCACATGCTGGCCAGACGCCGTCGTTCTCCTTCCCGGCTTTGTCAGCGACACCCCACCGTGCTTGGATCTCTGCCGACCTCTCCGCAGCAGCGCGTGCGTCCTTTTCTTTCTTGCGGAGGCGGGCCTCTCTTTTCTTGAGTGCTTTCTGACTATTCCGCTCCCTCTGTGCGGCTTTGGCCGCCTCTTGCTCTACCGCCCATTCGGCCTTGGCATCTTCAAATTCCTCCCACATAGTTGGGAGGTCGCGAGCGGCGATGAACTCGGCACGGAGGGATGCCATCACTTCCCTACCATTTTGTGTGCGGTCGTGGGCGGCGAGGAACTCGGCGCGGTGGGATGCCATCGCTGCCTTACCGGCCGGTTAGTGTGCGGCGCGGTGGCATGAACGACGCTCGGTGAGAGCTCTGGGGTGGAGTGGCCGGACAACCGTATAGTGCATTGGTTTGTCAAGAGCTCAAGGACAGAAGAGGAAGCAAATTTGGATTCCCCTTCAATCCTGGTCATTTATTACCGACTTGAATGATACAAAGTGAGGATACATTTGTTTCCATAACTCGACATCAAAAGCTGGTGGGGATACATCTGTTTCCATAACTCGGAGAGGGTTCGCATGATTCATCGCATGATTCACTATCAAACAAAAGTAGCAAGATCCGCCCACACAAGACAGTGCACTAGCCCTGAGATGGTTTGATAACACGCATCCTTCTGGTAATTAAACACAGGGCAATGCAAACTACCCTGAAGGATTAGCGTGACCAACTATTTCTTGTCATCGATCTCTCGGGCAATGACCACAACACGGACAGCGGCATGGGAATCGATTTCTGGGGCGATGTCCACAGGACTGACCGCGACATCGGAATCGATCTCTGGGGCGATGTCCACAGGATGGACAGTGGCATCGGAATCGATCTCCGGGGCGATGCCAACAGGATGGGCCACGACATCGGAATCATCAAGGACGTCCACCGGCACCTGCACAACCCTAACATATTAGCAAGCACATTGCAAATAATCAAAAACCACAACTATGGTAATAAGCCATTATTTTTTACCTTGTGCAGCTCACCGGGGGATCTCATCCCTCCGTCGGCCATCTCCTCGTCCTCGATGTGGGCCATCACCTTGCCAGGGGAATACTGCTTCTCAACGGCGACTATCTCCTCAAACTCGGTCTTGAGCCTCACATAGGTGGCAATCAGAGTTCCTGGGGTAGGCACGGTGGGCCCTTGCTATTCTTCCAACTTTCTTTGAGGAGTTCGTCCGCCAACGTCCTCAACTCTTTGGCTAGTGCTTGTTTCTTGGAGTTCTTCGTCTCCATGGGTTGGCCTGCCAACATGGTCAACTCGTTGGTTGGTGCTCGCTTCCTGGAGATCGCTGTCTCCAGTGGGTTGTCCGCCAGCAACTCTTTGCCTAGTGCTCCAGGATCCATCAATGAACTGACAAACAAAAAGCAATCGAAAGGAAACCACAATCGCAATGAAAAGGGAAAAGAATAGGATGTGAGAATTGGTCGGTGCTTCGCAAAAAGAAGATTCTTGGAATGAAAATATAGCTGCATAACTGATTCGCCCACCTTTCCTTCGTCGGTACAGAAGAAAAATGGCAGAAGTGAGTAGCCTGGAGTGAGGTTTTCTTCAAGAAAGGGAAGAAAGGGCTTGAACGAGCATTCCATTGAAATGATGGTTGCTTCGTCCAGTCCAACTTGGAGGCCACCTTACCACTGCTGGTAAAGGTGTGGGTTTTGTGATATGACGGGTCGTGACGGCCACACCGGGGTGACAGGTGAGTCTCGACTGTAGCACCTTGCTGTGATTTGGTGGATGGCATGCGGGCCTGGATGCTTTGGAGTGTCCCGCATGTGCACCGCGACCAAGGTGGAGAGGAAAACGAGAGAACTACGTAATTAATGCATGAGTTTAATTAGGGTAGTTTTGTAAAGTACGAGATACATTCCTCCAATCGCAAAATGCCTTGGTTCATGAGATTTGAGATTTGAGCCCTATAAACCGGAAGGGAGGGAGTACTGCACACGGTGTAGTCTAGTCACTTGTTGAAATCTCTAGAAAGGCAAATACCCCTTTCTGGTTTACAGGGCTATACTACTCCCTCCGTCTAGGTGTGTAAGTCATCTTACGAAAACCAAATAGTCCCAAAACACTTAGACGCGGCGCATTAACTTCTACCTTGTTTCTTGTTTCTTGACATATCAACCAATAAGAGATGAGAGGTGTGCATGCTTTTAATGACTTGCAATGGCTAGTTCATTGCATGCAATGCTATTAATTAGCAAATAAACATTGGTGACCCTAGGAGGAAACGGTGCTAAGCACGTGGACCTATGCAGAATGAGTATCAACCAATGGATAATGGAGTTTAATTGTTAAACAATAGCAATTTTGTCTCATGCAAGAGCCTGGCTAGCACTCCAAGGAACCGCACCACGTGAGCGTTTGCAACTGCCACATTCGGGTTGCGCTTGGCTCTTCGCCTCTTCGAGAAGACGAACAATGATGTTACTCCTACTTCTACAGTATCTAATCCACTGTTGCATGTCCATCCACCTCATGCGGGAGGGATAGCGTGTAGCGAAAGCTTCTACTTACTGCTCCTGCCTTTGCATCTATGACAGGTAGGCCCAACAGGTGGTTGGCCCTCCTCTCATGCAGCCAAAGGCAGGTGTAGTTAAGGCACCGGAGCTCAGTCCGCGAGGGAGAGGGCGTAGTAGTAATCAAATTTCTCGGTCTTGTACGAGTTGAGGCGACACATCAAAGCACTGCACTCGATATAAGTCTTTTTACACATTTCAAATGGGCTACTTCGTATGTAGGAGTAGACATATTCTGCTTCGTATGTAGTCACTTGTTGCAATCTCTATTTGGAAACAGAGCGAGTACAACGCATGCGTGCATGCCGTGGCTTTCCTTTTGATACTTGCATGTGTTGATTTGATGCACCTTGCCAAATTTTGACTATAAATTTAACTAACCAAATATGCATGCATGTCACAAAAAATTACGGGGTTGTTTGGATTGTGACTATGTTTGTCTTATGCTGCCACATTATTTTTCCCACACTTGCCACACTTGCCTAACCTGAGTTGCTCAAATTGTTAGACACACTTTGGCTTGCCTAAGGGAATCTTGCCACAATTTTTGTGTCTATGACATGTGGGGTTCACTGCTAATAAAAAAAGTCTTGTCTTAGGTGTGGCTAATAAAAAAGACTTATATTTAGGAATGGAGGGAGTAGAAAATATAAATAATAATGCATGTTGGTGTTGGGGAACGCATGAATTTCAAAAAATTTCCTACGCACACGCAAGATCATGGTGATGCATAGCAACGAGAGGGGAGAGTGTTGTCTACGTACCCACGCAGACCGACTGCGGAAGCGTTGACGCAACATAGAGGAAGTAGTCGTACGTCTTCCCGATCCGACCGATCCAAGCACCGTTACTCTGGCACCTCCGAGTTCTTAGCACACGTACAGCTCGATGACGCTCCCCGGGCTCCGATCCAGCAAAGCTTCGGGGATGAGTTCCGTCAGCACAACGGCGTGGTGACGATGATGATGTTCTACCGACGCAGGGCTTCGCCTAAGCACTACAACGATATGATCGAGGTGGAATATGGTGGCAGGGGGCACCGCACACGGCTAAGGAACGATCTCAAGGATCAACTTGTGTGCTCTAGGGTGCCCCCTTCCTCCGTATATAAAGGAGCCAAGGGGGAGGGGCGGCCGGCCAAGGAGGGCGCGCCAAGGGTGTCCTACTCCCTCTGGGAGTAGGATTCCCCCCCCCCCAATCCTAGTTGGAATAGGATTCCTTGAGGGGGGAAAGAGAGAGGGGGGGGCCAGCCACCTCTCCTTGTCCTAATAGGACTAGGGGAGGGGGGAGGCGCGTGGCCCACCTTGGGATGCCCCTTTCTCCTTTCCACTAAAGCCCACTAAGGCCCATATAGATCCCGGGGGGTTCTGGTAACCTCCCGGTACTCCGGTAAAATCCCGATTTCACCCGGAACACTTCTAATATCCAAACATAGGCTTCCAATATATCAATCTTTATGTCTCGACCATTTCGAGACTCCTCATCATGTCCGTGATCACATCCGGGACTCCGAACTAACTCCGGTACATCAAAATGCATAAACTCATAATAACTGTCATCGTAACATTAAGCGTGCGGACCCTATGGTTCGAGAACAATGTAGACATGACTGAGACACATCTCCTGTCAATAACCAATAGCGGGACCTGGATGCCCATATTGGCTCCTACATATTCTACGAAGATCTTTATCGGTCAGACCGCATAACAACATACGTTGTTCCCTTTGTCATCGGTATGTTACTTGCCCGAGATTCGATCGTCGGTATCCAATACCTAGTTCAATCTCGTTACCGGCAAGTCTCTTTACTCGTTCCATAATACATCATCTCGCAACTAACTCATCAGTTGCAATGCTTGCAAGGCTTATGTGATGTGCATTACCGAGAGGGCCCAGAGATACCTCTCCTACAATCGGAGTGACAAATCCTATTCTCGAAATACGCCAACCCAACATCTACCATTGGAGACACCTGTAGAGCTCCTTTATAATCACCCAGTTACGTTGTGACGTTTGGTAGCACACAACGTGTTCCTCCGGCAAATGGGAGTTGCATAATCTCATAGTCATAGGAACATGTATAAGTCATGAAGAAAGCAATAGCAACATACTAAACGATCGGGTGCTAAGCTAATGGAATGGGTCATGTCAATCAGATCATTCAACTAATGATGAGACCTCGTTAATCAAATAACAACACTTTGTTCATGGTTAGGAAACATAACCATCTTTGATTAACGAGCTAGTCAAGTAGAGGCATACTAGTGACACTAAGTTTGTCTATCTATTCACACATGTATAATGTTTCCGGTTAATACAATTCTAGCATGAGTAATAAACATTTATCATGATATAAGGAAATAAATAATAACTTTATTATTGCCTCTAGGGCATATTTCCTTCAGTCTCCCACTTGCACTAGAGTCAATAATCTAGATTACACAGTAATGATTCTAACACCCATGGAGCCTTGGTGCTGATCATGTTTTGCTCGTGGAAGAGGCTTAGTCAACGGGTCTGCAACATTCAGATCCGTATGTATCTTGCAAATCTCTATGTCTCCCACCTGGACTAGATCCTGGATGGAATTGAAGCGTCTCTTGATGTGCTTGGTTCTCTTGTGAAATCTGGATTCCTTTGCCAAGGCAATTGCACCAGTATTGTCACAAAAGATTTTCATTGGACCTGATGCACTAGGTATGACACCTAGATCGGATATGAACTCCTTCATCCAGACTCCTTCGTTTGCTGCTTCCGAAGTAGCTATGTACTCCGCTTCACATGTAGATCCCGCTACGACGCTTTGTTTAGAACTGCACCAACTGACAGCTCCACCGTTTAATGTAAACACGTATCCGGTTTGCGATTTAGAATCGTCCGGATCAGTGTCAAAGCTTGCATCAACGTAACCTTTTACGGTGAGCTCTTTGTCACCTCCATATACGAGAAACATATCCTTAGTCCTTTTCAGGTATTTCAGGATGTTCTTGACCGCTGTCCAGTGATCCACTCCTGGATTACTTTGGTACCTCCCCGCTAAACTTATAGCAAGGCACACATCAGGTCTGGTACACAGCATTGCATACATGATAGAGCCTATGGCTGAAGCATAGGGAACATCTTTCATTTTCTCTCTATCTTCTGCAGTGGTCGGGCATTGAGTCTGACTCAACTTCACACCTTGTAACACAGGCAAGAACCCTTTCTTTGCTTGATCCATTTTGAACTTCTTCAAAATCTTGTCAAGGTATGTGCTTTGTGAAAGTCCAATTAAGCGTCTTGATCTATCTCTATAGATCTTTATGCCTAATATGTAAGCAGCTTCTCCGAGGTCTTTCATTGAAAAACTCGTATTCAAGTATCCCTTTATGCTATCCAGAAATTCTATATCATTTCCAATCAGTAATATGTCATCCACATATAATATCAGAAATGCTACAGAGCTCCCACTCACTTTTTTGTAAATACAGGCTTCTCCGAAAGTCTGTATAAAACCAAATGCTTTGATCACACTATCAAAGCGTTTATTCCAACTCCGAGAGGCTTGCACCAGTCCATAAATGGATCGCTGGAGCTTGCACACTTTGTTAGCTCCCTTTGGATCGACAAAACCTTCCGGTTGCATCATATACAACTCTTCTTCCAGAAATCCATTCAGGAATGCAGTTTTGACATCCATCTGCCAAATTTCATAATCATAAAATGCGGCAATTGCTAACATGATTCGAACAGACTTAAGCATCGCTACGGGTATGAAGGTCTCATCGTAGTCAACCCCTTGAACTTGTCGAAAACCTTTTGCGACAAGTCGAGCTTTGTAGACAGTAATATTTCCATCAGCGTCAGTCTTCTTCTTGAAGATCCATTTATTCTCAATTGCTTGCCGATCATCGGGCAAGTCAACCAAAGTCCATACTTTGTTCTCATACATGGATCCCATCTCAGATTTCATGGCTTCAAGCCACTTTGCGGAATCTGGGCTCACCATCGCTTCTTCACAGTTCGTAGGTTCATCATGATCTAGCAGCATGATTTCCAGAACAGGATTACCGTACCACTCTGGTGCGGATCTCGCTCTGGTTGATCTACGAGGTTCAGTAGTATCTTGTCCTGAAGTTTCATGATCATCATCATTAGCTTCCTCACTAATTGGTATAGGTGTCGCAGAAACAGTTTTCTGTGATGTACTACTTTCCAATAAGGGAGCAGGTACAGTTACCTCGTCAAGTTCTACTTTCCTCCCACTCACTTCTTTCGAGAGAAACTCCTTCTCTAGAAAGGATCCATTCTTAGCAACGAATGTCTTGCCTTCGGATCTGTGATAGAAGGTGTGCCCAACAGTCTCCTTTTGGTATCCTATGAAGACGCATTTCTCCGATTTGGGTTCAAGCTTATCAGGTTGAAGCTTTTTCACATAAGCATCGCAGCCCCAAACTTTAAGAAACGACAACTTTGGTTTTTTGCCAAACCATAGTTCATAAGGCGTCATCTCAACGGATTTTGATGGTGCCCTATTTAACGTGAATGCGGCTGTCTCTAAAGCATAACCCCAAAACGATAGCGGTAAATCAGTAAGAGACATCATAGATCGCACCATATCTAGTAAAGTACGATTACGATGTTCGGACACACCATTACGCTATGGTGTTCCGGGTGGCGTGAGTTGTGAAACTATTCCATAATTTTTCAAATGTACACCAAACTCGTAACTCAAATATTCTCCTCCACGATCAGATCGTAGAAACTTTATTTTCTTGTTATGATGATTTTCAACTTCACTCTGAAATTCTTTGAACTTTTCAAATGTTTCAGACTTATGTTTCATTAAGTAGATATACCCATATCTGCTTAAGTCATCTGTGAAGGTGAGAAAATAATGATATCCGCCACGAGCCTCAATATTCATCGGACCACATACATCGGTATGTATGATTTCCAACAAATCTGTTGCTCTCTCCATAGTACCGGAGAACGGCGTTTTAGTCATCTTGCCCATGAGGCACGGTTCGCAAGTACCAAGTGATTCATAATCAAGTGGTTCCAAAAGTCCATCAGTATGGAGTTTCTTCATGCGCTTTATACCGATATGACCTAAACGGCAGTGCCACAAATAAGTTGCACTATCATTATCAACTCTGCATCTTTTGGCTTCAACATTATGAATATGTGTGTTACTACTATCGAGATTCATCAAAAATAGACCACTCTTCAAAGGTGCATGACCATAAAAGATATTACTCATATAAATAGAACAACCATTATTCTCTGATTTAAATGAATAACCATCTCGCATCAAACAAGATCCAGATATAATGTTCATGCTCAACGCTGGCACCAAATAACAATTATTTAGGTCTAATATTAATCCCGAAGGTAGATGTAGAGGTAGCGTGCTGACCGCGATCACATCGACATTGGAACCGTTTCCCACGCGCATCGTCACCTCATCCTTCGCCAGTGTTCGCTTAATCCGTAGTCCCTGTTTCGAGTTGCAAATATTAGCAACAGAACCAGTATCAAATACCCAGGTGCTACTGCGAGCTCTAGTAAGGTACACATCAATAACATGTATATCACATATACCTTTTTTCACCTTGCCATCCTTCTTATCCGCCAAATACTTGGGGTAGTTCCGCTTCCAGTGACCAGTCTTCTTGCAGTAGAAGCACTCAGTTTCAGGCTTAGGTCCAGACTTGGGTTTCTTCTCCTGAGCAGCAACTTGCTTGCCGTTCTTCTTGAAGTTCCCCTTCTTCTTCCCTTTGCCCTTTTTTCTTGAAACTAGTGGTCTTGTTAACCATCAACACTTGATGCTCTTTCTTGATTTCTACCTCCGCAGCTTTCAGCATTGCGAAGAGCTCAGGAATAGTCTTGTTCATCCCTTGCATATTATAGTTCATCACGAAGCTCTTGTAGCTTGGTGGCAGTGATTGGAGAATTCTGTCAATGACGCAATCATCTGGCAGATTAACTCCCATCTGAATCAAGTGATTATTATACCCAGACATTTTGAGTATATGCTCACTGACAGAACTATTCTCCTCCATCTTGCAGCTATAGAACTTATTGGAGACTTCATATCTCTCAATCCGGGCATTTGCTTGAAATATTAACTTCAACTCCTGGAACATCTCATATGCTCCATGACGTTCAAAACGTCGTTGAAGTCCCGATTCTAAGCCGTAAAGCATGGCACACTGAACTATCGAGTAGTCATCAGCTTTGCTCTGCCAGACGTTCATAACATCTGGTGTTGCTCCAGCAGTAGGCCTGGCACCCAGCGGTGCTTCCAGGACGTAATTCTTCTGTGCAGCAATGAGGATAATCCTCAAGTTACGGACCCAGTCCGTGTAATTGCTACCATCATCTTTCAACTTTGCTTTCTCAAGGAACGCATTAAAATTCAACGGAACAACAGCACGAGCCATCTATCTACAATCAAACATAAACAAGCAAGATACTATCAGGTACTAAGTTCATGATAAGTTTTAAGTTCAGTTTAATCAAATTACTTAAGAACTCCCACTTAGATAGACATCCCTCTAATCCTCTAAGTGATCACGTGATCCAAATCAACTAAACCATAACTGATCATCACGTGAGATGGAGTAGTTTTCAATGGTGAACATCGTTATGTTGATCATATCTACTATATGATTCACGTTCGACCTTTCGGTCTCCGTGTTCCGAGGCCATATCTGCATATGCTAGGCTCGTCAAGTTTAACCTGAGTATTCTGCGTGTGCAAAACTGGCTTGCACCCGTTGTAGATGGGCGTAGATCTTATCACACCCGATCATCACGTGGTGTCTGGGCACGACGAACTTTGGCAACAATGCATACTCAGGGAGAACACTTCTTGATAATTTAGTGAGAGATCATCTTATAATGCTACCGTCAATCAAAGCAAGATAAGATGCATAAAAAGATAAACATCACATGCAATCAATATAAGTGATATGATATGGCCATCATCATCTTGTGCTTGTGATCTCCATCTCGGAAGCACCGTCATGATCACCATCGTCACCGGCGCGACACCTTGATCTCCATCGTAGCATCGTTGTCGTCTCGCCCATCTTATGCTTCCATGACTATCGCTACCGCTTAGTGATAAAGTAAAGCATTACATCGCGATTGCATTGCATACAATAAAGCGACAACCATATGGCTCCTGCCAGTTGCCGATAACTCGGTTACAAAACATGATCATCTCATACAATAAAATTTAGCATCATGTCTTAGCCATATCACATCACAACATGCCCTGCAAAAACAAGTTAGACATCTTCTACTTTGTTGTTGCAAGTTTTACGTGGCTGCTGCGGGCTTAAGCAAGAACCAATCTCACCTACACATCAAAACCACAACGATAGTTTGTCAATTTGACTCCGTTTTAACCTTCGCAAGGACCGGGCGTAGCCACACTCGGTTCAACTAAAGTTGGAGAAACAGTCACCCGCAAGTCACCTATCTGCAAAGCACGTCGGGGAAACCGGTCTCGCGTAAGCGTACGCGTAATGTCGGTCCAGGCCGCTTCATCCAACAATACCACCGAACCAAAGTATGACATGCTGGTAGGCAGTATGACTTATATCGCCCACAACTCACTTGTGTTCTACTCGTGCATATAACATCAAATCATAAAACCTAGATTCGGATGTCACTGTTGGGGAACGCAGTAATTTCAAAAAAATTCCTACGCACATGCAAGATCATGGTGATGCATAGAAACGAGAGGGGAGAGTGTTGTCTACGTACGCACGCAGACCGACTGCGGAAGCGTTGACGCAACGTAGAGGAAGTAGTCGTACGTCTTCCCGATCCGACCGATCCAAGCACCGTTACTCCAGCACCTCCGAGTTCTTAGCACACGTACAGCTCGATGACGCTCCTCGGGCTCCGATCCAGCAAAGCTTCGGGGATGAGTTCCGTCAGCACAACGGCGTGGTGACGATGATGATGTTCTACCGACGCAGGGCTTCGCCTAAGCACTACAACGATATGATCGAGGTGGAATATGGTGGCAGGGGCACCGCACACGGCTAAGGAACGATCTCAAGGATCAACTTGTGTGCTCTAGGATGCCCCCTGCCTCCGTATATAAAGGAGCCAAGGGGGAGGGGGCGGCCGGCCAAGGAGGGCGCGCCAAGGAAGTCCTACTCCCTCTGGGAGTAGGATTCCCCCCCCCCCAATCCTAGTTGGAATAGGATTCCTTGAGGGGGGAAAGAGAGAGAGGGGGGCCGGCCACCTCTCCTTGTCCTAATAGGACTAGGGGAGGGGGGAGGCGCGCGGCCCACCTTGGGCTGCCCCTTTTTCCTTTCCACTAAAGCCCACTAAGGCCCATATAGATCCTGGGGGGTTCCGGTAACCTCCCGGTACTCCGGTAAAATCCCGATTTCACCTGGAACACTTCCGATATCCAAACATAGGCTTCCAATATATCAATCTTTATGTCTCGACCATTTCGAGACTCCTCGTCATGTCCGTGATCACATCCGGGACTCCGAACTAACTTCGGTACATCAAAATGCATAAACTCATAATAACTGTCATCGTAACGTTAAGCGTCCGGACCCTACGGTTCGAGAACAATGTAGACATGACTGAGACACATCTCCTGTCAATAACCAATAGCGGGACCTGGATGCCCATATTGGCTCCTACATATTCTACGAAGATCTTTATCGGTCAGACCGCATAACAACATACGTTGTTCCCTTTGTCATCGGTATGTTACTTGCCCGAGATTCGATCGTCGGTATCCAATACCTAGTTCAATCTCGTTACCGGCAAGTCTCTTTACTCGTTCCGTAATACATCATCTCACAACTAACTCATCAGTTGCAATGCTTGCAAGGCTTATGTGATGTGCATTACCGAGAGGGTCCAGAGATACCTCTCCGACAATCGGAGTGACAAATCCTATTCTCGAAATACGCCAACCCAACATCTACCATTGGAGACACTTGTAGAGCTCCTTTATAATCACCCAGTTACGTTGTGACGTTTGGTAGCACACAAAGTGTTCCTCCGGCAAACGGGAGTTGCATAATCTCATAGTCATAGGAACATGTATAAGTCATGAAGAAAGCAATAGCAACATACTAAACGATCGGGTGCTAAGCTAATGGAATGGGTCATGTCAATCAGATCATTCAACTAATGATGTGACCTCGTTAATCAAATAACAACACTTTGTTCATGGTTAGGAAACATAACCATCTTTGATTAACGAGCTAGTCAAGTAGAGGCATACTAGTGACACTAAGTTTGTCTATCTATTCACACATGTATAATGTTTCCGGTTAATTCAATTCTAGCATGAGTAATAAACATTTATCATGATATAAGGAAATAAATAATAACTTTATTATTGCCTCTAGGGCATATTTCCTTCAGTCTCCCACTTGCACTAGAGTCAATAATCTAGATTACACAGTAATGATTCTAACACCCATGGAGCCTTGGTGCTGATCATGTTTTGCTCGTGGAAGAGGCTTAGTCAACGGGTCTGCAACATTCAGATCCGTATGTATCTTGCAAATCTCTATGTCTCCCACCTGGACTAGATCCCGGATGGAATTGAAGCGTCTCTTGATGTGCTTGGTTCTCTTGTGAAATCTGGATTCCTTTGCCAAGGCAATTGCACCAGTATTGTCACAAAAGATTTTCATTGGACCCGATGCACTAGGTATGACACCTAGATCGTATATGAACTCCTTCATCCAGACTCCTTCGTTTGCTGCTTCCGAAGCAGCTATGTACTCCGCTTCACATGTAGATCCCGCTACGACACTTTGTTTAGAACTGCACCAACTGACAGCTCCACCGTTTAATGTAAACACGTATCCGGTTTGCGATTTAGAATCGTCCGGATCAGTGTCAAAGCTTGCATCAACGTAACCTTTTACATTGAGCTCTTTGTCACCTCCATATACGAGAAACATATCCTTAGTCCTTTTCAGGTATTTCAGGATGTTCTTGACCGCTGTCCAGTGATCCACTCCTGGATTACTTTGGTACCTCCCCGCTAAACTTATAGCAAGGCACACATCAGGTCTGGTACACAGCATTGCATACATGATAGAGCCTATGGCTGAAGCATAGGGAACATCTTTCATTTTCTCTCTATCTTCTGCAGTGGTCGGGCATTGAGTCTGACTCAACTTCACACCTTGTAACACAGGCAAGAACCCTTTCTTTGCTTGATCCATTTTGAACTTCTTCAAAATCTTGTCAAGGTATGTGCTTTGTTAAAGTCCAATTAAGCGTCTTGATCTATCTCTATAGATCTTTATGCCTAATATGTAAGCAGCTTCTCCGAGGTCTTTCATTGAAAAACTCTTATTCAAGTATCCCTTTATGCTATCCAGAAATTCTATATCATTTCCAATCAGTAATATGTCATCCCCGTATAATATCAGAAATGCTACAGAGCTCCCACTCACTTTTTTGTAAATACAGGCTTCTCCGAAAGTCTGTATAAAACCAAATGCTTTGATCACACTATCAAAGCGTTTATTCCAACTCCGAGAGGCTTGCACCAGTCCATAAATGGATCGCTGGAGCTTGCACACTTTGTTAGCTCCCTTTGGATCGACAAAACCTTCCGGTTGCATCATATACAACTCTTCTTTTAGAAATCCATTCATGAATGCAGTTTTGACATCCATCTGCCAAATTTCATAATCATAAAATGCGGCAATTGCTAACATGATTCGGACAGACTTAAGCATCGCTACGGGTGAGAAGGTCTCATCGTAGTCAACCCCTTGAACTTGTCGAAAACCTTTTGCGACAAGTCGAGCTTTGTAGACAGTAATATTTCCATCAGCGTCAGTCTTCTTCTTGAAGATCCATTTATTCTCAATTGCTCGCCGATCATCGGGCAAGTCAACCAAAGTCCATACTTTGTTCTCATACATGGATCCCATCTCAGATTTCATGGCTTCAAGCCACTTTGCGGAATCTGGGCTCACCATCGCTTCTTCATATTTCGTAGGTTCATCATGATCTAGCAGCATGATTTCCAGAACAGGATTACCGTACCACTCTGGTGCGGATCTCGCTCTGGTTGATCTACGAGGTTCAGTAGTATCTTGTCCTGAAGTTTCATGATCATCATCATTAGCTTCCTCACTAATTGGTATAGGTGTCGCAGAAACAGTTTTCTGTGATGTACTACTTTCCAATAAGGGAGCAGGTACAATTACCTCGTCAAGTTCTACTTTCCTCTCACTCACTTCTTTCGAGAGAAACTCCTTCTCTAGAAAGGATCCATTCTTAGCAATGAATGTCTTGCCTTCGGATCTGTGATAGAAGGTGTACCCAACAGTCTCCTTTGGGTATCCTATGAAGACGCATTTCTCCGATTTGGGTTCAAGCTTATCAGGTTGAAGCTTTTTCACATAAGCATCGCAGCCCCAAACTTTAAGAAACGACAACTTTGGTTTCTTGCCAAACCATAGTTCATAAGGCGTCGTCTCAACGGATTTTGATGGTGCCCTATTTAACGTGAATGCGGCTGTCTCTAAAGCATAACCCATAAACGATAGCGGTAAATCAGTAAGAGACATCATAGATCGCACCATATCTAGTAAAGTACGATTACGACGTTCGGACACACCATTACGCTGTGGTGTTCCGGGTGGCGTGAGTTGTGAAACTATTCCACAATTTTTCAAATGTACACCAAACTCGTAACTCAAATATTCTCCTCCACGATCAGATCGTAGAAACTTTATTTTCTTGTTACGATGATTTTCAACTTCACTCTGAAATTCTTTGAACTTCTCAAATGTTTCAGACTTACGTTTCATTAAGTAGATATACCCATATCTGCTTAAGTCATCTGTGAAGGTGAGAAAATAATGATATCCGCCACGAGCCTCAATATTCATCGGACCACATACATCGGTATGTATGATTTCCAACAAATCTGTTGCTCTCTCCATAGTACCGGAGAACGGCGTTTTAGTCATCTTGCCCATGAGGCACGGTTCGCAAGTACCAAGTGATTCATAATCAAGTGGTTCCAAAAGTCCATCAGTATGGAGTTTCTTCATGCGCTTTATACTGATATGACCTAAACGGCAGTGCCACAAATTAGTTGCACTATCATTATCAACTCTGCATCTTTTGGCTTCAACATTATGAATATGTGTGTTACTACTATCGAGATTCATCAAAAATAGACCACTCTTCAAAGGTGCATGACCATAAAAGATATTACTCATATAAATAGAACAACCATTATTCTCTGATTTAAATGAATAACCATCTCGCATCAAACAAGATCCAGATATAATGTTCATGCTCAACGCTGGCACCAAATAACAATTATTTAGGTCTAATATTAATCCCGAAGGTACATGTAGAGGTAGCGTGCTGACCGCGATCACATCGACATTGGAACCGTTTCCCACGCGCATCGTCACCTCGTCCTTCGCCAGTGTTCGCTTAATCCGTAGTCCCTGTTTCGAGTTGCAAATATTAGCAACAGAACCAGTATCAAATACCCAGGTGCTACTGCGAGCTCTAGTAAGGTACACATCAATAACATGTATATCACATATACCTTTTTTCACCTTGCCATCCTTCTTATCCGCCAAATACTTGGGGCAGTTCCGCTTCCAGTGACCAGTCTGCTTGCAGTAGAAGCACTCAGTTTCAGGCTTAGGTCCAGACTTGGGTTTCTTCTCCTGAGCAGCAACTTGCTTGCCGTTCTTCTTGAAGTTCCCCTTCTTCTTCCCTTTGCCCTTTTTCTTGAAACTAGTGGTCTTGTTAACCATCAACACTTGATGCTCTTTCTTGATTTCTACCTCCGCAGCTTTCAGCATTGCGAAGAGCTCAGGAATAGTCTTGTTCATCCCTTGCATATTATAGTTCATCACGAAGCTCTTGTAGCTTGGTGGCAGTGATTGGAGAATTCTGTCAATGACGCAATCATCTGGCAGATTAACTCCCATCTGAATCAAGTGATTATTATACCCAGACATTTTGAGTATATGCTCACTGACAGAACTATTCTCCTCCATCTTGCAGCTATAGAACTTATTGGAGACTTCATATCTCTCAATCCGGGCATTTGCTTGAAATATTAACTTCAACTCCTGGAACATCTCATATGCTCCATGACGTTCAAAACGTCGTTGAAGTCCTGATTCTAAGCCGTAAAGCATGGCACACTGAACTATCGAGTAGTCATCAGCTTTGCTCTGCCAGACGTTCATAACATCTGGTGTTGCTCCAGCAGTAGGCCTGGCACCCAGCGGTGCTTCCAGGACGTAATTCTTCTGTGCAGCAATGAGGATAATCCTCAAGTTACGGACCCAGTCCGTGTAATTGCTACCATCATCTTTCAACTTTGCTTTCTCAAGGAACGCATTAAAATTCAACGGAACAACAGCACGAGCCATCTATCTACAATCAAACATAAACAAGCAAGATACTATCAGGTACTAAGTTCATGATAAGTTTTAAGTTCAGTTTAATCAAATTACTTAAGAACTCCCACTTAGATAGACATCCCTCTAATCCTCTAAGTGATCACGTGATCCAAATCAACTAAACCATAACTGATCATCACGTGAGATGGAGTAGTTTTCAATGGTGAACATCGTTATGTTGATCATATCTACTATATGATTCACGTTCGACCTTTCGGTCTCCGTGTTCCGAGGCCATATCTGCATATGCTAGGCTCATCAAGTTTAACCTGAGTATTCTGCGTGTGCAAAACTGGCTTGCGCCCGTTGTAGATGGGCGTAGAGCTTATCACACCCGATCATCACGTGGTGTCTGGGCACGACGAACTATGGCAACAGTGCATACTCAGGGAGAACACTTCTTGATAATTTAGTGAGAGATCATCTTCTACCGTCAATCAAAGCAAGATAAGATGCATAAAAAGATAAACATCACATGCAATCAATATAAGTGATATGATATGGCCATCATCATCTTGTGCTTGTGATCTCCATCTCCGAAGCACCGTCATGATCACCATCATCACCGGCGCGACACCTTGATCTCCATCGTAGCATCGTTGTCGTCTCGCCAATCTTATGCTTCCACGACTATCGCTACCGCTTAGTGATAAAGTAAAGCATTACATCGCGATTGCATTGCATACAATAAAGCGACAACCATATGGCTCCTGCCAGTTGCCGATAACTCGGTTACAAAACATGATCATCTCATACAATAAAATTTAGCATCATGTCTTAGCCATATCACATCACAACATGCCCTGCAAAAACAAGTTAGACGTCTTCTACTTTGTTGTTGCAAGTTTTACGTGGCTGCTACGGGCTTAAGCAAGAACCAATCTCACCTACGCATCAAAACCACAACGATAGTATGTCAATTTGACTCCGTTTTAACCTTCGCAAGGACCGGGCGTAGCCACACTCGGTTCAACTAAAGTTGGAGAAATAGTCACCCGCAAGTCACCTATGTGCAAAGCACGTCGGGGAAACCGGTCTCGCGTAAGCGTACGCGTAATGTCGGTCCGGGCCGCTTCATCCAACAATACCGCCGAACCAAAGTATGACATGCTGGTAGGCAGTATGACTTATATCGCCCACAACTCACTTGTGTTCTACTCGTGCATATAACATCAAACCATAAAACCTAGATTCGGATGCCACTGTTGGGGAACGCAGTAATTTCAAAAAATTTCCTACGCACACGCAAGATCATGGTGATGCATAGCAACGAGAGGGGAGAGTGTTGTCTACGTACGCACGCAGACCGACTGCGGAAGCATTGACGCAACATAGAGGAAGTAGTCGTACGTCTTCCCGATCCGACCGATCCAAGCACTGTTACTCCGGCACCTCCGAGTTCTTAGCACACGTACAGCTCGATGACGCTCCCCGGGCTCCGATCCAGCAAAGCTTTGGGGATGAGTTCCATCAGCACAATGGCGTGGTGACGATGATGATGTTCTACCGACGCAGGGCTTCGCCTAAGCACTACAACGATATGATCGAGGTGGAATATGGTGGCAGGGGGCACCGCACACGGCTAAGGAACGATCTCAAGGATCAACTTGTGTGCTCTAGGGTGCCCCCCTGCCTCCGTATATAAAGGAGCCAAGGGGGAGGGGGCGGCCGGCCAAGGAGGGCGCGCCAAGGGAGTCCTACTCCCTCTGGGAGTAGGATTCCCCCCCCCCCCCCCCCCCCCGCAATCCTAGTTGGAATAGGATTCCTTGAGGGGGGAAAGAGAGAGAGGGGGGCTGGCCACCTCTCCTTGTCCTAATAGGACTAGGGGAGGGGGGAGCCGTGCGGCACACCTTGGGCTGCCCCTTTCTCCTTTCCACTAAAGCCCACTAAGGCCCATATAGATCCCGGGGGGTTCCGGTAACCTCCCGGTACTCCGGTAAAATCCCGATTTCACCCGGAACACTTCTGATATCCAAACATAGGCTTCCAATATATCAATCTTTATGTCTCGACCATTTCAAGACTCCTCATCATGTCCGTGATCACATTCGGGACTCCAAACTAACTTCGGTACATCAAAATGCATAAACTTATAATAACTGTCATCGTAACGTTAAGCGTGCGGACCCTACGGTTCGAGAACAATGTAGACATGACTGAGACACATCTCCTGTCAATAACCAATAGTGGGACCTGGATGCCCATATTGGCTCCTACATATTCTACGAAGATCTTTATCGGTCAGACCGCATAACAACATACGTTGTTCCCTTTGTCATCGGTATGTTACTTGCCCGAGATTCGATCGTCGGTATCCAATACCTAGTTCAATCTCGTTACCGGCAAGTCTCTTTACTCGTTCCGTAATACATCATCTCGCAACTAACTCATCAGTTGCAATGCTTGCAAGGCTTATGTGATGTGCATTACCGAGAGGGCCCAGAGATACCTCTCCGACAATCGGAGTGACAAATCCTATTCTCGAAATACGCCAACCCAACATCTACCATTGGAGACACCTGTAGAGCTCCTTTATAATCACCCAGTTACGTTGTGACGTTTGGTAGCACACAAAGTGTTCCTCCAGCAAACGGGAGTTGCATAATCTCATAGTCATAGGAACATGTATAAGTCATGAAGAAAGCAATAGCAACGTACTAAACGATCGGGTGCTAAGCTAATGGAATGGGTCATGTCAATCAGATCATTCAACTAATGATGTGACCTCGTTAATCAAATAACAACACTTTGTTCATGGTTAGGAAACATAACCATCTTTGATTAACGAGCTAGTCAAGTAGAGGCATACTAGTGACACTAAGTTTGTCTATGTATTCACACATGTATAATGTTTCCGGTTAATACAATTCTAGCATGAATAATAAACATTTATCATGATATAAGGAAATAAATAATAACTTTATTATTGCCTCTAGGGCATATTTCCTTCAGTTGGGGCAACCCACGTTTCCGCTAATTTTAGCCATGGGCTTGTTCACAATTTTTACGAGGGGGTGGTTGTTCTTTTAATGGAGGGACTTGTAGTACCAGACTTGAACAATACAAAGTGCGACCTGGCACACCGTAACACCACTTGGAACAAGCAGGTAGCTATCTCAAAAAACAATCAACAACTAAAAAACCGCGACCTGGCATGTAGTAGTACACAATTTTAAATGATTGTTTTGATGGAGTGAAAAAGGAAAACTACCCCACTACGTATATATAGGCCGGAGCCTCCGCGCTTGCTTGCTAGGGTTGCTCTATTCACACACTCTCATCCTCTCCAGATCTAAACAAGATAGGGGTAGTAACTCTGTCTTTCTCCCTTTAGAAAACACTGGCTTTCTATCCTCACCGCTGGTTACAGATCCGGACGTATCCCCCTCCGCCGGTGAAGGGGATGAGGGCAGCGTTTAGGCCGTCGTCGACAGTGAGGGAAGAGACCCACTGCCGGCCGCACCGTCATCTCTGGCCGAGCGCCGGCGCGGGAGGTCCTCCGATCCCTTCGTCGTTGCCTGTGGGCGGATCCGGCCTCCCGCCGCCCACCTATCCACATCCTGACGACCTTTAGGTATATCTTTGTTCGAAACCGCCTTAGCTCTACTTCCCCAGCTTGCTACGTCGCTGCATGTGCATCATTTTGTACCTCTCAGCCCCTCTCGATCGGATGGTCCAACGTCACATATATTTTTTTCTATTGTTAGAGGTAAAGCTACTTCATGGAGTCGAATCTTGTACTCCCTCCGTCCGAAAATACTTGTCATTGAAATGGATGTATCTAGATGTATTTTAGTTCTAGACACGTCCATTTTGATGACAAGTAATTCCAGACGGAGGGAGTACTTGGTTCAAACATGAAATAAAGTGGGGGTGGGGGAATTTAGTATGTACATCAGACTTGGTACAAACAGGAAGGAAAGGGGGTGAAAGTAGTACAGACTGGTCATCCAACCGGTCTCTTGGTCGAAAAGGGAAATATAGGGGTAACGTTGTACACAGTGGTATGACCAGGACTAGATTTGCTATCCACACATAGGAGTAGGTGGCTAGAGTGAACAAAAATGGGACCAACCCAGATATGTTTCTTGGATGTTTGTTTCTCAGGGCAACAAACTATGAATCACCACTTTATGCCCCTGTTTCCGTACATGGTGCTGGACTGCTGGTGCACCCACTGCCCCATGCCCTTATACCAAATATTTAGGCTCCGTTCGGAATAAAGGGGCAGAAAACATAGATCTTGATGAAAGTAGAGGAATAGGAAAGGAATGTAGGTATAAAACTATGGAACAGCGAACCGGAGGAAACTCTCAAGAGAATGTGTTCAGATGGACTACGAAATGTACAGATTTGTTTTTTTAGAGTGGCATGCTTGGCAGTATGAGATGTTATTTGTTTATTTAGCTGCACAGTGACTACTCTTGTCCTCATCTCACGTACCACACATAGGTTGATTTTTTTTATTCCGGCAACACAGCACAGCAACCTGTCTAATGCCTGCCTCGGGCTTCCGCCCAAAAATGAGCAGCGCGTGGATGTTTCTAATCCTATGGAATCAGTACTACCAGACCAGCTTTCCTATGAAACACTATTCACCTTTCCCGTTTTCTGAACGGTTGGAAGGGAAAGAATACTGTAGGAATTGTTTTCCTACGAAAATCCTGCACCAAACATGTGAACCGACCGCAGCCTTAGCTGTTCTTAATCTAATGTCCCTGGTAAAAATGAAGCCATGCCACTGTTATAAGCCATGACAAGTTTAGCCAAATGTTTTTGCCTATAATTGTTTGAGACTCTGACTGTTTCCTCTGTGCCTTTTTGTGCAAACAGTGATATCCAATTCACCTGGTTGTTGTTGTGACCTTTTGGTGCACTGCACAAAACTCTTCTTAAAAGAAGTGACTTTTGTGCTGTTTAACTGGAATCTCACAATGGAACAGTTGGTTCATTTTGGTGGAACTGCACAAAGGGAGATCTGTGTTCCAATCCTCATCATCCATATTTGCGCCATAACCTTCCTTTAGGTAAGAATGATATTTAATGCATGTGTTCATCTCTATTTTCCGACTGCCATGAGAAAATAATGTTGTTTTTTACTAGTACACATGTACTCCCTCATGGACAAAACCAATTCTGAATTAGAAGGCCAATCATGTACTTGTTTTCACCAACTGGTGAGGAGAAAGAGAAACAGAGCATGAAGAGGAAGAGGAAGAAGAAGAATAAACAGTGCCATGGCGATCTTGCTGAAGCCAGAGGCCTCAGTCGAGGCCATTCAAGGGCTCCGGCAACGACTACCTTACATGTGAGACGATCCTCTAGGGAGCCCTTCCACTTCTGTTGTCTCACTTAATTAATTAGGAGTACTTAAGTACCACTGATTTATTACTACCTAATTTTCCTCTTGGAGTTAAACAAATCTTTAGTAGGACACTATGCTAAATCATGTACGTGTGTATGTCTGTCTATGGAGGTGAATCATGTGGTGGAGCAGGGAGGGAATATTATTAGTGTCATGACATAATAGTGCTATTGTTTTGCATGTCAATTTATTGCCATTGGTTCAATGAGGCAATGTTTTGCGTATTGTCCATCATGAATTTGATGCTACTGTTTGAGTAATATGCTAATGTCTTCCTATCCTTTCTCACTAAGCTAATTAAGGTTTCACCTTGTTCCTACTTGTGCAAACAGGGATCATGTTGTGCCAATCATACATTTTAGTGGAACTACACAAGATAACACAACAAACTGTATCCCAGCCAGTGCTTTAACTATGCTGGAAGTTCTTGATAATCTTTCGATATAATCTCAGCACTGGTAAACAAGAGTGATTTCAACCATACATTTGAAGTGCACAAAAATATATACTATTGTGTGATTCTAGTGAGTGCTTTATCATCTCTTATGGGACTACATGAATAAGCTTTTTTCTCAGGTTGGTACGGGCCTAAGGCCTTCATCCATATTAGTTTGCTGTTATCTCTATTTGTATCATGCTACTGTCATGAGAAACTCCTTTATCTTTGCACGTTAAAGTTTTGCAACCTATGATAAATGGCAATGCTTTGAGTGTTGAGTTGAGCTAATTGGCACTGATTAAATAAACTAATACCTCTCTTTAAGCAAGACTACTATGTTGCTAACTTTACCCATTAAGATAATGAGGGTGCTTCTATTTGTTAGTGTATGTTTCATCAACTAGTCCCACTATTACAGTAATCTCACTCTCTCAATATATGTGCCAACAGGGATGCTCGATTTTGGTGGAACTGCACAAAAACTTTGGGTGCTTCATTGCCTCGACAGCTTCCGTCCTTTCCTGTCAGTCGCTAATCTCCGCTAGATTTCTTCCTTTGTTGTCAGTCGCTTGGCTTATCTCGGCTTCCAGTCAAAGGAAAGAGTAATTGATATGCTACCTCACACAGGTTGGTACTGGTCTTTATCCTGATTATTGTGCCTGTCATATGTATTGGTAATTTGGTATTGTGCTACTGTTTGCTGATTTCATAAAGGAGTAATTTGGAGCATGAACTCGCAGGCAAATCATTACATCGGGTGATTTCGGTAGAACTGCATAAAATGATCAGATGGACAGGTACTTATGCTGCTGCTATGTACTCCAAAGTTCACTCAGACAAGCATCGATGTTGACAAGAAGTGCCTATATTCATTCGAGTATCAACCGTCATCAACCAATTGTCAAACTCCAAGTATTAAGAGAGTGAACGCCAAAAATATTGCTTGGTGCATACCCAGAAAAACGCAGTCCAGTCTTTGGTCCCAACTTGTGCCTTTTGGTTATCGGCACATATGGTAGCGAACTATATGGCATGGAGTCTAAAGATTCTAGACAAGTTGGTTGACACGTATATTCATCTGGCACTTAATCAGTCTGCACGCCAAGGATGCTCCATTTCAGTTGAACTGCACAAAAAATTTGGATGGTTCATTTTCTCAACCGCCTCCTTTCTCGTCTGCAATGTAGAATTTTGGCGAGATACAGGACCAAGATGAGCCAGTAAACTAGTTGGATGAAAGTAGTGGCCAAGTTGCTCAAACCTCCCTCGGCACGAGGCCACTATTTGAGGATAAACCTACAAGGAAAGTTCAGATTGTCTGTGTTGCCTCTTATGTACTCGAAAGTTTACTTGTACAAGAACTAATCTTAGCAAGAAGTACCTCCGATTAAACACATTTACCAGTCTGTACCCTAGGTAATTAAAGTTCGTCCATGGATCATATTGGCTGTGATCTCAATTATTTGGATGCATAAACATACTGAACATGTGTATATCTGAATCTTTTTATGAATTATGTATGAATATTGTCGTGTGATCTATCAATCATTTGGATGCATAGATATGTTGAGCTTGTGTATATATGAATCTTTTGAGTTGTTGATAGCGAATGTTGGCTATGAATATGATCGTGTCCTGTGAACCTGAGTTTGATATGAATGTTTACCTTTTCTGTTGTATCTGTGTGTGAACTTGTTAGTATGCCTACTGTGGGGTATAAACGCAGGTCTCTTATAAAAGTAAAGTTGTGTCCAAATTATGTTTTCCCTTCTAACCACATTATATATATTTATATTATTACTATTATCGTATATTTTATAGAGACTTATATATACATTATAAAAACATCCCACGTGTTATTAACTTATAAAAGTAAATGTTTAACAGAAGTTGGCAAGGAAAATTCTGGTTGTTTTTGACTCACAGGCAAGGAAAATCCTGGTGATTGCGTACAAAAGCTTGCGAAGATTTTATGGACCAATTTAATAATAACGCGCTCATTTTTATTTTGAGCAATAACTCGCTAATTTCTTAATTATATATATATAAAATGTGCCTCTCCGGTTTATTCTTTGATATTAATTGCTCCTTCTAACATAACATTATATATAACGAGCCCACCTAATACGTGTATTTCACGGAAGTGCAAATGGGCTGGGATTTCTTAGAAAATATAAATGGGCCTGATTGACACGCGATTATTTGTTCACCTAGCCCAGCAAATGGACTGTACATTCTAGAAAACAAGGGTTAAATATATGCCACATTTTTGCAGGCTGGCATGTGGGCCAATAGGTCGAAGCCTACGCAGGGCGTTGTCAACTTGGTCAACAAATGATTGTGTCATCCACAACCATTGGATTTATATCCAACAGCCGGCATGCACCTTCAATCTCTCGTCTTCTTCCTCCAGCGTCGCCGGGACCGACTGGTCCGGCCTCCGGCGGCTAGCGGCTCTACTTAGCACGCATCGCTGTGAAGCGCTACCCCACCACCAGCCAGGCTATCCCTCCACCCCTCGACATCTCCTGTTATGCTCCACAGACTACAACCCCACGCCGCAACAGAACGAGTTATAACCCTTCTCCTCCTCTCAATCTGCGACTCCACTGCCGCGTTTTCCCATCTCCGAGTCGTTCCCGTCCGGGGCCTCGCCGTCGTCCACCGCCTCGCTGCGTTTGGTGTGGCGTGGTCAACAAACAAGAGTCATCGGAAGAGGACTGTACGTGGAGAGCCTGATGGCTGGGACCCATGAGGTCCATGGTCGCACGCAAGGAAAGTTCTTCCTTATTAAGCTAAAAATGTTTCCTCCACCTGACAGCTGGGACCCACCGGCTGTATCTTCGCACGAAAGGAAGTGCCTCCTTGTTTTGCGAAAAAAAATTATTCACCCCGTTGACAGCTGGGACCCGTCAGATTTGGTGACTGACTTGTGGGCCTACTAAGCGGATGTGTACGCATGGCTTTGTCAACTTAATCAACAAATGATTCTAGCAGCTGGACCATTGGATGTTAATCCAACAGCCGTGCTCCTTCTTCAACCTCTGTTCTTGCTCCTGTCTCCCGTGGGCGGCACCGCGGTTGTGCTGCCGCGCACCCGAACCAATGAAGTTTCCCACTCCTCTCCATCAGCGACTCCACTGCCCCGTCTTCCCCATCTCCGGGTCATTCCAGTCTGGGTGCGCTCGGCACGGTGTGGTCAACAACCGAGAGTCATCAGAAGATGACTATACGTGAGAGGATGATAGTGGGGACGCACCACGCCCATAGACGCATGCATGCAACGGAACGCGGCGAGGTCAACGTGGTCGAGGAACGACTTCCATCGGAAGTATACTGTACGTGGAGAGTCTCAGCTGGGTCCACGGCCGCAGCAAGTAAGTGCCTCCTTATTACACGGAAAATAATTATTCCTCCAACTGACAGCAGGGACCCACTGGACGGGCCACCGTATTTTGCGAAAAAACGTTTGCCCCCTGACTGCTAGGACCCACCTGACGGGCCACCGTATTTCGTGAAAAAACGTTCCCCCTGCTGTCAGCTCGGACCCACCGGAAGCTCCTCCTTATTACGCACAAAAAAATGAATACTCCCCTGGCTAGCTGGGACCCACCTTGGTGGGAGGCTGACTTGTGGGCCTACTAAGTTGACGGGGACGAAGGGCTTTGTCAACTTAGTCAATATGAACGATTCTAGCTCCAGTGACCGTACGATGTCCATCCAACGGCCGTAGTGCTTCTTCAACCTCTGGTCTTCTTGCTCTAGCCGCCCAAAGTAGCGTCGGTCGTGCCGCATGCTCCTGCCTCCCGTGGCCGATTGTGCTGCCACGGAGGCCTCACCGCCCCCTACTATTCCCACCGCTAGCCAGGCCCTGTGGCGACGGCAGCCTCACACCGCAGCCGAACCAGTGAACCCTCGTACTCCTCTCCACGCGAGCATCCACTGTCGCATCTTCCCCGGCTCCGCGTCATCCCCTTCCTAGGCCTCGCCGTCATCCACCGCCGTGGTGCTCTCCGTGCGGCGTGGTCAACATTGTCAAGGAACGACTTCCATCGGAAGAGTATTGTACGTGGAGAGGCTGACAGCTGGGTCCACGGCCACAGCCCAGTTTTTTTTATGATTTGCCAAGTAAGTCGCTTTGTCAGGCCTGTTGGGCTGCAAATCTTTCAAGACGAGGAGAGCTTTCATTCGGCTGGCCGAGAAAATGGCCCATCAGTAATGAGAAATGGGTTGTACATTTTATAAACACATCAAACCGGCAATTAGTTTCAAATATCTTTTTTTCATTTCGAGATTTTAAATTACATTAATTTTTATGCGTAGAGAATTTGTTGGATTTTATATTGATATACATTTATTTTTAAAATCAGTTTGAATGTGAGTCGAAATTTCAGGATTAAAAACAGTTCGGACCGCACCGAAGTATGAAAAATTTCGTATAATTTTTTAACCGTGGCCACAATATGGGCTGTAATGCTAACAAAAAGAATATGGGCTCCAAAAACCCTTAAGAATTAGCAAATGGGTTGTAAATTATTAGAAATAATGGCAGATGGGATGTATGTTGTTTTCCATAGATTTGAGGCTTTCCTAAAAAAAGGTTGACGCACAAGCAGTGACTATTGGATGTCCATCCAACGGCCGTCGTGCTTCTTCAATCTCTGCTCTTCCTGCTCCAGCCGCTCAAACAAGCGCCGGCGGGACTGCCTGATCCCTCCTCCCCGCGGCCGGCTGTGCTGCCGCGCAGGCCTCACCGCCCCACCGTACTCCCATCGCTGGCCTAGCCATCTCTCTACTCACCCACACCTGCTGTTATTCTCCGGTGACGGCAGACGAACCAGTAAACCCTCATACAGTCATACTCCCCTCCGTGTGGGAAACAACTGCTGAGTCTTCCCTGCCTCCATGTCGTTCCCTTCCTAGGCCTCGCCGTCGTCCACCGCCCTGGTGCTCTCGGCGCGGCCAGGTCAACGTGGTCAACGACCAACATGCATCTGTAGTGGACTGTACGTGGAGAGGCTGACAGCTGGGTCCACGGCCGCACGCAAGGAAATGCCTCCTTATTACGCGCAAAATAATGATTCCTCCACCTGACATCAGGGACCCACAGAAAGGGCCTCTGTATTTCACAAAAAAATGTTACCGCCGCTGACAGCTCGGACCCACCAGCTATATCTTCGCACGCAAGGAAGTGCCTCCTTATTACGCACAAAAAAATGAATACTCCCCCTCTTAGTTGGGACCCGGTATAGTGGCAGGCTGACTTGTGGGCCTACTAAGTTGACGGGGACGGAGGGCTTTGTCAACTTAGTCAATATGCACGATTTTAGCTCCAGTGACTGTACGATGTCCATCCAACGGCCATAGTGCTTCTTCAACCTCTGGTCTTCTTGCTCCAGCCGCCCAAACCAGCGTCGGTCGTGCCTCATGCTCCTGCCTCCCGTGGCCGGCTACGATGTAGCGGAGGCCTCATCGCCCCCTACTACTCCCACCGCTGGCCAGGCCATCCCTCTACTCACCCACACCCCCTGTTATTCTGCGGCGACGGCAGCCTCACACCGCAGTGAACCAGTGAACCCTCGTACTCCTCTACGCGTGGGCATCCACTGCCGCGTCTTCCCCGGCTCCGCGTCGTCCCCTTCCTAGGCCTCGTCGTCGTCCACCGCCCTAGTGCTCTCGGCGCGACGTGGTCAACGTGGTCAAGGAACGGCTTCCATCGGACGTGGACTGTACGTGGAGAGGCTGACAGCTAGGTCCACGGCCGCAGCAAGGAAGTGGCTCCTTATTACGTGCAAAATAATTATTCCTCCACCTGACAGTGGGGACCCACCGGACGGGCCACCGTATTTCGCAAAAAAAAACGTTTGCCCCTGACTGCTGGGACCCACCAGCTACATCTTCGCACGCAAGGAAGTGCGTCCAGGCAAAAAAAATGATTCGCCCCCCTGACTGTTGGGACCCATCAGCTACATCTTCGCAGGCAAGGAAGTGCATGACAGTCGGGACCAACCTGGTCGAAGCGTACGTAGCGTTCTCATTCTGGTCGCGAACGTGTACATACATATATACTAGTGGATGTAGAGGCGCGCACGTGTCGTAGTAGAGCCACGTATGTGTCGTAGTAGAGGCGCGCACGTAGCATCTACACGTACGTACAGCGGCCAGGGTGCAAGAAAGAAAATACGGCCACGTATGTGTACATACGGGCGGGGTCTCGAACGCCTACTCGCGCATACGTACGGCCAGGGCTCGTGTACATGGTTGGGTCGGAACGGAGAAACAGCGTCGTCGTCGTGTTCATGGGGAGGCAATGGAATGCGTCGTGTTCATGGGGAGGCAACGGAATGCGTCGTGTTCATCGGGAGGCAACGGAACGCGTGGGAGCCAACCGGCTGGGTTGGAACGGAATGTGTGGTCGTCTTCATTGGGAGGGCTTGGACGGAATAGGCGATGGAAACGAGGCCTGGCGTACCACACAACGGAGGAAAGGGACCTCCTACATTCGGAACGGGGTCCTGTTGATCGGGAGGGGTCTGGCGTACCGCAAAACGGTGGAAACAGACCTCCTACGGTCGAAACGGGATCCTGTTGATTAGGAGGGGTGTGGCGTATCGCAAAACGGACGAAATGGACCTCCTACGGTCGAAACGGGGGTCCTGTTGATCGGGAGGGGTGTGGCGTATCGCAAAACGGACGAAACGGACTTCCTACGGTCGAAACAGGGGTCCTGTTTATCGGGAGGGGTGTGGCGTACCGCAAAACAGGACTCCACGGGATACTGTTCATCCCCACCGTCGACCTCCTCTAGCCTCCACGGGCTACCGTCGACCTCCTCCAGCCTCCACGGACTCCTGTTCATCCAGGCTCCACCGCGCGCTACTCCATCGGCTACTGTTCAACCACCCCTCCACCGTCTACTGTTCATCCAGCCCTCCAAACCACGGGGTCCTGTTCAACCACCCCTCCATGGGCACCCCTCCACCATCTACTGTTCATTCAGCCCTCCACCACACCACGGTGTCCTGTTCATCTAGAGGCAACACCACCGCTCACTGTTCATCCAACCCCCCCCCCCCCGGCAACGCTCACTATTCATCCCAGAGCGAAGAAATCGCTCGATGGGGTTCAGTTAACAACCATTGATCGATCGCTCGGGCTCAGTTAGAGCCCAACGCCTCGCACACACGTGCGTACGTGTACGAGATAAACGCGCATCGCTCGGCCCCTGACCTCCCACCGTAACCGGGAACTCCCCGAAATTTTCCTCGCCCTCGCTTCTACCACGGTTTTTTCCGTCATGGACGGCCAAAGAATGTCATGCAGCTGCGTCTCCGGCCCGCCCAGGATGAAAAGCCCATTTTCTGTCATGATTTTTTGTCATAGAAGTAGGAGCCCACCACATCTATGATGATACCGGGTTTTGTCACAATTATTGTCATAGAAGTGTCATATGTATGACAGGAAAAAATTCGTTCGGCCCAAAATGTCACGGATGTGTCTTTTTTTTGTAGTGTGCGTCGGTAGCTTCATCATCACCGTCATCATGCCGTCGTGCTGACGAAGCTCTCCCTCAACACTTAGCTGGATCGAGAGTTCGTGGGACGTCACCGAGCCGAACGTGTGCAGATCGTGGAGGTGCCGTACTTTCGGTACTAGGATCGGTCGGATCGTGAAGACGTACGACTACATCAACCGCGTTGTCATAACGCTTCCGCTTACGGTCTACGAGGGTACATGGACAACACTCTTCCCCTCTCATTGCTATGCATCACCATGATAGATCTTGCGTGTGCATAGGATTTTTTTTGAAATTACTGCGTTCCCCAATAGTGGTATCAGAGCCAGGTCTATGCGTAGATGTTATATGCACGAGTAGAACAGAAAGGAGTTGTGGGCGTGGGTATATTCATATTTCTTGCCGTCACTAGTTGATTCTTGATTCAGCGGTATTGTTGGATGAAGCGGCTCAGACCGACATTACACGTACACTTACGCGAGACTGGTTCTACCGACGTGCTTCGCACACAGGTGGCTGGTGGGTGTCAGTTTCTCCAACTTTAGTTGAATCGGATTCAATGAACAGGGTTGTTTCTAAAGATCAAAAAGCAATCACTATACCGCGTTGTGGTTTTTGATGCGTAGGTAAGAACGGTTCCTGCTAGAAGCCCGTAGCAACCACGTAAAATTTGTAACAACAAAGTAGAGGACGTCTAACTTGTTTTTGCAGGGCATGTTTGAAGGAAATATGCCCTAGAGGCAACAATAAAGTTATTATTTATTTCCTTATATCATGATAAAGGTTTACTATTCATGCTAGAATTGTATTAACCGGAAACATAATACATGTGTGAATACATAGACAAACAGAGTGTCACTAGTATGCCTCTACTTGACTAGCTCGTTAATCAAAGATGGTTATGTTTCCTAACCATGGACAAAGAGTTGTCATTTGATTAACGGGATCACATCATTAGTTGAATGATCTGATTGACATGACCCATTCCATTAGCTTAGCACCTGATCGTTTAGTATGTTGCTATTGCTTTCTTCATGACTTATACATGTTCCTATGACTATGAGATTATGTAACTCCCGTGTGCCAGAGGAACACTTTGTGTGCTACCAAAGGTCACAACGTAACTGGGTGATTGTAAAGGTGCTCTACAGGTGTCTCCAAAGGTACATGTTGGGTTGACGTATTTCGAGATTAGGATTTGTCACTCCGATCGTCGGAGAGGTATCTCTGGGCCCTCTCGGTAATGCACATCACTTAAGCCTTGCAAGCATTGCAACTAATGAGTTAGTTGCGGGATGATGTATTACGGAACGAGTAAAGAGACTTGCCGGTAATGAGATTGAACTAGGTATTGGATACCGACGATCGAATCTCGGGCAAGTAACATACCGATGACAAAGGGAACAACGTATGTTGTTATGCGGTCTGACCGATAAAGATCTTCGTAGAATATGTAGGAGCCAATATGGGCATCCAGGTCCCACTATTGGTTATTGACTGGAGACGTGTCTCGATCATGTCTACATTGTTCTCGAACCCGTAGGGTCCGCATGCTTAAGGTTTCGATGACAGTTATATTATGAGTTTATACGTTTTGATGTACCGAAGGTTGTTCAGAGTCCTGGATGTGATCACGGACATGACGAGGAGTCTCGAAATGGTCGAGACATAAAGATTGGTATATTGGAAGCCTATGTTTGGATATCGGAAGTGTTCCGGGTGAAATCAGGATTTTACCGGAGTACCGGGAGGTTACCGGAACCCCCCGGGAGCTATATGGGCCTTAGTGGGCCTTAGTGGAAAAGAGAAGAGGTGGCCTGAGATGGGCCGCGCGCCCCTCCCCTCCCTTGGTCCGAATAGGACAAGGAAAGGGGGCCGGCCCCTCTTTCTCCTTTTCCCCCTCCACGAATCCTATTCCAACTAGGATTGGGGGGAATCCTACTCCCGGAGGGAGTATGACTCCTCCTGGCGCGCCACCTCTAGGCCGGCCGCACCCCCCCCCTTGAGCCTTTATATACGGGGGCAGGGGCACCCAGAGGAACACAAGTTGATCCACATGATCATATTCTTAGCCGTGTGCGGCGCCCCCTGCCACCATAGTCCTCGATAATATTGTAGCGGTGCTTAGGCGAAGCTCTGCGACAATAGTACATCAAGATCGTCACCACGCCGTCGTGCTGACGGAACTCTTCCCCGACACTTTGCTGGATCGGAGTCCGGGGATCGTCATCGAGCTGAACGTGTGCTAAAACTCGGAGGTGCCGTAGTTTCGGTGCTTGATCGGTAGGGCCGTGGAGACGTACGACTACATCAACCAAACGCTTCCGTTGTCGATCTACAAGGGTACGTAGATCGCAATCTTCCCTCTCGTTGCTATGCATCACCATGATCTTGCGTGTGCGTAGGAAAATTTTTGAAATTACTACGTTCCCCAACAATGTTGTGATGTGATATGGTCAAGACGTGATGAGATATAAATTGTTGCATGAGATGATCATGTTTTGTTAAAGTTATAGGCAACTGGCAGAAGCCTTATGGTTGTCTCTTTATTGAATAAGATGCAAGCGACATACACTTTCTTTACTTTATCGCTATGCAATAGCAATAGTTGCAAAAGCAATAGTTGGCGAGACGACCATGTGACGACACGTTGATAGAGATCAAGATGATGGAGATCATGGTGTCATGCCGGTAACGATGGAGATCATGACGGTACTTTGGAGGTGGAGATCAAAGGCACAAGATGATGATGGCCATATCATGTAACATATTTTGATTGAATATGATGTTTATCCTTTATGCATCTTATTTTGCTTAGTTCGGCGGTAGCATTATAAGATGATCTCTCACTAAATTTCAAGGTACAAGTGTTCTCCCTGAGTATGCACCATTGCTACAGTTCGTCGTGTCGAGACACCACGTGATGATCGGGTGTGATAAGCTCTACGTTCACATACAACGGTTGCAAGCCAGTTTTGCACATGCAGAATACTCGGGTTAAACTTGACGAACCTAGCATATGCAGATATGGCCTCGGAACACTAAGACCGAAAGGTCGAGCGTGAATCATATAGTAGATATGATCAACATAGTGATGTTCACCATTGGAAACTACTCCATCTCACATGATGATCGTACATGGTTTAGTTGATATGGATCACGTGATCACTTAGATGATTATAGGGATGTCTATCTAAGTGGGAGTTCTTAAGTAATATGATTAATTGAACTTAAATTTATCATGAACTTAGTACTGATAGTTTTTGCATATCTATGTTGTAGATCAATTGCTCGCGTATAGCTTCCCCGTTTTATTTATGATATGTTCCTAGAGAAAACTATGTTGAAAGATGATAGTAGCAATGATGCGGATTGGATCCGTGATAGGAGGATTATCCTCGTTACTGCATAGAAGAATTATGTCCTTGATGCACCGCTAGGTGACATAACTATTGCAGGAGCAAATGCAGACGTTACGAACATTTGACAGAGCTCGGTATGATGACTACTTGATAGTTTAGTGCACCATGCTTTACGGCTTAGAACCGGGACTTCAAAAATGTTTTCGAACGCCACAGAGCATATAAGATGTTCTAAGAGTTGACATTGGTATTTCATACTCATACCCATGTAAAGAGGTATGAGACCTCTGACAGTACTTTGCCTACAAGACGGAGGAGAATAGCTCAACCAGTGAGCATGTGCTCAGATTGTCTGGGTACTACAATTGCTTGAATCAAGTGGGAGTAAATCTTCCAAATAAGATAGTAATTGACAAAGTTCTCTAGTCACTATCACCAAGTTACTAGAACTTCATGATGAACTATAATATGCAAGGGATAACGAAAACAATTCCCAAGCTCCTCGCGATGCTAAAATCGGCGAAGGTAGAAATCAAGAAAAGCATCAAGTATTGATGGTTGACAAGACCACTAGTTTCAAATAAAAGGGCAAGGGAAAGAAAGGGAACTTCAAGAAGAATGGTAAGCAAGTTGCCACTCCCATGAAGAAGCCCAAAGCTAGACCCAAGCCTGAAACTAAGTGCTTCTACTACAAAGGAAATGGTCACTAGAAGTGGAACTGCCCTAGATATTTGGCGGATAAGAAGGATGGCAAAGTGAACAAAGGTATATTTGATATATATGTTATTGATGTGTACTTTACTAGTATTTATAGCAAACCCCTCGGTATTTGATACTAGTTCAGTTGCTAAGAGTAGTAACTTATAAGGGGAGTTACAAAATAAACAAAGACTAGTTGAGGAAAAGGTGACGATGTTTGTTGGAAATGGTTCCAAGGTTGATAAGATCACCATCGCACACCCCCTTTACCTTCGGGATTAGTGTTGAACCTAAAATAAATATTATTTGGTGTTTGCGTTGAGCATAATATGATTGGATCATGTTTATTGCAATGCAGTTATTCATTTAAGTCAAAGAATAATTGTTATTCTGTTTACATGAATAAAACCTTCTGTGGTCATACACCCAAGGTGAATGGTTTATTGAATCTCGATCGTAGTGATACACATATTCATAATATTAAAGCCAAAAGATGCAAAGTTAATAATGATAGTGCAACCTATCTGTGGCACTGCCGTTTAGGTCATATTGGTCTAAAGTGCATGAAGAAACTCCATGTTGATGGACTTTTGGAATCACTTGATTATGAATCACTTGATGCTTGTGAACCATGCCTCATGGGCAAGATGACTAAGACTCCGTTCTCCGGAACAATGGAGCGAGCAACTGACTTATTGGAAATAATACATACTGATGTATGCGATCCGATAAGTGTTGAGGCTCGCTGCGGGTATCGTTATTTTCTGACCTTCACAGATGATTTGAGCATATATGGGTATATCTACTTAATGAAACATAAGTCTAAAACATTTGAAAAGTTCAAAGAATTTCAGAGTGAAGTGGAAAATCATTGTAACAAGAACATAAAGTTTCTACGATCTGATCGCGGAGGCGAATATTTGAGTTACGAGTTTGGTCTTCATTTGAAATAATGTGGAATAGTTTCGCAACTCACGCCACCTGGAACACCACAGCGTAATGGTGTGTCCGAACGTCGTAACCGCACTTTATTAGATATGGTGCAATCTATGATGTCTCTCACTGATTTACCGCTATTGTTTTGGGGTTATGCTTTACAGACTGCTGCATTCACGTTAAATAGGGCACCATCAAAATCCGTTGAGACGACACCTTATGAACTGTGGTTTGGAAAGAAAACCAAGTTGTTGTTTCTTAAAGTTTGGGGCTGCGATGCTTATGTGAAAAAGCTTCAACCTGATAAGCACAAACCCAAATCAGAGAAATGTGTCTTCATAGGATACCCAAAGGAAATTGTTGCGTACACCTTCTATCACAGATCCGAAGGCAATATATTCGCTGCTAAGAATGGATCCTTTCTAGAGAAGAAGTTTCTCTCGAAAGAAGTGAGTGGGAGGAATGTTGAACTTGATGAGGTAATTGTACCTTCTCCCGAATTGGAAAGGAGTTCATCATAGAAATCAGTTCTAGTGATTCCTACACCAATTAGTGAGGAAGTTAATGATGATGATCATGAAACTTCAGATCAAGTTACTATCGAACCTCGTAGGTCAACCAGAATACGTTCCGCACGAGAGTGGTACGGTAATCATATTCTAGAGGTCATGTTACTTGAACATGATGAACCTACGAACTATGAGGAAGCGATGATGAGCCCAGATTCCGTGAAATGGCTTGAAGCCATGAAATCTGAGATGGGATCCATGTATTAGAACAAAGTATGGAGTTTGATTGACTTGCCCGATGATCGGTGAGCCATTCAGAATAAATGGATCTTCAAGAGGAAGACGGACGCTGATAGTAGTGTTACTATCTACAAAGCTCGAATTGTCGCAAAAGGTTTTCGACAAATTCAAGGTGTTGACTACGATGGGATTTTCTCACTCGTATCGATGCTTAAAAGTCTGTCTGAATCATGTTAGCAGTTGTCGCATTTTATGAAATCTGGCAAATGAATAACAAAACTACATTCCTTAATGGATTTACTAAAAAAGAGTTGTATATGATGCAACTAGAAGGTTTTGTCAATCCTAAAGATGCTAACAAAGTGTGCAAGCTCCAACGATCCATCTATGGACTGGTGCAAGCATCTCGGAGTTGGAATATACGCTTTGATAAGTTGATCAAGGCATATAGTTTTATACAGACTTGCGGTGAAGTCTGTATTTACAAGAAACTGAGTGGGAGCACTACAACCTTTCTGATAAGTATATGTGAATGACATATTGTTGATCGGAAATGATGTAGAGTTTTCTGGAAAGCATAAAGGAGTGTTTGAAAGGAGTTTTTCAAAGAAAGACCCCGGTGAAGCTACTTACATATTGAGCATCAAGATCTATAGAGATAGATCAAGACGCTTGATATATTTTCAATGAGTACATACCTTGACAAAATTTTGAAGTAGTACAAAATGGAACAGTCAAAGAAGGAGTTCTTGCCTGTGTTGCAAGGTGTGAAGTTGAATAAAGACTCAAAACCCGACCACGGCAGAAAATAGAAAGAGAATGAAAAGTCATTCCCTATGCCTCAGTCATAGGTTTTATAAAGTATGTTATGCTGTGTACCGGACCTATTGTGTACCTCACCATAAGTTTCACAAGAGGGTACAATAGTGATCCAGGAGTGGATCACTGGACAGCGGTCAAAAATATCCTTAGTGGAATAAGGAAATGTTTCTCGGTTATGGAGGTGACAAAGAGTTCATCGTAAAGAGTTACGTCGATGCAAGCTTTGACACCAATCTGGATGACTCTAAGTCTCAATCTAGATACATATTGAAAGTGGGAGCAATTAGCTAGAGTAGCTCTGTGCAAAGCATTGTAGACATAGAAAATTTGCAAAATACATACAGCTCTGAATGTGGCAGACCCGTTGACTAAATTTCTCTCACAAGCAAAACATGATCACTCTTTGGGTGTTAATCACATAGCGATGTGAACTAGATTATTGACTCTAGTAAACCCTTTGGGTGTTAGTCACATGGAGATGTGAACTAATCACATAAAGATGTGAACTATTGGTGTTAAATAACATGACGATGTGAACTAGATTATTGACTCTAGTGCAAGTGGGAGGCTGAAGAAAATATGCCCTAGAGGCAATAATAAAGTTGTTATTTAGATTTCCTTATATCATGATAAATGTTTATTATTCATGCTAGAATTGTATTAACCGGAAACTTAGTACATGTGTGAATACATAGACAAACAGAGTGTCCCTAGTATGCCTCTACTTGACTAGCTCGTTAATCAAAGATGGTTAAGTTTCCTAGCGATGGACATGTGTTGTCATTTGATGAACAGGATCACATCATTAGAGAATGATCTGATGGACAAGACCCATCAGTTAGCTTAGCATAATGATCGTTCAGTTTTATTGCTACTGCTTTCTTCATGACTTATACATGTTCCTCTGACTATGAGATTATGCAACTCCCGAATACCAGAGGAACACCTTGTGTGCTATCAAATGTCACAACATAACTGGGTGATTATAAAGATGCTCTACAGGTGTCTCCGATGGTGTTTGTTGAGTTGGCATAGATCGAGATTAGGATTTGTCACTCCGTCTATCGGAGGGGTATCTCTGGGCCCTCTCGGTAATGTACATCACTATGAGCCTTGCAAGCAATGTGACTAATGAGTTAGTTGTGGGATGATGCATTACGGAACGATTAAAGAGACTTGCCGGTAACGATATTGCACTAGGTATGATGATACCGACGATCGAATCTCGGGCAAGTAACATACCGATGACAAAGGGAACAACGTATGGTGTTATGCAGTTTGACCGATAAAAATCTTCATAGAATATGTAGGAACCAATATGAGCATCCAGGTTCCTTTATTGGTTATTGACCGGAGATGAGTCTCGGTCATGTCTACATAGTTCTCGAACTCGTAGGGTCCGCACGCTTAACGTTCGGTGACGATCGGTATTATGAGTTTATGTGTTTTGATGTACCGAAGGTAGTTCAGAGTCCTAGATATGATCACGGACATGACGAGGAGTCTCGAAATGGTCAAGACATAAAGATTGATATATTGGACGGCTATATTCGGACACCGGAAATGTTCCGGGTGATTTCGGAGAAAATCGGAGTACCGGAGGGTTACCAGAACAGGACCTCCTATGCGCCGCTCTTTGCGTCCGATTCGCACGCGCCACACAGGTACAGCCCCCCGAATGGGCCGGCCCATCATCGCGACGAAACTGCAAAATGATAACCTAAAATTATAACGCGGGGCGGGGGATCGATCCCTGCATCTGGAGCTAGTATACTCTTGTCACTAACCACGCGAGCTAACTACCTCGTTCGGTCATATGTAACGCGGGTACTTTAAAAGATCATCTACTACATATCTAACACCCCCACCTAGAAACCTTAAACATTGGATATGTTCAAAAAATTTAAAAATTCCAAAATTGTTCGCATTTGGTGAATGCTAGAAGAACAACTAAAAAACTTGAACAAAGTTTTGATAAAATGAACACTTTTTAAAATCCCGAACATTTTTTGAATTTAGAGAACAAAATTTTGTACGCGAACGTTATGTTTGAGAGAAAAAGTTAAGTTCATATGAAATATGTGAACATTCTTTAAAACTCCCGAACAAAATTTGAAATATGTGAACAAGTTTTTGAAATGGGAACATTTTATGAAACTCACGAACAAAAATTTCAAACACGAACATTTTCTGAAAAAATGCAAACAAAATTTGAAAAGGAACATTTACTAAAACTCACGAACAAAAATTGAAAAAACGAACATTTTTCTTAATTTGCGAACAAATTTTGCAAAGTTGTGAAATTGTGAAAAAAACATAAAAAAGAAAAAGAAACTAAAAAAGAAAAGAGAAACAAAATTTGAAGATGAGAACATTTTTTTTAACTTTGAATAATTTTTTGAAAGCATGAACATTTTTTCAAGTCAGGAACAAAAAATGAAAATGAGAACATTTTGTGAAGTTTTGAACAATTTTTTTGAAAGGATGAACAAAATTTGAAAATGAGAACATTTTGTGAAGTTTTGAACAACTTTTTAAAAGCATGAACAAAATTTGAAAAATGAGAACATTTTGTGAAGTTTTGAACAATTGTGAGCAACACAAAAAAATTGAAAAAATAATAATATAACTTTGAAAAGAGAAAAACCAAAATGAAAAAGAAACAGAAAACGGGAAAAAATGAAACATAAAAACGAAAAAAAGATAAAAAAGAAAACAGAAAAAGAAAAAAGAACATTAAAACGAAAAAGAAAAAGAAACAGTAAAAGAAAAGAAACAAAAAGGGGTAAATGGGGAAATAGAAAAACCGGTTCAGGAACCTTCTAGAAGGTTCCCAAAACCAGAAAAACCGGCTGGGAACTACCTAGAAGATTCCCAAAACCGGATTCGCTTTAACGTTTGAACGGGCCGGCCCATCCTAACGCGCTCATCAATCTGCCTGTGCGTCCGGTCGACTACTTGCCGCAAAGAGCGGCAAATAGGAAATTCCTACCAGAACCCCCCCCCCCCTGAGGGGAAACTAATGGGCCACATGGGCCTTAGTGGAGAGAGAGAGGGCCAGCCAGGCCAGGCCGCGCGCCTCCTCCCCCTCTAGTCCGAATTGGACTAGGGAAGGAGGGGGGCGGCGCCCCCCTTTCCTTCTCCCTTCTCATCCTTCCTTTCCCCCTCCTAGTAGGACTAGGAAAGGGGAGTCTTACTCCTACTAGGAGGAGGACTCCTCCTCTTCAGGCACGCCACAAGGGCCGGCCGGCCTCCCCCCTTGCTCCTTTATATACAGGGGTAGGGGGCACCCTAGAACACACAAGTTGGTTGCTTTTAGCCGTGTGCGGTGCCCCCTCCACCATAATCCACCTCGGTCATATCATCGTAGTGCTTAGGCGAAGCCCTGCGCCGGTAGTTTCATCATCACCGTCATCACGCCATCGTGCTGACGAAGCTCTCCCTCGACACTCAGCTGGATCGAGAGTTCATGGGACGTCACCGAGCCAAACATGTGCACATCGCGAAGGTACCATACTTTTGGTACTAGGATCGGTCGAATCATGAAGACGTACGACTACATCAACCGCGTTGTCATAACGCTTCCGCTTACAGTCTATGAGGGTACGTGGACAACACTCTTCCCCTCTCGTTGTTATGCATCACCATGATAGATCTTGCCTGTGTGTAGGAATTTTTTTGAAATTACTGCGTTCCCCAACAGATACTTCGCGACGAGGTTGGTGCCATCATCTTCTCGGCATGTCGTGAGCTGCATATATGTGATAATGCTCTCCAAGCGGAGCTTGAAGCGTGCAGAGAAGGGATCCAGTTGGCTCTTTAATGGATAACCAAACCTTTCATCATTGAGCTCGATTGCGCCGAGGCGGTCAAAATGACCCAAGACCCCGCTTGTGACCGTTTGAGGTATATGCCTTTGATTGGCGAGATTAAATCCTTGATTTCTCATAACAGGGAGATTGCTATTACTTCTATCAAGCGTGCATAGAATAGGCCCAGCCATGAGCTGGCGAGATATGGCCATGTTACACCCAGCGCTTGTGTATGGCTGGGTGCTAGTACTGATGAAGTTGTAACTCTGTGTACGAACGATTTTGCACCACCATGAGTAATACGATATCTCTTTACCCGCAAAAAAAGAAAGCCGGAGATTGTGGCGTTGGTCCTTCTGTGTCTGGAGATTGTGGCGTTGGTCCTTCTGCGTCTGCCAGAATGTCGGCACTAGCGGCGTGGGCTGCTCTTCCTCCATGGCTGACATGATTGTGCAGCAACCACTTCAACAAAAGAAGGTGTGGGCACGGGTGAGGTTTTGGATAGGTCCGGGGTGTCGGATACGTAAATGGCAACAATTCAAACGCCTGTATAGCACCCTGGTTTGTGATATTATGGACAACCGAACAAATTCACAGATCGATGGGTACTGGTTAGATGGACAACTACTTTCGGACAGCTACGTCCGGACGTTTGGAGGGTCTGTATTGAAGATGCCCTTACATAATCTTGAGTATCTATAGTATGGTTTGTACCATTCTGCGTTATCAACTTTTGTTTTGCAAAGAACTCGGATCTATTATAAGAATTCATCAGAAATACAAAGCATCGCATATATAATCATATTTATATTGAGGTCCTTGGACCACCATCGCAAAGTATGTTGAGAGTAGCAGCAATTCCCGACATTTAGCAAGAACGGAAGTAACTTACAGAGATCAACAAGTATGAAAACCGTAGGCATGGAAGTGAATAATTGATGTTGCATGGATAGAAAAACTATGTAATATTTGTAACACAAGATGGCAACAAACTAGTTCCAATATATTAATTACATGTAGGCATGTGTTTCGTAGGTGTATGTGCTTGCAGTAAGAACTTGCACAACATCTTTTGTCCTATCATCCTGTTTCAATAGGATCCTAATGAAAATTAAGGGTAATTGAAATACTCTTCTAAAAATATATCGGAGCGAAGCATTAGCAATCTATGAATACATATAATTCTCAAATCCTAGCAATCATGTCTGATACCCTGATTATTGTCACTTTAAGGCATCATGTTCAGAACTATATATAATAAGTGCATACAACTTTTAGATATCATCAAAACACACATATATAATTATGAAAACATTCAGATCTGAAATCATAACACTCATACCTTAGTGTCAGGCATTAAGTATGAAAAAATCATAACAATATCAACCTCAGAACATACAGAGTACTAGGCATCAAACCCGATTCAAATTAGGCATCTATTACATCAGGGATCATGCAATTCCCATCCACCCCAAGTGCCTGCAGAGGAATTACTCAAAAATTAGTACGGAGATCATGATGGTGATGATGGATAAGTTGGTGGTGGCAATGGCGAAGAATCCCCCTCTCAGTAGGCCAGATCAACCTCCGGATAGCCCTTCGGGAAGGTGAACTGTGGTGGCAGCAGCTCTGTGTCGTAGAAAATTCTGAAAAAATTCTTTCGCAACAGGAGAATAATATAGGCATCGTGTAACGCCCTCGATGCGGCTATATCTCCTACGTGTCGAAGCACGACTTAGAGGCATAACCGCATTGAAAGCAATGTCGCAAGTAAGGTAATCTTCACAACAACCCATGTAAATAAATAAAAGGGGAAAAGATACATAGTTGGCTTACACTCGCCACGTCACACAAATACATGAATAACATTACATTCATCCAATACACTCATGGTCCGACTACGGTACCAAAATAAAGATCAACCCCCACATGCGACAAAGTCCCCGATCGCCCCAACTGGGCACCACTACTGATCATCTGGGAAAGACACGTAGTAACGGCGAGAGTCTTCATCGAACTCCCACTTGAGCTCAAGCGCATCGTCTGGAACCGACCATGGGCCTTGAGCCCTCCTCTGTCTTCTTGGGTTTTAACATACTTAACTACTGACGAAGTTAACCCGGCCCAGATAGGCCGGTTTACGCCCAGTAGTAATGTCCCCAACATTAGGCCCCAGATTGATTTGAACGGGTTCATGTCAATCCTTTAATAAAAGCTTCATCTTCCACATCTTTTTATAAATTGGTAAACCGCCATGATGTCATCTTCTCTGATTGCTGTAAACCAGAGTGACGCCACCTGTCATAACGAAGCTATCCATTATGCTTCTTTGTTTAATAGATCAGCGGAAATCGAGGCGACGGCTCTGTTTTGTGGCCCCTTGATTGTCGCGCCTGACTCATGTTCTTTCGCCTTATAAATAGGACTGAAGAGTCATTTCTTTTCTCCTTCCGTGCCTTCTTCGTCTTCCTCGCGTCGCCAGCCTCGGAGCTCCACCGCAGCCGTCGACCTCTACCTCATCCTTGGCCGCTGCATCAACCTGAGCGCACCAGAACATCGCGGCAACCTTCCGCATCTTCCTCAGCTCCGGTAAATCTTCTATCCTTTCCCCCACAGATCTGGCCTAGGGTTTCGCAGTTCTTCAGTGTTCATCGTCTGCATCTTGCTCATACGATAGATCTTTAGATGAATCCGCAAATCTTTACTCTGTGCAATGATAGTTGTTCGACCTTCGCCTTCACTTATGCATCTGAAACCATAGATCTATATGAACGTTTTGCTCATTGGTTCGGTACTGCTCCTTTGAACCTCTAAGCATTTATCTCTTTTCTGAACTTGCTTCAGATCTAATGTTGTAAAGAAATCTTGTGAAACCTGTTTCTGCATACTTGTCCATCCGCAATCTCAGCTTTTCAATGCTTAGATCATGCGGTTTAACCTTTATAGAAAATTTTCCAAACCGGTATATGCCATTAGTCCCCTTGTTGAACCGCCAGATGTTGGTTGCTTCATGAAACTCCAGTTCAGATAGTTCTGTCTCCGGTTTAACAGTGCACATACCAACGCACCTTGATCAAATGCATTTTTGAACCGGGATCTTCTACCTTGTAGATTCCATCATGGCCAAGCAAGTATATGAGTGCAATTGGGTTCCTTCTCGTGTCACAGAGGATCAACTGGACGATTTAGTCCTGATTGGCGCTTTAGGCAGCAAAGATACCATCCATTGGAGGGCTCCTGGCAAAGAATGCCCTCCCACACCTCGAGAAGGAGAGGTTGTTGTTTTCGTAGATCACTTAGCCCGGGGCTTTAAGCCGCCCGGTTCTAAATTTTACCAGGATGTTTTAGCCGATTTCCAACTCCATCTGCAAGACACTGGCCCCAACTCTGTTACAAATATGTGTCACTTCCAAGTGCTCTGTGAGGTGTTCTTTCAAGAGGAGCCCATAGTGGAATTGTTCAGAGACCTTTTCCATCTAAACCGCCGTACTGAGTTTACTGATGGCTCTAATACAGAGTTGGGTGGCGTGGCGATTCAGAAAAGGAAAGAGGTCACATACCCTCACGCCAAGCTGCACAGTCACCCCAAGGAGTGGAATCAGACATGGTTCTACTGCAAAGAGACCTCCCCTGCTGGTGAGAATCCCTTGCCTGGCTTTCGTCCGGAGCGGCTCAGCAATACACACCCTTTTCCTCAAAGATTGACTGCCCAGGAGAGAAGCAAATATGCTCCCCAACTGTCAAAGCTCAGAGCCTTTATGGCCAACGGTTTAACAGGGGTTGATCTCGCTCGCTGTTGGATATCATGGAGCATACTGCCCCTTAGTCAGCGCTCCGGTTTGATGTGCGAGTATACTGACAGTGTTGATGACCCACTGCGACATTCAAAAATCCAGCTCTCCGATGAAGAAATCATAGAGGCTGTGAATAAGATGATGAATGAACCGGAACACGTCTGCGCTAGAACCGGCCTGCTTCCCTTCTGTGCCACCAATAAACCGCCAGCTGTAAGACTTTGATTTTCCTCTTTGTTGAATCTGTTATTGATATGTCTGGTCATTGTTTAATATCAATGTCAGCATAATTAGGGCAATGATCCATTTTGGAGCAAAAAACTGCCGCAGGAAAAACCAGAAAAACCAGACAAACCGGAAAGAGCAACCCAGCAAAAGACTAAAGCTGTGAAGAAGACTGCCCACAGGAAAAGAACCATTGCATCTTCTAATCCAGCCCCTGATGATGATGTGGATAATCCGGACTTTGAGGTAGAGCTTGACTCACTTGGTTTATTTTTCATGCGTCTTATTGATGATGATATTTGTCAGGATGATGCCGAAGCCAGCCACGCGGATGTTGCAGAGGTAATTATTCTCTCTTCCGTTTCAGAAACTTTGCCTTCACAAAAAATCCGCCAGGCAAACCAGAAAGTTAAATTTTCTCATCCTCTTGCTTATTTGGATCCTAAATTTCTTATGAAGACCCAACAACATGAAGCTCGTCGCACAACCTGGCACAGCGGCCAGGTAGTTACCTCCGCCGGTTTACCGAATAGTCTGGTTCGGAAACGCCATTCAAAGGTCTCTAATTTGCTTGTCAGTGCTTGTCCTAAAGTGGGCTGCTTTCGTCAACCTATTAATCCGTCTGACTCCGATTACCAGGTTACTTCCCACTCATCTTCTGGCGTGTCATCGGCTACTCAGCTCCCACCGCTTAAAACGGTGCTTGGGTAAGCTATACTTATTGTGATGTTTGCAGTACATCGCCTTAGAACATATGCTGTATTTGATTTATTATTCTTCTCAGGGCCAAACCTAGGCAAAGCAAGAAGGCCCGCCTGGACAAAACGGCCGAAGAAGATGCCGTTCTTGAAGCAGGCAAGACACCCAATGCTGAAGCGGCTATTCCTGAGGATATTCCCAACGATCCACCGCAGCAAGATGATGATCTTATTGCTGAAGAGAGACCTACTAGTACCTCAGGTCCTATCCATCAGCCCACAGGTTCCATCCGGATTGAAAGCTCCATCGGTCCAGCAAAACCTACTGACAAGCCAACAGCTCCAGTGCAAACCGGCAGTACCAAGGATGATGAGGTTGTCATTACTGGCACTGGCCATACTGAGCCAAGCAATCCTGTCGCTTTATCCAAACATTCTGCCAAGGAAGAATTTGCTGCCTTTGGCAAAGGCAAGTGGAACGCTGATCTGACGACTTACGCTGCTCTGAACGCCCAAGATATCCATTCCGGCTATCTGAACCGGTTGTATACCAATCGTGACTATGAAGCCGGTCTGGTTAATATGATGAAAGATAAATATGAGGTAACTTCCATACGCTCCTTTCTGCTTGTATGCTTCCATTCTTGCTGACTCTCCTAGCCCCCAAGGGCCGGTTTGAAATATTCTTTCAAACCGGGACTTAATAATATAAATCTTGATGCTTTGAAATTCGCTGATGTAGCCCCCAAGGGCCGGTTCAACTTAGCGTAGTTAAACCGGTACTTTAAGTAATTGAAACTGCCGCATCAGAATATATATGATCAAATAGCCATTAGCCCCCAAGTGCCAAGCTGAATACTTGTATTGATCTTGGGACTTTGTAAACCATTGAAAGATGAAGATCGAATATGCATTAGCCCCCAAGTGCTAAGCGCATAACTTGTTATGTGGTTGGTACTTGAATCCTTATACCGATTTGTTGAAGCATATATCTGTATGCATGCAGGCGGAGCTGAAGACGAAAGAAAACCAAGTCATCGATCTTCAAGAAAACCTAAAAACCCAACAGGCTGAAACTTCCAAAGCAAAAGAGGAATTGGCCAGTGCTTTAAGCGCCATGGAACAACTTAAGGAGAACTTCAAAAAGAAACGGGCGGATTGGGCCACTGAAAAGTCCGCTTTGATCAAACGAGCAGAGGATGCCGAGGCTGCACTAAAACCAGTGACGGATGAACTGACCAGCATAAAGCGGCACGTGCATGCCATGACCACTGCTATCTTTGGTAAGCCAGCTTGCCTTCTGAATTTGTCTCTGCCTTCTTACAGAGTCGCCGGTTTATTAACCCTTTACGGTATTTCAGGGACACACATTGGTCACTTGGGGTCAGATGTGCGGAAGAAATTGAAAGCCGCCTATACATTGGTTGAACAATTGTATACTGGTGCCCAGCGGATCATCTATACCGCGTCTCATAACAAACCGGCACCCACTTTGATTCAAGATACTCTGATGAAACTGTCAGTGCTTCCTGCCCGGGTTGAAGAGCTGAAGAAATCTGCTGCTCGAACCGGTGCAATCAATGCCTTAATCCGGGCAAAAGCCTGGGTGCCAGATTTTGATCCTATTGAAGCGGCTCGGGGCTATCCCAGCTTGAAGGAAGACGGGTCAGAATTTGGTGAAGCGGATCTGCGAGCAATAAACCGGGAGGTACGTCTGCTAGCTTGTCAGTTGGCTGAGCAAGCAGACTTGTCTCATTATCAAGCGCAATATGACAGTCAGAACAAGCGAATAGCTGCACCAATCCATGAATCAGAAAATCTGATCCCTCCAATCCGTAAGCATACTTACGCTCCCGATATTGACCCGTCATTGCTGATCCATGATGAAGCTGTTTTTCAAGCATTAATGGGAATCGACTAGACAACTATGGATTTCCAGCCACTGGGTAGAGAAACGGAGGCTGAAGCGGCGCAGGATGACCCACAACCATCAGGCCAGGCTGGTGACCAAGCTTGAACCGGAAGCCGGTTTTAAAACTGCCTCTCCTTTGTGAAAAACAATTATATGATTATGGGCACCGTGTTGCCTTGTAATAGGCTAGCTGATACCTTTGATGTTGATATGCCTTCGTGCATAATTTGTTCTTGTGGCAATGAACTTTCCAAAACACTTTCTGAAATGAGAAATTCGTCAAGTGCCACCGCGGTTGTACCGTCAGGCGGAATATGATGTCTGTATATATGAAATCAAAACATCCAAAACAAAATTTTAAGTATATGATCAAATTTTTGAGATACATAATACCTGCCATCATTGAATGTGAAGTTGGCTTGGCCAATCTTGAAGCGGAGTTTTGCAAACCCACACTGTTGGAGGAAATAACAGCTCCTGTATATATATATGACGCTGGTTTACCATGTAAACCGTGCTGGGTTATAATAAACACCATGTTACTCCATAAGAGGATGTTAACAACAAGGATCAAACCGGGCAAATAGTCTCCGGATTGACGTGAACTGTGTTCCGTCAATTGATTGGTTAAAAAACTTTGTCGGTTTAAAAACGCAATAAAAAGCAAAAAAAAACCTTCAAAGAAAAGTGTGAAGCAAAAGCAATGAAAAAAACTGTTTGCCAAAAAAGGTTTATTTAAGCTGATCAAATGGTGTTACCATGGCCAAACACTACTAAGCTCCCGTTAGGTGTAACTATGGTTCTAGTCAGCCAGGTCCCCAAATGAAAATGTGGCATTTATGCCGACCAAATGGCATGGTCATGGTTTGGGTTCGACCAAGCCCCCAAGTGATTCTGTGGCCTTAGGCCGATCAAGAGGCATGACTGGTTCAGACATGACCAAGTCCCCAAGTGATCTGGTGGCTCTCGCATATCAAGAGGCATGGTATTGGTTCGGACACGACCAATCCTCCAAGTGATATAACACGATGCTTTTAGCAAAGCAAACTCAAGGGGTAAACCGGAAGCCGCTTTAAAACAACTCCGTGTAACCACACATGATGTAAAAGAACAGATACCCCGCTTTAGCTGAGGTTCCGGTTTATTATAGTTAATATATACACCGCTGTAATATGTACATAAGTAGAACCAATGGCTCAGGTATAATAAGGCCAAAGATGAGCTATGTTCCACGGCCTGTTGGTCTCCTCCTCTGATGTACGTGAGTCCTTATGTTCTCGAATATCGATCAGATAGTATGACCCGTTGTGCAGATTCTTGCTGACCACGAAAGGCCCCTCCCAAGGTGGGGATAACTTATGCATACCAGTCTGATCTTGGATGAGCCGAAGCACCAAATCTCCCTCCTGAAAGGTTCTGGTTCTGACCCGGTGACTGTGATAACGACGAAGATCCTGCTGGTAAATCGCCGCTCGGGCGGCTGCGATGTCACGCTCTTCATCCAACCGGTCCAAAGCATCTTGCCGTGTTGTCTCGTTGTCTGCTTCAATATAAGCCGTTACACGAGGTGAATCATGACGGATATCACTGGGGAGAACCGCCTCCGCCCCATAAACCATGAAGAACGGTGTGTATCCTGTTGATCTGTTGGGTGTTGTATTGATGCTCCATAGAACAGATGGTAATTCTTCTATCCAACAACCCGGCGTTCTCTGCAAAGGAACCATGAGCCGGGGCTTGATGCCTCTCAGGATCTCTTGATTAGCTCTTTCTGCTTGACCATTGGACTGTGGATGTGCCACTGATGAAACGTCGAGCCGGATGTGCTCCCGCTCGCAGAACTCCTTCATAGCACCTTTGGACAAATTGGTACCATTATCTGTGATAATACTATGCGGAAAGCCAAACCGGAAAATCACCTTTTTGATGAACTGAACCGTCGTGGCCGCATCACACTTGCTAACAGGTTCTGCCTCCACCCACTTTGTAAACTTGTCAACCGCCACCAGGAGGTGGGTCTTCTTATCTTTGGACCTTTTGAAAGGCCCAACCATATCCAGCCCCCAAGTCGCAAACGGCCAAGTAATTGGAATCATTCTCAATTCTTGAGCTGGTACATGAGCACGTCTTGAAAACCTTTGGCAACCATCACATCGTCTGACTAGATCCTCCGCATCAGCATGAGCAGTTAACCAATAGAAGCCATGGCGAAACGCTTTAGCCACCAGAGACTTTGAACCGGCGTGGTGACCACAATCTCCTTCGTGGATCTCACGCAAAATTTCACGGCCTTCTTCAGGGGACACGCAACGTTGAAAAGCTCCTGATACACTGCAATGATGCAACTCGCCGTTGATGATAGCCATGGACTTAGATCGCCGGATTATCTGCCGGGCCAGAATCTCATCCTCTGGCAACTCACCCCGGTTCTTGTACGCCAGGTAAGGAAGCGTCCAATCCGGAATAACATGAAGAGCTGCCACCAATTGAGCCTCCGGACCAGGAATAGCCAAATCCTCTTCACCAGGGATCTTCACCGACGGGTTGTGCAGCACATCCAGAAAAACATTGGGCGGGACCAGTTTGCGCTGAGAGCCCAGCCGGCTTAAAGCGTCCGCCGCTTCATTTTTCCGCCGGTCCACGTGGTCCACCTGATAGCCTCTGAAATAACCTGCAACAATATCCACCTCACGACGATATGCTGCCATGAGTGGGTCCTTGGAGTCCCAAGTGCCAGACACCTGCTGAGCCACAAGGTCCGAGTCACCGAAGCACTTAACTCGACTTAGATTCATCTCCTTAGCAATCCGGAGACCATGGAGCAAGGCTTCATACTCAGCTGCATTGTTAGTACAAGGGAACATTAAGCGGAGAACATAACAGAACTTATCACCTCGTGGGGAGGTTAATACGACTCCAGCCCCCGAGCCTTCTAATTGCCTGGATTCGTCAAAATGGATGGTCCAATATGTATGATCCGGCTTTTCTTCAGGTGCTTGCATTTCCGTCCAATCATTGATGAAATCAACAAGTGCTTGAGACTTAACCGCTGTCCGAGGCACATACTTCAAACCGTACGGCCCCAGCTCTATAGCCCACTTTGCAATCCGGCCAGTTGCTTCCCGGTTCTGGATGATATCTCCCAAAGGAGCAGAACTGACCACTGTAATTGGATGCCCTTGGAAGTATTGTTTAAGCTTCCGCTTGCCATAAAAACTCCATACATCAGCTTCTGCCAATGCGGATACCTTTGCTTGGACTCAATGAGCACCTCGCTGATATAATAGACCGGACGTTGAACCAGATGCTCCTTACCTTCCTCCTTTCGCTCTACCACAATAGCCACGCTGACCGCCCAAACATTAGCAGCAACATATAGCAGCAACGGCTCCTTGTCAATGGGAGCAGCGAGCACAGGCGGATTGGCCAATTGCCGTTTTAAGTCCCCAAATGCTTCATCAGCAGCAGAACTCCAGACAAACTGATCCGTCTTTTTCAACATCTGATACAAAGGGATTGCCTTCTCACCGAGGCGACTGATAAACCGGCTTAACGCAGCAATCCGGCCTGCCAGGCGCTGAACATCATTGATACACTTCGGTTTAGCGAGGGAGGTGATGGCTGTGATCTTCTCCGGATTAGCCTCAATTCCCCTATTGGACACCAAGAAGCCTAATAACTTGCCCGCCGGTACACCAAAGACACACTTGTCCGGATTAAGCATCATCTTGTATGTCCTCAAGTTATCAAAGGTTTCCTTCAAATCATCAATCAGAGTCTCCTTCTCCCTGGACTTAACCACGATATCATCCACGAAAGCATGTACATTACGGCCAATCTGCTTGTGAAGTCAATTTTGTACGCACCGTTGGTAAGTCGCTTGGGCACTCTTGAGCCCGAAGGGCATAGACACATAGCAAAAGGCTCCAAAGGGAGTTATAAATGTCGTCTTCTCCTGGTCCTTAACTGCCATTTTGATCTGATGATAGCCAGAATACGCATCCAAAAAACTTAAACGCTCACAGCCCGCCGTAGCATCAATAATTTGATTAATACGGGGGAGAGCAAAAGGATCTGCTGGACAAGCCTTATTAAGATCTGTGTAATCCACACACATGCGCCAGGTGCCGTTTTTCTTGAGGACCAGCACCGGATTGGCAATCCACTCAGGGTGAAAAACTTCAACAATAAAGCCAGCTGCTAAGAGCCTGGCTACCTCTTCTTCAATTGCCTTGCGTCTTTCTTCGTTAAACCGGCGGAGGAACTGTTTCACCGGTTTATATTTAGGATCCACATTAAGTGTGTGCTCAGCGAGTTGCCTCGGTACACCTGGCATGTCAGAGGGCTTCCATGCAAAAATGTCCCGATTCTCACGGATGAACTCGATGAGCGCGCTTTCCTATTTCGGATCCAAGTTGGCACTGATGCTGAACTGCTTGGACGAATCACCAGGTATGAAGTCAACAAGCTTAGTTTCTGCTGCAGATTTGAACTTCAGGGCCGGATCATGCTCCGTAGTTGGCTTCTTCAACGGATTCATGTCCGCCGGATCAACATTGTCTTTATAGTACTTCAACTCTTCGGTGGCACAAACCGACTCTGCATAAGCCGCATCTCCTTCCTCACATTCCAAAGCGATTTTGCGGTTTCCGTGAACCGTTATTGTCCCCTTGTGACCCGGCATCTTGAGCTTCAAATACACATAACAGGGCCGAGCCATAAACTTGGCGTAGGCCGGTCGCCCAAACAGGGCATGGTATGGACTTTGGATTTTCACCACTTCAAACGTCAATATCTCCGACCTGGAATCATGATCATCCCCAAAGGCCACTTCCAGAGCTATCTTACCAACGGGATATGCTGATCTGCCAGGCACTACACCGTGGAATACTGTATTAGACGGTTTGAGATTCTTATCTGTTAGTCCCATACGACGGAAGGTCTCACAGTACAGGATGTTAATGCTGCTCCCTCCATCCATGAGCACCTTGGTGAACTTGTAACCTCCCACCTGAGGCGCCACCACCAAAGCCAACTGACCCGGATTATGAACCTGGGGAGGGTGATCTTCTCTGCTCCATATGATTGGCTGTTCAGACCAACATAGATAACGGGGTATGGCCGGTTCAACAGAGTTGACCGCCCGCCTCTGAACTTTTTGGTCTCGCTTGTCCAGACTAGTGGTGAAGACATGATACTGCCCATTACTCAACTGCTTTGGGTTGCTCTGGTAACCTGACTGTTGCTGCTATTGGTTGTAACCACCCTGGTTGTTCTAACTATTTTGACCATTATGTCCGCCCGGATTACCATTGAATCCTGAACCGGAACTTCCTCCTCCGTAACCCGGCCCGGATCCCGAGCCACCGCCAGACTCGTGATCATACCGGAAATTATTAGAATTCTTGAACTCCTGCATAATAAAGCAATCTTTCCAAAGGTGGTTTGCCGGCACCTCCTTCGTCCCATGTCTTGGACAGGGCTGGCTTAGCAGATAGTTTAGGCGGTTTGGGTTAGGGTTGGGCGCTCCATTACGATTTTTCGGCCTACCCTTGCGTCGCTGGCCATTGTCCTGTGCGTTGGTATTAGCCACAAAGTCCATGTTACCATCCGCTTTACGCTTGCCTCCTCCACCATTGCCTGCCCAGTGATGTTGCTGACCTTTGGAGCTGCTGTTCTTCTTCCCTTTCCCTGTCTTGTCATCATCAGATTCGGGGTCCTTGGTGCTATCAGAATCAGCATATTTCAGCAAAGCGGCCATGAGGGTCCCCATGTCGGTGCAATGACGCTTCATCCGTCCCAACTTCAGCTTCAGGGGTCCAAACTGGCAGTTGCCTTCTAGGGTTAATACTGCGGTGTCAGCGTTGATGCGGTCTGAGGAGTGCAATACTTGTGAAACCCGGCGCACCCAATGAGTCGTTGATTCTCCTTCCTCCTGGACGCATGCAGCTAAGTCCACTATCGACATAGGTTGTTTACAGGTATCTTTGAAATTGCTGATAAACCGGGCTCGTAATTGGGCCCATGAACTGATAGAATTAGCCGGCAAGCTTTTTAACCATGTACGAGCCGTTCCTTCGAGCATCATGGTGAAGTATTTCGCACACGCCGCGTCATCCACATCAAGCATCTCCATGGCCATCTCATAGCTCTCCACCCATGTCTCTGGAGGTTGATCCGACGTGTAATTTGGTACCTTGCGTGGGCCTTTGAAATCCTTGGGCAGGCGCACATTGCGTAAAGCGGGGATAAGGCAAGGCACCCCCAAAGAACTAGAAGTAACACCAGGTTCAGTCAAGGTGGTTGGACGAACCGGCGTGAGCTGCTGAGCCTGATGCTGTGTGGCTAACTCGGCCTCCCTGCGCGCGCAGGCCCGGTCCACCACTCCCTGAGCGTCATCAGCACCAGCCGCCGGGTTGTTGTCATGAGGTGCCCCACGTCGTTCATTACTCGACACTACCGGTTCATCCATGTGTCTGCTATAGCTCCGGCTTGGATGGGGGGTCGAGTGGATCCAATCGCGGCTGTACGAGTATGCTTCCTGTTGGGCCAAAGCTGTCCTCAGAAGTTCCTTGACCCGTCACGTCTCTACTGCCTGCGGCGAGTCACCTTCAATTGGAATGGCCACCAGCCGTGCAGCAGCGGCAACAAGATTGTCCATTGGGTTGGAGTAGTGACCCGGAGGTGTTAAAGCAGCCTGAGGTACAACGGTGTTTTGACGAGGCGGGTCCATCTGACGAGGCTGAACCGCTGCACCGATCCCAGGGGCTTCTACTCGGTTTCCCTCCAGCGGATTGCCGGCTCTTGGTCCTGGAGTGTTGAAAAGGTCTCTGGCCTCGAAAACCGGAGGTAAGCGGGATCGGTGCTTCCTCCTCATGACTTCATGCGACGCGCTCTGGTCCAACATAAGCTTGTAGGCCTGTGCATCTAAAGCGGCCCGCTCTGCGGCCATCCTGGTGTCCTCAGCCGCCAGATTCGCCTTGGCCTGGGTGATCTGTTCCTTTACCTTTGCAATCTCCGCGTTGTGAACATCCTGATCCGGCGGATTAACTTCCGCCATAAGCACAGCCAACCCATCAAATAGTTCGAATAGAACCTGAGCCGGCGGGCGCACAGGGCCTCCTGCCCCGGCAGCCGTCGCCGTTGCTGAACCGGAGACCGTTGCCGCAGCTGTCGAAGAATGAAGCGATGCTTGTGTTCCGGCCATGAATATTCCAACCCGGTTGGGCAGATCAGAGGGGTCCGGAATACTATCGCCATCGGAACAACTCCCAATCCGGCCATCTTGTAGCTGATAAAGAGATTCGATTTCTCCGGTCGAAGATTCGTCACCGGAACAAACGACTGTCGCGCCGCGAAATTCCGATCCGTCCTCATAACTTCCTCCATGGATGACTCCCACGAAGGCATGCTTCATGGCCGGTTTAACCCGGGCGGATCGCGCACGCTGAGCCGTCTCGACGAGGTCGGTGCAGATGTCCAGCTCAGGGCCCGGTTCACCGATCTTGCCAATGAAAACGTGAATGCTACCAAAGGGGACCCGGTACCCGTACTCCATTGAGCCGGCCTCGGGGCCCCAGCCTGCGTCGTCGATGTAGAGCTTACCGCGACGACTCTTAGTCATCCGGCCTACAGTGTAGCCCTCGAGTCCTTCAAAGCGGCCCTCCAAGAACCGGAAACCATCGTGCGACAGCCCCGCGGTGGACGCCAACTGTCGTGGTTTTGTCACGGCAGATGTCCTAGAGAAAGGACTTAGTCGTGGAGCCATCGCGACTGGTTAGCTTGAAGGGGTTAAAGCGGACATAAGGACGCAAGAGAGTTTATACTAGTTCGGCCCCTTCGATGAAGGTAAAAGCCTACGTCTAGTTGTTATGGAATTGATGGGGCTTCGATGACTAGGGAGCAAACAAGCTTCGCCTATGTCTCGAGTTGTTGTCTGTTGTCCTTGAACCGCCGCCGGGTCGTCCCCTTATATACACGGGGGACTCCCGTCGGCTTACGGAGTCCCAATACCGGCTCATAGATGTGTCCGGTTTGGTATCTACTTATTCCTAACTTACAATACAGGTTAACTACTAACGCCGGTTTATGGCTACAGGCCTTGAACCGACCATGGGCCTTGAGCCCTCCTCTGTCTTCTTGGGTTTTAACATACTTAACTACTGACGAAGTTAACCCGGCCCAAATAGGCCAGTTTACGCCCAGTAGTAATATCCCCAACATCCGGGGTGTTACAACACTCCACCACTACGAAAGGATCTCGTCCCGAGATCTAGGACTGGAAAAACTCCGGGTACTCAGAACAGAGGTGATCCTCGCATTCCCAGGTGGATTCACGGTCGGAATGGTGTGACCACTTGACTTTGAGGAATTTGATTGACTTGTTGCGAGTCTTGCGCTCAGTCTCTTCAAGAATAGCAATTGGGTGCTCATGATAAGAAAGGTCTTCTTGGAGATCAATGCATTCGAAGTTGACGGTGCGGTCAGGAGTCTTGAAGCACTTGCAAAGCTGAGAGACATGGAACACGTCGTGCACATTTGCAAAGTTGGAGGGAATCTCAAGTTGATAGGCGAGATCGCCTCTCTTACTGACGATATTGAAAGGACCCACGTACCTAGGGGCAAGCTTCCCTTTGATACCGAAGTGATGAGTACCTTTCATTGGAGAGACGCGGAGGTAAACATGGTCTCCGATCTCGAAAGCTAAATCACGATGCTTAATATCATAGTAGCTCTTCTGGCGTGATTGCGCTGCTTTGAGGTTATCACGAATGACTTTGCACATCTATTCTGCCTCTATGATCAAGTCATTGCCAAGAAGTTGATGTTCACCAATCTCTGACAAGTTAAGAGTAGTACGGCACTTCCTGCCATAGAGAATTTCAAATGGGGCCTTGCCCGAACTCGCTTGGAAGCTGTTGTTGTAGGAGAACTCGGCATATGGAAGACAATCTTCCCACTTCATACCGAAAGAGATAACGCAAGCCCTGAGCATATCTTCAAGAATCTGATTGACACGCTCGACTTGGCCGCTGGTTTGAGGATGAAAAGATGTGCTGAAACAGATGTTGGTGCCCATGGCCTTCTGAAAAGAATCCCAAAACTTCGAGGTGAAGATGCTGCCATGATCTGAAGAAATCAACTGCGGAATACTGTGCAGAGAGACAATCCGAGAGATATCAAGCTCTGCCAATTGAGCTGCTGTGATAGACTCTTTGATAGGAAGGAAATGAGCCACTTTAGTGAGTTTGTCGATGACAACGAATATAGCATCATTACCACGCTTGGACTTTGGAAATCCAGTCACGAAGTCCATCTCAATGTGGTCAAACTTTCATTCTGGAATGGCAAGAGGTTGGAGGAGACCAGCTGGTCATTGGTGTTCTGCCTTCACTCTTCTGCAGACATCACATTCATTCATGAACTGAGCAATCTCGCGCTTCATTCGAGTCCACCAATATGCCTGCTTGAGGTCATGGTACATTTTCGTACTCCTATGGTGGATGGAGAGGAGTGAATTGTGAGACTCATCCATAATGACTTTACAAAGGTCACCTTTAGGCACAACAATGCAATCATAGAGTATCCTTGTCGTCAAGGCGATAGCACTTGTACTTGGATTGACTCTTGGCAATCCCAATCTTCACCTTCTTCACCATAGCATCAAGAAGTTGAGCCTCGCGAATCTGATCTTCCAAAGTAGGAGAGACTTGGAGGTTGGCGAGGAAACCTTGAGGAACAACTTGCAGACTGAGTTTGCGGAAAGCTTCACAAAGCTCGGGTTGGTAAGGCTTGAGAATCAGACTGCTGCAGTAAGCCTTCCTGCTCAATGCGTCAGCAATTACATTGGCCTTGCCTGGAGTATATTCGATACTCGGATTATACTCTTGAATCATTTCGACCCAACGAGTCTGCCTGAGGTTGAGATTAGGCTGAGTGAAGATGTACTTGAGACTCTTGTGGTCATTGAAGATGTCCACTTTTCTTCCCAATAAGAGATGTCTCCAAGTCAAAAGAGCATGCACAACTGCCGCCAACTCGAGGTCATGAGTGGGGTAGTTCTTTTCATTGACCTTCAATTGGCGAGAAGTATAGGCCACAACTTTCTTCTCTTGCATCAACACTGCACCAAGACCTTGAAGAGAGGCATCACAGAAGACCTCGAACGGTTTGGATTCATCGGGAGGAGTCAGAACTGGAGCAGTGACTAATTTCACTTTCAGGGTGTTGAAAGCGATGTCACATTCTGGAGACCAAACGTACTTGACGTGCTTCTGGAGAAGGTTGGAAAGCGGCTTCGCGATCTTTGAAAAGTTCTCAACAAACCTTCGACAACAGCTTGCGAGACCAAGGAAGCTGCGGAGTTGCTTCACGTTCTGAGGTGGTTCCCAATTCACAATTGTAGACACCTTCTCAGGATTCACCGCTATGCCCTTGGCAGATATGATATGCCCAAGGTAGAGAACCTCATCGAGCCAAAACTGGCACTTTGAAAACTTGGCATAGAACTTATGTTCTCTGAGCTTATCCAGCACCAAACGCAAGTGCTTGGCATGATCCTCCTTGTTCTTGGAAAAGACCAAAATGTCATCGAGGTAGACCAAGATGAAGTCATTTGTGTAGGGGTTGAATATGAAGTTCATCATGCGAGAGAATGTCGGAGGAGCGTTGACGAGGCCAAAAGACATGACAGTGTATTCATATGAACCATAGCTTGTTCTGAATGACGTCTTGGGGATATCTTGATCATGAATTCGAATCTGGTGATAGCCCATACAAAGATCAAGCTTGGAGAATACTTGAGCACCTTTGAGTTGTTCAAACAGCTCGTTGATGTTGGGAAGTGGGTTCTTGTTCTTTATAGTCTTCTTGTTCAATGGACGATAGTCAACACAGAGTCGGTCCGTTCCATCCTTCTTCTTCGCGAAAAGAACTCCACAACCCAACGGAGAAGAACTAGGTTGGATGAGACCCATTCGCTCTTGAATATCGAGTTGCTTCTTCAGCTCCTTCAACTCTTCAGGTCCAAGCTTGTAAGGACGTTTGCAAATAGGTTCCGTGCCAAGCTCAAGATCGATGACGAATTCAACTGGCAGGTGCGGAGGCATTCCTGGAAGCTCTTCTGGAAAGACGTCTTGATATTCGCAAACAATTGGAATTTGAGAGATGGCATCCAGTTCACCCTTCTCATTGAGAGAAAACAGACGGATGGTGTCATCACGAGCGGCAAAGACAATTACATCCTCAGACGAATGAGTCAATTGAATCTGCCTGGCAGCACAATCAAGATGAGCCTTGTGCTTAGAAAGCCAATCCATTCCAAGAATAAGATCGATATCCGAGTCGCCCAGAACAATAGGAGAAGCTAGAAATTTGTAGTCGCCCAGCGTGATAGTAACATCCAGGACGCAGATATTAGCTGTCATTTGCTTGCGCGGGGACACGATTTGCAAAGGTCTTTGCAAATGCTGATGATCGCACTCATACTTTGATGCAAAAGGTTTAGAAATGAAGCAATGTGATGCACCAGTGTCAAAAAGAACTTTTGCAGGAACATCGTTAACAGGAAGGTTACCCATAATCACATCTGGCGAGTCCTCTACCTGAGGTGCATTCAACAAGTTGACCTTGGCGTGCTTGGGGTTATGCTTGACCACTACAGTACTTGCCGATCTCACAGGAGGAGGAGGAGGGAGACACCTCTGATTGAAGCATTTGTTGGCATAGTGACCCTTCTGTTGTCACTTGTTGCACGTGACCTCCGAGAGTGGACGGTGATACGGAGCACTCGATCTTGGAGCTTGAGACGAAGTCTTGTTCTGAAAGCCAGAGTTGGGTGGGTGGGAAGATCCACTGCCACCTTTGCTCTTCTGCTGATAAGGCTGACGGAACGGAGGAGGAGGAAGCCAATACTTTTGCTGCTTAGCCACTTGAGTTGAGGAAGAAGGAGTTGCATCTCTGACTCGCTTCTTGGAAGCATCGCACTTCAGTTGAGTAGTCTCTTGCTTCATTGCCATATTGTAAAACTCATCGTACTTCTTGGGCTCAAAGAGGACGAGAGCTAGCTGGAGTTCTTCTCTGAGACCACCCCTGAACTGGTATATCATGCTCTTCTCGTCAGGGACGTCTTTCTTAGCAAAACGGGCGAGCTTCTGAAACATGATGGTGTACTGGTAAACAGACATAGTGCCTTGCTTCAGGTTGCGAAATTCCTCACGCTTGCTCTCAACCACACTCTGAGGAATATGATGAGCTTTGAAGTCTTGACGGAATTCATCCCAGGTAATCGCACGGGCTCCTCTGGAATCTTTGTACTGCTGAAACCATTCAGCAGCTTGGTCTTTGAGTTGGAAGTAGGCAAACTTGACAAAGTCCTCAGGCCTGACGTTACTGCACTCAAAATGCTTGCATATGTCCATGAGCCAATCATCAGCGTCTGAGGCCTCGACACAGTTGCTGAAGGTCTTTGGCTGGTTAGCAAGGAACTGGTTGAGTGTAGCGAACTGATTCTGATTGTTGCCATGGCCCTGGTTCCCTTGGTTGCGCTCTTGAAGAAGTTGCATGATCATCTACGTGTTTGCATTGGTAGCGGCCATCACAGCTTGCCATGCCTCCGAAGGTGGAGGTGGTGGTGGCAGATCAGGATTCGGAGTCGTGCGCGTTGGAGGAGCCATCCTGAAGAGGTTGACATCCATTAGCATCTTCACAGACAAATATTTAAGTTGAATCAAGTGGGTTGAAATTGTAACATAAAGTCTTCACATCCGAACAAAATGAACGAATGCATTCCAATTGAAATGGTCACATATCCATAAATTGAGAAGCCACTTAGAATTGAGGTAGAAGAAAAACAACAAGGTACGGACAAGAGCAAATACTTGGTGAGGATTACCCAATCCCAAACCAAATATCCGCGGAAGAAGAACTAGAGCTACAAGAATTCCCACCTATGAAACTCCCGAACCTTTCCGGTTATGCAATCAGGTGTTGGGGATACAGGGGAAGCATAATATCTCACCCAAATCTAGCAAATCCTACATCCAGCTGTATCCATCCTTCAACACATAACCGAGAAACCTTCGGAAATCATCTACCTCAACTTCGAAAAGCATCCGTTATACAAGTTATGGCAATACTCCCGAACTCCCGCCCCAGTACTGGGTGGTGTCGAGGTTATCTCACCAACAACTGCATAAAAGAGATTTTCGATGTTGGCGAAACTCAGGTATTCCAGAATCTCAACGATAAAATTGTGACGACAACACCTCGGAGCTCAACTCCCCGGGACACTGCCACAACCCCTAAATGACAGGAGGCACCAAGAATAATGTTCTCGTCACAAACCATCGGAACGATTCCAAGATACCCGCGTGATCCTAAAAAAAATTTAGTGAAATTTGAGAAGAGAAGAGTTAAAACTCTACGTCAGGATGCCTTACCAGAGCGATGAAGGGACTGGGGAGTAAAAAGAATTCCTAAACTCTCTGATATATAAATCCTAAATGACTCAAAACATTTTTCTAGACTCAACAACGCCAACGATTCGATCAAGCAGGGGGGCTCCTAAGGTCGGGGAAGGCTCTGATTACCAACTTGTAACGCCCTTGATGCGGCTATATCTCCTACGTGTCGAAGCACGACTTAGAGGCATAACCGCATTGAAAGCAATGTCGCAAGTAAGGTAATCTTCACAACAACCCATGTAAATAAATAAAAGGGGAAAAATACATAGTTGGCTTACACTCGCCACGTCACACAAATACATGAATAACATTACATTCATCCAATACACTCATGGTCCGACTACGGTACCAAAATAAAGATCAACCCCCACATGCGACAAAGTCCCCGATCGCCCAACTGGGCACCACTACTGATCATCTGGGAAAGACACGTAGTAACGGCGAGAGTCTTCATCGAACTCCCACTTGAGCTCAAGCGCATCGTCTGGAACGGTATCATCGGTCCCTGCATCTGGTTTTGGAAGTAAACTGTGAGTCACGGGGACTCAGCAATCTCGCACCCTCGCGATCTAGACTATTTAAGCTTATAGGTAAGGCAAAGGTATGATGTGGAGCTGCAGCAAGCGACTAGCATCTACGGTGGCTAACATACGCAAATGAGAGCCAGAAGAGAAGGCAAAAGCACGGTCGAACAACTATGATCAAGAAGTGATCCTAGAACAACCTATGTCAAGCATTACTCCAACACCGTGTTCACTTCCCGGACTCCGCCGAGAAGAGACCATCACGGTTACACACGCGGTTGATTCATTTTAATTAAGTTAAGTTTCAGGTTATCTACAACCGGACATTAACAAATTCCCATCTGCCCATAACCGCGGGCACGGCTTTTGAAAGTTCAAATCCCTACAGGGGAGTCCCAACTTAGCCCATCACAAGCTCTCACGGTCAACGAAGGATATTACTTCTCCCGAGACATTCCGATCAGACTCGGCATCCCGGTTACAAGACATCCTCGACAATGGTAAAATAAGTCCAGCAACACCGCCCGAATGGTCCGTCAAATCCCGATAGGAGCTGCACATATCTCGTTCTCAGGGCACACTTAGATGAGTGCTCCATACAACTAAAACCAAACCTCGAGTTTCCCCGAGGGGGCGCTGCACAGGGCTCTAGTTTGGACCAACACTCAGAGGAGCACTGGCCCGGGGGGTTTAAATAAAGATGACCCTCGGGCTCCGGAAACCCAAGGGAAAAAGAGGCTAGGAGGCAAATGGTAAAACCAAGGTTGGGCATTGCTGGAGGAGTTTTACTCAAGGCGAACTGTCAAGGGGTTCCCATTATAACCCAACCGTGTAAGGAATGCAAAATCCGGGAACATAACACCGATATGACAGAAACTAGGGCGGCAAGAGTGGAACAAAACACTAGGCAAAAGGCCGTGCCTTCCACCCTTTACCAAGTATATAGATGCATTAAGATAAACAAGATAATATGGTGATATCCCAACAATAAACAATGTTCCAACAAGGAACGATCTCCAATCTTCACCTGCGACTAGCAACGCTATAAGAGGGGCTGAGCAAAGCGGTAACATAGCCAAACAACGGTTTGCTAGGACATGGTGGGTTAGAGGTTTGACATGGCAATATGGGAGGCATGGTAAGCAAGTGGTAGGTATCGTAGCATAGGCATAGCAAAAGAGCGAGCATCTAGCAAGCAAAGATAGAAGTGATTTCGAGGGTATGGTCATCTTGCCTGCAAAGTTGTCAAAGTTGACTTGATCCTCGTAAGCGAACTCAACGGGCTCCTCGTTCACGAACTCATCTCCCAGCTCTACCCAAACAAGAACAACAAGCAAAAGGAGCACAATCAACCACGTGCAATGCTCAAGCAACATGATGCAAACATGGTATGATATGCGGGATGCGGTATGTGATGCATATGCAAGATTTGACAAGGAAAGATAGAACCTGGCCTCAACTTGGAAATCCAAGAGTGCCACTGGAAAGGTGAGGTAATTTCGGTTGAAATCGATATAAAGCTCACCAGAATCGGATGCACGGTTTGGAAATGGCAAGCAAAACAAATATGGCACCGGTCTGCGATAATCAGCAAGTGACCAACTAAATGCATCAAGATAAATATGCTACAGCACTCAAACATGACAACAAAATACATGGCAGGGATCCACTCATGAAGCCTGACAAAAGATGAACACTGAGCTACGGCTAGTTCATCCATTAATAGGTTCAAACAAGCATGGCAAAAGTGCAAATGATAACAGGTTCCAGACTTGGTGAAATTAACACAAGTCTGGAATTTATCATCAGGAAGCACACTTTAGAGCATGAAAACTACATTCTACAGGAACTTAACATGGCAAAGCAAGGCATGGCATGAAGCTACTCAAAGCACTTAACAAAAGTCCCTTAGTGACCTTGAGCCAAAAAGGGATCAAAAAATACAATTGCAAGCATGTGAACATAGCAAAAACACAAACAGATTCAGACTTAGTGAAAAACTGGAGCATGCAAAACAGTTGACGAGTAGGCATGCTTATGAGCTCGATGCACTCACTACAGAGCAAGGCATGACAAACTAAGCATACACTCATCAAGAAGACATAGCATAGAAGCTATACATGGCAAGAACAACAACATAGCATGCACGGATCAATAGCAACATCCTCGGCAAAATCGCTAAACATGTCAACAATCTGCCATGATCATTTTATAGCAAAAGTAGAGCTCGATTGACTCAAGCTAGTCTGCTCCATAAATGCAAACAAAGACATGGATGGATAGAGCACCACAATGTAAACAAAACATCCTTACTGATCATCCTCAAAAGAGGCACGGATCACTAGGAAACAACATGAACATATGGCATAACAACAAAAATAGAACAAGGACTTGGTGAAATTCTAATTCCCTGAAATCAGCATTGCCAATTACGCTACTTTGCAAGCTTGTGCTAGTCACCACAAATATCACAAAAATACATGGCAAGCACCCATGTAAAGATGACATGGCATATAACAAAACACATGTAGAGCTCAGGATCATAGCATGCACACATTAATCATGGCAAAAATGACAAAAGGCTATTTGCTGAAACAGATCTGACAAATTCATCACATAGCCCTCTTCCAACAGCATTTCGGGCATTAAGATGAGCTCAAATGAAAATGATGCAATGAGATGAAATGATGTACTTGTCGAGGCAAATATTTTGATATGCTACACGCACAAATCGGATCTATGATGAGAGAGTTATGACATGCCAAAGTTTGCAAAACAATTAGGGTTCGAGGATGAAAAAGTCGACCCTCAAACTCAGATCTGGATCCAGATCGGCACGGTCGACGAGGTGGCGGCGGAGCTCGCCGGAAATGGAGAGGCAACGGCGGCCGGCGAGGCTCTCCGGCGCGGGGAAGTCGGGGAACCGGAGGGACGGCGAGGGCGCGGCGATCGTCGGGCGCGGCGCAGTGCTCGCCGGCGCGGTGCGGGGCGGCGGAGGCGAGATGAGGCGGCGGTCGCCGGAGCTGAGGCCGGCCGGAGCGGGCGGCGGTGGCCGTTGTCGACGCCGGCGAGGGACGCGGCAGCCATCGCGGGCGGCGTCGGGCGGAGGTAGGCGGCGGGGCGCAGGCGAGGCGGCTCGGCCCGGTTGCTGGCCGGGAGGGCCAATCGTGGGCCGGGCGGGCCGCGGCGGCGGAGGGACAGGTGGCGAGGCCTCAGTGGCCACGGGCGGCGGCGGCGACTGTCCGAACCGGGACGGACATTGTCCGGCGTGGAGATGGGATTTTTAGGGTTTCGGGGAAGAGGAGACCCAGGATTTTGGAAGGGGTCTATTTATAGAGGTAGAGGGAGCTAGGAAGCTCCAAATGAGGTGCGGTTTTCGGCCACGCAATCGTGATCGAACACTCTAGATGATGGGAGAGGTTTAGGTGGGTTTTGGGCCAGTTTGGAGAGGTGTTGGGCTGCAACACACACGAGGCCTTTTCGGTTCCTCGGTTAACCGTTGGAGTATCAAACGAAGTCCAAATGGCGCGAAACTGGACAGGCGGTCTACCGGTAGTAAACCAAGGCCGCATGACAAGTCTCGGTCCAATCCGGAAATGTTTAACCCCCACACACGAAAAGAGGTAGAAAGGACCACCGGAGGACATAGGAGCGCCGGAATGCAAAACGGACAACGGGGAAAATGCTCGGATGCATGAGACGAACACGTATGCAAATGCAATGCACATGAAGACATGATATGAGATGCATGAAAAAGACAACAACACACAGAGACAAAAACCCGACACCGAGGAAATAAAATAACTTAGTGCCGGAAACGGCAAGAGTTGGGATACATATAAGGTAAATTACATCCGGGGTGTTACAACACTCCGCCACTACGAAAGGATCTCGTCCCAAGATCTATGACTGGAAAAACTCCGGGTACTCAGAACGGAGGTGATCCTCGCGTTCCCAGGTGGCTTCACGGTCGGAATGGTGTGACCACTTGACTTTGAGGAATTTGATTGACTTGTTGCGAGTCTTGCGCTCAGTCTCTTCAAGAATAGCAACTGGGTGCTCACGATAAGAAAGGTCTTCTTGGAGATCAATGTCTTCGAAGTTGATGGTGCGGTCAGGAGTCTTGAAGCACTTGCGGAGCTGAGAGACATGGAACACGTCGTGCACATTTGCAAAGTTGGAGGGAAGCTCAAGTAGATAGGCGAGATCACCTCTCTTGCTGACGATCTTGAAAGGACCCACGTACCTAGGGGAAAGCTTCCCTTTGATACCGAAGCAACGAGTACCTTTCATTGGAGAGATGCGGAGGTAAACATGGTCTCCGATCTCGAAAGCCAAATCATGATGCTTAATATTATAGTAGCTCTTCTGGCACAATTGCGCTGCTTTGAGGTTATCACGAATGACTTTCCACATCTCTTCTGCCTCTGTGATCAAGTCATTGCCAAGAAGTTGACTTTCACCAGTCTCTGACCAATTAAGAGGAGTACGGCACTTCCTGCCATAGAGAATTTAAAATGGGGCCTTGCCCGAACACGCTTGGAAGTGGTTGTTGTAGGAGAACTCGGCATATGGAAGACAATCTTCCCACTTCATACCGAAAGAGATAACGCAAACCCTGAGCATATCTTCAAGAGTCTGATTGACACGCTCGACTTGGCCGCTAGTTTGAGGATGAAAAGTTGTGCTGAAACGGATGTTGGTGCCCATGGCCTTCTGAAAAGACTCCTAAAACTTCGAGGTGAAGATGCTGCCACGATCTGAAGAAATCAACTGCGGAATACCGTGCAGAGAGACAATCCGAGAGATATAAAGCTCTGCCAATTGAGCTGCTATGATAGACTCTTTGATAGGAAGGAAATGAGCCACTTTAGTGAGTTTGTTGATGACAACGAATATAGCATCATTACCACGCTTGGACTTTGGAAATCCAGTCACGAAGTCCATCTCAATGTGGTCAAACTTCCATTCTGAAATGGCAAGAGGTTGGAGGAGACCAGCTGGTCATTGGTGTTCTGCCTTCACTCTTCTGCAGACATCACATTCATTCACGAACTGAGCAATCTCGCGCTTCATTCGAGTCCACCAATATGCCTGCTTGAGGTCATGGTACATTTTCATACTCCCAGGGTGGATGGAGAGGAGTGAATTGTGAGACTCGTTCATAATGACTTTACGAAGGTCACCTTTAGGCATAACAATGCGATCCTCGAAGAATAGAGTATCTTTGTCATCAAGGCGATAGCACTTGTCCTTGGATTGACTCTTGGCAATCCCAATCTTCACCTTCTTCACCATAGCATCAAGAAGTTGAGCCTCGCGAATCTGATCTTCCAAAGTAGGACAGACTTGGAGGTTGGTGAGGAAACCTTGAGGAACAACTTGCAGATTGAGTTTGCGGAAAGCTTCACAAAGCTCGGGTTGTTAAGGCTTGAGAATCAGACTGTTGCAGTAAGCCTTCCTGCTCAATGCGTCAGCAATTACATTGGCCTTGCCTGGAGTATATTCGATACTCGGATTATACTCTTGAATCATTTCGACCCAACGAGTCTGCCTGAGGTTGAGATTAGGCTGAGTGAAGATGTACTTGAGACTCTTGTGGTCAGTGAAGATGTCCACTTTTCTTCCCAATAAGAGATGTCTCCAAGTCAAAAGAGCATGCACAACTGCAGCCAACTCGAGGTCATGAGTGGGGTAGTTCTTTCCATTGGACTTCAACTGGCGAGAAGTATAGGCCACAACTTTCTTCTCTTGCATCAACACTGCACCAAGACCTTGAAGAGAGGCATCACAGAAGACCTCGAACGGTTTGGATTCATCAGGAGGAGTCAGAACTGGAGCAGTGACTAATTTCTCTTTCAGGGTGTTGAAAGTGATGTCACGTTCCGGAGACCAAACGTACTTGACGTGCTTCTGGAGAAGGTTGGAAAGCGGCTTCACGATCTTTGAAAAGTTCTCAACGAACCTTCGACAATAGCTTGCGAGACCAAGGAAGCTGCGGAGTTGCTTCACGTTCTGAGGTGGTTCCCAATTCACAATTGCAGACACCTTCTCAGGATTCACCGCTATGCCCTTGGCAGAGATGATATGCCCAAGGTAGAGAACCTCATCGAGCCAAAACTGGCACTTTGAAAACTTGGCATAGAACTTATGTTCTCTGAGCTTATCCAGCACCAAACGCAAGTGCTTGGCATGATCCTCCTTGTTCTTGGAAAAGACCAAAATGTCATCGAGGTAGACCAAGACGAAGTCATTTGTGTAGGGGTTCAATATGAAGTTCATCATGCGAGAGAATGTCAGAGGAGCGTTGACGAGGCCAAAAGACATGACAGTGTATTCATATGAACCATAGCTTGTTCTGAATGCCGTCTTGGGGATATCTTGCTCACGAATTCGAATCTGGTGATAGCCCATACGAAGAACAAGCTTGGAGAATACTTGAGCACCTTTGAGTTGTTCAAACAGCTCGTTGATGTTGGGAAGTGGGTACTTGTTCTTTATAGTCTTCTTGTTCAATGGACGGTAGTCAACACAGAGTCAGTCCGTTCCATCCTTCTTCTTCACGAAAAGAACACCACAACCCAACGGAGAAGAACTAGGTTGGATGAGACCCATTCGCTCTTGAATATCGAGTTGCTTCTTTAGCTCCTTCAACTCTTCAGGTCCAAGCTTGTAAGGACGTTTGCAAACAGGTTCCGTGCCAGGCTCAAGATCGATGACGAATTCAACAGGCCGGTGTGGAGGCATTCCTGGAAGCTCTTCTGGAAAGACGTCTTGATATTCGCAAACGACTGGAATTTGAGAGATGGCATCGAGTTCACCCTTCTCATTGAGAGAAAACAGACGGATGGTATCATCACGAGCGGCAAAGACTATTACATCCTCAGACGAATGAGTCAATTGAATCTGCCTGGCAGCACAATCAAGATGAGCCTTGTGCTTAGAAAGCCAATCCATTCCAAGAATAAGATCGATATCCGAGTCGCCCAGAACAATAGGAGAAGCTAGAAATTGTTGGGGATCGTAGCAGAAATTTAAAATTTTCCACGCATCACCAAGATCAATCTATGGAGTAATCTAGCAACGAGGGGAAGGAGAGTGCATCTACATACCCTTGTAGATCGCTAAGCGGAAGCGTTCAAGTGAACGGGGTTGATGGAGTCGTACTCATCATGATCCAAATCACCGATGATCCTAGTGTCGAACGGACGGCACTTCCGCATTCAACACACGTACAGCCCGGTGACGTCTCCTAAGACTTGATCCAGCAAGGGGAGAAGGAGAGGTTGGGGAAGACTCCATCTAGCAGCAGCACGACGGCGTGGTGGTGGTGGAGGAGCGCGGGACTCCAGCAGGGCTTCGCCAAGCACTACGAGAGACGAGGAGGAAGAGGGGTAGGGCTGCGCCAACAGGGGAGGAACTTCATGTGTTGGGCTGCCCCTTTGCCTCCACTATATATAGGGGGAGAGGGAGGGCTGCGCCCCCACCTAGGGTTTACTCCCTAGGGGTGGCGGCAGCCCTAGATCCCATCTAGGGTGGCAGCCACAAGGGGGGGAGGGGGAGGCGCACCTGAGGTGGGCCTTAGGGCCCATCTGCCCTAGGGTTTGCCCCCTTCCCCTCTTGGAGGCGCCTTGGGCCTTGGTGGGAGGCGCCCCAGCCCACCTAGGGGCTGGTCCCTTCCCACTATTGGCCCGTGTAGGCCTCCGGGGCTGGTGGCCCCACCTGGTGGACCCCCGGACCCCTCCGGTGGTCCCGGTACACTACCGGTGATGCCCGGAACACTTCCGATGGCCAAAACCATACTTCCTATATATTAATCTTTACCTCCGGACCATTCCAGAACTCGTCGTGACGTCCGGGATCTCATCTGGGACTCCGAACAACATTCGGTAACCGCGTACATACTTTCCCTATAACCCTAGCGTCATCGAACCTTAAGTGTGTAGACCCTACGGGTTCGGGAGTCATGCAGACATGACCGAGAGAACTCTCCGGTCAATAACCAACAGCGGGATCTGGATACCCATGTTGTCTCCCACATGCTCCATGATGATCTCATCGGATGAACCACGATGTCAAGGATTCAATCAATCCCGTATACAATTCCCTTTGTCTATCGGTACGATACTTGCCCGAGATTCGATCGTCGGTATCCCGATACCTTGTTCAATCTCGTTACCGGCAAGTCTCTTTACTCGTTCCGTAACACATCATCCGTGATCAACTCCTTGGTCACATTGTGCACATTATGATGATGTCCTACCGAGTGGGCCTAGAGATACCTCTCCGTTACACGGAGTGACAAATCCCAGTCTCGATTCGTGTCAACCCAACAGACACTTTCGGAGATACCTGTAGTGAACCTTTATAGACACCTAGTTACGTTGTGACGTTTGGTACACCCAAAGCACTCCTACGGTATCGGGGAGTTGCACAATCTCATGGTCTAAGGAAATGATACTTGACATTAGAAAAGCTTTAGCATACGAACTACACGATCTTTGTGCTAGGCTTAGGATTGGGTCTTGTCCATCACATCATTCTCCTAATGATGTGATCCCGTTATCAACGACATCCAATGTCCATGGTCAGGAAACCGTAACCATCTATTGATCAACGAGCTAGTCAACTAGAGGCTTACTAGGGACATGGTGTTGTCTATGTATCCACACATGTATCTGAGTTTCCTATCAATACAATTCTAGCATGGATAATAAACGATTATCATGAACAATGAAATATAATAATAATAACTAATTTATTATTGCATCTAGTGCATATTTCCAACAGTCTCCCACTTGCACTAGAATCAATAATCTAGTTCACATCGCTATGTGATTAACACTCACAGGTCACATCGCCATGTGACCAACATCCAAGAGTCTACTAGACTCAATGATCTAGTTCACATTACTATGTGATAAACACTCAAAGAGTTTTGGGTTTGATCATGTTATGCTTGTGAGAGAGGTTGTAGTCAACGGGTCTTGCCATATTCAGATCCCTATGTATTTCGCAAAACTTTATATCATAGATGCTGCTACCACGTTCCACTTGGAGCTATTCCAAATTGTTGCTCCATTATACGTATCCGGTATATCTACTCAGAGCTATCCGTATAGGTGTTAAGCTTGCATCGATGTAACTCTTTACGTCAAACTCTTTATCACCTCCATAACCGAGAAACATTTCCTTATTCCTCTAAGGATAATTTTTGACCGCTATCCGGTGATCTACTCCTAGATCACCTTTGTACCATCTTGCCAAACATGTGGCAAGGCACACATCAGGTGCGGTACTTCAGCATGGTATACCGTATAGAGCCTATGACAAAAGCATAGGGGGACGACCTTCGTCCTTCCTCTTTCTTCTGCCGTGGTCAATCTTCGAGTCTTACTCAACTTCACACCTTACAATTCAGGTAAGAACCCCTTCTTTGACTGATCTATTTTGAACTCCTTCAAAAACATGTCAAGGTGTGCGTTCTTTGAAAGTATCATCAGGCATCTTGATCTATTTCTATAGATCTTGATGCCCGATATGTAAGCAGCTTTATCCAGGTCTTCCTTTGAAAAACACTCTTCAAACAACCGTTTATGCTTTCCAGAAATTCTACATTATTTTGGATCAACAATATGTCATCCACATATACTTATCAGAAATGTTGTAGTGCTCCCACTCACTTTCTTGTGAATACAAGTTTCTAGCAAACATTGTATAAACCTAAAAGCTTTGATCACTCCATCAAAGCATATATTCTGACTCCGAGATGCTTGCTCTAGTCCATAGAAGGATTGCTGGAGCCAGCATACCTTTTAGCATCCTTAGGATCGACAAAACTTTGATTGTATCACATACAACTTTTCTTACGAAAAGTGGTAAGAAAACTTGTTTTGACATCCATCTGTAAGATTTCATAATCGAAAAATACAGCTAATGCTAACATGATTCCGACGGACTTAAGCATCGCTACGGGTGAGAAATTCTCATCGTAGTCAACTCCTTGAACTTGTGAAAAGACTCTTTCCCACAAGTCGAGCTTCATAGACGGTAACATTACCGCCCACGTCCGTCTTTTCTTAAAGATCCATTTATCTCAGTGGCTTGCCGATCATCGGGCAAGTCCACCAAAGTCCATACTTTGTTCTGATACATGGATCCTATCTCGGATTTCATGGCTTCTAACCACTTGTCGGAATACGGGCCCACCATCGCTTCTCCATAGCTCGTAGGTTCATTGTTGTCTAACAACATGATATCTAAGACAGGATCACCGTACCACTCAGGAGTAGTACATATCCTTGTCGACCTATGAGGTTCGATAGCAACTTGATCCGAAGCTTCATGATCACTGTCATTAACTTCCTCTTCAACAGACGTAGGTGCCACAGAAAACATCTTTCTATGTTGCATCACTCTCTGGTTGAAGTAAAGATTCGACAACCTCATCAAGTTCTATCTTCCTCCCACTCAATTCTTTCGAGAGAAACTCCTTCTCGAGAAAGGACCCGTTCTTAGCGACAAACAAATTGCCCTCGGATCTGAGATAGAAGGTATACCCAACTGTCACCTTTGGGTATTCTATGAAGATGTGTTTGTCCGCTTTTGGGTTCGAGCTTCTCCGGCTGAAGCCTTAAGCATCGCAGCCCCAAACATTAAGAAACGACAACTTTGGTTTCTTACCAAACCAATGTTCATATGACGTCGTCTCAATGGACTTAGATGGTGTCCTATCTAAAGTGAATGCAGCTGTCTCTAACGCATAACCTCAAAATGAAAACGGTAGATTGGTAAGAGACATCATAGATCGCACCATATCTCATAGGGTTCGATTACGACGTCCGGACACACCATTACCTTGTGGTGTTCCAGGTGGCTTCAACTGTGAAACAATTCCACAATGTCTTAAGTGATTGCCAAACTCATAACTCGGAAAATCCCCTTTTGATCAGATCGTAGGAACATGATCTTATTGTTATGATGATTCTTAACTTCACTCTGAAATCGCTTGAACTTTTCAAATGTTTCAGACTTGTGCTTCATTAAGTAGATATACCTATATCTACCCAAATCGTCAGTGAAGATGAGAAAATAGCGATATCCACCGCACGCTTCAATTCTCATTGGATCACACGCATCAGCATGCATGATTTCCAACAAGTCACTTGCCCGTTTCATTGTACCTGAAAACGGGGTCTTAGTCATCCTGCCCATGAGGCATGGCTCACATGTGTCAAGTGATTCAAAATCAAGTGACTCCAAACATCCATAGACATGGAGTTTCTTCATGCATCTTACACCAATATGACCTAAGCGGCAGTGCCACGAGAAAGTGGTACTATCATTATTAACTCTACATCTTTTGGCGTGAACATGTGTATTACCATGACCGAGATTCAATGAACCATTCACATAGGGTGCATGACCATGAAAGGTATCATTCATGTAAACAGAATAACCATTATTCTCTAACTTAAATGAATGACCGTATTGCACTGAACATGATCTAATCATATTCATGCTCAACGTAGAAACTTGATAACATTTATCTAGGTTCAATACTAATCCCGAAGGTAGATGGAGCGTGCGATGGTGATCAACTTTGGAAACACTTCCAACACACATCGTCACCTCGCCCTCAGCCAGTCTCCGTTTAGTCCGTAGCTTTTGCTTCAAGTCACCAATAATAGCAACTGAACCGGTATCCAATACCCAGGTGCTACCAGGAGTACTAGTGAGGTACACATTAATAACATGTATATACTCTGTTGAAGTTGCCAGCCTTCTTATCTACCATGTATTTGGGGTAATTCCGCTACCAGTGACTGTTCCCCTTACAATAGAAGCACTTAGTCTCGGGTTTGGGTTCAACCTTGGGTTCCTTCACTAGAGCGGCAACTGGTTTGCCATCCATGAATTTTCCCTTCTAGCCCTTGCCCTTCTTGAAACCAGTGGTCTTGTTAAACCATCAACACTTGATGCTCCTTCTTGATTTCTACCTTTTACGGTCTTAAGCACCGCGAACAGCTCCGAGATCAACTCCATCCCCTGCATGTCATAGTTCATCACGAAGATCTAGTAGCTTAGTGATAGTGGCTAGATAACTCTATCAATCACTATCTTATCTGGAAGTTTAACTCCCACTCGATTTAAGTGATTGTAGCACCCAGACATTCTGAGCACATGCTCACCAGTTGAGCTATTCTCCTCCATCTTGTTGGCTAAAGAACTTGTCAGAGGTCTCACACTTCTCAACACGGGCATGAGCCTGAAATCCCAATTTCAGCTCTTGGAACATCTCATATGTCTTATGGCGTTCAAAACGTCATTGGAATCCCGATTCTAAGCCATAAAGTATGGTGCACTAAACTATCAAGTAGTCATCAGGATGTGTCTGTCAGGTGTTCACAACATCCACAGACGACGTTGTAGGGGTTTGCACATCGAGCGGTGCATCAAAGACATAAGCCTTCTGTGTAGCAGTGAGGACACTCCTCGGACTACGGACCTAGTCCGCATCATTGCTTACAATATCTTTCAACTTAATCTTTCTCTAGGAACGTATTGAAACAAGGAGCTACAACGTGAGCTATTTATCTACAACATATTTGCAAAGACAATTTAGACTATGTTCATGATAATTGAGTTCATCTAATCAAATTATTTAATGAACTCCCACTCAGATAGACATCCCTCTAGTCATCTAAGTGAAACATGATCCGAGTCAACTAGGCCGTGTCCGATCATCACGTGAGATGGACTAGTCAACATCAGTGAACATCTTCATGTTGATCGTATCTTCTATACGACTCATGCTCGACCTTTCGGTCTTCCGTGTTCCGAGGCCATGTTTGTACATGCTAGGCTCGTCAAGTCAACCTAAGTGTATTGCGTGTGTAAATCTGGCTTACACCCGTTGTATTCGAACGTTAGAATCTATCACACCCGATCATCACGTGCTGCTTCGAAACAACGAACCTTCGCAACGGTGCACAGTTAGGGGGAACACTTTCTTGAAATTATTACGAGGGATCATCTTATTTAAGCTACCGTCGTTCTAAGAAAATAAGATGTAAAACATGATAAACATCACATGCAATCAAATAGTGACATGATATGGCCAATATCATTTTTGCTCCTTTTGATCTCCATCTTCGGGGATCCATGATCATCGTTGTCACCGGCATGACACCATGATCTCCATCATCATGATCTCCATCATCGTGTCTTCTTGAAGTTGTCTCGTCATCTATTACTTCTACTACTATGGCTAACGCTTTAGCAATAAAGTAAAGTAATTACATGACATTTATGTTGACACGCAGGTCATAAATAAATTAAGACAACTCCTATGGCTCCTGCTGGTTGTCATACTCATCGACATGCAAGTCGTGATTCCTATTACAAGAACATGATCAATCTCATACATCACATATATCATTCATCACATCCTTTTGGCCATATCACATCACAAGGCATATGCTGCAAAAACAAGTTAGACGTCTTCTAATTGTTGTTGCAAGTTTTTACGTGGCTGCTATAGGTTTCTAGCAAGAACGTTTCTTACCTACGCGAAAACCACAACGTGATATGCCAATTTCTATTTACCCTTCATAAGGACCATTTTCATTGAATCCGATCCGACTAAAGTGGGAGAGACAGACACCCGCTAGCCACCTTATGCAACTAGTGCATGTCAGTCGGTGGAACCAGTCTCACGTAAGAGTACATGTAAGGTCGGTCCGGGCCGCTTCATCCCACGATGCCGCCGAATCAAGATAAGACTAGTAACGGCAAGTAAATTGACAATATCGACGCCCACAACTGCTTTGTGTTCTACTCGTGCATAGAAACTACGCATAGACCTAGCTCATGATGCCACTGTTGGGGATCGTAGCAGAAATTTAAAATTTTCTACGCATCACCAAGATCAATCTATGGAGTAATCTAGCAACGAGGGGAAGGAGAGTGCATCTACATACCCTTGTAGATCGCTAAGCGGAAGCGTTCAAGTGAACGGGGTTGATGGAGTTGTACTCGTCGTGATCCAAATCACCGATCATCCTAGTGCCGAACGGACGGCACCTCCGTGTTCAACACACGTACAGCCCGGTGACGTCTCCTAAGCCTTGATCCAGCAAGGGGAGAAGGAGAGGTTGGGGAAGACTCCATCCAGCAGCAACACGATGGCGTGGTGGTGGTGGAGGAGCGCGGGACTCCAGCAGGGCTTCGCCAAGCACTACGAGAGACGAGGAGGAAGAGGGGTAGGGCTGCGCCAACAGGGGAGGAACTTCATGTGTTGGGATGCCCCTTTGCCTCCACTATATATAGGGGGAGAGGGAGGGCTGCGCCCCCACCTAGGGTTTCCTCCTTAGGGGTGGCGGCAGCCCTAGATCCCATCTAGGGTGGCGGCCACAACGGGGAGAGGGGGAGGCGCACCTGAGGTGGGCCTTAGGGCCCATCTGCCCTAGGGTTTGCCCCCTTCCCCTCTTGGAGGTGCCTTGGGCCTTGGTGGGAGGCGCCCCAGCCCACCTAGGGGCTGGTCCCTTCCCACTATTGGCCCATGTAGGCCTCCGGGGCTGGTGGCCCCACCTGGTGGACCCCCGGACCCCTCCGGTGGTCCCGGTACACTACCGGTGATGCCCGGAACACTTCCGGTGGCCAAAACCATACTTCCTATATATTAATCTTTACCTCCGGACCATTCCGGAACTCGTCGTGACGTCCGGGATCTCATCCGGGACTCCGAACAACATTCGGTAACCGCGTACATACTTTCCCTATAACCCTAGCGTCATCGAACCTTAAGTGTGTAGACCCTACGGGTTCGGGAGTCATGCAGACATGACCGAGACAACTCTCCGGTCAATAACCAACAGCGGGATCTGGATACCCATGTTGGCTCCCACATGCTCCACGATGATCTCATCCGATGAACCACGATGTCAAGGATTCAATCAATCCCGTATACAATTCCCTTTGTCTATCGGTACGATACTTGCCCGAGATTCGATCGTCGGTATCCCGATACCTTGTTCAATCTCATTACCGGCAAGTCTCTTTACTCGTTCCGTAACACATCATCCCGTGATCAACTCCTTGGTCACATTGTGCACATTATGATGATGTCCTATAGAGTGGGCCCAGAGATACCTCTCCGTTACACGGAGTGACAAATCCCAGTCTCGATTCGTGCCAACCCAATAGACACTTTTGGAGATACCTGTAGTGAACCTTTATAGCCACCCAGTTACGTTGTGACGTTTGGTACACCCAAAGCACTCCTACGGTATCCGGGAGTTGCATAATCTCATGGTCTAAGGAAATGATACTTGACATTAGAAAAGCTTTAGCATACGAACTACACGATCTTTGTGCTAGGCTTAGGATTGGGTCTTGTCCATCACATCATTCTCCTAATGATGTGATCCCGTTATCAACGACATCCAATGTCCATGGTCAGGAAACCGTAACCATCTATTGATCAACGAGCTAGTCAACTAGAGGCTTACTAGGGACATGGTGTTGTCTATGTATCCACACATGTATCTGAGTTTCCTATCAATACAATTCTAGCATGGATAATAAACGATTATCATGAACAATGAAATATAATAATAATAACTAATTTATTATTGCGTCTAGTGCATATTTCCAACAGAAATTTGTAGTCTCCCAACGTGATAGTAACATCCGGGACGCTGATATTAGCTGTCATTTGCTTACCCGGGGACACGATTTGCAAAGGTCTTTGCAAATGCTGATAATCGCACTCATACTTTGATGCAAAAGGTTTAGAAATGAAGCAATGTGATGCACCAGTGTCAAAAAGAACTTTTGCAGGAACATCGTTAATAGGAAGGTTACCCATAATCACATCTGGCGAGTCCTCTGCCTGAGCTGCGTTCAACAAGTTGACCTTGGCGTGCTTGGGGTTATGCTTGACCACTGCGGTACTTTCCGATCTCACAGGAGGAGGAGGAGGGAGACGCCTCTAATTGAAGCATTTGTTGGCATAGTGACCCTTCTGTTGGCACTTGTTGCACGTGACCTCCGAGAGTGGACGGTGATACGGAGCACTCGATCTTGGAGCTTGAGACGAAGTCTTGTTCTGAAAGCCAGGGTTGGGTGGGTGGGAAGATCCACTGCCACCTTTGCTCTTCTGCTGATAAGGCTGACGGAACGGAGGAGGAGGAAGCCAATACTTTTGCTGCTTAGCCACTTGAGTTGAGGAAGAAGGAGTTGCATCTCTGACTCGCTTCTTGGAAGCATCGCACTTCAGTTGAGCAGTCTCTTGCTTCATTGCCATATTGTAAAACTCATCGTACTTCTTGGGCTCAAAGAGGACGAGAGCTAGCTGGAGTTCTTCTCTGAGACCACCCCTGAACTGGTATATCATGCTCTTCTCGTCAGGGATGTCTTGCTTAGCAAAACGGGCGAGCTTCTAAAACATGATGTTGTACTGGTAAACAGACATAGTGCCTTGCTTCAGGTTGCGGAATTCCTCGCGCTTGCTCTCAACCACACTCTGAGGAAAATGATAAGCTTTGAAGTCTTGACGGAATTCATCCCAGGTAATCGCACGGCCTCCTCTGGAATCTTTGTACTGCTGAAACCATTCTGCATCTTGGTCTTTGAGTTGGAAGGAGGCAAACTTGACAAAGTCCTCAGGCCTGACGTTACTGCACTCAAAATGCTTGCATATGTCCACGAGCCAATCATCAGCGTCTGAGGCCTCGACACAGTTGCTGAAGGTCTTTGGCTGGTTAGCAAGGAACTGGTTGAGTGTAGCGAACTGATTCTGATTGTTGCCATGGCCCTGGTTCCCTTGGTTGCGCTCTTGAAGAAGTTGCACGATCATCTACGTGTTTGCATTGGTAGCGGCCATCACAGCTTGCCATGCCTCCGGAGGTGGAGGTGGTGGTGGCGGATCAGGATTCGGAGTCGTGCGTGTTGGAGGAGCCATCCTGAAGAGGTTGACATCCATTAGCATCTTGACAGACAAATATTTAAGTTGAATCAAGCGGGTTGAAATTGCAACATAAAGTCTTCACATCCGAACAAAATGAACGAATGCATTCCAATTGAAATGGTCACATATCCATAAATTGAGAAGCCGCTTAGAATTGAGGTAGAAGAAAAACAACAAGGTACGGACAAGAGCAAATACTTGGTGAGGATTACCCAATCCCAAACCAAATATCCGCGGAAGAAGAACTAGAGCTACAAGAATTCCCACCTATGAAACTCCCAAACCTTTCCAGTTATGCAATCAGGTGTTGGGGATACAGGGGAAGCATAATATCTCACCCAAATCTAGCAAATCCTACATCCAGCTGTATCCATCCTTCAACACATAACCGAGAAACCTTCGGAAATCATCTACCTCAACCTTCGAAAAGCATCCGTTATACAAGTTATGGCAATACTCCCGAACTCCCGCCCCAGTACTGGGTGGCGTCGAGGTTATCTCACCAACAACTGCATAAAAGAGATTTTCGATGTCGGTGAAACTCAGGTATTCCAGAATCTCAACGATAAAATTGTGACGACAACACCTCGGAGCTCAACTCCCCGGGACACTGCCACAACCCCTAAATGACAGGAGGCACCAAGAACAATGTTCTCGTCACAAAACCATCGGAACGATTCCAAGATACCCGCGTGATCCTAAAAAAAATTTAGTGAAATTTGAGAAGAGAAGAGTCAAAACTCTACGTCAGGATGCCTTACCAGAGCGATGAAGGGACTGGGGAGTAAAAAGAATTCCTAAACTCTCTGATATATAAATCGTAAATGACTCAAAACATTTTTCTAGACTCAACAACACCAACGATTCGATCAAGCAGGGGGCTCCTAAGGTCGGGGAAGGCTCTGATTACCAACTTGTAACGCCCTCGATGCGGCTATATCTCCTACGTGTCGAAGCACGACTTAGAGGCATAACCGCATTGAAAGCAATGTCGCAAGTAAGGTAATCTTCACAACAACCCATGTAAATAAATAAAAGGGGAAAAATACATAGTTGGCTTACACTCGCCACGTCACACAAATACATGAATAACATTACATTCATCCAATACACTCATGGTCCGACTACGGTACCAAAATAAAGATCAACCCCCACATGCGACAAAGTCCCCGATCGCCCAACTGGGCACCACTACTGATCATCTGGGAAAGACACGTAGTAACGGCGAGAGTCTTCATCGAACTCCCACTTGAGCTCAACGAAGGATATTCCTTCTCCCGAGGCATTCCGATCAGACTCGGCATCCCGGTTATAAGACATCCTCGACAATGGTAAAACAAGTCTAGCAACACCGCCCGAATGTGCCGACAAATCCCGATAGGAGCTGCACATATCTCGTTCTCAGGGCACACTCAGATGAGCGCTCCATACAACTAAAACCAAACCTCGAGTTTCCCCGAGGGGGCGATGCACAGGGCTCTTGTTTGGACCAACACTCAGAGGAGCACTGGCCCGGGGGGGTTAAATAAAGATGACCCTCGGGCTCCGGAAACCCAAGGGAAAAAGAGGCTAGGAGGCAAATGGTAAAACCAAGGTTGGGCATTGCTGGAGGAGTTTTATTCAAGGCGAACTGTCAAGGGGTTCCCATTATAACCCAACCGTGTAAGGAACGCAAAATCCGGGAACATAACACCGATATGACGGAAACTAGGGCGGCAAGAGTGGAACAAAACACTAGGCAAAAGGCCGGGCCTTCCACCCTTTACCAAGTATATAGATGCATTAAGATAAACAAGATAATATGGTGATATCCCAACAATAAACAATGTTCCAACAAGGAACGATCTCCAATCTTCACCTGCGACTAGCAACGCTATAAGAGGGGCTGAGCAAAGCGGTAACATAGCCAAACAACGGTTTGCTAGGACATGGTGGGTTAGAGGTTTGACATGGCAATATGGGAGGCATGGTAAGCAAGTGGTAGGTATCGTAGCATAGGCATAGCAAAAGAGCGAGCATGTAGCAAGCAAAGATAGAAGTGATTTTGAGGGTATGGTCATCTTGCCTGCAAAGTTGTCAAAGTTGACTTGATCCTCGTAAGCGAACTCAACGGGCTCCTCGTTCACGAACTCATCTCCCAGCTCTACCCAAACAAGAACAACAAGCAAAAGGAGCACAATCAACCACGTGCAATGCTCAAGCAACATGATGCAAACATGGTATGATATGCGGGATGCGGTATGTGATGCATATGCAAGATTTGACAAGGAAAGATAGAACCTGGCCTCAACTTGGAAATCCAAGAGTGCCACTGGAAAGGTGAGGTGATTTTGGTTGAAATCGATATAAAGCTCACCGGAATCGGATGCATGGTTTGGAAATGGCAAGCAAAACAAATATGGCACCGGTCTGCGATAATCAGCAGGTGACCAACTAAATGCATCAAGATAAATATGCTACAACACTCAAACATGACAACAAAATACATGGCAGGGATCCACTCATGAAGCTTGACAAAAGATGGACACTGAGCTACGGCTAGTTCATCCATTAACAGGTTCAAACAAGCATGGCAAAAGTGCAAATGATAATAGGTTTCAGACTTAGTGAAATTAACACAAGTCTGGAATTTATCATCAGGAAGCACACTTTAGAGCATGAAAACTACATGCTACAGGAACTTAACATGGCAAAGCAAGGCATGGCATGAAGCTACTCAAAGCACTTAACAAAAGTCCCTTAGTAACCTTGAGCCAAAAGGGATCAGAAAATACAATTGCAAGCATGTGAACATAGCAAAAATACAAACAGATTCAGACTTAGTGAAAAACTGGAGCATGCAAAACAGTTGACGAGTAGGCATGCTTATGAGCTCGATGCACTCAGTACAGAGCAAGACATGACAAACTAAGCATACACCCATCAAGAAGACATAGCATAGAAGCTATACATGGCAAGAACAACAACATAGCATGCACGGATCAATAGCAACATCCTCGGCAAAATCGCTAAACATGTCAACAATCTGCCATGATCATTTTATAGCAAAAGTAGAGCTCGATTGACTCAAGCTAGTCTGCTCCATAAATGCAAACAAAGACATGGATGGATAGATCACCACAATGTAAACAAAACGTCCTTACTGATCATCCTCAAAAGAGGCACGGATCACTAGGAAACAACATGAACATATGGCATAACAACAAAAACAGAACAAGGACTTAGTGAAATTCTAATTCCCTGAAATTAGCATTACCGATTACGCTACTTTGCAAGCTTGTGCTAGTCACCACAAATATCACAAAAATACATGGCAAGCACCCCTGTAAAGATGACATGGCATATAACAAAACACATGTAGAGCTCAGGATCATAGCATGCACACATTAATCATGGCAAAAATGACAAAAGGCTATTTGCTGAAACAGATTTGACAAATTCATCACATAACCCTCTTCCAACAGCATTTCGGGCATCAAGATGAGCTCAAATGAAAATGATGCAATGAGATGAAATGATGTACTCGTCGAGGCAAACATTTTGATATGCTACATGCACAAATCGGATCTATGATGAGAGAGTTATGACATGCCAAAGTTTGCAAAACAATTAGGGTTCGAGGATGAAAAAGTCGACCCTCAAACTCAGATCTGGATCCAGATCGGCACGGTCAACGAGGTGGCGGCGGAGCTCGCCGGAAATGGAGAGGCAACGGCGGCCGGCGAGGCTCTCCGGCGCGGGGAAGTCGGGGAACCGGAGGGACGGCGAGGGCGCGGCGATCGTCGGGCGCGGAGCGGGGCGGCGGAGACGAGATGAGGCGGCGGTCGCCGGAGCTGAGGCCGGCCAGAACGGGCGACGGTGGCCGTTGTCGACGCCGGCGAGGGACGCAGCGGCCGTCGCGGGCGGCGTCGGGCGGAGGTAGGCGGCGGGGCGCAGGCGAGGCGGCTCGGCCCGGTCGCTGGCCGGGAGGGCCGACCGTGGGCCGAGCGGGCCGCGGCGGCGGAGGGACTGGTGGCGAGGCCTCAGTGGCCGCGGGCGGCGGCGGCGGCTGTCCGGACCAGGACGGACATTGTCCGGCGTGGAGATGGGATTTTTAGGGTTTCGGGGAAGAGGAGACCCGGGATTTCGGAAGGGGGTCTATTTATAGAGGTAGAGGGAGCTAGGAAGCTCCAAATGAGGTGCGGTTTTCGGCCACGCGATCGTGATCGAACGCTCTAGATGATGGGAGAGGTTTAGGTGGGTTTTGGGCCAGTTTGGAGAGGTGCTGGGCTGCAACACACACGAGGCCTTTTCGGTTCCTCGGTTAACCGTTGGAGTATCAAACGAAGTCCAAATGGCGCGAAACTTGACAGGCGGTCTACCGGTAGTAAACCAAGGCCGCATGACAAGTCTCGGTCCAATCCGGAAATGTTTAACCCCCACACACGAAAAGAGCTACAAAGGACCACCGGAGGACATAGGAGCGCCGGAATGCAAAACGGACAACGGGGAAAATGCTCGGATGCATGAGACGAACACGTATGCAAATGCAATGCACATGAAGACATGATATGAGATGCATGACAAAGACAACAACACACGGAGACAAAAACCCGACACCGAGGAAATAAAGTAACTTAGTGCCGGAAACGGCAAGAGTTGGGATACATATAAGGTAAATTACATCCGGGGTGTTACACATGGGGAGGCACTACAGTGGTACCCCATGGGCCCCGTGCAACAAGGGTGGGCCCATGGGCCCCACAAGCACCTCTGGCTCCAGTTTTATTCAAATTATGCAAGTTAGAGGACAAAACATATCATAAGTGCTCGGGGTAGTCGATATGTATGAGATGCATCAGCTCCCTCAAACTTGCTTCTTGTCCTGCAGCAATTCGGTTCATAAACTGATGCGATAAAGAAAACTTTTACGAACACTTCTGTAGGTGTATGCACAGAAATTTAGTCAATGATTACTTTACATCTATCTTATGATAGTAACCGCATGAATAAAAAAAGCTTAACAATTATGTTCTCTTATGATAAGATTTTAATCAACTAGCAAATTATAATAAATCGTCTCAAACACCAACATGATCAAAGTGGGCATGATGCAATATAACAATATATCATCCCGCTGTACTTTTGTGAAGCAATCCATAAATGCAAGACACGAGAAAAGTTCAAGTAGTGACTATATATTATGATTTAGCATAAAAGATCATATATTGATGCATCACCTAATGTTGCTTAGACAGAATCCATGTTAAACTAAGAATGATAACTATTGTCCCTAAGTTGGTGCTCTAGGAAGATGATGACACAATGTAAAAGTAAATAGATAGACCCTTCGGCCATTGTCATTTCATCTGCATAATCCTCCTTTCATTTCATCTACACAATCGTTCTCGCTGGACAAGTCGTCGAACACCTCAATGTAGTGGTCGTACACATGCACGAATCCATTATTTCAAAGAAGGGACAAAAAAATAGCGCTTGAATTTCACCAAACACTTGTTGGGTGTGGACACGTGGTGACCCCCCATAAGGGCCGATGATACATACACAACGGACTGACGACAGGTGTGGACCGACGGCGCGGGCGAAGCCGCATGGCGGCCGGGTGGAGCGACGAAGATACAGGGAAGGGCTTGGCGGGAAGCCAGGGTGGTAGAGTTGCGGCGACGATTAGGGAGGAACCGGATGCCGAGAAAGAAGGAAGGGGTGAAGACATGGGTCCGAGTGCGGTTTTGGGTGGGTCGGAGGTCTCAGAGTACTACTTGGCGGCGATCCACACTCCCACGAAGCCTCTAGTTTGCTTTCGGTTAGTGGGAAAACAGAAAAGCGACTGGTATGAGGCCAATGTGGGACGGCGTTGGATGCCAAACTGCGTTCGGACAATGTGGTCTGAACGTTTTGTGAAGATGCCTCTGGTATATAGACAGGGTAAATTGCCAAAAACCTCCATAATTGCGTCTGGCGGTACCAAAAACCACCGTTTTCATAAAAGTTTGTGAAAAAACACCGATTTTGAGTAGTTGTTTGCTTAAAACACTAAAATGACGATTGATCATGTTTTGACATGAAATCTGACCGGTGGGCCGCATCATCAGTACTGATGTGGGAAATGTCACACCATTTGATTGCTCCGTTAAGTTGGATGAAGGGATAACCTGTCAGATCTTCATTTTCCCTCTCTCTCATCTCCTTAGTGGCATTCCATGGAGCATCTCGTGTGCATCATCCCACAGGTGCGCCGCCAGGCATGATAGATGCTGCCGTGGAGGCGGGAGTCGCCTAGGTAGAAGCAGCGCCGTCGTCGTGCGTGCCCAGGGCACTGGGGGAGCTACGTTCAGCCCTGCAGGGGTCGTCCCCCGGAGGACATAGGAGCGCCGGAATGCAAAACGGACAACGGGGAAAATGCTCGGATGCATGAGACGAACACGTATGCAAATGCAATGCACATGAAGACATGATATGAGATGCATGACAAAGACAACAACACACGGAGACAAAAACCCGACACCAAGGAAATAAAATAACTTAGTGCCGGAAACGGCAAGAGTTGGGATACATATAAGGTAAATTACATCCGGGGTGTTACACATGGGGAGGCACTACAGTGGTACCCCATGGGCCCCGTGCAACAAGGGTGGGCCCATGGGCCCCACAAGCATCTCTGGCTCCAGTTTTATTCAAATTATGCAAGTTAGAGGACAAAACATATCATAAGTGCTCGGGGTAGTCGATATGTATGAGACGCATCAGCTCCCTCAAACTTGCTTCTTGTCCTGCAGCAATTCGGTTCATAAACTAATGCGACGAAGAAAACTTTTACGAACACTTCTGTAGGTGTATGCACAGAAATTTAGTTAATGATTACTTTACATCTATCTTATGAGAGTAACCGCATGAATAACAAAATCTTAACAATTATGTTCTCTTATGATAAGATTTTAATCAACTAGCAAATTATAATAAATCGTCTCAAACACCAACATGATCAAAGTGGGCATGATGCAATATAACAATATATCATCCCGCTGTACTTTTGTGAAGCAATCCATAAATGCAAGACACGAAAAAAGTTCAAGTAGTGACTATATATTATGATTTAGCATAAAAGATCATATATTGATGCATCACCTAATGTTGCTTAGACAGAATCCATGTTAAACTAAGAATGATAACTATTGTCCCTAAGTTGGTGCTCTAGGAAGATGATGACACAATGTAAAAGTAAATAGATAGACCCTTCGGCCATTGTCATTTCATCTGCATAATCCTCCTTTCATTTCATCTACACAATCGTTCTCGCTGGACAAGTCGTCGAACACCTCAATGTAGTGGTCGTACACATGCACGAATCCATTATTTCAAAGAAGGGACAAAAAAATAGCGCTTGAATTTCACCAAACACTTGTTGGGTGTGGACACATGGTGACCCCCCATAAGGGCCGATGATACATACACAACGGACTGACGACAGGTGTGGACCGACGGCGCGGGCGAAGCCGCATGGCGGCCGGGTGGAGCGACGAAGATACAGGGAAGGGCTTGGCGGGAAGCCAGGGTGGTAGAGTTGCGGCGACGATTAGGGAGGAACCGGATGCCGAGAAAAAAGGAAGGGGTGAAGACATGGGTCCGAGTGCGGTTTTGGGTGGGTCGGAGGTGTCAGAGTACTACTTGGCGGCGATCCACACTCCCACGAAGCCTCTAGTTTGCTTTCGGTTAGTGGGAAAACAGACAAGCGACTGGTATGAGGCCAATGTGGGACGGCGTTGGATGCCAAACTGCGTTCGGACAATGTGGTCTGAACGTTTTGTGAAGATGCCTCTGGTATATAGACAGAGTAAATTGCCAAAAACCTCCATAATTGCGTCTGGCGGTACCAAAAACCACCGTTTTCATAAAAGTTTGTGAAAAAACACCGATTTTGAGTAGTTGTTTGCTTAAAACACTAAAATGACGATTGATCATGTTTTGACATGAAATCTGACCGGTGGGCCGCATCATCAGTACTGATGTGGGAAATGTCACACCATTTGATTGCTCCGTTAAGTTGGATGAAGGGATAACCTATCAGATCTTCATTTTCCCTCTCTCTCATCTCCTTAGTGGCATTCCATGGAGCATCTCGTGTGCATCATCCCACAGGTGCGCCGCCAGGCATGATAGATGCTGCCGTGGAGGCGGGAGTCGCCTAGGTAGAAGCAGCGCCGTCGTCGTGCGTGCCCAGGGCACTGGGGGAGCTACATTCAGCCCTGCAGGGGCCGTCCCCTCCCCCCCCCCCCAAATCTTAGGTAAAAGCTATGAAGAAATTTCTTTAAAGCCAGCTTAGATTAGAAAAATTAGAGCCTTTAGCCCCTCCAAACATGCATAATTTGTGTTTGGCCCCCCTGAATATCCTGTCTAGCTTCGCCACAGGCCCAGGGTGCAGTCGAGCGTGCACAAGCATGACGCGTCTCCCGCCTATGATGGATTCACTCTGCCCGGGGAGGAATGGCGGAACAAGGAGAGACCAACAAGACAAGGCTTAGCTTTAAATAAAAAATGACAAGGCTTACTATATATGACACGTGGAGCAGACTAATGCCACGTCAGTTTTAACTGGGTGCTCCTCTCGTCCGCTCTCGCCCGCTCCTTCCCTCTCGTGTCCAGCCTGGACCCACCGGGCAGCGACCCGTACTTCCTGCCATATGAGGACTCGAGGTGCAGGCCACAGCGGGATTGCGGCGGCCGGCCGGCCGGTGGTGCAGGCCACGGCGGCGGAGGAGCGCAGCGGGCAGTCGGCCGGTGGCGGAGGAACGCGGCGGGCCGGTGGGCTGGTGGCGGAGGCCCGCATGACCACCACCACCACGGCATCCTCGTCGCTCTTCTCCCTACCCATACACCGCTCGCCCCACCACCACCACCTCCTTCCTCCGCCTCCACTTCCCCAGCCAGCCCAGTTCGCCGTCGCCGCAGGCAACCTCGAGCTCGTCTCCGGCCCCCGTCCGGCCTCTCGTGCGCCTCTGTGTCTCGCCGCGTCCGGGCTCCCTCCCTCTCCTCGGTGCCTCGCCTGGCCTCGCCGCGCCCGACCCCGGCAGCACCCGGCGACGCGCCGGCAGCGCCTGGCCTCGCCGTGTCCGCCCCGGCAGCGCTCGGCCTCGCCGCGCCCGACCACGCGCCGGCAGCGCCTGGCCTCGCCGCGCCCGACCCCGACAGCGCTCGGCCTCGCCGCGCCCGGCCACGCGCCGGCAGCACCTGGCCTCGCCGCGCCCGGCCACGCGCCACGCTCGGCCTCGCCCCAACCCGCCAGGCCTCGCCGCGCCATGCTTGTGGCGCTCGCCGTGCCGCCCCTGCCGTGGGGTTCGAGCTTGCCCGGCGGCCTCCTCGCGCGCTGTGAGCTCCCTTGCCCTGCCTGCAACGTGTTTGAGGAAATGTCAGGACGGGCATGTCAAATGGGTCTGGCTACCGTTGGGCGCACTCGCAGACCCAAATGAAAAAACGGACACGGATGCGCGGACGGGCAACCCAAACGGACAAAAAGCAGACAAAACCGGTGTCCGTTTGGGTCGCCCCGTTGGAGTTGCCCTAAATTCATTATATTTTTGGCATATTTCAACTAATAAGCAGATGGCATTTTTTAACCCGGTCCAGATCTAAATATTGGCACGCCGTCTGTGTTTCACGTGATTCATCCGGGAGCTGATCGCGCAATTGTGTACACTTTATATGAAATTTGAATAAACAGGACAACTCTTGCAAACCAGATGATTTTTATTTAAATCGGATCAAATTTATTATATTCGACATATTTCAATTTTGAGAAAAGCAGATGACATATTTATATCTAGTCTAAATCTTCGTCGACCATGTAGGCGTCGTGTATGTGCAGCTGTGCACAGTGATACTGATCATGCAACTGCATACCTCAAACGTGCGCATACATTTCAAATGAAATTACCTCATCTCTAATTACCTCAAATCTCTCAAATAAAATTACAAACAGAACAAGCGTGAACGTCCTCATATATTTCAAATGAAATTACAAACAGAACAACTTTTATGCAAATCTAATGATTTTTATTTAAACAAGATGAAATTCATTACATTTTTAACATATTTAACTAAACAAAAAGCATATCACATTTTTTATCTAGTCTAAATCTTCGTCCGTGGTGTAGGTGTCAGTGTTTTACGTCCTTTCTTCGCCCGCCGAAAGTTGGAGATTGTGGCGTTAGTCCTTCTGCGTTTGCCAGAACATCGGCACTAGCGGCGTCTTCCTCCATGACCTACATGAATGTGCGGCAACCACTTCAACAAAAGAGGGTATCTTCACCACTGGCCCAGGGTGCAGTCGAGCGCACACAAGCATGGCGCGTCTCCCGCCTATAGTGGATTCACTCTGCCCGGGGAAAAAAGGCGGAACAGGGAGAGACCAACAAGCCAAGGCTTAGCTTGAAATAAAAAAGACAAGGCTTACTATGTATGACACGTGGGGCAGACTAATGCCACGTCAGTTTTAACATGGCAAACATGATTCGGCCGTCTCCAGTCAACTGCCACATCAGCACTGACAACGGCCCCACCGGTCAGGTTTTGCGTCAAACACGCTTAACTGAGCATGTTTTCGGCAAAAAAAATCCCAGAAAACGGTGTTTTTCATGAACTTTCATGAAGACGATGGTTTTTGGCATTGTCGGAGGCAATTGTGATGATCTTTGACAACTTATTGTAGACTACATAGACGCAGATCCGGACAAACAAAACACGTGTGGGCTCGTGGCCCAGAAACAGACTACAGAGTACGGACTACTACCTACGGGGTCTGACACGGGACTTCACAGCGACAGGATGTGGTTCACCAGCTTGTCGACGCTGAGCCGGGACGACCCGCCATCGGCGACGGCCGCGGCCGCCCTGCTCCGGAGCTCCCGGGCACGGCCCCTCATTCCCTCCCCCTCCTCGCCCCGCATCAGCCGCCGGACGGCCGCCTCCACCGCGCCCCGCTCGAGCACGCCGCCGCCGTCCAGCGCGATGCCCGCGCGCCACACGTGCTCCACGTGCCTCGCGTTGCCCATCTGGTCGCCGAAGCAGGGCCGGCAGAGCATCGGCACGCCCCCGCACGCGCCCTCCAGCGCCGAGTTCCACCCGCCGTGCGTCCAGAACCCGCCCACGGCGCGGTGCGCCAGCACCTCCTCCTGCGGCGCCCAGCCCACCACCAGTCCACGGTCTCCGGTCGCCGCGGCGAACCCGTCGGGCAGGGCGGCGCCGCGGGCGAGGCCCGGCCGGAGCGCCCACAGGAACGGCTGGCCGCTGTCGGCCACGCCCCACGCCGCCTCGGCCAGGTCCTCGCCGCTCATGCTCGCCAGGCTGCCGAAGCTGATGTAGAGCACGGACGCCGGGGCCTGCGCGTCCAGCCAGTCGAGGCAGGAGAGGTCCTGCTGCAGGAGGCTGCTGGACGACGCCGGGGAGAGCTTGTGGAGCGGGCCGACGTCGAACACCGGCACGCCGGCGAGGTCTCGCCGGATCGTCGCCAGGTCGGCGGCCTCCAGCGCGTCGAAGGTGTTGAGGATGAACCCGGCGGAGCTCCGCACCGCCTCGACCGCCCGGGACAGTAGCTTGCACATCAGATCATGCCCATGACTGCTTCTGCTGTCGGCGCCCATCAGGTCCCGGACGCGGTACGGCGGCAGCTCCTTCACCGGCGCGTCCAGCTGCGACTCCGCGCTCACCGGGAGGTAGCCCCTGTCGCAGAGCATGGGGTTGGCCACGAAGTTGCGGAAGCAGGCGGCGCTGCCGGTGCGCAGCACCAGCCCCGGCACGGCCAGCCGCCGCGCCACGTCCACGAGGGTCAGCAGGTGCGCGTCGGCGACCAGGCACGCGACCTCGTCCCGGGCGCCGGGAGGCTCCAGCAGGGCGGCCAGGCGCTCCCGGAACGGCGCCTCGAGGGAGCCGTTGAGGGCGAGGATGTGTTCGAGGGTCTCCACGATCGTGCCGGGGCCGGCCGCCGGCAGGCCCTCGGGGACGGGGACGAAGTCGTAGGCCGGGTGGCGGACCGGGTCGGGCGCGTTGAAGCGGGCGTGGAAGACGGTGACCGCGAAGCCCCGCGCGTGGAGGAGGCCCGCGAGCTGGAACATGGGGTTGATGTGGCCCTGGTACGGGAGCGGGAAGAGCAGCACGCGGCGGCGGCGGCGGCGGGACGGGCCGCCGGCGGTGGCCGCGTTTGCTTCTCCCGGCGCCATGGTGGAGTCGATGGGTGTCGTGGCGTCCCGGGTTCCACTTCCACGGCACTGGCACTTCACACGGTGAGTGAGCGGGCGGGAGGTGCGTGCTGCGTGCGTATATGACGATCGTACGTGCTACGATGGGGTTGGAGGAGAAGCACAAGTTGGATTCCAAGACAGATGCTCGTTTTGAACGAGAGAGTGAGAATCTGGGGAACGGGACAAACGAGATGCGGCATGCCAACTGCAGTTATTTTGGAGTATTTGCTCAGGCTGACCGGCACGCTGGACCAGAGATCGAAGACAAGTTCCCGTTTCCATCCTTGTTCGATTCAAAGGCACCGATCTAGAGGGTACAGGTCTATGTGTATCGGAAAACCAATGTAAAGAAAAATGAAGAAAGAAGTAAAACATATCTGTTCATTGTTAAAGAAAACATTTGACCTGTGTAAAAATAATATTGAATGCCAAATGGTGTACTTATTAACGAAGAAGCACTGCTATTCTGTTTCGCATGAAAATTGCCAATCATTATTGTTACACTAATAAGAAAATATACAATAAGAGCAACTTCAACGGGCCGATCCAAACGAACGTTATTTTTGTTCGTTTGGGTCGGCCGCCCGCCCGCCGTCCGCCCTTTTTTAGTTTTGGGTCGGCAATGCGCCTAACAGGCCGGTCCATTTCATGACCGCGCGCGTTTAAGATCATGACGTCGTCCTGGTTTTGGTGCTCCAGCGCGCGGGGGGAAAGCGGCCTAGCGCACGCTGGTTTTGGCGCTCCAACGCGCGGGAAAGGTTCGCGCGCGTCGCGACCGGCGCTCGTTATAAAGAAGACGCTTCCTCCACACTCTGTCCGCCACCCACTCTCGCCGTCTCTGCGCCACCATGTCGATCCGCCGCCTGGGCGCTTCGGATTTTCGCGGAGTCCGCGAGCGCCGCTCCGGCACCTTCTCCTCCGAGATCTGGTTTCGCGAGAAACATCTCATCCTCGGCACCTTCGGCACCGCAGAGGAGGCGTCCCGCGCGCACACCGCGGCGGCGTGGCGCCTCCTGAGGCCTCGTCGGGATATGAATTTTCCCAACGTGTCGAGCCAGCGGGCGCAGAATCTGGCGCCTCTCCCGTGGCTTTTCACCGACGAGGATCGTCGTGTCCACCGGAGGCGGCAACGTCGCCTCGCCATCAAAGAGAAGGACGTGGAAGCTTTGGTGGTGTGGCGCGGAGGCTTCCCGCAGGACATCGTCGACGAGCGCCAGTTCTACAAGTAATTGAGGTTGGAGAGGGACGCGAGGAGGAGGGAGCGAGCCGCCTATCGGGAGGACAAGCGTTCGCGGAAGCAGGCAGCTCAATTGAAACTGAAGTTACGAGAAACGTCGGGTTGGGACTTTGAAGACAAACAGCTTGCTGACGCCTACACTCAGACGTCGAAGGAGGACATTACCGAGTCGGAGTCGAAAAGCGACGAGTGGTGTTCTTTTTCTTTTATCTGTGTACGCTAAAACTATCTATGTATCCATTTTAATCTGAAAATATGGCCGGCGGCGTCGGCGACGTAGCAGGCGGGCGAGGGTGTGAATCCAATGTGCCACCAACCAATGGGCCCGGTGAGGAAAGAGGGCGAGCGCGCGCGCATCCGTCTTGTATCCGCACCGACGCAAATCAGGCTCAAAAATGGGCCGGAAATAGGTCGACGGACGAACGAAAGCGGACGCACGTCCGTTTGGGTCGGCGCGTTGGGCTGGCTTTTTTGTCCGCGCCGATTCAAACGGACGGCCGCGGACGAAATGGGTCGCCCCATTAAAGTTGCTCTAAAAATCCAAATTTTTAAAATTTATTTATTATTTATTTTGAATTAGTATTCATCAGGGAACATATGCACCCCGAGAACCACAACGGCCATCTCTCTGTATAGGTACTTCTGTTACGGGCATGAGGGCATGAGTAGATCCACACACAACACAACCTACTTGGCCTCTTGGGTCACCCCAAGCGACTCCGAAGGCATCTGCGCCCCCACACCCAAACCTCCCCCTCCCTTCCCCCCTCCCCCCTCCTCCACCAGCCATCCAACCCCTCACCACCGTCGAAGAAAGCCATTGATCCTTTCGTCCCTCTGCCACTCCATCCTCATGGGACCCCTACGTCCCGATTTGCAGCATCTGGGAGCTCGCCAAGTTCTTCACACCGGAGTGGGAATGGATGTGCAGGGCGCTCTCCGCCATGGCTAGGGGCGCGTCCTTAATTGCGGTGGCAGCTCTGTGTGCGGGCTAGTCTTGCTGGAATTTGGTCTATTTTGAGCCAGCCTAATAACCATTTTCAGAACTCCTAATAAATTCTAGAGGCCCACTTAGCCCATTCATGCAAGGCAAGAGGTGGAACTAAATTGGAGAGCTCCTGCTCGCCACTTCAAGCGCCAAGGAGATTCCCTGGCGTTCACACGCCGGCGCTGGTGGGCCGGCCCATGTACACGTTCACATTTGAGAAAAAAACAAAAAACAGGAAAAAAATCGCAAAAAAAGTAAATTAAAAAAGTTCATGGATTTTAAAAACAATCATGAACTTGAAAAAGTTTATCAAATTGAAAAAAAGTTCATCAAATTCAAAAAGTGCATCTATTTTGAAAAAAATCATCATTTTTTAAAAAGATCATTGAATTTGAAAAAAAGTTCAACAATTTTGAAAAAAGTTCTCCAATTTTGAAAAAGAGTTCATCATTTTGCATAACATTAAAATCATTGACTTTGAAAAAATTTCACCAGTTCTGAAAAAGTTCACAAAATTGAAAATTTTCATCTTTTTTTAAAACTTCACTAATTTTGTACAAAAATCACGAAATTAAGTAAAGAAAAAATAGCCAAACGGGCCAGCCCAGCTTGGAGGGCTTCACGCGCCCTTTTGCGAAATCCACAATAACGGACGCCTGAAGCGCTAAACAGGATCTGCCCTAAAGTTAGTCTTATACTACTAGTTTAGTAGGAGTCAGACCTCCTTATAAGGGAGGTTAATTTTCCACATGTATGAACATGAGAAAAAGAGAGACGTATACACGCGCTCCTCCTTCGTCGCCCGCCTCGTCATGCCTCATCACGACGCGCGCGTGCCGCAGGTTGCGGGAATGAGTTGAGTCGTTATCTAAACTTTTGCGATGCATGAATGGTATATGAAAGGTCACACGGGAGCTGAAACATTTTTGCTTTAGTGGAGATTGAATACAGACATTGCACCCTTCGACTGTTGCCTGTTCGTTTCATCTCCCATCTCTTTGGTTCATCTCCTGTCACTGCCAGTTCGTCTCTTCCTCACGTGCCTATAAAAGAGAGGTCGCTCCTCTCTATAAAGACACACTAGAACATCATCTGCCTCAAGCCACTGAGTTCCAACCACTGAGCTACCGCCATATTCTTTCCCAGCCCGGCTTGCAACATGCACCGTAGGTCAAGACAATAGGCCTCTGAAACCCCACCACGAGTCTTGTATGGGAGAAGGGTGATAAGATTTTTAGGAAGCACTTTGCGCGACTACTGAACTCTTCATCACAGACATCACGGACGCCGACGATCACTTCCCCAACATCGACAACCTCTTCGACGACATGGGTGACAACAACGTCAATGCTACCGCCACTGCTCAATATCTGTTCATGTCTTTTCTCTTCGAGTTCATGCTAGAGTTTCTTGTGCTAGCATCTGTTCCAGATATGTTCTGATCAAGTTCACAAATTTAGATGTTGTTGTCCTACTCTTTGTTAGATTGCATGACTTGTCTCGTCTCCGTTATTGTGGTCATGTTTTATCCTCTGTTGGAAAAGGCAGTGCCTAGGAGGCGCTTAGGCACGCCTAGGCGCTAGGCAATGGCCAAACGCCTCGCCTAGGGCATAAATGGAGGTCTAGGCAGGGCAAGCAAGGAATTGCCTACCCAAGCAAGAAATTATGCCACATACTGCACTGATATGCCAAATGGGTTATATTCCAATGACAGTAGATGGTAATTAACTTATTTATATGCCCTAAACTAATATCAACATTCATATAATAATCACAAATACACTATGAGTAAAAACTATATTACCGCCTAGGCCGCGCCTAGGGCGCTTAGGCACCGCCTAGGCACTAGGCGAAGGCCAACCGCCTCGCTTACGCCTACTGCCTTTTCCAACCTTGGTTTTATCTGCTGTTCATTTCATTTAAATCATATGGTAAATTGCTCATATCTTCAACAGGTCTTCGGTCAGATCTTATCGGATTTAGCACCAGGGGCCCGGTGGACCGCAGTGGCGAGGTGCTGGCCTTTGGTACGTGCAGTGGCTGAACGACGGCGCTATGGTCCACAGCTTGGTGGTGGCGATCCAGATCTGATTAGACGGATGGTGGTGACTGCAAATTGTACTGCGGTGATTTCCTACTGCTCAACGACAATGGTAGTCATCGAAAGGTCTTTGGGAGTGGTCATCTTTCCTGATCTGGTGACCGACTTAGGTGGTGCGTTACAAATTATGGACGACGGCTTCACACATAGGTACGGTTGTGCAGTGGCGGCGGTTGTATCGCATGTAGCTGTTCGGGTCGCGAAAAATTAATGGTGATAATACATGGGTAAGATGCCGGTGCTACTCGAGCACTCTGTCTCGAGCTCCGAGCAAAAATCTAGGTTAGACCTGAATGGTTATACCTGGCAATGACGATGTTTTTCTTATGTCATTACTTTGTTGAAGACATTGCTCAGATGTGCTCGAACTGTTTTTTCATGGTGAAAACCTAGATTTTGGCCTTGTGGTTGTATTCCGTAACAGTGACGCTTGAGTGTCGCTCCTTTATTAAAGGCATTATTGTTGAAGAATCTTGTTGTCCATGTGGTGTCATGAGATGGTTGATGCGGATAAGATCATTGTTGTAGTTTCGGATCGCAGATCTGACCGCTTTAAGACTTTTTTCTTTTTTCTCCGCTCCTATTCATGATTTTTTTGAAACTATGATGATTTTTATAGCGAATTTGGAAATATACATCCTAATGGAGAAAAATCAAAAGTATCACCCCGTCGGCCTCTTTTTCGGCCAACAGTTGGCCAAAAAAGACTTTTCGGCCAACGGTTGGCAAAAAAGTACTTTTCAGCCAACAGTTGGCCAAAGAGTCCCTCTTCGGCCAACACCTGCTCTACTTTTTAGAAAATTCATATCAAATAGGATTTTTAGTATTTTAATTTGATTCTTTTTGCATTAGATTAGAAATTTAACGAAGTTTCTATAGATATCAAGTTTGACTAGATTTGGAAGTTTGAATTTGAATTTTCATAAATTTTCTCAAAACACTAGATTGCCTATAATTTGAGTTAGGAGTATTCTTTTTAGATGATTCTTTTTGCTACTGGTTCTTTGTGACTTTGTTTATCAGTAGTAATTAATTGGTGAATTTTAGGATTATTTAAAATTAGGTTTTTACGTCATTCCCTCCCTCCATTTTCTCCCGCCATTTTATTTCTCGCCACACTCTCCCTCCATTTTCTTTCCCGCCATTCTCTCCCGCCATCTTCTTTCCCACCATCTTCTTTCTCGCCATCTTCACTTCTCAACTTATAAAACGAGCCTCATGGTGTCCACGATCGTAGATAACATCGTCTGACACGGTCTATGTCTCCTGCGTCGGTGCTGCTGGTGGAGTGTGAAACACTGTCTGAGAGAAGTCATAAGTGTTTGCAGCTTCGTCATCATCATCGGAGAGTGTTTCACACTTATGACTTCTCTCACACAGTGTTTCACAGTCCACATGAAGGCATCATCGTCATCCTCCGTCGATGCAGCACTCCTTAGTGTGGCGGGAGAGAATGGCGGGAAATAAAATGGCGGCAAAGAAAATGGAGGGAAAAAAGATTGCGGGAAAGTATTTTTTTGTCATGTATAAAACGGCAATGGTTGTACAGGATTTACAAGGCACTTTTAAATATAAACTCCTATGAAGCTCAAAACAAGTTTTCTAGTAGGATAAAAGAAATAAAATACAAAAAAATACTACAAATAAAATAGCTACTGATAACTAAACAGAAACAAAAAGAATAAGTTAAAAAACTAAAGAAAAAAATTTAAAGCAATTAAAATTAAAAGAAATAGCATAAAACCTAACAAACACTAAAACAGAACTGTCTTCATAAAAACCTAATTTTAAATAATTATAAAATTCGCCAATTAATTACTATTGATAAACAAATTCACAAAGAACCAGTAGCAAAAAGAATCATCTTAAAAATACTCCTAACTCAAATTATAGGCAATCTAGTTATTTGAGCAAATTCATGAAAAAATTAAATTCAAACTTTCAAATCTATTCAAACATGATATCTACAGAAACTTCATAAAATTTCTAATCTAATGCAAAAAGAATCAAATTAAAATACTAAAAATCCTATTTGATATGAATTTTTTTAAACAGTAGAGCAGGTGTTGGCCGAAGAGGGACTCTTTGGCCAACTGTTGGCCGAAAAGTCCTTTTTGGCCAACGGTTGGCTGAAAAGTCCCTCTTCGGCCAACAGAAGGCCGAAAAGTCCCTTTTCGGCCAACAGGAGGCCGACGGGGTGATACTTTTGATTTTTCTCCATTAGGATGTATAGTTTCCGAATTTGCTATAAAAATCATCATAGTTTCAAAAACAATCCCTATTCATAACCTTTGTCTTATATGATTTTGCTAGTTGCCTTGCTGGCGTATTTTTACGTGTGTGCGAGTTAGTATTGAACGTGTGTATGATTATCATTGTATTATATATATCTTCTTGATGCTTCATTTTAAACAAATGGAATCCATCCTTTATCAGAAAAATGAGCATGGGCGTGAAGCTATTTTTTACGACCTCATGAAAAAGATGAACATCTTTCTCTTTGCCGACCACTATGTAAGTTCCACAACGTCCCGGGTCTACGCACTTGTTTTGTTTTGAAACGTCAAACTGCATGAGTGATAGAGATCTAAAAATAAATGAAAATTATTTTCTGTTACAAATGTTTTGTTTCGATAAAACATTTGAACCTCGTCCATCAAAGAAACGGCCTCGACACGAAAATAAAACACAAAAAATGAAACCGGCCGTCTCCAGGAACTCGCCTCTACGATATCGCGCGGATCAAAAGAAAAGAAGAAAATAGGGCATACGAAAAGCACGAAAAAAACAGAGGATGAAAGAAAGCCACCACCATCTCTGTGGACAAAATATCATGAGCACACCAAACAGAAGGCAGCAGATCGAATACAATCAAGTCTCACATGCGACTATTAGGTCATTGACAATAACCAAAATTGTCAACAAAATAGTCAGGTCATCGAGAAATCTTTTTTTAACGGAGGTCATTGAGAAATTTTAGCTAAGTAGTACTACTAAACATGCTCAAATAGATTATACGATCAGACGGTGCGCAGAGGACATCCACCTCCAAGGGTAGATATCACCACCATCTTCTCGCCGCCCTGCTATGTTTCAAAAAAAAAAGAAACTTCTCGCCGCCCTGCTTTCTGAGTAATAGAATAAGGCCTCATGGCATGTATTGTCCAGGCGGATGATGCACACGCTGTGACATTTCCTAAGTCATGCTCGTAGCGGCAAATAGATGTTGCGGCGCATGGGGGTGACCGTTGTGCGACCGATACGGGTCGGCTCGACGACGACGTTTTTTTTCTTCTCAAATACATACGAGTGTGCGTATCATATGTTATAGAAAAACGACGACATTTTATTAGTGCTACAAGCCTTCCAATTATTCTTGATTTTTGGTTTCAATTTTTGTTTTGCTACTGGTTTTCGTCTGGTTTTTTGTTTTGTCAGTTATCATTGTTATTCGCCTTTTCTTATTTTATTTTTATTTTTTTCATCCTTCTTAGTGTTTACTTACAATCTTTCTTTATTTTCCTCCGGTTTAAGTTTCCTTTCTCCTTTTCATTTTTAATTTGTCTTTTCCATAAATATTTTTACTACAAACATTTTCCAAATATACAATGAGTGATTTATAAATATGTGTTGAACATTTTTAGTATGAAATAAGTATTTTTATTTTAATATATGATGAACATTTTTCCAAGTACGCAACAAATTTTTAAGATGCACGCTAAACATTTTTAATACACAATGAACATTAACATATGATGTTCTCCAAATAAATGTTTAGAAGAAGCGAACCAAACTATTGTTGGATGGTTTGAAGGATAATGGTATCCGCATCAGACTTCAAGTCTCAGACTTGACATTGGTGCTCGCATTTTTTTGGATTTATCTCAGGCCTTTCGGCGATGTGGGTTCAATGGGAGGAGATGTTTTCGTCGACTACAAAGGTGTATATGGCGACTTCGTTAATCTAAAGGTTGTGTCGGCTCGGTGTCTCGAAGGTACTCATAAAGTCATAGCGGTAGGGTGTGTGCGCGCGCGTTCATAGAATGGGTGTATTTACGTATGTCTGAGCGTTTGCGGATGCACTATGTTAAAAAAATGTTTAGAAGAAGTCACGGTACCATTACCAATATTTGATTTACTTTTAACAATACTTTTATAAACATATTTTAAACTTATATAACCCAGTTTAAACCTGTTAATTAATGAATATCACTTTTCCAAATAAAAAAACGAATATTTTTAGGTCTAATAAAAAGGCTAAATAATAAACTAAAAGGACCGCTCCCCTTTCAGCCCATATTTTTTTGAGGGGTCCCTTCCAGCCCATTTAGGCGGGTACTGGTGTTTCCCCAACTATTTGACGCATAAAGCGTCGGCGAATCCTAAACGGCGCCCGTAACAGGGTTAACGGTACACGGCGCACACCCCTCCTCCGCGATGGGCCAGCCCATGTTCATTTTTTTTCTTTATTTTCCTCCGGTTTAAGTTTCCTTTCTCCTTTTCATTTTTAATTTGTCTTTTCCATAAATATTTTTACTACAAACATTTTCCAAATATACAATGAGTGATTTATAAATATGTGTTGAACATTTTTAGTATGAAATAAGTATTTTTATTTTAATATATGATGAACATTTTTCCAAGTACGCAACAAATTTTTAAGATGCACGCTAAACATTTTTAATACACAATGAACATTAACATATGATGTTCTCCAAATAAATGTTTAGAAGAAGCGAACCAAACTATTGTTGGATGGTTTGAAGGATAATGGTATCCGCATCAGACTTCAAGTCTCAGACTTGACATTGGTGCTCGCATTTTTTTGGATTTATCTCAGGCCTTTCGGCGATGTGGGTTCAATGGGAGGAGATGTTTTCGTCGACTACAAAGGTGTATATGGCGACTTCGTTAATCTAAAGGTTGTGTCGGCTCGGTGTCTCGAAGGTACTCATAAAGTCATAGCGGTAGGGTGTGTGCGCGCGCGTTCATAGAATGGGTGTATTTACGTATGTCTGAGCGTTTGCGGATGCACTATGTTAAAAAAATGTTTAGAAGAAGTCACGGTACCATTACCAATATTTGATTTACTTTTAACAATACTTTTATAAACATATTTTAAACTTATATAACCCAGTTTAAACCTGTTAATTAATGAATATCACTTTTCCAAATAAAAAAACGAATATTTTTAGGTCTAATAAAAAGGCTAAATAATAAACTAAAAGGACCGCTCCCCTTTCAGCCCATATTTTTTTGAGGGGTCCCTTCCAGCCCATTTAGGCGGGTACTGGTGTTTCCCCAACTATTTGACGCATAAAGCGTCGGCGAATCCTAAACGGCGCCCGTAACAGGGTTAACGGTACACGGCGCACACCCCTCCTCCGCGATGGGCCAGCCCATGTTCATTTTTTTTCTTCCGTAAAAAACAGCAAAAATTGGTTCAAGCAGGACTCGAACACGCGCACCAGGGTTTCGACGCAACACGCGATAACCACCACAGCCAGTCAACTTATCTGACCAGGAACAGCTTCTTCCTTCTTTTAATCTTTTTGTTTTTCCTTTTCTTTCTTTTCTTTTTGTTTCTTGTTTCTTCTTTTTATTTGTTCTTTTCCTTTTTTGTTTTCTTTCTTCATTTTCTTTTTCTAATTCAATACAAAACGTTAAGCAGATTTTACGAACGTTTTTTCAAATTCGATGAACTTTTTTTAAAGCCGATTTACTCTTTTCAAAATCGATGAACATTTTCAAAATCGATGAACTCTTTTTCAAAATCGATGAACCTTTTTCCGAAAATTGATGAACTTTTTCAAAATCGATGAACTCTTGTTCAAAACCGATGACTTTTTTTCAAAATTGATGAACTTTTTTTAAAGCCGATGAACTCTTTTTCAACATCGATGAACCTTTTTCCCAAATTGATGAATTTTTTTCAAAATCGAGGAACTCTTTTTCAAAACCGATGAACTTTTTTTCAAAATTGATGAACTTTTTTTAAAATTGATGAACTTTTTCTAAAATTGATGAACTCTTTTCAAAGTTGATGAACTTTTTTTAAAAATCGATGAACTGTTTTTTAAATTCACTAAAAAAATTCATGAACTTTTTCGAAACTTGATGAACCCTTTTTCATTAAAAAATGTAACTTTTCCAAAAAAATCAAATAACTCAAAAATCAAATAAATAGCGCGTATAAAATGGTTCTTAAAGTTTTCGCGTTGTTATTGATCACAACTGCTAAGCAGGTGTGGTGGTTAGCCAAACAGTCCGTCAGTTTCTAGTTGCGCGGCGAGAGTTCGACTCCTCATAGCAACACATTTTTTTGTGTGTTTTTCGCGAGACAATTAATGGTGTCGCGCGCGATGGGCCGGCCCATATGTCCACGCGCGTGGGCGCCGGAAGCTCTAACCGGCGCAGAAGGCGCCGATTAGGAGGTCCCTAAAGCGTCAATAGGACTCGGACCGTCTGGTCTGCAGCCGAACAACCAGGCTGGTTGGCCCATGTCAGTGTATCGGCCCATGCGAAGTGTCCAGTTCGAATTAGCCCACATCTTTGAAGCCAAGGCCGCAGGACAGATGCGCTAATTACCCGTTATTAGTACCACCTCGCTTGCTACAGGTTGATGGAGGGAGTACCCTCACTATATAATCAGCGCCTACTGTTCCTTTGAAACATACTTACCTGGACGGGGTCTATGGCCGATCAAGAAGGGTCATGGCCTAGGCTAGTGGCTAACATTGCACTTGGTTGGTGTGCTGGCCTATCATCTCCCTAAGTGGGAGAATGAACGTCATAATTTGTGATAGAGGGGGTACGCGATCGCGCGGCCCTTGCTAATTTTTAAATTAAAAATCTTTTTATGAATGTTCTATAAACTTGTACTAGTTTTTGGACACTGCATATGTATATGATGACAGGGGACAGCTGAAAAAACAACCACAGCGGACTTATCCCTCCCCTCCCCCCGCGTCGCTCCCGCGAGCGACGGGGGGAAACCCTAGCCGCCGCCGCTCCTAGTCCCCTCCCCTTCCCTCGCCGCCGCCGCTGCCCCCTCGAGCGGTGGTGGGCGACGCGGGGCGGCCTCGTCGATTGGGGGCGCGGCGGCGCTGGTGGCTGCTGTCTCGGCGTGGTGGGCTATGTGGTGTGCCCGGCGGGATGTGCCCCTGGTGGTGGCGGTGGCGCGAGCCTGGCGGTGGCGGCCCAAATCGGCTGGATCTGGTGGCTCTCCCTCGACAGGCGGCGCGGGGGCTGGCTTCGACCCAGCGTGGTCGTGGCGTTGGGAGTGGACCGCGGCAGCGCGTGGCGAGCTGCTACAGCGGCGGCTGCCGGTGGTGCGGTGGTCCCTCGGTGGATGGGCGCTCTGGAGGCCCTCTTTGGCGGCTGGGTGCGGACGGGCCGGCGGCCCTCGATGGTGGACGGATGGCTGATGTTGCCCCGCGTGGGGCTGCGGGAGGCCGTGGTGGGGCGTCAGGGGTGACGTGTGGGGAGGTTGCAGGGGGATGGGTGGTCTCTCTACCCGTCACCGGCGCAGGGGGCGCTGGTCCGGACATGCTCCGCTCCTCTTCTCCCCATTTCCCCTACCTAGCGCTTCTGAGCTCCAGATCACTGTTCGGGGCAGTCCAGTCATCGGCGGCTCTGCTATGATAGGGTTTTGCCGGTCGGTTCCAAGTCCGTCCCTTTGTTGGTGTCTGGAGCGTCGGGATGCAAGGCAGCGGCCTTGGTGGCGGGAGCGGCGTGCTCGTGGGCGGAGCTCGCGGCTTAGGTGCGGGCTAGTCTCCATGGTCGTGTGGGCGGCATGGCGGCTGGTGCTTGTCGATTGGTGGCTGTGATGCGGCGTCTGTCCCCAGGACTGGTCGCAACCTGTTCGGAGCCGGAGTGTGTCTACCTGGGTGAATACCCTGCCTGGCATTCCCAGGCCGACGGAGGCGTCGTCCGTGGACGTCGTGATCTTCTTGAAGGCTCCGTCGTGGTTACTCCATGTCCTCCAAGGTGCCCCAGATGAAAATCGTGATCCTCTGGATCAGGTGGTGGCGGCACTCCGATGGCGTATCCTTTTTGAAGGCATCACCTTGGGGCTCATAAATCGACAGCGGGTAGCTTGGTCTCTTCTCGGTGGCTTGTTCCCGGTTGAGTGCTCCCTCGACTTCCTAGTGAGGCTTAGTGTCTATCTATTGTTTCCTTGGATTTGTTGTGGGAGTGTTAGCTGCTTCTTAGCATCTTTGTACCTTGCCTTGGGTGCGTGTGGTGTTGTATCACTCGTTGTATGTTGGTTGTGGCTTTATATATAAAGCGGGGCGAAAGCCTTTTTTGGTATATGATGACAGGGAAGACATGGTGAAGGCGCGTTTTTTTTAAATTCGTCTCTTTTCTTGTACGTATTTGTGAAAGCCTCTGTATGTATGGTGTGATTTTCTCATTAATATAGTTCAGTAATTTCTAAATTTGATTCGATATTTTCGGTGAAATACGATCATGGATATCTTTTGTTTTGATTTACATCTGTGTTGTCATCTAGAACGGGATCAGATGGCGAATCTTTGCTTTCTTCTGCACTCATCTGATTGCATTTCTTCGCTCCATCTTTCATTTAAGGTTTGTAATTCTCATGCAATTAGAATTTTAGATAATGGACGAAAAAGACATGGATGCAGAGAACCTTATGACACGCATACTGCTCCCAGCGCACAGCAGAGACAGAAACCATTATTTGAGAGAAGACTTTCACCTTCGAACACAAGCAAAGTAAATCACAGCACCCTCAAGTACACACAAGCAAACGGTGTTTTTTTTTTACAGGAACAGCCTTTCTCTGTCGTGTGGGGCATTGTAATCGATGTTGGGGCCTTGGGGGATGATCCCGTAGGGGTTGATGGAGGGGTGGCTCCCGTAGTAGTGCTTCCTGATGTGCTCCATGTTCACCGTGCTGCTGATCCCGGGGATCTGGTACATGTCTTTGGTGTAGTTGAACAGGTTCGGGTACTCCCTCAGCAGCTTCTTGTTGCACTTGAAGTGAACCGCGTAAACCTGAAAAGAGGAACGAACCGCGGGTCAAGAATCAAAATGTATGTTTCTACATGGAAAGCCGTAGCATTTGATTTCTTAGCGCGTGGTATGGTTTTCGCTGATACAAGTTTGCGAGAATAGCTTGTGATATATACATGAACCTCAAATTTTAGTAGATATTCTGAATATAATGTGCACATTCTGAACTTCATTGTTAAAATTATCACCTTTCCTGATTCTTTCCGTAAAAAGCCAGACAGTTCCCTGATTTTTAGCGTGGTAGTAAATTCTCACCAAATTTGATGACTTTGCAGCTAACAGCTGACCATTCTCCAAAATCTGGATATATATACTTCTCTTATGGTGTTTTGGCCAGTCTATTCTACTAGAAAGGGACCATCCACTCCACTAGATTCATAGCACAACTCTTTTGGATCCACTGATAAGACAGAGTGGACCAGCTCAGCAGACTATTCCACATTTGCATAACGATAGATAGGCACAAATCTTAGCATCATCATATAGGACAATGGTGTGAGATTCTGATCTGTTGTTCTTCACATTTGTTTCATAAATAATGCTTAAAAGAGCAGAAGAAAGGAACGCATGTATATATACCTCGTCAAATCTGATGAGCGTGACGAAGAGGCGGACGTCGGCCTCGGTGAGCTGGTTGCCGCACATGTAGCGCTGCTTGCCCAGGATCTCCTCGCACTTGTCCAGAGCCTCGTACAGCCTCGTCACGGCCTCGTCGTACGGCCCCTGCTTCTTGGCGAAGCCGCACTTGTAGACGCCGTTGTTGATGGCGTCGTAGACGAGGCCGTTGACCTCGTCGATGGAGCCCTGAAGGTGCGCCGGGTTGAGGTCCAGCCCGGGGTTCTCGGCGATGTCGTTGAACTCGGCGTTGAGCATCCGGATGATCTCGCTGCTCTCGTTGTTCACCACCGTCTTCAGCTCCTTGTCCCACAGCACCTGCCATGGCGACCAAAGATCCATTTCCTGCTCGATCAGATCATGTGTCCAGTCGAGTGGGGATGAGGATTGAGGAGAAGAGCCCAGATTCAGACTCACGGGGACAGTCGGTTTGCCGGTGTAGTTGGTGCTCGCGATCTCGTACAGATCCCTGACGCTCTTGGCGCCGTTGAAGGGGTCGGGGCTGGCGCCGGGCACCTCGTCGGCGGTGGCCGGGAACACCCACCCCAGGTGGTCGTCGGACTCCCTGGTCCGCTCGAAGATGGGCTTCACCGACTGGGATTCGCAGGCAGGCAATCTATCAGCGGATGCTCAAATCAATTCTATCATCGGATGTTTGGTCTGGGTCCGCAGGTGTGCTCACCGAGAAGCTGATGGCGTGGTCGAGGCCCTTGAGCTTGAGGTAGGCGAGGCAGCGGGACGCCCAGGGGCAGGCGTAGGAGACGTAGAGGTGGTACCTGCCCGCCACCGCGGGGAAGCGGGCGGAGGCGTCCCTGGACACGAAGCTCCGGAAGGTGGACGGCGTCCGGTCGAAGGCGCCGGTGTCGGTCACCTCGTCCAGCGCCGAGCGCGCCATCTGACAGAAAAGCAGAGCACCAACTAACCACTGAGCACAACCGACTCCGTCGACCGAGCACCGAGCAGCCGAGCGGGGCCGTGAGTTACCTTGACGGAAGAGGAGGAGGAGGAGTAACCGGCGGCGGCGGAGAGCGTCCTGGCGGCGGCGAGGCTGCGGGAGAGGAGGTGGGCGGATGAGGAGGAGGGGACAAGACCCGGCATGGTCAAGCGATGGAGGGAGGAGGGTGTTATAGGTGGCACCGTGATGAACCTTTTTGTTGTTTATTGCCGGATGTAGGCTCGGCACCGGGGCCGGAAAGCGGCCAGGTGAGTGAGTTGGTCGGGCGGGGAAGCTGCGCGGTGGGGGGTGGGAAGGCGCCGCTGGCGGCTTCTTCACGTGATGGGAGCAGTGACGACGTGGTTGGACCTCGGACGGATGGTGGTTTGCGGGAGGAAGCTGGCGTGGCGTGGCGTGGCGTGGCGTGGTTGGAAGCGCCGTGGCGACGACGGAGGAAAGGTCGCAACGTAGTAGGACAGCGGCGGCTATGGCCGGGCTTCGTGGTCGTTGACTTGGCACTGTGGGGGCAGGATGTTGCTCCACACAAATTGAGTTTTTTTTTCTCTGAATACGCAAAGCTTACGTAATCATTTTATTGATAGAAGGAATAGAGTGGGTATAGTGAGGAATACAACACATGACACAAAAGCAGGCAGACATGAATTCACATGGTCCCGAAGGCAGATAGAGATGCTCGGCCGAACAGAGGAAACAACACACCTAAAACCATCCAAGCTCGAATCAAGAGCGGCAATGCCAAACCAGCGATATGTCCCGACATTGCCAAAGCCAACATTGCGAGCGAGTGATCAAGCTTCAAGAAAGAAGACGGCGCTGGAACGCCTTTGAGAAGGAAGCAACCACCCCCACAACCTGACGCAAGTCCCGCGCCCAACCGCGCCCAGTAGCAACATCAGTGGATGGCTGGGCCATGCCGTCGAGGGGGAGGAAGGGCTCCATGGATGGGTGCCCATGGCTGCGGCCAAGGCACGACGCATCCATGTATGGAGCTCAGTGATGGGGGGGGGGGGGGGGGAGGGTCGACAAGGAGAGACCGGATCCGCAACTCAGCACGGCCAGGGCACACCGACAGCCCAACCGGACCAGTAGGAAACAGCCGCCGGGGTGTGGGTCGTCGTGGCGCCGATAGTGGAGGAGCGTGCGAGGTGCCATATCCGCCCCACCGCCACCTTCCTGGGGCTCGGTGTGGCTTCACCGACCAGCCCTCCGGTGGTGGCAATGCGGGGGAGGTGCCTGCTAGCGGCGGTAACCCGGGTTCCCCGTGTCGCCAGAGGAGGGCGACACGGAGGAGGGGGGGATATGTTATGACGAATTGAATTCTCATTTATTAAGTTAAACTTTGTCGACCGACCCCGTAGGTTGGCGCATAGCAACATGTCGCTTGACCTCATCTGCTACGTACACTTGGCCGACCCAACTAGCCCTCATTTCCTGTTTTGGGAAGGTTAGATCGGGGTATTTTGCTTTTCTTTTGGTGTTTTTGCTTTTTTCATTTTCATTTTCATTTTCAAAGATGTCGAACATTTTTTTCAAAATCAGGAATATTTTTTAAATTTGTGAACATTTTTTGAAATTCGTGAAAATTGCTTGAACTTTGGGAATATTTTTTGGGGATTTTAAGAACAATTTTTAAAATTCTTGAACATTTTTTGAATTTGTGAAAAAAACAACTTCGAATTTTTTTTGACATTTGTGGACATTCATTTAATTCATCACCAAATTTTAAAATTCATGGACATCTTCTAAAATCCGTGAACTTTTTTTAAAATCCTGGAGCAATTTTCTAATTCATGAACATATTTTTAATCAGGAACTTTTTAAAGTGTATGGTTTTAGAAAGTCAAAACATTATTAGAAATTCAAACCATTTTTAAAATTAATGAGCACAAATAAAAAAGAAAAATGCATTTCCTAGTATTTTTAAAGACATAAATAAAAAAGGAAATAAAAAAATGTGAAAGCTAGGGCCACTCACCCTGCAGATGGGTCGGTCTAAAAAGCCCGCGTGGGAGCGGGTTGTCTCGTGTCGCCCTACGCAGGGAATAAGAGGTCTCGTGGACATCGGGCACGATGGCCTGCCACACAGCCTTAGGACCATGTTGGCACGATGGCCCGCGACACAGCCTTAGGACCATGTTGGCACGGGGCAGTCTCCACTTAAATAATATCAACCATTAGATGTGTCGGTGGTGATTTTTGCATTGGGGGAGGGAGGCGTCTTGTGTCGCCCTATGCGGGGAATAGGAGGTCTCGTGGACGTTGGGCGCAATAGCCCGCCACACGGCCTTAGGACAATGTTGGCACGGGCAGTGTCCATGAACCATCAGAGATGTCGGTGGGGTGATTTGGGGTGAGGGGGCGGGGGTTGTGATCTACCTTGTGGCATGATATCGGCGACACATTTGAGCTAAGTGGATTTGAGAAAAATGGGAGGCCTCTATGTGCATTTGTCATGATGCCTTACTCAGGTGGCGGTAGGAGCACGGTCATGCAGTAGAGCATGAAGTCCCCGCAGTTCACCCGGATGCATCATGACCGCTGGAGGAAACTTTTTAAAAATGTTAGTCTGATAATATACTTTTTGTGACCGTCACTATATTTTGTTGGTAACGTCCAAAAATACATGAGTGGTTTCTAAAGCACCCAGATAGAGTATAGTATAGCAATGATGCATACATGACATGATTACATCGCACACTATGAACCATACATGACATCATGATTACTCCCTCTGTCCTTTAAAGAGTGTACTTCCAATTTTATTGGAGGGTCAAACTATCTCAAAGTTTGACCAAGTTTGTGCAAAAATATATCAATGTTTGTGAAATCAAATAGGTATATGATGAAAGTATATTTTATCATGAATCTAATGCTACTAATTTGATGGCATAAATGTTGATGTATTATTATATAAACATGGTCAAATATAAAAAAGTTTGACTTTCTAAAAAAAGTTGGAGGTACACTCTTTAAAGAACGGAGGGAGTACATCCTAAGGCAACTATGAACATAAGGGGTGGGGACACTCATTCCAAACCAGAAATTCAAACTCAAAGAGCTCCAAATTGACCGATTTGTCGATAAATTGTCTCATAAACCTATGCAATGTCTTGATGTTTTTCACATGATTTTATCCTTCAGTTATCTTAAAAGACCAATTTAGCCCTACGTATTCTATCTTTGAGTGCCATTTTCAAATGATTTTTCAACTATCAGAGAAAACTAAGGATTTAGTCTACACAACAACCTTGCTTGATTCATTATTGCTAGTGTGCATCTAGTTATTGTCACTCCTAAAATCAAGACCGGCGATGGATAACATGGAACCTAAAAAATCATACAACGATTAATTCGGCTTCGATGTGAGGTTGGGCCTCCTTGCCGAGGTTCGTCTTGTTCTCCAAATCGACAAATCATGCTTCGGATCATCAACGCATGCATCTCCAGATAACGTTTGTTGACTTGCTAGACACAATTAAAGTGACTTGGGCATTGAGCTAGGCCAACGGTGTGTCACCATCTTGTGCAGGTTGAAGATGAGGATATATTTTCCTTGGGCTTATTTGTAACTTCTTTATTTTTATTACGAATGTTGTTATAAGGCTTAGATTTAGTCTAGTATTCAGACTTCCTGCCTACGCAAAAATAAACAAATAAGTATACATAGAGTTCTTGTGTTAGGGCATATACACCGGTGTTCCTTGTCCAACTCTTATTCGAAGAATAATGATTGATGAGAAAGAAAGTGAACACAGGAGATAGTAAAACTCAGGCTCTTAACCAAAGAGTCGGCTGAGTCGACCAAGTTACCTTTGTTAATAATTCATGTAAAGTCGAAGTAAGACACGACTTACTTTTGTCGACTTCAAGTGAGAGTATGAAAAATCAAGGACGTCATCGACGTGACATCGCTGTCGAGTGATGCTGCCAAGTGTTTACATGATAACACGATGATGTCACTCTTTCATCGCACCATGCACGCGGTGACCAGAAGCTGAAATCCAACTGCTCACAAGCAATCACGTTGGAAGTCCTCGCAACGAACGTGCGCTCTAGAATTACTGAAAATCAATGTCTAGAATTGTCTCCATAAATGCCTTTAGGGCATTTTCAATGTTGACCCTCAAACCTCCCGTATATGTCCAAACCGTGCTGTTTGAATTATGGAAGTCATCCACATAGGTCTGTATCGATCCGTGGTGTGGTCCGGATGTACTTTCTTCAGCAAATCGGAGACAAACGTGGGGAAGCTTTACAGACGTCCGGACCGCTTCCAAGCCCACTTTTGACCACATTGGCCCACCCCCTCCTGCGTTTTTCCTTCTGATGCACATGCAACTTACCACGCCGCAATGCCGCCCCAAAGCACAGAGCGCATGACATTGATGTCAAGCGATGTGACCGGACGGAGAGTGGTGCTGACCGATGCGACCTCCCGGCAGCCGCCGCTTCAATGCGGACGCAACTTCCCGAGGAACCAACTACGGGCCGCTGCGCCGCATTGATCGGGTTTGGATCGACTAGAACAATATCAAATCCATATCCATAACTATGAAGACAATCTTTGCCCGTCCATGAAGAACCCATGGGTGAAATATTGTGTCTATATGCAAACCCGTTGGATATCCATTCCCACAGGATATCCGTTGGGTCCTCTCAAGACATATAAATAAGACATAACATATTGTTAGCACTAGACGACATCCGCACGTTGTTGCGGGAATATTTTGCAACATATTTCAATGTGACTCATTGTATGAAACATGAATATTTGAAGTAATAATATAGTAAGCTAACAACAAAAATACATATAATTTATTGTGCTTGATTACTATATAGTCGTAAAATGTTTATTAAATGTACATAGCATAATAGAATGAAAACCCTCATGTACGTTACATGTTGAGATAGGTCTTTGTTCCATGCATGTCATGATGAAGTGGCACGCTTGCATGTTGAGAGACATATGATAGTGGGGGTGGGCCTTTTCTCATGCATGTTGTGTGATGATGTGGCATGCTTGCATGTTGAGAGAAATAGTTAGTGGGGGCTAGCTATTTAGATATAGAAGATAAGCTCTTCCATTCTTCACCTCGTGACAAGATGGGCTTCATTTATTATGGTAAATCAACATCCACTAACAACCAAATATCATTTAGTATTTTTCTAAAAGATGAGATTGATGAAGCATTTAACGAGGAGATAAAAATAAAGGAAGGGGCGCTAGAGTATGTTATGGTGGGGATTGAATGTCATCTAATAAAGGTTACGGCGGGCATTTTGCAATTTCTTTTGCATGTTTTAGATAACAAAGTGTAAAATTATAGTAGGACATGTTACTGTGGGGTAGGGATAACATATTTTTGCCCATTAAGTCATACTATCTTGTCGGGTTTGGGTGTAACCACGGATACAAAATTATATCCAGCCCTACCCACGAGCAATCAGGTCGGGTTTGGGCCCCGCCCATGGGCACAAAAGCGTATCCAACCCGTATCCATGCGGGTCGGATATCCATGGGTATCCATGTCCATGGATAAATTTGTCATCCTTAATTATGTACGATTTTTAATGAAATCCGTCGTGTTTGAACGAATTTCGTCCCTTTGGTTTGGATTGTTGTTGAAATGTATGCGGACAACGCTGAATGGCGGGTTCCCGTGTTAATGTCTGCTGACTGGTCCCCCTGTCCATGCACGGATGCGGGAGTAAATTTGCCGGTCGCCGTTGTAGATGCACTTAGTAAGTTATTATCGCAAACACATCCACGCAAACACACATAATTTTCTTTGATGGTTTAGAAGATATATCGTGATATTTGAGTTCCATGTTTTCTCTCAATCAATTGTTTTCGTTTCTAGTGCTAGCATTCCTGCCTCCATAGACATCTCGCATCAGCGGCCCCGAAATTCAAATTCGAATTCATCTCGTGATAAGCCGGCCGGCCGGCCGGCCACAGCTGCGGTCGATCTCGCCCGTCCCTGTCCGATCCAACGGCTGTGGGCTTCCTCGACCTGACGAATCCACCACCCATTTCCCACCAGTTCGAACGCCAACTTGGAACCAACTCGTCGAAGCCTCCGCCGGAGCCGCCGCCCGCGATGTCCAAGGCCGCCGCAGCAGCCGCCGCCGCGGCGTCCCTGCCGCCACCGCCTCCGGAGGTGGCTCACCTGGTGGAGCAGCTCCAGCGCCACCACCTCGCTCCGGACGCCTCCCTCCTCTCCAGCTCCGCCCACTCCGACCTCCTCCAGGTACGTCGCGCGCGCGCCACCCAACCTCCCCTCTCTCTCACCACTGATCCGGTGTTGTGCCCCCGCAGGCGCGCGAGGAGGTCGCGGCGGAGCGCGCGCGCTACCTCGAGGCCCTGGTGAGTTTTGCCCCCGCCCGCTCGCCCGATCTAGAATTCGCGCGGTTCTGATCAGATCTGATGCTACGATTCGGTAGGCGGTGTACGCGGAGGCGATGGCCATGGTGGAGGAGTACCAGCACGCGACCGCCGCGGGCAGCGCCGGTGCCGCCAAGAAGCTCAACTGCTCCCCAGAGGTAGGTTCAGCTTCTCCCAATCTCTGAAATGTTAGCACCTGTCCGGTGATTTTCCTTGCAGATGGGCTAGAAAATGGGGATCGAACTGGTTAAATAAGTACTCCCTCCGTCCCAAAATATAACAAAATATAAGAACGTTTTCCGTGCAGAGGGAGTAGGAAACATTTACTGCCAATTTGATCAATTTGGGTGGTGATCCAGAAATTACCTGACAAAAAATGGAACCTGGTGGGAGCTTACTTACTTTGCTGGGAATGGTTCAGGTGTACGAGTCTCTGGAGCACCATTTGGCGGTAGCGGAGGCGGCCCAGAGGTTGAGGCTCCCACTGCTCTCGCAGGACGGGGAGGTGCATGAGGAGGAGATTGAAAAGCTGAGCACCTTGTCAAGGGTTTCATTTGACAGTACCGGAACAAGTGCCACGCCCAGCTCAACCTCAATCTCGACTGGCTACAATAACTATGGCAGCACCGGTAGTGCGTTGACTGTTGGTGCTGCCGCTGGTGGTGGTGGTTCGGAGCTGGTTGAGCCCGGCGCAGGTGGTGTTCCTGATCGTTTTCTTGGGATAACATCGGATTATCTCTATCAGGTGCAGCAACAGCAGCCAGCCATGACTGTGGTATGTAAAATCCTTGAAGCTCTCGCAGTCTTAAGTTATTTTCTGAACTATCACCAAGTGATTTCACAATTTGTTTAAGTGTTGTGTAATTCATGTATGTTCTTTGTGGAATTGTGAAACTGTTTATTGCTTAGTTCTTAATTGCAGTGATGGATTGGTTTTAGTCAAAGTGAAAAAAAAGTGGTTTTATGTTTGAAAGCATCCACCCGTTATCTGACATTGCAGGACATGGTCGAGTATCAGAGATCTGTGGCCAGAGAGATTGAGGCTCGGTTAGAAGCTAAGTGTGACGCTTTAGCTGATCTTTTTGCAATGGATGAAAGGGGTTCGTTACTGAAATACTGAATCTCATGGACTTTCAGATATAATTTTTTAATGATCTATAAGCTTTGACCTTCTCTCATCATAACGTTTGAATATGTTGCAGATTCGTCATCCATCAATCAGATTTCAAGTGCCAGGCTTCCAGAAAGGTGATTATCTTCCCATCTTATTCTCTCTTATGATTGTTGTTTTACACAACCAAGTTTTCTTTGGCCAGGTGTAATTTCTGAAGAAACTATCATCATTTTTCTTGTAACATCTTACATCGATTTTTAGAGCTTTTTTATAGTACTGATGTCATCTCTTCTCTTTGGACAGCCCCATCATTTATATAGTTAACTTCTTGTTGACAATGCCCAGTTGTTCACCTTTCTTGTTTGGAATTAAAGATTAACTGGGAGTTCCTTATACACACTTATCTTAGTTCCCTTTTTTCCTTGGGCAGGGTGAAATTAATTATCGAAGGAATAGAAAAGGAAGAGTCCCTTCTACTGGAGGATCTTGCTTCGATGGACAGGAAATTTGCTGAGCACTATAATGTGAGTCTTCATAGGCGGACAAATTTCTTAAACATAACTTTGGTGGCTAGTCCACTTTATTTAATGCAAATTCATTCGCTGAAATCTGTCAAAATATTTGTGGCTGTTCAAACTTCCAAGGTCCTGGAGCAAATTCTTGCTGTACTTATACAGTTTGTTAAAGACAAGAAGTTAGAACACCAGCACCAATATGTAAGGCTTTTTCATGCTCCTTTTATACTGGTACTTATTAATGGGGTTAGTACTATTTCTTGACGTCTGTTGGCTTTCTATGTGTGGCCTAACAGGATGATGTGAAGAAGACCTGGCTTATTAAAAGATGCCGTACTATGAATGCTAAACTAAGGTTGGCACCTGACTTGTCGGCACCTTAATGTTGGACTAGTGTGTAACTTTTCAGTTTTCAGTAAGCTGATATTAATCTGTATCGCGTTAAGCATAATTGAACAGCATTATATAAGCTCTTGCTAGAAAAAAATCATTGAGCTTTGAATCTCTCTGCCTTTTATGTATTTTTTTTTCTATAATCAGTGATAGGATCAGAAGACTGAATGAACTGTATTTTTTTCTTTCCTTTTTATTCTAGCTACCTGGAGCACCATCTCTTGCGTGACACCTACACGAAGGAAACAGTACCTGCATTGCATAGAATCAGGTACATCCAACTTAATGTACCTTGAAACCGATCTTATCATTGAGGGAAGCAGCACTTATTATTTCCAAACAAGAAACATGTGTAGGTGTTTTCTCTGTAGTAAGCAACCACCTTACCAGATTTATTGTTTATTGCAGGAAATATCTTGTGGAGGCAACGAAAGAAGCATCCAATTCCTATAATGAAGCGGTATGATACGACATCTTCCTTGCTCTGTGTTAGTCTTTCAAATGTTTGGTCACTGGTAGCAAACGTAATTCGCCAGTTAAGGCCCTTTCATATTCACCCAATGTTGTTAGAAACATTTAACTATGATTGTTTTCCATTTAGACTTATGGACGGTTAGCTTATCGGTTCTTAAGATAATGGTGTAGGGCGGTCGTTGGCACTGATATACCACTGGTCGAAATTAAGCAAGTCCCACGTGCTTTCTGTTATATGAGTAAACTCGTTCAGTCATGTGAGTGAGACCTTTATCATGGAGCATGGTGTTCACACCTTCAGTAAATTTTGACATAAGCTCACAAAGAGTATGAGAGTTACCAGAGGCAACAATAGCAACTGCTTTTGACAATGTCAGAGAAGCTAGTGGCCAAGGAACACTGATGAGGGTCCATCCTGCTGAAAACTGAATGCTGTGTGTCCTTGGAAGTTATGTGAAGGTAGTTCTGTAGTAGTACCAGTCAGTTAGTTGATGTTGAGTTTCTTAGGGTGCATTGAGAATCTGGCAAGTTCAGTTCACCTTACCTTTTTTTTTGCCGGTGTTCAGTTCACCTTACCTAATATCCAGGGATGTCAAATGCTTACAAGATGTATAATATATTGTACAGTCATCAATTTTAGCTGCATTTTTAGACTTGAGAGAAACAAAGTATGTCATCTTGTATAATTCAGGACCCACCTAATCCGATAAGAAGACCATCCAGTGTCCACTTCATTCATCTAACGGTCATGTTTGTTGTTCTGATCCCCCATGTCAGGTCTCACGGCTCCGCGAGTACCAAGGCGTAGACCCGCACTTTGACGTGATCGCGAGGCAGTACCATGAGATCGTGAAGGTAATGCTGTTTCATTTCCATCGCCGTTAACTACCGTACGCAGCACGCTCTACGTGTCTCTGTGCTAACCTGATGATCCTGAACCGCGTGCTGACCTGATGATCCTGAACCGCAGAAACTGGAGGGCATGCAGTGGACGATCCACCAGGTGGAGATGGATCTGAAGCCGGCCTCGTCATGATCACGCGCGCGGGTCTCCGATCCCCGTTTCTCCCGGTGAAGTAGACGTCCGCCCAACTCAAGTTTTGTGGAATGTGCTGTTTGCTGCTCGCAATCGAGCGGAGCTTCGCTCGCCGTATATGCTTGTCGTTTTTTTTTGTCTTCCAGTTCCAGATATTGGGGAAAACTGATGCATGAATCAACCACATTGATCTTGATGTGTCCTTGGCCTACGCTTGTAGTGCAGTCCGCTGGATTCAGAAGGCTGCTTCTTTTGTAGTCTGTCGCCGGTGTGCAGCGCGGGTTCGGGCAGGGAAGCGGTTTGCATCGAGCAAAACGCGGAAAGAGTGGAGAGGAGATACCAGAGCACGCGTTACGTTCTTTTGCTGGTTGGTTGGAAGTTGCAGCGACGACGGCTGGTCCGTCTGACTGACCGGATGATCGGCGACGGTTCTGCTTGTCCTATTTAAGCTCGCGTGTCGCCGAGCACCTTCGGCGGCGATGGATGGAAATAAGTACTCCTAGGAAGCGGTGACATGTTCCTTTTTAGAGCTGCGTCTGACAAATGGCGGTGCCATTTGGAGGTCGCCTGCTGTCGCAGCTCTTCCGTTTCAGGCTCTTGTTTTCGTCATTGCTCCGTCGATCTCTGTCGCGTTGGGGAGCGGGACCCACGCGCTGCGGATACGCCGTCGGGCTCGACAGGATGACGCTGACGGTGAGTGCGTCGTGCGTGCGCCCCTCGCGCACGCACGCTCGCTCTGCTCCACTCGATATCGGCATCAGCGGCAGTATTGTATTCGCCTCACCGAAGCCGAAAACCAGAAACAATCCCACCACGAGCCCCACGAGCCTCGCTCCCGCTCCGCCGTGTCTTCAGCCTGCTAGCAGCTCGCCGCCGACGGGCCGGGGGATGAAGATGATGGAGGGCGCCGTGCTCTGCGCCGCCAACCACGCGCCGCTCACGCCCCTCTCTTTTCTGGAGCGCTCCGCGCTCGTCTACCCGGACCGCCCCGCCGTCGTCGCCGCCGCCGGCGACGCGCCGCCCCGGACGTGGCGGGAGACCCGGGCCCGCTGCCTCCGCCTCGCCGCCGCGCTCGCCGGCCTCGGCGTCCGGCGCCGCCACGTGGTACGTAAGATCCACACAGGAGCCCCAACTCTCTGTTGCTTGCTCGTTTGCTCCTCTTCCTTTCTTTTAGAGAGTCACAGTCACAGGGCAACTCTGTTCCATAGCATCAGCCCCTCTACTCTCCGTCGTCATCGCAGCAGTCAGCTGCACTTTGATTTTCCTCCAAAAATCGCCATCTTTCGTGTCCCGGATTGGTTCTGACTCGCTGCGATCGTCGAGTGGGTCTCTTCTGACCGGCTGTGCCTTGCGCCGTTTGATGGCAGGTCGCCGTGTTCGCGCAGAACGTCCCGGCGATGTGCGAGCTGCACTTCGCCGTGCCCATGGCGGGCGCCGTCATCTGCGCGCTCAACTCGCGCCTCGACGCCGCCATGGCCTCCGTCCTGCTGCGCCACTCGGAGGCCAGGGTCATCTTCGTCGACGCCGCGCTGCTCGGCGTCGCGCGGGAGGCCCTCCGCCTCCTGTCCGACGCCGGCGCCACGCCCCCCGTCGTCGTCCTCGTCAGAGAGCTCCTCCACGGCTGCGACGACGACGGATCAACACCTTCTTTATCCGGCACGACGGGCACCGAGCACGAGTACGAGGCTCTGGTGAGCGGGGGCGGGTCGCCGGAGTTCGCGGCCCGGTGGCCGGCGGACGAGAACGAGCCGATCGCGCTCAACTACACGTCGGGCACGACGTCGCGGCCCAAGGGCGTGATCTACACCCACCGCGGCGCGTACCTCAACAGCCTCGCCGCCGTGCTGCTCAACGACATGGCGTCCATGCCGGTGTACCTCTGGACGGTGCCCATGTTCCACTGCAACGGCTGGTGCATGGCGTGGGGCGTGGCGGCGCAGGGCGGCACCAACGTCTGCCTCCGCAAGGTCACCGGCGCGGCCATCTTCGACGCCGTGGCCCGCCACGGGGTCACCCACATGGGCGGCGCGCCCACGGTGCTGGGCATGATCGTGCACGCCGCGCCGGAGGAGAGGCGGCCGCTGCCGCCGGGGAGGAAGGTGGCCGTGATGACCGGCGGCGCGCCCCCGCCGCCGGCGGTGCTGTTCCGGATGGAGGAGCTCGGGTTCCTGGTGATCCACTCGTACGGGCTGACGGAGACGTACGGCCCGGCCACGGTGTGCACGTGGAAGCCCGAGTGGGACGCGCTGCCGGCGGGCGAGCGGGCGGCGATCAAGGCGCGGCAGGGGCTCCACCACCTGGGCCTAGAGGTGGACGTCAAGGACCCCGCCACCATGCGCAGCGTCCCCGCCGACGGGGCCACGATGGGGGAGGTGATGTTCCGGGGCAACACGGTGATGAGCGGGTACTACAAGGACGCGGCCGCCACGGCGGAGGCGCTCGCCGGCGGGTGGTTCCGGTCGGGCGACCTGGCGGTGCGGGTCCCCGGGGACGGGTACGTGAAGATCAGGGACCGGTCCAAGGACATCATCATCTCCGGCGGCGAGAACATCAGCACCATCGAGGTGGAGGCGGCGCTGTTCGCGCACCCGGCGGTGGCGGAGGCGGCCGTCGTGGGGCGGCCGGACGAGCACTGGGGGGAGACGCCGTGCGCGTTCGTGGTGGCCAAGAATGGGGAGAGGGTGGAGCCGGAGGAGGTGGTGGCGTTCTGCCGGGGCAGGCTGCCGCGGTACATGGCGCCGAGGACGGTGGTGGTCCTGGAGGAGCTGCCCAAGACGGCGACCGGCAAGGTGCAGAAGTTCGCGCTCCGGGACAAGGCCAAGGCCATGGGCAGCCTCTCCACCAGCAAGCTCTGAATTACTCTACTCCTCCCCTAATCTGTTCTACGGTGATTGCAATCCATGTTTGGTTTGAAATGAATAATTGGAGTGAATCACAAAACGAATAATGATTTACAAATCTGTAAATATGGTGCCGGTAGCTTTTGTTCGGGCTTCATATTCGTATGTTATACCCGTGTTTCATTATCTTCATGATGATTTTTCTAGGCTTTTGGTTCGATATCCAGCCATCATTGTTTCTCTTTTTGATTTTTTTTTAGGGGAAAGCCATCATTGTTTCTGAAATGAGCCCTTCACCCAATGTCAAATGTTTGGGACTGACTACGTTCAGTCGATTGAAAATTTAATGATAAAAAAGAGTCATGTAGTACCATAGCTAGTTATTGTAATATCACGTATATCAAGACAAGATGAATTTATAATCTAATAAATATGAAGTATTGCATGACATCACATATATGTTACTCTTCACTGTAGAGGTAGTAACATAGACCAGTAATATATGCATGTTACTAGTCTAAGTTACTATCCATTGTGACTAGTCTAACTCGATCGCACGTGAAAAAAATCAAGGCGAGCAGGCCGGCCACTGTCACGCGCGATATTAATTCGCTACCGAGGAATTTGTACCCGCAGCGTTGAGCAGTGCACGGACACAACGTACGTACATATGTATCTGCACCAACACTGCTAGTTTTTTTTTTTTTTTGAGATAAACAAACACAGCTAGCTAGCTTACCTTCCTCTTCCTCATTTCTTTTTTCTCTTGGATCGGAGGACGGAGCCTTCAAACACATGCATGGATGCATTTCACGTACTCCACTGTACATGACTAGCTGCAAAAAAGTATCGCACATCACTTATCTGTACGCACATGCACTTCCTCCCATCGATCGATGGTAGCTAAATTAATGCATTTCAATCTAATAACAACCCATGCATGTTAGTCGATTGAAAATTAAATTTGGGTTAGTTGACTAACGCAAATTAAAAAAAATAGTGAAAAAACCTCATACAATTTACACATAAATTGTACTTTTTTTTAACATGCAACAAAGCACACATAATAATTGAAAGAAAATAAAATATAACTAAAACTGAACCAAAATTTGCACACAATTTACAAAGAAATTGCACTTTTTAAATATGCAAGAGTAAGCACATAATAGTGTAATTTCTAAAAAATAAGTTTTCTAATAGAAAACGAATCAGTGGCTTTGATATTGCCCTTATAGAAATAATAATAAATAAAATAAAATAAATAACAAATTTTTCTAAGGAAGAATGAATTAGTGACATTGGTATTACCATTTAAGAAGAAGAAAAGAAAAGAAAAAGTAATGACAAAATTTGCACAAAATTTATAAAAAAATTGCGTGTTTTATAATATGTAAGAATAAGTGTATAATAGTGCAATTTCCATGAAAAGGAAGTTTCCTTAGAAGAAATAGATTAATGGCTCTGTATTACCCTTAAAGAATAAACAAAATAAAATGAAAAGTAAAATAAATTCAAAATAATGAAGTTTTTGTAAGGAAGAATGAATTAGTGGCATTGTTATTACCCTTCCAGAAGAAAGAAAATGAAAACAATTGCACATAATTTACACATAAATTGCACTTTTCGTAATATGCGAGAATAAACTTATTATAGTGAAATTTTTGCCAAAAGTAAATTTTCTAAGAAAGAATTAAAGAAGACAATAAACCAAAAACTAAAAACTAAAACTAAATAAGAATGATGTTTTTTCACTATTTATTATAGTTTACACTCATTTGTGTAATACTTGTGTCTATACATTCATATAAAAACAACCCGACCAAAAAAAAATAAAAAGCAAAATAAAAAACACACACAAATGTCAAAAATTAATTTGAACCATATCTCATATCAATGGTACATCCCAACCTCACACATATGCACGACACACAACACACGTGCGCGCATAGAAAACTAACATGCAGAAAAAGAAAAGATAAAAAGAGGTGCAGCGTATACAGGCCTGAAGGCATGGCACCGCATGTAGCCATGCATACAGCTAGTCAAAGGCAATCTTGCATGCATGCATGTTCGGAGTAAAAAGAAAATTGACTGAACCAAAACGAAAAAGTCAGGCGACTGTTATGTAGCTAAGCTGTTAGCCTTGTGCCTAACCTCAAGCAAGTTGCACCCCTACACCATCAACCAACCCCACCACCACCACCCCCTCGGAAACAAAATGAATAATGATAAAACTTGCACACAATATGTACAGAAATTATGTTTTTTTTTATAATATGCAAGAATAAACATATGTGAGTGGAACTTTTAAAAAAAGACGTTTTCTCAGAAGAAATGAATTAGTGGAGTTGACAATGCCCTTAAAGAAGAAAGAGAAAAATAGAAACAAAAAAATTAATAATAATGAAGTTTTCTATGCTAAAATGAATCACTGGCATTTAATATTACCCTTCAGGAAGAAAGAAAATAAGAAAAATCTGAACGTTGACAGTACCCTTTAAGAAGAAAGACAATAAAAAACAAGTAATGGCAATATTTGCACACAATTTACACAAAAATTGCACTTTGTTATAATATGCAAAAAATAAATGTATTACTGTTAAAGAAATAAAATGAAATACAATTAAAATTAAAATGAAAACAAAACAATAAAATTTTCTAGGCAAGAATAAAACCATTTAAGAAGAAATAAAATAAATCAAACACAAAATAATGAAATTTTTTAGGGAAGATTGAAACCTTTAAGAAGAAAGAAAATAAAAAAAAGAACAACAAAATGAAATAATGATGTTTTCTAGGGCAGAATGAAACCCTTTAAGAAGAAATAAAATAAAAACAAAAACAAAATAATGAAGTTTTCTATGGAAGAATGAAACCCTTTAAGAAAACAAAATACTAAAGCTAAAACTAAAACAAAACAATAAAGTTTTCTATGTAAGAATGAATCCCTTTAAGAAGAGAGAAAATACAAAAAAATGAAATAATGAATAGGGGAAAATGAAACCCCTTAAGAAGAAAGAAAATTAAAAAATAACTTGCACACAAGTATGCCTTGAAATTGCACTTCTGTAATATGCCAAAAATAAGCATATACGGTGCAATTTTTGCTCTCACTATAATATACACACATGGTGTATCATACTTGCGTGTATACTTACTTACGAACACAAAAATAAAAGTAATATTTTCTAAGAAGAAATGAAGTATAGTGAGATTGGTACCACCCTTTAAGAAGAAAGGAATTCAAAAATAATAATGATGCAATTTGCACACAAATTACTCATAAATTACAGTTTTTTAGTTATCTAAGAATAAACATATAATACTGAATTTTACATAAAAACAAAGTTTTTAAACAAGGAACGAATAAGTGGCATTGGTATTGTTCTTGAAAACATGAAATGAATTAAAAACTAAACATGGTAAAACAAATAAAGTTTTCTAAGAGGGAATAAATTAGCGACATTGGTATTACTCTTAAGAAGAAAGAAAATAAAGAAAAAACTTGCACACAACTTTGCAGTGAAATTGCACTTTTTGTAATATGCAATGAATACACATATAATAATGCAACTTTAGCAGTCTAGTATAATTTACACACATATTGTATAGTTCTTTCGTGCATACATACATACAATAATAGAAAAATGTATTTAATTAGCAAAAAAATAGCACACAACAATTAGCATTGGCATTACCCTTAAAGAATAAAGGAAATAAAAAATAAAAAATCACAAAATTAGCATAAAATGCACTTTTTATAATATGTAGAATAAATATATAAGAGTGGAGTTTCTGTGCTGTAATTTAATTTGTACATGTAGTACTTGCATGTATACATTCCACGCACTCAACATCCGAAAATACACGTAAAGAAAAAAACTCAACTGAAAAATAAAAAATCTGCACATGCAAAAAACAAAATCAAACACATGGAAAAACAGCATGCACGCATGAAATTCAGCCCAAGAACGAAATCGACTGACCAAAATAGGTGTCAATCAAATCCAAACAGCCCAATACCCCCAGCAAAACATGACAGAAAAAAGAAAAACTACACAAATCTTAAAGCACAATCCAAGGGCCAGAAAGTTGATTGACCACAAGACAAAAATTCACCTGACTGAAATCTAGCTAAATTGCAAATGTTTGAATGCAAGTTTGCCATGCATGAAACACAATTTAGTCAAAGAAAAACAAGAAAAACTTAACAAGTAGGAGTATGTTTGTACAATTGACATGGTACGAAGAAAAATAAAAATTAAAGGCCATGCTACCTACATTTTTTTTTAAAATAACAAGCTAAGGAATTTTGTTATCCAGACAATCATGGTAACCTTTTTGGATTGGTGATGGGCGCATGGCAAAAGCAAGGGATTTTTGGTATTTGAAAAAAAAAGTCAAATGTTGTTATATAAAAGAACACGGTACATTTTATAAAAATGTAAGTTTTGTCGTGATACATGCAGTGAATTTGCCATGGTACATTAAAAAGGAAGTTTGCCAATGTCCAATTTTTTTCCATGGTCCTGGAAAAAAACAAGTTTGTCATGGTTTGTTCGTGAATTAAAAATTCCCAGGGTCCATAAAAGTGTATTTGCCGTGGCTCAATAACTATGATTAACATGCTCCATAAACTAATTTGTCATGGGTTCATAGAAAACAAAATTTGCCATGTTGCAAAAAATGAAGTCGCCACGTTATAATTAATAAAATTACCATGGTATAAATAATAAAAATTGCCATGATACCCACAAACAAAATATCATGGTCTAAAAAAAATTTGCCATGCCTAATTAATGTATTTTTCCCATGGTCCTAAACTCTTAATAGTGAAATTGTCATTCTACCTACAAAAACTACATTTGCTATGGTGCACAAAGTAAAAAAGATTGACATGATCCATATACAAATTGAATTTGTCATGATAAAAAGACTAATTTTTTCATGGTCCATATGAAACAAAATTTTCAAACATGCTTGTTACACTAACAAAAATATCTGCAGAAAAAAAATCAGAACTTTTAAAGTTTATTTACCATTTATTTTTAAATTTACTGATCATTCGGAGAGCATATGCACCCAGAGCCGAAATAGCCACCCCGTTGTGTTCAATCTTTGTCAAGCATTGTAACCAAAATGAGTGAATTTACATTCTAAAATATGTCTATATACATTCATATGTTGTAGTTCATTTGAAATGTCTAAAAGGACTTATATTTAGAAACGGAGGGAGTATGTTTGTACAATTAACATGGTACGAAGAAAAATAAAAAATAAATGCCATGCTACCTACAAATAAAATTAAAAATAACAAGTTAACGAATTTCGTTATCCAAACATTCATGGCAACTTTTTTGGATTGGTGATGGGTGCATGGCAAAAGCAAGGGATTTTTGGTATTTTAAAAAATGACAAATTTTGTTATATAAAAGAACACGGAACAAAATATAAGTTTTGCCATGATACATTAAAAAAGAAGTTTGCCAATGTTCAATTTTTTTCATGGTCGTGGAAAAAAGAAGCGCCACCATGTGATATTGTAGCACCAATATAGTATATGCGACCGCCGACACAGAAATTTCTCCACATAAATATATTTTGGTTAGCGGGTAGCACGGAATGACACCACATAAATATATTTCTTCTTTGAGTAAAATACCGGCAATTTTCCTTGCAAAGCTTGAACAATTTTGAGAAAGAGGGATCGGTGCATTCGGTACCTTCTCCGGAAGAGGTGCGGTGGATACGTTGGATTCTCTGCGAAGTAGTCTTGCATCAACATCTCGTTTCCAAGATGACGATTCCGGGGAATGCAAAGACGCCCGACGGTCGATCCTCTCCTCCTCTTTCGGTTCTCGTCTTCGTGCTCCTTCGCGGCAAGTGCCATGACCAATGTTTGCTGCCGAAAGTTCCCAAGCATGGTCTCAACATCCGAGTTGTCCGAATCAGACGAATCGGAGAGCAAGAACTTCTCGCACGGGCTCAATTCCATCTACATGCGCACCGACGCGTCAAATTAACTAAACCTAGATTGCAAAAATCACAACAAAACGCACTAACCGGTGGCGGACGCGGCGGGTGATCTCGGGAGGCGACGAGGAGGCGGGCACGACGGTGGTCGATCCCCGGTTGCGGCAGCGACGAGGGCGGCTCTTCTCGCCGGATCCGCGGGAGAGGGGGTGGGGGGCAGCGTCTCGGGGCGGGAGGGTGTGGGCGGCCCCGTGGACCGATTCTGCCTGCAGATTTTGCCGAAAATCGCCGGCGGTGGGCGGGCGGAAGCAAGGGCGGTCGGCGGCGGAAGGAGGGAGAAAACGCGCGGGCTGAAATGTCCCTCCCGCCAACTGCTTCTCTGTGATGCAGGGCACCGCCGCCGCGAAGGAAAAAACCCGCGTATTCCTGGGTTGGGGTCAGGATTTTGCCGCGCCCCTCAAAATTTTTTGCGGACCGGAGCAAGATGCGGGGTCTGATCCGGCAGGTTTTTCTGCCCCTACCCGCATTTTGACGATTATTTTGCGGGTCGGGAAATGCAGTGTCTGCTAGAGTTGCTCTAAAGCACATACTTCTACTTCTACAGAGAGCATATGCTCCCAGAGCCAAAATAGCCACACCGTTGTGTTCAATCTTTGTCAAGCATAGTAACCAAATGGTCCCCGATAATTGCAGTTGCTTTGCCAGGTTCCATCTCATTTGTCCTGTCTCCCTAGATTCCGAGTGTCTCGCTACTCCTTCCCATATATGCACGCACCTCGCGCGTGGTCACCGTGCGAAGTGCCGCTGCCAGAGTGCCGGCTACCAACCCCGTTGGCCCCGGCCGGAAGTGGAACCTAGGATACCGCGGCAGCCATCGATTTCATGGCGCCGGGAGAAGCAAACACGGCCACCACCGGCGGCCCGCGCCGCCGCCGCGTGCTGGTCTTCCCTATCCCGTACCAGGGCCACATCAACCCCATGTTCCAGCTCGCTGGCCTCCTCCACGAGCGCGGCTTTGCCGTCACCGTCTTCCACACCCACTTCAACGCCCCCGACCCGTCCCGCCACCCGACCTACGACTTCGTGCCCGTCCCCGACGGCTTGCCGGCGGGCAGCCCCGGCACGGTGGCGGCGACCGTCGAGCACATCTTCGCCATCAACAGCTCCTGCGAGGCGCCGTTCCGGGAGGGCCTGGCCGCCCTGCTGGAGGCTCCTGGCGGCAGGGACGAGGTCGCGTGCCTGGTCGCCGACGCGCACCTGCTGACCCTCATGGACGTGGCGCGGCAGCAGGGCGTGCCGGCGCTGGCGCTGCGCACCGGCAGCGCCGCCTGCTTCCGCAACTTCATGGCCACCCCGATGCTCTGCGACAAGGGCTACCTCCCGGCGAGCGCGGAGTCGCAGCTGGACGCGCCGGTGAGGGAGCTGCCGCCGTACCGCGTCCGGGACCTGATGGCCATCACCGGCAGCCGCCACGAGCACGATCTGGTGTGCAAGCTGCTGGCCCGCGCCGTCGAGGCGGTGAGGACCTCGGCGGGGTTCATCCTCAACACCTTCGACGCGCTGGAGGCCGCCGACCTGGTGGCGACCCGGCGAGACCTCGCCGGCGTGCCGGTGTTCGACGTCGGCCCGCTCCACAAGCTCTCCCCGGCGTCGTCCAGCAGCCTCCTGCAGCAGGACCGCTCCTGCCTCGACTGGCTGGACGCGCAGGCCCCGGCGTCCGTGCTGTACATCAGCTTCGGCAGCCTGGCGAGCATGAGCGGCGAGGACCTGGCCGAGGCGGCGTGGGGCGTGGCCAACAGCGGCCAGCCGTTCCTGTGGGCGCTCCGGCCGGGGCTCGCCCGCGGGGCCGCCCTGCCCGACGGGTTCGCGGCGGCGACCGAAGGCCGTGGACTGGTGGTGGGCTGGGCGCCGCAGGAGGAGGTGCTGGCGCACGCGGGCGTGGGCGGGTTCTGGACGCACGGCGGGTGGAACTCGGCGCTGGAGGGCGCGTGCGGGGGCGTGCCCATGCTCTGCCGGCCCTGCTTCGGGGACCAGATGGGCAACGCGAGGTACGTGGAGCACGTGTGGCGCGCGGGCATCGCGCTGGACTGTGGCGGCGTGCTCGAGCGGGGCGCCGTGGAGGCGGCCGTCCGGCGGCTCATGCGGAGCGAGGAGGGGGATGAGATGAGGGGGCGAGCCCGGGAGCTCCGGAGCAGAGCGGCGGAGGCCATCGCCGAGGGTGGGTCGTCTCGCCGCAGCGTCGACAAGCTGGTGAACCACATCCTGTCGCTCTAGTAGAACTGTAGAAATGAGTTCAGAGTACTACCACGACTGCTTGTTTGTCTTGTATCCCCATCTGCAGTCCATGACTGACTGAAAACCGGGGATTCAGTGATTCAGTCACGAGCTGCAGCACTTAAAACTCAGAATCCTGTCGTGATCTCACCTACTGCAACATATAAGAAACTTATATATGCAACTTGGTGGTTCGTTGCAGGACAAACATTTCATTTTTCCATGATTACAAATACATACTCCCTCCGTTCCAAAATAGATGACCCAACTTTGTATTAACTTTGTACTAAAGTCGAGTCATCTATTTTGAAACGGATGGAGTAACAATTAGTGAAATATTATTATGTAAGGGAGCTGATCCACAGGATTCAATGATGAATTCTGATTTCCCCACAGATTGAACCAAAGAAGAAGAATAGAATAATTCACTGGTGCAGGCGAAGCAGCAAACCTTCATAGAAAAGGGAGAGGGTATACCTAGAAATGATGAAATCAACCAGCACTGCCTTGCTAATTGAATAAAGGAAGATGCCGACTACTTTCTGAACAGAACAATGAGAGTCCTGAACAATGGGAGAATGGAGCTTCCTGTCTATGAACTAATCGCTAGACTATATCGTATCGAGCTCAAAGGTTTGTGCAACTTATCTATCAAGCCACACTTCTTTACTTCGAGATAACGCATTCCAAGGCCTCTTTTGGTTCATAGGATAGGATTATCGCAGGAATAGGAATTTTGTAGGAAATGAGATGGCATGTATGTCAAATCCTATGAGTACGAATAGGAAAGGAGATGTCATTTGGTTGACATCAAAGGAATTTTTCCATTGAGTCTAGGTTCTTTTTTATTTTCCTATGAAATGTGAAGGATAGGAACCAATCCTATGTAGGAATAGGAATCTATTCCTATGAACCAAAGGGCTCTAAAGGAAAAAAATCCTATAAGAATCCTATCCTATGAAATTCCTGCAAACCAAAGGAGGCCTTAAGCGAACTCAACATATGGTTAGATTTCTTGTGGTGAAACCAGCCCATTAGGTTTAAGTTCTACACTTGGCATTGGTGCTCGCATTTTTCCGGGTTTATTGCAGACTACGAGACGTCTATGGTGATTTCGTCAATCCCAAGATGTGATATCGGCTGAGTATCTCACAGGGGATAGGATGTACTTGTTGGAAATATGCCCTAGAGGCAATAATAAAAGCATTATTATTATATTTCTTTGTTCATGATAATTGTCTTTATTCATGCTATAACTGTATTATCCGGAAATCGTAATACACGTGTGAATACATAGACCATAATATGTCCCTAGTAATCCTCTAGTTGACTAGCTCGTTGATCAACATATAGTCATGATTTCCTGGCTATGGACATTGGATGTCATTGATAACGGGATCACATCATTAGGAGAATGATGTGATGGACAAGACCCAATCCTAAGCATAGCACAAAGATCGTGTAGTTCGTTTGCTAGAGCTTTTCCAATGTCAAGTATCTTTTCCTTTGACCATGAGATCGTGTAACTCCGGATACCGTAAGAGTGCTTTGGGTGTATCAAATGTCACAACGTAACTGGGTGACTATAAAGGTGCACTACAGGTATTTCCGAAAGTGTCTGTTGGGTTGACACGGATCGAGACTGGGATTTGTCACTCCATATAACGGAGAGGTATCACTGGGCCCACTCGGTAATGCATCATCATTATGAGCTCAAGGTGACCAAGTGGTTGATCACGGGATCATGCATTACGGTACGAGTAAAGTGACTTGCCGGTAACGAGACTGAACAAGGTATTGGGATACCAATGATCGAGTCTGGGGCAAGTAACATACCGATTGACAAAGGGAATTGTATACGGGGTTGATTAAATCCTCGACATCGTGGTTCATCCGATGAGATCATCGTGGAGCATGTGGGAGCCAACATGGGTATCCAGATCCCGCTGTTGGTTATTGACTGGAGAGTCGTCTCGGTCATGTCTGCTTGTCTCCCGAACCTGTAGGGTCTACACACTTAAGGTTCGGTGACGCTAGGGTTGTGAAGATATGTATATGCAGTAACCCGAATGTTGTTCGGAGTCCCGGATGAGATCCCGGACGTCACGAGGAGTTCCGGAATGGTCCGGAGGTAAAGAATTATATATAGGAAGTGTTGTTTCGGCCATCGGGACAAGTTTCGGGGTTATCGGTATTGTACCGGGACCACCGGAGGGGTCCCGGGGGCCCACCGGGTGGGGCCACCTGTCCCGGGGGGGCCACATGGGCTGTAGGGGGTACGCCTTGGCCTAAATGGGCCAAGGGCACCAGCCCCAAAGGCCCATGCGCCTAGGGTTCCACTTAAGGGAAGAGTCCCAATGGTGGAAGGCACCTCTAGGTGCCTTGGGGGGGAGGGAAACCTCCCCTTGGCCGCCGCACCTAGGAGATTGGATCTCCTAGGCTGGCGCACCCCCCCCCCTTGGCCCTCCTATATATAGTGGGGGAGAGGAGGGACTTGACACACCAGCCCCTGGCGCCTCCCTCTCTCCCTGTTACGTCTCTCTCTCGTAGTATAGGCGAAGCCCTGCTACTGTGACGCCCTGCATCCACCACCACGCCGTCGTGCTGCTGGATCTTCATCAACCTCTCCCCCCCCTTGCTGGATCAAGAAAGGAGGAGACGTCATCCGTTCCGTACGTGTGTTGAACGCGGAGGCATCGTCCGTTCGGTGCTAAGATCTTCGGTGATTTGGATCACGTCGTGTTCAACTACCTCATCCCCGTTCTTTGAACGCTTCCGCTCGCGATCTACAAGGTACGTAGATGCATCTAATCACTCGTTGCTAGATGAACTCATAGATAGATCTTGGTGAAACCGTAGGAAAATTTTTGTTTTCTGCAACGTTCCCCAACAGTGGCATCATGAGCTAGGTCTATGCGTAGTTCTCTTGCACGAGTAGAACACAATTTGTTGTGGGCGTTGATGTTGTCAACTTTCTTGCCGCTACTAGTCTTATCTTGCTTCAACGGAATTGTGGGATGAAGCGGCCCGGACCAACCTTACACGTATGCTTACGTGAGACCGGTTCCACCGACAAACATGCACAAGTTGCATAAGGTGGCTGGCGGGTGTCTGTCTCTCCTACTTTAGTTGGAGCAGATTCGATGAACAGGGTCCTTATGAAGGGTAAATAGAAGTTGACAAATCACGTTGTGGCTTTCACGTAGGTAAGAAAACGTTCTTGTTAGAACCCTACTTCAGCCACGTAAAACCTGCAACAACAATTAGAGGACGTCTAACTTGTTTTTGCAGCAAGTGCTTTGTGATATGATATGGCCAAAGTTGTGATGAATGATGAATGATCTATATGTGATGTATGAGATGTTCATGCTATTGTAATAGGAATCACAACTTACATGTCGATGAGTATGACGGTGACAGGATGATCATGGAGCCCCAAGATGGAGATCAAAGGAGCTATGTGATATTGGCCATATCATGTCACTATTATTATTTGATTGCATGTGATGTTTATCATGTTTTGCATCTTGTTTGCTTAGAACGACGGTAGTAAATAAGATGATCCCTCATAATAATTTCAAGAAAGTGTTCCCCCTAACTGTGCACCGTTGCTACAGTTCGTCGTTTCGAAGCACCACGTGATGATCGGGTGTGATAGATCCTTACGTTCACATACAACGGGTGTAAGACAGATTTACACACGCAATACACTTAGGTTGACTTGACGAGCCTAGCATGTGCATAGACATGGCCTCGGAACACAGAAGACCGAAAGGTCGAGCATGAGTCGTATAGAAGATACGATCAACATGAAGATGTTCACCGACGTTGACTAGTCCGTCTCACGTGATGATCGGACACGGCCTAGCTAACTCGGATCATGTTATACTTAGATGACTAGAAGAGGGATGTCTATCTAAGTGGGAGTTCATTATAATTTGATTAGATGAACTTAATTATCATGAACTTAGTCTAAAATATTTACAATATGTCTTGTAGTTCAAATGGCCAACATAGTCCTCAACTTCAACGCGTTCCTAGAGAAAACCAAGCTGAAAGACGATGGCAGCAACTACACGGACTGGGTCCGGAACCTGAGGATCATCCTCATAGCTGCCAAGAAAGATTATGTCCTACAAGCACCGCTAGGTGATCCACCCGTCCCACAGAACCAAGACGTTATGAACGCTTGGCAGACACGTGCCGATGACTACTCCCTCGTTCAGTGCGGCATGCTTTACAGCCTAGAGCCGGGGCTCCAAAAGCGTTTTGAGAGACATGGAGCATATGAGATGTTCGAAGAGCTGAAAATGGTTTTCCAAGCTCATGCCCGGGTCGAGAGATATGAAGTCTCCGACAAATTCTTCAGCTGTAAGATGGAGGAAAATAGTTCTGTCAGTGAGCACATACTCACTATGTCTGGGTTACATAACCGCTTGACTCAGCTGGGAGTTAATCTCCCGGATGATGCGGTCATTGACAGAATCCTCCAGTCGCTTCCACCAAGCTACAAGAGCTTTGTGATGAACTTCAATATGCAGGGGATGGAAAAGACCATTCCTGAAGTATTTGCAATGCTGAAATCAGCAGAGGTAGAAGTCAAGAAGGAACATCAAGTGTTGATGGTCAATAAAACCACCAAGTTCAAGAAGGGCAAGGGTAAAAAGAACTTTGAGAAGGACAGCAAGGAAGTTGCCGCGCCCGGCAAGCAAGCTGCTGGGAAGAAGAAGTCAAAGTATGGACCCAAGCCTGAGACGGAGTGCTTTTATTGCAAAGGGAAGGGTCACTGGAAGCGGAACTGCCCCAAATACTTAGCGGACAAGAAGGCCGGCAAAACAAAAGGTATATGTGATATACATGTAATTGATGTGTACCTTACCAGTACTCGTACTAACTCCTGGGTATTTGATACCGGTGCCGTTGCTCATATTTGTAACTCACAGCAGGAGCTGCAGAATAAACAGAGACTGGCGAAGGACGAGGTGACGATGCGCGTCGGGAATGGTTCCAAGGTCGATGTGATCGCCGTCGGCACGCTACCTCTACATTTACCTACGGGATTAGTTATAAACCTCAATAATTGTTATTTAGTGCCAAGTTTGAGCATGAACATTGTATCAGGATCTCGTTTAATACGAGATGGCTACTCATTTAAATCTGAGAATAATGGTTGTTCTATTTATATGAGAGATATGTTTTATGGTCATGCTCCGATGGTTAATGTTTTATTCTTAATGAATCTCGAACGTAATATTACACATATTCATAGTGTGAATACCAAAAGATGTAAAGTTGATAACGATAGTCCCACATACTTGTGGCACTGCCGCCTTGGTCACATAGGTGTCAAACGCATGAAGAAGCTCCATGCAGATGGACTTTTAGAGTCTCTTGATTATGAATCATTTGACACGTGCGAACCATGCCTCATGGGTAAAATGACCAAGACTCCGTTCTCAGGAACAATGGAGCGAGCAACCAACTTATTGGAAATCATACATACTGATGTGTGCGGTCCAATGAGTGTTGAGGCTCGCGGTGGCTATCGTTATGTTCTCACCCTCACTGATGACTTAAGTAGATATGGGTATGTCTACTTAATGAAACGCAAGTCTGAAACCTTTGAAAAGTTCAAGGAATTTTAGAGTGAAGTTGAGAATCAACGTGACAGGAAAATCAAGTTTCTACGATCAGATCGTGGAGGAGAATACTTGAGTCATGAATTTGGCACACACTTACGAAAATGTGGAATAGTTTCACAACTCACGCCGCCTGGAACACCTCAGCGTAATGGTGTGTCCGAACATCGTAATCGCACTCTATTAGATATGGTGCGATCTATGAATTCTGATTTCCCCACAGACTGAACCAAAGAAGAAGAATAGAATAATTCACTGGTGCAGGTGAAGCAGCAAACCTTCATAGAAAAGGGAGAGGGTATACCTAGAAATGATGAAATCAACCAGCACTGCCTTGCTAATTGAATAAAGGAAGATGCCGACTACTTTCTGAACAGAACAATGAGAGTCCTGAACAATGGGAGAATGGAGCTTCCTGTCTATGAACTAATCGCTAGACTATATCGTATCGAGCTCAAAGGTTTGTGCAACTTATCTATCAAGCCACACTTCTTTACTTCGAGATAACGCATTCCAAGGCTTCTTTTGGTTCATAGGATAGGATTATCGCAGGAATAGGAATTTTGTAGGAAATGAGATGGCATGTATGTCAAATCCTATGAGTACGAATAGGAAAGGAGATGTCATTTGGTTGACATCAAAGGAATTTTTCCATTGAGTCTAGGTTCTTTTTTATTTTCCTATGAAATGTGAAGGATAGGAACCAATCCTATGTAGGAATAGGAATCTATTCCTATGAACCAAAGGGCTCTAAAGGAAAAAAATCCTATAAGAATCCTATCCTATGAAATTCCTGCAAACCAAAGGAGGCCTTAAGCGAACTCAACATATGGTTAGATTTCTTGTGGTGAAACCAGCCCATTAGGTTTAAGTTCTACACTTGGCATTGGTGCTCGCATTTTTCCGGGTTTATTGCAGACTACGAGACGTCTATGGTGATTTCGTCAATCCCAAGATGTGATATCGGCTGAGTATCTCACAGGGGATAGGATGTACTTGTTGGAAATATGCCCTAGAGGCAATAATAAAAGCATTATTATTATATTTCTTTGTTCATGATAATTGTCTTTATTCATGCTATAACTGTATTATCCGGAAATCGTAATACACGTGTGAATACATAGACCATAATATGTCCCTAGTAATCCTCTAGTTGACTAGCTCGTTGATCAACATATAGTCATGATTTCCTGGCTATGGACATTGGATGTCATTGATAACGGGATCACATCATTAGGAGAATGATGTGATGGATAAGACCCAATCCTAAGCATAGCACAAAGATCGTGTAGTTCGTTTGCTAGAGCTTTTCCAATGTCAAGTATCTTTTCCTTTGACCATGAGATCGTGTAACTCCGGATACCGTAAGAGTGCTTTGGGTGTATCAAATGTCACAACGTAACTGAGTGACTATAAAGGTGCACTACAGGTATTTCCGAAAGTGTCTGTTGGGTTGACACGGATCGAGACTGGGATTTGTCACTCCATATAACGGAGAGGTATCACTGGGCCCACTCGGTAATGCATCATCATTATGAGCTCAAGGTGACCAAGTGGTTGATCACGGGATCATGCATTACGGTACGAGTAAAGTGACTTGCCGGTAACGAGACTGAACAAGGTATTGGGATACCAACGATCGAGTCTGGGGCAAGTAACATACCGATTGACAAAGGGAATTGTATACGGGGTTGATTAAATCCTCGACATCGTGGTTCATCCGATGAGATCATCGTGGAGCATGTGGGAGCCAACATGGGTATCCAGATCCCGCTGTTGGTTATTGACTGGAGAGTCGTCTCGGTCATGTCTGCTTGTCTCCCGAACCTGTAGGGTCTACACACTTAAGGTTCGGTGACGCTAGGGTTGTGAAGATATGTATATGCAGTAACCCGAATGTTGTTCGGAGTCTCGGATGAGATCCCGGACGTCACGAGGAGTTCCGGAATGGTCCGGAGGTAAAGAATTATATATAGGAAGTGCTGTTTCGGCCATCGGGACAAGTTTCGGGGTTATCGGTATTGTACCGGGACCACCAGAGGGGTCCCGGGGGCCCACCGGGTGGGGCCACCTGTCCCGGGGGGGCCACATGGGCTGTAGGGGGTGCGCCTTGGCCTAAATGGGCCAAGGGCACCAGCCCCAAAGGCCCATGCGCCTAGGGTTCCACTTAAGGGAAGAGTCCCAATGATGGAAGGCACCTCTAGGTGCCTTGGGGGGGAGGGAAACCTCCCCTTGGCCGCCGCACCTAGGAGATTGGATCTCCTAGGCTGGCGCACCACCCCCCCTTGGCCCTCCTATATATAGTGGGGGAGAGGAGGGACTTGACACACCAGCCCCTGGCGCCTCCCTCTCTCCCTGTTATGTCTCTCTCTCGTAGTATAGGCGAAGCCCTGCTACTGTGACGCCCTGCATCCACCACCACGCCGTCGTGCTGCTGGATCTTCATCAACCTCTCCCCCCCTTGTTGGATCAAGAAAGGAGGAGACGTCATCCGTTCCGTACGTGTGTTGAACGCGGAGGCATCGTCCGTTCGGTGCTAAGATCTTCGGTGATTTGGATCACGTCGTGTTCAACTACCTCATCCCCGTTCTTTGAACGCTTCCGCTCGCGATCTACAAGGTACGTAGATGCATCTAATCACTCGTTGCTAGATGAACTCATAGATAGATCTTGGTGAAACCGTAGGAAAATTTTTGTTTTCTGCAACGTTCCCCAACAGTACTGCCTCCGTCCTGGTTTACTAGTCCCCTTTGTAATTTGTACTAAATTTTGACTAAATATTTAATTGACAAAATATAAGTGCATGTCAACAAAAATTATATCGTTGGATTCGTATTTGAGCATAGTTTTCAATGATTTAGTTTTTGTGACATGCATAAATATTTTGTTAGTTAAATTTATGGTTAAAATTTGACACAGATTACAATGAGGACCAATAAATAAGGACGGAGATAGTATGTGTGTACGTTCATAAAGGTGTATGTGTGCATGTAGTGGACATACTGTGTTCAAAAAAGTTGAGTAGTGCATCATATGTGTTAATCTACAATTCTTCTTGTCATGGAAAATTGGGATAACAAAAATCCTCTCCTCGGCTTCCATCAAATTTCGTTAGTCCTTTAGGGCATCCCCGCTCCATCCCTCATATCTTAATTCCCCCATCATATCCTTCATCTTTTAATTTTCTATTTTTTCAAGAATTAAATTTTTGTTTGTCTACTCCATCCTTTAGAACTTTTTTTTTCAAATTCATCGAAACGTTTGCGCAAACCCAAACAAATGCACCACAACAACACCACATCATAATTCAACTATGAACACTGATAAACTTCATCCAATCCAACAAACAACTAAACCATGGGTTCTTCATTTGACCGGCCCCGACCATAGCATCAAGAGATATGTTCATCCATGCGTCGCACAAAGCAAATTCTTCTTCCGGCTGGTAGTTGCACGACCATTGAGCCCTTTTTTTTCTTTCATTTTTTGGGTCTACGGCTCCTCGTCCTCTCGACCTCTCCAACTTCATCCTCCACCACTACCTCGGCATTCCTTCTCATTTCTTGGCTATAGGGTATGGACGTGGCAATGCCGTCAAGGCCGAGGGTGTGGCTTGCGTCCAATTGCGACATCAACTGGCGAACCTCATCTGGTTTCATTCCTTCCATACAAAAGCAAAATAAAAGCCTACCAAGTTAAACATCACATCATTCATCATGCAATTGAGGAAAGTAAAAGCCTACCAAAATGAAAGCGTCCAATTTTTTTTTGAAAAAAAGTCTCGAAAGAATTCCTTGTTTAACACACCATTTTAAGTTTTGTTTCCTTGTTTGACACCAACAAACTTTTTCTTCTCTATCTACTACTCCCTCCGTCCCATAATGTAAGACGTTTTTTTACACTAGTGTAGTGTCAAAAAAACGTCTTACATTATGGTACGGAGGGAGCAGCTTTAAGTCTAAATTTTATTTAACACCGCTAAGGCTTAAAACGGACGGAAGTGTTATAAATGCATAAAAATTAGGTGATGTGCTATACAAGGAAGAAAAGTATTTTCAGTGTTTTTTTTTCTCGCGGAGGTCGATCCGGGCGTGCATTGGACCACCATTATCACCAAGGCCATTATCAAACTCGCAAAAAAGATTGCATGATGGCATCAAACCCAACCCAAATCCAAACCAACCCACATTGGATTTGAACTAACCTCGAAAAAAGGTTTAAAAAAAATTCCAGTGCGTGAGCTCTGGTGCGCACGAGCCCAACACGCTAACAGATTAGAAAAAGAACCGAAAGCCACTGCTAATGACCCCCCACTAATCCAAATACTAGTATAAATTTGACAAATTAATCCCCGCGAGTTAATCAAATTAATCCCCGCGACACAAGCGAGCGAGACAGGGACAGAGAGAGGCGGGCGCGAGGCAGAGCGGGGAGCGAGTCGGAGCGCGCGCGCGCGGGCGGATCGCCGGCGAGGGAGAAAGCTCAGCTCCGGCCGGCCGTGCGGAGGCAGCGGCGATGGCGCCCTCCGCGCCCCCGCCCCCGCCCCTCGCCCGCCGGCTCGTGGCCCTGGCCCTGGCCCTCGCCCTCGCCGCCCTCGTTTCCCCCGCCTCCGCCGCCAGGAAGATCCCGGCCTCCGTCACTCCGATCTCGCGGGACCTCTACCGCCCCAGGTACGCCGCGCGTCTCGTGGCTTCTTCCCCGCCTCGCGGGTTCCGGTAGCTCCTCCTTCCGTCTAGGCCGGCCTACACGGACGCGCCACCCGGCGGCCGGCGTCCGGCGCCTGGTCTGTCTCAGCTGGTAGCCCCTGGAATTGAGCATCTTCTTGTCGCTGTAGTCTAACGCGCCGGCTGCTGGTTGCAATGGGCGCGGGGTTCCGCTCTCCAACATCGGCTGCTAGTTGATTAGGGATCGACGCAGTATGGCAATTTTTTGTTAGTCCACCTTCAACAAGACACGTCTATCAGACTGTCACTGTCTGCAATCGCAACCCCTGACTGTCATTTTAGCTAGCCGACGGGAGCTACTGGCTATGGCTGGCTGTGCACAGCACCAGAGGTCACATGCCTGAACCTACTATGTCTATTGTATCAGTGCCAAGTTTAGTTCTTGCAGTTCTTACTTCATTGATCGATTTGGGAAAAAAATGCCCTTTGTCCAGAAAAAAGAGAAGGCCGGGGGGGGGGGGGGGGGTCTGTTTTGTTTGCCGCGTTGACTTTTGCCAATTTTGCGTGCATCTATCTTTCTGTGCAACGCTTAGTGTTGGGTTAACTGGGTCTGTTTCTTTTTCTCCACAGTGATACCCTTCTGAGTGAGATCAAGGCCCTCGTTGCTCGGAATCCGGATAGGTTGACCGTGAGTGGCTTAACTGTCATTGTTCAGCTGTTGTTGGCCGGTTTGGTTCGGGATTAAGTGGCATTTTTACGCCGTCTTTTATTAACTGTTGCAGATGGATACAGTAAGAGCTAGTAACAAAGGGTATTCTGCGGAGATGCTCGTTGTTACTTTTAATCATGTGAAGAAAACCGTACATGATGGCTCGAAGATTAAAATCCTTCTGGTTAGTTCCCAACACCAACAGATATCTCTCAGCATTTCCCCCCAAACATAAGCTTCATTCTGCCCCAGTTAGTTAGCTTTAGCCTCTTGTATCATCCAACCAACGTCACGAGATCAAGCATGCTCAGTTCATCTGTTATGACCAGCATATTAGGGGCTTAGCCAAGTGGGTTATGGCCCAAGTATCTTAATCATTATTAGGGGCTTAGCCCAATTATCTTATCGTATTAGGATCGTTTGCTTAGGAGTCAAGTAAACCTCTCTATATAAGGAGAGGAGATGTATCAATCTAATCAAGCAAGAAGCAATCAATATTTGCTCGGCTTCCCTTAGGGAGCCGGGAGACCTAAACCCTAGCCGCCTCTTGCGTCCGCCGCCGTCGCACCAGCCGCAAGGACGGCGCCCAGCCGCCGGCCGCCGCGCAATCTCCTCCTCCCTCCTCCCTCCTTCCCTTACAGGCTACGCCCTAGACCGGGTAGAACCCTAGTGTCTACCAATTTGGTATCCAGAGACTCAGGTTCGATCATGTCGTCATCCCCACCCACGCCGCCGCTGCCCATCATCACCACCGCCGGGTCCCCAACGCCGCCGGCCCCGATCACCTCCGCGCCGCCGTCAACGATCCCCGTCTTCACGCCGGAGGAGATGTCCAGCACCTTGTGGGACCTCGTGACGGCCGTCCAGGGCATCACCCTGTACCTGGCCGGCCCGCACGCCACCCCGCCGGCTGCGCCCCCCGCCTACAGCCATCCGGCGCTGCACTGGCCTATCCAGAACGCGTCTGGCCCGAGCGGGACGCCCATGCTGCCGTTCCAGGCGGGACACACCAGCGGGCCCCCATCGCTGCTGCACCTACAGCCGCCCTCAGCCGCGGCCCAGCTCTGGCTGTCGTGGCCTTCCCAGGGCGCGCCTGCAATTGGTGGGACACCGCTGCTGCCGTTCCAGGCGGGGCACCACAGCGGGCTGCCACCGCCGCTGCTGCACCTGCAGCCACCCCCAGCCGCGGCTCCCCTCTGGCCGCAGTGGCCCCCTACTGCCACCGCGACTACCGCCGCATCCGCCCACTCTCCACAGCAACCGCTGCAACTCCAGGCACCACCTCTGCCCAGCTCCGGACTGCCGTCACCGGCCGGCCTGCCGATACACCAGGTCCGGTTCCCGCCCTCCCCGTCGCCACTACCAGCTTGGGCAGCTGGGTCTTCGCCATCGCCAGTCTACACCACGGCTCCAGAGCAGCCGACCCCGTTTCCGCAGTTCGGCGGGCCATCCGGCTCCGCGGGTCCCTACCCGGAGTACTCCGACCAGGCGCCACCCGCCTCGCTGCTCCGCACCTCCGAGCCAGCTCAACACGGCACTCCGACCCAGACACCGCCGCGGTTCGCCAAGATCGACTTCGCCACCTATGACGGCACGAAGGACCCCCTCAACTGGCTCAACCAGTGCGACCAGTTCTTTCGCGGGCAGCGCACCCTCGCCTCGGAGCGCACCTGGCTCGCCTCTTACCACCTCCGTGGCGCGGCACAGACCTGGTACTACGCCCTTGAGCAGGACAAGGGCAGCATGCCCCCTTGGGAGCGCTTTCGCGAGCTCTGCCTCCTTCGTTTTGGGCCCCCGATCCGCGGGAGCCGCCTGGCAGAGCTAGGCCGCCTTCCCTTCACCTCCACGGTGCAGGACTTCGCCGACCGTTTCCAGGCCCTGGCATGCCACGCGTCGGGCGTGACGGCGCAGCAGCGGGCCGACCTCTTTGTCGGTGGACTTCCGGATCACATTCGCGTGGACGTGGAGCTTCGGGGACCCCAGGATCTCCAGACGGCCATGTACTACGCCCGCGCGTTCGAGCGCCGCGCGGTGGCCGTCCAGCAGGAGTCACCGTCCCGGGCCACTGGGTCGCTACCCTGGCCAGATCCCGCTCAGGGTCGGCCTGCTCAGGCTTCCGCGGCACCCCTCGCCGTGACCGCGGCGCGCCTGTTCCGCCGGCTCACCTCGGTCGAGCTACTCGAGCGTCGCCGCCAAGGGTTGTGCTTCAACTGCGACGAGCCCTACACGCCCGGCCACGCCTGCCCACGACTCTTCTACCTGGAGGTTGCAGACTACATTCCGGAGGACGTCGTCGCCGCCGACCTTGCCGCCTCAGTTGTCAAGAAGGTGTTTGACGCTGGTTGATCACCTCGAGGAGTTCAGCAAGCGCTTCCCCACCTTACAGCTCGAGGACGAGCTGTTTGTGCAGGCGGGGAGAAGTGTTATGACCAGCATATTATGGGCTTAGCCAAGTGGGTTATGGCCCAAGTATCTTAATCATTATTAGGGGCTTAGCCCAATTATCTTATCGTATTAGGATCGTTTGCTTAGGAGTCAAGTAAACCTCTCTATATAAGGAGAGGAGATGTATCAATCTAATCAAGCAAGAAGCAATCAATATTTGCTCGGCTTCCCTTAGGGAGCCGGGAGACCTAAACCCTAGCCGCCTCTTGCGTCCGCCGCCGTCGCACCAGCCGCAAGGACGGCGCCCAGCCGCCGGCCGCCGCGCAATCTCCTCCCCCCTCCTCCCTCCTTCCCTTACAGGCTACGCCCTAGACCGGGTAGAACCCTAGTTTCTACCATCATCCATCTTGTTCGCAACTCCCTCGCCTTGGTGGTGTAGTGGGCAGTGGCCTCACAACATAACGAAAACACAATTATGTATTTCAATACGTTTTGGCACGTTATTTTGCAAATTAGATTATTGATGCCTTGTGGTTTTGACAGAAGGTTCATTGTCTTCCAGAGCTTTGGGCAGCATGGCAGAGAACTTATTACCTCTGAACTTGCATTAAGTCTGCTCTACATTTTGACGGAGAAGCGCAAAATTGCCGGTGTGGATCTATCATCCTTTGAGAAGATTCTGGAGCACCTTGTGATCAAAGTTAGTACGTCTGCAACTTATTTTATATCTTCAGTCCTTGGCATGCATAATTAGTAAGAGATTTATGGGAAGCAATTCTGCTCGCTGTTCTGCTATTCACTGCACCGAATTAGTATAGTTTTGAGGGTGATCTGCTCTTTGAAAAAGTACTCTAGATATTGAAATATCAGGTTCATTTCTTTTCGAAGTTGTTCTTATAGATGCTCTCTGAAATCAAACTATACTTTGATCTACTCGCATTGTTCAAATGTTAGTGCACTAGGGATCTTTTACGTATGTTATTCCTGCACTCTGTAAGCATTATTATTCACTCAAAGTTATACCCATGAAAAATTCACAGTATTATTTAATATGTTTATGAAGTATGTTTCCCTCAAGTGCTTTTGTATGGATTACAAATTCAAAATCATGGTTTTCTTAGTAGAAATAATCATGATTATTGCAGATCCTGTTATCCTAGTTTAAAGAAGGAAAAATGTGGTCACATGCTGTTCTTTACCTTCATTCATATTTGTCTGCCTTCTCCCCCATCCACCTCTTTCCCGTGTTATTACTTCTGTTCACATTAGTAATAGGTCTCTCGAACTCAGGAGGTATAGTGGTTTCTAAAGTTGCCTTTAATCTTTTTAGGTGGTGCCAATTGAAAATTTTAATGGCCGTAAGCGCGTTGAAGCAGGGGAGATTTGTGATAGGAGAAATGGTGATTGTCTTTTTCTTAAAAATCCATCACGTGAAGCAGTTTATGCGCCAACTATTTAATCTCTTATTTCTTCACACAGGAAGAGGAGTTGATCTTAACAGAAATTGGAGCGTTGATTGGGGAAAGAAGGAAAAGGTTTGTGTCTCAGTGGTTTATCATCGTGCACCAGGAAAACTTGACTCTTTTTGAGTTCAACTATATATTGATTCTATTGAAATGCATCTTACTCCGTCCGTTCGGAAATACTTGTCTTAGAAATGGTTGTATCTAGAACTAAAACAAGTCTAGATACAACCATTTCTAGGACAAGTATTTCCGAACGGAGGGAGTAGTAAGCTTGAACGATTGAAGTCTTTTATGTTAACTTCCACAGTTTATGGTTTCTTTTTGTGTGATATTACTTAGCGAACCTGTGTAATTTATAGCCAATAATATAGCATTGCCCTAAAGAGTTAGGTTGATTAACATCCAGGAACAACTGAAGTTGAATTAAAGGTCAGATTTTTGCAGATCTGGAGTGGATAGACCAAGTATAGCTATGGCCCTTTATTGTTACCATGTATGTTCTTATTGTCATGTTGGGCAACCAGAATTTTCTAAACTTGTGTACACTTTGAGCAAGTGCACCTTTATCTTTTTACCATGCATGTTCTTTGTTGGTTGATTGATCAGAGTTTACTTTAGTGGACAGCATCAATCTTATGCACTACATTTATACATTTTTGCTTGTATTACAGGATTATAACCCATTTGAGGAGGATCCTGGTACTGCTCCTTTCAGTGAACCTGAGGCCCAGATCATGCAAGAACTATCCAAGTCATTTAAACCGCATATCTGGGTGAATGTGCATTCTGGAATGGAGGTAATGCAGCTCTTGCGTTCTGCAGCTATAACATAAAGTTTGATCAATTGTTCATCAAGCGGAGGGAGGGGCCTAACATATAACTGTCTTTAGTAGCAATCTCATGTGTAGTTCCACACAGTGGTATTGAAACCTAGAGAAATAAGTTTTGGTCAATGCCTATTGCTTTTACACATTCTCTCATTCTTCTGTTCAACTACAGGCATTATTTATGCCATATGACCACAAGAATACTACACCAGATGGAGCGCCTTCTCACTTGATGAGGTCAGTTTTAGAGAATGTGAACCATCGCAATTTCCAAGACAGCTGCCTAGTTGGATCAGGTGGTGGAGCTGTAGGGTATGTAACATCTGACAAGTTGCTCAAGTTATGTGAATCGAAGAGGGTTATTATTCTAGCCTTCAACGAAGGAAATGTACTAATGCTTTTTTATCCCATCACTTGCTAGGTACCTTGCACATGGGACTACAACTGATTATCTGTATGACATTGCGAAGGTGCCAATGCCTTTCACATTTGAGGTAAGTTCATCTGTTGTCTCTGTTGCGACTATTATGAACTTGTATTGACATAACATGACTCATCACTTTGCTGGTATTCAGATATATGGAGATGAGAAAGCATCCACCGATGACTGCTTCAAAATGTTCAACCCTGTTGACAAGATAACATTTGATGTACGCAAATCTAGGATCTGCACATCTAGTCATGTACATAGTTTTTTTTGGCCATATGTCTGACAGCACAGTTTTCCTTTCCAGAGAGTCATTAACAAGTGGTGCATGGCGTTTCTCATACTTTTCGAGGAAGGGCTGCGAACCCTACCCGACGATCAAGTAGTATCCCAAGGAGCACTGGATAACTGGGTCCCTATGGGAGGAGAGATTTTGGAGAGAAATATGGACCAAAAGAGCGGCGGTGAAAATGGGAAACTTGAAGGCCTTGACCTCGGAATGCAGGAGCTAAAAACCTACTTTAGGTTATTTATGCTATCGACTTTCCTGCTGATGTTCATGTTCTGCTCGAGGATATCAAAAAACAGGAGCAGAGACTCAGGTAACATTTGAATCCCACGGGCGAATCAATTGGAGCTAGGCTATTCAGCTCAGTATGGGTTGGCAATGGTGCTCATGGTTTATTGCCGCAGATGAACAAAGTACAGCATGAATCATTCCAACAAAAGTCCGTTTTCGGGGGCAACTTTGGAGGCACGGCGACAGGAGATGACAAGGATGGTAGAATCAGAATGGTGTTTTGCAGCCTCTGCTTAGATGCTAGATGTATGTCAAGAGTGATCTGTTTATGTCTTCGACGAGTCATAAATGTAAGTTGTAGAGCTGTTGATATCTGTTCGTGGTGATGAATAGGTAGAATCAGAATGGTATGTGCGCCTTTCGTAGGTTGCTGGTTTTTTGACACAATTGTGAATCTAACATTCAATCGTCGACTTATTGTGATATGACTGAAAGTAGCATTTCACTGTGGACTTACTTTGACACGATTGAATGTGATATTCCATTACCAACATATCATGAGTTTCTTCACTGAAATGTTGAACTGCGGTCTAATTCTTATTTATTATGAGTTTTTTTTTTGTTAATATGCACTAAACTGTTTAGACTGATCGTATGAAAATAGTATTGTTATGAAATGCCATTTTTTATGGTTTTAGTTAATATGTACTGCATTTGAGATCACTCGAAATTTCTTACTTATATTGACCGCGTCTCATCCAATCGTAACATGTATTCCTAAGCAGAGGGTGTACGTTATTGACTGTAATACAGCACAGCAAAGTAAAGGAGAAGAAGTATGAACTCATATACTGCAGACATACAAAAGTCTGAACTTTTTCATTTCAACCCGATAAGGGCACATGTGGCATACATATTTCCCATTTCTCGCCGAAGTGATGGCGAAGCGGAAGTAACCATACTATCTTTGAAAGAACTGCACACTTGAAACTGATTTGAGTTGGGCAGAGGTTACAGATACTTGATGAGGAGCCAGACAATAACCACAAGCATCACTATACCGACGGTGGACAGCAGCATGGACATGCAGGAGCAGCCGCCCTTGGCGCGCTTGTTCAGGACCGCAAGCCTCTTTTGCACTCGCTGCATGAGAAAGGGTTTTGAGTCAAAATTCAATTCGTGCAAAGCATGAAATATATTACTACCTCCGTGGAGGAGGTAGCATCAAACAGCGTTGAAAATTCCTTCGAGGTCATCCACATGATGGGTCTGAAATACAACCTGAAGACGCGAGTTTGTACCATCCACATGATCATCTAGGTCATCCTGCAATCATGAAGATAGGCCAGTGAGCACACAGTCTAGAGAGCAAAGAAACAAGTGGCATTGCAGTAAGAAACTAACAATCAGTCTTGCGTGCAGGTCAAGTTCCTCATTGACTGCTAACGCAATATGTTTTGTGCTCAGCACCGTCTGTTCCAGCTTCTCAAGACCCTCATCTTGTTCTGCAAATTGCAAATTGTCGTAGCAGACAGTATCAATGAATTAGGCAACTGTCAATTGTTCATCACTCTTGTGAATTGCTAATATTTTTAGCCAATTGTAGATATACAGCCACGTGGAATATGGAATGCGTTTTTCGTCACAAATAGTTCTTCATATATTTTGAGTAGAAATGCAACATTTTAAGAAGTTCGCCATTTTCTTTCGAAACAAAGCAACTGAATGAATCCTAATAGAGAAATCGGAATATATGCAAGGGCCACTGGTAACTTCTGAGTTTGTATGTTTGACACCAGAAACTCAAGCCAATGAAATGGAGAGGAGAGGAATGGATTTGGCATGTCCACTGTGAGGCAAAGGAGGAACAGCAATGTCTTGTTTGACTGTTTGACCAGTCATAAAGACAACACTTCAAACTAAACATCACCCTAAACACCTCCCCACATGTCACGACCACATTGACGTATCTGCCTGAGGGTGGTCGAAATGGAAGGCGACAGGCCAGCCATCACATCGAGTAACCAACCACTCTGACATCAGCACAACACTTCATTGTCACAGCGGCGTGAATAGTAAGTCATACATACATCAGTACCTTTCATGATTTGCCTCTGAAGGCCAACAATCCCTTGGTTATCCAACCCGGCTACTCTGCTCATGTCATCAGCAGCTTTCTTACTCTGACCAAGCAAATCCTCCCTGAATTGTGAGAAATCACATGTGTAATACATATAAGAAATTTAATCAATATGCACCTGAAAAGATTTTAACAACGATAAAGCATTGACGAGCCTTCTTTTAAAAAGATTAATCACATCGGTGGCAATGGTTACCAAAATGCAGAACACACCTGTTGGCAAAGGTCGACATGTTGAAACTCTCTGCCATCTGTTTTGCTCTAGATTTCAAATTTGAAAGCGTGTCTCGGCGCTTATTCAGCTCCTTGTCCGTGCTGCACAACATGGAAGATCCCTTATAAGTGGATATTTCTTTTAAATAACAGATATACATTTTGAAATGTATCAAGAGAAGTTATTGTGTAGCAGCATACACAGGAAAGATATCTCGATGCCATGAAGAAGTGATTGTGACAACTGATAAATTGGTGCTGGTGTCTGTACAAAAGCAACCAGCACACACCATATATCACGCATACCATCACAGAGAACATGCATATTAACAGGGCAAAATTACTCCAAACGTTATCTCGTGAGAAATGAATCAGCACACATGTATGAAGGTACTTTCGTACCACTGCGAACAAGAGATAAGATGATCTCAACTTCTCAAGGCATTTCCACTTTCTCTCTGTAACTACCCTCCGACCCACGCAGGCGAAGCACAATTGGTGTAAAGCGTACACGGCATCGCCAATTGTGAAACGGTGGGAAACTAGCTGAATTTTGATCCTAGGGTTACGCTGAAATGGTATCGACAGCATTTATACAAGTTCACTAGGTTCCTACATCATCACAGTATCTTTTCTTGTTAACGCGTGTTGAATTCTCAGACAAAAAGCTGAATGGATCTGCAGGGGGTGGCTAGCTAGGTCAAACGACACCGCAATCGACCACCAATCAATTAAATCATCCCTCCTCCATGCATTTCGGAGCTGGCAATCAGGAAAAAAGAAAGATGCGCTAGGGTGAGCGAGCGAGGGAGCGAAACGTACATGGATTTGGGGGGAAGCCTGGCCAGCATCCCCTCGAGGCTGTCCAGCCTGGTCCCGAGGATGGTGATCTTGCGGCGGATGGCGGAGGTGTGGCGCATGACCTCGGGCCCGGACTGCGGGAGCGCCGCACGGTCGGCGACCATGGAGGCGACGTCGTCGGCCAGCCGCGCCGCCTCGCCGTACTCCCGCACCCACGGATCCGCGGACGACGCCATCGCCGGGAGGGAGATGGACCCTATCGGCTCGTCGGGGGCGGCGGAGCGGGGCCGAGCAGGGGAGCTCGATGGATGGGACGGCCGGCGAGACTGCTCCGGTTCGGCCGCGTCGCCGGCTGGTTGCTCGATTTGCTCCGCGGCGGCGATGATTTCTTTCTTTTCTCTTCCCCACTTTTGGCTTTTGGCGTGTGATTTGTGGTTGGTGGTTTTCTTCGCCGTGCCTTTGACGGAGCGTAGCTACGGGGAAGAAGGGATTAGACGCCGGATTACATGTACTCTCTTCGTTCGAAATTACTTGTCTTGAAAATAGATGTATTTAGAACTAAAATATGTCTAGATATATTCATTTATGCGACAAATAATTCTGAATGAAGGGAGTATAGTTTAATTAATTGTGACTTTTTTATTATTTCCTGTGGATGAGGCATTGCCCTCTCCTGAGGTGGGCACTAGGTGCAAGCTACCAACGGCCCACCCACACTTTCTTTTTCAAATAAGCCTCTCCCAATTCCGCTCCAACACTAACACTATGATGGAGCGGCGAGGTCGGCAACATAAGGGCATCTCCAAAGCGGACCCGTAAACCTCCCGCAACCGTCTGAATCGGGTTGTTCAGACCGCGGAAACCATCCAACACCGACATGTATCGGTCCACGGAGCGGTCTGGACGTGATTTCTCCCGCAAACCAACGTGGGAAAGGTTTGTGGGAGTCCGCACCGCTCCAAACCCGCTTCTGACCACCTGGCCCACCAACAACCCGTCACCTGCCCCTCCCGCGCTTTCCTTCCGATGCACGTGTCGCTTATCGCGCCGCATTCATATCGGCCGAGGTCGGCATTAATGTCACGATGTGACCGGAGAGAGGGAAGGCGGCGCTGACCGACGCGACCTCTCGGCAGCCGCCGCTTCAATGGGGACGTAGGTTCCCGAGGAACCAACTTCGATCACTGCGCCACATCGAAGCGGCTGACGGGCCCTTCGCCTGGTCCTCGTCGCGGCTATTTAAGACGTGCGCCGAATTTGTCAAGTTAGTTTTCATCATGCTTATATGATCGCGTTCGTTACTTTGATAATTTGATATGTGGGTGGGCCGGTGCTCGAGTGTTGTCCTTCCATGGACAAGCCTCCCATTTATGATTAACCCCTCTCGCAAGCATCCGCAACTACGAAAGAAGATTAAGATAAATCTAACCATAGCCTGAAACATGTGGATTCAAATTAGCCCCTTGGAAGCAACGCATAAACTAGGATTTAAGCTTCTGTCACTCTAGCAACCCATCATGTACTTATTACTTCTCAATGCCTTCCCCTAGACCCAAATCATGGTGAAGTGCCATGTAGTCGACGTTCATATAACACCACTAGAGGAAAGACAACATACATCTCATCAAAATATCGAACGAATACCAAATTCACATGATTTCTTATAACAAGACTTCTCCCATGTCCTCAGGAACAAACGTAACTACTCACAAAGCATGTTCATGTTCATAATCAGAGAAGTATTAATTATCATTCAGGATCTGAGCATATATTTCACCGAACAAACCAACTAGCATCAATTACAAGGAGTAATCAACACTACTAGCAACCCACAAATACCAATCTAAGGTTTTGAGACAAAGATCGGATACAAGAGATGAAATAGGGTTGGAGAAGAGATGGTGTTGGTGAAGATGTTGATGGATATTGACCCCCTCTCGATGAGAGGATCGTTGGTGATGATGGTGGCTTCGATTTCCCCCTCCGGGAGGGAAGTTTCTCCGACAGAACAGTTCCACCGGAGCCCTAGATTAGTTCTGCCCAAGTTCCGCCTCGAGACGGCGGCGCTTCCTCCTGAAAGCTTCCTTCTGATTTTTTTCAGGTCAAGACACAACATATAGCAGAAGATGAGCACCGGGGCCTGCCAGGTGGCCCACAAGGCAAGGGGCGCGCCCAGGGGGTGATAGCCCACAAGTATAGGGGATCGCAATAGTTTTCGAGGGTAGAGTATTCAACCCAAATTTATAGATTCGACACAAGGGGAGCCAAAGAATATTTGAAGGTATTAGCAGCTGAGTTGTCAATTCAACCACGCCTGGAGATTAATTATTTGCAGCAACATGATCAGTAGCAGAGTAATATGATAGTTTGATAGTAATGAAAGTAGCAATGGTAACAGTAACAGTGATAGCAATAGTTTTGTAGCAAGTGCAATACTAATGATAGCAATGGTAACTTAGCAAGAACAATATAAGATAAATTCGTAGGCATTGGATCGGTGACTTGTTGGACGGTATTCATCATGAGACAGTTATAATCTAGGACGATACGACACTAGCTCTAGTTCATCAATATAATGTAGACATGTATTCCGTAAATAGTCATACATGCTTATGAAAGAACTTGCATGACATCTTTTGTCCTACCCTCCCGTGGCAGCGGGGTCCAATTGGAAAGTAAGGGATATTATGGCCTCCTTTTAATAGAGAACAGGAACAAAGCATTAACACATGGTGAATACATGAACTCCTCAAACTAAGGTCATCACCAGGAGTGGTCCCGACTATTGTCACTCCAGGGTTGCCGGATCATAACACGTAGTAGGTGATGACCCACAAGTATAGGGGATCTATCGTAGTCCTTTCAATAAGTAAGAGTGGCGAACCCAACGAGGAGCAGAAGGAAATGATAAGCGGTTTTCAGCAAGGTATTCTCTGCAAGTACTGAAATAAGTGGTAACAGATAGTTTTGTGATAAGATAGATTGTAACGAGCAACAAGTAACAAAAGTAAATAAAGTGCAGCAAGGTGGCCCAATCCTTTTGTAGCAAAGGACAAGCCGGAACAAACTCTTATAATAGGAAAAGCGCTCCCGAGGACACATGGGAATATCGTCAAGCTAGTTTTCATCACGTTCATATGATTCGCGTTCGATACTTTGATAATTTGGTATGTGGGTGGACCGATGCTTGGGTGTTGTTCTTACTTGAACAAGCATCCCACTTATGATTAACCTCTATTGCAAGCATCCGCAACTACAACAAAAGTATTAAGGTAAACCTAACCATAGCATGAAACATATGGATCCAAATCAGCCCCTTATGAAGCAACGCATAAACTAGGGTTTAAGCTTCTGTCACTCTAGCAACCCATCATCTATTTATTACTTCCCAATGCCTTCCTCTAAGCCCAAATAATGGTGAAGTGTTATGTAGTGACGTTCACATAACACCACTAGAGGCTAGACAACATACATCTTATCAAAATATCAAACGAATACCAAATTCACATGACTACTAATAGCAAGACTTCTCCCTTGTCCTCAGGAACGAACGTAATTACTCACAAAGCATATTCATGTTCATAATCAGAGGGGTAATAATATGCATATAGGATCTGAACATATGATCTTCCACCAAATAAACCAACTAGCATCAACTACAACGAGTAATCAACACTACTAGCAACCTACTAGCACCAATCCCGGACTTTGAGACAAGAATTGGAGACAAGAGATGAACTAGGGTTTGGAGATGAGATGGTGTTGGTGAAGATGTTGATGGAGATTGCCCTCTCCCGATGAGAGGAGTGTTGGTGATGATGATGGTGATGATTTCCCTCTCCCGGAGGGAAGTATCCCCGGCAGAACAGCTCTGCCGGAGCTCTAGATTGGATCCGCCAAGGTTCCGCCTCGTGGCGGCGGAGTCTCATCCCGAAAAGTTCCTTCTCATTTTTTTCTCATCGAAAGACCTCATATAGGAGAAGATGGACGTCAGAGAGCCACCAGGGGCCCACGAGGTAGGGGGCGCGCCCTAGGGGGGGCACCCCCCACCCTCGTGAGCAGGGTGTGGGCCCGCTGGCCTTCATCTTTGGCGAGGATTTTTCTTTATTTATTTTAAGACGTTCCGTGGAGTTTCAGGACTTTTGGAGTTGCACGGAATAGGTCTCTAATATTTGCTCCTTTTCCAGCCCAGAATTCCAGCTGCCGGCATTCTCCCTCCTTATGTAAACCTTGTAAAATAAGAGAGAATAGCCATAAGTATTGTGACATAAAGTGAAATAACAGCCCATAATGCAATAAATATCGATATAAAAGCATGATGCAAAATGGACGTATCAACTCCCCCAAGCTTAGACCTCGCTTGTCCTCAAGCGAAAAGCCGATAACAATAAATATGTCCTCATGTTTAGAAGTAGAGGCGTCGATAAAAATAAAATACGTACATGAAGGCATCATGATTATTCTCATAACAACAACATTTATAGATTTTGTCATATGATTACTTATATTCAAGTGATGATCTATTCACAATGCAAAAGTATAAATCATAAACCTTATTGGGCTCCAACAAACTATAATCTCAGTCATTGGAGCAATTGCAATTTATCATAACATCGGAAAGAGTCTATGTCAGAGCTAAAAAGCAAGTCCACATACTCAACTATCATTTAGTCCTCCATAATTGCTAACACTCACGCGATACTTGTGGTTACGGAGTTTTGATCGGACACAGAGAAAGATAGGGGCTTATAGTTTTGCCCAACAACCTTTTACCTCAGGGGTAATGTCAACAATAATGGTTCATGCTCCCCTACATCCAATTAGATATATATATATATATATATATATATATATATATATATATATCATGTTCTTTCCAACATGCTGAGCTTGCCAAAGGATAAAATGAAAAAGAAAAGGTGAAGATCACCATGACTCTTGCATAAGGTAGAAGATAAAAATAAAGGATAGGCCCTTCGCAGAGGGAAGCAGAGGTTGCCATGCGCTTTTATGGTTGGATATATAAAATCTCAATGCGAAAGAACGTCACTTTATATTGCCCCTTGTGATATGAACCTTTATTATGCAGTCCGTCGCTTTAATTACTTCCACATCACAAGATCGTATAAAGCTTATTTCTCCCACACCAATCAATCATACATATTTAGAGCATTTTTTATTGCTTTGCACCGATGACAACTTACTTGAAGGATCTTACTCAATCCATAGGTAGATATGGTGGACTCTCATGGCAAAACTGGTTTAAGGGTATTTGGAAGCACAAGTAGTATTTCTACTTGGTGCTGAGAATTTGGCTAGCATGAGGGGGAAAGGCAAGCTCAACAAGTTAGAGGATCCATGACAACATACTTTATCTCAGATATAAGAAAGACATGACTCATTACGTTGTTGTCCAACATCAACCCTTTAGCATGTCATATTTTAATGAGTGCTCCCAATCATAAAAGATGTCAATGATAATATATCTATATGTGAAAACCTCTCTTTCCTTATTACTTCCTATTAATTGCAACAATGACCAAAGCTATGTCTGCCAACTCCCAAGAACTTTTAATCATCATACTCTTTCTATGTGAAGTCGTTACTCTCAATAAGATCAATATGAACTCTTTGTTTCTTTTTATTCTTTTCTCTTTTCTTTTATTCACCCAAGATCATGGCAAAATAATCAAGCCCTTGACTCAACACTAATCTTTATTATATATAGCTCACGGACTCGATTACATAGAGAGATCATAAAGCAAACTCAAAACTAGATCATGCCATAAACTTTATTCTACTAGATCAAGATACTACTAATAGGATCGAACTAAGAAAAACGGTAAAGATAGGAGTTGTGATTGTGATACGATACCGGGGCACCTCCCCCAAGCTTGGCAGTTGCCAAGGGGAGTGCCCTTACCCATGTGATTATGTCTCCTTGGTTGGTGAAGAAGGTGGCGGTGACGGATAATCGCACATCGAGCGTAAGAGGTCCTCCAGCTTGCGAATAATGCCCTTGAGTGCAACAATATGCTCCTTCAACAAAAAAATTTCTTGTGTGAGATACTTGTTTCGTATACGAGCTAACTCAATCATCTTGAAAGCTTCGATCTCAGTTGGGGTGAGAAGATTATGATCAAGTTGGAGGGTGTCTTTGCTGCTGGAGCTTGATCCTCCGTGGCCTTCTTGATCCTTTCATCCTTGTTGACCCTCGTGGGTTCTTCCCTCTTCAGATCTATCTTCATTAGCCAAGCATCGTTGTCACCATTGTTGGAGGAGGGAGACGACATGATGCCTAGCCTGGAAAACCCTGACAGAAAATAGCTCAAAACAAGAGCAGAGGAGGTTTGCGTGATACGGGAGTCAAAACCTTCGGGAGGTTATATAAAGAATTTTTACCGATCAAAATACGTAACGTGCAAGAAAACGGAGTCCGGAAGGCACACGAGGTAGGGGGCGCGCCCAGGGGGGTAGGGTGCGCCCACCACCCTCGTGGGGCCCTCGTGTCCTTCCCGGACTGCTACTTATTTTTCTATTTTTCTAAATATTCCAAAACGGAGAAATATTGTCTTAAAATTTGTTTTGGAGTCGGTTTACTTACCGTACCACATACCTATTCCTTTTCGAAGTCTGGAACGTTCCAGAAAGTGTCCCTTATGTATTCCTCCGGGGTTACGGTTTCAATAATATTGGTTTCAACATTGATGGGATTACCTGAGATATAATGTTTAATTCTTTGACCGTTTACCACCTTCGGATTTGTGCCTTCGAAGTTGTTGATCTTTATGGCACCGGAACGATAGACCTCTTCGATAACATAGGGGCCTTCCCATTTAGAGAGAAGTTTTCCTGCAAAAAATCTTAAACGAGAGTTGTATAGCAATACATAATCACCTACATTAAACTCATGCTTTTGTATCCTTTTGTCATGCCATCTTTTAACTTTTTCTTTAAACAACTTGGCATTTTCATAAGCTTGGGTTCTCCATTCATCAAGTGAGCTAATATCAAATAAGCTGTTCTCACCGGCAAGTTTAAAATCATAGTTAAGCTCTTTAATAGCCCAATATGCCTTATGTTCTAGTTCGAGAGGTAAGTGACATGCTTTTCCATAAACCATTTTATATGGAGACATACCCATAGGATTTTTATATGCAGTTCTATAAGCCCATAATGCATCATCAAGTTTTTTGGACCAATTCTTTCTAGACCTATTAACAGTCTTTTGCAAAATTAATTTGAGCTCTCTATTGCTCAACTCTACTTAACCACTAGACTGTGGGTGATAAGGAGATGCAATTCTATGATTAACATCATATTTAGCAAGCATTTTATAGAAAGCACCATGAATAAAGTGTGAACCACCATCAGTCATTAAATATCTAGGGACTCCAAACCTCGGGAAAATAACTTCCTTAAGCATTTTAATAGAAGTGTTATGATCAGCACTACTACTTGGAATAGCTTCTACCCACTTAGTAACGTAATCAACAGCAACTAAAATATGTGTGTATCCATTAGAGGCAGGAAAAGGTCCCATATAATCAAAGCCCCAAACATCAAATGGTTCAATAACAAGAGAATAATTCATAGGCATTTCTTGACGTCTACTAATATTACCAATTCTTTGACATTCATCACAAGACAAGACAAACTTACGAGCATCCTTGAAGAGAGTAGGCCAATAAAAACCAGATTGCAATACCTTATGTGTAGTTCTCTCTCCAGCGTGGTGTCCTCCATAAGACTCGGAGTGACACTTGCGTAGGATCTGTTCATGTTCATGCTCAGGTACACAACGTCTAATAACACCATCTACTCCTTCTTTATAAAGATGTGGATCATCCCAAAAGTAATGTCTTAAATCATAGAAAAACATTTTCTTTTGTTGGTATGTGAAGCTAGGTGGTATAAATTTAGCAACAATATAATTAGCATAATCAGCATACCATGGAGTACTACGAGAAGTACTTATAACATTTAATTGTTCATCAGGAAAGCTATCAGTAATAGGTAGTGGGTCATCAAGAATATTTTCTAACCTAGACAAGTTGTATGCAACGGGGTTCTCAGCTCCCTTTCTATCAACAATATGCAAATCAAATTCTTGTAGCAAGAGAACCCATCTAATAAGTCTAGGTTTAGCATCTTTCTTTTCCATAAGATATTTAATAGCAGCATGATCAGTTTGAATAGGTACTTTAGAATCAACAATATAAGATCTAAACTTATCACAAGCAAATACAACTGCTAAAATCTCTTTTTCAGTAGTAGCATAATTTCTTTGAGCATTGTCTAGAGTCTTACTAGCATAATGAATAACATTTAATTTCTTATCAACTCTTTGCCCTAGAACAGCACCTACAGCATAATCACTAGCATCACACATAAATTCAAAGGGTAAATTCCAATCAGGTGGCTGAACAACAGGTGCAGTGACTAATGCTTTCTTAAGTATTTCAAATGCTTCTACACAATCATCATCAAAGACAAATGGTATATCTTTTTGCAATAAATTAGTCAGAGGCCGAGAAATTTTTGAGAAGTCCTTAATGAACCTCTTGTAAAATCCGGCGTGACCAAGGAAACTTCTTATACCTTTGATGTCCTTGGGACATGGCATCTTTTCAATAGCATCAACCTTGGCTTTATCAACTTCAATACCTCTTTCAGAAACTTTATGCCCCAAGACAATACCTTCATTAACCATAAAGTGGCACTTTTCCCAATTCAAGACAAGATTAGTTTCTTCACATATCTGCAAAACTCGATCAAGATTGCTCAAGCAATCATCAAAAGAGGAACCATAGACGGAAAAGTCGTCCATGAAAACCTCACAAATCTTTTCACAAAAGTCAGAGAATATAGCCATCATGCATCTTTGAAAGGTAGCAGGTGCATTACATAAACCAAAAGGCATACGTCTATAAGCAAGAGTACCAAAAGGGCATGTAAAAGTAGTCTTTGATTGATCTCTAGCCGACACATGTATTTGAGAGAAACCAGAATAACCATCTAGAAAGCAATAGTGTGTATGTTTGCATAATCTTTCTAGCATTTGATCAATAAAAGGTAAGGGGTAATGATCTTTCTTAGTAGCTTTATTTAATTTGCGGAAATCAATTACCATCCTATAACCTGTGATAATTCTTTGTGGAATCAATTCATCTTTATCATTAGGAACAACAGTAATACCTCCCTTCTTAGGGACACAATGGACAGGACTTACCCACTGACTATCAGCAATGGGATAGATTATACCTGCCTCCAGAAGCTTGAGTATTTCTTTTCTTACCACTTCTTTCATTTTAGGATTCAGACGTTGTTGAGGATCACGAACTGGTTTGGCATCTGCTTCCAAATTTATTTTGTGTTGACATAGAGTGGGACTAATACCCTTAAGATCATCAAGAGTATATCCAATAGCAGCACGATGCTTCTTTAGAGTTTTCAATAATCTTTCTTCTTCATGCTCTAAAAGGTTAGCACTAATAATAACAGGATATATCTTCTTTTCATCAAGATAAGCATATTTAAGATTATCACGCAATGGTTTAAGCTCAAACATGGGATCACCCTTGGGTGGAAGAGGATCCCCTAAAATTTCAACAGGCAAATTATGTTGCAGAAATAGGTTCCTGTTTAAAGAATACTTCATCTATTTCCCTTCTTTCATTCATGAACATATCATTTTCATGGTCTAGCAAATAGTGTTCTAAAGGATCACTAGGAGGTACGGCAATAGAAGCAAGACCAATAATTTCATCCTTACTAGGTAATTCTTCCTCACGATGTTGTTTACTAAATTTAGAGAAATTAAACTCATGAACCATATCATCCAAGCCATTAGTAACAACATTCTTTGTGCAATCTATGGTAGCATTGACAATATTTAAGAAGGGTCTACCAAATATAATGGGACAAAAGCTATCTTGTGGGGAACCAAGAACAAGAAAATCAGCAGGATATTTAGTCTTCCCACACAAGACTTCAATATCTCTAACAATTCCAATTGTGCAATAGTATCTCTATTAGCAAGTTTAATAGTAACATCAATATCTTCTAACTCAACAGGTGCAATTTCATTCTTAATTTCTTCGTATAAGTCAATAGGTATTACACTAGCACTAGCACCCATATCACATAAGCCATGATAACAATGATCTCCTATTTTAACAGAAATAACAGGCACGCCTACCACAGGTCTATGTTTATCTTTATCACAAGGTTTAGCAATTCTAGCAGTTTCACCTTCGAACTGAATAACATTCCCATCAATATTATCAGACAAGAGATCTTTAACAATAGATATATTAGGTTCTACTTTAACTTGCTCAGGAGGTGTATAAGTTTTAATATTGCTTTTACGAACAACAGTTGAAGCTTTAGCATGGTCCTTTATTCTAACAGGGAAAGGTGGTTTCTCAATATAAGAAGTAGGAACAATAGGATCATTATAAGTGACAGTCTTTTCTTCAACTTTAATAGGTGCAGCTACTTTTACTTCTATGGGAGGATGATATTTAAACCACTTCTCCTTAGGGAGATCAACATAAGTAGCAAAAGATTGACAGAAAGAAGCTACTATCTCAGAGTCAAGTCCATATTTAGTGCTAAACTTACGGAAAATATCGGTATCCATAAAAGATTTAACACAATCAAACTTAGGTGTCATACCTGACTCCTTACCTTCGTCGAGGTCCCAATCTTCAGACTTGCATTTAATTCTATCCGATAAATTCCATCTGAATTCAGTAGTCTTCATCATAAAAGAGCCAGCACAAGAAGTATCGAGCATGGTGCGATTGTTATCAGAAAGCCGAGCATAAAAACTTTGCATAATTATTTCTCTCGGGAGCTCATGATTGGGGCATGAATATAACATTGATTTAAGCCTCCCCCAAGCTTGAGCGATGCTTTCTCCTTCGCGAGGCCAGAAATTATATATATAATTGCGATCACGATGAACAAGATGCATAGGGTAATACTTCTGATGAAATTCCAGCTTCAATCTTTTATAGTCCCATGATCTCATATCATCACATAGCCTATACCATATCAATGCGTCTCCCTTCAAAGATAAAGGGAAGACCTTCTTCTTAGCAACATCATCGGGTATACCTGCAAGCTTAAATAATCCACAAACTTCATCCACATATATTAAGTGCTCATCAGGATGCTTTGTTCCATCTCCTATAAAAGGGTTAGCTAGCAGTTTTTCCATCATACCCGAAGGAAATTCAAAAGGAGTTTCATTTTCAATAGGTTCAGTAGGTTGAGGAGCAACTCTTTGCTCTACTAGACGGGGTGAAGATACCCCGAACAAGCCCCTCAGAGAATTACTTTCCATAGTAACAAGTGACAGTAAATTTCAGCACACTATATAAATTTTTCCTTACCAAATTCCACCTACCAAAGGCGCTACACTCCCCGGCAACGGCGCCAGAAAAGAGTCTTGATGACCCACAAGTATAGGGGATCTATCGTAGTCCTTTCGATAAGTAAGAGTGTCGAACCCAACGAGGAGTAGAAGGAAATGATAAGCGGTTTTCAGCAAGGTATTCTCTGCAAGTACTGAAATAAGTGGTAACAGATAGTTTTGTGATAATATAGATTGTAACGAGCAACAAGTAACAAAAGTAAATAAAGTGCAGCAAGGTGGCCCAATCCTTCTGTAGCAAAGGACAAGCCGGAACAAACTCTTATAATAGGAAAAGTGCTCCCGAGGACACATGGGAATATCGTCAAGCTAGTTTTCATCATGTTCATATGATTCGCGTTCGATACTTTGATAATTTGGTATCTGGGTGGACCGGTGCTTGGGTGTTGTTCTTACTTGAACAAGCATCCCACTTATGATTAACCTCTATTGCAAGCATCCGCAACTACAACAAAAGTATTAAGGTAAACCTAACCATAGCATGAAACATATGGATCCAAATCAGCCCCTTACGAAGCAACGCATGAACTAGGGTTTAAGCTTCTGTCACTCTAGCAACCCATCATCTATTTATTACTTCCCAATGCCTTCCTCTAGGCCCAAATAATGGTGAAGTGTTATGTAGTTGACGTTCACATAACACCACTAGAGGCTAGACAACACACATCTTATCAAAATATCAAACGAATACCAAATTCACATGACTACTAATAGCAAGACTTCTCCCTTGTCCTCAGGAACAAACGTAATTACTCACAAAGCATATTCATGTTCATAATCAGAGGGGTAATAATATGCATATATGATCTGAACATATGATCTTTGATACGTCTCCGTCGTATCTACTTTTCCAAACACTTTTGCCCTTGTTTGGACTCTAACTTGTATGATTTGAATGGAACTAACCTGGACTGACGTTGTTTTCAGCAGAATTACCTTGGTGTTGTTTTATGTGCAGAAAGCAAATATTCTCGGAAAGTCCTGAAACTCCACGGAATACCTTAGAAAAAATAATAAAAAATCCTCGCCAAAGATGAAGACCAGGGGGCCCACACCCTGTCCACCAGGGTGGGGGCGCCCCCCCTCCTGGGTGCGCCCCCTACCTCGTGGGCCCCCTGGAAACCCTCCGACGCCAATTCCAACTCTATATATTCGCTTCCGGAGAGAAAAAAACCAGAGAGAAGAAATCATCGCGTTTTAGATACGGAGCCGCCGCCAAGCCCTAAAACCTCTCGGGAGGGCTGATCTGGAGTCCGTTCGGGGCTCCGGAGAGGGGGATTCGTCGCCCTCGTCATCATTAACCATCCTCCATCACCAATTTCATGATGCTCACTGCCGTGCGTGAGTAATTCCATCGTAGGCTTGCTGGACGGTGATGGGTTGGATGAGATTTATCATGTAATCGAGTTAGTTTTGTTAGGGTTTGATCCCTAGTATCAACTATGTTCTGAGATTGATGTTGCTATGACTTTGCTATGCTTAATGCTTGTCACTAGGGCCCAAGTGTCATGATTTCAGATCTGAACCTATTATGTTTTCATGAATATATGTGAGTTCTTGATCCTATCTTGCAAGTCTATAGTCACCTACCATGTGTTATGATCCGGCAACCCCGAAGTGACAATAATCGGGACCACTCCTGGTGATGACCATAGTTTGAGGAGTTCATGTATTCACTATGTGCTAATGCTTTGTTCCGGTTCTCTATTAAAAGGAGGCATTAATATCCCTTAGTTTCCAATAGGACCCTGCTGCCACGGGAGGGTAGGACAAAAGATGTCATGCAAGTTCTTTTCCATAAGCACGCATGACTATATACGGAATACATGCCTACATTACATTGATGAATTGGAGCTAGTTCTGTGTCACCCTATGTTATGACTGTTACATGATGAACCGCATCCAACATAATTATCCATCACTAATTCGGTGCCTACGAGTTTTCCATATACTGGTTTACGCTTATTTACTTTCCCGCTGCTACTGTTACAATCACTACAAAATACCAAAAACATTACTTTTGCTGTCTTTACTTTTGTTGCCGTTACCACCACTATCATATTACTGTGCTACTAAACACTTTGCTGCAGATACTAAGTTTCCAGGTGTGGTTGAATTGATAACTCAGCTGCTAATACTTGAGAATATTCTTTGGCTCCCCTTGTGTCGAATCAATAAATTTGGGTTAAATACTCTACCCTCGAAAACTGTTGCGATCCCCTATACTTGTGGGTTATCAAGACCTTTTTCTGGCGCCGTTGCTGGGGAGCATAGCTCTATTCTTTGAGTCACTTGGATTTATATCTGCTGGACACTATGAAGAACTTGAAAGACGCTAAGACAACAATTTATCCCTCAACTACGAGGGGAGGTAAGGAACTGCCATCTAGCTCTGCGCTTGATTCACCTTCTGTTATGATTAAGCTAGCGACACCTAAACCTGCTTCTGCTATTCGTTCCGATATGTCGCATGTTATTGATGATGCCACTTCTACTATGCATGATACTTATGATGAAACTGCTTCTATGCCTGATACTACTGTGCCCCTTAGTGAATTTCTTGAAGAACAAATTGCTAGGGCTAGAGAAAGAGAAATTGATGAAACTGAATACGATGATGATAGTGATGATGAAAATATGCCTATTATTCCTGAAGGTTATCTTTTTGATAAAGGTTCTTCTTTAGCTATTTTAGCCTGCAAAGATAGATATGAGCTTAAAAGGTTATTGATTAAATGGAACAAAGAATCACTTAGAGATAAAATGACACCTGATCCTGCTTTTGCAACTTCACCTATATGTGTTCCTGATAAGGATTATGAATTCTCTGTTGATCCAGATATAATTACTTTGGTTGAATCTGATCCTTTTTATGGCTATGAATCTGAAACTGTTGTGGCACATCTTACTAAGTTAAATGATATAGCTGCCCTGTTCACTAATGATGAGAGATCGCGTTACTTCTATATACTCAAAATATTTTCGTTCTCATTAAAGGGTGATGCTAAGATATGGTTTAATTCTCTTGATCCTGGTTGTGTGCGTAGTCCCCAGGATATGATTTATTACTTCTCTGCTAAATATTTCCCTGCTCATAAGAAACAAGCTGCTTTGAGGGAAATATACAATTTCGTGCAAATTAAAGAAGAGAGTCTCCCACAAGCTTGGGGGAGGCTTCTCAAGTTACTTAATGCTTTGCCTGATCATCCTCTTAAGAAACCTGAAATACTTGATATCTTTTATAATGGACTAACCGATGCTTCCAGAGATTACCTGGATAGTTGTGCTGGTTCTCTTTTCAGGGAAAGAACACCGGATGAAGCTGAAATTCTATTGAATAATATGTTGACAAATGAAAATAATTGGGCACCTCCTGAGCCAGCTCCCGCTCCAATTACTGAGCCTATTCCTAAACCAACTCCGAAGAAGAGAGGTGTTCTATTTCTCAGTCCCGAAGATATGCAAGATGCAAAGAAATCTATGAAAGAAAAAGGTATTAAAGCCGAAGATGTTAAGAATTTACCTCCTATTGAAGAAATACATGGTCTTAATCTACCGCCTGTCGAAGAAACATATGAACTTGATCACTTATTTACTGAAGAACCTCCTGATCCCGATATCCCGACACAGGTAGTAAAGGTAAATTCTCTCTATAGATTTGATGAAGGTGATATCCCTCACTATAAGTCTGCTAGGCAATGCTTTGATGAGTTTGATAATTTTATTGTCAAACAAGAAAATTTCAATGCTTATTTTGGTAGACAATTGAAATATGATTCCGATATAATTAAATACTTGGGTGATTATATGGCTAATATTAGAGGTGAACTTAAACTTGTTAGCAAACATGCTTCTATGGTTACCACTCAAGTACAACAAGTACTTAAAGCTCAAAAAGAATTGCTCCATGAAATGAATAATAAGAAAAATGATTATGCTGTTAGAGTGGCTACTAGAACTGGTAGAATGACTCAGGAACCTTTATATCCTGAAGGCCACCCTAAGAGAATTGAGCAAGATTCTCAGAGAAATAATATTGATGTTCCTAGTTCTTCTAAGAAGAAGAAAAAGAAAAATGATAGAACTGTGCAAACTTCTAGTGAACCTATTGCCGAACCACCTGATAATCCAAATGATATCTCTATGTCTGATGCTGAAACACGATCTGGTAATGAACATGAACCTAGTGAAAATGTTAATCATGATGTTCATGATGATGCTCAACCTAGTAATGATAATGATGTAGAAATTGAACCTGTTGTTGATCTTGATAACCCACAATCAAAGAATCAACGTTATGATAAAAGAGACTTTGTTGCTAGGAAACATGGTAAAGAAAGGGAACCCTGGGTTCAGAAACCCATGCCTTTTCCTCCGAAACCATCCAAGAAGAAGGATGATGAGGATTTTGAGCGGTTTGCTGAAATGATTAGGCCTATCTTTTTACATATGCGATTGACTGATGTGCTCAAAACAAATCCTTATGCTAAATATATGAAGGATATCATTACTAATAAAAGAAAGATACCAGAAGCTGAAATTTCCACCATGCTTGCTAATTATACTTTTATGGGTGGAATACCAAAGAAACTTGGAGATCCTAGAGTACCCACTATACCTTGCTCCATTAAAAGAAATTATATTAAAACTGCTTTATGTGATCTTGGAGCCGGTGTTAGTGTTATGCCTCTCTCTTTATATCGTAGACTTGACTTGAATAAGCTGACACCTACTGAAATATCTTTGCAAATGGCTAATAAATCAACTGCTATACCTGTCGGTATTTGTGAGGACGTGCCTGTTGTGGTTGCAAACGTTACTATTTTAATGGACTTTGTTATTCTTGATATTCCCGAGGATGATAGTATGTCTATTATTCTTGGAAGACCTTTTCTTAATACTGCAGGGGCTGTTATTGATTGCAACAAAGACAATGTCACTTTTCATGTTAATGGTAATGAGCATACGGTACACTTTCCGAGGAAACAACCTCAAGTTCATAGTATCAACTCCATTGGAAAAATTCCATCGATTATAATTGGAGGTTTTGAATTTCCTCTTCCTACGGTCAAAAATAAATATGATATAATTATTATAGGGGATGTGCATATCCCCGTTCAGGTAACTTAGTGTTATTCGAAATTTCTCCGGTTTCATGATTATCGGAATGAGTTTGTTAACAAGACCTGATCAACCTTGTTAGTGGATTCTTTTTGATGAGCATGAGATGGATGAAACTAGAAGCCCAACCTTCTGTACCCTCTTTATATTTTCTGTTAATTAGTAGAAATAAAGTAAAAATAGTATTTCTCTGTCTGTTTCCTGTCTTATCTGTGCAATATAAAAATATCCCGAAAATAAAAGTCCTCAGAATGCCATGCCAATTTAATATGATTTTTTCGGGAATATTTGAGGATTTACTATGCAAAAATTACCACGGGAGGAGCTGCCACCTGGCCACGAGGGTGGTGGGCGCCCCCCCCCCCCTCCAGGGCGCGCCCCCTGCCTCGTGGGCCCACAGTGGCCCTCCTCCACTTATCCCAGCACCCATCTTCTTCCTCTGCCTCACACAAACCCGAAAAACCAACTCAAGCACGAGTTCCAGCCACTTTTGCTGTGATTTTCGATCTCCTTGCTCAAAGCACCTCTCGCAAAACTGCTTGGGGAGATTGTTCCTTGGTATGTGACTCCTCCATTGGTCCAATTAGTTTTTGTTTTAGTGCATTCTTTGCAAATTTGTGCTGCATAGGTGACCATGTTCTTGAGCCTGCATGTCAAATTTATATGGTTCCAAGTAGTTCTAATGCTTGATATAGGCTCTAGGCACTTGTAGGAGTAGTTGCTATCAATTTTATTGAAATTGGTTCACTTTTGTTTGAAATTACTAAAAATTTCAGAATTTTTCAGAGAAAAACAATATGCTTAGGAAGATGTTCCAAGGTGGTTCCTCTAAGAAGCAAGGACCCAGGACTGCTATGCGCGATGCTGACGAGGATCCACCAAGAGACGCTCCGGTACGGCCTTGCGAGTGGCCGTCGGAAAATTTTATGAACCGTGCAGGAATTAAAGAAGAATTCAAAGCATATTTGCGCAATGCCGGTCTTGAGGAATTTGAGGCCAACAAATGCCCCCAGTATCATGATCTCACAAGTTCATTTGTGAGGAGGTTTGAGTATTTATCTTCGCGTAATTCTCCTTCAGTCATGTTTGATCTTTATGATAAATCTTATAGAATGGACTTAGAGGATTTCACTCTTGCGTGCAAACTTCCATCATGGGGTAGTATTAGGGATCCCCCTAAATCTGAATTTAGAAACTTTCTTGCTGATATAACTGTGGGGGAATCTAGAGATATAACGCAAGCTACCATAGGGAGCATTCACTTTCCTGCTTTACATTATTTTGCTCTCTTCATCGGTAGATGCATAAATGCTAAGGATGAAGCATGTCACATGTGTGTCCCCGACCTTAGCATTCTTAGGAGTGCTGTGTTAGGAGACCAATCTTATCATCTGAGAGCCATTGTAGCTCGTAGGTTGCATCATAATAGACATAATGGAGATTTCTTTGGAGGAATTTATGCAACCCGATTAGCTCATTTTCTTGATATAGACATCCGTGAGGGTGACACGGAGTTGCCTACTGCATATTTAGATTATGACTCCATGGCTTCACATCATTTTGTTGAGCGACCCGAATCACCTCTTTTATACCATTTAATTTTTAACAAACGGCATGTTGTCCGTATTACTCTCCCTGCTCCTGCTCTTTTTGATTCACAGACAAAAGGAAGATATACTATTACTAGAGAGGAGGCAGATGAGTATGAGAGGAGAGCGGAGGCAGCCCGACTCCACGCTGCAGCTCAGGAGGCGATAACTGTTGTATCGCAGTACGACCCCAGCTACACCTACGGGTATCCGCCAGGCTATCCCTAGCAATAGACCAACTTAGGACAAAAGCCTAAGCTTGGGGGAGTACGTATTTCTCACCGACATTACATTTATGTTCACACACACTCATTGCTAGATGTCGGTGCTTATACTCTTTCATTGTAATATCCATGCTAGTTCATTTTCTTTTTCCTGCTTTCTTCTTGTGTGTTTGTTAAACCTTAAGAAAACCAAAAAAATAGTAGTAATTTACTTTCCTACTGTAGTAGTAATTAAAAAGAAAACCCAAAAAAATATTTCCCGTTCTTCTTTTGCTTGTTGGGAGCTTTCCCATGTAAATAGTTTTATTTTCTTTTCTTTTCTTTGGGGGTCAGTAGGAGAAGACCATAATTAAATTGTTGTAGTGGCTCTTATATGCTTTAATGTTGATTTAACCCAGAGCCCATATTGCCTTGTCTTCTCCTGTTTCTTGAATGCTCGCAGATTCCAGCTTAGTCCAATGCACGTGCACTCTTATTATTATTCACACCGTTCGGTCGTGCAAGTGAAAGGCAATTATGATGATATATGATGGACTGACTAAGATGAGAAAAGTTGGTATGAACTCGACCTCTTTTGTTTTTGTAAATATGATGAGCCCGTCGTTCTTGATTCAGCTTATTATGAATAAACATGTTTGCAATGACAATTAGAGATCATAGTTGCTTGTGCCATGCTTGATTAGCTATGAGTTATAATGGTTTACCTTATGTGCCAACATGCTATTGAGATGATTATGATGTGGTATGATGGGGTGGTATCCTCCTTTGAATGATTTAAGTGACTTGACTTGGCACATGTTCACGCATGTAGTTGAAACAAAATCAACATAGCCTTCATGATATTTATGTTCATGGTGGATTATATCCTACTCATGCTTGCATCCAATGTTTATTAATTTTCATGCATGTACATGGCTGTTGTCGCCCTCTAGTTGGTCGCTTCCCAGTCTTTTGCTAGCCTTCACCTTTACTAAGCAGGAATACTGCTTGTGCATTCAATCCCTTAAACCCCAAAGTTATTCCAGATGAGTCCATGATGTCTACTACACAACCTTCTTCTTGTAGACGTTGTTGGGCCTCCAAGTGCAGAGGTTTGTAGGACAGTAGCAAATTTCCCTCAAGTGGATGACCTAAGGTTTATCAATCCGTAGGAGGCGTAGGATGAAGATGGTCTCTCTCAAGCAACCCTGCAACCAAATAACAAAGAGTCTCTTGTGTCCCCAACACACCCAATACAATGGTAAATTGTATAGGTGCATTATTTCGGCGAAGAGATGGTGATACAAGTGGTATATGGATAGTAGATAATAGTATTTGTAATCTGAAAATATAAAAACAGCAAGGTAACTAATGATAAAAGTGAGCGTAAATGGTATTGCAATGATAGGAAATAAGGCCTAGGGTTCATACTTTCGCTAGTGCAAGTTCCCTCAACAATACTAACATAATTGGATCACATAACTATCCCTCAACATGCAACAAAGAGTCACTCCAAAGTCACTAATAGCGGAGAACAAACGAAGAGATTATGGTAGGGTACGAAACCACCTCAAAGTTATTCTTTCCAATCAATCCGTTGGGCTATTCCTATAAGTGTCACAAACAGCCCTAGAGTTCGTACTAGAATAACACCTTAAGACACAAATCAACCAAAACCCTAATGTCACCTAGATACTCCAATGTCACCTCAAGTATCCGTGGGTATGATTATACGATATGCGTCACACAATCTCAGATTCATCTATTCAACCAACAGAAAAGACCTCAAAGAGTGCCCCAAAGTTCTACCGGAGAATCACGACGAAAACGTGTGCCAACCCCTATGCATAGGTTCCCAATGTCACGAAACCCGCAAGTTGGTCACCAAAACATACATCAAGTGGCACGTGATATCCCATTGTCACCACAGATATTCACGGCAAGACATACATCAAGTGTTCTCAAGTCTTTAAAGACTCAATCCGATAAGATTACTTCAAAGGGGAAACTCAATTCATTACAAGAGAGAAGAGGGGGAGGAGAAACATAGGACCCAACTATAATAGCAAAGCTCGCGATACATCAAGATCGTGCCAAATCAAGAACACGAGAGAGAGAGAGAGATCAAACACATAGCTACTGGTACATACCCTCAGCCCCGAGGGAGAACTACTCCCTCATCGTCATGGAGAGCACCGGGATGATGAAGATGTCCACCGAAGATGGATCCCCCCTCCGGCAGGGTACCAGAAAGGGGTCCCGATTGGTTTTTGGTGGTTCTGGAGGCTTGCGGCAGCGGAACTCCCGATCTATTGTGCTCTCTGATGTTTTTAGGGTATATGGAGATATATAGGCGGAAGAAGCACGTCGGTGGAGCTCCGAGGGGCCCACGAGGCAGGGGGGCGCGCCCAGGGGGGCGCACCCTCCACCCTCGTGACCTCCCCGGAAACTTCTTGGAGTAGGGTCCAAGTCTCCTGGATTACGTTCGGTGAGAAGATCACGTTCCCGAAGGTTTCATTCCGTTTGGACTCCGTTTGATATTCTGTTTCCTCGAAATACTGAAATAGGCAAAAAACAGCAATTTTGGGTTGGGCCTCCGGTTAATAGGTTAGTCCCAAAAATAATATAAAAGTGGAAAATAAAGCCCAATATAGTCCAAAACAGTAGATAAAGTAGCATGGAGCAATAAAAAAATTATAGATACGTTGGAGACGTATCAGTCCACTATACCTTCCTATATGCGGTATCTACCTGCCGTTCCAAGTAAATTTGTATGTGCCAAACTCTAAACCTTCAAATAAATATTCTGTTTTGTATGCTCGAATAGCTCATGTATCAACCAAGGCTGTCCTTATCTTCCGTGTTAGGCGGGTTATTCTCAAGAGGAGTGGACTCCGCTCCTCACTCACGAGAAAATGGCTGGTCACCGGGATGCCCAGTCCCATGCTTTATGCAAACTAAATCAAAATTAATTGCAAACAAAACTCCCTCTAGGACCTGATGTATGTTGGAGACACTCGTTGTTTCGAGCAAGTCATGGATTGATGCTTGTTGGTGGAGGGGGAGTATAAACTTTACCATTCTGTTTGCAAACCGTCTATAATTTGTTTAGCATGGAAGATATCGCCATCTCTTAGTTGTTACGTTGACAATGAAAGTATACCGCTCAAAATACAATTTATCTCTATTCCAAAACCAAGCTCTGGCACCTCTACAAATCCCTGCTTCCCTCTGCGAAGGGCCTATCCATTTACTTTTATGTTGAGTCATCACCCTCTTATTAAAGAGCACTAGCTGGAGAGCACAACTGTCATTTGCATTCATCACTATTAATCTATGTTGGGTATGACTATGATTGGATCTCTTTTACCATGAATTACAATGTCTAGTCAGTCCTTGATCTTTAAAGGTGCTCTGCATTTATGTTTTGCGGTCTTAGAAAGGGCTAGCGAGATACCATCTTGTTATATTATATTATGATTGTTTTGAGAAACTGTTGTCATCCGAGATTTATTATTATGGCTTGCTAGTTGATTATGCTATTGATATGAGTAATTATCAGACCTGAGAATTATTGCAAATGTGGTTAGTTATGATATCTGCTGAAAACTTGAATGTTGGCTTGACATAATTACAACAAGAGCAAACAGAGTTTGTAAAAGTTTTGCTTTCTTTCTTTCAGTTTGTCAACTGAATTGCTTGAGGACAAGCAAGGGTTTAATCTTGGGGGAGTTGATACGTCTCTGTCATATCTACTTTTCCAAACACTTTTGCCCTTGTTTTGGACTCTAACTTGTATGATTTGAATGGAACTAACCTGGACTGACACTGTTTTCAGCAGAATTACCTTGGTGTTGTTTTATGTGCAGAAAGCAAATATTCTCGGAAAGTCCTGAAACTCCACGGAATACCTTAGAAAAATAATAAAAAATCCTCGCCAAAGATGAAGACCAGGGGGCCCACACCCTATCCACGAGGGTGGGGGGCGCGCCCCCCCTCCTGGGCGCGCCCCCTACCTCGTGGCCCCCCTAGAAACCCTCCGACGCCAATTCCAACTCTATATATTCGCTTACGGAGAGAAAAAAATCAGAGAGAAGAAATCATCATGTTTTATGATACGGAGCCGCCGCCAAGGCCTAAAACCTCTTAGGAGGGCTGATCTGGAGTCCGTTCGGGGCTCCGGAAAGGGGGATTCGTCGCCGTCGTCATCATCAACCATCCTCCATCACCAATTTCATGATGCTCACCGTTGTGCGTGAGTAATTCCATCGTAGGCTTGCTGGACGGTGATGGGTTGGATGAGATTTATCATATAATCGAGTTAGTTTTGTTAGGGTTTGATCCCTAGTATCCACTATGTTCTGAGATTGATGTTGCTATGACTTTGCTATGCTTAATGCTTGTCACTAGGGCCTGAGTGTCATGATTTCAGATCTGAACCTATTATGTTTTCATGAATATATGTGAGTTCTTGATCCTATCTTGCAAGTCTATAGTCACCTACTATGTGTTATGATCCGGCAACCCCGAAGTGACAATAATCGGGACCACTCCCGGTGATGACCATAGTTTGAGGAGTTCATGTATTCACTATGTGCTAATGCTTTGTTCCGGTTCTCTATTAAAAGGAGGCCTTAATATCCCTTAGTTTCCAATAAGACCCCGCTGCCACGGGAGGGTAGGACAAAAGATGCCATGCAAGTTCTTTTCCATAAGCACGTATGACTATATACGGAATACATGCCTACATTACATTGATGAATTGGAGCTAGTTCTGTGTCACCCTATGTTATGACTGTTACATGATGAACCGCATCCGGCATAATTATCCATCACTAATTCGGTGCCTACGAGTTTTCCATATACTAGTTTACGCTTATTTACTTTCCCGCTGCTACTGTTACAATCACTACAAAATACCAAAAACATTACTTTTGCTGTCTTTACTTTTGTTGCCGTTACCACCACTATCATATTACTATGCTATTAAACACTTTGCTGCAGATACTAAGTTTCCAGGTGTGGTTGAATTGACAACTCAGCTGCTAATACTTGAGAATATTCTTTGGCTCCCCTTGTGTCGAATCAATAAATTTGGGTTAAATACTCTACCCTCAAAAACTGTTGCGATCCCCTGTACTTTTGGGTTATCAATCTTCCACCAAATAAACCAACTAGCATCAACTACAAGGAGTAATCAACACTACTAGCAACCTACTAGCACCAATCCCGGACTTTGAGACAAGAATTGGATACAAGAGATGAACTTGGGTTTGGAGATGAGATGGTGCTGGTGAAGATGTTGATGGAGATTGCCCTCTCCCGATGAGAGGAGCGTTGGTGATGACGATGGTGATGATTTCCCCCTCCCGGAGGGAAGTATCCCCGGCAGAACAGCTCTGTCGGAGCTCTAGATTGGATCCACCAAGGTTCCGCCTTGTGGCGGCGGAGTCTCATCCCGAAAAGTTCCTTCTCATTTTTTTCTCATCGAAAGACCTCATATAGGAGAAGATGGACGTCGGAGAGCCACCAGGGGGCCCACGAGGTAGGGGGCGCGCCCCCACCCTCGTGAGCAGGGTGTGGGCCCCCTGGCCTTCATCTTTGGCGAGGATTTTTCTTTATTTATTTTAAGAAGTTTCGTGGAGTTTCAGGACTTTTGGAGTTGCGCAGAATAGGTCTCTAATATTTGCTCCTTTTCCAGCCCAGAATTCCAGCTGCCGGCATTCTCCCTCCTTATGTAAACCTTGTAAAATAAGAGAGAATAGCCATAAGTATTGTGACACAAAGTGAAATAACAGACCATAATGCAATAAATATCGATATAAAAGCATGATGCAAAATGGATGTATCAGTAGGTGACTATAACTTGCAAGATCGGATCTAGAACATGGAAATAATGGTGATAACATAAACGGTTCAGATCAGAAATCACGGCACCCGGGCCCAAAGTGACAAGCATTAAGCATGGCAAAGTCATAGCAACATCAATCTTAGAACATAGTGGATGTTAGGGACCAAGCCCTAACAAAACTAACTCGATTACATGATGAATCTCATCCAACTCCTCACTGACCAGCGAGCCTACGAAGAAATTACTCACTCTGGGTGGGGAGCATCATGGAATTGGCGATGGAGAAGGGTTGGTGATGACGAAGAATGAAGATCCCCCTCTCCGAAACCCCAAACGGGCTCCAGATCTTGCCTCCCGATGAAGAACAGGAGGTGATGGCGGCTCCATCTCGTGGATCGCAATAATTCTTTCTTCTTGATTTTTTCTGGAAAATAGGTATTTATGGAGTTGGAACCAGGGTCTGCGGGGCCACTGATGTCGCTTGAAGCTACGTCGGTATTTCCCCAAAGAGGAAGGGATGATGCAGCACAGTGGCAGTAGGTATTTCCCTTAGATATGAAACCAAGGTTATCGGACCAGTAGGAGAACCAAGCAACACAACGTAAACAGCCCCTAGACACAGATAACAAATCCTTGCAACCCCACGTGTTAAAGGGGTTGTCAATCCCTTTCGGGGTACGACGCCTCAAGATAGGCAAACGAACGTGAGATAAATTTGTAGTAAATTGATAGGTTGAACGCCAGATAAAATAAATAAGGAAAAATGGTAGCAAAGTATTTTGGGGTTTTGGTTTAATAGATCTGAAAATAAAAGCAAATAAAAATAGATCGCAAAGGCAAATATATGAGAAAGAAGACCCGGGGGTCGTAGGTTTCACTAGTGGCTTCTCTCGAGAAAAATAGCAAACGGCGGGTAAACAAATTACTGTTGGGCAATTGATAGAACCTCAAATAATTATGATGATATCCACGCAATGATCATTACATAGGCATCACATCCAAGATTAGTATTGTAAGTGCATCTAGTGCCACCCCTAGTTGGTTTTGGAGTATTGACGACAAACCTGGTTGAGGTGTCGTGGTTCTAAGTCTGGCAGTAGTGTAGGGGGGTAAGTATGGAAAGGCAAGGTCTTAGCTATGGAGAAGTTGTAGGACACAAGGTTTACGAGTTCAGGCCCTTCTCGGAGGAAGTAATAGCCCTACGTCTCGGAGCCCGGAGGCGGCCGACTGGATTATGTGGGTATGAGTTACAGAGGTGCGAACCCTTGTCTCGGAGGAGGGGGTGGCTTATATAGAGTGCGCTAGGACCCCGGCCAGCCTACGTTACGAAGGGTTCAATGTACATTAAGGCAGGGCGTTACTGGTAACGCTAGTAATAAAGTGCTGTGATGACCATAAAAGCTACTTAATGACCGACCGTTAGAGTGCGGAGTGACTTTAAGCCTCCTGGCCGTCGAGTGATTGCTTCTTGGTCGAGTGATTGCTTCTTGGTCGGGTGTCTTCGAGTCTGTCGAGTGGAACGCCTCAAAGTCGATTGAAAGGTGATTTCTTCTAGAGATGTCCTTGGGTAGGGTAGTTAGGACAGGTCCATGACCCTACCCTAGGTACATAGCTTCATCATTAGCCCCCGAATGGATCGAGGTTTGAGTGGGGAAGGAGTGGAGAACTTCTCCGACTCGTTTTTCATGCTGTGAGCATATCTTGTTTCAGATCAACGAACCTGAGTGATGGCGGCAACTTCCTTTTCAGTCGCCTTGATCCATTCTTAATTCTTCGTCGAGTGAATTTCTTTGCTTGTAAGGCTCCGAGTGACGGTGCGGAGGAGATCTTTGGTCTGACCAGTTGTTTGTTGCCCGCGGATTTTGTGGGATCCGAATTTCGGGAAGCGCGCGGGACGGGGGAGGCCATAGTAATCGGATGGGATAGAGCGGAGCCGCCTCGATCCCCGCGCCACCTTTTTCACCACGTATCGCTCATGCGGTCGTTACGGGATTTGACAGAGCCATCTGGGCCTACCTGCCAGCCACTCGGAATCGGCCTCATATAAGGCATTGGACCGGAGTCCCCCGAACAGTGCGCCCCATTACTTCTTCTCCTCCTCACGCCTCTCTGCTGCGCTCGCTCTCGCCCCCGCGCCACCGCGCCACACGTGTCTCGCCGGCGACAATGGTGAAAGAGAAGACGGCGGCTCTGGAGCGGGCGAAGAAGGCGACGGCGAGGTCGAAGGGGAAGGCGACGAGCCAGAGCGGATCTTCCTCGCGGACTGGCCTGCTGAAGGGTTGGATTCAGGGCGACTGGATCCACTCGAGGATCTCCCAAGAAGACCTCGACGACCTGGCTGAGGGAGGGCTGATCCCCTACGACTCGGCATGGCTTCCGGGGAAGGAGTCCGAGCCGCAACCCCGGGAGGGTGAGCGCGTTCTTCTTGCTACCCACGTCGACCGTGGGTTTTCCTTGCCTCCTCATCCTTTCTTCCGAGGGTTTCTAAACTTCTTTGGGGCTCAACTTCACCATTTTACCCCCAACTCAATCGTTTATCTTGCCGCGTTCGTTTCCTTGTGCGAGAATTTCTTGGGATGTCGACCTCACTGGGGTCTTTTCAAGCATATTTTCACTTGTCGCTCCCAGACAGTGAAAAAGGCTAATCCAAGTGACGAGAGGACCCAAGTGATCCAGATGTGTGGGGGTCTTGGCATCCAGACGAGGGGAAAAAGCTCCTTTCCGGCCATGGTTCTTCCCGACTCAGTTCGCGGATGGCAGTCGACTTGGTTCTACTGTAAAGACCAGTCGACGCCAGGGCAATCGACTGGCCTCCCTCCCTTTACCATGGACCGAGTGGAAAAACCCTCCCCTTTGAAGGTGCTCCCGGAGGAGAAGGCGCAAGTGAAGGCGTTGGTTGACTGAGTGGTCCAGCTCATTCGTGACGGGGTCACTGGTATGGATCTCCTGGAGGTCTTCCTTCAGCGGCGCATCCAGCCTCTCCAAGCCCGAGACCATCCGATGTGGATGTTTTTGGGTCTAGAAGACTCCACTCGGATCTACTCGGAGGAGGTCGACGACGACACACTGGAGAAGTGGATGTCGAGTATTACTGGGAACAAGGACAATCCCAGAGGAGCTAGGAGAGTTCCCCCATTCGACCAGTCGCGTGCACCAGAGCAGGTCTGATTCTGAGTTTTTGCTTGTAATCTGAATTCACTCGCGCAGCTATCTGTATTGTGTCGACTGACTTTGTCCTCCCTGCTTTCTTTCAGGCCATTATTGAAATGTATTCGATGCCCAACGGGGCGCAGGAGCAAACTCTGGAAGGCGAGGCGAGCGGTGGTGAAAGCGGCGAGTGGACTTCCGATGGTGAAGGGGATGGAGGAAGCGACGACTCAAGTGATGGGGAAGAAGTCGAGTCGCCTCCTTGCGTAGAGAGACGATCCAAGCTTGACCAGGATCGGCCGAGTGCCCGCGACAAGGCGACTGCTCAGGCTGGTCAGTCTTCAAAGTGTCCTTGGATCTCTTCACCAACCACGACTGAGAAGGCGCCCAAGCACCCCAAAGTTGCAGAACCAAAGGCTCAGAAGGCGCTGCCGAAGATCAAGATCGATATCCCTGTCGCCTCCGCATAAGTGTCTCTCCTTGTATTCACTCGACGCTCCGCGTTGTTTGTTTTTCTTGTTTTAACTTGGACGGAATTTGGAATTGTCAGCGCTGCCACTTCCGGGACCTCAGCTTACAGGGATGATGACGAGGTGATGGAGGATGTGGTCACTTCTAATCCGGGTATGACTTCTGCCATACTGTCTTTGTTCAGTCGATTCAACTGCCATGTGCACCATTGGGTGACATGATTTTGGTGACTGAACTTTGCACAGCTCCCAACATTATTGACCTCCCTGATGATGATGAAGAGCCCGAGAGGCCTTTGACGAGGAAGAATAGGCGAGTTCCTGTAAGCGAAGCGCCACAGTCGACACCGAGAGCGGAACCAGTCATTCAGGACACTGGTGACGTCAATCGGGGTTCTGTTACCTTCGCCGAGCCCCTGTCGAGTGCCCTGCCTTCTTCTTTGACTGCTCAGTCCCCTGTCGACCCGCCTTCAGTTTTTGCGACCCATCATGTCCCAGAGGACGAGGTGAATGCTGCTAGGGAAGCCATACGCCAGGCGGGCATTATGATGGAAAAGATGGAGACGGTGTGGGATGCCAGCCAAGCCGCCTATGATGCCAGCTCGGCTCTCCAGAGCAACGTTCAGGTTAGTCGGCTATCTGAAGATTCTTTCTGAAGATCTTTGCATCTGTACACCCACTGGGTGCGTCGATTGAAGTTTTGGACTAGTGGGGGCACGCTGAGTGCACCCACTGGGTGTAGTCCCCGAGGCTACGGTGGACTGCTGGCAGTCGACTGTAGTCTTTGTATTTTGTCGAGTAAAAACCGAATTGGTAGCTTGTTTCTTCCGCTCGATCCGGCCGAGTGGAATCAGAACCGGTGGGGGCACGCAAAGTGCACCCACTAGGTGTAGTCCCCGAGACCGCGGTCGACTGCTGGCAGTCGACTGTGGTCTGAGTTTTACTTTGTCTTTTCCTCTTTTTTTTTGAACTCGACTCCGGCAGACCGGCCGAGTGGAATCAGAACCGGTGGGGGCACGCAAAGTGCACCCACTGGGTGTAGTCCCCGAGACTATGGTGGGCTGCGGGCAGTCGACCGTAGTCTTAGCGCTTAATGTTTTTGAAGTTTTTTGCTATGGAATAATTTCTCCCCTTTGATTTCAGAAATCTTGCGATCTTGGAGCTCGCTTTGCTGACTTGGAGAAGCAGCAGATTCAACTGAAACTTGACTTGGAGCTGGCCAGGACAGAACTGCAGACGGTCAGAGACGGCGCCGCTGGTAAGACAAGCTTGTCGACTGGTTAGTTTTCAGCTCGAGCACCCTTCTGCTATTTCTGAGTCAATCGTCATTTCTTTGCAGAAAAACTAAGGGAAGCTTTGGCGAAAAAGGATCGGGATTTGGCTGCTGCCCAGAAGGAGGCTGACGACAGGACCGCTCTGGCCGGACAAAAGCTGGCTTCAGTCGGCCAGTTGGAAGAAGAGAATACCAGGCTGAAGACTGCTCTGAACGAAGCCAACAGGGAGTGCACACGCTGGAAGAAGGAGAACCTCAAGCTGAGCGAACAGATGGAAGGCATCGCTCATAGGAGGGACGATCTGGAGAGCTACCTGAGGAGCCTCGCCAAGAAGTTGTATATCAAGCTTGAAGGTGCACATTTAGTTCTGACTGTTTTTTTTTGTGTCGACTCAATGCATGAAGATTGACTTATCCTTGGATCGTGAATGCAGAGTTTTGCCAGAATTTTGAAGAAGAGACTGGGAGGATCGAACCAGGTTTGGATCCAATCAACTCTCCCGTAAAGGATGACACTGCCATGAATCTGCTCCGACTGGAATCTCGCATCGACGGTGCCGTGGACTACTTGGCTCGACTGAAGGTCGCCATGTCACGGATCGATCCGGCACTCTGGCCAGAGGCTACGCTCCAAAACGATCTTGAGTCTCTGATGGCTCGACTTAACGGAATCCCTGACCGAGTGCAGGAGTGGAAGAAGTCTTCTGCTCGCTGTGGCGCTGATGTGGCTCTGTCCTTGGTTCGTGTCCACTGCAAGGAGGTGCGACAAGACAAGCTGGCTGCAATCAAGGTAGCAAACACCCAGAAGCACGACTTCCGAACTTTTATGGAGACTGAGGGAGTCCTGGATTAGGGGGTGTTCGGGTAGCCGGACTATACCTTCAGCCGGACTCCTGGACTGTGAAGATACAAGATTGAAGACTTCGTCTCGTGTCCAGATGGGATTTTCCTTGGCGTGGAAGGCAAGCTTGGCGATGCGGATATTCAAGATCTCCTACCATTATAACCGACTCTATGTAACCCTAACCCTATCCCGTGTCTATATAAACCGGAGGGTTTTAGTTCGTAGGACAACATCATCAACTCCATAGACAACAATCATACCATAGGCTAGCTTCTAGGGTTTAGCCTCCTTGATCTCGTGGTAGATCCACTCTTGTACTACCCATATCATCAATATTAATCAAGCAGGACGTAGGGTTTTACCTCCATCAAGAGGGCCCGAACCTGGGTAAAACATCATGTTCCCCGCCTCCTGTTACCATCCGGCCTAGACGCATAGTTCGGGACCCCCTACCCGAGATCCGCCGGTTTTGACACCGACATTGGTGCTTTCATTGAGAGTTCCTCTGTGTCGTCGCCTTTAGGCCCGATGGCTCCTTTGACCATCAACAACGATGCGGTCCAGGGTGAGACTTTTCTCCCCGGACGGATCTTCGTCTTCGGCGGCTTCGCTCTGCGGGCCAATTCTCTTGGCCACTTGGAGTAGATCGAAGGCTACGCCCCTGGCCATCAAGTCAGGTTTGGAAGCTTAAACTACACGGCTGACATCCATGGAGACTTGATCTTCGACGGGTTCGAGCCACAGCCAAGCGCGCCGCACTATCTCGAGGTGCATGATCTAGCTCTGCCTTCGAACAGTGTCCTGGAGGCCGCTCACGCTTCGGTTCCGACCTCTAACTCGGAGCCTATTGCGCCAATCGAGGACGAGCGGTCGAACGCCACCTCGGGGGCTGCGATCTCAAAGGCCATCGAGCCAAACTCTAGCCCCGCACTCTGCATGACCCGTGACTCCGAGGATCCGGACTCCTCCCCGGACTCCGAACCCCCCGCGCCCCTGCCAATCGAATCCGATCGGGTGCCGATAATGGAGTTCACCGCCGCACACATCTTTCAGCACTCGCCTTTCGGCGTCATCCTGAATTCTCTTAAGTCTCTCTCTTTATCAGGAGAACCCTGGCCGGATTACGGTCAGCGAGGATGGGATACGGACGAAGAAGAAATTCAAAGCCCACCCACCACCCACTTGGTAGCCACTGTCGACAATTTAAACGACGTGCTCAACTTCGACTCCGGAGACATCGACAGCATGAATGACGATGCAGGAGATATAGACGAACCAATTCCCATAGGGCATTAGACAGCCACCTCATCTCACGATGTGTACATGGTGGATACCCCTAAAGGAAGCGACAACGAGGAAAAAGGGGAAGGAACGGGAGATAGACCCCCCGAAAAGCAATCAAAGCGTCGGTGTAAACACCGACCCAAGCCCCGCCTCGATAAAAACCCAGCCAGAGAGCAGGACAAGTAGGCCTTAGAGCAACCGTTCAAACATGGCAACGCGGATGGAGAAACCGAACATCCCTCCTCCGGCGAAAACGGCATTCCGGACGACCTCACGCCGGATAAACCCATGGAGCAGAGGAATCTCCATGAGAGGCTCGTTGCAACTGCACGCAGCCTGAAAAAGCAGAAGCGGAAGCTAAAAACAGCGGAAGATGCACTCCGGATTAGATGGAGCAAAGTAATCAATACCGCAGATAAATACGGCGACAGTCGCCGCACTAAAAGCTATCCGAAAAGAAAGCTACTGCCTGAATTCGACGAAGAGGCCCTAGAGCCCTCACATTCAAAAAATGAGAAAGCCACACGGTCGGATAGACGACCCCATAAAGCGGCAAGCGGCGCCGCACTTAAATCGGCATGCGGCCCACTTAAGGATTCACACCATGGCCCAGTCAGGTCCATTTATGGGCCAAGAAAGCAAGCTCTCGCAAGCAATGCAATAAAGCCATCATCAGAATCCGGCACACCCAAATACAGGGGCGCCGCTCACCCTCTATGTTTTACCGATGAGGTCCTGGACTATGAATTTCCAGAGGGATTCAAACCCGTAAATATAGAGGCATATGATGGAACAACAGACCCTGGAGTCTGGATCGAGGATTATATCCTCCACGTACACATGGCTAGAGGAGATGATCTCCACGCCATAAAATATTTACCCCTTAAGCTCAAAGGGCCAGCCCAGCATTGGCTCAAAAGCCTTCCTGAAAACACAATTGGAAGCTGGGAAGAGCTCGAGGATGCTTTCCGAGCAAATTTTCAAGGGACCTATGTCCGCCCTCCGGATGCAGACGATCTTAGTCACATAACTCAACAACCCGGAGAATCAGCTCGGTAGTTCTGGAACAGATTCCTCACTAAAAAGAATCAGATAGTCAACTGTCCGGACGCTGAAGCCTTAGCAGCTTTCAGGCATAACGTCCAAGACGAATGGCTCGCCAGACACCTCGGCCAAGAAAAGCCAAGAACAATGGCCGCACTAACATACCTCATGACCCGCTTTTGTGCAGGGGAGGACAGCTGGTTGGCAAGGTGCAGCCCCAGCGACCCAAGTACATCCGAAACTAGGGACAGAAACGGAAAACCGTGACGCAACAAGGACTGTCACTGGACTAAGGATAAAAGTCCGAAGAGCACGGCAGTCAATGCCGGATTCAAAGGCTCATGACAAAATGAGGCAAAATCGCCCCCCCAGGATAACAGGGACGATCCATCCAACCTAAATAAAATCCTGGACAGGATATGTCAGATACACAGTACTCCTGGGAAGCCTGCTAACCATACCCACAGAGACTGTTGGGTTTTCAAACAATCCGGCAGACTCAATGCCGAACACAAGGGGCTCGACATACCAAGCGAAGACGAGGACGAACCCCAAAAGCAGAGTACCAAGAAACAAAAGAACTTCCCATAGGAAGTAAAAACAGTGAACTCACTCCACATAACAAAACGTGTGGCGCCCGTAAAGGAACGCACCACACGGACCATCCCCAAAGGGTCCGGCCACTGGTTGTCAAAACCGATCATCTTCGATCAGCTAGATTATTCTAGAAATATCAAGAATGTAGGCTGGACCGCACTGATACTCGATCCAATAATTGGCGGACTCCAGTTTTCAAATGTCCTTATGGACGGCGGCAGTGGACTAAACCTGATATATCAGGATACAATCCAGCACATGAGGATAAACCCAGCAAGAATCCGCCGCAGCAAAACCTCCTTTCAAGGGGTAATACCTGGTCCGGACACCCGTTGTATGGGTTGTCTCTGGCTCGAAGTCATATTCGGATCTGCCGATAACTTCCGCGGCGAAAAGCTGACCTTCCATATCGTCCCGTTCTCAAGTCGCTATCAAGCACTACTGGGACGCGAAGCTTTCGCTCGCTTTAACGCAATACCGCATTATGCATCTCTTATGCTTAAGATGCCCGGTCCACGAGGCATCATCGCTTTGAAGGGGAAGCACTAAAGTGCGCCTCCCCAAGCGGAGGACTGTGCGGCCGCCTTGACAGCCCCACAGCAAAATGGCCTCACCGGCCAAAAAACTTCAAAATAGGTCATTAAAGACCACGAACGCGGATAGACGAGTTCGGTACAAAATCATCATTGATGCAGGCTTAGTGGCCATATACCCCCGCACTAGGGGCTCCATGCATATACAATAAGAGACAATAAAGCTCAATTTTATATATTTTACTTTACACTTTGTTTATTTTAAACTTTCTCGGCACGACCCGTTTTCAACTCAGTTCCTCTCTTTTACAGATGAACGTCGTGCGGCGCCCGTCCAGGATACGGCACAATGGAGACACAGGCGCAGACGTGCAGTAGGGACCCATCCTAAAGGATTCTTTTTAGATTAAGACCCTGCGTAAACCTTTTTTACTGTCTCTTGTTGCTACACATCCCCTGGTTTTTTCTGGTATAACCAAGGAGGAGGCTGACGTCTTGGCATGTGGCCACGTCAGAATTTTCGCACGTACCTGGACACTAGGGGCTTCCTTTTTTTTAATGAAGAGTGTTGTTTGGCCCGCACTCATAAAGACCGAACGCCTTAGGGAGTGTTCGGCGTCGCGAGTTTTGGCATTATATGCATCAGCTCCGAACCATGTCTTTGGTCAAATGTTGGGTTGCCCAGCTCCTGAGTTCGGCTACCTTACATTCTGCTCTATCGGCTAAGGTAGCACCAGGAGAACTACTGCGATTGTGCCCCCGTTTCGGCCAGGGCGAGCACCTCAGTAGAGAAAGCCGAAAACTGACTGTCATGATGTAGCGTGAGACTGGTCAGCCACTCGATGACCTATCGGAATCTATCGGATTCCTCCGCTTTAACGAAGGGCCGCTTCCCGGTCAGGCACATACGCGCCCCGAATTTGGACGAGCGCAGTTGCCACCAAGGAGCTACCTAAAGAGTCTCATTTTCAAACTCCTATGGCTAAGTGAAAGTGTTAAAGCATTATAGTCCGGTTGGCTGGCCCGCTGCGCTATCACCTCCTTTGTAGGACCAAGACGTTGGGCTAAGTGTGAAAATACGTTTTTTGCGAGCACCCCCGCACTATGTGCGTGGGGGCTGAAGCCAACGACTGCCATCTTTCAGATTCTATACATACATACATACATACATACATACATACATACATACATACATATATATATATATATATATTTATCTTAAAACGGCCGCATAGAAGGTGTTTACAATACTTGATGCACAAGTATAAAAAAGACCACTATAGTTTATCAAAATATTACTTTATAATTACATATGCTATCATAACATAGCATCTTTCGAGCACTGCATCTCTATTACACGAGCGCCTTCAAGGACTTCCTGAAAATAGTGCTCGGAGGGTACTCGGCTTTTGTCCGAATCTCAGGACGCAACAACGGTGGTCTCCATCTCCGCCCAGTATGTCTTAACTCGGGCAAGAGCCATCCGTGCGCCCTCTATGCATGCTGACCTCTTCATTGCATTTATACGTGGCACCGCGTTAAGGAATTGCTGCACCAAGCCGAAATAGCTCTTCGGCTCCGATCTCCCCGGCCACAGATAACCCATGACGTACTTCATGGCGAGTCCGGACAACCTATTCAGTTCGGCCCATTGAGCCAAATGATCGTCCACTGCTAGTGGACGCTCTGGATTGTGAAACTGCGACCAGAAAAGCTTTTCCACTTCGCGATCCTTCTGATCTCGAAAGTGTTCGGTCGCATCAGCAGCACTCGCTGCCAAGTCCAGATAGGCATCCTCCACACTCCACATTCGGTCCAACGGAGCAAACTTCGGATCGCAAAATCTCCTTCGCAGCATAAAGGGCTTTCCAGCCGCAATCTGTTCGGCCTGACGCAGCTCCTCCTTCGCAACTCTCATCGCAGAGCACGCGTCCTTGACATTGGCAGCGGCCTTCTCTAAGTCCGTCTGTCTCGCCTGGTCTTCTTTTTCGAGAAGTCTGCAATGGTCTGTAGCACTTTTTAACTTTTCGGCCATCTCGGCCATCTCTTCCTTACTTCGGCAATGAGCAGCCCGTTCGGCTCTCAGCTCTTCAAGGGCTTTCTTGGCGGCCGCATCACTTTCCCTGGCCTGTTCTTTAGCTCGGGCAAGTTCTGCCCTAAGACTCTCCACGGCGGCCGCACCATCTGCGTCAAGCACACACATCGTAAGACACAGGCATAAAACTGTTCTTACCCGATGTCGCCCGAGGAATTACATACCTTGAGCTTCATCCAGCCGCTTATTGACAAGCGTGATGTCGGCATCTGCCACGTCCAGTTGCCGCTTTAGTTCGGCAAAATCGTCAGTTCGGCTCGATTCCGGACACCCTGCCGCCTACATTCAAAGGCGACATCTTAGACCTGGGATTATGATCCTCTGCGTGCCGTCATTTCTTGACGACACGCAGAGTCTCAGGGGCTACTATCTACACAGGGCACGTCTTATTCACGCACAACTGACAAACGTATACATTATCTAATGTACCTCGAAACCCGTCAGTAAGATTTTGACGGCCTCATGCAATCCGCTCTCTGCGGATGAAATCCTTCCAATCACCGTGCCCATCAGTGCACGGTGCTCCTCTGAGATACAAGCTCGCCCCAGCAGAATCTTCAGCTCCTCCGACCGAGCACCAGATGGTGTCGGGCTCGTCCCATGACCTCTTTCGAAGGCCGGACGCGGAGAACCTCGGGGGGCCACATAGCCATCTTCCGCCCCTGCCGGATTCGGAGAAACTCTCCATGACGACACCTCAGGGTCGCCCGCCTCGCTAGGCGGCACGGCAGGGGAAGGCGTCCCGCTCTCCATCATCTCCGGAAGAAGATCCCCCGAAGACGAGCTCTGCTGAGAAGGGCTGAGGGCCGAACTACAAGGTAAAAGTTTGGTTAATCTTCTCAGACATAAATCAAGGATTTCCCTCATCCCTCAAAAGGAAAATCTTTCTCTACTTACGGCTCGCTGGAGGTCTGATCCCCTTGAGGGCGTAGTCCGGCCGAGGAACTCTCCGGTGTCGGACCCTCTAACGAGGATTTTCTCCCCCGCTTCGCGGCCATGGTTTCCGGGTCGTCAGAGGCGGCTCTCTTCTTCCCCTTAGGAGAGGAATCGTCGGTTCCTCCCTTCGGAACAGCCTCCTTCGAGGAGGCCATAGCTTCCTTGTCCTCCCCCTCCAAAGGCATTATCTCCAACATCCTGACTAGCACGGGATCCGGCCTGGTTTCAGGAAGGGGAGCCGGACACCTGATCAGCTTTGCCTTCGCTATCCACTCCTGTTTAAAAGGACGGCTCTTTTAGGGGCAAGTTTATGACAACTATACGGATAGAAGGTCCGGGCACAAGGTTGCTTACTTGAGTATCCAGGCGATTGCGGCTTAGGCCTGCGTCCTTGGTCGAATCCGGACACATCTCCTGTGATCCGAAGAACAGTTTATACATCTCTGCGGGCGTTGCGCCCATGAAGTTTTGGAGAGCTCGCGGTCCCTCTGGATTAAATTCCCACAGGCGAAGGGGGCGACGTTTGCCGGGCAATATTCAGCGAATCAGCATGACCTGCGTCACCTTGACCAGGCTGAGGTCTCCTTCCAAGAGATCTTTCATGCGGCCTTGTAGCAAGGGCACGTCTTTGGGTAAACCCCAATCCAACCCTCTGTTGACCCATGACGCCATACGTGGTGGGGGACCCGAGCGAAAGGCAGGAGGCGCCACCCATTTGGTGCTCCGGGGAGCGGTGATATAAAACCACTCTCGTTGCCACAAGCCTAGCTCCTCTTGAAAAGAGCCCTCGGGCCACAGAGCATCAGCATTTTTGCTTATAACGGCGCCTCTGCACTCTGCGTGCCGTCCCTCGATCATCTTCGGTTCCACTTTGAAGGTCTTGAGCCATAGTCCGAAGTGGGGGTTAACATGGAGGAACGCTTCGCACACAACGATAAACGAGGAGATATGGAGGATGGACTCCGGAGCTAAGTCATGGAATTCCAACCCATAGTAACACAGCAGTCCCCTCACAAAGGGATCCATTGGGAAGCCTAACCCCCGAAGGAAGTGAGACATGAACACCACGCTCTCACCGGGCTGGGGACTGGGGATGACCTGCCCTTGAGCAGGCAACCTATGCCAAATTTCTCCGGTCAGGAACATAGCTTCTCTCAACTTTAGCATGTCCTCCTCCGTGACGGAGGAGGGCATCCATCGGCCTTGAATGTCGGAACCGGACATTGTCGAAGGTCCGAGGCGCCCAGAATCTGGAGCCTAGGGTGCTGGAACTCGAGGTAATGGGCGAACTTGTTGGAGAAAAGATAAGGCCCTGGTCTCTTTATAAGAGGCCGAATACCAGGAGCCCTCCCCGTAACCGTTAGGGACTCGCCTTTAATCGAGAAAACATGCTAACGGGCTTGATTGGGTTACCCACGTCCATATTGATGAGAATCCCATAATAGGGGGGTACACAATCTCTGCTTTGACAAGACGTGCCAAGGAAACCGCCTCGCAAAACACGCTGAGGTGAAAAAGTAAAAACTATTCGAGTACAGGATTTGGTTGTGGCGTGATGGCGCACTGCAGAATACGTCAGCAGATTTGATTTGTGTTAATATTATTCTCTCTATGGCAATATGTGGAAGCTTATTTTACAGAGCCGGACACTACTCTTGGTGTTTACAATCTTCTATGAAGGACTTGGAGGAGGAACCCGCCTTGCAATGCCGAAGACAATTTGCGCGCCGGACTCGTCGTCATTGAAGCCTGGTTCAGGGGCTACTGAGGGAGTCCTGGATTAGGGGGTGTTCAGGTAGCCGGACTATACCTTCAGCCGGACTCCTGGACTATGAAGATACAAGATTGAAGACTTCGTCCCGTGTCCGGATGGGATTTTCCTTGGCGTGGAAGGCAAGCTTGGCGATGCGGATATTCAAGATCTCCTACCATTGTAACCGACTCTATGTAACCCTAACCCTATCCGGTGTCTATATAAACCGGAGGGTTTTAGTCCGTAGGACAACATCATCAACTCCATAGACAACAATCATACCATAGGCTAGCTTCTAGGGTTTAGCCTCCTTGATCTCGTGGTAGATCCACTCTTGTACTACCCATATCGTCAATATTAATCAAGCAGGACGTAGGGTTTTACCTCCATCAAGAGGGCCCGAACCTGGGTAAAACATCGTGTTCCCCGCCTCCTGTTACCATCCGGCCTAGACGCACAGTTCGGGACCCCCTACCCGAGATCCGCCGGTTTTGACACCGACAGAGACCTTCATAGCTGCCACCACTCGGATTGCCGACGGCGTCGACCTGGATGAGTTCGTCGAGCCTGCTAGCCCTCCTCCCGCGGAGTGAACAAACTCTTATGTCTTACCTTAAATTTGCCTCGGAATGCCGAGTGGTTTTTGTAACCATTAAACTTTTTCAGGCTGCATGCCCGAGTACCTCGATCTGTGATCCAGAACCTTTAGAATTTTATCCGAACTTGATTTACCGTTGAATATCTTTATGAATCTCCTGCTGAGTGAAACCATTTTTTATTCGAGACAACTTTCTGGATTCACAGCACAGCTCCGAAGGAGAGGGAAGCAGACGACCCATGTCTTGTTTTTGTGGCGAAGCCCTCCAGGGGAAGGCGGCGGTCGACCCACACCCTGTTATTGCAGAGTGGGACGGAGCGCACATTGTATTTGTGACGAAGCTCTCTAGGAGAAGGTGGCGGTCGACCCACATCCTGTTACTGCAGAGTGGGACGGAGCGCACATTGTATTTGTGGCTAAGCTCTCCAGGAGAAGGCAGCAGTCGACCTGCTCCTCGTCGTTCTTGAGGATTAAGATGTGCTTCGAACTTAGGCGAGTGCTGGACTGCAGCTAAGCCCCCGAGTGGGAGGATTGCTCTCCACTTGGGAGGATTTTTCAAACTTAGGCGAGTGCCTGACTGCAGCTAAGTCTCTAAGTGGGAGAACTTAGGCGAGTACTGGACTGCAACTAAGCCCCCGAGTGGGAGGATTGCTCTTTACTCGGTAGGATTTTTCAAACTTAGGCGAGTGCCTGACTGCAGCTAAGTCTCTAAGTGGGAGAACTTAGGCAAGTACTGGACTGCAGCTAAGCCCCCGAGTGGGAGGATTGCTCTTCACTCGGTAGGATTTTTCAAACTTAGGCGAGTGCCTGACTGCAGCTAAGTCTCTAAGTGGGAGAACTTAGGCAAGTACTGGACTGCACCTAAGCCCCCGAGTGGGAGGATTGCTCTTTACTCGGTAGGATTTTTCCAAACTTAGGCGAGTGCCTGACTGCAGCTAAGTCTCTAAGTGGGAGAACTTAGGCGAGTACTGGACTGCAGCTAAGCCCCCGAGTGGGAGGATTGCTCTTCACTCGGTAGGATTTTTCCAAACTTAGGCGAGTGCCTGACTGCAGCTAAGTCTCTAAGTGGGAGAACTTAGGCGAGTACTGGACTGCAGCTAAGCTCCCGAGTGGGAGGATTGCTCTTCACTCGGTAGGATTTTTCAAACTTAGGCGAGTGCCTGACTGTAGCTAAGTCTCTACGTGGGAGAACTTAGGCGAGTACTGGACTGCAGCTAAGCCCCCGAGTGGGAGGATTGCTCTTCACTCGGTAGGATTTTTCAAACTTAGGCGAGTGCCTGACTGCAGCTAAGTCTCTACGTGGGAGAACTTAGGCGAGTACTGGACTGCAGCTAAGCCCCCGAGTGGGAGGATTGTTCTTCACTCGGTAGGATTTTTCAAACTTAGGCGAGTGCCTGACTGCAGCTAAGTCTCTACGTGGGAGAACTTAGGCGAGTACTGGACTGCAGCTAAGCCCCCGAGTGGGAGGATTGCCCTTCACTCGGTAGGATTTTTCAAACTTAGGCGAAACAGATTCGCAGCTAAGCCCCCGAGTGGGAGGCTGGCTCGCCACTCGGTAGGAAACTGTTTTTACAAACTTAGGCGAAGCGGATTCGTAGCTAAGCCACCCACTGGGGGATTTCTTACGCAAAAAACAACAATAATCACTGGGAAAATTATAACGCTCTTGTCTTTGATAAGTAAACTACAGGAGTTTTTCTTATTACATCTCATCCAAGTGAGAATTCAAGTATAAAAGGGGCGGAGTAGCTCCGCATTCCAGGCTCGTGGCTCATCAATCTGGCGATCGACATTGTAGAGGTGGTATGCTCCATTGTGGAGGACTCTGGTGACTATGAAGGGGCCTTCCCAAGTAGGAGCAAGCTTGTGTGGTTTCTGCTGATCCACTCGGAGGACTAAGTCTCCTTCTTGGAAGGCTCGGCTCTTCACGTTTCTGGCATGGAATCGACGCAAGTCTTGCTGATAGATGGTCGATCGGATCAGGGCCATTTCTCTTTCTTCTTCTAGGAGGTCGACTGCGTCCTGCCGGGCTTGTTCTGCTTCATCTTCTAGTAGAGCTCGACTCTGGGAGCGTTGTGAAGCAGGTCACTCAGTAAGACTGCCTCGGCTCCGTAGACCAGAAAGAATGGGGTTCTTCCAGTCGATCGATTCGGGGTTGTCCTCAATCTCCAAAGGACTGATGGGAGCTCGTCGACCCATGCACCTGCTGCGTGCTTGAGATCACGCATCAATTGGGGTTTCAGTCCTTTGAGAATTAGGCCATTTGCCCTTTCTGCTTGCCCATTCGACTGGGGGTGAGCGACCGAAGCATAGTCAACCCGAGTGCCCTGAGAGGCGCAAAAGGCCCTGAATTTGTCAGAATCGAAGTTTGACCCATTGTCCGTGATGATACTGTGCGGAACTCCATATCTGAATATCAACTCTCTGATGAAACTGATAGCGGTGCAAGCATCGAGATTCTTGATAGGCTTGGCTTCAATCCATTTGGTGAACTTGTCGACTGCTACCAGCACATGAGTGAAGCCGCTCCTGCCTGTTCTCAGTGGTCCAACCATGTCCAGCCCCCAAACAGCGAAGGGCCAGACGAGTGGGATGGTTTTCAGGGCTGACGCGGGCTTGTGCGGCATATTGGAGTAATATTGACACCCTTCACATTTGTCGACTATCTCTTTTGCCATCTCATTGGCCCTTGTCCAGTAGAACCCCGCTTGGTATGCTTTAGCCACAATGGTCCGAGAGGACGCATGATGACCATAGGTCCCCGAGTGCATATCGTTAAGGATCATCTGACCTTCTTCTAGTGTGATACACTTCTGGCCGACCCCGGTCGCGCTTTCTCTATATAACTGTCCCTTTATGACTGTAAAGGCCTTGGATCGACGGACGATCTGTCGAGCCTCTTCTTCGTCTTCTGGGAGTTCTTTCCTTAGGATGTACGCGATGTACGGTTCTATCCAGACGGGAGTGATAACCAACACTTCCATGATCAGGTCGACCACAGCTGGAACTTCAACTTCAGTCGGATCCGTGGCGCTTTTTGGCTGCGGGGCCTCTTCCGTGAAGGGATCCTCCTGGACTGATGGCGTGTGGATGTGTTCCAAAAACACATTGCTGGGAATGGCTTCTCTTTTGGAACCTATTTTTGCCAAATCATCAGCTGCTTGATTTTTCAGTCGGGGTATGTGATGAAGCTCTAACCCCTCGAATTTCTTTTCCAGCTTTCTCACTGCATTGCAATAACCAGTCATAGCTGGACTTCTGACATCCCATTCCTTCATCACCTGATTAACCACCAAATCTGAGTCGCCATAGACCATGAGGCGACGGACGCCGTGTGAGATGGCCATGCGCAACCCATACAAAAGTGCTTCATATTCTGCCTCGTTATTGGAGGAATCAAAGTGGATTTGAAGAACATATCTGAGTTTATCTCCTCTGGGGGAGACCAACACCACTCCGGCACCGGAACCACTCAGCATCTTGGAGCCGTCGAAAAACATAGTCCAATGCTCCGAGTGAATCTGAGTCGGTAGCTGCTGTTTAATCCACTCGGCGACGAAGTCTGCGATTGCTTGGGACTTGATAGCTTTCTTTGCCTCAAACTTGATATCTAGGGGAAGGAGTTCAATCGCCCATTTTTCCACTCGACCAGTTGCATCCCTGTTATGCAGGATCTCTGATAATGGAGCGTCGCTGACGACTGTAATGGAATGATCAGAGAAGTAGTGAGCAACTTTCTTGGTGGTCATATAAATCCCATATACAAGCTTCTGATAGTGAGGATATCTTTGCTTCGATGGGGTTAGGACTTTAGAAATATAATATCCTGGGCGCTGAACTTTGAAGGTTTTCGCTTCTTCTTCCCGCTCGACCGTAAGTACCGTATTGACGACTTGTCCTGTGGCTGCAATGTAAAGCAGCAAAGGCTCTTTGCTGATTGGGGCAGCAAGCACCGGCTGGGTGGAGAGCAGAGCTTTGAGCTCTGCAAACGTTGTATCAGCTTCAGGAGTCCACTCGAACTTGTCGGACTTCTTCATCAATCGGTAAAGAGGTAATGCCTTTTCACCGAGACGAGATATGAATCGACTTAGGGCGGCCAAGCAACCAGTAAGCTTTTGGACGTCGTGCACTCGCACCAGGCTTTTCATTCGGAGTATGGTGCCAACTTTTTCTGGATTGGCGTCGATTCCCCGTTCGGAAACGAGAAAACCGAGTAACTTTCCGCCAGGGACTCCGAATGTACACTTTGATGGATTAAGCTTGATATCATACCTCCTGAGGTTGGCAAAGGTTTCAGCAAGGTCAGTCAGCATGTCGGAACCTTTCCGTGACTTGACCACAATATCATCCATGTATGCTTCCACGTTCCGACTGATTTGAGTGAGCAAACACTTCTGAATCATCCTCATGAATGCGGCTCCGGCATTCTTGAGGCCGAATGGCATGGTAACATAACAGAAGCACCCGAATGGAGTGATGAAAGCTGTCTTGATCTCGTCAGGTCCATACAGACGGATCTGATGGTACCCGGAATAGGCGTCTAAGAAAGACAGTCGCTCACATCCCGCAGTCGAGTCGACTATCTGGTCGATGCGGGGGAGAGGAAAATGATCTTTTGGGCAGGCCCGATTGATGTGTTTAAAGTCAATGCACATGCGAAGTGACTTGTCCTTCTTGGGGACCATGACAACGTTGGCGAGCCACTCGGAGTGGTAGATTTCTCGGATGAACTCCGCTGCTAAGAGCCGAGCCACCTCCTCACCAATAGCCTTTCTCTTTTGGACGGCGGACCGTCGGAGATGTTCCTTGACAGGTTTTACTTTTGAGTCGACTCTCAGGCGATGCTCAGCCAGCTCCCTGGGAACACCTGGCATGTCAGAAGGCTTCCATGCGAAAATGTCCCAGTTCTCACGGAGGAACTGGATGAGCGCTCCTTCCTATTAGGAGTCGAGTGTTGTCGAGATATGAGTCGGGGCGGCGCTGGGGTCGGTCGGGTGGATGTGAGCTGTCTTCGTGTCGCCAGTCGACTGGAAAGCCGACTCTGTAGCGGGCTTCTTGGCTCGCAACAGATCACTTGGGTCTGCAGTCTTGTGGTATTCCTGCAACTCCACCACTGCCATCTGTGCGTCGGCAATCTTCGAACCCTTCTGAAAACATTCTTCCGCTTTCTTCCGATTGCCCATAATGGTGACCGCACCTTTGGGGCCAGGCATCTTCAATTTGAGATACACGTAACATGGTCGAGCCATGAAGCGTGCATAAGCCGGCCTGCCCAGAATAGCGTGATAGGCACTCTGGAAGTCCACAACTTCAAATGTCAACTTTTCTTTGCGGTAATTCTTGGAATCACCAAAAACCACATCAAGAGCAATCTGGCCGAGTGATTCAGCCTTCTTCCCAGGAATGACTCCATGGAAACTCATGTTGCTGGCACTGAGTCTGTACATCGGAATGCCCATCCCTTTCAACGTCTCAGCGTATAATATGTTCAAACCACTGCCACCATCCATCAGGACTTTGGTCGGTCGAGTGCCTTCAACAACTGGGTCGACCACCAAAGCTTGCCTCCCAGGGTGGCGATGTGCGTTGGGTGGTCGGACTGGTCGAATGTTATGGCAGTCTGAGACCATTTCAGGTAACTAGGTGTCACCGGAGCGACCATATTCACCTCTCGGTTAATAACTTTCAGTCAAATTTTGCTCTCAACATCAGCAAAAATCATCAGGGTGGAATTGACTTGAGGGTATCCGTCATCACTGTCCTCTTTGTCCTCGACCTTGTCTGACTCCTTTTCCTTACCCTTGGGCTGCTTGCCCTGGAACTGCTGGATCAAGAGTCGACACTGCCGAGTGGTATGTTTCGGGTAAATGAAATTACCCTCTTCATCTTTCTTTGTGTGGACGAGACATGGTAAGTCCAACACATTGTTTCCCTCCTGGTCTTTAACCTTTTTGGGGTTCCAAGGCCCTTTAGGTTTCCCTTTAGACTTTCCTTGGGCCAAAGCTAAGGCTTCCCCGGGAGCCGCTGGCTCGGCTTTCCGCTTCTGTTTCCGATTGGAATTGCCACCGGTTTCTTGGGCGACTGACTTGAGCTTGCCACTCCTGAGTCGATCCTCATCCTCACCATTAGCGTACTTGGTGGCAATCTCCATCATCCGATTCAGGGACATATCTCCGGTTCGACCGAATTTCAAATTCAGTTCTCTGTACTTGACGCCTTCCTTGAAGGCACAAACTGCTTGGTGGTCGGGCACATTCTCCACCGAGTGATGTAACGTGATCCATCTCTGGATGTAATCCCTCAAAGTCTCATTCAGCTTTTGCACACAAGACCGCAGTTCCGTTAGTCCTGCCGGTCGCTTGCATGTGCCTTCAAATGTGGTGATGAACACTTGGGAGAGATCTTCCCAAGTGTAAATGCTGCTAGGTGCTAACTGGTTTAGCCATGCTCTGGCCGAGCCCTCCAACATGAGAGGCAGGTGTTTCATGGCCACTTCATCATTGCCATCGCCAATCTGGACGGCCACTCGGTAGTCCTCAAGCCAAGTATCGGGTTTGGACTCGCCAGTGAACTTACTGACTCCAGTCGCCAACCTGAAATTGGGAGGAATCACAGCGGCCCTGATGGCTCTACTAAAGCACTCTGGCCCCGAAACATGTACTCTGTTGCTGGCAGGCGCATCTCTGTCGTGGCCTTCTCGGTGAGCCCTGTTCCTGTCGACCAGACCTTGGACGAGGATGGATCTCGCGTCAAAGCCTGGCCCTCTGGGGTCGACTGGAATCCTTCGCCCACCACTATGAGGGCGCCTATCATCCTGTTGGCGAGGCACATACGACCCGCTCCTCAGGGGAGGCGTGGGCACTCGATGTCGACCATCACGATCGACTCGGTGATCATACTGCTCATGGTTCCCATACTGGTCACGCTGGTCTCCACGTCCCTCATGCCTCGGGGGCGATCTCGGGCTATGAGCCGATTGGACTGTGTCCGCGGCGACGGATCTGCTGTGAATTCTGTTCCGCGACTGAGAAACAGCGGAATTCTGATCCCCTGCTGCCCGGAGTAACGCTCTGATCTGCAACAAGCCTCTGCCAGCCTCCGACTGGGAAGGCTGAATCGACTCCGCTATACGGGTCGTTGCTGCTAAATTCCGAATCGGAGTCCGATATACCTGCGGGGGCGGGAAGAGCTGACGTTGACTGGATTCGGGAACCCGTTGTCGCGCACGCTCGTCGAGTGCTCGCTGGAGATTCTCCAGTCGAGTGCGCTCGGCCAAGTTTGCCAGGCACGCGTCCTCCAAGGCGCGAGCCTCAGGGGTTTCTCCAATGATAGGAGTGTGCAGTGCATCCACATTCCGGCGGCGAAGCTCTTCTCTGTGCAGGGACGTGAGAGGCTCGGGAAGATACTCCTCATGGGGACGCGACGGGTCGCCTCCTCCCGTGCCTCCATCGGTGCGGGTAAAGCCGGGGGGACTGGGCAGTCCATCGACCATCAGAACCTCTGCCGCTGGATCGCTGCTGTCGCACTCGGATGCAGTCTCTTCGGAGCCAGTCGACAGGTCGAACAGGCCGTAGAGGGATTTGTCGGGCTCGATCGCCGCGACTTGAGGGGTGGCCGACTAACGGGCCACCGCATGTCTCACCCACAGTTGAAGTCTCGACCGACCGGAGCGCTTGCGCCGGCGGGAAATGGGGAGGGAGGACAACACAGGAGCCGACCGGTAGGGGGTCGACGGTTGTCACAGGAGAACGCCGCGGACGCACGCGCTAAAGTGCGTTGCCCCGCGGACAGGGAGCGCGTCCACGTCGAGCGGAGCCTCCTGAAGCCAGGCGGAGTCGTCGGCGATGAACATGAGCACGCCGAGACGGATCTCGCGGCCCTCCACCAAAACTCCATTGAAAACCATGACGAATCGGGTCGGAAAAGATCGCAACTCCTCCAACAAAACGCTAAAACACCTGCCCCACGGTGGGCGCCAACTGTCGTGGTTCTAAGTCTGACAGTAGTGTAGGGGGGTAAGTATGGAAAGGCAAGGTCTTAGCTATGGAGAAGTTGTAGGACGCAAGGTTTACGAGTTCAAGCCCTTCTCGAATGAAGTAATAGCCCTACGTCTCGGAGCCCGGAGGCGGTCGACTGGATTATGTGGGTATGAGTTACAGAGGTGCGAACCCTTGTCTCGGAGGAGGGGGTGGCTTATATAGAGTGCGCCAGGACCCCGGCCAGCCCACGTTACGAAGGGTTCAATGTACATTAAGGCAGGGCGTTACTGGTAACGCTAGTAATAAAGTGTTGTGATGACCATAAAAGCTACTTAATGACCGACCGTTAGAGTGCGGAGTGACTTTAAGCCTCCTGGCTGTCAAGTGATTGCTTCTTGGTCGAGTGATTGCTTCTTGGTCGGGTGTCTTCGAGTCTGTCGAGTGGAACGCCTCAAAGTCGATTGAAAGGTGATTTCTTCTAGAGATGTCCTTGGGTAGGGTAGTTAGGACAGGTCCATGACCCTACCCTATGTACATAGCTTCATCATGAGGGACTAATGTGTTTGTGAGAATTGCAGGATAACACAGGTAGAAGTCCCTCATTGATTCGGTTTTCCTACCAGAGATGACCCCTAAAAATGTATGAAGACATTGGAGTCAAAGGTGGTATGTGAAGACATTCACATTGAAGACTATGACAAGAGAAGACATCGCGTGAAGACTATGAAGCGCGAAGACTTAGTTGTTTCGTTGTTTCGTTTTCTTCTTTGTTGAGTCATAGGAACCACCGTACTGTTAAGTGGGGTCCAAGTGAACCAGTTAGAATGACTGAAGTGATGCTTAACCAAAATCCTATGTCTTCGAGCGAAGACAATGAGAGCAAATCTTATCCAGAGATGGATAAGTCAGCTTTGCTTGTAGCCCAAGTAAAGTTGTCGTGTGTGTTTGAAATCTGACCGTTGGAACACGTGTCAGTTCCTTAGTGACCCAGGGTCATTTCGGACAAATCAGGTCGGGTTGCCTAGTGGCTATAAATAGCCCACCCCCTATAACCATAAATGGTTGGCTGCTCAGAGTTAGTGCACGGCTTTTGTCGTTTGAGAACAACCCACCTCGAAGCCTTTGAGAGAGAATTCCTTGCGAGGATAAAGCCCTAAACACCCAGAGCCAAAGAGTGTTAGGCATCACTGAAGTCTTCTTGTCTGTGTGATCTGAAGACTTATTACACTTGAGGACTGTGAATCCTCCAGCCGGTTAGACGTCGCGTTCTGAGCATCCAAGAGTCATTGTGGATCGCCAGTGAACGAAGTCTGTGAAGGTTTGGAAGTCTACCTTGATGACTTACCAGAGTGATTGGGCGAGGACTGGGTGTCCTTAGCTCAAGGGGAATAAGGTGAATACACGGTCTTCTGAGTTGAATCTCAGCCTCCCTAACCAGACGTACAGTTGTCACATCAACTGGAACTGGTCCAACAAATCATTGTCTGCAACGAGCCACTGGTTCTATTCTTCCCATCTCTTTATTTGCAGATTGGTCCTTGTGAAGTCATTGTCTGTTTGCATTATCTATTTGTCTTCACTGTGTGACTGCTTGTTCTGTTTGGCTTCATACTATCTTCCATCCTGATATATACTGCCTAGCTGCTACTAGTCTTTGTGCTTTCATCTCATTGAATACTTGACTATGACTTGCTTAGTGTACACTACTAGGGAAAACCTTATACACAGAATGTTACCAGTAGCGCTTGTTAAAATGAGGCGCTACTGCTACTTAGCAGTAGCGCGTCTGCTAGAACGGCGCTACTGTTACCCGCTTAGCAGTAGCGCGGCAGGAACAGAACGCGCTACTACTATAATTGCCACACCGTTCCCGACGTGCTAGGTATAGTAGTAGCGCCCTTCTACGAACAGCGCTACTACTACGGATTTTAGCAGCAGCACGTTTTGCCTCCCCACGCTACTGTTAAAGCTATTTTCACCTAACCCCCCGCGCGGCCTGATTCCCTCTCCTCTGCTTCCTCCCCCAATTCTCCTCTACTATTCCTCGTCGCCTCCGCCTCGCCGCCGTCCCCCCCGACCCCGCCTCGCCGCCGTCTCCCCCGACCCCGCCTCGCCGCCATCTCCCCCGACCCCGCCTCGCCGCGCCTCGGTGCCGCCGTCTCCCCCAACCCCATCGCTCTCCCCGCCCTCTGTAAGCACTCTCCCCTTCCAATCCCTCTTCTCTGCTTAGTATGAACCCTAGCTATTTAGTGCTAGTTAGTATGAACCCTAGGCTATTTTTAGTGCTAGTTAGTTAATTACTTATATGGTAATTAGGGCAGTAGTTCCTAGGTACTAATTAGTTACTAAGAACTAGGTACTAATTAGGTATTAGTTTATTTTTATTTATAGTAAGTTTATTTTTAGTAAGAACTAATTGAAATAATAGAACTCGTTAGTAAGAACTTGTTGCTATTTTTTAGTTAAAGCATTTTTTCTCGCATCGACGTGGACGATGCCTATCCCGCATCCTCGTCATCGAGTCGGCGGAGGACGACACCTGCTTGACCAGATGGGCCATGTCCGGGACTGGGCTCCGTCGGGGTGGTACTGGGAGGCGCTACCTACCGGGGGGCGCAGGTTGGTGAGGAGTCAGCCTGTCGTTGACCCGAACCTTCTTTGGTGGCGGTCGCGTGGGCCAGTGACGGTCCAGAGGCTCGAGGACTCCGCGGAGGTGGTGCGTCACCGTGTCAGTGAGGAGGACGCGCACGTCCGTCGCTACTTGTTTGCGTTGGAGCACAGGTTCTCCAATACCTGGCAGGTTCTCCAGGGATCTCACTGGAGCTATGATCCCGTGATGGTTCCTTCTCTGTGGGTGTCCACCGCCCGCGCCGATACCCGTCGTGTGCTAGGGTTTTAGTTCTATTAGTGATGTTATATGTATGACACTATTTGGGATGTATTAGTGATAATATTCGACGATGTACGGACGCATGAGATGATTTACTTTTGCTCATTGAATGCATGCTAATTTGAGTCCTATAAGATATTTTGAAATGTATATCTTGTGTTGCTCAATATCCAAGTGGCCAGTCATGTTTGCAGGTTACACCTCCGAGTGGCCTATGTTTTGCCGGAGTGTTGATTCATTTCCGTTCCGGCAAATTTTAGGCGCTCGATATGTCCTATTTTTGCAAAGGTCATGCCGAATTTTTCCGTGATTTTTGGCATGACTTGTGCCAGAATATGTAGGAAATATCGAGTGCCCCGGATTTGTGTGTTGAGTATCCTGGTAGTTGTCTTCGATCGATTTTCAATTAATGTTTTAACTATGAACATAAGAAATGTCTGATGACGAAAAGGATTTCGGTATTTGCAAATACTGCGAAGACGAGCGCGACCTGTGCGACGGAATCTTCCTAGATGATGATAGGCGCTTCAGCATCAAGCTGGACGAGAACTTCGAAGTGGATACAGTAAGTCACAACGACAAGTATTTTTTCGTAATTAAGCATGACATCTGCTTCATTTGCTTCAAGTTATATATTTTTTACTATTGTACTAGCGTATCCCCTGCCATGCAAGAGTTTTTGTATTGGATAAGATAGGTTTCAGTCATACTATGGAGGTAAAGAAAGTTTACTTGAAGACCGAGCATGACTATATTTTCCACGCAAAATTATAAAATTCAGACGACTACACCTTTTTTGGATGCAAAACATGGCGAGCACTATGCAAGACTTATGCATTTGAGCCTGATATGGTTATCACCTTTGATATTCGCCCGGAAGATGATATTGAAGGTAATACCGACATCTGGATCGATGTGCAGACGCCTCCAGTTATACCATTATGTAAGTTTCTCAACCATATTTATGTCTTTGATATTGTTTATTCAAAAATAGTTGACAACTAATTTGTATTGTTAGCTTATTTCGGTGCAAGCAAACATGTCCAGGGCTTGGTAGACAGGACCTACTACTGTCCCGAGGCTGAACTCAACTGCGAGGAGCTAAGTCATTATGTTTCATGGCTTGAGGATCTTGATACTGTCAAGACAAATTTTCTTCCTGCATTTAGAAATGTTAGTACTGAAAACGTGCGACCAATAGTGTTCGTAATGAACTACGGTCACATCTATTTAGGAAGGATGGTAAGATTTTTACTATTTATCCTCAGTGCATCTTTTCCATACATTATTTTTGAAGCTAAACTTCATTGCTAAGTATGTTACCATACGATGTTCTTCAACAGGGACTCCCGATGAATGTTGTGCCTTATGGGATCGAGATTAAAGGTACCATGAGTATTATTAGCTTACGGCCAAGATATCCTACAGATTACTTTAGTGCATTCAAGATTAGCGATGGATGCTTAATAGTGCAAGACTGGACCAAATGTGTGATGGAGAAACGCAAAGAAGTACTAGGGGGCAGCAAACAGATGCGCTACCCACGATTAGGAGACAGGTTCATCTGCATGCTCCAACTTGATCAAGGAGGAGAGCTACACATGTTTTATGTTATTTTACCTAAGAGTGAGCAGCAGGAGTGATTATGTAGCTAGAAATGAGTTTGAGGATGATGATGTGCTACACTATTACTATGATGATAAAATAGCTAGTGTTGGTGGTAATGACTATGATGATTATTATTAGCTTGTGCTAGCGGATTAGACTCAAGTGGAGGCAACATGTGGTGCACATTGAAAGTACTACTAGTCCAAACTAGATCAAGTTTGAATTAGTAGTATACTTTTGACATGCACCACATATTGCCTCCACTTGAACCTAATCCACCTTCATTTGACACACTGTTATGGACATAATGATGTAAACCTCATAACTGGTATTGTACCAATATTTATCCTATGGCGCATAAATACACTAAAAATAAAAAAAATAAAAAAAGAATACTAGTAGCGATGGCGAGAAAACACGCTGTCAGTAGTTACATTAGCAGTAGCGCGGGAGTGAACAAACGCTGCAGCTATTTGCCCTAGCAGTAGCGCGTGCGGGCACGCGTTACTGCTAAGCAATAGCTGTAGCGCCTTATTAGTAGCGCGCCTACCCGCACTACTAGTGAGCAAAAAACCCGCATTGTTGCTAGCCTTTTCCCTAGTAGTGGTAGTCTACCTTCCGCTGCATGGTAATAGGTTTGTTTCTATCATTTGTCTTCGAAACTTCCATGTTTTGAAGACTTTCATAAAAATCGCCTATTTACCCCCCCCTCTAGTCGATCACTAGCACTTTCAAGTATACCGACTCCTTCCTACATCTACTACTATTACTCCACACATCGACCACTATCCAGTATGCATCTAGTGTATTAAGTTCATGGAGAAACGGAGTAATGCAATAAGAATGATGACATGATGTAGACAAGATCCGTTTATCTATATGGCCGTAGATATATATCTCATCTTTTTATCCTTAGTAGCAACGATACATACATATCGGTTCCCTTTCTGTCACTGGGATCAAGCACCGTAAGATCGAACCCACTATCGGGCGCCTCTTCCCATTGCAAGATAAATAGATCGAGTTGGCCAGACAAAACCCAATATCGGAGAAGAAATACGAGGCTATAAGAGATCATGCATAAAAGAGATGAAAGAAACTCAAATACTTTCATGGATATAAAAACATAGATCTGATCATAAGCTCGAAGTTCATCGATCCCAACAAACACACCGCAAAAAGAGTTACATCATATGGATCTCCAAGAGACCATTGTACTGAGGATCAAGAGAGAGAGATGAAGCCATCTAGCTACTAACTACGGACCCAAAGGTCTACAAAGAACTACTCACGCATCATCGGAGAGGCACCAATGGAAGTGGTGAACCCCTCCGCGATGGTGTTTAGATTGGATCTGGTGTTTCTGGACTCTGCGGCGGCTGGATGAATATTTCGTCAACTCCCCTAGGGTTTTGGGAATATTTGGGTATTTATAGAACAAAGAGGTGGTCCGGGGGGCACCCGAGGTGGGCACAACCCACCGGGGCGCGCCAGGACCTCATGGCGCGTCCAGTTGGGTTGTGCCCCCCCTCGGGGCACCCCCCAGGTGCAACTAGGGCCCATCTGCTTCCTTTTGGCCCATAAAAAATATCATAAAATTTCGTGCCATTTGGACTCTGTTTGATATTGATTTCCTGCGATGTAAAAAACATGGAAAAAACAGGAACTAGCACTGGGCACTATGTCAATAGGTTAGTACCAAAAAATGATATAAAATGACTATAAAATGGTTATAAAACATTCAAGATTGATAATAAAACAGGATGAAACAATCAAAAATTATATATACGTTGGAGACGTATCATACATCTAAGCATGCATAGAAAGTAAATTAACTACAACTATTTTTTTGGTTTTCTAAGATTTCTCAAACACACAAGAAGAAAGCAAGAAAATAGAATTACGGAAAAACTAACGCCCACACGTGTGGGCGTTTGCATATCGCCCACACGCCTTCATCACCACTCATTTTGCCACGTATGAACAGATGACATCAGCAGAAATCTTTTTGGTTTTCGGCTTAAAAATGTTTTATCTCCTGATTAAAAAGCGAATTGAAAATCTGTTTTCACCATTAAATCCGTCTCAACATGGCCGCCACCACGCCCGTGCTTTGGCCGTAGTTTTGGCCGTCGATCAGAGGTTTGGCCGTCGCCATCTTTGCCGGCCACATAGGGGACAGGACCGCAGGCGACGCACCACGGCGGCCTCGGCAGCTTCCGACGACAGCTCTAGAGCGGCCAGTAGCCGACCGGCAACCACCCCTACCGCGTCGAGGTGATCATCGCAGCCTCTTCGCCACCACGACCGCAAGGTGTTCGACATTTTGCCCACAAAGATATGGACTGTGGAGACGATTTTTTCTTCCATCACTTCCTTTGTTCATCGGACGATTCGTCGTTGGATGATGAAGATCTTGTGGTGGTTGCACTGGTTGTTCACGACCACATTCAACGGCAGCTTCCTCGGTACAGGGGGTCAGTCCTTGGCCCTGCTCCCAACCTGAACCGCAACAGGGAGAGAGGCCATGCCCTGCTCTATGCTGATTACTTTGCCAACACCCCGCTCTTCAAGCCGGATAAATTCCGTCGCCGTTTTCGAATGGCAAGGCATGTGTTCAATCGTATCCGAGAGGGAGTGGTTGCTCATGACCCATACTTCGAGTGCAAGACGGATGCCCTTGGCAAGCTTGGATTCTCCTCTTACCAGAAATGCACCGCGGCCATCAGCATGCTTGCATATGGAATTCCAGGCGATCTGGTGGATGAATATGTGCGTATGAGTGAGACAACATGTCTGATGTCAATGTTCAAGTTTTGCCAGGATGTGATCGAGGTGTTTGGCCCAGAGTACTTGAGGCAGCCAACTGCCGCTGATACAGAGAGATTGTTGGCGACCAACGTAGCTAGAGGCTTTTCAGGCATGCTTGGCAGCATAGATTGTATGCACTGGGAGTGGAAGAACTGTCCATTTGTTTGGCAGGGCCAGTACAAGGGGCATGTCAACGGGTGCATTTTCATATTAGAAGCGGTGGCATCGCATGATCTTTGGATATGACATTCTTTCTTCTGCATGGCAGGTTCTCACAATGATATCAACGTGCTGCAGCGTTCTCCATTCTTCGCGAGGCTTGCAGAAGGCCACTCCCCACCTGTCAATTTTGAGATCAACGGCCACCAGTACAACAAGGGATACTATCTAGCAGATGGTATATATCCTCAGTGGTCAACTTTTGTGAAGACAATCTCGAAACCCCAAGGTGAGAAGAAAAAGAGATTTGCCCAAATGCAAGAGAGTGTTAGAAAGGATGTGGAACATGCTTTTGGTGTGCTTCAATCCCGGTGGGGTATCGTTCGAAACCCTACACTGTCATGGGATGAAAGGAAGCTTTGGGAGGTGATGACTGCTTGTGTGATCATGCACAATATGATCGTCGAGGACGAGCGTGATGAGAGTATCTTTGACCAATGATTTGATTATCAAGGTGAAAATATTGAGCCCCTGCACCAAGACCCGGCCACATTTGAACAGTTTGCTCAATTCCACCGTGAGATGCGTGATTGACACACTCATTTGAATCTTCAAAATGACTTGGTTGAGCACGTGTGGGATCACATTGGCAACCAATAGATGTATTGGTCCATTTTATGTTCAGTCAAGACAATTTCGATTTGGTTGTAAAACTATTTTATTAAAGACAATTTCAATTGGGTTGTAAAACTATTTTAATTTTCAGACAAAAATTTGGGTTGGAAAACTAGTTTTGATGAAAATATGGGCATTTTTGGCCCTGATGGACAGGATGGGGCAAACGGATGTGGCCGCGTGCTGGGAGCACGGCCACCGCATCCCAGGACACGCCCGGACACGACCCATTGCCCTACCCAAACGGACAGAAACCGGACAAAACGAACGTCCGTTTGGGGTCGCGCGGTGGAGTTGGCCTAAAAGCTGGCCCAACGGGGCGACCCAAACGGACGTCCGTGTCCTCCTGCTGTCCGTTTGTCCTCCGCCCCGACCCAATTGAACGTAAAAATGGGCCACGAATGGGTCCGCGGCGGACAAAACGAGCGCTCTCATCGTCCGCTCTTGTCCGCTGCTGCCCTCTCGTGTCCGCCCCTAGACCCACGTATCAGTGACACAACACGTGCCGCTCGACGGGGCGAGATCCCCACCTAATCCAGCGCCGCCCACACGTGCCGTCCCACCCCTCGCCGGCGTCGAGGCCATCTACCTCCACAACCGCTGCAACGAGGAGCGAGCCCACCGGCGCAGGCCGCCACCTACCGCGGCGGAGCAGCTGGCGCTGGCGCTCATGGGGGGTGCTGGAGGCCATGGCGGAGCGAGCCCCCGACTTGAGCACCGGCAAGATCCTGCGGTGGCGCGAGGACGGCGCGACGGGGGCGGAGGGCGCGATGGGGTGCCCGCCGGCGAGGAGGAGCGGAGGGGCGACGCGAGAGGTGCCCGCCGCCGATCCAGAGGAAGAAGCGCTCGACGGGGGACCTCCAGAGCCCCGGCCTGCGCGGAGTGGGCTCTCGACTTCAGTGCCGGCAAGATCCTACGGCGGCGCGAAGGGGAGTAGGGAGCGAAGCGGCTGGAAGCAGCGGCGGCGCGATGGGGGGCGGAGGGAGTGAAGCGGCTGGAAGCAGTGGGGCAGCACGACGAGGAGCAGAGGGGCGGCACGGGGAGGTGCCCGCCGGCGAGAAGGAGGGGAGGGGCGACGCGACTGGGAGCAAAGGTGCCTGCCGGCGAGGAGGAGTAGAGGAGCGACTAGGAAAAGAGATGCATGTCCGCTTTTTGCGTCTGTGCGTTGGGAACAGTCGTCGTCCGTGTGCGTATGCCTCATGTTCGCTAGGCGGACGGTCGACCTAAATGGATAAAAAGCGGACAAAATCCATATCCATTTGAGTCGCCCACGCCAAATAGGAAATACATGTTTTTTTTTTTGACGGGTAATAGGAAATACATGTGAAAGCTATCGGCGGCTGGAGCTGTGAACGGGCTCGAAGCTGCTCCCAAGGCCCAAAACAGTATACAGAAGCCCCGGCTACTCCCTCCAGTATCCCTCAAAAAAACAAAAAAAGGCTACTCCCTCCAGTACACCCCGAGAAAACACACCTCCTCCCGCCCACGCCCCCGCTCCACGCCACGTCACCGATCCGCGCCACCCATCTTCCCCACTTCTAGCCATCCGTCTCACATCCGACGGCCCACACCCCGCATCACGCGGATCGCGCCCATCTCCTCGCCGGAAACCTCGCAGCTATAAATAAATCCCCCACGCCCCATCTCATCTCACCACACCGCCGCAACAAGCACCACCAGCAACCCACACAGAGCAGCCAAGCGAAGCTCGCCGGAGAGGGAAGCGAAGATGTCCGGCCGCGGCAAGGGAGGGAAGGGGCTCGGCAAGGGCGGCGCCAAGCGCCACCGGAAGGTGCTCCGCGACAACATCCAGGGCATCACCAAGCCGGCCATCCGCCGTCTGGCGCGCAGGGGTGGCGTGAAGCGCATCTCGGGGCTCATCTACGAGGAGACCCGCGGCGTGCTCAAGATCTTCCTCGAGAACGTCATCCGCGATGCCGTCACCTACACCGAGCACGCCCGCCGCAAGACTGTCACCGCCATGGACGTCGTCTACGCCCTCAAGCGACAGGGACGCACCCTCTACGGATTCGGCGGCTAGGCCCCGACGGTCCAGTCGAATCCACCTCGCGCCGCCAGTTTCGTAGCTAGCCATCGGTTGTTCAGTGTTCGGTGTAATGGAATGGCCGCATCTCGCTGCTGTCTGTTGTTTCGATGTAGAATGGAAATCTCTGCATTTTACCCCTGAATTCGTCTGCAATCTCTTGCTCTGTTGTTAAATCTTACTAGTGCGCTTTGTTTAATCTTGTCCGTGCGTTCCCAATTTTCTGTCGCTGTACTTTTCTGTCCCCAAATCGATCGTGTTGGCTTCAGTGTGCAGTAGAGTTGAACCCTCCCTGCATTCCGGCCTGTCAACTGTCAAGTGTCAAATGCCCGGCATGAGCTGGTTCGATACTCAGATGAAAATCCCCAAACAGCGTGTGCTTTCTCCAATTCCATGGCTGTCAATACATTATTAACCTGTCACATGTGCTCTGCCAGTTGAACCAAGTTTCAAATAAGAGATGTGCTGCCCATTGAGACCCGGGTGTCTGACCTGAACACTTCAAATGTCACGGGGAGCAACCGGGTTTTTTTGTTGCTTGTTTTCGAAAATAGAAGTTGACCATCTGATGCATCTTTTAACTGAGGTAGCTGATTTCTGTGGCCGAACATAGATTTTTAGCAGTCACGTCCTTTTCTAAGTACGATAAGAAGCAATTGATTTGTTTGGCTGAAAACATGCATGAGCTGAATGCAGTTGGAAGTTGGAAGACATGAACTGGAGTGGAGGTCAAGATGCAATCATTAGCGACTCACCGTGTCCGGGTTTGGTTTACAGCTTACCCATGTACTCCTAGTCATTTGTCCAAGTTTTTTTTTGTTATTGCCTGAATGCTGAGATTTCGGGCTTCCTGAAATGATAGAACGAGTACGATGATACTCCCTCTATCTCATAATATAAGAACGTTTTTGATACTAGTGTAGTGTCAAAAATCTATATTCATGAGTTGCCTGTTTTCAAAAACTTAAAAGAAAAACTTCTTCCCACTTGCTCTACAAGTGTCGCTAAACCTTGAGGCTTTGGGTTTGGTTAGGGGGTGGCTCCAACTTGAGCATCTCGACGCCACCACTTGGGAACCAGATCCTCTAACATTAAGAAGAAAAGTTAAAAAAATTACAATACCCTAACTTTCTTTTTTTATCCGTATGATTATGGCTAAAATGGCTTAAATTAATTTACAAATTGGTGACCTATTGTGTACATTTATAGTAATTACATACAAACAAATTGATGGTGACATAAAATTAATTTTAAATTATTTATATTTACAGTAAATACCAACAATAAACAACCTACTAACAGTCCCTAACTTTTCTTCTTCATTTTACGCTAGACAAACACTGTAGTACCATGACTTTTCTTCACAATGTTAAAGGATCCGGTTCCCACCACTTGGGCATTAAAGAGGTCCACAAAAGATTGGTGAATCAATATATCTGAGAGGAACGTACCGACTAGGAATACGATGGTTTTCATCACCATGCTCATGAGTTTGGACCATTTGGAATGAAATGAACGCAAGAGTCTTCCTTCACAAATCAGCCCCTCCATCAATTCTCATGAAAGTCATCAAAAAAGTGGCAAGGCTTGGTCAAAGCAGAACGCATGGTCGAAGTAGTGGCCACAACAGTTGGTTGGCGCGGCAGAAATCTGCCCTCCTGTTTCAGTTTGTTTGGAGAAACAGAAGAACGATTGCTCGTCAGTAGGGCCGGAATTCGAGCCGAGTCGAGCCAGGCTGGCTCACTAGAGCTCGTTTCGTTAACGAGCTAGCTTTACTTGACTCATTATTATAACAAGCTCAAATCCAAGATTGGCTTGACTCGTATAACTCGCGAGCTGACTCGTTTAGCTTGTTAAGCTCGTTAAAGATATGAACATAAAACCCTCAAATATTATAAAAATGATTATGTATATATTAAATATATATACACCCCATGTCCCACAATATATTATATATATATATATATATATATATATATATATCACTAAACAATACTAATTTCCTTGTAACGCATGAGTCTCCTAGGAGGCTGGCCCTTCAACGGCTAGGCCTTGTGTTGTGCGCCTGGGACATGGGGTGCTGAGTGGCTGGTCTTTTTTTGTATTGGGAGTGGCTGATCTTTTGTACCGAGCCTCACAAGTTACATAAGTACTTGTGAGACTGGCTCGTTTAACTTGGTCTATAAACGATCTTAAACTAAAGCTCCTCTCGACTCGTTATTCTTCGAGTTCGAGTTGATTCGAGCCGAGTCACGAGCTACTCATTTAGCTTGCGAGCTTTTTTTCCAGCCCTACTCGCCAGGATCCCATGACAGGTGTAAATTCCACACTCCATGAGTCCGAGTGATTGTTGCGCAAATCTAACCTCGAGCCCCACCCATTGAGCAATTTCCATGGGTATATGCAACCAATTAATGCCTATTTGTGGCGAATCAACCTGTGGTTGAGTTGGTTAGGTGGACAGTGGTATCCCCAACCCATCAGGATTCAAATCCTGGTGCTCGCATTATTCCTGCATTTATTTCAGGATTTCCGGTGATGCGCTTTCAGTGGGAGGAGACGTTCCCGTCGACGACGAGGCGCCTACGGTGACTTCGTAAATCTCAAGATGATATGCCGGCTCAGTCTCTCGGAGGTGCTCATAGGGATAGGGTGTGCATGTGTGCGTTTATAGGGATGAGTATATGCGCGTGTATATGAGCGCTTGTGTTTGTACTGATGCTCAAAAAAATGCCTATTTGTATCCCATAAGGCTGCACATCACCAGCTGAGGGAACTGAGCTCCAGAATCCTCAGGTACAGTTATGTTGGTCATGGATTCGGAACCCCTAAAAATTATGCATCACCCCAGTACAATGACTTGATTTACTACTGTGATTCGGTCTCTTGTTGTAGTACATAACCCCGTTGCATCGCAATAGAGTACATCCAAAGTACTCCCTCCATATCAAAATATAAGACGCTTATCTTATATTTTGATACGGAGGGAGTAGAAGAGAAGTTGTATGTAGCAGGAAGGAATAGGTGCATCGATTACTGGAATGGCATTGCATTTCTGCAAGATAGTTAAGCACAAGGATGGAACAAACAGCCGAGCTACTTATGTAATCTCAAAGTTGAATATCCCAATACAACACTTCAGGGGAAAGGTACATATGTATGTGCATACGGTGAGGAATACAACAATGTTGTAAGGGCTTTTAGTGTCGGTTCTGCGACCGGCACTAAAGGATGGGACTAAAGGTCAGTTCCGCACGAACCGCAACTAAACACCCACCACGTGGCGCGAGCCCGCGCCGTGGTATGGGGGACCTTTAGTACCGGTTGGTAACACCAATCAGTATTAATTTTTTTAATCTTTTTTGATATTTTTTGGAAAAAATGTTTTTTTTATTTTTTGAATTATTTGACAATTTAGTTTCTAATCACCTCTCATAACTGCTCAAGTGTGGATCACTCATTCCAAATCGTCTAACTTTCCGGCCGGTCACCCATCCTCTCACTACTTCAGACTGAGCACGCTTAACTTCCGAGTTCTATTCCCCCTAGTTTACAAGTCTGCACTTGTTGTTTTCCTCACAATAGTAAGTTGTCAATCCTATTAACCCTAAGGAGTTTAGCTTGAGCATTAGGTCACACATTTCACCGATTGAGTTTGAAACTATTATTCTAAAAACAATAATTATTTAGTAACACTAATATTACTTGAATAAGTAGTTTGACCACAGTTTGACCAGATTTGACCAAAAGTCAAAAAATTGAAATAATTATTTAGTAACACTAATATTCTTGAATAATTATTTAGTAACACTAATATTTCTTGAATAAGTAGTTTGACCATAGTTTGACCAAAATTCAAAAAAACCGAAATTTGAGCATATCTTTTCTGGACGCGTTTAGCGGGCAAACAACTGCCCATTAGCGCTGCGTGGCGGCCGACTATTTTAAGAATTTTTTGTCCCCCTTCCTAATTAACCAACCTAATTAATAAAGATTTCCACCTGGCCCTTAAATGTCTGCACATCCATCCCTTGGGTGTATGCGTTTTATTCTTTGGTGCATTTAATTCATGGTTTTAAAAACTAAAAAAAGCATAACTTTCAATCCGCGTGTCGGAATTAAGATCCGTTTTCACCGCTGGAATCCTCGCGATGTGCTCTTCGAAACAAGATCCCGCATGGATATGTTTTGACAAACTTTTTTTGTGCAATTTTGTCCCCGTTTTGTGCAACTGACTAGCCGTCGATGTGCAACTACCTGACAGAGATGTGCAACTTTTCTCCTACACCGTTTCAATTATGCTACCTACCTCCACGCTCAAACTACCTCCTTCTAGTGAGATGTGCAACTTCGTCTGTTGCCCATGCCAACTACATAGTAGTTGATGTGCAACTTTCCCCCGCCCGTGGATGTGATTCACTATTTGCTGCATCAGCCAACAGCCTAACAGTGATTGTGCAACTTCGGATACTGCCCTGGCCAACTGTCAAACAGTGATATGCAACTTTCTCTCGTACCCCCATGGGCCATGGATGTGTAGTTTCCCTACTAGCACCCGGCCCAAACCACCCCTGCTAGTGAGATTTGCAACTTTAACACTCTGTTTATGTGCAACTTTTCACTACCCTCATAAATGCCAATTTTTCACCATTCAGCTGTTTCTGACTGTGAGATGTGCAACTTCGTATGTTGCCCTGGCCAACTACCTAGCAGACTATGTGCAACTCTGTTTGTCGCCCCCGCCAACTGAAAATACATGTCCACAAATAGGGAGAGGAAGGAGTTGCACATTGACTAATAGGCAGCTGGCTTGAACAATAGACTAAGTTGCACATATCGCTTCCAGTGGGAGGTGGGGGTAGGGTGTGCCAACACTAAAAAAATGCACATCCACTACTAGGTTGTTGGTCGGGACGGTAGAGTAGTTGCACATCAAAGTTGTTATGGTTGCTAGATTTGCAATCTCATAGGAAGTTGGATCATGCAGATCCAAAAATTGGTTTTTGAAAAAGTTGCACGATGTCCTACTAAAGTTCCACAACACAATACTAAAGTTGCACCATATAGCACCAAAGTTGGCATCCAAAATATTCCATCAAAACATACACATGCGGGATCTAGTTTCAAAGATCACGTCACGAGGAATCCAACGGTGAAGACCGATCTGAATTCCGACATGTGGTTTGAAAGAAATGACTTTTTAAAAAATTGAAACCAGAAATAAATACACGTGGATCTGTTGTTCTTGGAATGAAGTAATCAGTGTAAATGCATTTAATGCTAACAGCCACATGCACTAGGAGACAAAAAATGAACAGTGACATGCATACAAGACCGGCCGCTCCATTCAACCAAATAGTGCGTATGCACTTTTTAGATTTTAGGATCTTTTTTTCCTTTTAGAATTTGAGGATTCTAAAAATTTACAAAATGTCCTATGGCCGTCAAAATCGGATGCGGATTTTCGTGCCGAACATTTTGATATATTATACGTTTTTTCGACATCGTATGCAAAAGATATAGTCGTTTTACTTTTTCATCACATTTTTTTGCAAAACATGTCTGAAAGGATCGGTATGGTTGACTAGAGGGGGGTGGGGTGAATAGGCAACTAACAATTTTTTAAATTTTCTTTACCAAATTAAACTTTGCATCAAAGTAGGTTGTCTAGATGTGCAACTAGGTGAGCAAACTATATGATGCAACAACAACGAACATACACGCAAGCAAGAGAAGTAACACTAATAAGTTTGCACAAGTAAAGGTAAGAGATAACCAAGAGTGGATCCGATGAAGATGAGGATGTGTTATCGAAGTTCCTTCCTTTTGAGGGGAAGCACGTCTCCGTTAGAGCGGTGTGGAGGCACAATGCTCCCCAAGAAGCCACTAGGGCCACCGTATTCTCCTCACGCCCTCACACAATGCGAGATGCCGTGATTCCACTATTAGTGCCTTTGGAGGCGGCGACCGGAACTTTACAAACAAGGTTGGGGCAAACTCCACAGCTCAATCGGAGGCTCCCAACAACACCATGAAGCTTCACCACAATGGACTATGGCTCCGTGGTGACCTCAACCGTCTAGGGTGCTCAAACACCCAAGAGTAACAAGATCCGCTAGGGATTAGTGGGGGAATCAAATATCTCATGGTGGAAGTGTAGATCGGGGCCTTCTCAACTACTCCCGAGCAAATCAACAAGTTTAGTTGGCTAGAGAGAGAGAGATCGGGAGAAAATGGAGCTTGGAGCAATAATGGAGCTTTTGGGGGAAGAGGTAGGTCAACGAAGAAGAAGGGGACCCCCTTTTATAGTAGGGGGAACAATCCAACCGTTACCCCACTAAACAGCCCCGCAGAGGGCGGTACTACCGCAGTGGGCAGCGGTACTACCGCTGGATCCAGCGGTACTACCGCCCCCCCCTTACGGTACTACCGCCCAGCCAGAGAGGGCTTGAAGATAGAGGAGGGACTGGCCCAGCGCGGTACTGCCGGACAGGCCCAGCGCCGTATTACCGTGGTGGCAGGGCGGTATTACCGCTCTCGAGCGGTACTACTACACCTACTACCGCTGCAAGTGCCGCACAACCCGACACGAGAAGTGCCCCCCTCGAGTCGAGGCGGTAGTGGCCCGGTACCGCAACGGTACTGCCGCTGAGGACACACAAGCGGTACTACCGCTAGGCACCGCGGTACTACCGCTCAGGCTAAAGACTACCCAAACAGCAGGGAATAAGACCTCCAACGACACAGGAAGGCCCAGAGGGTGTGAAATGAAAGTGTACGTGATGATTCCACCCTAGCCATACCAAAGCGGACCCCTCTTGATAGTACAGTAACTCCTATGAAACTAATCCACCAACAAGAAACGAAAGAGCTACACCGTCTTGAAAAACACTCCGAGGGGAAAGAAATCGTCTCAAGCCAAAGGATGAATCTCTGAAATGCTCAAAGCACAAGGTTAGTCCGCAAATATGTTGTCATCAATCACCAAAACTACATCGAGAGAGATATGCCTTAACAATCTCCCCCCTTTGGTGGATTGATGACAACCAGGGATTTGCACAGGGAAAAGACATAAAAGTAAGGAAACTTAGAACTACAAAATATAGACGGGCTCCCCTGAATGTGTGCACCTAGTTAGTAGTGCCTTTGGAATGCAAGGCACACACATTCAGATCAACACTCCCCCTATATTTTATAGTCCAAAAGTTCTAAGCACGGGATACATAAGAGCAGGGTATAAAACAGGATAAGCATGCAACTCATAAGATACTACAGTACTGAATAGACATAAATAATAAGGTAAAGATAGGGTAGCATATGTCTCACACCATATGTCTAGAACTTAGGTCTCACTGTCACCAAACCAAACCAAGCAAAACGACGAGAAAACACAAGACACCACAAACCACAAAGACACACTCGCAACACGGCAACAACACAAATCCCTACTCTCCCCCCTTTGGCAGCAAGACACCAAAAGGAAAAAGAGCGAAGCTACGGCTCCAGGTGATAGCAACCTCATCACATCCTGGCAGGGTCATCCACACTACCATCCTCAGTCGGAAACTGCTCGGTGTCTGAATTGGTCCACGTACAGTGCTACTGAATCCATTCCTCCTCTTCAGTGATCCGGCCCTCAGAACCGCTGGCAACGGTCGCACCCAGCTGACGCATGAGCTCCTTGTGACGCCCCCTGGCCTGCTTCTCAGCCACATGAGTCATGTACTGACCATGAGACTCCATGCAGAAGAGCTTCTTCATCTTGCGTTTAAGCTTCTTTGCCCAAGAGGGTTCTGCACTAGAAGGCCCAAAGTCCTGATTGTGATCATCGGCCGCATCCCCACCCTCGGTCTCCATGTCAGCAGCAGTAGATGGACCCCCTGGTTTAGGCACTGGGGTGCCCCAATTGTCCTTCTTCCTCAGACGCTTGATCTCATGGGAAACCAATTCTCCAGTTTCCAACATCTCCTTGGGATAGACACGTGCCTAGGCCTTCTCAATGAGCCGCATGATGAATGGACCATAGATTGGGCACTTGCGCTCAGAAACGGCAGAGAGAAGTTCAGACCACATAACATGAGGAATGTCTAGGCACTCTCCAGTGTTTGCTCCCTTCTCATGCTAGCAGAATAGAAGCATGTCCACGAGATAGGAGTGGACCATATCCAGATTCCCGATGCGAGGGAAGAGAGTCTCTCAGAAGACACGATGAAGGATGTCCAGAAAGGCAGACAGCTCATAGGTTTCCTTCTTAGTCACAGGGTGAACCTTCACAGTACAGTAGGGCCAGAGGGCTTGCTTGTGAGTGGAGGTAGCATTGTGGTGAGGGCGGAAGCCGACTGGAGTCTCAAGCCCATGATCTTCCACCTCAAGTAACTCCATGAAGGCCTTCCACTTGACGGAAAGTAACTTGACATTGGTCATCCAAGTCAGAGTCCTGTCGGCATAAGTTCCAAGATGAACAGTAGCAAATAATTGAGCCACCAAATCTGCATCAAAATCCTTTTTGAACTGCATGATTCTGAGAATGTTCAGCTGAGAACACATCTGAAGGGCTTCGCCAAAGTACTCAGGGTCCTTCTCCATAGCATCCGTGTCGATGGAGCGTACATCAACATAGAGATTCTTCTTAGCCTTGATCACATCAAAATAGATGGAAAACTGAAAGCGGTTCCCGAATGGGCGGTTGACCAAAGTGGGATCTTGGTCTTCCTCATAGGGGTTGCGGCGACGCTTTGCCCAAAACTCCTTGGCAGTCATCTCAGTCACAGTCTTTTCCTTTGGCTTGATGGCGGATCTCTTCGACTGCTGAGGTGGCGGTGGAGCACTTGAGGTTGCGCCTGCTGGCGGCGGTTGAGTACAAGAGGAACCACCTGCTGACTCAGAAGTGCGGTAGCGCTTTGATGTTGCACGACCGGGGTTGACACGACGGACCTGCTGCTCAGGATGATCATCACCTGGAACCAAAACACACGACCAGAAGAAACACACGAAAGAAAGAGCATAAACCACCAAACGAAACAACAAGGATCCAAGCTTGGTAAGAAAAGATGGAACTGGGCATCCAGCGGTAGTACCGCGACCCAACAGCGGCAGTACCGCATGAGCGGTAGTACCGTGACACAACAGCGGCAGTACCGCTTGAGCGGTAGTACCGCTCGAGGAGAGCGGTAGTACCGCGCCAGATGGGGAATGGCGGTTCCCTACTGCCGTTGTCAGATCCGGCACTACCGGAGATGCCAAATTCAAAAAGAAACCTACCACAGTGCCTAGAAGCTATCTCCATCCTACTCAAGCCTCGCCTTGGCCAAAAGACGAGAAGAACAATGCCTATTGCCCCTAAAAACTAGATGCAAGATCTAGGCAAGGAGAGAACGGGAACGGGGGCAATACCGGCATCCATGGCAAGAGGACGTGGTGGGGATCGACTCCACCGGAGGAAATGGAGAGGGACGGCATGAAAATGACGGCCGGCCAGGCCCCTCCTGCGGCGAGAGGTTGCAGGAGCAACGAGGAAGATGAGTGGGGGCGAATGGGTATGGGGGAGAAGCAACTCCCCCTGCCCCGACATAACCCCCCGTCGCCCGCCCCACAACAGTAGTACTGCTGGGGTGGGCGGTAGTACAGCTTGACGCTTGTCAGCGGTAGTACCGCTCACGCAGCGGTTGTACCGCTCTGCCTCAAAAAGGGCCGACCAAACTGGGCAGAACACAAGAAAGGAAACCAAGACAAAACGAGAACACACACACACAAAACCGACAAAAAGAAAGAAGCACTACAAAAAAAAGACACATCCGTGACATTTTGGGCCGAACGAAATTTTTTCTGTCATACATATGACACTTCTATGACGATAATTGTGACAAAACCCGGTATCATCATAGATGTGGTGGGCTCCTACTTCTATGACAAAAAATCATGACAGAAAATGGGCTTTTCGTCCTAGGCGGGCCGGAGACGCAGCTGCATGACATTCTTTGGGCCGTCCATGACAGAAAAAACCGTGGTAGAAGCGAGGGGGAGGAAAATTTCGGGGAGTTCCCGGTTACGGTGGGAGGTCGGGGGCCGAGCGATGCGCGTTTCTCTCGTACACGTACGCGTGTGTGTGCGAGGCATTGGCTCTAACTGAACCCGAGCGAGGCGTTGGGCTCTAACTGAACCCGAGCGATTGCACTGCAGGCTACGCGTTACTGAATCCGAGCGATCGATCGATGGCTGTTAACTGAACCTGATCGAGCGATTCCTTGGCTACTGCTGCTAACTGAAGCCGATCGATGGGATGAACAGTGAGCGTTGCGGGGGGGGGGGGGGGAGGGGTTGGATGAACAGTGAGCGGTGGCGTTGCCTCTGGATGAACAGGACCCCGTGGTGTGGTGGAGGGCTGGATGAACAGTAGACGGTGGAGGGGTGCCCATGGAGGGGTGGATGAACATGACCCCGTGGTGTGGAGGGCAGGATGAACAGTAGACAGTGGAGGGGTGCCCGTGGAGGGGTGGTTGAACAGGACCCCGTGGTGTGGAGGGCTGGATGAACAATAGACGGTGGAGGGTGGTTGAACAGTAGCCGGTGGAGTAGAGCGCGGTGGAGGCTGGATGAACATGAGCCCGTGGAGGCTGGAGGAGGTCGACGGTGGATGAACAGTAGCTCGTGGAGGCTGGAGGGGGTCGACGGTGGAGATGAACAGTATCCCGTGGAGTCCCGTTTTGCGGTACGCCACACCCCTCCCGATGAACAGGACCCCGTTTCGACTGTAGTGCTCCAACACAAGTCCGTTTCCTCCGTTTTGTGGTACGCCACACCCCTCCCGATCAACAGGACCCCTGTTTCGACCGTAGGAGGTCCGTTTCCTCCGTTTTGCGGTACGCCACACCCCTCCCGATCAACATGACCCCCGTTTCGACCGTAGGAGGTCCGTTTCCTCCGTTGTGCGGTACGCCAGGCCTCATTTCCATCGCCTCTTCCGTCCAAGCCCTCCCGATGAACACGACCACGCATTCCGTTCTGACCCATGAACACGATGACGACGCTGTTTCTCCGTTCCGACCCAGCCATGTACACGAGCCCTCGCCGTATGTATGCGCGAGTAGGCGTTCGAGACCCCGCCCGTATGTACACATACATGGCCGTATTTTCTTTCTTGCACCCTGGCCGCTGTACGTACGTGTACATGCTACGTGCGCGCCTCTACTACGACACGTGCGCGCCTCTACTACGACACGTGCGCGCCTCTACATCGACCAGTATGTACGTACACGTTCGCGACCAGAATGTCAACGCTACGTACGCTTCGACCAGGTGGGTCCCGACTGTCAGGCACTTCCTTGCCTGCGAAGATGTAGCTGGTGGGTCCCAGTAGTCAGGGGGTGAATCGTTTTTTTCCCGGACACACTTCCTTGCGTGCGAAGATGTAGCTGGTGGGTCCCAGCAGTCGGGGGGCTGGTGGGTCCCAGCAGTCGGGGGCTGGTGGGTCCCAGCAGTCAGGGGGGCGAATCATTTTGTTTTTTTTTTGCCCGGACGCACTTCCTTGCGTGCGAAGATGTAGCTGGTGGGTCCCAGCAGTCAGGGGGGCGAATCATTTTTTTTCCCGGACACACTTCCTTGCGTGCAAAGGTGTAGCTGGTGGGTCCCAGCAGTAAGGGGGGAAACATTTTTTTTCATGAAATACGGTGGCCCGTCTGGTGGGTCCCTGCTGTCAGGTGGAGGAATCATTATTTTCTGCGTAATAAGGAGGCACTTCCTTGCTGCCACCGTGGACCCAGCTGTCAGCCTCTCCACGTACAGTCCATGTCCGATGGAAGTTGTTCCTTGACCACGTTGACCACGCCGCGCCGAGAGCACCAGGGCGGTGGATGATGGCGAGGCCTAGGAAGGGGACGACGGGGAGCCGGGGAAGACGCGGCAGTGGAAGCCCCCGCGCGCGGAGAGGAGTACGAGGGTTCACTGGTTCGGCTGCGGTGCGAGGCTGTCGTCGTCGCAGGGCCTGGCCAGCGGTGGGAATAGTAGGGGGCGGTGAGGCCTCCGCGGCAGCATAGCCGGCCACGGGAGGCAGGAGCGTGCGGCACGACCGGCGCTGCTTTGGGTGGCTAGAGCAAGAAGACCAGTGGTTGAAGAAGCACTATGGCCGTTGGATGGACATCGTACGGTCAATGGAGCTAGAATCGTTCATATTGACTAAGTTGACAAAGCCCTTCGTCCCCATCAACTTAGTAGGCCCACAAGTCAGCCTCCCACCAGGGTGGGTCCCAGCTAGCCGGGGGAGTATTCATTTTTTTGTGCGTAATAAGGAGGCACTTCCGGTGGGTCCGAGCTGACAGCGGGGGGAACGTTTTTTTTGCGAAATACAGTGGCCCGTCCGGTGGGTCCCAACAGTCAGGGGGAAACGATTTTTTTCGCAAAATACTGGTGGCCTGTCCGGTGGGTCCCTGCTGTCAGGTGGAGGAATAATTATTTTGCACGTAATAAGGAGGCACTTCCTTGTTGCGGCCGTGGACCCAGCTGTCAGCCTCTCCACGTACAGTCCACATCCGATGGAAGCCGTTCCTTGACCATGTTGACCACGCCGCGCCGAGCGCACCAGGGCTATATATAATAATTTATATATAGCTCATGGAAACTTCTTATGCAATTTATTGCAGTCGTTTTTTTGGTTGGCTAGGGCCAATTTCGCATATTTCTGTGGGTTCCAAACTATTTTTAATACCGAAATGTCCAGCCAGATTTAAAGTACTTTGAAGATATATTTAAATTAGGTTAATGCCCAGTGAAATAGGAATCTGAAAATGTGATAAAATTCAGAAATTATAAAGTAATTGCCAATTTGTCATCTGTTTTTATATTTACAACCCATTTCATATTACTTTCAAGATTTGCAGGCGTCTTGAAAGAGTTGCAGCCCATCAGGGCGTAGATAAATAAGTAGGCCTGGATTGGGTATTCTTCAGAAAAAATAAACTAGGCTCATTTTCACAAAGAAAAAATAGCTGGGCTGGTCACATGGTGAACATAAAATATAAGCCTGGGCTAGACGGGCCACAACCCAATTCAAACCCTGCTCCGTCTCAACAATACCAAACAAAAAAAATACTGCTCGAGTAGCTACGTCCCAGGTGTCAGCCGATCTTGTGATGTTCTCTTGTCTATTGACTATATACGCTCACAATGTCGTGGGTCCCAGATGTCAGGAAAACACTAGGAGGAGGCATTTTATTTTTCCATACACTAACGTGGTGGGCCCCTACTTTCATCCTCTCCACGTACTTCTACCGATTCCTGTTGTTTGTTGACCATGTTGACAATGCGAGAGGGCGGCGCTGCCGCGAGCGCACCAAAGCACGCGGAGAACGTCGGCGTTAACGATTTAGGAGATGGTGGGGCGGCGATGCATGCGCTGAGGCGCAGCCAGCCGTGGGAGGCGGAAGCAGGCGGCCCCGCCGGCGCTGGTTTGGTTTTGGCGGCTGGATGAAGACAGGACTGAAGAAACACGACAAACTGTAAAAGCAGCAGGAGTACTTAACAACCTTAACTGAAACCAGCAGGGGCACTTAATAACCAAAGCTGAAAGCAGTATGAGTACTTATACAGGTTCAACCGTACAAAGCACGCCTCGAACAGTGCTACTTTGCCTATAGTTAACCAAGGGTGAGGCCGCCAAGCCCCAGGACAAGGCCCAGGCGCCACCCCGCGCATCCAGAACCTTCTGAAAGCGGCTTCATCTCGCAACGTGGTCAATAAATAGGATATTCGCTTTAGAGCCATGGAAAAGCATGAACATAATCTTCTGTCCTATTCTCCAAGATGGACGGGCCTTCATTATTTGAGACCACCCATGAATAAGTATCTTTTCACCTCCAAGGGGAGTTGAGTAGGTCGACATATACATCATGTTGTGACCAAGCGCAAGTCTGACCCGACCATGGTCAGGCATCTGTATAGGAACAATAGAACTCGGCAGTTCCTGTTTTAAGAAGATCACAACTGTAAAACTGTGTATAAGCAATAGTTTATGAACAACATATATAACAGAAAACAGCTCGTACCATAAGTTTCTCGACACAGTTGGACCTGTTCAACGAGTGTAGCAGTGGCACACATATCCCACGTGGCCTTCCACCATTGAAACGCCCCACAAGGACCTCAAGACGATCAATAAAGTGTAGGAACTTGTGGATGTCGATCCAGTCAACTTCAGTGCCATTAGTAACAGCCGCATTATTACAGAGTAACAAACGAGCAGACTGCTTAACTCTGAAAAAACCTACACGCGCCACCAATTATAAGAAAATATTAGTTAGAAGTAGCATCTTCGTGAGAGATTCATTGCTACTTATAAAGTTAAATTGTGATTAGTTAGACAAAATAGGTGGATTAAGAAGTAATCGAGGCAACAAGCAAGAACCAGATACAAAACTAACAAGGATGAACAATTGGAACGACGTCGGGGTGGAAGATCGCAGTGAAGATGAGACCAGGTTCTGCTATTTCCATCAACATTCGTGCGCCAACTTTCAGTCCGTAACACTTGAGAAAGTTTATCCAAGTTTGGCCATAAAAAAAGCAGCGATCTTCTTGGTTCATGAACCCAACTCGGAACTTATATCCATGGCTTGTCTTCACTATGACCATTAAACTAGTGTATTCAGTTATGGCAAGGCCGAGCACCTTGAGTACATGTGTTCTGGTAGAGCAAATAATACACTGCAGGAAAAATAATATGAGAACACAGCATGTTCAAAAAAACCCCACCCTCCCGGATAGAAAAGAGGATTCTAGGAACATACTGTGCGCATTTCAAAATGCTATGTTAGGATGAGAAGGAACAAGTGTGGCGTCTCGCTGAGGGCGCAGAAACCTGTAGGGTACTCGCACTTTGGGCACTGCAAATGAAACACACTAGATTCAGTAGGAAGAAAAATGCATCAACGACGGCAGCTGCCATCCTAGGATTACCTGCGACCAAGGGACTTGGGTTTATCGGGGATGGATGAAGAATTCGTACCTGGTTCTCCATGAGAAAACCCTATGCAATCACCGAGTGGGGGTTTTCTCTGAACAAGCAGATGAGGGAGAAGGGGATTCAGGACCAGTGAAATATTGCCGCTTCGTTCGTCCAGCTTACTACTAAAACTGGAAAGGGGGGGGGTTGTGATTTGACGGCTCATTGGGCATTACTGCAGCGCTACGACCGGGGTGTGTCTACCGTGAACTTGTGCACTCTAATTTGTGCATATGGAATGTGGACCCTGTTGCCGGTTGCCCCACATATCAGCGAAAGGAAGTAGAAAGACAGGAGTAACTAGTTACACATAAATATATTTTTTGACAGAGAGATACTCCCTCTGTAAAGAAATATACAAATCTTTTATATCACAGGCTCACCTTGCCAAGAAATATACTCCCTCTGCAACGCACGGGCATTATGGGGGTTCAGCTTTTTTTATGGGGGTTCAGCTGAGAATATAATACTGAGATAGGCTCACGGTTCTGGACTTTGGGCCGCAGGCCGACCCTGCATGTTTGGGGGCCCATGTGTTCTACCTCAGTGCTTTTCATATTGTAAGCGATCGGTATGGCGCTGGTTTTAGATGCTGCTGCAAGGCGAATACACAAAATTGAATAAAGCACGACAGCTGTTGGAATGAAATCGAACGACAGTTCCTAACCAGCAATCAGAGTTGCAATTCTATCAACGATATACCATGTGATAAATAATACTGTCGTACTACTTATACACACAGGACACTTGTTTCACCATGCCAGATTATTACATCAAAATCTCTCGGAGGATAGATCAGTTCGGCAATTGCGTGCTGCTAATTTCAAAGTTGATTTGGACCAGCTCTCCTTGCCGAGAAAGTTCGATTTTGACATCATCCCCTACCGCAAGATATGATTTAGATTTGAACCTTGACCATCCTTTAGCATCAATCATCATGCGACCATCCTTTGTACTTACGGTATATTGAGCAGGTTCATTCACACCAAGGCTGCGCATGGTAAGAGAAACTTGGCCACGGTCGCCCGGATTGTTGAATGACTCCCTCGTTGCTCTAGGAATTATCTGTTTACAAACAAGAAGACATACCCAAACAGTTAGATCAACACAGTGAATCATGTGAAACAACATGGAAAGAAAAAAGAACGAAGCACTTGGGCGGCCAATGCTTACCAAGAAGGTGGACATGTCGGTTTTTGTAAGGACTTTGGTATATGAAGTGCGAACTGCAGCCCAGTTTGTTGCCGGTGCAACTGCACAGGCCGGAGCAGATGCAAGTGCAAGTGTTGGTGCAGGTGTCGAAGCCGCCGCTGTTGCCGGAGATGGTGCTCCTTGTAGAGCTGGTGCCGGTGTCGGAGCAGGTGCCGGTGTCGATGCCCAATCCTCCAGTAGATCAGACTGATCCGCTGACGCGGTCGGTGCCCAATCCTCAGCTGGATTAGACTGAGCTGTTGCCGCTGTCAGTGCTAGAGCAACTGCCGGTGCTCGATCTGTGCGAGACAATGGCGATCGTGTCTGGTCTGCTTTGATCAGCTTTCTAACTTGACTAGGATCCGTGACCGTGATCCAGTTTTCCTCTTCATTTCTTTTAAACACGAGAAGGACTAATTGTGGCGTTTTTGTTAAACCAAACTATAGTTCATCATAGGGATTCAGCTTGTACTCAGACAACAGACTGATCCAATTTTTTCCAGTAATATAACTGATGGACAGTGCCTTCGTTACTACCACGACATAAGAAGTGAAACCTGCAAAAATAGCCATCATAGAGCAAACCAAATGGTTTATTCTGTGATGAATGTCACATGGCAAAACCTGCATCGTAAAATTGCAGGAAAAGAAAGAAAACATGACATTAAATCAATAAGATTTAGATAGTAAATCAATAAGATTTACTTGATGTGACACGAGTGAATCCTTACCAAGAAATCACTATGTTGAAGTACTAAATAGAAGATTGATCGTCCAACTACGCGTGGCATGCAGGGGCCCTGCCTACTCCCACAAGCAGGACAGTCCAAAGGTCGTGACAAATCGTATGGACCGAACATCCATGGGACTGGAAATCCTGGTGGGTGCGATAAACCCTGCAATGCATAGAGATATTGGGTGTAACCATAATTGATAAACCGTCCTCACAAAAAATATGATCTGGATACTTCAAAATATACAGACTGAATTGAGTGGATAGACATTAACATAGACCGTTCTCAGGACTGACCACACACCAAAAGCGGCAGTACTAATAAACAATACAGGGTTCACAAACACAAATCAAGTACTGAACAATAGTACTTACTACAGACAAGCAAAGTTGCACTAACTAAACTCTGCAGACTATTTCTTGCCACCGACCTACGGGATGAACCCCGCATAACTGACTAAGCCATGGACTTCGTGTGAGATGTCTACACGCACCATCACCATCTTGTCAACCTTGGAGAACCTAACAGAGTGGTCTTTCCACTCGTAAACATGATGATGAAGACATGCCGCATCAGATTTGTTGGGAAGCTTTACAAGAACCACACCCTTCATAATTGAAGGCACAACCAGGAAATTGTTGTGGTCAAGTACAGCCTTGAGAATACGCCTGACAACAATGCTACAGGAAAACACTAGTTCAGGACACGTGGCAACAAGGACACAACAGATGGATAGTTCAGCAGTAGAACTCATCATCAGGTCTTCCAGTTCACACGACATGACTTTGAGAATTTCATCTCCACCGCGGACCTGGTTCTAATTCAAACAGAAACCATATTTTATTACTACCTCCGTTCAGAAATATAAGATGATTTTCGATATTATACTCCATATATGACTACATATACGCACAGAAATGAGTGAACAAAGACACTAGAACATGTCTTCAAAGGCATGAGAGCAGAGGGATTACATGCAGAATCCATAACACAAGTTACTGAGGCAAATATACCCTCTTAAAAGGTAGCCTTGATGTTCATAAAGTACTCCCTCCGTCCCAAAATTCTTGTCTTAGATTTGTCTAGATACGGATGTATCAAGTCACATTTTAGTATTAGATACATCTGTATCTAGACAAATCTAAGACAAGAAATTTGGGACAGAGGGAGTAGTTGAAAGTAATCTATAAGAAATCAGTGTCAACCTTGAAGGAAATATGCCCTAGAGGCAATAATAAAGTTATTATTTATTTCCTTATATCATGATAAATGTTTATTATTCATGCTAGAATTGTATTAACCGGAAACATAATACATGTGTGAATACATAGACAAACAGAGTGTCACTAGTATGCCTCTACTTGACTAGCTCGTTGATCAAAGATGGTTATGTTTCCTAACCATAGACATGAGTTGTCATTTGATTAACAGGATCACATCATTAGGAGAATGATGTGATTGACTTGACCCATTTCGTTAGCTTAGCACTTGATCGTTTAGTTTGTTGCTATTGCTTTCTTCATGACTTATACATGTTCCTATGACTATGAGATTATGCAACTCCCGTTTACCGGAGGAACACTTTGTGTGCTACCAAATGTCACAACGTAACTGGGTGATTATAAAGGTGATCTACAGGTGTCTCCGAAGGTACTTGTTGGGTTGGCGTATTTCGAGATTAGGATTTGTCACTCCAATTGTCGGAGAGGTATCTCTGGGCCCTCCCGGTAATGCACATCACATAAGCCTTGCAAGCATTGCAACTAATAAGTTAGTTGCGGGATGATGTATTACGGAACGAGTAAAGAGACTTACCGGTAACGAGATTGAACTAGGTATTGAGATACCGACGATCAAATCTCGGGCAAGTAACATACCGATGACAAAGGGAACAACGTATGTTGTTATGCGGTCTGACCGATAAAAGATCTTCGTAGAATATGTAGGAGCCAATATGATCATCCAGGTTCCGCTATTGGTTATTGACCGGAGACGTGTCTCGGTCATGTATACATTATTCTCGAACCCGTAGGGTCCGCACGCTTAACGTTACGATGGCAGTTTCATTATGAGTTTATATATTTTGATGTACCGAAGATTGTTCGAAGTCTCGGATATGATCACGGACATGACGAGGAGTCTCAAAATGGTCAAGACATAAAGATCGATATATTGGATGGCTATATTCGGACACCGGAAGTGTTTCGGGTGATTTCGGAGAAAACCGGAGTGCCGGAAGGGTTACCGGAACCCCCCCGGGGAAGTATTGGGCCTTAGTGGGCCTGAGGGGAGAGAGAGGGCAGCAGCCCAGGAGGTGGCGCGCCCCCTCCCATGGGGAGTCCGAATTGGACTAGGGGAGGGGGGCGCGGCCCCTCTTTCCCTCTCCCTCTCTTTCCTTCCCCCTTCTCTCTTCCTAGTTGGACTAGGAAAGGGGAGTCCTACTCCTACTAGGAGGAGGACTCCCCCCTCCTTGGCGCGCCCCAAGGGCCGGCCGGCCTCTCCCCCTTGCTCCTTTATATACAGGGGCAGGGGGGCACCTCTAGACACACAAGTTGATCTTCGTGATCGTTCTCTTAGCCGTGTGCGGTTCCCCCCTCCACCATAATCCTCGATAATATTGTAGCGGTGCTTAGGCGAAGCCCTGCGACGGTAGAACATCAAGATCATCACCATGCCATCGTGCTGATGGAACTCTTCCCCGACACTTTGCTGGACCGGAGTCCGAGGATCGTCATCGAGCTGAACGTGTGCTAGAACTCGGAGGTGCCGTAGTTTCGGTGCTTGATCGGTCGGGCCGTGAAGACGTACGACTACATCAACCGCGTTGTGCTAACGCTTCCGCTTCCGGTCTACGAGGGTACGTAGACAACACTCTCCCTCTCGTCGCTATGCATCACCATGATCTTGCGTGTGCGTAGGAAAATTTTGAAATTACTACGTTCCCCAACAGTGGCATCCAAGCCAGGTTTTATGCGTTGATGTTATGCACGAGTAGAACACAAGTGAGTTGTGGGCGATATAAGTCATACTGCTTACCAGCATGTCATACTTTGGTTCGGCGGTATTGTTGGATGAAGCGGCCCAGACCGACATTACGCGTACGCTTACGCGAGACTGGTTCTACCGACGTGCTTTACACACAGGTGGCTGGCGGGTGTCAGTTTCTCCAACTTTAGTTGAACCGAGTGTGGCTACGCCCGGTCCTTGCGAAGGTTAAAACAGCACCAACTTGACAAACTATCGTTGTGGTTTTTGATGCATAGGTAAAAACGGTTCTTGCTAAAGCCCGTAGCAGCCACGTAAAACTTGCAACAACAAAGTAGAGGACGTCTAACTTGCTTTTACAGGTCATGTTGTGATGTGATATGGTCAAGACATGATGCTAAATTTTATTGTATGAGATGATCATGTTTTGTAACCGAGTTATCAGCAACTGGCAGGAGCCATATGGTTGTCGCTTTATTGTATGCAATGCAATCGCGCTGTAATGCTTTACCTTATCACTAAGCGGTAGCGATAGTCGTGGAAGCATAAGATTGGCGAGACGACAACGATGGTACGATGGAGATCAAGGTGTCACGCCGGTGACGATGGTGATCATGACGGTACTTCAGAGATGGAGATCACAAGTACAAGATGATGATGGCCATATCATATCACTTATATTGATTGCATGTGATGTTTATCTTTTATGCATCTTATCTTGCTTTGATTGACAGTAGCATTATAAGATGATCCCTCACTAAATTATCAAAGTATAAGTGTTCTCCCTGAGTATGCACCGTTGCGAAAGTTCTTCGTGCTGAGACACCACGTGATGATCGGGTGTGATAGGCTCTACGTTCAAATACAACGGGTGCAAAACAGTTGCACACACGGAATATTCAGGTTAAACTTGACGAGCCTAGCATATAACAGATATGGCCTCGGAACACGGAGACCGAAAGGTCGAGCATGAATCATATAGTAGATATGATCAACATAGTGATGCTCACCATTGAAACTACTCCATCTCACGTGATGATCGGACATGGTTTAGTTGATTTGGATCACGTGATCACTTAGAGGATTATAGGGATGTCTATCTAAGTGGGAGTTCTTAAGTAATATGATTAATTGAACTTTAATTTATCATGAATTAGTCCTGGTAGTATTAGCATATCTATGTTGTAGATCAATAGCTCGCGTTTAGCTCCCCTGTTTTATTTTTGATATGTTCCTAGAGAAAACTAAGCTGAAAGATGTTAGTAGCAATGATGCGGATTGGATCCGTGATCTGAGGTTTATCCTCATTGCTGCACAGAAGAATTATGTCTTTGATGCACCGCTAGGTGACAAACCTATTGCAGGAGCAGATGCAGATGTTATGAATATTTGGCTAGCTCAATATGATGACTACTTGATAGTTTAGTGCACCATGCTTAAACGGCTTAGAATCAGGACTTCAAAGACATTTTGAACGTCATGGACCATATGAGATGTTCCAGGAGTTGAAGTTAATATTTCAAGCAAATACCCGAGTTGAGAGATATGAAGTCTCCAACAAGTTCTATAGCTAAAAGATGGAGGAGAATAGCTCAAGCAGTGAGCATGTGCTCAGATTGTCTGGGTACTACAATCGCTTGAATCAAGTGGGAGTTAATCTTCCAGATAAAATAGTGATTGATAAAATTCTCTAGTGACCATCACCAAGTTAGTAGAACTTCGTGATGAACTATGATATGCAAGGGATAACGGAAACGATTCCCAAGCTCTTCGTAATACTGAAATCGACGAAGGTAGAAATCAAGAAAAATATCAAGTGTTGATGGTAGACAAGACCACTAGTTTCAAGAAAAGGGCAAAGGGAAGAAGGGGAACTTCAAGATGAACGGCAAGCAAGTTGCTGCTCAAGGGAAGAAGCCCAAGTCTGGTCCTAAGCCTGAGACTAAGTGCTTCTACTGCATAGGGACTGGTCACTGGAAGCGGAACTGCCCCAAGTATTTGGTGGATAAGAAGGATGGCAAAGTGAACAAAGGTATATTTGATATACAGATTATTGATGTGTATTTTACTAGTGTTCGTAGCAACCCCTCGGTATTTGATACTGGTTCAGTTGCTAAGAGTAGTAACTCGAAACGGGAGTTGCAGAATGAACATAGACTAGTTAAGGGTGAAGTAATGATGTGTGTTGGAAGTGGTTCCAAGATTGATATGATCATCATCGCACACTCCCTATACTTTTGGGATTAGTGTTATTTGGTGTTTGCATTGAGCATGCATATGATTTGATCATGTTCATTGCAATACGGTTATTCATTTAAGTAAGAGAATAAATTGTTGTTCTGTTTACATGAATAAAACCTTATATGGTTACACACCCAATGAAAATGGTTCGTTGGATCTCGATCGTAGTGATACACATATTCATAATATTGAAACCAAAAGATGCAAAGTTAATAATGATGGTGCAATTTATTTGTGGCACTGCCGTTTAGGTCATATTGGTGTAAAGCGCATGAAGAAAATCCATGCTGACGGGCTTTTGGAATCACTTGATTATGAATCAGTTGATGCTTGCGAACCATGCCTCATGGGCAAGATGACTAAGACTCCGTTCTCCGGAACAATGGAGCGAGCAACAGATTTGTTGGAAATCATACATACTGATGTATGTGGTCCGATGAATATTGAGGCTCGTGGAAGGTATCATTATTTTCTGATCTTCATAGATGATTTGAGCAGATATGAGTATATCTACTTGATGAAACACAAGTCTGAAACATTTGAAAAGTTCAAAGAATTTCAGAGTGAAGTGGAGAATCATCGTAACAAAAACAAAAGTTTCTACGATATGATCGGAGAAGTAAAATATTTGAGTTACGAGTTTGGCCTTCAGTTAAAAACAATGTGAAATAGTTTCACTACTCACGCCACCTGGAACACCACAGCATAATGGTGTGTCCGAACGTCATAACCATACTTTATTAGATATGGTGCGATCTATGATGTCTCTTACCGATCTACCACTATCGTTTTGGGGTTATGCATTAGAGACAGCTGCATTCACGTTAAATAGGGCACCATCTAAATCCGTTGAGACGACACCGTATGAACTATGGTTTGGCAAGAAACCTAAGCTGTCGTTTCTTAAAGTTTGAGGTTGCAATGCTTATGTGAAAAAGTTTCAACCTGATAAGCTCAAACCCAAATCGGAGAAGTGCGTCTTCATAGGATACCCAAAAGAAAATGTTGGGTACACCTTCTATCACAGATCCGAAGGCAAGATATTCATTGCTGAGAATGGATCCTTTCTAGAGAAGGAGTTTCTCTCGAAAGAAGTGAGTGGGAGGAAAGTAGAACTTGATGAGGTAAACTGTACCTGCTCCCTTATTGGAAAGTAGTTCATCATAGAAATCTGTTCCTGTGACTACTACACCAATTAGTGAGGAAGCTAATGATGATGATCATGTAACTTCAGATCAAGTTACTACCGAACCTCGTAGGTAAACCAGAGTGAGATCCGCACCAGAGTGGTACGGTAATCCTGTTCTGGAGGTCATGTTACTTGACCATGACGAGCCTACAAACTATGAGGAAGCGATGATGAGCCCAGATTCCGCGAAATGGCTTGAGGCCATGAAATCTGAGATGAGATCCATGTATGAGAACAAAGTTTGGACTTTGATTGACTTGCCCAATGATCAGCGAGCCATTGAGATTAAATGGATCTTCAAGAGGAAGACGGACGCTGATAGTAGTGTTACTATCTACAAAGCTAGAATTGTCGCAAAAAGGTTTTCAACAAGTTCAAGGTGTTGACTACGATGAGAGTTTCTCACTCGTATCTATGCTTAAGTCTGTCCGAATCATGTTAGCAATTGCCGCATTTTATGAAATCTGGCAAATGGATAAACAAAACTGCATTCTTTAATGGATTTATTAAAGAAGAGTTGTATATGATGCAACCAGAAGGTTTTGTCAATCCTAAAGGTACTAACAAAATATACAAGCTCTAGCGATCCATCTATGGACTGGTGCAAGCATCTCGGAGTTGGAATATACGCTTTGATAAGTTGATCAAAGCATATAGTTTTATACAGACTTGCGGCGAAGCCTGTATTTACAAGAAAGTGAGTGGGAGCACTACAGAATTTCTGATAAGTATATGTGAATGACATATTGTTGATCGGAGATAATGTAGAATTATTCTGCAAAGCATAAAGGAATGTTTGAAAAGGAGTTTTTCAAAGAAAGACCTCGGTGAAGCTGCTTACATATTGAGCATCAAGATCTATAGAGATAGATCAAGACGCTTGATAAGGTTTTTCAATAAGTACATACCTTGACAAGATTTTGAAGTAGTTCAAAATGGAACAGTCAAAGAAAGAGTTCTTGCCTGTGTTACAAGGTGTGAAACTGAGTAAGACTCAAAACCCGACCACGGCAGAAGATAGAGAGAGAATGAAAGTCATTCCCTATGCCTCAGCCATAGGTTCTATAAAGTATGCCATGCTATGTACCAGACCTATTGTATACCCTGCCCTATGTTTGGCAAGGGAGTACAATAGTGATCTAGGAGTAGATCACTGGACATTGGTCAAAATTATCCTTAGTGGAATAAGGATATGTTTCTCCATTATGGAGGTGACAAAAGGTTCATCGTAAAGGGTTACGTCGATGCAAGTTTTGACACTGATCCAGATGACTCAAAGTCTCAATCTGGATACATATTGAAAGTGGGAGCAATTAGCTAGAGTAGCTCCATGCAGAGCATTGTTGACATAGAAATTTGCAAAATACTAACGGATCTGAATGTGGCAGACCCGTTGACTAAACTTCTCTCACAAGCAAAACATGATCACACCTCAGTACTCTTTGGGTGTTAATCACATAGCGATGTGAACTAGATTATTGACTCTAGTAAACCCTTTGGGTGTTGGTCACATGTCAATGTGAACTATGGGTGTTAATCACATGGTGATGTGAACTATTGATGTTAAATCACATGGCGATGTGAACTGATTATTGACTCTAGTGCAAGTGGGAGACTAAAGGAAATATGCCCTAGAGGCAATAATAAAGTTATTATTTATTTCCTTATATCATGATAAATGTTTATTATTCATGCTAGAATTGTATTAACTGGAAACATAATACATGTGTGAATACATAGACAAACAGAGTGTCACTAGTATGCCTCTACTTGACTAGCTCGTTGATCAAAGATGGTTATGTTTCCTAACCATAGACATGAGTTGTCATTTGATTAACAGGATCACATCATTAGGAGAATGATGTGATTGACTTGACCCATTTCATTAGCTTAGCACTTGATCGTTTAGTTTGTTGCTATTGCTTTCTTCATGACTTATACATGTTCCTATTGTTGGGGAACGTAGTAGAATTTTAAAAAAATTCTACGCATCACCAAGATCAATCTATGGAGTCATCTAGAAACGAGGGAAAGAGGAGTGCATCTACATACCCTTGTAGATCACGAGCGGAAGCGTTCAAGAGAACGGGGTTGATGGAGTCGTACTCGACGTGATTCAAATCACCGATGACCAAGTGCCGAACGGACAGCACCTCCGCATTCAACACACGTACGGTTGGGAAGACGTCTCCTCCAACTTGATCCAGCAAGGGGGAAGGAGAGGTTGATGAAGATCCAGCAGCACGACGGCGTGCTGGTGGAAGCAACGGTGATCTCGGCAGGGCTTCGCCAAGCGCTAGGAGACAGAGGAGTGTCATGGGAGGGAGAGGGAGAGGCCAGGGGCTTGGGTGCGCAGCCCTCCCTTCCCCCCACTATATATAGGGTGCCTAGGGGGGGCGCTGGCCCTAGGAGATCCAATCTCCTAGGGGGGGCGGCGGCCAAGGGGTTGCCTTGCCCCCCAAGGCAAGGGTGGCGCCCCCACCCCTAGGGTTTCTAACCCTAGGCGCAGGGGGAGGCCCAAGGGGGGGCGCACCAGCCCACTAGGGGCTGGTTCCCCTCCCACTTCAGCCCATGGGGCCCTCCGGGATAGGTGGCCCCACCCGGTGGACCCCCGGGACCCTTCCGGTGGTCCCAGTACAATACCGATGACCCCTGAAACCTTCCCGATGGCCGAAACTGGACTTCCTATATATAAATCTTTACCTCCGGACCATTCCGGAACTCCTCATGACATCCGGGATCTCATCCGGGACTCCGAACAACTTTCGGGTTACCGTATGCTAATATCTCTACAACCCTAGCGTCACCGAACCTTAAGTGTGTAGACCCTACGGGTTCGGGAGACATGCAGACATGACCGAGAAGCCTCTCCGGTCAATAACCAACAGCGGGATCTGGATACCCATGTTGGCTCCCACATGCTCCACGATGATCTCATCGGATGAACCACGATGTCGAGGATTCAATCAATCCGTATACAATTCCCATTGTCAATCGGTACGTTACTTGCCCGAGACTCGATCGTCGGTATCCCAATACCTTGTTCAGTCTCGTTACCGGCAAGTCACTTTACTCGTACCGTAATGCATGATCCCGTGATCAACCACTTGATCACATTGAGCTCATTATGATGATGCATTACCGAGTGGGCCCAGAGATACCTCTCCGTCATACGGAGTGACAAATCCCAGTCTCGATTTGTGCCAACCCAACAGACACTTTCGGAGATACCTGTAATGTACCTTTATATTCACCCAGTTACGTTGTGACGTTTGGCACACCCAAGGCACCCCTACGGTGTCCGGGAGTTGCACAATCTCATGGTCTAAGGAAATGATACTTGACATTCAGAAAAGCTACAGCAAACGAACTACACGATCTTTGAGCTATGCTTAGGATTGGGTCTTGTCCATCACATCATTCTCCTAATGATGTGATCCCGATATCAATGACATCCAATGTCCATAGTCAGGAAACCATGACTATCTTTTGATCAACGAGCTAGTCAACTAGAGGCTCACTAGGGACGTGTTGTGGTCTATGTATTCACACATGTATTACGATTTCCGGATAACACAATTATAGCATGAACAATAGACAATTATCATGAACAAAGAAATATAATAATAACCATTTTATTATTGCCTCTAGGGCATATTTCCAACACCTATGACTATGAGATTATGCAACTCCTATTTACCGGAGGAACACTTTGTGTGCTACCAAACATCACAACGTAACTGGGTGATTATAAAGGTGCTCTACAGGTGTCTCCGAAGGTACTTGATGGGTTGGCGTATTTCGAGATTAGGATTTGTCACTCCAATTGTTGGAGAGGTATCTCTGGGCCCTCTCGGTAATGTACATCACATAAGCCTTGCAAGCATTGCAACTAATATGTTAGTTGCGGGATGATGTATTACGGAACGAGTAAAGAGACTTGCCGGTAACGAGATTGAACTAGGTATTGAGATACCAACGATCAAATCTCGGGCAAGTAACATACTGATGACAAAGGGAACAACGTATGTTGTTATGCGGTCTGACCGATAAAAGATCTTCGTAGAATATGTAGGAGCCAATATGAGCATCTAGGTTCCGCTATTGGTTATTGACCGGAGACGTGTCTCGGTCATGTCTACATTATTCTCGAACCCGTAGGGTCCGCACGCTTAACGTTACGATGACAGTTTCATTATGAGTTTATATATTTTGATGTACCGAAGATTGTTCAGAGTCTCGGATATGATCACGTACATGACGAGGAGTCTCGAAATGGTCGAGATATAAAGATCGATATATTGGATGGCTATATTCGGACACTGGAAGTGTTTCGGGTGATTTCGGAGAAAACCGGAGTGCCGGAAGGGTTACCGGAACCCCCCGGGGAAGTATTGGGCCTTAGTGGGACTGAGGGGAGAGAGAGGGCAGCAGCCCAGGAGGTGGCGCGCCCCCTCCCATGGGGAGTCCGAATTGGACTAGGGGAGGGGGGCGCGGCCCCTCTTTCCCTCTCCCTCTCTTTCCTTCCCCCTTCTCTCTTCCTAGTTGGACTAGGAAAGGGGAGTCCTACTCCTACTAGGAGGAGGACTCCCCCCTCCTTGGCGCGCCCCAAGGGCCGGCCGGCCTGTCCCCCTTGCTCCTTTATATACAGGGGTAGGGGGCACCTCTAGACACACAAGTTGATCTTCGTGATCGTTCTCTTAGCCGTGTGCGGTGCCCCCCTCCACCATAATCCTCGATAATATTGTATCGGTGCTTAGGCGAAGCCCTGCGATGGTAGAACATCAAGATCGTCACCACGCCGTCGTGCTGACGGAACTCTTCCCCGACACTTTGCTAGATCGAAGTCCGGGGATCGTCATCGAGCTGAACGTGTGCTAGAACTCGGAGGTGCCGTAGTTTCGGTGCTTGATCGGTCGGGCTGTGAAGACGTACGACTACATCAACCGCGTTGTGCTAACGCCTCCGCTTCCGGTCTACGAGGGTACGTAGACAACACTCTCCCCTCTCGTTGCTATGCATCACCATGATCTTGCGTGTGAGTAGGAAAATTTTGAAATTACTACGTTCCCCAACAAACCTCTCGCATGTTTTGGTCAAAAGAGGAATTTAGAACCGTCATTTGGCACACAAAAATCACATGCAAGATCACCCAGAAAGTTGTACTACTAGTACTAGTACTGCGTGTTAGATGAAAAAACACGATCAAGATCGAGAAAAAGATCGTCAAGAAGAGATATTACCTGGACTTGCTTAATGAGGGATCCCGGAGAGGGGGGCTTGGACAGGGCGATGGCTTTGAGCTTGTCTGCGGTAGTCTCGGCGGGGTGCTTGCGTTTCTTCGTACCATGAGCCTCGACGGTTTTGGCCGGAGCCATAGACATCACTTCGGCTGGTGCTCTAGCGTCCATCAAGAAAATGTCAAATAGAAATAAAAGAAAAGAAACCATAATCACAAACCCAAAAGAAGAAAAGAGAGGGAGTTATAGGATTAGTCTCGGGGTTGCAAGACCGGGCCTTGGCCAGAATCAACACCATTGATGCGCTCACCTTTCCTTCTTTGGGAGAGAAGAACAATGGCAGAAGCAGGTCGGGGTTTTCTTGAAGAAATGAGGAACAAGATGAGGCAGAAGCGAGGGTTGGGTAGAGAGGAAGCTGAGAGAGAAGAGTGAAATGATGGTTGCTTCGTCCGTCCAACTTACTGCTGGAAAGGAGGGGGTTTTGTGATTTGACGGCTCATTGGTCATTACTACGGCGCTTTGATCGGGCCAGTCTACCGTCACTCTACTACGGAGTAATTTAGTGCATGGCTGGTGGACCCCGATGTTGGTTGTCCCACACGTCGGCGAAAGTGAGTAATTTAGTGCATGGCTGGAGGAGGATCCGCACGATAGAGCGTGTCCACTGTTTTTCAAAAGAAAAAATGATTACAGCAAGCGTTTCCACTCTTACGACGGAGGAGTGCGAAACACGACAACCACTTGAACATACACAGTGCTCCTACTACTAGGCATGTGCAGTGGTTCATACGTCAGTACTACACAATCTTGTTGCTAGTGTAGTAAGATATGACGATAATAAATGATGTTGTGCGCATGTCAACTGCTCCTATATGTAACAAATACACGAAGAGGAAACAACTATATTGAGATGAGAATGCAACCAAACACACCCACATGCTTTGTGCTAAAGTGACTGATCTGCACCGTCTGAGTTTGATCCAACGGTCATGTTGCGCCGAGGCATGGACATGCCCATGCAGAGGGCGCCTAAACACCACCGAAGTCCCTCCGCTTCTCGAGGCGCACGATGTTGGTGATGCAGGGTGCAACCGCCCGCAGAGCCCGCTCCCGGTCGACGGGAGCCAGCTCGTCAAAGACGGCGTCCAATGGCACGAATGGATTCCGGTGACGGAGCCCTGAAAGGATTCGCCCGGCAACGGCGATGGCAGCCCGCAACCCCTCCTTGTCCAGCTCAGCCCCCACCATCGCGCGGAGACGACTCATCTTCTCGGAGATATATGTGAAGAAGGAGACTAGGTCAGGAAGTCGCACCTCATTGAAGTCGACCGGGTGGTCGAACGGGTTTAGCCCGACGGCCGGCATCATCGCGTTGGCACGACGGTAGGCATCGCGCAGCCGCAACATGTGCATGGCAACTTGGTTCACCAAGTGGCTGAGGCGATCCTGGACCTAGTCACGATCGGCCCGCTCGTGCTCCAGCCGGCTCCCCTGACGGCCTATCGTATCTCCCACTTTCTGCAGCAACGCCGCCGACGCCTTGAGCATCTTTGTGGTGGACGCGTGCCGCTTTTGAAGCTCCGTCAACTCCCGCACATAACGGAGGAGCATGGCACTCCTCTCCTCCTTGAGCTCACGGAGCTCCACGTCCTTGGCCCTGAGCTCCGCATCCTTGGCATGGAGCTCCTGTGTCAGGAGCCTCACCTCGGACTCCGTGATCTGCTGCGCCGCCATGGCACCAGGTAGAAGCAATGGGGAGAGGAAGCAAAGGGGGCGAAACGGCTGAAAGGCAATGCAATCTACGGGAAGGCGGAGGGAGCGGGGAATCTTTTGGTTTTCACCACGGTAAAACACCAGTCGACGACTTCTCACATCAGGGAGCGGTGGGTTTTTACAGGCGGAGTCATCGTGACTAATTGCTGCCGCGCCTGCTCCCGTCAATCAAAAAATTAAAAATCATGTCGCGCCTGCTCCCGTCAATGAAAAAAATAAAAATCCTGCCGCACCCAAACACCAGAGCAACGCCGCGGTGGATATTTATATTTACCTGCCGGCAAGTAGATAATAAAAGGGGTGAAAAAACAAATGTGGCGGCGGCCTAGCTAATCAGTCGAACTAGCCCAACTAGCTAGCCACCGTGCTTCACTGATGTACTCGGCGGGAAAGGTGGTCTTTCGTGATTTGACGACTCATTTACTTGCTTCGGCGCTATGACTGAGGACGACCCAGAAAACGCGCGGTAGGGCGTCCCACGTCAGGAAGAATATATGCGTCCACCACCCGGGAGGACCCCGAAACTATGCGGTAGGGTGTGCCACGTCTCGGCACGGAGGAAAAATGTGCGTGTAAAAATATACTGTATCAGACGTAGTACCTATGGTTCGACCTCGGGACCCAGCCAGTCGGTCGAAAACACCCCACTAGCTACACAGCTTCATCATGCAAACGTGGCATGGAGGATAGATGTGGTTAGCTCCGTCTCGACCAGCCACAACGTCTCTTGTTCTAGGTGGTTCTTCTATTTTCCAAGCTTTTTTTAGTTGTAATAACACCACGGCAAGCTAGCGCCGCTCTTCGTGTGTGCCCGTGCAAAGGTTAGACGATGGAGAGAAGAGAGATTGAGATCGCAGACCTGGGACCCACCAGTAAGTGAGACAACGGTCATGCACGTGTTGACGAGGCACTCCCTCTACTCTACTCAATGAAAGTACTGTATAAATAAAATCAAGTTATGGGACAAAGCCAACAACCGTTCATTTTTTCAGGCTATCGACTTACGCTTTGTAGTCCAGGTTGCCAGTTCGAATCTCGTCTTTCAGATTTGTTAGGTTTAGGTCCAAATTTGATTAATGACAAGTGGGACCCTCGTGTGTTGTTCCGATATTTCAGTGTAGGATGGTTTTTTTGAACAAACACTTTGCGCGGTTAGACAAGTAACGGCACGAGTTACACGTATTTTGCAAGTTTACGAACAAAAATGACAGCGGCATAGAATATCACATCCACCCCGCAGCTTAGATACTATGCTGATACGAGTTTTTACATTGTTGGAAGTGAGATCCAATGGCTTGGGAGTAGTCTTTGTAATTATGCGCAATTTCCAAACTCTCCAAAGTTTTTTTTTTGCAAATAAAACATTCAGGCCTCATGTGTGCCGCTGCATCTTCGATCCAACGGCTCCCCGGTGCTCATATTAGGTGCTCCCCGTAGCTTAATTACCCGCTATGGTGATATGAGCATCTAGGTCGTATGATCAGAGATCAGATGGCACATGCGTAGTACTTGTACTTTCTGCGCATTTCGCAAACTCTATCAGCTGTATATTGCAAAAACATTCAAACCTTCTATTGCGGTGATACGAGCTTCGAGGTCGTTGGATATGGGATCAAAGGGCATCTAAGTAGTTTTTGTACAAATTGTGTGCAATTCTCAAACTCATCAAGGTTTCCTGCAGAAATATTAAGACACATCATGTGAGCTGCTATATCTCAGATCTACAAGCTCCAAGCAACTCGTATCGGCATATAGCATCTAAGGTATGGGGGCACATGATATTCTCCTGGGGAGGAGGGGTGGGGGGTGCACAACCAATTGGTGGCTGGGAGGGTGGGGACAAATATAATCTAAACAACCCTAAACAGAGCTCCACAATTTTATCTAAGGTCCAGGGGTTGACCCCCGACAATCATAGCTCCGCCTAAACATAACATTTGCATGTACTGTAGTAATAGACTTAATATTCATGTTTCAGTTTCATGTTCATTTTAAATATTGAACTGAGGACCATGGATGTCTTACATTTTACTCCCGTCGTTCCCAAATATTAGTCTTTTTAGAGGCTTCAAATGGACTGGCACATACGGATGTATATACACATATTTTAGAGTCTAGATTCACTCATTTTGCTCCGTATGTAGTCACTTGTTGAACTCTCTAAAAGACTAATATTTAGGAATAGAAGGAGTATTTTTGAATCCGTGTCATACATGCATGGTTTGGAAAAAATAGATGCACTATACTTATTGGATTGTTGTTGTGTTCGTGCGTGTGTGTCTCTCTCTATGTGTGTGTGTGGTCATATGCTTGATACATACAAAGTTTTCTCACCTCCATGTTGTTCATCTTTTAAATTTGAATTTGCATTGGAAAACTTACTAGGGATACCATGAAATGTGAAATCCACGTTGAGATCACTATATCACAAACTCACTCTAATTCAACAACTCGTCATATATCAATTACCACGTTGAGATTAGTATTTGCAAGGAAAATACGGGTATTGTAATACACATAGATTCATTCGGCAATTTAAAAGGTTCCTTTCGTATTATCGAATGGTAGGACCCAACGGCGTACCAGCCAGACCTTGGCTCGTGTTGATCCTAAAAAAAGCGGGCTCGTGTCCTTCGGTGGCGTGCGTGGTACGCACATTAGGCAACCCCATTACCCCAACCAGTCGAGCCTCAACGTTTCAAGTCGAAATATCTGGCGGCCAGAATTCCAGCCCTAGGAAATTCCCCTCATGTCCCCGGTCCATAATGACTACCGATGAACAACGGAGGGATGCTTTAGTAACTAGACAACGTTACCTACCGTGCCGAGCACGGTTCAATTCCCTTGGTCGCCGCTCGTCAAGGTCACCCATCAACTGCATTGCCTACTACTACTACTACTACTACTACTACTACTACTACTACTACTACTACTACTACTACTACTACTATAGGATGAGCACGGAATTGAGCCCGTTTGTTCGTGCCTAGTACTTGAGTTAATATATCAGGCAATGCACTGGTACGGAGGGATTATCCTTTTACTCTGCATATATAACTTGTGTGAAGTCTAACTAAGCAAAATGTTTGACCAAATCCTTTCTTAAGAAATACAACAGGACAGATGTACGGCTTGAAATTTTATTGCATGATGCAGGTTATGATATTGTTGCGAATCCTGGATCTTAAATTTCTGAAAATCCAAAAGTGAGCATAAATTCTTGAAACTAAGCATGGTCACGTGATATGGCACAAATATTACTTCGTAAGTTTTTTCTTCAATTTGAGACAAGCTGCTTATGACAAGTTGCACAAATGAAGAGCCAAGGTATTTTGGAAGAAAGACCTGTCATGTTAAGGCGAACGCTTTCACTATTGAAACCGTGGGCGTTTACGTGCCGCCACGAGTCCCCGCTTCTCATCGGCAATCGGCAGGTGCCGTCTGAGCAAGCGTGTGACTCGACGGGAGGCGTGTGAGCAGACCGCTGCGCCGACTATCAGGGAGGCATGCGAGCAGACCGCTGTGCAGGCGAGCCCTTTGACCAGGCTCCGCCGCCCACCATCGTCCCAACTGCTCCCACTTTTAATGTCGCCGGCGCCGCAGTTTAAAATCAACCCCGTACTACCCGGTACTCCCTCCTTTCCGGTTTATAGGGCTTATCTCAAAATATTAGTTTTTCCATTTTATAAGGCTCAATTTTGTTGTTTCCCATCACATGTTCAGATTCCAAGGTAAATTAAATCATTGCATGCAAGTATTAAGAGAAAATTGATCAATGCATGTAATTTATGCATGCATGCATTGCAATTAATGCATTGGTAAACATATTTTTTTGAGAAAAACAAGAGCATTAATTGGGTGCTTTTGCAAACTACAAAAAGTATTCCACCACTCACCATCTACCTTGGTTGGTGAGATTTTTGAATTGAGCCTTATAAACCGGAAAGGAGGGAGTATCGCTACAATCCTCTCTCTTCCTCTCCGATTCTCCTGTCGTCTACCTCCAACTAGCCTGACCTAAACGTACGCCATGCCGCATCACGATGGTCTGCCCTTAGTGTTCCTGTTTCCTGAGGAAGACACCCAGCCGGAGTCTCAAGAACATAAGGCGCTTTGGGACGAGCTTGAACTGGCCTTGCGGGAAGACGCCGCGCCTGTCCCCGCTCCCGTTCTGGCTCCCGTCGCCCCGACTGCGCCAGCGCCCATCCCCGTGGCATTGATGGGCTGGGAGCCGCACATTGTCGCCGAGCTTGATCCCACGGGGTTCCACGAGGTGCCCGCCGACTTTCATGCGCCCGTGCACCTGCCAGCGCATGCGCCTGCATGTGCACTGACGCGCACGCCCGTGCCGGTGCCCGTGCACCTGCCAGCGCCTGCGCCTGCGCGTGCACTGACGTGCGCGCCCGTGCCGGTGCCCGTGCACACGAATGTCTCCGACGCGCCGTTGACAGCGCCTGTCCCCGCGCGGGTGCCAGTGCCCCCCTCAGTGGCATGGATGACCGCCGTCGACCGCTTTCTTGCACCAACGCCAGTTGCCTTCTCCCGCCAGTCGACTCGCTCCGAAGTCCAGAACATTTTGGCCTTCCTTGAAGCTAGGCCAACGTCCAGGAGTACGCCAACAACGGCGCAAGACGCCGCCGTCGCCGTCGGTCAGTGGCCCGACGACACACAAAGCACGGAAGAGGAGCCGCTTCCCACCGCGAGACGCCCCCGCTGCTGCCGTGTAATCTAAATTTGCCATGAAAAATGTTCGGATTGCCATGCTTAAAATCCGAACGCTTATCATTTCCGTTTATTTTACATTGATCATCGTATAATTTAAAGTCGGAGTCAGACTGAACGAAATGTATGGTTTGATCGATTGAATGTTCTGCTAGAGCCGTATCAAATTAAATATAAAACGTCATCAAGCCACATGTATTCCTTGTCATTGAACGACCTAGACTGCTTCAATGTCGAGCGCTCAACACGTTTAGCGTGCAGTTAATTTCATGCCAAAAATAGTGCTAATCACATGACAACACGCAAATAATATCCTAGTAGTTAATATCCGCATGCACTTAATATACATCCAAATTAACGTGCATTGCACGTACACACTGACTAGTGCTGCTAGTACGTGAAACTGGTGCCGTGACTTGTGAACGCGTCCAGATATGGTCAACGGCAACATCGCCCACGAGTTCTTCCTGTTTGCCCGTGCGTCTAAACGCAGAAGGGGAGGAGAGAGAGAGCACACATGGAACCCACCAGTAAGTGAAGACGTGTAGATATATTTTGTGCGTGGGAGGAAGCAAGGTCAACCGATCACATAGGGTCGCCGTGCGATCGAAAGAGTGAGATGGGTTGGAGAGAGTGACCTAGATAGACGATGTGCGTGAGAGAGTATACAATGTGAATAGGTCGAATTGGGCTCAAACATGGTGATATATCGTTTGTTGTGCTATTTTGTAGGTCATATGTTTGAATCCATCCAAAAGTTTTCTCACTACCATGGTGTTCATCATATACATATGCATTTGTATTAAAAAAGTAGTGTGGATACAGTGAAATGCGAAATCCACGTTAGAATTGGAGATCGCTACGTGACACACACTCTAATTCAAATAACTAACTACGTGACACACACTCTAATTCAAATAACTAATTATGTGAGACACGCTCTAATCCACGTTAGCGTGGGTACCGTTTTGATTTTTTTTCAAATAACTCTTCATTAATTAATTTATAGTACTCCCTCTGTTCACTTTTATAAGACTGAGGGAGTCCTGGATTAGGGGGTGTTCGGGTAGCCGGACTATACCTTCAGCCGGACTCCTGGACTATGAAGATACAAGATTGAAGACTATGTCCCGTGTCCGGATGGGACTTTCCTTGGCGTGGAAGGCAAGCTTGGTGATGTGGATATTCAAGATCTCCTACCATTGTAACCGACTCTATGTAACCCTAACCCTATCCGGTGTCTATATAAACCGGAGGGTTTTAGTCCGTAGGACAACTTCATCAACTCCATAGACAACAACCATACCATAGGCTAGCTTCTAGGGTTTAGCCTCCTTGATCTCGTGGTAGATCTACTCTTGTATTACCCATATCATCAATATTAATCAAGCAGGACGTAGGGTTTTACCTCCATCGAGAGGGCCCGAACCTGGGTAAAACATCGCCTCCTGTTACCATCCGGCCTAGACGCACAGTTCGGGACCCCCTACCCGAGATCCACCGGTTTTGACACCGACATTGGTGCTTTCATTGAGAGTTCCTCTGTGTCGTCGCCTTTAGGCCCGATGGCTCCTTTGATCATCAACAACGATGCGGTCCAGGGTGAGACTTTTCTCCCCGGACAGATCTTCGTCTTCGGCGGCTTCGCTCTGCGGGCCAATTCTCTTGGCCACTTGGAGCAGATCGAAAGCTACGCACCTGGCCATCAAGTCAGGTTTGGAAGCTTAAACTACACGGCTGACATCCGCGGAGACTTGATCTTCGATGGGTTCGAGCCACGGCCAAGCGCGCCGCACTACCTCGAGGGGCATGATCTAGCTCTGCCTCCGGGTAGTGTCCTGGAGGCCGCACACGCATCGGTTCCGACCTCTAACTCGGAGCCTATTGCGCCAATGGAGGACGAGCGGTTGGACGCCACCTCGGGTGCTGCGATCTTAAAGGCGATCGAGCCGAATGCTAGCCCCGCACCCTGCATGATCCGTGACTCCGAGGATCCGGACTCCGAACCCCCCGCGCCCCTGCCAATCGAATCCGATTGGGCGCCGATAATGGAGTTCACCGCCGCAGACATCTTTCAGCACTCGCCTTTTGGCGTCATCCTGAATTCTCTCAAGTCTCTCTCTTTATCAGGAGAGCCCTGGCCAGATTACGGTCAGCGAGGATGGGATACGGACGACGAAGAAATTCAAAGCCCACCCACCACCCACTTTGTAGCCACTATCGACGATTTAACCGACATGCTTGACTTCGGCTCCGAAGACATCGACGGTATGGACGACGATGCAGGAGATGAACAGGAACCGGCACCTGTAGGGCACTGGAAGGCCACCTCGTCATATGACATATATATGGTGGATACTCCGAAAGATGGAGATGGCGATGGAACAGTGGGGGAGGACACCCCCAAGAAACAGCCAAAGCGTCGGCGTCAGCGGCGCCGCTCTAAATCCCGCTAAAGCAAAAATGGTGATTCCGGCACGGGAGATAATACTACCCCGGACAGCGCCGAAGAACACCCACCTCAGCAAGATTCGGCACAGGAAGATGGAGAAGCCAGCCCTCATGAGAGAGCGGCAGACCAAGAGGTTGAGGATGATAACTATATGCCTCCCTCCGAAGACGAGGCAAGCCTCGATGACGACGAATTCGTCATACCATCAGACCCCGTCGAACAAGAGCGTTTTAGACGCAGGCTTTTAGCCACGGAAAGCAGCCTCAAGAAAAAGCAGCAGCAGCAGCTTAGAGCTGCCCAAGATTTGCTAGCTGACAGATGGACTGAAGTCCTTGCGGCCGAAGAGTATGAACTCGAACGCCCCTCCAAGAGTTACCCAAAGCGCAGGCCGCTACCCCGATCAGAGGAGGAAGCACCTACATCACCAGCGCATGACATGGCAGACCGACCACCTTGCAGCCGCGACAGAGAGGTCTCTCGACCCTCCACCCAAGCCATGCCCCGACGCCACTCAACTAAGGCACGGGAAAATGCGCTAGACCTGCGAGACGTACTGAAGGACAAGGCAAGACAAACAAGATCGATCTACGGATCACGTAGGCGCCCTACGGCACATGACGATGATCCTCACTCCGGATACAACAAATTCGGCCGGGCCGAACACAACAGACATAGCTCTTCCGAGCTACGTCGTGATATAGCCCAGTACAGAGGCGCCGCACACCCGCTATGCTTCACGAATGAAGTAATGGAGCATAAAATCCCAGAGGGTTTCAAACCCGTAAACATCGAATCATACGATGGCACAACAGATCCGGCGGTATGGATCGAGGATTATCTCCTGCACATCCACATGGCACGCGGCGATGATCTACATGCCATCAAATACCTCCCGCTCAAACTTAAAGGACCGGCCCGGCATTGGCTTAACAGCTTGCCAGCAGACTCAATCGGTTCTTGGGAGGACCTGGAAGCCGCATTCCTCGACAACTTCCAGGGCACTTACGTGCGACCACCAGATGCCGACGACTTAAGCCACATAATTCAGCAGCCAGAGGAATCGGCCAGACAATTCTGGACACGGTTCCTAACAAAGAAAAACCAGATAGTCGACTGTCCGGATGCAGAGGCCCTAGCAGCCTTCAAGCATAACATCCGCGACGAGTGGCTTGCCCGGCACCTGGGACAGGAAAAGCCGAAATCTATGGCAGCCCTCACGACACTCATGACCCGCTTTTGTGCGGGAGAAGACAGTTGGCTAGCTCGCAGTAACAACTTATCAAAGAACCCTGGTAATTCGGATACCAAGGACAAAAGTGGCAGGACACGTCGGAATAAGCAAAAACGCCGCGTTAGCAGCGACAGCAATGAAGACACGGCAGTCAATGCCGGATTCAAAGGCTATAAATCCGGTCAGCGGAAAAGGCCATTCAAAAAGAATAGTCAGGGCCCGTCCAGTTTGGACCGAATACTCGACCGCTTGTGCCAGATACATGGCACCCCCGAAAGGCCAGCCAATCACACTAACAGAGATTGTTGGGTGTTCAAGCAGGCAGGCAAGTTAAGAGCCGAAAACAAAGACAAGGGGCTGCACAGCGACGACAAGGAGGAGCCCAAGCCGCCGAACAACAATGGACAGAAGGGTTTTCCCCCACAAGTGTGGACGGTGAACATGATATACGCAACCCACATTCCCAAGAGGGAGCGGAAGCGTGCGCTACGGGACGTATACGCGATGGAGCCAGTCGCCCCGAAGTTCAACCCATGGTCCTCCTGTCCGATCACTTTTGATCGAAGGGACCATCCCACTAGCATCCGTCATGGCAGCTTCGCCGCATTGGTTTTCGACCCAATCATCGACGGATTTCATCTCACAAGAGTCCTCATGGACGGCGGCAGTAGCCTGAACCTGCTTTATCAGGATACAGTGCGGAAAATGGGCATAGATCCCTCAAGGATTAAGCCCACAAAAATGACCTTTAAAGGCGTTATACCAGGTGTAGAAGCCAACTATACAGGCTCAGTAACACTTGACGTGGTCTTCGGATCCCCGGACAACTTCTGAAGCGAAGATTTAATCTTCGATATAGTCCCGTTTCGCAGTGGCTATCACGCCCTGCTCGGACGAACCGCATTTGCAAAGTTCAATGCGGTGCCGCACTACACATATCTCAAGCTCAAGATGCCAGGCCCTCGAGGAGTAATCACGGTCAACGGAAACACCGAACGCTCCCTCCGTATGGAGGAGCACACGGCGGCTCTCGCAGCGGAAGTGCAAAGTAGCCTCCTCAGGCAATTCTCTAGTTCGGCCATTAAAAAGCCAGATACTGCCAAGCGCGCCCGGAGTAACCCACAGCTGAACCGCCTGGCACACTATGAGCAAGCGTAGCAATGCGGCCCCAACCCCAGCTCTCGCGACATAGCGAAACTAGTACCTCGCGTACATAACTACGCCCTTGAAATACCATGGGCACAGGGGAAGGGGCACAATAACGGCATGCCCAAAATACGGCTTAAAACGTACAAGGGGCTGCCGGATTCTTCTTTTAATTTTTTCTTACTTTCAGGACTCCATACTTCGGACGACCTGTTCGGCAATTCGACTGCCGCACAAACGATGCAAGATCCAGGGAGGCAGACAAGCCATGCCGCATTATGGAACTCCCAGGTGGTCTCTGTTACGAGCGGTATACCTGTTTTAAATACAATTCCGCGGCCTGCCCCTAGTCAGGACATACCAAATAGTCCAATATCTTTTGCTTACCGCACTATTTGTATCGTTCGGCTTTGATAAATAGCCTCTCTATAAACAATGCATAGCTTCCTGTCTATTTTTTGCATTATCATCTTTTCATATATATGTTTATGACATGTTGCACCCGTACACTGTGGTACGGCAAAATACGCCAGGGGCTTTAGTACCCATTAATATGGCGTGAGAAGTCCGTACACTTTCACAAGTGCGGCACCCCAAACTTATAGCACTATATGCATCGGCTCCGAATCATGATTTGGGTCAATAGTTGGGTTTGCCCGGCTCCTATGTTTTGGTGCCTTACGTTCCGCTATATCGGCTAAGGTAGCACTAGGAGAACCACTGCGATTATGCCCCGGTTGAGCTGGGCTAAGCACCTCAGTGGAGAATGCTAAAACTGATTGTCATGATGTGGCGAGAGACCGGTCGGTGTTCGAGAGGTTTTTCGAGTCCCTAAAGGCTTATGCCGCTTCGAGCGAGGAGCTGGCTCCGTTCGGCCAAGGCGTGGATAGCGCCCCGAACTCGGTCTTCCGAACTAGGGGCTTCGCCGAAATTTAAAATTATATAGTTCTATGGCTAAGTGAGAGTGTTCAAGCATTATAGTCCGATTGCCTGGTTCGTTGTGCTGAGCGCCTCCCTCGAAGGACCCAACTATGGGGAAAAGAGCGCTCAGGTTTACCCCGAACACCCCAGCACTAGTAGCATGGGGGCAGAAGCCGACGACTGGCCATCTCTCAATTTTTGATAAACGGCCGCACAGAAAGTAATATTTTAAATTCAATAAGCATTGCTTAGCGCATATGAACAAGTTTTCAGCGCACAGGATAAACACGAGCGAGTTCATTCAAAAATTACATCCTTAGTATATTCATCCGCCACAAGGCAGGCACCCGCAAGAACATCCTTATAGTAGTTCTCGGGCTTGCGATGCTCCTTCTCCGGCGGTGGCCCGTCCCTCACAAGCTTCTCACCATCCAGCTTACCCCAATGCACCTTTGCACGGGCAAGGGCCCTACGGGCACCTTCGATGCAGACGGAGCGCTTGATAACCTCGAGCCTTGGACAGGCCTCCACCAGTCGCCGCACCAGCCCGAAGTAGCTCCCAAGCAGAGCCTCTCCGGGCCACAGCCGAACTATGAAGCCCTTCATGGCCTGTTCGGCCGCCTTGTGGAGCTCGACCAGCTGTTTCAGCTGGTCGCTCAAGGGCACAGGGTGTCCGGCCTCAGTATACTGAGACCAGAACACCTTCTCCGTCGAGCTGCCCTCTTCGGCTCGGTAGAATGCGGCGGCGGCGGATACGCTGCGAGGAAGATCTGCGAATGCCCCTGGAGAGCTCCGGATTCGGGTAAGTAACAAGTACTTTACTTTTATACTTCTGCTTTGCATAAAGAATGCCTTACCCGCCGCTATCTTTTTCATATCCTCCAACTCTTGGAGGGCCTTTTGGGCTTCGGCCTTGGCGGACTTGGCAGTCTCAAGGGCCGCCGCGAGCTCGGACGCTTGCGTCTTGGACTCAAGCTCCAAACTCTCATGTTTTTTCATGAGAGCCTGAAGCTCCTGCTGCACCTCGCCAACCTGGCCCTCAAGTTTCTCTCGCTCGGAGCACTCCGCGGCCGTTTTCTTTTTGGCCTCGGACAGCGCCTGCTTGAGGGTCGCCACCTCAGTCGTGGCCCCTACAATAAGCAGTACAATCCTGTTATTTTTTGCAATCAAGCCTTTCTATAGGCACTTTTTCTGTAAGGTATTTCTTACCTTCTTTCTCCTCGAGCTGCCGTTTGGCAAGGCCGAGCTCTTGCTCGGTCCGCTCGAGGCCCTGTTTCAGGGCACCCACCTCCGCAGTCAGTGTGGCGGTGGCTAGCAGCGAGGCCTGCATACACATATTGACTCTTTGTTGTTAGACTCCTGCGAAATTTAATAGATCCTCTATTCGGCTTTTCTTTCCGAACGCCAAACAGAGCATCAGGGGCTACTATCTATGTGGTTATATTTTTACATATTTTTTACTTACCTCGAAGCCTGTTAGAAGGCTAGCGCAAGCTTCACTCAATCCGCTCTTGGCGGACTGAACCTTCTGGATCACCGTACTCATAATAGTACAGTGCTCCTCGTCGATGGAGGCGCCGTCAAGCACCTCCAGCAGATTGTCCGGCACCTCCGGTTGGACGGAGGCTGCCAGCTCAGAAGGCTTACTCCTCTTGGAAGGAGTTCGCCTACCGCGGCCCGGAACTTTTGTAGATTCCGGTGCGGTGTCCGGCTCAAGGACGGACTTCGAGCCCTGGGGGGCCTTGTCCCCTTCACTCCTGGAGTCTGGGAGGTTGCCTTGCGGCTCCTCCGGGACCACCTCCTCCTGCCCCGGAGCTCGTCGCGACGCCACTTCGGCGTCGTCTACAGTGCGGGGGGAGATAGCGGGCGGAACTGAGTTCACGTCCGATGAATTCAGGGAGCCGCTCGACGACTCGTCGAGTCTGGTCCGGGGCAGGTTGCATAATTGTATTCAACATTAGTGAAAGCTGTGCAACAAAGGAACGTCATGAGTTACTCTGATATCCGAACTTATGATTTCGCCGGACGCTTGGCCCTGTCTGGCCACTCCTCTTCGTCCTCTTCAGCGTCGAGGAGGTAGTCTGGCGGAGGGGTCTTCCTCTTCTTGGACCCCTCGGCCTCCCCCATTGGGGCGGCCTTCCTTTTCTTTCCTTCCCCCGCTAGAGGGGGAGAGGTTTCTTCTTCCTCCTCCTCGTTTTCACGGGAGGAGTGCGTCTCGGACTTGTCAGATGACGAGTCCGACACCACCATATTACGGGCACTCTTTTGAGTCCCCGTGGTCTTATTCTTCTTGGCCTTCTTCTCCGGCACCACATAAGGCGCCGAGACCAGCAGCTTCATTAGGAGAGCTGGGGCTGGGTCTTCGAGCAGCGGAGCCGGACAGTTAATCGGTCCGGATATCGCCCGCCAAGCCTGTCAAAGGTAAGGGAGTTTAGATCCCACATAGAGTCAAACTATGGAAAAAGCTTAACATCCTGTAAAAGGTGTAGATAGCTTACCTTGTTAGCATGACGCTGCGAGCTGTATCCGCGGTCCTCAGAAGCAGATGCAGGAGCCTCGGCGCCCTTGAATAGCATCCTCCAAGCGTCTTCGTACGTCGTGTCGAAGAGCCTGTTGAGGGTTTGATGCTGCGCCGGGTTGAACTCCCACAGATTAAAATCCCGTTGTTGGCACGGGAGGATCCGGCGGATGAGCATAACCTGGATTACATTAACAAGCCGGACTGGCTTGTTCACCAGGGACTGGATGCATGTTTGCAATCCGGTCACCTCTTTTTCGTTACCCCACGACAGGCCCATCTCTTTCCAGGACATGAGCCGCGTGGGGGGTCCGGATCGGAACTCGGGGGTTGCGGTCCATTTCGGATCGCGCCGCTCGGTGATATAAAACCACCCGGCTTGCCATCCCTTTAGGGTCTCCACAAAAGAGCCCTCGAACCATAGGACGTTGGCCATCTTGCCCGCCATGGCACCTCCGCACTCCGCCTGGCTGCCGCGCACCACCTTGGGCTTGACGTTGAAGGTCTTGAGCCAGAGGCCGAAATGGGGGCGGACGCGGAGAAAAGCCTCGCACACGATGATAAACGCCAAGATGTTGAGGATGAAGTTCGGGGCCAGATCGTGGAAATCCAGGCCGTAGTAGAACATGAGCCCCCGGACAAATGGGTGGAGTGGAAAGCCCAGTCCGCGGAGGAAGTGGGGAAGGAATACTACCCTCTCATGGGGCCTTGGGGTGGGGAGAAGCTGCCCCTCCTCGGGAAGCCGGTGCGTGATGTCCTTGGACAAGTATACGGCCTTCCTTAGCTTTTTAACCTGGCCCTCCGTAACGGTGGAGACCATCCACTTGCCTCCCGCTCCGGACATTGCTGGAGGAGGTTGAGGTGGGAAGTGCGGGCTTTGGCGCTGGAGCTCGAGTGCGCAGGAGATGGATAGGCAGAGGAGGAAGAAGGCGTAGGTAAAAAGGTGGATCCTTATCCCCTTATATGGGCGGATGCGGTTGTGCGTCCCCACCTACCTAGTAAAACTCACTTGCCTCCCAAGCGCCGTGATAAGTGGCGCGGTTGGATTACCCACGTCCGTATTGATGAGAATCCCGTAAAAGGGGGGTACACGATCTCTGCTTTGACAAGACGTGCCAAGGAAACTGCCTCGCAAAACACGCTGAGGTGAAAAAGTAAAAACGATTCGTAAAGGACTTGGACGTAGTGTGATGGCGCACTGTGGAATACGCCAGCAGATTTGATTTGTGTTAATATTATTCTCTCTATGGCAATATGTGGAAACTTATTTTGTAGAGCCGGACACTACTCTTGGTGTTTACAATCTTCTATGAAGGACTTGGAGGAGGAACCCGCCTTGCAATGCCGAAGACAATTTGCGCGCCGGACTCGTCGTCATTGAAGCCTGGTTCAGGGGCTACTGAGGGAGTCCTGGATTAGGGGGTGTTCGGGTAGCCGGACTATACCTTCAGCCGGACTCCTGGACTATGAAGATACAAGATTGAAGACTACGTCCCGTGTCCGAATGGGACTTTCCTTGGCGTGGAAGGCAAGCTTGGCGATGCGGATATTCAAGATCTCCTACCATTGTAACCGACTCTATGTAACCCTAACCCTATCTGGTGTCTATATAAACCAGAGGGTTTTAGTCCGTAGGACAACTTCATCAACTCCATAGACAACAATCATACCATAGGCTAGCTTCTAGGGTTTAGCCTCCTTGATCTCGTGGTAGATCTACTCTTGTATTACCCATATCATCAATATTAATCAAGCAGGACGTAGGGTTTTACCTCCATCGAGAGGGCCCGAACCTGGGTAAAACATCATGTTCCCTGCCTCATGTTACCATCCGGCCTAGACGCACAGTTCGGGACCCCCTACCCGAGATCCGCCGGTTTTGACACCGACAAAGACCTTGAAGACATTTCAGACAATGTGCAAAACAGTTCATTTTAAGTTGTTTGAAACGACTTACAAAAGTGAACGGATGGAGTATCTCGTTTCGAATGACTAATTATTGCAAGGAAAACACGGGCATGGTAATACATACAGATTCATTTGCAAATGAAAGAAGATTCGTTTGCATGCTCAAATGTAGGCGCACCAGGCAAACCAGGGTCGTGTCGTTGTGGACGCTGCTTCGGTGCCTTAAAGGCAACTGCCTTTGCGTCACTGACATGTGGGCCAGCCACCTGTTGGGCCCATATGTCATGGACACAAAGGCAGGTGCCGTAAGGCACCGAAGCATAGTCCTGTCGGGGTGGTCGCGTGTGTCGGACGGACGCGTAGCACCCAGCCATCCACCCCCTCCCCCCCCAAAAAAGGACAACGACAATATAAGTTCGCGCTTCCACGTTTCGGATTGAAATATCTGGCGGCCCCAATTTCAGCCCCGCAAAATCTATCTTCTCCACCGTCCCCTTCCGCGCCCAGATTGCTCAAATCCCATATTCGCCGCCAACCCTCGAATCGCCCTCGTCTCGTCTCTTTCCCCACCGTTCCCCACCTCTATGCTGGACGACGACGAAGACGACGGTCGCGCTTCACCACCGCACTGGAGCTACCTCATCTATGCCCTCGTCCACCGCACCGGGTGGTCCACTGACAACGTCGGCCGCCGCAACCGACGTGCCTCATAGACACTGAGTTCCACCACATCAGGTGCGCTTCACCGACACCGTCTCCCAGCTCACCGGGGCTACTTCACCGAGCACATCGTCGCACCTCCGCCCCCCGAGGCCGTTGGGGCTTCACCAACAGTCTCGTCCACCGCATCGTAGCGCTCCACTGCCACTCAAGATCTGCATCCGTGCGCGGCCAGCCAACGCCAGCGCATCACCCTCAACGGCTCTAAAGTGACCCGCACTCTAGCTAGGCGAGCATGCCCAAACGCCGGCCCGAACTAGGTATCCACACATCACTCCCTTGTGCATTGTTCCGACGATGTTTGGATATCCTTTCACTGCTCTCTTAGCTTACACGCATATGCAACTCTGACCTTAACTCTTATTTCTTCTAGAGATATCATCTGAAACAAGCAAATCCATATTTTAGCGAAGCATGACGGCGCTATGGGATCTGGCACACATCTTGCACACCCGTATAACCTTGTAAGTATCTGTCCTCCAGTACAACATCAAGGTCGATTCCTCTTATTTGATCAACCATTCGCCGTGTCAAAAATGCAAAGGGGGATGCAAGGAGCACAAGGCCTGCACATCCAAGCAAGTGGTAACATGGACTTGTACATGGAACATCCCAAGCGCAAGCAGAGCTGCAGTGAGCCTGTACAACGAGCTAGCGTAAGTCCCTGCATTTCATTTAATTTGTACTGGCATTCGTGTATGATTTGTGTGCAGTGGCTGATCCACGAATTCAAGTTACCAGGGGCGAACGTTTAACTTAAAAAATACGAAGGCACTTGCACTCCGGAAATCAACATAACTTGAGAAATGTGAAGCTACATGCACTTTGAAAACCAGCTAATGATCCAAAGTAGTTCAGATTATAAACACTAAATGATGCAAGCACCAAAAAACACAAAATGCAACATGGTGTACAAGGACTACAAACATGGTCTGTACCTGCTTGAATTATTCGTTCTCTGGCTGAAAATATCGAAGTGTAATTGCACGTATAACCAGTGCGCAAACTGCATATCAATATATCTATCCTGCACAAGTATGCCAATAGTTTCAAACAACAGATTAGAAAAGTATTTATGCTATGTTGTCATGATACGGGGACTTTCTGGTAGATGGCCTCGACGTTTCCTCAAGCTATGAAAATGCACTATAATTTGCTTGTCATCAATGCCTGCAAATCTCTGTCTCTCTCAACATAGTAGATCATCACTAGACACTAAATCCTTCAATGAGCTTGCAAAATGCTTGCATTAGATCCCTCATTAGACACTATATGTTCATCACCAGGAGCATATAAACTGTTTGCATCAAATCCTTCATTAGCAGTCTGTTCATTAGACACTTCAGGCTCAAGAACAACATGAGCTTGTATGTTTGCACCGGAAACTTGATTAGATACATCAGATTCAGTCAGTTCAGTATTGATTGGGGGAGTTATAAAATAAGTAGAAATTGGTTTCATTTTCTCATAGATTCCCTACATACAAGCAGTTTTACAACACCGTCAGGTTTAACTATTGGCCAGCAATTGAAGAGTTGAATTAGATATAATCAGGGATGTGATGTACCTGCTCGTTGCGCATGCTACTCTTGCAATTAGCGACTGTCCGTTTGCGCAAGCTCGATGCCATGCCTGTGCTGCCGCTGCTGCCTCCCATGCAGGCTACACCCAGGGTTGGATCTTCATCTTCTTGTCCTTCCGTTCACTTGAAGCCCGGCGACCGCCCTCCAATGAGGGCGTGAGGAAGTGTTGTGTCGGTCTGTCCAGCGGCGGCTAGGTTAGGAGCGAACCAGACTGGAGGCTGGAGCGAATGAATTGGGATTTTTTCTGTTGTCGATCGATATGGGAGGCGCTCGTTTGGGCCACGAGCCTGCTATAGGGCCTGCCTTGCACTTATGTTATTGGCCCATCCAAATTGAAACATTTTTCTTTATTTTTTACATTGCCTGCTCGTGCGTTGGGACGAACAAAACTAGCGTGGGCCAACCTGGATGACTCAAACTAGGTGCACACTTTCCAGCCACCTGAGGCGGCCGCCCATACCAGCCCCTATGATGGCGTCGCCCCTTTTTGCGTATATGATTGGATAGTGAAAAATATTTCAGTGGCGCTTTTGATTTACCCACAGAATGGTTGAATTGCTTGTTTCTATGAACTGAGTTCGCCAATAATGTGAAGGATGTCAGTCTTTTCATCCTATTGTAGATTGCTTAGATCTCGATATGCCAAAAGTAATCGCATGAAATATACAGTAAAAGCTAGTGTGATGTGTTTGGCTACAACTAGTCTGACTATACGTCCTCATATAACATATCAAGGACGCACCATCTTACCAGATTAACCATTCGACTTACCCATGCAGTGTGGAAAGAAAGAAGTATTGGGACTGTGTATCCAAGCAATTGATGCCATGGACTCCTTCGTACAACCATGTAAGCCAAAAAGAAGTTGCAGTGTGTCCGTACAAAGAACTAGCGTAAGTTCAGTTACCTGCTTCTCGGAATTTTAGTTAGCCACTTATTGCAAAATTGTTCAATTACGCTGCTTGGATTAATTTAGTTTGCTACTGATTACATAATGGCACAGCCTGTTAATCATATTGTAGACTGCGCCTATCTATGTGTTTGATACTTACTATTAAGAATTACCTGTTTGCCTTAACTTAAATATCTACTTGTTTGTTTAACTGCTTTGCTGCTGCAACAGCGGGTTACAATGATGTTAATAACTACTTTTCAGCATCCAATTGAAACTCTTTAATTCCTTGTTTGTTTAACCGGTTTGCTATTATAACTCCCAGTTGAGATGTTTTGCTAACTTCAACTTTTCTGAATCCAATCGGAACTTTAATGGCAAAACAGGTTAGCCCAAGATCAAAGAGCGAGGTCCCCATGGACGTTGCATCATCCCACAGCAGTGGCACCGGCCCAATCTTGCATTATGAATTGCCAACTGCTGATGCTCTAGAGGCTAAACTAGTGGTAGAAAGAGATTCTGCTTCTGCACTTAGAGATGAAGTTGACATGTTGAGGAAGCAAACAACACAATCACAAGTAGTACTCAATACAACCATTAAATATTTGATGGATTTCAAAACGAAGCAAGCTGAGACTGACCATATTGTTAAGGTCCTAAAGGAAAAAAGGAAATTAAATTCCTACTTGGTAAATCATAGGTGAAATATTCTTTCCATAGTTGAATAACCTTTGTGTTGTCTGTTCATGTAATCAATCAAACCATTTGTTTTAGAGATCATGTAATAATTGTTTTTTTCATTTTTTGTTTGTAATTTTATTTGAGCACAAGTCTGTATTAATTGATAAGATTCGGAGACATTTCATTTGGATTGTTGTACCAGACCTACAAATATGCCAATCGGGCTGAATGTGCATTCAGCAATACTAGTATAGATGGACCATAAGTGGCACGCATCGTAAAGGGCCAAGATGCTGGCTAAAAAAGGATGCTGTTGTAGCCAAAAAAAGTACAGCGGCCTGGCTTATGTATGTTAGTTGATATTATTGATCCATATACTCTATAAGTGTTTATATGTCTGTTAGTTCCGTACATTCTTGGTTGATTGACTCGGTATTTGAATCTTGATACATCGCTTGTGTACATATCTAAATGGGAATACACATTATGCTGCGTGTGACATTTGAGTTGGACATGAAGTGTTCCAAATATTCGAATTCACCTTAAACTGGATTCTAGTTTCTGAATTTGAGTATCGGCATTTGTAAACCATATTCATATATGACAGTGGAATACATCTTTGTCATCCTTTTGAAGATATATAAAAACACATAGAATGATTTATAAAGATTCATATAGGAATACAAAATGGATTCGAATTTAGTTGCCAGGGTAAACGTGGATGCTTATTGTCCCAAAATTCGAAAGAAACAGCAAAATGTCCACTCCCACATCGGCTGCCTGAAGCCAAGTGTTTGGGAGATGGAAATTACTGTCTACCCATTACACGGACAATCCATCGGCCCGATTTCCACTGCTCTAAATAGGGGTAGGTTAGTAACTTCAATTAGACGTGACACGACCGCCTCTGAGCCCATTCCGACACGGTGGGCGTCAAACATGGGCGGCAAAACTCATTTGATTCAAGCTCGTCCGAAAGACCTATATTTCTCCCTCCATTCCCCATTCATACACGGTGGGCGGCAAAACAAACTCTCCTCGTCCGAAATAGATGTAGGCTAATATTTTAAATAGGGGCAGATGTGTAACTTCCATCAGACATGACACAACCGCCCTACCTGTCAGCCCCGTTCATACACCGTGGGCGCCAACCGTGGGCGGCAAAACACCCTCTCCTTGCCCGAAATAGTTACCGGCAAATATTTGGGAGATGCGAGATTACCGTCCTATCCCCAACCGACGAGACGTCCAAATTTGAAACAGGGGATAAGTTCATAACTTTCCCATATTTCAGACAGGCGCGTCCCAAAAACATGGTTCCCCGTACCTCTCCCTCCATTTTCCCATTCATACACCGTCCGCGCTAGAACACCCCATTCCCACACCAGCCTCCGTCCGCCACCCCATCCATCGCCGCCGTCCTCCACCACATCCATCGCCACCGTCCTCCACCATGCCGGAGCGCCTACCAAGACCGCGTCGTCCACTTCTAGAGATGGACGTTTCTCATCCACGGCGACAGACCAGTAGCCTTGCATCGCGTCCTCTCGCTTCATCGGCGCCATCGTCCTCTTCGCCGGGGCCGCTCACACGACCTTCTCTTCCACCGCAACGGGACTTATCCCCTGATGCACCCGTCTACCGTCGCAGATCTGCTTCAACGCCACCGACAGCCATCGCACCCCCGATGCCTACACGGCGCCACAAGAGAGGTGGTACTTCATATCTCCTTAACTTTTTGATCTCAACTAGAAAATAGATCTTAACTTGGTTACTCTACTTTCTTTTCAGCTCTTAGAATTTAGTTCTTAGTTCAAAGCAAACAATGGATGCTAAATATCATTTCTCCGGTTTGCAGCTTCAAATCTGCCATGGCACAGCCATAATATAGTTTAATTGATCATGCTTAGGGTTTAATTGATCATGTTGGTTCCGTGGTGGTTTCTTTAATAGAAATCAGAGGGGAAACCCTCTTTTGCTAAAAAAAAATATGCTTAGAGTTTCCCCCTTTTATGATCACTATACGATCAGAATACGTGCTTCGTTTCATAATAACACTGCTCCACCCATCAAGCTAAACAAGCTTAGTTGTTCAAATACGAATCTGATATTATTAAAACAGAGTTGTTTAATTGGTCAGCTAAATGTTCCTAAATTAGTTTCGAAAATGCATGTTCGCCGCTCGGGTGTGTATCTCTGTGTGTGGTCTGGTCAGCACGGTTGGGGAGGTGAACTTTGCATATGCAGGGGTTTATAGGGAGACGCTCTCCGAGTTGAAACCGCAATGCATTCCATAGATAATCTGACTACTTTTTATGTTTTCATGAATCTCAGATTCTGAACAGCATCATAATGATTATGAGCTTGCGCGCATGAAAAGAATAAAGTAGAACAATGCCATGGCTGTCAAACTTGGCATTAAGGGACTGAAATCAAGTCTGGATGCAATGCAATGCAAACACTCTCCACCTACAGATTCATGCTCAGAATATGATCCTAACAGTGATTCTGAGCTAGAGGGAGACCTAAGTCAATGTAGCTCCCTAGTGGAGGAGTCAGAGGAAGATGCCCTATCTTATTCACCCATCAAGGTACTTGCTCTAACCTTCCAAGGTTACATTGCTCGCACATATCTTGCAACTGATGCTTTGCATTGCTTCTACTTTGTTGAACTGCCATTAGCTTAGTTTATGCATCGTGTATGTGAATACGCCCTGCCTATCCATTTTCAGTACATATTCCATCTGTCATCATACCATATTTATCCATTCAAATGTTGTTCTTGTGTATCAGACATTCAAAAGGAAGAGGGAGATTGCTGATCGTGGAGGAGCACAAGCAAAGTATTTGGAAAAGGTAGTGGCACCTGATAAATCAAATAGCCCATTAGGTGTACTTGCAATATCACCTGACCCACAAAATACCCCAACTCTAGCAGACTCTAGCCCTACTACACTGGTCATTTCTAATGCCCCAACTCAGCAGACCCCAACTGCAGCAAACAGTATGATTATGCCAGTTGACATAGCACTAACTGTACGACGCAAAGCCCCCATTCCAGCAAAGAGTACACCAAATCCAGTTGCCAAATCCCTTTTTGAACCAGAGAGAGCCCCAATTGCAGCAAATAGGACCCCTGTTCCATTTCTTCCCAGTTTAGAAGACGAAGCTTATGTTGTTGTCAGGAACTTTGTGCGCATCTTTCCTTCATGGAAAGATTATACCGCAGACACAGAACAATTTCCAGTCTTCGTCCGCAACTTACGCGTAAGTAATGTACTAATGTTATTCATGGTCATTACTGCATATGTTTCTGCTGATAGAAGACACAGGATTTCATTCTTTTAAATAGGCGAGGCGCAAACTGGATTGTGATGACGAGCAAGGGTTGGTTTTGCTTTTCAAGCACTCGTTGATGAAGTATCGTTCCTACCTGAGGCAAGCGCACTTCGATGGCAAGCCTCTGAACGAAATTTCTGTAAAGTCTCCGGTCCTACATTTATCCGACGGTGACTAGAATAATCTTGTTACACATTGGTCTCGGCTGCAGCATAAGGTACTGTCTATGATATCACATCACAATTTGAACTACATTTCTGCATTTGCCTTAATGTCTCACTTGTACGAAAACTATTAGCAGAAGAACATTCGTTCTCAAGGGACCACGGAATCTCGCAACTATACTGCACACTGCATTGCTCTTGTGAGTACCTCTTGCCCTGTATGACCATATTTACTTTCATAGCTGTTTGATTATGTAGCATCACTGCACATGTTAGCCTCGTAATCGTCCATTTGGTGGACATTATAAGATCCGTATGGACTCTTACATAAATTTAGAATCAACCCAATGCTTTTGAAGAGGTTTAGCTCTGCAGTCCTCTTGTAAGGACTGAACGTGGTCTATCACTGTACTTACATTAACAGCTACTCCCTCCGTCCCATAATATAAGAACGTTTTGTACAGTACACCAGTGTTCAAAACACTCTTGTATTATGGGAAGAGGGATTGGTTCATTTTGTAGCATTCTGCATCTTATCTCCCTCGCCCACCATTTACTAAAAAAGATCAGATCTATATTTAATCTTACCAACAAGTAGAATACACAGACAATGCTAGTGCAGAAGTGTAGCCCATTGCTCTTGTCAGTACATTTTGTCCTGTAACGCTTGTACTTCCAGGGATTGGTAGTTGATTATGTAGCATCAATCTGCATCTTATCTTCATTATCCTCTACCCCTTCCAGTATTATCATATCTATAATTACTCTCTACAAAATGTAGAGTACAGCCAATGCTTATGAAGAAGATTCTATGCTGAAATTCTTGAGTTATCCTTCCCTTGACATGGAGAAGGGCATTATAAAGCCGGTGTTAACTGTTAATGTAAGTTAGTCCTTCTAAAGCCTTTATCCTCAACTGCTGTTTAATTTGCTCATACTCCCTATCGTTTACTACTGTTTAGTTTGATGTTTCTACCAAAATGCATGTTCATAAGAACCGTAAGTTCTAGGTTTTACTTGTAAAACCAAATTCCTTATTCATACCATGCACATTACTTAATACTCCCTATATGTATGCTTGTTTTTGTGGATCTATAATCCAGTGTGTGGTGAAGCAGCCCACGTTTGCACCTTGTCATCTCCTGTTTTATCTTACTGATGTGGCTGATGATATGAACAACATGCCATGCACATTATCCAAAATAGATACAATGATTTTCTTTGCCCTTCATCTATGCTTGTTATGTTGACATGGTAATCCAGTAGTGTGGTGAAGCTCCCCGCATTATGAACAATGCCAAATTATGCTATTGATATTTTGAACGTACTCTTTATTTTCTAATTTGAAATTGGATAGAATTGATAGAACAGTTATCATCTTTGTTTATACACGTGGAAAACCTGTCATCTATCTGCTTTGTTTCAGGGTGATATGCCTGATGGCATGCACAAGTCTACTGAAGGCTGTGAGACAAACCCAACATATATTGCAGCAAAGAAGGCAAAACGTCTTGAAGATAGCGAGACAACCCCAAAGTCTTGTCTTGATGCAGTGTTCAAGTTACCTGACACTAACAGTCAGACAAGCTCAGTGAATTCGTTGTCTGAATCAGTTCGACTTCTTCAGTCCCAAGTTCTAGCAGAAAGGCATTCTGCAACTCAACTTCGACTTGAAGTCCTATCTCTAAGAAACATTGCGGAGAACACCAATGAGAACCTCATCGCTAAACAGCTACACCTGGAAGCTATGACCGACATGCTAGGCCGGTCTCACAGCCTTGCTCAGCAGCTTGCGCAGCAGTTCCTTCGCAAGGCTAACCTTTCTTGAACTGTCTTGGAAGTGGTCTCAGTTCAGTACTATTTTGTTACGCTGCAATGGTGCCCAGTTTTTGTAATCTGCTTCTACATTGCGCTTTATGATCACTGGTGGCGAACTTCGATGCCTAGTGGATGTAATATACCTTAAACCCTTTATTGTATAGTGTAGGTTTATTCTAAGTTACTATGCCGTAATTTCTTTATTGTATAGAGTAGCTTTGTTCTTAATTCATACTAGTTACGCTGCAGCATGAAATGAACCCCGGCCCATGATTGTGCGAATCAAATCACGGGCTTTTAACAGGCCAAAATTGTCTCGGTCCTTGTTTGGCCCAATCAGATATCGGCTGCGAGCAGGCCGGATGCAAACAGGGCCGTATTTAGGCCCAACTATATGACTGGCTTTTAACAGGCCGAAATTAATATAGGGCCGAAATGTTAAACGGGCCCTTAATAGGCCAAAACTAATATCAGGCCGAATTACTAAGTGGGCCTTTAGCAAGTGGGCCCAAAAGCATAGTGTCCAGTTGACGGGCCGAATCTGATATGGGCCATAATTGAGCCCAAAGCCTCTTAAAGGGCCGGACCTGATCTGGGCCGTAATTTGGCCCAGAACGTGGTAGGCTTTTAATGGGCCGGATCTCATATGGGCCACTATTAGGCCCGGAGCGTGGCAGGCCATTAATGGACCGGATCAAATATGGGCCGACATTTGGCCCAAAACATGGCAGCCAGTTAATGGGCCGGCCTACTAGGGTCCTCAAAATCTTGTGGGCCTACAGCTGGGCCGGCCTACTAGGGTCCTCAAAATCTTGTGGGCCTACAGCTGGGCCGGCCCATTATGACTCGCAAGAATCTTGTGGGCTTTACCTGGGCCGGCCCATTATGGCACACAAAAATCTTGTGGGCCTTTACCTGGGCCAGCCCATTATGGCCCGCAAAATCTTGTGGGCCTTTAGCTGGGCCAGCCCATTATGGTCCGCAAAATCTCGTGGGCCTTTAGCTCGGCCGGCCCATTATGGTTTGCAAAATCTTGTGGGTCTTCAGTTGGGCCGGGCCATTTAAACTTGTTGGGTCGTGCCACGTGTCGACATATCATAGGCGCCTATCTGACCCACTGACGAGCTGACACGTGTTTCGTCCGACCAATAAGAATTTTACATGTGGAAATTTCCCATTGGTCGGGGCTGTTAACGGGTTATCGGATCCAAAACCCGACCCGATAGCTTAACGACATTCCGTTACGGTGGATGCCACGTCTCGGTCACCCTTGACGAAAGCACTTCTGTGACGCGCAATTTATCGTCATGGAAGTGGACACTTCCGTGATGATAATTTTGGTAATGTCATGGAACACTTCTACGACAGCACAGGTATGACTATCTTGATTCTGTCATAAATTTGTCATGGATGTACATGCATGACAAAAAAAGCAACCTACTGTGACAAACACGTATCATCACGGAAGTGTATTTTTTTGTAGTGAAGACACACACCTCTCCAAGAGAGGACGGTGGCCGAGGCCACCTATGTTTGAGTTCAGAGGTAAGGCACCGCGAAGATTTTAACCTTGGGCCCATGACCAGCACTCATCTTTGAAGCACAAGTACCATAAAAAAGATGGCTAATGTGAAAGAGTTTGATTAGTTTATGCATTATGGGGGGAGGGAAAGTTCATTGAGAGAACAACACTCCCCCTATGTCCATGCCTACACCTAAACTAGACATCAAGTTGAGTGAGGTGAGGTGTGCAAGGGTTCAAGTCACATTGCTCGAATCAACGATATTTAGCTCATGCCTTAACTCGCGAAATCTTGCTTCATCCAAAGGCTTCGTGAAGATATCTGCAAGGTTATCATGAGTGTTGACATAGTTAAGCTTGATCTCCCCTCGCCTAATGTGATCCCGGATGAAATGATACCTAATCTCAATATGTTTTGTCTTGAAGTGCTGCACTGGGTTGAGAGAAATCTTGATGGCACTTTCATTGTCACACCAAAGAGGCACTTTGTCACAAGTGACACCGTAATCCTTTAAAGTTTGCCTCATCCATAAAAGTTGTGCACAACAACTACCGGCGGCCACATATTCTGCTTCCGTGGACGAGAGAGACACACAACTTTGCTTCTTGGAAGACCAACTCACCAAAGAGCAATCGAGAAATTGGCACCCTCCGAAAGTGGACTTCCTATCCACTTTGTCTCCCGCCCAATCTGAGTCCGAATAACCTACAAGTTTAAAGTTTGCTCCTCTTGGGTACCAAAGGCCAAAGTTTGGGGTATGAGCCAAATATCGAAAGATTCGCTTGACTGCCACAAAGTGACTTTCCTTAGGTGCGGCTTGAAACCGTGCAAAATTCCCACACTCAACATGATATCCGGTCTAGATGCACAAAGTTAAAGCAAGGAGCCAATCATGGAATGATATACCTTTTGATCCACCGCTTTACCATTGGGATCAAGGTCTAGTTGGCACTTGGTGGGCATGGGAGTGGAAGTCGGGTTGACATTACTTAGCTTGAATCTCTTGAGCATGTCTTGAGTGTATTTGGCTTGGTTGATGAAGGTTCCTTCTCTCCTTTGCTTTACTTTGAACCCGAGAAAGAACTTCAACTCTCCCATGGAAGACATCTCGAACTTTGAGGTCATGAGAGCGGCAAATTCCTCATTGAAAGCTTTGTTAGGGGAACCAAAGATAATATCATCAACATATAATTGGCACACAAACAAATCACCTTTGACCTTCTTGGTAAAAAGAGTGGGGTCGATTAGCCCAACTTCAAAACCACAGTCTTGTAACAACTCGGTAAGGTGGTCATACCAGGCACGTGGGGCTTGTTTAAGGCCATAGAGTGCCTTATCGAGTTGATACACGTGATCGGGAAAGTAGGGATCCTCGAACCCGGGGGGTTGCTTGACATAAACCAATTCATTAATAGGACCACTAAGAAAAGCACTCTTCACATCCATTTGTTGTATCTTAAAGTTATGATGAGAAGCATATGCAATCAACATGCGAATGGATTCAAGACGAGCAACAGGAGCAAAGGTTTCACCGTAGTCGATACCCTCGACTTGGGAGTAGCCTTGTGCTACCAAACGAGCCTTGTTGCGAATGATAATCCCATGAGCATCTTGCTTGTTCTTGAATATCCACTTGGTTCCAATGACATTGTGGTTCCCCGTTGGCCTTGGCACCAATATCCACACTTCGTTGCGCTCGAAGTTGTTGAGTTCTTCATGCATGGCATTGAGCCAATCCGGATCTTCGAGCGCCTCATAGAACTTTTGGGGTTCAACACAAGAGACAAACGCGTGACGTTCACAATAGTTTGCTAATTGTCTACGAGTGCTTACCCCCTTTCTTAAGCTTCCAAGCACATTCGTCATGAGATGATCCTTGGTGGAGAGATTGGAAGCAACCTTGGTGGCACGATGCTCCAATTCCTCCTCGGGGGTGAGACGAGGAGTGGTCACTTGATCATCTCGAGCGTCGTCTTGAGCTTGTTCTTGATCTCGTGGAAGCTCTTGATCTTGAACTTGCTCGGAGGAGGGAGCTTGACCTTGGACATCACTTGATGTTACAACACCATCTTGAGATTGATCTTTCCCTTGGTCTTGTTCTTGAGGTTGAGGGCCCTCACTTTGTTCTTCGGAAGCGTGTGGGTCTTGGGTTGGTGAAGGTTCCACTTGAGTAGAACATTGTCCTTCTCCTTCGGCCACAAGGGGTTCCTTAATGGGTAGGATATGACCAATACCCATTCTTCTTATGGCTTGGGGAGGAATTTCATCACCTACATCACAAGTACCACTTTGCTCCACTTGGGAGCCGTTATTCTCATCAAACTCCACATTACACGTTTCCTCAATAAGTCCCGTGGACTTATTGAGAACACAGTAAGCATGAGATTTTGTAGCATAACCAACAAATATGCCCTCATAAGCTCTAGCCTCAAATTTAGACAAACGGACACCTTTCTTGAGAATGAAACACTTACACCCGAACACCCGGAAGTACTTGAGGTTGGGCTTGTTACCGGTGAGTATCTCATATGGAGTCTTGTTCAAGCCTTTGCGGAGGTAGAGCCGATTAGATGCATGGCACGCGGTGTTGATGGCTTCGGCCCAAAAGTTGTAGGGAGACTTGAACTCCGCCATCATGGTCCTTGCCGCATCCATCAATGTCCGGTTCTTCCTCTCCGCTACACCATTTTGTTGAGGGGTATAAGTTGCGGAATATTGATGCTTGATTCCCTCATCACTCAAAAACTCATCCAAGGTGTAGTTCTTGAACTCGGAGCCGTTGTCACTTCTTATTGTCAAGATCTTTGCATTGTGTTGTCGTTGAGCTTCATTTGCAAAGTCGATGACGGTTTGTTGGGTCTCGCTCTTCCTCTTGAAGAAATATACCCAAGTGTATCTTGAATAGTCATCTACAATCACTAAGCAATACTTTCTACCCCCCAAGACTATCAAAGGATGGAGGTCCAAAGAGATCCAAGTGAAGGAGCTCCAAAGGCCTCTTCGAGTAGATGATAGTCGTGGGAGGGTGAGCCTTCTCATGTAGCTTTTCTTCAATGCAAGCACTGCAAGCACGATCTATGGCAAAACTAACATTTGTTAGCCCATGGACATGGTCCCCCTTGAGAAGACTTTGCAAAGATCTCATATTGACGTGGGCTAAACAATGATGCCAAAGCCATCCCACGTCAACTTTAGCCATTAGGCATGTCGCGGTCTTAGTGGGTCGCTTCGAAAAGTTAATCACATAGAGACCGTTCTCGACATGCCCAACAAAGGCTACTTTAAGAGTCTTGCTCCACAAGAGGGCCACAGAATCAATATCAAAGAAAGTGGCAAAGCCCATGAGTGCTAGTTGACGAACGGAAAGTAAATTGTATGCAAGGGACTCAACAAGCATGACCTTCTCGATCATAAGATCATGAGAAATGACAACTTTGCCGAGTCCCAATACCTTAGAATATGAGGCATCACCCCACTCGACATTGGTGGGCATGGATGGAATCTTTTTCACGTCCACCACCAAGTCCTTGCTTCCAGTCATATGATTAGTAGCTCCACTATCGAGCAACCATGATCCCCCACCGGAAGCAAACACCTACAAGAGATCAATGCTTGGTTTTAGGTACCCATTTTGTAATGGGTCCTTTGATGTTAGTAACAAGGGTCTTAGGAACCCAAATAGACCATTCAATGTACTCATAAGGAGAACCAACAAATTTGGCATACACATGCCCATCTCTAGCGCGGCACAACAAATAGGAAGGATTAAAGTCGCCGACTTTGTTGGGAAGGGGAGCATCTCCCTTCTTGGCATCACTACCCCTCATGAGGTTTTCTCCTTCTCCTTAGTAGCACCCTCACCCTCCTTCACAAAGGTTTGCTTGAGAGGAGGAGGTCGTTTGGCCTTGTCATTCTTATTCTTGTTCTTGGACTTGGGCACGTACCCAGTCCCTTCCTTGCCCACAACTCCCTTTTGGTTGGTCAAGAGGTCGTTGAGGCTCTTCTCGCCTTGTATACAAGACACAAGACCTTTCTCAAGTTGCACCTTTACCTTAGCGTTCTCCTCAACAAGATGCACATGCTCACAACATGGGTTAGTAGCATTTGCATTATCAATTAACATCATATGAGGAAAAGTGGCTTTCTCCTTGGTTAGCTTTACTTGAAGTTGATCATGAGACTCTTTGAGGCGAGCATGAGCACCCTTCAAGACCTTGTGAGCCTTGTCAAGTAGATCAAACTCCTCTTTGAGTCTAGCAAGATCAACCCCAAGTTTGGCCTTCTCAGAGTTTAGCACACGAGAAACAACAAGAGCATGATCCAAATCTTTCTTTAACTTAGCATGATCAACGTTGTGTGACTCCTCAAGAGCCAAACGAAGACCACGCTCTTCCTCAAGAGCATTGGAAAGATCCAAAATCTCATCGGCATAGTCACGACTATGCCCCTCCATCTTGGAGATAGTATCTTCGTGAGCCTCGATCACGTCATTGGCTTCACCAAGTTGTTCCAAGAGAGCAACAAAATGCTTCTTGGTTTTACCCTTGAGTTTACCCATAAAGGACTCAAACTCATTTTCCTCCACATTAGGTCCCTCACATTCATCAATGCAATCCATCAAGGAAGGATTATTAATGATGGTAGCTTTGATGTTGGGAGTTACCTTGTTGGTGGCTTTAGTTATGAGGCCCTTTTCGGTGATGTTCTCATTGGGTGAGTCGAAGAGAGATATTCGTGGAGTTTTTGCAATGGCAACGGAGGCCATGGCAACCGACTCACCATCTTCATCATCATCATCGTCATCATCCTCATGGTACTCTTCTTGAACCACCAACGCCTTGTGAGGGGTTTTCTTGGTGAAGTTGCTCTTGTTGGGGAAAGACTTGGCTTTGTCCTTTCGAATGAGCTTGCCACCATTGTCTTCCCTCTTCTCATACGGGCACTCCGCAAAAAAATGACTCACATTGCCACAATTGTAGCAAGTCCTTACACGTTGCTTGCTCTTTGTGCCACTTGAGTTGTTCTTGTTGAAGTTTGGCCTTGAGTTTTTCTTGCTCCAAAATTGCCTTGAAGCAAGTACCATGTGTTCATGATAGGCATACTTTGTATCTTCGGGGTTGCTTTCCTCTTCTTCTTCTTCAATGCAAACCTTGGCCTTCAATGCAAGGTTGGGCTTCTTTGCCCTTTGAGAGCGAAGCACCACATTGTCGGCGGTCTTGTCCAAGATGTTGATAGCCACAAACTCATCCAACACTTCACTTGAGGTCAAAGTGTGGAAGTCCGGCCTTTGACGAATGACGGAGGACATGGCCTTGTGGTAAGGCATCATTGCCTTGAGGAATTTGCGCTTGATCCAATTGTCATCCGTGTCCTTGCTCCCATGATCTCGGAGTGAGACCGCGAGTTTGGTTACTCTCCGATAAAGCTCACGAGGTTCTTCATCTTCTTTCATTGCAAACTCATCGGCTTCATCTTGCACTACTTCATAGTTGGAGCGTTGGATGCTTGCACTTCCCCGGTAGAGAGAGACAACATAAAGCCATGCATCTTTGGCCAAGGCAAAGGGCCGAAGATGAGGTAGATCTTCGGGTGGAATTGCATCTTGAATGATGAAGAGAGCATTCTCATTGAATTGATTATCCGCGGCTTCTCGAGGAGTGAAGTTGCTTGGATCATGCGGATGGAAACCTTCTTCAATGATTCTCCAAAGATTAGTGTTCACATGATTTAAATGATGCTTAAAGCGATAAACCCAAGAATCAAAGTCCTCATTTTTCATAATCTTAGGGGGAGGACCGGCATGATTCAAATGAGTGGAAGGAATCGGTCCACCATAAACAAGTGGTGGTTCCACATGGGCAAAGATGCCGGTGCCATTTTTACCACTAGAAGAAGGAGCCTTTTCACTACTAGCTTCCCCCTTGTCGGAGATAGCATCCTTCACCTTATCGGTGGGATCACCCACTTTCAACGGTGCGGTGGATAGTTTAAGCCCTTCAATGAATTTAGTAAACATGCTTTCAACCTCGGTCGTCATTGAGGTTTTCAATGTCTCCAAGGCTACATTGAATTCCTCACGGGAGACCGAGGTTCCCCCATCACCCGTAGACAAGATCGGATTTGCACCGGAGTGCTCCTCCACACCGTCTACGGTGTCAACCATACTCTTCGGACGGCAAAGTCCTTAGTAAAGAGACGAGGCTCTGATACCAATTGAAAGGATCGATATGGTTGACTAGAGGGGGGGTGAATAGGCAACTACAATTTTTAACTTTTCTTTACCAAATTAAACTTTGCATCAAAGTAGGTTGTCTAGATGTGCAACTAGGTGAGCAACCTATATGATGCGACAACAACGAACATACACGCAAGCAAGAGAAGTAACACTAATAAGCTTGCACAAGTAAACGTAAGAGATAACCAAGAGTGGATCCGGTGAAGACGAGGATGTGTTACCGAAGTTCCTTCCTTTTGAGGGGAAGTACGTCTCCGTTAGAGCGGCATGGAGGCACAATGCTCCCCAAGAAGCCACTAGGGCCACCATATTCTCCTCATGCCCTCACACAATGCGAGATGCCATGATTCCACTATTAGTGCCCTTGGAGGCGGCGACCGGACCTTTACAAAAAAGGTTGGTACAAACTCCACAACTCAATTGGAGGCTCCCAACAACACCACGAAGCTTCACCACAATGGACTATGGCTCTATGGCGACCTCAACCGTCTAGGGTGCTCAAACACCCAAGAGTACCAAGATCCGCTAGGAATTAGTGAGGGAATCAAATATCTCTTGGTGGAAGTGTAGATCGGGGCCTTCTCAACTACTCCCGATCAAATCAACAAGTTTGGTTGGCTAGAGAGAGAGATCGGGCGAAAATGGAGCTTGGAGCAATAATGGAGCTTTTGGGGGAAGAGGTAGGTCAACGAAGAAGAAGGGGACCCCCTTTTATAGTGGGGGGAACAATCCAACCGTTACCCCACTAAACAGCCCCACAGAGGGCGGTACTACCGCAGTGGGCAGCGGTACTACCGCTGGACCCAGCGGTACTACCGCTCCCCCTTATGGTACTACCGCCCAGGCAGAGAGGGCTTGAAGATAGAGGAGGGACTGGCCCAACGCGGTACTGCCGCGGTGGCAGGGCGGTACTACCGCTCTCGAGCGGTACTACTGCACCTACTACCGCTACAAGTGTCGCACAACCCGACACGAGAAGTGCCCCCCTCGAGTCGAGGCGGTAGTGGCCCGGTACCGCAGCGGTACTGCCACTGAGGACACACAAGAGGTACTACCGCTGGGCACCGCGGTACTACCGCTGGGGCTAAAGACTGCCCAAACCGCAGGGAATAAGACCTCCAACAACGCTGGAAGGCCCAGAGGGTGTGAAACGAAAGTGTACGTGATGATTCCACCCTAGCCATACCAAAGCGGACCCCCTCTTGATAGTACGGTGACTCCTACGAAACTAATCCACCAACAAGAAACGAAAGAGCTGCACCGTCTTGAAAAACACTCAGAGGGGAAAGAAATCGTTTCGAGCCAAAGGATGAATCTCTGAAATGCTCAAAGCACAAGGTTAGTCCGCAAATATGTTGTCATCAATCACCAAAACTACATCAAGAGAGATATGCCTTAACAATGTCCAAATTTAAGTTTTTAAATTTTGCTAACTAGTAGATGTAGTAACACAACTACATCTCGAAGGATTTTAATTTTTGAAGTTTTTATCATTTTCTTTTGTTTTTTCAAAACTGAAATGACGATACACCGGGGGGTAGAGTTTGAAAATTTCCCTATAGTGTCGGTTTGCGTCTTCAACCGGGACTATAGGTTAAGACCCCTTTAGTGTCGGTTTGTGACACAAAACGGTACTAAAGGTCTAACGTTTAGTACCGGTTTGTGTCACAAACCGGCACTAAATGGGCTCGTGGGGCCCCGGCCTGACGCCAGCCTGCCACCACCCCTTTAGTACCGGTTCATGGCACAAACCACTACTAAAGGTTCAACACGAACCGGCACTAATGCATAGACGTTCGAACCGGCACTAATGGTCACATTAGTGCCATATCAGTTGCAAACTGGGACTAATGTGCTTCACATTAGACCCTTTTTTACTAGTGTGAACACATTACCATTAACTGCCCACTGTCCAGGATTCCACGGTGATGTAGAAAAGCAGATTGCAAACTCATTGCAGAGCCCTCACTCAGATCCCCATGAAACCCCGGATAACGGAAGATGAGATGAATAGGCAGAAGAAACATTCTGCTCAGCTGCTCTAGTGCATATGTGTTAGGTACAACAAGAACACTCCGATATTGAGGCATATATAAGATTTAAAATGACTTGTCTAAAAGAAAGATTTGAAATGACAAACACTGTTAACATAGGATCGATGGCACTAAAGCAGTCGAGCACTAACATAGTAGTACTCCCTCCGCTTCTTTTTACTCCGCATATAAGATTTGATCAAAGTCAAACTGCACAAAGTTTGACCAAATTTATATAAAAAATATGAACATCTACAATACTAAAACTATATAGTATGAACATACGTTTCATGGTGCATCTGATAATATTGATTTCACATTGTCAATTTTTATATTTTTTAATATAAAATTAGTCAAACTCTACAAAGCTTGACTTTGACCAAACCTTATATGCAGACTAAAAAGAAATGGAGGGAGTACATACAACTACAGAGCAAGGAGTATATACATCACTAGACAGGCACATAGTTATACCTGGCCAAACCTCGGGCCGGGCCAGGCCTAGCCAAGCCCGAGCCCGGCCCGACCATCGGGCCTAGTTTTTGGGCCCAAGCCCGGTCCGAACACGCAAAAGCCCGCCGGGCCTCGGGCCAGGCCCCTTCAGAAAACTGCAAAAATGACAGGCCCGGGCCCAGCCTGGCCCGGCCATCAGGCTCAAAATCTAGGCCCGAGCCCGGCCCGGGAGCAGTGTCGGGCCGGGCTGCCCATGGCCAGGACTACACATAGTACATAGTACAACTTCGCTAGTCTCAGCCGGATTTCGCAGCCTCATGGTCGTCGTCGTCTTCCTCCCACACCAGGTTTGGATACTGGGACCTCAGGCTCGACCATTCTCCCCTGTACATGGCTTGGTGCGCCAGCACGTCCTCCACGTACTGCTCCGAGATCTCGAAGTGGCCCGTCTCCGCCACCTCCTTCCTGATCCTCGCCTGGAACTGCTTGAAGCTGTTTCCTCTTGCCTTGTGGCTTAGGATGACGTCGATGTCCTCCGGCGACATAAACATCTTCCTTTCCGTCTCCGTCTCCATCTCCATGCCTTCACCGCCAGCGAACGAAGCCGTGCCCTCCAAAGGCGTAGACGTCTTCTCCTCCGCTGACTCGAAATTGTGAGCCGCGTCTCCCTCGTCTGGCTTCTTGTTGACGCATACCTTGAGAGCGCACGCGTCCAGCATCGTATGACCGGTCACCCTCCCCGCCGCCATGGTTTCTCCGGCGAATCCTCTCGCCTCGTCGTCGCTGGATTTGGGGATTTTCGTGATGGGGGATTTCGAGCCCTAGCTTTTGGGTGTGGGTAGTGCGTCCTCTGCCTATAAGGCCAGCCTTTGCTTGGTCGGGTCAAAATAAGAACTAGGGGCACGATCGGGGTCGTGTGGCCGGTCTCTTCTCCACTTCCGGTTCCACCCAACCCAAACAGGCCAGGCCCAGCTGACTAGTGTGGTTTTATTATTGATGATGTAGAAAAACTATGGAACCGCTAATTCTCAAGGAAAAAAAGTGAACTACTTGACCCTGTTTTTTCCTGGGAGAAACTTTCAATCCATTCATCATTTGTCATGCTAGTACATAGAGTGCCAAAAGTAACAAAAACTACAATCATGTCTATGGACCGCTAACGACAACTACAAACACTAGAGCGAGCAGAAGGCACGCCGCCGTCATCGCCCCTCTCTTGGCAGAGCCAGAAAAACCTTTGATGTATTGCATAGTCGAGAAGTTATCGTGGTAAGGCCCCACACTACAACACCAGAATAACAAATGTTGCCAATAAACCCACACTAGAACACCAGAATAACAACAGTTGCCAATAAATAGAAGTGTAGATCAAAAGGATCAAACTTGTAGAGACAAGACCGAAGACGAAAGGAACGGAATACAAGGGGAATACAAGGACCACCGAAGAATAGAACTGATCAAATCCCGCGAGATCTGACAAAGACCACTACATGCCCTCCAACAATGCTATAAGGACCACCGGCGCGGGGGTCAGACATGGAAGAACATTATTTCTACTAGGGGACATCTTCGCCGCCACACAGCCCCAGACAAGATGTTGAACAAACATGAACAAGAGTGGGGTCCTTTCCCCCAGCGAGGGCCGGAGTCGTCTACACCTCCACGACACAAAGGCTATTGGAGGCGGGGTGACCTAACAGCACCACCAACAACCATCCAACCATGTTTTGCACAAATTTCTTTCTAATTTCTCGAAAAATATTTTAATTTTGATTTTTTGAAGATGTTAAGAATTTCGCCAAAGATTTCATGAATTTTTTTAAAAAATCAGAAATTATCAAAAGTGATAATTTAATTTAATTAATGTATGATTTTAATAAATATTCAAAGGTTTTGAAAATGTTTATGGATTTTAAAATATTCATGAATTTTGAAAATGCTCATGGATTAAGAAAACATTTGGAAAAAATATTAATGAATTCTAAAAACTAGTACCAAGTTTCAAAATGAGAAAAGAAAAACGTTCGAACTAAAAAAAGAAAAAATGAAAAAAGAAAACCCAAAAGAAAGCGGATAGAGAAAAACACCAGGAAAAGAAAAAGGAAACTAGACAGACATTGCACCACAAACTAAATAGGAGTCCCCCTATGGCGGCGTACTAAGAAGAATTTTAGCAATGGTATCGTAGCTGGCGGGCCAGGAGTAGCTCGGAGGATTGCAGTCCGTGGGCCACCAAGTCATCATCTTGATGTGATAGAGTTCATTTTGCCGCTTTGGATGGCGATGTGCAGCCCGACATCACCTTAAATCTATACCTAGTAATAAAGGGGCTATTGCTTCTTGCCCCCAAAGTTACAACATATTACCGACCAAGGCCACCTGTAAGTGATAAAAAACATTTCACACATGGGAATCCCCCTCCTGGGTCGGGCCATGCAGTAGGTACCTACTATACTGCACTTTGGACGTTGGGAGAATACGAAGCGCGCCGGATTGGGCCGACCTATGTCCAAGCGGCCTGTTTTTTAAATTTTGTTTTTTTCTTTTTCTTTTCCGTTTTCAGACTTTTCGACATTAAATAATTTGGGAATTCAAACAAGTTTCAGAAAATAAATAAAAAGGAGAATTTTGAAATAACATATTTAATAAATCATAAAATGTTCTTGGATTAAAAAATTGTTCATGATTTTATAATTTTTTTGCTTATTCAAAAAAAGTTCAAACTTTTGAGAACAAATGTTCGGGAAATAAGAAAACGCTGATGATTTTTTAAATAGTTTGTGTATTAAAAAATGTTAATGAAATTAAACAAATTTCGCTAATTCATAAATTGTTCATGAATGAAAAAATATCCTAAAATTGAAAAACTGCTCGTGTCTTACAAAATAGTTTATTCATTCATGAAATGTTCGCTTATTCCAAAAATCGTCATGCATTTAAAGAAATGTTCGTTAAATAAAAAAATGTTCATGAATTTCTAAATTGTTTCAGAAATTTCCAAAACAAAGTTATTCCATTCTAGAAATGTTTGCCGATTCAAGAAAATTGTTAAAAAAATGTTCACAGTTGTAAAAATATATTTGCAAATAGTATAAAATGCTCATGAATTTGAAAAATGTTCTTTATTTTAGATTTTTTTGAAAATTTGTAAAACTGTTCATGAATCTGAAAAATGTTTATGATTTCACATATGTTCATGAGTTTTAAAAAAATTATGATCATTGGAGAATATGAAAAAAATATTCTCTCATTGCAAAGTACGGGCCCTTTTCCTAGTCTATACCTAATAATAAAGGGGCTATTGCTTCTTACGGTCCCTCCTGAAATTTGACCCCAAAGATGTAAAATATTACTCACCAATGCCTCCTATCGTACGTACTGTTACTTCATCATCTCTCTTGAGTTATGTTGAGGTCTCCGCTCGCAAATGAACGGTTTACTAAGTTTCAGCTTGGATTTGGGCTATGAAAGTCTGCTGACGTTTGAACTGGCAACAAAAACCCACCGTTTGCATGTATCATTTGTTTGGCATAATCCCGTCACCAAAAATAAAAGTTCCAACGGACAATGATTGAAGGAAGTATTTGAGAGGCATGATTAGGCAGCACAAGTCTATGTTAATGTGATACTTGAGTAATATGTTTTGTTCTACCCAAAACCCATGGTCATGTTTATGTTTGAAAAGCTCCAAAATGCAATCATTTGCTCCGCACCTAGATAACTAAAGGTTTTAACTTGTGAAAAAACATCTACGACTATGCAGCGAGCTTAGGTGCAATCATGCAAATGCAATTATTTTTCTTAATTAAGACTGCAATATTTGTGAGAATCGATATATTATATCTTCATGAGCCGGTAAGCCCCTTGTACTCATTTGTCAAACTCCCTTTCGATCTTTTTATTTCTCAGTTGCTCGATGACAAGCAAGACTTATATAAGAGGGTTTTGATGCGGTCTTCACAGGGTTTTTCGATATTTCTCATGCCTTTCTAATGCTAATCCTCCGAGAAATGAGAAAATTGTTTTATTGTTGATGAGCAAAAACAAATATATATGGAAGGAAGCAATCAATATCCTGGAAAACGAACATATTTGGAGAACCTTTCTTGTGTGCCGAAAATCTAACAATGCAACCGGAGCGCAAGATGGCGCATGGTACGAGTGATCCCGCTCGGACCGTGCGGCGCCCAAACCGCTCGCTTGGCTTGTCTTTTTTGTGCTTGTTCCTTCACGAGGGAAAAATATACCACCTCTATTTAGTGACCTAAAACAATTTTCTAAAAGTTTACAGAGGGAGCAGATATTAGTTTTTGTGTCAGTTTTTGGAAAAATTGGTGAAGTAAAAACTTTCATGAATTAAAAAAATATCCACAAATTCGACAAGTTCTCATGAATTTGAATTTGTTCCATATGTTTTAAAATGTTTGGAAAATTGCCACAAATTATAAAAAATTTCACAAAATGTGAAAATACAAATTATAAAATGTTTAGAAACATTTATTTATGAAAATAAACCAAAAAAACCAGACAAACCAATAAACAAACACAGGGAAAATAAATCAGAAAGCTTCACAAAACCCATTGAAATAAAATCTTTACATTTTTTTTAAACCTGTTGGAATAGAATCTTTACATGAGCCAGTCATTCAACGGAACTGTTTTGAAGCTGCCTTTTTTTTGAGCTGTCAACGGGTTCGAAACTGCTTCCCAAGGCCCAAAACAACGGGCTAGAGCTGTCAACACCAGTGCGTCTGCGGGGCAACCAGTGAGAAAACACACCTCCTCCCCGTCCACGCCCACGCTCCAGGCCACGTCACCAATCCGCGCCACCATTCCCCCACTCCTAGCCATCCATCTCCCATCCAACGGCTCACACCCCGCATCACGCGGATCGCCCTTCTCCTCCCCGGAAACCTCGCAGCTATAAATCCCCCACGCCCCCAGCTCCGTCCATCTCATCTCACCACACCGCCGCAACACACAAAGAGAAGCCAAGCTCGCCGGAGAGGGAATCGTCGAGGATGTCCGGCCGCGGCAAGGGAGGGAAGGGGCTGGGCAAGGGCGGCGCCAAGCGCCACCGGAAGGTGCTCCGCGACAACATCCAGGGCATCACCAAGCCGGCGATCCGGCGGCTGGCGCGGCGGGGCGGCGTGAAGCGCATCTCGGGGCTCATCTACGAGGAGACCCGCGGCGTGCTCAAGATCTTCCTGGAGAACGTCATCCGCGACGCCGTCACCTACACCGAGCACGCCCGCCGCAAGACCGTCACCGCCATGGACGTCGTCTACGCCCTCAAGCGCCAGGGACGCACCCTCTACGGATTCGGCGGCTAGGCCGCGCCGGTCCAGCAGAACCCACCTCGCGCCGCCAGATTCACTAGCTAGCCATCGGTCGTCCGTGTTCATGGTCTTTGTTGTAATGGAACGGCCGCATCTCGCTGCTGTCTGTTGTTTCGATGTAGTACTACTAGCATGGAATGGAAATCTCAGCGTTTTTACCCCTGAATTCGTCTGCAGTCTCTTGGTTGTGAGCTTTGTTGAATCTTAGCAGTTATTTCGTATTGCCTGTCGCTGTAATTTTCTGCCCCAAATCCATTGTGTTGGTGTCGGTGTGCTGTTGATTCAAACCATACCTGCATTTCTATCTCAGCCGTGAAATACTCACCATGAACCGATTCACAACTCAGGTGGAATTTCCCCCAATCCCATGGCTGTTATCACGTTTTCATCTTGTGCTCTGCCAATTGACTCAAGTTTGAAATACGAGCATGTGGTGCCCTTTTGAGACCTAGCTGTCTACTCTAATCTGAACATTTGAATGTCGAGTGCTCTGCAATTGAACAAGTGCACGGGAATCACCTGATTTTTTTTTTGTTTTGCTAGTTTTTGAACATAGATGCTGCCCATCTGATGCATTTTTCAATTGTGAATTTGTGATAAGAGGCATCTGATTTCTTTGGCCCAGCTTGGATTTCTGACTACCTGGCCCGGTTTTTGACCATGGTTAGCAGTTGATTTCTTTGGCTGCAGATATCACCTGATTGCAGATGGAAAAGATGAACCGGAGCGGAGCTCAAGGTGCAGACAGTAGGCTCATGGTTAGTGTGCTTGGTTTACAGTTTCCCATGTTTTCATGCATCCAAGGATCTTTATCATTGCCCCATTTCAGGCTTCCTGAAATGATCAAAGGAGCACGATGATATATAGGCTCCGTTCGGAATCCCTCCGCTCCGTAACTCCTCTGCGGAGCGGAGTGGCATACAGTACAAATTTGGGGAGCGGCCAACAGGTAGCTCCGCATGCTCCACTCCCTGGTGAAGGAGCGGGCGATTGCCGAACACAGCCATAAACAGCTAGTTAGAACTTGCATCTGAAGAGCGGTCTGGAAACTGTATTGAGATTAGGCAATTTGTTATTTTGCGATGCACAGTAGCACCACTTGTGTACATTTTGCAACTCATGGACATTTCAACATTAATGCAGATGGTTCACTATCTGAGTATCATATTGGCACCACAGAGTTTCAGATAAAATATTTCAGAGTCGAATTGATAAATTTCAAACCAACCGAGTTTCCAAAACTAGATCATACTGGAATTTCTTTTTCTTATATCTACTAATTGGAGGCAGTAGAGGCACCAATGGAGCCCCCACTTCAATTTTCAGAAATCACAAAAGACTAACCTTAATATCTTAATTGTAGAGTCCTAGAAGATTGAAATCTGAAGTCGGAGTACTAGCAATATGGAATTAACCACCTAGCCTGGCCAGATGTAGTTGCATGCTGTCAGTTTAAAACAGTACTCCCTCCGTCTCAAAATTCTTGTCTTAGAATTGTCTAGATACGGATGTATCTAATACTAAAACGTGACTTGATACATCCGTATTTAGACAAATCTAAGACAAGAATTTTGAGACGGAGGGAGTACTTCAGAAGATTGAAATCTGAAGTCGGAGTACTCACTACTACTCACCCATACATGTTCATTACATTGCCTAGCAACTAATTAAGTACTACTCCACTTACATATAAGGGTAGTCATCATCATCAACATCTTAGCTGCCATACTTGTTTTCTCGTCGTTGTCATCATCATCAGCATACTATGCAACTTATGCAGTTATTTACCAACAAGGCTTCCACCAAGCATGCTTACTTTCACCTGACCAAGTGTCTTGCTCGCCGGGAAGCTTATCTTCTGAAACAATTAACCATGACCAACATTACTAATGTTATAGGGTTCTGAATTTATAACGAGTGCACAATAGTTGCAACTTGCAACAAGCAAAAGTAACTTCAGAGGTTAATCACAAGCAAGCATAAGTGGCGGAGCTAGACCAAAACCATTGGGGGGGCATCATCATCAGCATACTATGCAACTTATGCAGTTATTTACCAACAAGGCTTCCACCAAGCATGCTTACTTTCACCTGACCAAGTGTCTTGCTCGCCGGGAAGCTTATCTTCTGAAACAATTAACCATGACCAACATTACTAATGTTATAGGGTTCTGAATTTATAACAAGTGCACAATAGTTGCAACTTGCAACAAGCAAAAGTAACTTCAGAGGTTAATCACAAGCAAGCATAAGTGGCGGAGCTAGACCAAAACCATTGGGGGGGCATCATCATCAGCATACTATGCAACTTATGCAGTTATTTACCAACAAGGCTTCCACCAAGCATGCTTACTTTCACCTGACCAAGTGTCTTGCTCGCCGGGAAGCTTATCTTCTGAAACAATTAACCATGACCAACATTACTAATGTTGTAGGGTTCTGAATTTATAACGAGTGCACAATAGTTGCAACTTGCAACAAGCAAAAGTAACTTCAGAGGTTAATCACAAGCAAGCATAAGTGGCGGAGCTAGACCAAAACCATTGGGGGGGGGGGGGGGGCGAAACGACAAAGAGCTGGGGGGGCCAAAAGGCTAATTTTCACCTCATCCTGGCCCTTCAAAAAAAAATTCTTCAGGGTTTTCTCCAAAGCTGGGGGGGCCACGGCCCCCCTCGGCCCCAACATAGCTCCGCCGTTGAAGCATATACCGATATACGTACAACAGTATGATGTAGCATTTTTTTTTGTTGTTGAGAATCCTATGATGCAGCAGATATACATACAGGAGTACCAACTTTATTTGCTGATCCATTACCATCAATTTACTGTTTACTCATTTCAATGGGTGTTGGGCTGATCCACTAGCCAACATTCCTCCTCATCCACTAGCTACACAATGATGGTATTCTCTATTTTGACTACGCAAATGAGATTCTTTCACTTGCACAAAGCAGAGTTCTTATTTCTGTCGAATGCACTTGCAGAAACACAGAGTGGTACCTGGCCGTCGACACCGAATTCAAGCCTGAGCTGCAGCTTGTCGGCGACAAATACGAAACGGAAGGTGAGAGACTCTGTGGCGTTGCCAAGGAGAAACGAGAAGGTCTTCTTCCACCACGCTTCGCAAGGGACCCTCGGCGCGGCCACCGGAGCAATAGGCAGGCAAGCTGCAGGGGAGTCGACGGCAATGCCATCATCCGTGGCAGCAGCAGCAGCAGAAACATGGCTGTGGGGAGGAGGAGATGCGCTGCGGGTACGATCTGAACCTGCGTCATCCAAGGTGGCTGACGGACTAATCTTGCCCTCCGTGTCGTCCCAGAGAATAACTGAATCTGAAGAACGTGCCGGCTGGTTACAGTCCAGCGCCTCCGTCTCGCAGCAGCTGTTCTTCTCCGGGCAGATGTTGGTTTTGATATGACGGTTTAACAGGCCAGTTAGATCTATTAATCTAACAGAAAAAAAGGAAAGATAACGTTAAAGAAAAAGGCCCTACGCACCAATGTACGTGAGCTTTTTCTCCCACTAAGGCGCCCTGATCGGGGGCACCCAAACCAACTGATGGTTTAGGTCCCCTGTCGCCAGCGCTACATAAAAGGGGTACGGGAAAGGGTTGGCAGCCTGTGCAATCACAATTTTCGTACGGTTTCACTCCCCTTCTGATATTCTCTCACCCCATCCGATCGGGGGGAGCGCTGCAGCGACGGGAAGACCTACTCCAGCCGCCGCCGCTGTCCCCGGGTAGTGCCAGTGGCGTCCTGAGGGCATCAGGACGTTGAGGAGGACTGCTACCTCGACTACATCACCCCTGCATCATGCCTGCATCGAGCAGGCGATCATGTCCACTGCCGTGACATGTAAAGATTCCCTAAACCTTCTCTGTTCATGCTTTTTAGGTGATCTAGATGCAATTAGCTCCTACTAATGGTATCCTAGAGATGCATAATTACTCCAACAATGGTATCAGTCGCCAATTTTGATTGCAATAGGTCCCTATATCATTGATATGTAGATCAACATGAAGTTTAGATCAAGTCAGGTTTAGAGTTTTATGATCAAGATTGAAAGTTTTAGCCCCATGCTCATGCTACTGTTTGATGTTCATGCCAATTGCCGTCTGCAAATAATTATGTGATACCCTAATTTTGCTACGGATCATTACTGCCACCTATGTTCATCAATTTTAATTAATCTCAGTTAAGATCTCATGCTCACCTTCATGTTAAGTTGATTAAAATTGAACATGCTTAAGTTCTGTTTCCATATGCACTAAGCAAATTAGAAGGCAGAGGTCTAAACAGTATACAAACAGTAGAATCCCCACATCAAGAACCCTAGTTTTTATCCCCAATTCGAAAGTACACTCATTCTGCAACCAAGGTTGTTTTTAATCCAAAATAAGCACTCATGAACACGAATTGGAGAAGAATGAGGCATAGGCTCACCTAATGCGCCGCGTAGCCGCCTTTCCCTTCGGGGCCCGCACTGCGTCCACCGTGGTGCGAGGGCGGAGACGCCGCGACGCCGTCGCCTCCCACCGGAGCGACGCGCGGAACGTTGACTAGCCACCACCGCCGCCACTCGAATGGACGAGCCCGTCGCCGTCGCCCCTCATGTCGCGGTGGCCGGCGTCCCTCCTCCCTTGATGCGCCATGAGCACGGACGTCGGGGCCACGTTCGACGGGGGAGCGCGCGGGATTCATCCTGCTGCACACTCCTCTGGCGAGCGCAGCCGCCGCGCCGCCATGGCCGGCGCGCCTTTTGGGCCGCCGTCGAACGCCGTCGCTCTGCCAGAGAGTGAGACTCGGGGAGGAGGTGAAGGAAATATGCCCTAGAGGCAATATAAAGTTATTATTTATTTCCTTATTTCATGATAAATGTTTATTATTCATGCTAGAATTGTATTAACCGGAAACATAATACATGTGTGAATACATAGACAAACAGAGTGTCACTAGTATGCCTCTACTTGGCTAGCTCGTTAATCAAAGATGGTTGTGTTTCCTAACCATGGACAAAGAGTTGTTATTTGATTAACGGGATCACATCATTAGGTGAATGATCTGATTGACATGACCCATTCCATTAGCTTAGCACCCGATCGTTTAGTATGTTGCTATTGCTTTCTTCATGACTTATACATGTTCCTATGACTATGAGATTATGCAACTCCCGTTTGCCGGAGGAACACTTTGTGTGCTACCAAACGTCACAACGTAACTGGGTGATTATAAAGGTGCTCTACAGGTGTCTCCAAAGGTACATGTTGGGTTGGCGTATTTCGAGATTAGGATTTGTCACTCCGATTGTCGGAGAGGTATCTCTGGGCCCTCTCGGTAATGCACATCACATAAGCCTTGCAAGCATTGCAACTAATGAGTTAGTTGCGAGATGATGTATTACGGAACGAGTAAAGAGACTTGCCGGTAACGAGATTGAACTAGGTATTGAGATACCGACGATCGAATCTCAGGCAAGTAACATACCGATGACAAAGGGAACAACGTATGTTGTTATGCGGTCTGACCGATAAAGATTTTCGTAGAATATGTGGGAACCAATATGAGCATCCAGGTTCCGCTATTGGTTATTGATCGGAGACGTGTCTCGGTCATGTCTACATTGTTCTCGAACCCGTAGGGTCTGCACGCTTAAGGTTTTGATGACAGTTATATTATGAGTTTATGAGTTTTGATGTACCGAAGGAGTTCGGAGTCCCGGATGAGATCGGGGACATGGCGAGGAGTCTCGAAATGGTCGAGACGTAAAGATCGATATATTGGACGACTATATTCGGACATCGAAAAGGTTCCGAGTGGTTCGGGTATTTTTCGGAGTACCGGGGAGTTATGGGAATATGGGAGAAGAAGTATATGGGCCTTATTGGGCTTTATGGGAGAGGGAGAGGCAGGCCGCGCGCCCCCAAGGCCTAGTCCGAATTGGACTAGGGGGAGGGGCTGCGCCCCATCCTTCCTGCTCTTCCCTCTTCCCCTTCCTTGTCTCCTACTCCTAATACTTGGAAGGACTCCTAGTTGGACTAGGAAAGGGGGAATCCTACTCCCGGTGGGAGTAGGACTCCCCTAGGGTGCGCCATAGAGAGGGCCGGCCCTCCCCTCCTCCACTCCTTTATATACGGGGGCAGGGGGCACCCCATAGACAGACAAGTTGATCTTCGTGATCATTCTCTTAGCCGTGTGCGGTGCCCCCTTCCACCATAATCCTCAATAATATTGTAGCGGTGCTTAGGCGAAGCCCTGCGACGGTAGAACATCAAGATCGTCACCACGCCGTCGTGCTGACGGAACTCTTCCCCGACACTGTGCTGGATCGGAGTCCGGGGATCATCATCGAGCTGAACGTGTGCTAGAACTCGGAGGTGCCGTAGTTTCGGTGCTTGGATCGGTCGGATCGTGAAGACGTACGACTACATCAACCGCGTTGATATAATGCTTCCGCTTTCGGTCTACGAGGGTACGTGGACAACACTCTCCCCTCTCGTTGCTATGCATCACCATGATCTTGCATGTGCGTAGATTTTTTGAAATTACTACGTTCCCCAACAGTGGCATCCGAGCCTAGGTTTTATGTGTTGATGTTATATGCACGAGTAGAACACAAGTGAGTTGTGGGCGATATAAGTCATACTGCTTACCAGCATGTCATACTTTGGTTTGGCGGTATTGTTGGATGAAGCGGCCCGGACCGACATTATGCGTACGCTTACGCGAGACTGGTTTTACCGCCGTGCTATGCACACAGGTGACTAGCGGGTGTCAGTTTCTCCAACTTTAGTTGAACCGAGTGTGGCTACGCCCGGTCCTTGCGAAGGTTAAAACAACACCAACTTGAAAAACTATCGTTGTGGTTTTGATGCGTAGGTAAGATTGGTTCTTGCTTAAGCCCATAGAAGCCACGTAAAACTTGCAACAAACAAAGTAGAGGACGTCTAACTTGTTTTTGCAGGGCATGTTGTGATGTGATATGGTCAAGACATGATGAGATATAAGTTGTTGTATGAGATGATCATGTTTTGTGGAAGTTATCGGCAACTGGCAAACGCCTTATGGTCGTCTCTCTATTGCATAAGATGCAAGCGCCAAACAATTGCTTTACTTTATCGCTATGCGATAGCAATAGTTGCAAGAGCAATAGTTGGCGAGACATCCACGTGACGACACATTGATATAGATCAAGATGATGGAGATCATGGTGTCATGCCGGTGACGATAGAGATCATGACGGTACTTTGGAGATGGAGATCAAAGGCACAAGATGATCATGGCCATATCATGTCACATATTTTGATTGCATGTGATGTTTATCTTGTATACATCTTATTTTGCTTATTTCGACGGTAGCTTTATAAGATGATCTCTCACTAAATTTCAAGATAAAAGTGTTCTCCCTGAGTATGCACCGTTGCCAAAGTTCGTCGTGCCCAGACACCACGTGATGATCGGGTGTGATAAGCTCTACGTCCATCTACAACGGGTGCAAGACAATTTTGCACACGCGGAATACTCAGGTTAAACTTGACGAGCCTAGCATATGCAGATATGGCCTCGGAACACTGGAGACCGAAAGGTCGAGCGTGAATCATATAGTAGATATGATCAACATAGTGATGTTCACCATTGAAAACTACTCCATCTCACGTGATGATCGGACATGGTTTAGTTGATTTGGATCACGTGATCACTTAGATGATTAGAGGGATGTCTATCTAAGTGGGAGTTCTTAAGTAATATGATTAATTGAACTTAAATTTATCATGAACTTAGTCCTAGTAGTATTAGCATATCTATGTTGTAGATCAATAGCTCGCGTTGTTGCTTCCCTATGTTTGTTTTGATATGTTCCTAGAGAAAAACTATGTTGAAAGATGTTAGTAGCAATGATGCGGATTGGATCCATGATATGAGGTTTATCCTCATTGCTGCATAGAAAAATTATGTCCTTGATGCACCGCTAGGTGACAGGCCCATTGCAGGAGCAGATGCAGACGTTATGAACGTTTGGCTAGCTCAATATGATGATTACTTGATAGTTTAGTGCACCATGCTTAACGGCTTAGAATCGGGACTTCAAAGACGTTTTGAACGTCATGGACCATATGAGATGTTCCAGGAGTTGAAGTTAATATTTCAAGCAAATACCCGAGTTGAGAGATATGAAGTCTCCAACAAGTTCTATAGCTACAAGATGGAGGAGAATCGCTCAAGCAGTGAGCATGTACTCAGATTGTCTGGGTACTACAATCGCTTGAATCAAGTGGGAGTTAATCTTCCAGATAAGATAGTGATTGACAGAATTCTCTAGTCACCATCACCAAGTTAGTAGAACTTCGTGATGAACTATAGTATGCAAGGGATAACGGAAACGATTCCCAAGCTCTTCGTGATGCTAAAATCGACGAAGGTAGAAATCAAGAAAAACATCAAGTGTTGATGGTAGACAAGACCACTAGTTTCAATAAAAGGGCAAAATGAAGAAGGGGAACTTCAAGAAGAACGGCAAGCAAGTTGCTGCTCAAGTGAAGAAACCCAAGTCTGGTCCTAAGCCTGAGACAAAGTGCTTCTACTGCAAAGGGATTGGTCACTGGAAGCGGAACTACCCCAAGTATTTGGTGGATAAGAAAGGATGGCAAAGCAAACAAAGGTATATTTGATATACATGTTATTGATGTGTACTTTACTAGTGTTCATAGCAACCCCTCAGTATTTGGTACTAGTTCAGTTGCTAAGATTAGTAACTCGAAACGGGAGTTGCGGAATAAACAGAGACTAGTTAAGGGTGAAGTGACGATGTGTATTGGAAGTGGTTCCATCGCACACTCCCTATACTTTCGGGATTAATGTTGAACCTAAATAAGTGTTATTTGGTGTTTGCGTTGAGCATAAATATGATTTGATCATGTTTATTGCAATACGGTTATTCATTTAAGTTAGAGAACAATTGTTGTTCTGTTTACATGAATAAAACCTTCTATGGTCATACACACCAACGAAAATGGTTTGTTGGATCTCAATTGTAATGATACACATATTCATAATATTGAAGCCAAAAGATGCAAAGTTAATAATGATAGTGCAACTTGTTTGTGGCACTGCCAATATTGATGTAAAGCGCATGAAGAAACTCCATGCTGATGAGATTTTGGAATCACTTGATTATGAATCACTTGATGTTTGCGAACCATGTCTCTTGGGCAAGATGACTAAAACGCCGTTCTCCGGAACAATGGAGCAAGCAACAGATTTGTTGGAAATCATACATACTGATGTATGTGGTCCGATGAATATCAAGGCTTGCAGCGGGTATCATTATTTTCTGACCTTCACAGATGATTTGAGCAGATATGGGTGTATCTACTTGATGAAACATAAGTCTGAAACATTTGAAAAGTTCAAAGAATTTCAGAGTGAAGTGGAAAATCATCGTGACAAGAAAATAAGGTTTCTACGATCTGATCGCGGAGACAAATATTTGAGTTACGAGTTTGGTCTTCAATTAAAACAATGTGGAATAGTTTCACAAATTCGTGCCACCTGGAACACCACAGCATAATGGTGTGTCCGAACGTCATAGCCGTACTTTATTAGATATAGTGCAAATCTATGATGTTTCTTACCGATTTACTACTATCGTTTTTGAGGTTATGCATTAAAGACAGCTGCATTCACGTTAAAAAGGGGCACCATCTAAGTCCGTTGAGATGACACAATCTGAACTGTGGTTTGGCAAGAAACCAAAGTTGTCGTTTCTTAAAGTTTGGGGTTGTGATGCTTATATGAAAAAGTTTCATCCTGATAAGCTCAAACCCAAATCGGAGAAATATGTCTTCATAGGATACCCAAAGGAGACTGTTGGGTACACCTTCTATCACAGATCCGAAGGCAAGACATTCGTTGCTGAGAATGGATACTTTCTAGAGAAGGAGTTTCTCTCGAAAGAAGTGAGTGGGAGGAAAGTAGAAAACTTGATAAGGTAATTGTACCATCTCCCTTATTGGAAAGTAGTTCATCACAGAAATCTGTTCTTGTGACTACTACACCAATTAGTGAGGAAGCTAATGACGATGATCATGTAACTTCAGATCAAGTTACTACCGAATCTCGTAGGTAAACCAGAGTGAGATCCGCACCAGAGTGGTACGGTAATCCTGTTCTGGAAGTCATGTTACTAAACCATGACGAACTTGCGAACTATGAGGAAGCGATGATGAGCCCAGATTCCGCAAAATGGCTTGAGGCCATGAAATCTGAGATGGGATCCATGTATGAGAACAAAGTGTAGACTTTGGTTGACTTGCCTGATGATCGGCAAGCCATAGAAAATAAATGGATCTTCAAGAGGAAGACGGACGCTGATAGTAGTGTTACTATCTACAAAGCTAGAATTGTCGCAAAAAAAATTCGACAAGTTTAAAGGTGTTGACTACGATGAGAGTTTCTCACTCGTATCTATGCTTAAGTCTGTCCGAATCATGTTAGCAATTGCCGCATTTTATGAAATCTGGCAAATGGATAAACAAAACTGCATTCCTTAATGGATTTATTAAAGAAGAGTTGTATATGATGCAACCAGAAGGTTTTGTCAATCCTAAAGGTGCTAACAAAATATGCAAGCTCCAGCGATTCGTCTATGGACTGGTGCAAGCATCTCGGAGTTGGAATACACGCTTTGATAAGTTGATCAAAGCATATAGTTTTATACAGACTTGCGGTGAAGCCTGTATTTACAAGAAAGTGAGTGGGGGCACTACAGCATTTCTGATAAGTATATGTGAATGACATATTGTTGATCGGAAATAATGTAGAATTATTCTGCAAAGCATAAAGGAGTATTTGAAAGGAGTTTTGCAAAGAAAGACCTCGGTGAAGCTACTTACATATTGAGCATCAAGATCTATAGAGATAGATCAAAACGCTTGATAAGTTTTTTCAATGAGTACATACCTTGACAAGATTTTGAAGTAGTTCAAAATGGAACAGTCAAAGAAAGAGTTCTTGCCTGTGTTACAAGGTGTGAAATTGAGTAAGACTCAAAACACGACCACGACAGAAGATAGAAAGAGAATGAAAGTCATTCCCTATGCCTTGGCCATAGGTTCTATAAAGTATGCCATGCTGTGTACCGGATCTATTGTATACCCTACACTAATTTTGGCAAGGGAGTACAATAGTGATCTAGGAGTAGATCACTGGACAGCGGTCAAAATTATCCTTAGTGGAATAAGGATATGTTTCTCAATTATGGACGTGACAAAAAGGGTTCGTCGTAAAGGGTTACGTTCGATGCAAATTTTGACACTGATCTAGATGACTCTAAGTCTCAATCTGGATACATATTGAAAGTGGGAGTAATTAGCTAAGAGTAGCTCCGTGCAGAGCATTGTTGACATAGAAATTTGCAAAATACATACGGATCTGAATATGGCAGACCCGTTGACTAAACTTCTCTCACAAGCAAAACATGATCACACCTTAGTACTCTTTGGGTTTTAATCACATAAGCGATGTGAACTAGATTACTGAATCTAGTAAACCCTTTGGGTGTTGGTCACATGGCGATGTGAACTATGGGTGTTAATCACATGATGATGTGAACTATCGATGTTAATCACATGGTGATGTGATCTAGATTATTGACTCTAGTGCAAGTGGGAGACTGAAGGAAATATGCCCTAGAGGCAATAATAAAGTTATTATTTATTTCCTTATTTCATGATAAATGTTTATTATTCATGCTAGAATTGTATTAACCGGAAACATAATACATGTGTGAATACATAGACAAACAGAGTGTCACTAGTATGCCTCTACTTGACTAGCTCGTTAATCAAAGATGGTTATGTTTCCTAACCATGGACAAAGAGTTGTTATTTGATTAACGGGATCACATCATTAGGTGAATGATCTGATTGACATGACCCATTCCATTAGCTTAGCACTTGATCGTTTAGTATGTTGCTATTGCTTTCTTCATGACTTATACATGTTCCTATGACTATGAGATTATGCAACTCCCGTTTGCCGGAGGAACACTTTGTGTGCTACCAAACGTCACAACGTAACTGGTTGATTATAAAGGTGCTCTACAGGTGTCTCCAAAGGTACATGTTGGGTTGGCGTATTTCGAGATTATGATTTATCACTCCGATTGTCGGAGAGGTATCTCTGGGCCCTCTTGGTAATGCACATCACATAAGCCTTGCAAGCATTGCAACTAATGAGTTAGTTGCGAGATGATGTATTACAGAACGAGTAAAGAGACTTGCCGGTAACGAGATTGAACTAGGTATTGAGATACCGACGATCAAATCTCGGGCAAGTAACATACCGATGACAAAGGGAACAATGTATGTTGTTATGCGGTCTTACCGATAAAGATCTTCGTAGAATATGTGGGAACCAATATGAGCATCCAGGTTCCGCTATTGGTTATTGACCGGAGACGTGTCTCGGTCATGTCTACATTGTTCTCGAACCCGTAGGGTCCGCACGCTTAAGGTTTCGATGACAGTTATATTATGAGTTTATGAGTTTTGATGTACCGAAGGAGTTCGGAGTCCCGGATGAGATCGGGGACATGACGAGGAGTCTCGAAATGGTCGAGACGTAAAGATCGATATATTGGACGACTATATTCGGATATCGGAAAGGTTCCGAGTGGTTCGGGTATTTTTCGGAGTACCGGGGAGTTACGGGAATACGGGAGAAGAAGTATATGGGCCTTATTGGGCTTTAGGGGAGAGGGAGAGGCAGTCCGCGCGCCCCCCCAAGGCCTAGTCCGAATTGGACTAGGGGGAGGGGCTGCGCCCCATCCTTCCTTCTCTTCCCTCTTCCCCTTCCTTGTCTCCTACTCCTAATACTTGGAAGGACTCCTAGTTGGACTAGGAAAGGGGGAATCCTACTCCCGGTGGGAGTAGGACTCCCCTAGGGCGCGCCATAGAGAGGGCCGGCCCTCCCCTCCTCCACTCCTTTATATACGGGGGCACGGGGCACCCCATAGACAGACAAGTTGATCTCCGTGATCGTTCTCTTAGCCGTGTGCGGTGCCCCCTTCCACCATAATCCTCGATAATATTGTAGCGGTGCTTAGGCGAAGCCCTGCGACGACAGAACATCAAGATCGTCACCACGCCGTCGTGCTGAAGGAACTCTTCCCCGACACTTTGCTGGATTGGAGTCCGGGGATCGTCATCGAGCTGAACGTGTGCTAGAACTTGGAGGTGCCGTAGTTTCGGTGCTTGGATCGGTCGGATCATGAAGACGTACGACTACATCAACCGTGTTGATATAACGCTTCCGCTTTCGGTCTACGAGGGTACGTGGACAACACTCTCCCCTCTCGTTGCTATGCATCACCATGATCTTGCATGTGCGTAGGAATTTTTTTGAAATTACTACGTTCCCCAACAGGAGGGGAGGAAATGGTCTAGGGTTTTTGTCCGCGCCACTGTTTTTGCTCAGTCGCGGGGCGATCCGAGCCGTCGGCTCGATCCGACGACTGAGAGCATCGCGCGGCTCCCTGCTGGGCCGGCGGGTGTTTAACGGGCCATATCTGGCCGCGGGCTTTAGCCCAGGTAGTTTCAGTCCAAAAAAATGCTACTGGACTGAGCTGCATTTCGGACAACCGTGGGTTTTTGGGCCAAAATCACTGTCACGTTTTTTCTGTTTTTTTCAGTGCGTTTAAGTTAATACTTATTATGTTTTTGCACCGTTTAAAATAGAAAATGCCTAAAACTAAAATGAACACATTATTATTCTGGGTAAAATTGAACCAACGAGATATTTTATTCAGGATTTATTATGTGTTTTGCATGATGAATTTTTTAGACATAAAAAATAATGATATTTTCTTTTATGTTGATGTTTAAATTCAGAATGAAATGACTCTAATTTTAATTCGGACCAACGTTGTTTTATTATTATGAGTCATCCCCTATGATATTTTAATTCCATGTTTTTTCTGCCCAACGGTGTTTTGACATGGAGTTGAAATTAAATACTTGGCATGTTTGTTTATTTACCAACGTAAATTTATAATCATGCAAGTTTACTTATGAATTTTTATGATGATTTCAGCTTCCACTCCATTTCGGTCCGACACGATCGAACCACTCACGGGGAGCAACTTCCCTCGTTGGAAGTCCCAAGTCGAATTATGTTTAGGTTGTAATGAGTTTGACTATGCCTTGAGGGAAGAAAAACCTGTGGCACCTATGGCAGGTGTTACAGGGTATGCAGAACTAAAGAAAGACTATGATGTTAAGATGGAAAAGTGGAACAAGTCCAACCATATTGCGCTTCTCATCATGAAAGCGACAATATCGCCAGACATTTCTGAAGCACTCCCTAAGAAAGACACTGCTAAAGAATTCCTCACTGAAATGGAGGAGCAATTTAAAGGCTCCGACAAAGTGTATGCTCATGAGCTTTTTGCTAAACTTCTTCAGAAATACACTATTGATGGAAACGTTAGGCAACACATATTGAGGGTGGTAAATGCTTACACCAAACTTAAGGCTTTGGAGTGTTCTTTAAGTGAAGCCCTTCTTGTCATAATTATTCTTGAGTCTCTTCCAGAAGAGTTTGAACAATTTAAGGTCAACTATAACTCTCTAAAGGAAAAATGGCCACTCTCTGAGATGACCGCAAGGATCGTCCAGGAGGAAGAGAGGATCATGAGGCAGAAGAAAGACCATGTTTTTCATGTTGGCTCTAACAAGAGAAAGCATGACGTGCAAGGTTTTCCCAAGCCTCAGAAAAAGCAAGTCAAGAAAGAAGGCACTAAGCCATTCAACCCTAAGGCATTCAAGGGTAAAGAAGCCGGCATTTCTTCTTCTGCTCCTAGCAGCTCCACTGCTGGAGAAAATGCTTGTAACTTCTGCAAAGAGGAGGGACACTATCAAAGGGACTGCCCAGGCTTTCTAAAATGGATGAACAAAAGAGGTATTGATGAAATTACTTTTGCAGATGAATCTTTTTATGTCAATTTTTCTATGAAGTCATGGTGGATTGATTCAGGGGCAACCACTCACGTTGCTAACTCTATGCAGGGATTCGATACGATCCAAACTATAAGAGGAGGAACAAGAAAGCTTAAGGTTGCGAACGGAGTTGAGGCCGATGTTGAAGCTGTGGGATCTCTCACGTTGGAGCTACACACCGGCCACACTCTTAGATTGAATAATGTTATTTATGTGCCTACCTTAAGTAGGAATTTGATTTCAGTTTCTCGTTTAGATGATGATATGTATGAGTGCCATTTTGGCAAGAAACAATTTGCTTTGATCAAATGTAATAAGAATGTAGGCATCGGTGTTAGACGAGGCCAACTATACATGTTATCTCTTAATAATGATTCAGTTATGCATGTGAGTGATGAAATTAATGTTGAGAAGAAATGGAAAGGAGTTAGTAATTCTTCAAAATTGTGGCATTGTCGTTTGGGCCACATTTCGAGGGGGAGAATGGAATGCTTAGTTAAAAATGAAATACTCCTCCCATTAGACTTCTCAGATGCAGACAAATGTGTCAACTGCATTAAAGGAAAATTCAAAAAAACAATTAAGAAAGGAGCAGTAAGAGCCACAGGGGTTTTAGAATTAATTCACACCGACATATGTGGACCCCTTAATGTTAAGTCTGTAGATGGTTTTGATTCATTCATTACATTCACAGACGACTTTTCCCGCTGTGGATATATTTATCCCATACGTGACCAATCGGAAGCTTTGGAGAAATTCAAAGTCTATAAAGCGGAGGTTGAAAATCAACTGAACGCGAAAATCAAAGTTGTACGATCTGATCGCGGGGGAGAGTATTATGGTAGGCATGCTCCTTATGGGCAGATTCCTGGACCTTTTGCCAAGTTCTTATCTGAAAATGGAATCATTGCTCAATACTCAATGCCCGGTGAACCACAACAAAATGGTGTGGCCGAGCGTCGCAACCGCACCCTTATGGATATGGTGCGAAGCATGCTTAATCACTCGAGTTTACCAGTAAGCCTTTGGATAGAGGCATTAAAGACAGCTGCACACATACTAAATCTTGCTCCAACTAAGTCAGCACCGAACACACCTTACGAGATGTGGGCGGGAAAGAAACCGAGCTTGAATTACTTACGAGTGTGGGGTTGCCTTGCTTAAGCTAAAGTTTTCAATCCACAACTTAAGAAATTGGATCCAAAAACAGTTAGTTGTTTCTTCGTTGGATACCCTCATAGGGGAAAGGGATATCGTTTTTATTGTCCAAGTCATACCACCAAGTTTGTGGAGACTAGACAAGCGGTATTTTTTGAGGATAATAAGGTCACTAAGTTAAGGGAGATCGATCTTGAGGTGAAGCGGGTTTGTGCACCATCCCCGATTATCCAAGAGATTGTTTTTCCAATACAAAGAAATGTGACAACTGATGATCCTGAATCTCATGGTTCAGTTTCTCAGTCAAATGGTGATCCGGAGACTAATAATGAAAATCCAGACACAAATGAGGACCACCAGGAAAATAATGATTCACAAAATGATGATGTACCACCACCACCTCCTCCTGTGGGTAGACCATGGCGTGAGAGGAAGAAAGCCATATCAAACGACTATATCACTTTCATGATTGAGGATATGAATGATCTGGGAAAGGTGGAGGATCCAACCTCTTATAAGGAGGCCATTAAAAGCGAAAATTCGTCCAAATGGTTGGTTGCCATGGAAGACGAGTTGAAATCTATGGGCTCAAACGACGTATGGGACTTAGTAGAAGTTCCCGATGGAGCTAAGAAAGTAGGCTGCAAGTGGGTCTACAAAACCAAGTATGATTCCAAAGGGAATGTCGAACGGTTCAAAGCAAGGCTAGTGGCAAAAGGGTATACACAGAGAGAAGGCATTGATTATAAGCAAACCTTCTCTCCTGTGTCAACCAAGGATTCTTTCAGAATCATAATGGCTTTAGTAGCTCATTACGACCTAGAACTACACCAAATGGATGTTAAAACGGCATTTATAAATGGTGACTTAAAAGAAAACGTTTACATGGCTCAGCCAGAAGGCTTTGTTGTCGAAGGGAAGGAACATTTGGCATGTCATCTAAAGAAATCGATTTATGGCTTGAAGCAAGCTTCAAAAGAGTGGTACCTCAAGTTTGATACAATTATCAAAACTTTTGGTTTCACCGAAAATGTTGTGGACAACTGCATATACGTTAAGTTTAAAGGCAGTAGGTTCACATTTTTAGTCCTATACGTTGATGACATATTGTTGGCATGTAGCGATAAGGATATGCTGCATGAGACCAAGAATTTTCTGTCATCCAGTTTTGATATGAAAGATCTTGGTGAAGCCTCGTATGTCCTCGGCATCGAGATTCATCGAGATAGGTCCAGAGGAACGTTAGGACTATCTCAAAAGGCATACTTTGAGAGAGTACTGAAAAAATTCAATATGCATAAGTGCTCACCCTCACCTGCTCCTATAGTCAAGGGCGATAAGTTTGGGACATTTCAATGTCCGAGGAACCAATGTGAAACTGATCAGATGAAGTCGGTTCCTTATGCTTCAGCTGTCGGAAGCATCATGTATGCTCAAGTGTGTACACGCCCAGATTTATGTTTTGTAACCGGGATGCTTGGCAGATACCAATCAAATCCAGGACCGGACCACTAGAAGGCCGCAAAGAAAGTCTTGCGTTATATTCAAGGAACTAAGGATTTCATGCTTACATATAAAAGAACTGATAACCTAGAAATTGTTGGTTATTCAGACTCTGATTTTGCCGGGTGTGTGGATAGTAAGAGATCCACGTCACGTTATATATTCACACTCGCGGGAGGAGCTATATCGTGGAAAAGCTCCAAACAAACCTTAACTGCTGGATCTATGATGCAAGCAGAATTTGTAGCATGTTATGAGGCCACCGGGCAGGCTGTATGGCTAAAGAATTTTATTCCCGGACTTAAAGTGGTTGACAGCATATCTAAACCAATTTTACTGTACTGCGATAATGAACCAGCAATTTTCTATACGAGTAACAACAGGTCAAGTAATGCTGCTAGACACATTGACATAAAGTATCGTGTTGTGAAAGATAGAATCCAGGATCAAACAGTTGATGTTAAACACATAAGAATGAAGCATATGCTCGCGGATCCGCTAACAAAAGGCTTACCACCCAGTATTTTTCGTGAGCATGTTGCCGGCATGGGACTACTGGAAGCCTTATGATTCTCGAATAAGAGGACCATTAAAATGAACCACTCCCCAATTAGCAAAATGTTTTCCATTTCGAAATAGGCGGGTGTGCTGTAAGTTTTGAGGTTCCATGGCGTTTCGAGCTGTTGTAACACCTCACTTTGGTACATCATTCCTATGTAGAATGAGCGAATGAATTTAAGCCTAACGATCAAGGGGGAGAATGTTGGTTTTGATCTGACGGCTTAACAGGCCGGTTAGATCTATTAGTCTAACAGAAAAAAAGGGAAAGATAACGTTAAAGAAAAAGGCCCCACGCACCAACGTACGTGGGCTTTTTCTCCCAACTAAGGCGCCCTGGTTGGGGACACCCAAACCAACTGATGGTTTAGGTCCCCTGTCGCTAGCGCTACATAAAAGGGGGTACGGGAGAGGGTTGGCAGCCTGCGCAATCACAATTTTCATACGGTTTCACTCCCCTCCCGATATTCTCTCACCCCATCCGATCGGGGGGAGCGCTGCAGCGACGGGAAGACCTTCTCCAGCCGCCCCTGCTGTCCCCGGGCAGTTCCGGTGGCGTCCTGAGGGCATCAGGATGTTGAGGAGGACTGCTACCTCAACTACATCACCCCTGCATCACGCCTGCATCGAGCAGACGATCATGTCCACTGCCGTGACATGTAAAGATTCTCTAAACCTTCTCTGTTCATGCTTTTTAGGTGATCTAGATGCAATCAGTTCCTACTAATGGTATCCCAGAGATGCATAATTACCCCAACAATGCCGAGACCACCATCCAGAGGCACCATGGCAGGGGTGGACTCTAACCACTGGCGTCCAACGAGGAGAAGTGGATAGGGACGGACGGTTTGCGTGCGTGGTGTGGGCAGTTGAAACAAAGAAATCCCAAACTATTATACACTCCAACGTGAGTGACACACACCATCCATCTCGCCGGGCCAACCCATGTAAGAGCATCTCTTGCATAACCTGCAAAAAAGTCCATCCCGTAAATAACTGCCGATTTAGATGACGAGCGTCTTTTTTCCGGCTCAATCACATCCCGTAAAATCGGCCGTCCGTATTTTTTTGGGATCCTGCATAGTCATGGTCGTTTCCGCCATATGCACATGGCCCCTTTTTGCCGTTTCCCTTTCCTTGGCTCGAAGGCAACTTCCACCCCGATCCGGCTCCATGCGGCGTCGCCTTCGATATCGTCGCCACCTCGCCACGCTGCCATCCTTCCCTCTGGAGTACCAGTGCCGGGGTACTGATCCACGGGCACCTATGGGACTGGCGGGCCGGGTCCCTTTCGGTTCGGCGGGGGCGGAGGTCGCACGAAGAGCGGATCGAGGCGAAGCACACGAGCGGTTTACCCAGGTTCGGGCCGCACGGATGCGTAAAACCCTACTCCTGCTTTGTGGTTTGTATTGAGTTCTTGCTCGGGAGCGAGGAGTGCTACAGTACACACCAGCAGCTAACGAGACCGAGCGTGAGTGTTCTGTTGTTCCGAACCAGCCAACCCCCTCTACGTTGCGCATGGGCCTCCTTTTATATGCTCAAGGGGTCACCGACAGGTGGCAACGGAGACGAGGGTAAAAATGGAAAGGTGCTGCGGTAGGTACAGCTACCTGCTACAGTGTAGCATACCTAACCCTGACGGCAGGGGACAAGGGCATTAAATGCCCGTCTGTGTCGCCTAAACAGAGCAAAAGAGACCGGCAGGGACGCCACCGCTCGCCACGATGGCAATCTTGTCAGCGCCGCTTGCCACCGCGTACCGCTGGCTGCACAGCCTCCCGCCACGTACGCCTGGAAGGGTCCCAGAGCGACACGTTGGTGGATGTGCTGGAGCGCGGACACAGAGTGGTGGCTTGCCGCGGCAAGCGCCTTGCCGCGATCGTTGTCTTGTCGCGTCCGGGAGCTTGTCGCTCACCGGGCCTTGCCGGGGCGCGTGGCGCGTCGCGGCAAGTTCCTTGAGATGCTTTGGTTGGCCTTCCCGGCAAGCTCCTCTTGCCGGGGTCTTGAGGTGCCTTGGTTGGCCTTCCCGGCAAGCTCCTCTTACCGGGGTCTTGAAATGCCTTGGCTTGGATACTTTGTTCTTGAATGGCTCCAAAGGAACCATGGAGGACCTTGGCGGTCACCCGGCAAGCCTTGCCGCGGGATGCTGCAACTGCCCGTGCACAAGTTCGGGATACTAGGGTACCCCTACTCTAGTACATCGACAGGAGCCCCCGGGCCTGGGCCATACACGGTGCCGAGCGCTGTTGGGCCAGGCCCAAAACAGGGCACGGGCACGCGCGGCCTAGGTTACGCCGTATCACTCTCCGTATCCACCGCGCCCTCCCCGAACGGCACGCGTTGAATGCGGCGTCGTGGGAGAGATCGTGGGTGGTTTCTTTATTCGGAAATGCGGAACGTCCGCCCCCTCCCTCTTTATAAGCAGAGGAAACAGGGGCACTTCGCCTATTTGCCAGTTGCTGCTCCAATCTCAGAAATCTCCGCCGCTCCCTCTTCTTCCCAAAGCCGAGAGAGAGCAGCGCTCCGCCCCCATCGCCACTAGCACCACCAACGCCGTCGACCTCCTCCACCACTTCCGCCATGGCTCCAAAAGCCGACAAGGGGAAGGTCGTGAAGTCGACCGAGGCGCAGCGGCTGGCGGCGCTGCGGAAGGAGCGGGCGGTCTTCCCCCCAAGCTTGCCGCGAGGGAGCTGAGGGAGAACTACTACCTCTTCTGGTCGACGGAGACACGAGCGCATCCGCGCACGAAGGTACTTCCCGCCGCCGCTTGGAAGAAGGCCCCAAATGGATACCCTTTCTTTGCCTTGTTCTTCTACTGCGGGCTCTGCCCGCCCTTCTCTGAATTCTTCTGCGATATCATGAACACCTACGGGTTCCACCTCCTTGACTTCACCCCCAATGCCGTTCTGACCATGGCAGTTTTCGCACATCTTTGCGAAAACTTTGTCGGAGTCCATCCCAACGTAGCCCTCTTTCGCCATTTCTTTATACCCCGAGTAGAGAGAGGAGAGCCTCTATCCGGCGGAATCGCCTGGATCTCAAGGGCCGGCAAGAAGGAAACTTATCTGGAGGGAGAATTCCGCGGCAAGTGGGAGGAGTGGAGAGCAGACTGGTGCTGGATTGACGAGGAGAACTCGCAGCCATTCACCACCAGGCGCCAAACCCCAGTAGCACGCGGCAGCGATTGGAGTGACGTGGCCCCGAAAGACGACAGGCTGAAGATTGCTGTCACCCGGATCCTGCGCCTCAGGCTTGCCGGGCTCACTGTAGGCGCTGTTGGCGCAGATTTCCTTCGCCGCCGCATTGCCCCCCTGCAGGAACGGGGGAGGCCCACCTGGGAATTCAAGAATGCGGCGGATATCATGAGGCTGCGGCCGGGCCTCAACTTCAACTTCACTGTTCTGGAGCTCAACGCGATGCTCCAGGAGCTGTTCAAGTACGACCCCCAACATCCCGAGGTGTTCAGGTTGCCGGGGGGCGTCGTTCCGCTGTGCAACAACTCCGCGCTCGACCGCATCCGTGCAATGATGCCGCTGTGCGACTCGCATGGAATTGTCCCAACTTGGCAAGAGCCTGCGGACGATGTCGTGCAGCAATTCTTTGATGGCTTGGTAGAGGTGGCGATCCGCCCCGACGAGAAGGACAGCCTCACCCGCGACACCACCGATGCGGAGATGACGCGCATCGCCACTAGGCTGGAAGAGGCGGCGGTAGCCGCAGCCGCGGGCGAATTTGGATTCACCATGGAGGAGGCAGATGCAGCAGAGGCGGCAAGCCGTGCCGAGCGAGGGGAGCCCGCGGGCGAGAAGGAGCTTGCTGGGCATGGCGCCGGGTCGAGCGAGCCCGCCAAGGATACGAGCGGCTCCCTGGAGATCAATTCGTCTTCCACCTCATCTTCAGACAGCTCGCCGCAAGTAGAGCCTCCATCTCCACCAAGAAGGCGTCTCCGCAAGGCTGGTGACGTAGCGGAGCGGCAGGCGGGTCAACAGTCGCCGCGCCGCGTGACACGCTCCACCGCGGCGAACACCGTTGCCGCGGGAGCGCCTCATGCTGCAACGACAACTGGAGCGGGGTCTAGCCGGACCGCCGCTTCTGCCCCTGCCGCTTCTCATGCCGCGCCGACAACCGGAGCGGGGTCGTCTCAGACCACCGCCACCGTTCCCGCCAAGCGGCCAAGGGAAACTACTCCTCCACCTCATCGCGCCGGGCGTGAGCCGGATTTCGACTTCTCCGTGTTCAGCTCCACGAGGAAGAAGAAGAAGAGTAATATTCCCTTGTTGTTCTTGTAGTTCTTCAATCCTTGCTGTTTTGTCTTGTATCTGATTTGCTTCACTCTGAATTTGTTCCTCATTAGGACTCTGGCCCAGAGAGCAGCAAAGAGAGCCAAGGTCCCGGTGATTGTCATCGAGGACGAACCTACTGCGACAGCAGGGGGTGCGCCCGAGACAACCTTGCCGGACCCGGCAACTTTTCTCCAGAGCAGCCCCCAGCGTAAGTATATGGTTCGCTTTCCGCTACAAGGTGCGCATGGATACTCTGTCTTTGCTGATATCTTACTGCTGGTTTGTGCAGGAGCAGAGCAGCCCCACCAGGAGCCAAGGGAGAGTCCTCCGGCAAGGGAGAGCTATCCGGTAAGGGAGAGGTCTCCGGCAAGGGAGAGTTCTCTGGCAAGGGACAGCACCAGCGGCCCCCCGACGGCGGAGACCACGACTGCAGAACCCGGTGCAGGTAATCCTTTCGCTGCAAGACTTCCCTTGGGTTCTTCTTCTTTTGATCTTCTTTTTGTTGGATATTTGCTTGACTCTTCTCCCTTTTCCGGCTGTCAGACCCATCCGCTGCGGAGCAGATGGAGACCGAGGTTGCCGCCGAAGAAGCGGCCGGTGCTGACGATCCCGCCGGCGCAGAGGCCGCCAAGGCTGCCGCCGCAGCAACTGGCGAGGAGTCTGGCGATCGCACTGACGGCCCTGAGGCCGCAGGAGCGCCAGGCGCTACACCGACCGCCGACCCGTCCGCCGCTGCCGCAGCGCCAGGCTCCGAAGAGCCCCTGCCAGGCGTCTACTTGAAGGCCGGCGATGGCATCTTCATCAACCTCCCCTGGGCGTCAAACTCCAGGGCGCCGGTCGAGGGAGAGATCTTCGATGAGGAGGTGCTTGCCTCCGCCGGGCTGACGCTGGTTGACGCGCCGAGCAGCAGCAGCAACGAGCCTGAGGAGGAGCGGCTGCTGCGGAAGCTGTTATCGCTCTACCGCGCGCGGCAAGCCAAGATGGACTCCCGCGAGGCGCTTGTCGCAAAAGCGGGAGTGGACATCGAGAAGCGCGCGGAGGAGCTCCGGGGTCTCCACCAGGAAGCTCTCCGGTCCCTGGCGGAGGAGCGAGAGCAACTTGCCGAAGCGCAGAAGGCCTTCCTCCTCGAGAAGGCTGAAGTCGAAGAGCAACAGCGGCTTGCCGCTGTGAAGCTATCCGCGGAGGAGGGCAAGCTGGCGCAGCGGAAGGTCAATCTTGACGCCCACAAGGAGGAGCTTGCCGCGCGCGAGGAAAAATTTGGCGGAGCCCTCAAGCAAGCGGAGGATGCTGCCGCAGCCGCCGAGGCCGCCAGGAAGGAGCTGGAGACGAAGGTGGCGCAGCTGGAGGCCGATCTCGTTGAGAAGGGCAAAGAGCTCAGCGCCGCCAAGGTCTCCAACGTGGATCTTGAGTTGAAGCTGACCACTTTGACCAAGACTCTGGACGGCGCCAAGGAGCAGGAGGCGGCCTTGAAGGAGGAGATCAAGGCCGACAAGGCACTGCTGGAGAGTGCCGCCGCCACCCAGAATGCTTTCAGGGAGACTGTGGAGCACTGGACGGAGAGCCTCGTGATGGCTGCCACAGATATCGACAGGGAGCTGGCGCAGCTGGGGACGGAAGATCTCGGGTATCCCTCCGACGAGAACCTCCAACCCAGCGCCAAGCTCGTCTTGTTCTTCAAAGGCGTGGCGACGGCCCTTCAGCGACTCCGGGAGAAGATCCCAAAGCAGCTGGCCGACGAGTCGCGCAAGATCTGCGCGGGAGCTCTTCAGAAAGTGTTGGTGAAGGTGGCCTTCCGCAATCCGGGCCTCAACTTCACCAACGTCCTCAAGACCCTACCGCCAGATGCTGATCTGGAGGCGCTCAAGACCCTTGTCGCACCCATTGTGGACAAGGTGAGCGGGATCAAGAGGATCGAGGGCGATCGCGTAGATTAGGCCGCCCGTTTCTTCTTTTCTTGTCGCTGTTTGTCATGTTATGAAAACAATCTGTTAGAGCCACGACAAGCTATCTTTGTAATATAACTCTATTCTGGGTAATGATTGCAACGTTATTCCCTTTACTTGATTCCTCCCTTTGTATGTTTTTGCCCTATGCTTTTAGGGAACTTGCCGGTGCAGGCACCTTGGCTGCGAGCGCTGAGTGCGGAACGTCAGCAGCCTGCTGGCGGTGCCGCTACCGACAAGAAACCTTGTCGCAACTAGTTGCAGCTTACTTAAGTTGTTGAGCGGACTCGAAACAAAATAAGGGCGCAACTAGCTACGAGTTGGTTCCTCCGCACAAAGGTTTTCCATACAAAGTGCAGTCGTTCAAGGGAGATAACTTAAAATTTTTAAAAATCTGATTGCTCAAACTTTGGCAACTTAGCTTTTCTGTTGTTTGCTTCCCGGCAAGGCGAAACTTTCTTGAACGACGCCTGGTCCATACCATTATCTTCTCCTTTCCCTCTCGGCAAACTTGTGGGCGAGGGAACCTTCCTTTCCTTGGAAAAAAGAAAGAAGAGAAAATAAAGATATGGAGCCTTACGGCTCGTTATTGCTTACCGGGGAGTAGGTGCTGCACAAAGTGTCAGATAACACATGCAAAAAATAGAAAGCATGAAATTGACAAGATGTGCGGTGCACATGAGCTTTACTTATGCACGGGGTCTGCGCCCGGCTTTGTACAAAGGATTACATGCAACAGCGGCAAGACTTGTACAAAAGGTGGTTGCCGGAACAGGTTCCGGCAACCGCGCCTTACGGGTAAAACTTGCGAAGATGCTCAATATTCCAGGAGTTGCTCACCGGAATGGCATCTTCGGTCTCAAGGCGGACAGCGCCAGGCCTAGTGACTCGTTTCACCCGGTAAGGGCCTTCCCACTTCGGCGTCAACTTGTTGGAATTCTTGGCGGACTGAACACGCCGAAGAACAAGGTCGCCTTCCTCGAGACTTCTGGCATTAACTTTGCGGCTATGGTAGCGGCGCAAAGCTTGCTGGTAGCGAGCAGCTCGCACAACAGCCTGAAGACGGTCTTCCTCAAGGAGCAGCGCGTCATCTTGTCGCAGCTGCTCTTGCTCGAGCTCATCATAAGCGAGTACTCGAGGTGACCCGTATACGAGTTCCGTGGGGAGAACCGCCTCTGCTCCATAGACTAGAGCGAAAGGTGTCTGGCCAGTGGCTCGATTTGGCGTCGTCCTGATCGACCGAAGAACCACCGGCAGCTCCTCGATCCAGTTTCTTCCGCACTTGTGCAGCCTATCGAAAGTCCTGGTCTTGAGCCCACGTAGCACTTCAGCATTTGCCCTCTCCGCTTGACCGTTGCTTCTCGGGTGAGCAACAGAAGCGAAGCAGACCTTGGCGCCAAGATCTTGGATGTACTGCATGAAGGTGCGGCTCGTGAATTGCGTGTCGTTGTCGGTGATTATCCTGTTAGGGATCCCGAAGCGGCAAACAATCGACCTGAAGAACTTGACTGCTGACTGTGCTGTCACCTTCCTCACTGCTTCCACTTCCGGCCACTTTGTGAACTTGTCGATTGCTACGTACAAGTACTCAAAGCCCCCGACTGCTCGGGGAAAGGGGCCGAGGATGTCGAGCCCCCAGACCGAAAATGGCCAGGATAAAGGGATCGTCTGGAGAGCTTGAGCTGGTTGGTGTATCTGCTTGGAATGGAACTGGCACGCTTCACACTTGGTTACTTGTGCAGTTGCATCCTGGAGGGCTGTCGGCCAAAAGAAACCTTGCCGGAATGCTTTGCCGACAAGTGCTCTTGCGCCAATGTGGTGTCCACATATGCCTCAATGTATCTATGCCAACAGCTTTTGTCCGTCTTCCCGGTGAATACACTTCAATTTCACTCCGTTGAGTCTTCTTCTGTACAGTGTCTTGTCAACAAACTGGTACATACTTGACTGCCGGGCTACTCTTTCCGCTTCTTCTTGCTCGTCGGGAAATTCTCCTGTTTGAAGGAAACGGACAATCTGCTGTGCCCATGCTGGAGCTTGTGGCTCGACAACAAGGACTAAAGGCAAATCTGCTGCTGCGGGAACATCCGCTTCTACGGCGAGAACCTGCGGCTCTGCCGGAGCTTGACGTTCCCCGGCAAGCTTGCCGGAGCAAAACTTGTCGGGAGCTTGTGCTTCAACGGAACAAACCCTGGGGCTTGCCGGAGCAGAATGCTCCTCAGCACTCTTGGCGTTGATCTTGGGGACCTTCTTGGCGGCGGCTTCGGGAAGCTCTGCCGGAAAATAGTCACCAGAAATCAACTTCCTCTTCTTGCTCTGTCCAGTTGATGGCGTTACGGATGGTTGAGTCAGCTTGAGCACAAAGATCCCTGGTTCCACAGGTAACTTAAGTGCGGCGCACTTTGACAGGCCATCGGCAATGGCGTTCTGAGCTCTTGGAACATGCTCCATCTGTAGGCCCTCAAAGTGCTCTTCTAGCTTTCTCACTTCGTCGACGTAAGCTTCCATCAACGGACTCTGATAGTTCTTGTTCACTTGGCGGACGACAAGCTGTGAGTCACCCCGGACAATGAGCTTCTTGATCCCAAGGTCTGCTGCGATCCTGAGACCGGCAAGCAAGCCTTCATACTCTGCAGTATTGTTTGTTGCTTGCTCCTTGGGAAAGTGCATCTGGACTACGTACTTGAGGTGCTCTCCGGTGGGTGCGACAAGCAGCACGCCAGCACCGGCGCCTTGCAGCGAAAAGGCACCATCAAAGTACATCAGCCACTCTTTGCTTGCTTCCTTGACGGGGATGCTCGTTTCTGGTATTTCTTCATCTGGTGTTGGCGTCCATTCTGCTATGAATTCTGCCAATGCTCTGCTTTGGATAGTTGAAGTACTCTCAAACTTGAGGCCAAAGCTTGACAGTTCCAGTGCCCACTCAACAATCTTGCCCGTCGCTTCTGGATTCTGTAGTATCCACTTCAGCGGAAAGCGAGTGACAACTGTGATCTCGTGTGCTTGGAAGTAATGGCGCAGCTTTCTCGAGGCCATGAGAAGGCCGAAAAGCAATTTCTGCACGCCAGAGTACCTTGACCTAGTCCCCTGCAGAAGGGAACTGACAAAGTAAACTGGGCGCTGCACCATTCTCTTCTGTATCTCCTCGTGCGCCTGCGCAGATCCATCCTTGTCGGGACCAGAGCTTGTCGGGGAAGCCCCTTGCTTGTCACTGGATGTGCTTGCCGTGGTTGCTGGCTCGTCATCTGCCTCCCTCTCTGCTACTAACGCAGCACTAACCACTTGATTGGTTGCCGCTATATACAGCAGCAACTTCTCTTGTGGTTTAGGTGCGACAAGTATTGGAGGGGAGGACAGGTATCTCTTCAAGTCTTGCAGCGCAGCCTCCGCTTCCGGAGTCCATTTCATTGGACCTGCCTTTTTCAATAATTTGAAAAATGGCAGGGCGCGCTTAGCAGACCTAGAGATAAACCTGCTGAGAGCAGCCACGCAACCGGCAAGTCTTTGTACATCCTTGACGCGCTTTGGTGCTTCAATCTGCTCAATGGCCTTGATCTTGTCGGGATTGGCTTCAATTCCCCGCTGAGACACGAAGAACCCGAGAAGCTTGCCGGAGGGTACTCCAAACACACACTTCTCTAGGTTGAGCTTGAGGCTGATCTTGCGCAGATTTGCAAAGGTTTCGTCTAAATCTTGAATCAGAGTTGCCCTATCCTTGCTCTTGACCACTATGTCATCCATGTAAGCTTCCACATTTCTGTGTATTTGTGGCTCAAGAGCGACATGGACTACTCTTGCAAATGTTGAACCATCATTTTTTAATCCGAAAGGCATCCGTATGAAACAGTACGTGCCACATGGAGTAATGAATGCGGTCTTCTCCTCATCCTCTTCTGCCATGAAGATCTGATGGTATCCTGAATATGCGTCAAGAAATGAAAGCAAATCACATCCGTCCGTGGAGTCAACAATCTGGTCAATGCGCGGCAAGGGAAATGGGTCTTTGGGACAAGCTTTGTTAACATCGGTAAAGTCAATACAAAGTCTCCATTTCCCGTTTGCCTTGCGCACGACTACAGGATTGGCCAACCACGTAGGATGGAGCACTCCTCTGACAAGGCCTGCTGCTTCCAACTTCTTGATCTCTTCTCCAATGAATTCTTGGCGCTCCACTGCTTGCTTCCTGACCTTCTGCTTGACGGGCCGCGCATGAGGACAAACGGCAAGGTGGTGCTCAATTACTTTCCTGGGAACACCGAGGATGTCAGACGGTTGCCACGCAAACACGTCGACATTCGCCCGCAGGAAAGCAATGAGCGCGCTTTCCTATTTAGGATCGAGAGTGGCACTGATGGTGAAGGTACCACCAGTGCCGTCCTCCTTGGCGGACACCTTCTTGGACTCTGGCGGAGCTGCCATTGTCTTCTTACACTTGCCGGTGGAGCTCGATGGTGCGTCCTCGACGGCAGTGCAGCACTCCGAAGAGGTGCGCTTGCCGGAGTGGGCATCAGAACTCTTGCCGGACTTGGTCTTCTTCCCCCCGGGAGCTTCAACGGCAAGTGACTTGCGATCTGTTGCGGCTGCCGCTTCCCGGTAGATCTTGTCAACGCAGATAAGAGCATCCTTCTTGTCGCCAGGGACAGAGATGACGCTTATCGGGCCTGGCATCTTCAGCATGTTGTATGCATAGTGAGAGGCTGCCATGAACTTGGCGAGTGCTGGACGGCCGAGTATCCCATTGTAAGGCAATGGAAAATCAGCGACGTCAAAAGTGACCCTCTCAGTCCTGAAGTTCAGCTCGCTGCCAAATGTTACTGGCGACGTGACCTTCCCCTTCGGCTTGCTCCTTCCCGGGTTGATTCCTTGGAATGTGCTGGTCTCTTCAAGCTCGCTGTCAGGGATCTGGAGTTTCTGGAGTACAGCGGAGGAGATCAGGTTCAAGCCGGCCCCGCCGTCAACTAGCATCTTAGTGACCTTGAGGTTGCGGATAGTTGGTGAAACCAACATCGGCAAGCACCCGACCGCAGTTGTGCGATCAGGGTGGTCCTCAATATCAAAGATGATAGGCGTGCTGGACCATTTCAGAAGCTTGCGTGACTCGACAGGTGGTTCCGCCGCATTGACTTCCCGCACCCACTGCTTGAGTTGGCGGTGCGAAGTATGCAGAGAAGCACCGCCGTCAACGCACAAGACCTCTGTGGCTTTCTGGAACTCCTGCTCACTGGTCTAGACATCATCCATGTCTTCGTCGTCGTCGTCATCTTCATCCTTGTCGTGGCCGCGGGGAGGTCTGTCTCCTTGCCGTTGCTTGGCCTTGCCGCGGCGTCCTCCCCGGCCGGCGCGCTTTTTGCCAGATTCTCCAGCGCCTCCTTGGGCCCTCTCCTTGTCTCGTCGCTCGTACTCAGCCTTTTGCTGCTGGACAAGCTACTCGACCTTCTTGCAACTCTGGAGGTCATGGCCCTTGGGGCGGTGAATCTTGCAGTACTGCTTGTCGATGCCGTCCTGCTTGTCGGCGACCGCCACAGCCTGGCAGTTGGCGCATGCGGCAATCTCCTTGCCGGAGCTACCAGCTTTGGCTTTCTTGGCGCCACCTTCGTTGCCGGACTGCTCAACGACTAGCACATCTTTGCCTTTCTTCTTCCTGTTCCGCCGCCGGTTTTTCCTTGCCGGGGCAGCATCCTCGCTGTCAGATCCTCCTGCTGCTGTATTTTCTCCGGGGAGTTTCCTCCCTTCCTCAGCACGTGCACACTTGTCGGCCAGGGCATACAGCTCACCGACGTCTGTGATCTTGCACATCGCCATCTCCTCCCGCATCCTGCGGTTACGCACGTTCTGATGGAACGCGCTGATGACCGCGGCAGGGTGGACATTTGGGATGTTGTGCTGTACACGGCTGAATCTCTGAATATACTTGCGCAGGGGCTCTCCTTCCTTCTGGGCGAGCAGATGAAGGTCACTCTCCTGGCCATGAGGTTTGTGGCCGCCTGTAAAGGCGCCGACAAACTGATGGCATAGGTCTGCCCAGGAGGATATGGAGTTGTCCGGCAAGTGCATGAGCCAGGACCTGACGTTGGGCTTGAGCACCAGCGGGAAGTAGTTGGCAAGGATCTTGTCGTCCCGCCCCCCGGCAGCCCGCACCGCGATGGTGTAGATGCTGAGGAACTCCGACGGATGCGACTTGCCGTCGTACTTCTCTGGTACGTCTGGCTTGAAATTCTTCATGCTAGGCCACTGGACATGCCGCAGCTCACGAGTAAACACAGGACAACCTACCGCGTACGGCAAGTCGCCTGGTTCCCCTGGCGCATGCATGTCGACAGAGGGCCCAGCGCGCTGGTCTGATTGACGTCGCGCTTCTCTTCGGCGCTCGATGCGAGTACGAGCGTCTTCTTGCTGTCGTTCGTGAAGAACTTGGCGCTGATCGCGACGAGCTCGTGGATCTGATGATGCGGTAGAGTCGCTGTCGAGGTGGATCCGGCGAGTCGGCGATCTTGGCCTTCGAGGCGGAGAGTGCACAGTGGTTGCACCCCCACCTGTCTTGTCGCCGCCGGCTCGTGCCTGGCTGACTTGCCGCGGCTGCGACGCGCTCGGCTGCCGTTGGGTGTCGCCGTTGGCGAAGCCGATGAGACTCTGAATGGTGGCCCTCCAGTCGTCGATCTTGTCTGCTGTTGGAGGGTAGTCCAGGAGCAGTTGAGCTCGCACCAAAGCTTCTGCTGCAGTGGCGGGTGGTGGTGGCGAACGGTGCGAGGAGCGGGATATGCTCGGACTTCTAACTATGTTAGAAGGAGCAGTATTCCGTCCAGGCGACCGTGCCTCGCTCGTGCCAGCATGTTGGCGTGCATGCTGGTCTTGAGCACTCCGAGATCCACCAGCTCGATCTTGGTCCAGCAAACGCATGGTACCGTGAGTACCATGACGCTGCCGGTCCCGCGCCTCCTGAGATGGGCGCGGTGCATGTACGGACGCCGAGGTCTTGGAGTGCGCCCGGTCGTTGTGGGAGCCGGCTACGCCGCCGATGGTCAGCGCAGCCTTGTCCTTGGACCTGGCAGCACCGTGAGCTCCCTCGTCGACGCCCGTTCTTCCGCCGGCGTCTGCCCCATCAGCCGTTTGCTCCGGCGGTGGTGGGTTAGGCGCGGACAGAGCAGCCGCCTCCGAAGCCTTCTTCTTCGGCGGCATGTCGACGAAGATGATGAAGACCTAGCTCGCGTGAACGCCGGATCTGGTTCACACAACCTCGACGCCCCCTACCTGGCACGCCAAAGATGCCGGGGTACTGATCCACGGGCACCTATGGGACCGGCGGGCCGGGTCCCTTTCGGTTCGGCGGGGGCGGAGGTCGCACGAAGAGCGGATCGAGGCGAAGCACACGAGCGGTTTACCCAGGTTCAGGCCGCACGGATGCGTAAAACCCTACTCCTGCTTTGTGGTTTGTATTGAGTTCTTTCTCGGGAGCGAGGAGTGCTACAGTACACACCAGCAGCTAACGAGACCGAGCGTGAGTGTTCTGTTGTTCCGAACCAGCCAACCCCCTCTACGTTGCGCATGGGCCTCCTTTTATATGCTCAAGGGGTCACCGACAGGTGGCAACAGAGACGAGGGTAAAAATGGAAAGGTGCTGCGGTAGGTACAGCTACCTGCTACAGTGTAGCATACCTAACCCTGACGGCAGGGGACAAGGGCATTAAATGCCCGTCTGTGTCGCCTAAATAGAGCAAAAGAGACCGCCAGGGACGCCACCGCTTGCCACCGCGTACCGCTGGCTGCACAGCCTCCCGCCACGTACGCCTGGAAGGGTCCCAGAGCGACACGTTGGTGGATGTGCTGGAGCGCGGACACAGAGTGGTGGCTTGCCACGGCAAGCGCCTTGCCGCGGTCGTTGTCTTGTCGCGTCCGGGAGCTTGTCGCTCACCGGGCCTTGCCGGGGCGCGTGGCGCGTCGCGGCAAGTTCCTTGAGATGCTTTTGTTGTCCTTCCCGACAAGCTCCTCTTGCCGGGGTCTTGAGGTGCCTTGGTTGGCCTTCCCGGCAAGCTCCTCTTACCGGGGTCTTGAAATGCCTTGGCTTGGATACTTTGTTCTTGAATGGCTCCAAAGGAACCACGGAGGACCTTGGCGGTCACCCGGCAAGCCTTGCCGCGGGATGCTGCAACTGCCCGTGCACAAGTTCGGGATACTAGGGTACCCCTACTCTAGTACACCGACAACCAGCAGCCCTCGGGGGCCGCATTTCATGTGTCGCTGCTCTGTCCTCCCGCGCCTCCCTCGGTCGTGCATGTCGGCGCCGCCCCCACATCTTCCTCCGGCGGCAGCAAGAGGAAGCGGCAGGGCAATCACCTCTTTCAAGGGGGTGTAGCCGACACGACACCACCTCCTACCGCCCCTGCCTCGGATCGTCCCATCGCGGCTGCCGACGCGTGGAAAAAAAACCGTCACCACCGGCCCGGCTGGTGCACGTGAAGGAAATATGCCCTAGAGGCAATAATAAAGTTATTATTTATTTCCTTATATCATGATAAAGGTTTATTATTCATGCTAGAATTGTATTAACCGGAAACATAATACATGTGTGAATACATAGACAAACAGAGTGTCACTAGTATGCCTCTACTTGACTAGCTCGTTAATCAAAGATGGTTATGTTTCCTAACCATGGACAAAAGAGTTGTCATTTGATTAACGGGATCACATCATTAGTTGAATGATCTGATTGACATGACCCATTCCATTAGCTTAGCACCAGATCGTTTAGTATGTTGCTATTGCTTTCTTCATGACTTATACATGTTCCTATGAGTATGAGATTATGTAACTCCCGTGTGCCGGAGGAACACATTGTGTGCTACCAAACGTCACAACGTAACTGGGTGATTATAAAGGTACTCTACAGGTGTCTCCAAAGGTACATGTTGGGTTGACGTATTTCGAGATTAGGATTTGTCACTCCGATCGTCGGAGAGGTATCTCTGGGCCCTCTCGGTAATGCACATCACTTAAGCCTTGCAAGCAATGCAACTAATGAGTTAGTTGCGAGATGATGTATTAAGGAACGAGTAAAGAGACTTGCCGGTAAAGAGATTGAACTAGGTATTGGATACCAACGATCGAATCTCGGGCAAGTAACATACCGATGACAAAGGGAACAACGTATGTTGTTATGCGGTCTGACCGATAAAGATCTTCGTAGAATATGTAGGAGCCAATATGGGCATCCAGGTCCCGCTATTGGTTATTGACCAGAGACGTGTCTCGGTCATGTCTACATTGTTCTCGAACCCGTAGGGTCCGCACGCTTAAGGTTTCGATGACAGTTATATTATGAGTTTATACGTTTTGATGTACCGAAGGTTGTTCGGAGTCCCGAATGTGATCACGGACATGACGAGGAGTCTCGAAATGGTTGAGACATAAAGATTGATATATTGGAAGCCTATGTTTGGATATCGGAAGTGTTCCGGGTGAAATCGGGATTTTACCGGAGTACCGGGAGGTTACCGGAACCCCCCCGGGAGCTATATGGGCCTTAGTGTGCCTTAGTGGAAAAGATAAGGGGCATCCCAAGATGGGCCGCGCACCCCTCCCCTCCCTCGGTCCGAATAGGACAAGGAGAGGGGGCCGGCCCCCCTCTCTCTTTTCCCCCCTCCGCGAATCCTATTCCAACTAGGATTGGGGGGAATCCTACTCCCAGAGGGAGTAGGACTCCTCCTGGCACGCCTCTCCTAGGCCGGCCGCACCCCCCCCTTGATCCTTTATATACGGAGGCAGGGGAACCCCAGAGACACTCAAGTTGATCCACGTGATCTTATTCTTAGCCGTGTGCGGCGCCCCCTGCCACCATAGTCCTCGATAATATTGTAGCGGTGCTTAGGCGAAGCCCTGCGACAGTAGTACATCAAGATCGTCACCACGCCGTCGTGCTGACGGAACTCTTCCCCGACACTTCGCTGGATCAGAGTCCGGGGATCGTCATCGAGCTGAACGTGTGCTAAAATTCGGAGGTGTCGTAGTTTCGGTGCTTGATCGGTCGGGGCGTGAAGACGTACGACTACATCAACCAAACGCTTCCGTTGTCGATCTACAAGGGTACGTAGATCACACTCTCCCCTCATTGCTATGCATCACCATGATCTTGCGTGTGCGTAGGAATTTTTTTGAAATTACTACGTTCCCCAACAGTGGCACCTGAGCCTAGGTTTTATGGTTTGATGTTATGTGCACGAGTAGAACACAAGTGAGTTGTGGGCGATATAAGTCATACTGCCTACCAGCATGTCATACTTTGGTTCGGCGGTATTGTTGGATGAAGCGGCCCGGACCGACATTACGCGTACACTTACGCGAGACCGGTTCTCCCGACGTGCTTTGCACATAGGTGGCTTGCTGGTGACTGTTTCTCCAACTTTAGTTGAACCGAGTGTGGCTATGCCCGGTCCTTGCAAAGATTAAAACGGCATCAACTTGACAAACTATCGTTGTGGTTTTGATGCGTAGGTAAGATTGGTTCTTGCTTAAGCCCGTAGCAGCCACGTAAAACTTGCAACAAACAAAGTAGAGGACGTCTAACTTGTTTTTGCAGGGCATGTTGTGATGTGATATGATCAAGACATGATGCTAAATTTTATTGTATGATACGATCATGTTTTGTAACCGAGTTATCGGCAACTGGCAGGAGCCATATAGTTGTCGCTTTATTCTATGCAATGCAATCGCGCTGTAATGCTTTACTTTATCACTAAGCGGTAGCGATAGTCGTGGAAGCATAAAATTGGCGAGACGACAACGATGCTGCGATGGAGATCAAGGTGTCGCGCCGGTGACGATGGTGATCATGACGGTGCTTCGGAGATGGATGTTGGAAATATGCCCTAGAGGCAATAATAAATTAGTTATTATTATATTTCCTTGTTCATGATAATCGTTTATTATCCATGATAGAATTGTATTGATAGGAAACTCAGATACATGTGTGGATGCATAGACAACACCATGTCCCTAGTAAGCCTCTAGTTGACTAGCTCGTTGATCAATGGATGGTTACGGTTTCCTGACCATGGACATTGGATGTCATTGATAACGGGATCACATCATTAGGAGAATGATGTGATGGAGAAAGACCCAATCCTAAGCCTAGCACAAGATCATGTAGTTCGTATGCTAAAGCTTTTCTAATGTCAAGTATCATTTCCTTAGACCATGAGATTGTGCAACTCCCGGATACCGTAGGAGTGCTTTGGGTGTGCCAAACGTCACAACGTAACTGGGTGGCTATAAAGGTACACTACAGGTATCTCCGAAAGTGTCTGTTGGGTTGGCACGAATCGAGACAGGGATTTGTCACTCCGTGTAAACGGAGAGGTATCTCTGGGCCCACTCGGTAGGACATCATCATAATGTGCACAATGTGATCAAGGAGTTGATCACGGGATGATGTGTTACGAAACGAGTAAAGAGACTTGCCAGTAACGAGATTGAACAAGGTATCGGGATACCGACGATCGAATCTCGGGCAAGTATCGTACCGCTAGACAAAGGGAATTGTATACGGGATTGATTAAGTCCTTGACATCGTGGTTCATCCGATGAGATCATCGTAGAACATGTGGGAGCCAACATGGGTATCCAGATCCCGCTATTGGTTATTGACCAGAGAGTCATCTCGGTCATGTCTGCATGTCTCCCGAACCCGTAGGGTCTACACACTTAAGGTTCGGTGACGCTAGGGTTATAGAGATATTAGTATGCGGTAACCCGAAAGTTGTTCGGAGTCTCGGATGAGATACCGGACGTCACGAGGAGTTCCGGAATGGTCCGGAGGTAAAGATTTATATATGGGAAGTCTTGTTTTGGTCGCCGGAAAAGTTTCGCGCATTATCGGTATTGTACCGGGAGTGCCGAAAGGGGTCCGGGGGTCCACCAAGGGGGTCCACCTGCCCCGGGGGGCCACATGGGCTGTAGGGGTGTGCGCCTTGGCCTATATGGCCAAGGGCACCAGCCCCAAGAGGCCCATGCGCCAAGAGATAAGGGAAAGAAAGAGTCCTAAAAGGGGAAGGCACCTCCTAGGTGCCTTGGGGAGGATGGACTCCTCCCTGGCCGCACCCTTCCTTGGAGGAAGGGCCAAGGCTGCGCACCCCTCCTCTCCCTTGGCCCTATATATAGTGGGGGGAAGGGAGGGCAGCCACACCTAAGCCCTGGCGCCTCCCTCTCCCTCCCATGACACATCTCCCTCCTCCCGCAGCGCTTGGCGAAGCCCTGTTGGAATCCCGCTACTTCCACCACCACGTCGTCGTGCTGCTGGATCTCCATCAACCCCTCCCCCCCCCCTTGCTGGATCAAGAAGGAGGAGACGTCGCTGCTCCGTACGTGTGTTGAACGCGGAGGTGCCGTCCGTTCGGCGCTAAGATCATCGGTGATTTGGATCACGACGAGTACGACTTCATCAACCCCGTTCTCTTGAACTCTTCTGCGCGTGATCTACAAGGGTATGTAGATCCACTCCTCCCTCGTTGCTAGATGACTCCATAGATAGATCTTGGTGACACGTAGGAAAATTTTGAATTTATGCTACGTTCCCCAACAGTGGCATCATGAGCTAGGTCTATGCGTAGTTTCTATGCACGAGTTGAACACAAAGTAGTTGTGGGCGTTGATTTTGTTCAATATGCTTACCGTTACTAGTCCAATCTTGATTCGGTGGCATTGTGGGATGAAGCGGCCCGGACCGACCTTACACGTACTCTTACGTGAGACTGGTTCCACCGACTGACATGCACTAGTTGCATAAGGTGGCTAGCAGGTGTGTCTCTCCCACTTTAGTCGGATCGGATTCGATGAAAAGGGTCCTTATGAAGGGTAAATAGCAATTGGCATATCACATTGTGGTTTTTGCGTAGGTAAGAAACGTTCTTGCTAGAAACCCATAGCAGCCACGTAAAACATGCAAACAACAATTAGAGGACGTCTAACTTGTTTTTGCAGGGTATGCTATGTGATGTGATATGGCCAAAAGGATGTGATGAATGATATATGTGATGTATGAGATTGATCATGTTCTTGTAATAGGAATCACGACTTGCATGTCGATGAGTATGACAACCGGCAGGAGCCATAGGAGTTGTCTTAATTTATTTATGACCTGCGTGTCAACATAAACGTCATGTAATTACTTTACTTTATTGCTAAGCGTTAGCTGTAGTAGTAGAAGTGATAGTTGACGAGACAACTTCATGAAGACACGATGATAGAGATCATGATGATGGAGATCATGGTGTCATGCCGGTGACGATGATGATCATGGAGCCCCGAAGATGGAGATCAAGAGGAGCAAAGTGATGATGGCCATATCATGTCACTATTTGATTGCATGTGATGTTTATCATGTTTATACATCTTATTTGCTTAGAACGACGGTAGTAAATAAGATGATCCCTCATTAAAATTTCAAGAAAGTGTTCCCCCTAACTGTGCACCATTGCGAAAGTTCGTCGTTTCGAAGCACCACGTGATGATCGGGTGTGATAGATTCTTACGTTCGAATACAATGGGTGTTGACGAGCCTAGCATGTACAGACATGGCCTCGGAACACATGCGAAACACTTAGGTTGACTTGACGAGCCTAGCATGTACAGACATGGCCTCGGAACACAAGAGACCGAAAGGTCGAGCATGAGTCGTATGGTAGATACGATCAACATGAAGATGTTCACCGATGATGACTAGTCCGTCTCACGTGATGATCGGACACGGCCTAGTTGACTCGGATCATGTAATCACTTAGATGACTAGAGGGATGTCTATCTGAGTGGGAGTTCATAAGATGAACTTAATTATCCTGAACATAGTCAAAAGGTCTTCGCAAATTATGTCGTGGCTCATGTTTCTGTTCTACTGTTTAGATATGTTCCTAGAGAAAATTTAGTTGAAAGTTGATAGTAGCAATTATGACTAGGTCCGTAAACTGAGGATTGTCCTCATTGCTTCATAGAAGGCTTATGTCCTTAATGCACCGCTCAGTGTGCTGAACCTCGAACGTCGTCTGTGGATGTTGCGAACATCTGACATACACGTTTTGATGACTACATGATAGTTCAGTGCGTAATGCTAAATGGTTTAGAATTGAGGCACCGAAGACGTTTTGAAACGTCGCGAAACATATGAGATGTTTCGAGGGCTGAAATTGGGATTTCAGGCTCGTGCCCATGTCAAGAGGTATAAGACCTCCGACGATTTTCTTAGCCTGCAACTAAGGGAGAAAAGCTCAATTGTTGAGCTTGTGCTCAGATTGTCTAAGTACAACAATCATATGAATCGAGTGGGAGTTGATCTTCCAAATGAGATAGTGATGTTTCTCCGAAGTCATTACCACCAAGCTGCTAGAGCTTCGTGATGAACTATGATATATCAGGGACATATATGATGATCCTTGAGATATTCGCGATGTTTGACACCACAAAAGTAGAAATCAAGAAGGAGCATCAATTGTTGATGGTTGGTGAAACCACTAGTTTCAAGAAGGGTAAGGGCAAGAAGGGATACTTCATGAAACGGCAATTCAGCTGCTGCTCTAGTGAAGAAACCCAAGGTTGAACCCAAACCCGAGACTAAGTGCTTCTATAATAAGGGGAACAGCCACTCGAGCAGAATTACCCTAGATACTTGGTAGATGAGAAGGCTGGCAAGGTCGATAGAAGTATATTGGATATACATTGTGTTGATGTGTACTTTACTAGTACTCCTAGTAGCACCAGGGTATTAGATACCGGTTCGGTTGCTAAGTGTTAGTAACTCGAAATAAAAGCTACGGAATAAGCGGAGACTAGCTAAAGGTGAGATGACGATATGTGTTGGAAGTATTTCCATGGTTGATCAAATATCGTACGCTCCCTCTACCATCGAGATTGGTGTTTGCGTTGAGCATAGACATGATTGGATTATGTCTATCGCAATACGGTTATTCATTTAAAGAGAATAATGGTTACTCTGTTTATTTGAATAATACCTTCAATGGTCTTACACCTGAAATGAATGGTTTATTGAATCTCGATCGTAGTGATACACATGTTCATGCCAAAAGGTAGTAATGATAGTACCACCTACTTGTGGCACTGCCACGTAAGTCATATCGGTATAAAACGCATGAAGAAGCTCCATGTTGATGGATCTTTGGGCTCACTTGTTTTGAAAGGTTTGAGACATGCGAACCATGTCTATTGGTGTATATGCATGAAGAAACTCCATGCAAAATGGACCGTTTGGACTCACTTGTTTTTGAATCACTTGAGACATGCAAATCATACCACATGGGCAAGATGACTGAAAGCCTCGTTTTCAGTAAAATGGAACTAGAAAGCAACTTGTTGGAAGTAATACATTTTGATGTGTGCAATCCAATGAGTGCTGAGGCATGTAGTGGATATCGTTATGTTCTTACTTCACAGATGATTTGAGTAGACGTTGAGTATATTTACTTGATGAATCACGAGTCTGAATTATTGAAAGGTTCAAGTAATTTCAGGGTGAAGTTGAAAGATCGTCGTGACAAGAGGATAAAGTATCTATGATATGATCATAGAGATGAATATCTGAATTACGAGTTTAGCACAGAATTAAGACATTGTGGAAATTGTTTCACAACTAATACAGCCTGGAACACCATAGTGTGATGGTGTGTCCGAACATCATAACTGCACCCTATTGGATATGATGCATACCATGATGTCTCTTATCGAATTACCACGATAGTTTATGGGTTAGGCATTAAAGACAACCACATTCACTTTAAATAGGGCACCACGTAATTCCGATGAGATGACACCATATGAACTATGGTTTAGAGAAACCTAAGCTGTCATTTCTTAGAAGTTTGGGGCTGCGACGCTTATGTGAAAAAGTTTCAGGCTGATAAGCTCAAACCCAAAGCGGATAAATGCATCTTCATAGGACACCCAAAACAGTTGGGTATACCTCCTGTCTCAGATCCGAAAGCAATAAGGGATTGTTTCTAGAATCGGGTCCTTTCTCGAGGAAAAGTTTCTCTCGAAAGAATTGAGTGGGAGGATGGTGGAGACTTGATGAGGTTATTAAACCGTCTCTTCAACTAGTGTGTGGCAGGGAACAGGAAGTTGTTCCTGTGGCACCTACACCAATTGAAGTGGAAGCTTGTGATAGTGATCATGAAACTTCAGATCAAGTCACTACCAAACCTCATGGGATGACAAGGATGCGTACTACTTCAGAGTGGTACGTAATCCTGTCTTGGAAGTCATGTTGCTAGACAACAATGAACCTATGAGCTATGGAGAAGCGATGGTGGGCCTGGATTCCAAAACGGCTCGAGGCCATATAATCCGAGAGAGGATCCATATATGAAAACAAAGTGTAGACTTTGGGAGAACTACTTGATGGTCGTAAGGCTGTTAGGTACATATGGATTTTAAAAGGAAGACGGACAATGATGGTAAATATCACCATTAAGAAAGCTCGACTTGTCGTTAAGATGTTTTCCGACAAGTTCAAGGAGTTGACTACGATGAGACTTTCTCACTCGTAGCGATGCTAAGAGTCTGTTGGAATTATATTAGTGATTACTGCATTATTTATGAAATCTTGCAGATAGGATGTCAAAACATTGTTTCCTCGACGATTTTCTTGAGGAAAGGTTGTATGTGATACAACCGGAAGGTTTTGTCAATCCTGAAAGATGCTAATAAGTATGCAAAGCTCCAGCGATCCTTCTAAGGACTGGAGTAAGCATCTCGGAGTTGGAATGTACGCTTTGATGAGATGATCAAAGATTTTGGATTTATACAAAGTTTATGAGAAACTTGTATTTCCAAAGAAGTGAGTGGGAGCACTATAGAATTTCTGATAAGTATATGTTGACATATTGTTGATCAGAAATGACGTAGAATTTCTGGAAAGCATATAGGGTTATTTGAAAGTATTTTTCAATGGAAAGCCTGGATTAAGCTACTTGAACATTGAGCATCAAGATCTATAAGGATAGATCAAAATTCTTAATGGTACTTTCAAATGAGCACATACCTTGACATGATCTTGAAGGTGTTCAAGATGGACCAGTCAAAGAAGGAGTTCTTGCCTGAGTTGTAAGGTATGAAGTTAAGACTTAAAGCTCGACCATGGCAGAAGAAAGAGGAAGGACGAAGGTCGTCCCCTATGCTTGTCATAGGCTCTATACTGTATGCCATGCTGAGTACCGCACCTGATGTGTGCCTTGCCACATATCTGGCAAGAGGGTACAAAGGTAATCTAGGAGTAGATCACCAGATAGCGGTCTAAATTATCCTTAGAGGAATAAGGATATGTTTCTCGGTTATGGAGGTGATAAAGAGTTCGACGTAAAGAGTTACGTCAATGCAAGCTTAACACCTATCCGGATAGCTCTGAGTAGAGATACCGGATACGTATAATGGAGCAACAATTTAGATAAGCTCCAAGTAGAACAGTTATTTGAAATGGCTCCAAATATAGCGTGGTAACTGCATCTGCAAGATGACATAGAGATTTGCGAAGTACATACGGATCTGAAAGATTCAGACCCGTTGACTATAACATCTCTCACAAGCATGACATGTTCAAACCCAGAACTCATCGAGTGTTAATCACATGGTAATTTGAACTAGATTATTGACTCTAGTAAACTCTTTGGGTGTTAGTCACATGGGGATGTGACCTTGAGTGTTAATCACATATCGATGTGAACTGGATTATTGACTCTAGTGCAAGTGGGGGACTGTTGGAAATATGCCCTAGAGGCAATAATAAATTAGTTATTATTATATTTCCTTGTTCATGATAATCGTTTATTATCCATGCTAGAATTGTATTGATAGGAAACTCAGATACATGTGTGGATGCATAGACAACACCATGTCCCTAGTAAGCCTCTAGTTAACTAGCTTGTTGATCAATGGATGGTTACGGTTTCCTGACCATGGACATTGGATTTCATTGATAACGGGATCACATCATTAGGAGAATGATGTGATGGACAAAGACCCAATCCTAAGCCTAGCACAAGATCATGTAGTTCGTATGCTAAAGCTTTTCTAATGTCAAGTATCATTTCCTTAGACCATGAGATTGTGCAACTCCCGGATACCGTAGGAGTGCTTTGGGTGTGCCAAACGTCACAACATAACTGGGTGGCTATAAAGGTACACTACAGGTATCTCCGAAAGTGTCTGTTGGGTTGGCACGAATCGAGACTGGGATTTGTCACTCCGTGTAAACGGAGAGGTATCTCTGGGCCCACTCGGTAGGACATCATCATAATGTGCACAATGTGATCAAGGAGTTGATCACGGGATGATGTGTTACGAAATGAGTAAAGAGACTTGCCGGTAACGAGATTGAACAAGGTATCGGGATACCGACGATCGAATCTCGGGCAAGTATCATACCGCTAGACAAAGGGAATTGTATACGGGATTGATTAAGTCCTTGACATCGTGGTTCATCCGATGAGATCATCGTAGAACATGTGGGAGCCAACATGGGTATCCAGATCCCGCTGTTGGTTATTGACCGGAGAGTCATCTCGGTCATGTCTGCATGTCTCCCGAACCCGTAGGGTCTACACACTTAAGGTTCGGTGACGCTAGGGTTATAGAGATATTAGTATGCGGTAACCCGAAAGTTCTTTGGAGTCCCGGATGAGATCCCGTACATCACGAGGAGTTCCGGAATGGTCCAGAGGTAAAGATTTATATATGGGAAGTCTTGTTTTGGTCGCCGGAAAAGTTTCGCGCATTATCGGTATTGTACCGGGAGTGCCGAAAGGGGTCCGGGGGTCCACCAAGGGGGTCCACCTGCCCCGGGGGGCCACATGGGCTGTAGGGGTGTGCGCCTTGGCCTATATGGGCCAAGGGCACCAGCCCCAAGAGGCCCATGCGCCAAGAGATAAGGGAAAGAAAGAGTCCTAAAAGGGGAAGGCACCTCCTAGGTGCCTTGGGGAGGATGGACTCCTCCCTGGCCGCACCCTTCCTTGGAGGAAGGGCCAAGGCTGCGCCCCCCTCCTCTCCCTTGGCCCTATATATAGTGGGGGGAAGGGAGGGCAGCCACACCTAAGCCCTGGCGCCTCCCTCTCCCTCCTATGACACATCTCCCTCCTCCCGCAGCGCTTGGTGAAGCCCTGTTGGAATCCCGCTACTTCCACCACCACGCCGTCGTGCTGCTGGATCTCCATCAACCTCTCCTCCCCCTTGCTGGATCAAGAAGGAGGAGATGTCGCTGCTCCGTACGTGTGTTGAACGCGGAGGTGCCGTCCGTTCGGCGCTAGGATCATCGGTGATTTGGATCACGACGAGTACGACTCCATCAACCCCGTTCTCTTGAACGCTTCCGCGCGCGATCTACAAGGGTATGTAGATCCAATCCTCCCTCGTTTCTAGATGACTCCATAGATAGATCTTGGTGACACGTAGGAAAATTTTGAATTTATGCTACGTTCCCCAACAGATCACAGGCATAAGATGATGACGGCCATATCATATCACTTATATTGATTGCATGTGATGTTTATCTTTTATGCATCTTATCTTGCTTTGATTGACGGTAGCATTATAAGATGATCTCTCACTAAATTATCAAGAAGTGTTCTCCCTGAGTATGCACCGTTGCGAAAGTTCTTCGTGCTGAGACACCACATGATGATCGGGTGTGATAGGCTCTACGTTCAAATACAACGGGTGCAAAACAGTTGCACACGCGGAATACTCAGGTTATACTTGACGAGCCAAGCATATACAGATATGGCCTCGGAACACGGAGACCGAAAGGTCGAGCGTGAATCATATAGTAGATATGATCAACATAGTGATGTTCACCAATGAAACTACTCCATCTCACGTGATGATCGGACATGGTTTAGTTGATTTGGATCACGTGATCACTTAGAGGATTAGAGGGATGTCTATCTAAGTGGGAGTTCTTTAAGTAATTTGACTAATTGAACTTAAATTTATCATGAACTTAGTACCTGATAGTATCTTGCTCATGTATGTTTGATTGTAGATAGATGGCCCGTGCTATTGTTCCGTTGAATTTTAATGCGTTCCTTGAGAAAGCAAAGTTGAAAGATGATGGTAGCAATTACACAGACTGGGTCCGTAACTTGAGGATTATCCTCATTGCTGCACAGAAGAATTACGTCCTGGAAGCACCGCTGGGTGCCAGGCCTGCTGCAGGAGCAACACCAGATGTTATGAACGTCTGTCAGAGCAAAGCTGATGACTACTCGATAGTTCAGTGTGCCATGCTTTACGGCTTAGAATCGGGACTTCAACGACGTTTTGAACGTCATGGAGCATATGAGATGTTCCAGGAGTTGAAGTTAATATTTCAAGCAAATGCCCGAATTGAGAGATATGAAGTCTCCAATAAGTTCTATAGCTGCAAGATGGAGGAGAACAGTTCTGTCAGTGAGCATATACTCAAAATGTCTGGGTATAATAATCACTTGATTCAGATGGAAGTTAATCTTCCAGATGATTGCGTCATTGACAGAATTCTCCAATCACTGCCACCAAGCTACAAGAGCTTCGTGATGAACTATAATATGCAAGGGATGAACAAGACTATTCCCGAGCTCTTCGCAATGCTGAAAGCTGCGGAGGTAGAAATCAAAAAGGAGCATCAAGTGTTGATGGTCAACAAGACCACTAGTTTCAAGAAAAAGGGCAAAGGGAAGAAGAAGGGGAACTTCAAGAAGAACAGCAAGCAAGTTGCTGCTCAAGAGAAGAAACCCAAGTCTGGACCTAAGCCTGAAACTGAGTGCTTCTACTGCAAGCAGACTGGTCACTGGAAGCGGAACTGCCCCAAGTATTTGGCGGATAAGAAGGATGGCAAGGTGAACAAAGGTATATGTGATATACATGTTATTGATGTGTACCTTACTAATGCTCGCAGTAGCACCTGGGTATTTGATACTGGCTCTGTTGCTAATATTTGCAACTCGAAACAGGGACTACGGATTAAGCGAAGATTGGCTAAGGACGAGGTGACGATGCGCGTGGGAAACGGTTCCAAAGTTGATGTGATCGCGGTCGGCACGCTACCTCTACATCTACCTTCGGGATTAGTATTAGACCTAAATAATTATTATTTGGTGCCAGCGTTGAGCATGAACATTATATCTGGATCTTGTTTGATGCGAGACGGTTATTCATTTAAATCAGAGAATAATGGTTGTTCTATTTATATGAGTAATATCTTTTATGGTCATGCACCCTTGAAGAGTGGTCTATTTTTATTGAATCTCGATAGTAGTGACACACATATTCATAATGTTGAAGCCAAAAGATGCAGAGTTGATAATGATGGTGCAACTTATTTGTGGCACTGCCGTTTAGGTCATATCGGTGTAAAGCGCATGAAGAAACTCCATACTGATGGACTTTTGGAACCACTTGATTATGAATCACTTGGTACTTGCGAACCGTGCCTCATGGGCAAGATGACTAAAACACCGTTCTCCGGTACTATGGAGAGAGCAAGAGATTTGTTGGAAATCATACATACAGATGTATGTGGTCCAATGAATATTGAGGCTCGTGGCGGATATCGTTATTTTCTCACCTTCACAGATGACTTAAGCAGATATGGGTATATCTACTTAATGAAACATAAGTCTAAAACATTTGAAAAGTTCAAAGAATTTCAGAGTGAAGTTGAAAATCATCGTAACAAGAAAATAAAGTTTCTACGATCTGATCGTGGAGGAGAATATTTGAGTTACGAGTTTGGTGTACATTTGAAACAATGCGGAATAGTTTCACAACTCACGCCTCCCGGAACACCACAGCGTAATGGTGTGTCCGAACGTCGTAATCGTACTTTACTAGATATGGTGCGATCTATGATGTCTCTTACTGATTTACCGCTATCATTTTGGGGTTATGCTTTAGAGACGGCCGCATTCATGTTAAATAGGGCACCATCAAAATCCGTCGAGACGACGCCTTATGAACTATGGTTTGGCAAGAAACCAAAGTTGTCGTTTCTGAAAGTTTGGGGCTGCGATGCTTATGTGAAAAAGCTTCAACCTGATAAGCTCGAACCCAAATCGGAGAAATGTGTCTTCATAGGATATCCAAAGGAAACTATTGGATACACCTTCTATCACAGATCCGAAGGCAAGACTTTTGTTGCTAAATTCGGAAACTTTCTGGAAAAGGAGTTTCTCTCGAAAGATGTGAGTGGGAGGAAAGTAGAACTTGATGAGGTAACTATACCTACTCCCTTATTGGAAAGTAGTACATCACAGAAAACTGTTTCTGCGACACCTACCCCAATTAGTGAGGAAGCTAATGATACTGATCATGAAACTTCAGGACAAGATACTACTGAACCTCGTAGATCAACCAGAGTGAGATCCGCGCCAGAGTGGTACGGTAATCCTGTTCTGGAAATCATGCTGCTAGATCATGATGAACCTACGAACTATGAAGAAGCGATGGTGAGCCCAGATTCCGCAAAATGGCTTGAAGCCATGAAATCTGCGATGGGATCCATGTATGAGAACAAAGTATGGACTTTGGTTGACTTGCCCGATGATCGGCAAGCAATTGAGAATAAATGGATCTTCAAGAAGAAGACTGACGCTGATGGTAATATTACTGTCTACAAAGCTCGACTTGTCGCAAAAGGTTTTCGACAAGTTCAAGGAGTTGACTACGATGAGACCTTCTCACCCGTAGCGATGCTTAAGTCTGTCCGAATCATGTTAGCAATTGCCGCATTTTATGATTATGAAATTTGGCAGATGGATGTCAAAACTGCATTCCTGAATGGATTTCTGGAAGAAGAGTTGTATATGATCCAACCAGAAGGTTTTGTCGATCCAAAGGGAGCTAATAAAGTGTGCAAGCTCCAGCGATCCATTTATGGACTGGTGCAAGCCTCTCGGAGTTGGAATAAACGCTTTGATAGTGTGATCAAAGCATTTGGTTTTATACAGACTTTCGGAGAAGCCTGTATTTACAAGAAAGTGAGTGGGAGCTCTGTAGCATTTCTGATATTATATGTGGATGACATATTACTGATTGGAAATAATATAGAATTTCTGGACAGCATAAAGGGATACTTGAATAAGAGTTTTTCAATGAAAGACCTCGGTGAAGCTGCTTACATATTAGGCATAAAGATCTATAGAGATAGATCAAGACGCTTAATTGGACTTTCACAAAGCACATACCTTGACAAGATTTTGAAGAAGTTCAAAATGGATCAAGCAAAGAAAGGGTTCTTGCCTGTGTTACAAGGTGTAAAGTTGAGTCAGATTCAATGCCCGACCACTGCAGAAGATAGAGAGAAAATGAAAGATGTTCCCTATGCTTCAGCCATAGGCTCTATCATGTATGCAATGTTGTGTACCAGACCTGATGTGTGCCTTGCTATAAGTTTAGCAGGGAGGTACCAAAGTAATCCAGGTGCGGATCACTGGACAGCGGTCAAGAACATCCTGAAATACCTGAAAAGGACTAAGGATATGTTTCTCGTATATGGAGGTGACAAAGAGCTCATCGTAAACGGTTACGTTGATACAAGCTTCGACACTGATCCGGACGATTCTAAATCGCAAACCGGATACGTGTTTACATTAAACGGTGGAGTTGTCAGTTGGTGCAGTTCTAAACAAAGCGTCGTGGCGGGATCTACATGTGAAGCGGAGTACATAGCTGCTTCGGAAGCAGCAAACGAAGGAGTCTGGATGAGGAGTTCATATCCGATCTAGGTGTCATACCTAGTGCATCGGGTCCAATGAAAATCTTTTGTGACAATACTGGTGCAATTGCCTTGGCAAAGGAATCCAGATTTCACAAGAGGACCAAACACATCAAGAGACGCTTCAATTCCATCCGGGATCTAGTCCAGGTGGGAGACAGAGATTTGCAAGATACATACGGAGCTGAATGTAGCAGACCCGTTGACTAAGCCTCTTCCACGAGCAAAACATGATCAGCACCAAAGCTCCATGGGTGTTAGAATCATTACTGTGTAATCTAGATTATTGACTCTAGTGCAAGTGGGAGACTGAAGGAAATATGCCCTAGAGGCAATAATAAAGTTATTATTTATTTCCTTATATCATGATAAAGGTTTATTATTCATGCTAGAATTGTATTAACCGGAAAAATAATATATGTGTGAATACATAGACAAACAGAGTGTCACTAGTATGCCTCTACTTGACTAGCTCGTTAATCAAAGATGGTTATGTTTCCTAACCATGGACAAAAGAGTTGTCATTTGATTAACGGGATCACATCATTAGTTGAATGATCTGATTGACATGACCCATTCCATTAGCTTAGCACCAGATCGTTTAGTATGTTGCTATTGCTTTCTTCATGACTTATACATGTTCCTATGACTATGAGATTATGTAACTCCCGTGTGCCGGAGGAACACTTTGTGTGCTACCAAACGTCACAACGTAACTGGGTGATTATAAAGGTACTCTACAGGTGTCTCCAAAGGTACATGTTGGGTTGACGTATTTCGAGATTAGGATTTGTCACTCCGATCGTCGGAGAGGTATCTCTGGGCCCTCTCGGTAATGCACATCACTTAAGCCTTGCAAGCAATGCAACTAATGAGTTAGTTGCGAGATGATGTATTACGGAACGAGTAAAGAGACTTGCCGGTAATGAGATTGAACTAGGTATTGGATACCGATGATCGAATCTCGGGCAAGTAACATACCGATGACAAAGGGAACAACGTATGTTGTTATGCGGTCTGACCGATAAAGATCTTCGTAGAATATGTAGGAGCCAATATGGGCATCCAGGTCCCGCTATTGGTTATTGACCGGAGACGTGTCTCGGTCATGTCTACATTGTTCTCGAACCCGTAGGGTCCGCACGCTTAAGGTTTCGATGACAGTTATATTATGAGTTTATGCTTTTTGATGTACCGAAGGTTGTTCGGAGTCCCGGATGTGATCACGGACATGACGAGGAGTCTCGAAATGGTCGAGACATAAAGATTGATATATTGGAAGCCTATGTTTGGATATCGGAAGTGTTCCGGGTGAAATCGGGATTTCACCGGAGTACCGGGAGGTTACCGGAACCCCCCCCCCCCGGGAGCTATATGGTCCTTAGTGGGCCTTAGTGGAAAAGAGAAGGGGCAGCCCAAGATGGGCCACACGCCCCTCCCCTCCCTCGGTCCGAATAGGACAAGGAGAGGGGGCCGGCCCCCCTCTCTCTTTTCCCCCCTCCGCGAATCCTATTCCAACTAGGATTGGGGGGTCCTACTCCCAGAGGGAGTAGGACTCCTCCTGGCGCGCCTCTCCTAGACCGGCCGCACCCCCCCCCTTGATCCTTTATATACGGAGGCAGGGGAACCCCAGAGACACACAAGTCGATCCACGTGATCTTATTCTTAGCCGTGTGCGGCGCCCCCTGCCACCATAGTCCTCGATAATATTGTAGCGGTGCTTAGGCGAAGCCCTGCGACAGTAGTACATCAAGATCGTCACCACGCTGTCGTGCTGACGGAACTCTTCCCCGACACTTTGCTGGATCGGAGTCCGGGGATCGTCATCGAGCTGAACGTGTGCTAAAACTCGGAGGTGTCGTAGTTTCGGTGCTTGATCGGTCGGGCCGTGAAGACGTACGACTACATCAACCAAACGCTTCCGTTGTCGATCTACAAGGGTACGTAGATCACACTCTTCCCTCGTTGCTATGCATCACCATGATCTTGCATGTGCGTAGGAAATTTTTTGAAATTACTACGTTCCCCAACAGCACGGGCAAGGCCGCCGAGGAAGAACGTGGTCGCGACAAGAGGTCGTGCTCTTCCTCTGCCTTCGGTCAGCCACGTCCTCCTCGATCATGCTGCGCATGATTTTGGATGTGATGAGCTAATGTCATGATGAACTACTGATGATGTATATATAAATTTCATGCATCAATATGCAAGCACTTGTCAATATTTGTCCAATGGTTTTTTTGCGGTACTGCGAGGCCTACGGCGCGGAACAGATCCTCTAAATTGGTCCTGCAAAAAGTGTACAGGACATGTTCCGCCGGAGGCCCCGCGGTATCGTAATTTTTTATAGGCGCCCGTAAAAGAATTTTACGAGACGTGGGTTACCGGATCTGCCAGAGATGCTCTAAAACTACTATACTACCGCAAAGTGGATCAAGCAAGTCAGGATATGCCCAAGTGTGCTTACCTCAAATGGAGGAAAACCACTTCACTCCCAACTGCTCTTGTGTCGATCTGAGAGGCGAAAAGCTTTGTCCCCTCCCTCTGTCGGTGAGGCCGGTGAGTCTGCCACTCCAGTGACGGGAGGGGGAGGGGACCCCGACGTTTTGAATCCGACGTGTAGTTATGGTAGGATTAGTGTTTCCTTGAGGCGTTGTTTTAGTGGAGAGGACGATGCCGCGTCAGAATAAATTGCCGATGTTCTTTCTCCAACTTCGTGGTTCTCCAATCAATCGGTGATGTTGGGGAGCAGTCGACTCAGCCGTCTCGTCGGTCTATGATTCCGGTGAACCTAGGTTCTGGTGGTTGGCGTCTGTCATTCCTGACAGCGGCGTGGTCGACCTCTGCACATAAATTTGATGGCCTTAAGTTGGGTGAGCGGATGCAGGTTGGAGGCGGCGCTCTTCTTCCTCGACTACATCATGTGAAGACGGCGGTGCAGGGATCAGGTGGACATGGGGAAGATCCTCGGCCGACGTGCGACAACAACTCGATCTTGTCGTTTGTGACGTATTGTTTAATCGGCTAAAAAAACATGGTACATGATGGTGCTCCTCCTAATCTGGCTTTGAAGGATGATCCACTCTGCCTCCAGCGGCGCTACCACGACGATGGTGACCGAGTGGTGACAGTACGGCAAGGTACAAGGGGATCTGATGTTCAGAATGTGTATTTTCCTTTTACAGCTACCTTTGTGCATAACTTCTTGACATTAGTTTGTCTGTATGTATTGTATGGTTTCCTTCATGTTTAATGAAATGTGGTTACTTCTCAAAAACAAGTGTGCTACCTCAAAAAAAAAAGTTGCTCGCAGTTCTCAGTAATGTAATGTCTGTGTCATTCCCCCTCAGCTTGATTTCAAGAAACCGCCATTGCATTGCAGGAACGTAGACTATTTAGTTCATTAGAGCATCTCCAACAGCCCCTGTAAATATTGCGCGCGTGACGGAAAACTGTGTTTTAGCGCGTGCAAAGCGGTTTCGCGCGCTCCAGCTGGCGCGAGAGACTCTGGCGCGCGGCAAAAAAAACATGCGCGCGCGAAAAAGCGGCCCGACGTGGTCTATAAAACCCGCGCGTCTGAACTGGCCAACCGCACACTCGAGCGCCCCGCCGCCCTCTTCTTCCTCACATCTGATGCCCCGCTGCCGGCACCGCGCCCTTCTCCCGACGCCTTCTCCCCGCCGACGACTCCCCTGCTGCCCACATGCCACCGCGCGCCCGGAGCAGCTCCGGCTACAGCGGCGTCCGCGTTCGCCCCTCCAGCACGTTCTACGCGGAGATCCGCTCCGGTGGCATGTGTCTCGGTCACGGGACTTCAAGACCGTGCACGAGGCCGCCCGCGTGTACGACGCAGTGGTGTGGCGCCTCTCGAGGCCGCGCTCGCAGATGAACTTCAATGACGCACGGACGTGCGAGCATGCGTAGGAACTCGCACCTCCGCCGTGGCTAGTAACCGACGTAGGCAGCATCAATAGATATCAATTGAGTTCTGGGCGGAGAGGAGGGCAAAGCGATGTGGGGAACGGGCGGGTAGTCGTCATACCCTCAATGTTGTTTTAGGACTATCGTTAAACTTAACGATGTCCTAAGATCCGGAAAAACGTGATCACCAACAACACTTGAGCTAGTCTTAGAGATGAGACTATGAATCTTATTTTACCGTTTATCATTCCACACGTGTATATGAATTTTTCACTAAATCGCATATTCCAGGATCATGGCAGTTATAGCATGGAATATAAACTCTTAGTTATGAATATAGAAATATAATAATACAATATTATTGTCTCTAGGGCATACTTCCAACAACAATTACTCCATAATACTCCATTTTGGAGTATTCAGAGTATTATGCAAAGTTTACAATACTTGCAAATTTACAATATTTGTAGTAAATTTTGCAAATTTTGCAAAATTGAGTACTCCTCTTGCGAGTTTACTCCATTTTGAGTGGAGTACTATATTTCTTGGTGCAGTATTTTGCAAGTTTACAATATTTGCAGTAAATTTTGCAAGAAAATATTAATATTTTTATTTGCTGTACTTCTTGTTGTAGGTGTTGAGCCAACATTTAGAAAAAGGAAAACCCTCAATGGCCAGCAAAAATATGCTGCTTATGTGGCATCGTATGCATCGCGTATGGGCAGAGGTGGCAAGTTCAAGAAAAATGATAAGAAAGACATTGCAAAAAATTTCAGTCGAATGTCAGAAGTATACAAAGAATTCAACAAAAGTCAATGAAGCAAATTGCACATGGTTTGAAGGTGGATATTCAAATCAGAAAAAGGAAGATGTTGAAGAAAGATTAAAGAAACCAATTTAGATCAAATCCCTACAATCCCACTCAATAAGAGATCTATCATCAGGTCACTAGCTTGGAAATTGGGATGTATCCCTATCACACTTTACAGAAAGTTCAAGATGAAGTTGAAAAAGAAGCATACAAATTGTGTTAAGGCAGTTCAAAAGCTTGTAAAGAACCCCAAGGTAACATATTTAAAAAGCTAAGTGCACCGAAAAATCCACGAAGTACCACTTGGGCTAGCCAAACACGTCTAAAGTCACTTAATACAAAAGTTATATCTTATTTATACTAAACACTTTTAGCTTTTTTATCAGGATTGCTTGTTATTAGCATGTATTGCATTACCAAAAATGGCAACATATATCACTATTAAATATCAAGGTATACCGTACTCGAAAGACAATTCTAATTTCCCAATTACAAATATACATGCATTAAATTGAACAACAATATTTTGTGCCGAGTGTGTTTGAGACATTGTTTCCTATGGAGAAAAACCTTTTATTCAAATGCTTCTCTAAGGTCAAAGCAAAATAATAATTCCAAAATCACATTGTTCTCTAGATTAATTTGTGTCACTTATGTGTTCACATATACTTTAGTATATATTTAAATGTCTTGTAAGGAGACCTAAAGTAAAGTAATTAACATATATCTTGATAAATATATCTAGAGGTTATATACTTGATTAATTGAAGTGTAAATAAATAGAAAGCTCTAGAATGTTTGAGATCCCTACAAGTTGCATGTCGCTAGCATTATCAGTTTATTTGTCATTCATAGCAGAAAAAGCATGAATAGTGTGCTTTCCTAATACGGCGTTCTAAACCTGCATATAATATGTTATAGTATCACAAAGTTACCCTTAATCTGTAAATCTTTATTAGAATGTTCCGAGTTGTGAGCATATGCAGAATCAAGAAACAACCACAATCATTGTAATATCTTAGAATTACTCTCGCGTTGTGAGCTGGACCAGCTATGCGGTGCACACATGGGCGTATGGTCCTGGTGGCACATGGACAGACGGAGCCTGGTGGCGATGGGTTGATATTGACACCGACCTATAGGTTGTGGGGAGGGCAGTGATCATAAGTGTTGGAAGAAATGCCTCACGAAGGTTATTCTATTGGATAGACTACTCACAAACAACACCGCCAAAGATATTGCTAGGGACCTTTTTGCAAAATATCATAACTAACATTAGTGCATAACCCCTTATAGGATTTCCTTATTAGTGTCGTGCCAAAAAATTCCTTACCTTGTTTAGTAAGTGTGTTCACCTTGACTAACGACTTCAACAGACTTTCAGAATGGATGTTGGAAGGTTCCTTAACACTAACTTTGAGGAGGAGGATTATCATAGATGGGTTGCACTATTGTTAGAAATGAGCGCTTACCAGCTTAATCCGGGGGAGGGCATCGTCATTTGGCGTATTGTGAATTCTAGGGCTTTAAGTAGAATACGATCACAATAAGGGAGGCCATTGATATCATGAACAGTTTTTGGGGAGGCCATTGATATCATGAAGAGTTTTGGGAGTCAAAATTCCCTTGAAGATCAAGATCTTTATGTGGCAACTCATGATAGACAAGCTTCCTTCTAGACTTTAAGTGCATAAGAGGAGGGTCCAAGGAATGGTTTGTGTGTGAACTTCCTCATATGCGGATAATATGTTCTTCCTATGCATTGCAACTGGGTTAGTTTAGGAATGGATCACCCTTGTAGCTTAGTTGTGGACCCTTTGAAAGATGTGGAACAAAATAATTTCTGGCATTGAATTTCCATTCATCCCGTTGATTACTTGTTCAACACTTTGATCTACTTGCAGCAATGGATGCAACTTTGGAAGGGGGGTGTTGGTGGTGGTCAAGAAGATCGTTTTATTGATCTAGCCCAAATCATCAACATGAAGACGACCATGGATGATGCTCCGAAGCCAAGCAACATATATTTTAAATGGAGGCAAAAGATTTGCCTCATCTATTAATTAAGCAGAAGAGAGTTTCCTTGTTAGCGGTGCATGATAGATGTCACCTAGTGTGATCTTTTTGTTGGTTTGCCATTATGTTGTTGCATGACATTCCTTGTTAGTGATCTCAATTGTGTGAATCAAGATGACAAGATCAACCAGAGACATATAAATATGCTTCCACCAAGCAAGAAAAATATTAGTGATGCTGAACTGAGATCAGAAATATCCAATCTTCAAAACCGAAAAATCAATCCTACTTCCACATCATCCAGTTAGTAAGTCGATGTCAATGATTGGATGTGATTTTTTTCTAAACCTTTTGCATTTGCTTCGGCATTTATGCTGTATACTCTCATTTATTTGAATACAATATTGTATCTTTTGGTATTTGAAGAGAATACCATATACGTAGGAAGTACATACAAGTCTACAATTGAAATAATGACTAAAGTTTCAAATTATCAGAAATTAATTTTCTTGAAGAAAATTTAGAAAAACCGTTAAAATGTTTGATTTTGAATTTCATGACATAATGTTTTCAATTAATTTGGGAATGTGTTTTACTTAATTTTAGTACAATTCAAAATTATTTCAATACGTTTTACAACTCAAGTGCGTCTTCAACATTTCCAATGCATTTCCATGGTTGCCGCCTTGCCCCCTACTATAACTTTATTAGTGGTACACATAACTAAAGTCATGTGTCATAACAAGTGTTAGCAATTTGAGGCGCAAATCAATCTATCAACAACAAGCAATCACAAAACATGATACCGAACATAGGCTACGTTCTCCGGGCATGACTATGACACTCCTCCCCATGTACTAAATCACATAGTACAACAACGACAAGCGGGTCGAGGCCGTCACACATCGTATCCAACCACCCGCCACTACCGGTCCGACCACACCTGACTCTCTCTTGTAAGAAGGGATGCAACAATGTTAGGGGAAGAGTCTGATTTAGAAGATGATCTAGTATTAAAAGTTGTTGTAGCTAAATAGTTAGCAACCTCATTTGATTCTCTATTTCAACGAACTAAAGCAACATGGCCAAAATCATTATCTAGCTTCTCATGATCTCTGTCTAACTACCTATCGGTTTATGTCTAATCTATTCAGCTACCCCACGGTGCCTTTATATATTAGGCGTGGGTTACACGATCCACTTGAACACATAACTCTTTGCTAGTTACAAGTCTAATTATAACCTTGACACGTGCACATATATATTCGACAACATATTTTAACAAGAGTGAAATATGCCACTAGTCCATCAACTCAAACTGATTGCACGCTTTAGGCCAACAACTCGATAATGATCGGATTTAGTCTGTAAACTTGTTAACTTGATCAAATAAGGCCAACATCGATTTGAGAGAGAAAACCCGGCCACATGAATGCCAATTCATCGTCCTTTAAGCGCTCGCAAACTAAACATTTTCTATGATGATCTATTTACAAATTAGCCCTTTTCTAACGGTGTTTGAAGTGTGTGCGTTGCAAGTATGATATGAACCCAGGTCGTTGGCTGTTGGAAAGGTCTGGCTTACCACTCAAATATCAACCAGTTTATGTTCTGAAATGCAGCCTATTCTATATATTTAAACTGAATAAGGGAAACAAAACTTAAAACCTATGTTGTGCACCATGGATTAGCAGTCGACTTCCTGACCACTCAAACACGAAAACATTTGTGTATTACTGTGCAGCTTACCTTATAGCTTGTCTGAAGAACTATGTGACCATTGCAATGTTTTAGAACTTTGAATGCTTTTGCCACTCAAATCATGTTCTATATACATTATCTGAAGTATGAGCTATGTGTTGAATGTGAGGTTTTATATTGTTCTCATGATGTACATATTTCACTTTTATACAGTCCAAAATCCGTTAATTCTATACATATTCCACTCTTGATTCTACGTGATATGAAGTGGGCTGCATAATAGTAGACAGCTCACAGCGTCTTAGAGTGATCAGGACTCTGATGATTGCTAACACAAAAGCTTGTGGGTTCGAATCCTATGGAACAGAACACATGTTTATTTTTTCTCCTGATTCTCCATGAATGTAAGGTAAGCCAGATTTTTTCACCTCCAAACGGCCGTGGTTCGATCCCTAGGCCATCCAAGGGTTTTCATATAATTTTCTCCCTCCATACGCTGTTATAATGGCTTGTGAGAAAAAAAAAAACTGTTTAATTTACAAATAGACCCCTCTAAAATAGTTAGTTCACAAGCGGTTAAAACATGCAATCAATTAGAGTTCATGGACTAGTGGCGCATTTCACTCTTTTAACAATAAGATGCACAGCTTATTATTTCCCTGGCCGGCAAACTCAAGATGTCAAGAAATGAAATATCTATCTGCCAGAATTGTACACGTAGAGACCAGACGCGCCGAGTATGATCAGCAAATGGATATTGACGGTCCGATGGAATAAACATCCCAAAACTGTTTGGCTCGAGCATGCACGTCAGAATGAAGCAGATCGGGTGGAAGCAAAGGCCCGCCTCGTCTTGTCAAGATCCGAGCCGCTCGACAGCCTCCTCGTCGCCGGCGCACCACCGCCCTTGTAGACCGCGGCGTCCCCCGTCTCCACGTCCACGCGCACCTCAGCCTCGGCGTCGTCGTCCGGCGCCTCGACGTCCGCGCGGCACAGCGGGCACGTGGAGTTGCCGCGGAACCACGCGTCGATGCACCCGACGTGGAACCGGTGGCCGCACCGCGGCAGCGCGCGCGCCTCCTCCCCGCGCTCGAGCCCCGCGAGGCACACCGCGCAGTCCCCGGCGCCGTCGCCCGCGGCGGCCACGGGGAGCGCGCGGAGCACCGCGGGGTCCAGCCCCCGCGGCGAGGGCGCCACCGCCACGCCGCCGTGGACGGCGCCGCCGGAGATGGACGGCAGGCCGTGGCGGAGGCGGAGGCGGTCGCGCGCGCGCCGGCGCCGGGCGCTGCTGTACGCGTGCAGCGCGACGAGGGCCAGGAGGAAGCCCGCGAGCGCCCCGGCCGCGGCGACCAGGAGCTTGCCGGCGACGGCGTAGCTCGACGGATCCCCCATCTGTTCGGTGCGCGCCCCGGGGACCACTACAACGCCGACGCATGGGAGCGGCGGCGGGCCATTGGTGCTGCCGCGTGGGCCGTGGCCGTCGCCCATAGACTGTAGATATTACTGCTGCTTTTTGATTTGGGCGGCTCGTTCCGGGGCAGTGTGAGGTTTTCGTCGGTGCAATTCCATTACTTATACACGTATATATAAAATATGACTAAGATGTGGTCGCTAAGGAGTACGTAAAATTATTACGTGCTGTACTATTTTTCTTTTGGCAGGTCGTGCGGGTTACGCTCTGAAGACTGACTGCCCGTACGTGGACGTAGGCCAAATGGACGGCACCGATGTGAAGCTTAGCTTATACAGTGACAGTGATTAGGCGCGTACGATCATTACCGGAGTTGACGAGGGAGTGATGAGTTGACTGGAATGATCTTTTTTCTTTACTTGCAGCTTCCAAGTCTTTTCTCCCTCCGCGACTTGGACCTTGGGGAAAAAAGTTCCACAGAGGAGAGCGCGGTGATAAGTGACAACGGAGACCAAATCGGGCAGTCTTCGGAAACGTCGCCGCTTTGGCTAATTACTGTTCACAGCGGGAAGACAAAACTCCATGTCCAGCTATTTTTCAGAAAAAAAAACTCGATGTCCAGCTACTTGAGCTTTCCTTTTGCAACAACTGACTTACTTGTGTTTGTACTGTGTTCAAAACTGACAAACGTAAAAAAAAAGTAAAAAAAAAAACTCGCTACTTTGCCGTCAGTATATTGATTGCTAGTCAGGCGAGAGTTGATCCCCCGTCTGTATGGCTGGACAACCCCTCCTTAGTTTTCTTCTTCCGATTATCATTGACGATGTAAGTGTAATCTTTTTTTTAGGAGAATAGAGTTTTATTCTAATAATAGGATTACAATCGAGAGGCAGAAGATCCTCAATACATGACGGACCAAAATGTAGTCATACAGTAGTGGCACTCTCCGTACGATTATAACAAGCTAACCAATCCGCGACCTTATTTTGTTCACGTGTAATTTTAATGATGCAAGTGTAATCGTTTTACATATACTAAGATAGTGAAAGCACTAATACAAATGCCGAAACTCTGTCTACTATTACCTCATTAGTCTAAAAAATATCTTATATTGACGAAGAGAGGGAGTGTATCATAGATTGTGCATAGTTTCCATGTTCCTAAACTCATTATAACTTTCAAGAGTACTATGCCACACTATGTAAACAGACCAAAAGTTACTAATACAATTTTACCGATAAAGCTCCAGTACGGTTCAGTTTTGGAAAATTGGTTGGTTTGGAACTAATCGAATTAGGCTCTGAGGTATAAATTCCAGATGATATGTTGCCAATATGACAATGAATCATCTTTGTTAATGTCTAAAGGTACTGGAGTTGCAAAATGTACAAGGGTGCTGCCACTGTGCCATCGTGAAAAATAGCCCAATCTTCAACATTTCTCAGCACTGTTCTCCAGTTGTAAATACTAACTAGCTGTTCATACATCATCATACTCGTTTGATCATTCCAGGAAACCTGAAATCTCATCATTCAGTATATAATGTTTGCATCTTGAGCTCCAATCCAGTTCATGTATTCCAACTCCACACTGCATTCAGCTCAGACCTGAACAAAATAACTGCTCCTTATCACGATTAAAAAGATGTGACTAGTACTCAAAGATCTATGTTCATCCACAGAAATCAGCTGCCTCCTATCACAGTTCAAAGATGCATCAGATGGTCAGCTTCTATTTTCGAAAACAACCAACAACAAAAAAGAGAGACCAGCAGCTTCCCATCACAGTTCAAATGTTGAGGTCAGACACTCGGATCTGGAATGGGCAGCACATCCCTTTCTGAAACTAGTCTCAATTGGGAGAACGCAAGTTAATAATGTATTAAGAGCCATGGAACTGGAGAAGGCACACAATATTCAGGGATTTTCATCTGAGTTTCGAATCTACATGCAGAAACCACATGGACTTGGTGGGCATTTGACAGTTGACACGCAGAAATGCAGGGATGGTTCGACTCTGCTGCACACTGAAGCCAACACCAACGATTTGGGGACAGAAAATTACAGCGACAGATACTTGGAAATGGGGAACGACTGATAAGATTTAACAACAGAGCAAGAGACTGCAGACGAATTCAGGGGTAAAAACGCTGAGATTTCCATTCCATGCTAGTAGTACTACATCGAAACAACAGACAGCAGCGAGATGCGGCCGTTCCATTACAACAAAGACCATGAACACGGACGACCGATGGCTAGCTAGTGAATCTGGCGGCGCGAGGTGGGTTCTGCTGGACCGGCGCGGCCTAGCCGCCGAATCCGTAGAGGGTGCGTCCCTGGCGCTTGAGGGCGTAGACGACGTCCATGGCGGTGACGGTCTTGCGGCGGGCGTGCTCGGTGTAGGTGACGGCGTCGCGGATGACGTTCTCCAGGAAGATCTTGAGCACGCCGCGGGTCTCCTCGTAGATGAGCCCCGAGATGCGCTTCACGCCGCCCCGCCGCGCCAGCCGCCGGATCGCCGGCTTGGTGATGCCCTGGATGTTGTCGCGGAGCACCTTCCGGTGGCGCTTGGCGCCGCCCTTGCCCAGCCCCTTCCCTCCCTTGCCGCGGCCGGACATCCTCGACGATTCCCTCTCCGGCGAGCTTGGCTTCTCTTTGTGTGTTGCGGCGGTGTGGTGAGATGAGATGGACGGAGCTGGGGGCGTGGGGGATTTATAGCTGCGAGGTTTCCGGGGAGGAGAAGGGCGATCCGCGTGATGCGGGGTGTGAGCCGTTGGATGGGAGATGGATGGCTAGGAGTGGGGGAATGGTGGCGCGGATTGGTGACGTGGCCTGGAGCGTGGGCGTGGACGGGGAGGAGGTGTGTTTTCTCACTGGTTGCCCCGCAGACGCACTGGTGTTGACAGCTCTAGCCCGTTGTTTTGGGCCTTGGGAAGCAGTTTCGAACCCGTTGACAGCTCAAAAAAAAGGCAGCTTCAAAACAGTTCCGTTGAATGACTGGCTCATGTAAAGATTCTATTCCAACAGGTTTAAAAAAAATGTAAAGATTTTATTTCAATGGGTTTTGTGAAGCTTTCTGATTTATTTTCCCTGTGTTTGTTTATTGGTTTGTCTGGTTTTTTTGGTTTATTTTCATAAATAAATGTTTCTAAACATTTTATAATTTGTATTTTCACATTTTGTGAAATTTTTTATAATTTGTGGCAATTTTCCAAACATTTTTTAAAATTTCAAACATTTCAAAACATATGGACCAGATTTAAATTCATGAGAACTTTTTGAATTTATGGATATTTTTAAAATTCATGAACTTTTTTACTTCACCATTTTTTCCAAAAAATAACACAAAAACTAATATTTGCTCCCTCTGTAAACTTTTAGAAAAACGTTTTAGGTCAGTAAGTAGAGGTGGTATATTTTTTCCTCGTGAAGGAACGAGCACAAAAAAGACAAGCCGAGCGAGCGGTTTGGACGCCACATGGTACGAATGGGATCACTCGTACCATGCACCATCTTGCACTCCGGTTGCTCTGTTAGATTTTCGCCACACGAGAAAGGTTCTCCAAATATGTTCGTTTGCCAAGATATTGATTGTTTCCTTCCATATATATTTGTTTTTTCCCATCAACAGAAAAACAAATTTTCTCATTTCTCGGAGGATTAGCATTAGAAAGGCGTGAGAAATATCGAAAAACCCTGTGAAGACCGCATCAAAACCCTCTTATATAAGTCTTGCTCGTCCTCGAGCAACTGAGAAATATAAAGAACCAAGAGTTTGACAAATGAGTACAAGGGGTTTACTGGCTCATGAAGATATAATATATCGATTCTCTCAAATCTTGCAGTCTTAATTAAGAAAAGATTTTGCATTTGAATGATTGCACCTAAGCTCTCTGCATAGCCACAAATGGTTTAATATTAGTTCAAGTTCACAAGTTAAACCTTGGTAATTAACTAGGTGCGGAGCAAACAAAAATTTATTCTCTCAAGAGAACGGATTTGCATTTTGGAGCTTTTCAAAACATAAACATGACCATGGGTTTTGGGTAGAACAAAACATATTACTCAAGTATCACATTAACATCCACTTGTGCTGCCTAATCATGCCTCTCAAATACTTCCTTCAATCATTGTCCGTTGGAACTTCTACTTTTGGTGACGGGGTTATGCCTAACAAATGATACATGCAAACGTTGGGTTTTCATTGCCACTTCGAATATTAACAGACTCTCATAGACGAAATCCGAGCCGAAACTCTAGTGGACCGTTCATTTGTGAGTGGAGACCACAACATAACTCAAGAGAGATGATGAAGTAACAGACTGCAGTTACGTGCGTAAAGCAACATATAGCGACAAGGCCATGGAACCGACAAGAAGCTGAAGTGCCTTCTATTGTAAAATAGTTTTTTGGCATAATCACAATCACCTCAAATTTTCATTCCTCTAGATAACTCTATTAGTATGTATCTTTTTATTGCAAAAATAATTCATATCTATTATCAAAGTTCACTGGAAGTAACAACAATTATATCAAGATACGAGACCACCGAACAATCACTACCGCCACCAGAATGAGCCGTCGACGTCCCGCTGTCGCCGCTCCCCTATCGGAGCCGGCTTGACCTTGTCGATGAAAGCCGAAGTATTCGTGCACATGGCCCTGAGGACCAGCGCCCTGGAGCCACAGTCGTCGTCGTTGAACTCTTGAATAGATCTGAAGCAAGTTACACCAAATTTCGCCACACGACGAGAAACCCTAACCTCACCGTCCCAAGAAGACAGCAGGAATCTACGTCGGAGCTCCGTCGACTATGTCCAGGTGAACGAACTCAAGGAGGATCAAAGCCTGAAACACAAACTCGAAGAAGAAGCGCCGCCATCCACCCTAGCGATGCACCTGCAAGGACTAAAAACCCTAACCTAAACTACTAACTGAAGCGGAGGCACTGGTATTCCTGTCCCCGCCACCGGCCGCCGGAGTGGCAGGCAGGGGGGAGGCGAATCCAAGGACTCGCCGGCGAAGTCTGTAGGGGAGAGTTTACCCTAACCGCCAAAGGATGGAGGAGGGAAAGAGAAATCCCAACCGGACGTATCTCTATCAGTACATATCATGAAGTCAATCAAATTAAGTTATATGGAGTTGGGGTGTCTTATGTGCTAGTTCTCTTCAAAATCTGAGCCCCTAATTTTCTTTAAAACTTTTTCATTTTTTGTCACTAGATTTTTCTTTCAAAATCATGCTTGACATCAATGTTTTACTAGCAAGACATGGAGTGGGAACCGGAACTAAATGATATTTCACTAACACGGGGAGTGAAGCTTAGGTGCAACCAACCAGATAAAGGTATTAACTTAATTAAACTTACGAGAAAAGTGAATATACGTATATTATAACTTCTTGCTTGCTCTTTCCTCAACTCGTAGCAGCGTTCAAATCTGTAAAAAGCTCATAAAAAATACCAAGAGGTAAAACCAAAAGTTTTCTCTAAATTTTATTATGCAAAACTGGAGTTAAACATGACAACATAAAAAGTAAATAATAAGGAAAAAAACAAAAATATGCATGCAAAGGTAACTAGGGCAATGAGCTTCCCCCAAGCTTGGGCTCTTGCCTAGAAAGGTCTACTCGTCGCCACCACCGTGGTCATGCCATGAGTGGGACCACTAAAAAGCTGGTGGTGGTCCACTAGAGGAGGAAGGTACAGCGTCAGGCTGCCCGACAGATGGACAAAGAGTGGTTAAGGGCTGGAGGTTGTGCGGAATCAAGTATATGTTGTTATTGGCTTGGTAGAGTGTCATCTCGACACTCTCAACATGTTGCACCAGTTGTTGATACTTCGGTCTAGGTACACACTCGTCACCATAGCCATAATGCTACCATGGCGCCTCCCAACCATGCTCCCCACCACTGCCCCAACCGTGCCCAACGTAGAAATCGACACCAGTATCGGTGGCGGTCTCCCACTAGGGATCACTCGCGGGCTCAACAAACTGTCAGTAGCCTGCATTGGTCCTAGCCTGGTTAATCTAATCCAGGGTGTGCACCCACTTCTGGCATGTACTCACATCAAAAGCTCGCGTAATGCATTTCCAAGCTATAATCAAAAGGTAAGTGTAATAAATAGAGAACTCGATCATGTCACATGACTTATTCCATTTCTACTCTATGGGATCTTACGGAGCCTGTTCATGGATGACATGGTTGTGGTATGATCATAGAGAACCAGCCTATCCTTCCTAGGTAGGGGACTTACATGATGATTGGGTGCGGATACACCTTTGATTGTGAATTCTAATGTCAACTGGGTCAAGCGAACAAGTATTTGTCCCCTTTTAATCAGGGGACACTTATAAGAGTTTTTTTAGTGCAAAGCAAAGCTTTATTAATTAACGGTGCTCGGGCGAATCATCCAAGACACAAACAGCCACTTGAGGCGGTACAATAGAGTTCCAACTAATGCTATTGTTCGGTGTCGACCAATTTTAGCAAGTTTATGCGCTACTGAATTTGCATCTCTTCTACAAACAGTGATGCTCTGTTTTGAGAACCAAATCTTTAGCTGATATTTGATGTCTTCAATAGGGTGGGAACAAACCGAAGCTGAAACGAAAGATACTGAATTTTTAGTTTTTAGTACTAGTAATGAAAATTTTGGTTTTTTTACTTTTGTTAACTGAACTAACTTTGAACGTTTCAGTTTTCATTGGTAGCCGAACAAAAAGACCAAACATGCAAGCACTGCAGCACCAAGAGTGTTTCTCCCGTGTGCACGTCGCTAAAAGAAAACGCCAAGTAGCGACCATCGGGGCTCATTTGGTTGTTGGGGTGGGAAAAACCAAGGCAATAAACCCTAGGGAGAGATCATCCTGTGCGGATGGGATCCCCTCCACGAGGGAGATGTTCCCACTACCCTAGGTGCCCAAATGGCAATGAAAGGGAGGGAAGATCTCACGTGCAACATACAAACATAATACAGCAGATCATGGATCAAAATTTCAAAAAAAATCTATAAGAAAATTAGACACATAGAGAAACTTTAGAATTTAAGTAAACTACAATTAACATACAAAAAGTTCAAAATTCATGTGAACTAGAATCTGAAAAATATTACAACTGATATCCAGCACTAAACCAAGGTTCAAATATCGGGTGTTGGCCTAAACCATTTTCGTGCATCGACATAAAAACAATAATCACAACTGCCGTTGATGCATCATTGTTCAAGTTTGTTCACTAGAAAAGTTTTGATTATCAAGTCGATCGCATGTCTGAGGCAGAAACACTGTCAAATAAGATGAGTTGCAAGGTGATGATCGGTAGTCCTACTCGAGTCTTTTCTCCACTCTTCATTGATCTCAAAGTACCACATCTCGATGTTGTCTGAACTACGAAAAAGAAGTAAGTTAGCACTAGTTCATAATTTCAGTGCACTATTTTGAAGCATAAGAAGATTAATATGAAATAGTATCGACCAACATATGATCTGTGCATTGTGCATAAAAGAATCAAGACTACATTGCTTGCCAAAAGAATATTTCAATAGCTATAGTTTCTTCAAGCTTCATTGAACAACTACGGAGTACTCATATTCAGAATGTCCGAAAGAACCAAAATACTACTTCTAGTCACTACAAAGTACTCGGATTGTATATTCACTTGTCAAGGGATAAAGCGCAGTTTTTTTTATATATTTGTTATTTGATATGTGTGTGTGCATGTGTGTGTGCGCGCGCGTGTGTGTGTCATCCAACAACATGTAAAACCACTAGACAAGATTGTCACCAAAGCAATCAAGAAATATAATTAGAAGCTGCTACTGAAAAGCACCACCATTGTACCAAATTACTACGGGGATGCCAAATTACTAATATACACGTGGTACGTGACCACACTCCACTGTTTTTCAAGTAAATTCTCTGATGAGTAAGTCTGTAATTTCGTGAGACTTTTTCTTAATGAATATACAAACTACCAACAGGTAATAAAGGACGACACAAAGTTTCAAGGGGACTCTAATCAGGTTCAAAGCACTGTTAAACCTTATATAACTGCAGCTAGGATGAAGCAACAACAATATACATTCAAGGAGCCAATAGCTAGCAGGCTCAGGAATAAAACACAAAGATGGTAATATACTAACCTCCCAGGCTCCCTTCAAATGATGCTAATGAACACGCTCCCCTCTAAAGTATTGTTGTGAGATGGAAACCATAGACCGAAAAGATAATAAAAAGCATTTGGGTTAAAAGCACTGCCAATCCATATACAATTGCAACTAGCAAAAACCTGCAGCAAAAGATTCAAGCCATTGCCAATAGATCATGTAAACTGTAGGAGAACTAATGGTAATCTAAAGTTGCTAAGTTTTACATTGTTTCATGACGCATTTGTTGACAAGGTTTAGAAAACAGATGTTAAATCACACACAATTGCTCAAACAGAGAAAGGGCAAATTACACACAATCGCTCATAGTCAGGGCAGCTTCGCACTATGAGCCAGAGTACGAGCCCAAGCAACCATACCTTGGTCCATCTCAGAAAGTTAGGCTTTCTATAACTCTGGGCAATGAAGCGGTACGAGCAGGAGTATGAGTGTGAGCACTCGTACTCTACTGCGTCGTTCGCTCTAGAAGTTTGCTGCTTCTCCTCGATGCCTTGGTACTACGACCGGTAGTACGAGCGGCTGACTCGTACCATCAGCCGTCTTCTGCCATGTTTACTCATAATATCAGACTTTTTATTTTCTCTTCTCTTCTTCCAAATTCTTCTTCCCTGTTTTTTTTTTCTTCTACAAAGCATAGCTCAACGGTCCTTTCCATTAGGTTATCAAGCCGAACACTTGGTAGAGAGTTTCTACGCTAACAAAACTAAACTTTTTTCTTCTCCCTCCCCTGCATCCACCGATGATGCATTTGCAACATGCGGCATGTTGCAAAAGGCTTTGCAATTTGATCCATGTTGCAATTGCACTAGTAGAAAATGGGGCTTTGGTCCAGGCCGGGTAACCCCATTAGTCCCGGTTCAGTTCAGAACCGGGACCAATGGGGGCATTGGTCCCGGTTCGTGAGCCCAGGGGGCCGGCCGGGCCACGTGGGCCATTGGTCCCGATTCATCTGGATCTTTTGGTCCCGGTTGGTGGGATGAATCGGGACCAATGGGCCTCGCTCCTGGCCCACAACCATTGGTCCCGCTTCGTGCCTCAAATCGGGACTAAAGATTAGACCTTTAGTCCCGGTTTGAGGCACGAACCGGGACCAATGGGGTTGAGACCTGTAGTCCCGGTTCGTGCCACGAACCGGTACTAAAGGTCCCATTTTCAAACTCTACACCCCCCGGATCGCCTTTTCAGTTTTTAAAAAAATAAAAGAAAATGATGGAAATGTCAAAAAAATAAAAGAAAATAAGTTTCCCATGTGATATGTGGTCTAGTTGTTGGGAAAATTTGCAAATGTGAATTTTTGACTTTATTTGCAAAATCTCTCTGAAATTTGTAAAAATGGGCATAACTTTTGCATACTAACTCGGATGAAAAAGTTTTTTATATGAAAAATCATCTACTCGAAAAGTTACATCCGAATTTAACAGGGGGAACCTGTGGTCAAACAATGGTCAAACTAATAGAAAAAAAGTTACAGGGCTTTTAAGATCTAGAGTGAAAAAAATCGAAAAAAATTCAAACAGTGGGCAAACTGTGGTCAAACAATGGTCAAACTAATTATTCTAGAATATTAGTGTTACTAAATAATTATTTCAGTTATTTCAATTTTGGTCAAATCTGGTCAAACTGTGGTCAAACAATGGTCAAACTAATTATTCAAGAAATATTAGTGTTACTAAATAATTATTGTTTTTTAAAACAATAGTTTCAAAATAAAACTATGAAATATGTCACTTCATGCTCAAGCAAAATTCCTGAAGCTTAATAGGATTGACATCTTAGTATTGTCAGGAAAACAACAAGTGCAGACTTGGAGCGAGGGAGAATAGAACCCAGAAGTTAAGCGTGCTCAGGCTGGGGGAGTGGGAGAATGGGTGACCGTTCGGGAAGTTAGATGATTTGAAATGATGAGGAGTGATTAGAGGATAAATTGAGAAGTGATGAGGGGTGGTGATTACAGACTAGAGGTTAAAATAATTCAGAAATTTTAAAATTAAAAAAAATTCAAAAAAAATTTCAAAAAAAAAATCATAAAATTTCCTTTAGTCCCGGTTCTGGATTGAACCGGGACTAAAGGGTTCAGAACCGGGACTAAAGGGAGAGGCATTAGTACCGACATTTTAGTCCCGGTTCCTGAACCGGGACTGAAGGCCCTTTTTCTACTAGTGTTGATGACCAAAGGCCCACATTTTTGCAATGTCCTGCAACCTAGAGGTGACTACAACATGGTCCATGTTGCAATGGGTGAGCACATCATGGTCCATATTGCAATGAGTGATCAAAGGCCCAGGTGTTTGCAACGTTATGCAAGTTGGAGGAGACCACAACATGATCCATGTTGCAATTAGTGACCACAACATGGTCCGCATTGTGATGACCCAACGGCTACATGAGATAGATTCAACGACTCGGGACCCAGGCATTTTTTGCCAAAGATCAGTCAGCCGTCGGTCAAATAATTTCTTCCTAGTAATGTGAAACAATACTAGGTCCTCTTTGGATTGTAGGACTTTGTCAAAACTTATAAATAGGAAAGCGAAACACATGATTGGAACGACAAGACGTGTTGAATTCTACATGACAAAACACAAGTTGTTGAGATAAAGCATTTGGACGCTACATAGAAAGAAAAAATGGGGAAATCTATCAGTATGATTTTCTGCTAGTGTTAAATTTGTACACTAGATAGAAAGCCGAGGCATTCTTTGTCAAAGAAAACAGTTAAAGATAAAGGTAGAGGATGTAGTTAGGGCATGTTCTGAGACTCTCCAGCTTCTAACTCCATCAACTTCAACAGTTGAAATTGACCTTGGCTCTAAGAAGCTAACTTCTCGAAGCTGAGCCGGCTAGCAGTGCAAAAATCTGGAGCGACCAAGGCTCGGCTCCACCAAAAAGAAAATCTGGAGTTTGCCCAAATTACAACCATAGTGCCACCGCCAAACATAACTATTCGTTGCCCACTTGCCCACTCCTCGCCCGATAAAAGAACTATCGATGGTTCGTGCGGTTCCCCTCCCTTTGTCGACATCTCCCCTATCGTCCCGAGCGCTAATCCTACCCACCACCGCGACCCCCGCAGCTGCGACCCTGCCACTGCATCGCCAGCCAGCGCCCCTCCCGATGGCAGATCCAGCCGTTCTAGGCCCATCCCCGCCAGATCCCCTCGACGCAGCCCCCAGGAGCAGGACTGACACAGCTTCCCGACCGGCGATACGCACCTCGACCCCCATTAACGCCAGTGCTCATCTCGCCGGATACCCAAACCGGGCTGCTTGCTACCTCTTGAGCACTGCGTTGGTTTTCTCTTGAAGAGGAAATGGTGATGCAGCAAAGTAGCGTAAGTATTTCCCTCGGTTTTTGAGAACTAAGGTATCAATCCGGTAGGAGGCCACATGCAAGTCCCTCGTACCTACACAAACAAATAAGAACCTCGCAACCAACGCGATAAAGGGGTTGTCAATCCCTTCACGGTCACTTACGAGAGTGAGATTTGATAGATATGATAAGATAACATTTTTGGTATTTTTATGATAAAGATAAAAAGTAAAGATTGCAAAATAAACGGTGCAAGGAATAACTTGATAACGGGAGATTAATATGACGGAGAATAGACCTGGGGGCATAGGTTTCACTAGTGGCTTCTCTCAAGATAGCATAAGTATTACGGTGGGTGAACAAATTACTGTCGACCAATTAATAGAAAAGTGAATAATTATGAGAATGTCTAGGCATGATCATGTATATAGGCATCATGTCCGTGACAAGTAGACCGACTCCTGCCTGCATCTACTACTATTACTCCACACATCAACCGCTATCCAGTATGCATCTAGAGTATCAAGTTCATAAGAACAGAGTAACACATTAGGTGAGATGACATGATGTAGAGGGGTAAACTCAAGCAATATGATATAAACCCCATCTTTTTATCCTCGATGGCAACAATACAATACATGTCGTTTCCCTTTCTGTCACTGGGATCGAGCACCGCAAGATTGAACCCAAAGCTAATCACTTCTCCCATTGCAAGAAAGATCAATCTAGTAGGCCAAACCAAACTGATAATTCAAAGAGACTTGCAAAGATAACCAATCATGTATAAAAGAATTCAGAGAAGATTCAAATATTGTTCATAGATAAACTTAATCACAAACCCACAATTCATCGGATCTCGACAAACACACCGCAAAAAGAGTTACATCGAATAGATCTCCAAGAAGATCGAGGAGAACATTTGATACACACATGGCACCATCGATTGTTGACGTTAAAGATGCTGAGCCCGTTAAGAAATCAAGTCATGGAAAAGTCGTGGAAAATAATATTGTGCATGCGGCTGAGTTTCATCGAGGAAAAGATGGTGTTTTACGCCAACTTTTTGGACCTAGAATTGCTCCTGTATTTGAAAGGCATAAAGTGTGTGTATACAATCAAAGGCCCAGGTCGGATGCCGATCAGGAACCAGAACCAGAAGAGGTACAACCCACGTTTAGAACTCCACCCGGATGGATCAAGATCGGTGCAATTTTAATTGCCATCAAACAAGGAGTGCATGATCACATGCAATCTGAAAAGAGGCATGCATGCATGCATGATTGATAATTAGAATATTTTATTAGAAGGTTTCATAGATAGTAGCTCCCGCTTAATTAGTTTGTTAGGATCTTTATTTTCTTTCGTAGTCAAGTCACGTACGACTTGTTCGGCAACATCTAGCGTTAGATATTTTTCTTGCGGAAGGGTCAGGGGAGTTGGCTATTTAAATCATCAGGCTACGGCCATTGTAGGTGGATTAGTTTTGAGTTTTATTTTTGAGTATGAGATATACAGAAAAACGTCCGAGTTACGGGCGGTCATATCTTGTGTATTATCTGTGATTTTCCCATCGTGGAAATTTACTAGCGACGGAGGGTTGATCATCACATCGACGCCTACGTGCTGATCTGAGGGGGTTATTATTTTCGTTTGTGTATTTTCATACACAGGTGAAAATTATCTTGAAGGTTGCGAGGAGGAACAAGGGGACGAACTATTGATCAAGCATCGCCGTGAAAGATCGGGCCATCTACACGCGTGAATTAGCAACTTGCTAGTCTGTGCCTCATCAAGTGGTATTCAGAGCTAAGGTTAGTCACGACGATTCAATTTGCAATATCGTCTGCGGAGGCGAGCATCAACATGTTGAGCAGGAACATATTGATGGAGGAGGAAGGCATTGGTGAGGTCATTCTTTTTCACACTCGTTGCGTTGTGAACGAACGACGTGTCAATCTGACAATCGATGAGAGTACTGCGGTCAATATGGTGAGCATCGAGGTGGTGGAAAAATTGGAGCTGAAGATGACACCTCTTGAAAGACCATACACGGTGAAGTGGTTCGAAGGTGAAATCCAAATTACGCACCAGATTTTGATAATTTTTACTTTGGGGAAATATTGTTGTGCGGAATTTTTTCACGTTTGTCCTGTGCCCATGGTGTCGTGTCATCTGCTACTTGGGAACCAATGGTGCAAACGTGTTGGGTCTGTTCGGAATTCCAGGAAAAATAGTTACTCTGTATCATGGAAGGGCCAACAAATCTGTTTTATTCCCATGCCATCAGATGTGTTCAGCGCAGAATGGAAAAACCGTTTGCTAAAAAGAAGAGAGCAGCAGGAAGAAAGAAAGAAGTTGATGCACCGACTGAGGGGCTGAATCTTTTGGTACAGAAGGTACAAGACAATGATGCAAAAGGCCAGCGATGGAGTGTTTTTAAGACACAATGCAAGATCAAGGACCGTGCATGTAAGTTGATAATTGATGGTGGCAGTTTTACCAATGCCATTAGCAAAGACCTTGTACAAGAATTGGGTTTGTCTATGTGTGAAAGTGCAACTATCCCTAGGTGGTTTTGATAATTCATAACAACATATAGCTCATTGAGCTAATGCTATTCCAAGATGGTCATTTCAGGAAAGCTCAATGATTGGCATGGCATGGATGGTGAAAGTGGAACCCTCAAAATGCTAAGGACAAAGGATTGGCTCTAGCTCATATGCTCAAGACTCTTCATTTTACATTTTAGTGGTCCAAGATCACATTGAGTCCATAGGAAAAGCCAATACTATCAAGGAGGGATGAGGTGTTGCTTAATGAGCCTCTTGCTTCATGTGCTTAATGATATGCTCCAAAATCCTCAGCTACTTTCCCATATCCACATTTGACCTAAACCCAAATCCAAACTCGGCCCTACCGATTCTTTCAACCCGGCGCCACCGAGTTTCACTTGTCATAGCCATTGCCAAACCCTAAGCAAACCGGTTCTACCGATAGGGATCTCGGTCTCACCGAGATGGGATTGTAATTTCTCTGTTTCCTTTTCGTAACTTTTCGGTCTCACCGAAAGAGGGATCGGTCCCACCGAGATTGCAATGTAAACTCACTGTTTCCTTTTCGTAACATTTTGGTCTCACCGAGAAGAGCGAATCGGTCCCACCGAGTTTGCCTGACCAACCCTCTGGTTAGCTTATTACCAAATCGGTCTCACCGAGTTTGTGTAATCGGTATCACCGAGATTATGTTATGCCCTAACCCTAACCATATCGGTCCTACCGAGTTGCATGTCAGTCCCATCGAAAATCTCTAACGGTCACTAGGTTTACTATTTCGGTCCGACCGAGTTTGTTGATTCGGTCCCACTGAGATTGGTAAATTGTGTGTAACGGTTGGATTTTGTGTGGAGGCTATATATACCCCTCCACCTCCTCTTCACTCGTGGAGAGAGCCATCAGAACACATCTACACTTCCAACTCATATGTTCTGAGAGAGAACCACCTACTCATGTGTTGAGGCCAAGATATTCCATTCCTACCACATGAATCTTGATCTCTAGCCTTCCCCAAGTTGCTTTCCACTCAAATCTTTTTTCCACCAAATCCAAATCCTGTGAGAGAGAATTGAGTGTTGGGGAGACTATCATTTGAAGCACAAGAGCAAGGAGTTCATCATCAACACACCATTTGTTACTTCTTGGAGAGTGGTGTCTCCTAGATTGGCTAGGTGTCACTTGGGAGCCTCCGACAAGATTGTGGAGTTGAACCAAGGAGTTTGTAAGGGCAAGGAGATCGCCTACTTCGTGAAGATCTACCGCTAGTGAGGCAAGTCCTTCGTGGGCGATGGCCATGGTGGGATAGACAAGGTTGCTTCTTCGTGGACCCTTCGTGGGTGGAGCCCTCCGTGGACTCGCGCAACCGTTACCCTTCGTGGGTTGAAGTCTCCATCAACGTGGATGTAGGATAGCACCACCTATCCGAACCACGGGAAAAACATCCATGTCTCCAATTGCGTTTGAATTCTCCAAACCCTTCCCTTTACATTCTTGCAAGTTGCATGCTTTACTTTCCGCTGCCAATATACTCTTTGCATGCTTGCTTGAATTGTGTGATGATTGCTTGACTTGTCCTAGAATAGCTAAAATCTGTCAAGAACTAAAATTGGGAAAATGTTAAGTTTTTATTTGGTCAAGTAGTCTAATCACCCCCCTCTAGACATACTTTCGATCCTACAAGTGGTATCAGAGCTTTGGTCTCCATTTGCTTTGATTTCCATAGCTTTTGGTGGTCATAGCCTTGGTTTCAAAACCTAGGAGAGTATGGCGTCTAGCGAGGGAAATTATCACCGTAGAGGTCCTTACTTTGATGGTACTAATTTTTCTAGTTGGAAGCATAAAATGAAAATGCATATTCTTGGACATAACCCCGCCGTTTGGGATATTGTGTGTGTTGGTTTGCAAGGTGACTTCTTTGATGGGAGAGAACCAAACCGTGAAGCTACCGCGGATGAGTTGAAGATGTTGCAATACAATGCTCAAGCTTGTGATATTCTCTTCAACGGATTGTGCCCCAAAGAATTCAACAAAATCAGCCATCTTGATAATGCAAAGGAAATTTGGGACACTTTGATTGATATGCACGAAGGTACCGACTCCGTCAAGGAATCCAAATTGGATGTGCTTCAAAGTCAACTTGACAAGTTCAAAATGAAGGATGGTGAAGGTGTCGCTGAAATGTACTCTAGGCTTGCTCTCATCACAAATGAGATTGCCGGCTTAGGAAGTGAAGAGATGACCGATAGATTCATCATCAAGAAGATTCTAAGAGCCTTGGATGGAAAATATGATACCGTGTGCACATTGATCCAAATGATGCCCAATTACAAAGATCTCAAGCCAACGGAGGTAATTGGAAGAATTGTTGCTCATGAGATGTCACTTAAGGATAAAGAGGAACTTCACAACAAATCAAGTGGTGCCTACAAAGCCTCATGTGAAGCCCCTACATCATCAAGTGAGAAACAAAACTTCAATGAAGAATTGAGCTTAATGGTGACAAACTTCAACAAGTTCTACAAGAGTATAAGCAAAGATAGAAGCTCCAAGTCAAGGTCCTACAATGACAAAAGATCTTCTAGTCGAGAGCGAAACTGCTACAATTGTGGAAGACCCGGACACTATTCCAATGAGTGTACGGCTCCCTACAAGAGAAGAGAAGACTCTCCAAAAAGAAGAAGCAAAAGAGAAGAATCACCACCAAGAGAGAGAATGAGTAGAGATGATCGTTATGAACGAAGACACTCACGGAGAAGCAAGGATTCGGAAAGGAAGGAAAAATCATCAAGGAGCTACACAAAACGAAGACATCAGGCTCATGTTGGTGAATGGGTATCCGGCTCCGACTCCGACAACCACTCCGAGAGAAGTTATCACTCCGATTCTGAATATACTCAAGATGAAGGTGTTGCCGGTCTAGCACTTGTGTCAACCAGCTCCTACGATATATTTGACTCACCAAATGAAGGAATTGGAAGATGCTTCATGGCCAAAGGTCCTAAGGTAACACACCCCGAGTATGTTGATTTTAATAGTGATGAAGATGACTTGTTAGGTGATGATGATTTACTTGTTGACAACTCTAGTGATGAATACTATGATGAAACGTCAATTAGTCATGCTAATCAAGATAAAACGAATGACAATGATAAGTATAAGATTGAGGCTCTAACTAAAGAACTAAACACTCTTAAGTTAGCTCATGAAACTATCTTCGAAGATCATCGAGAACTTTTAAGAGCTCATGAGAAGTTACGCTTTGAAAAGCTCAATCTTGAGCAAGAGCATGAGTTTTTAAAGGCAATCAATGATGATCTCCGCAAGAAAGTTCTTCTTACATTGCCAAGCGTTTACTCTTATCCACTTACATGCCTCAAGTCAAGTCTAGTAACAAGAACAAGAAAGATTCTTCCTCTAGTAGTAACAATGATCATGCTAAATCCAATATTGTTGCTTCTAGTAGTTCTCTTGATTCCACTAATGATTCTCTTAGCCAAGTTACACTTGAGCAAGAAAATAGCTTATTGAAGGGAATTATAGAGAAAGGAGTGTACAAAAGCCTTGCCGGGAGTAAGCAATTCGAGGAAATTGTGCGCAAGCAAGGAAGGCACCGGAAGAATCAAGGTGTTGGTTTTGAATGAAAGTTCAATGCCAATGGAGTTGAGTGGGAAGAATATCAATACCCCAAGACAAAGTTTGTTCCTCAACAAGAGAAGTATGATCCTACTTCCTTCAAGGGGACACAAGCTCAAGATGATCTTCCACCACAAGACTACAAGCAAAAAGGCAAGGACAAGCTTCAAGAGGAAATTGATGCATTTGAAGAAGCTCCTAAGACCTTAGTCAAGTGGATTCCCAAGACCACTTCAAGTTCCACTTCATCAAGTATGACTACAACTCCAAGGATTCCCATCAAGATGGTGTGGATCCAAAAGAAGAAGAACTAGAGAGTTCTTGAGGGTGACTCCGCCAACATACTTCACTCTTATCATTTTGGCAAGAACAAGTGCAATCAACTTCCACATCTTGCACTAGTTCAAGGAGTCACAAACCCTCTTGTTGGTAAGACAAGGGACAAGGTAACCTAAAAGTTTTCATGGACATCATCTTGTGTGTGCACCACTCTATGTCTATGGATATCCTTGTTTGTTCCTTGTGGGACTAACCCATGTAGGTATTGAAAGTGCAATTCACTCAAATGGATAGCTCCAAGTGATCTACATCAACATTGAGCATCCACATCTTCAACATCTACATGAAGTCATCATCGACAAAACCCAAGGTTAGTTCATCCCTCTTAGGGGGGATATCACATCTAGGGGGAGCTTTACTCTAAGACTTGAGCTAAAGCAACTCTAAAGATGTGAACACAACAATGCTTTATATAAAAGTGGTAACCCCACTTGAGCTTAAACGATGAGTATGACCTATGATCAAGTGTTCTCACTTGACTCCTAAGTCAATATACTCATATATAGATGACCTAGTCATCGCCAATTGCTTGATAGATGCTAGAATTGGTTGTGCATGCTTTGTCACATATTTCAATTGCCATTTTATTGTGTGAGCATGTTGGTTGCATATTTTACTCATTCGAGGACATCCACTTGTTGTTTTGATTGTTTGGTTTTATTTCCTTTTGCCAAGTGGATGGACAAGAATGCCTAAGAACCTCCTCTAGCTATCTATGCTTTTCTCATCTCAAACTCTATTCATGCTACATCACAAAATTTGGTCAAGTCAGATTCAAACCACTCTGTGTGAGGAGCACTCGGAGTCCCCGATTCGTCATAGACTTAAACTTCCAAAACCTCTTTGTGATTCTCGGTCTGACCGATATCCTACTTTCGGTCCTACCGAGATCATTAAGTTGATCTGAATTTTAGATCTTGGTGCAACCGATTTGGACCATTCGGTCACACCGAGTTGCAATAACTGTATACAGTTTTGCATCTCGGTGCCACCGAGTTGTTCCACTCGGTCACACCGACAGGGTCGGGCTATATATAGGCACGGGCAAAAATTTGGAAATTTCTCCGAACCCCTTCGCCCGCGCGATAGCTCGCTCTGCCAACGTGGTCTCCAGATCATCTCCTCGCCGCCAGCCACCTCCAGTCGCTGGTCTCCATCGCCGTCAACGGAATTCAACCCCGCCGTTGCCGCCGTAGCGAGTCTCCCCCGAACTAGGGTATGGACTCGATCTTTGTGCTATCCCCAATCTGATTCCTAGCACATTGTGATCTTATTGTTTCTAGCCACGATTGAAACACTCCTATTCAGTCAATGCGTTCATAGAATAGGATTGATTCGAAAACTTTAGGGTTAGGTTTCCGCTGAAACCATCTTGGACCCACCGAGTTGAAAAACTCGGTCCCACCGATTTGGCTCATGCCATTGCACAAGTGAAACTCGGTCTGACCGAGAATTACTAATCGGTGTGACCGATTTTGGAACTTTGTGAAACCCTAGCAGTCTCGGTGCCACCGAACTATGACTCGGTCTGACCGAGTTCACTAGTTTAGGTTCCAAAACTGCTTTGGTATCACCGAGTTTAAAAATCGGTAGATCCGAAATGATTTCTATGGGAAACTAAAACTAAGATTTTGAATCATTCTTTTGCAAAAATCTCTGCATTTTGTGATGCTCATCCACTCTACCTCATCTATACACTGTTCACAGGGTCAGCAGTCAGCTTGTTCATCATGTCAGATCAGAGCGATAGCCAAAACCTGTCAGAGCAGCAAGTGCACATGAGTGAGGGCACTAGTCCCTCCAGTTCCTCAGATGAAGGCAGTAGGAGCACTCCTAGTAACTTGCCAAAACCTGCCACCAGACAAAGGAAGAAAAGAACCTCAGAATCAGAGGATGAGGACTATGTGGCAGAAGAAGAAGCCACTTCCAAGAAAGTGGTTAAGAAGGAATATAGCACTACTGCTGCCACCAAGCCAGGCATGAAGCAAAAGGTTCCTGCAAAGAGAATTCCAATGTCTAAGGCCAGAGCATCTACTCAAGTCCCTTTGGGATCTGAACCCAAAGAGGCTGCTGCAGAAGGGAAGAAGAGGAAGGAGAGGATCAAAAAGACCACTGCTAGAGTGCTTGGGAGATCCTCAATCATGAGAGATTCTGAAGAGGAAGAGGAAGAAGAGGTTGCTGCACCAGCACCCAAGGCACAAAAACTGATGGGTGATGCTATAAGATCAAGGGCTACTGCATCCAAGCCCAAGGAAGCACCCAAGGCTGCATCAAAGGCCAAGACAGCTCCAAAGAGGAACACAAGGAGCATACCAGCTGCTGAAAAGAACAAGGCCCCAGTGCCTGACACTGCAGAAGAAGAGGAAGGCCAAGTTCTCAGGAAGCTAAAGCCCAAGATCCCAGACCACAATGATGCTCATCCTGTGGCTGAGGACATGAAGATCAAAAGAGACTCAGGGCTAAGAAAGTGGAGAGCAGAAGATCCATATGCTACAAGAAGAAGAACTGCTGTTGACTATAGGTTCCACACTAAGGAACAACATGACTTCTATGAGACAGTCTTGTTGGATAAGAAGCCCATTGTTTGTGACATGAGATGGGTAGATTGGCAGTTCATCAAGGACAATGAAGAGCACTATCCTGGAGTGCAAGACAGCTTCAAGGCTTGTGGAGTAGCAGACTTTGTTGGGCAGAAGCTCACAAAGTGGAATGAAGAGCTGATCATGCAGTTCTACTCCACATCACACTTCTATCCAGATGGAAGGATTGTGTGGATGTCTGAAGGTACGAGGTACCAATCAACAGTTGCTGAGTGGGCACAGCTCATCAATGCCCTAGAGGAGCATGAGGATGACTTAGACATATATGCCAAGAAGAAGATGGACCACAACTCTATGTCCAACATGTACAAGGAAATTCCAAACAAGGCACTTGATACTTTCAAGTTTGGGTCTGTACATTATCTTCTGTCAGGGTTGCCAACTATCAATTGGATTTTGAGGCACACTCTGTTGCCCAAGTCAGGTGATCACAAGATGATCAGAGGCCATGCAATCAACTTGCTTCATATCTTTGATGTGCCACAGAAATTCAAAGTCATGAGCCTCATGGTAGAGACCATCAAAAGAACTGCAGCAGATCAGAAGAGGAGCTGTGGTTATGCCCCTCAGATCCAGGAGCTAATTAACTCCAAGATGGGCACATGCATATACCTATTGGACAAGGAACATTTGCCTATTCATCCAGATTTTGAAGATAATGAAGTTGTGATGAACAAGGATGATCCATCATCAGTTCATGCTCAAGCAAATAAGGAGAAGGCAAGGAAGGAGAAAGCTGCCAAGATGCCAACTCAAGAGGAGGCATCTGAGTATTTCCTGAAAAACAAGCAAGAGCAGCTTAGTTACTTGATTGCTTCCACACTGAGGATTGAGAAAGGACTGGCCACCCTCACTCAGAATCAGGTGAGCTTAGAGAGGATCATAGAACAAAAGTTCTATGACATGGATGTCAAAGTAACAGAGATTCAGTCTGCAGTGGAGCAACTTCAAGATGACATGCAGGAGAGGAGAGGGAAGACTACAACTGATGCATTTGCCAGAGTGCCACGAGCTCAGAGATCGACTGCAGTGCCAATTCCTGACACCATAGCCACCACCTTAGCTCCAGCCATAGCACCAGCCCAACCAGCTCCAGCATCTACTTCAGCTCCAGCTCCAACCACGTCTACAGAAGCCTTCGTCCTTGGAGTGATCCAGACTCCACCACCACCAGAAGATCAAGCCTGAGAGTCGATCTAGCACTATGCATTTTCTAGGAACTTTTTGGTAACTTGTTGCCAAAGGGGGAGAAAATGTATAGATCATAGGTTTCAAGAGAGAGTGTGTTGCCTTTATTCTCTCTTGCTTTATTTGGTGTTTTTTTCAAACTTTGTTTGCTTTTGGTTGAGATACTTTGATATGCTTGTGAGACATTGATGATCATGTGTTTGATCATAAGCTACACTTATGCATGCTTGATATATCTTATCTATCTTATGTGATCATTCACTTTCTTTGGTGATGAGTGCATGTATTTCATTCTTATCATTTTGAGCGCTCCACCAAGATGTATGTGACATGGAAGAGTAACCCATGACTCTAACTCTTTGTGCATTTGCAGTCCAAAGCAAATTTTAAATATGCACAAATTTAGGGGGAGCTCTTACTTATCACATACTTCTCAAAGCAACGATATATTTCATTCTTATTATTATTTGTCGAAGCTTTGATCTATATGTTGTCATCAATTACCAAAAAGGGGGAGATTGAAAGTGCAACTATCCCTAGGTGGTTTTGGTAATTCATAACAACATATAGCTCATTGAGCTAATGCTATTCCAAGATGGTCATTTCAGGAAAGCTCAATGATTGGCATGGCATGGATGGTGAAAGTGGAACCCTCAAAATGCTAAGGACAAAGGATTGGCTCTAGCTCATATGCTCAAGACTCTTCATTTTACATTTTAGTGGTCCAAGATCACATTGAGTCCATAGGAAAAGCCAATACTATCAAGGAGGGATGAGGTGTTGCTTAATGAGCCTCTTGCTTCATGTGCTTAATGATATGCTCCAAAATCCTCAGCTACTTTCCCATATCCACATTTGACCTAAACCCAAATCCAAACTCGGCCCTACCGATTCTTTCAACCCGGCGCCACCGAGTTTCACTTGTCATAGCCATTGCCAAACCCTAAGCAAACCGGTTCTACCGATAGGGATCTCGGTCTCACCGAGATGGGATTGTAATTTCTCTGTTTCCTTTTCGTAACTTTTCGGTCTCACCGAAAGAGGGATCGGTCCCACCGAGATTGCAATGTAAACTCACTGTTTCCTTTTCGTAACATTTTGGTCTCACCGAGAAGAGCGAATCGGTCCCACCGAGTTTGCCTGACCAACCCTCTGGTTAGCTTATTACCAAATCGGTCTCACCGAGTTTGTGTAATCGGTATCACCGAGATTATGTTATGCCCTAACCCTAACCATATCGGTCCTACCGAGTTGCATGTCAGTCCCATCGAAAATCTCTAACGGTCACTAGGTTTACTATTTCGGTCCGACCGAGTTTGTTGATTCGGTCCCACTGAGATTGGTAAATTGTGTGTAACGGTTGGATTTTGTGTGGAGGCTATATATACCCCTCCACCTCCTCTTCACTCGTGGAGAGAGCCATCAGAACACATCTACACTTCCAACTCATATGTTCTGAGAGAGAACCACCTACTCATGTGTTGAGGCCAAGATATTCCATTCCTACCACATGAATCTTGATCTCTAGCCTTCCCCAAGTTGCTTTCCACTCAAATCTTTTTTCCACCAAATCCAAATCCTGTGAGAGAGAATTGAGTGTTGGGGAGACTATCATTTGAAGCACAAGAGCAAGGAGTTCATCATCAACACACCATTTGTTACTTCTTGGAGAGTGGTGTCTCCTAGATTGGCTAGGTGTCACTTGGGAGCCTCCGACAAGATTGTGGAGTTGAACCAAGGAGTTTGTAAGGGCAAGGAGATCGCCTACTTCGTGAAGATCTACCGCTAGTGAGGCAAGTCCTTCGTGGGCGATGGCCATGGTGGGATAGACAAGGTTGCTTCTTCGTGGACCCTTCGTGGGTGGAGCCCTCCGTGGACTCGCGCAACCGTTACCCTTCGTGGGTTGAAGTCTCCATCAACGTGGATGTAGGTAGCACCACCTATCCGAACCACGGGAAAAACATCCGTGTCTCCAATTGCGTTTGAATTCTCCAAGCCCTTCCCTTTACATTCTTGCAAGTTGCATGCTTTACTTTCCGCTGCCAATATACTCTTTGCATGCTTGCTTGAATTGTGTGATGATTGCTTGACTTGTCCTAGAATAGCTAAAATCTGTCAAGAACTAAAATTGGGAAAAGGTTAAGTTTTTATTTGGTCAAGTAGTCTAATCACCCCCCTCTAGACATACTTTCGATCCTACAATGTGGCGACACCCTCAACCACACCACGTGGAGTGGCTATATAACTCTGGGAAATTAAAAATTACACACAAGGTATGTGTGACATTTGCTGTTGGAGATTATGTTGACAAGGTGGGTTGTGATGTTGTGCCGATGGATGCGTGCCAGTTGCTATTAGGAAGACCATGGCAGTTTGATCATGATGCGGTCCATGCTGGAAGATCCAACACATGCACGTTCATGCATGATGAAAGGAAGCATGCGCTGAAACCAATGGGAGACAACACAATAACCATAGAGGTGCAAGTTCCAGAGAGGAAGGCTGTACCAAAAATAGACTCGAAATCGAGGACGGTTTCGCTTGAAGGGAGGGAGGATGAGACACACATGGCACCATCGATTGTTGACGTTAAAGATGCTGAGCCCGTTAAGTAATCAAGTCATGGAAAAGTCGTGGAAAATAATATTGTGCATGCGGCTGAGTTTCATCGAGGAAAAGATGGTGTTTTACGCCAACTTTTTGGACCTAGAATTGCTCCTGTATTTGAAAGGCATAAAGTGTGTGTATACAATCAAAGGCTCAGGTTGGATGCCGATCAGGAACCAGAACCAGAAGATTAAATCGTCAGGCTACGGCCGTTGTAGGCAGATTAGTTTTGAGTTTTATTTTTGAGTATGAGATATACAGAAAAACGTCCGAGTTACGGGCGGTCATATCTTGTGTATTATCTGTAATTTTCCCATCGTGGAAATTTACTAGCGACGGAGGGTTGATCATCACATCGACGCCTACGTGCTGATCTGAGGGGGTCATTATTTTCGTTTGTGTATTTTCATACACAGGTGAAAATTATCTTGAAGGTTGCGAGGAGGAACAAGGGGACGAACTATTGATCAAGCATCGCCGTGAAAGATCGGGCCATCTACACGCGTGAATTAGCAACTTGCTAGTCCGTGCCTCATCAACATTGTATTGAGATCCAAAGAGAGAGAAGAAGCCATCTAGCTAATAACTATGGACCCGAAGGTCTGGAGTAAACTACTCACACATCATCGAAGGGGCCATGGAGTTGATGTAGAGGCCCTCCGTGATCGATGCCCCCTCCGGCGGAGCTTCGAAAAAGGCCCCAGGATGGGATCTCTTGGGTACAAAAGGTTGCGGGCGGTTGAAATAGGGTTTCGTGGTGCTCCCGGATGTTTTCGGGGTATATGAATATATATAGGAGGAAGAAGTAGGTCGGTGGAGCAACGAGGGGCCCACGAGGGGGAGGGCGCGCCCCCTGCCTCGTGGCCGCCTCGTTGATTGCTTGACGTCCACTCCAAGTCCTCTGGATCACGTTTGTTCCAAAAATAACTCTCCCGAAGGTTTCATTCTGTTTGGATTCCATTTGATATTCCTTTTCTGCGAAACACTGAAATAGGCAAAAAACATCAATTTGCACTGGGCCTCGGGTTAATAGGTTAGTCCCAAAATTAATATAAAAGTGTAAAATAAAGCCCATTAACATCCAAAACAGAAAATATAATAGCATGGAACAATCAAAAATTATAGATACGTTGGAGACATATCACTACTTCTCGGCCCAAATAGGCGGCCAATAGGCCAGCACTCTCCCCAACTGGGTTGCTTTGCTGCGAGAAGCAACGAACGTCCTGAACACTTCTAGTTTGCTAAGTGGAGTTGGAAGCTGGATTTGAGAATTTGAAGAAGTTCAGAGAGGTTCCGAACACACCCTTAATATCATAAACATGCCTTCGGAAGGGGAGGTGATACGTCTCCAATGTATCTATAATTTTTGATTGCTCCATGCTATATTATCTATTGTTTTGGACTATATTGGGCTTTATTTTCCACTTTTATATTATTTTTGGGACTAACCTATTAACCGGAGGCCCAGCCCAGAATTGCTGTTTTTTTGCCTATTTCAGTGTTTCGGATAAACGGAATATCAAACGGAGTCAAAACGGAATAAAATCTTCGGGAACGTGATTTTCTCACCGAACGTGATCCAGGAGACTTGGACCCTGCTCCAAGGAACAAAAGAGGCAGTCACGAGGGTGGGGGGCGCCCCCCCTAGGGCGCGCCCCCTGCCTCGTGGGCCCCTAGTTGCTCCTCCGACGTACTTCTTCCTCCTATATATACACACGTACCCCCAAACGATCAGAACAGGAGCCAAAAACCTAATTCCACCGCCGCAACTTTCTGTATCCACGAGATCCCATCTTGGGGCATGCTCTGGAGCTTCGCCGAAAGAGGGCCGTCATCACGGAGGGCTTCTACATCATCCTAGCCCCTCCGATGAAGTGTGAGTAGTTTACCTTAGACCTTCGGGTCCATAGTTAGTAGCTAGATGGCTTCTTCTCTCTCTCTTTGAATCTCAATACAAAGTTCTCCCCCTCTCTTGTGGAGATCTATTCGATGTAATCTTCTTTTTGCGGTGTGTTTGTTGAGACCGATGAATTGTGGGTTTATGACCAAGTCTATCTATGAATAATATTTGAATCTTCTCTGAATTCTTTTATGTATGATTGGTTATTGTCGGTGTCAAAACCGGCGGATCTCGGGTAGGGGGTCCCGAACTGTGCGTCTAGGCCGGATGGTAACAGGAGGCAGGGGACATGATGTTTTACCCAGGTTCGGGCCCTCTTGATGGAGGTAAAACCCTACGTCCTGCTTGATTAATATTGATGATATGGGCAGTACAAGAGTAGATCTACCATGAGATTAGAGAGGCTAAACCCTAGAAGCTAGCCTATGGTATGATTGTATATTGTGATTGTCGTCCTACGGACTAAAACCCTTCGGTTTATATAGACACCGGAGAGGGTTAGGGTTACACAAGGTCGGTTACAAAGGAGGAGATATCCATATCCGTATTGCCTAGCTTGCCTTCCATGCCAAGTAGAGTCCCATCCGGACACGAGACGAAGTCTTCAATCTTGTATCTTCATAGTCTAACAGTCTGGCCAATGGAGATAGTCCGGCTGTCCGGAGACCCCCTAATCCAGGACTCCCTCAGTAGCCCCTGAACCAGGCTTCAATGATGATGAGTCCGGCGCGCAGTATTGTCCTCGGCATTGCAAGGCGGGTTCCTTCTCCGAATACATCACAGAAGAATTTGAATACGAGGATAGTGTCCGACCCTGCAAAATAAGTTCCACATTCCACCGTAGAGAGAATAATATTTTCGCAGATCTAATTTGCTGGCTTGTTTTGGCAGCATGACATTACGTCATGGCCTGGTGATTATTCGAACCGTTTCTTTTAACCAGCTCCACACATAACGCGAGGCGGTTTCTTGACACGTCTTGTCGAAGCGGAGATCGTGTTCCCCCAATTACGGGATTCTCATTAATGCGGTCGTGGGTAACCCAACCGTGTCTAGGACTCCTAGATTATAGGCAAGTCCTAAACGGCTACGGAGAGGACGCTTGATATTCACCCTCTTTATAAAGGGACAAGGTTTTCACTTTTTCCCTCTCGTGCTCAATCGAACCCTTCCTCCGCCTCGAGTTCTAACACCCAAAGCCCAGGTTAGGTGCTCCGGATCTTCAATCATGTCCGGATCCAGCCTTCAAGGCCGATGGATGCCCTCCTCCATTACGGAAGAGGACATTAAGAAGTTGAGGGAGGCCAGATACCTGACCGCCGAGGTATCGCATTGGCTGCCTGCTCGAGGGCAGATCGTCCCTACTCCCGAACCCAACGAGAACGTCGTGTTCGTCTCCCACTTCCTCCGAGGTCTAGGCCTTACTCTGGATCCCTTCGTTAGGGGTTTGATGTTCTATTACGGGCTAGATTTCCACGATCTAGCTCCGGACTCCTTTCTCCACATCTCGACATTTATTGTTGTGTGTGAGGCCTTCCTCCGCGTTACCCCTCACTTCGGCCTGTGGCTCAAGACCTTTGAAGTAAAGCCGAAGACGATTGAGGGGCAACATGCAGCGTGCGGAGGTGCATCAATAGGCAAGATGGCAGGAGCTCCATGGCCGAAAGGTTCCTTTTCGGAGGTGTCCGAATTATGGCAATGGGAGTGGTTTTACGTCACGGCTCCCAGAAGTGCCAAGTGGGCGGCTGCCCCCGCCTTCCGCTCGGACCCCCCACCATAACTGATGTCATGGATTAGCAGAGGTCTGAGCTGGGGCCCAGCCAAGGACGTGCATATACTGCAAAGCCGCATCCGAGATCTCTTTGAGGGAGATTTTAATTTGGTTGTGGTAATACAAGTTATGCTGGTTCGTCAAGTCCAGCCTTGCAAACGCCGGCCCCTTCGCTTGTGGGAGTTCAACCCAGAGGGACCGCGTGCCATTCAAAGTTTCCTCGGCCTGACGCACGAGGAGATGTACAAGTCATTCTTCAGACCTCAAGTAGAGTGTCCGGATATTACCGAGGACGTGGGCCTGAGCAGTAACCGCGCCGTCGAACAAGTAAGAAACCCTCTGGCCGAACACACTATCTTTTATTCGTCATGAAGTAATTTCTGAGAGTTCGCTTTTTGACCAGGACTGGCTAACAAAGGCGAAGATGATTCGGTGTTTGGCCCCCCTCCCTGAGGGTTTGGAAAATCTGGTATTCGAAAAGATGCTCGAGGTCGCACCTTGCCCGGAGCCCTCGAAGGAAGATACGGGGGGCATAATACGGGCGGACGCGGGCCCCCATCGCTGCCCGTTCCAACCGAGGGAATGAGTGTCTCCATGAAGGAGGATAACCGGGGGAGGAAAAGGACTGCTTCCGAGGATCCGGAAGCCGAAGCCTCCAAACGGGAGAAGAAGTCTCCCACAGAGGGTCCTGCCTCAGGGGTGCTTTTGCCGCACAAAGTCCGCGGGGGGATCAGCCCTCCAACGAGTCATAAGTGATCCAAAATACTTTAATAGTAAATGTATGCTATCTTTTTTCTGAGAAAATAACCACCACATATATCTTGCAGTTCGGGCCTTAGCCCCTCTCAGCTGAGCTCGTCTCTGGGGGATCTTCTTCCAGAGATGATGGAGAGCGAAACGCCTCCCCCGGACTCCTCCGCTCAAGAAGCGGGCGACCCCGAAGTGTCGTCACAGAGGGCCTCTCCGGATCCGGTGAGGCCAGAAGATAATCCCATAGACCCCCGAAGTCCCCAGCGTCCGACTCCCGAAGAGAGCAGACGAAAGAGTCCGGCACCGTCTGGTATGCGGTCGGATGTTCTAAGGGAGTTGGTGGGGCGAGCGGCCATATCAGAAGAACACCGTACACTGATGGGTACGGTGATGGAGAGAATTTCGTCCGCCGAAAGCGGATTACATGAAGCCTTTATGAGTCTACTGACATGCTTTGAGGTACGTGAGATAATATGTGATAGTACTGCACATGTTAGGTGTGCCCTGTGTAGATAGTAGCCCCTGAGACTCTGGTTGTCGTCGAGAACGGCGGTGAATAGAGGATCATATTCCCAGGCAATAACCAGACTGCCCCTATGTGCAGGTGGTGGAAGCTCCGGTGGCTAGCCGGACTAGCGAGTTTGCCAAATTAAAACGGCAACTGGATGCGGCGGATGCCGACATCAAGCTTGTTAACAAGAGGCTTGACGAGGCACAAGGTAAGTGTTATTATCTGGTGAACGCCACATAGTAAGGGCAACATGATGCCAGTATCTTTATTATGTTGTGACTGCAGATGGAGCTACCACCGTGGAAACCTTGCGGGCAGAACTTGCCCGAGCCAAGGAACAAGCGAGGATTAGTAATGCGGCTGCTTTGAAGGCGGCCGAAGAGTTGAAAGCCGAGAAGGCCGCACATTGCGAGAGCCAAGAGAAGATGGCCAAGATGGCCGTAGAATTAAAAGACACTGCCGACCATTGCCGGATCCTTGAAAAAGAAAACCAAGCGAAGGCAACGGACCTTGAGAAGGCCACGATGGCGGACAAAGACACCCATTCTGCTATGAGAGCGAAGGAGGAGCTGCGGGAAGCCGGGGATATTGCGGCTGGGAAACCCTTCATGTTACGGAGGAAGTTTGGAGATCCACGGTATGCCTCTCTGGATCGGCTGTGGAGTTCGGCAGATGCGTATATGGATTTGGCGACGAGTGTTGCCGATGCTGCCAAGTACTTCCAAGGTCAGACATATCGTGAAGTGGACAAGCTGTTCTGGTCGCAATTCAACATTCCAGAGTGCCGCTTTCATTGACTGACCAGCTAGCCGAATGGGCCGAACTGAATAGGTTGTCCAGACTCGCCATGAGGTCTGTTGTGGATCAGCTATGGCCGGAAAAGCCAAAGCCGAACAACTATTTCAGCTTAGTGCAGCAGTTCCTTGGTGCGGTGCCGCGCATTAATGCGATGAAGAGGTCGGCGTGCATAGAAGGCTCGCGGATGGCCCTTGCCCGTGTTAAAGCATACTGGGCGGAGATGGACGCTACCACTGTTGCGGCGCAGGGTTCGGCCATAGGCCGAGTGGCTGCCGAGCACTATTTTGAGGAGGTTCTCGAGGATGCTCGTTTGATAGAGGCCCAATGCTCGAAGAATATTATGTTTGAGTGATATGTATTCTCATTGTAAACACAATGCTTGTATGAAGTTTTATAAGGCTATGTTTATACTTTTGCCTGAAAGTAGTATGATGCCTCATGTGCGCCCGTTTATGTATACATGTGTATAACCTGAAAGATTGCAGCCATCGGCTTCAACCCCCACGCATATAATGCGGAGGTGCTCGCGAAAAACGCGTGTTCACACTTAACACAACGTCTTGGTCCTATTAAGGAGGTGATAGCGTAGCGAACGAGGCAACCGGACTATAATGCTTTAACACTTTCACTTAGCCATAGGAGTTTGACAGTGGGGCTACTAGATAGCCCCTGGTGGCTCCGCACTCTCCCGATCGCGGGGTGCGTACATGCCTGGCCGGAAAACGGCCCTTCGTTAAGGCGGAGGAATTCTAACATTCCGATAGGTCATCGAGTGGTTGACCAGTCTCATGCTATATCATGACAGTCAGTTTTCGGCTTTCTCTACTGAGGTGCTCGTCCGGATGAACCAGGGCACAATCGCAGTAGTTCTCCTGGTGCTACCTTAGCCAATAAAGCGGAACGTAAGGCACCAAAACACAGGAGCCGGGCAAACCCAACATTTGACCAAATACAATGATTCGGAGCTGATGCATATAAGGCCAAACTCGCGACGCCGAACACTCCCTAAGGTATTCGGTCTTTATGGTATAAACCGGGCCTAAATAGTGCCCTTTGTAAGAAGCCCCTTGTGTCCAGGTACGTGCATTATTCTGACGTGGCCACATGCCAAGACGTCAGCATCCTTCTCAACTGTGCTGAGAATTCGGTGGATGTGTATCAACAAGAGACAGTAAAAAAGGTTTACGCAGGGTCTTAATCTAAAAAGAATCCTTGGAGCGGGTCCCTGCTGCACGTCTGCGCCTGTGTCTCCGTTGTGCCATATCCTGGACAGGTGTAGCATGATGATCATCTGTAAAAGAGAGGAACTTAGGTGAAAAAGTTGTCGTGCAAAAAGATAGTTTTGAAAGAAACCATGTATATTTCAAGATGAGTAAAAATTGCCACTTGTCTGCGCACGTTGAGCCCCTTGTATTTGTAATAGGGGTGTGACCATTGATTCGGTATGAATTACATATAGCTGCGTCGGACTCGTCTAACCGTGTCCGGGGTCTTGACGACCTGTTAAATGCTTTAGTTGGTCAGGCCGTTTTTAGTGTGTGGCTGCCAAGGCAGCCGCACTCTCTTCGGTGCGCAAAGATCCCTTAATACTTCCGTTCACTGTAATGATGCCACGTGGGCCGGGCATCTTGAGTGTGAGGGAAGCGTAGTGCGGTATTGCATTAAAGCGAATGAAAGCTTCGCGTCCGAGTAGTGCTTGATAGCCACTTTGGAACGGAGCGATGTGGAAGGTTAAATGTTCGCTACGGAAGTTACCGGGAAGCCGAATATAACCTTTAGTAGCAGGGAGCCCGTGCAATGAGCCCCTGGGCCTGGCGTTACTCCTTTAAAGGTGGTATTGCTTTGGCAAATTTTTGTTGGGTCTATCCCCATTTCACGGATTGTATCCTGGTATATCAGGTTTAGACCGCTGCCACCGTCCATCAGGACTCGTGTGAAGTGGTATCCGTCAATTATTGGGTCTAATACCAGGGCAGCCCATCCTGCACGCTGGATACTTGCTGAGTAATCACGATGGTCGAAAGTGATCGGTTGAGACGATCAGTGGCAGGACTCTGTAGTGATAGGCCCTTGGGCATATTTTTCTGGGAGTGCCGTTTTGTTTCTTACCTTGATCACGTGCAACACGTTTACTGTTTTGACTTCTGGTGGAAATTTCTTTTGTTCCCCAGTGTCTTGCTTGAGAGGCTCATCCTCATCTTCGCTTGGTGTATCCTCCCCCTTGTGTACGGCGTTGAGCTTGCCGGACTGCTTGAAGACCCAACATTCTCTGTGGGTATGATTAGCGGGTTTACCAGGGGTGCTATGGATCTGACATATTTGGTCCAGAATTTTGTTTAGGCTGGACAGTTCGTCTCTGGCGCCTTTAGAGGGCGGCTTTTGCTGACCTGGCCGAGAGCTTTTGAATCCGGCATTTATTGCCGTGCTCTTCGTGATGTCTTCTTTATTCCGGCGTTTGTTATTGTTGTTGCGCCGTGATTTCCCATTTCCATCTCTAACTTCGGATGTACTAGGGTCGCTGGTGCTGCATCTGGCTAGCCAGCTATCCTCGCCCGTGCAAAAGCGGGTCATGAGGCTTGTTAATGCTGCCATTGTTCTCAACTTTTCTTGGCCGAGGTGTCTGACAAGCCATTCGTCACGGACGCTATGCTTAAACGCTGCCAAGGCTTCGGCGTCCGGACAGTCGACAATTTGGTTCTTTTTAGTAAGAAACCTGTTCCAAAGCTTTCGGGCTGACTCTCCGGGCTGTTGAGTTATATGACTCAAATCATCCGCGTCCGGAGGTCGGACATAAGTCCCTTGAAAATTTGCCCGGAAGGCGTCTTCGAGCTCTTCCCAACTTCCAATGGAGCTTTCGGGGAGGCTCTTAAGCCAGTGCCGAGCTGGCCCTTTGAGTTTGAGGGGTAAATACTTAATGGCGTGGAGATCATCTCCCCGAGCCATGTGGATATGGAGGATATAGTCCTCAATCCAGACCCCAGGGTCTGTTGTTCCATCGTATGCCTCTATGTTTACGGGTTTGAATCCCTCTGGAAATTCATGGTCCAGCACCTCATCGGTGAAACATAGGGGGTGTGCGGCACCCCGATATCTGGGTGTACCGCGTTGTTCGGATGTTTGTTGTGTTGCATCGTATGCTGGAGCACGCTTGCGTGGTCCATAGATGGATCTGGTTTCGCCCTCCTTTTGATGCGAGCCCTCGTGTAGACCGCGTATTGGCTTATGTGTGTTATTGCTTGCCACTTTATGTTGGCCATGAGGTCGTCTATCCGGCCAGATGGCTGTTTTAATTTTTGGTTGTGGGGGGTCTGAGGCCTCCTCATCGAATTCAGGTAGCAACTTCCGCTTTGGGTAGCTCTTGGTGGGGCGATTGCCGCCGTACTTCGCTGATGTGTTGAGTACTTTGCTCCATCTGATTTGGAGTGTGTCCTGTGCAGCCTTGAGCCTTTGCTTCTGCTTTTTCAGACTCCTCGCGGTGGCAACAAGCCTTTGGCGGGCATTCTGCTGCTCCGAGTGCTTGTCCGGCGTTATGTCGTCCGGACTATCATCTTTGACAGAATTGGTTTGTCCGGTTTGATTCTCCGTATTGCCGTGGTCCGGCGGTGGTTCGCCCTGCTCCAACGCTGGGTCTATATGATCGTTATTTCTGCCGAGCCGGGATTTGGGGCGGCGCTTGCGCCGCCGCTTTGATTGCTTCTCGAGGGAACAAGCGTCCTTCTGTTCCTTGTCGTCGTCTTCTTTTGGTGTGTCCACCATGTATACGTCATATGATGAGGTGGACGTCCAGCGCCCTGTGGGCGGTGGTTCCTCTTCGCCTCCTGCATCATCGTCCATATCGTCGATGTATTCGGAGTCGAAGTCGAGCATGTCGGTTGAGTCATCGACAGTGGCTATTAAGTGGGTGGTGGGTGGGCGTCGAATTTCTTCGTCGTCCGCATCCCAATCCTGTTGGCCATAATCCGGCCAGGGCTCTCCTGACAAAGAGAGAGACCTTAGTGAATTCAGAATGTCGCCGAAGGGCAAGTGCTGAAAGATATCCGCGGCGGTGAATTCCATGATCGGCGCCCAATCGGATTCGATTGGCAGGGGCGCGGATGGTTCGGAGTCCGGAAAAGAGTCCGGCACCTTGGAGTCACGGGCTGCACAGAGGGTTAGGCTGGTGTTCGGCTCGATCGCCGTTGAGACTGCAGCCCCTGAGGCGGTGTCTAACCACCCGTCCTCGACTGGCGCAGTTGGCTCCGAGCTAAGGGTCGGAGCTGTTGCGTGCGCAGCCTCTGGGGTACTGTTCGGCGGCAGAGCTAGGTCATACCCATCGCGACAGTGCGGCGCGCCCGGCTGTGGCTCGAATCCGTTGAAGATCAAGTCTCCGCGGATGTCGGCCGTGTAGTTCAAACTTCCAAATCTGACCTGATGGCCAGGGGCGTAGCTTTCAATCTGCTCCAGATGGCCAAGCGAATTAGCCCGCAGTGCAAAGCCGCCGAATACGAAGATCTGTCCGGGGAGAAAAATCTCACCCTGGACCGCATCACTATCGATGATAGAAGGAGCCATCAAGCCTAACGGCGACGTCACAAAGGAACTCTCAGTGAAAGCACCAATGTCGGTGTCAAAACCGGCGGATCTCGGGTAGGGGGTCCCGAACTGTGCGTCTAGGCCGGATGGTAACATGAGGCAGGGGACACGATGTTTTACCCAGGTTCGGGCCCTCTTGATGGAGGTAAAACCCTACGTCCTGCTTGATTAATATTGATGATATGGATAGTACAAGAGTAGATCTACCACGAGATCAGAGAGGCTAAACCCTAGAAGCTAGCGTATGGTATGATTGTATATTGTGATTGTCGTCCTACGGACTAAAACCCTTCGGTTTATATAGACACCGGAGAGGGTTAGGGTTACACAATGTCGGTTACAAAGGAGATATCCATATCCGTATTGCCTAGCTTGCCTTCCACGCCAAGTAGAGTCCCATCCGGACACGAGACGAAGTCTTCAATCTTGTATCTTCATAGTCTAACAGTCCGGCCAATGGAGATAGTCCGGCTGTCCGGAGACCCCCTAATCCAAGACTCCCTCAGCTATCTTTGCAAGTCTCTTCGAATTATCTGTTTGGTTTGGCCAACTAGATTGGTAGTTCTTGCCATAGGAGAAGTGCTTAGCTTTGGGTTCGATCTTGCGGTGTCCTTACCCAGTGACAGAAGGGGCAGCAAGCCACGTATTGTATCGTTGCCATCGAGGATAACAAGATGGGGTTTATTTCATATTGCATGAATTTATCTCTCTACATCATGTCATCTTGCTTAAGGCGTTACTCTGTTTTTAACTTAATACTCTAGATGCATGCTGGATAGCGGTCGATGAGTGGAGTAATAGTAGTAGATGCAGAATCATTTCGATCTACTTGTCACGGACGTGATGCCTATATACATGATCATGCCTAGATATTCTCATAACTATGCTCAATTCTGTCAATTGCTCAACAGTAATTTGTTCACCCGCCGTAGAATACTTATGCTCTTGAGAGAAGCCACTAGTGAAACCTATGGCCCCCGGGTCTATTCTCATCATATCAATCTCCATCACTTTAATCTTGCTTTGCTTTTTTTACTTTGCCTTTAATTTTTACTTTGCATCTTTATACCAAAAATACCAAAAATATTATATCTATCAGATCTCGCTCTCGTAAGTGACCGTGAAGGGCTTGACAACCCCTAATCATGTTGGTTGCGAGTAGCTATCGCTTTGTGCAGGTACGAGGGACTTGAGCGTGGGCTCCTACTGGATTGATACCTTGGTTCTCAAAAACTGAGGGAAATACTTACGCTACTCTGCTGCATCATCCGTTCCTCTTCGGGGAAAACCAACACAAGCTCAAGACGTAGCAAGAAGGATTTCTGGCGCCGTTGCCAGGGAGTCTATGCAAAAAGTCAAACATACCAAGTACCCATCACAATCCCTATCTCTCGCATTACATTATTTGCCATTTGCCTCTCGTTTTCCTCTCCCCCCAATTCACCCTTGCCGTTTTATTCGCCCTCTCTCTCCCTATCCTCCCTCTCTATTTGCCTCTTGTTTGCTCGTGTGCTAGTTTGCTTGCTTGTCGTTATGTCTGAAACTGGGGAAGTTATCGCCAATATGAGCGATAACAATATCATGGAAAATTCTGATGCTCCTGCTAAAGAACCTACCATCTTTCATACAAAACAATTTCGTGTTGGTAGTGGTAATATTATTGGAAAAGGAGTTATTCAAGATTTCTTTACTTGTGTCGGTGCTTTACCTTCTATGGGTAGTTCTATCCTTCACAGAACTAGTAGTCTTGCAGACACTATTGCCATGTTTGTAGTTGAACTTGAAAGACAATTCATGCACATGCATCCTTCCATACAAAGGATTTTTCTGGAATTTTCTAATATTGAGCATTCTTCTGTTAAGCGTGCCGCTACTATCTTTTTGGCTCATGAGTTTAGATTCATAATAAGAGAAGCCAAAGAAATCTTTGCGCATTATAGGGTGGACGCTTGCCGTCCTCCCATAGAAACTATCCTCTTTGATCAAGAAGAAATAATGCGTTTTCAATCTCTACATTATGTTGCTTTCAATGAAAATCTTAGAAGAAGGGTTCCTACCAATATTTTAGTTGATAGAATTTCTGAACTTAATGATGATTTGGCTATTCGAAATAATGAGCTAGGATATTCTCTTGAATATAGGCTTACAAAGTTCTGTCAAAAGAATGCTTATAATGATGAACTGGTTGTGCATTACGAAGGACCAAAGGAGGAACCTATACCTCCCAAGGTTGATCTTGGGGACTTTTGTCCCATTAAATTTAGTCCTTTTGATTACTTTTGCTTGCCTCAAATAAAGCTTGCTGCCGAACGTAGAGAATATGAAATGAGTTTCAATAATCTATCTTACTATTATGGCAATACCTAGATCTATCCTCGCTTTTATGCCTAGCTAGGGGCGTTAAACGATAGCGCTTGTTGGGAGGCAACCCAATTTTATTTTTATTCCTTGCCTTTTGCTCCTGTTTAGTAATAAATAAATTATTTAGCCTCTGTTTTGGTTGTGTTTTTTGTGTTTAATTAGTGTTTGTGCCAAGTAGAACCGTTGGGAAGACTTGGGGAAAGTCTTGTTGAACTTGCTGTAAAAAACAGAAACTTTAGCGCTCATGAGAACTGCTTTCATTTTTATTTGAAGAGTTCTATTTAGTTAATTCTTTTTGCAGATGATTAATGGATAAATTCCTCACGTCCAGAAATTTATTTTAGAATTTTTGGGGTTCCAGATATTGCGCTAGCTACAGATTACTACAGACTGTTCTGTTTTTGACAGATTCTGTTTTTCGTGTGTTGTTTGCTTATTTTGATGAATCTATGGCTAGTAAAATAGTTTATAATCCATAGAGAAGTTGGAATACAGTAGGTTTAACACCAATATAAATAAAGAATGACTTTATTACAGTACCTTGAAGTGGTCTTTTGTTTTCTTTCGCTAACGGAGCTCACGAGTTTTCTATTTTGAGTTTTGTGTTGTGAAGTTTTCAGGTTTTGGGTGAATTCTTTTGATGGATCATGGAACAAGGAGTGGCAAGAGCCTAAGATTGGGGATGCCCATGGCACACCCAAGATAATCCAAGGACACCAAAAAGTCAAAGCTTGGGGATGCTCCAGAAGGCATCCCCTCTTTCGTCCACTTCCATCGGTAATTTACTTGGAGCTATATTTTTATTCACCAACATGATATGTGTTTTGCTTGGAGCGTTATGTATTATTTGTGTCTTTGTGTCTTAGTATGCCACAATCATCCTTGATGTACACACATTTTGAGAGAGCCATACATGAATTAAAATTTGATAGAATACTCTATGTGCTTCACTAATATCTTTTGAGCTAAGTAGTTTTGCTCTATGTGCTTCACTTATATCTTTTGAGCTAGATAATTTTGCTCTATGTGCTTCACTTATATCTTTTGAGCGTTATAATTTTGCTCTATGTGCTTCACTTAGATCTTTTAGAGCACGGTGGTGGATTCGTTTTAAAGAAACTATTGATCCCTCATGCTTCACTTAAATTATTTTGAGAGTCTCTTAATAGCATGGTAATTTGCTTAATAATAATATGCTTGGTATTCAAGATTTGTGAAACTTTCTTTTGAGTGTGTTGAATACTAAGAAAAGATTGAAGCGCGCTAATTTTTTTGAGATATGGAGGTGATAATATTAAAGTCATACTAGTTGAGTAGTTGTGAATTTAAAGAATACTTGTGTTAAGGTTTGTGATTCCCGTAGCATGCACGTATGGTGAACCGTTATGTGATGAAGTCGGAGCATGATTTATTTATTGATTGTCTTCCTTATGAGTGGCGGTCGGGGACGAGCGATGGTCTTTTCCTACCAATCTATCCCCCTAGGAGCATGCGCGTAATACTTTGCTTTGATAACTTCTAGATTTTTGCAATAAATATATGAGTTCTTTATGACTAATGTTGAGTCTATGGATTATACGCACTCTCACCCTTCCACCTTTGCTAGCCTCTCTAATACTGCGCACCTTTCGCCGGTATCATACACCTACCATATACCTTTCTCAAAACAGCCACCATACCTACCTATTATGGCATTTCCATAGCCATTCCAAGATATATTGCCATGCAACTTTCCACCATCTAGTTCACCATGACACACTCCATCATTGTCATATTGCATATCCCGGCACACACATAGAGTCATATTTTGTTCTAAGTATCGAGTTGTAATTGTTGAGTTATAAGAAAAATAAAAGTGTGATGATCATCATTATTAGAGCATTGTCCCAGTGAGGAAAGAATGATGGAGACTATGATTCCCCCATAAGTCGGGATGAGACTCCGGACGAAAAATAAAATAAATAAAAAAGAGAGGCCAAAGAAGCCCAAATAAAAAAGAGGCCATAAAAAAGAGAAAAGGCCCAAATAAAAAAATGAGAGAAAAAGAGAGAAGGGACAATGTTACTATCCTTTTACCACACTTGTGCTTCAAAGTAGCACCATGATCTTCATAGTAGAGAGTCTCTCATGTTATCACTTTCATATACTAGTGGGAATTTTTCATTATAGAACTTGGCTTGTATATTCCAATGATGGGCTTCCTCAAAATTGCCCTAGGTCTTCGTGAGCAAGCAAGTTGGATGCACACCCACTTAGTTTCTTTTTGAGCTTTCATATACTTATAGCTCTAGTGCATCCGTTGCATGGCAATCCCTACTCACTCACATTGATATCTATTGATGGCCATCTCCATAGCCCGTTGATATGCCTAGTTGATGTGAGACCATCTTCTCCTTTTTGTCTTCTCCACAACCACCATTCTATTCCACCGATAGTGCTATATCCATGGCTCACCCTCATGTATTGCGTGAAGATTGAAAAAGTTAGAGTATGAAACAATTGCTTGGCTTGTCATCGGGGTTGTGCATGATTTAAATACTTTGTGTGGTGAAGATGGAGCATAGCCAGACTATATGATTTTGTAGGGATAACTTTCTTTGGCCATGTTATTTTGAGAAGACATAATTGCTTTATTAGTATGCTTGAAGTATTATTATTTTTATGTCAATATAAACTTTTGTCTTGAATCTTTCTAATCTAAATATTCATACCACAATTAAGAAGATTTGCATTGAAATTATGCCAAGTAGCACTCCGTATCAAAAATTCTTTTTTTATCATTTACCTACTCGAGGACGAGCAGGAATTAAGCTTGGGGATGCCTGATACGTCTCCAACGTATCTATAATTTTTGATTGCTCCATGCTATATTATCTACTGTTTTGGACTATATTGGGCTTTATTTTCCACTTTTATATTATTTTTGGGACTAACCTATTAACCGGAGGCCCAGCCCAGAATTGCTATTTTTTTGCCTATTTCAGTGTTTTGGATAAACGGAATATCAAACGGAGTCCAGACGGAATAAAATCTTCAGGAACGTGATTTTCTCACCGAACGTGATCCAGGAGACTTGGACCCTGCTCCAAGGAACAAAAGAGGCGGTCACGAGGGTGGGGGCGCCCCCCTTAGGGCGCGCCCCCTGCCTCATGGGCCCCTCGTTGCTCCTCCGGCGTACTTCTTCCTCCTATATATACACACGTGCCCCCAAACGACCAGAACAGGAGCCAAAAACCTAATTCCACCACCGCAACTTTCTGTATCCACGAGATCCCATCTTGGGGCCTGTTCCAGAGCTCCGCCGGAAGAGGGCCGTCATCACGGAGGGCTTCTACATCATCCTAGCCCCTCCGATTAAGTGTGAGTAGTTTACCTCAGACCTTCGGGTCCATGGCTTCTTCTCTCTCTTTGAATCTCAATACAAAGTTCTCCCCCTCTCTTGTGGAGATCTATTCGATGTAATCTTCTTTTTGCGGTGTGTTTGTTGAGACCGATGAATTGTGGGTTTATGATCAAGTCTATCTATGAATAATATTGGAATCTTCTCTGAATTCTTGTATGTATGATTGGTTAACTTTGCAAGTCTCTTCGAATTATCCGTTTGGTTTGGCCAACTAGATTGGTAGTTCTTGCCATAGGAGAAGTGCTTAGCTTTGGGTTCGATCTTGCGGTGTCCTTACCCAGTGACAGAAGGGGCAGCAAGGCACGTATTGTATCGTTGCCATCGAGGATAACAAGATGGGGTTTATTTCATATTGCATGAATTTATCTCTCTACATCATGTCATCTTGCTTAAGGCGTTACTCTGTTTTTAACTTAATACTCTAGATGCATGCTGGATAGCGGTCGATGAGTGGAGTAATAGTAGTAGATGCAGAATCATTTCGAAATACTTGTCACGGACGTGATGCCTATATACATGATCATGCCTAGATATTCTCATAACTATGCTCAATTCTGTCAATTGCTCAACAGTAATTTGTTCACCCACCGTAGAATACTTATGCTCTTGAGAGAAGCCACTAGTGAAACCAATGGCCCCCGGGTCTATTCTCATCATATCAATCTCCATCACTTTAATCTTGCTTTGCTTTTTTACTTCGCCTTTACTTTTTACTTTGCATCTTTATACCAAAAATACCAAAAATATTATATCTATCAGATCTCACTCTCGTAAGTGACCGTGAAGGGCTTGACAACCCCTAATCGCGTTGGTTGCGAGTAGCTATCGCTTTGTGCTGGTACGAGGGACTTGAGCGTGGGCTCCTACTGGATTGATACCTTGGTTCTCAAAAACTGAGGGAAATACTTACGCTACTTTGCTGCATCATCCCTTCCTCTTCGGGGAAAACCAATGCAAGCTCAAGACGTAGCAGGAGGTCCCTGATATTAAATGAAGGCATGCAAGCAATACGTCTGAAAGAAAAAAGAAACAAGCCAAACTGTACGCAGCATACATAGACCCAAAAGAGCGAGCAATTAATTACAAAGGGCTAGTGCAACAAATCAAAGAAAACAAAGGATCTCCAAATGAACACTTCATGACAAGATTCACATTGTGCGCAATCAGTCGCCTACTATGTCTAATTATAAACTTAAAAGTGAGCTAAGATTACTTGAACCTTATGTTGGACGATAATGATATAAGTAACATAATTCAGGAAACCGTGATGCTTGACCCCTCAATGAGAGCTTAAAGTAGTACAAGATCAATAAACAGAAATTTTGTTGGTAACCTCGCTCTCTTAGAGGTAATACATAATGACTAGTTATTTCTATTGCGTTCCAATGTAGTTGTGCCATGGTTTTCCAACTCAATCATTTTGACTGTGTTAGAATGCAGGTGTGGTACTAGGAGAAATTCTATGTGGACAAAGTTAAACACATTATAGACATAGATTACTCTCCTCGTCAGAAGCCTTTGATTCGGTTATGGGACAAGGAGAAGGTGGCAAAGAGGGAGAAGGCCCACCTTGCGGAGGGAGATGTATGTAAATGATTTGCTACATGTCCACTGCCACAGAATTGAGTTTTACTTTCTTTACTACAACATACTAACCATTCATCTTGTATTCTTCAAAATAGATTAGTGAGCACCTCATGAGTGATGTGGAGTATGTACTACACAGACCTGTCCATGCCAGCAATGAAGTACGCACAATCCGAAACCTATTTATTGCATTTTCATACTAAAAACTGTATTCTAATTATATTCATCCTTCTACATGGTCGCATATTGCAAAAAAAACAACAACTATGCAAGTGATAGAACATAAAACCACTCAAAAATACACAGATGAACATAAGTACTTCAAGCCACTTGTCGATGGTTTAACTGACACTTAACTCAATACAAACCCGACCAACAAAACACTACTCCATGTTGTAAGTGAATAGAGGTAAAGTCATATTTACAAATGCACAATTTTATCTCACATTTTCGTGTGAAATAAAGCACCGCTTATTTCCAATGCAGGATAATAAGTTCGTTCAGTCCGACATAACAGATTAAGAAATTCAAGTTATTTAAAAGATATTCTACTTATCTATTAGTGTGGCTCAATGCATGTTAACCAATCGTTCTCCTTTATGTACAAGCTTTTGCAAGAAGGGTGACAAGTGCACATGGCACAAGGGAGCAGACAAAAGACATGAGGAAGGAGAATCTACCGAACATGACAGTGACACACCTGCCAAGTGGCAGTGAGGTCTTCAAGCACTAAATCGTTATCTGCAGAAGAAGATACAACACATATAGGTGATGAGGATGACACATTAATGCCAATGGGACACTGCGCTGGTCACACCAAATCAATCTCTGTTTTCATTAAGGAAGATGGTTATTCCTACTATGACCATGAAAAGAGGCAATTTCGTGGTATGTCGCACACATTTTTCCAATCATCTATTATATAACATTGTTCTATCTAGAGTTTGTAACATGGATAAATTCACATACTAAGTGCCGGTCGGAAAGAAACACTAGAATGGGTAAACAAAAGATGATAAAATGCCTTAGGTTAATTTTTCAAAATTGCACTCAGTATGTGGATTTATCCATGTTAAAATTATAGAAAGAGCAATGCTATATAACTGGATGATAGACAATGATGTGTGCAACATACCACAATGTTGCCTCTTTTCATGGTCATAGCAGGAATACTCATCTTCTTTCTTGAAGAGAGATGTTGATTTCCTATTTGAGCGGCGCAATGTCCCATTGGCATTAATGTTTGTGGTATCCTCATCAGCTAGATGTGTTGTATCTTCTTCTGCACACGACAAATTAATTTCTGAAGGCCCTTGATACGTCCATTTTGCATCATGCTTTTATATCGATATTTATTGCATTATGGACTGTTATTTCACTTTATGTCACAATACTTATGGCTATTCTCTCTTATTTTACAAGGTTTACATAAGGAGGGAGAATGCCGGGAGCTGGAATTCTGGGCTGGAAAAGGAGCAAATATTAGAGACCTATTCTAAGCAACTCCAAAAGTCCTGAAACTCCACGGAACATCTTAAAATAAATAAAGAAAAATCCTCGCCAAAGATGAAGGCCAGGGGGCCCACACCCTGCTCACGAGGGTGGGGGGCGCCCCCCCTAGGGCGCGCCCCCTATCTCGTGGGCCCCCTGGTGGCTCTCCGACGTCCATCTTCTCCTATATGAAGTCTTTCGATGAGAAAAAAATCAGAAGGAACTTTTCGGGACGAGACTCCGCCGCCACGAGGCGGAACCTTGGCGGAACCAATCTAGAGCTCCAGCAGAGCTGTTCTGCCGGGGATACTTCCCTCCGGGAGGGGGAAATCATCACCATCATCATCACCAACGCTCCTCTCATCGGGAGAGGGCAATCTCCATCAACATCTTCACCAGCACCATCTCATCTCCAAACCCTAGTTCATCTCTTGTATCCAATTCTTGTCTCAAAGTCCGGGATTGGTGCTAGTAGGTTGCTAGTAGTGTTGATTACTCCTTGTAGTTGATGCTAGTTGGTTTAATTGGTGGAAGATCATATGTTCAGATCCTATATGCATATTATTACCCCTCTGATTATGAACATGAATATGCTTTGTGAGTAATTACGTTTGTTCCTGAGGACAAGGGAGAAGTCCTGCTGTTAGTAGTCATGTGAATTTGGTATTCGTTTGATATTTTGATAAGATGTATGTTGTCTAGCCTCTAGTGGTGTTATGTGAACGCCGACTACATAACACTTCACCATTATTTGGGCCTAGAGGAAGGCATTGGGAAGTAATAAGTAGATGATGGGTTGCTAGAGTGACAGAAGCTTAAACCCTAGTTTATGCGTTGCTTCGTAAGGGGCTGATTTGGATCCACATGTTTCAGGCTATGGTTAGGTTTACCTTAATACTTTTGTTGTAGTTGCGGATCCTTGCAATAGAGGTTAATCATAAGTGGGATGCTTTTTCAAGTAAGAACATCACCCAAGCACCGGTCCACCCACATATCAAATTATCAAAGTATCGAACGCGAATCATATGAACGTGATGAAAACTAGCTTGAGGATATTCCCATGTGTCCTCGGGAGCGCTTTTCCTATTATAAGAGTTTGTTCCGGCTTGTCCTTTGTTACAAAAGGATTGGGCCACCTTGCTGCACTTTATTTACTTTTGTTACTTGTTGCTCGTTACAATCTACCTTATCACAAAACTATCTGTTACCACTTATTTCAGTACTTGCAGAGAATACCTTGCTGGAAACCGCTTATCATTTCCTTCTGCTCCTCGTTGGGTTCGACACTCTTACTTATCGAAAGGACTACGATAGATCCCCTATACTTGTGGGTCATCAAGACTCTTTTCTGGCGCCGTTGCCGGGGAGTGTAGCGCCTTTGGTAGGTGGAATTTGGTAAGGAAAAATTTATATAGTGTACTGAAATTTACTGTCACTTGTTACTATGGAAAGTAATTCTCTGAGGGGCTTGTTTGGGGTATCTTCACCCCGTCCAGTAGAGCAAAGAGTTGCTCCTCAACCTACTGAACCTATTGAAAATGAAACTCCTTTTGAATTTCCTTCGGGTATGATGGAAAAACTGCTAGCTAACCCTTTTACAGGAGATGGAACAAAGCATCCTGATGAGCACTTAATATATGTGGATGAAGTTTGTGGACTATTTAAGCTTGCAGGTATACCCGATGATGTTGCTAAGAAGAAGGTCTTCCCTTTATCTTTGAAGGGAGACGCATTGATATGGTATAGGCTATGTGATGATATGAGATCATGGGACTATAAAAGATTGAAGTTGGAATTTCATCAAAAGTATTACCCTATGCATCTTGTTCATCGTGATCGCAATTATATATATAATTTCTGGCCTCGCGAAGGAGAAAGCATCGCTCAAGCTTGGGGGAGGCTTAAATCAATGTTATATTCATGCCCCAATCATGAGCTCCCGAGAGAAATAATTATGCAAAGTTTTTATGCTCGGCTTTCTGATAACAATCGCACCATGCTCGATACTTCTTGTGCTGGCTCTTTTATGATGAAGACTATTGAATTCAGGTGGAATTTATTGGATAGAATTAAACGCAACTCTGAAGATTGGGACCTCGACGAAGGTAAGGAGTCAGGTATGACACCTAAGTTTGATTGTGTTAAATCTTTTATGGACACCGATATTTTCCGTAAGTTTAGCACTAAATATGGACTTGACTCTGAGATAGTAGCTTCTTTCTGTGAATCTTTTGCTACTTATGTTGATCTCCCTAAGGAGAAGTGGTTTAAATATCATCCTCCCATAGAAGTAAAAGTAGCTGCACCTATTAAAGTTGAAGAAAAGACTGTCACTTATAATGATCCTATTGTTCCTACTTCTTATATTGAGGAACCACCTTTCCCTGTTAGAATAAAGGATCATGCTAAAGCTTCAACTGTTGTTCGTAAAAGCAATATTAGAACTTATACACCTCCTGAGCAAGTTAAAGTGGAACCTAATATTGCTATTGTTAAAGATCTCTTGTCTGATAATATAGATGGGCATGTTATTCAGTTCGAAGGTGAAACTGCTAGAATTGCTAAACCTTGTGATAAAGATAAACATAGACCTGTGGTAGGCGTGCCTGTTATTTCTGTTAAAATAGGAGATCATTGTTATCATGGCTTATGTGATATGGGTGCGAGTGCTAGTGTTATACCGCATACTTTATACGAAGAAATTAAGAATGAAATTGCACCTGCTGAGTTAGAAGGTATTGATGTCACAATTAAACTTGCCAATAGAGATACTATTTCACCAATTGGTATTGTTAGAGATGTTGAAGTCTTGTGTGGGAAAACTAAATATCCTGCTGATTTTCTTGTTCTTACTTCTTCGCAAGATAGCTTTTGCCCCATTATATTTGGTAGACCCTTCTTAAATACTGTCAATGCTACCATAGATTGCAAAAAGAATGTTGTTACTGTTGGCTTGGATGATATGGTTCATGAGTTTAATTTCTCTAAATTTAGTAAACAACATCGTGAGGAAGAATTACCTAGTAAGGATGAAATTATTGGTCTTGCTTCTATGTCGTACCTCCTAGTGATCCTTTAGAACACTATTTGCTAGACCATGAAAATGATATGTTCATGAATGAAAGAAGGGAAATAGATGAAGTATTCTTTAAACAAGAACCTATTCTGCAACATAATTTGCCTGTTGAAATTTTAGGGGATCCACCTCCACCCAAGGGAGATCCCGTGTTTGAGCTTAAACCTTTGCCCGATAATCTTAAATATGCTTATCTTGATGAAAAGAAGATATATCATGTTATTATTAGTGCTAACCTTTCAGAGCATGAAGAAGAAAGATTATTAAAAACTCTGAGGAAGCATCGTGCTGCTATTGGATATACTCTTGATGATCTTAAGGGCATTAGTCCCACTCTATGTCAACATAAAATAAATTTGGAAGCAGATGCCAAACCAGTTCGTGATCCTCAACGACGTCTGAATCCTAAGATGAAAGAAGTGGTAAGAAAAGAAATACTAAAGCTTCTGGAGACAGGTATAATCTATCCCGTTGCTGATAGTGAGTGGGTAAGTCCTGTCCATTGTGTACCTAAGAAGGGAGGCATTACTGTTGTTCCTAATGATAAAGATGAATTGATTCCACAAAGAATTATCACAGGTTATAGGATGGTAATTGATTTCCATAAATTAAATAAGGCTACTAAGAAAGATCATTACCCCTTACCTTTTATTGATCAAATGCTAGAAAGATTATGCAAACATACACACTATTGCTTTCTATATGGTTATTCTGGTTTCTCTCAAATACCTGTGTCGGCTAGAGATCAATCAAAGACTACTTTTACATGCCCTTTTGGTACTTTTGCTTATAGACGTATGCCTTTTGGTTTATGTAATGCACCTGCTACCTTTCAAAGATGCATGATGGCTATATTCTCTGACTTTTGTGAAAAGATTTGTGAGGTTTTCATGGACGACTTTTCCGTCTATGGTTCCTCTTTTGATGATTGCTTGAGCAATCTTGACCGAGTTTTGCAGAGATGTGAAGAAACTAATCTTGTCTTGAATTGGGAAAAGTGCCACTTTATGGTTAATGAAGGTATTGTCTTGGGGCACAAAGTTTCTAAAAGAGGTATTGAAGTTGATAAAGCCAAGGTTGATGCTATTGAAAAGATGCCATGTCCCAAGGACATCAAAGGTATAAGAAGTTTCCTTGGTCACGCTGGATTTTATAGGAGGTTCATTAAGGACTTCTCAAAAATTTCTCGGCTCTGACTAATTTATTGCAAAAAGATATACCATTTGTCTTTGATGATTGTGTAGAAGCATTTGAAATACTTAAGAAAGCATTAGTCTCTGCACCTGTTGTTCAGCCACCTGATTGGAACCTACCCTTTGAAATTATGTGTGATGCTAGTGATTATGCTGTAGGTGTTATTCTAGGGCAAAGAGTTGATAAGAAATTAAATGTTATTCATTATGCTAGTAAGACTCTAGACAATGCTCAAAGAAATTATGCTACTACTGAAAAAGAACTCTTAGCAGTTGTATTTGCTTGTGATAAGTTCAGATCTTATATTGTTGATTCTAAAGTAACTATTCAAACTGATCATGCTGCTATTAAATATCTTATGGAAAAAGAAAGATGCTAAACCTAGACTTATTAGATGGGTTCTCTTGCTACAAGAATTTGATTTGCATATTGTTGATAGAAAGGGAGCTGAGAACCCTGTTGCAGACAACTTGTCTAGGTTAGAAAATATTCTTGATGACACACTACCTATTAATGATAGCTTTCCTGATGAACAATTAAATGTTATAAATACTTCTCGTAGTACTCCATGGTATGCTGATTATGCTAATTATATTGTATGTAAGTTTATACCACCTAGCTTCACATACCAACAAAAGAAAAAGTTCTTCTATGATTTGAGACATTACTTTTGGGATGACCCACATCTTTATAAAGAAGGAGTAGATGGTGTTATTAGACGTTGTGTACCTGAGCATGAACAGGAACAGATCCTACGCAAGTGTCATTCCGAGTCTTATGGAGGACACCACGCTGGAGATAGAACTGCACATAAGGTATTGCAATCTGGTTTTTATTGGCCTACTCTCTTCAAGGATGCCCGTAAGTTTGTCTTGTCTTGTGATGAATGTCAAAGAATTGGTAATATTAGTAGACGTCAAGAAATGCCTATGAATTATTCACTTGTTATTGAACCATTTGATGTTTGGGGCTTTGATTATATGGGACCTTTTCCTGCCTCTAATGGATACACACATATTCTAGTTACTGTTGATTACGTTACTAAGTGGGTAGAAGCTATTCCAACTAGTAGTGCTGATCATAACACTTCTATTAAAATGCTTAAAGAAGTTATTTTCTCGAGGTTTGGAGTCCCTAGATACTTAATGACTGATGGTGGTTCACACTTTATTCATGGTGCTTTCGTTAAATGCTTGCTAAATATGATGTTAATCATAGAATTGCATCTCCTTATCACCCTCAGTCTAGTGGTCAAGTAGAGTTGAGCAATAGAGAGCTCAAATTAATTTTGCAAAAGACTGTTAATAGGTCTAGAAAGAATTGGTCCAAGAAACTTGATGACGCATTATGGGCCTATAGAACTGCATATAAAAATCCTATGGGTATGTCTCCGTATAAAATGGTTTATGGAAAAGCATGTCACTTACCTCTCGAACTAGAACATAAGGCATATTGGGCTATTAAAGAGCTCAACTATGATTTTAAACTTGCCAGTGAGAAGAGGTTATTTGATATTAGCTCACTTGATGAATGGAGAACCCAAGCTTATGAAAATGCCAAGTTGCTTAAAGAAAAAGTTAAAAGATGGCATGACAAAAGGATACAAAAGCGTGAGTTTAATGTAGGTGATTATGTATTGCTATAAAACTCTCGTTTAAGATTTTTTGCAGGAAAACTTCTCTCTAAATGGGAAGGCCCCTATGTTATCGAAGAGGTCTATCGTTCTGGCGCCATAAAGATCAACAACTTTGAAGGCACAAATCCGAAGGTGGTAAACGATCAAAGAATCAAACATTATATCTCAGGTAATTCCATAAAGGTTGAAACCAATATTATTGAAACCGTAACCCCGGTGGAATACATAAGGGACACTTTCCGGAACGTTTCAGACTCCGAAAAGGAATAGGTATGTGGTACGGTAAGTAAACCGACTCCGAAACAATTTTTTAGGCAATATTTCTCCGTTTTGGAATATTTAGAAAAATAGAAAAATAAGTAGCAGTCCGGGAAGGACACGAGGGCCCCACGAGGGTGGTGGGCGCGCCCTACCCCCCTGGGCGCGCCCCCTACCTCGTGAGCACCTCGTGTGCCTTCCGGACTCCGTTTTCTTGCACGTCACGTATTTTGGTCGGTAAAAATTCATTATATATTCTCCCGAAGGTTTTGACTCCCGTATCACGCAAATTTCCTCTGTTTTTTTTGAGCTGTTACTGCTGCAGATTAGAACAAGATGTCTTCTCAAGAGTCAATCGGGGAGAGCCGGTTATCTAATCCGGCACCAGAACCAAGGGCAAACAGCGACACTGACCACTTTGGGCCAGCAACGGAGGAAGAGATGGAGGCTAACTTGATGAGAGTAGATGCCATGGAGGATGAAGAAGTCACCTCTCGCCTCCGAGCTGGGTTCACGATGGGGGAACTACAGAGCTCAGCTATTCCAAATTTGGTTATCCCTTCTAATGTTAGATTTCTTTCTTATGAAAATATGAAGAGGAGTGTCACTTGTTCTCCCGCAGCTATGCAACACCCTTGGGTGCAAGGAGCTTTAGTTGTCACAGGAAAGCTTCGTAAGGAAATAATGGACCTCAAACAGCAAGTCAACAAGCTCGAGGAGGAGAACCGCATCCTGAGGGGAATCATCGCCAAGAATATTACACCGACAACAAAGAAGGAGATATAATCACATGGGTATGGGCACTCCTCTTGGCAACTGCCAAGCTTGGGGGAGGTGCCCCGGTATCGTATCACAATCACAACTCCTATCTTTACCGTTTTTCTTAGTTCGATCCTATTAGTAGTATCTTGATCTAGTAGAATAATGTTTATGGCATGATCTAGTTTTGAGTTTCGCTTTATGATCTTTCTATGTAATCGAGTCAGTGAGCTATATATAATAAAGATTAGTGTTGAGTCAAGGGCTTGATTTTTTGCCATGATCTTGGGAGAATAAAAGAAAGAAAGAAAGAATAAAAAGAAACAAAAAGTTCATATTGATCTTATTGAGAGTAATGACTTCACATAGAAAGAGTATGATGATTAAAAGTTGTTGGGAGTTAGCAGACATAGCTTTGGTCATTGTTGCAATTAATAGGAAGTAATAAGGAAAGAGAGGTCTCACATATAGATATATTATCATTGACATCTTTTATGATTGGGAGCACTCATTAAAATATGACATGCTAAAGAGTTGATGTTGGACAAGGAAGACAATGTAATGAGTTATGTCTTCCTTATATCTGAGATAAAGTATGTTGTCATGGATCCTCTAACTTGTTGAGCTTGCCTTTCCCCCTCATGCTAGCCAAATTCTCAGCACCAAGTAGAAATACTACTTGTGCTTCCAAACACCCTTAAACCAGTTTTGCCATGAGAGTCCACCATATCTACCTATGGATTGAGTAAGATCCTTCAAGTAAGTTGTCATCGGTGCAAAGCAATAAAAATTGCTCTAAATATGTATGATTGATTGGTGTGGGAGAAATAAGCTTTATACGATCTTGTGATGTGGAAGTAATAAAAGCGACGGACTGCATAATAAAGGTTCATATCAAAAGGGGCAATATAAAGTGACGTTCTTTCGCATTGAGATTTTATGCATCCAACCATAAAAGCACATGGCAACCTCTGCTTCCCTCTGTGAAGGGCCTATCCTTTATTATTATCTTCTACCTTGTGCAAGAGTCATGGTGATCTTCACCTTTTCTTTTTCATTTTATCCTTTGGCAAGCTCAGCATGTTGGAAAGAACATGATATATATATATAATTGGATGTAGGGGAGCATGAACCATTATTGTTGACATTACCCTTGAGGTAAAAGGTTGTGGGGCAAAACTATAAGCGTCTATCTTTCTCTGTGTCCGATTAAAACTCCGTAACCACAAGTATTGCATGAGTGTTAGCAATTATGGAGGACTAAATGATAGTTGAGTATGTGGACTTGTTTTTTTTAGCTCTGACATAGACTCTTTCCGATGTTATGATAAATTGCAATTGCTTCAATGACTGAGATTATAGTTTGTCGGAGCCCAATAAGGTTTATGATTTATACTTTTGCATTCTGAATAGATCATCACTTGAACATAAGTAATCATATGACAAAATCTATATATGTTGCTATTATGAGAATAATCATGATGCCTTCATGTCCGTATTTTATTTTTATCGACGCCTCTACCTCTAAACATGAGGACATATGTATTGTTATCGGCTTTTCGCTTGAGGACAAGCGAGGTCTAAGCTTGGGGGAGTTGATACGTCCATTTTGCATCATGCTTTTATATCGATATTTATTGCATTATGGACTGTTATTTCACTTTATGTCACAATACTTATGGCTATTCTCTCTTATTTTATAAGGTTTACATAAGGAGGGAGAATGCCGGCAGTTGGAATTCTGGGCTGGAAAAGGAGCAAATATTAGAGACCTATTCTGAGCAACTCCAAAAGTCCTGAAACTCCACGGAACATCTTAAAATAAATAAAGAAGAATCCTCGCCAAAGATGAAGGCCAGGGGGCCCACACCCTGCTCACGAGGGTGGGGGCGCGCCCCCCCTAGGGCGCGCCCCCTACCTCGTGGGCCACCTGGTGGCTCTCCGACGTCCATCTTCTCCTATATGAAGTCTTTTGATGAGAAAAAATCAGAAGGAACTTTTTGGGACGATACTCCGCCGCCACGAGGCAGAACCTTGGCGGAACCAATCTAGAGCTCCAGCAGAGCTGTTCTGCCGGGGATACTTCCCTCCGGGAGGGGGAAATCATCAGCATCGTCATCACCAACACTCCTCTCATCGGGAGAGGGCAATCTCCATCAACATCTTCACCAGCACCATCTCATCTTCAAACCCTAGTTCATCTCTTGTATCCAATTCTTGTCTCAAAGTCCGGGATTGGTGCTAGTAGGTTGCTAGTAGTGTTGATTACTCCTTGTAGTTGATGCTAGTTGGTTTAATTGGTGGAAGATCATATGTTCAGATCCTATATGCATATTATTACCCCTCTGATTATGAACATGAATATGCTTTGTGAGTAATTACGTTTGTTCCTGAGGACAAGGGAGAAGTCTTGCTATTAGTAGTCATGTGAATTTGGTATTCGTTTGATATTTTGATAAGATGTATGTTGTCTAGCCTCTAGTGGTGTTATGTGAACACCGACTACATAACACTTCACCATTATTTGGGCCTAGAGGAAGGCATTGGGAAGTAATAAGTAGATGATGGGTTGCTAGAGTGACAGAAGCTTAAACCCTAGTTTATGCGTTGCTTCGTAAGGGGCTGATTTGGATCCACATGTTTCATGCTATGGTTAGGTTTACCTTAATACTTTTGTTGTAGTTGCAGATGCTTGCAATAGAGGTTAATCATAAGTGGGATGCTTTTTCAAGTAAGAACAGCACCCAAGCACCGGTCCACCCACATATCAAATTATCAAAGTATCGAACGCGAATCATATGAACGTGATGAAAACTAGCTTGAGGATATTCCCATGTGTCCTCGGGAGCGTTTTTCCTATTATAAGAGTTTGTTCCGGCTTGTCCTTTGTTACAAAAGGATTGGGCCACCTTGCTGCACTTTATTTACTTTTGTTACTTGTTGCTCGTTACAATCTACCTTATCACAAAACTATCTGTTACCACTTATTTCAGTACTTGCAGAGAATACCTTGCTGGAAACCGCTTATCATTTCCTCCTGCTCCTCGTTGGGTTCGACACTCTTACTTATCGAAAGGACTACGATAGATCCCCTATACTTGTGGGTCATCAGTCCTCGTTGCCGCTTGGCGGGTGTTGTTGTCATGTTCGCCAGATTATCTTCCTCTTCATACTATCTTCAGTGTGGTCCCTTATGACATGTACACTTGTCACGCTTCCTAGAAAAAGGCTTGTACATAAAAGAGAATCCGGTGTTTAACATGCAGTAAGCCACACTAATAGATAAGTAAATAACTTTTAAATAACCTTAATTTCTTAATCTGGTATGGTGGATCTATTATCATGAATGGGAAATAAGGGTGTTCTCTTTCACACAACAATTTGCAAGATAAATTTGTGCATTTGTAAATATGGCTTTACCTATAAACAGAGTAGAGTTCTATTGGTCAGACTTGAATTGAGTTTAATGTCAGTTAAACCATCAACAAGTGGTTTGAAGTACTTATGTTTGTCCGCGTAATCTTTTTGGGGGTTTGATGCTCTATTACTTGCATAGTTGTATGACTTTATAGCAATATGTGGCCCTACATTAGAAGGATGAATACAGTTAATACATGCAATAACTAGGGTTTAGATTGTGTGTACTTCATTGTTGGCACGCAAAGATCTGTGTGGTACATTCTCAACATCACTCATTAGGTGCTCAATAATCTACTTTGAAAAACACAAGATGAATGGTTAGTATGTCGTAGTAGAGAAATTAAATATCAATTTTGTGGCAGTGGACATGTAGCAAATGATTTACATACATCTCCCTCCGCAAACAGGGCCTTCTCCCTCTTTGCCACCTTCTCCTTGTCCTAGAACTAAATCAAAGACTTCTAAAGAGGAGAGTAATCTATGTCTATATTGTGCAGAGCGAGGTTAGCAACAAAACTTCTAAATACGAGAGTAATCTATGTCTATAATATGCTCTCAGCTGACTTCGGGCTTTGTAGTTGGACATAGTAGGCGACTGATTGCGCACAATGTGAACCTTCTCATGAAGTGTCCATTTGTAGATCTTTTGCTTTCTTTGATGTGTTACACTAGGCCTTTGTAAGTAATTGCTCGCTCTTTCGGGTCTTTGTATGCCGCGAACAGTTTGGCTTCTTTTTGCTTCTGTTTCGGACTCGATCGTCTTGTGTGCATGCCTTCGTTTAGTTTCAGGTGCCTCACCTTCTGAAGGCAGGCCCATGGTATTTACTACTTACTCTACCTTTATCATTGACAGTTTTCTGTTTTCCTAACAAAATTTGTTTTCTATTGACAACAAATACCTCAACTTATGTAATGAAAGCTAGCATCTTTACTTGACGAATTTGAATATTGCATAGATGTAGTAATAACCCCTTAAGATTAAGTTTGCAATCTTTTTCCTCTGATTGCCATGCAAGACTTCCCAAATAAGGTCATAAATAACACCTTGATAGCAGACCATGTAGTGTGACAAGTTGTTAATAGCAAACTATATATCATAATAATTAGATAAATTACAAAAAAGTAAGCAAAGGCAAAATGTAGTGTGACAAGTTGTTATTACGTACATGTGTTGTTTTTCAATAAAAAAATAATATATACATACCTTCTCTCTAGCCGTTGGCCCTTTATTTACACAAGCTAGCCATGACGGGTGATGTATCCTAACATTAGCGGATGACAAAAAAATTAGAAAGGTCATAATTTTTTTTCTTTGGCAATGAAATTCCATATCGTACTAAAAGAAAATTGGGCTTATATGTACCTATGCTTTCTGCGGCTTCGGTGTGGTAGGAGTGTGTGAATCAGTAATCCCACTTTTCTTCATCGAAGAATTCATGGCAGGTGATGCTTGCTGATAAGAGGCACACCACAACAGATATATGTCAATCATATGGGAAAATTTGAAGAAGAAAAAAAAAGTCAAATCTATGTTCTTATTCCACCCTACATTGCCTAGCTTTAAGTAGCAAAAGTTTCATTAATGACGATAATTGGAGACCAAAAAATGGAGTTGCATTGTTCCCTATACATGATACTCCCTCCTTTCCAGTTTAAATTACGAAGAGTTCTGTAAATAACAATCAGGGCCGGCTGTATGTCTTTCAGGGCCCTAAGGCGGAGTCACGATATGGGCCTTTAAGACTATCTATAATGTAACTTCCGGTGCTTAAAAGACAAGTTTCATTGCGCATTTCCTGATGCAAAATCACGCGTATTCACGCTGCCATGCCACTGTGCCGTCTTCCTCAAGTGCAAACAGAGGTCGATGCACGAAACATGAATACTAATTACATAATGCTTTCAGCAATCAGAGCAAAAGAGATGTGCTAACATGCGAGTTAAGAAAACTGAAACTACAGGTACGAAGCTATACTTCAAACTGATGCCGTGATACGGCAACAGAGTTTAGCTTGACATGATTCTTTCAGCAAATAAAACAGCGACTTGACCAATTGGATGAGTTCAAGTGTTTAGCACTAGATAGATCAATTACCACACAGCAGTGCTACAACGAACAGAACTAGTCTTTTCAAATAATGAGGACTAATTAGCAGCTATTACAGACTTTAAACCACCACGTACGAATCCATAGATGCAAATCCTAATTAACATCCTGCTACCGAGTGACAAAAGCATCGCATAAATCGTAGGTCTGACCTTGGCGCCGGGTTTCCTACGATGGATGCCAACCGGCAAGGGCGCTGCAAGGGTTGCAAAGACGCCATCAGGACGGCAACCGGCAGCGATTCTAGGCAGCGGCGGCGACGGGGAAGCATAGGGCTTGAACCTAGGCAGCGGCGGCGATTGGATATTCGTGAGCAGCGTCTCCTATTTATCGCGCAGGTCAAGAATTATCGACCAAACACGCACCTCTCTATCCCCACTACCTGAATTATGGGCCGGCCCAAGTAGGACAGCGTCGCCTTTTCTGTTTTGAGAAATTTCTAGAACATTCCCAGACAGGTTTTTTTTCCTTTCATTTTTTAAGGTTTCTTCTTTTCTTTTTCTGTTCTTTTTTCCATTTTCGTTTTCTTCTCTTTTTACATGTTCTTTCTATCATTTGTTTTTATTTATTTTTATTTTGTGAACATCTCTCGAATTTGAGAACATTCCTTGAATTGAGATTTTCTTGAAATCATTCACATTTTATGTATTCGTGAATACTTCTAAATTTTGCAGATTTTTTTAATCATGTATTATTTTTGAAATAGAAACATCTTTTTACAATTTTCTGGCATTTTCTAAAATTATTAACATTTTCCCAAGCCATGAACATTTTTTGAATTCGAGAATACTTTTTGAAATTTTGAACTTTTTTTTACAATTTTGCTAAAAAACTGAAATTCACTAACATTTTTAGAATTCTCTAACATTTTTTTAATTCATGAATGTTTTTCTAAAAAAATCATGATCACTTTTCAAGAATATTTCTTTAAATTCATGAACACTTTTTAAAAAATCAAGAACATTTTTAAATTTGTGAACACTTATTTAAATCCAGGAACATTTTTTAAATTCATGAATCATTCTTGAAATTGGGAACTCTTTTTTATCCTGAATATTTTTTAAAGAAACAAAAACAAATAAGATAAAAAAATAAGGAAAATGGAAAAGGAAACCAGGTCTAGATCCTCTTTGAATTATAGGACTTTCTCAAAACTTATAAATAGGAAACCAACACACATGATTTGAATGATAAGCCATGTTGAATTCTAGATGACATAACACAAAACAAGTCGCCGAGATATAGCATTTGGATGCTAGATAGAAAAGGGGGTGATCTATCGATATGATTTTTTGCAAGTGTTCAATTTGGATGCTAGAGATAGAGTTGAGGCATTCGTTTTCAACAAAAAACTGTTAAAAGATAAAATTAAAGGATGTAGTAAATACCATGGGTCTGCCTTCAGAAGGGAGATCCCTAATATTAAATGAAGGCATGCAAACAAGACGACCGAGTCCGAAAGAAAAAATAAATAGGCCAAACTGTTCGCAGCATACAAAGACCCCAAAAAAAGGCAACAATTACTTACAAAGGCCTAGTGCAACAAATCAAAGAAAACAAAGGATCTACACACGAACACTTCATGAGAAGGTTCACACTGTGCCTACTATGTCCAACTATAAATTCAGTTCAGTTTATCTAAACCTTATGTTGGACGAGAATGACATAAATAATATAAATTGTGCAACCCTAACACTTGATCACCTCATTGAGAGCTTAAATCGGTACACGAGTAATAAACAAAGAAATCTTGTTGGTAACCTTGCGCTCTTACAGGTAATACGTAATGACAAGTTATTTCTACCGCATTCTAATTTAGTAATGCTATGGTTTTGCGACTCAATTATTTTGACTGTGTTGCAATGCAGGCGTGGTACTGCAAGAAATTCTATGTGGGCAAAGTTAAGCACAATATAGTCATAGATTACTCTCCTTGTCGGAAGCCTTTGATTCAATTTTGGGACATGAAGAAGGCAACAAAGAGGGAAAAGGCCCGCTTTGTAGAGGGAGATGTATATCGATGATTTTCTACATGTACACTGCCACAGAATTAAATTTTACTTTCTTTAGTACAGAACGTATTCTAACCATTCATTTTCTATTCTTCAAAATAGATTATTGGGCACCTCATGAGTGATGTGGAGTATGTACTACACAGACCTGTCCATGCCAGCAATGAAGTACGCACAATCAGAACCCTATTTGTTGCATTTTCATAGTACAGAACGTATTCTAACTATATTCATCCTTCTATATGCAGGACCCCATATTGCAACAAATTCATACAACAATGGAAGTAATAGAACATAAAATCACTCAAAAGAATACATAGACGAACATAAGTACTTCAAGCCACTTGTTGATGGTTTAACTGACACTGAACTCAATACAAACCTGAGCAACAAAAACAATACCTTGTGTTATCAAGTGAATAGAGGTAAAGTCTTATTCGCAAATGCACAATTTTATCTTCAAATTGTTATGTGAAAGAAAGCAACTCTTATTTCCCATGCAGGATAATAGGTATGTTCTCCCCGACATACCATATGAAGAAATTCAGGTTATTTAAAAGATATTCTACTTATCTATTAGTGTGGCTTAGTGCAGTTAACCACTCAATTCTTTTTTATGTGCTTTTTTGTAAGAAGGGTGACAAGTGCGCAAGGGAGCACACGAAAGAGATAATAAATAGGAAGGGGAATCTACCGAACATGACAGTGACACACCTGCCAAGCGTCAGCGAGGCCCTTCACACACTAAATCACTATCTACAGAAGAAGATGCAACATATCTAGGTGATGAGGATGACACAAAAAATAATGCCAGTGGAACGTTGCGCCGGTCAGCCAGGAAATCAACCTCTGTTGTCATTAATGAAGATGAGTATTCCTTCTATGATTGTGAAAAGAAGCCACTTCTTGGTATGTAGCACACCCAGTTTCCTATCATCCAGTTATGTAACATTGCTCTTTCTATAATTTACAAAATAGATAAATCCACATACTAAGTGTGGGTCTAATTTACACTAAGGCATCTTATCATCTTGTCTATTTACCCATCTAATTTATAATAAGATATTTTACCATCTTTGTCTGTCTACCCATTCTAGTGTTTCTTTTAGACCCACACATAGCATGTGAATTTATGCATGTTATGAACTATAAATAGAACAATGCTACATAACTGGATGATAGACAACGGTGTGTGCGACATACCACAAAGTTGCCTCTTTTCATCGTGATAGCAAGAATACTCATCTTCCTTATTGACAAGGAGGTTGATTTACTGGCTGACCGGTGCAACGTCCCATTAGGATTACTATTTGTGTCATATTCATCACCTACATGTGTTGTATCTTCTTCTGCAAATGGCCATTTAGTGTGTGAAGACATTTGCTCCTGCTTGGCAGGTGTTGTCATGCTCGGTAGATTCCCTTCCTCTTCATCATGTCTTCCGACTTAAAAAATAATTGGTGTACATAAAAGAAAGTGTTTAACATGCACTAAGCCACACTAATAGATAAGTAAAGTATACTTTAAATCACCTAAATTTCTTCATCTGGTATGTTGGGAAGAATGAACCTATTATCCTTCATCAGAAATAAGGGGTGTTTTCTTTCACATAATAATTTACAAAGATAAAATTGGGCAATTGTGAATATAACTTTACCTCTAAACACTTAATAATACGAGTAGAGTTCTATCGGTCAGGTTTGTATTAATTTTAATGTCGGTTAAATCATCAACAAATGTCTTGAAGTACATATATTTATTCGTTTATTCTTTTTGGGTATTTTTTGTTCTACCATTTGCATAGTTATGTGAATTTGTTACAATATGCGGCTATGCGTTTATAAGGATGAATATAGTTAAAAATATGTTCTGTAGTATGAAAATGCAATAGTTAGGTTTTAGATTGTGCGTACTTAATTGTTGGCATGGACAGGTCTGTGTAGTACATACTCCACATCACTGATTAGGTGCTCAATAATCTATTTTGAAGAATACAAGATGAATGGTTATGTGCTAGTAGAGAAAGTAAAACTCAATTATGTGGCAGTGGACATGTAGCAAATCATCTGACAAGAAGGGTAATCTATGCCTATATTGTGATTAACTTTGTTCACATACAATTTCTCCCGGTAACACATCTATATTGCAACACAGTCAAAATAACTACTCGCAAAACCGTAGCACAACTACATTGGAATGCAGTAGATATAACTAGTCATTATGTATTACATGTGACAGAGCGAGGTTACGAAGAAGATTTCTTGTTTATTACTCTTGTACCACTTTAAGCTCTTAGCGAGGTGATAAGTGTCAGGTTTGCCCAATTTATATTATTTATATCATTCCTTTCCAACATAAGGTTCATGTAATATGAACTGATTTCTGACTTTGTAGTTGGACATGGTGACTGATTGCGGAGAATATGAACCTTCTCATGAAGTATTCATTTGTACATTCTTTGTTTTCATTGATTTGTTGCACCAGGCCTTTGTAAGTAATTGCTCGCTCTTTCGGGTCTTTGTATGCCGCGAACAATTTGGCTTCTTTCTGTTTTCTTTCGGACTCGATCGTCTTGTGTGCATGCCTTCGTTTAATTTCAGGTGCCTCACCTTCCGAAGGCAGTCCCATGATATTTACTACATACTCTACCTTTATCTTTAACTATTTTTTGTTTTCTAACAAATTTTATTTTCTGTTGACAACAAATACCTCAACTTCTGTATTGAAAGCTAGTTTCTTTACTAGACGAATTTGAATATTGCATACATGTAGTAATAATCCCTTAAGATTAGGTTTGCAAAAAAAATTCCTCTGACTGCCATGCAAGACTTCCCAAATAAGGTCATAAATAGCACCTTGATAGCAGACCATATGTAGTGTGACAAGTTGTTAATAGCAAAATATTTATTATAACAATTAGATAAATTGCAAAAAGTAAGCAAAGGCAAAATGTAGTGTGACAAGTTGTTATTACGTACATGTGCCGTTTTTTAATAAAATAATATATACATGCCTTCTCTCTCTAGCCGTTGGCCCTTTATTTACACAAGCCATGACGGGTGATGCATCCTAACATTAGCACATGACAAAAAAAAAATCAAAAAGGTCATAACTTTTTTTTCTATGGCAACGAAATTCCATATCGTACTAAAAGAGGAGGCAATGTAGTGTGACAAGTTATTATTACGTACGTGTGTTGTTTCAATAAAATAATATATACATACCTTCTCTCTAGCCACGACGGTGACGGGTGATGCATCCTAACATTAGCAGATGACAAAAAAAAATAGAAATTTCTTATTTTTTTCTTTGGCAACGGAATCCCATATTGTATTGGGGGCTTATATGTACATGTGCTTTCCATGGCTTCGGTGTGGTAGGAGTGTGTGAATCAGTAATCCCACTTTTCTACCACGAAAAATTCATGCCAGATGATGCTTGCTGATAAGAGGCACACCACAACAGATACATGTCAATCATATGGGAAAGTTTGAAGAAAGAAAGAAAGTCAAATCTACGTTCTTATTCCACCCTACATGGCCTAGCTTTAATTAACAAAAGTTTGGTTAATGACGATTACTAGAGACCAAAAAAAGGAGTCACGTTGTTCCCCATGCATGATAGATCTACATGTCCTAGCTTAATTAAGAAGAGTTTAGCAAGACATAATTCCTTTAGCAAATAAAACAACGACTTGAGCAATTGGATGAGTTCAAGTGTTTAACACTAGATAGATGAATTACCACACAGCAGTGCTACAACGAACAGAACTAGTCTTTTCAAATATTGAGGACTAATTAGCAGCTACTAGTAAAAACTTTAAACCATCACGTACTAATCCATTGATGCTAGCTAAACATGATTAGTGATTAGTCAGCTAGCAGCACTACCGATTCAGCAAATCATAATACCGAGGGACGCGGAGTTTCTGCACCCGAGCTCAAATGAGCCCGGGTGAACAGTAAAATCAAAACTAAATCAAAAAAAATTCAAAAAAATCCAAATTTTTTTTGGGAGAAACATTGACAAAAGTTTTAAGTGCTTGCAAAAATTCATCATGAAATCACATTTCTAGAAGGCATGGCAAAAAAAAACAAAATCAGTACTCTGAAAAAGCTACTTTCAACAGCATTTTGGAGCACTGAATTTGTTTTTTTGCCACGCCTTACAGGAATGTGATTTCATGATGAATTTTTGCAACCACTTAAAACTTTTGTCAATGTTTCTTCCAAAAAAAATTGGAATCTTTTGAATTTTTTTTGATTTTTTTTAGATTTTACTGTTCACCAAGCTCAAATGAGCTCGGGAGCATAAAGGCACTTTCGGTGACAAAAGCATCGCTTAAATCGTATAGGCCTGACCTTGTGTCCCCTAGAGCTGAGCGACGGGTTTCCTACGATGGCTCCACTCGTGGTATGTGTAGCGGGACTGAAACGATGCCAACCGGCAAGGGCGATGCAAGGGTAGCAAAGACGCCGCCAGCACGGCAACCGGCAGCGGGGAAGCATAGGGCTTGAACCTAGCCAGCGGCGGCGATTGGATATTCGTGAGCGGCGGCTCCTATTTATCGCGTAGGTCGAGAATTGTCGACCAAACGCGTACCTCTCTCCCACGCCGCATGAATCTGGGCCAGCCCAAGTACTTGGACAGGCTCCCTTTTCCGGTTTTCAGAAGGATCTTTCAAATTCCTTTCCTTCCGTTTTCTCTTTTCATGTTTCTGTTCTTTTTCTATTTTCGTTTTAAATTTCTTTTTTCATGCTCGTTTTATCTTTTATTTTTAGTTTTCATATTTTGGTTTATTTTTAATTTTAATTTTCATTTTCACTTTGCCAACATCTTTTAAATTCAAAAACATTTTTGGAATCATGATTTTTTTTCAATAATGCACATTTTCTGAATTTTTGAACGTTTTTTGAACTGATTTTTTTTTACAAATTTGTGACATTTATGAAATTGTGCAATTTTTTGAAATTAGCTAATTTTTGTAATTTGTGAATATTTTTGGAAATAGTGAAGTTTTTACAAATTTTCTAACAATTTTTTTTAAGAAACACATGAACATTTTACGAATTTGCAAACATTTTTTCAATGTAAGTTTTTTTGGAATTTGTGAACATTTTGACAAAGAAGGTTTTATTTTTCAATTCATGAACATTTTTCGAATTCAGGAACATTTTTTAATTCATGAATATATATTAAATTCATGAACTTTTTTCAAATTTATAAAACAATTAAGTATGTAAACAATTTTTAAAATCCAGGAACATTTTTAAAATGTGTGAACCGCTCTTGAAATTTGGACCTTTTTTATACTGAATTTTTTTATGGAATAAAAAAACAAAATAAACAAATAAGGAAAAAAATGAAAAAGAAAACCAAGGCGCCCAGCCACTCAGTGGGCCGGCCCAAAGCACGTGTAGGGGGTGTACGTGATGCTGGAATCAGTAATTAAGGAGTACTCCTTCCAAAAATCACTTCCATATTGTCGGGTTATAACAAGTGGCGCCACTTGTCATAACATGGGAGTTTTCCTTGTTTGGTAGATTTCTTTATTCGAAATGTTTTATTTTTTAAACCGTGCGTCCAAATCTCAAACTATTTTTACGAAAAAACTGATGGAAAAATCGTACCAGGAGCATGTTTTTTTCTTTCCGAAGAGACACATTTTTTTCCTTCCGATCGCAAAAGCAAATCCATGTCTCCACGAGAAGTAAATCCGTGTCTCTCACGGAATGAAAAAATAAAACATGTTTCTTTTTTTCCTTTCCGAGAGACACGGCCTTGCACTCACGAAAGCAAATTTGTGCCTAGATGAGAAGTATATGCGCCTCTTGCTGTATGAAAAAAAAATGCATTCTTTCCCTTTTAGAGAGGCACGGCCATGCCTCACACGGAAGCAAATCTGTGTCTCCACGAAAAGTAAATCCGTGCCTCTTGCAGAACGAAAAAAGCTTTTTTTTTCCTTTTCGAGAGGCACGACCAAACAAATCTGTGCTTCTACGAGAACTAAATCCGTACCTCTCACGGAACATAAAAGAAGAAAAACATTTTTTTCCTTTTCGAGAGGCACGCCCGTGCCTCTCGCGGAAGCAAATCCATGCACGAAAAAAGAAAACGTGTTTTTACCCTTTACGAGAGCGAAAGCAATCCGTGCCTCTCATGGAACAAAGAAAACCTTTTTTCGCAAAAAAATAATTTTTGGGGGTACAAATTCTTAGAAAAATCAATGAAAACAAAAAAGCCAAAAAATCATCTAAAAGCCGATAACAAGTATAGAAAAATAAAAAACTGAAGGAAGATCCCAAAGCACGACACGTGGCGACGGCTGAGAGCGCGCCAAGTGACGCTCTCCTAGCCCACCCCAAATGACCCTTGTGGGGGCTCCGAAGAAGTACTCCTCATTTAGGTGCTCTCGCGATAGCTTGCCATCCGCCGACCCACTCTCGGGAATACGAGCTCCCTTCGTGAGCGTTCCTATGAGGTTAAAACATTGGTCGGCCTATGGGTCTTCTATGCAGAAATAAGAGCTCCTGCCCCCTCCCCTCCAGGACTGGGCCATTGGATGACAACCCTCCCGCCTAGGTCCAGAACCAGCCCTGTGTTATTTAAGTTTTTTTTTTATGCAGGGAAATAGAAAACTTGTTCCTCCATCAAAGTCCAAGTAACATGACGGCTGCGGCGGATGAATATGAAGCATTGTTGCTAAGGTTTGTTATCAGACGAATCGTATGCAATCTCTGTTTTGTCATGCGTGTGCATATAGACATTGTGTGGGTGTTTTTCTTTTCCTTAACGTTTAATGCCATCTACAACAAATAAAACCAAATTTTGCTAATGGTACATAACCATCTCTATTTCTAAACAAATGCTCTTGTAAATATAAAAACGCAAAAAAAAAAAACAGACTTCTTCCTTGGTACAGTATGATTTGACCATAAATATCAATCGAGTCATTCAGACCGACAAGTATAAGTGTAAGTCTTTGGGGCCACTTTGAGTAACCATGACCCACATGTACAAATATGAGCCTTGGGGATAATGTATTGTTAAACTGTACAATGTAATTTTCCCTAGACATGGACTCTTTAATGATGCTATGTAGGAGTATTATGCTAAGGTGGTACCATCGTGGAATTATGCAATTAACTAGTTCAAAATAGTTTTAAAATAAATTTGTGTACAAAATTTTGTGTTTGGTTTTTTTGATTAACTTTTAAGTGATTTGCTAGATAGAAAAAAAGTTAATCTTTTAGAAAATAAAAAAATGAGATAAGAGATACATTTTGCACTTTGAGGATAGAGGATATGTTAGAGATGCCCTAATTACATGTTTGTGCACCACTTTTGATCATTTCAGGCTGATACCTCAGCATAAAGGCAATTATAAGAATCCTTGGATACATGATTACATGGGTAGCTGTAAAGCAAACCCGGACACCATGAGCCAGTTCATGTCTTTTTTTCCATCTGAATTTGGCTCATATGTATGTTGTGACAAGAAAATCAGTTGCTTCGTACCGCATAAAGAAAAGGAGAATAAATCAGCTGCTTTTTATCATGACTCAGTTTTAAATAGTTAAGTTAAGTAATTGAGAATCCATGTTCAGCCGAAGAAATCTGCTGCGTGTTATCACAAGTCAGAAAGACGCATCAGATGGTCAATATTCCCTATTTTCAAAAGGCTGGAAAAAAATCAGCAGCTCGCCATCATCACAATTCAAATGTGCAGGTCAGCAAGTTTTTGGTGTCAAGCGTCCCAATTAGCAGCATATGGTGAGTATTTGATTTGGTTCGAATCCATGGCAGACTGAAGAGGGCACCATTAGATTTGGGGGCAGGGAATTACCGAGCCAAGACAACAATGGGGAATTGTGACTATTGCACATTGACAGAGAAACAGATTGCAGACGAATTCAATCTGCACTCAGCTCATATCTATCTTCAGCAAAAAAAAACTGGCTGCTTCTTATCATGATTCAGAAAGTCGGGTTAGGTAGTCAAAAATCTATGTTCGGCGAAAGAAATCGGCTGCATCTTATCACAATTATTAAAAGAAGCATCAGATGGTCAACATCTATTTTCGAAAATCAGCTGCATCCCATGATTGTTCAAATGGTCAGATCAGACACTCAGGTCTGAAATCAGCAGCACATCTAAGACACTCAGGTATGAAACTTGCTTCAATTGGCACAACCACAAGTGAAATGTGTTAACAACCATGGATTTGGGGAAAACGCAAACTACAAAAATGCAAGGATGGTTGGAATCAACCATACACTGAAGCCCACACGGTTGATTTCGGGAGGCAGCAGACTACAGAGCGAGAAAGCAATTGGAAATTAGTAACATCTAACAACGAACACAAATTGACATGAGCAAGTGAGAGATTGCAGAAGAATTCAAGGGTAAACCACTTCAATTTCCATTTCATCCCAGGACTAAACCCAAGCAACAACAGTGAAGGCCAGGACATACAGCAGCGAGATGCGGCCATTACACCCAAGCCCATGAACACTACACAGCCATAGCTAGCTACGAGCACAAATCTGTTGGTGGGGGGGATCGATTCGCGTGGCCTAGCCGCCGAATCCGTAGAGGGTGCGTCCCTGTCGCTTGAGGGCGTAGACGACGTCCATGGCGGTGACGGTCTTGCGGCGGGCGTGCTCGGTGTAGGTGACGGCGTCGCGGATGACGTTCTCGAGGAAGATCTTGAGCACGCCCCGGGTCTCCTCGTAGATGAGCCCCGAGATGCGCTTCACGCCGCCCCTGCGAGCCAGACGGCGGATCGCCGGCTTGGTGATGCCCTGGATGTTGTCCCGGAGCACCTTCCGGTGGCGCTTGGCGCCGCCCTTGCCGAGCCCCTTCCCTCCCTTGCCACGGCCCGACATCGTCGACGCTTCCCTCTCCGGCGAGATTGGCTTCTCTGTGTGTGTGTTGCTGCGGCGGTGTGGTGAGATGAGACGGACGGAGATGGGGCGTGGGGGATTTATAGCTGCGAGGTTACCGGGGAGGAGATGGGAGCGATCCGCGTGATGCGGGGTGTGAGCCGTCCGATGGAGATGGATGGCTAGGAGTGGGGGAGGAGGGGTGGCGCGGATCGCTGACGTGGCGTGGAGCGGGGGCGTCGGCGGGAGGGGATGTGTTTTCTCGGGAGCTCGGGATGTACTGGAGGGAGGTGCATTCGTGACCATTGTTTTGGGCCTTGGGAGCAGCTCAAGCCGCCGATAGCAGCTTTCATATTTCCTATTTGGCACTCAGCCAACACTGAACACTCTCTTTAATGTAAAGATCCCTTTCAACAGGTTTTGTGAAGCTTTCAGATGAGTTTTTTTTTCTGTGTTTGTTAATTCGGTTTTCACTCAGTTTTTTGTCTGGTTTTCTTTTGTTTTTAGAGTCGCTTTTATAAAAATGATCTTTTAAAAATTTACAAAGATTTTTCAAAAAAAAAATGTGAACACTGTTTTAAATTCATAAAAAAATCATGAACATTTTAAGTCTTTTCTCCCTCAACAACTTGGACTTTTGGGCCAGGGGAATTCAGAGAGAGCTATGGCAATGGAGACCGGTGCTTGAGCCAACGCGGCAGTATTTGAAAACATCGTCTCTTTGTCTTACTGTTCACGTGGGTGCATGTGCGCAGGGAGACAAAACTCCATGTCCCGCAATCTGACAGTCGGTAGTCATACAAAGCAATGAGCAAAACTCACTAATTTGACTATTTGTTGCCCATATACTTATTTACTTTTTGTAGCTAGCGAGGTGAGAGTTGATTGGTCGTCTGTATGGCTAAACAATCCTTCTAATTTTTTCTTCTTCTTCTTCCTATTGTCATTGACGGTATAAGTGTTTTTTTTGCCGATAAATAGAATATTGGATACAGACAGATATATTATGCTACCTGAACTCACAAACATAAAAATGGTCCTAAACAAATGACCTATGAATATATGCCTCAAAATTCTTGCCGGAGCCGCAATTAAATTTATTGTCATTGCACCACCATAGCTTAACATCGAGAAATCCAGCCATTAAAGTACCGATGAAGACCTATAGAAATATTTTTTTTGCTGGAATAGTAGACCGTTGCATGCGATGGAGATTGGTAATGTGCCAAGCATATCGGGGGGAGGGGGCGCCTTTTTTAGCGCCGGAAGCGAAAAATCGGCCCAGTTGCGCCCGCAGGTCCTTGTTTATCGCCGGTTTGGGCCGAAATAAGAGCCGGTGAACCCGAGACGAACCCAGCCCCCCCCCCCCCGGGCGCCTGGGGGCACCGGCCGAAGCGAAAAGGCGCGTGGGCCAGCTCTGTCGGCGACAGACAGGCCTTTTCCCGCAGTCCCCCCTCCCTCCATTTCCTCATTGCTTCCCCCCTTCTACCCCGCCATTCTCCTCCCTCTCCCCGCCATCCGGCCGCCATGCCGCCAAAAAAGTATTCGGACCCTCGCTCCACTGCCACTGTCGATTCCACCCAGCCGAAAACAGAGGAAGCCGAGGGCACCGCAGGCAAAACACCGGGCGTGTCCAACGACGAGTGGAGGGCGGAGGTTTGGCGTCGGGAGGCTATCACCACCGACCGGCGGAACAGGCTCAACACCAAGAAGGCCAGGGACGCGGCCGCGACGGTGGTGGCGGTGGAGCAGGCAGAGGCATCTCACGAGAGGATGATGAATCCGTGCGGACACGGCCCGCAAGCTATGTGGGGGAGCCAGTAGAGCGTTGCATCGCCGGCCAACTTCTCACCGCCGCCACCGCGCTGGGGGTACGCTCCCTCTCCTGGCTACTCCGACGGCGACGCGCATGGTCGATTCAACCCCAACATCACGTTCCCACATGGCGCGCCGCCGCGTGCCTCACCCTCCAGGCTGAACCCCGACCAGCACACTGCCTCGCTCGCATTCGCCGGCCTCCACGCCCAGTACAACTACTCGCCACCGGCGTACTCAGCCTCGCCGACGGCGCCTCTGCGTCGGGGCGCCCTACCCTTCTCACAAGCCTCGGCGCCACATTTAGGCAACCCCGACGCGACCAAGGCCGACATGGACGAGATCATCACGAGCGGCTCAGTCGCCGCAGCCACCTACCCCGGGTTCCACACGCAAGACGACACAATGGACACCGCCGTTAACATGGACGAGGAGCTCGAAGATGCCGAGGAGGGGGGGAGGAGGAGATGGAGCCGGCGCCGGCGAGGAAAGGGGGAAAGAAGAAGCAAGGGGGCGAATGTCAGGACGGGCGAGCCGCACGTCAAGTGGGCGTCCAAAGAAGACGAGTGCCTCGCCGAAGCATGGAAGACCGTCAACATCGACCCGATCACCGGCGCGAACCAGAAAGTCGACGCGTACTGGAGACGGATCAAGTCGGCGTTCGATGAGTGCAAGCTGGTCGACCCCTACTTCGCCGCCATCCACATGCAGCGCGGCAAAAAGGCCATGGCGAACCATTGGGCGATCATGCAACAAATGGCATGGGATCGTCGAGGAGATCGCGGCTCGCCCGAAAAGCGGCGCCAAAGTTGAGGGTCGGGTATGTCCAACCATTGGCACACTTCTTTCGCCGTGCACGTTGCCGACACTTGTTCTTCAGCTGCGCAGATGGTCCGGATGTTCACCATGTACCGCTAGGATAGCAGCAACCAAGAGTTCAAGTTCCTTCACGTGTTCTCCCTGATCGAGTCATGCGAGAAGTGGAGGGATGTCCGGCTCACCCTCGCCAAGGCCAAGGAGACCTACAAGCCGGACACGCCCGCCCCGGGCGCAGCGGATGGGTGCCCTGATGGCAACAAAAGAGCCAAGACGGCGATGGGCATGGCACCGGATGCCAAGCGGCTGCAATCATCGATCGAGCAGTGCATCACCGACGACAAGAGAAATGCCGCAAGGAGGGAGGAGAAATCCGACACGCGGTGTGATGTCTACTACGCAACTTTATTCTTATAGACTCGTGTTGAGTCTCCAAGCGTAGAGTTTTGTAGGACAATGGCATTTTTTCTCAAGTGGATGACCTCAGGTTTATCAATCCATGGGAGGCGTAGGATGAAGATGGTCTCCCTCAAACAACCCTGCAACCAAATACAAGAAATCTATTGTGTCCCCAACACACCTAATACAATGGCAAATTGTATAGGTGCACTAGTTTGGCGAAGAGATGGTGATAAGAGTGTAATATGGATGGTAGAAATATATTTTTATAATCTGAATAAATAAAAACATCAAGGTAGCAAATAGTAAACAGACACAAAAACGGTATTGCAATGCTTGAAAATGAGGCCTAGGGTCCGTACTTTCGCTAGTGCAATCTCTCAACAATGCTAATATAATTGGATCATGTAACCATCCCTCAACGTGGGATGAAGATGTTGGGGATCGTAGCAGAAATTTAAAATTTTCTACGCATCACCAAGATCAATCTATGGAGTCATCTAGCAACGAGGGGAAGAGGAGTGCATCTACATACCCTTGTAGATCGCGAGCGGAAGCGTTCAAGAGAACGGGGTTGATGGAGTCGTACTCGTCGTGATCCAAATCACCGAAGATCCTAGCGCCGAACGGACGGCACCTCCGCGTTCAACACGCGTACGGAGCGAGGACATCTCCCGCGCCTTGATCCAGCAAGGAGGAGGGAGAGGTTGAGGAAGAGGGCTCCAACAGCAGCACGACGGCGTGGTGGTGGTCGAGCTGCAGTACTCCGGCAGGGCTTCGCCAAGCTCTTGCGGAGGAGGAGAGGTGTTGGGGAGGGGAGGGGCTGCGCCTTGGATGTCGTGTGCAGCCCTCCCTTGCCCCTATATTTATAGGGGAAGGAGGAAGGGGGGCGGCCCCCTCTAGATGAGATCTAGAGGGGGGCGGCCAAGGGGAGGGGGCTTGCCCCCCAAGCAAGGGGGACGCCCCCTTTAGGGTCCCCCCCCAACCCTAGGCGCATGGGCCCATGGGGGGATGCGCCCAGTCCATGTAGGGCTGGTTCCCTTTCCTCTACGGCCCATTAGGCCCTCCGAGAGAGGTGGCCCCTCCCGGTGGACCCCCAGAACCCCTCCGGTGGCCCCAGTACAATACTGATATGCCCCCGAACCTTTCCGGTGATCGTATGACAACTTCCTACATATAAATCTTCACCTCCGGACCATTCCGGAACTCCTCGTGACGTCCGGGATCTCATACGGGACTCCGAACAACATTCGGTAATCACATACAAGTCTTCCTAATAACCCTAGCGTCATCGAACCTTAAGTGTGTAGACCCTACGGGTTGGGGAACCATGCAGACATGACCGAGACAACTCTCCAGCCAATAACTAACAGCGGGATCTGGATACCCATGTTGACTCCCACATGTTCCACGATGATCTCATCGGATGAACCACGATGTCGAGGATTCAAGCAATCCCGTATACAATTCCCTTTGTCAATCGGTACGTTACTTGCCCAAGATTCGATCGTCGGTATCCCAATACCTCGTTCAATCTCGTTACCGGCAAGTCACTTTACTCGTTACGTAATACATGATCCCGTGACCAACTACTTAGTCACACTGAGCTCATTATGATGATGCATTATCGAGTGGGCCCAGAGATACCTCTCCGTCATACGGAGTGACAAATCCCAGTCTCGATTCATGCCAACCCAACAGACACTTTCGGAGATACCTGTAGTGTACCTTTATAGCCACCCAGTTACGTTGTGACGTTAGTGGTGAATGGTTTATATGAGAGATATGTTTTATGGTCATGCTCCAAGGTACGAGATTGAGCACGGCTCAATGCCCGACCACGACAGAAGATAGAGAAAAGATGAGTGTCGGCTTTGGGTGTACCAAACGTCACAACGTAACTGGGTGGCTATAAAGGTACACTACAGGTATCTCCGAAAGTGTCTGTTGGGTTGGCATGAATCAAGACTGGGATTTGTCACTCCGTATGACGGAGAGGTATCTCTGGGCCCACTCGGTAATGCATCATCATAATGAGCTCAGTGTGACTAAGTAGTTGGTCACGGGATCATGTATTACGGAACGAGTAAAGAGACTTGCCGGTAACGAGATTGAACTAGGTATTGAGATACCGACGATCGAATCTCGGGCAAGTAACATACCAATGACAAAGGGAACAACGTATGTTTTTATGCGGTTTGACCGATAAAGATCTTCGTAGAATATGTAGGAGCCAATATGGGCATCCAGGTCCCGCTATTGGTTATTGACCAGAGAGGTGTCTCGGTCATGTCTACATAGTTCTCGAACCCGTAGGGTCCGCACGCTTAATGTTCGTTGACGATATAGTACTATGTGAGTTATGTATGTTGGTGACCGAATGTTGTTCGGAGTCCGGGATGAGATCACGGACATGACGAGGAACTCCGGAATGGTCCGGAGATAAAGTTTGATATATGGGATAATAGTGTTTGGTCACCGGAAGGGTTCTGGAAATCACCGAAAGGGGTTCCGGATGTTTCCCGAAATGTTTGGGTACGAGAACACTTTATTTGGGCCAAAGGGGAAAGCCCACAAGGTTTTTGGAAAGCGCAAAAGAAAGTTTTGTGGAGTCCAAGGGCCAGACGCCAGGGTCCCTGGCGTCTGGGTCCAGACGCCGGGAACCCTGGCGTCTGGCCCTGGAGTCCGAGAAGGACTCTTGCCTTTCGGGTGAAACCGACTTTGTGGAGGCTTTTACTCCAAGTTTCGACCCCAGGGCTCAACATATAAATAGAGGGGCAGGGCTAGCACCAAAGACACATCAAGAAACACCAAGCCATGTGCCGGCAACCCCGTCCCCTCTAGTTTATCCTCCGTCATAGTTTTCGTAGTGCTTAGGCGAAGCCCTGCGGAGATTGTTCTTCACCAACTCCGTCACCACGCCGTCGTGCTGTCGGAACTCATCTACTACTTCGCCCCTCTTGCTGGATCGAGAAGGCGAGGACGTCACCGAGCCGAACGTGTGCAGAACTCGGAGGTGCCGTGCTTTCGGTACTTGGATCGGTCGGACGTGAAGACGTACGACTACATCAACCGCGTTGATATAACGCTTCCGCGAACGGTCTACGAGGGTACGTAGACAACACTCTCCCCTCTCGTTGCTATGTATCATCATGATCTTGCGTGTGCGTAGGAAATTTTTGAAATTACTACGTTCCCCAGCAGTGGCATCCGAGCCAGGTTTTTATGCGTTGATGTTGTGCACGAGTAGAACACAAGTGAGTTGTGGGCGATATAAGTCATACTGCTTACCAGCATGTCATACTTTGGTTCAGCGGTATTGTTGGATGAAGCGGCCCGGACCGACATTACGCGTACGCTTACGCGAGACTGGTTCTACCGACGTGCTTTGCACACAGGTGGCTGGCGGGTGTCAGTTTCTCCAACTTTAGTTGAACCAAGTGTGGCTATGCCCGATCCTTGCGAAGGTTAAAACAACACCAACTTGACAAACTATCGTTGTGGTTTTGATGCGTAGGTAAGAACGGTTCTTGCTAAGCCCGTAGCAGCCACGTAAAACTTGCAACAACAAAGTAGAGGACGTATAACTTGTTTTTGCAGGGCATGTTGTGATGTGATATGGTCAAGACATGATGCTAAATTTTATTGTATGAGATGATCATGTTTTGTAACCGAGTTATCGGCAACTGGCAGGAGCCATATGGTTGTCGCTTTATTGTATGCAATGCAATTGCACTGTAATGCTTTACTTTATCACTAAGCGGTAGCGATAGCGTGGAAGCATAAGATTGGCGAGACGACAACGATGCTACGATGGTGATCAAGGTGTCACGCCAGTGACGATGGTGATCATGAAGGTGCTTCGGAGATGGAGATCACAAGCACAAGATGATGATGGCCATATCATATCACTTATATTGATTGCATGTGATGTTTATCTTTTATGCATCTTATCTTGCTTTGATTGACGGTAGCATTATAAGATGACCCCCCACTAAATTATCAAAGTATAAGTGTTCTCCCTGAGTATGCACCGTTGTGAAAGTTCTTCGTGCTGAGACACCACGTGATGATCGGGTGTGATAGGCTCTACGTTCAAATACAACGGGTGCAAAACAGTTGCACACGCGGAATACTCAGGTTTAACTTGATGAGCCTAGCATATAACAGATATGGCCTCGGAACACGGAGACCGAAAGGTCGAGCGTGAATCATATAGTAGATATGATCAACATATTGATGTTCACCATTGATACTACTCCATCTCACGTGATGATCGGACATGGTTTAGTTGATTTGGATCACGTGATCACTTAGAGGATTAGAGGGATATCTTTCTAAGTGGGAGTTCTTAAGTAATATGATTAATTGAACTTAAATTTATCATGAACTTAGTCCTGGTAGTATTTTGCAAATTATGTTGTAGATCAATAGCTCGCGTTGTTGCTTCCCTGTGTTGATATGTTCCTAGAGAAAATTGTGTTGAAAAATGTTAGTAGCAATGATGCGGATTGGATCCGTGATCTGAGGTTTATCCTCATTGCTGCACAGAAGAATTATGTCCTTGATGCACCGCTAGGTGACAGACCTATTGCAGGAGCAGATGCAGACGTTATGAACGTTTGGCTAGCTCAATATGATGACTACTTGATAGTTTAGTACACCATGCTTAATGACTTAGAATCGGGACTTCAAAGACGTTTTGAACGTCATGGACCATATGAGATGTTCCAGGAGTTGAAGTTAATATTTCAAGCAAATACCCGAGTTGAGAGATATGAAGTCTCCAACAAGTTCTATAGCTAAAAGATGGAGGAGAATCGCTCAACTAGTGAGCATGTGCTCAGATTGTCTGGGTACTACAATCACTTGAATCAAGTGGGAGTTAATCTTCTAGATAAAATAGTGATTGACAGAATTCTCTAGTCACCATCACCAAGTTAGTAGAACTTCGTGATGAACTATGATATGCAAGGGATAACGGAAACGATTCCCAAGCTCTTCGTAATGCTAAAATCGACGAGGGTAGAAATCAAGAAAAATATCAAGTGTTGATGGTTGACAAGACCACTAGTTTCAAGAAAAGGGCAAAGGGAAGAAAGGGAACTTCAAGAAGAATGGCAAGCGAGTTGCTGCTCAAGTGAAGAAGCCCAAGTCTGGACCTAAGCCTGAGACTAAGTGCTTCTACTGCAAAGGAACTGGTCACTGGAAGCAGAAACTACCCCAAGTATTTGGCGGATAAGAAGGATGGCAAAGTGAACAAAGGTATATTTGATATACAGATTATTGATGTGTATTTTACTAGTGTTCATAGCAACCCCTCGGTATTTGATACTGGTTCAGTTGCTAAGAGTAGTAACTCGAAACGGGAGTTGCAGAATGAACAGAAACTAGTTAAGGGTGAAGTGACGATGTGTGTTGGAAGTGGTTCCAAGATTGATATGATCATCATCGCACACTCCCTATACTTTCGGGATTAGTGTTGAACCTAAATAAGTGTTATTTGGTGTTTGCGTTGAGCATGAATATGATTTGATCATGTTTATTGCAATACGGTTATTCATTTAAGTAAGAGAATAAATTGTTGTTCTGTTTACATGAATAAAACCTTATATGGTTACACACCCAATGAAAATGGTTCGTTGGATCTCGATCGTAGTGACACACATATTCATAATATTGAAACCAAAAGATGTAAAGTTAATAATGATAGTGCAACTTATTTGTGGCACTGCCGTTTAGGTCATATTGGTGTAAAGCGCATGAAGAAACTCCATGCTGATGGGATTTTGGAATCACTTGATACTTGCGAACCATGCCTCATGGGCAAGATGACTAAGACTCCATTCTCCGGAACAATGGAGCGAGCAACTGACTTATTGGAAATACATACTGATGTATGCGATCCGATGAGTGTTAAGGCTCGCGGCGGGTATCATTATTTTCTGACCTTCACAGATGATTTGAGCAGATATGGGTATATCTACTTGATGAAACACAAGTCTGAAACATTTGAAAAGTTTAAATAATTTTAGAGTGAAGTGGAGAATCATCGTAACAAAAATAAAAGTTTCTACGATATGATCGCAGAAGTAAAATATTTGAGTTACGAGTTTGGCCTTCAGTTAAAACAATGTGAAATAGTTTCACTACTCACGCCACCTGGAACACCACAGTGTAATGGTTTGTCCGAACGTCGTAATCGTACTTTACTTGATATGGTGCGATCTATGATGTCTCTTACAGATTTAGCACTATCGTTTTGGGGTTATGCATTAGAGATAGCTACATTCACGTTAAATAGGGCACCATCTAAATCCGTTGAGACGACACTGTATGAACTATGGTTTGGTAAGAAACCTAAGCTGTCGTTTCTTAAAGTTTGAGGTTGCAATGCTTATGTGAAAAAGTTTCAACCTGATAAGCTCTAACCCAAATCGAAGAAGTGCGTATTCATAGGATACCCAAAAGAAAATGTTGGGTACACCTTCTATCACAGATCCGAAGGCAAGTTATTCATTGCCCAGAGTTTTTTCTCGAAAGAAGTGAGTGGGAGGAAGTAGAACTTGATGAGGTAACTGTACCTGCTCCCTTATTGGAAAGTAGTTCATCACAGAAATCTGTTCCTGTGACTACTACACCGATTAGTGAAGAAGCTAATGATGATGATCATGTAACTTCAGATCAAGTTACTACCGAACCTCGTAGGTAAACCAGAGTGAGATCTGCACCAGAGTGGTACGGTAATCCTATTCTGGAGGTCATGTTACCTTACCATGACGAGCCTACGAACTATGAGGAAGCGATGATGAGCCCAGATTCCGCGAAATGGCTTGAGGCCATGAAATCTGAGATGGGATCCATGTATGAGAACAAAGTGTGGACTTTGCTTGACTTGCCCAAAGATCGGCAAGCAATTGAGAATAAATGGATCTTCAAGAGGGAGACGGACGCTAATAGTAGTGTTACTATCTACAAAGCTAGAATTGTCGCAAAAAGGTTTTCGAAAAGTTCAAGGTGTTGACTACGATGAGAGTTTCTCACTCGTATCTATGCTTAAGTCTGTCCGAATCATGTTAGCAATTGCCGCATTTTATGAAATCTGACAAATGGATAAACAAAACTGCATTCATTAATGGATTTATTAAAGAAGAGTTGTATATGATGCAACCAGAAGGTTTTGTCAATCCTAAAGGTACTAACAAAATAGGCAAGCTCCAGCGATCCATCTATGGACTGGTGCAAGCCTCTCAGAGTTGGAATATACGCTTTGATAAGTTGATCAAAGCATATAGTTTTTTACAGACTTGCGGTAAAGCCTGTGTTTACAAGAAAGTGAGTGGGAGCACTACAACATTTCTGATAAGTATATGTATGACATATTGTTGATCAGAGATGATGTAGAATTATTCTGCAAAGCATAAAGGAATGTTTGAAAGGAGTTTTTTCAAAGAAAGACCTCGGTGAAGCTGCTTACATATTGAGCATCAAGATCTATAGAGATAGATCAAGACGCTTGATAATTTTTTCAATAAGTACATACCTTGACAAGATTTTGAAGTAGTTCAAAATGGAAAAGTCAAAGAAGGAGTTCTTTCCTGTGTTACAAGGTGTGAAGTTGAGTAATACTCGAAACCCGACCACGGCAGAAGATAGAGAGAGAATGAAAGTCATTCCCTATGCCTCATCCATAGGTTCTATAAAGTATGACATGCTGTGTACCAGACCTATTGTATACCCTGCCTTGAGTTTGGCAAGGGAGTACAATAGTGATCTAGGAGTAGATCACTGGACATTGGTCAAAATTATCCTTAGTGGAATAAGTATATGTTTCTCGATTATGGAGGTGACAAAAGGTTCGTCGTAAAGGATTACGTCGATGCAAGTTTTGACACTGATCCAGATGACTCTAAGTCTCAATCTGGATACATATTGAAAGTGGGAGCAATTAGCTAGAGTAGCTCCATGCAGAGCATTGTTGACATAGAAATTTGCAAAATACATACGGATCTGAATGTGGTAGACCCGTTGACTAAACTTCTCTCACAAGCAAAACATGATCACACCTTAGTACTCTTTGGGTGTTAATCACATAGAGATGTGAACTAGATTATTAACTCTAGTAAAACCTTTGAGTGTTGGTCACATAATGATGTGAACTATGGGTGTTAATCACATGATGATGTGAACTATTGGTGTTAAATCACATGGCAATGTGAACTAGATTATTGACTCTAGTGCAAGTGGGAGACTGAAGGAAATATGCCCTAGAGGCAATAATAAAGTTACTATTTATTTCCTTATTTCATGATAAATGTTTATTATTCATGCTAGAATTTATTAACCGGAAACATAATACATGTGTGAATACATAGACAAACAGAGTGTCACTAGTATGCCTCTACTTGACTAGCTCGTTAATCAAAGATGGTTATGTTTCCTAACCATAGACAAAGAGTTGTTATTTGATTAACGGGATCACATCATTAGGAGAATTATGTGATTGACTTGACCCATTCCGTTAGCTTAGCACTCGATCGTTTAGTATGTTGCTATTGCTTTCTTCATGACTTATACATGTTCCTATGACTATGAGATTATGCAACTCCCGTTTACCGGAGGAACACTTTGTGTGCTACCAAACGTCACAACGTAACTGGGTGATTATAAAGGAGCTCTACAGGTGTCTCCAAAGGTACATGTTGGGTTGGCATATTTCGAGATTAGGATTTGTCACTCCGATTGTCGGAGAGGTATCTCTGGGCCCTCTCGGTAATGCACATCACATAAGCCTTGCAAGCATTGCAACTAATGAGTTAGTTGCGAGATGATGTATTACGGAACGAGTAAAGAGACTTGTCGGTAACGAGATTGAACTAGGTATTGAGGTACCGACGATCGAATCTCGGGCAAGTAACATACCGATGACAAAGGGAACAACGTATGTTGTAATGCGGTCTGACCGATAAAGATCTTCGTAGAAAATGTAGGAGCCAATATGGGCATCCAGGTCCCGCTATTGGTTATTGACCAGAGAGGTGTCTTGATCATGTCTACATACTTCTCGAACCCGTAGGGTCCGCACGCTTAATGTTCGTTGACGATATAGTACTATGTGAGTTATGTATGTTGGTGACCGAATGTTGTTCGGAGTCCGGGATGAGATCACGGACATGACGAGGAACTCCGGAATGGTCCGGAGATAAAGTTTGATATATGGGATAATAGTGTTTGGTCACCGGAAGGGTTCCGGAAATCACCGGAAGGGGTTCCGGATGTTTCCCGAAATGTTTGGGTACGAGAACACTTTATTTGGGCCAAAGGGGAAAGCCCACAAGGTTTTTGGAAAGCGCAAAAGGAAGTTTTGTGGAGTCCAGGGGCCAGACGCCAGGGTCCCTGGCGTCTGGGGCCAGACGCCGGGAACCCTGGCGTCTGGCCCTGGAGTCCGAGAAGGACTCTTGCCTTTCGGGTGAAACCGACTTTGTGGAGGCTTTTACTCCAAGTTTCGACCCCAGGGCTCAACATATAAATAGAGGGGCAGGGCTAGCACCAAAGACACATCAAGAAACACCAAGCCGTGTGCCGGCAACCCCGTCCCCTCTAGTTTATCCTCCGTCATAGTTTTCGTAGTGCTTAGGCGAAGCCCTGCGGAGATTGTTCTTCACCAACTCCGTCACCACGCCGTCGTGCTGCCGGAACTCATCTACTACTTCGCCCCTCTTGCTGGATCGAGAAGGCGAGGACGTCACCGAGCCGAACGTGTGCAGAACTCGGAGGTGCCGTGCTTTCGGTACTTGGATCGGTCGGACGTGAAGACGTACGACTACATCAACCGCGTTGATATAACGCTTCCGCGAACGGTCTACGAGGGTACGTAGACAACACTATCCCCTCTCGTTGCTATGCATCATCATGATCTTGCGTGTGCGTAGGAATTTTTTGAAATTACTACGTTCCCCAACATTTTATTCACCATCAACACTTGATGTTCCTTTTTGATTTCCACCTCCGCTGATTTCAGCATTGAATATACCTCAGGAATGGTCTTTTCCATCCCCTGCATATTGAAGTTCATCACAAAGCTCTTGTAGCTAGGTGGGAGCGACTGAAGGATTCTGTCAATGACCGCATCATCCGGGAGATTAACTCCCAGCTGAGACAAGCGGTTGTGCAACCCAGACATTTTGAGTATGTGCTCGCTGACGGAACTATTCTCCTCCATCTTACAACTGTAGAACTTGTCGGAGACTTCATATCTCTCGACCCGGGCATGAGCTTGGAAAACCATTTTCAGCTCTTGGAACATCTCATATGCTCCGTGTTGCTCAAAACGCTTCTGGAGCCCCGGTTCTAAGCTGTAAAGCATGCCGCACTGAACCAGGGAGTAATCATCAGCACAGGACTGCCAAGCGTTCATAACGTCTCGGTTTGCTGGGGGTGGTGCTTCATCTAGCGGTGCTTCAAGGACATATGCTTTCTTGGCAGCTATGAGGATGATCCTCAAGTTCCAGACCCAATCCGTATAGTTGCTACCATCGTCTTTCAGCTTGGTTTTCTCTAAGAACGCGTTGAAGTTGCGGACAACATTAGCGTGGGCCATTTGATCTACAAGACATATTGTAAAGATTTTAGACTAAGTTCATGATAATTAAGTTCATCTAATCAAATTATTCAATGAACTCCCACTCAGATAGACATCCCTCTAGTCATCTAAGTGATACATGATCCGATTCAACTAGGCCGTGTCCGATCATCACGTGAGACGGACTAGTCATCATCGGTGAACATCTTCATGTTGATCGTATCTTCTATACGACTCATGTTCGACCTTTCGGTCTTCCGTGTTCCGAGGCCATGTCTGTACATGCTAGGCCCGTCAAGTCAACCTAAGTGTTTTGCGTGTGTAAATCTGGCTTACACCCATTGTATGCGAACGTTAGAACCTATCACACCCGATCATCACGTGGTGCTTCAGAACAATGGACCTTAGCAACGGTGCACAGTTAGGGGGAACACTTTCTTGAAATTATTGTGAGGGATCATCTTATTTATGCTACCGTCGTTCTAAGCAAATAAGATGTAAAACATGATAAACATCACATGCAATCAAATAGTGACATGATATGGCCAATATCATTTTGCTCCTTTTGATCTCCATCTTCGGGGCGCCATGATCATCGTCGTCACCGACATGACACCATGATCTCCATCATCGTGTCTTCATGGAGTTGTCTCGTCAACTATCATTTCTACTACTATGGCTAACGGTTAGCGATAAAGTAAAGTAATTACATGACATATAAGTTGACACGCAGGTCATAAATAAATTAAGACAACTCCTATGGCTCCTGCCGGTTGTCATACTCATCGACATGCAAGTCGTGATTCCTATTACAAGAACATGATCAATCTCATACATCACATATATCATTCATCACATCCTTTTGGCCATATCACATCACACGGCATATGCTGCAAAAACAAGTTAGACGTCCTCTAATTGTTGTTGCAAGTTTTTACGTGGCTGCTATAGGTTTCTAGCAAGAACGTTTCTTACCTACGCCAAAACCACAACGTGATATGCCAATTTCTATTTACCCTTCATAAGGACCCTTTCATCGAATCCTATCCGACTAAAGTGGGAGAGACAGACACCCGCTAGCCACCTTATGCAACTAGTGCATGTCAGTCGGTGGAACCAGTCTCACGTAAGCGTACGTGTAAGGTCGGTCCGGGCCGCTTCATCCCACGATGCCGCCGAATCAAGATAAGACTAGTAACAGCAAGTAAATTGACAAAATCGATGCCCACAACAACTTGTGTTCTACTCGTGCATAGAAACTACGCATAGACCTAGATCATGATGCCACTGTTGGGGATCGTAGAAGAAATTTAAAATTTTCTACGCATCACCAAGATCAATCTATGGAGTCATCTAGCAACGAGGGGAAGAGGAGTGCATCTACATACCCTTGTAGATCACGAGCGGAAGCGTTCAAGAGAACGGGGTTGATGGAGTCGTACTCGTCGTGATCCAAATCACCGAAGATCCTAGCGCCGAACGGATGGCACCTTCGCGTTCAACACGCGTACAGAGCGAGGACATCTCCCGTGCCTTGATCCAGCAAGGAGGATGGAGAGGTTGAGGAAGAGGGCTCCAACAGCAGCACGACGGCGTGGTGGTGGTCGAGCTGCAGTACTCCGGCAGGGCTTCGCCAAGCTCTTGCGGAGGAGGAGAGGTGTTGGGGAGGGGAGGGGCTGCGCCTTGGATGTCGTGTGCAGCCCTCCCCTTGCCCCTCTATTTATAGGGGAAGGAGGAAGGGGGCCGGCCCCCTCTAGATGAGATCTAGAGGGGGGCGGCGGCCAAGGGGAGGGGGCTTGCCCCCCAAGCAAGGGGGACGCCCCCTTTAGGGTTCCCCCCCCAACCCTAGGCGCATGGGCCCATGGGGGGGATGCGCCTAGCCCATGTAGGGCTGGTTCCCTTTCCTCTACGGCCCATTAGGCCCTCCGAAAGAGGTGGCCCCTCCCGGTGGACCCCTGGAATCCCTCCGGTGGCCCCGGTACAATACCGGTATGCCCCCGAACCTTTCCGGTGACCGTATGACAACTTCCTACATATAAATCTTCACCTCCGGACCATTCCGTAACTCCTCGTGACGTCCGGGATCTCATTCGGGACTCCGAACAACATTCGGTAATCACATACAAGTCTTCCTAATAACCCTAGCGTCATTGAACCTTAAGTGTGTAGACCCTACGGGTTCGGGAACCATGCAGACATGACCGAGACAACTCTCCGGCCAATAACCAACAGCGGGATCTGGATACCCATGTTGACTCCCACATGTTCCACGATGATCTCATCGGATGAACCACGATGTCGAGGATTCAAGCAATCCCGTATACAATTCCCTTTATCAATCGGTACGTTACTTGCCCGAGATCCGATCGTCGGTATCCCAATACCTCGTTCAATCTCGTTACCGGCAAGTCAATTTACTCGTTCCGTAATACATGATCCCATGACCAACTACTTAGTCACACTGAGCTCATTATGATGATGCATTACCGAGTGGGCCCAGAGATACCTCTCCGTCATACGGAGTGACAAATCCCAGTCTCGATTCATGCTAACCCAACAGACACTTTCGGAGATACCTGTAGTGTACCTTTATAGCCACCCAGTTACGTTGTGATGTTTGGTACACCCAAAGCACTCCTACGGTATCCGGGGGTTGCACAATCTCATGGTCTAAGGAAATGATACTTGACACTTAGAAAAGCTCTAGCAGACGAACTACACGATCTTGTGCTATGCTTAGGATTGGGTCTTGTCCATCACATCATTCTCCTAATGATGTGATCCCGTTATCAATGACATCCAATGTCCATGGTCAGGAAACCGTAACCATCTATTGATCAATGAGCTAGTCAACTAGAGGCTCACTAGGGACATGTTGTGGTCTATGTATTCACACATGTATTATGATTTCCGGATAACACAATTATAGCATGAACAATAGAAAATTATCATGAACAAGGAAATATAATAATAACCATTTTATTATTGCCTCTAGGGCATATTTCCAACAGAAGAATCACTCCAAAGTTCCTATCTAGCGAAGAACATAAGAAGAAATCGTTTGTAGGGTACGAAACCACCTCGAAGCTATTCTTTTCGATCGATCTATCCAAGAGTTCGTACTAAAATAACACCAAATAATTTTAGATTCATAATACTAAATCCAACACAACAAACCTCAAAGAGTGCCCCAAGATTTCTGCCAGAGAAACAAAAGACGAGAATGTGCATCAACACTTATGTATAGATTACCCCAATGTCACCATGGGAATCCGCAAGTTGAGTGCCAAAACACATATCAAGTGAATCAATATGATACCCCATTGTCCCACGAGTATTCATATGCAAGACATATATCAAGTGCTCTCAAATCCATAAAAGTATTCAATCCGATAACATATATCAAGTGCTCTCAAATCCATAAAAGTGTTCAATCCGATAACAACGAAATCTCAAAGGGAAAAACTCAATTCATCACAAGAAGATAGAGAGGGGAAAACACCATATGATCCGACTATATGAACAAAGCCCGCGATACATCAAGATCGTGACATCTCAAGAACATGAGAAAGAGAGAGAGAGATTAAACAGATAGCTACTGGTATAAACCCTCAGCCCCGAGGGTGGACTACTCCCTCCTCATCATGGTGGCCGCCGGGATGATGAAGATGGCCACCGGAGATGATTGCTCCCTCCGGTAGGGTGCTAGAACGGGGGTCTAGATTGGTTTTCGGTGGCTACAGAGCCTTGCGGCGGCGAAACTTCTGATCTAGGTTTATTTCCGATGGTTTCTCTATTTATAGGATTTTTTGGCGTTGGTTTCACGCGAAGATGGGCCTCGAGGTGAGCACAACCCACCAGGGCAAGCCTGGCCCACCAGGCGCGTCCTGGTGGGTTGTGCCTTCCTCGTGGCTCTTTTGGCCCTTCCACGAAGCTTCGGGGTCTCTTTTTTTCCAAAAAATCGTCAAAAGTTTCAGCTCATTTGAAGAACTTTCATTTCTGCACAAAAAACAACACCACGGTAGTTCTGCTGAAAACAACGTCAGTTCGGGTTAGTTCCATGCAAATCATACCAAAACCATATAAAATTATTGTAAACATGGCATGAATACTTCATAAATTATAGATACATTGGAGATGTATCACGGTGGTCGGCGTTGATGACGACCAGCGTCGTCAAGCTCGACCTACTCCGGACCAACGTCGTCGCGAAGAAGGGGAACATTGACCTGGCGTTCTTGATGGGGGCGGACATGCGGATGATGGACGAGCAGGTCAAGGTGTGTGGTACTTGGCGGAGCACGGCCTCAACTTGAACCAGATGCCTTCGACCACCGCGCCTACGCCCACGCCGATGCCCAGCCCGAGCGATGAAGCCACACCGACGCCGAGCACAGAAGCCACGCCGACGCCAACCAGCCCGAGCACCGAAGCCACATTGACGGCGAGCACGCCGCCGGTGGCCAGTCCCATGCCAGAGGAGCCAGTCGTTTGATGCATTCCTTTGTCTAGGCATCCTTCCTTTTGAACGCTGACTTTCGTGTATGTTTGATCGCCGAACTATGGTATAGTGATCGTCAGACTGTGGAAGATCGCCGATGATCGCCGAACTTGTGGTGTTTTTTTGGCTGCGGGGAAGACAAGTTTGAATTTATGTGTGTCTTGGGCCGAAACCTGGGGCGCGGCTGGGAACTGGATCGCCCTCAGGGCGGAAAAACCGCCGGCGCATAGGCCAAAACGCAATCGCCGGGTGTGCTAGGGGGCCGAACGAGTGGAGATGCTCTTAGAGATCACATACAATGATGTCATATTTAAGAAGTTGCAAACGCCTGTTGCTGCTGGCCAAGCCACACATGACACCTAGGTGTGTTTTAAATTGTTGAGTGTGCAAGGTTATGTGCCTTGTTTGTTGCTTTCTCCTCTCAGTTCTCACATGACAGAAATTTGAAACGCTCAAGGCCCAAGAAGAGGTGGTTGGGCTGATCAACACAAAAAATGAGCTCCTATATTTACTATGATTGACTCACTATCCCATGAAGTGTTTGTAAGATCGGTGGTGGCCTTATGGGCCATCTCGTGGGTGAGGAGGAAAGCTATTCATGAGGGGGTCTTTCAAAGCCCACTTTCTACCAACTTGTTCGTCAAATGGTTCATATAGGAGTTAGGAGAAATATCTAGAAACCCAACAATGAGTGACCGACAGGGATCATGAGGACAGTGCCAAGGCGCATGTTAGCACCTTCAACGGGCTTTGCAAAGATTCATGTTGATGCTGATCTATCTAGATCATGTATCGAAGGGACTGTGGCTGCAGTATGTCGAGACTCTGAGGAAAATTATCTCGGTTCTTCATCACTTGTTATACACGGTGTCAGGGATGTTGCAACTCTTGAGGCTATTGCATTTAGGGAAGAACTAGCTCCGGCAGATGATCTTCTTCACAATGTTATGGTATCCACATATTCAAAGCGAGTTGCAAGTCACATTCTCAATGGAAGCAGCGAAAATCAAGGACAAATAATAGCTGAGATTAGGTTAAGAGCACATGAATTTAATTGTACTTGTCATTTCGAAGGCGGGCATCAAATCGTGAAGCCCATTTGCTAGCTAAGTTTTTGTTGGAATTTTGCTAGTAGGCCTTTGGCCCAAAGCCCAACTAAAATTCTAAAATTCTCTTGGCCCATTCATGCACACATGTGAGTGGAGTGAGTGAGGCTAAAGTTTAGTCCCACCCCGGAAGTTGAGAGAGTTGCACCTCTTTATAAGATGAGCTCTTCTACCACTTGTATGAGCATGAGAAGAGGAGACCTACACGCACGCTCCTCCTCCTCGCTCGCCTCGCCACGCCACGCCTCGTCACGGCGCGCCGCGCCGCGGGTTGCGGGATTGAGCCGAGCCGAGGACAGAGCTATGCACGTTGTCTATATTTTTGCTGCATGGGAAAATTAATGAGTCATTAATTAATAATTAACGGACGCGTTAATTACTGAACCGTTTCCAATTCTTTTGGATCATGACGACTCGGACGTGGGGTTTACTCCCACGACCTACCCGGCCCGCACTATATAGTCAGGCGGACGTCTACCCTAGCCGCCGCCGCTTCGTATGGTTTCTCACCACCGTTCCAGATCATTGCACCGCCAAGCAAGTCTTCTCCATCCCTCCTTCCGGCGTGCACCGCGAGAAGGGACAGCAGGCCTCCGGAACCCCGCCTCTTGTGATCCTGTACGGGAGAGGGGCGATCAGGTTTTTGGGGAGCGCACTCGCGCGACTGCTGGCAGCGACGACTTCGCGAACGACGACTTCTTCCCCGACCTCGGCAACCTCATCCTCGACGACATGGGCGACAACGTCAACGCCGGTGGTGCTGCACCCGCTGCACCGTATGTGATTCTATCCTTCCTGTTCGAGATCGTGGTAGAATTCATGTTTCTAGTATGTGCCCTAGATGTGATATGTTCATCTGCTATGCTAGTTCGCATGATTAGTTTAATCTCTGCTGCTGTGGTCATGATTTATCTTCCGTTTATTCAGATTAAATCTCGTAGTAATTTGCTCATATTTCCAACAATCGAAAAACCTGATTATAGGCAATTTACTCCAAGTGGTTCTGCTGCGCATCTGAAGCCGCCTGCCTTTAAGGGGGCGCAATATAAGAGGTGGCGCACGAGAGCAGTCTACTGGTTTTAGACCATGGGTTGCTATGATGCCACCAAGGGCAAGCCTGAGGGCGGTCTTAATCCAGCATAGCTGGAAGCTTTTGAGAAGATCGATACCCTCTTTAAAGGCGCTCTTCTGAGTGTTCTTGATGACTCCATTGTGGATTCGTATATGTCGTTTGACAACGAGAAGGACATGTGGGCTGCGCTCGAGGCCAAGTTTGGTGCCTCGGACGCCGGCAGCGAGTTGTACGTCATGGAGCAATTCTATGACTACAAGATGACTGATGAGCGCCCTGTTGTACAGCAGGCTCATGAGATACAGTCGCTCGCAAAAGAACTTGAGTACTTCAAGTGTGTGTTGCCGGACAAATTTGTTGCCGGAGGCATCATTGCCAAGCTTCCACCTTCGTGGAGCAATTTTGCTACTTCCCTGAAACACAAGAGACAGGAATTTTCCGTTGCGGATCTCATTGGTACTCTTGATGTTGAAGAGAAGGCGAGAGCAAAGGACACACGTGCTCGAGTTGCTGAGGGAGGTTCTAGTGCCCACATGGTACAGAAGAAGAACTCCCAGCCCAACAAGTTCAAAAACAATAAGAACAAAACTCAGGGCAAAGGCAAGTTTGATACAAAGAACAAGCCATCACATTCTACCAACTTCAAGAAGAATTCTCATAAGAAGGGGAAGGGACTTTGCCATGTCTGCGATGATCCTAATCACTGGGCTCCGAAGTGTCCTAACCGCTTTGAGGAGCGCGAACATGAGAAGAGCGGCAAGTCCGCTAATGTTATCATCGGTGATACTGATATGAAGGAATCAGGGTACGGTATTTTTCCTACCATCCTTTCAGTATTTGAATCCCCTGATTGGTTAATTGACACCGGTGCGAATGTACATGTTTGTGCTGACGCCTCCATGTTTTCTTCTTACCAGGCAACAGGGACTTCACCCGTGCTGATGGGGAACGGGTCACATGCCATCATTCGAGGTGTTGGTACGGTCGATCTGAAGTTTACTTCGGGGAAGACTGTGCGTCTGAAGAATGTTCATCATGTGCCGTCCATCAATAAAAATCTCGTTAGCGGTTCCCGTTTATGTCGAGATGGTTTTAAGTTGGTTTTCAAATCCAATAAAGTTGTAATTTCTAAGTGTGGACAATTTGTTGGAAAAGGCTATGAGTGCCGAGGCTTGTTCCGCCTATCTTTGTCAGATATTTGCACTAAATTTATTAATAATGTTTGCCACAATAATGAGTCTGATATTTGGCATTCACGACTCTGTCATATTAACTTTGATTGCATGACGCGGTTAGCCAATATGAATTTAATTCCGAAAATCTCTACTGTCAAAGGCTCCAAGTGACAAGTATGTGTGCAAGCTAAGCAACCTCGCAAGTCCCATAAGACTGCAGAGGCAAGAGACTTGGCGCCACTAGGGCTTATACATTCCGATCTTTGTGAGATGAATGGCGTGTTGACAAAAGGTGGAAAGAGATACTTCATGACGTTGATTGATGACTCCACTAGATATTGTTATGTGTATCTTCTGAAATCAAAAGATGAGGCTTTGACTTTCTTTAAAAACTATAAAGCTGAGGCAGAGAACCAACTTGATCGAAAAATTAAACGGCTTAGGTCCGATCGTGGTGGAGAGTATTTTTCCAATGAATTTGATCTGTTTTGTGTGGAACATGGTATAATCCATGAGAGGACGCCTCCCTACTCACCCCAGCCAAATGGGGTAGCCGAAAGAAAGAACCGAACTCTAACTGATATGGTTAACACCATGTTAGACACTTCGGGTCTATCCAAGGAATGGTGGGGGGAGGCGCTAATGACTGCGTGTCATGTCCTAAACCGAGTACCCACAAAGCATAAGACCATGACTCCATTTGAGGAATGGGAAAGGAAAAGGTTGAAATTCTCTTACCTACATACTTGGGGTTGTTTGGCGAAAGTCAATATACCAATTCCCAAGAAGCGCAAGCTTGGACCAAAAACCGTGGATTGTGTTCTTCTGGGCTATGCTTTTCATAGCATCGGCTATAGATTTTTGATAATAAAATCTGAGGTATCCGACATGCATGTTGGTACGATTATGGAATCAAATGATGCAACTTTCTTTGAGGACATATTTCCTATGAAGGATATGTCGAGTTCATCAAATCAGGAGATACCTACTCCATCTAGTGAGGAATTCACTGTAATTCCTGAACCCACCATTGCGATGGAACAAGTTGAGAATCCTGTTGAGGGTAACAATGGAACTCCTGTGAGGAGTAAGAGACAGAGGACTGCAAAGTCTTTTGGTGATGATTTCATTGTGTACCTCGTGGATGACACACCCAGGACTATTTCAGAAGCCCATGCATCTCCTGATGCTGACTACTGGAAGGAAGCTGTACGTAGCGAGATGGATTCCATCTTAGCTAACGGTACCTGGGAGATCACTGACTGTCCTTATGGGTGCAAACCTGTAGGATGTAAGTGGGTGTTCAAGAAGAAGCTTAGACCTGATGGTACGATTGAAAAGTACAAGGCACGGCTTGTGGCCAAAGGTTATACCCAGAAAGAAGGTGAAGACTTCTTTGATACTTACTCACCCATGGCTAGACTAACCACAATTCGGGTGCTACTATCACTGGCTGCCTCACATGGTCTTCTCGTTCATCAAATGGACGTTAAGACGGCTTTCCTCAATGGAGAGTTGAAGGAGGAAATTTACATGGATCAGCCAGATGGTTTTGTAGTACCTGGTCAGGAAGGAAAGGTGTGCAAGTTATTAAAGTCTTTATATGGCCTTAAACAAGCTCCTAAGGAGTGGCATGAGAAGTTCGAAAGAACATTAACTGCTGCCGGCTTTGTAGTAAACGATGGTGACAAGTGCGTGTACTATCGCTATGGTGGGGGTGAAGGAGTTATTCTTTGTCTGTATGTCGACGACATATTGATCTTTGGAACCAAACTTGATTTAATCAAGGAGGTTAAGGATTTCTTATCTCACTGTTTTGAGATGAAGGATCTAGGAGTAGCTGATGTTATCTTAAACATCAAGCTGTTGAGAGATGAGAATGGTGGGATCACACTGCTTCAGTCTCATTATGTGGAAAAGTTCTTGAGTCGTTTTGGGTATAGCGACTGCACGCCTTCTCCAACTCCATATGATGCTAGTGTGTTGCTTCGAAAGAATCGACAGATTGCTAGAGATCAACTGAGGTATTCTCAGATTATTGGCTCGCTTATGTATTTGGCGAGTGCCACGAGGCCTGACATCTCTTTTGCTGTGAGCAAGCTGAGTCGGTTTGTGTCAAAACCGGGAGATGATCATTGGCATGCGCTTGAGAGAGTTATGCGCTATTTGAAAGGCACCGCGAGCTATGAGATTCACTACACCGGGTATCCAAGGATACTGGAGGGTTATAGTGACTCAAACTGGATATCTGATGCTGATGAGATTAAGGCCACAAGTGGTTATGTTTTTACACTTGGTGATGGCGCTGTTTCCTGGAAGTCTTGCAAGCAGACCATCTTAACGAGGTCAATTATGGAAGCAGAACTCACAGCATTAGACACTGCCACTGTTGAAGCAGAGTGGCTTCGTGAACTCTTGATGGACTTACCTATGGTTGAAAAACCAATACCCCCTATCCTGATGAACTGTGATAATCAAACTGTGATCATCAAGATAAACAGTTCTAAGGACAATATGAAGTCCTCAAGACATGTGAAGAGGAGACTAAAATCTGTCAGAAAATTGAGGAACTCCGGAGTTATTACGTTGGATTATATCCAAACGTCGAAAAACTTGGCAGATCCCTTCACAAAGGGTCTATCACGTAATGTGATAGATAATGCATCGATGGAGATGGGTTTGAGACCCACCGCATGAGTTGTCCATAGTGGTAACCCACTCTATGTGATCAGAAATCCCGTGAAGTAGAAGTGGGAGACAAGCTGTTGGTCAGCTGGGAGGAGAGTATCCCTATATTAATTATCCCACTCCGTGAAGATGCAATACTCTCCTGATCTGCATGGCAGGTTGATACTTATCTTAATGTGTTCCAAGTGGCTTATTCGGGTAAGCAGAGATGTTGTCCTGCAGAACATCTTCTGAGGAACACACCTATATGAATTTGACTGTTAACGTCGCAGTCTGTGAGAATTGGGTGTTCTCTAATAAATTCATGAAAGGCCCTGAAGTATGACGTATACGCTCCACCTGCGGGGAAGCCTTGCGGCAGCCCAGTATCGGTCAAGAATTTGTGTGAAACTAGTTTCACAGAAAACTTGTAGTTCAAGGCATAGTCCACTATTCAAGTTGTGATCTAGTGTAGTATAAATTTCTAAGTGGAAGTTCAACTTCACAGTCTCCACTAAGCACCGATATATAAAACAATGTTTTGGAACTAAATGATGAGATGTGCCAATGAGACTTTGTGGGGGATTGTTGGAATTTTGCTAGTAGGCCTTTGGCCCAAAGCCCAACTAAAATTCTGAAATTCTCTTGGCCCATTCATGCACACAATGTTTTAGAGCTATGCACGTTGTCTATATTTTTGCTGCATGGGAAAATTAATGAGTCATTAATTAATAATTAACGGACGCGTTAATTACTGAACCGTTTCTGATTCTTTTGGATCGTGATGACTCGGACGTGGGGTTTACTCCCACGACCTACCCGGCCCGCACTATATAGTCAGGGGACGTCTACCCTAGCCGCCGCCGCTTCGTATGGTTTCTCACCACCGTTCCAGATCATTCCGCCGCCAAGCAAGTATTCTCCATCCCTCCTTCCGGCGTGCACCGCGAGAAGGGACAGCAGGCCTCCGGAACCCCGCCTCTCGTGATCCTGTACGGGAGAGGGGCGATCAGGTTTTTGGGGAGCGCACTCGCGCGACTGCTGGCAGCGACGACTTCGCGAATGACGACTTCTTCCTCGATCTCGGCAACCTCATCCTCGATGACATGGGCGACAACGTCAACGCCGGCGGTGCTGCACCCGCTGCACCGTATGTGATTCTATCCTTCCTGTTCGAGATCGTGGTAGAATTCATGTTTCTAGTATGTGCCCTAGATGTGATATGTTCATCTGCTATGCTAGTTCGCATGATTAGTTTAATCTCTGCTGCTGTGGTCATGATTTATCTTCTGTTTATTCGGATTAAATCTCGTAGTAATTTGCTCATATTTCCAACAGTTTTCTCATTCATTAGATCAAGGACGTCACGTGTGCTTGGGCCAACCTCATGATTCTTTTTTTTAACACGGTACAGACACAAACACTCATATATATGCATATACAATCATCCCTATAAATGCATGCACGCACACCCTACTACTATGAGCACCTTCGAAAGACTGAGCTGACATATTATCTTGAGATTGACGGAGTCGCCACAGACGCATTCGTACTCGACGAGAATGTCGCCTCCCACTAATGCACATCGTTGTCAAGTATAAGACTTGAACCCTGATGCGCTGGGAATACAACTGTCCTTCTAACCATCCACCACAAGTTGGTTCGCCCCATGATTCTTTATGCATAGTTTGAAAAACCGGACCGGATCGTCGGTCGAACCAAAAAAAAAAACCAGAACCGGTGCTCACGCCGGTTTTTAAGCACAAAAGGCCGACTGCAACTAGACCGGGTGATTTTTTTGTGAAACCGGCTAATAAAACGGGCGGTCGAACCGGTGTAGAGAGAAACTCAAAAAAATATTTCCACAAGTAGTGATATTTGACATAAGTCATGGGCATTTTCCTATCCTAGGGCAGATAACCACCTCACCAACACTTATGTGTTGTCTAATAGAGTAAACCGTTGCTACTTGACCCTAATTAGCATATATTATTACTCGTAATATATTTTTTGATTGTAAAAAACCAGCAATCGAACCGGTGAACCAGCGGTCCGACCAGTAAAAACCCGGACCGAAGGCCTAACCGGTTCGATCACCGGTTCGGTTTTTTAAACTATGTCTTTATGTATCCCAAACTATGTTAACTTTCAGTAATAACAAAGCTTTCACACTTCTGGAAAAAAATTATAATGCTAAAATTCATCTGAAAAAAATATAATGCTAAGATTCTAAAAAAATAAAAAATCCAGTATCTTGTTTCCGTGAACACCAGATGCTTGACTACTATGGCCACACATTCTGCACATGCTGCAGAAGGATAAAGATGTGAAATGGAAACAGCGCTGAAACAATCGTTCAGTTTGTGACCACAGTTTAGTACACCTGGTCAGATCCATCTAGACGTGGCCTTGTCGCGGCCATGGCATCAGCCGTGTACCAACAGGAGCAGCTGCATTTTGAGGTTACAGTTGGTTCGTTGTAATGTCAGGTCTGATTGCCAAGTGGTGACACAGATGCCGCCACTAATCCGCATGGCCATTCAGTCACTAGTGTCTAATGGAGGAGTGAGTAAGGTTACCGTTTGATTGCATTCGTCAGGACTCCGTGGCCCACTGGATAAGGCGCTGGTCTACGAAACCAGAGATTCTGGGTTCGATCCCCAGCGGAGTCGTTCTCTTTCTTCAAGAGCTAATTTTGGGTTAAAAGAAGAAATGGTTCAGCGAAGTAGCTTTGCCTTATCAAATATAATCATTTACTACACAAACATTTAAAATGCAATAACAATTTTTGAAAATTAAATAGCATTTTTCAAAGGCAAAACAGATTGTAAATGTCCCCAAAAATTTAATGTCCACCAAACACCCATCGCATGTTGAGGTATAAAAGAAATTGATATCTTTCTTCAAGAGCTAATTTTGGGTTAAAAGAAGAAATGGTTCAGCGAAGTAGCTTTGCCTTATCAAATATAATCATTTACTACACAAACATTTAAAATGCAATAACAATTTTTGAAAATTAAATAGCATTTTTCAAAGGCAAAACAGATTGTAAATGTCCCCAAAAATTTAATGTCCACCAAACACCCATCGCATGTTGAGGTATAAAAGAAATTGATATCATGCTTTAAGAAAAAATTGTCGCACTTTTCTATTGAGTCATTCATTCATGTTGGCACTTTTAATGTTCACAACATTGTCCTCTCGTCGATGATGGTAAGGTTTTTGGCATCCACAATTAAATTTTTATTATGAAGCCTCATTTGTGTACTCTGACGACACCTTCTTCAGCTTCGAACTATCATCAGATTTAAGTTCTTAAAATATTCAAATGCAAGCCGTTTGTTGCTATCTTAATTTTGCTATCTTAATTTGTGTACTCTGACGACACCTCCTTCAGCGGAGTCGTTCTCTTTTTTCAAGAGCTAATTTTGGGTTAAAAGAAGAAATGGTTCTCTCTCAACTTTTTGCCTTCTCACTCTCAGATGAAAAGTTTGGTTAAGTTAGGTGCACCGAAGTAGCTTTGCCTTATCAAATATGTAGATTATGAGAATTGCACGATATGTTAATTGGGGTGCTGGTGCACGCATATATAATACAAGGAAGGTCTCTACCTCAACTATACAAGACTAGGAGGTGGACCACAACTCCAATACACGTGCAGTACAAATTACATACTCAACATCCCCCGCAGTCGAAGTGTCGCCGGAGACACAGAGACTGGACCGAAACTCCTCGAAGACGGGAGTAGGCAATCCCTTAGTCATCACATCAGCAAACTGTTGCGTCGTCGGCACGTGGAGACCCGAACACGGCCAAGGGCAACCTGCTCGCGCACGAAGTGAATATCGAGCTCAATATTTTGGTTAAGTTAGGTGCACCGAAGTAGCTTTGCCTTATCAAATATGTAGATTATGAGAATTGCACGATATGTTGATTGGGGTGCTGGTGCATGCATATATAATACAAGGAAGGTCTCTACCTCAACTATACAAATTACATACTCAACATCCCCGCAGTCGAAGCGTCGCCGGAGACACAGAGACTGGACCGAAACTCCTCGAAGACGGGAGTAGGCAATCCCTTAGTCATCACATCAGCAAACTGTTGCGTCATCGGCATGTGGAGACCCGAACACGGCCAAGGGCAACCTGCTCGCGCACGAAGTGAATATCGAGCTCAATATTTTGGTTAAGTTAGGTGCACCGAAGTAGCTTTGCCTTATCAAATATGTAGATTATGAGAATTGCACGATATGTTGATTGGGGTGCTGGTGCACGCATATATAATACAAGGAAGGTCTCTACCTCAACTATACAAGACTAGAGGTGGGCCACAACTCCAATACACGTGCAGTACAAATTACATACTCAACATCCCCCGCAGTCGAAGCGTCGCCGGAGACACAGAGACCGGACCGAAACTCCTCGAAGACGGGAGTAGGCAATCCCTTAGTCATCACATCAGCAAACTGTTGCGTCGTCGGCACGTGGAGACCCGAACACGGCCAAGGGCAACCTGCTCGCGCACGAAGTGAATATCGAGCTCAATATTTTGGTTAAGTTAGGTGCACCGAAGTAGCTTTGCCTTATCAAATATGTAGATTATGAGAATTGCACGATATGTTGATTGGGGTGCTGGTGCATGCATATATAATACAAGGAAGGTCTCTACCTCAACTATACAAATTACATACTCAACATCCCCGCAGTCGAAGCGTCGCCGGAGACACAGAGACTGGACCGAAACTCCTCGAAGACGGGAGTAGGCAATCCCTTAGTCATCACATCAGCAAACTGTTGCGTCATCGGCATGTGGAGACCCGAACACGGCCAAGGGCAACCTGCTCGCGCACGAAGTGAATATCGAGCTCAATATTTTGGTTAAGTTAGGTGCACCGAAGTAGCTTTGCCTTATCAAATATGTAGATTATGAGAATTGCACGATATGTTGATTGGGGTGCTGGTGCACGCATATATAATACAAGGAAGGTCTCTACCTCAACTATACAAGACTAGAGGTGGGCCACAACTCCAATACACGTGCAGTACAAATTACATACTCAACATCCCCCGCAGTCGAAGCGTCGCCGGAGACACAGAGACCGGACCGAAACTCCTCGAAGACGGGAGTAGGCAATCCCTTAGTCATCACATCAGCAAACTGTTGCGTCGTCGGCACGTGGAGAACCCGAACACGGCCAAGGGCAACCTACTCGCGCACGAAGTGAATATCGAGCTCAATATGCTTCGTTCGTCGATGGTGCACCGGGTTGGCGGAGAGGTAGACCACGCTGACGTTATCACAGTAGATAAGAGTAGCCTTGTGAACATCACAAAGCAACTCCTAGAGCAGCTGACGTATCCAAGAGCACTCGGCCACGGCGTTGGCCACGACGCGATACTCTGCCTCGACGCTGGAGCGAGAGACCGTGGGCTGCCGCTTCGATGACCAAGAGATCAACGAGGGCCCAAGGTAGACGCAGTAGCCTGACGTAGAGCGTCGCGTGTCGGGGCAGCCAGCCCAGTCAGCATCTGAGTAGGCCATGAGGTCGGTGGAGGCGGAGGCCGTCAGGGTGAGTCCCATGGACATGGTGCCGCGTATGTAACGGAGAATACGCTTCACCAGAGTCCAGTGAGAGTCACGCGGGGCGTGCATATGGAGGCACACCTGCTGAACAACGTACTGCAGGTCGGGGCGAGTCAGCGTCAAGTACTGTAAAGCACCAACAATAGAGCGATAAAACGCTCCATCGGGTGCGAGAGACCCCTCCAGAGTAGAGACCTTCGCCTTCGTGTCGACAGGGGTGGGCGCCGGCTTGCAGTTAAGCATACCGGCCACGCTCAAGGAGCTCGTGGGCGTACTTCTGTTGATGCAGAAAGAAACCATCAGCCCGACGGATCACCTCGATGCCAAGAAAGTAGTGCAGGGGCCCCAAGTCCTTGAGGGCAAACTCATCACGAAGACGAGCAGTCAGCCGCTGAAGGAGATTGGGGGTGGACGCCGTGAGGATGATGTCGTCGACGTAGAGCAGTAGATATGCAGTGTCAGCTCCCTGATGATACACAAAGAGTGAGGCATCGGAGCGAGTGGACCGAAAGCCCAGAGACAGCAGGAAGGCTGCGATACACTGGTACCAAGCCCGAGGCGCCTGCTTCAACCCGTACAGAGAGCGGGAGAGCAAGCACACGAAGTCGGGGTGCTCGGCGTCGACGAAACCAGTAGGCTGCTCACAGAACACCTGCTCGGCGAGATGACCGTGCAAGAAGGCGTTGGAAACGTCCAACTGATGCACAGGCCAGGCGCGTGAGACGGCCAGCTGAAGGACGGCGCGGATCGTGCCCGGTTTCACAACCGGGGTGAAGGTGTCGGTGAAGTCCACGCCCGCGCGCTGCCGAAAACCACGAACCACCCATCGAGCCTTGTAGCGCTCGAGAGAACCGTCCGGGCGAGTCTTGTGGCGAAACACCCACTTGCCAGAGATGATGTTGGCACAGAGGGGTCGCGGAACAAGTTGTCACGTGCGGTTGCGCTGTAAGGCGTCGAACTCCTCCTGCATCGCAGCTAGCCAGTGGGGATCCCCAAGGGCAGCGCGAGCGGAGGTGGGGACGGGTGATGGCGTCGACGTCGAGGCGGCGCACACATACTCGTTGGTGGAGTAGCGCGTGTTGGGCCGAAGCACACCTTCTCAGGTACGGGTAGTCACGCCAAGTGGCGGGGCAGTAGGGTCGGCGGGTGCCGCGGCGGCGGGGTCCGTGTCGGTGGGGGACGCGGTGGCGGGGGCACCCGGTGCGGCGGCGGCCGCGGCGGCAGGGGCCGCGACGGCGGGGTCCACGTTGATGGGGGACGCGATGGAGGGGGCACCCGGTGCGGCGGCGGCCGTGGCGGCCGAGCCGGTGGCGGAAGAGGCGACGGGTGAGGGTGACGTCGAGCCCGTCGCAGGGTGGGCGGGCGGGGTGCCGGGCTCAACCTCGTATGAGGGAGACGGGGACCCGGTGGCCCGCTCGGACTCGACCTCGGGGGAGGTAGTCACGAAGCCAGGTGGTGGCGACAGAGGGCGTCGTGCCGGGGTCAGCACCGGGGGCTGCCGCCGCGCATCGCTCCACGAAGGGGGCGCGGGGGCCGGCACCGAAGGGGCCAAAGCCGGAGGAACCTGAAAAAAGGGAACACCATTTCGACAAAGTACACATGCCTCGAGGTGTACACACGATGAGTGACAGGATCATAGCACCGGTAACCTTTGGTGTTAGGAGGGTAGCCAAGGAAGACGCATGGGACAGATCGTGGTGCGAGCTTGTGTGGTATGGTGGATGCGGTGCTAGGATAACAGAGACATCCGAAGATGCGGATACCATCATAGGACGGTGGTGTGCCGAAGAGAAGGTGGTGAGGGGCGTAGTTCCACCGAGGGCGACACGGACGAATGTTAACTAAGAGAGTGGCGGTAGCAAGGGCATCAGGCCAAAACCGAGCGAGCACGTTAGAGTGAAAGAGTAACGTGCGAACGCAGTCATTAAGAGTGCGGAGAATGCGCTCGGCGCGGCCGTTCTGCTAGGAAGTGTAGGGGCAAGTCAGACGGAAGGTGGTGCCGTGAGAGGCGAGAAGTGTGCGAAAAGCGACGTTGTCAAACTCTTTTCCATTATCAGTTTGGAGTGCGAGTATGGGGCGACCGAACTGGGTGGTGACATAGGAATAAAAGGTGGTTAGTGTGGCTAAAGCATCGGATTTACGACGAAGGGGAAAAGTCCACACACAATGAGAATAATCATCTAAAATCACCAAGTAGTATAGATAGCCCGTGTTACTCGCGACGGGAGATGTCCAAACATCACTATGAAGTAACTGAAACAGAAAAGTAGAAACGGAAAAGGACGCACTAAAGGGAAGACGAACGTGCTTTCCTAAGCGACAAGCCTCACAAGAGTGCTCGTCGAGCTTATCACATGAGAAAGAGAAACTCCTAAGAATTTGACGTAAGACAGTGTGGTTGGGGTGAACCAAGCGAGCGTGCCAAAGGTCAATGCCGGCGGCAAGGGCAACGGGTGTGGATGTGGAGGCGCCGGCATGCACGGGGTAGAGCTCATCGGGACTGTCACAGCGGTGAAGGATCATCTGGGTACGGGCATCTTTCACAGAAAAGCCAACACCGTCAAATTCAACAGTAAGTGGGTTCTCATGAGTAAGACGACGAACGGAAACTAGGTTTGTGACTAAATCAGGTGAAACAAGAACATTAGACATAGTGATGGGTGTGGAAGTGGAGGGAAAGCTAGTGCTACCGATATGAGTAATAGGTAAGGAGGAGCCGTTGCTAACGGTGATACGAGTGGGTGTGTGAATGGAAATGGAGGAGGTTAGGTTATCGGGATGAGCTGCCATGTGCGTAGTAGCACCTGAGTCCATGTACCAGTCGCCTCCACCGACAGAACTACTCGACGACGGCGCGGAGTGCTGGGCGGCGAGGAGGGTGGGGTCCCGTGGCACAGGTACCGGCGACGGCGGAAGGCCCCCATAGGGCGGCGCCGGGACGGGCGGGCCATAACCACCGAGAGGCAGCGGCGGAAGACCCCCGTAGGGCGGCGCCGGGACGGGCGGGCCATAGCCACCGAGAGGCGGCGACGCAAGGAGGGCGCCGTAGCCGGCACTAGTCGGCTGGAAGGGCGCGCCGATAAGTGCCTCGTGGCCAGCGGGGAGACCCGGCTGATAGTGCGGTGCCCCCCCAGCGTCCTGGGCCTGCTGCTGCTGCAGGCGACGGTGACCTCCGCACGCCGGTTGCGTCGGCCCCCTCTCCCTTGCGGGTGCTGCAGGAGAGGCGCTGGTGGCGACAGCGGGTAACACCCGACGGGTGAGGGAGAATGCGACTGGATAGGCGCGGCTGGTGGAGCGGTTCCACCGCAGATGGTGAAGTAGCCCGGAGAGTCCATGAAAGACGTTAGAAGCGGCGGGAGGAGGGAGTACACGGTGGCGGCGGCACGCGCGAGGAGGCGCTGCGCGGTGGCGGCGGCGGGGATCGGCGACGGCGACGGCGTGCGCGGAGAGGCGCTGCACGGCGGCAGCGGCAGTGGGGAGCGGCAGCGGCGCAAAGACGTAGCAGCGGCAGCGAGAAGGGATGCAGCAGCGCAGCTTCACGAGATGGCAACGCGCGTGGCTGGAGTTTGGAGCGATGGGTCGGGGCTAGCTACATGCATGCGATGGATTGGTGCTTGCTACCTGCAAGAGATGGATCGGGGCTAGCTAGCTACGCGCGCGGCTGGCGGCGTTGCGATGGATCAGCTGGTAGCGATGCGCGCAGGTGGGAGTTGGAGCGGCAGCCGGCGCGGGAGCGCGGGCGGCGGCGGCTGGGTGGCGACGGCGGCGGCGGTCGGCGCGCGGCGGCGGCAGTGCGGAAGCGAGAACGAAACCTAAAAAACTGATACCATGTAGATTATGAGAATTACACGATATGTTGATTGGGGTGCTGGTGCACGCATATATAATACAAGGAAGGCCTCTACCTCAACTATACAAGACTAGGAGGTGAGCCACAACTCCAATACACGTGCAGTACAAATTACATACTCAACGAAATATAATCATTTACTATATATACACACGAGCTTGCTGCTTTTCCTAGGCCGAAGAAGGGCAACTACTTATTGATTGATCGCCTTCTCCGATCGTAGGTCGGTAGGGCTTGCCCTAGCTAAGAAATGGAATAAAAAATTCCCGATTTCTTGAATGTTTTTTAAATTATTCACCTTTATTTATATGAAGATGCACGGTCTCTTACACTTTTCCTAGCTTAAGTTGGCAGATTGGTAAACAAATGGCTCTGCAGCCAAGTAAAAAGTAAGCCCGTTCAATTGAAATAGCTTCCTCGCTTCGCAGTTCGATACCCACTGAAACTATGGATACGATTGTTGTCAACAAGTGTTCATATGAAGTATGCATTGGAGACATTGTGATTTTTTTTCTTCCATTGCAACACATGGGCAATTACCATCTTTGTAACTATTTTTGCGGGAAACTGTCGATCTATTCATCTTCAATCATGATAGTACAACAAATACCAGAAATAATAAATTTGATATTTTAGTGTGTGGTCTTCCCATCTTTGTAACTATTTTTGGCACTATTGAACTTAATTGTTTAGACTATAGGCTCGATGGCATGCAAGTTGAATTGAGAAGCTATGTGAGGGAGTTCTGGATTAGGGGGTGTCCGGATGGCCGGACTAGACCTTCAGCCGGACTCCTGGACTATGAAGATACAAGATTGAAGACTTCGTCCCGTGTCCGGAAGGGACTTTCCTTCGCGTGGAAGGCAAGCTTGGTGAGGGAGTCCTGGATTAGGGGGTGTTCGGGTAGCCGGACTATACCTTCAGCCGGACTCCAGGACTATGAAGATACAAGATTGAAGACTTCGTCCCGTGTCCGGATGGGACTTTCCTTGGCGTGGAAGGAAAGCTTGGCGATGCGGATATTCAAGATCTCCTACCATTGTAACCGACTTTGTGTAACCCTAACCCTCTTCGGTGTCTATATAAACCGGAGGGTTTTAGTCCGTAGGACAACTTCATCATACAACAATCATACCATAGGCTAGCTTCTAGGGTTTAGCCTCCTTGATCTCGTGGTAGATCTACTCTTGTACTACCCATATCATCAATATTAATCAAGCAGGACGTAGGGTTTTACCTCCATCAAGAGGGCCCGAACCTGGGTAAAACATCGTGTTCCTTGCCTTTTGTTACCATCCGGCCTAGACGCACAGTTCGGGACCCCCTACCCGAGATCCGCCGGTTTTGACACCGACATTGGTGCTTTCATTGAGAGTTCCTCTGTGCCGACGCAATCAGGAAGGATGCCTCTTCCCGTCTTTAAAGACGGCGCCGTTACTAAGGGAGCCTTGGCTGTCGGCCAAACTCTCCGGCTAGGCGGTTTTCTCATGACCGCCTGTTCGGCCGTTGCGCCGACGGTGACCTCTCGGGTCATCAAAAGCAATCTTCACGTCAGCTCGGAACTCGTCGAGCAGTTAGATCCAATGGAGCTCTCTTCCGTAAATGAGCTCTTGGATCGCATTGCCGCCTTGGGGGTCACTACGGATTATGACCAGGTTGGGCTTAAACCCGATCTAAGAGAAATTAATTCTCCCCAAGTCACCCATCACGTTGCCGTGGTAGAGGCACAGTGCGGCGACTCTTCATCTATCTTAAGGACTAGCTACGTCCGAATTCCCGATCCCTCCAAGCCGGACACCCGCTGAGGGGAGGATGTAACTCAAGACCTGAACTTAGAATCAGGCAACGGGCTAGATTCACTGGACAACATCCAAGAATCCAAACTTCAGAGTTCGGAAACTCCTTGGCCTCTGAGTCTTAGATTGGGTGAAGTTCCGGATTTAATTCCACCCACCCACCCGAACATAAGCGATCTATCCCAAATCAGGCAAAAGCCCGAAGAAATAGTACATCATTACTAGGCGAGGTTCCTCCTGGTTATGAACAGGATAAAGGACTGCCGTGAGGAAGACGCAATCTCAATCTTCTGCAATAATTGCACGGACAAGGGAATCCTCAACGCCACAGGTCGTCGTGCTCTTACACGCTTCGCTGACTTGGCGTCCATAGTACAAAAGTACTGTGCGATGGAAAGCGCCCGAAAAACCGAAACTAAATTTTGGGACAATCCGGCCCTGAATAGAAACCTCGTCCGAAATAAAAGGGTGCATCATCATCAGACACCCGAGTTAAAAACCAAAAACCAAAACCCTCTACAGGGCATGGAACCGTACTGGAGGGATGGCTTAATGGACCCTGTAAAATTCATAGTACAGAGGACGCCACACCAAATCATAGCCTTAGAGCATGTTGGATACTCTGGCAGGTGGCCAAAAGGGGCGAAGATCTCCTAATTTCGGAGGCCGCAGAAAGCCACCTCAGGGACTCCAGTACAGTCTTAACAGTCTTCGAGACTTACGCATCAAATAATATGCGAAAAAGAACACTTCGCAGCCTCGCTGAAGTCTATCAAGTAGCAACAATAAACCCATGGAGTGACACGGCTATTACTTTTAATGCCAGTGATGAACCTAAATTCCGAACAGCCCGAGCACCAGCCGCATTGGTACTCAGTCCTATAGTGGACGACTTTCGCCTCACCAAGGTACTCATGGACGGAGGCAGCGGATTGAACCTCATTTATGAGGAAACCCTTCAAAAAATGGGAATAGACTGGAACCGCATTGAGCGAAGCAGAATAACCTTTAGAGGAATAATCCCCAGTCGGGAAGCGCGCTGTGCAGGAAAAATCACACTAGATGTGGTGTTCGGCACGCCGGATAATTATAGGTCCGAAGAGGTCACATTCCAAGTGGCCCTGTTCAGTAGCGGATACCACGCTCTGCTGGGGCGGGAAGCATTTACAATCTTCCAAGCAATACCCCATTACGGGTACATGAAGCTCAAGATGCCCGGGCCGAACGGAATCATCACTCTCGCTAGTGATCCGGACATAGCACTTCGCGCCGGAAACAAGACAGCCGCATTAGCCCTTGAGGCACTGTCCGAAGCCCTAGTGGCTGAGGAACTGACTACGCTGCGCTCCACGGTAAACAGGGACAATGTGATACTCGACAAAAGATCCAAGTCCACCTCCTTTAAACCAGCGGATGAAATAGTCAAATTCCAGGTCCATCCAACGGACCCCAATAAAACAGCTTCCATCGGGGCACAATTAAACCCCGATGTAGACGCCGCACTGCGAGAATTCCTACGGGAGAACTGGGACATTTTTGCCTGGCACCCTTCAGACATGCCAGGAATCCCACGCAGGCTGGCCGAACACAGCTTAAATATCCTAAAAGGATTCAAACCTGTCAAACAAGCACTTCGGCGTTTCTCTGAGCCCAAGAGACAGGCAATGGGAGAGGAGCTAGCCAAACTATTGGAGGCCGGATTCATCAGAGATATAAAACATCCGGACTGGCTAGCAAACTTGGTGATGGTACCAAAGAAGGACAAATCCTGGCGCCTGTGCGTTGACTTCAAAGACCTTAACAAGGCTTGCCCAAAGGATCCCTTCCCCCTCCCCCGCATCGATCAAATTATCGATGCCACTGCAGGACACGATTCGTTGTGCTTCCTCGACGCATACTCCGGTTACCATCAAATCAAGATGGCCGAGTCAGACCAAGCCGCAACGGCATTCATCACCCCATATGGCCCATTCTGCTTCAACAGAATGCCTTTCGGGCTCAAAAGCGCCGGCGCAACATATCAGCGCATGATTCAGACATGTCTGGCAAACCAGATCGGCAAAACAGTAGAGGCATACGTGGATGATGTGGTCGTAAAAGCAAGACATGTCGAATCTCTAGTAGACGACTTGAGGCTTACATTTGACAACCTCCGAGCATATGACATCAAGCTAAATCCGGAAAAATGCGTTTTCGGCGTTCCAGCCGGAAAGCTCTTGGGCTTCATCGTATCCGGTAGAGGAATCGAAGCAAATCCAGTCAAGATCCGAGCTTTGTCACAATTGGATATCCCAAAGGACCTCAAACAAATACAAAAATTAACCGGATGCGTGGCGGCTCTAAGCCGCTTTATCTCCCATTTGGGAGAAAAGGCGCTACCCCTCTATCGCCTCCTTCGGCGCACCGAACACTTCGAGTGGACGGATGCCGCCACGGCCGGACTCGAGGAAATAAAAGCCATATTGGCAACAAACCCTGTCCTGGCCGCGCCAAACATCGGCAAAGCAATGCTATTGTACATTGCAGCAACCCATCAAGTTGTCAGCGCAGTACTCGTCGTCGAGCGGGAAACGGACGGACACAAATTCCCCCTTCAAAAACCGGTTTACTATGTGTCCACTGTCCTCACCCCATGCAAATCACGGTACCCACATTATCAAAAGATTGCATATGCGGTATTCATGGCATCCCGGAAGCTACGACACTACTTTCAAGAGTGTTCAATCACAGTAGCATCGGAAGTACCACTCAACGATATTATAAACAACCGTGACGCAACGGGCCGGATTGCAAAATGGGCCATCGAGCCCCTCCCGTTTGACATAACTTATAGGCCACAGCGAGCTATCAAGTCGCAAGTTTTGGCCGACTTCGTCGCAGAATGGACGGAGGCTGAACTCCCTAAAGAGTACGGCACATATTCAAACTGGATCATGCACTTCGATGGTTCCAAAATGTTGGCCGGACTAGGGGTCAGCGTCGTTTTGATGTCCCCCACAGGAGACACAGTTCAATATGTACTCCAGATTATGTACACGGACTCCAACAATGCAGCCGAATATGAGGCCCTTTTACATGGTCTCCGGATAGCAGTATCCATGGGCATTCAACGACTAGAGGTGCGCGGGGATTCGAACCTCGCGATATCCCAAATAAATGGAGACTTCGATGCCAAGGATCCAAAAATGGCAGCTTACCGCAACGCCGTCCTCAAAATGTCAGCTCGGTTTGAGGGGCTCGAATTTCACCATATAGCCCGAGAAAACAATCAGGCGGCAGACGTCCTGGCACGCATCGGCGCAAAACGCGATGCGGTCCCCCCCAACATCTTCCTGGAAAGGCTATTCAAGCCATCCGTAGTATGGGAAGGGGAACATGGCAACATTAGCTCGGACCCAACCGCACTGTCCGACGCCGAACAATCTGACATAATCGGAGGCTCTGCCAATGAAATCACAACCTCAGCCCACGTACTAATGGTCGTTATCGCCCCGTGGACAGAACCATTCCTAGCCTACCTTACTAGGCAGGAACTCCCAGAGGACCAAAATGAGGCACGCTGTATAGTGCGGCGATCTAAAGCCTATAAAGTCCATGAGGGAGAACTTTATAAGAAAAGCACTACCGGAGTCCTTCAAAGGTGCATCTCCGAAGAGGAAGGGCGGAACCTGCTGGCTGAAATTCATGCCGGACTCGGTGGCCATCACGCTGCAGCCCGGTCCCTTGTAAGCAAGGCTTTCCGTACAGGCTTTTATTGGCCGACGGCCCGGGCGGACGCTCAGGACTTGGTCCAACGATGCGTCGGTTGCCAGCTTTTTGCAAACCAAAGCCATATGCCACCCACCGCCCTCCAAACTATCCCCATCACTTGGCCTTTCGCGGTCTGGGGGCTTGACATGGTGGGACCCTTAAAGGCGGAACCCACAAAAAAATACTTACTGGTCATGGTGGATAAGTTCACCAAATGGATAGAAGCCAAGCCTGTTAAGACGGCCGAATCTGGACCTGTGATAGACTTTATATCCAGGGTCGTACACCGTTATGGCGTCCCTCACAGCATCATCACCGATAACGACACGAACTTTACGGCCGATGAGGTAAAACTCTAGTGCAAAAACATGGGCATCAAGCTCGATTATGCTTCCGTCTATCACCCACAAACTAACGGTCAGGTAGAACGTGCAAATGGTCTCATCATGAGCGGCATCAAACCCAGATTAGTGCGGTCCCTCAAGGAATCTAACACGCACTGGGTAGAGGAGCTCGACTCCGTACTCTGGGGGCTGTGGACCACGCCGAATCGCACCACCGGATACACACCATTTTTTATGGTGTACGGCGCAGAGGCAGTCTTGCCCTGCGACATAATTCATGACTCACCTCGAGTGCGCATGTACGAAGAAAGGGAAGCCGAGCTCGATCGGCAGGACAGTTTGGACGCCTTAGAGGAGGAGCGCGACGTGGCAAAAGCCCGTTCCGCATTCTATCAACAGCAGGCTCAAAGATATCAAAGCAGAGAAGTGCGGGCCAAAAACTACAACATTGGCGAATTAGCTCTACGCCTGCCGGACAAGAAAAAGGACAAGCTGAAGCCCAAGTGGGAAGGTCCCTTCATAATCGACCAAGTCCTGACTGGTGGAGCATACCGCCTGCGAGATGCGTCGGATAACTGACTCGAGCCGAACCCATGGAATGCAGCCCGTCTCCGAAGATTCTATGCCTAGTGCCGGACTCTGTGTTTGTCTCCTTCGTCTGTCCATTTTTTACATTTCCTATCTTACATTTCTCTCCTTCCCCTCTTTTCTTTTATAGCCCTTAAAGGCTCCTCAAGTGACGTGCTACTCGCGCTCATTAAACCTGGGGGCTTCTTTAACATAAGCTTATTTACACGGGCTTCACGCCCACCACATGTGTTAAACTTCCGCATGTACCTTTTCTTGACCATTATATGCAGCGATATGACTTAAGTTTTGGCCAAGCTAGGTTGCCTGGCTCCTGTGCTTACCCCTACATTCCCGATTGTTCGGCTAGGTGGTAAAGGGAGCACCTCTGCGATTGTTACTGCCGGATCAGCCGAATGTGTACCTCAGACTGGGTGAAGCCGAAAGCTAGCGTTCTTAAGGGAATATTCGGTCGGTGAACTAAAAGATGACCTTTTTTTACTTATTTATATATATGCCCCCAGATGATTTTCCTGCGTTTGCAGTTCGGACATGCACTTTAGGGCATGCCTCCCAGAGAAAGGAACCCCTAACGGAACTATTCTCTCTGGAAGATGTTTCTTACTAACCATGTAATATAACATAACTAGTTGGGCACTTGTCTGATAAAGCACTAATGACCCCTACGCCTGGTCTCCATGCATACCCCGGTTCTTACATAACCGGTAGGGTATTCGGACACACTCCGGACCGTCAGGTCCTGAGGTTGAAGCGAAAAGGTCGGCAACGACAAACGATCTACAATCCGTCTAGAAGGCATTACACATGTCAATTAAAAATTACATAGTCACTCTGACTGATTGTATTCCTCTTCAATACCATCTAACAGGCTGTTTAACTTATAGTCCTGCTGGGAATACTTTGCGGCCAATTCTACTTGACCGTACACTAAGCTTACAGGGATCTCCTTCCCGTCAGGCCCCATAGGTCCGACCTCGGCCATGTGGTTTGGGTCAGACTTCGTGTACCGCGTCTTCACCATGGCCCAGGCCTCCTAGCGCCTTGTTGGCAGGCCGATATCTTCCATAACCGGAAGCGCCGCCGAGCTCCCTTAAGCTTCTCCGAAAGCTCTCCAAGGCCCTCGGGCATAGAGTGGGAAGGCCATAAGGCTTGGGCAATGCCTCGCATCGCCTGCTGAACTCGCTCGTGCAGTTACGAGAGCTCGGGAAGAAGGTCACCCATAGAACCGGGCATCTCCTCTGCAGGACGACCGGTTAGCATACCTACAGACATTACTCTGTTAGTCGACTTCCTCGCCGAACTCTTTTCTTTAAAAGATTCGCTTAAGCACTTACTAAATATGCCGCGTCGAAGCCGCTTATTCTCCTTAGTGGAGTCCGACAGCTGGCCACGAACATCTTTAAGTTCAACGTCCAGCTTGGTGTTGGCATCCTGAAGATCATTCTTCTCCTACCTCACCCTTGTCAGCATACTCTCACCGGCCTTTAGCCGGCGTAAGAGTTGTTGCCTCTCCGGATCGAGTCCGGCGCCATCTACAATATGATTTGTCAGATTTACACCCACGCCGCACTTCGCAAGATACTAATCTTTCGAAGTGTATCTTACCAGAGGGGGTCTCTTTGGGCTCCCCTGCCGCGGCTAGTGCGGCCTCCAGTTGGGCTTTGCACTCTTCCAGCTCCTGGGACAGTACGGTATTCTTCTCTATAAGAACTTGCATAACAAGTGATCCTTAAATCAGTTACTCTAACTGTTTCAAGTCTCGGGGGCTACTGGTATATATATATTTACCAAATTTTCTTACCCGTATGTCTTTTACATATTGCTCCGTGGCTCTGGCTAGACCATTTTGAGCGGCACGGAGGTACGCATCTCCCGAATTGAAGGCATCTAATACCTCTTGGGAAAAACAAGCATCGCGAAGAACTGTCCGACGACGCCTGTGGTTCATGGCACTCTCCACCTCGGAATTGGTGGCAGATAGCCTGTCCGCATCCTCTGTCGGAGGAGCGTCCGGTGCGTGCCTTGTGCTCGCTTCCGCTTCCGGGCCAGGCGTTGGAGCCTGGCTGGTGGAGGCGCGATTGGCAACCTCTCCGGATGTAGTCCGGCGAGGTCTCTTCGTCCTGAAGATAGCACGAACGTTAATATGCCCTGAAGGAACAACACCAGGGAAAAAGAGGGTGCGCTATACCTTTGCGCCGGCGTCTCAGCCCGGACTACATTCCTTTTTACCCCACGGGGCCCTGCGGCCCCTTGTTGGCTAGCCGCCGCAGGTTCGGCCTCCCGCCTCGGAAACCTCCCCTGCAAAACACGGTCGTTGTCAGGAAAACTGAAATGTGTGAGAACGGATTCCTTCTCAAGGGGATGAGACTCCGCTCTCTGTTACCTGGGAGGCCGGGATTAACCCTGGGTAATCAGCCGTAATGGCCACCAAGGTATTGTCCTTGCTTAGCTGATGAAACACCCCGTCGATCAGCTCCACCGATATGTCCGAATCCTCTTCGGAGTCCGGATCGAGGGACCGTTCTGGATCCTCGGACTATGGGGGACGGCTGTTTATATCCTTTACTTCCTGACGCAGTTCCTGCGTTGAAATCGTTAGATTACATATTTAATCATGGGAATATAAAACGGATGGGCAAGTACAATTGTCCACTTACCCAACTCGGAGGGTTGTACATAGTAAATCCGCCCTGTGGGTTGACATGGAGGAATTCCTCCTCTTCTCCCTTGTACAAAGAGGATAAGATCTTTACTAGAGCGGCAGCTGAGGCTGGCCCCTTAAGACCGTAGCGGGTGGCGTCATCCTCCCCGTTAAAATCCCACATGGGGTGGCCTCTATATTGAAGCGGTTGCACCCCCCGCATAATGCATGCGGCCATGACTCCAATCATGGTTAGTCCGGAATGAGCAAATAGTCTTATCCGACCCATCAGGTGAAGGACGTCCCTGTCACCTTCTCTCTGAGAGCTCCACGGATGCCAGCTCAGGCGTTTCTTTAAGGGAGCACTGTTGAATTCGGGGAGACCGACCCGGATAGGATCCGGCAGCGGGACATCATCTATATAAAACCATTCCGAAGGCCAGTCCTCGGACGCCTTCTTTGGGGTTCCGGATAGATATCCGGTCCCGGCGATACGCCACACTTCGGCTCCGCCCACTTCATATATAGACCCCTCTTGAGAGCGGGGCACCAGGCAGAATAACCTCTTCCACAACGCGAAATGAGCCTCAACACCCAAGAATAGCTCGCAAAGGGCGACAAAGCCCGCGATATGCAATATAGAGCCGGGTGTGAGATTGTGCAGCTGGAGGCCGTAGAACTCCAGAAGCCCACGGAGAAATTGATGAATTGGAAATCCAAGTCCTCTTATTAGATAAAGGACGAGGCACACCCGCTCTCCTTTGGAGGGATTGGGGGTGCTCTCCGCTTGCTCTCCGCCATTATAGGTGGCGAGTCCGGCTCGGACCGGGACCATATAGGCCTGAGGGAGAAATCCCTTGGCCTGAAGCGACACTAGCTCGCTGTGCGGGATGGAGCACCTCTCCCAGTCTCCAGGGTTAGGACTGGAAGGGCGAGAGGAGGAGCTGCGACGGCTGGCCATGTTGGAATGGACCTTTGCTGGAGGCGCTCTGATGATTACTCGCGGAGAGGAGAAGGTGTGGTTTGGATCTGAATCCCCATCCCATTAAATAGGCGGCTCGTTTATGCGGCTAGGAGTGTGAATGTAAAAACACCCCGACTTTTCGCATTCGTTTGACACGTGGAGGACGGCCATTATTGGGCGTGGAAGCCAAGGTGCACTACATTACGAAAATCGGACATTATTCAGCAGGTACACGGAATTTGGAGAAGAACCCGCCTTGCAATGCCGAAGACAATCTGCGCGCCGGACTCGTCGTCATTGAAGCCTGGTTTAGGGGCTACTGAGGGAGTCCTGGATTAGGGGGTGTTCGGGTACCCGAACTATACCTTCAGCCGGACTCCAGGACTATGAAGATACAAGATTGAAGACTTCGTCCCGTGTCCGGATGGGACTTTCCTTGGCGTGGAAGGCAAGCTTGGCGATGCGGATATTCAAGATCTCCTACCATTGTAACCGACTTTGTGTAACCCTAACCCTCTCCGGTGTCTATATAAACCGGAGGGTATTAGTCCATAGGACAACTTCATCATACAACAATCATACCATAGGCTAGCTTCTAGGGTTTAGCCTCCTCGATCTCGTGGTAGATCTACTCTTGTACTACCCATATCATCAATATTAATCAAGCAGGACATAGGGTTTTACCTCCTTCAAGAGGGCCCGAACCTGGGTAAAACTTCGTGTCCCTTGCCTCCTGTTACCATCCGGCCTAGACGCACAGTTCGGGACCCCCTATCCGAGATCCGCCGGTTTTGACACCGACATTGGTGCTTTCATTGAGAGTTCCTCTATGTCATCACCGTCAGGCTCAATGGCTCCTACGATCATCGATAGAGATGCAGTCCAGGGTGAGACCTTCCTACCAGGACAGATCTTCGTCTTCGGCGGCTTCGCACTGCAGGCCAATTCGCTTGGCCGTCTGGAGCAGATCGAAAGCTACGCCCCTGGCCGTCAGGTCAGATTCGGAAGTTTAAACTACACGGCTGACATCTACGGGGACTTGATCTTCGACGGATTCGAACCACTGCCGAGCGCGCCGCACTGTCACGACAAGCATGATCTAGCTTTGCCGCCGGACAGTGCCCTGGAGGCCGCACCCGCATCGGCTTCGACCCTTAATTCGGAGCCAACCGCGCCGATCGAGGATGGGTGGTTGGACGCCGCCTCGGGGGCTGCGATCCTAACGGCGATCGAGGCGAACACCAGCCCCGCACTCCGCGAGACTCATGATTCCAAGGAATCAGACTCCTCTCCGGACTCCGAACCATTCGCGCCTCTACCAATCGAATCCGATTGGGCGCCGATCATGGAGTTTACTGCCGCGGACATCTTTCAGCACTCACCCTTTGGCGATATTATAAAATCACTAAAGTCTCTCTCTTTATCAGGAGAGCCCTGGCCAGACTACGGTCAGCGAGATTGGGATGCGGACGATGAAGAAATTCAAAGCCCACCCACCACCCATTTTGTAGCCACTGTCGATGATTTAACCGACATGCTCGACTTCGACTCCGAAGACATCGACGGTATGGACGCCGATGAAGGAGACGATGAAGAACCAGCGCCTATTGGGCCCTGGAACACCACCTCGTCATATGACGTATACATGGTGGACGCACCAAAAGATGACGACGAGGAGCGGAAGGACGCACCGAAGGCTTGTTCCCTCGAAAAGCAGTCAAAGCGGCGACGCAAGCGCCGCCCCAAATCCCGCCTCGACAGAAATAGCGATCACACAGACCCAGCGCTGGAGCAGGGCAAACCGCTGCCGGACAACGGCAATCCGGATAATCAAACCGAACAAACAAATCCTATCAAGGATAATGGTCCGGACGACATAACGCCAGACAGACACCCGGAGCAGCAGACTGCCCGTAAAAGTCTTGTTGCCACCACGAGGAGCCTAAAAAAGCAGAAGCAAAGGCTCAAGGCTGCGCAAGACACACTCCAATTCAGATGGAGTAAAATACTCAGCACTGCAGCAAGGTACGGTGACAATCGCCCCTCCAAGAGCTACCCAAAGCGGAAGCTGCTACCCGAATTCGATGAGGAGGCCTCAGACCCCCCCACAACCAAATATCAAAGCAGCCACCTGGTTGGATAGACGACCCCTCTACCAACACAGATGAAAGGATCGATATGGTTGACTAGAGGGGGGGTGAATAGGAAACTACCAATTTTTAGCTTTTCTTGACGAAATTAAACTTTGCATCAAAGTAGGTTGTCTAGATGTGTAACTAGGTGAGCAACCTATATGATGCAATAACAACACGCATACAAGCATGCAAGGGTAGAAACACTAAAGAGCTTGCACAAGTAAAGGTAATAGATAACCAAGAGTGGATCCGGTGAAGACGAGGATGTGTTACTGAAGTTCCTTCCTTTTGAAGGGAAGTACGTCTCCGTTGGAGCGGTGTGGAGGCACAATGCTCCCCAAGAAGACACTAGGGCCACCGTATTCTCCTCATGCCCTCACACAATGCGAGATGCCGTGATTCCACTATTGGTGCCCTTGAAGGCGGCGACCGAACCTTTACAAACAAGGTTGGGGCAATCTCCACAACTTAATCGGAGGCTCCCAACAAGACCACGAAGCTTCACCACAATGGAATATGGCTCCGAGGTGACCTCAACCGTCTAGGGTGCTCAAACACCCAAGAGTAACAAGATCCGCTAGGGATGAGTGGGGGAATCAAAAATCCCTTGGTGGAAGTGTAGATCGGAGCCTTCTCAACCACTCCCGAGCAAATCAACAAGTTTGATTGGCTAGGGAGATAGATCGGGCAAAATGAAGCTTGGAGTATTTAATGGAGCTTGAGCAATAAATGGAGCTTGGGGGAGGAAGAGGTGAGTGAGAAGGAGGAAGGGGACTCCCTTTTATAGTGGGGGCAACAATCCCGTTGCCCCCCACCAACCAGCCCCGCACAGGGTGGTATTACCGCTGAGAGGGGGTGGTACTACCGCCAGACGACGGTACTGCCACGCCAGCCAGCGGTACTGCCGCGCTGAGGAGACTTAGTAGGGAACGGACCCAAATGCGGTACTACCGCGGTGGTAGGGCGGTACTACCGCTCCTGGAACGGTACTACCGCTACTACAACCGTGACTAGTGCCGCAAAACCCGACACGAGAAAAAGACCTCTCGAATCGAGGCAGTAGGAGCCAGACTACCCAGCAGTACTACGGCAGTGGGGTCAAGGGCGGTAGTACCGCTATGGAGCGGTACTGCCGCTTGTGACCCTTCGGCCGTAGTACCGCAGGCAGTGCGGTACTACCGCTGGGGCGCGCGCGCGCGAGAGAGAAGGGATCTCTCAAATATGCTGAGGACAAGGCGGAGGTGCCAGGCCCCCAACGGTACTACTGCTGTGGAGCCAAGGGCGGTACTACCGCTGCGGAGTGGTACTACCGCTTGGCTCCTCAGCGGTACTACCGCTTAGACTCAGACAGGACAAGGAAGAGAGGAGAGATCTCTTCAATGGAAAGGAAATGCTCGGAGGGTGAGAAGCTGATGTGTACATGATGATTCCATCCATGCAAAACCCCAGCGGACCCCCTCTTGATAGTACGGTGCCCTCTACGCAACTAGTCCAGCGAGAAAGAAACGAAAGAGCTACACCGTCTTGAAATACACTCCGAGGGGAAGAAAGCATCTCGTGCCAGGGGAGAATCTGTGAATTATTCGAAGCACAAGATTAGTCCGCAAACATGTTGTCATCAATCACCAAAACTACCTTGAGAGAGATATGCCATAACAATCTCCCTCTTTTTGGTGGATTGATGACAACTAGGGATTTGCGCAAGGAAAAGAAATAAAATGAAGAAAGCTAAGAACTACAAAATGTAGACGGGCTCCCCCAGAATGTGTGCACCAAGAGATGGCATGACCCACACATTCGAATCAACACTCCCCCTATATTTTATAGTCCAACAATACTAAGCACAAGATATATGAGAGAAGTGAATAAACAGGACAAGCATGCATCTCACAATAAACTACAGTAGTCAGACATGACATAAGTAATAAGGTAGCGACAGGAAGCATATGTCTCACACCATATGTCTAGAGCTTAGGTCTCACACCAAACCAAACCAAAGAAGTACACCAAGAGAACACACAAGAAACCACAAGACAACTCAAACCACGACACAAGAAGCAAATCCCTACACTCTCTCCCCCTTTGGCAGCGAGACACCAAAAAGGGCATAGAGTGACACTACGACTCCAGGTGATGGGAGGAGGAAGAGCTCGAACATCACATCTCTGCATCTTCATCGTGGGTCGAAAACTGCTCGGCATCGGAGTCGGTCCAGTGGCAATTCTGATGAATCCAGTCCTCCTCTTCAGTGATCTGACCCTGAGACCCACTGGCAACTGTTGCTCCCATCTGACGCATGAGCTCCTTGTGGCACGTCCTGGCATACTTCTCCGCCACATGAGTCATGTACTGACCATGAGACTCCATGCAGAAAAGCTTCTTCATCTTGCGCTTAAGCTTCTGTGCCCACGACGGTTCTGCACTAGAGGGGCCAAAGTTCTCCTCATGATCATCAGTAGTAGCCTCACCCTCGGTCCCCATGGCAGCATCAGCAATAGTAGACGGACCCCCTGTGGCAGCAGCAGCAGATGGACCCCCTGTGTGAGGCGCTGTCCAGTTGTCCTTCTTCCTCAGACGCTTGATCTCATGAGAAACCAAGTCTCCAGTCTCTAGCAGCACTCTGGGATAAGTCTGTGCCCAGGCCCTCTCAATGAGCCTCATGATGAATGGACCATAGATAGGACACTTGCGCTCAGACACGGCAGATAGAAGTTCAGACCACATGACATGAGAGATATCCAGGCTCTCTCCAGTGCTTGCTTCCTTCTCATGCTGACAGAAAAGGAGCATGTCCACGAGGTAAGAGTGGACCGTATCCAGATTCCTGATCCGAGGGAAGAGAGTCTCACGGAATATGCGATGAAGAATGTCCAGATACGGAGACAGCTCATAGGTCTTCTTCTTAGTTACTGGGTGAACCTTCACAGTGCAGTAGGGCCAAAGGGCTTGCTTGTGGGTGGATGTAGCATTGCGGTGAGGACGGAAACCGACAGGAGTCTCAAGTCCGTTATCCACCACATCAAGTAACCCCATGAACGCCTGCCACTTGACAGAAAGCTGCTTGCCATTGGTCATCCATGTCAGAGTCCTGTCGACATCCGTCCCAAGATGGACGGTGGCATAGAATTGAGCCACCAAATCCGCATCGAAATGCTTGTTGAATTGCATGATCTTGAGAATGTTCAACTGAGTGCACATCTGAAGGGCTTCGCCAAAGTACTCTAGGTCCTTCTCCATAGCATCAGCATCAATGGAGTGAACATCAACAAAAAGATTCTTCTTGTCCTTGATCACATCAAAGTAGATGGCAAACTGAAAACGGTTCCAGAACGGGCGGTTGACCAAAGTGGGTTCTTGGTCCACCGCACAGGGGTTGCGGCGACGCTTCTCCCAAAACTCCTTGTTGGTCATCTCAGTCACAGTCTTCCCTTTGGGCTTGTGGGCGGCTCGCTTTGATTGCTGAGGAGGTGGAGGAACACTTGCAGATGCACTTGCTGGAGGCGGTTGGGTGCTCGAGGAACCACCGGCTGGCTCTGAGGTGCGGTAGCGTTTTGATGTGGCACGTCCGGGGTTGATACGGCGACCTTGCTGCTCGGAAGGGTCATCACCTGGAGCCAAACACAAGAACACGCAAAACAACCAGAAAGAACGAGCATAAGCCAACAAACTCAACAAAAAGATCAAAGTAAGGCAGGAAAATGATGAAAATTGGCATGCAGCGGTAGTACCGTGACCTGCCCGCGGTAGTACCGCCCCAGGTGGTAGTACCGCCCCAGAGGAAGCGGTAGTACCGCTCCAAGAGAGCGGTAGTACCGCTTGAGGCGGAGAAACAGCAGTTTCTTAGCACAAGGCGGTGAAACAGCGGGTTCCTACTACCGCGGTCAGATCCGGCACTACCGGCCTATCAAATTCAAAAATAATCCTACCAAACTCTAATCGAGATAGTCTAGTTGCTTTCTCCAACCAACTCAAGTCTAGATTTAGCCAAAAATCTAGAGATGCAACCACCATTGCCCCTAAGAAACAAGAACTGAAAAAGAGACAAAACGAAAGAAGGAACGGGGGCAATACCGGCATCCATGGCAAGAGGACGAGGTGGGGATCGACTCCACCAAAGGAAATGGAGAGGGACGCCCCGGAGATGGAGATCCGCCGGAGCCCTCCCGCGGCGAGTGGAGGCTGGAGAGAGGAAGAGAAAAGAGAGGCGAAGTGAATGGGTATGGGGGAGAAGAAACCTCCCCCTGCCCCGACTTAACCCCCTGTTCTCGTCCCCAGCGGTAGTACCGCCCTGGGGGGCGGTAGTACCGCTTATAAGCGGTAGTACCGCGCACCACCAGCGGTAGTACCGCCCAGCACGCCACGGCAACTAAACAACACGGCTTTAGCTCGACGAAACGCCAAAAACGGCAAGAGAAAAAACAAGCACACCAGCAAACGACCAAGACACACCTCTTCAAACTAGGGTGGTGGCCGAGGCCACCTATGTTTGAGTCAAAAGGTATGGCACCACGAAGATTTTAACCTTGGGCCCATGACCAAAACTCGTCTTTGAAGCACAAGTGCCATTAACAATGGCTAAAGTGAAAGACTTGATCAATTTATGCATAATGGGGGGAGGGAGAGTTCATTGAGAGAACAACACTCCCCCTATGTCCATGCCTACACCTAAACTAGACAACAAATTGAGCGTGGTAGGGTGTGCACGGGTTCAAGCCACATTGCTAGAATCAATGATATTTAGCTCATGCCTTAACTCGCGAAATCTTGCTTCATCCAAGGGCTTCATGAAAATATCTGCAAGGTTGTCATGAGTGTTGACATAGTTGAGCTCGATCTCTCCTCGCCTAATGTGATCCCGGATGAAGTGATACCGAATCTCAATATGCTTCGTCTTGAAGTGTTGCACTGGGTTGAGAGAAATCTTGATGGCACTTTCATTGTCACACCAAAGAGGCACTTTGTCACAAGTGACACCATAATCCTTTAAAGTTTGCCTCATCCATAGAAGTTGTGCACAACAACTACCGGCGGCAACATACTCCGCCTCAGTGGACGAGAGAGACACACAACTTTGCTTTTTGGAAGACCAACTTACCAAGGAGCAACCAAGGAATTGGCACCCTCCGGAAGTGGACTTCCTATCCACTTTGTCTCCCGCCCAATCGGAATCCGAGTACCCTACAAGCTTGAAGTTTGATCCTCTTGGGTACCATAAGCCAAAGTTTGGGGTATGAGCCAAATATCGAAAGATTCGTTTGTCCGCCACATAGTGACTTTCCTTAGGTGCGGCTTGAAACCGTGCACAAATTCCCACACTCAACATGATGTCCGGTCTAGATGCACAAAGGTAAAGCAAGGATCCAATCATGGAACGATATACCTTTTGATCCACCACTTTACCATTGGGATCTAAGTCAAGTTGGCACTTGGTGGGCATTGGAGTGGAGGCCGGCTTGACGTCACTTAGCTTGAATCTCTTGAGCATGTCTTGAGTGTATTTGGATTGATTGATGAAGGTTCCTTCTCTTCTTTGCTTCACTTCGAATCCTAGAAAGAACTTCAACTCTCCCATGGAGGACATCTCGAACTTTGAGGTCATGAGAGCGGCAAATTCCTCATTGAAAGCTTTGTTAGGAGAACCAAAGATAATATCATCAACATATAATTGGCACACAAACAACTCCCCTTTGACCTTCTTAGTAAAAAGATGGGGTCGATTAGCCCAACTTCAAAACCACGGTCTTGTAACAACTCGGTAAGGTGGTCATACCACGCACGTGGGGCTTGTTTAAGGCCATAGAGTGCCTTATCGAGTTGATACACATGATCGGGAAAGTAGGGATCCTCAAACCCGGGGGGTTGCTTGACGTAAACCAATTCATTAATGGGACTGTTAAGAAAAGCACTCTTCACATCCATTTGTTGTAACTTAAAGTTATGATGAGAAGCATATGCAATCAACATGCGGATGGATTCAAGACGAGCAACGGGAGCAAAGGTTTCACCGTAGTCGATACCCTCGACTTGGGAGTAGCATTGTGCTACCAAACGAGCCTTGTTGCGGATGATAATCCCATGGGCATCTTGCTTGTTCTTGAATATCCACTTGGTTCCAATGACATTGTGGTTCCCCGTTGGCCTTGGCACCAATCTCCACACTTTGTTGCGCTCGAAGTTGTTGAGTTCTTCGTGCATGGCATTGAGCCAATCCGGATCTTCTAGCACCTCATAGACCTTGTGGGGTTCCACACAAGAGACAAACGCGTGATGCTCACAATAATTTGCTAATTGTCTACGAGTGCTTACCTCCTTTCTTAAGCTTCCAAGCACATTCGTCATGAGATGATCCTTGGTGGAGAGCTTGGAAGCAACCTTGGCGGCACGACGCTCTAATTCCTCCTCGGTGGTGAGGTGAGGAGAGGTTACTTGATCATCTTGAGCGCCGTCATGAACTTGATCTTGATCTTGAACTTGCTCGGGGGAGAGAACTTGACCTTGGGCATCACTTGGTGTGTCAACACCGTTTTGAGTATGATCTTGCCCTTGGTCTTGTTCATGAGGTTGAGGGCCTTCACTTTGTTCTTCGGAAGCGTGTGGGCCTTGGGTTGGTGATGGCTCCACTTGAGTGGAGCATTGTCCTTCTCCTTCGGCCACAAGGGGTTCCTCAATGGGTAGGATGAAACCAACACCCGTTCTTCTTATGGCTTGAGGAGGAATTTCATCACCTACATCACAAGTGCCACTTTGCTCCACTTGGGAGCCGTTATTCTCATCAAACTCCACATTACACGTCTCCTCAATAAGTCCCGTGGATTTATTGAGGACACAGTAAGCATGAGAGTTTGTAGCATAACCAACAAATATGCCCTCATAAGCTCTAGCCTCAAATTTAGACAACCGAACACCTTTCTTGAGAATGAAACACTTACACCCGAATACCCGGAAGTACTTGAGGTTGGGCTTGTTACCGGTGAGTATCTCATATGGAGTCTTGTTCAAGCCCTTGCGGAGGTAGAGCCGATTGGATGCATGACACGCAGTGTTGATGGCTTCGGCCCAAAAGTTGTACGGAGACTTGAACTCCGCCATCATGGTCCTTGCCGCATCCATCAACGTCCGGTTCTTCCTCTCCGCAACACCGTTTTGTTGAGGGGTGTATGGTGCAGAATATTGATGCTTGATTCCCTCATCACTAAGAAATTCATCCAAGGTGTAGTTCTTGAACTCGGTGCCATTGTCACTTCTTATTGTCAAGATCTTTGCATTGTGTTGACGTTGTGCTTCATTTGCAAAGTCAATGACGGTTTGTTGGGTCTCGCTCTTCCTCTTGAAGAAATACACCCACGTGTACCTTGAGTAGTCATCCACAATCACCAAGCAATACTTTCTACCTCCAAGACTATCGAAGGATGGGGGCCCAAAAAGATCCATGTGAAGGAGCTCCAAGGGCCTCTTTGAATAAATGATAGTCGTGGGAGGGTGAGCTTTCTCATGTAGCTTTCCTTCGATACAGGCACTGCAAGCACGATCTTTAACAAAACTAACATTCGTTAGTCCACGGACATGGTCCCCCTTGAGAAGACTTTGCAAAGATCTCATATTGACATGGGCTAAACGGTGATGCCAAAGCCATCCCACATCAACTTTAGCCATTAGGCATGTCGCGGTGTTAGTGGGTCGGTCTGAAAAGTTAATCACATATAGACCGTTCTCGACATGCCCAACAAAAGCTACTTTAAGAGTCTTGCTCCACAAGAGGGCCACGGTATCGATATCAAAGAAAGTGGCAAAGCCCATGATTGCAAGTTGACGAACGGAAAGTAAATTGTATGCAAGGGACTCAACAAGCATGACCTTCTCGATCGTGAGATCGTGAGAGATGACCACCTTGCCAAGTCCCAATACCTTAGAGGATGAGGCGTCACCCCACTCGACATTGGTGGGCATAGATGGAACTTTGTGCACGTCCACCACCAAGTCCTTGCTTCCGGTCATATGATTTGTAGCTCCGCTATCGAGCAACCATGCATGATCCACCACCGGAAGCAAACACCTACAAGAGATCAATGCTTGGTTTTAGGTACCCATTTTGTAATGGGTCCTTTGATGTTAGTAACAAGGGTCTTAGGAACCCAAATAGACCATTCAATGTACTCATGAAGAGAACCAACAAATTTGGCATAAACATGCCCATCACTAGCACGGCACAACACATAAGAAGGATTAAAACCGTCGGCTTTGTTGGGAGGGGTGACATTGCCCTTCTTGACATTGTTCTTCTTCTTCTCCTCGGGGACACTCTCTCCCTCCCTCACAAAGGTTTGCATGAGGGGAGGAGGTCGTTTGGTCTTGTCATTCTTCTTCTTGTTCTTGGAGTCGGGCACGTACCCAACCCCTTCCTTGGCCACACCTCCCTTTTGGTTGATCAAGAGATCGTTGAGGTTCTTCTTCCCTTGTATGCAAGTCGCAAGACCTCTCTCAAGTTGCTCCTTCAACTTAGCATTTTCCTCAACAAGATGTATATGCTCACAACACGGGTTAGTAGCATTTGCATTATCAATTAAAACCATATGAGGAAAAGTTGCTTTCTCCTTAGTTAGCTTCACTTGGAGTTGATCATGAGACTCCTTGAGACTAGCGTGAATACCCTTCAAGGCCTTGTGGGCCTTGTCAAGTATATCAAACTCCTCTTTGAGTCTAGCAAGATCAACCCCGAGTTTGGCCTTCTCGGAATTTAGCACATGCGAAACAACGAGGACATGATCATAATCTTTCTCTAACTTAGCATGATCAACGTTGTGTGACTCCTCAAGAGCCAAACGAAGACCACGCTCTTCCTCAAGAGCATTGGAAAGATCCGAAATCTCATCGGCATAGTCACGACTATGCCCTTCCATCTTAGAGATGGTGTCTTCGTGAGCCTCGATCATGTCATTGGCCTCACCAAGTTGTTCCAAGAGAGCAACAAAGTGCTTCTTGGATTTTCCCTTGAGTTTGCCCATAAAAGCATCAAACTCGTTAGCCTCCACATTAGCTCCCTCAAGTTCATTAATGCTATCCGTTGGGGAAGGATGATTAATGATGGTAGTTTTGATGTTGGAGGTTACCTTGTTGGTGGCTTTAGCCATGAGGCACTTGGCGGTGATGCTCTCGTTGGGTGAGTCGAAGAGAGACACCCGTGACGTTGTTGCAATGGCAACGGAGGCCATGGCAACCGACTCATCATCTTCATCATCGTCATCATCCTCATTGTACTCTTCTTGCACAACCAAAGCCTTGGGAGGAGTCTTCTTGGTGAAGTTGTTCTTGTTGGGGAATGACTTGGCCTTGTCCTTTTGGATGAGTTTGCCACCATTGTCTTCCCTCTTCTCATACGGGCATTCCGCAACGAAATGACTCACGTTGCCGCAATTGTAGCAAGTCCTTACATGTTGCTTGCCCCTTGTGCCACTCGAGTTGTTTTTGCTAAAGTTGGGCCTCGAGTTTTTCTTGCTCCAAAATTGCCTTGAAGCAAGTGCCATGTGTTCATGATATGCATACTTCGTATCTTCGGGGTTGCTCTCCTCTTCTTCCTCTTCTTCTTCTTCCACGGCGAGCTTGGCCTTCAAAGCAAGGTTAGGCTTCTTTGCCCGTTGAGAACGAAGCACCGCATTGTCGGCGGTCTTGTCCAAAATGTTCATGGCCACAAACTCATCCAACACTTCGCTTGAGGTCAAAGTGTGGAAGTCCGGTCTTTGACGAATGACGGAGGACATGGCCTTGTGGTAGGGCATCATTGCCTTGAGGAATTTGCGCTTGATCCAATTGTCATCCGTGTCCTTGCTCCCTTGATCTCGTAGTGAGACCGCGAGTTTGGTTACTCTCCGATAAAGCTCACGAGGTTCTTCATATTCCTTCATTGCAAACTCATCGGCCTCATCTTGTACCACTTCATAGTTGGAGCGTTGAATGCTTGCGCTTCCCCGGTAGAGAGACACGACACAATGCCATGCATCTTTGGCCAAGGTGAAGGGACGAATATGAGGTAGGTCTTCGGGTGGAATTGCATCTTGAATGATGAAGAGAGCATTCTCATTGAATTGATTGTCCGCGGCTTCTCGAGAAGTGAAGTTGCTTGGATCATGTTGATAGAAACCTTCTTCAATGATTCTCCAAAGGTTAGTGTTCACATGATTTAAATGACGTTTAAAGCGGTAAACCCAAGAATCAAAATCCTCATTTTTCACAATCTTAGGGGGAGGACCGGCATGATTCAAATGAGTGGAAGGAACCGGTCCACCATAAACAAGTGGTGGTTCCACATGGGCAAAGATGCCGGTGCCATTCTTGCCACTAGAAGAAGAAGCCTTTTCACTACTAGCTTCCCCCTTGTTGGGGATAGCATCCGACACCTTGTTGGCGGGACCACCCACTTTCACTGGTGCGGTGGAAAGTTTAAGCCCCTCAAGAAATTTAGTAAACATGCTTTCAACTTCGGTCGTCATGGAGGTTTTCAATGTCTCCAAGGCTACATTGAACTCCTCACGAGAGACCGAAGTTCCCCCATCTCCCGTAGACGAGATCGGATTCACACCGGAGTGTTCCTCCTCACCGTCTACGGTATCAACCATACTCTTTGGACGGTAAAGTCCTTAATAAAGAAACGAGGCTCTGATACCAATTGAAAGGATCGATATGGTTGACTAGAGGGGGGGTGAATAGGCAACTACCAATTTTTAGCTTTTCTTTACCAAATTAAACTTTGCATCAAACTAGGTTGTCTAGATGTGCAACTAGGTGAGCAACCTATATGATGCAATAACAACACGCATACAAGCATGCAAGGGTAGAAACACTAAAGAGCTTGCACAAGTAAAGGTAAGAGATAACCAAGAGTGGATCCGGTGAAGACAAGGATGTGTTACCGAAGTTCCTTCCTTTTGAAGGGAAGTACGTCTCCGTTGGAGCGGTGTGGAGGCACAATGCTCCCCAAGAAGCCACTAGGGCCACCGTATTCTCCTCACGCCCTCACACAATGCGAGATACCGTGATTCCACTATTGGTGCCCTTGAAGGCGGCGACCGAACCTTTACAAACAAGGTTGGGGCAATCTCCACAACTTAATCGGAGGCTCCCAACAAGACCACGAAGCTTCACCACAATGGAATATGGCTCCGAGGTGACCTCAACCGTCTAGGGTGCTCAAACACCCAAGAGTAACAAGATCCGCTAGGGATGAGTGGGGGAATCGAAAATCCCTTGGCGGAAGTGTAGATCGGAGCCTTCTCAACCACTCCCGAGCAAATCAACAAGTTTGATTGGGCTAGGGAGATAGATCGGGCAAAATGAAGCTTGGAGTATTTAATGGAGCTTGAGCAATAAATGGAGCTTGGGGGAGGAAGATGTGAGTGAGAAGGAGGAAGGGGACTCCCTTTTATAGTGGGGGCAACAATCCCGTTGCCCCCCACCAACCAGCCCCGCACAGGGCGGTACTACCGCTGAGAGGGGGCGGTACTACCGCCAGGCGACGGTACTGCCGCGCCAGCCAGCGGTACTGCCGCGCTGAGGAGACTTAGTAGGGAACGGACCCAAATGCGGTACTACCGCGGTGGTAGGGCGGTACTACCACTCCTGGAACGGTACTACCGCTACTACAACCGTTTCTAGTGCCGCAAAACTTGACACGAGAAAAAGACCTCTCGAATCGAGGTGGTAGGAGCCAGACTACCCAGCGGTACTACGGCAGTGGGGTCAAGGGCGGTAGTACCGCTGTGGAGCGGTACTGCCGCTTGTGACCCTTCGGTCGTAGTACCGCAGGCAGTGCGGTACTACCGCTGGGGCGCGCGCGAGAGAGAGAGAAGGGATCTCTCAAATATGCTGAGGACAAGGCAAAGGTGCCAGGCCCCCAGCGGTACTACTGCTGTGGAGCCAAGGGCGGTACTACCGCTGCGGAGCGGTACTGCCGCTTGGCTCCTCGGCGGTACTACTGCTGGGAGCGCGGTACTACCGCTTAGACTCAGACAGAACAAGGAAGAGAGGAGAGATCTCTTCAATGGAAAGGAAATGCTCGGAGGGTGAGAAGCTGATGTGTATGTGATAATTCCACCCATGCAAAACCCCAGCGGACCCCCTCTTGATAGTACGGTGCCCTCTACGCAACTAGTCCACCGAGAAAGAAACGAAAGAGCTACACCGTCTTGAAATACACTCCGAGGGGAAGAAAGCGTCCCGTGCCAGGGGAGAATTTGTGAATTATTCAAAGCACAAGATTAGTCCGCAAACATGTTGTCATCAATCACCAAAACTACCTTGAGAGAGATATGTCGTAACAACAGAGCGGCATACAACGCCGCTCACAATACAATACGCGACCCATGCGAGGGCTCGCACCCAAAGGACGGTGCAACAAGATCCATCTATGGACCACGCAAGCGCGCCCCAGCATACAATGCAACACAACAAACATCCGAACAACGCGGTACACCCAGCTACAGGGGTGCCGCACACCCCCTATGTTTCAGGTGCTGGACCATGAATTTCCAGAGGGATTCAAGCCCGTAAACATAGAGGCATACGACGGAACAACAGACCCTGGGGTCTGGATTGAGGACTACATCCTTCACATACATATGGATCGAGGAGATGATCTTCACGCCATCAAGTACTTACCCCTCAAGCTCAAAGGGCCATCTCGTCACTGGCTCAAAGGCCTCCCCAAAAGCTCCATTGGAAGTTGGGAAGAGCTCGAAGACGCCTTTCGGGCAAATTTTCAAGGGACTTATGTCCGACCTCCGGATGCGGACGATTTGAGTCATATAACTCAACAGCCCAGAGAGTCAGCCCGAAAGCTTTGGAACAGGTTTCTTACTAAAAAGAACCAGATTGTCGACTGTCCGGACGCCGAAGCCATGGCAGCTTTCAAGCATAGCGTTTGTGACAAATGGCTCGCCAGACACCTCGGCCAAAATAAGCCGAGAACAATGGCCGCATTAACAAACCTCATGACCCGCTTTTGCGCGGGTGAGGACAGCTGGCTAGCCAGATGCAGCACCAGCGACCCCAGTACATCTGAAGTTAGAGATGGAAACGGGAAATCGCGGCGCAACAGCAATAACAAACGCCGGATTAAAGAAGACAGCACGAAGGGCACGGCAGTAAATGCCGGATTCAAAAGCTCTAGGCCAGGTCAAAAGCCGCCCCCTAAAGGCACCAGTGATGAACCGTCCAGCCTCAACAAAATTCTGGACCAAGTATGCCAGATCCATAGTACCCCTGGTAAACCCGCTAATCATACCCACAGAGAATGTTGGGTCTTCAAGCAGTCCGGCAAGCTCAACGCCGTACACAAGGGGGAGGATACACCGAGTGAAGACGAGGACGAGCCCCCCAAGCAAGACACGGGGGAACAAAAGAAATTTCCACCAGAAGTCAAAACAGTAAACGTGTTACACGTGATCAAGGGAAAAACAACGCGGCACTCCCAGGAAAATATACCCAAGTGCCTGTCACCGCGAAGTCCTGCCACTGGTCGTCGCAACCGATCACTTTCGACCATCGCGATTACTCAGCAAGTATCCGACACGCGGGATGGGCTGCCCTGGTATTAGACCCAGTAATTGGCGGATATCACTTCACACGAGTCTTGATGGACGGCGGCAGTAGCCTAAACCTAATATATCAGGATACAATCCGCGGGATGGGGTTAGACCCAACACAAATTCGCCATAGCAATACTACCTTTAAAGGAGTAACGCCAGGCCCAGGGGCTCGTTGTACGGGCTCCCTCTCACTACAAGTTATATTCGGCTCCCCCGATAACTTCCGTCGCAAGCATTTAACTTTCCACATCGTTCCATTTCAAAGCGGCTATCAAGCACTGCTCGGACGCGAAGCTTTCGCTCGCTTTAATGCAATACCACACTATGCCTCCCTCACACTCAAGATGCCTGGTCCACGTGGCATCATTACAGTGCACGGAAATATCAAGCGCTCTCTGCGCGCCGAAGAGAGTGAGGCTGCCTTGGCAGCCGCACATTAAAGGCGTCTGGACCAGCGAAAGCATCCAATAGGTTGTCAAGACCTCAGACACAACTAATCAAGTCCGGCGCCGCTATTTATACGGAAATAAGTGGTCACACCCCTATTTGTCAATACAAGGGGCTCAACGCGCGCAGACAAGTGGCAATTTCTTATCATCTTGAATTATACATGGTTCCTTTAAAAACTATCCTTTTGCACGACAACTTTTTCACTTAGCTTCCTCTCTTTTACAGACGATCATCGTGCTACACCCGTCCAGGATACGGCACAACGGAGACACAGGCGCAGACGTGCAGCAGGGACCCGCTCCAAGGATTGTTTTTAGATTAAGACCCTGCGTAAACCTTTTTTACTGTCTCTTGTTAATACATATCCACCGTTGAGAAGGATGCTGACGTCTTGGCATGTGGCCACGCCAGAACAATGCACGTACCTGGACACAAGGGGCTTCTTACAAAGGCCATTATTTAGGCCCGGTTTATACCACAAAGACCGAATACCTTAGGGAGTGTTCGGCGTCGCGAGTTTGGCCCTATATGCATCAGCTTTGAACCATTGTCTTTGGTCAAATGTTGGGTTTGCCCGGCTCCTGTGTTTTGGTGCCTTACGTTCCGCTTTACCGGCTAAGGTAGCACCAGGAGAACTACTGCGATTGTGCCCTGGTTCATCCGGACGAGCACCTCAGTAGAGAAAGCCGAAAACTGACTGTCATGATATAGCGTGAGACTGGTCAACCACTCGATGACCTGTGGGAATGTTAGAATTCCTCCGCCTTAACGAAGGGCCATTTTCCGGCCAGGCATGTACGCACCTCGGAACCAGGAGAGTGCGGAGCCACCAGGGGCTATCTAGTAGCCCCACTGTCAAACTCCTATGGCTAAGTGAAAGTGCTAAAGCATTATAGTCCGGTTGCCTCGCTCGCTCCGCTATCACCTCCTTAATAGGACCAAGACGTTGGGTTAAGTGTGAATGCGTGTTTTTGCGAGCACCTCCGCATTATATGCGTGGGGGCTGAAGCCGACGACTGCAATCTTTCAGGCTATACACATGTATACATAAACGGCCGCCCAGGAGGCATCATATTACTTTCAGGCAAAAGTCTAAGAATAGCCTTATAAAAATTTATAAAAGCATTTCGCTTACAATGAGATTACATATCACTCAAACATAATATTTTTTGAGCACTGGGTCTCTATCAAACGGGCACCCTCAAGAACTTCTTCAAAGTAGTGCTCAGCAGCCTTTCGACCTATAGTCGAATCCCACGCTGCAACATTGGTAGCATCCATCTCCACCCAATATGCCTTAACACGGGCAAAGGCCATCCGTGCGCCCTCTATGCACGCCGACCTCTTCATCGCATTAATGCGCGGCACAACGTCAAGGAACTGCTGCACCAAGCTAAAATAGCTGTTCGGTTTTGACCTTTCCGGCCATAGCTGATCCACAACAGACCTCATGGAGAGTCCGGACAACCTATTTAGTTCGGCCCATTTGGCTAATTGGTCAGTCAATGAAAGTGGACGCTTGGGAGAATGGAATTGTCTCCAAAACAGCTGGTCTACTTCACGGTCCGTCTGACCCTGGAAGTACTTGGCCGCATCGGCAACACTCACCGCCAAATCCATATACACATCCTCCGAAATCCACAGCCGATCCAGAGGGGCATACCATGGATCTCCGAACTTCCTCCGCAACATGAAGGATTTCCCAGCTATAATATCCCCGGCTTCCCGCAGCTCCTCCTTCTTTGCCCTCATAGCAGAGTGGAGGTCTTTTCTCATCGTAGTAGCCTTCTCAAGGTCCGATGCCTTCGCTTGGTTTTCCTTTTCAAGAACCCGGCAACAGTCGGCGGCAGCTTTTAATTCTATGGCCATCTTGTCTCGGCTCTCGCCATGCACGGCCTTCTCGGCTTGCAACTCTTCGGCCGCCTTCAAAGCAGCCGCATTACCCAACCTCGCTTGTTCCTTGGCTTGGGCAAGTTCTGCCCGCAAGGCTTCAACAGTGGCAGCTCCATCTGCAGTCACAACATGTTAAATATGCTGGCATCATACTGCTCTTCCTATTGTGGCGTTTACCAGATAATGACACTTACCCTGTGCCTCGTCAAGCCTTTTGTTAACAAGCTCGATGTCGGCGTCTGCCGCATCCAACTACCGTTCTAAATGGGCAAACTCGCTAGTCCGGCTAGCCGCCGGAGCTTCCATCACCTGCACATAGTGGCGGTATGGTTATTACCTGGGAATATGATCCTTTGTTCATCGTCGTTTCCGACGTCAACCAGAGTCTCAGGGGTTACCATCTACACAGGGCACACTGTGATGGCCTGGCTTATTAGGGATGATAGACTACTCATATCAATAAGGAATTCCTTATTTTCCGGTAGCCCATTCGGACAGAACTCCAAAGTTAAGCGTGCTCAGCTTGGAGTAGTGTCAGGATGGGTGACCGACCGGGAAGTTGCTCCCGGGTGCGCATGAGTGAGGACAAAGTGCGCAGAAAAGACTACTATTGATCTGTGGGGCCAGTCTAGTGTTGGGGAACGTAGCAGAATTTTAAAATTTTCTACGCATCACCAAGATCTATCTATGGAGTCATCTAGCAACGAGGGAGAGAGGAGTGCATCTACATACCCTTGTAGATCACGAGCGGAAGCGTTCAAGAGAACGGGGTTGATGGAGTCGTACTCGTCGTGATCCAAATCACCGAAGATCCTAGCGCCGAACGGACGGCACCTCCGCGTTCAACACACGTACGGAGCGAGGATGTCTCCTGCACCTTGATCCAGCAAGGAGGAGGGAGAGGTTGAGGAAGAGGGCTCCAACAGCAGCACGACGACGTGATGGTGGTGAAGCTGCAGTACTCCGGCAGGGCTTCGCCAAGCTCTTACGGAGGAGGAGAGGTGTTGGGGAGGGGAGGGGCTGCGCCTTGGATGTTGTAGGCAGCCCTCCCCTTGCCCCTCTATTTATAGGGGAAGAAGGAAGGGGGTCGGCCCCCTCTAGATGAGATCTAGATGGGGGCGGCGGCCAAGGGGAGGGGGCTTGCCCCCCAAGCAAGGGGGGCGGCCCCTTTAGGGTTTACCCCCTCCGCAACCCTAGGCGCATGGGCCCAAGGGGGGATGCGGCCAGCCCATGTAGGGCTGGTTCCCTTTCCTCTACATCCCATTAGGCCCTCCGAGAGAGGTGGCCCCTCCCGGTGGACCTCCGGAACCCCTCCGGTGGCCCCGGTACAATACCGATATGCCCCCGAACCTTTCCGGTGACCGTATGACAACTTCCTACATATAAATCTTCACCTCCGGACCATTCCAAAACTCCTCGTGACGTCCGGGATCTCATCCGGGACTCCAAAAAACATTCGGCAATCACATACAAGTCTTCCTAACAACCCTAGCGTCACTGAACCTTAAGTGTGTAGACCCTACGGGTTCGGGAGACATGCAGACATGACCGAGACGACTCTCCGATCAATAACCAACAGCGGGATCTGGATACCCATGTTGGCTCCCACATGCTCCTCGGTGATCTCATCGGATGAACCACGATGTCGAGGATTCAATCAATCCGTATACAATTCCATTTGTCAATCGGTACGTTACTTGCCCGAGACTCGATCGTCGGTATCCCAATACCTTGTTCAGTCTCGTTACCGGCTAGTCACTTTACTCGTACCATAATGCATGATCCCATGATCAACCACTTGATCACATTGAGCTCATTATGATGATGCATTACCGAGTGGGCCCAGAGATACCTCTCCATCATACGGAGTGACAAATCCCAGTCTCGATTCATGCCAACCCAACAGACACTTTCGGAGATACCTGTAATGTACCTTTATAGTCACCCAGTTACGTTGTGACGTTTGGCACACCCAAGGCACTCCTATGGTGTCCGGGAGTTGCACAATCTCATGGTCTAAGGAAATGATACTTGACATTCAGAAAAGCTACAGCAAACGAACTACACGATCTTTGAGCTATGCTTAGGATTGGGTCTTGTCCATCACATCATTCTCCTAATGATGTGATCCCGTTATCAATGACATCCAATGTCCATAGTCAGGAAACCATGACTATCTTTTGATCAACGAGCTAGTCAACTAGAGGCTCACTAGGGACGTGTTGTGGTCTATGTATTCACACATGTATTACGATTTCCGGATAACACAATTATAGCATGAACAATATACAATTATCATGAACAAAGAAATATAATAATAACCATTTTATTATTGCCTCTAGGGCATATTTCCAACAGTCTCCCACTTGCACTAGAGTCAATATTCTAGTTACATTGTGATGAATCGAACACCCATGCAGTTCTGGTGTTGATCATGTTTTGCTCTAGGGAGAGGTTTAGTCAACAGATCTGCTACATTCAGGTCCGTGTGTACTTTACAAATCTCTATGTCTCCATTTTGAACACTTTCACGAATGGAGTTGAAGCGACGCTTGATATGCCTGGTCTTCCTGTGAAACCTGGGCTCCTTGGCAAGGGTAATAGCTCCAGTGTTGTCACAGAAGAGAGTCATCGGGCCCGACGCATTGGGTATGACTCCTAGGTCGGTAATGAACTCCTTCACCCAGACTGCTTCTTATGATGCCTCCGAGGCTGCCATGTACTCCGCTTCACATGTAGATCCCGCCACAACGCTTTGCTTGCAACTGCACCAACTTACTGCCCCACCATTCAAAATATACACGTATCCGGTTTGTGACTTAGAGTCATCCAGATCTGTGTCGAAGCTAGCATCGACGTAACCCTTTACGACGAGCTCTTCGTCACCTCCATACACGAGAAACATTTCCTTAGTCCTTTTTAGGTACTTCAGGATATTCTTGACTGCTGTCCAGTGTTCCATGCCAGGATTACTTTGGTACCTTCCTACCAAACTTACGGCAAGGTTTACATCAGGTCTGGTACACAGTATAGCATACATGATAGACCCTATGGCCGAGGCATAGGGGACGACACTCATCTTTTCTCTATCTTCTGCCGTGGTCGGGCATTGAGCCGTGCTCAATCTCGTACCTTGCAATACAGGCAAGAACCCCTTCTTTGACTAATCCATTTTGAACTTCTTCAATATCTTGTCAAGGTATGTACTCTGTGAAAGACCAATGAGGCGTCTCGATCTATCTCTATAGATCTTGATGCCTAATATATAAGCAGCTTCTCCAAGGTCCTTCGTTGAAAAACACTTGTTCAAGTAGGCCTTTATGCTTTCCAAGAATTCTATATCATTTTCCATCAACAGTATGTCATCCACATACAATATGAGAAATGCTACAGAGCTCCCACTCACTTTCTTGTAAATGCAGGCTTCTCCATAAGTCTACATAAACCCAAACGCTTTGATCATCTCATCAAAACGAATGTTCCAACTCCGAGATGCTTGCACCAACCCATAAATCGAGCGTTGGAGCTTGCACACCTTGTCAACATTCTTAGGATCGACAAAACCTTCCGACTGCATCATATAAAATTCTTCCTTAAGGAAACCATTAAGGAATGCCGTTTTGACGTCCATTTGCCATATCTCATAATCATAGAATGCGGAAATTGCTAACATGATTCGGACAGACTTCAGCTTCGCTACGGGTGAGAAAGTCTCATCGTAGTCAACCCCTTGAACTTGTCGATAACCCTTAGCGACAAGCCGAGCTTTATTGATGGTCACATTACCATCCGCGTCTGTCTTCTTCTTAAAGATCCATTTATTTTCTATGGCTCGCCGATCAACGGGCAAGTCAGTCAAAGTCCATACTTCGTTTTCATACATGGATCCTATCTCGGATTTCATGGCTTCCAGCCATTTGTCGGAATCGGGGCCCGCCATCGCTTCTTCATAGTTCGAAGGTTCACCGTTGTCTAACAACATGATTTCCAAGACAGGGTTGCCGTACCACTCTGGTGCGGAACGTGTCCTTGTGGACCTACCAAGTTCAGTAGCAACTTGATCCGAAGTTTCATGATCATCATCATCAACTTCCTCTCTAGTCGGTGCAGGCACTTCAGGAACATTTTCTTGAGCTGCGCCACTTACCAGTTCAAGAGGTAATACTTCATCAAGTTCCACCTTCCTCCCACTTATTTCTTTCGAGAGAAACTCTTTCTCTAGAAAGGACCCATTCTTGGCAACAAAGATCTGGACTTCGGATCTGAGGTAGAAGGTATACCATACAGTTTCTTTAGGGTATCCTATGAAGACGCATTTTTCCGACTTGGGTTCGAGTTTTTCAGGTTGAAGTTTCTTGACATAAGCATCGCATCCCCAAAATTTTAGAAACGACAGCTTAGGTTTCTTCCCAAACCATAATTCATACGGTGTCGTCTCAACGGATTTTGACGGAGCCCTATTTAAAGTGAATGCGGCAGTCTCTAAAGCATAGCCCCAAAATGACAGTGGTAAATCGGTAAGAGACATCATAGATCACACCATATCCAATAGAGTGCGATTACGACGTTCGGACACACCATTACGCTGAGGTGTTCCAGGCGGCGTGAGTTGTGAAACTATTCCACATTTTCTTAAGTGTGTGCCAAATTCGTGACTCAAGTATTCTCCCCCACAATCTGATCGTAAGAACTTTATTTTCCTGTCACGTTGATTCTCAACCTCACTCTGAAATTCCTTGAACTTTTCAAATGTCTCAGACTTGTGTTTCATTAAGTAGATATACCCATATCTACTTAAGTCATCAGTGAGGGTGAGAACATAACGATAGCCACCGCGAGCCTCAACACTCATTGGACCACACACATCAGTATGTATGATTTCCAATAAGTTGGTTGCTCGCTCCATTGTTCCTGAGAACGGAGTCTTGGTCATTTTTCCCATGAGGCATGGTTCGCACGTGTCAAATGATTCGTAATCAAGAGACCCCAAAAGTCCATCTGCATGGAGCTTCTTCATGCGTTTGACACCTATGTGACCAAGGCGGCAGTGCCACAAGTATGTGGGACTATCATTATCAACTTTACATCTTTTGGTATTCACACTATGAATATGTGTAACATTACGCTCGAGATTCATTAAGAATAAACCATTCACCACTGGAGCATGACCATAAAACATATCTCTCATATAAATAGAACAACCATTATTCTCGAATTTAAATGAGTAGCCATCTCGAATTAAACGAGATCCTGATACAATGTTCATGCTCAAAGCTGGCACTAAATAACAATTATTGAGGTTTAAAACTAATCCCGTAGGTAAATGCAGAGGCAGCGTGCCGACGGCGATCACATCGACCTTGGAACCATTCTCGACGCGCATCGTCACCTCGTCCTTCGCCAGTCTCCGCTTATTCCGCAGCTCCTGCTTTGAGTTACAAATGTGAGCAACCGCACCGGTATCAAATACCCAGGAGCTACTACGAGTACTGGTAAGGTACACATCAATTACATGTATATCACATATACCTTTAGTGTTGCCGGCATTCTTGTCCGCTAAGTATTTGGGGCAGTTCTGCTTCCAGTGACCACTTCCCTTGCAATAAAAACACTCAGTCTCAGGCTTGGGTCCATTCTTTGGCTTCTTCTCGGCAGCTTGCTTACCGGGCGCGGCAACTCCCTTGCCGTCCTTCTTGAAGTTCTTCTTACTCTTGCCTTTCTTGAACTTAGTGGTTTTATTCACCATCAACACTTGATGTTCCTTTTTGACTTCTACCTCTGCTAATTTCAGCATTGAATATACCTCAGGAATGGCCTTTTCCATCACCTGCATATTGAAGTTCATCACAAAGCTCTTGTAGCTCGGTGGAAGCGACTGAAGGATTCTGTCAATGACCGCGTCATCTGGGAGATTAACTCTCAGCTGAGTCAAGCGGTTATGCAACCCAGACATTTTGAGTATGTGCTCACTGACAGAACTATTTTCCTCCATCTTACAGCTGAAGAACTTGTCGGAGAATTCATATCTCTCGACCCGGGCATGAGCTTGAAAAACCATTTTCAGCTCTTCGAATATCTCATATGCTCCGTGTCTCTCAAAACGCTTTTGGAGCCCCGGTTCTAAGCTGTAAAGCATGCCGCACTGAACGAGGGAGTAATCATCAGCACGTGACTGCCAAGCGTTCATAACGTCTTGGTTCTGTGGGACGGGTGCGTCACCTAGCGGTGCTTCTAGGACATAATCTTTCTTGGCAGCTATGAGGATGATCCTCAGGTTCCGGACCCAGTCCGTATAGTTGTTGCCATCGTCTTTCAGCTTGGTTTTCTCTAGGAACGCGTTGAAGTTGAGGACAACGTGGGCCATTTGATCTACAAGACATATTGTAAAGATTTTAGACTAAGTTCATTATAATTAAGTTCATCTAATCAAATTATTCAATGAACTCCCACTCAGATAGACATCCCTCCAGTCATCTAAGTGAAACATGATCCGAGTTAACTAGGCCGTGTTCGATCATCATGTGAGACGGACTAGCCAACATCGGTGAACATCTTCATGTTGATCGTATCTCCTATACGACTCATGCTCGACCTTTCGGTCTTCTGTGTTCCGAGGCCATGTCTGTACATGCTAGGCTCGTCAAGTCAACCTAAGTGTATTGCGTGTGTAAATCTGGCTTACACCCGTTGTATTCGAACGTTAGAATCTATCACACCCGATCATCACGTGGTGCTTCGAAACAACGAACCTTCGCAACGGTGCATAGTTAGGGGGAACACTTTCTTGAAATTATTTCGAGGGATCATCTTATTTAAGCTACCGTCATTCTAAGCAAATAAGATGCAAAACATGATAAACATCACATGCAATCAAATAGTGACATGATATGGCCAATATCATTTGCTCCTTTTGATCTCCATCTTCGGGGCTCCATGATCATCGTTGTCACCGGCATGACACCATGATCTCCATCATCATGATCTCCATCATCGTATCTTCTTGAAGTTGTCTCGTCATCTATTACTTCTACTACTATGGCTAATGCTTTAGCAATAAAGTAAAGTAATTACATGACGTTTATGTTGACACGCACGTCATAAATAAATAAAGACAACTCCTATGGCTCCTGCCGGTTTTCATACTCATCGACATACAAGTCGTGATTCCTGTTACAAGAACATGATCATCTCATACATCACATATATCATTCATCACATCCTTTGGCCATATCACATCACAAAACACTTGCTGCAAAAACAAGTTAGACGTCCTCTAATTGTTGTTGCAAGTTTTTACGTGGCTGCTATAGGATTCTAGCAAGAACGTTTCTTACCTACGCCAAAACCACAACGTGAATTGCCAATTTCTATTTACCCTTCATAAGGACCCTGTTCATCGAATCCGATCCGACTAAAGTGGGAGAGACAGACACCCGCCAGCCACCTTATGCAACTAGTGCATGTCAATCGGTGGAACCAGTCTCACGTAAGCGTACGTGTAAGGTCGGTCCGGGCCGCTTCATCCCACGATGCCGCCGAATCAAGATAAGACTAGTAACGGCAAGTAAATTGACAATATCGACGCCCACAACTGCTTTGTGTTCTACTCGTGCATAGTAACTACGCATAGACCTAGCTCATGATGCCACTGTTGGGGAACGTAGCAGAATTTTAAAATTTTCTACGCATCACCAAGATCTATCTATGGAGTCATCTAGCAACGAGGGAGAGAGGAGTGCATCTACATACCCTTGTAGATCACGAGCGGAAGCGTTCAAGAGAACGGGGTTGACGGAGTCATACTCGTCATGATCCAAATCACCGAAGATCCTAGCGCCGAACGGACGGCACCTCCGCGTTCAACACACGTACGGAGCGAGGACGTCTCCCGCGCCTTGATCCAGCAAGGAGGAGGGAGAGGTTGAGGAAGAGGGCTCCAACAGCAGCACGACGGCGTGGTGGTGGTGAAGCTGCAGTACTCCGGTAGGGCTTCACCAAGCTCTTATGGAGGAGGAGAGGTGTTGGGGAGGGGAGGGGTTGCGCCTTGGATTTTGTATGCAGCCCTCCCCTTGCCCCTCTATTTATAGGGGAAGAAGGAAGGGGGCCGGCCCCCTCTAGATGAGATCTAGAGGGGGGCGGCGGCCAAGGGGAGGGGGCTTGCCCCCCAAGCAAGGGGGCGCCCCCTTTAGGGTTCCCCCCCCCAACCCTAGGCGCATGGGCCCAAGGGGGGGATGCGGCCAGCCCATGTAGGGTTGCTTTCCTTTCCTCTACATCCCATTAGGCCCTCCGAGAGAGGTGGCCCCTCCCGGTGGACCCCCGGAACCCCTCCGGTGGCCCCGGTACAATACCGATATGCCCCCGAACCTTTTCGGTGACCGTATGACAACTTTCTACATATAAATCTTCACCTCCGGACCATTCCAGAACTCCTCGTGACGTCCGGGATCTCATCCGGGACTCCGAACAACATTCGGCAATCCCATACAAGTCTTCCTAACAACCCTAGTGTCACCGAACCTTAAGTGTGTAGACCCTACGGGTTTGGGAGACATGCAGACATGACCGAGACGACTCTCCGGTCAATAACCAACAGCGGGATCTGGATACCCATGTTGGCTCCCACATGCTCCTTGATGATCTCATCGGATGAACCACGATGTCGAGGATTCAATCAATCCGTATACAATTCCCTTTGTCAATCGGTACGTTACTTGCCCGAGACTCGATCGTCGGTATCCCAATACCTTGTTCAGTCTCGTTACCGGCAAGTCACTTTACTCGTACCATAATGCATGATCCCGTGATCAACCACTTGATCACATTGAGCTCATTATGATGATGCATTACCGAGTGGGCCCAGAGATACCTCTCCGTCATACGGAGTGACAAATCCCAGTCTCGATTCGTGCCAACCCAACAGACACTTTCGGAGATACCTGTAATGTACCTTTATAGTCACCCAGTTACGTTGTGACGTTTGGCACACCCAAGGCACTCCTATGGTGTCCGGGAGTTGCACAATCTCATGGTCTAAGGAAATGATACTTGACATTCAGAAAAGCTACAGCAAACGAACTACACGATCTTTGAGCTATGCTTAGGATTGGGTCTTGTCCATCACATCATTCTCCTAATGATGTGATCCCGTTATCAATGACATCCAATGTCCATAGTCAGGAAACCATGACTATCTTTTGATCAACGAGCTTGTCAACTAGAGGCTCACTAGGGACGTGTTGTGGTCTATGTATTCACACATGTATTACGATTTCCAGATAACACAATTATAGCATGAACAATAGACAATTATCATGAACAAAGAAATATAATAATAACCATTTTATTATTGCCTCTAGGGCATATTTCCAACATCTAGATCCCGCCAGGAGTAACGACCACCGGTGGGTGTGTCCGGGGCGTTACAAGTTGGTATCAGAGCCTTCCCCGACCTTAGGAGCCCCCACTGCTTGATCGAATTAGCTGCCGTTGTTGAGTCTAGAAAAATGTTTTGAGTCATTTAGGAATTATATATCGAAGAGTTTAGGAATTATTTTTACTCCCCAGTCCCTTCATCGCTCTGGTAAGGCATCCTGACATAGAGTTTTGACCCTTCTCTTCATAAATTTCACAAAAAAAAAAATTAGGATCACGCGGGTATCTTGGAATCGTTCCGATCGATTTGTGACGAGAACATTGTTCTTGGTGCCTCCGGACATTTAGGGGTTGTGTGAAGATTACCTCACTTGCGACAGTGCTTTCGATGCGGTTATGCCTCTAAGTCGTGCTTCGACACGTGGGAGATATGGCCGCATCGAGGGCGTTACAAGTTGTGTGTCCGGGGCATTACACACACCTAGCATGTGCAGGACTATCATACATTCTTTTACGTACCTCAAAGCCTATCAGTAGACTCATAAAAGCTTCATGCAATCCGCTTTCGGCGGACGATATTCTTTCCATCACCGTATTCATCAGCACACGGTGTTCATCTGAGATGGCCGCTCGCCCCACCAACTCCCTCAGAACATCCGATCGCACACTAGACGGTGTCGGACTCTTTTTTCTGCTCTCTTCGGGAGCCGGACACTGGGAGCTTCGGGGGTCAATGGGATTATCTTCTGGCCTCACCGGACTCGGAGAGGCCCTCCGTGAAGACACTTCAGGGTCGCCCGCTTCCGGAGCGGAGGAGTCCGGAGGAGGCATTTCGCCCTCCATCATCTCTGGAAGAAGATCCCCCGAAGGCGAGCTCATTTGAGAGGGGCTAAGGCCCGAACTGCAAAAATATATGCGGTGGTTATCTTCTCAGAAGAAAAAGATGGCATATTTGTACTATTAAAGTATTTCGGGTCACTTACGACTCGCGGGAGAATTGATCCCCCCGCGGACTTTGTGCGGCAACTGCGCCCCCCAAGGTAGGACCCTCTGTGGGAGACTTCTTCTCCTGTTTGGAAGCTTCGGCTTCTGAATCCCCGGGCGCAGTCCCTTTCCTCTTCTGGTCGTCTTCCTTCATGGAGACGCTCGCTCCCTCGGCTAGAAAGGGCAGCGTTGGGGGCCCGCGTCCGCCCGCATTATCCTCCACAGTATCTTCCTTCAAGGGCTCCGGGCAAGGTGCGGTCTGGAGCATCTTTTCCAATACCGGATTTTCCAAACCCTCAGGGAGGGGGGCCGAACACCGAATCAACTTCGCCTTTGTTAGCCAGTCCTGGTCAAAAAGCAAACTCTCAGAAATAACTTCGTAACAAAGGAGAGATAGTATGTTCGGCCGGAAGATGCCTTACTTGTTCGGCGGCGCGGTTACTACTCAGGCCCACGTCCTCGGAGATTTCCGGACACTCCACCCGAGGTCCGAAGAATGACTTGTACATCTCCTCGTGCGTCAAGCCGAGAAAATTTTGAATGACACGCGGTCCCTCGGGATTGAACTCCCATAGGCGAAGAGGCCGGCGTTTGCAAGGCTGGACTTGACGAACCAGCATAACTTGTATTATCGCAACCAAACTGAAATCTCCATTGAAGAGATCTCGAATGCGGCTTTGTAGTATAGGCACGTCCTTGGTGTAACGCCCTCGATGCGGCTATATCTCCTACGTGTCGAAGCACGACTTAGAGGCATAACCGCATTGAAAGCAATGTCGCAAGTAAGGCAATCTTCACAACATCCCATGTAATATAGATAATAAAAAGGGAAGGTACATAGTTGGCTTACACTCGCCACGTCAAACAAAGTACATAAATAGCATTACATCATCCAATCACTCATGGCCCGACTACGATGCCAAAATAAAAGATCAACCCAACATGCGACACGGTCCCGATCGCCCCAACTGGGCACCACTACTGATCATCAGGGAAAGACACATAGTAACGGCGTGAGTCCTCGTCGAACTCCCACTTGAGCTCAAGCGCGTCATCTGGAACGGAGTCATCAGGCCCTGCATCTGGTTTGGAAGTAATCTGTGAGCCACAGGGACTCAGCAATCTCGCACCCTCGCGATCAATACTATTTAAGCTTATAGGTAAGGCAAGGTAATATGTGGAGCTGCAGCAAGCGACTAGCATATATGGTGGCTAACCTGTTCGGAAAAGAGAGCGAGAAGACAAGGCAAAGCGCGAACGGTTAACTAGAGAACAACCTGCGGCAAGCATTACTCCAACACCGTGTTCACTTCCCGGACTCCGCCGAGAAGAGACCATCACGGTAACTCACACGGTTGATTCATTTTAAATAAGTTAAGGTTCAAGTTATCTACAACCGGACATTAACAAATTCCCATCTGCCCATAACCGCGGGCACGGCTTTCGAAAGTTCAAATCCCTGCAGGGGAGTCCCAACTTAGCCCATGACAAGCTCTCACGGTCAACGAAGGATATACCTTCTCCCAAGACATTCCGATCAGACTCGGCATCCCGGTTCTACAAGACACTTCGACAAGTTAAAACAAATCCAGCAACACCGCCCGAATGTGCTGACAAATCCCGATAGGAGCTGCACATATCTCGTTCTCAAGGCACACTCAAATTGTCCAAGGTACGGGTAGGCCAGCCCAGAGTTGCCCCTGGTGGCCACCGGCAGCTGACAGGTGGACCAAAACTCAGAGGAGCACTGGCCCGGGGGGGGGGGGTTAAATAAGATGACCCTCGGGCTCCGGAAACCCAAGGGAAAAAGAGGCTAGGTGGAAAATGGTTTGGATTCATCAACTCTTGCATCAACACTGCACCAAGACCTTGGAGAGAGGCATCGCAGAAGACCTCAAACGGTTTGGATTCATCAGGAGGAGTCAGAACTGGAGCAGTGACCAATTTCCCTTTCAAAGTGTTGAAAGCGATGTCACATTCCGGAGACCAAACGTACTTGACGTGCTTCTGGAGAAGGTTTGAAAGAGGCTTCGCGATCTTAGAAAAGTTCTCAATGAACCTTAGACAATAGCTTGCGAGACCGAGGAAGCTACGGAGTTGCTTCACGTTCTGAGGTGGTTCCCGATTCAGAATTGCAGACACCTTCTCAGGATTCACCGCAATGCCCTTGGCAGAGATGATATGCCCAAGATAAAGAACCTCATCAAGCCAAAATTCACACTTTGAGAACTTGGCGTAGAACTGGTGTTCCCTGAGCTTATCGAGTACCAAACGCAAGTGCTTGGCATGATCTTCCTTGTTCTTCGAAAAGACCAGAATGTCGTCGAGATAGACCAAAACAAAGTCATTGGTGTAGGCGTTGAAGATGAAGTTCATCATGCGAGAGAAAGTCAGAGGAGCGTTGATGAGGCCAAAAGACATGACAGTGTATTCATATGAACCATAGCTTGTCCTGAAAGCCGTCTTGGGAATATCTTGCTCACGGATTCGGATCTGGTGATAGCACATACGGAGATCAGGCTTGGAGAATACTTGGGCACCTTTAAGTTGTTCGAACAACTCGTTGATGTTGGGAAGTGGGTACTTGTTCTTTATAGTCTTCTTGTTCAATGGACGGTAGTCAACACAAAGTCGGTCCGTTCCATCCTTCTTCTTCACAAAAAGAACACCACAACCCCACAGAGAAGAACTAGGTCGGATGAGACCCATTCGCTCTTGAATATCGAGTTTCTTCTTCAGCTCCTTCAACTCTTCAGGTCTGAGCTTGTAAGGACGCTTGCAAACCGGTTCCGTGCCAGGCTCAAGATCGATGACGAATTCAACTGGCCGGTGCGGAGGCATTCCTGGAAGCTCTTCTGGAAAGACGTCTTGATATTCGCAAACAACTGGGATTTGCGAGATGGCATCCAGTTCACCCTTCTAATTGAGAGAAAATAGACGGATTGTATCATCACGAGCGGCAAAGACAATTATGTCCTCAGACGAATGAGTCAATTGAATCTGCCTGGCTGCACAATCAAGATGCGCCTTGTGCTTAGAAAGCCAATCCATTCCGAGAATAAGATCAATATCCGAGTCGCCCAGAACAATAGGAGAAGCTAGAAATTTGTAGTCGCCCAACGTGATAGTAATATCCGGGAGGCAGAAATTAGCTGTCATTTGCTTACCCGGTGACACGATTTGCAAAGAATTTTGCAGATACTGATAATCGCACTCATACTTTGATGCAAAAGGTTTGGAAATGAAACAATGTGATGCACCAGTGTCAAAAAGAACTCTTACAGGAATATCGTTAACAGGAAGGTTACCCATGATGACATCTGACGAGTCCTCTGCCTGAGCTGCATTCATTAAATTGACCTTGGCGTGCTTGGGGTTATGCTTGACCACAGCTGTACTTGCCGATCTCACGGGAGGAGGAGGAGGGAGACGCCTCTGATTGAAGCATTTGTTGGCATAGTGACCCTTCTGTTGGCACTTGTTGCAAATGACCTCTGAAAGCGGACGGTGATACGGAGCACTCGATCCTGGAGCTTGAGACGAAATCTTGTTCTGAAAGCCAGGGTTGGGTGGGTGGGAAGATCCACTGCCACCTTTGCTCTTCTGCTGATACGGCTGACGGAACGGAGGAGGAGGAAGCCAATACTTCTGCTGCTTGGCCACTTGAGTAGAGGAAGAAGGAGTAGCATCTCTGACTCGCTTCTTGGAAGCATCACGCTTCAGTTGAGCAGCCTCTTGCTTCAATGCCATGTTGTAGAACTCATCGTACCTCAAGGGCTCAAAGAGAACAAGAGCTAGCTGGATTTCTTCTCTGAGACCACCCCTGAACTGGTATATCATGCTCTTCTCGTCAGGGACGTCCTGCTTAGCAAAGCGGACGAGCTTCTGAAACAACTTGTTGTAGTCATAGACAGACAAAGAGCCTTGCTTCAGGTTGCGAAATTCCTCACGCTTGCTTTCAACCACGCTCTGAGTAATATGATGAGCTTTGAAGTCGTGACGGAATTCATCCCAGGTAATCACACGGCCTCCTCTGGAATCCTTGTACTGCTGGAACCATTCTGCAGCTTGGTCTTTGAGTTGGAAGGAAGCGAACTTGACAAAGTCCTCAGGCCTGACGTTACTGCACTCGAAATGCTTGCACAAGTCCACAAGCCAATCGTCAGCATCAGTTGCCTCAACACAATTGCTGAAGGTCTTTGGCTGATTTGCAAGGAACTGGTTGAGTGTAGCAAAGTGATTCTGATTGTTGCCTTGGTTGCCTTGGTTCGCTTGATTGCGCTCTTGAAGAATTTGCATGATCAACTACGTGTTTGCATTGGTTGCGGCCATCACAGCTTGCCATGCCTCCGGAGGAGGAGGAGGTGGTGGCGGATCCTGATTCTGATTCTGATTCTGATTGCTGCTCTTAGCGGGAGCCATCCTGAAGAGGGTGACATCCGTTAGCACATTGACAGATAAAATTGAAGCTGAATCAAGCAGGTTGAAATTGCAATATATAGTCTTCACATCCGAACATAAGAACGAATGCATTCCAATTGAAATGGTCACATATCCATAAATTGAGAAGCCACTTAGAATTTAGGTAGAGGAATAAATCAACAAGGTACGGATCAAGAACGAATACTCGGTAAGAAATCCCAATCTCAAACCAAATATCAGTGGAAGAAGAGCTAGAGCTACAAGAATTCCCACCTATGAAACTCCTGAACCTTTCCGGTTATGCAATCAGGTGTTGGGGATACAGGGGAAGCATAATATCTCACCTAATTCTAGCAAATCCTACATCCAGCTGTATCCATCCTTCAACACATAACCGAGAAAAACTTCGGAAACCATCTACCTCAACCTTCGAAAAGCATCTGTTATACAAGTTATGGCAATACTCCCGAACTCCCGCCCCAGTACTGGGTGGCGTCGAGGTTATCTCACCAACAACTGCATAAAAGAGATTTTCGATGTCGGCGTACTAAACTCAGGTATTCCAGAACTGCAACGATAAAATTGTGACGACAACACCTCGGAGCTCAACTCCCCGAGACACTGCCACAACCCCTAAATGACAGGAGGCACCAATAACAATGTTCTCGTCACAAAACCATCGGAACGATTCCAAGATACCCGCATGATCCTAAATTTTTTTTAGTGAAATTTGAGAAGAGAAGAGTCAAAACTCTACGTCAGGATGCCTTACCAGAGTGATGAAGGGATTGGGGAGTAAAAAGAATTCCTAAACTCTCCGATATATAATTCCTAAATGACTCAAAACATTTTTCTAGACTCAACAACGGCTGCTAAAAACAATCAAGCAGTGGGGGCTCCTAAGGTCGGGGAAGGCTCTGATTACCAACTTGTAACGCCCTCGATGCGGCTATATCTCCTACGTGTCGAAGCACGACTTAGAGGCATAACCGCATTGAAAGCAATGTCGCAAGTAAGGCAATCTTCACAACATCCCATGTAATATAGATAATAAAAGGGGAAGGTACATAGTTGGCTTACACTCGCCACGTCAAACAAAGTACATAAATAGCATTACATCATCCAATCACTCATGGCCCGACTACGGTGCCAAAATAAAAGATCAACCCAACATGCGACACGGTCCCGATCGCCCCAACTGGGCACCACTACTGATCATCAGGGAAAGACACATAGTAACGGCGTGAGTCCTCATCGAACTCCCACTTGAGCTCAAGCGCGTCATCTGGAACGGAGTCATCAGGCCCTGCATCTGGTTTGGAAGTAATCTGTGAGCCACAGGGACTCAGCAATCTCGCACCCTCGCGATCAATACTATTTAAGCTTATAGGTAAGGCAAGGTAATATGTGGAGCTGCAGCAAGCGACTAGCATATATGGTGGCTAACCTGTTCGCAAAAGAGAGCGAGAAGACAAGGCAAAGCGCAAACAGTTAACTAGAGAACAACCTGCAGCAAGCATTACTCCAACACCGTGTTCACTTCCCAGACTCCACCGAGAAGAGACCATCACGGTAACTCACACGGTTGATTCATTTTAAATAAGTTAAGGTTCAAGTTATCTACAACCGGACATTAACAAATTCCCATCTGCCCATAACCACGGGCACGGCTTTCGAAAGTTCAAATCCCTGCAGGGGAGTCCCAACTTAGCCCATGACAAGCTCTCACGGTCAACGAAGGATATACCTTCTCCCGAGACATTCCGATCAGACTCGGGATCCCGGTTCTACAAGACACTTCGACAAGTTAAAACAAATCCAGCAACACCGCCCGAATGTGCCGACAAATCCCGATAGGAGCTGCACATATCTCGTTCTCAGGGCACACTCAGATTGTCCAAGGTACGGGTAGGCCAGCCCAGAGTTGCCCCTGGTGGCCATCGGCAGCTGACAGCTGGACCAACACTCAGAGGAGCACTGGCCCGGGGGGTTAAATAAGATGACCCTCGGGCTCCGAAAACCCAAGGGAAAAACAGGCTAGGTCGCAAATGATAAAACCAAGGTTGGGCATTGCTGGAAGAGTTTTATTCAAGGCGAACTATCAAGGGGTTCCCATTATTACCCAACCGCGTAAGGAACGCAAAATCCGGGAACATAACACCGATATGACGGAAACTAGGGCGGCAAGAGTGGAACAAAACACTAGGCAAGAGGCCGAGCCTTCCACCCTTTACCAAGTATACAGAGGCATTAAGATAACAAGGCAATATAATGATATCCCAACAAGAAAATAATGTTCCAACAAGGAACGGTCTCCAATCTTCACCCGCAACTAGCAACGCTATAAGAAGGGTTGAGCAAAGCGGTAACATAGCCAATCAATGGTTTGATAGGACATGGTGGGTTAGAGGTTTGACATGGCAATCTGGGAGGCATGATAAGCAAGTGGTAGGCATCGTAGCATAGGCATAGCAAAAGAGCGAGCATCTAGCAAAGCAAAGATAGAAGTGATTTCAAGGGTATGATCATCTTGCCTGCAAAGTTGTCAGAGTTGACTGGTTCCTCGAAAGCAAACTCAACAGGCTCCTCGTTAGTGAACTCGTCTCCCGGCTCTACCCAAACAAGACAAACAAGCAAAAAGGACACAATCAACCACGTGCAAAGCTCAAACAACATGATGCAAACATGGTATGCTATGCGGAATGCGATATGTGATGCATATGCAAGATTTGACAAGGAATGAATGAACCTGGCCTCAACTTGGAATTCCAAAGGTGCCACTGGAAAGGTGAGGTGATTTTGGTTGAAATCGGTATAAAGAACGCCGGAATCGGATGCACGGTTTGGAAATGGCAAGCAATTCAAGTATGGCACCGGTCTGCGATAAACAGCAAGTAGTCATCTAAATGCAACAAGATGAACATGCTACAGCACCCAAACATGGCAAAAAAATACATGGCAGGGATCCATTCATGATGCTTAACAAAAGATGAACACTGAGCTATGGACAATTCATCCATTAACAGGTTTCAGACTTAGTGAAATTAACACTTGTCTGGAATTTCAGATCAGGTAGCACACTTTGGAGCATGAAAACTAGATGCTACAGGAACTTAACATGGCAAAGCAAGGCATGGCATGGAGCTACTCAAAGATCTTAACAAAAGTCCCTTAGTGACCTTGAGCCAAAAGGGATCAGAAAATACAATTGCAAGCATGTGAACATGGCAAAAAACATAATCAGTTCTCAGACTTAGTGAAAAACTGGAACATGCAAATCAGATATCAAGTAGGCATGTTTACGAGCTCGATGCACTCACTACAGAGCATGTCATGACAATCTAAGCATACACCCATTAAGAATACACATTATACAAGCTAGACATGGCAAGAACAATAACATAGCATGCATGGATCAACTACAACATCCTCGGCAAATCGCTAACAAGTAGACAATCTGCCCAGATTCACGAAATAGCAAAAGTAGAGCTCGATTGACTCAAGCTAGGGTGCTCCATAAATGCAAACAAAGACATGGATGGATAGATCACTACAATACTAACAAATCACCCTTACTGATCATCCTCAAAAGAGGCACGGATCACTAGGAAACAACATGAACATATGGCATATTGATAAAAACAGTCCAAGGACTTAGTGGAATTGCTAAGTCCCTGAAATCAGCATTAACGAATGCACCACTTTGCAAGCTTGTGCTAGTCACCACACACATCACAAAAATACATGGATTACACCTCTGGAAAGATGGAAAAGCATATAACAAAACATATGTAGAGCTTAGGGGCATATCATGCACACAATAATCATGGCAAAAATGACAAATAGCTATTTGGAGCAACAGATCTGACAATTAACTCAAATAGCACTCTTCCAACAGCATTTCGGGCATCAAGATGAGCTCAAATGAAAATGATGCAATGAGATGAAATGATGTACTCTCTGAGACGAACGTTTTGATATGCTACACGCCCAAAACGGATCTACGGATGCAAAGTTACGGCACGACAAACATGGCAATAAAATTAGGGTTTTCTGAGAAAAGTCAACCGAGGGGTAACTCAGATCTGGATCTGGCACGGATTCCAAAGATCGCCGGCCGGACTTGATGACCTCACCGGAGTTGGAAGGGCCGGCCAGAGGAGGTGCGGGCGTGGAGGAGGAGGTGCGGGCCGGGGTGGCCGCGGGCGGCGCCGGCGATGGCTGCGGCGGCGTCGACCGGCGAGATAGGACGGCGCGGCGGAGCTCGGCCGGCGAACGGTGCCGGGGAAGAAGGGCGCGGGGCTTTCCGGCGCCGTTGCGGGAGAGCTCGGGCCGCGGGGGCCCCGAGCGCGGGTGGCGGCGCGACGATGTGGGCGCGGCGGCTCGGCGAATCAGGAGCCGACATGTGGCGGCGGCACGGGAAGGTTGGACATGTCCGTCCTGCGAGTTTTTGTCCGGCGGCGGCGGGTGGAGATGGATCTAGGGTTTCGGGGAGAGGAAAACGAGAATTTCGGAGGGGGCCTTTAAATAGGCATAGGGGGAGCTAGGAGAGTCCAAATGAGGTGTGGTTTTCGGCCACGCGATCGTGATCGAACACTCTAGATAATGGAGAGGGTTTTGGTGGGTTTTGGGCCAAATTGGAGGGGTGTTGGGCTGCAACACACACGAGGCCTTTTCGATCCCTCGGTTAACCGTTGGAGCATCAAACGAAGTCCAAATGGTACGAAATTTGACAGGCGGTCTACCGGTAGTAAACCAAGGCCGCTTGGCAAGTCTCGGTCCAATCTGGAAATGTTTAATCCCCACACACGAAAGAAAGGTAGAAATGACCACCGGAGAAGAACGGAGCACCGGAATGCAAAACGGATAACGGGGAAAATGCTCGGATGCATGAGACAAACACGTATGCAAATGCAATGCACATGATGACATGATATGAGATGCATGACGACGACAACACCACACGGAGACAAAAACCTGAACCCGAGGAAATAAAATAACTTAACGCCGGAAACGGCAAGAGTTGGATTACATATTAGGTAAATCATATCCGGGGTGTTACACTTGGCTGGCCCCCAGCTCAGACCTCTGCTGATCCATGACATCATTTGTGGTGGAGGGCCCGAGCGGAAAACAGGGGCGGCCGCCCACTTGGCACTTCTAGGAGCCGTGATGTAGAACCACTCCTGCTGCCACAATTGAGACACCTCTGAGATGGAACCTTTGGGCCACGGAGCTCCCGTCATCTTGCGTATTGAGGCACCTCCACACGCTGCATGTTGCCCCTCGATCATCTTCGGCTTCACTTCAAAGGTCTTGAGCCAGAGGCCAAAGTGAGGGGTAACCCGGAGGAAGGCCTCGCACACGACAATAAATGTCGTGATATGAAGAAAAGAGTCCGGAGCTAGATCATGGAAGTCTAGCCCGTAATAAAACATCAGACCCCTAACGAAAGGATCCAGAGCAAGGCCTAGACCTCGGAGGAAGTGGGAGACGAACACGACGTTCTCGTTGGGTTCGGGGGTGGGAACGGCCTGTCCTCGGGGAGGCAGCCGATGCAGAATCTCGGCGGTCAGATATCAGGCCTCCCTCAACTTTTTGATGCCTTATTCCGTGATGGAGGAAGGCACCCATTGGCCTTGAAAGCTAGATTCGGACATGACTGAAGGTTCGGAGCACCTGACCTGAACTTCGGGAGTTTGAGCTTGAGGTGGGGGAAGGATTCGATTCAGCACGGGTGGGAAAAATAAAAGCCTTGTCCCCTTTATAAATAGGGTGAATATCAAGCGTCCTCTCCGTGTCCGTTTGGACTTGCCTATGATCTAGGAGTCCTAGAAGCGGTTGGGTTACCCACGCCCGCATTGATGAGAATTCCGGAATAAGGGGACACGATCTCTGCTTTAACAAGACGTGCCAAGGAAACCGCCTCGCATGACGCGCTGAGGTGGGATAATAAAACGACTCGGATAAAGGCTTGGCCGTGGTGTGTCACACTACGGAATACGTCAGTAGATTAGATTTGTGTAAATATTATTCTCTCTATGGCAATATGTGGAAACTTATTTTGCAGAGCCGGACACTATCTTTGTGTTCAGAATCTTCTATGAAGTACTTGGAGGAGGAACCCGCCTTGCAATGCCGAAGACAATCTGCATGCCGGACTCGTCGTCATTGAAGCCTGGTTCAGGGGCTACTGAGGGAGTCCTGGATTAGGGGGTGTCCGGATGGCCGGACTATACCTTCAGCCGAACTCCTGGACTATGAAGATACAAGATTGAAGACTTCGTCCCGTGTCCGGAAGGGACTTTCCTTGGCGTGGAAGGCAAGCTTGGCGATACGGATATGTAGATCTCCTACCATTAAAACCGACTCTATGTAACCCTAACCCTATCTGGTGTCTATATAAACCGGAGGGTTTTAGTCCGTAGGACAACGTACACATCAACAATCATACCATAGGCTAGCTTCTAGGGTTTAGCCTCCTCGATCTCGTGGTAGATCTACTCTTGTACTATCCATATCATCAATATTAATCAAGCAGGACATAGGGTTTTACCTCCATCAAGAGGGCCCGAACCTAGGTAAAACTTCGTGTCCCTTGCCTCCTGTTACCATCCGGCCTAGACGCACAGTTTGGGACCCCCTACCCGAGATCCGCCGGTTTTGACACCGACACTATGCCTTCATAATATCGCATATTCATTGTTTATGAAACATTGCTTCCCCGTCATGTTGAAATAGAGGATGTGGACCTATGGGGTCTTGTGTCATGCTTATTGGGCTAGGGACATTGTGATTTTTTTTCCGTTGCAACACACGGGCAATTACCTACCATAAATAAAACCATGGGGGGGGCTAACAGCCACACATGGCACCCCAAAGTAAGGGTAACAGAAGCTTTGAACAATTGGAGCATGCAAGTTGGGCCCACCAAACCACACCATCCACCACCCGCGCGATATAATACTCACCCGACCCGTAGTTACCCTTACCCTCTACCGCAACCACTCATTCTCTTTGCCTTCTTTCGCCGTCAACCATGACTATTCTTTCCAAACTTTTTCCCCACACTAGGCGCCGACCGCTGTTGCCAACTCCTACAGTCTCATGCCCCATTGCGATAAGCCGACTAATGCCATCTTGCATGCCCTGCGGCCTCTCGAAGCTATTACAAGTCCACATGAGGAGATGGTGTCTGCTACAAACTCGGGAGACAACAAGGTGAAGTCCAAATTGCCCCCCCCGGCCCTCGCGTCATCCTCCCGGGGGCGACTAGGGTTTCCCCCGCGCCGCCACCCCCTCAATCCCAGCCCCTCCTCGCCGCCACCTGAGGGGATCGACGGGCAAGCCTGGTGGGTCGTCGATGAAGGTGGCGGTGAGGTGTTGCGTCGCTTCGTGCCCCCGCGAAGGACCTGGAAGCCGGGGCAGCGGCCCCGGACGGCGAGGCGGCGCTGCCTCCGCGACTGGCAGCGCGCGCAGGAAGTGGTGGCCGGCATCCTCGGCTGCCCGGGCAGCGAGGATACGGTGGGCGGGCGCGGTGCGGATTTCCTCTGCCCCAGATCTGAAGGTCAGGCGGCCCCCTCCCCTGCTCTCTCCTCCCCTCCGGTCATGCCCTTCTGCGACTCTGGTCGCCAGATCCGGTGCTGGCGGGGTGGGGGTGCTCAGGTTCGAGCCCGTGGGAAACCCTTGGTCGATCCTTCGGCCACGACGGCGACGACACGTGTGCGCGTCATGTTCTTCCCTGGAGGCGCCATTGAGGGCTCTCGTCTTCACCCCCGTCCCAGACCCCAGGTGAAAACCCAAACCCCGTCTTGGGTTGGCTGGCGGCGGCGCCTAGCGCGTCGCGTCCTCGTTGGAGGCGTCGTCTGGGGTGTCTGGTTCTTCGGGAGAGGGACGATGTGGTTGGTGGGCGTCCATCGGCTGTGAGGCCAAGTTTGCATTTCTTGAGGAGGGTGCTCGTTCCTGCAAGATTCCTTCTTGCGCCATTGGAGCGGGACCTGGTGCTCCCCCGCTCCGCCTCTTGGCCTCTGCAGCTTTCTTCTTCGGCGACCTCCCGACGACTATCCTTCTGCTCTTGGTTGTTCAGGAGACGTGGCAGTGCAGCTGTGGTGTGTGCCAGCGGCGTGGCGAGGGTTGTGCAATGTGTCTGCGATGGGGATCCGGCTGGCATCTGCTCTAGTTCTCGGGTGAGCGCCAACGATCCGACGGTGCGGCGCCTTCGAGCCTAGGCGAGAGGGAAGGGTTGCTCTTCGGCGTTGGGAGCGATGTTCTTCCCTTGTCCTTGGGTTCAGACAGTTCACACCTCTCTCTGGCTATCGGCTGATCATTGAGGCTTCTCTGTTGCTCCTCTCTGTGTTGACTATGTGCAGTAGGCTTCGACACTTCTAGCAGGGCGCTTCATGTATTTTTCCTTTCTGATGTAGTGTGTGTTGCATTGTTAGCTGTTCACCAAGCTCCATTGTATCTTTCGGTCGCTTTTGCTTGGTGGTCTTGTGTAATCCTGGCCGGTTGATGGCTTCGTTAATTCAAAGTCGGGCTCCCCTTGAGCCTTCGTTCTAAAAAACTCGGGAGACAAGCCACCACATGGAGCAGTGTTGCAATTTGCAAGACAGACGGCATCCATGAAACAGTGTTGCAAGCAGTCGACAGACTACAAAGCTGGTCGCCCATGAATCAATGCTACAACCGTCGAGTGCGGATGTTGCAAAGGTGGACGGCGATGTTGCAAGGGCAATGGCTTGCGCTCCACGTGCCCATGCTACAACAGGCAGGACGAGGTGTTGCAAAGACATCGTACGAGGGTGGCAAGACGCCTGCTGCTCAAGCAGTGAGGCAAGCTGCTGCGACGATGGTCGGCACTATTGCAAGAGGGGCATGGTGCTCGAAGCGAGGCCCTTTGAGCTGTAAGAGACACCAACACTGCTGCAAAGCTCAACGCCGGTGCTGCAAGCTAATCGCCGGGGTGGAACAGTGCCGGAGGCTCATGGTTTCCTTGCGCGAGCGGGGTGGGAGGTGAGGGAGTTGTAGGGCGCAAGCGTAGGGCAAGGCGCAAGGCGATCTCCTTATTGTTTTTTCGTGGTATGCGAGGGAGGAGGGACGAGCTAGGGATCAATCCAATGGCTCGTGTTCCCCGCACCAGACAACTCTCTCAGATCGGTTGGCTGACCGCTAGCGCTGGTCTAAACATTTTGCTTTCCATTTCGTTGTAGTATTATTGCGCGACAAAAAACAAAAGACTTTTAACCATGGACTGTATCACTTGCTTAGCAGAAATATCAATGTTGGTAGCACGACAAGCCCACATGGCAAACCGAGAGGCAAGATTTTGCCTAGGCCAGCACTACTTGTGACGCCAGAATCCCAACCGGACGGCCCTTCCAGCCGGACGTAATCGTACATGACCCCCACGAACACGCTGGACGCCCTCGGCTGCGTGACGCTGATGGTGTTCTCCCCTTGCACCAGCAGCCGCCCGTCGATCGGGAACTCGAAGCTCCACCACCTGCCGTGCTCGCCGTGCCGCGCGATCGCGTTGTCGTCCCCGAACTCGGGCGTCAAGAACACTCCCCCGGCCGGCCCCTTCCCCGTCGCCCCGTTCACCTGCACCTTCAGCTTGGACATGTGCGCCGCCGCGAGCGCGATGCGCAGCGTGTAGGTGCCGCCGCCGGCGACGCGGGGCAGGTTGAACCGGATCCGCCGCGTCGTCGGCACGTTCTCGCCGTTGCCCGTCTTCCTGCACCATCAAAAGTTACCGACTGATTTGTCTGGTACAGAGCGAACGTGGCACCTCAAGCTCAGGTTTCAGTTAAGTATCAATGGCACCTTGTGACATGCGCGAAGAACCAGTCCTTGAAGGGGTTGCTCACGCCGATGGTGAAGACGGGGTCGCCGGCGGGGTACAGCTCGGCGTACCGCTCCCACAGCCCGTACTGCCTGTACTTGTCCCTGGCGACGAAGAGCTTGCTGAGGTACCTGGGGTTGGGATCAGGGACCAAGAACTCGGCGGCGCTCCGGTCTGGCACGCCGATCTCCCACAGCGTCGGCCCTGATCGGGGCGGCTCGAACACGAGCTCGCCGAGGGCAATGGCGACGCCGGGCACCACCGTTACTGGATCCGTGCGCATGTAGTCGCCGAGGACCCCGGGGACCCAGGCGTAGAGGTTGTACTCTCCTGCCCGGACGTTGCCGATGGCGAAGCTGCCGCCGGTCGCCGACGCCCTCGTCCAGAACTGGTAACCCTGAATCCATGGCAAGTCGGCAACAAGGATGAGCATATCCAAAAATTTCTCATCGAGTTTCGGTGGGTTCTTTGCGTGTCTATGTACCTTGCTCTCCGTCGCCCAGGAGCCGGGCTGACCAGGAGCGGCGAGGCCGACGTATGCCAGCCGGGCGGGCACGTCCTCGCCGCCGCTCGTGTACCTGTCTCTGACCATCAACCGACCGGTGACCGAGCCCCTTTCGCCTGCCTTGTGGAAGTCCGGCGACTCCGGGAAGCTGTACGGCCATCTGCTCGCCTCGACCTCCGCCTGCGCCTTGGCGTCTTCCCACAGCGCTCCCCGCTGTGGGTTGGAGTTGAGGTAGATGAACACCGGCCCCATGACCTTCTTCCAGTGCTCGCCGGCCTCGATCTTCGCCACCATATCCTTCCCGATGTAATGAGTCCCCATGAACATCTGCCATTTCACATCAACCACATGGGTTTGGCTCTTCCCGGGACACAAGAAAGAAAGATCGAACACTCACGGTCAAGGAGGTGGGGCCGATGTGGGAGGTGAGCTCGCGCTTGAGGGGGCCGCCGCTCTTGAACTCGTTGCTGGGGGTGACGACCCAGAACCCCACCGGCACCGGGACGCCGCCGCCGCCACGGGCACCGGCAATCCAGCCGTCGACGCGGTTGTCCTTGTTGTCCATCGAGTACTGGTACTTGTCGTCCACCTCCCCCGCGAACTGCGGCTCCGACGGGTGCACGAGCAGCACGGCCTCCTTGTACGCCAGCGGCACGGCCCGGGGCGCGTCCCGGTCCGCCGCCCCTGGCATGTACCTCTGGATCCCGTCCGAGACGGCCATGTAGTTGAACGTCGTGGGGTCGAGCTTGAAGACGAGCCGGGCCTCCGAGACGTCGATGGCCGGCCAGCCGCCGGCGTGCTCGAAGATGGCGTAGCAGTAGAACCCGGAGCCGCCTCTCAGCATCACCAGCCTGGTCATGATTCATGCATGATGGACATCAAGATCGACTTCAAAATCATGCCGTCCATGAAATGGAATGATGGCGTGGTGCGCGCACCTCTTGTCGACGTTGAGCGGGACGCCGTTGAGGCGTGTTGGGTCGTAGGTTCTCATGAAGGAGAGCTCCACTTGCTCCTCGCTGGCAGATACCACCCTGAACTCGCTACCATCCAACCTGAAAGCGCAAAGTCAGACCTCCCTTCCATTAAGCAAGGCGTAAATTTTATCTCACCAAGAGACAAGGTGTAAATTTTGCCTACAAAATTATTAGCAGTGAGGCACTGAGGATATGTACATGTCGTTCATGCCCGTAGGATATCCCGATCCTGGAAAGTTCCAAACTACATCCCAGTACCTGCAAATTTTCAGATACAAAATCACGATTCAAATTACCATGAATTATATAACTGCACATAGGCCACTTAGATAGTGGTAAGAGCATCTCTAGCAGATCCGATAAAAGCGGTCAAACCTTCACATATAGGATACATGTTTGAAAAAAACGCACTGAATAGATCCTGTAAAATAGCATGCCCGTTATTTTTTACAGGTTCTCGTGTATTAGAGCACCCATCCGTCATATGTGGAGGATTTGAGCCGTTTGTTGAGGATTCTGTAAAACCGGTCAACGCTGGAGCAGGGGCCTGGTGACGCCGCGCGCAGACAGCGAGCAGGCGGAGGAGCTCGGCAGCGGCCGACCGGAGCATCGCCGGAGCACGCAGCGGGCCGGAGCAGTGCCGCTCTGGCTGGCCGGAGTTCGAGTTCGTTCATGTGTGCATACCAGCGAAGAAGAAGCGTGAGGTGAAAAGGAAGAAAAAAGCTTTTACGGTATGGATTTACGGGATCTGTTCGTTCGATGCCTTGCGACATCATAAATTCGTTTTAAAGGGACCTATACACTGTTTATGTTTTTAAGGGACCTCGCAACTCATTAGAAGACCCCACAACGCTTTTCTAGGACGGCATAGCGAAGGCGTCCTCCCGTCCCTGTGGCAGAAAGGACGACAACGGCGAGGTCTCCACCACATGGAGCTCTAAAAAATGTCTACTATATTTTTTCACATATCTAAAATGGTATTATTACAACAACAAAAAGTTTTCACGAATATTAAAATATTCACAAGTTTTCAAGAAGAAGTTCACAAACTTTTAAAATACTTATGATTTTTTTAAATGGTCATGAGTTGAAACAAATATTGGTGATTTTGTTTTTTTTTAATCTTTGAATGTAAGCCATATGGCTTTTAAAAAATGTTGGGTTTTGAAAACAATCTGTAAAAACATGTTAGAGAATATAAAAAAGTGTTTGCGGATTTATGAAAAAGTTCTTGAATCTTAAAAAGGTTTTCATTAGTTTTCAAAAATGTTGGTGGATATTTTAAGAAATGTTCATCAAATTTTAAAATTGTTCTATTAGTTTAAAAAATCCGTGGATATTTTAAAAATATTCATAAATCTTAAAAGAAGTTCATGAATTTAGCAAAATGTTCATGTACCTAAAAAATAAGAAAAATAAACATTAAAAATCCAGACATGATAGACATACCCGCCTGATATCTCATCGTTGTTGAAGTAGAGGAGGTTAGTGTCGTCGACATAACGGACGGCGATGATCTGGCCCTGCGGCTTGGACACTGCCACCTGCACAATGCCGTTGTCCACCACCACCTGTTGTATCATGCAAACCCTTACATTATGTCACATTATCTGCACACGAAAAAATTGTAGGAGTACCACATATCCGACGACCTCAAAGAACCGTGCTAAATTCACACATCTGGTTTTGATGTCTGCTGGGAAACCAGTATGCATCTTTTTATTACATTTGGAAATTACTTTATAGACATACTATAAAGTAAGATTATTATTTTTTGGCAGTAAGACGCTGTTCGGTATCGCTCCATTCCACAACTTCACTTCCGGCTCCGCGGATTTCAAGAGTGGGTGATTACCAAACAGGGTCTAAAAGTCGCAAGCAAGGAGGAGAAACGGTTAAGAAAACCAACCAGCAGCTGGTAGCGCGCGCACCTGGTGCTGATCTTCCTGCAGCGTAACGCCGGCGCCTGGGGTCCCTGGAGCCGCCGCGCGCGCCACGGGCTGCAGCTGCGACGCCGCCGCAATGACAGAGAGCAGGAACGCCATGACCGCCCACGTCGACATCGCCGTGCATGCATGCGTCGCTGCCGGAGCGAAAGAAGGAGGTCGACCTCTTGCTGCAATGAAGCTTGCCGTGGACGGATCCTTGATGCATATATAAGACCATCTCTAATTCCCTAACGTAGGAGAAAAGCGATTCGAAGCTCTCTTGGAGCCGGTGGAATTACCCGTAACGAAGATTCTATGCGTCGGAACGAAGAAGCGAACTTAGCAGCTTGCATCGGTTCCAATGACTTTGCGCCGACACGCAACCAAGCGGGAGAGGGAGACGATTATTTTGACCGTGCAAAAGCATTGGCACCATGTATGGGGGAAATGGATGCTTGCACCAAAGGATTTTCACAGTATAGGAACGTTCGCTAAAGTTTTCATGAAAAACTAGGCTCGAGTTTTAAACTCATGAAATGAGGCTGCAAAAATAAACTCATGAAATAATTCTTCGGAAGTTCCGGTGCATCCATCTCCTTGTACTTTTTAAAATCAAGTAACATTTTTTCTTTTTAAAACTCCATTTCTTTTCTTTACATCTCCAATTGTTTGTTCGCAACGACTCTGTGTTTTGTCATGTAGAATTCAGCACCGCTCGTCCCTCCGCCCCCGGCATGCAAAGGAAGGCTATCGCCTTCCTGCCCCTCACCGGTGTTGGATCCATCATCCGAACATTTCGTGGTTGAGGACTGGAAGCACGGAGGCGCTGCAGCGCGTGGCCGCACCCTTGGAGGTTTTGGTTTGCTTGGCATTGGCCAGAGCCGCGGAATTATCCATGGTCAGGGTCAGCAGGACGGCAAGGATGGCGTCCACTGGGCCCTCGGGTCGCGGAGCCGATGACCCGTCTCCTGCAGTGAAATCGCGCCAGTCCTGAGAGTACAAAAATTCCGTTAAAAATTAGGGTCGGGGAATACGTCACAAGCTAAAGTAAGGGTGAGTCCTCGAACCTTGCCCGAGGTGCGCTTCACTCGATAGCCGATGGGGGTGTTATTTTCAGGATTTGTGTAAGGTTGAACCAACTTGCAAGGCCAAAACTAAAGATTGAGAGAGGCTCAGAGGGACCGACGAGCATCCTCGGTTTGAAGACCGGTTCAGTGCCTACTGACAGAGTCCTGGATTAAGGTGTGCTCGGTGTGTCGATTGCCGGTCCTTTGGCTGGGCTGAGCCCCCCCCCCCCCCCCCCAAGCTCATCAACTAGTGGGCCTCGCCCATCTCGGCCAAGTACGCCAAGAAGGAATGACCAAAAGACTTGGCGCACACTCCAAAGTTTAGGGGTAGTATCCAACACGTTTGCCCCAAGATACAACCGATTTATGTGTAACCCTAGGCAACCCCGAGATATGTATAAACCGAGGTGCATGGACCGTAGAGGGAGGATCTCATTCACATACGATCTCACGGTAGATCACCTGTATTTTTTACCCCATCCACAATAATACAATCAAAGCAGAAGTAGGGTAATATCTCTTTGAGAGAGCCCGAACTTGAGTAAACACCGTGTTTCCTATTACTACCGTGCCAAGGCTACCAGGTCGGGACCCCCTACCCGAGATCCGCCATATTTAGCTCGGACACGTATTGCTTGATGAAACTATGGCGGCTGGTGAACAATTTTTGATGATATGTTTTTCATGTAAGACTACAATGGTTGGTGCATATTTTGAATGTTATGTTTCATATGCATATTTTGGATGGTATATTTTCACCATAACGCCATTTTCTAAAAAAAGAATGTTGTATATGGTTAAAAAAATTGCCCACACTCATTCTTAGATCAGGGCTGACAATGGGGATTACCCAGGCGGGTATTGGACTCACATCCCCGTCCCCGCGACAACCATCCCGTCCCATCCCCGTCCCCATACCCGCCCATGAGGATAACAACTTTCCCATTCCCCATCCTTGTCGGGTTTTCTATCCCCATGGGGAAGCCCATACATGCAATCAACAACAACCTTCAGTAGCATTTATGTAGAAAAAACAACATTTCAACATAATAAACAATATGTGTGGCTAGATTAGCCATTTCTTTTGGATTTTTGGGTCAAAGGGACAGGATTGGTAGAAATTTGGGTAGGTATGGTCGGAATTACCCGCGTCCACCTTTTTTAGGACCCACATGTAAGGCATTCATGGGTAAGGTAGATAATGGGTATGGGTAATGTTATCCCATCTTCATCGCAATCTTGTGCGCTGGGTAAGATATTTGACCCACCAGTTTCCCCGTGGGCACAAAAAATCTACAGTGATGGATATAAGCGCAATTAAGTTTCGGGGAGTTAGAAGCTCGACACCCCCCCCCCCCCCCCCCCCCGCGCGCGCGCGCGCGCGCGAACCATAGAGCCAAAAACCATGAACCATGATAGAAGAGCCCCCCGCCCATTAGTAAATATGTCATAGTAGCCTCATTAGACCCGTGCCCATTCTCACTTTACCGAGTCCGAACAACTAATTTGCCCTCAATTATCGTATAAAAATCACACTCAATTCATAACCCAGATAACTCCTACAACTGTTGAGCAACAAGGTGACCAAACAAACCTTCTTTCGATTCCTGGAAATCAACAACCACAACTCCTTTCGAGGAATTCACAGCCATAGGGATTCTCACGATTTCGTAGCCCAAACAATGGGACCTCGCTTTCACTTAGGCCTCGTAGGGAACACTGGGAACTGCTCTCGTGTTTAATTTTTTTGATCCCAAAACTCAGGAGCTCCTATTTAGTGCTTAAGGTGCCAAGATGCCTCTATAGCATACACTATACGACGACCATTTAAGTTCGCCCAACCGCTACTCAAACCGCCTCTTGACTCGTTTGTGCTTTTTGTGTGCTCGTTCCTCTGTTGCATGGGCGCCAGGGAAAAAATATATTATTTTTGTGTTACTTTTTTAAAAGTTGGTGAAATAATAAAAAGTTCATGTTTTCTAAAAATACTCACAAAATATTGCAAATTCATGAGTTCTGAAAATGTTTGCAGCTCTGGGGAATGTTTTGCGAAATTTAAGAAGTCCCTAAGTTTTCAAAATGTTCATATTTTTATATAAAAACACAGGCACACACGCGCACACACACATCAGCAAACCTTTTTGCTTTGATATGGGTACGTGCTCTGCATGGACGGGTCTAGGTGGAGGTCCAGAGTGAGAGTTGGTGTCACATTGTGGCACTGCATTGTAACTACACTCCCATGAACAAAAAATAATCTGTTTTTTTTACTATTCACCCGAGCTCATTTGAGCTCTGATTGAGAAACTTCACTCCCCTTTGTCTGTGCTATTCATGGATTTGATGCCTCAAGATACTTGAATCTCAAACAAATACCCATACTTCTTACATCCGATTCTCTGGAATCAAATATAAAAATTGAACTAGCATGCAACCCAAGCCTGAAGCAGTGACTGTTGATTCTCAACCCGCAACTTACCCAAGTTCTCTGTGTTATTACACCAGAAATGCCACCCCGCTCCCTCGGTTTTCTCCATCGACATGTTCTCCTCCACACGTTATTTCTCCCCCCTCTCTACTTGTGTGTGTGAGAGAGATAGAGGCGATGCATGACTCTTTCTAGGTTTCTGACGCCACTCACCACGTCCGTCACCCCCGCTGGCTCTAAAGCGGGCAGATCCGAGTGCACGCCTCCTTGTACTTCGACCATCGAGCTCCCTACGCCTCCCCGATGTCTCCCTACATCTCACCGGAGTTCCACCTTCGCCGCCCCAAGCGTGACCTGCGCGCATATCAGGACGAGGTAAGCGTTTTCTGCCTCTCCAAATATGTATTCTTGGAGACCGGCGCATTCAAAAAATATTGATTTTTTTGCGGGATAGAATATATATTCTTTTGTTCATTTAAAAATCCGATGCATATATGTTGTATTTGTTTTTATCTACTTGATTCTGGTATTCAACATGGATTTTAAAAAATGTTTGTGATTTAGAAAAAAAAATTGTTTGCACACACAAGTTTTTAGAAGTGCATATTTTCATAAAATGAACCAAAAAGAAAAAAAACAGACAAAACCCGAGTGTCAGTGCACGTGAAAGCTATCGGAATCAGCTGTTAACGGGCTGGAAACCGCTCCAAAGCCCTGAACACGTCCAGGCCAATTCGGGCGAAAACACACATGTAGTACGTCCTGAGAAAACACACCTCTCCCGCCCACGCTCCCGCTCCCGCTCCCGGCCACGTCACCGATCCGCGCCACCCCTCCTCATCCACTCTCAGCCATCCATCTCCATCGGACGGTTCACAGGCCGGATCACGCGGATCGCTCCCATGTCCTCCCCGGAGACCTCGCAGCTATAAATCCCCCACACGCCACATCAATCCCCCACACCACCACCGCCGCAACAACCACCACCACCAGCAACAAAGCCAAGCTCGCCGGAGAGGGAATCGTCGAGGATGTCCGGCCGCGGCAAGGGAGGGAAGGGGCTGGGCAAGGGCGGCGCCAAGCGCCACCGGAAGGTGCTCCGCGACAACATCCAGGGCATCACCAAGCCGGCGATCCGGCGGCTGGCGCGGCGGGGCGGCGTGAAGCGCATCTCGGGGCTCATCTACGAGGAGACCCGCGGCGTGCTCAAGATCTTCCTGGAGAACGTCATCCGCGACGCCGTCACCTACACGGAGCACGCCCGCCGCAAGACCGTCACCGCCATGGACGTCGTCTACGCCCTCAAGCGCCAGGGACGCACCCTCTACGGGTTCGGCGGCTAGGCCGCGCGAATCGATCCCCCCACCACCAGATTTGTGCTCGTAGCTAGCTATGGTTGTGTAGTGCTCATGGGCTTGGGTGTAATGGCCGCATCTCGCTGCTGTGTGTCCTGGCCTTGACTGTTGTTTGGGCGTAGTCCTGGGATGAAATGGAAATCGAAGTGGTTTACCCTTAATTCTTCTGCAATCTCTCACCCTGCTCATGTTAATTTGTGTTCGTTGGCCTTGACTGTTGTTTGGATGTAGTTCTGAGATGGAATTGAAATTGAAGCAGCTTACCCTTGAATTCTTCTCCAATCTCTCACTCTGTTGATGCTCATTTGTGTGAGCAGTCAGAAATTACTAATTTCCCACTCTGTAATTTACCCCTGAATTACTAGTTTACCCTTGAATTCTTCTGCAATCTCTCACTCTGTTGATGTTGATTTGTGTCTCTCGCTCTGTAATTTGCTGCCTCCCAAAATCAACCGTGTGGGCTTCAGTGTACGGTTGATTCAAACCGTCGCTGCATTTTTGTAGCTTGCGTTTTCTCCGATTCCACGGCTTGTCCTGAACATTTTCTATACTCCGTCAGTTGAACCAAGTTTCAGATAAGACATGTGCTGCCCATTTCGGATCTGGTGAGCAATTTGTACTGTCATGGGAAGCAGCTGCCCTTTTTGTGCTCGTTTCGAAAATAGATGCCTACCTAAATCAACCGTAACAAGTGTAAGCTGGTTTGCTTGGCTGAACATAGATTTTTTACTACCTACCCCAACTTTTTGAATCGATTAGGAGCAGTTGATTTGTTTTGCTTAAAATGCATAGCATGAGCTGAATGCATACTGATTTCCTCTCAATAAGTTGCTCTGTCGATGCGCAGTAGTCAGATCTTACCTGTGCGTTCTCCAATTCCCCGTTGATGTTTCAAGTTCTGCAATCAGTTGCTCTGCAATTCTCTGCCCCCAAATACAATCGTGTTTGCTTCAGTGTACCCTGGATTCGAACCAAATCGCATACTCTCGAAACTTAATATGCTGACCGGACATTCGAATTGTGATGATGGCAAGCTGCTGATTTCTTTTGGCCTTTTCAAAATAGATATTGACCATCTGAATATCTGATGTGTCTTTCTGAATTGCGATGACACGCAGCAACTGATTTGTTCGGCTGAACATGGATTCTAGACTACCTAACCCAACGATTTAAAATCTGAGTGATGGTAAGAAGCAACTGGTTTATTCTCCTTTTCTTTATGCGGGAAGATGCAACTGATTTCTTGGTCACAACATACATATGAGCCAAATTCAGATGGAAAAAAGACATGAACCGGGGGACCTCAAGTTGCAAACATCAGGCTGATGGTGTCTGGGTTTGCTTTACAGCTACCCATGTACTTCCTCCGTCCCGAAATGTAAGATGTTTTTTTATACTATCATAATATAAAAAGTTATGTATCCAAGGATTTCTATTATTGCCTTAATAATGCTGAGATGTCAGCCTGAAACGATCAAAGGAGGCGCATAAACATAAACGATCAAAGGAGGCGCATCTCTAACTGATCCTCTATCCTAAAAGTCCAAAATGTGCCGCCTATCTCTTTTCTTTATACTTTTTAAATGTTTAAACTTTTCTCCATCTAGCAAATTACTTAAAACTTAATAAAAAAATCAAACCCAGATTTTTGTACATAAATTTATTTTTATATTATTTTAAACAAGTTAATTGCATAATTCGACTATGGTACCATGTTAGCATAATACTACATAGTAAAATTAAAGGGTCCATGTGTAAGGAAAATCATACTGTATGATTTAACAATACAATATCCCCAAGACCCATATTTGTACATGTGGGTCGTGATTACTCGAAGTGGACCCGGAAGACTCACACTATTAGTTGTCGGTCCAAATGACTTGAGTGGTATATGTGGTGAAATCATACTGTTTTTTTTTTGCATTTTTAGATTTAAATGGAGATATGTTTTAGAAACAGATATGGTTTTGTACCATTCGCCAAAAAAAGAAAGATATGGTTTTATATGTTGTAGATGGCATTAAACGTTAAGGAAAAGAAGAACATCTGGACGATGTTTATATATACACGGCTGTCGAAACTGAAATTTGCATACTATACGTCCGATAGCAAACCCTAGCAATAACGCTCCGTATTCATCTGCCGACACCACTGCCATGTTACTTCAGGTGTGTTTGGATTGTGGCCAAAGTGCACCCTACCAAAATTTTGCTCATGACCTAAAGATTAGTCTTTGTTTGGATTGTTGCCAAATTTTTGGCATGCCAATGAACTCTAGCCAACCCTAGTTCATTTTTTCTTGCCAATATTGGCCAAATCATGGGCAACGAAAACCTCAATCAAAATTTTAGCTAGCCACTGCTTTGATGGGGCAACCTTGGGCATAAACCAAACACACCCTTGAACTTTGATGGAGTAACAACCCTGTTATTTCCATACATAAAGAAAACTTTAATGACACAGGGCCAGCTTAGGGCCTAGGCGGGAGGGGTGCCCAAGCCTGGAGGGGGCCTCAGTGCTCTTATTTCTGCATAGAAGGCCCATAGGCTGACCAGTATTCGATATAGCAAGCAACCGTGTACCCTCTTACCCCCACGCGCACTTTGGGCCTGCCCAGTGAGGGGCCGGGAGCCCTGGGTTTCTTTATCAATTTCCCTTATTTGTTTATCTTTTCTGTTTTTGCTTTTTGATTCTTCAAAAAAATGTACAGGATTTTTTTTCTGAATTTCAAGAGTAATTCACGAATTAAAAAAATGTTTCTGGATTTAAAAAAAGTTAAAACTTGAAAAATGTTCTTGAATTTTACAAAAAGTTCATAGATTCAAAAAAATGATCCCGACTTTGAAAAAATGTTTGCGAAATCAAAAAATCTTCATATGTCTCGAAAAAATGTTCACAACTTCAATTTTTTGAACGAATTTGTAAAAATGTTCACCTTTTCAAAAAAAAAGTCCAGGAAATTGCAATTTTTTCATGACTTCACAGAATGTTCACGATTTCAAAAGATGCCACAAATTTTTAATTTTTTTTTTCATCATTTAAAAAATATCACGATTTTTAGAAATCTGCACAATTAAAAAATCTTCGTGAATTTAGAAAATATGCATGATTTCAAAAGTAAAATTGCGGTTCAAAAAATGTGCATGAGTTTGAAAGGTGTTCACAAAATGAAAAATAAAAAGGAAACAATAAAATAAAATAAATTATAATGAAAAATAAAAAGAAAAGATAAAATGAACATGAAAAAAAGAAAAAGAAAAAATAAAAAAGAAAAGAGAAAACGTAAAAGAACGAAAGGAAAAAAAACTGTCTAGGAATGTTGTAGAATATTCACAAAACAAAAAGAGGGAGCCTGCCCTACTTTGGCCGGCCCAAATTCAGGTAGCGAAGAGAGAGGTGCGTGTTTAGTCGACAACTGTCGACCTACACGATAAATAGGAGCCGCCGCTCACGATGATCCGATCGCCGCCGCTGGCTAGGTTCAAGCCCTATGCTTCCCCGTCGGCGCCGCTGCCTAGGATCGCTGCCGGTCGCCGTCCTGACGGCGTCTTTGCTACCCTTGCATCGCCCTTGCCGGTTTGCGTCGTTTCAGTCCTGCTACACATACCACGAGTGCAGCCGTCGTAGGGGACACAAGGTCAGACCTACGATTTATGCCATGCTTTTGTCACTCGGTAGCTGAATCGGTTGTACTGCTAGCTTGTGGGTGTTGGGATTTGCTGAATCGGTTGTACTGCTAGCTGACGAATCGCTAATCACGTTTGGCTAACATCTATGGATTAGTACGTGGTGGTTTTAAGTTTGTAGTAGCTGCTAATTAGTCCTCATTATTTGAAAAGACTAGTTTTGTGGCACTGCTGGTGTGGTAATTGGTCTAGTGTTGAACACTTTAAATTCATCCAATTGGTCAAGTCATTGTTTTATTTGCTGAAAGAATTATGTCTATCTAAACTCTATTGCCCTGTTATTGTTCACTAAACTCTTCTTAATTAAGCTAGGACATGTAGATCTATCGTGTATAGGGAATAAAGCAACCCCTTTTTTTGCGGCCTCCAATAATCGTCATTAACCAAGCTTTTACTCCCTCCGTTCCTTTATGTTAGGTGCATTTTTTTTTTACAAAATTTCCACAATGTAAGGTGTATTTGCTGTAATCTTATATAATCCCTCTTCTACCCCTCCATCACGTACATGGAAGCTAGCCCCCTCACGCTAAAATCAAGCCAACCCATGAATGCATTCGTTGGAAATTAAATGCTCCTATCCTTAGTTAGGAAACCATCGTGCAAAAGGACACCGGCCACCACTTCTCCGATGGATTCACCGGCGGCTTGCACTGTATTCCATCCTTTGCGTGGCCTCGCCCACCAGCGCCTCGGCGATCGACCTGAGCAGAGATGGTGACACAACGGGTCAAGTAGTACCCCGGAGTACATAATCTGGTTCAAGGAGTATGGAAATGGAATACATACAGTACGTACCTGTGAAGCCTGCGTTGCATCCACTGCGTGGCCGGGTCCGTCTGCATGTTGGCCTCGCGCGCGTCCCCGCCCGCCGCCACGTTGGCCGTGGCCGAGCCCGCGTCCGCGCCCGCCTGCGCCTTGGCCGCGCCCCGCGTCTTCCGCCGGCGTGTGTACGTCAAGTCGCCCGTGCTCCGCAGAAGCAGCTCGCGTGTGTTCAAGGAGGTCCGCCTCATCGTCGGCTTCTTTGCTGGCATGAAGTCGATCATGCTCGCCACCATTGCCGTCATGAAGGGAATGCTCTTCTTCTACATGGAGCCTGCAATGAAAAAATTATCCCGCTATTACTGCAAAAAGGTGAGATTGCACAAGAACATACCGTCGTCGGAGTCGTCAGAAGCTAGCCAGTCATAGTCGTATCCAAGATCACAGGCCCTGTCTTCATTCTCCTCAATTGAATCCCAATTAGGTGCTGGATGCAAGTCTAGATCAACCATGCTTTCTGTTGGCCACGTACTGGAAGAAGGGGGAAATGAAAAAAACCAGGCGGAGTTGACTCATTTTGTACTCGAGAACATATTTTAAAATCTTCATTCTGTTGGCGCCAAGTGACTTCCCTCCCTTTTACTGTTTCCCGCGCGAGCTCCTTTTCCTATAGGAGGCAACACAGTTATTTGCATCGCTGATTTCTTGGGATACGGGGATTGCATGTGCCATGCAAGGCCGGCAGCGTATCTGCATGCAGCGGCCAAATCAGTGGAGGCGCACCTAATTGATTTCCAACGCTAAACCAAATCAGTGGATTCCAACACCAAATCTGCATGCAGCGGCCAAGTAGTAGCGGCCAAGTAGTACCAGGGGTAGTATTGTCCCAGATGCTCCAAAAATTGCTGCCTTGGTTATCGAGCTGGAAAAAATGCATCTTAGATAAATGAACGGAGAGAGTATTAATTAAAGCTAGGCCATGTAGGATGGAATAAGAACATAGATTTGACCCTTTTTTTCCTACAATTTTTCCCATATGATTGACATGTATCTGTTGTGGTGTGCCTTTCATGAGCAAGCATCACCTGGCACGAATTTTTCGAGGAAGAAAAGTGGGATTACTGATTCACACACTCCTAGCACACCGAAGCCGTGGAAAGCACAGGTACATACAAGCCCCCAAAAGAGTCTAGTACGATATGGAATTTCGTTGCCCAAAAAATATATATGAAATTTCTAATATTTTTTTGTCATCTGCTAATGTTAGGGTGCATCACTCGTCACCATCGTGGCTTCTTTAAATAAAGCGACAACGGCTAGAGAGAAGATATGTATATATTATTTTATTCAAACAACACACGTACAGTAGGTAATAATAACTTGTCGCACTACATTGCCTCCTCTCTAGCCGGATAATTATTGTGATACTAGTAATCATGCACGTGCAACGCACATCTCGACAAATTACAAAACAGTAAAACTGAGATAGCTATGCACTTTCACAGTGATTTGAGAACCATGAACATCCGATACATCTTATATATGCACCAAATTGTTCGGTGCTCCGCCCTCCGGCAATGCGTCCCCCACCTGAGTTAAATGAAAGCGCTCGCTGCTCCTTAGACTGCTCTCATGGTGTTCTCATGAACTGGGCCAAGTCCTAGCCCACAGGGCCGCGAGGGAATTAAGACCTTTAGGCCTTCGATCGAGTGTACTTCGCACTGATGTAATCTTGAACCAGCGGATGACCTCCCTCTCCCTTTTGCCACTTTCTCTAGTAGTGTCATTTTGTCTGTGTTCTGTTTGCCTCCTCTTTTCAGCCGGTTCATGACAATTGTTGCATGCATTTCTGGAGGCTCCTCAACCTCTGTTTTCTGGAGACCTAGTTGACTCCAACACCAACAGCCTCTCCCAATGGTGTCCAGTTCCCCACCTCAACACTACACCAGAGTATGTACAACCATTGATGACAGATGAGGCAGGCAATCGGTGGTAGTTATGTCAATCAAGAGGTTATTGGTAGCGGAAGCGAATGGCTTTGAGAAGGAGATTTGTCCGATGGGCAATGAGAAGGCGATAGTGAAGGTTTTGGTGCACAAGAGGAGGCGGCAGCGGATGTAGCGGAGCAGTTTGGTAGCATTTTCTGTTGAGTAAAATTCATCAACAGTCACTAAGCTCGTTCGTCGCGTGCAAAAAAGTCACTGAATTCAGAAACTGTAATGTTCGGGTTGACAAACTTGTTTCGCGTGCGCACATACGGTCACCGCGCCCGTTTTCATACGTATTTTGCTTGCGTGGCGCTGTCTCACTCGCTGTACGTTGCCACCTCATCGTTCGAGGGACTGCAACAACGAAATGTCGCAACTGGAGGGCCATATCGCAAAAATGCTACCACGTTCGTACTGCAGTTTGCAGAAAGACCCCTCGAGCCCACCTCGACACCGTCGACCCGCTTCAAAACCAGTCGATTCAGGGAAAGAGAAGAGAAAGGAGGAAAGGAAAGAGGAGGAGGCGACGCTGATCGCCTAGGGTTTTCAATCTGACGCACGGCGGCGGCGGCGGCGCCTACGCGTGTGAGTTCGCCGTCGATTCGAAGCATGGCACCGCGGCTGCGACCTGATGGAGAGCCACCCCCCGTCTACGGTGAGTGATCGCCACCCCCCCGCTCCTCGTGTTCATGTTCATATGTCCCTGTTCCTCGTGTTCATGTCCCTGTTGCTCCTCGTTTTGGATGTGATGCATTGCTTGGTCTGGTACAGAAAGTATGGTTTTGAGGGGGGTTAAGCCTGGCTCTGTTCTGTTCCCTGATAGCTATGAAAGTATGGTTTTTTAGGGGGGGTTAAGACTGACTCTGTTTTAGGCCTTTTTCCTACGGTTTGAAGGTAACAGTTGGCACATGTTAGTCATGCAAAAATTAAGCCCGACTATGTTTCTCTATTGGGAACTGAATGACACATGTTAGCGTTAACTGAACTTGTCTACAGTAAAATGTTTACTAACTGAATCTATATGCTAACTGAATCTATATGAACTAAATTTTTTAGCCAAGCGGTAAACTGAATTAGTGAGCTATTTGAATTAACTAAACTGAATGTATGAGCTAACTGAATTTGTGAGCTATTTGAATTAACTAAACTGAATGTATATACTACCTGACTGTATGTGCTAACTGAATTTATTTGCTATACATATAGGTGCTGATCTAGAGGATATGTTTACTGTGGCTGTGAATTATGGTGGGTTTTTCATTGGAGAAGGCACAAACAGGTCTTACATCAATGGACAAATGGCATGGTTTGATTACTGTGATAGAGGGTATTGGTGGTTGAGCAGTATCCAAGACATGCTGTGGAAATTATCCTTTGATATTTCTGGGTCTGCAAGGGTCTTCTGGTCTCTGCCTGGATTTGAGATGATGCCCAATGGCTTGGCAGAAATCAGGTCATGTGAAGACACAGAAAACATGTCATGTGCAGTAGCACTTGGGAACAAGTTACTGTGCTTCTATGTTGCTACTGACAATAGCATTAAGCAGAGCCAGGAAACAGGTCAGGTTCATGATGATGTAGTTAGGTTCCCTAAAGCTGAGCTGCCACCTCTCATTAGTCCAATGAAGTCAGAGTTACACAACTCAAACAATATTGCAAATAGGGCTAAAAGTCAGAAAAGGAGGTCACCATTAGATGAAGATTATGACACAGATTCAGAGTCAGATGATGAGGACTATGTTCCAGAGCTTGTGGATAGTGACTACCACATATCAGAGGATGATGATGATTTGTATGATGATTCAGTTGCAGGCCTACATGATTTGAAAGGGAAGAAAGTTGTAGAGCCCAGCGAGGATTCAGAACAAGAGGACCTACAGTTGCCTGATTCAGATGATGAGGAATTAAGGTTGAAGTTCAAAACATTTGCACCAGAGGACATGTTGAATCCTACTTTCAAAGTAGGGCAAGTGTTTGACTCTGTTAAATTGCTGAGAAGGGCTATCAAAGAGTATAGCTGCAAAAACAGAGTGTCTATACAGATGCCAACAAATGACCAACGGAGACTTGCTGCTAGGTGTGAAGAAGGTTGCCCCTGGTACATGTGGGCTTCTTATGACAATAGAAGCAAGTGCTTCATGATAAAGAGATTAGTTGATGTGCACACTTGTGCAAAGAAGTGGAAAATCAGGGGTTTTAGTTACAGATTCATTGCAGAGAAGTACATTGAGACTGTTAGAGCAGATTAGAACATCAGTTTGATGAATTTAGGAAGGCTAGTGCAGAAGGATTGGTGCATGAAGTTCTCTAGATCAAAGCTTGGCAGAGCAAGGAAGTTAGCTCAGAACTTAATATATGGAGATGAAGATGCCCAATACAACAAGTTGTGGGACTTTGCAAGTGAGCTTAGGAGAGCAAATCCAGGAAGTACTTTCTATCTTGGTGTCAATGAACAAGGTAGGTTTGAGCATTGCTATTTTAGCTTTGATGCAGTCAAAAGGGGCTTCATGGGAGGGTGCAGGCCAGTGATTTGTCTGGATGGATGCCACCTGAAGACCAACAGTGGAGGAATTTTGTTAACTGCTGTTGGAGTTGACCCAAATGACTGCATATTCCCATTTGCATTTACTGTAGTGGGAATTGAGGACACAGAGAGCTGGAACTGGTTTATGCAAACTTTGAAGAAAGATCTTGGAATACAGGACACATCATTGTGGACTTCTATGTCAGACAAACAGAAGGTAACTTACTGTCCAAGTTTGTAATGTATTTTCTACATTTTAACTAAGTTATATGCATGTTGAATGAACTTTTCAAATGTTTGACTCTATTTGTAGGGCTTGATCAATGCTGTACAAAAGTTTTTCCCTTAATCAGAGCATAGATTCTGTGTGAGACATCTATGGCAGAACTTTAACAAAGAATTCAGAGGAGAAGTTCTAAAAAATCAATTATGGAAAATTGCAAGATGCACAACAACTGATAGGTTTGATGAGGCAATGGAGGAGATGAAGATCATAAACATTGATGCATACAGTTGGCTGGAAGAATTACCCCCTAACCAGTGGGTGAAAGCTTTTCAGAGAGACTGGCCCAAATGTGACCTCCTGCTCAACAATATTTCTGAGGTTTTCAATAAGTAAGTCAAGTAAACCTTGATCTCTAGTTTATCAACATTGCTCTGTAGCTCACAAACCTTTTTACTTAAATTCCAAATTCCAACACATGATCATGCCATTATGTAGGTATATTCTTGAGGCAAGGGAACTTCCCATTCTAGCAATGATTAAGAGAATTTTCAACCAGCTCACAACAAGGATGTGCAACAAAAGAGATGAAGCACTATTGTTTACAGGACCCATATGTCCCAAAATTCAAAAGAAACTGGACAAGTACACTGAATTGTCCAACAATTGTTATCCATTAGAAGCAGGAGATGGTGTTTATTCTGTTGCTAGCATGGGTAGGGATTACATTGTGGAGTTGCAGAACTTGGCATGCAGCTGTCAAAGGTGGAATTTGACTGGTATTCCATGCCATCATGCAGTTGCATGTATGAGAGAAGCAAGACTTAATCCAGTGGATTTTGTTAATTCTTGCTACTCAGTTCAGAGCTACAACAGGGCTTATGCTCACTTCTTGATGCCACTTAGAGACATGACAGAGTGGAACCACATTGTCCAGTGCCCTAACATTGATCCTCCAAAGTATGAAAAGAAAGTTGGGAGGAAAAAGAAGAATAGAAGGAAACAACCTGAAGAAAAACCAAGCAAGAAGGGAGGGGTGAAGCTGTCAAGGCATGGGGTCATTATTCATTGCAGCCATTGTGGTCTTGCAGGCCACAACAAAGGTGGATGCAGTTCTTACAAAGCTGGCATGCCACCAAAAAAGCAACCCAAGAAGAGGGGCAGAACAGTGGTAGCTGAGTCAGATGAGGAGACTGAGCCTGTGATTACCCAGGTAACTTCAGTGTGTCCATTACATACAATTATGTTGCTTTTTTATGTGCACTAACTGGAAAGATGTTCAGGATCATACAATTCATGGTGATCAGGAGTATATGTTGCTAGGACAACATGAGAGAGCCACATATGCAAACTTGGAGGAGACCATGTTGAAAGAGATGATGGACAATGTAAGTTTAGAATGTGAAACCAGGCCATATATTGTGCATGATCATACAATGTTGTTAGAGTATTCTTTGTTGTTGTGTTCTTACATGATGCCATGGCTTAACTTTTTGCAGCTTCCACCTCCTACTCAACCAAGAACTCACCCAGGGCCATTACCAGATTCCACTTTCATTGCTACTGCAAGAGAAGCTGTTGCCTCTGGTCCATCTGTGGGAACCAGTATTGCCCAAAAAGCAGAACAAATGAAAAAAGAGAAATTGAGGCAATTTGAAGAGAAGAAAGAAGCAGAAGTCCTGAGGAAGCTACAAGAAGCAGACAAGAAAGCACAAGAGAAGAAGGCTATAGCTGCGGAGAAACTTCAGAGGAAGAAAGAAGCTGCAGAACAAAAGAAGCTTGAAACACAACAGAGAAAGGCACAAGCAGCAGAGGAGAAAAGGAAGGCACAGGAGGAGAAGAAGCTAGCTCAAGCAGCAGCAAAGGCAGCTGCTGCAGAAGAAAAGAGAATTGAGCAACAGAAGAAGAAGGAAAATCAAGCAGCAGCAAAGGCAGCTACTGCTGACAGGAGAAGTACTAGAGTTGGTTCAAGCTGGACAGGTTACTACCCAGGAACCAGAACATCCATGTTTGACGTATTCAAGGATTGAACCTTGCAATGCATTAGTTGATGGTGTTACTGTGATTGGCTACTCCATCAGAGAGTTTATTTTGGTGCTTGTAAAGCAATAGTTGATGGTGTTATATCATATGGTACTCTTGTTTCTCCTTTTATGCTTCTCAAAGATTCTATGGTACTTGTAGTGCACTGTTAATTATGAGAGTACTGTGGTTATGCTGTTGGAGTACATATCATGTCCACTTTCCACTTTTACCTTCATATATTTGATGCTGATCATATATAATGGATGCTGGTCATAGTTGATCCTCTGTCCATCTTCATTTAATTTATGTTTACAATGTTTTGGAGGTTTGTCGACAAGGCCTCGACAATAGCCTAGGTTGGTAGGGTTGTGAAGGCTTGTCGACAAGGCCTCGAAAATGGCCTAGGTTGGTAGGGTTATGGAGGTTTGTCGACAAGGCCTCGACAATAGCCTAAGTTGGTAGGATTATGGAGGTTTGTCGACAAGGCCTCGACAATAGCCTAAGTTGGTAGGGTTGTCAAGGGTTGTCGACAAGGCCTCAACAATGGCCTAGGTTGGTAGGGTTATGGAGGGTTGTCGACAAGGCCTCGACAATGGCCAAAGTTGGTAGGGTTGTCAAGGCTTGTCGACAAGGCCTCGACAATGGCCTAGGTTGGTACTCATGAACATTACATTGCCACATATTGAAATCAAGTCAGGATTACAGAAGGTACTAACTTTGCAATCTCAAAATGCAACTACTCCTACAACAACCATCACAAGCAGTAGCACAATAACACATTTCAACAGCTTAACTACTTCAATCCCTAAATTCAACAGTGCCATCATCAACATCATCATTTCACCCTTCTCCATCTCCTTCCTTGCGTCCTCCTCCTCCTCCTCCTCCTCCTCCTTCTTCTTCTTCTTCAACATGGTGGCCTCCTCCTCCTCCTCCTCCTCCTTCTTCTTCTTCAACATGGTGGCCTCCTCCTCCTTCTTCTTCTTCAACATGGTAGCCTCCATCTCCTGTACAGCTACATCTTCATGTCCACTATCATTCGGATGACCATGCTCAATGAGATATGCCTCATAATTCTGCTCCCAGTGCCAAAAATCGCATGTAACCTGCACAAGACATGAGTGATGTAAGACACACACACACACACCCACACACAGACACACACACACGCACACACACAGAGAGAGAGAGAGATGCTACTACGAGGTCAATGATGATACCTTGTGCAGTCCGAGCAATCGATTAAAGGGAGGCGCCTCCCGGAGTTGGCGGCGGACGAGCTACCGAGGCCTGCCATGGCGAAGAGGATGAACAATCGGCGGAAAAGATATGACGGAAAAGAGAGGAGGAAACAGAGGAGGAAACAGAGGAGGAAGCGACGAGACGAAGAAGAACAGAGAAATTGGGGATTTAGGGTTAGGGATGCGGCGGAAATTTGGGAAATTGGCCCGCCGTGGCATTTTGCATAAAGCACCCTCCCGTCGCGATATTTCGCTGCTGCAGTCCCTCGAATGATGAGGTGGCAACGTACAGCGAGTGAGACAACACCACGCAAGCAAAATACGTATGAAAACGGACGCGGTGACCGTATGTGCGCACGCGGAACAAGTTTGTGAACCCGAACATTACAGTTTCTGAATTCAGTGACTTTTTTGCACGCGACGAACGAGCTTAGTGACTGTTGATGAATTTTACTCTTTTCTGTTTTGATCTGAACAACTGATGTGGTAAAAAATTGTGTCTGTCGTACTCTTTGCTCAGGTTAGATAAAGGGGGTCTTCACTGAACCATGCTGGACTTCACGTGTACAGGATCTGTTTTCAGACAACTATCATCTTACGTAGCAACTTCTGTAAATTGGACACAGCTATCAACTAAATGCCACACACTGTCCATATTATTTGTGAAAAAAAGAGACATAATCTGAACGAAACAGTCGTGGAACAAACTGAAAAAAATATCAACATATATCCCTTGCAATGGGTCAGAACGAACAATGGAGTTGTTGATTAATCAATCATAAAAACACAATCTGAACTATTTCCCTGAAAAAGAAGTAAAATAAAATTCAGAACTATACCGGAAAGAAAAATCAAAGCATGTCTATGCCTTTCAATGGATCATTGGAAACAAGGTAGTTGTTGTCTTGCTGCAGGAATTTACGAATTCATCAAGTTCCAAACTGGGCCGCATGGTAGGAAAAGACCTTTTGGTATTCCACATGCCGTTCAGATCATGCAGGTTAGTGGTATTCTTGCTTCAGTTTTGCCCCTTGTATTTTGTCTGTCACTCATTAAAAATTTCACCTAATGATGCATCTCTCTGTGATTCAATTCTATTGACATGTAACTTGCACGGTGCCAACACAAGGAATATCACATTTATTTTTCAACTGAAGACATTAAGAATAGCAAATGTACATCTATAAAGTGTCACTCTATGTCCTTCCATGTGCCAAATAAACAAAGTTAAGAATTAAGAAACAACCAGGCATGTCCTATTTCCTATTATATTAAGATGACCTAGCTAGGTTTTCTTGCTTATGCATCACTCAGGAAAAATAGCATGTCACATAAAGTTCACAGAATCATCTTCCAGGTGCCATACACTGTCCATAGAAAAGAAACTGGAAAAAAAAATCAAATCCTGAACCCTACAAGCTACACACAAGTTATGAGTGTCTGGTCTTGAGGTGCAGGCCTTGGTGCCATAAACGGCAATGTAAGACTGCATAATAACAAAGATAAAACACAAACAAGTAGAGCTGGTACCAAGTAGCAGTCTGGCAAAGGAGATGAATCACAAGTGTAGCTTGAGTAAAGGAGGCAGGAGCCAAACTTGAGTAGAGTACAAAAGAAAATATACAAGTCGCTAGTGTAGAAATACAGGGGAGATGGCATATTTTTCAGTAAGTCACAACAACCCTTATTTCTGACTGCAGGGTACTATTCAATCTTCAGAAATAAATGATATGCAATGCAAAAACTAATGAGAGTAATCTTTCTATAATTAAATTAACATACTCAGGCAAAAGAAACATGTGTTACTGGTCCTATAATTAATAGGCATAATATGAAATCAACAGAATGATCCCCAAATTTACTAATGTGTATCATCAAACTTATACCCAAACTTGTGTTCTAATCATGCATTATGTCCTTAAAATTGCAGAGATAAAATCTTCAGTCGCTAATCCCTAATTCACTTGTTGTTGTGAAGCTGCTGAGGGGCAGGGCAGTGCTGGCATCCAGGGGCGTGGCGTCAAGCCACTGGGGCGCGAGGTGGCTGTGTCCACGCGTGCTCCCGCGGCACCCATGGAAGAAGCCTTGGCAGGGCGGCGTCCTGATGAGCAGTTGTAAGAGGAGGGTGATGGGGAGGTTAGGGGGCACCTCGCAAATCCTGGTGCCCTTGATGCCGAACCATTTGAGGGTGCAGCCTGTTTGGGCTAGAGCGAGCTCACCCTTGCAGGACCCTTCCAGCTTCATGGCGTCGCTCCCCTTGAACAGATCCACCATGCAGATCCCGCACACCGCCTCCTCCGCGCTCCTCCTTCTCTCCTATCTATCTCTCTCACATGGGTGACTCAAGCCACGGGACGGCAGGCAAACTCCTCCTCTGGATCCATCCGACATGGGCAGGGGAACGCGATATGGAGTGGAGAGGAATTTGAGGGCGGGGCGGCGAGCGGTGGCGGCTTTCTCAGAAGAGAGACGGGGTCGATTGGGACTTTCGTAGCAACGGGGTGGGGGGAGATGGGGCGGCATCATCTCGAGGAGGCAGCGAAGATGGTGGCGGCAAGCGTGCAGCCGATCCGCAAATCATGTGTTATGGGCGAGGCTGCGCGGATCGGGGGAAGCAGACTATTGGCAGACCGGGACGTCTGCTCGGCAGAACATTTGACGTGAGCCGTTGATCTGGACGATAGACCATTTGCTTAATATGGACAGTAGGATATGTTTAACTTGATTTGATCCGAGGGCTCTGATTATCTTGTGTACAGTTTGCTGTGTGGTTTTAGAGGAGTTTATGTTTGCTCTTTTATTAGTAGTTTAGATTTACGTACAGAAAACAATGGTCTGCTATCAAGGTGCTATTTATGACCTTATTTGGAAAGTCTTGGATGGCTAGAGGGAAAAGATTGCAAACTCTATTCTTAAGGGGTTACTACATCTATGTGATATTCAAATTGGTCACCAGACAGTACGGAAGTTGAGTCATTCGTTGTCGAGAGAAAACAGTTGAAGATAAATATAGAGGATGTAGTTAATATCATGGACGTGCCTTCAGAAGGAGAGGACATGAAATTAAGCGAAGGCATGCAGAGAAGACGATCAAGTCGGAAAGAAAACAGAAACAAGCCATAATGTTCGCGGCATACAAATACCCAAGAGAGCGAGCAATTACTTAAAAAGTCCTGGTGCAACAAATCAAAGAAAATAAAGAATATACAGAGGAACACTTCATGAGAAGGTCCACATCACTACCAGAAAAACTGGGGTTGCCGACGGCCAAATCTATGCCGACGGCCCCCGTCGGCATCGCCGGACCTATGCCGACGGCCAAGGATAGTCCGTAGGCGTAGAAAAGCCGTCGGCATACATCCATCTATGCCGACGGGGCCGTCGGCATAGACGAGGCCGTCGGGACCGCCCGAGATACGCCTACGGGCCCCGTCGGCATAGGACAGGCCGTCGGCATAGCCCGCGCCCACCTCCCCGGTCAGTGCTGACCACTTGACGGCGTTTATCCTACGCTGACGGGCGGTAACGGTGGCCGTCGGCATATCTGTGGCAGAGGTATGCCTACGACATAGGCCCCTCTGCCACGTCAACGATCCGTGTGCCACACCACGTCATCGATCCGTGTGTGCACAAGGCCGTCGGCATATGTTTACTTTACTTAATTTTTTATTTTATCTGTGGCAGAGATATGCCTACGGCACAGCCGTCGGCATAGGCCCCTTCGCCACGTCATTGATCCGTGTGCCACGCCACGTCATCGATCCGTGGGACAACCTGCGTGTGTACACAAGGCCGTCGGCATACGTGTATTTTATTTTATTTTTTTATTTTTACTTTGTTTTGTTATTTTTACTTTATTTTAGTTTTTGCTTTTGCATAAGATAATTATGCCTTATCTAAAAAACATACCCGATGGTATATCGATTGCCCCCCGTTACGAACTTCGCTATCGCCGTGTCACGGAGGGGGGAAACGGTCGACACAGAAGGAATTCTGGTTGGTGGGGGGATTCGGGGTGTAGCTATGTCACCGAAACATCGCACGGGTCCCGATGCATATGTGAAAGTGTTCATGCATGCGTAGACGCCCGTCTTGGGGCTCCGGGGTGTGCCCTCCTCACGGACGGCGCTGCTGCCGGCACCTGGAGGGGGGAAATGGACGCGTGGGGTCTACACGGAGGGGATCTTGCTGTGGGTCTGGCCCGGATGTTGCTCCAAAGTGTTCATATGGGCTGACCTAACACAACCATGTGGGGAGGTCCACTGGTCAAAGCCCGTCCGTGCAAAGTCAAAGGGGTAGATCCCGTGGTCAAACGCTACAGGGTTAGGCGAGACGGGGGCACTGGGGGGGGGGGGGTAGCAATGCCACTGGAGCGTCGCACCGGGCCCTCATACATGCGGGGTGGTGTGGTGGCATGTCCGAAGAGGCGGGACGCGTCTCCGGTGCGTGGCCCCCCTCACGGACGGCGATGACACGGTAGTAGATGTTCTGCGGCAACGATGCGGCGTCAATATTACTAAATACTTGGAGCGCAATAAAATCATGAGTTTTTTGCACGACGTGGGCACATGTGCTATAGGAACAATGGTATTTTTTCATAATTTTTGGTGATGGAGAAGTATCCGAAAAATTCCCTCTACGCGGATTGCCCTTCGCGCGTCTACGGCTGTGGCCGGCGGCCTCTGGGGGCTAGCATGCCGCCAAATCTTGCGCCGGCGGCCTCTCACAAGTCTGGAAGTGTTGTGGCGGTTGCAAACGCCCGGCACGCATGTCCGGGGTGTGCCCCCTTCACGGACGGCGCCGCCGCCGGCACCTGGAGGGGGGAAACGGACGCGTGGGGTCTACACGGAGGGGATCTTGCTGTGGGTCTGGCCCGGATGTTACTCCAAAGTGTTCATATGGGCTGACCTAACACAACCGGGTGGGGAGGTCCACTGGTCAAAGCCCGTCCGTGCAAAGTCAAAGGGGTAGATCCCGTGGTCAAACGCTACAGGGTTAGGCGGGACGGGGGCACTGGGGGGTAGCAATGCCACCGGACCATCGCACCGGGCCCTCATACATGCGGGGTGGTGTGGTGGCATGTCCGAAGAGGCGGGACGCGTCTCCGGTGCGTGGCCCCCCTCACAGACGGCGATGACACGGTAGTAGACGTTCTGCGGTAACGATGCGGCGTCAATATTACTAAATACTCGGAGCGCGATAAAATCATGAGTTTTTTTTGCACGACGTGGGCACATGTGCTATAGGAACGATGGTATTTTTTCATAATTTTTGGTGATGGAGAAGTATCCGAAAAATTCCCTCTACGCGGATTGCCCTTCACGCGTCTACGGCTGTGGCCGGCGGCCTCCGGGGGCTAGCATGCCGCCAAATCTTGCGCCGGCGGCCTCTCACAAGTCTGGAAGTGTTGTGGCGGTTGCAAACGCCCGGCACGCGTGTCCGGGGTGTGCCCCCCTCACGGACGGCGCCGCCGCCGGCACCTGGAGGGGGGAAACGGACGCGTGGGGTCTACACGGAGGGGATCTTGCTATGGGTTTGGCCCGGATGTTGCTCCAAAGTGTTCATATGGGCTGACCTAACACAACCGGGTGGGGAGGTCCACTGGTCAAAGCCCGTCCGTGCAAAGTCAAAGGGGTAGATCCTGTGGTCAAACGCTGCAGGGTTAGGCGGGACGGGGCCCTAGCAATGCCACCGGAGCGTTGCACCGGGCCCTCATACATGCGGGGTGGTGTGGTGGCATGTCCGAAGAGGCGGTACGCGTCTCCGGTGCGTGGCCCCCCTCACGGACGGCGATGACACGGTAGTAGACGTTCTGCGGTAACGATGCGGCGTCAATATTACTAAATACTCGGAGCGCGATAAAATCATGAGTTTTTTTGCACGACGTGGGCACATGTGCTATAGGAACGATGGTATTTTTTCATAATTTTTGGTGATGGAGAAGTATCCGAAAAATTCCCTCTACGCGGATTGCCCTTCGCGCGTCTACGGCTGTGGCCGGCGGCCTCCGGGGGCTAGCATGCCGCCAAATCTTGCGCCGGTGGCCTCTCACAAGTCTGGAAGTGTTGTGGCGGTTGCAAACGCCCGGCACGCGTGTCCGGGGTGTGCCCCCCTCACGGACGGCGCCGGCACCTGGAGGGGGGAAACGGACGCGTGGGGTCTACACCGAGGAGATCTTGCTGTGGGTCTGGCCCGGATGTTGCTCCAAAGTGTTCATATGGGATGACCTAACACAACCAGGTGGGGAGGTCCACTGGTCAAAGCCCGTCCGTGCAAAGTCAAAGGGGTAGATCCCGTGGTCAAACGCTACAGGGTTAGGCGGGACGGGGGCACTGGGGGGTAGCAATGCCACCGGAGCATCGCACCGGGCCCTCATACATGCTAGGTGGTGTGGTGGCATGTCCGAAGAGGCGGGACGCGTCTCCGGGGCGTGGCCCCCCCCCTCACGGACGGCGATGGCATCGTTACCGCAGAACGTCTAATACCGTGGCATCACCGTTCGTGAGGGGGGCACCCCCCGGAGACGCGTGCCGCCTCTTCGGACATTCCACCACACCACCCCGCATGTATCAGGGCCTGGTGCGATGCTCAGGTGGCATTGCTACCCCCCCAGGGCCCCCGTCCCGCCTAACCCTGTAGCGTCTGATCACGGGATCTAGCCCTTTGACTTTGCATGGACGGGCTTTGAGCAGTGGACCTATCCAGCCGGTTGTGGTAGGTCAGCCCATAGGAACACTTTGGAGCAACATCCGGGCCAGACCCACAGCAAGATCCCCTCCGTGTAGACCCCACGCGTCCGTTTCCCCCCTCCAGGTGCTGGGTCCCATACAGACGGTAAACTAAGAATCTAAAAATGTAATAATTAAATTGATTAAAAACTCCGGTATTCATCATTGAAAATGTACAATTGCTGTGAACCTTTTAGTGCTCGGGCACCGGGCCGGCTGCCCGGGCACACCCGGTGCCCGAGCACTGAAAAGTTCACAGCAACTGTCCATTTTCTTCATGTAAGTCTAATGAATACCGGAGCTTATAACGTATGGATTAGTGAACTATTTAAACAGGTCAAATTGCTTTTCCCTCGGCGAGGTGGGACTATTTTTTTTAAAAAAAGCAGTTGCCATCTATGCCTACGGCATAGCCGTCGGCATAGGCCTCCTATCTATGCCGACGGCCTTGCCGTCGGCATAGAAACGCACATGTCCACGGATCGATGACGTGGCAAAGTGGCGGGCCTATGCCAACGGCCAGGCCGTCGTCATAGGGCCGGCCTTATCCCCTTGCGGTTCGCCCCCACACCACCCATTCGCCATCTCCCTCTCCCTCTCCCTCCCCGACCCACACCCGCGCCGCCGCCCACCACCTCCGCCGCCCGCCCTGAGCACGCCGCCGCCCGCGCCTCCCCGCCCCAACCCCGCCCCGACCCCGCGCCGCCCCGCCCCGAGCCCGCCGCCGCCCGCGCCGCCTCGCCCCGACTCCGCGCCGCCCCTCCCCGACCCCGCGCCGCCCCGCCCCGACTCCGGCCGCCCCGACCCCGCGCCTCCCCGCCCCAACTCCGGCCGCCTCGCCCCGACCCCGTGCCTCCCCGCCCCCACTCCGGCCGCCCCGCCCCGACCCCGCGGCTCCCTGCCCCGACCTCGCGCCGGCCGCCCCGCCCCGACCCTGCGCCGGCCGCCCCGCCCCTACCCCGCGCCTCCCCGCCCCAACTCCGGTCGGCCCTCTCGAAGGTGATTTTTTTGAAGTTTTTAGTGTTTTTTTAGTAATTTAGATAGTTAGATACATAGTTAGATAGATAGTTAGATAGGTAGATAGTTAGATAGATAGTGAGATAGGTAGTAAAAAAATTTGGTTAGATGAGATGCTATATGTTGCATACCTTGAAAAAAATTTGGTGACGATGATGAATATGTGACGGCGATGATGAATATGTGATGACAATGATGAATATAGGTAGTAAAAAATTTGGTTAGACGAATAGGTGATAATGATGATGATGAATATGTGATGACGATGATGAATATATTGTTAATGTTGTTAGTTTTTTTGCCTACATGATGCAAAAATAAATGAATGCATGTTTAAATGTTTTAAATATGCTCTATGAGTTGTGATGTTCTAATTTTTTGTCGCGATGGAATTTGCAGGCTTTGTGGTTTCGCATTTCATTGGAGTGACCGTTGTCCGGCACGTTGGTCCCCCTGAGCATCCCTCTGCTGTTCGACTACTTCCTCTACAGCCGAGGGTGAGCTACAAGTCCATCTCCTCCAATTTTTCATATCACTAGATTTCATTCTCAAGTCAATTGACGTAACCTAGGCGTCTCCCGTCCGAAAGGGTTGCATCGATAAATATGCATTCAATTGCATATTTATCACCGCAGCTCTTTCGGATTGTCCAGCGTTTTCCATGGACAGCCCGAGGATGTGTAGATTGGGTATGTTCTCCATGTTCTACCCCGTTCTGAGACAGGATTTCGGCGGCGCCTCCCCATTGTTCTCCGGAGCACATTCTCTCGGCTATTTGCCGAGACGTGTATCTAGAGAACAGCGGGGAGGTGCTGCCGAAATTTTGTCTCGGAACGGGGTAGAATGGAGAACGTACTCAATCTACACATCCTCGGGTGGGATTGGGACCCATCTTTACCTATTAGAGATGTAGGTGGATTAAACGCGGTAGAAACTGAAAATTTGATGTGATTAATTTAAGTGAATCCTTAATTATGTTGTGTGGGTTGCAAAAAAGCAGAGGATGGCAGATAATCAGTGGATGTACAGTGGTTTTATCCGTCGGAATCGAGTAACATCAGAGTGGATCGCGAAAACCGATGTGTATTTGAAGGAGATATTCCGTCGTCCAATGAGAATTATCCCACCATGCCCCTGTGCGAGATGTGCCAGACGTCACCGTAGAAATCAGACGGACATGAGTGAGCACCTTCGCACACACGGATATATGCCAAACTTTGACATGCCGCCGATAAACATAGCCGAGCAGGACCGTGGTAGAGAGGAGGTGATGCGACAACGCATCGATGGATATGAGGACGACGGGGTCAGGGACATGCTAGATGATGTCATTGTTGCAGAAACGGCAAATGCGACACCTTCAGAGAATGAACCGGAGGAGCCGGAGGCAACCGCAAAGGCCTTCTTGGAGGTCTTGGCCTCGTCGAAGAAACCTCTTTATGCGGGTGCGAAAATATCTCAGCTGGATGCCATCTCGCAACTAATTGCAGTCAAGGCTGAGTATGGCTGTAGCCAGAAATGCTTCGAAGCATTCCTGGGAGTATGGGCTAACAGCCTCCCTGAGGGTCATGAACTGCTGAAAAGCATGTACGATACAAAGAAAATCATGAAGGCACTCTCTATGGATTATGAGAAAATAGATGTTTGCCCGAAGAATTGCCTTTTGTTTAGGCATGAGTATGCGGATGACAAGTACTGTAGGAAGTGTGGTTCGTCTCGGTACATTGAGGTGGTCGGTGAGGATGGTGAGAAAAAGCAGCTAACCATCCCCGTTAAGGTTCTTCGGTATCTCGATTTTATAAAAAGACTGCAGCGCCTTTTCATCACGAAGGAGTCTGCCAAAATGATGAAGTGGCACAAGGAAGGTATAAGGTACAATCCAAAAAAAATCGTACATCCATCGGGAGGGGAAGCATGAAAGTCATTCGATGAAGAATACCCCGAGGAAGCAGCCGAGGCTGGGAACGTCAGAATAGCCATATCAGGTGATGGGTTGAATCCATATGGTATGTCGTCCAATCCATACAGCTGCTGGCCTGTGTTTGTAATTCCGCTCAATCTTCCTCCCGGTGCCCTAATGCAACGGAAGACCATGTTCTTGTCGCTCATCATTCCGGGGCCTGACTACCCGGGGAAGCAATTGGGTGTGTTTATGCAGCCGCTTATGGATGCTTTGCACCATTCTTGGTACTTTCCGAGGTTGACATACGACCGGGATCTGCAGAGAAATTTCTTGATGAAAGTTTGGTTGCACTATTGCATGCATGACTTTCCCAGCTATGCTCTATTCTGCGGATGGTGTACAAGTGGTAAGATGCCATGCCCAGTGTGCATGCAGGCTCTGCGAATGATTTGGCTGAGTAAGGGTGGCAAGTATGTAGCCTTTGACCTGCATCGACAGTTCCTCCCTCCAGATCATCCAGACAGGGAAGACAAGAAGAACTTCACGAAAGGCCGGGTTGTTCATGAAGTAACCAAGATTCCAACATCTTCGGGGGCAGATGTTCTTGCTCAGCTAAAATCTCTCAAGCCTAAAGTCAAAGGCAAAGGCAAAGCCAAAGCCAAAGGCTTCGAGGGATATGGTGAGACGCACAACTGGACGCACATTACCCCCTTCTCGCAGCTTCCCTATTTCAAGGACCTCAAACTTCCTTACAATATTGATGTGATGCACATCGAGAAGAATGTGGCAGAGTCCCTTTTCCACACGATCCTCAACATTCCTGATAAGACGAAGGATAACGTAAAAGCTAGAGCCGATCAACAGAGAATTTGTGATAGACCACGCCTGAACATGAAGCCTCCCACAGGCGGTCGAAAAAACTGGTTCAAGCCAGATGCTGACTTTGTCCTTAAACCGCCAGAAAAAAAAGAAATACTTATCTGGCTGAAACAAAATTTGAAGTTCACCGATGGTTATGCATCGAATATAAGTAAGGGAGTCAATCTTTCAACGGGCAAAGTGACCGGTCTGAAGAGTCATGACTACCATGTATGGATTGAGCGGATAATGCCGGTGATGGTTCGAGGCTATGTCCCCGAGCATGTCTGGCGAGTGCTTGCCGAGCTTAGCCATTTCTTCCGCACGCTCTGTGCTAAAGAAGTAAGTAAAAAGGTGATTGAAAAATTGCATAAGAAGGCACCGGAGTTGATAGTCAAGCTAGAGAAGATCTTTCCGCCAAGCTTCTTTACTCCGATGACACATCTCATTCTGCACCTCGCGAACGAGGTATTGTTGGGGGGCCCTGTGCAAAATCGCTGGCAGTACGACCCTGAGAGGCAGAACAAGCATCTCCGACGGAAATGTGGAAACAAAGCTAAGATTGAAGCTTCCATAGCTGAGGCAGTTATCCTAGAGGAGGTGTCAGACCTCAGGACATCATACTATCCAGACCACGTTCCCCATCTGCATAACAAGGTGCCTCGATACAATATAGAAGAGCCCAAGTATCAACCCAGGCTCGATCTATTCAACGCGCAAGGTGGGAGGGCTGGGGCCTCGAAATCTTATAACATGCGACGACAAGAGTGGGAGGACCTCATGTTCTATATCTTGCACAAAATCAAGGAAGTTGAGGAAGTGTGGATGAGGTAATACCACTACACCATTCCTTTATGTCTTCCACATCATCATGTTTCATGTTCACTTAGTCCCGGTCTAACACCGCTTATCTTTTTTTAGTGATTTCGTTCAAGAAGAATGGACGGGAGTGAATCCTCCTACTGAGGCGGAGGCACTTACTCTTCTCCGTCATGGAAACCCTGGACGTAAAAATTTTGTTGCTTGGTTCATGGAGAAAGTAATTTTCCATACTCCCCTATTAAATACCTACTTCAACATTTATTAGTTAACCGAACTAATGCACGCAACAATTTACTTGTAGGGAAAAGATCCGAACATATCTATGAATGATGAATTGAGATGGGTTTCCATGGGTTTTGACCCTGCCGTCATGACATGTAAAAAGTATGATGTGAATGGGTATCGCTTCCATACAGAGGAGCACCAAAACAGGCGCCCCGATCCCAAAACTATAAATACTGGAGTGTACACCCTCGGTCAAAATTCAGTAGACTACTACGGAAGGGTACAAAATATATACGAGGTTAAATTCCGCCAGGGGCGTGAGACCCTAAGTCTTCCTGTGTTCAAATGCCGATGGTTCGATCCGCGGGAGGGGGTAAAACATACACCTTCCATTGGTTTGGTCGAAGTTAAACCATCAACCGTCTATGCCGGAGCCGATCTCTTCATTGCGGCTACCCAAGCTACACAAGTATATTATCTGCCTTACCCATGCCAAAAAGTGTATCTAAAGGGTTGGGAAGTTGTGTTCAAGGTGTCGCCACATGGTAAGCTACCAGACCCGAATGAAGACGATTACTACAACATTAACCCCATGACATACGAGGGAGTGTTCTATCAAGAGCAACCTGATGATGATGATGATGATGTGGTTAGAAACGATGACGGTAGACCATTGGGTGATGATGATGTGGACCCAAATGTTGACGATGCACGGAATGATGGTGAGACCATTGTCAATGAAAATGACATACTTATGCTAGAAAAGTTAAACGAAGACGCTGACGACGAGGAAGAGCCTCCACCTCCGTCGGACAACGAAGATGATATGATTGATAGTGATGATGAGACGGACCGAGAAAGAGGTTACAACAGTGATGATTCATATGGGTTCTAGCAGATGTACGTTTCAAGTATTTTTTCTATAGTTTAGGAATATGCCTTTTTATGCCTTATTATTAATGTGTTTATTATCATGCCTTTTCCTTCATTTCATTACTTTACTAATTGCTTCTTATCTTTTCAATGCAGGTTCGTGGAACATGGGCAAGGGGAAGGCCGACGGCGTGGGTTTCCTACGCAAGGTCGTCGGCCTGCCTAGTCGGAGTGGTCGAGCACGTAATCCTCCCCCTCGGCTACTTGACGATGACTCCTCACAGGGAGGTCGAGGGAGAGGTGCCCCTAGAGGAGGAGGGGGGGGTAGAGCCTCTAGAGGACGAGGTGCTGGGGGGAGAGCCACTACAGGGGGTCGCGGCCAGAAAGAGCGCACCCTCACCGACTTAGGGGTGTTGTCTTCGAGGCCCTCCTCTAGTGAGGTACACTCTAGGGAGGAGGAGGAGGAGGTGGTGGTGGTGGTGGAGGAGGAGGAGGAGGAGGAGGTTGGGGAGGAGGTTGGGGAGGGGGAGGCAGGCGAGGAGGAGGGTGGTGGCGGGGATGATGGTGGTGACGGGAAGGGGGTTGACAAGAAGGGGTGGCTGCGTGGTAACGCAAAGCTACCAAAGCAGGTTCCGGCTACTGAGGAGCAGAAGTGGCTCATTGAGCCCACGAGAAAAGAGTAAGTGGTTCATTATTTTGCTTGTCACATGCTTATTCCGGTTGTTATTTATTTTGCTTGTCACATGCTAATAGTTCATTCTTTTGCAGCAACTGAATATATTCTAAAGGGGTCCGTATTCCCAACGGCCTCATCACCGTCTTGCTGAAGTTATACTGGCCGGGGTTGTATTGTCCGGATCCAGTCAGGCAGCCGGCTCATCGGGTTTTGGCCACGAGCTGGGACCACTGGGAAGCGGCCCGCCACGCGGACCATGAGACCCATGCCAAGGCCGTGATCACTACTTTCTGGATGAGTTCTCTTTAGAAGAACAAGTCCATTCTAGTTTCATGAAAATGATTTAACTCATGGCTTCTTCCATTCTTGTTTTCATGCATGATTGTAGAAATTCTATCGAGTTCTTCCGGAGCACAGGGCTAGAGCGGACCAGATCGTGCTGCGCCAATGCAAGAAGAAGGCTCGCCAGATGCAGTACGAGGTGCGCTATGTGGCCATCTCCACATACTACCACGACTATCTTGGTGTGAAGATGACCAAGGAAGAAGCGCGGAGGATGGGCATTACCTTGGAGAGGCCCGAGTTCTTGGCGGTAAGTATAAAAGATTTTTCATTATGCTTTCATATATTATGCTTTCATATGCTTTCATTATGCTTTCATTACCTTGTGGTCCTTTATGCTTTATGCTTCCATAACACCAATTTGGACACACCTACATGCCATTATGCTTTTATTATGTAGGTGTGTCCAAATTGGTGTTATGGAAAAGACGAGTCCTGGGCGGCATTGGTGGATCATTGGTGTGATGAGGCTGGAGCCTGAGCGGCTATGAGAACCAAAAATAAGGCTAACCGAGGGAAGGAGGGAGTACATGCTCAGGGAAACCGAAACCACTATCTCCACAAGGCAGTTAATGTATGACTAACCCCATTAAACATTCTTCTTCTTCTATTTACCATCACTTTCTTATGTATAACTAACCTCTGTTTGGTGGTGCAGGAGGAGAAACTGAAGCGGCCGCTCTCAGACATGCAGGCGTGGGAGATCGCCCATACGCGGAAGGACTCCAAGCCTGGCGAGCCCCAATACTACGGCAAGCATACCGCGGGGAGGAAGCAGGCCTACTCCGAAGCGTATCTGAAGTTGCATCCTGACACACCTGACCCCATTGCGGCGCCTCTGGACGACATGGCGGTGGTGAGCATGGGGCCCAAGGAGCACGGTCGGGAGGCGGTTCTCGATGCTGTGATCACTCCTAGTATCTCCTACACACAGCTTCATCGGATCGACCCGAGCCTGACCCAGCGCACGAGCCAGCCAGTGACCAGTACACAGTCCCTCTTTCAGGAGCAACAATCTGTAAGTATTTTCCCTTTTATCTTCATTGCTCACTTTATTTTCTGCATCTAGTAGTTTTATGAGTTCCATCATGTCATACCGTAGGCCTACCTGGAGTACACACGCCAGGAGACCATGGCGTGGCATCAGAAGCTTTATGAACACCAAGTGCAGAGGGATAGCCAGATGCAGCAGGCTTTTCAGGATATGGCGGCCAGCAGGTGTCCTCAGTTCCCTCCAGCACAATGCCCTCCAGCACAACCAGTGCTGATGAGCTTTGAGGAGTTTGTGGCACAGAACGCTGGCCCCTCGCCGGTTAGTTCATCCCCAATCTATTCACCAAAGCATGTCATGCCTTTTAACACAGTCATATATCCCGTTAATATGTCTTTTCAACATCCAGGGAACAGGTGGATCTACCGTTGGCGGTGCTCTTCGCAGCACTCCCGAGTCACGGAGCCCGACCACTCCGATCCACGGAGGCGGAGGCGGAGGTGGAGGCGGTCTTGGCGGTAGCGCTGCCGCTAGCAGTGACGACTTGGGCTTTGGCCGTCTTTGCGGTGACGACCTCCGTGGTGCTCGATGATCCTTGTGTGTGGTGATGATGCTGGAGATGACTTGTGTGTGGTGATGATCATTTAGATGACTTGTGTGCTTCTCTATATGCTTATGCTTATGTTGGTTGTGATGATGTTCATTTAGAGACTTGTGTGTGATGATGCTTATGCATATATTGTTGTGATGGTGCCGGATGATATCCCGTTGTGTTTGATATGTCTATCCCATCATATATATCTGATGTGCTGATATGTGCTGTTATTTGAATTGAATTGATTTGAAAACAAACAGAAAAAAGAAAAAAAAAGCAAATGCAAACTATGCCGACGGCTAGGCCGTCGGCATAGGGCTAGCGTGAGCTCCCAGTAGCTGACACATGGCACCTATGCCGACGGCCTAGCCGTCGGCTTAGCCTAAAACTGTGCCGACGGCTTGGCCGTCGGCATAGGCACCCACGTGTCAGCTACTGGGAGCTCTGTATGAAGGACTATGCCGACGGCTAGGCCGTCGGCATAGCCCTAGTCCTAGAGCAGCGGCTCGTTGCCACGTGGCACCACTATGCCGACGGCCAGGCCGTCGGCATAGTTTTTAGACTAAGCCGACGGCCCTGGCCATCGGCATAGTGGTGCCACGTGGCGACCATTCGTTGGGCAGACTTGACGGCGGCCGCCGTTAGGCGTGATAGTTGCCGACGGCCAGGGCCGTCGGCATAGATGTACGGCCCCCGTCGGCGTATCATATATGCCGACGGCAACCCTGGCTGTGCCGACGCATATTATGCCGACGGCCCTATGCCGACGGGGGCCGTCGGCATAGGCCTATCCCGACGGGACTCACGCCTATGCCGATGGCCCTGGCCGTCGGCATAGGGGGTGATTCCGGTAGTGCATTGTGCGCAATGAGTCGCGTACTATGTCCAACTACAAAGTCACAAGTCAGTTCAGATTACCTGAACTTTATGTTGAATGAGGATGATATAAACCAGCAAACATGACACTTGTCACCTCGTTGAGAGCTTAAAGCATGACTTTGACTTTATAGTTTGACATAGTAGGCGACTAATTGCACACAATGCGAACCTTGTCATGAAGTGCTCATCTGTAGATCCTTTGTTTTCTTTGATTTGTTGCACTAGCTTTTTGTAAGTAATTGCTCGCTCTTTTGGGTCTTTATATGTTGCTAACAGTTTGGCCTATTGTTTTCTTTACACTCAATTCTCTTGTTTGTGTGCCCTTGTTTAAAGGCATGCCCAAGATATTAACTACATCCTCTAGCTTTATCTTTAACTATTTTCGTTCACAATTAATGAATGCCTTGACTTTCCATGTAGCGTCCAAATTTTACACTTGCAGAAAATCACATTGATAGATCCTCCCTTTTTTCCTTTCTATCTTGCGTCCAAATGCTTTATCTCAGCCGCTTGTGTTTTGTCGTGTAGAATTCAGCACAGCTTGTCATTCCAATCATGTCTTTTGCTTTCCTATCTATTTGAGAAAGTCTTGCAATCCACCGAGGATCTAGTCTTATTTCTCATCACCAGGAAGAAATTATTTGGCTCGAGCTACGTGTCGACCGCCTGATCTTTGGCAAAAATTGGCAAGGTCGCGAGTCGTTGAATCTGTCCCATGTAACCGTCGGATCATCACAACACGGACCATGTTGTGGTCACACATTACAACATGGATCATGTTGCGGTCACCTCCATCTTGTATGACATTGCAAACACCTAGGCGAGGGAGAGAGGTGTGCATTTGGTCGACACGCGATAGATAGGAGACGTCGCGCATGAATATCCAATCGCCGCCGCTGCCTAGGTTCAAGCCCTATGCTTCCCCGTCGGCGCCGCTGCCTAGGATGGCTGCCGGTTGCCGTCCTGGCGTCTTTGCTACCCTTGCATCGCCCTTGCCAGTTTGCATCGTTTCAATCCTGCTACACATACCACGAGTGCAGCTGTCGTAGGGACACAAGGTCAGACCAGACCTACGATTTATGCGATGCTTTTGTCACTCAGGATTTAGGACTTGCTGAATCGGTTGTACTGCTAGCTGACTAATCACTAATCACGTTTGGCTAACATCTATGGATTAGTACGTGCTGTTCTTAAGTTTGTAGTAGCTGCTAATTAGTCCTCATTATTTGAAAAGACTAGTTCTGTTCGTTGTAGCACTGCTGTGTGGTAATTCATCCAAATGGTCAAGTCGCTGTTTTATTTGCTGAAAGAAGTATGTCTAGCTAAGCTCTATTGCGGTATCAGTTTGAAGTAAAGCTGCGTACCTGTAGTTTCAGTTTTTTTTAACTAGCATGTTAGCACATCTCTTTTGCTCTGATTGCTGAAAGCATTATGTAATTAGCATTCATGTTTCAGGCATCGACCTCTGTTCGCACTTGAGGAAGACGGCACAGTGGCATGGCGGCGTGAATACGCGTGATTTTGCATCAGGAAATGCGCAATGAAACTTATTTTTTAAGCACCACAAGTTTTTCATATGAAATTAGATACATATGTGCATGTACATCTATATACATTATAGATAGTCTTAAAGGCCCATATCGTGACTCCGCCTTAGGGCCCTGAAAGACATAGAGCCGGCCCTGATTGTTGTTTACAAAACTCTTCGTAATTTAAACTGGAAAGGAGGGAAAGGAGGGAGTATCATGTATAGGGAACAATGCAACTCCATTTTTTGGTCTCCAATTATCGTCATTAATGAAACTTTCGTTACTTAAAGCTAGGCAATGTAGGGTGGAATAAGAACATAGATTTGAATATTTTTTCTTCTTCAAAATTTCCCATATGATTGACATATATCTGTTGTGGTGTGCCTCTTATCAGCAAGCATCACCTGCCATGAATTCTTCGATGAAGAAAAGTGGGATTACTGATTCACACACTCCTACCACACCGAAGCCGCAGAAAGCATAGGTACATATAAGCCCAATTTTCTTTTAGTACGATATCAAATTTCACTGCCAAAGAAAAAAGTTATGACCTTTCTAATTTTTCTATCATCCGCTAATGTGAGGATGCATCACCCGTCATGGCTTTTGTAAATAAAGGGCCAACGGCTAGAGAGAAGATATGTATATACACTCTCCGTTCCAAAATATAAGTTTTTTTAGAGATTTCAATATGAACTACATGCGGATGTATATAGACGTATTTTAGAGTGTAGATTCACTCATTTTGCTCCGTATGTAGTCCATATTGGAATTTATAAAAAAGACTTATATTCCAGGGAGTATTATTGTATTGAAAAATACCACATGTACGTAATAACAACTTGTGACACTACATTTTGCCTTTGTTTACTTTTTTGCAATTTATCTAATTATTATGATATATATTTTGCTATAAACAACTTGTCACACTACATGGTTTGCTATCAAGGTGCTATTTATGACCTTATTTGGGAAGTCTTGGACGGCAATAAGAGGGAAAAGATTGCAAACCTAATCTTAAGGGGTTATTACTACATCTATGCAATATTCGAATTCGTTCAGTAAAGTAACTAGCTTTCAATAAAGAAGCTGAGGTATTTGTTGTCAACAGAAAACAAATTTTGGTAGGAAAACAAAAAAAGTTAACGATAAAGACAGAGTTTGTAGTAAATATCAAATTAAACGAAGGCATGCACACAAGACAATTGAGTCTGAAAGAAAACAGAAAGAAGGCAAACTGTTCGCGGCATACAATGACCCGAAAGATGTTAGAGTAATCTTGATTAGTCATCTGGTTTATGTAAAAGTTTGGGTCCTAAGCTAGCTAGTCGCGTGAGGAGAGCTAGTAGTAGTTCTGGCTAGTTAGATTAGGTTTCCTGGTGTGCTAATAGCGCGTCAAGTAGTAGGAGTCCGGTTAGGGCTAGTATATGTGTCCAGCGTGTTTAGGTAGTATTTTAAATACGTGTAGGATTGGGTTTCTGTTTGAGTCGGTTATTAGCCTGGTCCGGTGTCTGGGTTGCTGCATATATATATGCACAGCCTAGACGTACAATGTAACATCGCAGAGAAGAAAAGGAGAAAATAAAAAGAGAAAAAAGAGAGGCACGACACGTGCCTTTGGCAAAAGTTTTATCGTGTGCGTGTTCATCGTGATTTGATGTGATCGATCCTGTGGGCAAATTCCAACAATTGGTATAAGAGCTAGGTCGATTTGAAGCCGCGCTTGCCCCGGGGTCGCGGCCCAATTAGCGCCTCGGGGCGGGCGATATGGTCGCTGGGTGGTGCAGCGACGATGAAGAGCGTGCCATGATGTTGCTGGGTGATGCAGTGACGAGGAGGGATCTGGCGATCGTCGTTCGGCGGAGCGACAAGAAGCGAGACGGCAGGCTATCGTCGGGAAGGCGGTGGAAGATCGTTGACGGGAGCGGTGGTGCCGTGGTGCGGTGCCGGAAAGTCGTCACGTCATGCGCGGGAGATAGATGAGTCAAGGAGTCGTGCGGGTTTGCATGGTCGGTCGGTCGGTCGGTCGTGTCAGTCATCATCGTCGTCATGTCCAAGTGCTCGTCTCTGTGAGGAGGCGTTGAAGATGAAGCGCATCCAGGTCGTCTTTGTGTCTCGACGAGAGGATCAAGTTCAACTATGTGGGGGCGGTAAACCAGTGAAGGTGAGTCTCTTCAATGAGGCCATGTCTCTGCATGAGGCTAGAGTGCATGGTGTAGTGCACGGGGTGGTGTGATCCACAAGGAGTCGGCATGTATCTCGCTAGGGTGGATGTCAAGTTCACCGGGTGGGGTTTTCCACAGGTTACTGGCGAGGCTGGGTAGTCCAAGGCATATTTGAGATGGTCCGTAAATTCGCCAAGTCAAAATTGGAGGGGAGATTGTTTCGATCAATGAAGCCTATCAATTTAACTTGTCGTGGTGCGAGATTGAGGAGTCGACAAGGGGTGAATCGTCAACGAGTCAAGATCAAAGAAGCACAAAGACAAAGAATCAAGATTAGGGAGAAAATGTTAGAGTAATCTTGATTAGTCATCTGGTTTATGTAAAAGTTTGGGTCCTAAGCTAGCTAGTCGCGTGAGGAGAGCTAGTAGTAGTTCTGGCTAGTTAGATTAGGTTTCCAGGTGTGCTAATAGTGCGTCAAGTAGTAGGAGTCCGGTTAGGGCTAGTATATGTGTCCAGCGTGTTTAGGTAGTATTTTAAATACGTGTAGGATTGGGTTTCTGTTTGAGTCGGTTATTAGCCTAGTCCGGTGTCTGGGTTGCTGCATATATATATGCACAGCCTAGACGTACAATGTAACATCGCAGAGAAGAAAAGGAGAAAATAAAAAGAGAAAAAAGAGAGGCACGACACGTGCCTTTGGTAAAAGTTTTATCGTGTGCGTGTTCATCATGATTTGATGTGATCGATCCTGTGGGTGAATTCCAACAAAAGAGCGAGCAATTACTTACAGATGGACACTTCATGAGAAGGTTCACATTGTGCACAATTAGTCGCGTACTATGCCCAACTACAAAGTCAGAAGTCGGTTCAGATTGCATGAACCATAATTTGTATAAATTGGGTAAACCTGACCCTTATAACCTCGCTGAGAGCATAAAGCACTACAAGAGCAATAAACAAGAAATCTTATTGGTAACCTCGCTCTGCACAATATAGACATAGATTACTCTCCTCTGTAGTAGCCTTTGATTTAGTTCTAGGACAAGGAGAAGGTGGCAAAGAGGGAGAAGGCTCGCTTTGCGGAGGGAGATGTATGTAAATGATTTGCTACATATCCACTGCCACAAAATTGAGATTTAATTTCTTTACTATGACATATTAACCATTCATCTTGTATTTTTTGAAGTAGATTATTGAGCAGCTAATGAGTGATGTGGAGAATATACTACACAGATCTTTGCGTGCCAGCAATGAAGTAGTTATTGCACGTATTAACTGTATTCATCCTTCTGTAGGGCCGCGTATTACAATAAATTCGTACAACTATGCAATTAATAGAGCATAAAATCACCGAAAAAGAATACACAGACAAACATAAGTACTTCAAGCCACTTGTTGATGGTTTAACTGACATTAAACTCAATACAAATCTGACCAACATAACTCTACTTTGTTTAGAGGTAAAGCCATATTTACAAATGCACAAATTTATCTTGCACATTGTTGTGTGAAAGAGACCACCCTTATTTCCCATGCAAGATAATAGATGCAACATACCATATGAAGAAATTTTAGGTTATTTAAAAGATACTTTACTTATCTATTAGTGCGGCTCACTGCAAGTTAAACACTCGTTCTTTTTTACGTACAAGCCTTTTTCTAGGAAGCGTGACAAGTGTACATGTCACAAGGGACCACACAGAAGACATGATGAAGAGGAAGAGAATCTAGCGAACATGATAACAACACCTGCCAAGCGGCAACGAGGGCCTTCAGAAATTAATTCGCCATATGCAGAAGAGATACACCACATCTAGCTGATGAGGATACCACAAACATTAATGCCTACGGGACGTTGCGCCGCTCAGACAGGAAATCAATCTCTCTTATTGTTATGTGGCTGCTAGAAGGAGGGTGCCGTACTCTTAACACTTGTCAGGAAGGAAGATGAGTATTCCTGCTATGATCATGAAAAGAGACAACTTGTGGTATGTTGCACACATCGTTGTCTATCATCCAGTTATATAGCATTGCTATTTTTATACTTTTAACATGGATAAATCCACATAGTAAGTGCATGTTTGAAAAATTAACCTAAGGCATTTTATCATCTTGGTTGTTTACCCATTCTAGTGTTTCTTTCAGACCCGCACTTAGCATGTGGATTTATCCATTTGACAAACTATAGAAAGATGTGTGTGACATACCACGAAGGTGACTCTTTCCATGGTCATAGTAGGAATACCCATCTTCCTTAATGAATAAAGAGGTTTATTTTGTGATTGACCGACGCAGTGTCCCATTGGCATTAATGTTTCATCCTCATCTATATGTGTTGTATCTTCTTCTGCAGATGACGATTTAGTGCTTGAAGACCTCACTGTCGCTTGGCAGGTGTGTCACTGCCATGTTTGGTAGATTCCCCTTCCTCTTCATCATGTCTTTCGTGTGCTCCCTTGTGTCATGTGCACTTGTCACCTTTCTTACAAAAGCTTCTACATAAAGGAGAATGAGTGGTAACATGCGTTGAGCCACACTAGTAGATAAGCAGAATATCTTTTAAAGAACTTGAAATTCTTAATCTGGTATGTCGGGCAGAATGAACCTTTTATCCTGCATTGGAAATAAGGGGTGCTTTATTTCACACACAAATGTGCAAGATAAACTGTGTATTTGTGAATATGAATTTACCTTTGTTCACTTGACAACACGGAGTAGTGTTCTGTTGGTCAGGTTTGTATTGAGTTCAATGTCAGCTAAACCATCAACAAGTGGCTTGAAGTACTTATGTTCGTCCATGTATTTTTGAGTGATTTTATGTTCTATTACTTGCATAGTTGTTTTTTTTTGCAATATGCGGCTGTGCATATAGAAGGATGAATATAGTTAGAATAAGTTTTGTAGTATGAAAATGCAATAAATAGGCTTCAGATTGTGCGTACTCCATTGATGGCATGGACAGCTCTGTGTAGTACATACTCCACATCACTCATGAGATGAATGGTTAGTATGTTGTAGTAAACAAAGTAAAACTCAATTCTGTGGCAGTGGACATGTAGCAAATCATTTACATACATCTCCCTCTGCAAAGTGGGCCTTCTCCCTCTTTGCCACTTTCTCCTTGTCCCAGTACCAAATCAAAGGCTTCTGACGAGGAGAGTAATCTATGTCTATACTGTGTTTAACTTTATCCACATAGAAATAATTAGTCATTATGTATTCCCTCTAAGAGAGTGAGGTTACCAACAAAATTTGTTTGTTTATTGATCTTGTATTGCTTTGAGCTCTCAATGAGGGATCAAGTATCATGGTTGCCCATATTATATTATTTATATCATTTTCGTCCAACATAACGTTCATGTAATCTCAACTGACTTATGATGTTATAGTTAGACATAGTAGGCGACTAATAACGCACAATGTGAACCTTCTTATGAAGTACTCACTTGGAGATCCTTTGTTTTCTTTGATTTGTTGTACTAGGACTTTGTAAGTAATTGCCCGCTCTTTTGGGTCTCCAACCATCTCCGCAATAGCTTGCTTCACTGCTTAGAGCAACAGGCATCCTGCCACCCTCGTACGATGTCTTTGCAACACCTCGTCCTGCCCATTATAGCATGGACGCTGGAGCGCAAGCCATTTCCCTTGGCACATCATCGTCCACCTTTGCAGCATCCGCGCTCAACGCTTGTAGCATTGATTCGTGGGCGGCCAGCTTCGCAGCCCACCCACTACTACTTGCAACACTATTCCATGTGTGCCGGCTATCTTGCAACTTGCAACACCGCCCCATGTGGTGGCTTGTCTCCCGAGTTTGCAGCAGACATCGTCTCCTCACGTGGAATTGCAATAGCTTCGAGAGGCTGTAGGGCATGCAAGATGGCACTAGCCGGCTTGTTGCAACGGGGTAGGAGACTATAGGAGTTGGCAACAGAGGTCGGCACCTAGTGTGGGGATTTTTTTTGGAAAGAATAGTCATGGCTGACGACGAAGAAGGCAAAGCAAATGTTTTTTTTTTGAGACAAGGCAAATCGAATGAGTATTTTTAGACAAAGCAAAGCGAATGAGTGGTTGCGGTAGAGGATAATGGTAACTAGGGGTCCGACGAGTATTATATCGGGTGGTGGACGGTGCGATTTGGTGGGCCAACTAGCATGCTCTGATTGTTCAAAGCTTGTGCTACCCTTACTTTGGGGTGCCATGTGTCATGTGTGGCTGTCAGCCCCCCTGATTTTATTTGTACTAGGTAATTGTTCATGTGTTGCAACAAAAGAAAAAATCACAATATCCCTAGCCCAATAAGCATGGCACAAGACCCCCCCCCCCCCCCCCCCCCGCCGGTAAACAATATACCATAAAGTTCTCAATTCAATTTGCATGCCATGGAGCCCACAATATATAAATGATTAATAGTTCAATAGTGCAAAAAATAGTTACAAAGACGGAAAGACCACACACTAAGACTAATACATTTCCATCATCATGATAATTAAAATAACATTTGCAGACTCCTTCCGGCTAAACATCAACGACATCACAGGACCAAAGAAAAAAGAAAAAAGAAGAAGATATGTATGGAAAATGAACTTATAAAAAAAAAGTCAATATGGGTGAATCAATGCTGCTATCTGAAAGTGTGTCACGCAAGTTACCATCGCTCCAGTGCATACTTCATATGAACACTTGTTGACAACAATCTGATGAAAAAGGAATACAAACCCACCATACATATATATTTAGTAAATGATTATATTTGATAAGGCAAAGCTACTTCGCTGCACCTATCTTAACCAAACTTTTCTTATCTGAGAGTGAGAAGGCAAAAAGTTGAGAGAGAACAATTTCTTATTTTAACCCCAAAAATAGCTCTTGAAGAAAGAGAACTCGCAGGTGAGCAAGCCGACGTGGCAGTCATTAATTCAGTCAGAGTCAACAATCCCAGCCTCCGAGTGCCACGTCACCAAATCCTCTCCTAGAAACGCCAAAAGGTTCAAAATGACCGGGATATGCAAGGTTAGGGTATAGATTTCAGGGATTTAGACGTGAGGGTTTATTTTTGTCGAGCTCTACAATCATAAGGTTTATTTCAGACTTAACTCAAGACCGTAGGAGTTGGCAATAACAGTCGGCGCCTAGTGTGGGGAAAAAGTTTGGAAAGAATAGTCCTGGTTGACGATGAAGAAGGCAAAGCGAATGAGTGGTTGCGATAGAGGATAAGGATAACTACGGGTCAGGCGAGTATTATATCGGGCAGTGGACGGCGTGTTTTGGTGAACCCAAAAAATAGCTCTTCAAAAGAGAGAAGGTTTCCACAAAGTTTCCAAAAAGTTGAGAGAGAACAATTTCTTATTTTAACCCCAAAAATAGCTCTTGAAGAAAGAGAACTCGCAGGTGAGCAAGCCGACGTGGCAGTCATTAATTCAGTCAGAGTCAACAATCCCAGCCTCCGAGTGCCACGTCACCAAATCCTCTCCTAGAAACGCCAAAAGGTTCAAAATGACCGGGATATGCAAGGTTAGGGTATAGATTTCAGGGATTTAGACGTGAGGGTTTATTTTTGTCGAGCTCTACAATCATAAGGTTTATTTCAGACTTAACTCAAGACCGTAGGAGTTGGCAATAACAGTCGGCGCCTAGTGTGGGGAAAAAGTTTGGAAAGAATAGTCCTGGTTGACGATGAAGAAGGCAAAGCGAATGAGTGGTTGCGATAGAGGATAAGGATAACTACGGGTCAGGCGAGTATTATATCGGGCAGTGGACGGCATGTTTTGGTGAACCCAAAAAATAGCTCTTCAAAAGAGAGAAGGTTTCCACAAAGTCGACTCCGCTGGGGATCGAACCCAGAATCTCTGGTTTCGTAGACCAGCGCCTTATCCATTGGGCCACGGAGTCCTAACAAATCAAATGCAATCAAACGTTAGCCTTACTCACTCACTGGGCAATCAGACCTGACATTAAGAACCAACTGTAACCTCAAAATGCAGCTGCCCTTGTTGGTACACGGCTGATGCCATGGCCGCGACAAGGCCACGTCTAGATGGATCTGACGATTGTTTCACCGCTGTTTCCATTTCACATCTTTATCCTTCTGCAGCATGTGCACGTACTATGAGCGTGTGGCCATAGTAGTCAAGCATCTGGTGTTCACTGAAACAAGATACTGGATCTTAGCTTCTTTTTTTAGAATCTTAGCATTATATTTTGTCAGATAAATTTTAGCGTTATAACTTTTTCTTTATTATTACTGAAAGTTAACATACTCCGTGACTAGTTTGGGATATATGAATAATCATAAAGGCGAACCAACCTGTGATGGATGGTTAGAAAGACACTTGTATACCCGGCGCACTAGCAGAGTTGAAGTCTTAAACTTGACATTGGTGATCACATTTTTCTGAATTTATTTCAGGTCTTCCGGCGATGTGAGTTCAGTGGAAGGAGACTTTCCCGTCGACTACGAAGGCATCTGTGACGACTTCGTCAATCCCAAGATAATGTGCCAACCCAGTATTTCGGAAGTGCTCATATGAGTAGGATATGTGTGCATGCATTTATAGGAGTGAGTGTATGTGAGTATGTATAAACGTATGCATCTGTACTGGTTAAAAGAAGAATCATGGGGTTGGCCCAACCACACGTTGCGTCTTTGATTTAACGAACGAGAAAACTTGACCAGCAAATGGACTTCACGATTTGATGCCCGACCTTCAAAATGAAAAGTACAACTTAATTCCCGTGCTCTTAACCTTATCTCGACTATTATTTCTTCACGATTCCCGCTGCTTCCATTGAGAATGTCACTTGCAACTTGCTTTGAATCTTTGGGTACCATAACATTGTGAAGAAGATCATCTGCCAGAGCTAGTTCTTCCCTAAATGCAATACCCTCAAGAGTTGCAACATCCCTGACACCGTGTATAACAAGTGATGAAGGCATCTGTGACGACTTTGTCAATCCCAAGATAATGTGCCGGCCCAGTCTTCCGGAGGTGCTCATATGAGTAGGGTATGTGTGCATGCGTTTATAGGAGTGAGTGTATGTGCGTATGTATGAGCGTCTGCATCTGTACTGGTTAAAAGAAGAATCATGGGGTTGGCCCAACCACACATGGCGACGGCGTCCTTGATCTAACGAATGAGAAAACTTGACCAGCAAATGGACTTCACGATTTGATGCTCGACCTTCAAAATGAAAAATGCAACTAAATTCCCGCGCTCTTAACCTTATCTCGACTATTATTTCTCCACAATTCCCGCTGCTTTCATTGAGAATGTCACTCGCAACTTGCTTTGAATCTGTGGGTACCATAACATTGTGAAGGAGATCATCTGCCAGAGCTAGTTCTTCCCTAAATGCAATATCCTCAAGAGTTGCAACATCCCTGACACCGTGTATAACAAGTGATGAAGACCCGATATAATTTCCCTCAGAGTCTCGGCATACTGCAGCCGCAGTCCCTCCGATACCTCATCTAGATAGACCAGCATCAAAATGAATCTTTGCAAAGCCCGTTGGAGGTGCTAACATAAGCCTTGGCACCGTCCTCATGATTCCAGTTGGTTGCTCATTGTTGGGTTTCTTAGATATTTCTCCCAACTCCTATATGAACCGTTCCACAAACAAGTTGATAGAAAGTGGGCTCTGGAAGACCCCCTCATGAATAGCTTTCCTCCTCATCCACCAGATGGCCCATAAGATCATCGCCAATCTTACAAACTCTTCATGGGATAGTGAGTCCATCATCGTAAACATAGGAGCTCATTTTTGTGTTGATAAGCCCAACCATCGCTTCTTGGGCCTTGAGCGTTTCAAATTTCTGTCATGTGAGAACCGAGAAGAGAAAGCAACAAAGAATGACCCATCAAGACCGTGTATTTTCAATTGTGAATTAGTTTATTTATGAATTCCTTTAAAATGTTGTCAAAATACAATTTAAAAAATTGGAAAAGTATGCCGAGGAAAATGAAAAATTGTTCATGTGCATAGATTTGTTTTCGGCATATATGAAATGAAATTTGCATGTGTAATTGAGAAATGTTCATGTGTAAAACATATATATATATATATCCGTTCTAAAAGTTAATGTATTTTTTAAAAAACATGCCCACATTAAAGTTTAGAAAATTTATATTTTCGTCCTAAAATTGTATCGGCTTGTTGTGACAGAGCTGCCAGCGTGGCCCCACACAGCAGTTTTTGGCGCACAACCACAATCCACTGCGGCCCGGCCGACACGTTCAGTTCCCCATCGCCCAACAGATAAGTTCACCGAAACCACTAATTAAGAAGTACTCGTTGCAAAGAACACTCCACTTTCCCAGGTCACGACAAGTGGCGCATATGCAGCGCTCCACTTGTTGCAACCTGGGAGTTTTCACATTTTTCATAGATCCGTTTATTCAAAATGTTTTATCTCTTAAACTGTGCGTCCAAATCTCGAACCGTTTTCACCATTGGATTCCTCGCGTCGAGATCTTCAAAACTAGATCCCATGTTGATAGGTTTTGACGAATTTTTTTTCACGAAAAAAACCGGGTGAAAAAACCGAACCGGGAGCACGATTTTTTTCCCTTTTCGAAAAAGGCATGCCCGTGCCTCTCGCGAAATCACAACCGTGCCTCTCGTGAAAGCAAAACCGTGACTCTTGTGAAAGGAAAAAAAATAGAAAATGCGTTTTTTTCGTTTCCAAGAGGCACGGCCGTGACTCTCGCGAAAGCACAACCGTGCCTCTCGCGAAAACAAAACGTGACTCTCGCGAAAGAAAGAAAAACAGAAACGCGTATTTTTTCCCTTTCCGAGTGGCACGGCCGTGACTTTCGCGTAAGCACAACCGTGCCTCTCGCGGAAGCAAAACCGTTACTCTCACGAAAGAAATAAAAACAGAAAACGCGTTTCGTTTTCCCTTTCCGAGAGGCACGGCCGTGACTCTCGCGGAAGCAAAACCGTGATTCTCGCGAAAGAAAAATAACAGAAAACGCGTTTTTTTCGTTTCCGAAAGACACGGCCATGACTCTCGATAAAGCATAACCGTGCCTCTCGCGGAAGAAAAACCGTGACTTTCGCGAAAGGAAAAAAAAACACGTTTTTTTCGCGCAAAATTTTTTTTCGAATTTTTTTTGATCGAAAAACTAAAAAAACACAGGGGGAAAATCAAAACGTCGAAAAAAACAAAAAAAATGTTTAAAAAGCCGAAAACGCATGCGAAAAAAATTAAAAAAATAAAATCCGAAGAAAACGTCTAGAGCGCGACACGTGGCAAATGGCTGAGAGTGCGCCAAGTGGCGCTGATCATTGTGAAGCTTCCGAAGGAGCACTGGTTAACTAGTTGCTCCCTAAGTTCGTTGTCACTCGCTCTTGCTCCCCTGAAGAAAACAAAGACCTAGATCCCCTCCTCCCTTCCCACTCTCCCCCCTCCGTCGGCTCCTCCGATGGCGGCCACGCCTCACTCGGTCACCACCCTCGACGACGTGGAGCAGCTGCTGTTGTCCTCCCAGAGGTCCATGGAGAAGGGGGAGGATGTCCCATGCTGCCAACTCAAGCCGGACGCGGCCATCAACGCTGCCGTAAGCTCAAGGCCATGGTTGACTCCGGCGCCGTCCGCCTCGTCAACCCGCGGATGCTGGCCAACAAGCTGCAGGCCAAGGCCTCCGTGGAAGAAGGGATCCAGGACTTGATCGACCGGACACCGTTCTCGCCCCGGGAGATGCAGGCGCTGGACGAGAGCATCGCCATGCTCAAGAACAGGCTCCAGACCCCCTACGCGGTCGCCTACCCGGAGTCCATGGTGACTGGTGAGCCAGCTCCCCCCCTCCCCCTCTATTGCTGCTAATTATTTACTGATAAAAAAACTGCTAAAATTTGGTTGCTTGGCAGAGTACGTGGTATGAGGTTACTCACTGACTATAGAGTGGACCGATAGAGTATGTAAGCTACTCTAGTAGGAGTATCATTTATCAGTTGTGATTTGGTTGTAGTTTATCCTATGTAGCGATGCGTTCCTGCTGATACATGACAGCCGTCTAATGCTCTGGTTGTTTTGGAATGGCTATGTGTTTCTTTTCTTCTCCCAAATTGTCAATTGTGTTGTGCGTAGACTTATCTTTTGCAAGATTGTGATTTGGACACCCGCAAAAAAGAAAAGAAAAAAAGATTGTGCTTTTGAGAGCTCCCCTCCAGAGCTGGTCTTTGATTATTTCATTTACTCTGAATCCAAGGTCAGTCAGTTAAGGCAAAAAAAGAGCTTGTCTTTGATTATTTCATTTACCCCGAATCCAAGGTCAGTCAGTTCCCCGTTTCCCATTTTTCTTATTGGTACTAAATTGTACTCCCTCCATCCCATAACATAAGAGCATTTTTGACACTACACTAGTGTCAAAAACGCTCTTATATTATGGGACGGAGGGAATATATTATATTCTCCCTCGACTGCAATTTTCTTTGCTATAATTTGGTTGCTTGTCAAGAGTGTGGTATCAGATTACACGTATGTGGGGCTACACTGCCATTTATCCTATGTAATGATGTGTTCTTGCGGACACATGACCTCCGTCTTGGTTGTTTTGCGATGGTTATGTGTTTCTTCTCTTCCCCCAAATTGTCACTTGTGTGTAGACTAGCCCATTATGGTGTCATTTTTTACTTAACTAGCAAGATTGTGCTGTGGTGAGCTCCTGTCCAGAGGTGCTCGTATGTTGCTTCTTCTCAAGGCAATATGTTCCATTTTTTTGTTCTGCTACTTGTTTCTTCCCTTCTACTCCCTCTGTAAATTAATATAAGAGCGTTTAGACGCTCTTATATTAGTTTACGGAGGGAGTACTATTCTTTAGGTAAACGGGTTTAGTTGGCGCTTCTACATGAACCTTTAGATTATAGCTGTACACTGTTATATTTTTCTTTTGTTATTAACTGAAGTCAAGTGCTAAAGTTTTGTATCTGCACACTGTTATATCTGTTCTTTTGCTGAAATTTGAATGGGAGCCAAGAATAGCAATTTGCTTCGAACCTGTAATTGCCGCTTCACTGATATTTCATTGGCATCAAACTACCCTATACCCAGTTTGCTTCTTTGTTCTGCATGCCCGTGTAGCACTGCTGAGAAATCACTTGTGGCTTATTAACTGATCAAGTTCTGTTTATACAACCAATGCCGATGGAGAGCCCACACCAGATAATCTAGTCTCGTTAGGTTGGTAGCGATTCTCAAAAGAAAAAAAAAGGTAGGTTGGTAGCGACACCAGCCACAGTACAACGAGCTGGTCCAACTCCAAGTGGCACCAGCAGGCGTACACAGACACAGATCAGGCAGTACAACCAAGAACGGGAGGTGAAATGAGCAGGATTTGATTTGATCTTTCAGTGAAGGGAGACCAAAGATATTCAATTTGATTCGATCTGGTCTCTGTGGCACCTGTCGCACACGACACGTGACCAAGCGCAACCCGGCCATCGAATCTCTCACAGCTGCAAGTCAAAGTCAAACCAGATTTTCTTTTCGGGTCAAACTCAATTAGATTGTACGTACTGTATTTTTTTTTGCGGGAATAACTTCCGAACTATTCATCAACTGTCAAGGTAGTACAAAGAACACAAGAAGTAAAAAATACATGCAGGTCCATAGGCCACCTAGTGACGACTACTTGCACTGGAGCGAGCCGAAGACGTGCCGCCGTCTTTGCCCCTCCCCGAAGCCGCGCAAACCTTGTTGTAGTAGACAGTCGGGAAGTCGTCGTGCTAAGGCCCCATAGGACCAGCGCACCAGAACAGCATCCGCCGCCGATGAAGAGAAGCATAGATCAGAAGGATCCAATCTGTAGACACACGAATATAGACGAACGAAGACAAGATCCGCATGGATCCACCGAAGACAAACGCCGACCGAATCCAGTGAAATCCGCCGGAGACGAACCTCCACACACCCTCCAAAGATGCTAGAAACACCATCGGAACGGGGACAAGGCGGGGAGAACCTTATTCCATCAGCAGAGAGCCGCCGCCGCCGCCTCGCCTCTCTGAGCAGGACACAAACCCTAAAAAAAACTCAAAAGAGTATGAAAAAAGGAGCCCTCCCGCCGGCAATGACCGGGATCCACCATGCCTCCATGGCCGTAGGTTGTCAGAATCGCGATTTTGAATCGGATCGGAGCTCTGATGATAGGATCGCAAATCGTAGAATTTTCACTATCAGGATTGTAAAAATGTAGTTTCTATAAACTAAAACCGTAGAATCAAAGGGGTTAGTTTGGATCGTAAAGTTCGATGATAGGGATTACGGAAAAACTGCGCCAGTTGTCGGGATCTTTACAGGCCTGGGATTGCACAACTTTTGGGAGTGTCAGGAGAGGAATAAAGAAATTAAAGAGGGAGCTTGATATCTTGCGGTCGATTCCAGGAAGGACAGATCCATCCGAGCGTGAGAAGGAGATTAAGGATGAACTACTGGAACTTTATAAGAGAGAGGAATTGATGTGGAAACAAAGAGCACGCTTGGAGTGGCTTAGAGCTGGTGATAAAAATTCAAAATATTTTCACATGAGGGCAAACTTGAGGCGAGTAAAGAATAGAATCAAGGCTTTGCTGAAACCGGACGGGAGCCGAACGGAGAACTTACAGGAGATGAAGGAGATGACCAAGGAGTTTTATGAAACCCTATATACTTCTGAAGGAACAGATAATATGCAAGAGGTTTTGAATGCAGTGCCGCGCAAGGTGACACGCCAAATGAATGATGTTTTGGATGCTCCCTACAAAGAAGAGGAGGTTAAAACTGCACTATTTCAAATGTCACCTCAGAAGGCTCCCGGACCCGATGGTTTTCCCGCGCAATTCTTCCAGAAACACTGGGAGATCTGTTCTGGTGAGGTGACTAAAGTTGTTCTCAAAATTGTGGAAGGTGTGGAGAGTGCACGGGAGATATATAACACGGTCTTAGTGCTAATACCTAAGGTAAAAAATCCCATGCTTCTTACGCAGTTCCGTCCTATCAGCTTATGCAATGTTCTATATAAAATAGCATCCAAAGTGATTGCCAATCGTTTGAAGAGTGTTCTGCCAGACATTATCTCTGAGGAGCAATCTGCATTCGTTCCGGGCCGTCTCATAACTGATAATATAATTGCTGCTTATGAGTGTCTGCATTTTATGAAATGCAATAAGGCTCAAAAAACACAGGCACTGTGCCCTTAAACTTGACATGATGAAGGCCTATGATAGGGTGGAGTGGAGTTATTTGAAGGGAATCATGCTAAAGCTTGGTTTTACGAGCAGATGGGTGAACATTGTCATGGGCATGGTCACATCAGTCTCGTTCTCAGTTCTTTTTAATGGTGAGAAACTAGAAGAGTTTGAGCCTACTCGTGGTATATGACAGGGGGATCCGATTTCGCCTTACCTCTTTTTGCTTGCAGCAGAGGGCCTTTCGTGCCTCTTAAAAACTAGAGTTCAGTCATCTAATCTCGGTGGAATACAAGTGGCTTCATCAGCTCCATCGGTGAACCATTTGTTGTTTGCAGATAACAGCCTACTATTTTTTAAAGCAAATGTTGAGGGAGCTGGGGAGGTTTCCCAATTGTTGGAGACATATGCTAGAGCATCTGGCCAGAGGATAAATAAAGATAAGTGTTCACTATTCTTTAGTAAGGGTTGTCCTGAGTCCACAAGAGAGGCTATAAAAACTATCCTGCAAATTCCCAATGAACAACTGAATGAAAAATATCTTGGCATGCCTTCTGACGTTGGGAGCTCAATGAATGGTGCTTCTAAGTATCTAAAAGACAGGCTTTGGAACAAGATACAAGGATGGATGGAGAAGCTACTTTCAGCAGCTGGGAAGGAAGTGCTTATAAAATCAGTAGCCCAGGCTATCCCGGTATACTCAATGTCTTGATTCAAGCTTCCAAGGGGGTTATGCCAACAACTAACATCAATGATTAATGCCTTTTGGTGGGGAAGTAAGCAAGGCCAGAGGAAACCTTATTGGGTGTCTTGGGATTCTATGAGTATGCCGAAGTATATGGGGGGACTAGGCTTCCGTGATTTTGAAATATTCAACTTGGCGCTTTTGGCAAGGCAAGCGTGGAGAGTTCTGGAAAACCCTAGTTCACTAAGTGCTCGAATCCTCAAAGCGGTTTATTACCCGGAGGGGGAACTTTTGACAGCAAATTTGGGGGGGGGGCATCCTTCCAAAGTATGGAGGGGCCTGATTGAAGGTCGTGACATCCTGAAGATTGGGCTTGTTCGAAGGATAGGCAATGGAAATACCACTGATATATGGAACATGAACTGGCTGCCAAGAAAGGAAAATATGAGGCCCACTGTAGCCTTAAAAGCTGACCCACCGCAGCTTGTGGCGGAACTGCTGGATCGGGATAATGCTTGCTGGAATACAGTTTTGCTTGGTGAAGTCTTCCTCCCATATGATATAGCAGCTATTTTGAAGGTTCCTGTTTGCACCAGAAATATGGAGGATTTTTGGTCATGGGGTTTTGAAAGGAACGGAATCTTCTCCGTTCGCTCGGCCTACAAGATGATAGTGGATATAAAAAGAAGGCGTGAGGATTGGCTGGAAGTTAGAGGTGGATCCTCTAATACTGTAGCGAATGAGAAGGCTTGGGCTACATTGTGGAAAGTGCAGGTTCCGGCAACGTTGAAAATTTTTCTCTGGAGGCTATCCAAAAATTCGCTACCCACTGAAGATGTTAGGAAAAATAGAAAAATGTCTCATCATGATCAGTGTTATGCTTGCGGAGGCCAGGATTCATGGAGACATAGTTTGCTCGAGTGCACAATGGCGAGGTGTGTATGGTCTCTTGTAGATCATGATTTGTTGGATCACGTGATCGCTACAACGGAACCATCGGCACGAGCCTGGATGTTTTACATGATGGAAACTCTTGATCGTGTAAAGTTAACAAAATTGATAGTTACTATGTGGGCGATTTGGTATGCACGGAGACAGCTCATCCATGAGGGAATACATCAAAACCCATATGAGACACACAGGTTTGTGCTAGCATACATAGCTGACCTTGATCAGCTCAATCCGGTGCAGGAGACACATAGAAGGACAGATAAACCAATTGCTAGACAAGCTTCCAGATGGGTTCCACCACCAGAAGGAAGTGTGAAGATCAATGTATACGCGGGAGTTTCGGAAGGAACAAACACGGGGATGGCAGCAGCTGTATGTCGGAACCGGGATGGTGTTTATTTGGGCTCATCAATGTTGGTAATTCAAGGGCTGACAGATCCAACTACACTAGAGGCAATCGCTTGCAGAGAGGGTTTGTCTTTGGCGTAGGATCTTGAAGAGAATCGTCTACAGATCGCTTCGGATTGTAAGCAGGTAGTAAACCATATCCATCAAAGAGCGGGAGGCGATCATGACACTATTATTAGAGAGATCTTACAAACTTCTACTTTATTCACGTCTTGTAATTTTTCTTTTGAACCTCAAGAGTCGAATTATGAGGCTCATAGATTAGCCAGGTTTGGTGTCTCGCTCCTTGCTGGGAGGCATATTTGGTTGGGTATCCAGCATGACCCAATTGTAATACCTATGCATATTTCAGTTGATCAATAAAGACCTAGGGAGTTTTTCTCAAAAAAAAAAGATAGGTTGATAGCGATTCTCAAAAAAAAAAAAAGATAGGTTGGTAGCGACACCAGCCACAGTACAACGAGCTCAAAGCGTTGTACTGTGGCTGAAAGATCAAATATCTTTGGTCTGTCCAACTCCAAGTGGCACCAGCAGGCGCACACAGACACATCAGGAACGGGAGGTGAAATGAGCGGGATTTGATTTGATCTTTCAGTGAAGGCAGACCAAAGATATTCGATTTGATTCGATCTGGTCTCTGTGGCACCTGTCGCACACGACACGTGACCAAGCGCAACCCGGCCGTCGAATCTCTCACAGCTGCAAGTCAAAGTCAAACCAGATTTTTTTTCCGGTCAAATTCAATTAGATTGTACGTATTGTATTCTTTTTTTGCGGGAATAACTTTTAATCTATTCATCAACTGTCAAGGTAGTACAAAGAACACAAAAAGTAAAAAATACATCCAGGTCCGTAGACCACCTAGTGACGACTACTTGCACTGGAGCGAACCGAAGACGTGCCGCCGTCTTTGCCCCTCCCTCACCGAAGCCGCGCAAACCTTGTTGTAGTAGACACTCGGGAAGCCGTTGTGCTAAGGCCCCATAGGACCAGCGCACCAAAACAGCATCCGCCGCCGATGAAGAGAAGCATAGATCAGAAGGATCCAATCTGTAGACGCACGAACATAGACGAACGAAGACAAGATCCACATGGATCCATCAAAGACAAACGCAAACCGAATCCCGTGAGATCCGCCGGAGACGAACCTCCACACACCCTCCAACAATGCTAGAAACACCATCAGAATAGGGACAAGGCGGGGAGAACCTTATTCCATCAGCAGAGAGCCACCGCCGCCTCGCCTCTTTGAGCAGGACACAAACCTAAAAAAACTCAAAAGAGTATGAAAAAACGGAGCCCTCCCGCCGGCAAGGACCGGGATCCACCATGCCTCCATTGCGGTAGGTTGTGAGAGTCGCGATTTTGAATTAGATCAGAGCTCTGATGGTACAATCGCAAATCATAAAATTTTCACTATCAGGATCGTAAAAATATAGTTTCTATGAACTAAAACAGTAAAATCAAAGGAGTTAGTTTGGATCGTAAAGTCGTATAACAGAATCGTGATTCTGACAATCTTTAAGACCATAGAAAACGAGGTAGACCGGCGGCGGCACCGGCGGAAAGCACAAGAAACCCTAGCCAAGGGGTCCTCTTTTCTTCCAGTGGAAGAAAGAAACTAACTATTAGTGTATTCTTACGCAACTGCACGTGGAACGTATACAAACGGCAGCGACTTCTCTCACAGTAATACACAGGTGCACAGAGCGTTGCACACGTTCAGACGCCACGCATAGATCATGCGACTATCGTGCCTAGCACGTAAGCACGTACGTGGTACGTTGCGTATAGAATGCATGCGGACGTGAATGGACGATCGGTCGAGAACGTGCATGCATGCGCTCCAACAATGGCTTGACTGCTTAACCCTGAGATATCATCACATGTATGCATGTACTCATGTCATCGACGGCGCGCACCGGCCTTCGGAAAAACCTGTAAAGGCCCTCGCAAAAAAAGGAAGAACCTGTAAAGGGAAAAAGTCTCCTACAAAGTCCATATTTTTCCTTCATAAAGTCGATATTTACATGCTCCTTTTTGCTTTCATTGTTTTTGCGGCGTTTTGCTCTTCTCTTTTTGAATGCCTCCTCCATGGCTCTAAAAGCTTCCTTTGTTTCGTACTACCTCCCATACAAAACCCCCACCGTAGTTTCTTAGTTAAACGGGTGGTCAGAGTTTAAGTCAACATGCGCGGAGAACCTGTATATAAGTTAGGAGGGATGGGAATACAGGCGAAGCACAAAGATGACAATTTTATCCATGGATATGGATATGGACACATGGATATCCATGCGTACCCCATCCATATGAGCTGGGTTTGAATACGTTTTTGCACCTGTATTAGGTGTAAGTGTAAGTGTAAGTTGTTTAGCTGGGCTGTTGGGCGGGGGCGATCGAGGACCATTGGCTGGCCGCTGGCGTCTGCGACTTCCGAGTGGAGAAGAGAGCAGCACCGAGCAAAGGTGACGAGCAGAGGAGCCGTCCGGAGAACATGCAGTCAAATCCACGTATCTAACATTTTTGTCCGAAAACAAGTGCTGTTTATGCGCATTGTATGATCTGACACTAAAGATGATTTCTTTTTGAAAAACGATCAGATCTATCATAAAAATTCACCGAAACAAAACATAATGAAAATCACATAGAGATTTTGAGACCATCGAACGACCACTACTGTCGACAGAACGAGCAGCGGACGCTCCCCCACCGGAGCCGGCATGACCTTGCCGATTATAGTCAGGAAGTCTTCGTGCACATGACCCCAAGGGCCAGCGCCCTGAAGCCACTGTTGTCGCCATTAAACCCTTACATAGATCAGAAGCACCTGAGGCCAAATCTCGCTACATGACGAGAAATCATAACCTCATTGTCCCAAGAAGACGGCAGGAATCTTCATCGACTATGTGCAGACAAACAAACTCAAGGAGGATTATAGCCCGGAAGAAAAAGGACCGCCATCTGTTCAAGCGCCACGACTACAAGGACTAAGAAAAAAAATTCCTAACCTGAACTACTAACCGGACCAAAGTCATCAGGATTCCTCTCCCCGTCATCGGCCACTAGAGCGGTAGGCTGAGGGGAGGCAGATCCTCGGGCTCGCCAATGAAGACTGAAGAGAAGAGTTTGCCCTACTTGCCTAGGGTTAGGGGAGGAAACAAGAGAATATGCTAGGGTTGCGGAGGCCTCGTCCCGTTTGACTTGATTAATTTGCCATGCTCTATATACCAAAGATGTTTTTCGTAAATACAGTGTACCCTTTTTTGTGAAAATAAATACAGTGTACCATGATAGCAACTTCTTACGAACTTGTTGTTCACAATAAAAGCTAGCCAGTGCTACCTGTAAAAATCTTTGTTAAAAACTACAGTATGTCCAAGTCGAGAAGATGACATGAGGTTTTCCCCGGGAAAATAGAAGAAGATGATGACGCGAGGTTAGGTTGGGATTAGCTGGGCCGTGCATCCGTGCATGCAACACCAGACAATCAGTCTAGGTAGGTAGGTAGCGACACCAGCCACAGTACAACACGTTGGTCCTAGTGGCACCAGCAGGCGCACACAAACATAGATCAGGCAGGAGTAGTAAGAACGGGAGGCGAAATGAGGGGGATTTGATTTGATCTTTCAGGGAACGGAGGCCAAAGATATTTGATTTGATTCGATATGGTCTTTGTGGCACATGTCGCACGACGAAGCGCAACCCGGCCGCCGAATCTCTCACAGCTGCCAAGTCAAAGTCAATGAGATTGCATATCTTACGCAACTACACGTACGTGGAGCGTATATGATTGTCCTGTATATACAAACAACAGCGACTTGTCTCCCAGTAATACACGGAGAGCGTACGTCCGGATGCCATGCATCCATCATTCGACCGACCGTCGAGGTTCGACGATCGTGCCTAGCACTCGTACTACTACGTCTACGTACGTCGCGTATAATGCATGCCTACGTGCATGGACGATCGATCGATCGAGAACGTGCATGCGCTCCAACTACGGGCCTGACCAATATGCACTCATGACACCGACGGCGCGCGCTGCCTTCGGATTCGGAAGAAGACCAACTTTCGTCCTTCGTAAAAAGTCGATACACATCTGCCCCTCTTCCGTTGCTCAAAAAAAGAAAAAGAATGCTCCTTTTCCTTTCATTCCTTTTGTGGTGTTTTGCTATATTCCTTTGAACGATGCCGCAAAAAAAGCTTTCCTTTCACATGCTACCTCCGGGCCGGCATATACACACCACCCTGATTTCTTAGAGCATCTTCAATAGACGCGCGGTCGCGCTAAAGTTTTTTTGCAGCGTTGAAATAGCGTTTTCAGCGTGCTGGACTAGTGTTTTGCTTTATCAGAAGCGCAAAAACATGGCGCCTAATCCGGCAGCCCCAGCTGCAGGATCCTAAATTCTGCAGCGCGCGTGAACGGGTGCCCCAAATAAGCAGCGCGCGATGCCGTTTTTCCCAATGCGCTGAACCTACTTTGCCGTGCGCGGGATTTTAGCGCGTCCGCTGAAGCACCAGTTTCGATCACGCGCGTTTGTTGGAGATGCTCTTAGTTGTGATTGACGGTAGTACCACTAATTGATTGTGGATGCAGGGCCGGTCCTGAGATTTGGGGGGTCTGGGGCGAACATAAAACATGGGGCCCCTTGAATTTTTGTTCTAGCAACCACCGATGCAAAGTCATTTATGACAGTCTCATCCTAGATCCATACTCATGTTGCTTGTGCAAAGGTGAACGTTACGACAACAAGGTTGTGGTGGTTGCAGTCGCAAGGAGACACGAGGACGATTTTACGAAAGCATCAAGTGTCATCTTTGGTGGCATCCGGGACCCTTGGACAATGATAGGAGGCACTTTCGATGGCGATGGATTTTCTCATTCGTCAGGTGAGAATCGTTAGCGCAGCATTACTACCCTCCACGATGGTTCATTGTGGGCAGACCGAAGAGGGTATTAAGCCAGATATTTGAATATATTGCCTTTGTATACGAGAGAAGATCTCCAAATAAAAAGGCGCACATGCTTGTATGCTCTTCACCGGGAGATGAGGTTGATCGCCATGTGTGGCTAACAAGACCTAATGTCCATTGTATCCCAAAATCTCTTTTACCTAAACAAAGCGGATATGATTCTCAAAATACTAAAATTATGATAGTCTCATCCAACAATTAGAACTAAAGATTAAATAATATAAAAAAGAAACATGAATATGGCGTCAATTTTAAGTAAGTACTAGATCTTACGATTTTATCATCCATGACCGGCTGATCGCCAATCTCTTGGTGCTGCTTCCCTGCCATGAATTTATGACATAAATAGAATTACAATTAGATCACACATGCATCTCAAACGGAAACCTAATTGTATTGTATCTATGCATACATACCTGAAGATGATTCTTGAGATGGTAGATCGTGAGGCCTTAACTCCCATAATCCTCATGACGATAGTATTCAGAGTTACCAACATCTAGACTGAAACCATGGACCGATCTTCCCACAGTCTGGCCTCCAACCTGCGCGGCAGCATCCATGAATCGGTCGTGGAGTTTGATAGTCCACCGGAGGCGGGACTTTGGGTCGATGCTGAGTGAGGACGACCTAGACGAGGGCAGAGTAGTCGGCCTGCGATTGATAATCGGGCGAAAAGGAATCACCCAAAATCATCGCGAACCAATCAATAGGGTAAATTAGGGCATGTACAATGGTTGATAAGATAGTCTTATCTTAAGTCTTACATGTAATTTAGAGATGACAAAAAAGAACGTCTACAATGGGTCATTTCTTAGCCTATTTTCAATAACTAGCTATTCCTAAAAACATGATGAGACATATTATGCTAAGAGATCATCTCTTGTCTTCTCTTAAATAAGATAAGACAAACCTTTTCTTATGAGTTCTCTCTCCTCCATCTGATCATTTATCCTACGTGGCACTCCTAAGATAACACCATTGTACATGCCCTTAGATCTGAAAGAAAACATGACGGGGTCCTCGCGGGACTACCAACTACGTGGATCTTGACTCTTGAGGCCTGACCGCCTGAGGCTTGGGTCACCTGCAAAAAAAAAAGGCCTGAGGCTTGCGGCTTGGGCTAGCTATGTACAGTGAGAGGGGGGCCCTTGGAATCCGGGGGCCCCGGGCGGCCGCCCCTGCTGCCCCCCCCCCCCCCCCCCTCAGGGCCGGCCCTGTGTGGATGCACGCTTAAGACTAAGCTTACATCAGGGTTTTGGTTATGAAATTGACAATTTTTGTTGTGGTTAGGATTTGCGATTACCGCTCCAAAGTTTCAAATAAATTTTGAATTCATGAATTTTAGCCATAGATAATTAGGTACTGAATTTAAAAATAGGCATGGGAATCAATTTAGCAACTTTGCGAAGGGACGAGAATAGAGTGGCCTGCAACATCTCCATGTGTTGTTAATATGGAAAGACGGGCTTATTTAGTTTAATAGAGCATTTTAATCTAGTTCCCATTGGCCTACATGCAAGGAAAAGAGCCCGTTGTATTATAGACATCCTTACGAAAATCAAAAGCTTGTAATGCTTACACCTCGAAATCATGTTTGCTACATACAAGTTGCGTGAACTTTGAATTCGGGGGAGAGAAGAGGAGGTGTAGCTCCAAGCGAGAGACCATAACGCCGCCGGCCGCAGGCGGCGTGACCGGCGATCTGTGGGTGGTGGCCGTTGGATTTCAATCCAGCGGCCAGAAAAATTGACTTGGCCCTCGTTATTATATTAAAGCAAAGCAAAGCAAATAGTAGTATTTGAAAAATAAACGTGGCAGGAGAGGAAGTTGCGCGTGAGTCCGGCCAGGAGAGGGGCAATATGTAGTGCGGGCGCCGAAGCCAAGCACCAAACCGCCGTGACCCACGACCCCTCGCCTCGCCCCATCGATCGTAGGAGTTCGCTCACGCCATCCTCCATCCTCCCGCCTCCGCGGCTCCGCCCGCGCGCGGCTTCCGATCTCGCGACCAGCCGAGACGAGACCCTCCACCAACGCACCAGCAGCACGCGCGCACGCCTTTGCCCCGCGCCACCCACCACCACCCTCCCCCACCCGCCATGATCTTCTAGCTCCATCGGTACGTACGGCAGCCGCTCGAGCTCCTTCTCGCCAGCCATGAAGCCGGCGGGCATGGCCGAGTACCACCAGCACCCGGCCTCGCCGCGCGCGGCCCAGCGCCGGCGCCTCGTCTTCGTGCTGGCCCCGCTGCTGCTCTTCCTCGCCGCCGCGCTCTCCTTCCCCTCCGCGCTCCGGCTCCCCGCCCTGCGCTTCCCGCCGCGCGCGCCCCCGGCGGCGTCCCATCACCGCCGTTCCCCGGCGCGCGGCGGCGGGCGCGTGGCGGTGTGCCTGGTGGGCGGGGCGCGGCGGTTCGAGCTGACGGGCCCGTCCATCGCGCGGCACGTGCTGGGCTCCCCGGCGCTCGACGGCCGCGCGGTCGACGTGTTCCTGCACAGCCCGCTCGACGCCGACGCCTACAAGTTCTCCCTCCTGGCGCGCGCCGTCGGCAGGGAGACGGAGACGGCGACGAGGCTGGCCGCCGTGCGCGTGTTCCGGCCGGAGCCCGTGGAGGAGACCCCCGACCGCGCCCGCGTGCTCACCGCCGCCAACTCCCCCAACGGCATCCAGGTCCGTACCATCCTACTAGCTACTATACCTCGCTTGTCTCACCGCTTGCTTCCATGCTCCTCAACCCCAAAACTATTCCCGACCGATCGCTCTCGCGCGCTTGCTTCGCCTTGCTGCAAACAGTTTTCGTTGCTCGATCGATTCGATTACTCGTACCTCGCTCGCTTGCCGCGCATTGCATCCATCTATCTAACCAGAGAATCTCCTTAGTTGCTTACTTTTCAATCAAACGAAGGAGAAAACCACCACCGGAATAAATTATCGCTTGGGTTTTGGCCGCAATCTCGCGTGCCACGCGCGCCAGATTGGATCGATCGATCGATCTCGAATTGCTCCACGATCATGCGCGCGTCCGATCGGTGGGACGGAGACGATTAACTAGAGTAGTAGTAACTGCTGCCTAATTCGGCCGGGAATCGTAATTGAGACGGTTACTTCCTTCTCTCTTTCTCTCTCAGAATAATAATTCAGTTGAGGCAGGGGCCGGGACGGTTTCAAAAGTCTCCTTTTCGGTCCAAGCGCGGTTTGGACTATCGTACTAGGAAAATGGCAACTGCCAAACCTGACACGATCCCTCTCTCTGATCTGATATAAATGTAGGAATAGATTGCTTCAGACGGAAGAGAGAAGGAGAAATTATAGCGTCCCCATCCCGTGATCCCATCTAACCTCCCTGCTTAAAATATCGAAACCAGCAGGCGTCCGCGCGCGCGTTCACGTCGTAACTGAAACTGAAACCCGGTGGGTCGGGTTGGACCTAAAAAGTTCGCGGGGCCCCGCCGGCCTTCCTGCCCGCCCACCCGCCGCAAAAACTGACGCCATGGCCCCACAAGACCCAAATTGATTAATCTATCTAGTACTGACATCTTTTTTAAAATAGTACCACCGATTTCTAATTATTTCAAAAAACGCAGATAATATTCTAGGAAAATGGGGTTTCGCTTGCCGTTCATGAGAATCAGTTTGGTTAAAGTTAGCCTTAAAAAATGCATTAAGCCTTATATAGATGAAAGAAGAGAGTATTGAAAGTTCGATGCCGATGGATGCTCTAGCTGGCAGCGGCAGCCACACAGAAATTCTGTGTGGTACGTGGCGCGTAAGGAGGAAGTGTCAATCGACACCGATAAGATGCCGGACGGCGGCAAGGATCGAAAAGAGAGACCGGTTTGGTTCGGCGCGCGTTTCATTTTCGGTTTCACTGTCTGCTTTTCAAAGCCGACCGTGACGTATTCTGGACTCAGCTGGAAGGGTGTGGTTTTGGAGCACCTGTTTGCCCTCGACACATGCGACCAATTGGTAGAGGCCGATGGATGGCTGGAAGGATGCCGCACCAAACACGTACGCGTCCAAGTGGCAATGTTCGGCGCCCACTCACGGGGCCGGGACGGTGCCGCGTTTGGCTTTTTTAACCAGCTTTGTGTGCGACCTGTCACGTTCACGTAGCACGGCGGCGCGCGACCCGCCGGGTTCTTCGCGGTTCACCGCGCGTCCCACGCCGGCGAGTCAAAGTCAATCCGATCGGTTGTTGTATCTATGCATGCATGATATTTTTTACCTTGGAGAAGCGACACGTATGCATATGCATATATAAATATACAAGACGGCGACGGCTTGTCAGATAACGACCCACCTAGTGAACTACTACCAGTACGTATGCATGTACGTGCCAGTACATACACAGTAGTACTCGTATGGTATCAGAGATTCAGAAGCACCGTAATATGATTCAAAAGGTCGTCGAGATGCCATCCATCCATGGATACGATTTCGGTCGGTCGTGGGTAGATAGCAGCACGTACGTACGTACGTACGCGCTCGATCATCCTCGAGGGTACAACGTGGTGTGCAGCAACAACAACAAGGTGCATGCATGTCATGGGTGCTGATGCTGTATATCCACACGGCGCTAGCTTTCGGTTGTGAGAATGAAAAAAGGGCCTTGCCCCAAAAAGGCGACCGCTGCCTACCTACCTTCACAAAACAAAAGTGAAAATTGATTCATTTCATCCATGTTTTACGTTGCACGCGCTCGCTTCTTTTGCATGCATCTATCCTCGAAAAGCCTCCTTTCTACCCTTTTCTAAATTAAAAAAAGGCCTCCTTTGTTGGATACTGTCACTGATTGAGTTCTATTTCATTTAATTTGGATTTGGGTGCGAGTGCAGAACAACTAGCTTGATTACAAATGCCAGGTACAAAAGGCAAACATTTGCAGACAAAACGCACTTTGTGTGTCCACTGTCCAGGCACTTCAGACATTAGATTAGATTAGAAAAGGCACAAAAAAAACGAGGACTAGAAAAAGCAGAAAATAGGCCAGTGGCACATCTGCCGAACATGGATGTACAACTGACTGATGATCGAAAGATTAATTAGTGATCGATCATGGTTATCCTTGACCAAATCAAACATAGTTCTTGCACAATGAACAAGCATTTCCTACACGTACTCCGCTGTAGCGTTGTGAGGAGCCAAACTGGCATCTTACCTTACCTTACGGCTGCTTAGCCTAACCCAGTGGGTTACGCATAACACACATGGGTTAGCGTGTGGTATCAGTGAGTGTTCCACTGTCATGTCATGTCAACGCTTAAGCAAGGCATATGCGCCACACATGGAGTGCTCTTCACGAATCACTACACTGATTGCGCCACAGTGACACACATGATTACTTAATAATCTTGCAGGTTGCATGCTGCAGCACATGCATGCCAGCAAGCTGTGGGCTCGATCTCTTGATTAGTTTTCTCTTAATCCAATATGATTATGTTAATCTACAACCTTGATTACTAATTTAATCATGTATGTATGCGTGCATGCAGGGCCTGCTCCAGTACTTCGGCCTGGTGGAGGGCTGCCTGGACCTCATCCGGGAGCGCGAGTCCCGGGGCAACTTCACCTACGCCTGGGTCCTCCGCACCCGCGTCGACGGCTACTGGACGGCGCCGCTGGCCGCCGCCGACGCCCTCCCGCGCTCCGACGCCGTCTACGTCGTCCCGGAGGGCTCCTCGTTCGGCGGCCTCAACGACCGGCTGGGCGCCGGGCGCCGGGCGGCATCGGCGGCGGCCCTGTCCCGCGTCTCCATGCTGCCCCGCCTCGACGCCGCCGGGTGCAGGGACCTCAACTCGGAGGCGTCGTTCAAGGCGCAGCTGGAGGTGGCCGGGGTGAAGCCGCGGGAGCGGCGGATGCCCTTCTGCGTGCTCAGCGACCGGCGCTACGACTTCCCACCGACGGGGTTCGGCGTGCCCGTGGCGTCGATCGGGAGCCCCGGCCCGCTCAGCGGCGCCAAGTGCCGCCCGTGCCGCCGCCCCGTGGCCTGCGGCCCCGGGGACGAGGAGGAGGAGGAGGAGTGCGCGGTGGCGCGGCTGGACCGGGGGTGGAGCTGGACCGAGTGGCGGAACGGGACGCTGGAGCTGTGCGACGCGAGCGGGCCGTGGGAGCACGGGTGGGAGGAGGTGTTCGACAAGGCCGCCGGCGAGGAGGCGGCCGCGGAGCGCCGGAGGGTCGCGGGGATGGGGCTCGAGGAGTGCAAGGCGGAGATGGAGGCGCTCAGGGCGCGCACCGAACACTGGGACGCGCCGAGCTCCGACGAGATCTGCCGCCTCGGCCTCGCGCCGGCGAGCCGCTCCGACTCGTCCTCGTCCTCCTCTTCTCATTCCTCCGCAGACAGAGACAGTAAACAGCAGCTAATCGAACAGCCCTAGACTTCTTTCTTCTACTCCTTGGCCAACATTTGTACAAAATATACAGGGATTCAATAGCGACCGGCAACGAATGCACAAGAGATAGAATCAGTTCAGCTCGAAAGTCCTGTTTGTAATTTGTAACGGCGGGAATTTCGCGGGCATTTTGCATGTGAATACTTTCATTTGAAGCAAAAACACAAAAATTCAATTGAAGTCTGAAGCTAACTCGATGTGCCATGGAAGCACACCAAAAGTTCGTGAAAAAACAGAACTCTTTAAATTTTCAGTTGATTGAAGATAATACTTTTAAAACAACGTGAAAATCCCAGTTATGAATTACATTTACACATTCAACAACGATAACGCCAACAACAACAAAAAGACAAATTCAACTATGGACAGAAGGCACCCGTTCGAGTTTTGGTGCAATTTTTTTTTGAGAAATATTTTGGTGCAAATAAGGTTCTATTCACTGGCTATATTCTTTTTTTTAAAACCCCACCCATATATTAATTAATTGACACAAATGTTCGTACAATCATTCGTTACAGCTCTTGCCACGCAGGGCGGAACACTATTAATAAGAATACCATCAGACCTATTTATAAAACTAAATTTTGCAATCTCATGCGCCACCATATTCGCCTTCCTGTTAATCTTGGTGATTTTTAAAGTACTCATCATCTTGGAGACACTCAACCCTTCCTTCTTCAAATCAACAAGGTTTGACCTGTCCAGGTTATCATTTGCAAAAACCGAGGCCACAAAAGAACAGTCAGTTTCTAAAATAATGGGCTTGTGAAGAGTGATACCAATGTAAAGGCCTGAGATGGCTGCTCGAAGTTCCGTTTCCTCAGCACAAAGACATGAACCAATATAATCCCAAGAAGAGATAAGAACTTCTCCAGAATGATTTCTAACAACCACCACAACGCTCGCTGCGCTAATGGCCTCCACAAAACTTGCATCAACATTAATCTTGAGGAATTCCGGAGTGGGAGGCAGCCATGGAACACAAATCCTCTCCACATTACTAATGGGTTGTAAACCATCAATCACACCCTTACCTTTGTTACTTACCTCTACCTTCGTTTTTGCATGACAAGATGAGAAAGAAGCCCAATAATTTTGAATAAAACTCACTGAGGCCGAGATAGATTCCTTTCCTTTACCAAAAATCAAGTCATTTCTCAAATGCCAAGCTCTCCAGAAGATTAAAATTGTTTGCTCACGCATAGGCGAACTTAACTGATCCAATAAAATAAGTAACCAGTCCGGCCCCGAACAGTTTAAAATGTCTTCATCCGGCAAATTCCACACCTCTCTCAAACTCATACGGAATGCACGTATCTTGGGACAGCATACCAAAGCATGAAAAACACATTCATCTTCAACACCACAAATTGAGCACGTACCTAGGATAGCTTGATGGTGTGTTACTCTGTTAACTTGTACGGCTAGGCTATTAGATGCAGCCCTCCAAGCAAAGATTCTAATCTTCTGAGGTACATTAGCCTTCCAAATAATATTCCATAGCCTCCTTTCCCCATTAATATATACACTGGAGATTCCCGGTGCCATGTCCGAGTCCTTAATATTCAGGGCCAACCTATACGCACTCTTCACTGAAAACAACCCATTTTTCTCATGGTGCCAGGCGATGAAGTCACCCTCGTTCAAATTCAGAATGCGTAACTTTAAAATTTCCTCCGCATCATGAGGGTAAAACAGATGCCTGATTAAATTCTCATCCCATCTCCTTGAGCCACTCATGAATAAATCAGCAACCCATTTGACCCTCGTTCTGGTCCTCTTAGCAGAAATTTTTAGGCCCGAATCCCTCGGGAGCCAATTATCCCTCCAAATATTTATACTAGCACCATCGACGACTCTCCAGATGATACCCTTTTTCAATAACTCGAGTCCATGCACAATACCTTGCCATGTAAGCGAAGTCGCTTGAGGGAAGACAGTATCAATAAGATGCCCATGAGGATAATATTTAGCTTTCATCACCTTTGCACACAAAGAGTCTGGAAAAACCAATAAACGCCAAGCTTGTTTGGCCAAAAGTGCTTGATTGAAAAGCCTGAGGTCCCGAAATCCCATACCCCCTTCACCTTTTGACTTTGTTAATTTTTCCCAAGCCAATCAATGAGTTCTTCTTTTATTCTCCTCATCACCCCACCAAAAATTCCGTATAATTTGAGATAGTTCATCACAAAGAGTCATAGGGAATTTAAAAATACTCATGGCATAGACCATAATGGCCTGAATAACAGACTTAATCTGGACTTCCTTCGCCCCGCTAGAAGCATATTTTTCGATCCAGTCTGAACCCCTCTTAAGAGCTTTATCTTTTGTATATTGAAATTTGCCGGCCTTCATACGACCTTCTGGAACTGGGAGGCCAATGTATTTATCCTCAAACCCATCACACGTGATTTTAAGGATAACCAGAAGAGACACCTGGATCTCAATAGGACACCTTTTGCCAAATAAGATGGAACACTTGTCTGGACTTAATAATTGGCCTGTACCTTCCTCATAAGCCGTCAAAATATCTTTAATAGCCAAAGCTTGATCAAGAGAACCCTTAAAAAATAGGAGACTATCATCGGCAAATAATAAATGAGATATACCTGGAGCATGTCTGTTCAGTCGGAAATCTTGGATAGTCCCTCTTGCCGTCGCATCATTGAGTAATAGCGAGAGGGCCTCAGCAACAAAGAGGAATAAGTACACCGATAATGGATCCCCTTGCCTCAGCCCACGTGAAGGATGAAAAGACTCTAACAACTGGCCATTAAAGCGCACCGAGAATTTCACTGAGGTAACACAAGTCATAATCCAATTAATCCAGATTGGATCAAAACCATATGCACGAAGCATACATTCCAGGAACTTCCAGTCAACACGATCGTATGCTTTAGCTAGGTCCAGTTTATATGCACAGTATTCTCCACGAGAATCTTTCAAAGTATTCAACGAGTGCATACATTCAAAGGAGATAAGAGCATTATCTGAAATTAATCTTCCGGGGATAAAAGCACTTTGGGTAGGGGAGATCATACCATCTAGCAGCGGTCTTAGCCTATTGACAAGGCACTTTGAGATAATTTTGTATATAACATTGCAAAGGCTAATAGGTCGAAAATCTTTCATCGACTAGGGATTCTTAATTTTAGGAATAAGAACAATAGTTGTATCATTTATCCCCTCTGGCATACATCCCGAAATAAAGAATTGCTGGACAGCCCGAACAATATCCGTCTTAAGTAAACCCCAATTTCTTTGAAAAAACCCGGCTGGAAACCCATCTGGTCCCGGGGCCTTCAACGGCCCAATTTGGAAAAGGGCATCACTAATTTCTTGTTCAGAGAAAGGTTTGCAGAGATCTTTATTCATATTCTCATTCACCACCGGTTTCACAAGTGATATAATACGAGACAGATTGACCATAGAGTCACAGGAATAAAGATCCTTAAAGAAAGAATTTGTGATACCTTTAATTTCCTCCAAATCCTTTGAGAGAGACCCATCACTTCTTTTGATAGCAGAAATATTGTTCTTCTTAGCTCTCCATGTGGCCTTTCTGTGAAAAAATTTAGTGTTTCTATCCCCCCATTTCATTTTGTCCAGACAAGATCTCTGCTTCCACATGATTTCTTCCTTAATCAGGAGCTCATCCATCTCTGCGAGGATTTTCTTCCTCTCCACACTTGCTTTAAGATCATTTCTTTTGAATAACACATTTAATCTTCTACGAGCAGATTCAAGCTTTTTAGGCAGATATCCGATATGAACCTTACTCCACCCATGCAGAGACTTCATCATCTTGTTTAATTTATTTGCCACATCTCCCAGATCATTAACGTGCGAACTATTATTCCAACATGATTCAATCTGATCTTTCAATGCCGCCTCTTCTCTTTCCCAATATGCTTCGTATTTCAACTGTTTAACAAAATTTCCAGAGCGAGGAGCCCCCAACATTTCAATAAGAATAGGACAATGATCTGACCTGGAGCTAAGAATATGTGAGACCTTGCAGTCCGGAAACATAGACGACCATTGTGGGCACGCCACCGCTTGATCAAGCCGCACCTTCACATTTTTATTGCCATACTGCTTATTATTATAAGTCCAAGGAACTCCATGAAAGCCCAAATCAAATAAATTGCACTCAGACAGAATTTCACGAAAATTAGCCAACAGTTTGGGAGACCGCTTTACCCGAGAAAAATGCTCATTCTGCCACATAGCCTCATTAAAATCTCCAGCCATAAACCATGGTCCAGCCCCAAGTGGTTTAATTCGCCTTAGTAGCTCCCACATAACATACCTTTGGTTCGCCTTTGGTTCCCCATACACAAAAGTGCTTCTCCATTTAGTTCCAGCACCATTGCTGATGTACATGTCAATAAAATGATCTCCATATTTGTTCAACTCCAAGGTATAAAGGTCGTCCCAATAAACCGCTAAGCCACCTCCTTTTCCTGGAACAGAAATAGTAAATACATTTTTCATACCAAGGCGATAACGCAAACTCTCAACATACTCTTTATTTTGCCTTGTTTCAGAAAGAAAGATAACATTGGGTCGATGTGTCTTTGTGAGGCACACCAGCTCTTGGACTGTCCGAGGTTGACCCAAACCTCGACAGTTCCAGCAAATCATTTTCATGGCTCCTGACGGGCGAAAATTCATCGCGCCCGTCAGTTGAACGGCAGCCCCAGGGCCGGTAGCTTCCTTGGTATTATCTCCTACATCTTTCCCATCCCCTACAGATTCTCTCCTCCTATCCTGGACCTCTTCCTCACCACCATCAACTTCCTCAGTAACATGAACAGTAGACCCATCTATGCCTACTACAGTTTCAACTCTCTCAACACACACTCTTTTACATGACACACTCATATCCATATCATCCCTAACCTCTAGACTTTCCGTACTCGTGCTGTTCATGTTGAGAATCAGATCTTGGTCATCAGCAGCGCGCCTCTTGCTTCCCGCCGTGCTTTCAAGCATGGCAGCAAAAGCCGCCTTGCGGCTGGAGAGCTCGCTGCCACTGTTCGGTGGAGTGGGAACACCAAAAATCGCATGTTTGACACATGCAGATTTCACCATGTCTTTCTCGTCCTGCTCTTGACGGTAAAGCCTCCTCCAATGCTGGACTCCCGCAATGCCGTGAGCATGCCGCTGAACACCAACAGCAGCAGCAGCATCCACGCGAGCACCTTGAGTCGTAGCCGCAGGAGCCGTAGGTCCATCCTCCAGCGGCTGCGCCAGGTCTCCTGTAACCCCATCGCACACCCCGGCAGGCTGGGGTTGTGGCTGGAAAGGCAGCGTAGCATCCTCCGGCCCCTGGCTTTGCTGCTGCAAGGGCGAAGACGCATCAGCTCGCTCCTGGGCCCCCAAGCTCAGCGCCTGTTGGAGGGAGGTAGCAGCACCCATGGCCATCATGTACCCCTCAGCAGCAGCTTGTGAGGACTCAGGAGCACCCAGGTTGACGTTCAGGTGCATCCCAGGTCCCATGTTCCTCATCTCATGCACATGGACGTCCATGAGGGAAGCCTCAGTCTTGACACTAGGGGACCCAAGGCCTTCCACAGCAAGCAGAGCAGGGGCACCATTGTTGGTGTTGTTGGTACCCCCACCCGGCAGAAGACGCTGCGCACTGGCAGCATCCGGTGCAAATCCGCCCACCGGCGCCGAGGCCGTTGTAGTCGCAGCCTCTGAAACGGAGAGTTTCTTGACCGCCGAAGCCACCTCCGTGATGACACCGTCCGACACCGGCATCTCTCCGAAATTGATATGTCTCCGGAGAGATGACCAGTACGGTGACGCCCTGATGTCGGTGGTGTAAGACGCCTTCCGCTGCTCCTTGGATAAGCTACAGAGTTTCTCCGTAGTGTGCCCCACCAAGCCGCAGCAAAAACAAAAGTTTGGCAGCTTTTCATACTTGACATCAAAAAGAATCTCTTTGTTGCTACCTTTTATGGTTATGTCGACGTTCTTCCTCAAAGGCTTCTGCACATGATGCTCAACCCGGACCCTAAGATGCTCGTCCACGATCTGGTGGTTGCGGTGCGACACGGCGAGGACGGTGCCGAGCTTCTTCCCAAGGTTCCATCCCATGTCTTCAGTTTTGAGGATGACGGGCAACCTGTGAATTTGCACCCAGATACTGAAGGAGTCTAGGCGCACATCCACAGGATTACCCACGCCGTCGAAGTCCTTGGTGAGCACCGCGTCATTCCGATAATGCCACGGCCCAGCATGGAGAACCCGCTGCCGGTCCCCCTCCTCGGAGAACGTGATGACGAACCGCCCGTCGTTGCTCGTGACACGCTGCGGCACGGCATCGCCGCGGAGCCGCCACGCACCACGCAAGCTATTGACGACGGCGTTGTGGTCCACCAGGTACGCCGACAGCACCCGTGCCACAATGAGCTTCCCTTTCGCTGCTTGAGTGGCTGCCTCCATGTCGATGACGATAGGCACGTCCTCCTCGTCCGCCAGCACGGCCACCTTCTTGTCATGCCGGCGCAGGGACGGAGGAGATGATGGAATCGCCGAGAAACCGATGGTGGCGCTGGGGGTAATGGACAACGCCAGTCCAGATGGTCCCCCAACCACAACGCCCCCTCCGTGAGCCAAGGGGGAGGACACGAACGACTCCGTCGCAGCGCGGCCCCCTGCCAAGCCGCGACCAGCCTCTTCCCGAGCAGAGGGCCCTCCCCAGGTCGAACAGGGTTGGTTTGGTTCTCCACATCCCCCTGCTCCATCGGGCGAACGCTGACGAAGAACACCTGAAGAGAGGAAAACAGGGGAGCAGGCAAGGAACACTGACAAAGAACGCCTTCTAATCCCCCCAAGATATACTCCTCCTCTCCCTCAAATTCCGCCCCTAAATCAATCGAATTATGAATCGACTTACTCTCTGGAGGCAGTTTAATAGCATGTGCTTGACCCAATTCCGAATTAGAAATCACGTATAGCTCACCCGAAACTGCCTCCGTTACTACTACTTTACTCACCAAATTCATGGATTCCAGCGCCAACCTCGCCTGAGATCCCTCCCCTCCTTCAGCACCAACCCAATCTTGATTCTTTTCCTCCAAATCTGCAGCCTTTACCTGAGATTTGAACAGATCGGACATCCTTTCCCGCATCCTCTTGATGCATCCTCGAGGATCCCGCGACCGGCGGAGAAGCTCCCTTCCTCGCCTCTTAATGGTGCTCCACTCCATATCGGCGTGGCCACCAGCCAGAATCCCCTCTTCCCTAGCCGCCCTAGGGGCCGCCGGAGCCGGCGCCGCCGGCATGGCGGCCCGCAGTGGCGTCGCCCTGCCTATCACCAGAGCGGTACCAGTTTAATGTAGAATTTTGATTACATGATAATATCTCATCCTTCACTGGCTATATTCTTACTAGTGACCAACATGGGCCATCGCCCCCGCTAGCCCATGATATTTCCTCATGTCAATCCTCAATAAAGGGCCAGTTCTTTTCGGCGATTCTCCCAGAATCGTCCCCCTCCCCAGCTTCTCCTAGAATCACCACTCTATATATTTTTTACAATCCTAGATAATTAGACCTTAACTAAATAGGATTGTAAAAAATATATGAGGTGGCGATTCTGAAAGAAGCTAGGGAGGGGGGCGATTCTGGGAGAATCGCCCAAAAGAACTGGCCCAAATGGTCAGGAAATCAGTCAAATCTGGCCCAAGCCTGTTTTAAGTCACCCCAAGCCCATTTTCCCCTCCTACAGTTTGGCCCAAGCTCTGCCACTACCAGTGACAGCGACACCTGGGTGCTGTGTCTCAAAAAAAAACACCTGGGTGCTCCTACCTCTTTGGAGGGTTTTTTTTAGCATCAGTACAGACAAAAGCGCTCATATACACGCGCATACACTCACCCCTATGAACGCACACATGCACACCCTACCCCTATGAGCACCTCCGAGAGACTGAACCGGCATATCATCTTGAGATTTACGAAGTCACCGTAGGCGCCTCGTCGTCGACGAGAACGTCTCCTCCCACTGAAAGCATATCGCCGGAAATCCTGAAATAAATCCAGGAATAATGCGAGCACAAGGATTTGAACCCTGGTGGGTTGGGGATACCACTGTCCACCTAACCAACTCAACCACAGGTTGATTCGCCCTCTTTGGAGGGGTTGGCGTGATGGCGCGTCCTCATCCTCCCGAGCGCTATGAGGGAAACCTCATATTCTGATCTCACTGGATGAGACGATGACAACATCTTTGATGCCGCCCCATCCACGCAGGCATCATTTTGGAGCAGTTGTTAGCCAAACAAACTAGTGGTGTAACACAACACGGATGTGCGGGAGGCTGCCTAGCATTTGAGGGCGTTGTAAAATTGTGTGGCATGGCAATGATGATGGTGGCAAGAGGAGTAGGGTTGTTTGCTCGGGAAGAAATGATAACGATGACAATGTGACCACAACCTTGTTTGTGTTCCTCTCTTCGGTGGTGTGTGTGTGCGCGCGTGCGCGCGCATGCTTTGGGTAGCCAAATAGGTTGGGATGTGCATGTGTGGGTGCTTTGGGTAGCCTAATTGGCCGGGATGTCCTATCTTACGAGTGTACTATAATTGTTTCATCCGTTTTTCCGCAAATTAACCGGGTTAATGTATTCTTCTTTTTTAACTGGGTCTGAACTTTTTTTTAGAACGAAGACGCTGGGCGCGTCCGGCTTTAAATTAATAAAGCCCACAACTAGGCAGTGGGACTGACAGGATCTGAGATTACAAACACGAGCACGGAGGCTCCGGCCAAAGAAAGCGCAAAGTCTGAAGAGTTATCGGGCAGGCCAAAAGCAGCACTGAGCAAGCATAGATGATTACATGGCTCGCAGCCTGAGCTTAGAGCATGCAGGCTCGCTCGTGCGCCATCCAAAAGGGCCACTTCAAGTCGAAGAAGAGGCAGGTGGCTCCCTAGCCATCATGTAGACTTGACGAAGACATTTTTGTGTATGTTGAAGTTTATCAGCATCCTTGCGCCTCGCCAACAGACTCCACTGCTGCAGGAAAAGGTTGCATTTGTAGATGATATTAGCAGGGTGGGATGGGAAGATTCCCTCGATCGCAAGTTTGTTCCTCGTGAGCCAGAGGGCCCATGCCAGCGCGCCCACACAGCTCCAAAGAACGCGTTTGTTGCCACCATGAACCGAGTCTACAATGGCCACGAGATCGGCGGTCGAGCCCGGGTTCCATGTGGTGTTGGCTGTGGTGCGAACCGCACTCCAAGCAAAATGAGCTAACGGACAGCGAAAAAACACGTGGTTCGCGTCTTCTGAGACGTTGCAAATTGCACAAAGACCGGATGACGGGCCATTGCGTTTAGCAACATTGGTCGAGGTGGGCAATCTGTTACGAAACAGTTGCCAAAAAAACCTTAATTTTAAGCGGCAGTCGCGCATTCCATAAGCCTTTCGGCACTTGGGAGGACTGGCCCTGGCAGAGTTTCCGGTACAACGACTTGACGGAAAACTCGCCGGATGGGGTGAGAGACCAAGTCACTGTATCCTCGTGCGAGGAAAGCGCGACCGGCGCGATAAGAGCAAGCAAAACCGTGAGGTGAGCTTGTTCTGTTCCCGTTAGCTCCCATTTGAAGTAGATCGCGGGGGGGGGGGGGGGGGAGGAGGCAAGTGTCGTGGCAACGTGCTGCTCCGGATTGATCGCCAGGCTGTAGAGGTCCTGGAAGTCTTGCCATAGAGGCCGGGTTCCTACCCAATGGTCTAACCAAAAACGGGCCGAACGCCCATTGCCAATGCCGAACTTGGCCCCCATAGCGAAAGCCGGCCGGACTGCTTGCAGGTCGTTCCAGAAAGGAGAGCCCCTCGCCACTCCTTCAAAAAAATTCCCGGAGGGGAAGTACTTTGCACGCAACAGGTCTACCCACAGACCCGTCGCCCCCTGCGAAAGTTTCCAAATCCACTTACACATCAGCGCGATGTTGAGGATTCTAGCATTCGTGATCCCTAGCCCTCCCTGGGCTTTGGGACGGCAAACCGTGTCCCACCTAACCATGTGGTACTTGCGCTTGGGTCCCGATCCTTCCCAAAAGAAACGGGACCGGGGTGTATCCATCTTGGCATGGACCCCTTCGGCCAGAAGGAAAAGTCCCATGGCAAATTGCGGGAGCGAGGAGAGGCTCACATTCGTGAGTACCAGCCTAGCGGCAGAGGACATAAACTTACCCCTCCACGGGAAAACCCACCCGCCCACCTTAGTCCAGAGCGGAGCCCACCCCTCTATCGAGACGCGCTTGGCGTCCAACGGGAGGCCCAAATATGTAAACGGGAGTTTGCCTAGTTTATAGTTCAGTAGATCCGCGATGCGTCTACCTTCCTGCTCGTCCATGCACATGGGCATCACTTCACACTTGTGAAAATTGATTTTAAGGCCCGACATGAGTTCAAAGCTTATAAGCAGGGCTTTAACTATGGCCACGCTGTGGAGGTCCGGCTGAAATAGCAATAGAGTATCGTCTGCATATTGCAAATGTGATATCCCCCCTGGGATGAGGTGTCCCAACACCCCTTTGATGTGCCCGGCTTCCACCACTTTCCGCAGCATTGCTGCCAGCGCATCCGCGACAAAGTTGAACAAGATCAGTGACATGGGATCACCTTGGCGTAAGCCACGATTGTTCCTGAAGAAGTTCCCTACTTCTCCATTTACCGAGACCGCAGTTTGGCACCCCGAGACCAATTGCATGACTCGATGCACCCACGCCAACGAGAAGCCTCGGCTATTAAGGATTTGTCGGAGAAAATCCCAATTAATGCGGTCGTAAGCCTTCTCGAAATCTAACTTGAGAAGGATCGCAGGTTCTTGCATGCGTTTGAGCTCGTGGAGGGTCTCTTGTAAGGCTAACGGTCCCTCAAAAATATTCCTACCGCGGATGAATGCCGATTGCGCATGACTAATGATACGATGGGCGATCGGCGTGAGTCGAGTAGCGCGGCCTTTAGCACATATTTTGAAAGGTACGTTAATGAGCGCAATGGGTCTGTACTGGCGAATGTTGTCCGCACCAGGTACTTTCGGAATTAGCGACAGCACACCGAAATTGAGCCGCGCTATGTCGACAAAATCTCGCATGAAACCATTGCACACCTCGAAAATGGGTTCGCGCAGCAAAGGCCAGAAATGTTTGAACATTGACACTGGCCATCCGTCCGGCCCCGGGGCCGTGTCGGATTTCATGCCCTGGAGTGCGTTGTCAATCTCCTCTTGTAGGAAAGCGAGCTCCAGCCCCTCATTTTCGCTATCGAGCACCCGTTGAGAAGGAAGCCAAACATCCGCACGCAAACGTGCTTGCTGGGCCTCCTCCGTCCCCATCAGACCTATATAAAAGTCATAGATGTGACGGGAAATCTCCGATTGTTGAAGAAGGAGCCCCTGCTCCGTCTGCAACCTGAGAATCGAACATTTCCTGCGCCGGCCATTCGCGTACGCATGGAAGTACTTCGTGTTCACATCACCCTTGAACGTCCACTTGAGGCCTCCCCTACGCCTCCAGTATTCCTCCTCGGCACGAAGCAGAGCTTCGACTTGCCCCTCTAGGGCATATCGCCGCGCCCATTCTTTCTCAGAGAAAGGGCACGTGTCCGCCTGACCGTCGAGATGAGCTATTTCTTCAATGAGCCTTGCTGTAACACCCCGGATGTAACTTTCCCAATTTGTACTCCAACTCTTGCCGTTTTCGGCGTTAAGTTATTTATTTTTCTTGGGTTCGGGTCTTTGTCTCCGTGTGTTGTTATCATTGTCATGCATCTCATATCATGTCATCATGTGCATCGCATTTGCATACGTGTTCATCTCATGCATTCGAGTATTTTCCCCGTTGTCCGTTTTGCATTCCGGCGCTTCGTTCTCCTCCGGTGGTCATTTCTACCTTTCTTTCGTGTGTGGGGATTAAAACATTTCCGAATTGGACCGAGACTTGCCAAGCGGCCTTGGTTTACTACCGGTAGACCGCCTGTCAAGTTTCGTATCATTTGGACTTCGTTTGATACTCCAACGGTTAACCGAGGGACCGAAAAGGCCTCGTGTCTGTTGCAGCCCAACACCCCTCCAATTTGGCCCAAAACCCACCTAAACCTGCTCCATCATCTAGAGCGTTCGATCACGATCGCGTGGCCGAAAAACGCACCTCATTTGGACTCTCCTAACTCCCTCTACCTCTATTTAAAGTCCCCTCCCGAAATTCGCGGATCTTCCCCTTCCTCTAACCCTAAAAATCCACCGCGCCGTGCCGGACACGTCCGTGCCGGTTGGACACCATCCGCCGCCCGCCCGCACCAGTGGCAGGCTGCCACGTGGCACCTCCGCCGCCAGCCGCCGCCGCGGCCCGGGAGCCCGAAGCTGGCCCCCGCAGCCCGCTCCCTCGCCCCGCCTCCTCGCGCCCGAGGCTCGGCCAGACCGCGCCGCCCGGTCATCGCCGTGCCGCCGCCGCCTTGCAGCGCGCCGCTGCCCGACCGCCGCGCGTCGCCGGCCGCCACCGCCCGGCCCGGATCCGGCGAGATCCGGCCGGCCCTTGCTTCCCCGAGTTCTCCGGCGAGCTCTGGCGTACAGGAACTCCGGCGAACCTCCCGACCAACCTCGGATTGCGTGCAAATCTCAGATCTGGAATTTTTGGTTGACTTTTTCCTTCCTAACCCTAGCTCAAGTGCCCATGTTCATAGCATCGTATCTCCTCATCCGTAGCTCCGATTTGGGCATATAGCATATCAAATTGTTCGTCTCAGAGAGTACATCATTTCATTCCATTGCATCATTTTCATTTCAGTTCATCTTGATGCCCGAAATGCTGTTAGAAGAGGGCTACTTGAGATAATTGTCAGGTCTGCTACTCCATTTGCATATTTGTCATTTTTGCCATGATTATTGTGTGCATGATATGCCCATGAGCTCTACATATGTTTTGTTAAGGGTTTTGCCATCTTTCCAGAGGTGCAACCCATGTATTTTTGTGATATGTGTGGTGACTAGTGCAAGCTTGCGAAGTGGTGCACTTGGTAATTCTGTTTTCAGGGACTTAGCATTTCCACTAAGTCCTTGAGCTGTTTAGTTCATGTTGTCATATGTTCATGTTGTTTCCGAGAGATCCGTGCCTCTTTTGAGGATGATCAGTAAGGAAGTTTTGTTAATCTTGTAGTTCTCTATCCATTCATGTCTTTGTTTGCAATTATGGAGCACCCTAGCTTGAGTCAATCGAGCTCTATTTTGCTACTTTGTGAATCTGGCCAGATTGCCAACTTGTTTGCAATTTTGCCGATGATGTTGTAGTTGACCCGTGCATGCTATGCTATTGTTATTGCCATGTCTAACTTGCATTTTGTGTATTCTTGATAGATGTATGCTTAGCTTGTCATGATTTGCTCCGTAGTGAGTGCATCGAGCTCGTAAACATGCCTACTTGATATCCGTTTTCAGCATGCTCCAGTTTTCACTAAGTCTGAGATTTGATTATGTTTTTGCCATGTTCACATGCTTGCAATTGTATTTTATGATCCCTTTTGGCTCAAGGTCACTAAGGGACTTTTGTTAAGCTCTTTGAGTAGCTCCATGCCATGCTTTACTTTGCCATGTTCAGGTCCTGTAGCATGTAGTTTTGTTGCTCCGAAGAGGGCTACCTGATCTGAAATTCCAGACAAGTTTTAATTTCACTAAGTCCGAGATCTGTTTACCATATGCATTTTTGCCATGCTTGTTTGAACCTGTTAATGGATGACTTGGCCGTAGCTCAGTGCTAGACTTTTGTTAAGCATCTTGAATGCATCCCTGCCATGTATTTTGTTGTCATGTTTGAGTGCTGTAGCATGTTCATCTCATTGCATTTAGATGGCTACTTGCTGTATATCGCAGACTGGTGTCATATTTGATTTGCTTGCCATTTCCAAACCGTAACTCCGATTCCGGCGTTCTTTATATCGTTTTCAAACAATTTCATCTCATCTTTCCAGTGGCACACTTGTATTCCCAAGTTGAGGCCAGGTTCATGCATTTTCCTGTCATATCTTGCATATGCTTCCCGCATCGCATCCCGCATAGCATATCGTCAATGCATCATATTGTTTGATCCTTGCACGTGGTTGATTGTGTCCTTGTTGCTTGTTTGTCTTGTTTGGGTAGAGCCGGGAGACGAGTTCGCTAATGAGGAGCCCGTTGAGTTTGCTTTCGAGGATCCAGTCAACTCTGACAACTGTGCAGGCAAGATGACCATACCCTCGAAATCACTACTATCTTTGCTATGTTAGATTGCTCGCTCTTTTGCTATGCCAATGCTACGATGCCTACCATTTGCTTTCAAGCCTCCCAAATTTCCATGTCAAACCTCTAACCCACCTTGTCCTAGCAAACCGTTGATTGGCTATGTTACCGCTTTGCTCAGCCCCTCTTATAGCGTTGCTAGTTGCAGGTGAAGATTGGAGGCCGTTCCTTGTTGGAACATTTCTTTACTTGTTGGGATACCATTATATTGCCATGTTATCTTAATACATCTATATACTTGGTAAAGGGTGGAAGGCTCGGCCTCTCGCCTAGTGTTTTGTTCCACTCTTGCCGCCCTAGTTTCCGTCATATCGGTGTTATGTTCCCGGATTTTGCGTTCCTTACGCGGTTGGGTTATAATGGGAACCCCTTGATAGTTCGCCTTGATTAAAGCTTTTCCAGCAATGCCCAACCTTGGTTTTACCATTTGCCACCTAGCCTCTTTTCCCTTGGGTTTCCGGAGCCCGAGGGTCATCTTATTTTAAACCCCCCCGGGCCAGTGCTCCTCTGAGTGTTGGTCCAAACCAGGCAGCCTGCGGGGCCACCTCGGGGAAACTCGAGGGTTGGTTTTACTCGTAGCTTGACCTATCTGAGTGTGCCCTGAGAACGAGATATGTGCAGCTCCTATCGGGATTTGTCGGCACATTCGGGCGGTGTTGCTGGTCTTGTTTTAACCTGTCGAAGTGTCTTGAAGAACCGAGGTACCGAGTCTGATCGGAACGTCTCCGGAGGAGGTCTATTCCTTCGTTGACCATGAGAGCTTGTCATGGGCTAAGTTGGGACTCCCCTGCAGGGATTTGAACTTTCGAAAGCCGTGCCCGCGGTTATGGGCAGATGGGAATTTGTTAATGTCCGGTTGTAGATAACTTGAACCTTAACTTAATTAAAATGAATCAACTGAGTGTGTTACCGTGATGGCCTCTTCTCAGCGGAGTCCGGGAAGTGGACACGGTGTTGGAGTAATGCTTGTGCAGGTTGTTCTCTAGATTACTCGCTCGCGCTTTGCCTCCTCTTCTCGCTCTCTTTTGCGAATAAGTTAGCCACCATATATGCTAGTCGCATGCTGCAACTCCACATATATTTTACCTTGCCTTACCTATAAGCTTAAATAGTCTTGATCGCGAGGATGCGAGATTGCTGAGTCCCTGTGACTCATAGATTACTATTACACCAGATGCAGGGCCTGATGATTCCGCTTCAGGTGACGCGCTCGAGCTCAAGTGGGAGTTCGACGAGGACTCTCAGCGATACTATGTTTCTTTTCCTGATGATCAGTAGTGGTGCCCAGTTGGGGGTGATCGGGACCGTGTCGCATGTTGGGTTATCTTTTATTTTGGCGCCATAGTCGGGCCATGAGTGTTGGATGATGTAATGTTATTTATGTACCTTGATTGACGTGGCGAGTGTAAGCCAACTATGTTCTCTCCCCTTTATTATCATATTACATGGGTTGTTGTAAAGATTGCCTAACTTGCGACATATGCCTTCAATGCGATTATGCCTCTAAGTCGTGCCTCGACACGTGGGAGATATAGTCGCATCGAGGGTGTTACAAGTTGGTAATCAGAGCCTTCCCCGACCTTAGGAGCCCAATTGCTTGATCGTTTTAGCGGCCGAGTTGTGTCTAGAAAAATGTTTTGAGTCATTTAGGAATTATATATCGGAGAGTTTAGGAATTCTTTTACTTCCCAGTCTCCTCATCGCTTTGGTAAGGCATCCTGACGTAGAGTTTTGACTCTTCTCTTCTCAAATTTCACTAATTTTTTTTAGGATCACGCGGGTATCTTGGAATCGTTCCGATGGATTTATGATGAGAACATTGTCTTGGTGCCTCCTGTCAGGGGTTTTGTGGAAGTGTCCCGGGGAGTTGAGTTCTGAGGTGTTGTCGTCATAATTTTATCGTTGCAGTTCTGGAATACCTGAGTTTAGTACGCCGACATCGAAAATCTCTTTTATGCAGTTCGTTGGTGAGATAACCTCGACGCCACCCAGTACTGGGGCGGGAGTTCGGGAGTATCGCCATAACTTGTATAACGGATGCTTTTCGAAGGTTGAGGTAGATGGTTTCCGAAGTTTTTCTCGGTTATGTGTTGAAGGATGGATACAGCTGGATGTAGGATTTGCTAGTTTGGGTGAGATATTATGCTTCCCCTGTATCCCCAACACCTGATTGCATAATCGGAAAGGTTCGGGAGTTTCATAGGTGGGAATTCTCGTAGCTCTAGTTCTTCTTCCACGGATATTGGTTTGAGATTGGGATTTCTTACCGATTATTCATTCTTGATCCTTACCTTGTTGATTTATTTCTCTACCTAAATTCTAAGTGGCTTCTCAATTTATGGATATGTGACCATTTCAAGAGGAATACATTCATTCATTTTGTTCGGATGTGAAGGCTATATGTTGCAATTTTCATTCCGTTGGATTCAGCTTCAATATTTGTCTATCAATGTGCTAATGGTGGTTAACCTCTTCAGGATGGCTCCTCCAACGCGCACGACTGCGAATCCTGATCCGCCACCACCTTCCCCTCCTCCGGAGGCATGGCAAGCTGTGATGGCCGCAACCAATGCAAACACACAGTTGATCATGCAAATTCTCCAAGAGCGCAATCAAGGCAACCAAGGGAATCAAGGCAGCAATCAGAATCACTTTGCTACACTCAACCAGTTCCTTGCTAATGGGCCAAAGACTTTCAGCAATTGTGTTGAGGCAACCGATGCTGATGATTGGCTTGTGGATCTGTGCAAGCATTTCGAGTGCAGTAACGTCAGGCCTGAGGACTTTGTCAAGTTTGCTTCCTTCCAACTCAAAGATCAAGCTGTAGAATGGTTCCAGCAGTACAAGGACTCCAGAGGTGGACGTGTTATCACTTGGGATGAATTTCGTCAAGATTTCCGAGCTCACCATATCCCTCAGAGCGTGGTTGAAAGCAAGCGTGAGGAATTCCGCAACCTGAAGCAAGGCTCTTTGTCTGTCTATGAATACAACAAGTTGTTTCAGAAGCTCGCCCGCTTTGCCAAGCAGGACGTCCCTGATGAGAAGAGCATGATATACCAGTTCAGAGGTGGTCTCAGAGAAGAAATCCAGCTCGCTCTTGTTCTCTTTGAGCCCTTGAGGTACGATGAGTTCTACAACATGGCACTAAAGCAAGAGGCTGCTCAGTTGAGGTGTGATGCTTCCAAGAAGCGAGTCAGAGATGTTACTCCTTCTTCCTCTACTCAAGTGGCCAAGCAGCAGAAGTATTGGCTTCCTCCTCCTCCATTCCGTCAGCCGTATCAACAGAAGAGCAAAGGTGGCAGTGGTTCTTCCCACCCACCCAACCCTGGCTTTCAGAACAAGACTTCGTCTCAAGCTCCAAGATCGAGTGCTCCGTACCACCGTCCGCTTTCAGAGGTCACGTGCAACAAGTGCCAACAGAAGGGTCACTATGCCAACAAGTGCTTCAACCAGAGATGTCTTCCTCCTCCTCCTCCTGTCAGATCGGCAAGTACAGCTATGGTCAAGCATAAACCCAAGCACGCCAATGTCAACTTGCTGAATGCAGCTCAGGTAGAGGACTCGTCAGATGTGATCATGGGTAACCTTCCTGTTAATGACATTCCCGCAAGAGTTCTTTTTGACACTGGTGCATCGCATTGTTTCATGTCAAAGCCATTTTTTACCAAGCATGAGTTCATTTCTTCTCATTTGGGTAAACAAATGGATATCGTTTCTCCTGGCAAACGTTTGAGTGCAAGTCTGGAGGTGCCAGATGTTACTATCACGTTGGGCGACTACAAGTTCCTTTCTTCCCCAATGGTTCTTGGTAACTCGGATATTGATCTTATTCTTGGAATGGATTGGCTTTCTAAGCACAAGGCTCAGCTTGATTGTGAAGCCAGGCAGATTCAATTGACTCATTCGTCTGAGGATGTAATTGTCTTTGCCGCTCGTGATGATACTATCCGTCTGTTTTCTCTCAATGAGAAGGGTGAACTGGATGCTATCTCGCAAATTCCAGTCGTTTGCGATTATCAAGACGTCTTTCCAGAAGAGCTTCCAGGAATACCTCCGCACCGGCCAGTTGAATTCGTAATTGATCTTGAGCCTGGCACGGAACCTGTGTGCAAGCGTCCTTACAAGCTCGGACCTGAAGAGTTGAAGGAGCTGAAGAAGCAACTCGATATTCAAGAGAGAATGGGTCTCATCCGGCCTAGTTCTTCTCCGTGGGGTTGTGGTGTTCTTTTTGTGAAGAAGAAGGATGGAATGGACTGACTTTGTGTTGATTACCGTCCATTGAACAAGAAGACTATAAAGAACAAATACCCACTTCCCAACATCAACGAGCTGTTCGAACAACTCAAAGGTGCCCAAGTATTCTCCAAGCTTGATCTCCGTATGGGTTATCATCAGATTCGAATCCGTGAGCAAGATATTCCCAAGACGGCCTTCAGGACAAGCTATGGGTCATATGAATACACTGTCATGTCTTCTGGCCTCGTCAACGCTCCTCCGACGTTCTCTCGTATGATGAACTTCATCTTCAACGCCTACACCAATGACTTCGTTTTGGTCTATCTCGACGACATTCTGGTTTTCTCGAATAACAAGGAAGATCATGCCAAACACTTGCGTTTGGTGCTTGATAAGCTCAGAGAACATCAGTTCTACGCCAAGTTCTCCAAGTGCGAATTTTGGCTCGATGAGGTTCTTTATCATGGTCATATCATCTCTGCCAAGGGCATTGCCGTGAATCCTGAGAAGGTGTCTGCAATTGCAAATTGGGAACCTCCTCAGAACGTGAAGCAACTCCGTAGCTTCCTCGGTCTCGCAAGCTATTGTCGAAGATTCGTTGAAAACTTTTCTAAGATCGCGAAGCCTCTCTCAAATCTTCTCCAGAAGCACGTTAAGTACGTTTGGTCTCCGGAGTGTGACATTGCTTTCAACACTTTGAAAGAGAAATTGATCACTGCTCCAGTTCTGACTCCGCCTGATGAATCCAAGCCGTACGAGGTCTTTTGTGATGCCTCTCTCCAAGGTCTTGGCGCAGTGTTGATGCAACAGAAGAAAGTTGTTGCTTATACCTCTCGCCAGTTGAAGCCTAATGAGAAGAACTACCCCACTCATGATCTCGAGTTGGCGGCAGTTGTGCATGCTCTTTTGACTTGGAGACATCTCTTATTGGGAAGAGAAGTGGACATTTTCACTGATCACAAGAGTCTCAAGTACATCTTCACTCAGCCTAATCTCAACCTCAGACAGACTCGATGGGTCGAAATGATTCAAGAGTATAATCCAAGTATCGAGTATACTCCAGGCAAGGCCAATGTGATTGCTGACGCATTGAGCAGAAAGGCTTACTGCAACAGTCTGATTCTCAAGCCTTATCAACCCGAGCTTTGTGAAGCTTTCCGCAAACTTAATCTGCAAGTTGTTCCTCAAGGTTTCCTCACCAATCTTCAAGTCTCTCCTACCTTAGAAGACCAGATTCGCCAAGCCCAGCTTCTTGATGCAATGGTGAAAAAGGTGAAGATTGGGATTGCCAAGAGTCAACCCAAGTACAAGTGTTACCGCCTTGATGACAAGGATACTCTCTTCTTCGAGGATCGTATTGTGGTACCCAAAGGTGATCTTCGTAAAGTGATCATGAACGAGGCTCACAATTCTCTCATCTCCATCCACCCTGGGAGTACGAAGATGTATCAGGATCTCAAGCAGGCTTATTGGTGGACTCGAATGAAGCGCGAGATTGCTCAGTTCGTGAATGAGTGTGATGTCTGCAGAAGAGTGAAGGCAGAACACCAAAGGCCAGCTGGTCTCCTCCAACCTCTTGCCATTCCAGAATGGAAGTTTGACCACATTCAAATGGACTTCGTGACTGGTTTTCCAAAGTCCAAGCGTGGCAATGATGCTATATTCGTTGTCATCGACAAACTCACTAAAGTGGCTCACTTTCTGCCTATCAAAGAGTCGATCACTGCAGCTCAATTGGCGGAACTCTATACCTCTCAAATTGTCTCTCTGCATGGTATTCCACAAGTGATCTCTTCAGACCATGGTAGCATCTTTACCTCCAAGTTTTGGGATTCTTTTCAGAAGGCCATGGGCACTAACATCCGCTTCAGCACAGCTTTCCATCCTCAAACTAGCGGTCAAGTCGAGCGTGTCAACCAGATTCTTGAAGACATGCTCAGGGCTTGTGTGATCTCCTTCAGCATGAAGTGGGAGGATTGTCTTCCTTATGCTGAATTCTCCTACAACAACAGTTTTCAAGCAAGTTCGGGCAAGGCCCCTTTTGAAATTCTGTATGGCGGGAAGTGCCGTACCCCTCTCAACTGGTCTGAAACCGGTGAACGTCAGCTGCTTGGAAATGACTTAATCACAGAGGCAGAAGAAATGCGCAAAGTCATTCGTGATAACCTCAAAGCAGCCCAATCCCGCCAGAAGAGCTACTATGATAGTAAGCATCGTGATTTGGCTTTCGAGATCGGAGATCATGTTTACCTCCGTGTCTCTCCTATGAAAGGTACTCGTCGCTTCGGTATCAAAGGGAAGCTTGCCCCCAGATACGTGGGACCTTTCAAGATTGTCAGCAAGAGAGGCGACCTCGCCTATCAACTTGAGCTTCCTTCAAACTTTGCAAATGTTCATGATGTGTTCCATGTCTCTCAGCTTCGAAAGTGCTTCAAGACTCCTGACCGCACCGTCAACTTCGAGGACATTGAGCTCCAAGAAGATCTTTCCTATCGTGAGCACCCCGTTGCTATTCTTGAAGAGACAGAACGCAAGACTCGCAACAAGTCAATCAAATTTCTCAAAGTCAAGTGGTCACACCATTCCGACCGTGAAGCTACCTGGGAACGCGAGGATCACCTCCGTTCTGAGTACCAGCGTTCTTTTAGTCCTAGATCTCGGGACAAGATCCTTTCGTAGTGGTGGAGTGTTGTAACATCCCGGATGTAACTTTCCCAATTTGTACTCCAACTCTTGCCGTTTTCGGCGTTAAGTTATTTATTTTTCTCGGCTTCGGGTCTTTGTCTCCATGTGTTGTTATCGTTGTCATGAATCTCATATCATGTCATCATGTGCATCGCATTTGCATACGTGTTCATCTCATGCATTCGAGCATTTTCCCCGTTGTCCGTTTTGCATTCCGGCGCTTCGTTCTCCTTCGGTGGTCATTTCTACCTTTCTTTCGTGTGTGGGGATTAAAACATTTCCGGATTGGACCAAGACTTGCCAAGCGGCCTTGGTTTACTACCGGTAGACCGCCTGTCAAGTTTCATATCATTTGGACTTCGTTTGATACTCCAACGGTTAACCGAGGGATCGAAAAGGCCTCGTGTCTGTTGCAGCCCAACACACCTCCAATTTGGCCCAAAACCCACCTAAACCTGCTCCATCATCTAGAGCGTTCGATCACGATCGCGTGGCCGAAAACCGCACCTCATTTGGACTCTCCTAGCTCCCTCTACCTCTATTTAAAGTCCCCTCCCGAAATTCGCGGATCTTCCCCTTCCTCTAACCCTAAAAATCCACCGCGCCGCGCCGGACACGTCCGTGCCGGCCGGACACCGTCCGCCGCCCGCCCGCACCAGTGGCAGGCTGCCATGTGGCACCTCCGCCACCAGCCGCCGCCGCGGCCTGGGAGCCCGGAGCCGGCCCCTGCGGCCCGCTCCCTCGCCCCGCCTCCACGCGCCCGAGGCTCGGCCGGACCATGCCGCCCCGCCGCCCGGTCATCGCCGCGCCGCCACCTCGACCGTGCCGCCCCGCCGCCGCCGCCTCGCCGCGCGCCACTGCCCGCCCGCCGCGCGCCGCCGCCCGCCCCGGATCCGGCGAGATCCGGAAGGCCCTTGCTTCCCCGAGTTCTCCGGCGAGCTCCGGCGTACAGGAACTCTGGCGAACCTCCCGACCAACCTCAGATTGCGTGCAAATCTCAGATCTGGAATTTTCGGTTGACTTTTTCCTTCCTAACCCTAGCTCAAGTTCCCATGTTCATAGCATCGTATCTCCTCATCCGTAGCTCTGATTTGGGCATATAGCATATCAAATTGTTCGTCTCAGAGAGTACATCATTTCATTCCATTGCATCATTTTCATTTCAGTTCATATTGATGCCCGAAATGCTGTTAGAAGAGGGCTACTTGAGATAATTGTCAGGTCTGCTACTCCATTTGCATATTTGTCATTTTTGCCATGATTATTGTGTGCATGATATGCCCATGAGCTCTACATATGTTTTGTTAAGGGTTTTGCCATCTTTCCAGAGGTGCAACCCATGTATTTTTGTGATATGTGTGGTGACTAGTGCAAGCTTGCGAAGTGGTGCACTTGGTAATTCTGTTTTCAGGGACTTAGCATTTCCACTAAGTCCTTGAGCTGTTTAGTTCATGTTGTCATATGTTCATGTTGTTTCCGAGAGATCCGTGCCTCTTTTGAGGATGATCAGTAAGGAAGTTTTGTTAATCTTGTATTGCTCTATCCATACATGTATTTGTTTGCAATTATGGAGCACCCTAGCTTGAGTCAATCGAGCTCTATTTTGCTACTTTGTGAATCTGGGCAGATTGTCAACTTGTTTGCAATTTTGCCGATGATGTTGTAGTTGACCCGTGCATGCTATACTATTGTTATTGCCATGTCTAGCTTGCATTTTGTGTATTCTTGATAGATGTATGCTTAGCTTGTCATGATTTGCTCCGTAGTGAGTGCATCGAGCTCGTAAACATGCCTACTTGATATCTGTTTTCAGCATGCTCCAGTTTTCACCAAGTCTGAGATCTGATTATGTTTTTGCCATGTTCACATGCTTGCAATTGTATTTTCTGATCCCTTTTGGCTCAAGGTCACTAAGGGACTTTTGTTAAGCTCTTTGAGTAGCTCCATGCCATGCTTTACTTTGCCATGTTCAGATCCTGTAGCATGTAGTTTTGTTGCTCTGAAGAGGGCTACCTGATCTGAAATTCCAGACAAGTGTTAATTTCACTAAGTCTGAGATCTGTTTACCATATGCATTTTTGCCATGCTTGTTTGAACCTGTTAATGGATGACTTGGCCATAGCTCAGTGCTAGACTTTTGTTAAGCATCTTGAATGCATCCCTGCCATGTATTTTGTTGTCATGTTTGAGTGCTGTAGCATGTTCATCTCATTGCATTTAGATGGCTACTTGCTGTATATCGCAGACTGGTGTCATATTTGATTTGCTTGCCATTTCCAAACCGTAACTCCGATTCCGACGTTCTTTATATCATTTTCAAACGATTTCATCTCATCTTTCCAGTTAGGTCTATTCCTTCGTTGACCGTGAGAGCTTGTCATGGGCTAAGTTGGGACTCCCCTGCAGGGATTTGAACTTTCGAAAGCCGTGCCCGCGGTTATGGGCAGATGGGAATTTGTTAATGTCCGGTTGTAGATAACTTGAACCTTAACTTAATTAAAATGAATCAACTGAGTGTGTTACCGTGATGGCCTCTTCTCGGCGGAGTCCGGGAAGTGGACACGGTGTTGGAGTAATGCTTGTGCTGGTTGTTCTCTAGATTACTCGCTCGCGCTTTGCCTCCTCTTCTCGCTCTCTTTTGTGAATAAGTTAGCCACCATATATGCTAGTCGCATGCTGCAACTCCACATATATTTTACCTTGCCTTACCTATAAGCTTAAATAGTCTTGATCGCGAGGGTGCGAGATTGCTGAGTCCCTGTGACTCATAGATTACTATTACACCAAATGCAGGGCCTGATGATTCCGCTCCAGGTGACGCGCTCGAGCTCAAGTGGGAGTTTGACGAGGACTCTCAACGATACTATGTTTCTTTTCCTGATGATCAGTAGTGGTGCCCAGTTGGGGGTGATCGGGACCGTGTCGCATGTTGGGTTATCTTTTATTTTGGCGTCGTAGTCGGGCCATGAGTGTTGGATGATGTAATGTTATTTATGTACCTTGATTGGCGTGGCGAGTGTAAGCCAACTATGTTCTCTCCCCTTTATTATCATATTACATGGGTTATTGTAAAGATTTCCTAACTTGCGACATATGCCTTCAATGCGATTATGCCTCTAAGTCGTGCCTCGACACGTGGGAGATATAGTCGCATCGAGGGTGTTACACTTGCCCTCAGGATCTTATCGTCGCGACCCTGGTTCGCACCCCACCCCTTAAGGCTTGGACGTAGGCGGCCCCCTACCGCAGTCCAGAACTCCAATGGGCCTCGTTGCTGGCCCGTGAGTTGGGCACATCTCTGCCACCTCTCCCTGAAGATGGTGTCAAAATTCGGTACCTCGAACCATGCTGTTTCAAAGTAGAAACACGGGCTGCGACGCACTCTATCCTCCCCAGAAGACAAGATAAGCGGAACATGGTCCGACCCAATCCTTGTTTCAGCAAGGAGTGAGCACAAGGGGAACAGAACTTCCCAGTCCGCAGACATGAAAGCTCGATCCAGCACGGATCGCACTGGGGCTAGTTGCTTGTTAGTCCAAGTGTATCTTGCCCCCGATCTAGTCACTTCCCTAAGTGCCATAGATGCGATCGAATTGTTGAACATGGCCACCCTTGGCCAGTTGATGTTGTCGTTGTTTTTGTCCGCCCCTGAACGGATTAGATTGAAATCTCCCCCCGCCATTAGCGGGATCTGAGCAGCCGAAAAGGCCATCACCTTGGCTTCAAGTTTGTCTAGGAACTCAGCCGAACGTGAATGATCTACAGGTCCGTAGACTTGCACGATCGCGAGCACGCGAAGCGACGCTCGCACGCGGAACTTGGCCGCAATGAAAAAGGTGCCACTCTCCCAGTGCAGCACCTCATACGTGGCAGTGCATAGGCTAAGCAACATGCCACCCGAGTGGCCGTTGGCCGGACTATGATGCCAAGCGAAACACTCTAAGGGATCAATCGCTAAGATATCTTGATGTCTGAACTCAGACTTGATCGTTTCCTGGAGCCCTACGATATCTATCGTTTCTTTCCTAATGTACTCCCTTAGTTGGGTGCGCCGACCCGAGTGGTCGAAGCCACGAATATTCCATAGGAGTGCACGCATCTATATGACACGATTGCGCAGGCGCACCCCCCTGGATGTGATCGCCTTGGCCACACGTCTCGCCCTGCCGCGGCGAGGCGAGGGAGGAGCAGCAACCCCTGTTGTTGTCTCCTCGTCGGGCCGGGTCGTTAGCGCTGTCGAGGCCTCAGCCTCCAGTGCCAAACGATCCGTGTGTTGCACAGCCGCCGCTGCTAGCGCTGCTTGCGCCAATTCCTTTGCGTGAATCAACGAGATAAGCTCGCTCATCTCACCTCCTCCCGTTGGTTCCACCCCACTCTCCCCCAAAACCTCGCTCAAATGCTCGTCCGAAAAGGAGTCAAGAATCGTAAAGCGGGGCATGGGATTACCTGAGATTTCCAGATTTTTCTGTGCTTGGAGGAGTTGGGCGCGTTGAAGCGACGGCAAGTTGCCCTTGGTGCCTTCAGCACGCGCCCTGGCCCGCGCAGGGGCCGCCTGCCCGTCCACCACCGCCTTGGAGCGCTTGGCCTTCGGGACGGGTGCCGTTATGGGCGTCTCCAGCGCGACCGTAGCGGAGGCAGGCACGACCAGCGCCATCACCGCCTGACACGGCGTCGCCGGCGCCCCCAAACTCTCTGCTGCACGCCCAGCCTCCACGGTCACCTTGCGCACCGCCACCTTCTTGATCTGCTTCATCGCGCCAATCTTGCTGCCGCTGTGACCACCTTGGGAAGGAGAACGCGAGGGGGGAGACAAGAGCTTCGGGTCCACAGACGCCGCAGGGGAATTGCCCGTCGGCTCCGCCAGCAGCAAAGAATCCACCGCTGCCTCCATCCGCACCGGAGGAGACGTGACCGAGCCCAGATTGGAGCCGTACTGGTTCGGGATGGAGAGCTCCATCTCCGACGACCCTCCCGCCAGAGAATTCTCCACCTGGGGCTGCAGCTCGCAAGCTCGCGCCCCGCCAATGTCGGTGATGCCCAGCTTATCCCACGCCGCCGTGTCGATGGAGTCGTCCTCCATGCTTGCGTCAGGCTCCTTGTCGCCGTCCTTGTCACCGTAGCGGCCCTTCCCGTCCGGGCCCTTGCCGTGAGGGGGAGGGGGTGGTGGGGGGAGGGCGGGCGCCGCGCGCTGCTCCGGGGGGATCTCCGGGTCGACGGAAATGTTGTAGCCTTCATTATTGAACCAGATCTGGACCAACCCGCGAAGCTTGCGAGGATTGCGGCAAGCATGCGGACCGGCCCTGGGCGGAGCAGAGATTCCTCATCGACCAGTAGAGGGCGGCCGAGCATGATGGTCGCCGCCATGAGCCTTTTTGAGCACCGATGCTTGGGGGGAATCCCACCTAACTTGACCCACACCTCTGGCATCTCCATCCCCTTGGGCGCGTCGAGGACCGCGTCGCGTATGTCCACCATGAGATTGTTGAGGGACAGGAAGAGCTTGCCGCTCCTAGTGGCCATCCGAAGCATTGCTGGATCTGGGAAGACCACCGAGAAGGCCTCACCTTCGAGAGGGGAGATCTGCCAATCCCACTCGCCCTCAAAGAGATGCTGCAGCTCCGCCTCGAGGATCTGATGGGAGAGCGCTCCGGAAGGCATGGAGAGCACCGCCGTGTTGGCCCCTAGCTGGACCGGAGCCTCCTCCCGCGCGTCGACCGGAAACTGGAGGCAGAAGAATCCCTCACTGGCAATGGCGTGGCCCATGGTCTGGAGAAGCAGAGGCTTGCCGCGGGATGGGCACTGCGCCGAGGTGTGCCCCTCCTTGCTGCACACCACGCAAAGCGGCTGGAAGGTGCACATGCTCTGGAAATGGCCCGTGCGGCCGCACTTGAAGCACTCTGGGCCGCCCGCATCTTCGACTGGGATCGGCTCCTCTTGCGTGCCCTTGGACGAGCCCGGCGCCTCTGATCTGGGCGGGAGGGGAGGCTTGGTAGCCGCCGCCCCCCCAGGCTTGGACTTCTGCTTCTTCGCAAGCGAGTCGCCGGCGCGTTCGCCGCCCTGAGCTACCAACTGCCCCTTACGCTTGAGCTCGAGGCCTTTCTTCCTGTATTCTTCCTTTTTCTTCTTCTTCCGTTCCTGCTCCTTGAGCCACCATGCGGGCGGCGGCCCCCAACTGCCCTCATCGTCGGCGCGCCCACGGGTGCGGTCCCGTGGCGGCTCCATGGGTGGTTTCTCCCCTCGGCGGTCGGGCTTGGAGCCCATGGACACCACTTCGGCGAAGGAACGAAGCAAGGGTGGGGAGGTGGAGTGGGGTGGAGGAAGCTAGCGGAGAGACCGAATCGCCGCACCTCTTAATTGGAGGCAGGAAACCCTAGGGTAATGTCTAGGGTTCCACGGGGGAGCCTAAGCCATTTATATGGCTGCGCGGTGTGGGCCGGCGTTGGCAAGCCTTGCACTCCCGGGCCGGACTGGGCCACGGGCGCGGGCGAGGCCCCCTGCGACCCTGGCTCATACGAACCCCTTGGCTGGGCCAGCAGACGTGGTGGCCCCGCAGGAGGCCCGCCAGACACCTTAGCAGGCCGGCCCAGCCCACCACTTGGCGCTTCGTCCCCAACCCTAGAGAGAGGCGACCCCGAACCCGTCGGCGTCGCCGCCTCCACGCCGCCGCCGCCGCCACCGCAGGGCATGGGCGGCGAAGGTCTGAGGGGCAGCCCCGCGGCGTCCGCACCAGGAAAACCACGCCCTTCGCTCGTCGGAGAGGCGCGCGGCGCTCTTGCTGCAGCCAGAGAAAGTCGCCGTGAGCCACGACCACCGGGCGCAAAAGCACGCCGGCGCCCGGCCTTGAAGGAGCCTCCAAGCTCCTCCGCGCGCGCCACAAACTCCCCAATGGAGCAGGCCGCACGCACGCTTGCCGCAGGATCCGGCTCAGCGCACACCTCATCTTCCTCCTCCTCGTCGGAAATCTCCTCTGCCAGAGCCCAAAAGCGGCTCCCTGACCCCCGAGCCGCTCTCAGGGAGATGCCGGCCGTCCTCCTGAACTCCGCCGGAGCCGCCACCGCTCCGTCCCGCTCCGGGGCCTGAGCAACGCCGCCAGGGCCGCCGGAGGCAGAGACAAGCGCGGAATCGCCGCCCCCGTCGCCCGAGACTGCTGGCCGTACAGGAGCCGTTGGGTCGCCCATCTCCATCACTGGGTCTGAACTAAGAAAAAGGAAATTTGTAACTTTTGTTTCCCTTCTTGAACAAAGAAAAAGGAAATGTAACTTTTGTTTCCCTTCTTGTTAACTGGATATAGAACTCAAATTTGTAACTTGTGACGATCTGTTACTAAAATATAAATGTTTTCTACAACGGTTTGGTTGTGTTTTCTTGACCAGACCAATTTTAGGGGCGATTCCTTCCAGAGAACTCAAATTTTTCTTTACGGCTTAACTTTCTAGCCACCACCGGGCCTGGAGTGAAAAAATGCCAGCTTTCCGAGCTTTTAACATTAAGTGAAATCAATGATCGCTGCGATTAACTGCAAAACATACAACATACTGTTATTACGCCAAAACTACAACTCCACCAATCGATAAAAGACAGATTCGGCTCAAGTGAAACACAGGGATTCTGATATTTAATAGTCCCACTAAATCTTTTTCAAGAGAAAACAAAATAACTGGAAATAAGAAAGCATCGGCGCTGCAAGATGATGGACTCGTTGAACTGATCAACAAAAGGGAAACCCTGGAGAAGCATCAGGACTGCAAAATGATGGATCCGTCCATGCCATTTGCTGATTTACCACGTCATATCGTCAAATGGCTTGTAGAAGATCACTGTAGGTCCACAGGTGCCGGCAGTATGCCTCTAGCACAATCTGAAAATAAACCAATAAATCTTATAACCTGCCAGCGATCAAACTTACATGGAGTCACATACGGAATCTAAAGTACAACACTGGTTTTGTTGTGATATTCAGATTGGCCAAACAAAGGTGAAAGCACGACAATAGATCAATAACCTCCCAGCATCCTAGATGTATATCCGATGTCTCGACCACATATAGCAGTAGGTGTCAACGTAACTTATCAACATTTGTATTTCCTTCTGCCCTAACTGAAGTACTGCGTACTAGAGTGACTAGTTCTCTGGGGTACAACAGAAAACATGTATAAAGCATAACCATTTTGTAGATCAGCAATCAAGCTTACACGTGCTGGAAGATTCACTAACAAGTTTTGAAGGTTTGCATTGCATTTAGGGTGAAACAGGACACTAGACCAGCAATTTCCTACACGTGCATTCATTTTCCCAAGAGAAAAGTCCACTTTTCAACCATCAACTTACCATTTGGTTTAGGAATCAACCATTAACCTAAAAACGGTTATTGCGCACCCTAAACTTTCAATACCATTCAGGAATCAACCCTCGCCCCGGCTGAAGCTAGTTCCGCTTACTTGCTCGGTGTCAGCACTGTCACATCAGTGTTTGACCCTTCCTTACATGTGGGACCTACCCAGAAATAAACGAAAAGAAAAAATCTCTCTCCCTCTCCTGCCAGGCAGCAGCAGCGAGCAACCTGCAGTAGGGCCGGGCAACATGCACCGCAATAGCAACAAGTGAACAAACGGTAGCAGGCAACAGCGGAGGAGGGTGACCTCGTTCCTGCGGCGGGTATGGCGGCGCCACCACTTTGGCGAGCAAATGCCACCTGTAGGCCTTCCCAAGTGAAGCCAACACTAACATAACCTTCTCCTCGACTGCCTTTGTGGAGCCCCTGTGCTTGCCAATGGAGGAAGGTGACTATGGGAACCCCTTCCCCGCCATGTCCCGAGGTCGCGGCCACGATATTCCTCCACGGTGGTGAACTCTGCTACCGCCTAGCATCGCCAACCACCACTCGACTTCCTCTCATCACATTGTACCTCCCAGTCGTATCCTTCGCATGCAAAAGCCTCTAAAGTGCTAGATCCAACGACCACCACGAGCATGGTTGCCATTCATTAGGCCAACTCCACCGCGTAATCCTAAACCGATGTCCGTTTTATTCGGATTCTGTTCGTTTGGATAGGGATTTGGGGTCGTGTCCGGACCTGTCCTGGGATGTGGTGGCCGTGCGCCCAGCGCGCGGCCGCATCCTTTTGCCTCATCCTGTTCGCGTTTATTTTTTTTAAAAGCGACGTTTCAAATGCCAAGCCCCAGTTCATCATGCCGGCAACAAAGCCAGTGGCCTACACGACCATCGCCGGCATCTGCCAGCGACCGGCAACACAGCCAGCCTCCAAAATGAATAGTTGTCCTCGCCGGCAACACAGCCAGCGGCCGACAACACAGCCGGCCTCCAAAATGAATGTTTTTTCGCCGGCACACTGCCAGCGGCCCAGCGGGCGGGCGGCACCCATGCCAGCCTCCAAAAAGAGCGGCCACGCCGATCGAACGACCTAGTTCAGGCCTTCGGCATCGAGCATCTCCTTCTGCTTGGCCTCGAACCAGGCCCTCGTCTTGTCGCTCATCTTCGACAAGTCCACGCTCATGATCGCAAGGGCCACCGCCTTCGCTTTGGTGGCGGCATTGGTGGCCTCAATGTCGAGCTGCCTCTGCCTGGCCTTGACGTTGTCAACCTCGATGTCGAGCTGCCTTTGCCGGGCGGCCTCTTCCATGTCGAGCTGCCTTTGCCGGGCCGCCTCCTCCATGTCTATCTTCCTTTTCTTGGCCGCCTCCTCCATCTCAAGCTTCTTTCTTTGAAGGTCTAGGTATTGCTTCATTTGCTCGTCCTTGCTTTGCCGCTTCTTCTCGTCCCTCACATCCTTTTGAGACGTCATGCCATGCAAAGTGTCATGCAATGCCATGGATGAGGCATCACGTATGTCATCAACCTTGGAGTTGGTCTTGCCCCTCGGCCTCTTCAACGCCACGCCATCTCCACCTCTGGCGAACTTGGCCGTCTTCAGTCCTCTCTTCCTTTGTAGTTCACGGTATTGGTCCTTGAACTTAGGGCAATTGTTGATGAGCGTCCAACAATGTGTAAGAGTGAATGGCTTGTCATTGTGCCGGGCCTTGAATGCCTCCAAAGATTGAAATGCCTACACCACATGATCTGTTGGAAATATGAGCAAATTACTACGAGGTTTAATCCGAATAAACAGAAGATAAATCATGACCACAGCAGCAGAGATTAAACTAATCATGCGAACTAGCATAGAAGATGAACATATCACATCTAGGGCACATACTAGAAGCATTAATTCTACCACGATCTCGAACAGGAAGGATAGAATCACATATGGTGCAGCGGGTGCAGCACCGCCGGCGTTGACGTTGTCACCCATGTCATCGAGGACGAGGTTGCCGAGGTCGGGGAAGAAGTCGTCGTTCGCGAAGTCGTCGCTGCCAGCAGTCGCGCGAGTGCGCTCCCCAAAAACTTGATCGCCCCTCTCCCGTACAGGATCACGAGAGGCGGGGTTCCGGAGGCCTGCTGTCCCTTCTCGCGGTGCACGCCGGAAGGAGGGATGGAGAAGACTTGCTTGGCAGCGCAATGATCTGGAACGGTGGTGAGAAACCATACGAAGCGGCAACGGCTAGGGTAGACGTCTGCCTGACTATATAGTGCGGGCCGGGTAGGTCGTGGGAGTAAACCCCACGTCCGAGTCGTCACGATCCAAAAGAATCGGAAACGGTTCAGTAATTAACGCGTCCTTTAATTATTAATTAATGACTCATTAATTTTCTCATGCAGCAAAAATATAGACAACGTGCATAGCTCTGTCCTCGGCTCGGCTCAATCCCACAACCCGCGGCGCGTCGTGACGAGGCGTGGCGTGGCGAGGCGAGCGAGGAAGAGGAGCGCGCGTGTAGGTCTCCTCTTCTCATGCTCATACAAGTGGTAGAAGAGCTCACCTTATAAAAAGGTGCAACTCTCTCTCAACTTCCGGGGTGGGACTAAACTTTAGCCTCACTCACTCCACTCACATGTGTGCATGAATGGGCCAAGAGAATTTCAGAATTTTAGTTGGGCTTTGGGCCAAAGGCCTACTAGCAAAATTCCAACAATCCCCCACAAAGTCTCATTGGCACATCTCATCATTTAGTTCCAAAACATTGTTTTATATATCGGTGCTTAGTGGAGACTGTGAAGTTGAACTTCCACTTAGAAATTTATGCTACACTAGATCACAACTTGAATGGTGGACTATGCCTTGAAATACAAGTTTTCTGTGAAACTAGTTTCACACAAATTCTTGACTGATACTGGGCTGCCGCAAGGCTTCCCCCCGGGTGGAGCGTATACGTCATACTCCGGGACCTTTCATGAATTTATTAGAGAACACCCAATTCTCACAGACTGCAACGTTAACAGTCAAATTCATATAGGTGTGTTCCTCAGAAGATGTTCTGCAGGAAAACATCTCTTCTTACCCGAATAAGCCACTTGGAACACATTAAGATAGGTATCAACCTGCCATGCAGATCAGGAGAGTATTGCATCTTCACGGAGTGTGATAATTAATATAGGGATACTCTCCTCCCAGCTGACCAACAGCTTGTCTCCCACTTCTACTTCACGGTATCTCCGATCACATAGAGTGGTTTACCACTATGGATAACTCATGCGGTGGGTCTCAAACCCATCTCCATCGATGCATTATCTATCACATTACGTGATAGACCCTTTGTGAAGGGATCTGCCATGTTTTTCGACGTTTGGATATAATCCAACGTAATAACTCCGGAGTTCCTCAATTTTCTGACAGATTTTAGTCTCCTCTTCACATGCCTTGAGGACTACATATTGTCCTTAGAACTGTTTATCTTGACGATCACAGTTTGATTATCACAGTTCATCAGGATAGGGGGTATCGGTTTTTCAACCATAGGTAAGTCCATCAAGAGTTCATGAAGCCACTCTGCTTCAACAGTGGTAGTGTCTAATGCTGTGAGTTCTGCTTCCATAGTTGACTTCGTTAAGATGGTCTGCTTGCAACACTTCCAGGAAACAGCGCCACCACCAAGTGTAAAAACATAACCACTTGTGGCCTTAATCTCATCAGCATCAGATATCCAGTTTGAGTCACTATAACCCTCCAGTACCCTTGGATACCCGGTGTAGTGAATCCCATAGCTCGGGGTGCCTTTCAAATAGCGCATAACTCTCTCAAGCGCATGCCAATGATCATCTCCCGGTTTTGACACAAACCGACTCAGCTTGCTCACAGCAAAAGAGATGTCAGGCCTCGTGGCACTCGCCAAATACATAAGCGAGCCAATAATCTGAGAATACCTCAGTTGATCTCTAGCAATCCGTCGATTCTTTCGAAGCAACACACTAGCGTCATATGGAGTTGGAGAAGGCGTGCAGTCGCTATACCCAAAACGGCTCAAGACCTTTTCCACATAATGAGACTGAAGCAGTGTGATCCCACCATTCTCATCTCTCAACAGCTTGATGTTTAAGATAACATCAGCTACTCCTAGATCCTTCATCTCAAAACAGCGAGATAAGAAATCCTTAACCTCCTTGATTAAATCAAGTTTGGTTCCAAAGATCAATATGTCGTTGACATACAGACAAAGAATAACTCCTTCGCTCCCACCATAGCGATAGTACACGCACTTGTCACCATCGTTACTACAAAGCCAGCAGCAGTTAATGTTCTTTCGAACTTCTCATGCCACTCCTTAGGAGCTTGTTTAATGCCATATAAAGACTTTAATAACTTGCACACCTTTCCTTCCTGACCAGGTACTACAAAACCATCTGGCTGATCCATGTAAATTTCCTCCTTCAACTCTCCATTGAGGAAAGCCGTCTTAACGTCCATTTGATGACGAGAAGACCATGTGAGGCGGCCAGTGATAGTAGCACCCGAATTGTGGTCAGTCTAGCCACGGGTGAGTAAGTATCAAAGAAGTCTTCACCTTGTTTCTGGGTATAACCCTTGGCCACAAGCCGTGCCTTGTACTTTTCAATCGTACCATCAGGTCTAAGCTTCTTCTTGAACACCCACTTGCATCCTACAGGTTTGCACCCATAAGGACGGTCAGTGATCTCCCAGGTACCGTTAGCTAAGATGGAATCCATCTTGCTACGTACAGCTTCCTTCCAGTAGTCGGCATCAGGAGATGCATAGGCTTCTGAAATAGTCCTGGGTGTGTCATCCACGAGGTACGCAATGAAATCATCACCAAAAGACTTTGCAGTCCTTTGTCTCTTACTCCTCATAGAAGTTCCATTGTTACCCTCAACAGGATTCTCAACGTGTTCCATCGCAATGGTGGGTTCAGGAATTACATGAATTCCTCATTAGATGGAGTTGGTATCTCCTGATTTGATGAACTCGACATATCCTTCATAGGAAATATGTCCTCAAAGAAAGTTGCATCATTTGATTCCATAATCGTACCAACATGCATGTCGGATACCTCAGATTTTATTATCAAAAATCTATAGCTGATGCTATGAAAAGCATAGCCCAGAATAACACAATCCACGGTTTTTGGTCCAAGCTTGCGCTTCTTGGGAATTGGTATATTGACTTTCGCCAAACAACCCCAAGTACGTAGGTAAGAGAGTTTCAACCTTTTCCTTTCCCATTCCTCAAATGGAGTCATGGTCTTATGCTTTGTGGGAACTCGGTTTAGGACATGACATGCAGTCATTAGCGCCTCCCCTACCATTCCTTGGATAGACCCGAAGTGTCTAACATGGTGTTAACCATATCAGTTAGAGTTCGGTTCTTTCTTTCGGCTACCCCATTTGACTGGGGTGAGTAGGGAGGCGTCCTCTCATGGATTATACCATGTTCCGCACAAAACAGATCAAATTCATTGGAAAAATACTCTCCACCACGATCGGACCTAAGCCGTTTAATTTTTCGATCAAGTTGGTTCTCTGCCTCAGCTTTATAGTTTTTAAAGAAAGTCAAAGCATCATCTTTTGATTTCAGAAGATACACATAACAATATCTAGTGGAGTCATCAATCAACGTCATGAAGTATCTCTTTCCACCTTTTGTCAACACGCCATTCATCTCACAAAGATCAGAATGTATAAGCTCAAGTGGCGCCAAGTCTCTTGCCTCTGCAGTCTTATGGGACTTGCGAGGTTGCTTAGCTTGCACACATACTTGGCACTTGGAGCCTTTGACAGTAGAGATTTTCGGAATTAAATTCATATTGGCTAACCGCGTCATGCAACCAAAGTTAATATGACAGAGTCGTGAATGCCAAATATCAGACTCATTATTGTGGCAAACATTATTAATAACTTTAGTGCATGTATCTGACAAAGATAGGCGGAACAAGCCTCTGCACTCAAAGCCTTTTCCAACAAATTGTCCCCACTTAGAAATTACTACTTTATTGGATTCGAAAACCAACTTAAAACCATCTTGATATAAACGGGAACCGCTAACGAGATTTTTATTGATGGACGGCACATGATGAACTTTCTTCAGACGCACAGTCTTCCCCGAAGTAAACTTTAGATCGACCGTGCCAACACCTCGAACGATGGCATGTGACCCGTTCCCCATCAGCACGGGTGAAGTCCCTGTTGCCTGGTAAGAAGAAAACATGGAGGCGTCGGCACAAACATGTACATTGGCACCGGTGTCAATTAACCAATCAGGGGATTGAAATACTGAAAGGATGGTAGGAAAAATACCGTACCCTGATTCCTTCATATCAGTATCACCGATGACAACATTAGCGGACTTGCCGCTATTCTCATGTTCGCGCTCCTCAAAGCGGTTAGGACACTTCGGAGCCCAGTGATTAGGATCACCGCAGACATGGCAAAGTCCCTTCCCCTTCTTATGAGAATTCTTCTTGAAGTTGGTAGAATGTGATGGCTTGTTCTTTGTATCAAACTTGCCTTTGCCCTGAGTTTTGTTCTTATTGTTTTTGAACTTGTTGGGCTGGGAGTTCTTCTTCTGTACCATGTGGGCACTAGAACCTCCCTCAGCAACTCGAGCACGTGTGTCCTTTGCTCTCGCCTTCTCTTCAACATCAAGAGTACCAATGAGATCCGCAACGGAAAACTCCTGTCTATTGTGTTTCAGGGAAGTAGCGAAATTGTTCCGCGAAGGTGGAAGCTTGGCAATGATGCCTCCGGCAACAAATTTGTCCGGCAACACACACTTGAAGTACTCAAGTTCTTTTGCGAGCGACTGTATCTCATGAGCCTGCTGTACAACAGGACGCTCATCAGTCATCTTGTAGTCATAGAATTGCTCCATGACGTACAACTCGCTGCCGGCGTCCGAGGCACCAAACTTGGCCTCGAGCGCAGCCCACATGTCCTTGCCGTTGTCAAACGACATATACGAATCCACAATGGAGTCATCAAGAACACTCAGAAGAGCGCCTTTAAAGAGGGTATTGATCTTCTCAAAAGCTTCCAGCTGTGCTGGATTAAGATCGCCCTTAGGCTTGCCCTTGGTGGCATCATAGCAGCCCATTGTCTGAAACCAGTAGACTGCTCTCGTGCGCCACCTCTTATATTGCGCCCCCTTAAAGGCAGGCGGCTTCAGATGCGCAGCAAAACCACTCGGAGTAAATTGCCTATAATCAGGTTTTTGGATTGATGGAAATATGAGCAAATTACTATGAGATTTAATCCGAATAAACAGAAGATAAATCATGACCACAGCAGCAGAGATTAAACTAATCATGCGAACTAGCATAGTAGATGAACATATCATATCTAGGGCACATACTAGAAGCATGAATTCTACCACGATCTCGAACAGGAAGGATAGAATCACATATGGTGCAGCGGGTGCAGCACCGCTGGCGTTGACGTTGTCGCCCATGTCGTCGAGGACGAGGTTGCCGAGGTCGGGGAAGAAGTCGTCATCCGCGAAGTCGTCGCTGCCAGCAGTCACGCGAGTGCGCTCCCCAAAAACCTGATCGCCCCTCTCCCGTACAGGATCACGAGAGGCGGGGTTCCGGAGGCCTGCTGTCCCTTCTCGCGGTGCACGCCAGAAGGAGGGATGGAGAAGACTTGCTTGGCGGCGCAATGATCTGGAATGGTGGTGAGAAACCATACGAAGCGGCAGCGGCTAGGGTAGACGTCTGCCTGACTATATAGTGCGGGCCGGGTAGGTCGTGGGAGTAAACCCCACGTCCAAGTCGTCACGATCCAAAAGAATCGGAAACGATTCAGTAATTAACGCATCCGTTAATTATTAATTAATGACTCATTAATTTTCCCATGCAGCAAAAATATAGACAACGTGCATAGCTCTGTCCTCGGCTCGGCTCAATCCCGCAACCCGCGGCGCATCGTGACGAGGCGTGGCGTGGCGAGGCGAGCGAGGAGGAGGAGCGCGCGTGTAGGTCTCCTCTTCTCATGCTCATACAAGTGGTAGAAGAGCTCACCTTATAAAGAGGTGCAACTCTCTCTCAACTTCCGGGGTGGGACTAAACTTTAGCCTCACTCACTCCACTCACATGTCTGCATGAATGGGCCAAGAGAATTTCAGAATTTTAGTTGGGCTTTGGGCCAAAGGCCTACTAGCAAAATTCCGACAATCCCCCACAAAGTCTCATTGGCACATCTCATCATTTAGTTCCAAAACATTGTTTTATATATCGGTGCTTAGTGGAGACTGTGAAGTTGAACTTCCACTTAGAAATTTATGCTACACTAGATCACAACTTGAATGGTGGACTATGCCTTGAACTACAAGTTTTTTGTGAAACTAGTTTCACACAAATTCTTGACCGATACTGGGCTGCCGCAAGGCTTTCCCGCGGGTGGAGCGTATACGTCATACTCCAGGGCCTTTCATGAATTTATTAAAGAACACCCAATTCTCACAGACTGCGACGTTAACAGTCAAATTCATATAGGTGTGTTCCTCAGAAGATGTTCTGCAGGAAAACATCTCTTCTTACCCGAATAAGCCACTTGGAACACATTAAGATAGGTATCAACCTGCCATGCAGATCAGGAGAGTATTGCATCTTCACGGAGTGTGATAATTAATATAGGGATACTCTCCTCCCAGCTGACCAACAGCTTGTCTCCCACTTCTACTTCACGGTATCTCCGATCACATAGAGTGGTTTACCACTATGGACAACTCATGCGGTGGGTCTCAAACCCATCTCCATCGATGCATTATCTATCACATTACGTGATAGACCCTTTGTGAAGGGATCTGCCAAGTTTTTTGACGTTCGGATATAATCCAACGTAATAACTCCGGAGTTCCTCAATTTTCTGACAGATTTTAGTCTCCTCTTCACATGCCTTGAGGACTTCATATTGTCCTTAGAACTGTTTATCTTGACGATCACAGTTTGATTATCACAGTTTATCAGGATAGGGGGTATCGGTTTTTCAACCATAGGTAAGTCCATCAAGAGTTCACGAAGCCACTCTGCTTCAACAGTGGAAGTGTCTAATGCTGTGAGTTTTGCTACCATAGTTGACCTCGTTAAGATGGTCTGCTTGCAAGACTTCCAGGAAACAGCGCCACCACCAAGTGTAAAAACATAACCACTTGTGGCCTTAATCTCATCAGCATCAGATATCCAGTTTGAGTCACTATAACCCTCCAGTACCCTTGGATACCCGGTGTAGTGAATCCCATAGCTCGCGGTGCCTTTCAAATAGCGCATAACTCTCTCAAGCGCATGCCAATGATCATCTCCTGGTTTTGACACAAACCGACTCAGCTTGCTCACAGCAAAAGAGATGTCAGGCCTTGTGGCACTCGCCAAATACATAAGCGAGCCAATAATCTGAGAATACCTCAGTTGATCTCTAGCAATCCGTCGATTCTTTCGAAGCAACACACTAGCGTCATATGGAGTTGGAGAAGGCGTGCAGTCGCTATACCCAAAACGACTCAAGACCTTTTCCACATAATGAGACTGAAGCAGTGTGATCCCACCATTCTCATCTCTCAACAGCTTGATGTTTAAGATAACATCAGCTACTCCTAGATCCTTCATCTCAAAACAGCGAGATAAGAAATCCTTAACCTCCTTGATTAAATCAAGTTTGGTTCCAAAGATCAATATGTCGTCGACATACAGACAAAGAATAACTCCTTCACCCCCACCATAGCGATAGTACATGCACTTGTCACCATCGTTTACTACAAAGCCGACAGCAGTTAATGTTCTTTCGAACTTCTCATGCCACTCCTTAGGAGCTTGTTAAAGGCCATATAAAGACTTTAATAACTTGCACACCTTTCCTTCTTGACCAGGTACTACAAAACCATCTGGCTGATCCATGTAAATTTCCTCCTTCAACTCTCCATTGAGGAAAGCCGTCTTAACGTCCATTTGATGAATGAGAAGACCATGTGAGGCAGCCAGTGATAGTAGCACCCGAATTGTGGTCAGTCTAGCCACGAGTGAGTAAGTATCAAAGAAGTCTTCACCTTCTTTCTGGGTATAACCCTTGGCCACAAGCCGTGCCTTGTACTTTTCAATCGTACCATCAGGTCTAAGCTTCTTCTTGAACACCCACTTGCATCCTACATGTTTGCACCCATAAGGACGGTCAGTGATCTCCCAGGTACCGTTAGCTAAGATGGAATCCATCTCGCTACGTACAGCTTCCTTCCAGTAGTCAGCATCAGGAGATGCATAGGCTTCTGAAATAGTCCTGGGTGTGTCATCCACGAGGTACACAATGAAATCATCACCAAAAGACTTTGCAGTCCTCTGTCTCTTACTCCTCATAGGAGTTCCATTGTTACCCTCAACAGGATTCTCAACGTGTTCCATCGCAATGGTGGGTTCAGGAATTACAGTGAATTCCTCACTAGATGGAGTAGGTATCTCCTGATTTGATGAACTCGACATATCCTCCATAGGAAATATGTCCTCAAAGAAAGTTGCATCATTTGATTCCATAATCGTACCAACATGCATGTTGGATACCTCCGATTTTATTATCAAAAATCTATAGCCGATGCTATGAAAAGCATAGCCCAGGAGAACACAATCCACGGATTTTGGTCCAAGCTTGCGCTTCTTGGGAATTGGTATATTGACTTTCGCCAAACAACCCCAAGTACGTAGGTAAGAGAGTTTCAACCTTTTCCTTTCCCATTCCTCAAATGGAGTCATGGTCTTAAGCTTTGTGGGAACTCGGTTTAGGACATGACATGCAGTCATTAGCGCCTCCCCTACCATTCCTTGGATAGACCCGAAGTGTCTAACATGGTGTTAACCATATCAGTTAGAGTTCGGTTCTTTCTTTCGGCTACCCCATTTGACTGGGGTGAGTAGGGAGGCGTCCTCTCATGGATTATACCATGTTCCGCACAAAACAGATCAAATTCATTGGAAAAATACTCTCCACCACGATCGGACCTAAGCCGTTTAATTTTTCGATCAAGTTGGTTCTCTGCCTCAGCTTTATAGTTTTTAAAGAAAGTCAAAGCCTCATCTTTTGATTTCAGAAGATACACATAACAATATCTAGTGGAGTCATCAATCAACGTCATGAAGTATCTCTTTCCACCTTTTGTCAACACGCCATTCATCTCACAAAGATCAGAATGTATAAGCTCAAGTGGCGCCAAGTCTCTTGCCTCTGCAGTCTTATGGGACTTGCGAGGTTGCTTAGCTTGCACACATACTTGGCACTTGGAGCCTTTGACAGTAGAGATTTTCGGAATTAAATTCATATTGGCTAACCGCGTCATGCAACCAAAGTTAATATGACAGAGTCGTGAATGCCAAATATCAGACTCATTATTGTGGCAAACATTATTAATAACTTTAGTCAAAATATCTGACAAAGATAGGCGGAACAAGCCTTCGCACTCATAGCCTTTTCCAACAAATTGTCCACACTTATAAATTACAACTTTATTGGATTCGAAAACCAACTTAAAACCATCTCGACATAAACGGGAACCGCTAAATAGATTTTTATTGATGGACGGCACATGATGAACGTTCTTCAGACGCACAGTCTTCCCCGAAGTAAACTTCAGATCGACCGTACCAACACCTCGAACGATGGCATGTGACCCGTTCCCCATCAGCACGGGCGAAGTCCCTGTTGCCTGGTAAGAAGAAAACATGGAGGCGTCAGCACAAACATGTACATTGGCACCGGTGTCAATTAACCAATCAGGGGATTAAAATACTGAAAGGATGGTAGGAAAAATACCGTACCCTGATTCCTTCATATCAGTATCACCGATGACAACATTAGCGGACTTGCCACTCTTCTCATGTTCGCGCTCCTCAAAGCGGTTAGGACACTTCGGAGCCCAGTGATTAGGATCACCGCAGACATGGCAAAGTCCCTTCCCCTTCTTATGAGAATTCTTCTTGAAGTTGGTAGAATGTGATGGCTTGTTCTTTGTATCAAACTTGCCTTTGCCCTGAGTTTTGTTCTTATTGTTTTTGAACTTGTTGGGCTGGGAGTTCTTCTTCTGTACCATGTGGGCACTAGAACCTCCCTCAGCAACTCGAGCACGTGTGTCCTTTGCTCTCGCCTTCTCTTCAACATCAAGAGTACCAATGAGATCCGCAACGGAAAACTCCTGTCTATTGTGTTTCAGGGAAGTAGCGAAATTGTTCCGCGAAGGTGGAAGCTTGGCAATGATGCCTCCGGCAACAAATTTGTCCGGCAACACACACTTGAATCAAGTTCTTTTGCGAGCGACCGTATCTCATGAGCCTGCTGTACAACAGGACGCTCATCAGTCATCTTGTAGTCATAGAATTGTTCCATGACGTACAACTCGCTGCCGGCGTCCGAGGCACCAAACTTGGCCTCGAGCGCAGCCCACATGTCCTTGCTGTTGTGAAACGACATATACGAATCCACAATGGAGTCATCAAGAACACTCAGAAGAGCGCCTTTAAAGAGGGTATCGATCTTCTCAAAAGCTTCCAGCTGTGCTGGATTAAGATCGCCCTCAGGCTTGCCCTTGGTGGCATCATAGCAGCCCATGGTCTGAAACCAGTAGACTGCTCTCGTGCTCCACCTCTTATATTGCGCCCCCTTAAAGGCAGGCGGCTTCAGATGCGCAGCAAAACCACTCGGAGTAAATTGCCTATAATCAGGTTTTTGGATTGTTGGAAATATGAGCAAATTACTACGAGATTTAATCCGAATAAATAGAAGATAAATCATGACCACAGCAACAGAGATTAAACTAATCATGCGAACTAGCATAGCAGATGAACATATCACATCTAGGGCACATACTAGAAGCATGAATTCTACCACGATCTCGAATAGGAAGGATAGAATCACATACGGTGCAGCGGGTGCAGCACTGCCGGCGTTGACGTTGTCGCCCATGGCGTCGAGGACGAGGTTGCCGAGGTCGGGGAAGAAGTCGTCGTTCGCGAAGTCGTCGCTGCCAGCAGTCGCGCGAGTGCGCTCCCCAAAAACCTGATCGCCCCTCTCCCGTACAGGATCATGAGAGGCGGGGTTCCAGAGGCCTGCTGTCCCTTCTCGCGGTGCACGCCGGAAGGAGGGATGGAGAAGACTTGCTTGGCGGCGCAATGATCTGGAACGGTGGTGAGAAACCATACGAAGCGGCAACAGCTAGGGTAGACGTCTGCCTGACTATATAGTGCGGGCCGGGTAGGTCGTGGGAGTAAACCCCACGTCCGAGTCGTCACGATCCAAAAGAATCGGAAACGGTTCAGTAATTAACGCATCCGTTAATTATTAATTAATGACTCATTAATTTTCCCATGCAGCAAAAATATAGACAACGTGCATAGCTCTGTCCTCGGCTCGGCTCAATCCCGCGGCGCGGCGCGGCGCGGCGCGGCGCGGCGTGACGAGGCGTGGCGTGGCGTGGCGTGGCGAGGCGAGCGAGGAGGAGGAGCGCGCGTGTAGGTCTCCTCTTCTCATGCTCATACAAGTGGTAGAAGAGCTCACCTTATAAAGAGGTGCAAGTCTCTCTCAACTTCCGGGGTGGGACTAAACTTTAGCCTCACTCACTCCACTCACATGTGTGCATGAATGGGCCAAGAGAATTTCAGAATTTTAGTTGGGCTTTGGGCCAAAGGCCTACTAGCAAAATTCCAACATGATCAACAACAAGTGAACATGCAAACATATACACGGTCGAAGTCTCATGGCCGTAGCAACGGAAAGGGCAAGAAAGAGGAGAGCATACCATGTCCCCACGAGCCGTGCTTCAACGCTCTCAAATGCGACGCAATACTTGTTGCACTCTTGTTGGATGAACAACCATCTTTTTTGAATCAAGCCGATGCCACGGTTGCTTGTAATTTGATAGGGCTCAAACATCTTCCTTTCATGGAATATTTTGTGGACTCTCGTCCAAAAAACAATGCCCTTTTGTTGCGCGCCGGTCCTTGGATCTTGGCTAATCTCCATCCAAGCTTGACAAATCAACTTGAACTCATCTTGTGTATATGAACCTGTGCGAATGCTCTTCCGCTTCTTTTGTGCTTCCGCTCTTTGGGTGAGCTCGTCGATGAACAATGGCTTGCCACTAATATCAACATCATTGCCTTCATCTTCATCTTCACCTTCGACATAGATGTCATCGTCTTCATGCCACGAATCACCATGGTCGTAGTCAGCACGGTCGTCGGCCTCTTCATCGGGCACGTACTGGGCGCGGCCATCCTGACTTTGGGTCTCCTCGGGGTCGTAGGCACGGCCATGCCCACCCTGGAAGATCACGTCCTCCATGTACTGGTTGTAGAAGGGGTCGTCGACCGTTGGCATTGAGGTTGGCATTCCGTCAAACAACACGCGGGGGGCCGGCATGGTGCCCGTGAACGGTGTCCGCGCCTGCTTTCTTTGCATCTCGACGGACGGCCGCTCGCCGCTGCTGGACCCAGGCGTGACGTTGAGGTCGATGACGACCGCGGGGCGTGGTGTGGACGGCGCGAACAAGCCCACGTCCGGCGACGCCGAGAAACGGGTCCGGCCGTCGTGCCTTGGTGGAGGAAAGCCGGGCGACATGGGCGCGGCGCGCGACGTCGGCGACTGGCAGTGCGTAGGCCGGGTGACCGACGAGCCTGTGCTCGCCGGGCCGACGGCCGCTGCATGGAACCCCGCCGGACGGCCCATGCCAAGCATGAGGATGGCGTGCGCTTTGTTGACGAGGTCCTCCTTCTCGTCGGCAGCGGCCTTTCGCCACGCGGCCTCCAGCTCCTCGCGCTAGGCGACGAACTTGGCCGCGGCGGCATTGACCTTGACGGCCGCTCTCCGTTCCCTCCTCATCACCGAATCCGCATCCAACTTGGCAATCTCCTCCAGCGTGCACTCCGACCGAGGCTTCCTTGGCGCCTTCTTCTTCACCTTTGCGGTCGGGTCGACGGCCAGGCCACCGGAACTCGGCGGGGCGTCGGCCATGGACGGGGGAGAGAGGGGGCGGCGGGCGGGACGTGGGAGGGTTTGGGGGAAATGGCGCCAAATGGGCGTGGTGGGGGGTTGGTTTCTCCCACCGACAGGCGGGCCAGGGAGGACAAGCGCGCACGTCCCGCCTGTCCGCGCGCTGTCCGTTTCACCCTAAAACCGGCGCAAACTTGGGCCGGGGATGGGTCGAAAGCGGACACAAAGCGGACAAAAGTCCGTTTGCGCCCGCGCGCTGGGCCGTCTCGTTTGTCCCTTTTACCCCAAACGGACGGGGGCGGACAGGATAGGGTCGCGCGGTGGAGTTGGCCTTAGCTTCGACAAGAAGTCACAAGTCAAGGACACCCCGATGTCTGTCGACCCCCGCAAGGACTAGGCCTACATGCGGCGTCCTACCTCGCAAAATAGGCCCAATCCATTTAGGAAAGACAACCAAATCGAGACAACGGAATAGCACTTCTGGAGAGTCTCTCCTCACGCCACTCCTAATGCCCCCACAACCTCTTTCTCTCATCTCTCCATCTTCTAGATCGGGCGGAGCTCCTCCCTTCCCCACGCCGCCCCGCGCCATTGGCAAGTGGCAATAGAAGCAACCTCCTCCCCGACCCCTCACCATTGCCGCGCTAGACCATCGCCAGCTGGGTTGAGGAGCACCTTCTCTGCCCATGGCAACAATCTGACACAAACGTCGGCCTTCTTGAGGAGCTCGGCCGTGTGGCTCACACCCCCTGTTGCTCGTCACCTCATCAGCCCCGACAGCGAGGACGAGGGCCTCGAGCCCCGATTTGGTGAAGATGGCGACCGAGGGCCTTTGCCACGTGGATCCTAGGCACACCCCTCCCCATATTTTGGTTTTATGGGTACCTGGATTACCCGTACCATTTTTTTGGTAATTAGGGTTTGGTTATTGCCATCTCCATCTACGCCGCCCCATTCGAGGAGTTGGAGCCGAAGCCCGAGGACCCAGTCATGGTGGTGATGCGGGTCTCTGAGATCCAAGCAGATGTGCGTCGCCTGGAGAAGGGGTGTATCCGCAAGCGCTTCGGCCCCACTTGGACCGACTAGGAGGAGGCAACGCAGTTCACAGTCGTCGCTCCGACCCCTATACTTGCCCCGACGACCTTTGTTCGGAGGAGGAGCAAGTGGAGGACAACGATGACAAGACGACACCAACAATGGACTAGTCAGTAGCAATGTCAAACAACATTGCATATTTTGAAAATGTTGCCTAACGATATCGTAAATTGCAAATTATATGTAATGCAACACACTTTGGCCAATAAATATATGTGTATTCTACAGGTTCATAACTAATATAATTGATAATGATTGTGTTGGTACATTTATTTACGTATATTAAGTTGAGGTAAATTGCCCCTACATATTTGAAGGAAATGACAAACAAAGAAGAACAAATAGAAGGACAATTTATGGAGGCATGCATTTGGAGAGACTGTGTTTGCGCATAAGCCAGTCAGCCTCCAAATACATATGAAACACGCTCCATATGCAATATGACGGCTTACGATATGGTGACTCTTTGCCTGCTAGAGGTGCTTTAAGTTGATAATTCAAAAGTGGATTTCTCTTCTTTCCCGAGACATGTGTTCCTTGCCAGTCTCATGACATTTTACATGTCGGTGTCATTCTTGTGTCTTTTTTTGCGGGGTCATTTTAAGGTATTATTTTATTTAACTTATGCACTAACAAAAGTAATATTGCTAGACGCATTTTACAATTAACCAAACGAAGAAGAGGAAGTACAGGAAGCTGTACCAGATGGTGTATCGAAGCACACGTAAGGTAAGTGGACGTCGAGGACCTCGGACTTGTCCATCTTGCACACCTTCGTTGTCAGAGCGACCTCTCTTAGGTGTGCACCCAGAGTCTCGACCACATATAGCTGTAGATGTCAATGTTAATTATCTAACATTTCGTATTTCCTTGTGCCCTAACTGAAGTAGTGTGGGAGTGACTAGTTCTCTGAGGTACAACAGAAAACATGTTTAAATCATATCCATGTTTTAGAACAGCAATCAAGCTTACATGTGCTGAAAGATCCACAAACAAGTTCCTACAGTTTACGTTTCATTTAGGGTGAAAGTGAAACAGGACACTAGACCAACCATGTTCCACATGTGCATCCATTTTCCCAGAGAAAAGTCTACTTTTCAACCCACAACTTTTAGGAATCAATCCTCAATTTCAGAACCGGTTAATTTGCACCCCTAAACTTTTAATATTGTTCAGCAATAAACCCTTTATAATATTTCTTTTAACTTCATGCACTAAAGACGTAATTCATAATTAATGACCAAACAAAGATGAAGAAGTACATGAAGTTGTACCAGTTGGAGTATAGAAGCAGACGTAAGGAAAGACATCGTCGACCTCGTCCATCTCGCACAGCTTCTTCATCAGCAATGACTTGAGCTCAAGAGTGAAGATGCAATGGTCATCTGATCTCACAAAAATGCACTGATGTCTTCGGCATATCCAATCAAACGTGCTGGGCTCTTGTAAGTCATCAGCTTCGGGAGATGGATGCGGTTCATCTTCGCCCATTTGACATCTCCGTCAGGACCCGTCTCAGCCGACCAGAGCTGGACCACCTCACGGCGCAAGGTGGCTAGTCCCAGCCCGCCGTTCTCTGCCCTCATGACAATGGTTCTGCTGCCGCGAAACTTGCCGGGAGGCGGCTCGATCACCGACAGGTCCTGCGTACCCAGACCCAGTACGTCGTACCGCAGCAGGGCGGCGTTCCGGCAGACGAAGTAGAGCGTGCCACCAACAAGCACCGCGGCCGGACCTTCCTCAAGGCGGTATCGCTTGCTATCGAGGTAGACGCCGTCCGGGCCGTCCCGCACGCCGGTCTCGGAGGAGACGAAGCAAGCGTCCGCCTGCAGCGACTCGTACTCATGACACTCCACGCCCGCGGAGGCGATGATGAACGGCCCCTCGTTGCAGGCGCTGTGGTCACAGCCGGCGCCGGCGGCGCAAAGCACCGCGTGGTTGCTGCAGCTATCGAGCAGATTGTACCGCGTGGTTGCTGCGGTTACAAGTTGGTCCCATACGACGAATTCCGCAGATCCGTAGTCGTAGAAGAGGGCGCGGCCGTGGCGGCAGTCGAGCACGACGGTGGTGCTGTGGTCGGTGGCGGCGGGTGGACGGAACGGCGTGGTGGGGACGAAGCGAGCATGGCTGCGTTTGACTGGGTTGTGCAGGAAGCCGAGCACGAGGGGCGCCGTCCCGTGCAAGTCGCGGTACCGGCGGAGGAAGGCTTGGTCGGTGAGGGTGCCGAACCAGGACTTGCAGACGGCGGAGGCGCGGATGAAGCCCGCGGGGTCGTCCCGCGGCAGGCGGACGAGCACCTCGTTCACGATGTCGGGGTTGAGCTCCGGCGGCGGCGCCATGGAGCCTCCTGGTAGGCGGATGCCAGGGTTTTGGAAGTCCATATTCTAAATCCTGAAAGCCCGGTCACAAGTTGACAAATACCCCGGCGAGGGTTTGACCTATTTCACTCTGGATTAATGTCCTAGTCAGCACTGCCATGTCACACTTCCCTCTCCTCTCTCGTGTCATCAATTTTGGCTTTTGCTTCTTTTTTTATAGGAAAAACAAGTCTCTTTTTATGCGAGATCAATAGTAGTTTATTTTATAATGATAAGAGTGACAATTCAGAGGCAAGAGATCCTCAATGCATAGGGATCCCGTGTCAAGCCACACAGCTATGTGTCAGACAATCCGCAACCCTATTCTAGACCTATGTAATTATGTGGAATAAACTCTCTATCGTGACTTAATCTTAGCTACTAAATGACCGTACATCGAATGATCCAACCCTGTTCACGTGAGGCATGGGAGCAAACGAAGAGTCAGACGGTACCATCACAGGATGCTCGGTATGCCAGCGAGCTAGGGCCATACCAATCATTAACGTGTGTATCTTCACCTCAAAAGCCTCAGTGCAACAAGAAACAATAGGCAGCGAAGATAACTGATCTGTCATCTCTCCTTAAAATCATTCCCACTGCCATTCTGTCAACCTCCATGAAAGAACCATCCACCGATAACAAGCCCTTCTGACTGTATGTTTAAAATGCTTGCTTTTTTACAGTGATGGAAGCCTCTTTTTAAATCCAAAGACGCCGATGCGACCTAATGGTGGCTCATATTCATACCACTGTCATCTTTTGCAGCCGTCTGGTCCTACTCCGGCGTCACCCTAGCAGTAGCCTAGTTATCTTGGTCCTTTATCCCTTAAGTTTATTATGTCTTTGTGACTTGCGCGCGTCACTATGCGTGTTGGTCCTTTCGCTTTGCAATGCAGCTGTATGCATGGTTTCAAAAATAAGACTGGACCAACGTCTGACTAAAAAAATCAGGAACCGACACCTTGTCCGGTCTTTTAAGGTGCATTGGTCTTTTTAGTAAAATAATCGGACAAATATTGAAAACAAATTTGTAAAGTAGGTATTGAAGACCTAACTTTGTGATTTATCGATGGTTTACATTCAATACTTTGTGTATTCATTTGATCTGAGAATATTTTTTTGTAAATATACCTTAAATATTTTAGTTTTTTGTCGTAAATGAACTAAAACCAATAAAAACGTAAGCTCTGGTTGTATCTGAATCTTTCAATGGTTGGCTGTGTACACTGTCGTATGACTTTATCTATGAATTCAGCCTCGTGCCTTTTATTCAAAAAGAAAACTACTGCACTATCCGTATCGGAATTTGACGCTTTTTTGTTTGTTTCTCGATGCATTCGAATATCTGTGATGGTTATGGTCCATGTGTCCGTAGGTGCCTTAAACGAACGTGACTGAATTATGATGGCGGGAAAACATATCACATAGTTGTTGGTCCGAAATCTGATCTTTTCAGTGTCAACACTAACGAATGATAAACATACATTGTTTGAGACACAAAAAATGTAACGCCTTTTAGTGTCAGCACTAAGGCTGCCCATAATAAGAGTATCATAAGTTGTATAATGCATGATAACTAAGTAATTGTGATGAGGTGGCATAAAATTAAATGAAAAAAAAGATACTTGAGTATCATATCATGATACCATATCATATTAAATGTTGTGCTACTTTGTCTCATTCATGGCAGTAAATATAGTCTTCTATAATACTCCCTCCGTAAACTAATACAAGAGCATTTAGATCTTTAACTAAACACTCTTATATTAGTTTACAGAGGGAGTACCAACATATAATAGTATGCATTATATTAGTTCTTCTCCTCTATTCTTTCTTCTCCTCTTTTTTTTCTTCTTCTTCCTCTTTTTTTTATCGGGAACGAGGGTCGTCGAGGGACATAGATGTAGTGTCGTCGTTGTCGATATATACCCCCTCCCGATAGCTTACTATGATTAGGTAGCTAGTTCTACGTTTGGCACTAATATATCCATCTGTCATGTTTGAATAATAATTGCCATGTTGTAAATATTTGTAGAAACTATAGACACCGCCCGAGACGAAGCAAAAGAAGCGTTGTTGAGGGACATAATCGCAGAAGGAAGTGATGCCGTCTCGTTGTTTCTCAACGACACCGATGGTCTGGAAGGAGAGGGTGAACAAGCTGGCTACGGTGACCTAATGCCGGTGCAAGAAGAAGAACATGAGGACGGCTCCGGTGACCCAATGCCGGTGCAAGAAGGAGACCGTGATGACGGCTCCGGTGACCGAACCGAGTCCGGCCAGGTATATATATTAGTTAAGCCTGTGCTGACTAGCTGATTGATGCATTCATTGTTTTGGTATGTACACATATTAATTAAGTCTTTGTTCTTTTTTCTAACCCTCCGGATCGAGCACAACTTCGGTAAAGAGACGAGGCCGAAGAAAAAGTTGAGATCGGATGAAAAGTTTGAGATCATAGCAATCGCGCCCGACGGCCAACCTATTGAACCCCTCAGGACAAAGAGCGCATTTGTTGCTCAATGCGGGGTTCTGGTTAGGGACAAGATCCCGATAAGCATCCAGCAATGGTTTAAGCCGGCTACAGAAGACCCTGAGGTGTCTTATGTCAATGATATGCAGAAAAATGATCTTTGAACTGAGCTGAAGTCAAATTTCACCCTACCGCCAGAGGATAATCCAGAGAACCCAGTTAAAGAGAAATTAATCAAGTCTTTTGCTCTGAAGAGGATGGCAGAACTATTCAGGAGGTGGAAGAAAGAGCTGAATAAGTTTGTCGAAAATAATGAGACACCAGAATTCAAGGGCAGATATGAGAAGATCAGAGATCACTGGCCCGCATTTGTGGCCCACAAGACATCGGAAGAGAGTAAGAAGATGTCGGCGACAAACAAGCAAAATGCTGCAAAGAAGAATCTTCACCATCAAGGGGTCAGGTGGCTACCTCGTAGCCCGGCCTAAGTAGTCCAAGACTGAGAATGATCTGGTTGATAAAGGGATCGAACCAGAGACAATTAACTGGCCAGACCGTTGCCGGACTTGGTTCTTCGGGGCTGGCGGAACCTTGGACCCTGTAACAGGGAAGTGCATTTGGACGAACGATCAAATGGACATACCAGTCAGGAAGCTTAAGAGGTATATCGAAGCAGCGCAGGAAGGGACGTTCTTTCCAGACAGAGAGAACGACGAGCTCACAATGGCCTCGGGAATCCTGAGCACCCTGGACGGACATGAGGCACGCCAGGCTCCATTCCGTGAAAGGTTGGGTTTCCGGACGCAGGCGGTTACAAATCCCAAGAGAGGAGGAAAAAAGTGTAGCAGACCCAAATGCAGGCGCTGCAAGCAAGGGTAGACGCGATAGAGGAATGAGAAGCAAATCGCAGCGAGCGTACTGCCGAAGCCTCCCCCGAAGCTACCCCGCCATCTCAGCGCAGAAGCAGCGTGGCTTCCACCGAGCTGCTTCAGCCGGAGCATGCCTTGATGGCTCCTGCCAGCTATCCCGTGGATGCTATCACGGAGTCTCAAAATTGCCACCTTATGACGCAATGGATGAATTTGAAGGTCAAGGCGGCTATTGGCTCTGTTTATCCTACTGAACCCGGCGCAACTTTTCACTGCCGGCCGATTCCGGAAGGATATGCTAGGGTGATGGTGGATGAAATAACGGAGGGATTTTAGGACCTCCATCTTGACCACCCTACCGGTGAAGGGGAGACTCGGCTGGGGTCTGCTCTGAAGACTCCATGCCTATGGCGGAAGGAGCTCATCAACCTTCCAAACTGGACGCCTCCGCCTCCTCCTCCTCCTCCGGCGAGTCAGGGCACTCCGCCTCCTCCACCGCCTCCTCCTCCGGTGAGTGACGATCAGGGCCCTCGGCCGGCTCCTTCTCCGGCGCATGGCGGCACTCTGCCTCCTTCTCCGCCTGCGCCGACGCGCCCGAGCAGCCAACCTCCTCCTTCGCCTCGTCAGCAAGGGCGGAAGAGACCTGCCGCCGTTCCAACTGCTCCGGCGCGTCGTAGTCCTTCTCCTTCGCCTCGTAAGCAAGTAAAGAAGACAACCGCTCCGTCTGCTCGGTCGGCGTCTAGCAGTACAACCAGAGGCGGGAGGACATACAGATTCGGTCCTTCTCTGAAGACTCCAGAGAAGTTACCATACGAGAGGACCCCGGAGGAGAACACGAAGATCACGCGAACCGAAGTGGATGACTGGTTTCAAGGGTTGAAAGCAAAGAGACATCCACCTCCGGAGAAGAAGGTAGATCCGGTGAAAGTGAAGCGCACTCTGGCTGCCCTGGCAAAACCACCCAAGTCTCCGCTGAAAGGCAACTATGAGCGCATTATTGCAAAGACATGGGTCGAAGCGGAGCGGTCGGGAAGTACAGTCAGTGATCAAAGGCTGAAAGAATGATGAGAAGCTGGGAAACAAATTGCCCAACTCGGCGAACAAGCGAAGCAATCGTGCCCCCCCCCCCTCAAGGTGCCTAGCGACATCGTCGATCCGAGGATGGTGCCCGGTTATGGCAATGTTGACGATTACCTGCCCGACGATGTACATTATGATACCATGGAGGTGCAGATACACAGATACGAGTACGGGAAGCCTCTCGTCAAAGATGAAAAATCTTTAACAACGATGATGCGAAGATTACATGATTGGTACTTGAAAATCTGCAGAGAGTCTGCGGGGAGGAGTAATTTGTATGCGAGAGTTAAACCGGAGCATGACCTCGTTGGAATTGAACTGTTGCCTATTCCATTTGAGGAGTTCTATCAGTTTTTGAATCAATTGGCCCTCGATAAAATAACGATCACCCGCTACTGTCTATAAGTACTACTACTTCTGTCATTAAGTCTCTCTATATAGCTCATCTCTTTCATTGCATGTATTTATAATTATCCTCACTATATTATGCAGAATGAAGATTGCCGAATTGAAGAAAAGACAAATCGGTGATATTGGGTTCGTTAACACATATCTCATAGATGCAACTGAGGTTGAACATCATCCCGGAGATACCGAGGCCAACTTGCTACGATCATTCAAAAAAAATGAAAACAAAGATATAATACTCTTTCCTTACAACTTCAAGTGAGTGTTACTGTCTTGTGCATATTCGGTTTCCCTTATATATTAGTCCAGGTTATAGTAATGTAATTGATGAGTTATGCATGCGTGTGCAGTTTCCACTATATTCTCCTAGAGATTAGGCTTGAGCAGGGAGTAGTAACCGTCTTGGACTCTAAACGAAAAGATCCCCAGGAGTATGCAGACATGACTGAAATCCTCAAGAAGTAAGTTAAATCGATCATTATGCACCATATCAGCAACTTTGTTCATTTCCTGATATTAAGTAATTGTTTTCTTTGTTCGGCAGGGTTTGGAGAAAATTCACCAGAAAAGTTTCAGGACTGCCGAAGGAGCTGGAATTTAGACACCCGAAAGTAAGTACTATAGTACCATGTTCCGCGCATCTCCTAGTGATTCAAGCGCTAATTTCATCAATACCATTTAGCATTCTTGCTTATCAGTTTGATTGACCTCTATTTCTTATAAAGTGGTTGTGGCAGGAACAAGGGAATGATTTCTGTGGATACTACGTCTGCAAGTCCATCCGCCACACGACCTGTGGGCGGGGCGGGTACTCTGACGAACAATATGAAGTACGTAAATAACAACATTCACAATTTTATTTTATTACCATCATTTGTATTGAGTTTCATTCATTCATATATATATATATGTATTGACCCCCTTCTTCAAATTAGATGTTTCGGAAGCGGGATGAACTCCTAGCACCAGCTCGCATGCGAGCAATTCAAGAGGAATTGGCGGCATTCTTTCTTGACCAAGTGATCGCTGAAGACGGAGAATACTATGTGGACCATGAGTCCGTATGATTATATTTGTAAGAGATAATTATTGTATATATGTAGCCGGTAGTGTCGGATAGATATACGAGAACTTGTTGTTCGACCAATCTCTCGGAGAAGGAGAGGTGGTCGATATCACTTCTCTCTGTATGCATATATGTTCATGACGATCTTCTGTTTCCTTCGTTTGCTTACTAGCTAACTAGCGTGTCTAGTCCTCTCTATACGTATGTATAGTACATAGCGTCGACCAAGTACGGACGTAAGAGAGGACACTTCTCTTTATTAATTATAGCTAGCTAACACAATATATGAAACACCTAAATTAACCCCCCAAAACCCCCAACCCCCCCCCCCTTTAAAAAAAAAACAAAAACTCCAGCCACAGAAATGCTGACGCGTGGATGCCACCAACCGGGACCAAAGGGTCTCCTGACTGGGCTCTGCGCACTGCCCACGTGGAGGCCCATCAGTCCCGGTTCTGGATTGAACCGGGACTAAAGGGTCGGGGCATTAGTACCGACACTTTAGTCCCGGTTCAGGGCCCTTTTTCTACCAGTGGAGGGCCGCACTGAGGAGGCGCCGGCATTGACGGCAGGGCGCGGAGGCGCACCTCGATTCAGGAGACGCGCGCGCAGGAGGCGAGGTTGTCGCTTGTCCGGCGAGAGCCGATGCAGGCGGCGGGACAAGAGCGTTGTCGGCCGCGTCGGGGACGGGACGCCCCCTTCCCCTCCCGCTCGCTCGAGTCACAGCGCGTCGAGCTCGAAATGGTCGCGAGCTTGCTGGCTAAGCAGGGGCTGAGGGGTGGTGCACGCCAGGGAGAGGGCTGGGCTCGCCATCGATTTTGGCTACCTCGCTCTGCAGGGACACCGATTTTTAGCAGTGTCATCGGCGCCAGCCAGAGACAATTCATCAGTACCCCTTATTCTCACCCTCTAGCATTTTTTCCCCTCTCAATGTTTTCCGTGATGCATCAGCACTCCCTACTCGCCTTGATACTACATTTTCTGGCTGAAACTAGTTGCCATGTTGTCATAATTTGCAATCAGAATATGTTGCTTCTTTTAGCAGTTAACAAAACTGACCAAACTAGTCTTGTTGGCGCGACCTGCTTCAAGAATCTCATGGACCAGAAGCTCAACGGCGAAACCATCCGACACGACGCCGACGTGGGTGGTGTTGGCCATTCTGATAGACCTGTAGCATCCCCGCTGCCCCGGATCCTCACCGATAACCGCGTCTAGGGCAAGTATGCTCGCCAGATTGACCACGCCGTCGCCGTCCCCGTGCACCACCACGGGGTCCCTGTCGAGGTCGCCGTCCCAGTACACCAGCTTCTCCGGGGTGGGCACGCCCACGCCGTTGACGCACGTCATGGGCACCAGCGGCGCCCTCAGGTTGAGCGCCGCGCCACCGGCAGCGCCCGCGACAGGTACAGCCTCACGGCGGACGCCGGCAGCCCGGCCGCCGACAGGAACTCCGGCATGTCGCGCGCGGTGTAGTTCCTTGCCCGCGTCACGACCAGGGGCGTCTCGCCGCCGAAGACCGCGGGCGACGGCAGGCCCGCGAACGCGGACTCGAAGCTCCTCTTGACGCGCCGCATCGACAGGACGCCAGCGCCGTCGCTGGCGGCGAGGCCCTTCATGGCGACCACGATCCCGCCGGCGCCCGTGGAGGCCATGATGAAGTGCTTGACGAGCCTCCGGCCGTCCGGCGCCACGCCGGGGGGCTCCGGTTGAGGAACTCGAGCGCGAGCAGGCCGCCCTGGCTGTGCGACACGAGGATGGCCGGCTTGCCCCCGTTCCTCCTGCTCGCGTGCTCCACCAGCGCCGTGAGACTACGCCGGAACATGGAGAACTCCCTGTTCGGCAGCCCCGGCGCGGCGGGCGCGTGCCGGAGGTCGTACGGAGCCCCGAAGAGGCTCTCGCCGTCGATGTACCCGGTTCGCTCCAACGCCTCCACGAGTCTTCCCATACAGATCTCCCTGCTCCTCCATAGGTTCAGCATGCGTGGGCTACAAAAAAATAAGTGATACAGTAGTTTTCTCAGTGGTTGATTCCGGTGCTTACTTGCCGGCAGGGTCGTCGGAGAGGAAGCCGCGGGTGGAGCCAAACGAGAGGACGCGGGTCTCGACGCCGGGCACATTGCGGTAGTCGCCGGCCGTGGGGTCATAAACCAGGCGGAGCTGGTCGGCGAAGCACGCCATGTTGGGGAGGTCTTGCAGGCCCGTGCTGTTCTTCCACAGCCGGAACCACCGGCCGTCCCCCTTGCGCAGGCCGCAGAGCGGCGACGGCGAGTCGTAGGCGTCGGTGAGGCGGGCCTCGATCTGGCCGCAGGAGAAGCCTGGCAGCAGCACCACCGGGTGGCGGACGTCTCGCTGGTGGTGGCGGGCAGCCGATGTACTCCGAAAGAGGAAGAAGGGAGCAAAGACCAGGAGGCATGGCAAGCAAAGCCATTGGAGTTTGTCCATGGAGATTGGAGAAGGACCTCATGTGCTTCCAAAATATGAACTAAAACCAGCGCAATTTTTTTGGACCGGAGGGAGTAGAAATTAGAAACAAGGAAGTAGTGTTTGATCTAACTGAACATAAGTGTATACGAACTGAACTGTAGCTTCTTCTGTGATCTTCGTTCCGCGTGAAGTAGAAGAGAAGGGAGTCACGGACCTCTGTGCCTCTGGCTTCACGTGAGCACAGCCGTCCTCGTCCATGCACATGCAGAGTGCAGAGATGTAGGGCGTGGTAAGACTTTCAAACACACACAGACACAGGACAGCGGACAGCCACACACATCACTCTATGCACAAAGCCAGAACCATTGATCTTTTGGTTGCTTTTTTAATATGAAAAAATATCGCCTGCCTGGCATTACTGAAATAGGACTTGGCTCGACGTCGACTTCCGCAGCAGCTGGCCGCATGATATCAGATATGTGTATGGAATTAAGATGTAGATTGGGGCCATGACGATGTTAGATGGTCATCTATGAATGTACATTGTGGCATACAGATTCATCATACAATGGTCAAATGATGCACCCTCTGTTCACTTATGTAGGACATTTTGATAGTTTAAATTGAACTGCCAAAACATCGTACATTAGTGAACAGAAGTAGTATTTAGTTGCGTTATGAATATCTACTATTGCACCAAATTAATGGTTGGTTGATGTTTATGTGCACCTATTAGAGCATCTCCAGCCGTTGCCCCCCCCCCCCCCCCCCCCCAGGAGGCATAAAAATCGCCGCTTGGGGGCGAGCCGGCGGTAGAATCGGCTCTGGGGGCGGTTGGGCATCCAGCCGTTGCCCCAAGGTCGCCCCTAGGCGCCGATATCAACCCATTCCTGACCGCTTTTCGGCCCAATTTTGGCAAAAAATGGCCAGATATCGACACGAATCGACCCATATTCGGCGTGGTTTTTGTGTCACATATTCATCACAACAAATCAATAAAAATCAAAATAGTTCAACAAATAGTACAACAACAAATAGGTCAATATAAATTATATAGTTCAAGAAATAAAAACTCATATTTCATCACACGTCGAGCTAGGTGTCGCCCTTGATCCTCCATAGGTGCTCCACCAGATCCTGTTGCAGTTGTTGATGCACCTGTGGATCTCGGATCTCCTGACGCATATTGAGGTAGGCAGTCCAGGTTGCCGGTAGCTGGTGGTCAACTTCGGCTAGAGGACCCTGCCTGTAGTATGGTTTAGTGTCAAACACTGGCTCTTCTTGCTCGCTCTCGATGATCATGTTGTGTAAGATGACACAACAAGTTATGATCTCCCACATTTGAACTTTCGACCAGGTCTGAGCAGGGTACCGGGCAATAGCAAATCGACATTGGAGCACACCAAATGCCCGCTCGACATCCTTCATGCAAGCCTCCTGCACCTTGGCAAAGTGGGACTTCTTGCCTCCTGGCACAGTGTTTGAGATAGTCTTCACAAATGTAGACCATCTCGGATATATGCCATCAGCTTGGTAGTACCCCTTGTTGTAGTGCCGCCCATTGACCTCGAAGTTCATCGGAGGAGAATGGCCTTCAACAAGCTTGGCAAAGACAGGGGAGCACTGCAGCACATTGATGTCATTGTTAGTTCCTAGCATACCAAAGAAGGAGTGCCAAATCCAGAGGTCATGTGCGGCCACCGCCTCAAGTATCATACTGCAACCGCTTTTGGCGCCTTTGTACATCCCCTGCTAAGCAAATGGGCAGTTCTTCCATTTCCAATGCATGCAGTCGATGCTTCCAAGCATCCCAGGAAATCCTCTTGCTGCATTCTGTGCTAGGATCCGAGCAGTGTCTTCCGCATTGGGTGTTCGCAAGTATTGCGCTCCAAACACTGCCACCACTGCCCTGCAGAACTTGTAGAAACACTCAATGGTGGTGGACTCGTCCATACACCCATAGTCATCGAGTGAATCACCGGGAGCTCCATATGCAAGCATCCTCATTGTTGTCGTGCACTTTTGGATTGAGGTGAATCCAAGTTTGCCGATGCAATCCTTCTTGCACTTGAAGTAGCTATCGAACTCCCGGATGGAATTCACAATCCTGAGGAAAAGCTTTCGGCTCATCCGATAACGGCGCTGAAATACTTTGTCGCCGTGCAGTGGAGCGTCGGCGAAGTAGTCGGAGTAGAGCATGCAGTAGCCTTCGAGACGATGTCGGTTCTTTGCTTTCATCCGCCCCGGCGCCAAGCCACCTCGCCGTGGCTTTTCATTGCTCGCCAGCAGGCTGGCGAGGGCGGCGAGGACCATGAGATGTTCCTCTTCCTGAACGTCGGCATCAGCTTCCTCCTCCAGCAGCGCGGCGAGCGCCTCCTCATCGTCCGAGTCCATTGCCGAGGCAGGCAAATCGCCGAACACCTTGCGGGCGCGGTGGGCGCACACTCGCTGGTACACTGCCCCTTCGCGGCCGAAACGCCAAAAAAATCGCCCAGACGATGGTGGAGAGGCTGCCTTGGTGAAACCTCTACACTTTTTTCCGGCGGGGAATAGCCGGTCTAGCGGTGGTGGGCGGTGGGTGGCGCCGGGATCAGCCGCTGGCGGCTGGGTGGCGGCCGAGCGCGGGGGGTGGGAGGCGAATCTGGACGATAGGCTTGACTTTTCGCCTGACGGTGTGGGACATGCGTGCTTTTCCCTTGCGCCGGAGCCCCCGAGCGCCCCCCAGTGCACCGAGTTCGGCCTGCGATCTCCGGACCAAAAAACGGGCCGAGCCCGCGGATTTCGGCGTCCTGGGGCGCGACTGGGGCGTTATTTCGGCGCCGACGCGGAAAAAGTCGCCTGAAGGGGCCTGTTGGGGGGCGCGGCTGGAGATGCTCTTAAGATATCAAGTGTGGGCCACTATAATAAGCTCCAATCAAAGTTTAAAAAGTGAACTATGCCATTTAGGGCGGCTTGGTCAGAAAGAATGAAGAGCTACTTCCTCCGTCCCAAAATTCTTGTCAAGTCTAAAACAAGAATTTTAGGACGAAAGGAGTATAATAGAGCTTGAAAAAAGCTAAACCATATTTAGCATTTTTGAGTAAATCATGGAAAGACAACAACCAGGTGACAATATCTTTTTTTCGAGGGTATGCAAATTGCGTACCTTAGCTTTATAGAAGAAGAGAAATGAGACATACAACAACGTCAACCACTCGCTGCGAACAACGAAGGCGACCCACTCCACACCCGGCTCATTTTACTCGTGTCGCTCCAAACTTACATGATATTTTGTACCAATATAGCCTCTAGCATTTTACCATTTCGATTGAATAACACTAATTTATTTTTATATATTGTGCATCCGATAGAATAACTTAATGACATGAATATATGTCGCACAAAAAATTAAACAACACTTGAAAATATTTTCATGAAAATCTAATGACAATAATTATTTATTCTTAGAATCAGTCCAAAGTTAGATGTCTGATTGTACGCTTTCCTGAACACCACTTATTCTGTAATAGAGATACTATTTTTTTCCTAGTTTCACTGGATACATTTTTCAAATTTTTGGTTATGTATTTAGTGCTGTATATTCAAAAGATATATGTTTTTATTTTGATGTATGTTACTTTTTTTTGGGTAGAAATGTACTATCCATATCTTTTACATTTGACACTACTAATAAAAAAGACAAACATTTTTTTCACCGATTGTTTATTGTCTCAGTAGTAATATTTTTATTAAATTGAAAAAAATTTAAGAAAGGAAATGACAACATATTAGCTTTCATGGGAGTGGATGGTGTAAACCCATTTAATTTACTTTTTCACATGCTACATTTTTATCCAATGAAATAATTTCTATATGTACAATCTGTATTTTTTTCAGAAATAAAATAGTTTTCATCGACTTTGAAATATATCCCAAGGAAAAATATTACATGCGTAACATTTTTGTCTCTGACAAATCTAGAAACAGTAAAAACATTGTTTTTACATGCATGAATAATTGTTATAATTTTATTTTCATTATATTACAATATTTAAATATTATAAACATACAAAAATTTAAAAATTATGTTTTCCAAATGCTATTGTAATGTGATTTGTCCACCTTTTCCCATACGCTTGCAATATAAGCGGCAGGGCTCAGGGCTCCACTATGATGCCAGTATAATATCAGCCACCACAAATCTATCACCGTGCACGAAGCAAGCACAAATTACAGCGACTTTGAGCAACACAAACGACAGGTCGAAACTCGCGAGCCCGAAAAACTTCCAATTCGTACAATAGATGTCTTCAACGCAATTCAAAAAAAAAAAGATGTCTTCAACGTTTGGTCGAGGTGGCCTGAGGACCGCAAGAACAGCTAGCATCTGCGATCATCGTAACATTAACCAGGCATCACCATGTATCGTCTGCACATCCTTTTGCTTGTGAATGTGACGAAAATCTGCCCGGTATATTCATGAACGCAATTTGCAAAAAAAGAAGAAAGAAGTATATTCATGAACGCACAAGCATCACGTATCAGATCAAGAGTACTTCTACCTAGCTAGATTTTTGTCTTGTCTATGCAGAGGGCAGAGATGCGGGGCGTGGTAAGACTTTCAACCACACACAGACACACGCACATCCCGTCTACAGCCCTGCCTTGTATGGACAAAGCCAGAGCCGTGTACTATTAGCGTCGATGCACTGCTGAAAGCCCGACCGAAACTACTTCACAAACGATGCCTGTTGGACGATTCATGCACGATAGTTAATCCACCGGCTGCGTTGCACCTAATCCTACGCATGGGTGGTCCGATTTGCAGTATCGTCCAGCAATCGTCCAACAGGTATCGTGTGTATAGCAGCACTCAAGCCCGACATGCATGTAGCAGATCTTGGCACACATCTCGATGAAAATAGACGGTGGTGACAAGGAGTTTAGCTTTTTTTTCTTTTTCTTTTGCGGGAAACAAGAAGCGTAGCTAGTGCTTTTGTTCATTCACAACTTTCCCAAGGACCTTTCCTTAAAAAAAAACTTTCCCAAGGACCTTCCACCTAACTAGGTTTTAGCTTCAACTCGCACAAAAGGTGCCTTCAGCGTTTGGTCGAGGAGGCCCGAGGACTCCAAGATCAGCTAGCATTTGCGATCATCGTAACATTAACCAGGCACCACCATGAATCGTCTGCACATCCTCTTGCTTGTGAATGTAACGAAAACCTGCCTAGTATATTCGTGAACGCAATTTGCAAGAAAAAAAAGTATATTCATGAACGCACAAGCATCACATATCAGATCAAGAGTATTTCTACCTAGCTAGATTTTTGTCTTGTAAAAGATTTAAAAGACCTACGCGCAAATTACTAAGTCTTGCGTCCGAACGCTAGGCCAAGGGTCACTCTGGGGTGTGTCACTTCTCACGGGAGCGAGATCTAGTGACACATAAACAAAAGTAGCCAAGTTCATTATGGACTACAAGTCGGGAGATTCAAACAAATTACTACTATCAGGTATCAGCATCTCGTAAACTGCACCGCTAAATGCACACCCATGTTCTCTTTTACGCTAATCCACTTGGCGGTACAAAAACGGGAGCATCAGTTAGTTCGGCCGACGTCAAAACAGCGTGGTAGCCTGCTAGCTAGTAGTCGTATCTACCATTCTTAAGAAGTTGTTCCCCATTACTTGATTTATCTCAACATGCAATCCATCCACATCATCACACATGCCACTTCAGCGATCCCGTTCCATTTTTTCAACCATAACAGCCATGCATGTGCCCCCTCAGCAAAAGAGTGGTGTTTTTAATTAACAAATCTGCCACGTCATCTAAATAAAAAACTAACAAATAGTGGGAGATGCACAGCCATGCTAGACACCGAAGAGACCTGGCGTTTCCTCTTCATAACAACTAGAGGAGAAACGTAGAACACTAAACCTGACGATGCATATTCCATCCCTTAATTAAACGAGTGCAGCCACCGAAACGGAGCTCCAGCGCGAGCGACCTCGACGCCAGGATGGGGCTGCATGCTGTGCTACCCCGCAGCACCTGGACGGAACCGCCGCATGCTACAGCGATAGTTGGCACCCGCATGGGCTTTGCTCGGCTGATCGTCCGTACAGACTTCATCTGGCCGCGCTGCCCTCCACGCCCCAGTCCAAGCCGTCATGGCACCAGCAAGGAATCGCCGTAAGCCTGCAGCACGTCGTTGGCACCCGCATGGGTTCCGCTCGGCCAGCCACCTCCGGCCGTCAGTACAGACTTCACTCGGCCGCGCTTCCATTGATCCATTCACACCCAGCACAATTAGGAACACTTGCGGCTGTCCCGTGGTGGAGCCCCTCAGCCATCCTGCCTTTGGTCCGGCATGGAGCATGGTGAGTCGGTCGACGCGGCGTGCGATGGGAGAGGGAGAAGAGAGCTCTTTGCAGTAAGGATATCTCATTTCACTTATGTTGTCTCAAGAATTTCAACATCACTAGAGCCCGAAGCTTGTGGGATTTCATTGCAATGGGTAAGCTGAACTCCTCTGTCTTTGGTTTCAATATTCAGTCAGCAAGGTGAATGGGATTTTTTTTCCAAATTACTGAATCTAGAGGCCACTTGATTGGTTTTATTCAGAGAATTTTGATATATATACTTACGGGAGCAGTCCAACGGTCCATCTCTTTGTGTCGATTATCTGTCAATCTTCTGTTATTGTGTTAACTAAAGAGAGCAGAATGGATGAAGCGGAAGGTTAATTCATACATATTAGGCTAAGGTGATTTAAGCTATTTCCTCATAAGTACTACTTCAATGCTAAATTACCTTTTGCATTACAGAATTATGATCTTTTAAAGGTATGACATTCTAAATCATTTTTTGATTTCACATTAACAATGCTATGTTCATCCCCTATTGTTGTGACCTCCATGGTAATCATTGCAACATAATTATAACAAATAATCACGGGTTATCTATTTTTGCATCTCTATTTTTGCATCACTAGCTGTAAATGAAATCAGCTGCTTAAAAATTTCAACCATATATTCCCGCCGCAACGCGCGAGGAATTGTCTAGTTTCTATTATAAATGGCGGTAGTCTACCCGCCTCTGGAGCTTCCGCGTTGGCCGATTGGACCGAGCGATCTTTTTACTATTGTTCTGTTACATCATATAATGTTATTCTCAATGATCATATCTATAAAGTCCCAGCTCAATATTATCTTATTGAGCCGGCCCTTGGGGGCTACACGTTGTTGTTCAAAGTCTACATGATCATATCTATAAAGTCCCTGCTCATTATTGCATAATGACCCGGCCCTTGGGAGCTACACTGGTTGAAGTTTTTTGAGCATCAGGCAATTACAAGTCCCAGGTTGCTGCAAAGCATGACAACCCGGCCCTTGGGGCTACATAATATGGAGTATTCAGTTTTTACTAGTGACTGGGATGAACAACATGGATTTCATCCTATGGTGGTGATGTGTCTGTGTACATTTTGCGGGGTGTACGTAAGAAAGTTCTTGTTCGATTGTTTAATAGTAGTGGAGACGAGGAGGCACTTGCCTTCTTGCCTATCCTAGTAGGTGATGGCATATGACTATCATGGCATCACCGACGTGGCGGCCCTCTCCAGCAGTAGTATCTGGAACTCTAGCGTAGGCTCGGTCGCAGCAACCCCGATGGAGTCGCCATCCTCGTCACGGAGTGTTCAAATATATTGCCCGCCTCTTTCCATCAGCTCGGACTTTTGGAGCAACAAGCTGGTGCATGAATTCAATATATGGTATCTGAATCAAGAGGTTTTGAATTCAAGAACCTGACAACGCAGTAGTAAAAATAAACGATTCTGTGGCCTACATCGATCCCACGTCCAAAGACTAAAATATCCTAGAGGTTAGGGGGAGTGTTAATATATATTTACTGTCCCTCTTCATCAGTTCGGAATTTTAGAGCACTAGCTGAAGCATGAATTCAATACAAGGGACACGATACTGGGGATAAAAAAACATTCAGGCACGGTCGCAGCCAAAAGGATTTCACGGGACCTACCGGCACTAGCTAGTTGTACATGTGTCATGAGAGGAGAGAAATCCGGAGGAGTGGGATGTAGGGAGGGGCTGACCTCGAGCGATAGTGGTCGTGGCAGCGGTGCAGACCGTGGCACGGTTTCGCTGGACCAGTTCATGTGGCGTCGTATCCCCTTCCCCATCGTGTCGAGCACATCGATGGCATTTCCTAAATGGTGCCTTAAGTGCCCATTTCTTTGAAACAGGCAAACGGGCGCACACGCTGCATCCACACTGGCCGACCCATCATACTCGTTTTTTTTTTACGTTTTTCTGCAAAACCTTTCAAAAAATGTGTGCCGTGAAGTTTCGAACCGCGCTGCCCATGCAATGGGCGAGCGTGCTAACCATCCCGAACAACATTCGCTTCATGATGGATTCCTTCTTTTATTCTTCTTTAAATAATGATCTTTTTAATGTTAGATTTCCAACTTGTTTGTTTTTTGGCCCTTTTTTTTCTGTTTTTCTTCTTGTTTCATTTTCGTGAACTTTCTTGAGTTTATGAACTTTTTTTGTTTTTGTGATTTTTTTCAAATATTTTGAATTCGTGAACTTTTTTTAATTTGATGAACTTTTTTCAAATTCAATAAACTTTTTTCAAAGCAATGAACCTTTTCCAGATTTGATAAACTTTTCTTCAAGTCGAAGACCATTTTTTACAAATTTGATGAACTTTTTATAAATTTGATGAACTTTTTGCTAAATTTGTGAACTTTTCTACAAAATCGATGAACTTTTTTTTCAAATTCATGAAACTTTTCCAGAATTTGGTGAAATTTTATTTTATTTTCCGAATTCCATGAACTTTTTAAAAAATTTGAACTATTTTGTCATATATGCGAACCTTTTTTAAAGCAACTTTATGATTTTTCACGATTTCACGTTTTTATTTTTCAATTGATTTATACGTATGGAATATATGTTAATGTTTTGTACTAAAACGATGTTAAATAGCACTGTTTTTGGATTGTAATTAGCAAAGTATTCTCGGTCCATTGGTTGTTGCCTCAAGTCTTCAAATCCATATTTTTGGCTGAATATTTTCTCTTCGTGTCTATATTTTCTGCAGGTTGCTTGGTCGGCCCGCTAGGCGTCGCACGTGGGCGCCAGCAGTGGTTAGCGGCACTAAAAGCGACCTATAGGAGATCTCCATATCGATCGGTCTGGCGACGACTGACACGTCCCATCTCAACGCATCAACCGAAGGGATCCGAGCCTTCCGGTCTCTCTGGCCATTTGGGATGAGCGAAAAGGCCCAATCAACGAGATAATTCAGATTTTTTTCTCTAAAGCAGCAGCCGCTTAGGACAGCCCATCTAACCGCCAAAAATGACCCTCATATGGGATCTAATGGTCAGAATGGCAGATGGCGTGAGAGAACTTGGTTTAGCCTCAGTGTTACTATCCTAAATGATCATTTAAAAGATAGCATGTAAAAATCATATAGCTCACTTTATAATATTAGATAAATCAAGAAGCAAGATGAAATTCATCATTCTTCATATGGCTTATCAGAGAACAATCTTGTTGGTACACAATTTATGATCGAGAGTGGCGACGGCGCGGACGGGCTCGCGCGCTCCTGCTATCTGGCAAGGATGGAGCGGCGACGCGTGGCGTATAGTATTAAATGTGGTTGTATGTACACAGCGTCGTTATGTACGGGCGCAAACGAGTTGGCGAAACGGTGATGTCAAACATAACCGGGGAGAATCGGTCCAGGACAGTAATGTGCCGTCGGTACAAGTGCGTTATGACTGTTCATGTTAAAAGTTAGGTTTGTATCGATAGCTAAATGTAGGTCCCACCATGCCTAGGTGGATTGTAGTTGACTGTTTGTGTAACTTTGGATCTAGATTGTGTTTCACTCTGGCGTAAATTATGATTAACTTTTTTAGTTGGCCATAATTATTGTGTTTCATAAAATCTATCGCACATCTAAATGCATAGCTGTTGGAATTTGTTTTGTCTTTGAGATTCGCGCGTACAAGTTTTTCTTCCCACTTCACGCACGCTCGCGCCGCTGCTGCCGTCGCCTATCCCGCGGCCCATTTTTCAAATGGATTTTGCGTAGCGGCCTGTTGTTTCGGGGAGTATCTCATCTTTTTTGAGGGGCGATGAGAGGGTGAGTGTAATTGAAAATACCTTTTTTAGTTTTGTTTTTATTTTATGTGTTATTTAGAAATATATATCACGCAGGAGTATATGCTCATGTCTATCAAGCATACAGTTGTACATATTGTTGCAAGAACTTTGTTTTTTATTTTATTTTAAAGTTCTAAATTTTATTTTTTAGGAAGAATTTCTCTCGTGGTGATGTTGTTTGTTTCGAGCCTGTTGCTTGGGGTAATCATTTTAAAGTTGAAGTGTTTGATGAAGAAGAAAATGGGAAGATGGACAATCATAGTCCTGGTTTGTCTTTTTTTACTTTTTTTTGTTGTGTATTGTACTGATTTTTTTCTATATTTTTTGTTTCGTTTATTTACAAGGATAATGCTAGTCCCGGATGACGTTCGTGTGATTCTCCAGGATATTTATTTCACGGACTTGCGTAGTCTCATCGATTATGCCATTGGAGGGCTTGTTGGCACACTATCCAGGCGATGTAGGGCTGGGCACGACTTTACGGATGCGTCAAACTGGTGCACTTGTCGGGAATCGTCTTGTGCACACACTAACCGACAATGATATTGAAGAGGACATATTTGTTTGTGCGTATAAATTTCTTATAGAGTTGGTGTTTTTTCTTTCTTTTTTTGTATTTCTTGTACTCAAAGAATTTTCTTTATTACAGGCTATGTACAAGGAGCAATAACAACAAGGCTATGATAGATGAAGTATGCCATAATTTTTGTTACACCTACGGTCTTTGAGTCGGCAGTGTTGTTTTGGTCAAAGTTGAAAAATGATGGTAGGATGACAATTCTCAACAATATGTTCCTAATAGTTGATATCATGGAAAAGTGATAGACATTTTTTTTGCAATAATAACTTCATGAGCTTTTTTTTGATACGCATAGATTTTTTTATTTCTAACGCACATGTTTTGTAATAATAACATTTTTATTTTATTTTATTTTTGCAATAATAACTTCCCCCTTAGGTGATGAATAATTTAATTTATTCCTTAACCATCGACTTGCGACTCTACCACCCACTCCTAAATCAGGTGGTTTTGTTGTTCATTAGGCGATTTGGGGATCGAATGGGGAGCAGATCCAGAAGGACCCGTGGGTTGCGTTAAAATACATCCGGTGGGCCTGCCAACTACATAACGTACCTCACCGTTACGGGCCGTTTCGCACTTCCGGTACAGACAAGTCCAGAACAGTAGACAAACCACATGTTTTTTTTTGTAATGAAGACAAACCACGCGTTGCATAAACACCGTGAAAATCCTCGTCTAACGCCTGCACCAGCAACGTTTCTTGCCCGTTACGTACGCGCATTAATTGTGCTCACCCGTCACGTACAATACGGCGGGCATCTCGTGCCTCCAGCGGATCGAACGCACGACGATTCCGAGAGCGCGCGAGCTCGTCCGCGCCTTGCAATTTTCGATTTATGATCTCGTTACTTTATTTAGTTAAACATGACATCCGATCCTAGCTAAATAGTATCCATTTTAACGCAATCCAGGCACTTGCACCCCTCCGCAACACACTCGCCATGTCCACCGCTCCACATAAGGTGGTCGATGCATGCCTTATTGCAGCTTTTATTATCACATGGCTTTGGTGATGGGATAATGCTTGACACACAGGGGTCTCCTTCAACGGCCGCTGACGCCTTTGTTACCGCATCTGCAAAATCCCACCATGAGGAAAAGGGAAGATCAAAACTTGGCCATTATTTGTTGGGCAAGATTTTGAAGGAACATATTACATGAATAAATGGGTACCTGATGCTAGGACAAGGAAGGCCGCGATCAAGAGCAACATCTGGCTAGTCCTCATCTTAGATAGTTGTTGTATTGAAGGAAAGACTTGTCAAATGATTGCCTTGCTTTGTGAGTTCTGAAGGAGAACATCACGACATGCCATTTTATACTGGATTTATGGTATTAAAGTACAAGATTTATGATATTATAATCAATTTTATTAATTATTAGTATCCAAATATTATTGTCCCATAGTAATTACTATCCAATATTATTCGCTTATGTATATCTTCTTTCTGGTTAAACTAGTAAATGCGTATGTGCAACACACGTATATTTAGACAATATATTAATTGCATGTGGATTTTCGGTATGCTATTATTTGTGTGTTCATTCTGTGATTAGTGTAATATTTGGTATGATATTAATTGCGCATTAAACACGTTGAATGCTCGCCATTGGAGCAGTCTAGGTCGTTGGATTGACTTAGTTTGATGGCCGAGATCAGTTGGATCTGCCCCTTTGGGTCTTTTTATATTGGTGTAGATATGTGTTTCCTTTTACTCCCTCTGTTCCTTTATATAAGGTGTATTTGTTTTTTGATAAATTTTTACAATGTAAGATGCATTTTTTCTAATTTCTCATAGCCCCTTTTATATCCCTGTAGAAAAGAGGAAAGTATCTTTCTCCCGATTGTCTGTATCTCTCTTTATAGAAAAAGAGGGAAAGTATATCTCCCCTGATTGAATGTATCTCTTTCTGTCAAAGCCTAACTGATTTACTTGCCAGTAATCAACAAATTTGACAACGGTAATTTTGTACTAATGTATCTATAATTTGTTGCCTTGGTCACCGTGCTAAAAAATATACACCTTAGATAAAGGAACTGCCGGAGTATATGCTAAGAGGAATTAGAAGAAATGCATCTTACATTTTGGAATTTTATGAAAAAAGAAATACACCTTATATAAAGGAACGGAGGGAGTATATGATAAGAGTATTTACACTATAATTACAAAAACGAGTAAAAAAACATCTGCCATTTCCAGTCCGAGGCAACATTAAGAGTATGGGAGTGATTACACTGTGACTACAAAAATCAAGGGATCTTGTCAATCCAACTCTTGAGATCTGCAGCATCCTTTCTTTTAATTCTTTTTTTTTGAATTTTATTTTCTTTTAATTCTGCGTTCAAGCACCCTTCTATTTTTGAAGGTCATTCTTGAATCTGTGCTTCCAGGATTGAAGGTCATTCTGAAAAAAAATACATTCCTCTGCATCCAAATGTTCCAGCACCCTGAAATGATGATGTCCATGGCAACTGGAGAGGGAAGTTGATTTTATGCCAACTTGATCTCATCATACACTGAGATACCCCTTCTATTGTTTGGTATGATCATTTGCCAATATCCCAGAGAAAAAAAATACAGTCCCAGAATAGGTGAAGTGGGAATTCCCCCACATGTTCAGTACAAAGAGCACAAGTGTAGTCAGGAATGATGAAACCTTTGTGTTTTAGGCTTTTAGCATCCTTCTTGAGTTGAGCCTGCTGTGCAAGATTAGCCAGAGAGAAATCTGGTGCTTTACTCTGCTAGCTCCCTTCGAAATCCAGTGAAAAAGAGAGTGTCCTTCAGGTCCATTTATCACATGCTTGTACATAAGCATAGATGAGTAACCATTGTCACCCCATTTCTAGGTCCAGAGATCATTATCAGAAGTTGGTGAGGAAGAAACAACTGGATCTCTGAAAAGAAGAAATTGTTGATGGGCTTGGATTGACAGAGCTGAGGGATATGTTGCTGTGATTTGCAAAGGAAAATAACTCAGGGAACAGGTTAGTCAGGGGGGGCGCCATTCCACTTGTCCTTCCAGAACAGAGTTGTGTTTCTTGGCCCACTTAACTAAAATTTTGGAAATGTTACTGTAATGTGAGTTGCCCACCTTTGTCCATGCTCTAGCTACAACCAACCAACAAAGATAGTGACCAAAAGAGGCGCGCCAATGTTCATATACACAGGAGAAGAAAAAAAAAACAGCAATCATATTAGTAAATAAACATCAGCAATTAGCAATCTGTCACCACGCACGCAAGCGCAAAATACAGTGAGACTTTCAGCAGCACAAACGACACAGCCCAACTTGCGAAACCACAACGCAAAAAAAAAAAAAAACTGGCACAAAAAAGGGTTCGGTCCAGAGTCTCCAGACTCGAGAAGGCCCTAGGGCTGAGGATCGATAAATATCTTCGATCATCATCGCCAGGCACCATGCATCATCTGCACATCCCCCTTTGCCTCAAACAAAACAAAAATCTGCACATCCCCAACTGCCCAGCATTTTCAAGAGCGCCAAAGCATCACATGCCAGATCAAAAACAGTTCTTCTAGGCTTTGATTTGTTTATGAAATGTTTAAAAGACCTACGCGCAAATTACTAGGTCTTGCGTCTCAAGTCTGAACGCTATGCCAAGGGTCACTCTCCGGGGGTATCATAGAGACATAGACTGATTTGGCATCATGCTGCACAAGTACACATGCAAACTTGGCCACTTGACCACGAGGACGAGATCCAGTGACACACACAAAAAAGATTACACACTTGGCCACGTTTGAGATTATAAGTATCATATATGGACTGGACTGCGCGTCGGGAGACGCGAACAAATTACTAGGTAGTACTATATCTATCAGCAGTCAACCGATCGACCGTGGTTCCAGATCTGAGATCCCTGATACAGCATCTCATAAGACACACCGCTAAATGCATGCTCCCGTTGTCATTTATTTACGCTAATCAACTTGGTAGTACTAACACGGGAGCGTCATGCATGTTAGTTCGGCCTGACGTAAGAGCATCCATTAAGGCCGACGTCAACGTCAGGGTCGCTCTACACTCCAATAGCTGGTAAGTAATACTCCCTATAGTTATAATAACATCTTACATTATAGGACGAAGGGAGTAGCTGCCTCACTCCACTCCATGAGCTTCACTAAGAGTCCTGGTCCAGGCCGATCAACAACTGAAGCTCCAACTGGCCACAAACGACAAAGCCGAACTTACAAGACCACGACGCAAAAAATCTCCCTCCAAGTGGCCACAAAAAGCCTTCAACGACTGGTCGGTAAGGTAGCTTGGATCATCATCGTTGTCACATTTCATGATGACGCATAGTTTCAGACTTTCAGTGACTCGCGCCAGCCACCCTTGCTTCTGACGAACAAAACCTGCCCAGTATTTTCAAGAGCGCGCAAGCATCACATGTCATTACAGATCAGAAGTGGTTCTACTAGACTTTTGTCTTGTGAAATATTTAGAAGACCTACGCGCAAATTTCTAGGTCTTTGCGTCTGCAATCTGAGTCTGAACGCTAGGCCAAGCGTCACTTTGTGCGGTACCATAGACTAATTTGGCACCCACGAGGATGAGATCTAGTCACACACAGAAAAAATTATACACTTGGCCACGTTTATTCCAGATCAAACACCGTGGTTCCAGATCCAATGTGGAGAAAACGGCATTGGATACTCCCCGTTGTCTTTTTACCCTAATCAAACGGGAGGATCAGGTCGGCCGACGTGAGGAGCATCCATTAGGCCAACTTCAGGATCTCTCTTCACTCCGATAGCTAGCTGGTAGTGGTATATAATGAAGCTGCCTCACTTGTCAGTCTCGCCACTCCACTCCACAAGCTAAGCTGATACTCCAAGTTGATCAAGAACTGAAGCTCCATTGGTCGATCGACACCAGAGTGTCAAGAGTCATACATGGAGCTGCTGACCGATGCCCCAGCCCACCACTTCGTGCCGGAAAAGTACGTCTTCCCCTGACAAAGACATCCCTGAAGCTGCCTTCCCCGTCATCGACATTCACCCCGCCTCCCTCTCCGATGACCGCCGCCGCTGCTCACTCGTTGCAGAGATCATCCGGGCTGGCAAGGAGTTCGGCTTCTTACAGGCAAGGGGTTGAGCTTCTTATATCTACGTAGTAATGTTTTGGGTACCGAGCTAAAAAAATCGGTTACCGGGCAGTAACCACAAATCCCAGCACCCTATGAGAATCGCCTTACCAAGCAAAAAATCCTGAATTTAACCTTGACATATACCCTTGCCATGAGCTATCCAGCTGACTCAATAGGTTTGTATATATAAATTAGGTGGTGAACCACGGCGTCGGGGAGGACGTGGTGCGAGGGTTCCGTGCCGCAGCGGCGGGGCTCTTTGCGCTGCCAGCGGAGGAGAAGCTTCCCTACTGCTCCTACGACATGAGCAAGCACTTCAGGCTCGCCACCAGCACGGCCTTCCACCGCAACCAGACCTGCTACTGGCGCAACTACTTCCGGATCCGCTGCTACCCTGTCACTGACGAAGTCACACGCCACTGGCCGTCCAAGCCGCCGACGTTCGGGTCCTCCCTCGCGGAGTACTCTACAAAGGTGCACCAGCTCTCCCAGACTCTGCTCCGACTCATCGCCGAGGGGCTTGGCCTCGACGATGGCTTCTTTGCTGGCGACATCAGCGGCGGAGTGACCCAGATGAACACGAACTACTACCCTCCATGCCCGGACCCGACCGTCACACTCGGCCTCTTCCCGCACTGTGACCGCCACCTCCTCACCGTGCTTTCCCAGGGCGACGTTGCCGGGCTCCAAGTGAGGCATGATGGGAGGTGGCTACTTGTGCCCGCGGTGCCCGGCGCACTCGTCATCAACTTCGGCCACCAGATGGAGATTGTCACCAACGGGTTGCTGGCCAGCGTCGAGCACCGTGTGGTCACCAACACCACGGTGGCGAGGCTGTCAGTGGCGACCCTCATCACGCCCAAGATGGAATGCTGCATCGGCCCGGCACCGGAGATGGTGGACGAGGTGACAAATCCAGCCAAGTACAGGGAGTTCATGTTCAGCGAGTTCATGGAGGCATACGCTGCCGCCGACGCCAGCAGGGAGAGAGAGTCCTTGAGTCCTTCAAGATCCACCACTAGCTCTACTTCTATGGATTTGGGTTGTCTATCGCGCGCCTCCTGGGATGTGGTTTCCTCTCCTTCCAAACTTCTTTCTCCTTCGGTTTTGATTGCTTAGGTTCTGCCTTTCCTAACACCTGAAAATGCAATCGCTCACCAGATTTGTAAGCCCGACTAAGCTGCGCCCCATATGTTTTCTCCGTGTCATGGACTCATGGTATGGGATAGTGCCAATTCTTTTAGTTTCCACCAAAGTGCCAGAGTACTTAGTGTACCAAGAACTGAATGCCGCTACAATTTATCGGATAGTAGTTATCTTACAGCAAAAGAAAATGTTGATTTTTAAACCATATCTTTGGATTTTGATTATCACCCCAAAAGGCATCAGCAGCTGTAGTGACCTTGCCTAAGGCAAACAATGTGCGGGCTAAGTATATAAATTCAGTTTTCTGTTTATAAGAACGGTGCTCATTGTGAAGTAAACCTGAGAAAACACAACTCACCTCAAGTGTGCATAGTTGACCTGACACGTCCATTGAAACACCCACTTCGTCACTCGAAAAAATGAATGTTGTACAGAAAGAGAAGGCAGTAACAACTGGAACAATAGAAAATAGGGAAAGTAGTGGCTGCACCCACCTTTGGTGCACCCATGGAATGAACAGTAAATTCGAAAGAAATAGTAAAAAAATTAAAAAAAATCTGAAACTTGGTGAATGTGATTATGAGCTAATGTTTTAGGTGCTTGCAAAGTTTGGTCACCAAAAAACATCAAATGATTTCCATACAAAACGAAATACAAATGATGTTGTGCACCCACGTTACCGTTCACATGTTTTCAGCACAAACTTTGTTTTTTTTGTACAGATTTCCTCGGATGTTATTTCGCCACTAAATTTTGCAAGCGCCTAAAACATTTGCACATAATCACATCCACCAAGTTTCAGAATTTTTTGAAATGTTTTGCTAAGTTTTTTATCGCCGGTGCACCGGGGGTGCAATGTGCGTGGGTGTAGAACAACCACACTCTAGAAAATACAGTTCATAAGACAGATGTCAGTGTGATAGAGGCTATATATATAAGGTACCTGTAAAGTGTTCTTGTGAGTCTAGAGTGTGCCAAGCAGGGCTTTTACAGTCGTGAGTTGATCCATGGCTAGTTTTGACACTGCTAGATAACATAAAGTAGGGTATGAAGATATTAGATACTACTTTGAGGTGCAGGGCATATGAAATGTGAGATGGCACACTGAGACTGTTTTATATACCTGGACAATTGTCCGGCAGGTGTGTGCAGTTGGAAGTTACCATCCAACACAGGCATTAGAAAATAGCTGCGGTGATCTGAAGCTCTGAACACAACCACGCAGTCTCAGGATGGAAGGATGTGTTTCCTATGGCACACAACTAAAGTATCTTTCATTGTGCTGAAGTACATAAGTTGTATTAACAAAAAAAAGGATTCATAGAGGTGGTGACATTACCTTGTGTGGAGAATGACAAATCACAAATCTGCGTTTCTCACACTTCACGATAAAGCGTATATGGTCCTGAGTGAAGAGAAAGAACACAAGTACATATTACTTCAGTGGCAGGGCAGCACCAGGAGGACCAAGGATAAATTAATGGAGCAATCGAACACACATAGATAAACTTCAGTATACAGATAAGAATACTGTATATAACTACCTTGCTGTATATTAGGAGAGGACCGAGCACAGGCCCCCGCGTCGCTCCGTCCCCAGGGGCGACACGGGCGGCGACCCAGGGCACCGAGGCGCTCGGCCCCTCCACCCAATCCTCTCCCTCGCCGTCGCCGGTGCCTCCCGCGGGCGAAGCTCGCGTGGAGCGGGCGGCGGCGGGGACTCTTTCTCGCGCTGATGGTCGCCGCGAATGGGGGATCTCGTGGCGGCGGGCGTCGGCTGGTGTCGGCGAGCTACCTCCGGCTCCGGCGCGGAGGCGTTGCTCCTGCTGCGGTTGACGCGGAGGCGTCCTGCGGTGGTCCGGCGTCTCGGCGGTGGCAGCGGGGCTTGGGCGGCTCGATGGGGCGACGGGCCCGATCTGGCAGCATGGATCTGGCGGCTGGTGGTGTTCCGGCGGCTCCTGGCAGCGTTGGTCTGGCGGGTGGTCGTGCTGCCGGTGGCTCCTGGCAGTTTGGCGACGACTCCCTGGTGGTGCTGCGGCTGCGGCGGGTTGCGCGGGCTTCGGCCCCGCAGCGCTGCTCGGTGAGATGGGGCGGGGTGGCGGCCCCCCCTCCCTGCCAGGTGCTGTGGTTCTGGCCGGCTTGCTAGCCCGGCGTGGCTAGCGGCATGGTGGGGACGGCGTGGCGGAGACTGCCGGGGCGGCGGCCCCGGATTTGGTGGAAGCGGCTTCGGCTAGGGGGTGGTGCGTGCGCCTGGGTGTGGTGGGTCCGGGGATCCCACGGCCAGTGCAGGGTCGACCTCGGCAGGATGGGGTTTGTTGGCTGAGCAGGTGCGTGCAGGTGGTGGTTGAGCATCTCCTCTTCCCCTCCTCGCGGCCTTGGTTCCGAAGGGAAACCTCAGATCTTCGGGATCGGGCGATGAAGACGCCTTCGCGTCTTCTTTCTTCTTGGGGGTATCGTCTCGGAGCCGGCCACAACCTGGAGACCAGTGGATGGTGGCATCTTCGCCGCGTGGTTGCGGCATTTTCGCCGTGTGGTTTGCGGCATCTTCGCCGCGTAGTTTGCTGAGTCGGCCATTTCGGGGACGCTGATTTCTGTTTGGCAACGGTGATGGCGTCGAGAGGAGCTTTGGTCGCGGCTCGGGCTTCGGTAGTCGGATCTTCCCGGCGTGTCCGAGGTGCTCTTCCGTTGGTTGCTTGATTGCTTTGAAGTCGGAGCTGTGGTAGAGTGTGTCCATGCGGTGACGATGACAGGCGCTTGGTGGTTAGTTACGGAGGGCACGGTCGGTGCAAGTCCTGCATATTTTCCTTGTGATGATCGTCGTCAGAGTCGGAGCTGTCGGTTGTTCGCGCGTGTGGCCTTCTGTTGGCATGTGCCGCATGGTTTCTGTGCAGCTATTGTAGCTTTGTGATCCCATGTTGATAGCCAGGTTGGCCGGTGGTACCCATATTATGTGGGTTGGATTGTATCGGTTTTAGCCCGATTTTCCGTCAATTAATCAGGCAATTCTCTTTTTCTTAATCAACGAAAATGGCAAGTCTTTTGCCTCGGTTCAAAAAAAAACAAACTACCTTGCTGTTGACATGCCGTTGATAAATTTAGGACCGTATCGTACGCTCATCCATCTTTCTAAACTTTTCTATATTTGACCAAGTTTACACGAAATGAGGCTAATATCCCTGGCATCAAAATATATATGTGAATTGAGTGAGTACTTAAATGTGTGAAGAGACTAGACTAATAGAGGTGAGGTCAATAACTAAAGTTTGCGGTCACAAATAAAACCCTGAACTGCATGTTAAATAACCATAAACTAACTACTTCCTCCGGTCCATATTAAGCCCGCGTTAATTAATTTGGATAAGAGGGAGTAATATCATTTTCTTATGTTAGAAAATAGATCGATGCATGCATATACACCTCAAAACAAAGAATCCTCGGCAGTGCACGTAAAGCGCTCCTTGGTAATACACTGCATAGCGCTGGTGTGGCCCCATCTCGAACGGCTCATCTCGATCCACGAGCATGTCCCTCATTGTTCCCGCTGGCTCTCCCTTGCGGACGAAATCCCTCTCCTCCCACTGACCAGTCCTTGATGAAAACATGTTCAACGTTCATGGAGTCGGTGGCCATTCCGGTTCCATCAAGCCTCGCGTATCATTATCCTCGTTCCCAAATGGCGGGTCTAGTGACGGTGGCGTCTCATTGCTGCCTTTTCCTTTGGTTGTGTTTGCTGGCTTCTCAGGTATGGCAGGGATCACGAACAAGTCATGGTGTGGCGAAATGGCAGGATCAAATGCAAGGTACATGCCACCACAAACATCATGTCCGGGAGCTCCCAATAAGGATCTGAACAGCGCCGCCCATGAAGTCCGTGGCCATTCCAGTTCCATCAAGTGGCGCATGTCATCATCCTCGTCCATAGATGACATGCCATCTTGTTGGGGCTGGACAGCAACAATGCGCTACACAAGCTCACCGGCACGGCAAATATGCACACTACACAGCCCCTTTCACTTGTGATGAACTTTAAGGACAGCTTCAACCAACAAGTAAGCAGCAGAATAATACAAACAACATGTACATGTGACACATGATTTAACGTGGGAAAACCTCCTCAACTTGAGGAGTAAAAACCACGGCTGTGGACTGACCGGTCCACGCAACTTCACTATGAGAATGATGAGTACAAAGTCTTCTCTAGAACCTCTAGAGAGATTTACAACACACTCTCCACGTTGCTAACTGGCAACAACAACAACAGCCACAAAAGGCAAGATTTCAGCAAAAGCAGAGTTTACACAGCTTCTGTAACTTTCAGTGTTTTGCAAACTGCTCTTAAACCGCTGAACCAAACAGCACCAAAATTTGGCAGACAAGTAGACACACGAGTTCTTGAGATCCCCTCCAAATTTCAGCTCAATCGGACATCGTTTGCCTACCCAAACTGTTCGTCTCCCAAAACTACTCTGTTCTGAAACTGCAGCAATCAGAGCTGACAAAACCACTCTCAAATCTGATGCTCCACTGACCCAATCCTCAAACCAGCTAACCAGATCGAAGTACTCAAAGTAAGGAACGAGCTCACCAAGTTTGGGGTCGATCCAAGCACGTTTGAGCCTCCAATCACCAGTTTGAACACTGTCTAGTCAGATGCAACAAATCTGGACAGAACCTCTGCTTCTTCTTCTTCCTCTCTCTCAGGTTGTGTTTTCTCTTGTGTGCTCTCTCTCTCACTCTCACGAATGGCAGCCACCACCAGCAAGGGTGGAGTGGCTAGGGTTTTCTCCTTGCTTCATTTTCCTTGGAAGCGCTCTCAACCGTTGGATGCAGCGAAGATCAACGGCTGACATGTGTTGGACTTATGGGCTGATGTTGGGCTGCCAACACACCTCCATGTGGAGGGACTTGGCCCAACACATCTAACGACGGTGGCTTCTCATTGCTGATTTTTCCTATGCCTCTGTTTGTTGGCTTTTCAGGCTCGACAGGATCAAATGCAACCGGGACCTTCCGGGGCCAAGCTACAATTCTCCACCCCCGTGTCGCCGGGATGCACACGCAGAGCTCCATGGGCCCCATGTCGCAGAGGAGGAGGCCATTACTGTGGTCGAGGACCGACCACCAAAAGCGCCTGTAGTTGTCGCTAGGCAGGAAGTCAAACATGGCATCGATCATGGATTGGAGAAGGGGTGGGCGAAGAGGTGTGGCCGGTCGTGGTCCATGTAGTTGATGAAGAGGCCGTGCACCTTGTTCGTAGTGAGTAACCTCCGGCCTATATCGGGCGCCGGCCACCACGCTTTGCCGAGGACGCACGGCCGGGCTGCGGCGAGGGCGACACTCCATGCAAGCAGGCTGCGGAGGACGTGCGCGGCTTTCGTCGTCAACATGGCCACGAGTGAATGCGTGGAGGCGATGTCGCGTTAGGTTAGGTTTCTACCAACGGGGGGCGGCGGCGGCGGCGCGTCCGCCGTAATCTTTTTTTTGCATCCGGTCAGGATCGTCCCTACAACAAGTAGGGTCCCTCTATGGCCTGTGGATGGATGGATGTTATCTTATGTGGAATCTGGCCTGCTTATCAGGAATTCAGGATAAGGATCAGCTTCATAGTCATTTTTTTCGGAAAAAACTTCCAATCTATTCATCTTCAATCATAGTAGTACAACGAACACTAGAAATAATAAAATTACATCAGATTCATAGACCACCTAATGACGACTACAAGCACTGAAGCGAGCCGAAGGCGCGCCACTGTCATCGCCCCTCCCTCGCCGGAGCCAGGAAAACCTTGTTGTAGTAGACAGTCAGAAAGTCGTCATGCTAAGGCCCTGTAGAACCAACGCGCCAGAACAGCAACCGTCGCAGATGAAAAGTATAGATCAAAAGGATCCAACTTGAAAACACACAAATGAAGACAATCGACGAACAGATCCGAGCAAATCCACCAAAGGCAGATCCGCCGGAGACACAACTCCACACGCCCACTGACAATGCAAGACGCATCACCAAATCATCCACTGTGCCTGACGAGCAATAGTATAACCATTTTTATCCCTAAATTTTTTCCTTCTGCATAGCCCATACCTGGAAAATGCATTAGTGAAAATTTATACTATGTAGAGATAATTCACATCCGATCCATATAGGTACATCCAGATTTTCCCTATGGAGATTTTTGAGATTTTAAATACTCTTTTCAGATTTGTTTTAAAGACCGGGCTCCATAGCTCTGACCTTCTCGACGGCCAGATAGAGAAAACAACGGTTGGGCCGCCAGTGGCAGTAGAGCTGTAGTGATACTCAAGGCGTTGGCACATTATCGTGAAATAGTGAAATCCATGGGTACGGATGCCACATTTTTTTTATCCCCTTTACTAGGTTGTTTGCATGCCACATTAATGGCATTTCCCAAGGATCAATTGGTTGCATGTGAAGTGGATGAAGCTGCATATATTAGCATTTATTCTCTGTTCATTATTTTGCTGACCGTTATATTGTTTTTCCTCATTGATTTCTGATTAGGTGCTTTTGAAACTAACATTTACGTAGGTTTTAACATCTAAACCCGGCATGTATGGTCTGTCAAGTGCTACTTTGGTACTGATTACCTACATCTTCAATGGCAAATATTATAAATATTGTTCCATCTCTTCCAAATTGTTATCAGTACATTCCTTTGACACTAGAATGTGAGCGTCTTGTGCTTACAAGTTGTTCATATGAATCATCCCTGATTTTTTGGTTGCTAATTATCTAAATTTGTTTCGTAGTGAACTGAAGAAAAGATGAATACCTTATGATTTGGACTTCACCGACAAAATTATATTTCAGTGCATACAATTCAAATGACTGTCATATGAGCCATTCCGTTAGTCTAGCTGTATGTGCAAGAGATAATGTAATTACCATTTTCTGACTTATTTATTCATAAGATGCATGTTATGCATTATATATGATAATGGGTTTTCATTAGAACTTCACTGTATTGAGCTGAATTATTGACAAATCTGGTGAAACTACCATTTTTACAATAATCAACATACTTGCAGCCTTTTGGTTTTTGATCATGTGTGCATGTACAAGATACACCATGCCATAATTGAACCACATTCATCTTTTGTCGCTGAGAAAGAATTAGAAGATCATAAAATAGAACTATCTTCGCATTATCATTTTCATGTCATTTTAATCACTCTGCCTACAAGAAAATCTCCAATGTTTTTAGTGTAAAAACGAGTTCTTCTATATGTTCATAATGTATTAAATTGACTGGTTTTCAACTTTTATATGTGAATGATGTACTATGAGCTATCCAAACGTTATGAAATGTCTTAACAATCACAAAATTTCAACCATTTCTATTATTCAATTCTCAAAGATAGACGGGTGTGGCAACGCGCGCCTTCATGTTCTAGTACAGTCATGTATAAGTGATTGCTCCTGATTTCTACTCCTAACTGAGCAGTGATGTTGAGCGTGTGCATTGCACTGCATTCGTGGCGCCACGAGGAGCTGACCCGATGTCTGGGGGTTAGCTATAGGAAGGTCTTGTATAGTTAGGAGGTGTAGCAATGCACAATCAACAGCAACGACACGTGTGGCTCTTTTTTTTTTCTTTTGAATTGTTGCTCTCGCCACAATCGATAGAGATACCTTGGTTGCGCTCATAATCAGTGCAAGGAGTCAAGTCGAAAATGGAGCTTTTTGTTTCCTATTTTGTATTGCAAAAGGAAAAAAAAAACTATTCTCCTGGCATGAGAACTAACTATTGTGCAAACTTCTTGTAAAGCAATGCTACTGTTAGTTGGAGACTCTCTGTTGTGCAAACATCTTTATTCAAAATAAGACTGAACAAAATGATGGGCGTTATAAATCGGAAATTCACAGGGGCACGCACCTGCCAAGCCCTGCCCGAACACTCGATTGCCTCATGATCCACAAAGTAGTTGAATACCGCGCAAGGGTACAATAAGTTTTAAGTTTCAATGTTGAAACTTACAATTTTTGCATCTGAAAAATTCCTATTTTCTTGCTCGCTTGTACCAAGTTCCAAAGATAAAATTTTAAGAGATTTTTCTGTCGTCTGTAGACACAAAATACGTGATTTTTATTGCTCGCTTGTACTAACTTTTGACATTGAAACTTATTTTTAAATCATCAATATATAGTCAAAATGAATCTTATTTGAAATGATGGTCATGAGGAAGAATATGAAAACAAAACTTAATTTGGAATTTTCGTTGAAAAGATATAGACCTTTGAAAATCATAAGCCAAAATAAAAAGCCCTCACCAGGGACTTGCAGGTCTCACAACTCGCGTGCCCTAAATCCTCACTCCGTTATAGATAGCATATGACCAATACGGAAAAAATGAATCGGCATACCAATGAACGAGGGGCTTGATGAAAAAAAACAAGGCTCAACCATGAACACACCATTGTCACTTTATCTATTGTTGCTAGCATGGTTACTCAATCAATGATAATATTCAAGATGAGGTCTGGTCAATATTTCCTTCAATAAGCTCACCCACCGTACATGGAGTATATACAAATGCCTCAAATATGCCATTTGAATGGCCATAGTAGTAACTTTTTGGGCTTGAGCGCGAGTTGCCAAGATACTGAACTTTTAAGGTATTCAAATGATAGCCCACCACTTCGAATACAGTAGTCAAATAGACAACCTCCTTGTAAGGATGTAATCCAAGAATATCAAAGTGTTTGGGGTATTCATCGGCATCCAATTTAATTGTAAAAAAGTCATCATTGTCAGAATCCCAGTCAAATCTCTCTTTCGGCAAAGTCATAGCAGCAACATCACCATCCTCATGATCTATGTCAAGCACATCATGTACCATCCAATGTGTATCCATTTGTCTGCCATATTTTCCTACATGTTGGAGCACAAGTAGTATCTCTACTTGGTGCTGAGAATTTTGGCTAACATGAGGGGGAAAGGCAAGCTCAACATGTTAGAGGATCCATGACAACATACTTTATCTCAGATATAAGAAAACATAACCCATTACGTTGTCTTCCTTGTCCAACATCAACTCTTTTAGCATGTCATATTTTAATGAGTGCTCCCAATCATAAAAGATGTCCAAGATAGTATATTTATATGTGAAACTCCTCTTCCTTCAATATTCTTTCATGAATTGTTCAAGTGACCGATTCTACGTTTGCTAACTTCCAATAAGTTTTACTACCCATACTTATTATGTGTGAAGTCATTACTCCCCATGTTATAAGCATATGAGACATATATAAATTCAGATTTATGACATTCAATTTATTCAACCCTTTACTCATAGGATATACATGAAGCACATGAGCGAATGACAAACTACTCCAAAAGATATGAGTGAAGAACACTGAGTAGTCAAATAATTAACTAGCCATGGGAGGATTCTTTTTTATTCAATAATTCAGATCCAATGATTTTATTCAAACAACAAGTAAAATCGAAAACACGCTCCAAGCAAAACACATATCATGTGATGAATAAAAATATAGATCCGAGTAAAGTATACCGATAGTTTTGAAGACGAAAGAGGGGATGCCTTCCGGGGCATCCCCAAGCTTAGGCGCTTGAGTCTTCCTTGAATATTACCTTGGGGTGCCTTGGGCATCCCCAAGCTTAGGGTCTTTCCACTCCTTATTCTCCTCATATCGATATCTCACCCAAAACTTGAAAACTTCAATCACACAAAACTTAACCAAACTTCGTGAGATAGGTTAGTATGATAAAGAGCAAACCATTCGCTTGGGTACTGACAATGACAAGGTTCATAATTGTTTTCATACAATGCCTACTGTACCATATTATTTCTACAATTTATATTTAATAATATAAGTCATAGAAACTAGAAAACAAGCAAACTATGCAATGAAAACAGAATCTGTCAGAAACAGAACAGTCTGTAATGATCTGAACAATAACCATACTTCTGCTATTCCAAAAATTATGAAATAAATTGGTAGACGTGAGGAATTTGTCTATTAATCTTCTGCAAAAATAATCAACTCAAAAGCACTCTTCTGTAAAAAAATGACATCTATTCTCGTGAGCGCAAAGTTTCTGTTTTTTACAGCAAGATCACATTAACTTTCATCCAAGTCTTCCCAAAGGTCTTACTTGGCACTTTATTGAAACAAAGGCTATAAAACATGATTACTACAGTAACTTCATCATGTAGACACACAAAAACAGAAAGGGTAAATATTGGGTTGTCTCCAAACAAGCGCTTTTCTTTAATGCCTTTTAGGCAGGCATGATGATTTCAACGATGCTCGCATAAAAGATAGGAATTGAAGCACAAAGAGAGCATCTTGAAGAATATGACTAGCACATTTAAATATAACTTACTTCCTATGCCTAGGGATTTTGTGAGCACACAATTTATAAGAACAACAATCAACTAGCATAGGAAGGCAAAACAAGTTTAACTTCAAAACTTTAAGCACATAGAGAGGAAACTTGATATTATTGCAACTCCTACAAGCATGTATTCCCCCCTCATAATAATTTTCAGTAGCATCATGGATAGCAACTTTGTTCCCATACTCAATTGAAACCTCTTCCAAAATAGTGGAATCATTACTAGCTAAAGTTGACGCTCTTCCAAATCCACTTCCATAAATATCACACTAAGGTTCAACCTCGTCCAAAATAGTGGGATCACTAATTCCTAAAGTTGACACTCTTCCAACCCACTTTAAATGATAGTATTATTCATACTCCAAAAGATATAAGTGAAGTTCATGGAGCATTCTACAACTAACCAATATCCAAGCTCAAAATGTTTAAGTGAAGCACACGAAGCATTCTATAAAACCATACTCAAAAGATTTAAGTGAAGCACAAAGAGCAATTCTATAAGATCGTACTTAAAAGATATAAGTGAAGCACATGAAGTATTCTATAAAACCATTAAGGGATATCTCATGCTAGCATGGTTATTGAAGAAAAAGAAAAGCACAAAGGACACAAATCATGTGAACAAAACAAAACCCAAGGTATACCGATAATTTTTGAAGAAGAAAGATGGGATGCCCACCGGGGCATCCCCAAGCTTAGATGCTTGAGTATCCTTGGAATATTTACTTGAGGTGCCTTGGGCATCCCCAAGCTTGAGTTCTTGACTCTCTTTATTCTTCTCATATTGATAGCTCCTCGACCTTTGTACACTTCATCCACACAAAACTTTAACAAAAACTTGTGAGATCCGTTAGTGTAACAAAACAAATCACTATCTTTAGGTACTGTAATGAACTCATTTTTTATTTGTATGGGTGTTAAACCTACTGTATTCCAAGTTCTCTATGGTTCATACCTCCCAATACTAGCCATAGATTCATCGAAATAGGCAAACAACACACGCAAAACAGAATCTGTTAAAAATAAAACAGTCTGTAGTAATCTAGAAGTTTGGCAAACTTCTGTAACTCCTAAAATTATAAACTAAAATTTAAAATTTGAAAAATTTGTACAGAAGTAATGTGCAAAAAGAATCAGAACCATTTGACTTTCCAGTTAAAAATGTAAATTCATGCACTACAGCCAAAGTTTCTGTTTTTGTTCTACACATAGCAAACAAGCAATCTAATCATCCTAAAACCAAGCTTGGAACATTTATTTTTATAATACAATGAATATATACAAGGGTATAATTATTTACAGAGAAACTTTCATGAAAAATTCTACATTGTTTCCGTGAGCATGAACACAAGTGTTCAAGGTCGACCCTCACTTCTTCAATGCAAAACCTTCCAATCACTTCTCTTTTTGAAAAACTTTTTAGGCATGAAAGGCAATTAATATTTTTTTGTATTTTAATTTTTTAATTTTTTTTGTATGTTTCACCCACAACTAAACAGAAACAAAAAGGAAAAACAAAACCTACTTAGAAGAAAGCAAACAAGCACACACGAGAATATCAACCCCACGCTATTGCTCCCCGGCAACGGCGCCAGAAAAGAGCTTGATAACCCCCGAGTGCAAGGGATCATCATAGCACTTTTCAAAGGTGGAAGTGATAAGTATGGAGTGTCAAACCCACAAGGAGCTAAAGGTAAGATCAATATTCTCTCAAGCCCTATCTGCCACTGATACGACTCTACGTACACCGAACGTTTGCTTCCAACTAGTAACGAGAAATAAAACTATGTTGTGGGTATGAAGATGATAACTTTGCATGGTATCGGAGAGCTAAAACATAAAAGTAGGTGCTATTAACATAAAGTTAGAATATATTACTTAGTATTATAAATAGCGAGTGTGGAATAATGGTGGATCGGTGTGCGGAGTTGTCCTAGGCAATTGTTAACAAGACCGGTAATCACTATTGCAGTTTCATATGAGGGAGAGGCATAAGCTAACATACTTTCTCTACTTGGATCATATGCACTTATGATTGGAACTCTAGCAAGCATCCGCAACTACTAAAGATCATTAAGGTAAAACCCAACCATAGCATTAAAGCATCAAGTCCTCTTTATTCCCATACACAACAATCTCTCTTACTCGGGTTTGTGCTTCTGTTCACTCACCAACCCACTATAAGCGAATCATGAACGTATTGCAACACCCTACAGCGGGAACCCCTCACGCTTGCGCGACACGGAGGGCACCATAGGACAAAATCAAAGTAAAACATATAAATCATACCAATCTAGATCATCAATCAACCCAAAGACAAAAGTTATCTACTCAAAACATCATAGGATGGCAACACATCATTGGATCATAATATGTGGCATAAAGCACCATGTTCAAGTAGGGGATTAGAGTGGTGTGCGGGAGAGTGGACCGCGTAAAAGAGATGAGGATGGTGATGATGATGGTGATGTTGATGAAGACGATCACCGTGGCGATGATTCCCCTCCCGATGGCACTCCGGCGCCACCGGAAGAGAGGAGGAGAGGTTCTCCCCCTTGTGCTTCCTCCTCCATGGCCTCCACCTTCTGGTCCTTGGCCTTCATGGTGATGAAGACCCCTCCGGGATACTCCTCCATGGCCACCGGTGATGATGGCCCCCTCCGGTAGGGTGCCGGAGAGGGCCTAGATTGATTTCTCGTGGCTACAGAGGCTTGCGGCGGCGGAACTTCTGATCCAATCTCCGTTCTGGAAGTTTTAGGGTACGAGAGTATATATGGGTGCAAGGAGGACGTCGGTGGACTTCCGGGCTGGCCACGAGGTAGGGGGGCGCGCCCCCACCCTCGTGGGCAGCACGGGACTCCCCTGGCGTAGGGCCCAAGCCCATCCGGTAGCTTTCCTTCCAAAAATATCTTCTCCAGTTGATTTCGTTCTGTTTTCACTCCATTTGATATTCCTTTTCTTCGAAACACTGAAATAGGCAAAAAATAGCAAATCTGGGCTGGGCCTCCGGTTAATAGGTTAGTCCCAAAAGTAATATAAAAGTGGAAAATAAAGCCCAATATAGTCCAAAACAGTAGATAATATAGCATGGAGCAATCAAAAATTATAGATACGTTGGAGACGTATCAGGCCGCAGAAAGGAAGTGCCTCCTTATTACACGCAAAATAATTATTCCTTCACCTGACAGCGGGGACCCACCGGACGGGCCACCGTATTTCGCGAAAAAAACGTTTCCCCCAGACTGCTGGGACCCACCAGCTACACCTTCGCACGCAAGGAAGTGCGTCCGGACAAAAAAAAACAAAATGGTTCGCCCTCCTAACTGCTGGGACCCACCAGCTACATCTTCGCACGCAAGGAAGTTCCTGACAGTCGGGACCCACCTAGTCGAAGCGTACGTAGCGTTGTCATTCTAGTCGCGAACATGTACATATGTCGTAGTAGAGGCGCGCACGTAGCATGTACACGTACGTACAGCGGCCAGGGTGCAAGAAAGAAAATACGGCCACGTATGTGTACATACGGGCGGGGTCTCGAACGCCTACTCGCGCATACGTACGGCCAGGGCTCGTGTACATGGCTGGGTCGGAACGGAGAAACAGCATCTTCGTCGTGTTCATGGGGAGGCAACGGAATGCGTCGTGTTCATGGGGAGGCAAAGGAATGCGCCGTGTTCATCGGGAGGCAACGGAACGCGTGGGAGCCAACCGGCTGGGTCTGAACGGAATGCGTGGTCGTGTTCATCGGGAGGGCTTGGACGGAACAGGCGATGGAAACGAGGCCTGGCGTACCGCAGAACGGAGGAAACGGCCTTGTGTTCGACCGGCCACATTCGAAACGGGATCCTGTTCATCGGGAGGGGTCTGGCGTACCGCAAAACGGAGGAAACGGACCTCCTACGGTCGAAACGGGGGTCCTGTTGATCGGGAGGGGTGTGGCGAACCACAAAACGGACGAAACGGATCTCCTACGGTCGAAACGGGGGTCCTGTTGATCGGGAGGGGTGTGGCGTACCGCAAAACGGACGAAACGGACCTCCTACGGTCGAAACAGGGGTCCTGTTCATCGGGAGGGGTGTGGCGTACCGGAAAACGGGACTCCACGAGATACTGTTCATCTCCACCGTCGACCTCCTCCAGCCTCCACGGGCTCCTGTTCATCCAGCCTCCACTGCACGCTACTCCACCGGCTACTGTTCAACCACCCCTCCACCATCTACTGTTCATCCAGCCCTCCACACCACGGGGTCCTGTTCAACCACCCCTCCACGGGCACCCCTCCACCGTCTACTGTTCATCCAGCCCTCCGCACCACGCGGTCCTGTTCATCCAGAGGCAACGCCACCGCTCACTGTTCACCCCCCCGCAACGCTCACTGTTCATCCAATCGATCGGCTTCAGTTAGCAGCAGTAGCGAAGGAATCGCTCGATCGGGTTCAGTTAACAGTCATCGATCGATCGCTCGGGTTTAGTAACGCGTAGCCTGCAGTGCAATCGCTCGGGTTCAGTTAGAGCCCAACGCCTCGTTCGGGTTCAGCTAGAGCCAACGTCTCGCACACACGTGCGTACATGTACGAGAGAAACTCGCCCCGACCTCCCACCGTAACCGGGAAGTACCCGAAATTTTCCTCCCCCTCGCTTCTACTACGGTTTTTTCCGTCATGGACGGCCCAAAGAATGTCATGCAGCTGCGTCTCCGGCCCGCCCAGGACGAAAAGCCCATTTTCTGTCATGATTTTTTGTCATAGAAGTAGGAGCCCACCACATCTATGATGATACCGGGTTTTGTCACAATTATCGTCATAGAAGTGTCATATGTATGACAGAAAAAAATTTCGTTCGGCCCAAAATGTCATGCATGTGTCTTTTTTTTGTAGTGCATCCATCTTGATCTTATGATCATCGACGACATCCGCAACATGCAACTCCAATGTCATCTTCTCCTCCTAATTTTTTTATTTTTTCCTTCAAGAAATTGTTTTCTTTTTCAACTAAATTTAACCTCTCGACAATATGGTCGGTTGGAATTTCCGGTTCACATACCTCCTAGATAAATAAAATCTATGTCACGTTGGTCGGCATAATTTTCATAAACAATAAATGAACCAATAGTTATAAAGATAATATATACCACATCTGAATCATAGATAGGACGAGGGCCGACGGGGGCGGATACCAAAACCATCGCACTATATAATAACAAGCAATAAAATAGTAAGAAAATTAGACAAGTATCTATCTAAAGTAAGAATTTTTTTCTTTCAGAAAGAAGATAAGAACAAGAGGCTCACCACGGTGGTGCCGGCGACGAGATCGGCGCGGACGATCGACGGTGGTGAAGACGGGAATGGGACGTGACGGGCCGCTAAACCTAGACAAATCTCGAGGAAAATGAAGTTTTGAGGTCGAGTTTCAAGAGGAGAAAGCTTAACTAGTGTGGCTCGGGCATTTCATCGAACACCTCATGTGCATAGGAGGTGAGCTAGAGCACCACAAAGCCCTCCCCTCGTCGGCCAGAGAAAAACAGAGCACTGGAGTGCTCTGCTCGCGCGCCAGGGGTATATATAGGCACCTCATTGGTCCCGGTTCGTGGCATGAACCGGGACTAAAGGGCAGCCATTGGTCCCGGTTCAAGCCACCAACCGGGACCAATGGTGGTGGGCCAGGAGCCAGGCCCATTGATCCCGGTTCGTCCCACCAACCGGTACCAAAAGGTCCATACGAACCGGGACCAATGGCCACGTGGCCCGGCCGGCCCATTGGTCTCACGAACCGGGACTAATGCCCCCATGGGTCCCGGTTCTGGACTGAACCGGGACTAATGTGCTGACTCGGCCTGAACCAAAGCCCCCTTTTCTACTAGTGTAACTATTGTGCAAACATCTTATAAAGCAATGCTACTATTAGTTGGAGACTCTCTGTTGTGCAAACATCTTTATTCAAAATAAGACTGAACAAAATGATGGGTGTTATAGATCGGAAATTCACAGGGGCACGCACCTGCCAAGCCCAGCCCGAACACTCGATTGCCTCATGATCCACGAAGTAGTTGAATCCCGCGCAAGGGTACAATAAGTTTTAAGTTTCAATGTTGAAACTTACAATTTTTGCATCTGAAAAATTCCTATTTTCTTGCTCGCTTGTACCAAGTTTCAAAGATAAAATTTAAGAGATTTTCCTGTCGTCTGTAGACACAAAATACATGATTTTTATCGCTCGCTCGTACTAACTTTTGACATTGAAACTTATTTTTTAAATCATCAAAATATAGTCAAAATGAATCTTATTTGAAATGATGGTCATGAGGAAGAATATGAAAACAAAACTTAATTTGGAATTTTCGATGAAAACATATAGAACTTTGAAAATCATAAGCCAAAATAAAAAGCCCTCACCAGGGACTTGCAGGTCTCACAACTCGCGTGCCCTAAATCCTCACTCCGTTATAGATAGCATATGACCAATACGGAAAAAATGAATCGACATACCAATGAACGAGGTGCTTGATGAAAAAAAAAACAGGGCTCAACCATGAACACACCATTGTCGCTTTATCTATTGTTGCCAGCATGGTTACTCAATCAATGATAATATTCAAGATGAGGTCTGGTCAATATTTCCTTCAATAAGCTCAGCCACGGCCCAGCGTACATGGAGTATATACAAATGCCTCAAATATGCCATTTGAATGGCCATAGTAGTAACTTTTTGGGCTTGGGCGTGAGTTGCCAAGATACTGAACTTTTGAGGTATTCAAATGATAGCCCACCACTTCGAATACAGTAGTCAAATAGACAACTTCCTTGTAAGGATGTAATCCAAGAATATCAAAGTGTTTGGGGTATTCATCGGCATCCAATTTAATTGTAAAAAAGTCATCATTGTCAGAATCCCAGTCAAATTTCTCTTTCGGCAAAGTTATAGCAGCAACATCACCATCCTCATGATCTGTGTCAAGCACATCATGTACCATCCAATGTGCATCCATTTGTCTGCCATATTTTCCTACATGTTGGGCATAGTGTGCAAGGTCATGTTGATACTTTAAGACCCACTCCATCTGTTGTTCACTTAATTCACTAAGAATCCAAACACGTAGTTGGGACTCTTCAATTACTCCAAAGTACACCCCTTTCTCGGACCTCCCTAGATAAGGTTTTACAAATACATCATTCTCGCCATATGATGGTGTTTTAATCACTTGGTATGTACTGTCTGATGGTGAAAGCCTGTAAAAATAGCAATTTAGACTCACATGACATATAAAGCATTAAATAATTAAAACACTACCATATTGCTATTAGAGATACAACAGCCAAAACCAACGACGAAGAACAAATAAAACACAAGGGGCAAAAGGATTTTAACCTAGAAAACCCCTCCAACACGAAGAGAAAAACCCACAGGCACAATCCAACAAATCTTCACTATATCGGGAGAGGTTATAAATGCCAGGGATTTACAATGATGATCTTATCTCATGCGGCGGCTTACAAAGGATATATATAGTAGAGGTGACCTCGGTCATAACCAATTACAACATAACAATAGCTGGTTGATACTAATACATGGAAGTACAACCTGTTGTTGTCTAATTTATGCAAGTGCCACAAGCAAGAAATTAGTGCATTATTTTCTCACAACGAATATCACCATATCGTATGCCCATTCATCTTTCTAAAAAAAATGTATGCAGTACCTAACTAATTTGCTGACATGTCTTTCATAAAACTAGGACCAATATTGTACACCCATCCATCTTTCTAAAATTTTCTATATTTGACCAAGTTTATAGGAAATGGGGCTAATATCTACAACACCAAATATATATGTGAATCGAGTGAGTACTCATATGTGTGAAGAAGCTAGACTAATAGAGGTGAGGTACGTGATCCAATAACTAAAGTTTGCGATCACAAATAAAACCTTGTAGTGCATGACAAACGATGGTAAACTAGCTAATATCATTTTTATGTTGGAAAATAGAGCAATGCTTATATATATACCTCAAAACAAAGAAACCTCGGCAATGCACGTAAAGCGCTCCTTGGTGATACACTGCATAGCGCTGGCGTGGCCCCATCCCGGATGGCTCAGCTCGATCCACGAGCATGTCTCCAATTGTTCCCGCCGGCTCTCCCTGGCGGATGAAATCCCTCTCCTCCCACTGACCAGTCCTCGATGAAAACATGTTCAACCTCCATGGAGTCGGTGGCCATTCTGATTCCATCAAGCGGCGCCGGTCATTATCTTCATCCGCAAATAGTCGGTCTAGCGGCTTCTCTTCGTTGCCTTTCCCGATGGCTTGCTTTGGTGGCTTCTCAGGCTCCGGCACTGCAGGGACCACCAGCACCTCGTAGTGGGGCGACACGGCTGGATCAAAGGCAAGGTATATACCGCCCACCCGCCGCCAGGCCCAAGGAATAAATGTACATTGCCTCGTCGCCGGGTTGCACACGCAGAGCTCGGGGGTTCCCATGTCGCAGAGGAGGAGCCCGTTGCTGTGGTCCAGGACCGACCACCACCAGCGCCGCCTCTCTTTGTCGTCATCGGGCAGGAAGTCAAGCATGGCGTCGATCATGGAGTTGGAGGAGGGGCGGGCGAAGAGGTGTGGCCGGTCGTGGTCGATGTAGTTGATTAAGAGGCCGTGCACCTTGTTCGTGGTGAGAAATCTCCGGGTTGTGTTGGGCGCCAGCCACGAGGCTTTGCCGACGACGCACGGCCGGGCCGCGGAGAGGGCGGCGCTCCATGCAGGCAAGCAGCGGAGGACGCGCGCGGCTTTCGTCGCCATGGCCATGAGTGGATGCGTGCGTGGAGGCGATGGCGCGTTAGGTTAGGTTTCCACCAACGGTGGGTCGGCGGCGCGTGGGTGTGGCTCAATCCGCTGTATTCCAAGATGCAACCGGAATCGACGGTCCTACAAGTCCACAGGGCCTACAAGTGCCAACAAACCCGCCTGGCTTGGCTTGATCAATGTTATCTCTCATCGTTAGATGAGATGCAGCCGGTAACTTACAAAGAAAAATAGGAAATAGAAGAGCTTCATTATGTAGCCTGCATATCAGGATAAGAGCAACCCTAGCAGATACGCGAATCAACCTGTGGTTGAGTTGGTTAGGTGAACAGCGGTATCCCCAACCCACCAGGGTTCAAATCCTGATGGTCGCATTATTCCTGAATTTATTTCAGGATTTCCGGCAATGCGCTTTAGGGTGTGCGTGTGGCGTTCATAGGGATGAGTGTATGCGCGTGTATACTCGCGTGACTTGGTGGGAGGGAAATTTCAGAACCAACCGCTCCCATCGCAGCCGACGCCACCGGCGCTGCACCCTCCCGAGCGCCAACAACAGGTCCTAAATCAATAGTCATTAGTTTCTGGACCTGCCCTTCTCGTCGTCAAGCGCATAAGAGCCCGCCCGGAGTCACCTGGTGGAGCAGCCTCCCCTCGCTCACGCGGATGCGTCGGCGGTTGGCCACATCCAGAATCAACAGTGTTCGTTCCTCGACCTAGTCGGGATTTCCTTCCTCCGTACATGCAGGCGTAGGTAGCATGCTGCCGCTTGACAACAACTGCAATAGAGCGCCATTCGAGCACGAGCTCGGGCCGCCGCGCCCCATTCCTGCCATGCTCACGGCTAGTTGCGTCGTTGGGGTCTTCAGGGACCCTGTTGTAATCTAGCTTTTGATTTTAGGGTGTGTTGTGCTATTGTGTAGGGACCTTGTTGTAAATTCTACTACTAACTAGTAGGCTTCATATCTGACCCGAAACATTTTTACGGGATCTATTCGGTCTGATACCTCTCGGTACCGCAAAATCTGTTTTAGGGCAAGCCATATACTGCTTTTGCAGGACGCATTTTTGCGATATCTGCTAGACTTCCTCTAAGGATCTCAGCTTCATAGTGACCCATGCATCGCATGCATGCTGCTTGTTCCTTGGATCATACACAAATCATCCATGGGGCCTGCTATTAGCAAACACTAGTATATACTAGTACATTTGTATACATATTTTCTTTTCTTTTTTTGTGTAGCCCATACATTGAAAATGCATTAGTGAAAAATTATAGTACTAGACAGTTGACATATACCTGTGGTCGGGGAGTTAGCTAGGGAAGGTCTTTATTGTCAGGAGGTCTTGTATTGGGCACTCCGTCAATTCAAGGAGTCAAAGTCGACACCAAACATCTCTTTTCCACTCTTTTTGGTTCAAAAGCTCTATTATTATTTTTCATCATGAGAACAAGATATTTCTATGATAACCATGTTTGTCCTATCTCAGATTAGCATACCCCTAGCTTGTGCCAAATATCGTCAGTTATATTGCATTATAATTTTAAACATAACAGCAGGTTATTCAGAATTTTCTTAGTCAACATTTTCTTACTTGTGCATGATATGATTAGCAAATTAAAATTTGACATACATATACCATGTTCACCTTCAGTAAGTTTTATGTTGGCAAAAACATGTACCGAATCTAGGCATGATAAACCATTGAGTCGCAGCTCCGAAAGAGATCATCAGTGCCAAGTGGTAGGTTTTTGGAAAAAAAAAAAGAGTATGAGTGGTAGTTTTGGGGCAATTAAAAAGCGTGGTAGTTATGTGGGGCACAGACCCCAATTGTGTTAGTTTTTCGCTATTTACTCGTCAGATGCCTCATCGAACAATATCATCAAGCAAAGGATTTTGTTGTGCAAACTTCATGCAACTTTGTTTTCTAATTTCAAAGTTTCATATTGCTTTGTTTCTGGAACAAATAGTGCCTTTTTGTCACTTTTCCCGCCTAATCAAAACTGCCCTGTACATCTAGAAGGTGAGACTTCCCCGAATTCATGCAGAAATGGACCTTCCTTATGCGATACCATCACACATTTTTTGAATGTTTTGTTTCCAGGGGAACTTTTATAACAACTTTTAGAGCACAAATTTTAAACATTGGGAGGGGGGGGGGGGGGTATATACAGTGATTTTGTTTCATGACATACACATTTATATTATTGAGGTGAGGTGAGGGTACACATATGCTCTAAAATCTCACAAGTATGAGGCCCGACCGGATAATATCTTCCTACTTGAAATATAATAGTAAATCTTTAAAATAAACAAATAAATTAAAAAAATTGGCCTTCGATGATGTGGCTGGCTCAAAACTTGCTCCTTCTCGCCATTCCTTCGGTGTCATGGCTAGCTGCATTGCCAACTTCTCTGGCTTCGACTCAACTCCTCTATATTGGCAAGTCTCTAGTGGTGTGGTTGGACGGAAAAAGAACCAAGAGGTAGAGAGACAGAGTCCACCATTACCCTCCTCCCCTGACTAAAGGCTAACAGGAGCACCCCATCGATATCTAATGAACTACGTGTAGTTTTTTGTTTGGAACAAACTCGTGGGGCCCATTCGAGAATCTAGACAACATTTTGATGGACGAAGCTTTCGAACACATGAAACATAAAGATACCCAACCTTGTAGGCTATCAGTCAAACATGTTACAAAAGAGTACAAGCCAAATATTCTTTGCCCACTCTTCCTCCCAATCCGAATAGTCCTTATCATGTAGTCCATGGTCCGGTTCTCCTCACTCTAGCTCTTCTCTTCCTATTAATCACCATCTTCGTCATCTGGACTCTCCTACTTATTGGGGGGCATCAACAAGAGCCTCCTCGGAGGTCTAGCTCATATCACCATTTCCTTTTTTTCAAAGGTAAAGGCCTCAAAGTGATCCTCGTGGACGCAGACATGGACATGAAGGAAATTTGGAACCCTAGGACCCACTATTGAAACTGAAAGTGCAACTATCCCTGGGTGGTTTTGGTAATTCCTAACAACATATAGCTTATTGAGCTAACATTATTCCAAGATTAATATTTCAGGAAAAGCTCAATGAATGGCATGGCATGGATGAGGAAAGTGGATCCCTCAAAATTCTAAGGACAAAAAGTTTGGCTCAAGCTTGAAGCTCAAGACTCTACATTTTATATTTTAGTGATCCAAGATCACATTGAGTCTATAGGAAAAGCCAATACTATCAAGGAGGGATGAGGTGTTGCTTAATGGCTTGCTTGCTCAAAGTGCTTAGTAATATGCTCCAAAACCCTCAACCACCTTCCCACATCCACATATGACCTAAACCAAAAGTCAAACTCGGCCCCACCGATTCTTTCTATCCGGCGCCACCGAGTTTCAAATGTCATAGCCACTGTCACAAACCCTAGGCAAATCGGTCTCACCGATAGGGATCTCGGTCTCACCGAGATGGGATTGTAATCTCTCTGTTTCCCTTCGTAACGTTTCGGTCTTACCGAGATGAGCGATCGGTCCCACCGAGATTGCAATGTAAACTCTCTGTTTTCCTTTTGTAACATTTCGGTCTCACCGAGATGAGCGAATCGGTCCCACCGAGTTTACCTGACCAACTCTCTGGTTAGCTTATTACCAAAATCGGTCCCACCAAGTTTGTGTAATCGGTCACACCGAGATTACGTTATGCCCTAACCCTAACCATATCGGTCCTACCGAGTTGCATCTCAGTCCCACCAAAAATCCTAACGGTCACTAGGTTTGTTGAATCGGTCCAACCGAGTTTAACTATTCGGTCCCACCGAGTTTGGCAAATTGTGTGTAATGGTTAGATTTTGTGTGGAGGCTATATATACCCCTCCACCCACTCTTCATTCGTGGAGAGAGCCATCAGAACATACCTACACTTCCAATACACATTTTCTGAGAGAGAACCACCTACACTTGTGTTGAGGTCAAGATATTCCATTCCAACCATATGAATCTTGATCTCTAGCGTTCCCCAAGTTGCTTTCCACTCAAATCTTCTTTCCACCAAATCCAAATCCTGTGAGAGAGAGTTGAGTGTTGGGGAGACTATCATTTGAAGCACAAGAGCAAGGAGTTCATCATCAACACACCATTTGTTACTTCTTGGAGAGTGGTGTCTCCTAGATTGGCTAGGTGTCACTTGGGAGCCTCCTACAAGATTGTGGAGTTGAACCAAGGAGTTTGTAAGGGCAAGGAGATCGCCTACTTCATGAAGATCTACCGCTAGTGAGGCAAGTCCTTCGTGGGCGACGGCCGTGATGGAATAGACAAGGTTGCTTCTTCGTGGACCCTTCGTGGGTGGAGCCCTCCGTGGACTCGCGCAACCGTTACCCTCCGTGGGTTGAAGTCTCCATCAACGTGGATGTACGATAGAACCACCTATCGGAACCACGACAAAAACATCCGTGTCTCCAATTGCGTTTGAATCCTCCAGACCCTTCCCTTTACATTCTTGCAAGTTGCATGCTTTACTTTCCGCTGCTCATATACTCTTTTGCATGCTTGCTTGAATTGTGTGGAGATTGCTTGACTTGTGCTAAGATAGCTAAAATCTGCCAAGAACTAAAATTGGGAAAAGGCTAGATTTTTATTTGGTCAAGTAGTCTAATCACCCCCCTCTAGACATACTTTCGATCCTACAAGTGGTATCAGAGCTCCGTCTCCATTTGCTTTGATTTCCATAGCTTTTGGCGGTCATAGACTTGGTTTCACAACCTAGGAGAGTATGGCGTCTAGCGAGGGAAACTATCACCGTAGAGATCCTTACTTTGATGGTACTAATTTTTCTAGTTCGAAGCATAAGATGAAAATGCATATTCTTGGACATAACCCTGCCGTTTGGGCTATTGTGTGTATTGGCTTGCAAGATGAATTCTTTGATGGGAAAGAACTGAACCGTGAAGCTACCGCGGAAGAGTTGAAGATGCTGCAATACAACGCTCAAGCTTGTGATATCCTCTTCAACGGATTGTGCCCCGAAGAATTCAACAAAATCAGCCATGTTGAGAATGCAAAGGAAATTTGGGATACTTTGATTGATATGCACGAAGGTACCGACTCCGTCAAGGAATCCAAATTGGATGTGCTTCAAAGTCAACTTGACAAGTTCAAAATGAAGGAAGGTGAAGGTGTCGCTGAAATGTACTCTAGGCTTGCTCTTATCACAAATGAGATTGCCGGCTTAGGGAGTGAAGAGATGACCGATAGATTCATCATCAAGAAGATCCTAAGAGCCTTGGATGGAAAATATGATACCGTGTGCACATTGATCCAAATGATGCCCAATTATAAAGATCTCAAGCCAACGGAAGTCATTGGAAGAATTGTTGCTCATGAGATGTCACTCAAGGATAAAGAGGAACTTCACAACAAATCAAGTGGTGCTTACAAAGCCTCATGTGAAGCCCCCACATCATCGAGTGAGAAACAAACCTTCAATGAAGAATTGAGCTTAATAGTGAAGAACTTCAACAAGTTCTACAAGAGTAGAAGCAAAGAGAGAAGCTCCAAGTCAAGGTCCTACAATGACAAAAGATCTTCTAGTCGAGAGCGAAACTGCTACAATTGTGGAAGGCCCGGACACTATTCCAATGAGTGTACGGCCCCCTACAAGAGAAGAGAAGATTCTCCCAAGAGAAGAAGTAGAAGAGAAGAATCACCATCTAGAGAAAGAAGGAGTAGAGATGATCGTTATGAATGAAGACCCTCACGGAGAAGCAAGGATTCGGAAAGAAAGGACAAGTCATCAAGGAGCTACACAAAACGAAGACATCAAGCTCATGTTGGTGAATGGATATCCGGCTCTGACTCCGACAACCACTCTGAGAGAAGCTATCACTCCGACTCCGAATATACTCAAGATGAAGGTGTTGCCGGTCTAGCACTTGTGACAACCAACTCCTATGACATATTTGACTCACCAAATGAAGGAGTTGGAACATGCTTCATGGCTAAAGGCCCAAAGGTATCACACCCCGAGTATGTTGATTTCAATAGTGATGAAGATGACTTGTTAGGTGATGATGATTTACTTATTGACAACTCTAGTGATGAATACTATGATGAAACGTCAATTAATCATGCTAATCAAGATAAAACAAATGACAATGATAAGAAGAAGATTGAGTCTCTAACTAAAGAACTAAACACTCTTAAGTTAGCTCATGAAACTATCTTAGGAGATCATCGAGAACTTTTAAGGACTCATGAGAAATTATGCTTTGAAAAGCTCAACCTTGAGCAAGAGCATGAGTTCTTAAAAGCGATCAATGATGATCTTCGTAAGAAAAGTTCTTCTTACATTGCCAAGCGTTTACTCTTATCCACTTACATGCCTCAAGTCAAGTCTAGTAACAAGAACAAGAAAGATTCTTCCTCTAGTAGTAACAATAATCATGCTATATCCAGTATTGTTGCTTCTAGTAGTTCTCTTGATTCCACTAATGATTCTCTTAGCCAAGTTACACTTGAGCAAGAAAATAGCTTATTGAAGGGAATTATAGAGAAAGGTGTGTACAAGAGCCTTGCCGGAAGTAAGCAATTCGAGGAAATTGTACGCAAGCAAGGAAGGCACCGGAAGAATCAAGGTGTTGGTTTTGAACGAAAGTTCAATGCCAATGGAGTTGAGTGGGAAGAAGATCAATACCCCAAGACGAAGTTTGTTCCTCAACAAGAGAAGTATGATCCTACTTATTTCAAAGGGACACAAGCTCAAGATGATCTTCCACCACAAGACCACAAGCAAAAAGGCAAGGACAAGCTTCAAGAGGAAATTGATGCATTTGAAGAAGCTCCTAAGGCCTTGGTCAAGTGGGTTCCCAAGACTACATCAAGTTCCACTTCATCAAGTACAACTACAACTCCGAGGATTCCCATCAAGATGGTGTGGATCCCGAAGAAGAAGAACTAGAGAGTTCTTGAGGGTGACTCCGCCAACATACTTCACTCTTATCATCTTGGCAAGAACAAGTGCAATCAACTTCCACATCTTGCACTAGTTCAAGGAGTCACAAACCCTCTTGTTGGTAAGACAAGGGACAAAGTAACCTAAAATCTTTCATAGACATCATCTTGTGTGTGCATCACTCTATGTCTATGGATATTCTTGTTTGTTCCTTGTGGGACTAACCCGTGTAGGTATTGAAAGTGCAACTCACTCCAATGGATAGCTCCAAATGATCTACATCAACATTGAGCATCCACATCTTCAACATCTACATGAAGTCATCATCGACAAAACCAAGGTTTGTTCATCCCTCTTAGGGGGGATCTCACATCTAGGGGGAGCTTTACTCTAAGAATTGAGCTAAAGCAACTCTAATGGTGTGAACACAACAATGCTTTATGTAAAAGTGGTAACCCCACTATTGCTTAAACGATGAGTATGACCTATGATCAAATGTTCTCATTTGACTCCTAAGTCAATATACTCATATATAGATGACCTAGTCATCGCCAATTGTTTGATAGATGCTAGAATTGGTTGTGCATGCTTTGCCACATATTTCAATTGCCATTTTATTGTGTGAGCATGTTGATTGCATATTTTACTCATTCGAGGACATCCACTTGTTGTTTTGATTGATTGGTTTTTTTTTATTTTGCCAAGTGGATGGACAAGAATGCCTAAGAACCCTCTCTAGCTATCTATACTTTTCTCGTCTCAAACTCTATTCATGCGACATCACAAAATTTGATCAAGTCAGATTCGAACCACTCTGTGTGAGGAGCACTCGGAGTCCCCGATTCGTCATAGACTTAAACTTCCAAAACTTCTTTGTGCGTTTCGGTCTGACCGATTCATCCATTTCGGTCATACCTGAAGGAAATATGCCCTAGAAGCAATAATAAAGTTATTATTTATTTCCTTACATCATGATAAATGTTTATTATTCATGCTAGAATTGTATTAACCGGAAACATAATACATGTGTGAATACATAGACAAACTTAGTGTCACTAGTATGCCTCTACTTGACTAGCTCGTTAATCAAAGATGGTTATGTTTCCTAACCATGAACAAAGAGTTGTTATTTGATTAACGGGATCACATCATTAGGTGAATGATCTGATTGACATGGCCCATTCCATTAGCTTAGCACCCGATCATTTAGTATGCTGCTATTGCTTTCTTCATGACTTATACATGTTCCTATGACTACGAGATTATGCAACTCCCGTTTGCCGGAGGAACACTTTGTGTGCTACCAAACGTCACAACGTAAATGGGTGATTATAAAGGAGCTCTACAGGTGTCTCCAAAGGTAGATGTTGGGTTGGCGTATTTCGAGATTAGGATTTGTCACTCCGATTGTCGGAGAGGTATCTCTGGGCCCTCTCAGTAATGCACATCACATAAGCCTTGCAAGCATTGTAACTAATGAGTTAGTTGCGAGATGATGTATTACAGAACGAGTAAAGAGACTTGCTGGTAATGAGATCTAACTAGGTATTGGATACCGACGATCGAATCTCGGGCAAGTAACATATCGATGACAAAGGGAACAACGTATGTTGTTATGCGGTCTGACCGATAAAGATCTTCGTAGAATATGTAGGAGCCAATATGGGCATCCAGGTCCCGCTATTGGTTATTGACCGGAGATATGTATCAGTCATGTCTACATTGTTCTCGAACCGTAGGGTCCGCACGCTTAACGTTACGATGATAGTTATTATGACTTTATACATTTTGATGTACCGAAGTTAGTTCGGAGTCCCGTATGTGATCACGGACATGACGAGGAGTCTCGAAATGGTCGAGACATAAAGATTGATATATTGGATGACTATATTCGGACACCGGAAGGGTTCCGGAGAAGTTTCGGATAAAACCGGAGCATCGGGGGTTACCGGAACCCCCCGGGGGGTTAATGGGCCTTATGGGCCTAATGTGGAGAAGAGGAAGGGGCTACCAGGGCAGGCCGCGCGTCCCCTCTCCCTCTAGTCCGAATTGGACAAGGAGGGAGGGGCGGCGCCCCCCCTTTCCTATTCTCCCTCCACCTCTCCTAGTTGGACAAGGAACGGGAGGGGAGTCCTACTCCCGGTAGGAGTAGGACTCCTCCTGCGCGCCTCCATAGGGCCGGCCGCACCCCCCCTTGTATCCTTTATATACGGGGGCAGGGGGCACCTCTAGACACACAAGTTGATCCACGTGATCGTTCCTTAGCCGTGTGCGGTGCCCCCTGCCACCATATTCCACCTCGGTCATATCGTTGTAGTGCTTAGGCGAAGCCCTGCGTCGGTAGAACATCATCATCGTCACCACGCCGTTGTGCTGAGGGAACTCATCCCCGAAGCTTTGCTGGATCGGAGCCCGGAGAGCGTCATCGAGCTGTACGTGTGCTAAGAAATCGGAGGTGCCGGAGTAATGGTGCTTGGATCGGTCGGATCGGGAAGACGTACGACTACTTCCTCTACGTTGCGTCAACGCTTCCGCTGTTGATCTACAAGGGTACGTAGATCACACTCTCCCCTCTCATTGCTATGCATCACCATGATCTTGCGTGTGCGTAGGAAAATTTTGAAATTACTACGAAACCCAACAGTGGCATCCGAGCCTAGGTTTTATGGTTTGATGTTACATGCACGAGTAGAACACAAGTGAGTTGTGGGCGATATAAGTCATACTGCCTACCAGCATGTCATACTTTGGTTCAGCGGTATTGTTGGATGAAGCGGCCCGGACCAACATTACGCGTACGCTTACGCGACACCGGTTCTCCCGACGTGCTTTGCACAAAGGTGGCTTGCGGGTGACTGTTTCTCCAACTTTAGTTGAACCGAGTGTGGCTATGCCCGGTCCTTGCGAAGGTTAAAACGGCATCAACTTGACAAACTATCGTTGTGGTTTTGATGCATAGGTGAGATTGATTCTTGCTTAAGCCCGTAGCAGCCACGTAAAACTTGCAACAACAAAGTAGAGGACGTCTAACTTGTTTTTGCAGGGCATGTTGTGATGTGATATGGTCAAGACATGATGCTAAATTTTATTGTATGATATGATCATGTTTTGTAACCGAGTTATCAGCAACTGGCTGCAGCCATATAGTTGTCGCTTTATTGTATGCAATGCAATCGCGCTGTAATGCTTTACTTTATCACTAAGCGGTAGCGATAGTCGTGGAAGCATAAAATTGGCGAGACGACAACGATGCTGCGATGGAGATCAAGGTGTCGCGCCGGTGACGATGGTGATCATGACGGTGCTTCGGAGATGGAGATCACAGGCACAAGATGATGACGGCCATATCATATCACTTATATTGATTGCATGTGATGTTTATCTTTTATGCATCTTATCTTGCTTTGATTGATGGTAGCATTATAAGATGATCTCTCACTAAATTATCAAGAAGTGTTCTCCCTGAGTATGCACCGTTGCGAAAGTTCTTCGTGCTGAGACACCACGTGATGATCGGGTGTGATAGGCTCTACGTTCAAATACAACGGGTGCAAAACAGTTGCACACGCGGAATACTCAGGTTATACTTGACGAGCCAAGCATATACAGATATGGCCTCGGAACACGGAGACCGAAAGGTCGAGCATGAATCATATAGTAGATATGATCAACATAGTGATGTTCACCAATGAAACTACTCCATCTCACGTGATGATCGGACATGGTTTAGTTGATTTGGATCACGTGATCACTTAGAGGATAAGAGGGATGTCTATCTAAGTGGGAGTTCTTAAGTAATTTGATTAATTGAACTTAAATTTATCATGAACTTAGTACCTGATAGTATCTTGCTTGTTTATGTTTGATTGTAGATAGATGGCTCGTGCTGTTGTTCCATTGAATTTTAATGCGTTCCTTGAGAAAGCAAAGTTGAAAGATGATGGTAGCAATTACACGGACTGGGTCCGTAACTTGAGGATTATCCTCATTGCTGCACAGAAGAATTACGTCCTGGAAGCACCACTGGGTGCCAGGCCTGCTGCTGGAGCAACACCAGATGTTATGAACATCTGGCAGAGCAAAGCTGATGACTACTCGATAGTTCAGTGTGCCATGCTTTACGGCTTAGAATCGGGACTTCAACGACGTTTTGAACGTCATGGAGCATATGAGATGTTCCAGGAGTTGAAGTTAATATTTCAAGCAAATGCCCGGATTGAGAGATATGAAGTCTCCAATAAGTTCTATAGCTGCAAGATGGAGGAGAACAGTTCTGTCAGTGAGCATATACTCAAAATGTCTGGGTATAATAATCACTTGATTCAATTGGGAGTTAATCTTCCAGATGATTGTGTCATTGATAGAATTCTCCAATCACTGCCACCAAGCTACAAGAGCTTCGTGATGAACTATAATATGCAAGGGATGAACAAGACTATTCCCGAGCTCTTCGCAATGCTGAAAGCTGCGGAGGTAGAAATCAAAAAGGAGCATCAAGTGTTGATGGTCAACAAGACCACTAGTTTCAAGAAAAAGGGCAAAGGGAAGAAGAAGGGGAACTTCAAGAAGAACAGCAAGCAAGTTGCTGCTCAAGAGAAGAAACCCAAGTCTGGACCTAAGCCTGAAACTGAGTGCTTCTACTGCAAGCAGACTGGTCACTAGAAGCGGAACTGCCCCAAGTATTTGGCGGATAAGAAGGATGGCAAGGTGAACAAAGGTATATGTGATATACATGTTATTGATGTGTACCTTACTAATGCTCGCAGTAGCACCTGGGTATTTGATACTGGTTCTGTTGCTAATATTTGCAACTCGAAACAGGGACTGCGGATTAAGCGAAGATTGGCTAAGGACGAGGTGACGATGCGCGTGGGAAACGGTTCCAAAGTCGATGTGATCGCGGTCGGCATGCTACCTCTACATCTACCTTCGGGATTAGTATTAGACCTAAATAATTGTTATTTGGTGCCAGCGTTGAGCATGAACATTATATCTGGATCTTGTTTAATGCGAGACGATTATTCATTTAAATCAGAGAATAATGGTTGTTCTATTTATATGAGTAATATCTTTTATGGTCATGCACCCTTGAAGAGTGGTCTATTCTTGTTGAATCTCGATAATAGTGATACACATATTCATAATGTAGAAGCCAAAAGATGCAGAGTTGATAATGATAGTGCAACTTATTTGTGGCACTGCCGTTTAGGTCATATCGGTATAAAGCGCATGAAGAAACTCCATACTGATGGACTTTTGGAACCACTTGATTATGAATCACTTGGTACTTGCGAACCGTGCCTCATGGGCAAGATGACTAAAACACCGTTCTCCGGTACTATGGAGAGAGCAACAGATTTATTGGAAATCATACATACAGATGTATGTGGTCCGATGAATGTTGAGGCTCGTGGCGGATATCGTTATTTTCTCACCTTCACAGATGACTTAAGCAGATATGGGTATATCTACTTAATGAAACATAACTCTGAAACATTTGAAAAGTTCAAAGAATTTCAGAGTGAAGTTGAAAATCATCGTAACAAGAAAATAAAGTTTCTACGATCTGATCATGGAGGAGAATATTTGAGTTACGAGTTTGGTGTACATTTGAAAAATTGTGGAATAGTTTCGCAACTCACGCCACCCGGAACACCACAATGTAATGGTGTGTCCGAACGTTGTAATCGTACTTTACTAGATATGGTGCGATCTATGATGTCTCTTACTGATTTACCGCTATCGTTTTGGGGATACGCTCTAGATACGGCCGCATTCACGTTAAATAGGGCACCATCAAAATCCGTTGAGACGACGCCTTATGAACTGTGGTTTGGCAAGAAACCAAAGTTGTCGTTTCTGAAAGTTTGGGGCTGCGATGCTTATGTGAAAAAGCTTCAACCTGATAAGCTCGAACCCAAATCGGAGAAATGTGTCTTCATAGGATATCCAAAGGAAACTATTGGATACACCTTCTATCACATATCCGAAGGCAAGAATTTTGTTGCTAAATTCGGAAACTTTCTGGAGAAGGAGTTTCTCTCGAAAGAAGTGAGTGGGAGGAAAGTAGAACTTGACGAGGTAACTGTACCTGCTCCCTTACTGGAAAGTAGTACATCACAGAAAACTGTTCAAGTGACACCTACACCAGTTAGTGAGGAAGCTAATGATAATGATCATGAAACTTCAGATCAAGATACTACTGAACCTCGTAGATCAACCAGAGTAAGATCCGCGCCAGAGTGGTACGGTAATCCTGTTCTGGAAGTCATGCTACTAGATCATGATGAACCTACGAACTATGAAGAAGCGATGGTTAGCCCAGATTCCGCAAAATGGCTTGAAGCCATGAAATCTGAGATGGGATCCATGTATGAGAACAAAGTGTGGACTTTGGTTGACTTGCCCGATGATCGGCAAGCAAGTGAGAATAAATGGATCTTCAAGAAGAAGACTGACGCTGACGGTAATGTTACTGTCTACAAAGCTCGACTTGTCGCAAAAGGTTTTCGACAAGTTCAAGGGGTTGACTACGATGAGACCTTCTCACCCGTAGCGATGCTTAAGTCTGTCCGAATCATGTTAGCAATTGCCGCATTTTATGATTATGAAATTTGGCAAATGGATGTCAAAACTGCATTCCTGAATGGATTTCTAGAAGAAGAGTTGTATATGATGCAACCAGAAGGTTTTGTCGATCCAGAGGGAGCTAAAAAAGTGTGCAAGCTCCAGCGATCCATTTATGGACTGGTGCAAGCCTCTCGGAGTTGGAATAAACGCTTTGATAGTGTGATCAAAGCATTTGGTTTTATACAGACTTTCGGAGAAGCCTGTATTTACAAGAAAGTGAGTGGAAGCTCTGTAGCATTTCTGATATTATATGTGGATGACATATTACTAATTGGAAATGATATAGAGTTTCTGGATAGCATAAAGGGATAGTTGAATAAGAGTTTTTCAATGAAAGACCTCGGTGAAGTTGCTTACATATTAGGCATAAAGATCTATAGAGATAGATCAAGACGCTTAATTGGACTTTCACAAAGCACATACCTTGACAAGATTTTGAAGAAGTTCAAAATGGATCAAGCAAAGAAAGGATTCTTGCCTGTGTTACAAGGTGTGAAGTTGAGTAAGACTCAATGCCCGACCACTGCAGAAGATAGAGAGAATATGAAAGATGTTCCCTATGCATCAGCCATAGGATCTATCATGTATGCAATGCTGTGTACCAGACCCGATGTATGCCTTGCTATAAGTCTAGCAGGGAGGTACCAAAGTAATCCAGGAGTGGATCACTGGACAGCGGTCAAGAACATCCTGAAATAACTGAAAAGGACTAAGGATATGTTTCTCGTATATGGAGGTGACAAAGAGCTCATCATAAAAGGTTACGTTGATGCAAGCTTTGACACTGATCCGGACGATTCTAAATCGCAAACCGGATACGTGTTTACATTAAATGGTGGAGCTGTCAGTTGGTGCAGTTCTAAACAAAGCGTCGTAGCGGGATCTACATGTGAAGCAGAGTACATAGCTGCTTCGGAAGCAGCGAACGAAGGAGTCTGGATGAAGGAGTTCATATCCGATCTAGGTGTCATACCTAGTGCATCGGGTCCAATGAAAATCTTTTGTGACAATACTGGTGAAATTGCCTTGGCAAAGGAATCCAGATTTCACAAGAGAACCAAGCACATCAAGAGACACTTCAATTCCATGCGGGATCTAGTCCAGGTGGGAGACATAGAGATTTGCAAGATACATACGGATCTGAATGTTGCAGACCCGTTGACTAAGCCTCTTCCACGAGCAAAACATGATCAGCACCAAGGGTGTTAGAATCATCACGGTGTAATCTAGATTATTGACTCTAGTGCAAGTGGGAGACTGAAGGAAATATGCCCTAGAGGCAATAATAAAGTTATTATTTATTTCCTTATAATCATGATAAATGTTTATTATTCATGCTAGAATTGTATTAACCGGAAACATAATACATGTGTGAATACATAGACAAACAAAGTGTCACTAGTATGCCTCTACTTGACTAGCTCGTTAATCAAAGATGGTTATGTTTCCTAACCATGAACAATGAGTTGTTATTTGATTAACGAGGTCACATCATTAGTTGAATGATCTGATTGACATGACCCATTCCATTAGCTTAGCACTCGATCGTTTAATATGTTGCTAATGATTTCTTCATGACTTATACATGTTCCTATGACTATGAGATTATGCAACTCCCGTTTGCCGGAGGAACACTTTGGGTGCTACCAAATGTCACAATGTAAATGGGTGATTATAAAGGAGCTCTACAGGTGTCTCCAAAGGTAGATGTTGGGTTGGCGTATTTCGAGATTAGGATTTGTCACTCCGATTGTCGGAGAGGTATCTCTGGGCCCTCTCGGTAATGCACATCACATAAGCCTTGCAAGCATTGTAACTAATGAGTTAGTTGCGAGATGATGTATTACAGAACGAGTAAAGAGACTTGCCGATAACGAGATTGAACTAGGTATTGGATACCGACGATCGAATCTCGGGCAAGTAACATACCGATGACAAAGGGAACAACGTATGTTGTTATGCGGTCTGACCGATAAAGATCTTCGTAGAATATGCAGGAGCCAATATGGGCATCCAGGTCCCGCTATTGGTTATTGACTGGAGATATGTCTCAGTCATGTCTACATTGTTCTCGAACCGTAGGGTCCGCACGCTTAACGTTATGATGACAGTTATTATGAGTTTATACATTTTGATGTACCGAAGTTAGTTCGGAGTCCCGGATGTGATCACGGACATGACGAGGAGTCTCGAAATGGTCAAGACATAAAGATTAATATATTGGACGACTATATTCGGACACCGGAAGGGTTCCGGAGAAGTTTCGGATAAAACCGGAGCACCGGGGGGTTACCGGAACCCCCCGAGGGGTTAATGGGCCTTATGGGCCTAATGTGGAGAAGAGGAAGGGGCTGCCAGGGCAGGCCGCGCGCCCCCTCTCCCTCTAGTCCGAATTGGACAAGGAGGGAGGGGCGGCGCCCCCCCTTTCCTATTCTCCCTCCACCTCTCCTAGTTGGACAAGGAACGGGAGGGGAGTCCTACTCCCGGTAGGAGTAGGACTCCTCCTGCGCGCCTCTATAGGGCCGGCCGTACCCCCCCCCTTGGATCCTTTATATACGGGGGCAGGGGGGCACCTCTAGACACACAAGTTGATCCACGTGATCGTTCCTTAGCCGTGTGCGGTGCCCCCTGCCACCATATTCCACCTCGGTCATATCATTGTAGTGCTTAGGCGAAGCCCTGCATCGGTAGAACGTCATCATCGTCACCACGCCGTTGTGCTGACGGAACTCATCCCCGAAGCTTTGCTGGATCGGAGCCCGGGGAGCGTCATCGAGCTGTACGTGTGCTAAGAACTCGGAGGTGCCGGAGTAACGGTGCTTGGATCGGTCGGATCGGGAAGACGTACGACTACTTCCTCTACGTTGCGTCAACGCTTCCGCTGTTGATCTACAAGGGTACGTAGATCACACTCTCCCCTCTCATTGCTATGCATCACCATGATCTTGCGTGTGCGTAGGAAAATTTTGAAATTACTACGAAACCCAACAATACCGAGATCACTAAGTCGATCTAGGTTTTCAATCTCGGTGCAACCGATTTGAACCTTTCGGTCACACCAAGTTTCAGTAACTGCTTGCAGTTATGAATCTCGGTGCCACCGAGTTGTTCCACTCGGTCACACCGACAGGGTCGGACTATACATATCCATGGGCAATTTTTTTGGAAATTTCTCCGAAGTCTTTTCGCCCGCGCTTAGCCCACTCTGCCTCCAGGGTCTCCGGATCGTCGTCCTCGTCGCCAGTTGCCTCCTGCCGCTGGTCTCCGCCGCCGTCAATAGAAATCATTCCCGCCATTGCCGCCGTAGCAAGTTCATCGCCGAACTAGGGTATGAACTTGATCACTGTGCTATCCTCAATCCAATTCCTAGCACATTGTGTTTGTCATGAATCTTGCCACGATTGAAACGATCTTATCCAGTCAAAACACTCAGTAGATTAGAGTTGAATTGAAAATTTAGGGTTAGGTTTCCGCCGAAACCATCTCGGACCATCCGAGTTGTGGAACTCGGTACCACCGATTCGGCTCAGGCCATTGCACATGAGATTCTCGGTCTGACCGAGAATTGAAAATCGGTGTGACCGAGTTCAGGACTTTGTGAAACCCTAGCAGTCTCGGTGCCACCGAACTGTGACTCGGTCTGACCGAGTTCACTAGTTTTGGGTCCAACAGCTGCTTCGGTATCACCGAGTTTACAAATCGGTTGATCCGAAATGCTTTTTGAGGAAAACTAAAACTAAGTTTTTGATTCATTCTTTTGCAAAAACCACTGTATTTTGTGATGCTTATCCACTCTACCTCATCTATAATCTATTCACAGGGACAGCTGTCAGTGTTTGCATCATGTCTGATCAGAGTGACAGTCAGAACAAGTCAGAGGAGCAGGTTCACATGAGTGAGGGCACTAGTCCCTCTAGCAGCTCAGATGATGGAAGCAGGAGCACTCCCAGCAACTTACCCAAAGCTGCCACCAGAACAAGGAAGAAGAAAACTTCAGAGTCTGAGGATGAAGACTATGTGGCAGTTGAGGATGATGCCACATCAAAGAAGAAAGTGCTTAAAAAGGAATATGGCACAGCTGCTTCAACCAAGCCAGGTCTGAAGACCAAGAGGTCAGCAGGGAGACAGCCAATGTCTAAAGCCAGAGCCTCCTCTCAAGCATCTTTGGAATCTCAACCCAAAGAGGCTGCTGCAAAAGAGAAGAAGGAAAGAAAGAGGGGCAGATGGTGCAAGAAAATTGATCCAATGGCAGAATTTGAGAAGCACTCTTCTGAAGAAGAAGAAGAGGAAGAGGTTGCTGCAGCAGCACCTAAGGCCCATAAGCTTATGGGTGATGCTATGAGGACAGGGGCTGCTTCATCAAAGCCCAAAGAAGCACCCAAAGCTGCCTCCAAGCCCAAGACTGCACCAAAGAGGAATACTAGAAACATATCTGCTGCCGAGAAGAACAAGGCCCCAATGCCTGAGACTGTTGCTGAAGAAGAAGGAGATGAAGAGCATGTTCTGAGAAAATTGAAGCCAAAAATTCCAGACCACAATGATGCTCATCCTTTGGCTAGGAACATGAAGATTAGGAGAGACTCAGGACTGAGGAAATGGAGAGAGACAGATCCATATGCTACAAGAAGAAGAACTGCTGTGGATTACAGGTTCCACACCAAGGAACAGCAGGATTTCTATGAGAGAGTGCTGCTTGACAAGAAACCTATAGTGTGTGACATGAGGTGGGTCGACTGAACCTACATGAAGGAGAATGAGGAACACTATCCTGGTGTGTATGACAGTTTCAAGGCATGTGGAGTGGATGAGTTTGTGGCTCAAAAGCTCACTAAATGGAATGATGAGCTTATCATGCAGTTCTACTCCACAGCTCACTTCTACCCAGATGGAAGAATTGTCTGGATGTCTGAAGGTACTAGATACCAGTCTACAGTTGCAGAATGGGCTCAGTTGATCAATGCCCCAGAAGAGCAAGAAGATGACTTGGATGTCTATGCCAAGAAGAAGAAGGATCACAACTCCATGGCCAGCATGTACAAGGAAATTCCAGATGCAGACCTTGAGACTCACCAGTTTGGGTCAGTGAAACATTTGCTGTCAGGACTGCCTACTATCAACTGGATACTAAGGCATACTCTTCTGCCCAAGTCTGGAGATCACAGGATGATCAGAGGCCACTCCATAAATCTGCTACATATATTTGATGTGCCACAAAAGTTCAAGGTTATGAGTCTCATTGTTGAAACTATCAAGAGGACTGCTGCAGACCAAAAGAGAAGCTGTGGGTATGCCCCACAGATCCAGGAGTTGATTAACTCAAAGATGGGTACTGGCACATACTTGTTGGACAAGGAACACTTGGCCATCTATCCAGATTTTGAGGACAACCAAATGGTTATGAATGAAGATGAACCATCCTCACTACAAGCACAAGCCAAAAGAGAGAAGGCAAAGACAGAAAAAGGTGCAAAGATGCCAACCCAGGAGGAGGCATCTCAGTATCTTCTAAAAAGTAAGCAAGATCAGCTTGGCTACTTGATTGCATCCACTCTAAGGATAGAGAAAGGACTGGCCACCCTGACTCAAAACTAGGAGAGCTTGGAAAGAATCATGGAGCAGAAGTTCTATGACATGGATGTGAAGGTAACTGAGATCCAGTCTGTTGTGGAGCAACTTCAGGATGACATGCAGGAGAGGAAGGGAAAGACAACAACTGAGGCATTTGCCAGAGTGCCTAGAGCTCAGAGGTCAACTGCAGTACCAGTACCAGACACTAGAGCCACTTCATCTGCACCAGCTACAGCTTCAGTGCCACCAGCTCCAGCACCTACCCCAGCAGCTCCATCTACTTGAAATGAAGCCTTCGTTCTTGGAGTTATCCGGACACCACCACCTGAAGACCAAGCTTGAGAAACGTTTTAGTGCTATGCATTTTCTATGAACTTTTTGGTAACTTGTTGCCAAAGGGGGAGAAAAATGTATAGATCATAGGCTTCGAGAGAGAGCATTGCTTTTTATTTTCTCTTGCTTTGGTGGTTGAACTTTATTTTCTTGTTTGAGATACTTGGATGATCATGTGTGTTTGATCATATGCTTCATTAATGCTTGTTGGATGATACTATCATTTTATCCCTATTTGATCATTCACTTTGCTTGGTGATAAGTGCATGTATTTAATTCTTATCATTTTGAGCGCTCCACCAAGATGTATGTGACATGGAAGAGTAACCCATGATCCTAACTCATTGTGCATTTGCAGTCCAAAGCAAATCTTAAGATATGCACAAATTTAGGGGGAGCTCTTGCTTTTCACATACTTATCAAAGCGACAATATCTTTCACTCTTATTATCATTTGTCGAAGCTTTGATCTATATGTTGTCGTCAATTACCAAAAAGGGGGAGATTGAAAGTGCAACTATCCCTGGGTGGTTTTGGTAATTCCTAACAACATATAGCTCATTGAGCTAACATTATTCCAAGATTAATATTTCAGGAAAAGCTCAATGAATGGCATGGCATGGATGAGGAAAGTGGATCCCTCAAAATTCTAAGGACAAAAAGTTTGGCTCAGGCTTGAAGCTCAAGACTCTACATTTTATATTTTAGTGATCCAAGATCACATTGAGTCTATAGGAAAAGCCAATACTATCAAGGAGGGATGAGGTGTTGCTAAATGGCTTGCTTGCTCAAAGTGCTTAGTAATATGCTCCAAAACCCTCAACTACCTTCCCACATCCACATATGACATAAACCAAAAGTCAAACTCGGCCCCACCGATTCTTTCTATCCGGCGCCACCGAGTTTCAAATGTCATAGCCACTCCCACAAACCCTAGGCAAATCGGTCTCACCGATAGGGATCTCGGTCTCACCAAGATGGGATTGTAATCTCTCTGTTTCCCTTCGTGACGTTTCGGTCTTACCGAGATGAGCGATCGGTCCCACCGAGATTGCAATGTAAACTCTCCGTTTCCCTTTTATAACATTGTGGTCTCACAGAGATGAGCGAATCGGTCCCACCGAGTTTACCTGACCAACTCTCTGGTTAGCTTATTACCAAAATCGGTCCCACCGAGTTTGTGTAATCGGTCACACCGAGATTACGTTATGCCCTAACCCTAACCATATCGGTCCTACCGAGTTACATCTCAGTCCCACCGAAAATCCTAACGGTCACTAGGTTTGTTGAATCGGTCCGACCGAGTTTAACCATTCGGTCCCATCGAGTTTGGCAAATTGTGTGTAACGGTTAGATTTTGTGTGGAGGCTATATATACCCCTCCACCCACTCTTCATTCATGGAGAGAGCCATCAGAACATACCTACACTTTCAATACACATTTTCTGAGAGAGAACCACCTACACTTGTGTTGAGGTCAAGATATTCCATTCCAACCATATGAATCTTGATCTCTAGCCTTTCCTAAGTTGCTTTCCACTCAAATCTTCTTTCCACCAAATCCAAATCTTGTGAGAGAGAGAGTTGAGTGTTGGGGAGACTATCATTTGAAGCACAAGAGCAAGGAGTTCATCATCAACACACCATTTGTTACTTCTTGGAGAGTGGTGTCACCTAGATTGGCTAGGTGTCACTTGGGAGCCTCCGACAAGATTGTGGAGTTGAACCAAGGAGTTTGCAAGGGCAAGGAGATCGCCTACTTCGTGAAGATCTACCGCTAGTGAGGCAAGTCCTTCGTGGGCGACGACCGTGATGGAATAGACAAGGTTGCTTCTTCGTGGACCCTTCGTGAGTGGAGCCCTCCGTGGACTCGCGCAACCGTTACCCTCCGTGGGTTGAAGTCTCCATCAACGTGGATGTACGATAGCACCACCTATCGGAACCACGACAAAAACATCCGTGTCTCCAATTGCGTTTGAATCCTCCAAACCCTTCCCTTTACATTCTTGCATGTTGCATGCTTTACTTTCCGCTGCTCATATACTCTTTTGCATGCTTGCTTGAATTGTATGGAGATTGCTTGACTTGTGCTAAGATAGCGAAAATCTGCCAAAAACTAAAATTGGAAAAAGGCTAGATTTTTATTTGGTCAAGTAGTCTAATCACCCCCCCCTCTAGACATACTTTCGATCCTAAAGAAACTTAATATCAACGCATATAGTTTTCTCCTACATAGAATAGTATATAGTACATAAGAAATGAACCTACACACATAAACCAAGAACAAGCCACCTAATGTGAAAAAAATCAGGGACAAGCCAGGGCTCAAACATGAAGACACCACTTTAAGAATTTTTTCCCGAAAAGGGGATAACCCTGGCGTCTGTATCATGCAGTGCACACATCCATGCCATCTTTAAGATGGGCTCTGCTTATTATGTCCTTCATTAAGATCACCAACCATACATGGACTATACACAAACGACTCGTATATTCCGTTTGTATAGTTAACGTAGTAACTTTCTGGGCGTGAGTTACCAAGATATTGAACCTTTGAGTTTTTCAAATGATAGGCCACTACGCTAAACATTTGATTGAGAAAGACAACTTCCTTGCAAGGATGGAATCCAAGAATATCAAAGAAATTGGGGTATTCATTGGGATCAAATTTAACTGTAAAAAGTCATCATTTTCAGAATCCCAGTCAAATCTCACTTTCCCCGAAGTTTTAGCATCAACATGAGCAGCCTCATGATGAGTGTCAGAAAAATCATGTACCATCCAAGGTGCATCCATTTGGCGCTCAAATTTTCCTAGATGTAGGGCATACTGGGCAAGGTCATGTTGATACTTTAAGATCCACTCCATCCATTGTTCACTTAATTCACTAAGGATCCAAACCCGTAGTTGGGACTTCTCAATTATTCCAAAGTACACACCTTTCTCTGATCTCCCTAGATAAGGTTTTCCACATATTTTATTCTCACCGTATGATGGTGTTCTAATCACTTGGTATATACCATTTGACAATGGAAGCCTGAAAAAAAACATAGCAATTAAGATGCACATTACATATAAAGCATTAACTAATCACAACTCTAGCGTCTAGCTGGATGATGCTAATACACAAGGAAATGCAACCGGTTGTTGTCTAATTTATGTAAGTATCACGAGCAAGAAATCAGTGCATTGTTTTCTCACAATGAATATCACCATATTGTACGCCCACCCATATTTCTAAATTTCTTTTTGAATGCAGTACCCAACTAATTTGTTGAGATATTATTAGGACCATGCATATTGTACGCGCACTAACTAATTTATATATATATATATATATATATATATATATATATATATGTATATATATATATATGTCACGCTATTCGTCACCCTGGGTAAGGAATAGTTATTCTTCACCCCCCTCTATTTTACCATCAATGCATCGTAATTTTACGTTCCGTAAGTTTTGTCTTATTTCCGACGCAAAAAGGGACCATAAGAAAATATATAATCACCGTAAAAAATATTTTATATTATGTAAAATTACAAACGTAAAAATATAGTCTAAAATACACATAAACTGTAAATATTCTTGTCTTATGACCTATATTTTTATTTTTTATGTCAAATTTTACGTAGTGAATCAATAGGATTGTAACTATTTGAATTCAAAACGTAATTTAATTATGAAATGATCATAAGATTACCTCGGGTGAAAAATAACTTATTCTGCACCTTAGGTGATGAATAATAACACTATATATATACCTCAAAACAAAGGAACCTCGACAGTGCACGTAAAGCGATCCTTGATAATACACTGCATAGCGCTGGCGTGGCCCCCAAGATAGCTTAGCTCGATCATTGAGCATGTCTCCAAGTGTTCCCGCCGGCTCTCCCTGGCGGACGAAATCCCTCTCCTCCCACTGACCAGTCCTTGATGATAACAAGTTCAACCTCCAAGGAGTCGATGGCCATTCTGATTCCATCAAGTGGCGGCGCATATCATTATCCTCCTTCACAAATGACATGACGTTGCTACTTCTTCCTTAGACTCTGTATCAATATTTTAAATGCACGCTATTTCGCCGTTATAACACGGTTATAGCATATTTGGAAGAGAGACGTTACGTTTTGGCAAAATCAGACGCTACGGCGCTAATCGCGTAATTAGCGCGCTACACACGCTATAACGTTGTAACATTGTAACGTTACAACGTGCAGACCATGCAAAACTGAAATAAGCACAGCCCAGCAGGACCAACAGGCCAAAACCAACCCACGACCACTAGCTTTCTCACTCCTTTTATCAGATTCTCCCACTAGCTTTCTCACTCCTTTTATCAGATGCATATATTGCTTGCTCCTATGAAAAATTTAGTTGCTTAAATACTTTATTTCTAGATATATTTGATTTTTTTTTGCAAACACTATTTTGAAATATAGCACGCTATTAGCGCGCTATAACTTGTGTAGCATTTAGAGAAGGGCCTCGCTATATTTTGTAGCGCGCTATTTAAAATATTGCTCTGTATGCTAGCATCTCAGGCACGCCAGGTAAGGCAGGGATCATCAACAGCTCATAGTGCGGCCACACAGCAGGATCAAATGCAAGGTACACGCCGGGACAAAGATCTTGCCCATGAAGTCCGTGGCGATTCCTTCCAGTTCCATCAAGTGGCGCATGTCATTATCATCGTCCACAACAAATGAGGGGTCTAGCGACGGTGGTTCCCCGGGCACTGCAGGATCAAGCGCAACCGGTGCCTGCCGGGGCCAGGGTAGAATCGTCCACCGCCTCGTCGCGGGGTTAAGCACGCAGAGCTCGCCGGGTCCCATGTTGCAGAGGAGGAGGCCGTTGCTGTGGTCCAGGATCGACCACCACCCGCGCCTGTCGTTGTCCTCGGGCAGGAAGTCAAGCATGGGGTCGACCATGGGGCGAAGAGGTGCGGCCGACAGTGGTCGATGTAGTTGATGAAGAGGCCGTGCACCTTGTTCGTAGTGAGAAACCGGCGGCCTGTGTTGTGCGTCGGCCACGGCGCTTTGCCGGGGACGCACGGCCGGCCCACGCTCATCGCAGGCACGCGGCGGAGGACGTGGGCGGCTTTGCTGAACCTGGCCATGGCCATGGGTGTGGTGGAGGCGAGCGATGGCTTTGCTAGGTCTTAGACAGTCGGGCGGCGGCGCTGTAACCGAATATGCATCCGGAACGTCAATGCGCCGGCTGTGGGCTAGGTCAAGTCAACAGGCCTGACCCCTGATGGACCAGTTGCTTGATGGGAGGAATGGCCCGTTGCCCCCTATGCTCTCTGCCCAACATGTAGGACCGGACATGGTGCTGGAGCCCCTACAAAAAAAAAGGATGACAATTTGTTTTGCACCATATGTATATACATCTAGAGTATATGTATCTGTAAAATTTTATTTACAAGTAAGTTTATTCCAAAAACAAAGTTTCTAATATTGCCTGAGCCCATATATGCATGTACATATGTATTTGATGTTAGAATGCGACATTTTGGCTCCGGGCTCCATGGAGACCGCTATTTTCACATATGTGAAAATCATATTTATACGAGTTAAAATTAAAATAATTATTTTTTGTAGCACATATATGTTGAAACTACCATATATGTCCGTACGTTGCAACGGGGAGATAATTTTTTTCAACAAGCAGCGGGAGAGATAATTGATGTGTTCATCAAAAACAGTGTCAACCGCAAAAAAAAGTGTCCACAGCGGTGGGCGACAGAGCGATGAGCTGCGGTCTTCTCATGGGTCATGTTTGGCCCGTGAGATCTTTATAATGGTGTGGTTGGTCGGCGTGGCGGCGACCACCCAATGGGTACCATTTTTTCCCCTGGGTCCACCTCCGTCTCGGAGTTGTGGTTGCGTTCTCATTTGGTTGCTGCACGGCGACCTTCGAGGCACGGTTGCTTCGATCACTTTCTCCTACGACGGCGTAATCGGATGGATTACTAATGGCAGCACATAAATTATGTTGCATTAGCATAATCAGCGCATAACAAGGCATGCATGTCCCTTCATTATCAGGGTTTATCCTCTTCAACTATTTTTGCGCTCACGTGCCCATAAATTTTATTAGTTAGAGAAAAACCAACATATTATGTTTTATTAGCACGTGCCCACAATTTCTTTTCATTATAGCCAACCAACATCTTGTCTTTTATTGGCACGTGCAAGTTACCTCCGGCAATAATTTGTGGAGACCCTCGTTTTGCTCATAATTCTCGAGACAACTTCCTTATTCTCACATAACCTCTTTATTTCCAGACAACGAAGAGACATATAAAAACTGGTGTGATTTAGTATGAAATTTCAAGATGGGACTGTTCCTATCATAATTGCAAGCTAGCTGAGTTGGTTTTAGCTATCGGCACAATAGGGAAAGTCCATAGTTCAATCCCCTCGCGCCTTTTTTTTGCTGCTCGTCCGTCCGACAGAAAAAGAAATACGTGGTAGGTCCAATTTGACCCACCTGGGGATAACCGAAAGAATTAGGGAGCTCCGTGTGGGATGGACGGAACAAATCTATATGTATATATTTTTTTCTTTTCTTACGGCAGCTACGTGAGAGCTACTATATGATGCTAGTTGCCTCAAATACCGCACGGGGCGCACAACAACTCGCGTCTAGACAAGCCCATTGGCAGGCACCGAAATAACCTATGTTTGCAAGGCACGTGTAATAATCCAAGAAATGGCGTGTTGAACGATCGAACACAAGATCTTAAAAACCCGACTACATGCCGCTAACCACGGTAACAAACGCCTATTGCTAACCAATGGCTATCGCGAATATTTAAGAACATGATGCAATGTCGGATTTAAAATATATTTTGAACTTTTTAAAAAATATGAATTGCCGAATATTCTTGCAAACGTGAACATTTTTTGAAAATACGAACAATGTTTTAAATATTTCATCCATTTTGAAAAAAACATGAACAAAATTTGAAACAACATCATTTTTTAAAGACATAAATTCTGAACTTTGTTAAAAAATGAATTATGAAATAAGGTAAAAAATAAAAATTAATTTGTATCTAAAAATAAAACGGGCCGGTCCAGTCTTAGGCGCCCTTTTCGAAGTCCGGCTATCTACTGCCAGGATGAGAAATAGGCTTTTTCAGCTACATGGGCTTGCAAAAAAGTTGACTGGCTTCGCTGAGCCATAGCGTGTGCTGCCAAGTACATAATTCTGTATTGCTAAAAAAACAGACGAACACACAAAAATTTAGTACCACATCGGATAGAAAACTAAAAAAACAGACGGATGAAAAAATTGGCAAAATGCACCTTGCTTTATTATTAATTAATAATAATAATTAATAATTAGGGGTAGGGGTATATATAGATAACTATTTTTTGTACCATATATATTTGGGAAAAGCTTATCATACGGATTAAAATAACTATTTTTGTTCCGTATATATACGAGTTAAAATAACTTTTTTCACATGTATTTGCTGCGAGGAGGCTTTTTCCCCGAGGCTCTGAGCAGCGTTGCGAGCAGGCTTGCCGACGATTCGAGTCGGGGCGGATGTAGCAGCGGAGGAAGCGAGCGGCGCCTTGAACGGCGTCTTGTTTCCGGCAACAAGCGGCGGCGTGGCACGGTGCGCTGCGGGGTCTGCGTTGACTAGCATCGAGTCCCCTGCGGGGTCATGAATCGTACGGCTGCGCGGCTACCCGGCGCCTACAGTCGCCAACAAAAGTCTGTACGTAAACGTGGCTACATACCCTGCTCTATCCGAAATCAGAACAAACTCTCTCTCAAAAAAAAAAACACAACAAAGTCAAGTAGGACCCAAATCCGGTTTCAATAGAAGCAAAGCCGAAACCAGGTATCTGAGCCTCTGAGGTTGGTACACACAACCAATAAATAAGCACAGGCTTGCAAGATATTCTAAAATGGATGTTTCCAACCCGATGAGGTGAAGTGGAACAGTTTTTCTCTGCTGCAAGGCGAACACCAAGGCGTCTAGGGTTTTGCTGGCCGCCGCCGGCCACCTTCTTGGCGGCGGCGCGGCTGCCGGCGATTGTTGTCCCAGGACGGCGCCGTTCGACGTCATGGCTGGTATCTCTAGCTCTCTCTACTGTGAGGGCTCGGTCGTCTTTACGGCAAGTCTCCCATAGTACATTCGTTGTTCTACTCCATCGTCTTGATCGAAGGAGTTTATGTTGTGCAAGAGCTTGTGATTCCAACAAAGAGAAGTTGAGTTCCAATCAGTCTCACGCTGCTGTGGTGAAGTTGTGAAGGGCTGTGGCGATTCTTGTTGGTGCAGGTTTCTCTTTCTCTTGAGGTTTGATCATTCTGGAACAAGCGATGAAGGTTTTGAGTTGGAATTGTAATGGACTGGGGAACGCCCCGGCGGTTCGTGCCTTGCTGGACATCCAGCGAAGATGCCAACCTGATGTGTTGTTTTTGTCGGAGACACACCTAGATAGCTACCCGGCTGAAGGTTTGAGGAGAAGATTGAAGATGGATCAGAAACTTGTGTGCCCTAGTGATGGTAGGAAGGGAGGGTTATTGCTGTTTTGGAATAATAACACTAGGGTGACCAGGCTTGAGCTAGACCCTATGTTCATTGATGTTAAGATTGAAGAAGCAAATAATGTGGTGTGGCGTTTGACAGGGATGTATGGGGAGTTTTGGTGGGAAAATAAACACATGACGTGGAGCCGCATGAGGCAACTCCACCAAAATCATAAACTTCCATGGATTCTGTTGGGTGATCTGAATGAAATTCAGTACCTACATGAGAAGGATGGAGGTAACCCACGCCCGATGCAGTATATGCAGGCTTTCCAGCAGGTTATCGAGGACTGTGAGCTGCACGACCTTGGGTTTATAGGTGACAAGTTCACTTGGCATCGAGGGAGAATCAAGGAGAGGCTTGACAGGGGGCTGGTAAACGACACTTGGTCGGTACTTCTCCCCCATGCAGCTTCTGCAAAATATGGAGTATAATCACTCGGATCATCGACCTCTGGTTGTGGACACAGAGTATTACGCTCAGACTGTACCTGTAGTGAATGATGTACATGCGAGGAGATTTGAGGCGAGATGGTTACGTGAAAAAAGCTTTAATGATACAGTTCTGGAGGCTTGGTCAAGAGTTGAAGCAGATCCAGGCTTGACTAGCATATACGGAAAGCTAAATAAAATGCATGCAGAGTTTCATGATTGGGACCAGCGCGTCATGAAGAAACCAAAGAAAAGGTTATGTAAAGCTCAAAGGGACATGGAGAATGTGATGGCTGGCCCAATGAATGATGAAGCCGATGCTAAGAAGAAAGAACTGGCGGAGCTGATTGAGTATCTATTAGAATTAGAAGAAATCCAGGCTATGCAATATTCCAGGGCTACGTGGCTGACGAGTGGCGATCGCAATACTGGTTTTTTCCAAGCCTTCGCATCTGCCAGAAGGAAGAGGAATTTTGTCAAAAAACTTAAAGATGCGGGAGGTAACTGGTTGGAAGGTATACCGGAGTTAAACTCACATATTCATGACTATTTTACTCATCTATTTACTTCTGAAGTACAGCACACGGATCCTAGTGTCTTACAAAAAGTGCAAAGCAAGGTCACTACACAAATGAATAACTTCCTGTTGGCGCCTTATACTGCGGATGATGTGAAAAAGGCTGTGTTTAGTATTGGAGACCTAAAGGCTCCTGGCCCGGATGGTCTTCATGCCATATTCTTTAAGAAATACTGGCATATTTTGGGCGATGATATAACACAGGAGGTCCTTCTTGCTATCAATTCTAGGAAGATTCCGGCTGAGTGGAATGATACAACAATCGTTATGATCTCGAAGATTGATACGCCAGAACTGGTAACTCAATTTCGACCCATAAGCCTCTCTAATGTTCTTTATAAAATTATCTCCAAGATGTTGGCGTCACGTCTGAAAAATATCCTCCCTGGGATTATCTCGCCTACACAAAGTGCTTTCGTACCAGGAAGGATGATTACTGACAATATTCTGATAGCATATGAATGTGTTCATAAAATCAAGAATAAGAGGGTTGGACAAACTGGTCCGTGTGCGGTAAAATTGGACATGCACAAAGCTTATGACAGGGTGGAATGGTCCTTTTTACATGATATGATGGCTGCTTTGGGATTTCATGAACATTGGATTGAGATGATAATGGCTTGTGTAAGCTCTGTCAGATATAAAGTGAGGTTTAATTCTCAAGAGACGGATTCTTTTACTCCTACAAGGGGTATTAGACAGGAGGACCCCATCTCTCCTTACTTGTTCCTCTTATGTGCGGAAGGTCTTTCTAGTCTATTGCAGTATGAAGAAGAAGCTGGTGGCATAGAAGGAATCAGAGTGTGCAGAAATGCACCATCAGTATCACACCTGTTATTCGCTGATGATTCTTTGATTCTAATGAAAGCAGATACTTTAAATGCAGCTTCCTTACAGCATGTTCTAGAGACCTACTGTCAGAGTTCAGGACAATTGGTGAGTTTGTCGAAATCTAGTGTCTTTTTCAGTCCAAACACTCCTGTCGTATCTAGGACTGAAATTTGCCAACAGTTAAACATTGATACTGAAGCTTTATCTGACAAGTATCTCAGGCTTCCGGCGATGGTGGGAGCAGATAGAAGTGACTGTTTTAGGCACTTTTGTGAAAGAATTAAAGAAAGGCTGCGAGGATGGATGTAGAAACAATTGTCCACTGGTGGCAAGGAAATTCTTATTAAATCTGTAACTCAAGCAATCCCAGTTTTTGCCATGTCAGTCTTTAGTATACCTAAAGGGATTTGCAAAGAGAGTCACTGATTTGATTGCTCAGTTTTGGTGGGGGGATGATGAGGAACACAAAAGGATGCATTGGTACACTTGGTGGAAACTTTGCTATCCAAAAAATGAAGGTGGGATGGGCTTTAGGGACCTCCACTCTTTCAATTTGGCAATGCTCTCGAAACAATGTTGGCGACTTATCACCAACCCAGATTCTCTTTGTGCTCGAGTTTTGAAAGCAAAATATTATCCAAATGTAAATTTACTCCAAGCAACATTGAAAAGCGGAGCATCATTTACATGGCAAAGTATTATGAAGGGGTTAAAAACTTTTAAGTTGGGATATATATGGGGCATCGGAACTGGAGAGAATGTGAATATATGGAGTGATCCTTGGGTGCCAGCCAGCCCGGATAGGAAGGTTATCTCAAACCGAGGTCAAACTATTCTCTCGGTTGTCAGTGATCTCATTGACCCTCATACGGGAGCATGGGACGAGCCCCTAATCCGTTCTATTTTTAATCCTATTGACGCTAGAAGGATCATGCAAATCCCAATTAATCATAATGCATTTGATGATTTTATTGCCTGGAACCCAGATCGAAGGGGTATTTTTTCAGTTCGTTCAGCGTACCGCTTACAATGGATTCAATCTTTTCAGGCGCATGCAAATGTAGTGGCACGCCCAGCTGGATCAAACTTACCGGAAGTATGGCATATACTGTGGAAACTGCAGGTTCCATGTAAGATTCAGATTTTTTGTTGGCGTGCACTTCATGGAATTATCCCCCTAAGATCCATACTCACTAATAGACATGTGGGTACCAATGGCTCATGTCCGATTTGTCACCAGGACGCAGAAGATGTACGCCATCTGCTTTTTGACTGTACACATGCAAAGGAATTGTGGCTTCGACTGGGTATACTGGATATTGTTGAAGAAGCGAAGTTAATTGATCGCTCTGGTTTAATCATACTCGAACACCTGATCCTAGCAGACTCCAGACCGATCCTTATAAAGCCTAATTTGGATGTAAAGCAGGTGATAGCGGTTGGGGCTTGGTATTTATGGTGGGTGCACCATGAGCTCACCCATGATGGATCACCGCCACCTCCCTCGAGATGGCCTATTTCGGTCCTGGCAATTGCAAATAATTTTCATCAAGCCAACTTAAAATTCACGTTGTACATGAACATAAATGGAGCAAGCCGGAACCCAAGTTTGTGAAGCTAAACGTGGATGCCTCTTTCCATATGGATGAGGGTGCAGGAGCCATTGCAGCTGTTCTTAGAGACAGTAATGGTAATTTTTTGGCGGCACAATGTCGGTTTATACCTTACGCAGCAGATGTGGTGACAACGGAGGCTATGGCTATGCGTGATGGACTAATCTTTGCAAATTCTCTGGGGTTCCCTCGAGTGGAAGCTGAGTCTGACTCCTTGACGGTAATTGATTATTGTACTGGACAGACAAGATGGTGGGATGCTGCGGCGGCGATCTTTGCGGAATGTGTGAACGTGTCTTCGTCAATCGGGAAGGTCAAATTTAAACATTGTTATCGTTCTTCTAATCAAGCGGCGCATGTGCTAGCTAATCATGGTTTTTGTAATAAGATTTCTAGTTGTTGGATGGGGGAGCCTCCGGGCTGCCTAGTTCCAAACCTTGTGGACGATGTAATCTCTGTTTAATTTTTAGTAACGCTAGCCATGATGGCCTTCCCTCAAAAAAAAGCACAGGCTTAGGTCGATCCATACATATCGAGGTCACATGGCCCCCAAAAAACGACGCTGGACGTCGGACGCAGCGATGGATCCACAACGCATCGTCTACAGAGACTTCCCCGCCGACGTGCTGGCGATATCCTGATGCGCCTCCCGCCCAACACCCGCCGCCGGCTCCGCCTGGTCTGCCGGCACTGGCGCGACGTCGTGGGCACACACACGGCCACGAACCTACGGAGCCGCGCCAAGATACTCGTCGCCGCGACGGGCACTGCGTACGTCATCGACAACCTATCGGCGCCAGTGAAGCCGAGAGAGCTGTGGGCCGACGCCGCGTGGTCATGAGCGTGGTCGGCACCTGCAACGGCCTCGTCTGCCTGTGTGATGACCAGAAGAAGCTCGGGGGCGCCATCACCGTCGCCAACCCTGTCACCGGTGAAGCGATGAGAATCCCGCCGCTGCCGCCGCTGCGGCCTGGTGCAGACATGTGCTTCGATAGGAGCTGGGACGCGGCCTACAGCTTCGCATACCTCCCGACCTCGGGGATGTACAAGATTGTGCACGTCCCGTGCCACCTAAACCGGTCCGTTTACAACATGGTGCACGTGATTACGCTGGGGCCGGGAGGCATCCTGGCGGGGTGTGCCGGCCGGCTCGGGCGCGAGATGTAGCCTGGGCGACAACGTCGTCAGTGTCAACGGCGTGACGTACTGGACCACGCCGGAGACCGACAAGGTCATGTCGTTCTGACCTTGAGGACGAACGCAACATGCCCACCATGTCACTACCCTCCGTTGTGTTGCCCAGCTCCAAAAACGGCGGCAGCTGGCACCTAGGAGAGGTGCAGGGGAGGCTGGCTATCGTCTTTATGTCACGACCGGGTTTTCCGGGTATTAAATTGTCAGAAAATGGCCGTCGTGCTCACCAGCCCCAGGATTACTGTTAGCTATTGAGGCACCAACTTGATACAGAAATTCCAAGCAAAAATACAAAATATGTAGTACAAGACCATTCTGGCCTGTGAGTACAACAATTGGTTTCTAGTGGTCGATGGCGGAAGCGGTTTGTGAGTCATCAGTGTCTATGGGACTCCATTTCCCACAGGAACAGCTGACCAGGTCAACTCCTATCTTCGCGAGGCTGCTATCACCTTTGCTTAGTTTCCAGGGCTGTCACCGCAATGCTCCTCTCCATGCAGAAATCTGGCCAAGACAATAGCCAGGGACAAGCCAGTGAGTACTTTGAATATACTCGCAAACATTATGAACACTGGGATAATATAATTGATAATCATGCACTGAAGTATTCTATGATCACATCGTCAGTCATAAATAAAACATCTATTGCGCATGCAAGCATGTTATTTATATGCAACATGAATAAGCAATAATGAAGTGGGAATAAAATGCCGCAGTCGGGTGTCTGTGCGACACCACATAAAGGGCGTATAAAGTAAATAAATAACAAGCAATGCCACAGTCGGGCGTCTCAGCGAAACCACATAAAGGGCTTATAAAGTAAATAAATAACAAGCAATGCCACAGTCGGGCGTCTCAGCGACACCACATAAAGGGCTTATAAAGTAAATAGATAACAAGCAATGCCACAGTCGGGCGTCTCAGCGACACCACATAAAGGGCTTATAAAATAAATAAATAACAAGCAATGCCACAGTCGGGCGTCTCAGCGACACCACATAAAGGGCTTATAAAGTAAATAAATAACAAGCAATGCCACAGTTGGGCGTCTCAGCGACACCACATAAAGGGCTCATAAAATAAATAATCACAATGAATATCCAGGAGGTAGAACCATCCCAGGGATACTCGATAATACAAATAATGCAACGGGTTAGTCCATCACAAAATAATAATCACGGTCCTCACAAGTCACCAGTCGCTATCCAAGTTTGGTTTAACAATTTCACCTCCGAAGACCGACACTAAGACCAACACTTGACCCATCCCAGACTGTAATCCTTAACCATGGACACGGCTATTCGAATAGGTTTAATCTCTGCAGAGGGTGTACTCTTTACCCACGAGTAACAGATTCCTTTAGTCCATCGGGACTAATTCCGTCTATGGTCTTTTAATTGAAAACACACCTGACTTGCACACACCAGCTTAACTCATCGGTGTCTGGAATCACCCACGACACTTGTTAAGCAAAACTCTAAGTGGGGAGGCTACAACCTCGCGTAGCATGGGATCAAATTTATATCGCGTGCTCTAAGGGGTGGCCTCCCCTCTCGGTCCCAACCGGAAACACCCATGCCCCCGGACCAGGTGGCCTGCCTACCCGCTACAACCGGTATCTTCCACCATGGCCTCTCTGTACGGTGTGTGCTTGAAAGGGGTTGACGACTTACTGAATCGTACCCTACCTGCGGCAGGGACAAGTGGTAGTACGAGGCAAGTATGGGGGTTTCCGGAACAAGACTCGGTCTATGGTCGACTCAGGAGGTTTATAAATTCCCTGCATGACATGTATAATAAATATATTTCAACCAACAAAATCACCACTCAATATACCTTACCATGCCATACCGGACATAACCGTCCCGACGGAGACCGGCGATAAGCTCACGCCTACCCAAGGCAGAGGCTTTCCTGGATTCCTTTCCGGCATGCATGCAAGGCACATGAGGATGATTACCATCACAAGTATATTCATTTCCAACAGCAAGGAAATCACTAATATGCCTTCATGCAAATGATCACATCGCCACATAAAATAACGAGTTCTCCGAAATGAGATGGTGTTATAAATGAGTCAACTAACACACCAAAAATATTATTCCGGGGTTTAGAATGCTTGCCTTTATGGTGTGGAAAGGCAGGGTGCACTCCAAAACTTTTGAAAGCTTTCCTTCCTCTCTCCAAAATCCTATTTTCAATAAATTTGAATTAACACACAAATTCAAAACAGCACAAAAAGTTTTTGAATTTTTTTAAATAAATCTTAAAATAAACTAGACAAAATTTGAGGAAGGTAGGAAAAAGAATCAACTCATTTGGAGTTGTATTTAAAAAGTTATAGGCAGTCAAAGTTGTGGTCAAAATCTGTTTTTAAAATAAAACAGAAAAGAAAACGTTTCAGGAGGAAATACGCTTTCTAAGTAGGAGATACGTACTGGGGATTTTGCGCTTTCACTTAACCCACGTGGACAGGTGCGGGGTCACTGACAGTGGGTCCAGGGGGCCCACTGGTTAGGTTTGACTAGTCCTCTCCCTCCTCTTCCTCTGTTCCGAGCGGAGGCGGAACTCCGGCGACGCTCGCCGGTGAACGGCGGCACCGTTCGAGACAGCGAGGGTGGGGATGGATCCGCGGTTCCCGTGCGGTCCTCCCGGTGGTCGCCAGTCAGGTGGGGATGAAGGGAGTCGCCGGCGGCGAGCTTCGCGGCGGAGGGGGCTTCGGGAGAAAAGTGGTTTGGGGCTACGGTGGTTCCCGATCAAAATTGAGTAGGGGGATGGGTTCACGGGAGGAAGAGAGAGCTCCTGGTGAAGAGAACGGAGAGGGGAAGGCTCTGGTAGCGCCGGAATGGCCGGGGCAGTGGCGGCGGCTGCGGTTGCCGGAGATGGGGAAGGAGACCTCCCCGGGTCGATTGGCTGCCAATGGGGGTCCTAGGGAGATGGCTTGGGACTGCCTGCGTGCGGAGACGAGCTCGGGGCTCCTTAAATAGGCGATCGGGGTCGGTTCCGACGGTGGCCGCGGATAAGGTCGCCGGCGACCGCCATTCTGTAGCTAGGGCGTCGTGGCGGCGACGAGCGCTAGTGAACACGCTTGTGGATGAGCTCGCGCTGTTCCAGGGGGTAGGTGGCGAGCGGGAGAGGCTCGGGCGGCGCCGACATGAGCAAGGGCTGTCGGGCGGCCGTGGCGGCTAGCTCCTGGCTTGCCGGGGACGTGGCGAGGGGCGGCTTGGCGTGATGCGGTGAGAAGGGGAGTGCGTGGCACGGCTCTGCAGTGGGTAAAACCAGGGGCGCGGCGCGTTGGCTCAGGCGCGGCACGTGCAAAACGCGTGCTTTGCTCGCGCCCAGAGCACGCACGGAACTTGCTCGACGAAATGCCAATGCCTGCCACAGGGCTTGGGTGAGGCTGGCACTTAGCAGACCTAGGTTAGGAGTAACTGGGAGTCTAGTGGACATGTTAGTTTGATCAGAGGTGCAAGTTCACAGTGCAATGACGAAATTCATGTCAAAGCTGTTCATGCACTTAAGGTGTTTGACAAAATGCCACAGGCACCTAGGCATTTCTTGGAGGGGCGAAAATCTCCAGATGGTGGTCTCATTAGATGCATAAGAAAGTGGTGAGGTTAGTTTGTGAAAAGCACAAACTTGTTAGTGCAAGTTTTGCAAAACTCCAGTTCTGGACAGGAGATAAATGGCAGTATTTCATGAACCAAAAATATTCAAATGGGTGCATGCTCCTGGACTTAGGGGTTTGGTAGGGCTGTCTACAAGTAGGAGAAGGCACAAGGTTACTGGAGCAAAAAATAAATAGGGTTGCAGTAGAAATCACAAGGCTGGACCAGAATGGAAAAGAGGTTGATTCACTCAAAAACTTCAAATAACATCATTGAGTTTTTGCATAAAGTTGAATCATAAGCTACTACCAACATCCCATAATTTTGGTGGAGGCTAGAAAGAAATATCTAAATGGGTTGTAGTGCAAAATTGCACTCTGGACCAGAGAAGAAAAATTGATGCAGAGCTCAAAATATTACAAGAATAAAAGATATTTTTGCATAAAAGTGATTTAAAAACATCACATGACATCTCCAAATTTTGGTTGGAACTTTAAGTGAATTTATCAAATGGTTGTAGTTCAAATATGGCCATGTAACCTTGGAAAAACCATTTTTCAAGAAAATAAAGATCAAGCAAATTAATTATTTAATTAGTTCTACTAATAAAAGAAAAGTTTTTCTTGAGAGGTTAAACAAGTCCAAAAACATATTTGAAAAGTTTTCACTTTGGGGAAAAACTCCATAATAACAAGGGAGAAAAAGGTTCAAAAATAAAAAGGGAGCCCAGAAAATAAAAGTTTTAATTTCGTGGCAAAATTTTAATTAATAAAACAAGGTCAAAAATTTTGGGCTGTCACAAAACTACCCCCCTTAAGAAAAAAAATCTCGTCCTCGAGATTTGTTAAAAGCTGTTTTAAGAAAAATTATATGCATTAAAAAAAGTGGCTACAGTGAGAGGGTAATAAGTGGTGCAAAACCAGAGTGTGGATAATGGCGCTGCGTGGAAAAATCTACAGTTAGGGAAAAGACGAGAGATTTCTACGTTGGATACAGTAAATTTAGAATAAATTCTAAATTTAATAAATACGCTGGTCGTACCCGAGAGAATAGTGCTCTCTCTGGCCGACAGGTGGACCCGGGGCCCACTGTCAGCCTCTTCTTCTTCCTCTGGCTCTTTCTTCTTCCTCTCTCCCGCGTGCTTTCCCGCGCTTTCTCCACCGGCGACGTTTAGCGCATAGGGCATCTAGGCCGTACCGCGGTAGTGCGTGGCGTGCTAGCTGCCGGGGCAGCGTGCACTCACCTCGCGGGCCAGCGTGCTGTCGGCACTGCTCGCGGATTCGTCCCTGAACACCGGCGATCGGGTGACGAGCGGCGTTGGTGGACTTCACCCACCGTACACCGAGTTCGAGCTGTAAAACGGTTGAGGTGTTCCTCTCTTCTTCCTCACACCTGGCCTCGCTTCTCCTCCTCCTTCTTCCTCCATTTCTGCTTTCCAGAAGCTCGAGACGAGGCTCTAATGGCGGAGGCGATGCCGGATTGGTTCGCGATCCTGGTATGCGGAGGGCTGGCGACACTGCTGGGGCTCTCCGTGCTCCTGTGCGCGATGATCCTTGATGATCGTCGCGATGCTGCTGCTCAGGTGTTGGCTCTCCGCGGTGGTGGTGATCACGAGGAGTAGGTGGGGTGTGCCGAGTGCTAACTATTGTTCGAGGGTGCCTAGTTGGATGTAACACCGTTGCAAAGTTTTGCAAACAGTGTATGTGTTCGAATGATTATGGTTGTGAGTCTGCTGCCGTGGTGCTGTGTGAAATTAATTAATCCATGTCGTGAGAAGGTGCAGATGTAGCAACTCAGGGAAAAGAAATCTCACTCCAGGATTATCCGCGAGAGAAAACTGTAACACATGGAGTCGAAACGCAACAGAACCACTCACATTAATTGAAACTAAAAGATTTGCTCGCTGCGCAAACTCAGGGTACCACGCATAAGTTACATCACAAAAATAAATGTTGCATTAATAAATACAACAGCGATGTTTATAATGCAAACGGTAACTGGACGGGGTCCCGAGAAAATGTCTCTGGTACTGGAATACACTCTTCTTCTGTCGGGGGAAGTGGATTGACCAGTCGATGCACGTGTCTCTCCTGGTCGGGCCTTAGTGCTCTGCCGATGGCGATCTGAGGATTTAAATCTGTGAGGCTCTGGAGATAACCCATCACGCGCTGGGTTAAACGCTCTTGAGCGATGACGTACTGGACAAGGTTGGCCAGGACTGGGTCTCTCTCAATTCGTCCACCGGGAAAAGATGTTACTCCTCTGGGTGCTGCACGGCTCGGGAAGTAATAATACCCTCGTTCGCTGGCATAGGGTACCACGAATCGAAGGCGAGCAAGCGCTTCGTATGCAACAACATCTATGGCCATATGTGGGGTTGGCATAGATTTCCCCACGAAGGAGACCTCCGTTGGATCTTGGTTTGAGTTTATGGGAGGGATGTGTACTGCTGCCCAATATCTCGAGGTGGAAGGGGTGATTCTCGATTTGAACAGCTCGTACTGGGGTGGCTGGGTAGCGCCCATGGTACTGCAGGTAAAATCCCACAATATCTTGACAAAACTACCCGGGGTTGCATCTGGGGTTCTCAGATAAATACTAGGGCTCGGCATGGCAAGAAATGGCTGTGAGGGTGGTGCACAAGATGAGGGGTGCTTGGCAAGGTAACACGGTGGCCTTTTTATAGCACCGAAGCTGGGTCATTTTACCATGGTGAATGGTAATGAAATTTCCAGCTCTGCTCCATGGGTTGGGGTCAAGCCACAGATACACACATTCCACTAATGTGACGTGTTATTGTGGGGGTTGACGGGGTGATTTTGGGTATCTGTGCCTGGGATAGAAATTTATACTGCATGCTGGCATATCCATGCAAAGCTACAGAGGCACAACGACAGGCGGCGTTTATTTACAAGGTCACACGATTACAAAGTGAGGATACACTGGGACTCGACACTACTCGAGTGACTTAGTCTACCTTGTTTATATCCAAGCGGGCGTGCCTTGTGGATGTCGAGGCTTCTCTTCGGGTCTCACTGTCGGGATTAGCTGGAGTGGGTTGAGGGGCTGCAGGCTCGGGGTAGCGATGATGACCATCTCGGGGATTGTTGGCCACAACCCCGTTGGAGTGTGCTCCCAAGAGGCGACGAAGCACTTCTGGGGTCATCAAAGCACCTTGGCCGACGGCTGGGGCAGACCTCAGGGACTTGATCGGGTGTCCAAACAGCACGACTGGGTTGTTGGCGTTGGGCTCGTTCTCTTCTCTCGCCGGGGCTCGACGAACCAGCTCTCCACGAGCTGCGATTAGATCAATGGTGATTTGATCGAACAGTTCCTCTAGTGCACCTACATAGCGCACTAGGTGCAACAATGCAGGATCTGTCTCGTGATCTCCGTTGGCAACTTGGGGTGATCTACCATACCCTTCACGTCTAGGGTAGTAGTAGAACGAGCGACAGTTAACTCTAGGCGACAAGTGCCGGAGTTGAACTATAGCTTCTCGAGCAGCTAGTTGGATGGCTTGTGGCTCAAAGGAAGTTGTCCTTCCGGTGAACCTGTAGGGGCGCTCGGGCTCTAGACCCCTACCGTAGATGTGTACAGTGGCCCAGAATTGACGGCTCTCACCGCTCATGGTCCCTTGGTACACAACATATTCCGGGGGCTCTTCTAGCGTATAGGCGCGACGGGTGAGGTTTGCGAGTATGGTCACAAAGCCTCCAAGGTTGGTTGCTGTGGTCTCATTGTGCACGACGGGGCCAGGCATTGTGGCTCGGTTTGGGGTAGCGGCTGTGCTGTGCTGGGTTGAGACTAGCGTGCCCTTTTTATAGGAAAAAGGGGACGGAGTCTTCTTCCGCACGCTTGCGAATGAGACGCCTTGGGTGCTGGTCACTGGTGCGTGATCGACAGGGTAGGTTGATAGGTTGGGCACCAACTACCAAAATGTGTCAGGTCACTGTGTGGCTATCTTGCATGAGAAGCTTGGCTGGGGTTTGGTTAAGGTCTGGTGGGTTGGTTAACCAAGGTTTTTCGACCTGGCTAAGATAGGGTCAGTCAATGGTCAGCCTGGCTCTGATACCAAGTCTGTCACGACCGGGTTTTCCGGGTATTAAATTTCCAGAAAATGGCCTTCGTGCTCACCAGCCCCAGGATTACTGTTAGCTGATGAGGCACCAACTTGATACAGAAATTCCAAGCAAAAATACAAAATATGTAGTACAAGACCATTCTGGCCTGTGAGTACAACAATTGGTTTCTAGTGGTCGATGGGGGAAGCGGTTTGTGAGTCATCAGTGTCTATGGGACTCCATTTCCCACAGGAACAGCTGACCAGGTCAACTCCTATCTTCGCGAGGCTGCTATCACCGTTGCTTAGTTTCCAGGGCTGTCATCGCAATGCTCCTCTCCATGCAGAAATCTGGCCAAGATAATAGCCAGGGACAAGCCAGTGAGTACTTTGAATGTACTCGCAAACATTATGAACACTGGGATAATATAATTGATAATCATGCACTGAAGTATTCTATGATCACATCGTCAGTCATAAATAAAACATCTATTGCGCATGCAAGCATGTTATTTATATGCAACATGAATAAGCAATAATGGAGTGGGAATAAAATGTCGCAGTCAGGTGTCTGTGCGACACCACATAAAGGGCGTACAAAGTAAATAAATAACAAGCAATGCCACAGTCGGGCGTCTCAGCGACACCACATAAAGGGCTTATAAAGTAAATAAATAACAAGCAATGCCACAGTCGGGCGTCTCAGCGACACCACATAAAGGGCTTATAAAGTAAATAAATAACAAGCAATGCCACAGTCGGGCGTCTCAGCGACACCACATAAAGGGCTTATAAAATAAATAAATAACAAGCAATGCCACAGTCGGGCGACTCAGCGACACCACATAAAGGGCTTATAAAGTAAATAAATAACAAGCAATGCCACAGTTGGGCGTCTCAGCGACACCACATAAAGGGCTCATAAAATAAATAATCACAATGAATATCCAGGAGGTAGAACCATCCCAGGGATACTCGATAATACAAATAATGCAACGGGTTAGTCCATCACAAAATAATAATCACGGTCCTCACAAGTCACCAATCGGCATCCAAGTTTGGTTTAACAATTTCACCTCCGAAGACCGACACTAAGACCAACACTTGACCCATCCCAGACTGTAATCCTTAACCATGGACACGGCTATTCGAATAGGTTTAATCTCTGCAGAGGGTGTACTCTTTACCCACGAGTAACAGATTCCTTTAGTCCATCGGGACTAATTCCGTCTATGGTCTTTTAATTGAAAACACACCTGACTTGCACACACTAGCTTAACTCACTGGTGTCTGGAATCACCCACGACAATTGTTAAGCAAAACTCTAAGTGGGGAGGCTACAACCTCGCGTAGCATGGGATCAAATTTATATCGCGCGCTCTAAGGGGTGGCCTCCCCTCTCGGTCCCAACCGGAAACACCCATGCCCCCGGACCAGGTGGCCTGCCTACCGGCTACAAGCGGTATCTTCCACCATGGCCTCTCTGTACGGTGTGTGTTTGAAAGGGGTTGACGACTTACTGAACCGTACCCTACCTGCGGCAGGGACAAGTGGTAGTACGAGGTAAGTATGGGGGTTTCCGGAACAAGACTCGGTCTACGGTCGACTCAGGAGGTTTATAAATTCCCTGCATGACATGTATAATAAATATATTTCAACCAACAAAATCACCACTCAATATACCTTACCATGCCATACCGGACATAACCGTCCCGACAGAGACCGGCGATAAGCTCACGCCTACCCAAGGCAGAGGATTTCCCGGATTCCTTTCCGGCATGCATGCAAGGCACATGAGGATGATTACCATCACAAGTATATTCATTTCCAACAGCAAGGAAATCACTAATATGCCTTCATGCAAATGATCACAACGCCACATAAAATAACGAGTTCTCGGAAATGAGATGGTGTTATAAACGAGTCAACTAACACACCAAAAATATTATTCCGGGGTTCAGAATGCTTGCCTTTATTTTGTGGAAAGGCAGGGTGCACTCGAGAACTTTTGAAAGCTTTCCTTCCTCTCTCCAAAATCCTATTTTCAATAAATTTGAATTAACACACAAATTCAAAACAGCACAAAAAGTTGTTTGATTTTTTTTTGAAATAAATCTTAAAATAAACTAGACAAAATTTGAGGAAGGTAGGAAAAAGAATCAACTCATTTGGAGTTGTATTTAAAAAGTTATAGGCAGTCAAAGTTGTGGTCAAAATCTGTTTTTAAAATAAAACAGAAAAGAAAACGTTTCAGGAGGAAATACGCTTTCTAAGTAGGAGATACGTACTGGGGATTTTGCGCTTTCACTTAACCCACGTGGACAGGTGCGGGGTCACTGACAGTGGGTCCAGGGGGCCCACTGGTCAGGTTTGACTAGTCCTCTCCCTCCTCTTCCTCTGTTCCGAGCGGAGGCGGAACTCCGGCGACGCTCGCCGGCGAACGGCGGCACCGTGCGAGACACCGAGGGTGGGGATGGATCCGCGGTTCCCACGCGGTCCTCCCGGTGGTCGGCAGTCAGGTGGGGATGAAGGGAGTCGCCGGCGGCGAGCTTCGCGATGGAGGGGGCTTCGGGAGCAAAGTGGGTTTGGGGCTACGGTGGTTCCCGATCAAAATCGAGTAGGGGGATGGGTTCACGGGAGGAAGAGAGAGCTCCTGGTGAAGAGAACGGAGAGGGGAAGGCTCTGGTAGCGCCGGAATGGCCGGGGCAGTGGTGGCGGCTGCGGTTGCCGGAGATGGGGAAGGAGACCTCCCCGGGTCGATTGGCTGCCAATGGGGGTCCTAGGGAGATGGCTTGGGACTGCCTGCGTGCGGAGACGAGCTCGGGGCTCCTTAAATAGGCGATCGGGGTCGGTTCCGACGGTGGCCGCGGATAAGGTCGCCGGCGATCGCCATTCTGTAGCTAGGGCGTCGTGGCGGCGACGAGCGCTAGTGGACACGCTTGTGGATGAGCTCGCGCTGTTCCAGGGGGCAGGTGGCGAGCGGGAGAGGCTCGGGCGGCGCCGACATGAGCAAGGGCTGTCGGGCGGCCGTGGCGGCTAGCTCCTGGCTTGCTGGGGACGTGGCGAGGGGCGGCTTGGCATGATGCGGTGAGAAGAGGAGTGCGTGGCGCGGCTCTGCAGTGGGTAAAACCAAGGGCGCGACGCGTTGGCTCGGGCGCGGCACATGCAAAACGCGTGCTCTGCTCGCGCCCAGAGCACGCACGGAACGTGCTTGACGAAATGCCAATGCCTGCCACAGGGCTTGGGTGAGGCTGGCACTTAGCATACCTAGGTTAGGAGTAACTGGGAGTCTAGTGGACATGTTAGTTTGATCAGAGGTGCAAGTTCACAGTGCAATGACGAAATTCATGTCAAAGCTGTTCATGCACTTAAGGTGTTTGACAAAATGCCACAGGCACCTAGGCATTTCTTGGAGGCGCGAAAATCTCCAGATGGTGGTCTCATTAGATGCATAAGAAAGTGGTGAGGTTAGTTTGTGAAAAGCACAAACTTGTTAGTGCAAGTTTTGCAAAACTCCAGTTCTGGACAGGAGATAAATGGCAGTATTTCATGAACCAAAAATATTCAAATGGGTGCATGCTCCTGGACTTAGGGGTTTGGTAGGGCTGTCTACAAGTAGGAGAAGGCACAAGGTTACTGGAGCAAAAATAAATAGGGTTGCAGTAGAAATCACAAGGCTGGACCAGAATGGAAAAGAGGTTGATTCACTCAAAAACTTCAAATAACATCATTGGGTTTTTTCATAAAGTTGAATCATAAGCTACTACCAACATCCCATAATTTTGGTGGAGGCTAGGAAGAAATATCTAAATGGGTTGTAGTGCAAAATTGCACTCTGGACCAGAGAAGAAAAATTGATGCAGAGCTAAAAATATTACAAGAATAAAAGATATTTTTGCATAAAAGTGATTTAAAAACATCACATGACATCTCCAAATTTTGGTTGGAATTTTAAGTGAATTTATCAAATGGTTGTAGTTCAAATATGGCCACGTAACCTTGGAAAAACCATTTTTCAAGAAAATAAAGATCAAGCAAATTAATTATGTAATTAGTTCTACTAATAAAAGAAAAGTTTTTATTGAGAGGTTAAACAAGTCCAAAAACATATTTGAAAAGTTTTCACTTTGGGGAAAAACTCCATAATAACAAGGGAGAAAAAGGTTCAAAAATAAAAAGGGAGCCCAGAAAATAAAAGTTTTAATTTCCTGGCAAAATTTTAATTAATAAAACAAGGTCAAAATTTTTGGGGTGTCACACTTTAGCAATGCCTCGCCATCAACGGAGAGGACGGAGGTCTGGGTAATGCAGGGTCATACGGCGGGGGAGATCAGGTGGAGCCCACTGGTAGAAAAAGGGCCTATAGTCCCGGTTCGTAAGGGCCTTTAGTCCCGGTTCCTGAACCGGGACTAAAGTGTCGGTACTAATGCCCCGAACCGGGACTAAAGGGCGCAGCCACGTGGAGCTCCACCTTTAGTCCCGGTTGGTAACACCAACCGGGACTAAAGGAAATTTTATGATTTTTTTTGAAAAAAAAATTTGAATTTTTTTGAATTTTTTTATTTTCAAATTTCTGAATTATTTTAACCTCTAGTCTGTAATCACCACCCCTCATCACTTCTCAATTTATCCTCTAATCATTCCAAATCATCTAACTTCCTGAACGGTCACCCATCCTCCCACTCCCCCAGCCTGAGCACGCTTAACTTCCGGGTTCTATTCTCCCTCGCTCCAAGTCTGCACTTGTTGTTTTCCTGACAATAGTAAGATGTCAATCCTATTAACCTTCAGGAATTTTGCTTGAGCATGAAGTGACACATTTCACTTTTTGAGTTTGAAACTATTGTTTTAAAAAACAATAATTATTTAGTAACACTAATATTTCTTGAATAATTAGTTTGACCATTGTTTGACCACAGTTTGACCAGATTTGACCAAAATTGAAATAACTAAAATAATTATTTAGTAACACTAATATTCTAGAATAGTTAGTTTGACCATTGTTTGACCACAGTTTGCCCACTGTTTGAATATTTTTCAATTTTTTCCACTCTAGATCTTAAAAGCCCCGTAACTTTTTTCTATTAGGTTTTTGAGGATTTTGCAAATGTTTAACGGGGTTCCTGCGAGTAGATGATTTTTCATATAAAAAACTTTTTCATCCGAGTTAGTATGCAAAAGTTATGCCCATTTTTACAAATTTCAGAGAGATTTTGCAAATAAAGTCAAAATTCACATTTGCAAATTTTCCCAACAACTAGACCACATATCACATGAGAAACTTATTTTCTTTTATTTTTTTTGACATTTCCATTATTTTCTTTTATTTTTTTAAAACCAAAAAGGCGATCCATGGGGGGGGGGGTAGAGTTTGAAAATGGGACCTTTAGTACCGGTTCGTGGCACGAACCGGGACTAAAGGTCTCAACCCCATTAGTCCCCGTTCGTGCCTCAAACCGGGACTAAAGGTCTAATCTTTAGTCCCGGTTTGAGGCACGAACCGGGACTAAAGGTCATCGCACCCTTTAGTCCCAGTTCATGTCTTAAACCGGGACTAAAGGGCCCGAGTGAACCGGGACTAATGCCTTAGCCGCACGAACCGGGACCAATGCTCACATTAGTCCCGGTTCTAGACTGAACCGGGACTAATGGGCTGAGCCGGCCTGGACCATAGCCCTGTTTTCTACTAGTGGCCGCTGGTACATCATCCAGATGAGAACGCCATGGCACCGGCCACGGGAGCTCTCGAGAACAAAGATGCGACGTCTCACGTGGCCGCTCCTCGTCCACAACGAGCAGATCCTCACATGGGAGTGGTCGTTGTATGAATGAGATCGTGTCTTGTATAGGCACACACCGATCGACGAGGACACAAGAATGGGGAAGCATGGCATCATGGATATCAGCGACAGGAATCGGGGGATAGTGGTTGCCAACATTAGTATGGTGCCGCACCGCAACGACCGTCGGACATTCGCTTATGTGGAAACCAAGGAACCATTGTGTGTGTACGGACCAGTTCACCGGTTAGTGTTTTGGCGAGAAAACATATTGCTCAGAATTTTGTTAAAAGGTTGTTAACCGCGAGTCAATTTTTAGGGCACATGTTAGATTTTTCAATGGAGTGTTTAGTCAAATCTCAATCAGTGTCAATTGAGTTGTCAATCAATAAATGAATGGGCGAACACTAGTAGAAAACAGGGCTTTGGTCCAGGCCGGGTCAGCCCATTAGTCCCGGTTCAATCTAGAACTGGGACCAATGTGGGCATTGGTCCCGGTTCGTGGGCCCAGGGAGCCAGCCGGGCCACGTGGGCCATTGGTCCCGGTTCGTCTGGACCTTTTGGTCCCGGTTGGTGGGACGAACTGGGACCAATGGGCCTCGCTCCTGGCCCACCACCATTGGTCCCGGTTGGTGGCTTGAACCGGGACCAAAGGCTCCCCTTTAGTCCATGTTCATGCCACCAACCGGGACCAATGAGGTTCCTATATATACCCCCTCGCGCAAGAGCAGAGCACAGTGCTCTGTTTTTTCTGGCCGAGGGGGAGAGGGCTTTGTGGTGCTCTAGCTCACCTCCTATGCACATGAGGTGTTCGATGGAATGCCCGAGCCACACTACTTAAGCTTTCTCCTCTCGAAGCTCGACCTCCAAGCTCCATTTCCCTAGAGATTTGTCTAGATTTAGTGGTCCATCACGCCCCGTCCCCGTCTTCACCGCCGTCGATCACCCGCGCCGATCTCATCACAGACACCACCGTGGTGAGCCTCTTGTTCTTATCTTCTTTCTGAAAGGAAAAATATTCTTACTTGTATGTTTAGATAGATACTTGTATCATTTTCTTACATTTATTATTTGCATCTTATATAGTGCGATGGTTTTGGTATCCGCCCCCGTCGGCCCTCGTCCTGTCTATGATTCGGATGTGGTATGTATATTATCTTTATAACTATTGGTTCATTTATTGTTTATGAAAATTATGCCGACCAACGTGACATAGATTTTATTTATCTAGGATGTATGTGAATCGGAAATGCCAACCGACCCTATTGTCGAGAGATTAAATTTAGTTGAAGAAGAAAACAATTTGTTGAAGGAAAAAATAAAAAAAAATTGAGGAGGAGAAGATGATATTGGAGTTGCATGTTGCGGATGTCGTCGATGATCACAAGATCAAGATGGATGCAATGCGCTTGAAGATTAGAAAGATTAGAAAATATGCCATTCATACCGAGGCTTGGTATCATTATGCCGTTGGATCAATTGTTACCTTGGTTGCGATTATGATTGCATTTGTTTTCGCATTGAAATGTTTTACATAGTTTCAATGTATGGTTTAATTAATTAGATGCTCTGGAGAGCTATATGTTGTTAGATGAGAACTATGTATGCACTTTGGTTTTAATGTGATGATGAACTTCTATTAATTTGGACACTTAATTATATATAATGCACGCAGATGAACCGGCAATGGATGTACGGTGACAGACACACCCGCGAGTAGATTAAGGGCGTGCATGAGTTTCTCAATGCGGCTGAGGCAAACAAGCAGAATGGTTTTATGTGTTGTCCATGCACTGAATGTGGGAATACGAGGTCTTACTCTAACCGGAAAATCCTTCACTCCCACCTGCTTTACAAGGGTTTCATGCCACACTATAATGTTTGGACGAGGCATGGAGAAATAGGGGTTATGATGGAAGACGACGAAGAAGAAGAGTACGATGACAACTATGTGCCCCCTGAATACGGTGATGCTGCAACGGGGGGAGCTGGTGAAGATCAAGAGGAACCACACGATGTGCCCAATGATGCTGCCACGGGTGAAGCTGCTGAAGATCAAGAGGAACCAGACGATGTGCCCGATGATGATGATCTCCGCCGGGTCATTGTCGATGCAAGGACGCAATGCATTAGTCAAAAGGAGAAGCTGAAGTTCGATCACATGTTAGAGGATCACAAAAAAGGGTTATACCCCAATTGTGAAGATGGCAACACAAAGCTCGGTACCGTACTGGAATTGCTGCAGTGGAAGGCAGAGAATGCTGTGGCTGACAAAGGATTTGAGAAGCTACTGAAAATATTGAAGAAGAAGCTTCCAAAGGATAACGAATTGCCCGACAGTACATACGCAGCAAAGAAGGTCGTATGCCCTCTAGGATTGGAGGTGGAGAAGATACATGCATGCCCTAATGACTGCATCCTCTACCGCGGTGCATACAAGGATCTGAACGCATGCCCGGTATGCGGTGCATTGCGGTATAAGATCAGACGAGATGACCCTGGTGATGTTGACGGCGAGCCCCCCAGGAAGAGGGTTCCTGCGAAGGTGATGTGGTATGCTCCTATAATACCATGGTTGAAACGTCTGTTCAAAAACGAAGAGCATGCTAAGTTGATGCGATGGCACAGTGAGAACCAAAAAAAAGATGGGAAGTTGAGAGCACCCGCTGACGGGTCGCAGTGGAGAAAAATCGAGAGAAAGTACTGGGATGAGTTTGCAAAGGACCCAAGGAATGTATGGTTTGCTTTAAGCGCGGATGGCATTAATCCTTTCGGGGAGCAGAGCAGCAATCACAGCACCTGGCCCGTGACTCTATGTATGTATAACCTTCCTCCTTGGATGTGCATGAAGCGGAAGTTCATTATGATGCCAGTTCTCATCCAAGGCCCTAAGCAACCAGGCAACGACATTGATGTGTACCTAAGGCCATTAGTTGAAGAACTTTTACAGCTTTGGAATGGAAACGGTGTACGTATGTGGGATGAGCACAGATAGGAGGAATTTAACCTTAAGGCGTTGCTGTTCGTGACCATCAACGATTGGCCCGCTCTCAGTAACCTTTCAGGACAGACAAACAAAGGATACCACGCATGCACACACTATTTAGATGACACTGAAAGTTTATACTTGGACAAATGCAGGAAGAATGTGTACCTGGGCCATCGTTGATTTCTTCCGACCAACCATCAATGTCGAAAAAAGGCAAGCATTTCAAAGACGAGGCAGATCACCAGAAGAAGCCCGCCATGCGCACCGGTGATCACGTGCTTGCTATGGTCAATGATTTACACTACGTAATCTTTGGAAAGGGTCCTGGTGGACTAGCTGTTCTGAATGACGCTGAGGGACACGCACCCATGTGGAAGAAGAAATCTATATTTTGGGACCTACCCTACTGGAAAGACCTAGAGGTCCGCTCCTCAATCGACGTGATGCACGTGACGAAGAACCTTTGCGTGAACCTGCTAGGCTTCTTGGGCGTGTATGGGAAGACAAAAGATACACCTGAGGCACGGGAGGACCTGCAACGTTTGCACGAAAAAGACGGCATGCCTCCGAAGCAATATAAAGGTCCTGCCAGCTACGCTCTTACGAAAGAAGAGAAAGAAATCTTCTTTGAATGCCTGCTCAGTATGAAGGTCACGACTGGCTTCTCGTCGAATATAAAGGGAATAATAAATATGCCAGAGAAAAAGTTTCAGAACCTAAAGTCTCAAGACTGCCACGTGATTATGACGCAACTGCTTCCGGTTGCATTGAGGGGGCTTCTACCGGAAAACGTCCGATTAGCCATTGTGAAGCTATGTGCATTCCTCAATGCAATCTCTCAGAAGGTGATCGATCCAGAAATCGAACCAAGGCTAAGGAGTGATGTGGCGCAATGTCTTATCAGTTTCAAGCTGGTGTTCCCACCATCCTTCTTCAATATCATGACGCACGTCCTAGTTCATCTAGTCGACGAGATTGTCATCCTGGGGCCCGTATTTCTACACAATATGTTCCCCTTTGAGAGGTTCATGGGAGTCCTAAAGAAATATGTCCGTAACCGTGCTAGGCCAGAAGGAAGCATCTCCATGGGCCATCAAACAGAGGATGTTATCGGGTTTTGTGTTGACTTCATTCCTGGCCTTAACAAGATAGGTCTCCCTAAATCGCAGTATGAGGGGAGACTGACTGGAAAAGGCACTCTTGGAAGAGACTCAATAATATGCAGGGACGGATATTCTTGGTCTCAAGCACACTACACAGTTCTACATAACTCTACCTTGGTGACCCCGTATGTCGATGAACACAAGAACAGTATGCGCTCCAAACACCCGGAGCAGTGCGATGACTGGATTACATGTGAACACATCAGGACTTTCAGCAGTTGGTTGGAAACACGTCTCAGAGGTGACAACACTGTTTGTGATGAGTTGTACTTGTTGTCCAAGGGACCATCTTTGACTGTATTGACTTACAAAGGATACGAGATAAATGGGAATACATTTTACACGATCGCCCAAGATCAAAAGAGCACCAACCAAAACAGCAGTGTCCTCTTTGATGCAGCAACCGAGAGCAGAAAGGATACATATTATGGTTACATAGTGGACATATGGGAACTTGACTACGGACCTGATTTTAAGGTCCCTTTGTTTAAGTGCAAATGGGTCAATCTGTTAGGCGGCGGGGTACAGGTAGACCCACAGTACGGAATGACAACAGTGGATCTGAAAAATCTTGGGTACACTGACGAACCGTTTGTCCTAGCCAATGATGTGGCACAGGTTATCTATGTGAAGGACATGTCTACCAAACCGAGAAAAAGAAAAGATAAGGAAGCGAATACATCATACGATGAGCCAAAGCGCCACATAGTTCTTTCAGGAAAAAGGGACATCCTGGGAGTGGACGGCAAGACAGACATGTCTGAAGATTATGAAAAGTTTCATGAAGTTCCTCCCTTCAATGTCAAGGCTGACCCAAGCATCCTGATAAACAATGAAGATTATCCATGGTTACGGCGCAATAAGCAAATGACACAAGCGAAGAAAAAGTGAAGACTTTCTCCCGCAACTATTATGATGATACCATGCCAAATTTGTAACAGACGAACATGCTACCATTGTCTGTTTTGTACATGCACATGCTATGTGGGTGAAATTATGATACCATCCCAACTTTCAACTTTTTCAGAGTTCATTTGAAATGCTTTCATGTCTTATGGTTCAAGGTTTTATGTGTTGAGGCAAATGGATCAATATGTCAGGAGGTGGGGTACAGGTAGACCCACAGTACGGTATGACAACAGTGGATCTAAACAATCTTGGGTACACAGACGAACCATTCGTCCTAGCCAATGATGTGGCGCAGTTATTGTCCGAAACTATGATACTTCGAAAGTGATTGTCCATTTTGTACACGAAGTGCATCAAGTTTTTGTCGTAACCCTCTCTACTTTTTGGAACATGCTATGTGGGTGAAATGATGATACCATGCCAACTTTCAACCTTTTCAGAGTTTATTTTTAAATGCTTTCCAATTTTAGAGTCATTTAGCTCAAAGAATGAATTAATAGCAAACAGAATGAACTACAAAACTGTTATGAAAATAAAAGCAATCAATTAAAATATTATGTTATGATCAACTAAAATAAAACTATAATATTCTTCAATAGCAAAAAGAATATAATTTTTGTGACCTAAAATCAAACTATAAGTATTTAATTCTAACTATAAATAAAAAATAAATAGCAAAAAAGAAAAAAAAATCTATTTTTATAGTAAAGTTATTCATAAACTAGTGATTCACACAAATTTTAAAAAATACAAATTTAAACTATTCAAAATTTTAAAACTAATGGCACTAACAGAAAGTTTATAATTTTTGTGACCTAAAATCAAAAAGAAATCAGTAAAAAACTATAAGTATTTAGTTGTAAGTATAAATGAAAAAATAAATAGAAAAAAATTCTATTTTTATAGTAAAGTTATTCATAAACTAGTGATTCACACAAATTTTTAAAAATTCAAATTTAAAGTATTCAAAATTTAAAACTAATGGCACTAACAGAAAGTTTATAATTTTTGTGACCTAAAAGCAAAAAGAAATCACTAAAAAACTGTAAGTACTTAGTTTTAAGTAGAAATAAAAAAAATAAAAAACCAAAAAAATGTAGAAATAAAAAAGAAAAAACCAAAAAAAATGCCACCTACTGGGCCTCCACGGCCTAAATACGACTAGAAACCCTACATGGGCCAGGATTCAGGCCCGCAGAAGGCCCAATAGGCCCACAGGCAGTAGCAAGTTTAGGCCCGAAAGCCTGCATTAGAGAGGAGCTCGAATGGGGAGGCACACCAGCGCTTATAAACAAGTGCCGGCACCCTTCAGCTAGCGATGTGGGACTAAACTTTTGGGCGCGGGGCAGCACAAGGCCATTGGTCCCGGTTGGTGGCACCAACCGGGACTAAAAGGGGCATTGGTCACGGTTCGTGGCATCAACCGGGAACAATGCCCCCCTTTGGTCCCGGTTGGTGCCACGAACCGGGACCAAAGGCCAATTTTCAGCAGCCCAAAGGGTGGCACCAACCGGGACCAAAGGGGTGCATTGGTCACGGTTCGTGCCACGAACCGGGACCATTGCTCTGGGTATATAAGGTAGCACTTGTGAAAATTTCGCCAACCGCTCCCATTCGCCCCCGACGCCCCAGGCCATTCATCGTCGTCGTCGCCGCCCCGATCAAGCCTGTCGTCGCCCGCTCCCCGTCGCCGTCGCCCCGCGCCGCCGCAGGCCTTGTCCCCGTCGCTTCTTGCACCGTCGCCGGCCTCCTCCTCGTCGCTGCGTGCGCCATCTCCGGCCCCCTCCCTGTCACCCCGCGCCGTGTCGCCGGCCTCCCCCACGCCGTCGCCCCTGCCCCGCCCGTCGCCGTCGCCCCTGCCCCGCCCGTCGTCGTCGCCCCGCCCCGCCCGTCGTCGTCGCCCCGCCTCGCCCGTCACCGTCGCCGCGGCCCGCCCGTCACCGTCGCCGTCGCCCTGCCCGTTGGTCCGGCCGGCGCCCCTCCCCTGTTTTTTTATATATTATATATGCTTGTGTATATTGCCTCTTTGTGTATATTATGCATATATGTATTGTGTATATTGCTTCTTTTCAGATTTTTTCATATATATGTTTGTATTTTGTATTTTTCTTTTTTATAAAAATGTATATATGTTTTTATGTTCTCTGTGTATATATGTTCATATATGCAAAAGTTAGGTTTAAATATTTAGAAAAGGATTATCTATATATGTTCTCTGATTTGGTACATTTTAGGTTACTTTCATTTTTAGAAAAGTTTTATATATTTAGGAGAGGAAAAAGGAAAATAAGAAGAGGAAAAAGGAGAAGAAGAGGAGAGGAAGAAAAGGAAGAGGAGAAGAAGAAAGGAATAGAGGAGAACAAGAAAAAATAGAATTTTTTTCTATTTTTTCTTCTTCTCCTCTATTCCTTTCTTCTTCTCCTCTTTTTTTTCTTCTTTTTTTTTCTTCGATCTTCTCCCCCTCCCGATAGGAAAGTTTTATATAGAAAGTTACAATTTTAGAAAAGTTTTATATATGCAAAAGTTACAATTTTAGAAAAAGAAGGATAGGAAAGAAGAAAATAAGAAGAGGAAAGAAAGAAGAAGAGGAGAGGAAAAGAAGAGGAGAAATAAATAAGAAGAAGAAAAAAGAAGAAAAAAAAGAGGAGAAGAAGAAAGGAATAGAGGAGAAAAGAGAAAATAGAAGAGAAAAAAGAAGAAAAAGAAGAGGAGAAGAAGAAAGGAATAGTGGAGAAGATTCTATTTTCTCTTTTCTCCTCTATTCCTTTCTTCTTCTCCTCTTTTTTTTTCTTCTTTTCTTCTTCTTCTTCTTCTTCTTCTTCTTCTTATTCTTATTAGCCGGAAGTAGAGACAGGTTTCCTAGTGTCAAAGTATTGAAGAAATCCATGCCTTCATCATTAGCCGGAAGTAACCAGGGCATGTTGGTACGAAGTTCTGCAAAGTTGTTCTGGAATGGAGTCCCGGATAGAATAATCCGCCTTTTGGTACGAATTCAGCAAAGGCCTTCCAAATAGCGATATTCGGAAGGCTCTTGCTGAACTTTGTACCAAAAAGCGAATTATCCTATCTGGGACTCCGTTCCAGAACAACTTTGAGGAGCTTCGTACCATCATGCACATGTTACTTTCGCCTAATGATGAAGACATGGTTTTGTTGAATCCTTTGACACTAGGCAACCTCCCGACACCTCGGCGATCCTCTCGAACATGAGAGGAAGAAGAGGGTCGTCTAGGGGTCGAGGGTTCCAGGGTCGTCGAGGGTTCGAGGGGTCGAGGATCGCCGAGGGGTCGAGAGAGGTTTCCTAGTGTCAAAGTATTGAAGAAATCCATGCCTTCATCATTAGCCGGAAGTAACCAGGGCATGTTGGTACGAAGTTCTGCAAAGTTGTTCTGGAATGGAGTCCCGGATAGAATAATCCGCCTTTTGGTACGAATTCAGCAAAGGCCTTCCGAATAGCGATATTCGGAAGGCTCTTTCTGAACTTTGTACCAAAAAGCGAATTATCCTATCTGGAACTCCGTTCCAGAACAACTTTGAAGAGCTTCGTACCATCATGCACATGTTACTTTCGCCTAATGATGAAGACATGGTTAATTTGAATCCTTTGACACTAGGCAACCTCCCGACCCCTCGGCGATCCTCTCGAACATGAGAGGGAGAAGAGGATAAAAAAAGAAGAGAAAGAAGAAAAAAAGAGGAGAAGAAAGAATAGAGGAGTTCTTCTCCTCTATTCTTTCTTCTCCTCTTTTTTTTTCTTCTTCTTCCTCTTTTTTTTATCGGGAACGAGGGTCGTCGAGGGACATAGATGTAGTGTCGTCGTTGTCGATATATACCCCCTCCCGATAGCTTACTATGATTAGGTAGCTAGTTCTACGTTTGGCACTAATATATCCATCTGTCATGTTTGAATAATAATTGCCATGTTGTAAATATTTGTAGAAACTATGGACACCGCCCTAGATGAAGCAAAAGAAGCGTTGTAGAGGGACATAATCGCAGAAGGAAGTGATGCCATCTCGTTGTTTCTCAACGAAACCGATGGTCTGGAAGGAGAGGGTGAACAAGCTGGCTACAGTGACCTAATGCCGGTGCAAGAAGAAGAACATGAGGACGGCTCCGGTGACCCAATGCCGGTGCAAGAAGGAGACCGTGATGACGGCTCCGGTGACCGAGCCGAGTCCGGCCAGGTATATATATTAGTTAAGCCTATGCTGACTAGCTGATTGATGCATTCATTGTTTTGGTATGTACACATATTAATTAAGTCTTTGTTCTTTTCTCTAGCCCTCCGGATCGAGCACAACTTCGGTAAAGAAACGAGGCCCGAAGAAAAAGTTGAGCTCGGATGAAAAGTTTGAGATCATAGCAATCGCGCCCGACGGCCAACCTATTGAACCCCTCAGGACAAAGAGCGCATTTGTTGCTCAGTGCGGGGTTCTGGTTAGGGACAAGATCCCGATAAGCATCCAGCAATGGTTTAAGCCGGCTACAGAAGACCCTGAGGTGTCTTATGTCAATGATATGCAAAAAAATGATCTTTGGACTGAGCTGAAGTCAAATTTCACCCTACCGCCAGAGGATAATCCAGAGAACCCAGTTAAAGAGAAATTAATCAAGTCTTTTGCTCTGAAGATGATGGCAGAACTATTCAGGAGGTGGAAGAAAGAGCTGAATAAGTTTGTCAAAAATAATGAGACACCAGAATTCAAGGGCAGATATGAGAAGATCAGAGATCACTGGCCCGCATTTGTGGCCCACAAGACATCGGAAAAGAGTAAGAAGATGTCGGCGACAAACAAGCAAAATGCTGCGAGGAAGAAGCTTCACCATCGCACGGGGTCAGGTGGCTACCTCGTAGCCCGGCCTAAGTGGTCCAAGACTGAGAATGATCTGGTTCATAAAGGGATCGAACCAGAGACAATTAACTGGCCAGACCATTGCCGGACTTGGTTCTTTGGGGCTGGCGGAACCTTGGACCCTGTAACAGGGAAGTGCATTTGGACGAACGATCAAATGGACATACCAGTCAGTAAGCTTAAGCAGTATATCGAAGCAGCGCAGGAAGGGACGTTCTTTCCAGACAGAGAGAACGACGAGCTCACAATGGCCCTCGGGAATCCTGAGCACCCTGGACGGACACGAGGCACGCCAGGCTCCATTCCGTGGAAGGTTGGGTTTCCGGACGTAGGCGGTTACAAATCCCATGAGAGGAGGAAAAAAGTGCAGCAGACCCAAATGCAGGCGCTGCAAGCAAGGGTAGACGCGATAGAGGAACGAGAAGCAAATCGCAGCAAACGTACTACCGAAGCCTCCCCCGAAGCTACCCCGCCATCTCAGCACAGAAGCAGCGTGGCTTCCACCGAGCTGCTTCAGCCGGAGCATGCCTTGACGGCTCCTGCCAGCTATCCCGTGGATGCTATCACGGAGTCTCAAAATTGCCATCTTATGACGCAATGGATGAATTTGAAGGTCAAGGCGGCTGTTGGCTCTGTTTATCCTACTGAACCTGGTGCAACTTTTCACTGCCGGCCGATTCCAGAAGGATATGCTAGGGTGATGGTGGATGAAATAACAGAGGGATTTGAGGACCTCCAGCTTGACCACCCTACCGGTGAAGGGGAGACTCGGCTGGGGTCTACTCCGAAGACTCCATGCCTATGGCGGAAGGAGCTCATCAACCTTCCGAACTGTACGCCTCCGCCTCCTCCTCCTCCTCCGGTGAGTCAGGGCACTCCGCCTCCTCCACCGCCTCCTCCTCCGGCGAGTGACGATCAGGGCCCTCGGCCGGCTCCTTCTCCGGCGTGTGGCGGCACTCTGCCTCCTTCTCCGCCTGCGTCGACGTGCCCGAGCAGCCAACCTCCTCCTTCTCTGCCTCGTCAGCAAGGACGGAAGAGACCTGCCGCCGCTCCAGCTGCTCCGGCGCGTCGTAGTCCTTCTCCTCCGCCTCGTAAGCAAGTAAAGAAGACAACCGCTCCGTCTGCACGGTCGGCGTCTAGCAGTACAACCAGAGGCGGGAGGACATACAGATTCGGTCCTTCTCTGAAGACTCCAGAGAAGTTACCATACGAGAGGACCCCAGAGGAGAACGCGAAGATCGCGCGAACTGAAGTGGATGACTGGTTTCAAGGGTTGAAAGCAAAGAGACATCCACCTCCGGAGGAGAAGGTAGATCCGGTGAAAGTGAAGCGCACTCTGGCTGCCCTGGCAAAACCACCCAAGTCTCCGCCGAAAGGCAACTATGAGCGCATTATTGCAAAGACATGGGCCGAAGCGGAGCGGTCGGGAAGTACAGTTAGTGATCAAAGGCTGAAAGAACGACGAGCAGCTGGGAAACAAATTGCCCAGCTCAGCGAACAAGCGAAGCAATCGTGCCCCCCCCCCCTCAAGGTGCCTAGCGACATCGTCGATCCGAGGATGGTGCCCGGTTATGGCAATGTTGATGATTACCTGCCCGACGATGTACATTATGATACCATGGAGGTGCAGATACATAGATACGAGTACTGGAAGCCTCTCGTCAAAGATGAAAAATCTTTAACAACGATGATGCGAAGATTACATGATTGGTACTTGAAAATCTGCAGAGAGTCTGGGGGGAGGAGTACTTTGTATGCGAGAGTTAAACCGGAGCATGACCTCGTTGGAATTGAACTGTTGCCTATTCCATTTGAGGAGTTCTATCAGTTTTTCAATCAATTGGCCCTCGATAAAACAACGATCACCTGCTACTGTCTGTAAGTACTACTACTTCTGTCATTAAGTCTCTCTATATAGCTCATCTCTTTCATTGCATGTATTTATAATTATCCTCACTATATTATGCAGAATGAAGATCGCCGAATTGAAGAAAAGACAAATCGGTGATATTGGGTTCGTTAACACATATCTCATAGATGCAACTGAGGTTGAACATCGTCCCGGAGATACCGAGGCCAACTTGCTATGATCATTCAAAAAAAATGAAAACAAAGATATAATACTCTTTCCTTACAACTTCAAGTGAGTGTTACTGTCTTGTGCATATTCGGTTTCCCTTATATATTAGTCCAGGTTATAGTAATGTAATTGATGAGTTATGCATGCGTGTGCAGTTTCCACTATATTCTCCTAGAGATTAGGCTTGAGCAGGGAGTAGTAACCGTCTTGGACTCTAAACGACAAGATCCCCAGGAGTATGCAGACATGACTGAAATCCTCAAGAAGTAAGTTAAATCGATCATTATGCACCATATCAGCAACTTTGTTCATTTCCTGATATCAAGTAATTGTTTTCTTTGTTCGGCAGGGTTTGGAGAAAATTCACCAGAAAAGTTCCGGGACTGCCGAAGGAGCTAGAATTTAGACACCCGAAAGTAAGTACTATAGTACCATGTTCCGCGCATCTCCTAGTGATTCAAGCGCTAGTTTCATCAATACCATTTAGCATTCTTGCTTATCAGTTTGATTGACCTCTATTTCTTGTAAAGTGGTTGTGGCAGGAACAAGGGAATGATTTCTGTGGATACTACGTCTGCGAGTCCATCCGCCACACGACCTGTGAGCGGGGCGGGTACTCTGACGAACAATATGAAGTACGTAAATAACAACATTCACAATTTTATTTTATTACCATCATTTGTATTGAGTTTCATTCATTCATATATATATGTATTGACCCCCTTCTTCAAATTAGATGTTTCGGAAGCGGGATGAACTCCTAGCACCAGTTCGCATGCGAGCAGTTCAAGAGGAATTGGCGGCATTTTTTCTTGACCAAGTGATCGCTGAAGACGGAGAATACTATGAGGACCATGAGTCCGTATGATTATATTTGTAAGAGATAATTATTGTATATATGTAGCTGGTAGTGTCGGATAGATATACGAGAACTTGTTGTTCGACCAATCTCTCGGAGAAGGAGAGGTGGTCGATATCACTTCTCTCTGTATGCATATATGTTCATGACGATCTTCTGTTTCCTTCGTTTGCTTACTAGCTAACTAGCGTGTCTAGTCCTCTCTATACATATGTATAGTACGTAGCGTCGACCAAGCACGGACGTAAGAGAGGACACTTCTCTCTATTAATTATAGCTAGCTAACACAATATATGAAACACCTAAATTAACCCCCCAAAACCCCCAACCCCCCCCCCTTTCAAAAAAAAAACAAAAACCCCAGCCACAGAAATGCTGAACGCGTGGATGCCTATTGGTCCCGGTTGGTGCCACCAACCGGGACCAATGGGTCTCCTGACTGGGCTCTGCGCACTGCCCACGTGGAGGCCCATCAGTCCCGGTTCTGGATTGAACCGGGACTAAAGGGTCGGGGCATTAGTACCGACACTTTAGTCCCGGTTCAGGAACCGGGACTAAAGGCCCTTACGAACCGGGACTAAAGGCCCTTACGAACCGGGACTATAGGCCCTTTTTCTACCAGTGGAAGTAAGCATAACTCAGACGGTTAAGTTTTTTGTTCTAGACCAGCCCATCCGGGATCAAGTCTTCATCAATCTCAAGATTGGCTAAGTATCTCAAAGGTACTCATAGAGGTAGGGTATGCGTGCGTACATTCATAAAGGTAATTGTATGTATGTGTGGATGGGCATATGCATTGTATTGTGTTAAGAAAAATCGATAAACGGATGGACAAAAAAAATGCAAAAATGTCCTTCGCTGATGCAAGGTTTTGGTTACCGAGTATCAAAAACTAACTAGATCCGGATCGCGCCTTGGCGCGAGGGTGCCGGTCCCAGCGTTTTGCTGAAGCATGTAACGACATGTAAGTAGGAATCCAGGTATAGCATTTGCACTTATACAGGATAATAATAAAGTAAGAAACATTTAATTGTGATAAAAGTAAAACACAATGAAGCTCAAGATCATCATCAGATTATAAGACAGGATCAAATTTGGTACATTCATACGACCACGAAAGATAGCCATTCGACATAAAGTTCAAAACAAAAGCGAGAAGACATAAGAGGAGGTAATAAGAACAGGAACATAATAAAGGAGAGGCAACTACGGAGCCATAATCACTAAGCATACTAATAAGTGACGTAATTCATCTGCCTTGTCGATGTACTTCATAGGGACTATATCACACGAACCTGATACAAACAAACTGTGAGATATATGGAATGCAATGATTTCTGTACTCAAGCATCAACCCTAATATCTTGAACTTTAACAGTAGGCCAATAAGAATCAATATGGTCCAAGTAAGCAATGGCCCTTATCTAATACATCAATCAAATCCAAGGAAATTTATCTTTGTATCCATCATTCCATCAACCATGAATAAAACAAGAGTCTAATGAAGAGTCGCTCGAAAACAAAGTTTGTTTGGATGCACAAATTGAGAAGCCACCAAACAATATATGAACATAAAAGTATATTTCACGATTGGTTTAGCAGCTTAAGAAAGTGATCAAATCGTCTCTCTAAACTATATCATCATTGCCACTCAAATGCACATTCAACATTGTCAACAAAAAATAGAATACACAACCCTTGTTGATAGCTAACCATGGATTTAATATTCTGCAACCTAGACCTCGTGTTATCAATGCACATAATAAAAAAAGAACATATATGCAGCTTCATCACAAAATACATGAACGTATAACTACAACTCGGCATAGACAACTAAAGTCTCAGGCATAACGTAGACCAACGGGAATGATGACAGGATGCATCGAGAAGAAAGTGCATTATATGTACAATAAGACAAAATTACCTTGATAGGCCTAGTAGCAGTTATGAAATGGGAGAGGTGGCATCTAATAGGGCGCCCTGCGCCCTCTTTTCCAGATGTCCTTCCAAGCGGCTGATTGTGTCTTCCATTATGCTCAGCAGAAAATCATCGACCACCGACGCTTTAAAGAAGCAACAAGATGTGAGTCCACAAGTGATAGTTGGGTAAGTAACATACATGCGTGTTATCAAGCCATCTACATGTCAGTTACCAATCGATCCATATACATAGGAACCTCAGAATCTGTAACAATAGTTGCTCCATCAATACACAATAAGAAAGCACAAATGGCCAATGTTTTTCCTACCAAGCCATATGGATCTTCTGACAGCACAAGAAAAGATATCATCTTACAGTATTGCTAGTTAACAGCATAATAAAAGGGATTATAAACCCACCAAATCATATACATCTTCTCATCCAGGGCTTTGTTTAAAAGGGTTTAAAAGGGCAAATCGTAGACATTCTTGTTTGTCTTTTCGTTTGTGATGTACATCTGCTCATCCAGGGCTTTGTTGTTGTTTAGGGATCTGTCTAGGGTTTGCTCTTGTGCTTTTCCCCAACACGCCAGGCTCCTTCGACACAGGTCTACCTTTTTCTTTCCTTGGCGTTCGTCTTCTTGATGGATTTTATCATTTGGTTTACCGCAGTAGATTATGTTGTCGCGAACGACTGTATTTCAAGATATATTATCCGAGGATGATGGCATAGGTATATGATCTGGCTGGTTTATAATCCCTTTTATTAAGATCAGATAAGGTTTGGTATATCCGATCTTTACAAAGGGTGAGAATGTGTATAATTTGTTGTTTTTAATTGGTGCAATGCTAACTAAAATGATAAAACATGCTGCTTTAGATGATACAACAAATTATGAAACCTTAGGACACCTAAAAAATGAAGTAGCATATTCTACTGTGAAGCATTTGACGGTATCGATGAAGTGCTTTCGAATATAATATGAATTTCCCAAATGCACCGCCTACCCTGATTTGCAACGTTCTAAAGCAAATAATATAAGGTATTATGTATGAACTTTAATACTGGTGATATAGAGAGAAAATGAACATGTGCAAGGTTACTGAATAACCAGTCAAGAATTGATATTTGTACGGAACTATGGATTGAGAAATCTAACACCTGAACCATGCGTTATCATGTCAAATAAATAAGAAGAAAGCACCTCGACAAACATACACTTATTGCCATTTCCTCAAACATCTTGCATTTTGCTTAAAAGCGTCACATATGTGCAGCAACAAAGTGATATGTTCTCTCAGAGCAATCACAAAAAAATGAATCTGGACGAGGGGAGAAGATGATTACTGACATGGAGAAAAATCAACTTGGAGAGAGAGACCTGAGATCATGTAATTAACCGCGAGGACGACAATGAAAGTAACATGCATCATTTCTTTCTTCTGCTGTCAGACTTGAGATCCTGTAACCACCATTAGCAAATCAAACATGAGATCATGTCAAACATTTAGTCATAAATATTGTCTTTATCAGGTTTCGAGTATCACAATAGGCTAATAATTAATCATGATGTAATTGCATGGTACTGCATGACTTTCTTTTGCTTCATATGAACATATTTCTCTATGAAACACTCAAGGTTCGTATTAGTCTCCTGCCTTCAAAGTGAAAGGTTTCAGTTCTAAGATTTGTAATGAAGGAACCGCTTATGCAATGAACATAATGTCTCTAAATACATGAAGAGCAGCTCTAAGTTTTGTAAAAAGCACCAAAAGAGAGAAAGGTGAACAATGAAATTTATGAAGTAGCAGGGTAAATGACTAAATAAATAAAAGTTTAAGAATATAGAGGAATAATATTGTGCCTGTATTAACCATTCATGGATGCTATTAGGAATGCATGACAACATCAATGGCCAGTAAGTATAAATTTAAGATAAAGTTTAGATAATTTCTTCAGCTCCATTCAAAGTCTAAGCGATCTATAATTTTACACTTTACACATCCCCAAAATCTAGGAAAAATGGATGGCAAGATCTCTTAAACTGCAGGCCTAATGGTAGGAAATCACACTTTATTTTCAATGGAGGTGACATTATCTTGTGAATCACTGGCACTATTCTCACTAAAACGATAGGAGCACAGGGCCCTGAGCAAAAGAAGAAGAAAACACAAAGATTTAGTTAGCGGCCACAGGAGGACAAAGAAAGTAAATTGTACTCTATATAGGTAGTTGCAACAATGTCCTAAATCGAATTAAAATATAACGATCAGATCCACTTATACATGTTTGGGCCCAACGGTTCAGAGAACATATAGTGCAGTTCATCTTGTGTTTTTTACGGGAGTCTAGTACTTATATGAATAGAAACAAACTAAAACCGCTACATGGAATATCCGGGCAAACCGGCACATACATCAACTGTGTGAAAACTCTGTTTGGGATACAAGTGAGATAAAAAAGAAAGCTCAAGCAATCATCTCCACTCCCCACGAGAAACCTGCTCGCTTACAGCAACACAACTGGAATAAAAAAATATCTAAACGAAGAGTAGACATGTTATAGAGATTGAAGTCACAAAGAAGTGGCTATATCTTTTGGAACTAACAATAAAAACAGAACCAAGATACGAAGTTACAGACATGTGAATGCATCTGTTGTTTCACACCCACTGAACTGAACTGAAGTTACCAAGAGCAGAGGAAACAGAGTAGTAAAGCACTGGAGAGTAGTAATGCGTTTTTGTCTCATGCAGCTTTAATTTACTTCCGTTTTGTTCTTAAGTGGTGTAACAAGTATGTGAATCACAGAGACAGACACATTCACTAATACAAATCCTAGCCAGTGAGTGTATTAGTTGAGCAGAAATAATCGCCAATGCAAGTAGAGCTTTCACAAGTGACCAATCAATTTATGCACTCACTCATTTAGTAGGATTTTATCAGTGAATGTGAAGAAAACAAACGGGGTAAAATTAGCTGGTTCGTGAATGCACACAGATCTCGGCTACTAACTATGGATGAATATATGCTTCATAACAGTCCAACACAAGTGTGTACATACGTATGGCGTCATTTAACTTGGAACAATTAAGCACAACAAATTCGTTCCCTGACATTTTCGCCTAAAAAACGTGTGAAGGGTATGCGACAGCGTGCTTTTGTCCCCATCCGTTTCAGAACAAAACTGACGAGGAATAATAACACACAGGCCATGCATGATCGAGTTGATCTGATCATTGTACAGTAATTCAACAAAGCTTTAAATTTCAGGGACAAGGGAAACCCAACCACATTTCTCATAAATTTTATGAAACGTACAGAAATCAAGTATTCAGCAGAAATATTTCTGAATGCAAATAGAGTTTATTTCCTACCAAATGCATAAAAGCTTCTGGGGACAGAGTATGAGCGAATAAAGTATAGCGTATGTTTTCAGACTACAATGCCTGATAGTGGGCAGCATAACCTGCAGGTCCTTGGACGTGGACGAAGACTTGAATTCCGCCACGGATCCAACGACCAACCGACGAGGGGATGAACCAAAATAAGGAGCACCTGCAAAGAATGGATCAGTCCAAAACGAAACAAATGTCAACATGGGCTCAGCTGAAGCAGATGATGAAAACTGGGTCAAAATGAAGGTTTAGCCACAGATCGATGAGTGTGGTAACAGATACGGACCAGCGACGGGAAGAACTACGGATCTGCAGGCAAAAGAGACCTGAAATCAATCATAAATGACCAATCCAACGGCGAGAAAGCACAAGTGACAGTGGGAATCACCTTAACCAGCATCACGGTGGGACGATTCCATCACAGATCGCAGGGGACCAACCCCAAGGGTGATTCACGGATCAGGCAGCAGAACAACAGGACCCTTTTTGGGGGAAGGGCAGCGGAGCGAAAGAAGAGAGGAGGAGCGGCGCCACCTTGCCCCGCGGCGCCACCAATTTGAATTGACAGACATTTGTTAGTTTACTTCCTTTTTGGGGCGGACGACAAATGGAAGCATATGTTGTGTAGCAAGAGATATTGTAGTACCCTTAATGCTATCTCCATATTCTACACAAAGGAGAACCACTTTGGATAATATTCAGCGATCTAGATACTACATAACCGCTTCAACATTAAAGAATATAGAAGATAAAAGTATAGTTCCTAGGAATGGAAGAACACATGAATTATTACAAATAAATAAATGAATCATCACATGAATGTAGCCAGATGAGTATTTTCTAGATTTTATTAGAAGAATAAATTAGGACGAACCTTTCAGCCATGTAATGTAAATACTATTTACGCATTTCAGAATTAAACTGAGCTGAAAGCTAACATTACAATTGAGATAAGATACAATGTATGATAAAGGCTGGAGGATACAAAAGGACAACAAATTTAAATAGAGCCTTTGTTTCTATCATTTTTCCACCTGGAGAAGACACGACTACACCCATTAGATCTAAAATCTTACATGTCAATTACTCGACACACAAAACCTTTAGAGTCATAGTACCTAACCATGATACCACAATGGTTGGAATGGCATCAACATAAGCTTTGTATTATTTTAGACCAATTATATCTGATAGAAATTCACAAAGATGCATATATAGAGAAGTATATTAGAGAGAACACAGTACTATATATTGAGCTGATGCTTCAAACTAAACTCCAATGATTCAGCAGTGTAGTTCTCGAAACAGTATACAAAATGGTGGATTATGCCGAATCAGTGATATAGATTAACTAATTACAGATATAACCATTTGATTAGGCATAATAATAAAATCATTTGTTTCCACTGCACACAAAAGTACTTCTCATTATAAAAGACAGGACATACGTCCACTATTGTTTATCTCGGGATCAAATTACAAATATGAAATCTCTATAACTATATCAGCACCTTGTGGCTCTAAAGCCAAGATTGCTTTTTTCTCTCCTCACACCTGTATTCTTGCTAGCAAATCTAAATCCACGTGTCCCTTATTATACTGCAACGTACAGTTTACTGCAATTGTAGATGGAGAATCTCCAACAGCTCACTTATGAAATGAGAAATCAAATGTTTTCAGAAGTTCTACTACCATCTATGAACCGTTCAAGAAAAAACAATTATCAAGATTGCATCAAACATAAGTAAAAAAAATAGAGGGGAGGGGGAGGTAAAATAAGCTACCTGAACACCCAAGAAATCTGCATCCACTGCCAGCTAAAAGGCGAGTCGGCAATCAACACCATGATCTATACTTAAGAAAGCATACAAACAAATTAGTGTCAATCAGGTGAAGAAAAATGAAAGATGGAAGAAGAAAAAGAAACTGGAATTTCTAGGGTCCGGGAGCCGGCGGCTCACCCTCCGCGTGGTCAAACAAAATAATGACTAATTTACCGTATTACTTTTCAGCAACGTTGTACCATACAGAAGTACTGAGGTAGCAGGAAAGTGTCGTTAGTATCATCATATGCGGCAGATACATATATGCAAGTACACATCAAATATAGCTGATGTTGAGTATATGAGGTGCTGACAACCCAACTAAAAACTGCAATGACCAAGCCCTACATAACTTATAATTTACATGACACATGACATCTCATTGCACTCATATAATGATTCAAATCCTGCTGGTTGGCTAATAGCGATGCAAAATCTATTAACAACAGGAAGGACAAAAGAAGTAGACTTCACTATATATATATAGTCAGGTACCTTGTTATCGACAATGTGAATATTGAGAATCTCAGTTCCAGACTGATGCACATTCATCCTGGTTGCACTAGACTAAACTGACCTTGCAACCTGCATTAGTAACAACAGAAGGCAAGATTGAACACTATGTCAATGCAATCTGGATAAGCAAAGTTAGCTAGCACTACCAGAATCGCACCCTATGCCGACGGCCAGGGCCGTCGGCATAGCCCTGAATGGCCGTCGGGACAGGCCTATGCCGACGGCCCCCGTCGGCATAGGGCCGTCGGCAACATATCCGTCGGCGTAGCCAGGAATGCCGTCGGCATAGAAAGGCCATCGGCATAGGCCCTATCCCGACGGTGTCCGTACATCTATGCCGACGGCCCCGGCCGTCGGCAACGTTATCGCCTAACGGTGGCCGCCGTCAAATGCTGACCAACGCTTGCTCGCCACGTGGCACGTCTATGCCGACGGTCTAGCAGTCGGCATAGTTTCAACCTAAGCCGACGGCTAGGCCGTCGGCATAGACGTGCCACGTGGCGAGCAGGCGTCACCCCTGGGGCGGGTCTATGCCGACGGCCTAGCTGTCGGCTTAGGTTGAAACTATGCCAGGCCTATGCCGACGGCCTAGCCGTCGGCATAGTTTCTGTCTGTTTTTTTTTCTTTTTTCTGTTTTGTTTCAGCTCAATTCATTTGAATATATATAGCACACAACAAATATATGCATCACATAACAGCTGGCCCAGCAGCATCACACAACAAATTCATCATCACACATCATAAGAAAGCATCGCAAAGCATAAACATATAAGTATCATCACCACCAAGCATAAGAATCTCACAAACAACAATAAGAAACATCACAAGCATATAAGTATCATCACCACCAAGACCGCCACAATGTGACCCAAAGGCTTAAGTGCCAGGACGTCGAGCACCACGGAGGTCGTAACCGCCAAGACCGCCGAAGCCCAGGTCGTCACTGCTAGCGGCAGCGCTACCGCCAAGACCGCCTCCTCCTCCGCCTCCGCCTCCGTGGATCGGAGTGGTCGGGCTCCGTGTCTCCGGAGTGCTACGAAGACCACCGCCAACGGTAGATCCACCTGTTCCCTGGATGTTGAAAAGACATATGCACGGGATATATGACTGTGTTGAAAGGCATGACATGCTTTGGGTGAATAGATTGGGGATGAACTAACCGGCGAGGGGCCAGCGTTCTGTGCCACAAACTCCTCAAAGCTCATCAGCACTGGTTGTGCTGGAGGGCATTGTGCTGGAGGGAACTGAGGACACCTGCCGGCCGCCATATCCTGAAAAGCCTGCTGCATCTGGCTATCCCTCTGCACTTGGTGTTCATAAAGCCTCTAATGCCACGCCATGGTCTCCTGGCGTGTGTACTCCATGTAGGCCTACGGTATGACATGATGGAACTCATAAAACTACTAAATGCGGAAAATGAAGTGAGAAATGAAGATAAGAGGGAAAATACTTACAGATTGTTGCTCCTGAAAGAGGGACTGTGTACTAGTCACTGGCTGGCTCGTGCGCTGGCTCAGGCTCGGGTCGATCCGACGAAGCTGTGTGTAGGAGATACTAGGAGTGATCACAGCATCGAGAACCGCCTCCCGACCGTGCTCCTTGGGCCCCATCCTCACCACCGCCATGTCGTCCAAAGGCGCCACAATGGGGTCAGGTGTGTCAGGATGTAACTCCAGATACGCTTCGGAGTAGGCCTTCTTCCTCCCTGCGGTCTTCTTGCCGTAGTACTTGGGCTCGCCAGGCTTGGGGTCCTTCCGCGTATGGGCGATCTCCCACGCCTGCATGTGTGAGAGCGGCCGCTTCAGTTTCTCCTCCTGCACCACCAAACAGAGGTTAGTCATACATAAGAAAGTGATGGTAAATAGAAGAAGAAGAATGTTTAATGGGGTTAGTCATACATTAACTGCCTTGTGGAGATAGTGGTTTCGGTTTCCATGAGCATGTACTCCCTCCGTCCCTCAGTTAGCCTTATTTTTGTTCTCATAGCCGCCTAGGCTCCAGCCTCATCACACCAAAGATCCACCAATGCCGCCCAGGACTCGTCTTTTCCATAACACCAATTTGGACACACCTACATAATAAAAGCATAATGGCATGTAGGTGTGTCCAAATTGGTGTTATGGAAGCATAAAGCATAAAGCATAATGTACCACAAGGTAATGAAAGCATAATGAAAGCACAATATATGAATGCACGGTGTCGGGGCGGGGCGGCCGGAGTGGGGGCGGGGAGGCACGGGGTCGGGGCGAGGCGGCCAGAGTTGGGGCGGGGAGGCGCGGGGTCGGGGCGGCCGGAGTCGGGGCGGGGCGGCGCGGGGTCGGTGCCACCGACCGGCGCGGGGTCGGGGAGGGGCGGCGCGGACTCGGGGCGAGGCGGCGCGGGCGGCGGCGGGGTCGGGGCGGGGAGACGCGGGCGGCGGCGCGGGTGTGGGTCGGGGAGGAAGAGGGAGATGGAATGGGTGGTGCGGGGCGAACCGCAAGGGGATAAGGCCGGCCCTATGCCGACGACCTGGCCGTCGGCATAGGCCCGCCACTTTGCCACGTCATCGATCCGTGGACATGTGCGTTTCTATGCCGACGGCAAGGCCGTCGGCATAGAGAGGAGGCCTATGCCGACGGCTATGCCGTAGGCATAGATGGCAACTGCTTTTTTTAAAAAAAATAGTCCCACCTTGCCGAGGGAAAAGCAATATGACCTGTATGAGGGCCCGGTGCGACGCTCCGGTGGCATTGCTACCCCCCAGTGCCCCCGTCCCGCCTAACCCTGTAGCGTTTGACCACGGGATCTACCCCTTTGACTTTGCACGGACGGGCTTTGACCAGTGGACCTCCCCACCCGGTTGTGTTAGGTCAGCCCATAGGAACACTTTGGAGCAACATCCGGGCCAGACCCACAGCAAGATCCCCTCCGTGTAGACCCCACGCGTCCGTTTCCCCCCTCCAGGTGCCGGCGGCAGCGCCGTCCGTGAGGGGGGCACACCCCGGACACGCGTGCCGGGCGTTTGCAACCGCCACAACACTTCCAGACTTGTGAGAGGCCGCCGGCGCAAGATTTGGCGGCATGCTAGCCCCCGAAGGCCGCCGGCCACAGCCGTAGATGCGCGAAGGGCAATCCGCGTAGAGGGAATTTTTCGGATACTTCTCCATCACCAAAAATTATGAAAAAATACCATCGTTCCTATAGCACATGTGGCCACGTCGTGCAAAAAAAAATAATGATTTTATCGCACTCCGAGTATTTAGTAATATTGACGCCGCATCGTTACCGCAGAACGTCTACTACCGTGTCATCGCCGTCCGTGTGGGGGGCCACGCCCCGGAGACGCGTCCCACCTCTTCGGACATGCCACCACACCACCCCGCATGTATGAGGGCCCGGTGCGACGCTCCGGTGGCATTGCTACCCCCCCCCAGTGCCCCCGTCCCGCCTAACCCTGTAGCGTTTAACCACGGGATCTACCCCTTTGACTTCGCACGGACGGGCTTTGACCAGTGGACCTCCCCACCCGTTTGTGTTAGGTCAGCCCATAGGAACACTTTGGAGCAACATCCGGGCCGCCGGCGCAAGATTTGGCGCAAGATAGTTTGGTTAAATTGCATTACTTGTAAGTCCAGTTAACATGGATGCTTATGATGCAAGAGCAACAGCAAAAGTGAAAATTTGGCACAAATAGGTAGTTGTGTAACTAAAATAGGTAGGAGGAGAGATAGCTCTTATGTCACAAAAAAGAAGTTGTATCAAACCTTTTATGTCGGATCTAGAACAAACCAATCGGTATCGCCATCATACAGCCCAACCGTGGCTCGTGATGCATATATATGCATATCAAATGCACGGTTGGACGTATGATGGCGAATCCGAATGATTTGTATTCAGTCGATGAACTGGTAGATGTATGTAGTCGATGAACTGAAAGACTTATGCAGGGAAGGCGAGAGGTGGGCTATATATAGGGTCGTCTGGCTCACAAAGTGATTGTGGTAGTTTCGATCCAACGACTCACATGAGCTAGGAAGAAACACACCCTTGATCCAACGACTCGCAAGAGTTAGAAAGAAACACACGATCCGTGTGATTCTTCCTGATTGGTGGGATGCACATTACTACCCACTCCGGACTCCGAAACCCTGATACTTGGAAAGAGTTTGTCCAGTTTGTACACGAAGTGTGTCCAGTTTTTGCCGTGACCCTCTCTACTCTTTCGCGCATGCTATGCGGGTGATATGATGATACCATGCGATGTTTCGGTGGCATACCGACACCCCGAAGGCCACCCCGAATCCGAGTTGACCAGTAGATCTAGCCCTTTGACTTTCACCGGACGGGCTTTGACCGGTGGACTCTTCCACCTGGTTGCGATAAGTCAGCCCGTAGGAACATCGTCGAACACGGTCTGGACCCAACCCAACACTAGATTGCCTCCGGTTCCACCGCACCCGCACCATCCCCCTCTAAGTGACGGCTGCTCTACCTTCCGTGGAGGGGGGGCCACACCACGGAGCCCCAAGACGGGCGTCTACACATGCCAGAACACTTTCACACATGCATCAGGACCCGTGCGATGTTTCGGTGGCATAGCTATACCCCGAAGGCCACCCCGAATCCTAGTTGACCAGTAGATCTAGCCCTTTGACTTTCGTCGGACGGGCTTTGACCGGTGGACTCTTCCACCTCGTTGCGATAGGTCAGCCCATAGCAACATCCCCGAACACGGTCTGGACCCAACCCAACACTAGATTCCCTCCGGTTCCACCGCACCTGCACCATCCCCCCCCTCTAACTGACGGCTGCTCTGCCTTCCGTGGAGGGGGGCCACACCACGGAGCCCCAAGACGGGTGTCTACGCATGCCAGAACACTTTCACACATGCATCGCGACCCATGTGATGTTTCGGTGGCATAGCTACACCCCGAAGGCCATCCCGAATCCCAGTTGACCAGTAGATCTAGCCCTTTGACTTTCGCCGGACGGGCTTTGACCGGTGGACTCTTCCACCTGGTTGCGATAGGTCAGCCCATAGCAACATCCCCGAACATGGTTTGGACCCAACCCAACACTAGATTCCCTCCGGTTCCACCGCACCCGCACCATCCCCCCTCCAAGTGACGGCGGCTCTGCCTTCCGTGGAGAGGGCCACACCATGGAGCCCCAAGACGGGCGTCTACGCATGCCAAAACACTTTCACACATGCATCAGGACCCGTGCAATGTTTCGGTGGCATAGCTACACCCCGAAGGCCACCCCGAATCCTAGTCGACGAGTAGATCTAGCCCTTTGACTTTCGCCGGGCGGGCTTTGACCGGTGGACTCTTCCACCTGGTTGCGATAGGTCAGCCCATAGCAACATCCCCGAACACGGTTTGGACCCAACCCAACACTAGATTCCCTCCGGTTCCACCGCACCCGCACCTTCCCCCCTCCAAGTGACGGCGGCTCTGCCTTCCGTGGAGGGGGCCACACCATGGAGCCCCAAGACGGGCGTCTACGCATGCCAAAACACTTTCACACATGCATCGGGACCCATGCGATGTTTCGGTAGCATAGCTACACCCCGAAGGCCACCCCGAATCCCCCCTCTAACCAGATTCCCTCCATGTCGACCGTTTCCCCCCTCCGTGACACGGCGGCAGTGACGTCCGTGAGGGGGGCAATCGATATACCATCGGGGCATGTTTTTTGTTTAGATAAGGCACATTTATGTTGTGAAAAAATACAAAATAACAAATATATAAACTAAAAATAAAAAAATAAATGTATGCCGACGGCAAGGCCGTCGGCATAGCGGCGCACACGGAGCTACGATCCCACGGATCGATGACATGGCATTGCACGCGGATTGATGACATGGCAGATAGCATGGGTTAGGAATATGCCGACGGCTATGCCGTCGGCATATCTCTGCCACACCACAGGCCCTCACTCCCTCAGATCGATGACGTGTCGACGGCGCGGATCGGTGATGTTAGCAATTCTATGCCGACGGCCGCCGTTATCCCCCGTCGGCGTAGTTTTGACGCCGTCAAACGGTCGCCGCTAATCGGGTAGGTGGGCCCTTTCTATGCCGACGGCCTCTTCTATGCCGACGGTCCCCGTAGGCGTACCGCGAGCTGTCCCGACGGCCGTAATATGCTGACGGCCCCCGTCAGCATAGATACACATATGCCAACGGCTATTCTACCCCTACGGCCTGCCCTTGGCCGTCGGCATATGTCCATTTATGCCGACGGGCGCCGTCGGCATAGATGAGGCCGTCGGCAACTAGATAATTTCTGGTAGTGTAGCACAAAGAATTGTAAATTTCTCCAAAGGTAAGTCTTCATAATTAATGGCTTAGTGCAAGATCTGGACAAACATTTTACTTATAGGAAGGAAGGAACAGTTGTAAGATATCATTTATGCCAACCAGACCCAAAAATCATGGGAAATAATCCATAGTATAGAGCTAATAACATTTATCTACTGCAAATTACCATATCCATTGAAAAAGATTATTTGCATATGATCTCTAATCTAGACATAAATACTAAACCTCACATGGCATGATCTTTTTAACTGAACTAAACCTCCAAGATCATGTCACCGAATAAATCTGGCATTAACCAAACCATATGTCACACAGCAGCTATGTAGGACTGATGATGCATGTACCTGGGAAAGAGCTACCAGCAGTATGATCTCTAGAAGACCGATTTCGACACATTTCATGACCTACATAGCATACATACTGTTATGTTATTATTATCCCCATTGCTGTCAGCTACAGCCAGATAGAATTCAGAAGTGTAGATCTATGTATGAACAAGATAAAAAGTCTTACACTTGGGAATCGAAGCTTGTAGAGCCTGAATCCGAGGAGCACGATGAGCATCCCGATGACTGCAACATGGCTAATGGAATCATTAACACACACGCGCAAACACGCAGTGAACTCGGGGGAGAGGGAAGCATGACCTCGAGGCGGACGGCAGTGAGCTGACGCACCTAGGTCAGGGCTGAAGAGGGTGCCGCGTTAGACGATGTTGGGCGCCTTCTTGTCAGAGAGAGAGAGAGAGGTGAACCTGCAGCAGCGACATGGGTGGAGTTACAGTTCACGGATGTGCAGATGTGTGCGAGGGTGCAGACCGTACTGGGAGGGCCATGGAGTCGTGGGCGAGCTTGTAGTCCTTGTAGAGGAATTTGCCGCCGCCACGCGAAGTAGGCTAGCCACACCCGCAGCATGAACCCCATCCTCCTCCAACTCGCTGCTCCTCCACGGTGTTGAGGTCCCACACGAACCGTCATGCGCCGCCATGCTCCGCCTGGCCACCTACCATGGACGACATCGAAGATACTGCGGACGGACGTCTCGGCAGCACACGCTCCTCACCACGACATCTAGGACCTCTCCGATGTTACCTGATAGGGCGCTCTCTCGTGTGGTGCGGCGGCCGCCCGTGCTGCCTCTGCCGACGACCATGGAGATGAGAGAGGGACGGGATACCGTGGAGAGGAGAAGGGGACGGGAGGGGCGGCGGCTAGGGTGGAAGGGGAGGGGGTGGCGGCTAGGGTGAAAGGGGAGGGGGCGGTGACGGCTCACCCTCGCGTGAGAGGAAACTGATTGGGGAGAGGAGAGGAAGCCGATTGAGGACAAACCCTAGCGTTGGGCTTTTATACCACGTAGCAAAATTCCGAAAATGGCCTCGGTGGGGTGCTGTATTAACAGGCGGTGGCACGAGATCTTTACATCAGGTGGTAACTATTCATTCCTACAGGAGCTCATCTTCGATCCGACGGCCCATCTCCTTCCACCTCTCGATCCAACACCCAGAATCGCATCAAGCAAACCGATCTGACGACCGAGAGTGCCTGATCGCTGTGAGAGCTCGGTGGAACACTCCTCTCTTATTTCTGGATTTGGAGGGGGGGAGTGGGGAGAAATACGCGGTTACCATCATTACCATGAAATACCGAACAAATAACATTCAAAATTTTCAACTGTAATTCAAATTCAAATATTTTGAACAAGTAAAATAGTTAAGGCACTAGCATTTAACAAGAGTGCGCTTATAGCATAGTGGTTGTTAGTCATAGGCTTATGTCCTCAGTGCTAATCAGTAAAGTAGTATTAATATCACAAGACTCCGCATTAGTGGCGGGAGGAGCAATCGGAGTGCCAATAAAATCATTGTTGTTGGTATTTGAGAAATCACATAACTTGGTATTCTCTTGAGCCATGATGACTACACAACAATATTGCACTAAAAACAGATCCGGCAAGAAAACGGCGAACGAAAAAGAGGGGCGAAAAAAATGCATTTTTTTATGAAGTGGGGGAGAGGAAAACAAGAGGCAAATGACAAATAATGTAAATTGCGAGGAGATGAGATTTGTGACTAGGAACCTGGTATATGTTGAAGATCCTCCCCGGCAATGGCGCCTGAAAGTTCCCCTTTTGATGTCTGCTAGAACTACGTCGGTATTGCCCAAAAGAGGAAGGGATGATGCAGCACATCGGCGGTAGGTATTTCCCTCAGTGATGAAACCAAGGTTATCGAACCAGTAGGAGAACCAAGCAACACAACGTAAATAACACCTGCACACAAATAACAACCACTCGCAACCCGACGTGTTAAAGGGGTTGTCAATCCCTTTCGGTAATGGCGCCAGAAATTGGCACGAGGACGTGAGAAAGTTGTAATAGATTGATAGATCGAACGCCAAATAAAATAAATAGTAACAAAACGCATCAAGGTATTTTTGTATTTCTGGTTTAATAGATCTGAAATAAATGCAACGGAAAATAGACCGCAAAGGCAAATAATATGAGAAAGAGACCCGGGGGCCGTAGGTTTCACTAGTGGCTTCTCTCGAGAAGAAATAGCAAATGGTGGGTGAACAAATTACTGTTGGGCAATTGATAGAACTTCAAATAATCATGACGATATCCAGGCAATGATCATTATATAGGCATCACGTCCAAGATTAGTAGACTGACTCCTGCCTGCATCTACCCACACATCGACCGCTATCCAGCATGCATCTAGTGTATTAAGTTCATGACGAAACGGAGTAATGCAATAAGAACGATGACATGATGTAGACAAGATCTATCTATGTAGAGATAGACCCCATCGTTTTATCCTTAGTAGCAACGATACATACATGTCGGTTCCCCTTCTGTCACTGGGATCAAGCACCGTAAAATCGAACCCACTACAAAGCACATCTTCCCATTGCAAGATAAATAGATCAAGTTGGCCAAACAAAACCCAATATCGGAGAAGAAATACGAGGCTATAAGGAATTGCTACCTCTTGAGCATGCGTTGGTTTTCCCTTGAAGAGGAAAGGGTGATGCAGCAAAGTAGCGTAAGTATTTTCCTCAGTTTTTGAGAACCAAGGTATCAATCCAGTAGGAGACTACACGCAAGTCCCTAATACCTGCACAAAAAAATAAGAACCTTGCAACCAACGCGATAAAGGGGTTGTCAATCCCTTCACGGCCACTCACAAAAGTGAGATCTGATAGAGATAATAAAATAAGTATTTTTGGTATTTTTGTTGTATAGATTGAAAAGTAAAGATTGCAAAAATAAACGGCGACAGAAATAGCACGTTGGCGGGAGATTAATATGATGGAAGATAGACCCGGGGGCCTTAGGTTTCACTAGTGACTTCTCTCAAGATAGCATATTCTACGGTGGGTGAACAAATTACTGTCGAGCAATTAATAGAAAAGTGCATAGTTATGAGAATATCTAGGCATGACCATGTATATAGGCATGACAAGTAGACCGAAACGATTCTGCATCTACTACTATTACTCCACACATCGACCGCTATCCAGCATGCATCTAGAGTATTAAGTTCATAAGAACAGAGTAACGCATTAGGCAAGATGACATGATGTAGAGGGATAAACTCAAGCAATATGATATAAACCCCATCTTTTTATCCTCGATGGCAATAATACAATACGTGCCTTGCTGCCCCTGCTGTCACTGGGAAATGACACCGTAAGATTGAACCCAAAGCTAAGCACTTCTCCCATTGCAAGAAAGATATCAAATCAAACTGATAATTTAAAGAGACTTGCAAAGATGTCAAATCATGCATATAAGAATTCAGAGAAGATTCAAATATTGTTCATAGATAAACTGGATCATAAACCCACAATTCATCGGATCTCGACAAATACACCGCAAAAAGTATTACATCGAATAGATCTCCAAGAAGATCGAGGAGAACTTTGTATTGAGATCCAAAGAGAGAGAGAGAAGAAGGCATCTAGCTAATAACTATGGACCGGAAGGTCTGTGGTAAACTACTCACACATCATCGGAGAGGCTATGGTGTTGATGTAGAAGCCCTCCGTAATCGATTCCCCCTCCGGCGGAGCGCCGGAAAAGGCCCCAAGACGGGATCTCACGGGTACAGAAGGTTGCGGCGGTGGAAATAGGGTTTTGTGGTGCTCCTCAATGTTTTCAGGGTATGAGTATATATAGGCGAAAGAAGTAGGTCGGTGGAGCCACGAGGGACCCACGAGGGTGGGGGGCGCGCCTACCCCCCTGGGCACGCCCTCCTACCTCGTGGCCGCCTCGTTGCTTCCTTGACGTCCACTCCAAAGTCTCCTGGATTGCGTTTGTTCCAAAAACGATTCTTCCGAAGGTTTCATTCCGTTTGGATTCCGTTTGATATTCCTTTTCTACGAAACACTGAAATAGGAAAAAAGTTAGCAATTTGCACTGGGCCTTTGGTTAGTATGTTAGTCCCAAAAATAATATAAAAATGCATAATAAAGCCCATTAAACATCCATAACAGATAATATAATAGCATGGAACAATAAAAAATTATAGATATGTTGGAGACGTATCAGCAATCATGCATGTAAGAGGTCAAAGAAACTCAGATAACTTTCATGGATATAAAAAGATAGATCTGATCATAAACTCAAATTTCATCGGATCCCAATAAACACACCGCAAAAAGAGTTACATCATATGGATCTCCAAGAGACCATTGTATTGAGAATCCAGTGAGAGAGAGGAAGCCATCTAGCTACTAACTACGGACCCGAAAGGTCTACAAAGAACTACCCACGCATCATTGGAGAGGCACCAATGGAAGTGGTGAACCCCTCCGTGATGGTGTCTAGATTGGATCTGGTGGTTCTGGACTCTGCGGCGGCTAGAATTGATTTACGTCGACTCCCCTAGGTTTTCTAGAATATTGGGGTATTTATAGAACAAAGAGACGGTCTAGGGGCACCCGAGGTGGGCACAACCCACCAGGGCACGCCTGGGCCTCTAGGCGTGCCCTGGTAGGTTGTGCTCCCCTCGGAGCACCCCCCAGGTGCATCCTTGGCCCATTAGGTGTCTTCTGATCCAAAAAATTCTCCGTGAAGTTTCGTTGCATTTGGACTCCGTTTGGTATTGATTTCCTGTGATGTAAAGAACATGGAGAAAACAACAACTGGCACTTGGCACTATGTCAATAGGTTAGTACCAAAAATGATATAAAATGACTGTAAAATGATTATAAAACATCCAAGATTGATAATATAGCAGCATGAAACAATCAAAAATTATAGATACATTGGAGACGTATCACTATCGTACATCCACGTTGGTGGAGACTTCAACCCACGAAGGGTAATGGTTGCCTAAGTCCACGGAGGGCTCCACCCACGAAGGGTCCACGAAGAAGCAACCTTGTCTATCCCACCATGGTCATCGTCCACGAAGGACTTGCCTCACTTGGGTAGATCTTCACGAAGTAGGCGATCTCCTTGGCCTTACAAACTCCTTGGTTCAACTCCACAATCTTGACGGAGCCTCCCAAGTGACACCTAGCCAATCTAGGAGACACCACTCTCCAAAAGATAAAAGACGGCGTGTTGATGATGAACTCCTTGCTCTTGTGCTTCAAATGATAGTCTCCCCAACACTCAACTCTCTCTCTCATGGATTTGGCTATGGTGGAAAAATGATTTGAGTGGAAAGCAACTTGGGGAAGGCTAGATATCAAGATTCTTGTGGTTGAAATGGAATGTCTTGGTCTCAACACATGCGTAGGTGGTTCTGTCTCAGAAAATGAATGGTGCAAGTGTAGGCACATTCTGATGGCTATCTCTCTCTGATGGAGAGGAGGGTGGAGGGGTATATATAGCCACCACACAAAATCTAGCCGTTACACACAAAAGATGCAACTCGGTCAGACCGAATATATGAACTCGGTGAGACCGATTTAGTTCAAAATGTGAACGTTAGACTTTTCGGTGGGACCGACATGATCAACTCGGTGGGACCGATGTGCTGGTGTTAGGGTAAAACCTAAACTCGGTTTGACCGATTACACAAAGTCGGTGAGACCAATCTTGGTAATAAGCAAAAAGAGAGTTGGTCAAGCAAACTCGGTGGGGCCGATTGCACATCTCGGTGAGACCGAAATAGTTGCAACAAGCAACAGAGAGTTTGCAAGCCCATCTCGGTGAGACTGAGATCCCATCGATGAGACCGAACTGATTAGGGTTTCTGGCCGTGTCTATGTCAAGTGAATTCGGTGGCGCCGGATGAATCAAATCGGTGGGGTCGAGTTTGACTTTAAGTTTTGGACATATTTGGAATTGAGAAACTGGTTGAGGGCTTCGGAGCATATCATTAAGCACTTTGAGCAAGTAGACCATTAAGCAATACCTCATCCCCTTTTAATAGTATTGGCTTTTCCTATGGACTCAATGTGATCTTGGATCACTAAAATAGAAATGAAGAGTCTTGAGCTTTTGCCAATCTTTGTCCTTAGCATCTTCAAGGGGTTCCACATCCTCTTGTCCATGTCACGCCTTTGTTGAACTTTTCTGAAATATACTTAGATAAAAATATTAGTCCAACAAAAAATATGTTGACATTAATTACCAAAATCGCCCAAGGAGCACTTGTGCTTTCATCCTGGAGCGAGAACTAACTATTGTGCAAACATCTTATAAAGCAATGCTACTATTAGATGGAGACTCTCTGGTGTGCAAACATCTTTTATTCAAAATAACACTTCAGCAGGAAAAAAAAACAATGGGCGTTATAAATCGAAAACTCACAGGGGGGCGCACCTGACAAGCCTTGTCCGAACGCTTGATTGCCTGGCGATTCGCAAAGTAGTTGAATCCTGCGCAAGGGTACAGTAAGTTTAAAGTTTCAACATTGAAACTGATGTTTTTTGCATTTGAAAAATCTAATTATCTTGCTCGCTTGTACCAGGTCTCAGAGATAAAATTTTGAGATTTTTTTGGTGGGTAGACACAAAATACTTGATTTTTATCGATCGCTCGTACTAAATTTTGACATTGATTTTTTTAAGTAATCAAAATATATTCAAAATGGATCTTATAAGAAATGGTGCTCATGAGGAACACGAATATGAAAATAAAACTTAATTGGGAATTTCCGTTTAGAGTGAAAGATATAGAACTTTGAAAATCGGAAGCCGGAATAAAAAGCCCGCACCAGGGACTTGCATGCCCCGCGACTCTTGTGCCCTAAATCCTCACTCCGTTATAGATAGCATATGACCCGATACAGAAAAAATGAATCGACATACATAACCAATGAACGAGGTGCTTGATGGAAAAAAAAACCAACAAACCAGGGCTCAATCATGAACACACCATTGTCACTTTATCTATTGTTGCCAGCATTGTTACTCAATCAATGATAATATTCAAGATGCGGTCTGGTCAATATTTCCTTCAATAAGCTCACCCACCATACATGGAGTATATACAAATGCCTAATATATGCCATTTGAATGGCCATAGTAGTTACTTTTTGGGCTTGGGCATGAGTTGCCAAGATGATAGCCCACCACTTTGTCAAATAGACAACTTCCTTGTAAGGATGTAATCCAAGAATATCAAAGTGTTTGGGGTATTCATCGGCATCAAATTTAATGTGTAAATAATCATCATTGTCAGAATCCCAGTCAAATCTCTCTTTCGGCAAAGCAGCAGGTCGGGCGTGAGCACGAGCAGCAACAGGTCCAGAATCAATAGTCATTAGTTTCTGGACCTGCCCTTCTCGTCGTCAAGGGCATAAGAGCTAAGAAGAAGCGGCCCAAGCGCAGCCTTCCCTCGCTCAAGCGGATGCGTCGGCGCCTGGCCACATCCAGAATCAACAGTATCCACTCCTCGACCTTGCTGGGATTTCCTTCTTCCGTACATGTAGGCGTAGGCAGCACATTGCCGCTTGACAACAACTACAATAGGGCGCAGTTCGAGCACAAGCTTCGGGATGCCGCGCCCCCGTTCCTATCATGCTCACGGCTAGTTGCTTCGTTGGGGTCTTCAGGAACCCTATTGTAATCTAGCTTTTGATTTTAGGGTGTGTTGTGCTATTGTGTAGGGACCTTGTTGTAAATTCAACTACTAACTAGTAGGCTTCATATCTTACCTGAAACATTTTTCACGGGATCTGTTCCGTCTGAAGCCGCGCTGTACCGAAAATCTGTTTCAGTGCGAGCCGTATACTGCTTTTGCAGGATGCGTTTTTGAGATATCTGCTGAAGTTCCTCTAAGGATCTCAGCTTCATAGTGACCCATGCATCGCATGCATGCTGCTTGTTCCTTGGATCATCCACAAATCATCCATGGGGCCCTATTAGCAAACACTAGTATATAGTACATTTGTATCCCTAATTTTTTTTTCTTTTTTACATAGCCGATGCATTGAAAATGCATTAGTGAAAAATTACAGTACTAGACAGTTGACATCCATAGGTACGTGTAGATTTTTTTTCTTCGGAAAATTTATAGTACTAGACAGTTGACATACCTGTGGTCAGAGAGTTAGCTAGGGAAGGTCTTTATTGGCAGGAGGTCTTGTATTGGGCACTCCGTCAATTCAAGGAGTCTCTTTTCCACTCTTTTTGGTTCAAAAACTCTATTATCTTTTTCATCGCGAGAACAAGATATTTCTATAATAACCATGTTTGTGCTATCTCAAATTAGTATACCCCTAGCTTGTGCCAGATATCGTCAGTTATATCGCATTATAAATTTAAACATAACAGCAGGTTATTCAGAATTTTCTTAGTCGACATTTTCGTACTTGTGCATGATATGTTTAGCAAATTAAAATTTGGCATACATATACCATGTTCACCTTCAGTAAGTTGTATGTTGGCAAAAACATGTACCGAATCTAGTCATGATAAACCATTGAGTCGCAGCTCCGAATGGGTAGAACGACACTTTTCTGTTGGGCAACCATACAAGGAAACAAAGTAAACAAAATCATATGAAGCAATAGTACTTAGCCGGCGACTCTTGTTTGCAAACATTTATTATTTGAAATAATACCCACGGAGGGACAAAACGATGGGCACTCTAGACATTATATGACCCATTATTGAAACTTAATATCAACGCATATAGTTTGCTCCTACATAGAATAGTATATAGTACGTAAGAAATGAACCTACACACATAAACCAAGAAGAAGCCACCTAACGGGAAAAAATCATGGACAAGCCAGGGCTCAAACATGAAGACACTGCTTTAAGATTTTTTTTCCGAAAAGGGGATAACCCTGGCTTCTGTATCATGCGATGCACTCATCCATGCCATCTTTAAGATGTGCTCTGCTTATTATGTCCTTCATTAAGATCACCAACCATACATGGACTATACACAAACGACTCATATATTCCGTTTGTATGGTTAACATAGTAACTTTCTGGGCGTGAGTTGCCAAGATATTGAACCTTTGAGTTTTTCAAATGATAGGCCACTACGCTAAACATTTGATTCAGAAAGACAACTTCCTTGCAAGGATGGAATCCAAGAATATCAAAGAAATTGGGGTATTCATTGGGATCAAATTTAACTGTAAAAAAGTCATCATTGTCAGAATCCCAGTCAAATCTCACTTTCCCTGAAGTTTTAGCACCAACATGAGCAGCCTCGTGATGAGTGTCAGACACATCATGTACCATCCAAGGTGCATCCATTTTGCGCTCAAATTTTCCTAGATGTAGGGCATACTGGGCAAGGTCATGTTCATACTTTAAGATCCACTCCATCCGTTGTTCACTTAATTCACTCAGGATCCAAACCCGTAGTTGGGACTTTTCAATTATTCCAAAGTACACACCTTTCTCTGATCTCCCTAGATACGGTTTTCCAAATATCTTGCCCTCACCATATGATGGTGTTCTAATCACTTGATATATACCGTTTGACAATGAAAGCCTGAAAAAAAAAACCATCGCAATTAAGATGCACACTACATATAAAGCATTAATTAATTAAAACTCTAGCATCTAGCTGGACGATGCTAATAAATAGGGTAATGCAACGGGTTGTTGTCTAATTTATGTATGTGACACGAGCAAGAAATCAGTGCATTGTTTTCTCACAATGAATATAATCGTATTGTACGCCCACCCATATTTCTAAATTTCTTTTTGAATGCAGTACCCAACTAATTATTTTACATGCCTTGATAATATTTTAGGACCAGATTGTACTCTCACTAACTAATATAGCTTTTTATGTTAGAAAACAATAGATCAGTGTATATACCTCAAAACAAAGGAACCTCGACAGTGCACATAAAGTGCTCCTTGATAATACACTGCATAGCGTTGGCGTGGCCCCCAAGATAGCTCAGCTCGATCTTTGAGCATGTCTCCAACTGTTCCTGCCGGCTCTCCCTGGCGGACGAAATCCCTCTCCTCCCACTGACCAGTCCTTGATGATAACAAGTTCAACCTCCAAATAGTCGGTGGCCATTCCGATTCCATTAAGCGGCTCTTATCATTATCATTGCTGCTTCTTCCTTTGGCTGCTCTGAATGCAAGCTTGTTAGGCGCGCAAGGTATGGCAGGGATCGTCAACAGCTCATAGTGCGGCGACACAGCAGGATCAAATGCAAGGTACACGCCGGCACAAAGATCTTGCCGGGGCGGTACCCTTAAGATCCTCATCAGTTCCATCAAGTGGCGCATGTCATTATCCTCATCCACAGATGACCGGTCTAGCGACGGTGGCTCCCCGGGCACTGCAGGATCAAGCGCAACGGGTGCCTGACGGGGCCAGGGTAGAATTGTCCACCGCCTCGTCGCCGGGTTAAGCACGCAGAGCTCGCCCGGTCCCATGTTGCAGAGGAGGAGGCCGTTGCTGTGGTCCAGGATCGACCACCACCAGCGCCGGTCGTTGTCGTCGGGCAGGAAGTCAAGCATGGGGTCGATCATGGAGTCGGAGGAGGGGCGGGCGAAGAGGTGCGGCCGGCAGTGGTCGATGTAGTTGATGAAGAGGCCGTGCACCTTGTTGGTAGTGAGAAACCGGCGGCATGTATTGTGCGCCGGCCACGACCGGGCCGCGCTCATCGCAGGCAGGCGGCGGAGGACGTGGGCGGCTTTCGTCAACATGGCCATGGCCATGGGTGTGCTGGAGGCGAGCGATGGCTTTGGTGGGCGGCGCCGCGTGGCGGCTGCATGCGCTGTGACCGAAGATGCATCGATCCTGAACGTCAGTCAAATGCGCCGGCTGTGGGCTAGGTTAAGTCAACAGGCCCAGCAAGTGCCGTCAGGTGGGCTGGTGTCGTGCCTTGTGTGCTTCATAAAGTACAATCAGCTTGCCGAAACCCCCTCCAAAAAAAAGCTTGCCAAAATAAATAAATACAACAGCATACCTATCCACTGTGTCTCTTAACTGTGTTCATCTCCCCCGAGTTCGGTTTAGTATGTACGGTTCTCGGTCTTTTCCCTGGTAGTATGTCACTTGAAACTCAGAATTGTTCCGTTCCCGTAGAAAAATATATATTAGGATGTTTCATTCACCCATCAAAATAGACACTCCTATAGATTAGGCCATCACTGCACCCCTAATCCCGACACTCGTGCTTTTGATGAGAATTGCCAATGAAAGTCTTCCATGGTTCATTACTGATAACATTTCATGATCTACAAACAACCTGTGAGCAAAATTAATTCTGGTGATAACATTTCATGTCTGGTTTGATCGACATCGAGCGAGATCCACTAGGGAGCGACAACTGGAGCCGAGGATGGCAGCGACGTGTGTCGAGGATGTCGAGGAACGGAAACATCTTCCTCCCTTTTGCCCGCCACAAAAAGGATGACCTTATTTCGGGTTACTCCCATTATCCTGCTACATGATTTTATTTAATATATAGCCTTGAGGCTTTTCTGCAAAAACAAGGACAAAGCCAATAGGAATAGAAATAGAAAGATCATCTTCTTTACTAGTTGGTGAAGGAAATATGCCCTAGAGGCAATAATAAAGTTGTTATTTATATTTCCTTATATCATGATAAATGTTTATTATTCATACTAGAATTGTATTAACCGGAAACTTAGTATATGTGTGAATACATAGACAAACATAGTGTCCCTAGTATGCCTCTACTTGACTCGCTCGTTAATCAAAGATGGTTAAGTTTCCTAGCCATGGACATGTGTTGTCATTTGATGAATGGGATCACATCATTAGAGAATAATGTGATGGACAAGACCCATCCGTTAGCTTAGCATTATGATCGTTAACTTTTATTGCTATTGCTTTCTTCATGACTTATACATGTTCCTCAGACTATGAGATTATGCAACTCCCGAATACCGGAGGAACACCTTGTGTGCTATCAAACGTCACAACGTAACTGAGTGATTATAAAGATGCTCTACAGGTGTTTCCGAAGGTGTTTGTTGGTTTGGCATAGATCGAGATTAGGATTTGTCACTCCGTGTATCGGAGAGGTATCTCTGGGCCCTCTCGGTAATGCACATCACTATAAGCCTTGCAAGCAATGTGACTAATGAGTTAGTTACGGGATGATGCATTACGGAACGAGTAAAGAGACTTGCCGGTAACGAGATTGAACTAGGTATGATGATACCGACGATCGAATCTCGGGCAAGTAACATACCGATGACAAAGGGAACAACGTATGTTGTTATGCGGTTTGACCGATAAAGATCTTCGTAGAATATGTAGGAGCCAATATAAGCATCCATGTTCCGCTATTGGTTATTGACCTGAGATGTGTCTCGGTCATGTCTACGTAGTTCTCGAACCCGTAGGGTCCGCACGCTTAACGTTCGATGATGATTTGTATTATGAGTTATGTGATTTGATGACCGAAGTTTCTTCGGAGTCCCGGATGAGCACGGACATGACGAGGAGTCTTGAAATGGTCGAGAGGTAAAGATTCATATATTGGAAGGTTGCATTTGTACATCGGAATGGTTCCGAGTGGTTCGGGCATTTTTCCGGAGTACTGGGAGGTTACCGGAACCCCCAGGAGAAGTAATGGGCCTATTGGGCCTTATTGGAGGAGAGGAGAAAGGGCCACATGAGAGGGGCTCCCCCCCTTGCCCAAACCGAATTGGAATAGGGGAGGGGGTCGGCCCCCCTCTTTCCTTCCCCCTCTCTCTCCCTTCCCTTTCCCTCCAGTGGAAGAAAGGAAAAGGGGGAGGGGACGAATCCTACTTAGACTAGGAGTCCATGTAGGACTCCCCCCTGGCACGCCCAACCTGGCCGGCCTCCTCTCTCCCTCCCTCCTTTATATACATGGTCAGGGGGCACCCCAATAGTACAACGGACAATTTCTTAGCCGTGTGTGGTGCCCCCTCCATAGTTACACACCTCGGTCATATCGTCGTAGTGCTTAGGCGAAGCCCTGCGCCGGTAACTTCATCATCACCATCACCACGCCGTCGTGCTGACGGAACTCTCCCTCGGCCTCAACTGGATCAAGAGTACGAGGGACGTCATCGAGCTGAACGTGTGCTGAACGCGGAGGTGCCGTACGTTCGGTGCTTGGATCGGTTGGATCGCGAAGACGATCGACTACATCAACCACGTTACTAAACGCTTCCGCTTTCAGTCTACGAGGGTACGTGGACACACTCTCCCCGTTCGTTGCTATGCTTCTCCTAGATAGATCTTGCGTGATCGTAGAATTTTTTTTGAAATACTACATTCCCTAACAGTGGCATCTGAGCCAGGACTATGCGTAGATATTATATGCATGAGTAGAACACAAAGTGTTGTGGGCAATAATAGTCATACTACTTACCAGCAACGTCTTAGTTTGATGCGGCGGTATTGTTGGATGAAGCGGCCCAGACCGACATTACATGACCGCGTTCATAAGACTGCTTCTACCGACGTGCTTCGCACACAGGTGGCTGGTGGGTGTCTGTTTCTCCAACTTTAGTTGAATCAAGTTTGACTATGCCCGATCCTTATTCAAGGTTAAAACAACACACTTGACGAAAAATCATTGTGGTTTTGATGCGTAGATAAGAACGGTCCTTGCTAAGCCCGTAGCAGCCACGTAAAACTTGCAACAACAAAGTAAAGGATGTCTAACTTGTTTTTGCAGGGCATGTTGTGATGTGATATGGTCAAGACGTGATGAGATATAAATTGTTATATGAGATGATCTTGTTTTGTAACCGTTATCGGCAACTGGCAGGAGCCTTATGGTTGTCGCTTTATTGTATAAAATGCAATCGCCATGTAATTGCTTTACATTATCACTAAGCGGTAGTGATAGTCGTAGAAGAAATAGTTGGCGAGACGACAACGACACTACGATGGAGATCAAGGTGTCAAGCCGGTGACGATGGAGATCATGACGGTGCTTCGGAGATGGAGATCAAAGGCACAAGACGATGATGGCCATATCATGTCACATATTTTTGATTGCATGTGATGTTTATCTTTTATGCATCTTATTTTGCTTAGTACGGCGGTAGCATTATAAGATGATCCCTCACTAAATTTCAAGGTATAAGTGTTCTCCCTGAGTATGCACCGTTGCTACAGTTCGTCGTGCCGAGACACCACGTGATGATCATGTGTGATAAGCTCTACGTTCACATACAACAGGTGCAAGCCAGTTTTGCACATTCAGAATACTCGGGTTAAACTTGACGAGCCTAGCATATGTAGATATGGCCTCGGAACACTGAGACCGAAAGGTCGATCGTGAATCATATAGTCAACATAGAGATGTTCACCATTGAAAACTACTCCATCTCATGTGATGACCGGACATGGTTTAGTTGATATGGATCATGTGATCATTTAGATGACTCGAGGGATGTCTATCTAAGTGGGAGTTCTTAAGTAATTTGATTAATTGAACTTTAATTTATCATGAACTTAGTCCTGATAGTATTTGCAAATTATGTTGTAGATCAATAGCTCATGTTGTAGCTCCCCGTTTATTTTTTTGATATGTTCCTAGAGAAAAATAAGTTGAAAGATGATAGTAGCAATGATGCGGACTTAGTCCGTGATCTGAGGATTATCCTCATGGCTGCACAGAAGAATTATGTCCTTAATGCATCGCTAGGTGAAAGACCTATTGCAGGAACAGATGCAGACGTTATGAACGTTTGACAAAGCTCGGTATGATGACTACTTGATAGTTTAATGCATCATGCTTTATGGCTTAGAACCGGGACTTCAAAAACGTTTTGAACGCCACAGAACATACGAGATGTTCCAAGAGATGAAATTGGTATTTCAGACTCATGCCCGTGTCGGGAGGTATGAGACCTCTGACAAATACTTTGCCTACAAGATGGAGGAGAATAGCTCAATCAGTGAGCATGTGCTCAGATTCTCTGGGTACTACAATTGCTTGAATCAAGTGGGAGTTAATCTTCCAGATAAGATGGTAATTGACAAAGTTCTCTAGTCACTATCACCAAGTTACTGGAACTTCGTGATGAACTATTATATGCAAGGGATGACGAAAACGATTCTCGAGCTCTTCGTGATGCTGAAATCGAAGAAGGTAAAAATCAAGAAAGAGCATCAATTGTTGATGGTTAACAAGACCACTAGTTTAAAAAAAAGGGCAAAGGAAGAAGGGGAACTTCAAGAAAAACGGCAAGCAAGTTGTTGCTCAAGTGAAGAAGCCCAAGCCTGGAACTAAGCCTGAAACTGGGTGCTTCTTCTGCAAAGGAAATGGTCACTGGAAGCGGAGCTACCCCCAAATAATTGGCGGATAAGAAGGATGGCGAAGTGAACAAAGGTATATGTGATATACATGTTATTGATGTGTACTTTACTAGTGTTCATAGTAATCCCGGGGTATTTGATATGATACCGGTTCAGTTGCTAAGATTAGTAACTCAAAACAGGAGTTGCAAAATGAATAGAGACTAGTTGAGGGCGAGGTGACGATGTGTGTTGGAAGTGATTCCAAGGTTGATAAGATCACCATCGCACACACCCTCTACCTTCGAGATTAGTGTTAGACCAAAATATATGTTATTTGGTGTTTGCGTTAAGAATGAATATGATTGGATCATGTTTATTGCAATACGGTTATTCATTTAAGTCAAATAATAATTGTTGTTCTGTTTACACGAATAAAACCTTCTATGTTCATACACTTCGTATAAATGGTTTATTGAATCTCGATCATAATGATACACATATTCATAATATTGATGCCAAAAAAGATGCGAAGATGATAATGATAGTGCAACATATTTGTGGCACTGCCGTTTAGGTCATATTGGTGTAAAGCACATGAAGAAACTCCATGCGAATGGATATTTGGAATCACTTGATTATGAATCATTTGATGCTTGCGAACCATGCCTCATGGGCAAGATGACTAAGACTCCGTTCTCCGGAACAATGGAGCGAACCACTGACTTATTGGAAATAATACATACCGATGTATGCAGTCCGATGAGTGTTGAGGCTCGCAGCGGGTATCGTTATTTTCTAACCTTCACAAATGATTTGAGAAGATATGGGTATATCTACTTAATAAAACACAAGTCTGAAACATTTGAAAAGTCCAAAGAATTTTAGAGTGAAGTGGAGAATCATCGTAATAAGAAAAATAAAAAGTTTCTACGATCTGATCGCGGAGGCAAATATTTGAGTTACGAGTTCGGCCTCCATTCAAAACAATGTGGAATAGTTTCACAACTCACGCCACCTGGAACACCACGGCGTAATGGTGTGTCCGAACTTCGTAACCGTACTTTATTAGATATGGTGCGATCTATGATGTCTCTTACCAATTACCGCTATCATTTTGGAGTTATGTATTAGAGACAAATGCATTCACGTTAAATAGGGCACCATCTAAATCCGTTGAGGCGACACCGCATGAACCGTTGTTTGGCAAGAAACCTAAGCTGTCGTTTTTCTTAAAGTTTGGGGTTGTGATGCTTATGTGAAAAAGCTTCAACCTGATAAGCTCGGACCCAAATCGGAGAAATGTGTCTTCATAGGATACCCAAAGGAAACTGTTGGGTACACCTTCTATCATAGATCCGAAGGCAAGATATTCATTGCTAAGAATGGATTCTTTTTAGAGAAGGAGTTTCTCTCGAAAGAAGTGAGTGGGAGGAAAGTAGAACTTAATGAGGTAGTTGTACCTTATCTCAAATTTTAAAGTAGTTCATCACAGAAATCAGTTCCAGTGATGCCTACACCAAATAGTGAGGAAGCTAATGATGATGATCATGAAACTTTAGATCAAGTTACTACCGAACCTCGTAGGTCAAACATAATATGTTCCGCACCAAAGTGGTACGGTAATCCTGTTCTGGACATCATGTTACTAGACTATGACGAACCTACAAACTATGAGGAAGCAATGATGAGCCCAGATTCCGTAAAATGGCTTGAGACCATGAAATTTGAGATGGGGTCCATGTATGAGAACAAAGTATGGACTTTGGTGGACTTGCCCGATGATCGGCAAGCCATTGAGAATAAATGGATCTTCAAGAGGAAGACGGACACTGATAGTAGTGTTACTATCTACAAAGCTAGACTTGTCCAAAAAGTTTTTCACAAGTTCAAGGTGTTGACTACGATGAGATTTTCTCACTCGTAGCGATGCTTAAGTCTGTCTGAATCATGTTAGCAATTGCCACATTTTATGAAATCTGGCAAATGGATGTAAAAACTGCATTCCTTAATGGATTTCTTAAAGAAGAGTTGTATATGATGCAACAAGAAGGTTTTGTCAATCCTAAAGGTGCTAACAAAGTGTGCAAGCTCTAGCGATCCATCTATGGACTGGTGCAAGTAGCTCAGAGTTGGAATATACATTTTGATGAGTTGATCAAAGCATATAGTTGTATACAGACTTGCGGTGAAGGCTGTATTTACAAGAAAGTGAGTGGGAGCACTACAACATTTCTGATAAGTATATGTGAATGACATATTGTTGATCAGAAATAATGTAGAATTTTCTGGAAAGCATAAAGAAGTGTTTGAAAGGAGTTTTCAAAGAAAGACCTCGGTGAAGCTGCTTACATATTGAGCATCAAGATCTATAGAGATAGATCAAGACGCTTGATAAGTTTTTTCAATGAGTACATACCTTGACAAAATTTTGAAGTAGTTCAAAATGGAACAGTCAAAGAAGGAGTTCTTGCCTGTGTTACAAGGTGTGAAGTTGAGTAAAGACTCAAAACCCGACCATGGCAGAAAATGGAAAGAGAATGTAAAGTCATTCCCTATGCCTCAGTCATAGGTTCTATAAAGTATGATATGTTGTGTACCAGACCTATTGTGTACCTCACCATGAGTTTGGCAAGAGGGTACAATAGTGATCCAGGAGTGGATCACTGGACAGCGGTTAAAGTTATCCTTAGTTACCTAAGAGGACTAAGGAAATATTTCTCGGTTATGGAGGTGACAAAGAGTTCGTCGTAAAGAGTTCAGTCGATGCAAGCTTTCAAACTGATACAAATGACTCTGAGTCTCAATCTGGATACATATTGAAAGTGGGAGCAATTAGCTAGAGTAGCTCCGTACAGAGCATTGTTGACATAGAAATATGCAAAATACATACGGATCTGAATGTGGCAGACCCGTTGATACGTCTCCAACGTATCTATAATTTTTGATTGTTCCATGCTATATTATATTCTGTTTTGGATGTTTAATGGGCTTTATTATACATTTTTATATTATTTTGAGACTAACCTATTAACCGGAGGCCCAGCCCAGAATTGCTTTTTTTGCCTATTTCAGAGTTTCGCAGAAAAAGAATATCAAACGGAGTCCAAACGGAATGAAACCTTCGGGAACGTGATTTTTGAAACAAACGTGATCCAGAGGACTTGGACCCTACGTCAAGAAAGCAATCAGGAGGGCACGAGGTAGGGGGCGCGCCCTCCACCCTCATGGGGCCGACGTTGCTCCACCGACGTACTTCTTCGTCCTATATATACCTACGTACCCCCAAACTACCAGATACGGAGCCAAAAACCTAATTCCACCGCCGCAACCTTCTGTACTCGTGAGATCCCATCTGGGGGCCTTTTCCGGAGCTCCGCTGGAGGGGGCATTATTGATCACGGAGGGCTTCTACATCAACACCATAGCCTCTCCGATGATGTGTGAGTAGTTTACCTCAGACCTTCGCATCCATAGTTATTAGCTAGATGGCTTCTTCTCCCTTTTTGGATCTCAATACAAAGTTCTCCACGACCCTCGTGGAGATCTATTCGATGTAATATTCTTTTGCGGTGTGTTTGTTGAAACCGATGAATTGTGGGTTTATGATCAAGTTTATCTATGAACAATATTTGAATCTCTTAATTCTTTTATGTATGATTGGTTATCTTTGCAAGTCTCTTCAAATTATCAGTTTGGTTTGGCCGACTAGATTGATCTTTCTTGCAATGGGAGAAGTGCTTAGCTCTGGGTTCAATCTTGCGGTGTCCTTTCCCAGTGATAGCAGGGGCAGCAAGGCACGTATTGTATTGTTGCCATCAAGGATAACAAGATGGGGTTTATATCATATTGCATGAGTTTATCCCTCTGCATCATGTCATCTTACTTAAAGTGTTACTCTGTTCTTTAGAACTTAATACTCTAGATGCATGCTGGATAGCGGTCGATGTGTGGAGTAATAGTAGTAGATGCAGGCAGGAGTCGGTCTACTTGTCGCGGACGTGATGTCTATATACATGATCATACCTAGATATTCTCATAACTATGCTCAATTCTGTTAATTGCTCAATAGTAATTTGTTCACCCACCATAATACTTATGCTCTCGAGAGAAGCCACTAGTGAAACCTATGGCCCCTGGGTCTATTCTCCATCATATTAATCTTCCAACACTTAGCTATTTTTATTGCCTTTTATTTTACTTTGCATCTTTATCATAAAAATACCAAAAATATTATCTTATCATATCTATCAGATCTCACTTTCGTAAGTGACCGTGAAGGGATTGACAACCCCTTTATTGCGTTGGTTGCGAGGATTTTATTTGTTTGTGTAGGTGCAAGGGACTTGTGCGTGGCCTCCTACTGGATTGATACCTTGGTTCTCAAAAACTGAGGGAAATACTTACGCTACTTTGCTGCATCACCCTTTCCTCTTCAAGGGAAAACCAACGTAGTGCTCAAGAGGTAGCACCCGTTGACTAAACTTCTCTCACAAGCAAAACATGATCACACCTTAGTACTCTTTGGGTATTAATCACATAGCGATGTGAACTAGATTATTGACTCCAGTAAACCGTTTTAGTGCTAGTCACATGGTGATGTGAACTATTGGTGTTAAATCACATGGCGACGTGAACTAGATTATTGACTCTAGTGCAAGTGGGAGACTGAAGGAAATATGCCCTAGAGGCAATAATAAAATTGTTATTTATATTTCCTTATATCATGATAAATGTTTATTATTCATGCTAGAATTGTATTAACCGTAAACTTAGTACATGTGTGAATACATAGACAAACAGAGTGTCCCTAGTATGCCTCTACTTGACTAGCCCGTTAATCAAAGATGGTTAAGTTTCCTAGCCATGGACATGTGTTGTCATTTGATGAACGGGATCACATCATTAGAGAATGATGTGATGAACAAGACCCATCTGTTAGCTTAGCATTATGATCGTTAAGTTTTATTGCTATTGCTTTCTTCATGACTTATACATGTTCCTCAGACTATCAAACGTCTTGTGTGCTATCAAACGTCACAACGTAACTGAGTGATTATAAAGATGCTCTACAGGTGTCTCCGAAGGTGTTTGTTGGTTTGGCATAGATCGAGATTAGGATTTGTCACTCCGTGTATCGGAGAGGTATCTCTGGGCCCTCTCGGTAATGCACATCACTATAAGCCTTGCAAGCAATGTGACTAATGAGTTAGTTACGAGATGATGCATTACGGAACGAGTAAAGAGACTTGCCGGTAGCGAGATTGAATTAGGTATGATGATACCGACGATCGAATCTCGGGCAAGTAACATACTGATGACAAAGGGAACAACGTATGTTGTTATGCGGTTTGACCGATAAAGATCTTCGTAGAATATGTAGAAGCCAATATGTGCATCCAGGTTCCGCTATTGGTTATTGACCTGAGATGTGTCACGGTCATGTCTACGTAGTTCTCGAACCTGTAGGGTCCGCACGCTTAACGTTCGATGACGATTTGTATTATGAGTTATGTGATTTGATGACCGAAGTTTGTTCGGAGTCCCGGATGAGCACGGACATGACGAGGAGTCTCGAAATGGTCGAGAGGTAAAGATTCATATACTGGAAGGTTGCATTTGGACATCAGAATGGTTCCAAGTGGTTTGGGCATTTTTCCGGAGTACATGGAGGTTACCAGAACCCCCAGGAGAAGTAATGGGCCTATTGGGCCTTATTGGAGGAGAGGAGAAAGGGCCACGTGAGAGGGGCTCCCCCCTTGCCCAAACCGAATTGGACTAGGGGAGGGGGTCGGCCCCCCTCTTTCCTTCCCCCTCTCTCTCCCTTCCCTTTCCCTCCAGTGGAAGGAAGGAAAAGGGGGAGGGGACGAATCCTACTTGGACTAGGACTCCAAGTAGGACTCCCCCCTGGCGCGCCCAACCTGGCCGGCCTCCTCTCTCCCTCCCTCCTTTATATACATGGTCAGGGGGCACCCCAATAGTACAACAGACAATCTCTTAGCCGTGTGTGGTGCCCCCCTCCATAGTTACACACCTCAATCATACCGTCGTAGTGCTTAGGCGAAGCCCTGCGCAGGTAACTTCCACTACAAAAAAATACACTTCCGTGATGATACGTGTTTGTCACAGTAGGTCGCTTTTTTTGTCATGCATGTACATCCATGACAAATTTATGAGAGAATCAAGATAGTCATACCTGTGCTGTCGTAGAAGTGTTCCATGACATTACCAAAATTATCATCACGGAAGTGTCCACTTCCATGACGATAAATCGTGCGTCACAGAAGTGCTTTCGTCAAGGGTGACCGACACGTGGCATCCACCGTAACGGAACGCTGTTAAGCTATCAGGTCGGGTTTTGGATCCGATAACCCGTTAACAGCCCCGACCAATGGGAAATTTCCACGTGTAAAATTCTTATTGGCCGGACGAAACACGTGTCAGCTTGTCCGTGGGTCGGATAGGCACCTATGATACGTCGACACGTGGCACGGCCCAACAGAGGCCCATTCCTGTGAAAAGGCCGGCCCGTTTGACTTGGTCAAAAGCTGGCGGGCCGGCCCATGAAAAGCCTGTTAACGGCCTGTTCGCATATAGCCCATTTACAGCCCGCTAACCTAAGGCCCGTTACGCCCTATCCGAATTAGGCCCAGTAGCGTCATCTGGGCCATCCAATATGATTCCAGCCCGTTTTCACTTCTGGCCCATGACGTCTTTCGGCCCATATGAGGCCCTATGTAACTCTTGGCCTATTAACGACCCATGGTGAAACTGGCCCGTAATGAACAGTGTATCACTTTACACCCATTAACGGCCCGTGGTGAAACTGGCCCGTAATGAACAGTGTATCACTTTATACCCATTAACGGCCCGTTATTCCGTTGGGCCGTTTCCAGCCCATGTTATCTTTCAGCCTTCTCAGAGCCCATTTATTCTTGGGCTCATTTCCAGCATTCGTTTACTTACGCCCGTTACTATCATTTTCTGCTTGTGGGCCAAATTCAGTCCGTGGTTACAGTCGGCCCGTTTGTGGTCCGTTAATACGTTGGGCCGTTTTCATAGCATCATCGAATACGGCCTATTAACGATGGCCCGTTACGGTCGGCCCATGAACGGACGATTCCAACTCTAGACCGTTTACGGCCATAATGCGGCCTGTTATTGGCCCATGTTTGGCCAATCGATCATACGGCCCGTATAAGGCCCATTGATGATACGGCCCGTAGAAGGCCCATTGTTTCTACGGCCCGTAGAAGGCCTACTGTTTCTACAGCCCATAAAAGGCCCACTGTTTCTACGGCCCGTAGGAGGCCCATTGTCACTACAGTAAATATTAGCCCATGGATATTGTGGCCTAGTTTTAAAAAATAGGTTATTGCAGCCACTAGTTAACCGCGGAAAAAGAACTGTAATGACTACAAGCAAACAACTAAACAAGATAACAAGGAAATAAATAAGCAAGCAACTAACGCTAGGCTATCACGTCTATTACACATATTACATCCACTGGGCATCAAAGTTCGCCACCAGTGCAAATATAGGGAACAAAGCAGCATATCATATACACTGGCCGTCAAAATTGGCCACCAGTGCAAATAAACGCGGCAGCAAAACAAGAGCATAACTAAAACAACTTCAGAAGAGCTCAAGAAACGTTATCTTGGGTATCTACCATGCTGGCAATAAGCTTAGCAAGTTGATTAGCTTTGTCCTGTTTGGCGCTAAAATCCTCCAACGCTTGCTGTTGCACCAGAAAGTATGCATCTGAATGCTCCAGGGACTTCCGTAGTCCTTCCGCTTCTTTTCGCAGCACAGCTGATCGATGTCTTTCAGCTTGTAGTTGAGACTCAAGAAACCAAACTGATTCAGACAGTGAGTTTGAATAGCTTGTGCAAGCGGTAGTGGCCAGTAACTCCAACAATAAACCAAGACAGGATGTGTCACTATCCTGAACCTTATCTGCATTACTTCCTTTACCGTTGCTTAATAAGGCACTCTTCCCCAATATTCTGTCAGCATTCTAAAAGAAGAAACAAGCAGACACATAACATGTTTAGCATGTACTACTATATGAAACTCATTCTGGTGAACCAGTTCATTAGTAAGGTGGACAAGATTAAACTACCAAGTCTTCTATTGCCAAGTACTAGTACATAATAAAAGCATCAAACAAACATATATCTATGTCCTATGGTAGCAATGGAATCTTAAATTAGAACGGTTGTTCTTCAGGTTTAGGCACTTGTTCTACATGAACAGAGTACAGTAAGACACAAGAATATAATACTTAAAAATAGAAAATGAGCTCATAGACCTTACCACATTCTTGGTTCGGGACCAGTACAGAACAAGGCGTTCCCGGTCATCGTCCAGTAAATGTGTATCAGGAGAACGTAAGGGAATTTGATGAGTTTCTTTGCCGGTGAAGTACGTTTTCTTCAGGTAATTCCGATACTGCCACCAAGCATTCTTGAAGATAGCAGAGCTATTAGCACAGGTTACCTCATCCTGAGTTTCCAAATCGGTCCTTCTCTATAGAGAAAAATGGGAAAATTTGATGTATTATAACCATCATGGAGGTAGGATGTATGGGACGAAGCAAAGTAATTGCCATGAATAACATTACTTACACACAACTCCTGGACAAACACCTGCAACTGGCATTTTCCTTCATCTTCAGTATAATATTTCCAAGATGGGAAGATACACACATACGATTTAACAACATCAAGTGCGATAGATGCTAAACTACGACTAGCTGGTTGTGCTTCCTCCACAGGAATAGGCGTACTAACTGGTGGAGTTGGGGTTCGCCGCTCAATGGTACTGGCCCTTTGGGCACTGGAGCTGCCTTACTAACTGCTCTTGTTTGCGAGCTCTGTGGTGGAGATGGTGCTGTGTCAATAGGAACTGGGTTACTATCGGTTGGGGTTGGGGTTAGATTGGGTGAAGCTGGTTCTCTGTCCATCGTAGTAGGGGTACAATCTGCGAGAGTTTGGGTTATGTGTGGTAGGGCTGGTTCTTGTGCATGTACAACCGGGGTGCTATCTCCACCAAGAGGTAGCACTGTTTTATTTGAAGACCGTGTTTTTAGTCCGCTAGATACTGGCATCACCCGCTCCAATTCAAATGGCTGATAAATAGGAAACATAGTTGAATGTACAGACATTATATGAGAGACAGATGCAATAGATAGTGTGGAAAAAAGAGGGCATGAAATAGTTTACATGTATATTGTTTAACTAAAACGGATAGCATGACATAATTTCACATATATGATGGCTATCTAAACTGGATAGCATAGCATAACATAATTCAAAGATATGATGAATAACTAAACAGGATCGCATGACATAATTCACCTACATGTTATCTAAGTAATCAGGATCGCATCCTTTAATTCACATATGTGATTTATATGCTAAACAGAGGGCATTCGATATGATGTCTAAACTATGCAATGCAAGACACTGTATGCATGGTATGAACAGTCTAACCATGCCAAGTTAGAGCATACACCTCGGTGGGGGAATAGGACTGGTCATCTATCTCTGAATCCATCTCTGAGGAGCTATCGGGACCCAACAAGAGATCTGCTTCGACAGGTAGCACTGTCTGCTCTGAAGGCCTTGTTTTCACTCCAGATTTTTCCATCTCCCACCCAAATGGCTGATTCACAGGAAGAGTAGTTTAATGTACAAACATTGTCAACAAATGGAAATGTTATGAAGAAATGGAAGGGCAAGATATCATTCAAATATATGGTGCCTGGTTAAACAGGACGGCATTGCACATTTCACATATATTATGGCTGGCTAAAAGACATGAGACTACATAATTCCCATATATGATGTAGAAACTAAACAGGTGGCATTACAGAACATGTCTAAACTAAGCAGATGACATATATGATGTCAAAAGTAGACACTGCAAGGCAACATATGCATGATATGACTAACATCATCATGCCAAGGTAGAGCAAACACCTTGGGGGGGGGGGGTAAACAGGAGTGGTCAGAGGCATCCGAATCCGCCTCAGAACAGATATCTTCCTCTGGATTACAATCTGGAGAGGGGTGGGGAGGGTTTGCCATTGAACCCACCATGGAGCGATGTCTGCATGACATTGTATTGCCGCGCAAAACTCTTCTCTTTTTCTCTACATGTTCAGCATGACTGTGTACAATATCTGACATGCATACGAAAAAAATATGGTGAGATTATGTAAGGAGAGCATGCAGAAATTTAGAGTGATGGTAACAACCAGTGGATCGATGTTTTTCCGTTGAACCAAAATAGCCCTAATGGATCGACGTGAATGTATAGTAATAAGTGATGCAACAAGTGTACAACCTCTTTGCCGTAGCCGTGTCGACCTCAGCATCATTGGGTTGGTCGCTGAAGCAGTTGAGGCAGAGGTGGCTGTCGGAGGTGTGGAGGAAGATCTGAGGAATCTGTAGACGGTGTCCAGGGCACTGCTCTATTGTGATGGATCGTTCTGTCGTTGGAGCAGCTCCGGTGAGCCGTAAGACGTCAAGGCTGAAGCAGCACAAGACAGACATCGTCAATCTCAAGTGGGATTCTAATAGCATCTCCAATAGATGATGTAAAATGGATGTAAAATTAACATCACCAAAAACCACCTGACTACAATAGATGAGGTAAAAACTGTTGACTCTGAACTTAACTGTCGAAACTGAAATTTACTGTGGAATCTGAATGCTACTGTCGAAACTGAACGCAATTGTAGCAGAGAGGCACTTGACATGTAGTTTAGGGAGGGCCTGCGGTTCATCTTCAACCTGCACCCCCCAGAGCCGCCAGCCACCACCGGCCGAACCGCTGGCCCCAGCGCCGCCTCGCCGCCCCGAAACAACTCGCCACCGCCGCCCTGGCCAGCCCTCTAGGACCCCCGCCACCCCCCAATGTGAACCCTAAGATAGATAGTAGGGTACCTCTCCGGCGAGCCCCCGTCCCCGCTGCGGGTGGTTCTTCCTTAACTCCGACGAGCCCCCCCCCCCCCAACCCCTGAAAATCGACTGACCCAAAAGTCGATTCAGTCGACTGAAGTGTGGCTTAATCGGAGTAGAGCAACAACACGAACGAGGGGGGGAGCAGCAGTAGCAGCTGGGCGAGCGAGCGATCGAGCGAGAGCCGGAGCAGCAGCAGCAGATCCGGCTGGTATGGACGCCGCCGCCGAAGGGGCCTCGCACTGGGGGAGAACCGCCATGGAGATGTCGCCCACGGCGCCGGCTTCAAGGTAGCCACTCCATGGGGGTGCGGGATGGAGCACCGTCGGCGCCGAGAGGTCGAGTTAAGGAGAAGGTGCGATGCGATGAGTGTACAACCTCTTTGGTGGCGCCGAGTAGGCCTCGGCTTCGTCCGAGGAGTCGGTGAGGATGTTGCGGTTCCGGTGGAGCAGGTTAAGGCGGCACTGTGGGGATGGAGGAGCCGCGATAGATGAGGCAATCGTCGGAGCAGCTCCTTGGAGGTGGAGGACGGGGCGGCTGAACCGGCGGGATGGTGAGATGGACGACAGATCCTCATCCGGGGGTGGACGAGGGACGTCGAGCTGTTGCGGTGGACGACGTCATCGGGGAAGAGGCTCCGGCTGGGCAGCGGTGACGTGGCGGACGGAGGAGGGTGGGGTTTCGCGGCTGGAGCGGAGAGGTTATGGCGGCCTGGGATTTCGAATGGCGATAACGGGGTGATGGGAGGGGGTGAAGCATGACTTAGGAACGCGCTTGTCCAAAATGTAGGGTGTGTTACAAAAGTACCCCCCACCGATTTGAACTAGCGGCGCTTTCGGCTCTGGGTTAGAAGGGGGATTTCGCATGTCGGGATTTGGCAGCTGGAGGGAGTTTTCGCGCGCGTTGTAATTTCGGGATAGCAAGGCGCGGGTTGTGAAGGCGCCAGTTTTAGGAGCACGATATCTGAATTTTCGGTATATAACAAGACGCGGGTTGAATTTTAGGGACAAGCCTAAAGTGTCGTAATATTGTACTTGTATGTACTAAATCAATTTGCACTTCCCTCAACCAAAAAGGAAACGAAAAAAATAAAACTATTCACACCACACAAAGAGAGAGTCTTGCCCCATTTTACTATACAAATGCTATTCAAAGCTACTCCCTCCTTCCATCTATATAGGGCCTAATGCATTTTTCGATGCTAACTTTTGGTCAAATATTAGAGGAATGATATATGACATGCAACTTACACAAAGCACACCGTTAAATTCGTCTGTGAAAAGTTCTTTCAATGATATAATTTTCACATTATGCATGTCATGTACTATTAATCTTGTTAATAGTCAAAGGCGGTCTTAAAAATCTCATTACGCCCTATATAGATGGAAGGAGGGAGTATGAATCCATGTTATGTCCGATTAAATTTTTTCGCTTGCTGTATAATACATGTAACCTACTCAGACCAACATTTTAGTGCATTCCAAATGTTTATACTACCGCTGCAATTCGAACTAAATTTGAATTCGTTTCTCTATTTCAATAAGAATCTACAATCATGATTGTTGCCAACTTCAACCATCAAAGTTTCCTTGCTATCCGCCAGATATAAATCAGACGGCCTATAATGCAGGATGGCAGGCACACCATCATCAACAACTCCGTTTTTTTTATAAGAGTAGAGATAAAATATGTTAAATGTAGTATACCATGTTCATAACCACACCATGTTTATCACCGTTATATATATTCACACATCTGCCGGTTTTAAACACTATGATAAATTCTTCAAATATTCGAATTCGCTTTTTATAATGAAGTATATATGATCTCTATTCGTCTTTTACGCCCACACAACCCTCTTATCTTTGTAGCTAGCGCTAACTTTCTCTTGTGCATGCACACGCCCGCATCCCTCTCACCCTCCCTCAACATTCTCTAGCTCCATCGCGCAAATTCGTCTTTTCACTTTAGGTCGTTCACCCACGGTGTGTGTAGGCCCCCCAGTTCCTTCTTTATGGCACACATCGATCGATATGCCTCTCTAGCCAGGTGTGCCTAGCACAAACACAAGCTTCCCCTCTTCTCTTTTCACCGTCCATGCCTCACTCCCACCACTCTTTTCATCGTTCTCGTACTTGCACACTCCTCCCCCTCGATATAGTATGCCTCTCGTACCACCTCCTACATGCATCCCTCTCTCTCTCTATCCTTCTCCTCGTGCCTCATTTGCTTCTAACACACACATGCATGTATACCGATCGATCTCCCAACATATACCTAGATCGACTTTAACTACCCCCCCCCCATCGATCAACGTACCTCACAAGTTATGTCTCTCCTTTCTCTTACAAAGGGCGATTGATCTTCCTATGTAGTTACGTCTGCTTACCACAGCCACATCGTCCCCCCTCATTATTCATGCATGCCTCCTGACCCGTCTCTCACACGCACGTGCACAGACAACAAGCAGCCATCTCCTCTCTTATTGATATTGCAGGCGTGCCCTCCGTTTGTCTAGCAAGCCTATCCCACCATTTGTTAGAAGCAACTCCACTACCACCCCCTCCAGCACTCTAGCTCTGTCTCTCTCCCAACCTTATTCATCTCCTGCACATATGCATGGATGCCGATCGATCTCCCTTAATACATGAGGCAGATCGATCTCCTTAATACATGAGGTAGGCCTCTCTCCTCCTCCACACATACACCAGCCATTGTACCTCTATAGTTAATTGGGCTTCTCTCTTCCCCCACCACACACCGATAGTCGAGCGCTGCAGGTAGGTATCCATGCCACAGAGACAAACTGCACATGTTCCATCTCACGTTCCAGTAGGCCAGCCACTCTATATCTTTGACATGGGCACACACAAATTCGATGGCACTCTTTATCGATTGCGTGCGCACACACACACACATCATCCCTCTCTTCGATTCTATGGACACCTCAAGCCGATGATACCTCCACTCTCTTCTCGTGGATCGCCCCCTCTATATATATGTTATATCCAGGACTCTATTTCACACACATTGCATATGTTAAATTTTTTGATTGACCCCCCCCCCCAAAAAAAACCCTCAAGAACCCACACACTATATCTCTCTAGGTTTGTATCTCTCTCACACAACCCCACGTAGGTGGTGTACGTATACAAGAAGAGAATAGGTGCACCGTGCACATACTCACGCTTCGTGCCCAGCCACACCCGCGTGGGTACACGGTGGAGCTCATTTCTTTACGAAATGGCAGCCCACGTGCTAATTTGAATGCCTGTAGCGGTTGTTTACCTAGGGAGGTCGTGTACCACGCGTGCACGAAACAAAGTTCGACTTGACGCGTTGCCGCGTTATTTTTAAATAAAGTTATAGCGCTCAATGGCACGTACACAGAATATAAAACGATTTTTATGGAGGAAAAGGTAGTCCGCTCTTCAAAGTATCTCACACAAGGCTCCGGTGGCCTCTCTCTCTCACCGTTGGTCACTGATCCGTCCGCATCCCGTCCGCCTGGGGAAAGGGAGTGCGGTGGCCTCTCTCTCTCTCACCGTTGGTCACTGATCCGGCCGCATCCCGTCCGCCGGGGGAAAGGGAGTGCGGTGGCCTCTCTCTCTCTCTCACCGTTGGTCACTGATCCGGCCGCATCCCGTCCGCCGGGGGAAAGGGAGGAAGTGCATCGTTTCTCCGTTCGACGGCGCCGAGGCAGCACGTCCCGATCTGCGGTACACGCCGTTCTCTCTGAGCAAGCTCCGGCGCGGTAAGGCCTACGTCACCTGCTCGCAGATTCCGCCCGCCGCTGCTCACCTAGTTACATCCCGACGACCTCCAGGTATCCCCTCCGAAATGGCTCCACTGCCCGTTTTCCCACATCGCTGCATGTGTATCTTCCATAGTTCTTTGCCCAAAACGTAGCTTGTCCGGCGTACTTTCCATATTGCATTCTTGTCCTCACCTCACACCGTTTTAGACAAACATAGCCGTGTTGTTATCTTCCCTTAGGACAAGGAATATGCTTCTTTTTTGTCGTCGCATGTGTCATCAACTGTTATTGGCCAGTAATTGTTTCCTTTCTACCTCTTTTTTGCAAACAGGGCTATCCATTCCACCTCGTTGCTATTGCGACCTTTTGGTGAACTGCACAAATCACTTTTTTCTTAAGAGTGTTTTGTGCAGTTGTACTAAAATGTCACACGGGCAATGTCTCTACATTTCAGTGCGACTGCACAAAGGGAGATTGGTTTTGCTCTATCCTCCTCATCCAACTTCGAGCCTAATCTTCTCCAACTAGTTAGTCTTAAGAGAGACCGCAAAGGTGACCGGCTTCTATTTGTGTGTTTATTGTTTCATCAGCAGTCCTCTATTATCGTAATCACACTTGATATCTTTGGAACAGGGATGCTCAGCTCTATTTTAGTGGAACTGCAAAAAATGATCGGAATGTTGCATGCTCCAGACAGCTATTTTTATTCCCGACATGCCTTGTTGATTTAGACAGAGCTCGGGGGACGTTGCTGCCAATGAAATCATGGATCAATTTTAAGTTAGCACCTTCTCACAACTTTGTCTTCAGTTGTGATGTAATTATTAGCTCTGATCTGCTAATAATTGACATGCATTAGCAAGGAAGTTAGTTTTTTATTGTTTCCGAAAGAGCATCGATGGCAAGACACGCGAAACAAAAGCTGAAAGCTCACACCATTGTACAATTTCATGTCGCTAGAAAATTATTTGTATAGTACGTCAATTATGTAAACAAATGATGGAAGCTTGATAGCATTGCCAGAAGCCTCTTCATCATCCGGGTCCATGTGCCATGCACAAAATTATACTCCTTCGTTCCTAAATATTTGTCTTTTTACAAATTTGAAACGGGCATATTTTAGAGTGTAGATTCACTCATTTTGCTTCGTATGTGTACTCCCTCCGTTCCTAAATATTCTATTCGTCTTTCTAGAGATTTCAATAAGTGACTACATACGGAGCAAAATGAGTGAATCTACACTCTAAAATATGTCTATATACATCCGTATGTGCCAGTCCATTTGAAATCTCTAAAAAGAAAAATATTTGAGTAGTCACTCGTTGAAATCTCTAGAAAGACAAATACTCCGGAGTATATTTAAGAACCGAGGGGTAGTGCACAACCCCATGGGAGACTCAGCCCGGTCGTTGCGCCGCATTAATAGTGAGTAATGAGCAGTCAAATCATATGCCCCACCTTTCCCACTGTAAGTTGCTCTAAAGAAGCAACCATCAATACGCTCTTCTTTGAATCCGCTCATACTACTCCATCCGTCACTGTTTATACAGCGCGCTTCAGAAAAAATAAAAAAAATTATGGGACCAAGGCGACTAGCGATCGGCCTGAAAAATAGCATTAGTAGTTATAGCACGGCGTCTATTACTAGAGGGAATAATGCGTACACACATGCATGCAGTGCTTCCTCCCCGGGTACACACATGCATGCACTCCGTAGTAGTACAGTACATGGAGAGAAAATTGTGTACTTGATTGCGGTTACCATGCCCTAATTAATTGAGCATTAAACCAAACGCGTCTAAAGTCTCTCTGGTGGTGGAAATGCATTGAGAGAAATGCATCATAATGAAGCGTGCCCTATAAACTGTGACGGAGGGTGGAGTCGTATGAAGGTGCAAAACCATGTACGCGTACTAGTACTGCGCTTGGCTCTTCGCCCTTCGTGAAGTCGAACAATGATGGTAATACTCCGCATGTTGGGTACTACAGTGTATGCCTGACACCGAATGGACTGATGCATGTCCACCGAGGGTAGGTTGCATTAGTCAAAAGGCGTAAGCGAGCTTCACCTTGTCCTGCAAGCTTCTCCTCGTTCTGCGAGTTGACGGGACACACCAAAAAGTAGTGCTGGTCCATACTCCCTCCTTTCCGGTTAATATGGCTTAATCTTTTTTGCGGGTAAATGAGAGAGCTTTATTCATATCTAAGCATTCTTAGGACGATCAGCCAAGACACTGGTCACTAGGAAGCCAAAAATAAGAAGTAGGAAGCGAGGTGTTTCATCAAGCCAGCTCTCGGCCACATTCAAAGTGCAGCAAGCACGGTTCGCACGAAGATGCGCCGCAAGGTTTACTGACCTTTTTACATGCTCAATAACAAAAAAAGAGGAAATATTACTGAGCGCTACTATTTGTAACAGGATATGAGCCAAAATTAAGCGAGAATTGTGGAGAGTGTTCCATGCAATCAACTTCCATTATCACATGCGAGAACCCTCGAAGAGAACCAAATGTGTTGAAGATTGCTTTATCACATTTTAAAATTATAGTAAGAGTGCAGATGCTCCTCCATCCGGTTCCTAGTAGTACTAGTATAGTACGTACCTTTATGGACTATAGTAGTAGTACTACTCCTAGTAAACTTTGCGCTTGGCTGTTCGGGAAGTCGAGCAATAATAGCACTAGTAGTATAGTGTAGTATGCTTCTGGCAATCTGACACCGAATTAACTGTTGCACGTCCACCGCCTGAGCGAGGGAGAGCTTGCATTAGTCAAAAGTTTCCCCTTGTCCTGCGAGCCACCGCGCGCAAGCTTCTCCCGTCCTGCAACCTTCTCCTTGTTCGGCAAGTTGACGGAACACAGCAAAGTAATGCTAGTCCATGCTGCCTCCTCTCCGGTTAATATGGCTTAATTTCAAACGAGATAAATAGAATGTCTGTCACTGTATATTTGTAAAAATACGGTCAGTGGACTTCATAATACGCTCATTGCGCTCAATATATATATTTTCCGGTGTTCATACGGTCACTAGCTCACCCTGACTGAGTATGTGTGTGCATGCACGTGTAGGTTGAGCACTTGAGCGTGACCATGTGTGTCCCGTCGTGTGCTCGAACATGCATGCATTAGGGCGTCGCGCACGTTTTTGCGTCCATGTGTACGTGTGATTGTTGCATACACGTAGGGGGAGTACGTGTAGGGGCCACTAAGGAGCAGTCAAATCACACATTAAGTTAGTCGGAAGAAGCAACCATGATTTCACTCTTGAATGACACGTACGCAATATAAAATGGAGCAGGCGCGTGCATCCGGAAGCGGCGCGGGCGACGCTCTCTCGGGCGGCGCGCCGCTTCAATGCCGGCGCTAGTGAGAGGTCGCGTCCGCTCTGGCCGGGCATGAATGCGGCACTGACCGTTTCGGGCGGGAAGCACGCGCGGGTGATGAAGAGGGTTCGGGTTGGTCAGGACCGGCCGTGGCAGCGGTCCGGACTTGCGCAAATAAGAAATGTTGTATGTTAATATTGCTGTGTATATAATTAACAACGTAAATAATGTGCCAGTTTGACAAATATGATTGGAGATGGAGATGGAAATGGAATTTTAAGTAAACACGGATATGCATGTCTATGTCTATGTGTGTGTGCGCGACGACTCTCGCAACCTGGAAGCGGGGGCGTGTTTTTGATCGAGTTTTCTTTCTTGGTACGTTAGAAAATCAGTTTGTCTAATTCACATCTAGATGTTATTTAAGGATATCACATCTAAGCTCCCACAAGTATATAATGTAGCAACAAGAAACAAAAAAACGAGGAAAAGACCACAAACAGAGTGGACATCAACTTATATGTGACATAACTATGTCACATCTAGATGTGTACTAGACAGACCCAAAAAAAATTGTCCGCCAGTTTTCGTTTCTTTTTTTGGGAACGCGCGTATTCTATTTAAAACCACTGCTATGGAGAGATTTTTTCACTCCATTATAGCCTCTTGTTTGATAGAGTTTCTCGCAACTCGCTCTCTCACCCTCTCCATATCAAAACAAGATGATAGTGTCCACTCTATCTCTCTCCTCACTGGTGGTCACAGATCCAGCTGAATCCCGTCCGCTGCGGGAGGTGAGGAGGGTGCAGCGTTGACGTTGTCGCCGTCGGCGACGGAGGAAGCCGATGCGCACCGTCCTCTCGGAGCGGGCGCTGGCGTGGACGAAGATCCTCCACGCCCTTGTTCGCTGCCGTCGTGTGGGCAGATCCCGCCCGCCCGCCTAAACGACATCTCGCCCACCTGAGGTATAACTTCTTGTACTGCTCCAGCTCCCCAGGTCGCTGCGTGCGGGTTTTCTTCTATGCGACTACTCCCCAGCTCCCCATGCATAGTAGCTAGGGTTCGTCGGCTGGTCCAACATCACCTACTACTGGAGGAAATGCCACTCAAAAAGTTGTCCTGATTTATGCCTCAGTGGAGGTATACATGTTGTTTCGACAAAAAGTACATGGTGGTTGTGCGGTCATTGTCCATATGGTGGTAGTACTATCACTGGTTAAATGAAGAAATGTTTTTTTCTCGGGTATCTTGGTTTAGTTTCCATCAAGATAATTATGATGCTTCTGTTTGTTGGTGTACTTTTCATTAATTCTTATTGATAATTGAGATGTCGTTGCTAACCCTTTTTTATATTTTTGGAAACAGCGATGCATGTCTCCATACCGGGCATGTCTTCCTCAATTTTAGTGGAACTCCACATAATTGGATGGCCATTATTGTTCCGCCTCACTGTCCTCTGCCACGTGGTTCTTCCTTCCTCGAGCTTGATTACTGAGAATAAACAGACCACAGTGAGGATTTGTCGAACTTCTTAGGTGCCTCACCCTAACTTGATGCCAAATGGATGATGCATCACCACGATGACCTATCGATGCTCATGGTTGCGCCTCATGGTTGCGTCGGCTGGTGAAGCTGATCGATTTTTGACGAAAAAGAAGCTGTCTTCCATCAGTAGCTAGTCAAACTTTGTAATACTCTCAAACCTTTCCGATAATTGAAACTAAATTTCTTTATTTGTACACACTCTCACACGTTTTTGATAATTTGGCGCATGTGTGGTTGTTCATTTAAGGGAGGGTAGTGTACCACACGTGAAGGACAGGAAGTGCGACCAGGACGCGTGGGCGTGGATCGTTAGTTCATCGGAAGTAGTACTAGTTTTCTTCACTGTACATTAAATAAAGAGTTTCGTTTCGTAGTTACACAATTTAAAACGATTGTCATGGAGAGAATAAGAAAACCACTCCACTATATTTTAGTCGTATACACGAGAGTACTATATGGACGCAGCTTCATTGACTTAGGCCCTGTTTGGATATTCTAACTTAGTTAAAGGTTAGAGTTAGATTCTAACCTTGAACCAACCCTAAACTAACTCTAACCAAAGAGTTGTTTGGATGATAGGGTTAGATTGACAATAAATATTCTTTCTCAATCATTTGGCTACTTTAGACCATGTTTGGATGGGAGGGGTAACATTTTTTTACTAATTTTTTTAGTGGGTCCAAGAGAACTAACCCAAATAAGCTCCTCTAGTGTGGGCTAGTTTTTTGGGGTGGGTTAGATCCAACTAACCCAAACTAACCCATCATGTTTGGATACTTTTGGGTTATTTGAGCCCCAACTAACCAAAACTAACTCTAACTTAGGGATCCAAACACAAATAGGGCCTTAGTGCACCTGCCTTTGGATTTACGACAAGTGGGCCCAAAATGTGGCTGGCCCACATGTCATACAGCCAAAAGCAGGTGCAGTGAAGGCACCGGAGATCAGTCCGTACTACAGTAGTATATATATAAGCGGGAGCCTCAGCGCTTGTTCCCTAGGGTTTGCACTCTCCACACGCTGGCCGCACTACATATATGTTACACGCTGGAGGCTCAGCGTTCATTTGCTAGGGTTTGCTATATTCACAGTCTCTCACCCTCTCTTCACCAGATCTAAAGAAGATTGCGTTGGCCTCTTGTCTCTCTCTCCCCCCTCATAGCTGGTGAAGGAGGCATCCGTATCCCGTCGCACCGGGAAGGGGAGGAGGTGCAGCGTTCACTCTATCGTCTTCGACGAGGGAGGCAATCCACTTCCGGCTGCGCTGTTCTCTTTCACCCAGCGCCTATGCGGGAGGGCCACCGACCCCTTCTTCCTTGCTACCGTACGTAGTGTGGGCAGATCCGGCCTCCCGTCGCACGCCTTGCCACATCCCGACGACCCTAAGGTATAAGTTTCTTTGAAACCGTCGTTTCTCTAGCTGCATGTGGATCTTTTTCGATCTGTAGTCAAATCTAGGTCTTGGTTCAAAGAGGAAAGAAGGGTGCGGTGGGCTGGAGCAAGAATCTAGGACGTGGTTCAATGAGGAAAGGAGGGGCGGAAAGTAGTATAGACTGGCTATCCAGCCGCTTTGTAGGTCGAAAAGGGAAAAAGGGGGTAACCCAGTACACACATCTGTAAGGAACCAATCTCTTTGTTGAAAAGGGAAAGAAACTGGGGGGTCGAGTAGTTTTTGCATGACTAGATTTGCTGCCCTCACATAGGAAGAAGGTTCAAAGAGAACAAATATGGGACCAGCGCATATATGCTGCTTGACTACATACTCTGCATCACCCATTTATACGTGTGGACGCACATGGTGCTGGCATGTCCCATGCAGCTATTTTGCTGTTGTTAATCTAAGAATGCCGCCGGAAAATTGAAGCAATGCCACTGTTAAAAGTAAATTACATTTTTTAACGAATGTTGTTTCAAGAGAATGTCTCTGTTAATATGAATCAATGCAACCATTTTAAATAAATGATGAATTGAAGCTATTGTATTGCTATCTTTTCCCATTAAGTAGTGAACAAAAATGGGACTAACCCAGACATGATGCTTGTTGCTTTGTTACAACAAATTCAGCATCACCCCCTTTATAAGCCAGTAATTGATGCCACTCTCAGAATTAACTACTGAATCTTATTTCAAAACTACAACACTTGTTAGGGATTGGCGGGATTACCATTTTTGTGGCCGCATGTTTCATCCTCCTTTATTAGCCAGTAATTGATTCCTTTTTTGCCTCTGTTTATACAGGGATATCTATTCAACTTGTTGCTATTGCGACATTTTGCTTCGCTACGCGTAACACTTTGCTTGATTTCAGTGCAACTGCACAAAACGAGATTGGATTTCCTATTCGTGTTGGCAGATTCGTATTTTATCTTGTGTGCATCATGACAGGTTGGTACTTGCCTTCATCCACATGATCGTGCAGTGTGTTTTGAGATGCTGTGCTACTTGTATTGGTACTGTTTTAAATAAATGATGAATTGAAGCTATTGTATTGATGTCTTTTCCCATTAAGTAGTGAAGAAAAATGGGACCAACCCAGACATGATGCTTGTTGCTTTGTTACAACAAATTCAGCATCACCCCCTTTATAAGCCAGTAATTGATGCCACTCTTAGAATTAACTACTGAATCTTATTTCGAAACTGCAACACTTGTTAGGGATTGGCGGGATTACCATTTTTGTGGCCGCATGTTTCATCCTCCTTTATTAGCCAGTAATTGATTCCTTTTTTGCCTCTGTTTATACAGGGATATCTATTCAACTTGTTGCTATTGCGACATTTTGCTTCGCTACACGAAACACTTTGCTTGATTTCAGTACAACTGCACAAAACGAGATTGGATTTCCTATTCATGTTGGCAGATTCGTATTTTATAGTTGTCGGTCTCATGAAAGGTCAGTACAGGCCTTCATCCACATGATTGTGCAGTGTGCTTTGAGATGTTGTGCTACTTGTATTGGTACTGTTTTAAATAAATGTTGAATTGAAGCTATTGTATTGCTTTCTTTTCCCATTAAGTAGTGAACAAAAATGGGACCAACCCAGACATGATGCTTGTTGCTTTGTTGCAACAAATTCAGCATCACCCCCTTTATAAGCCAGTAATTGATGCCACTCTCAGAATTAACTACTGAATCTTATTTCAAAACTGCAACACTTGTTAGGGATTGGCGGGATTACCATTTTTGTGGCCGCATGTTTCATCCTCCTTTATTGGCCAGTAATTGATTCCTTTTTTGCCTCTGTTAAAACAGGGATAGCTTTTCAACTTGTTGCTATTGCGACATTTTGCTTCGCTTAATTTTGGTGGAACTGCACAAAATGAGACCGGATTTCCATATATGTGTTGAGATCTCTGTGAGATCTTCCTCACGAGTTATTTCAAATCTTGGTCTTGAATGGTCAGTACCGACCTTCCTCCGAATTAACTACTGAATCTTAGTTCAAAACTGCAAACACTTGTAGGGATCGGCAGGAGTACCATTTCTGTTAGGGATCGGCCGGGGTACATGTTTAAGAAATGTATTGTTCAGATAATGTCTCTGTTATTATATATCAGTTACAGACTTACAGTGTTTTACAAATGGTACTATCCTGCTTTGTAGTTCTTTCTACATGTTTAACCAAGGTATTGTTAAGATAATGTCTCTGTTAAAATGAATCAGTCGCATTGTTTTAGGAATGATACTTTTCTGATTTTTCGTTCTTTATACATCTTGAAACAAGGCATTCTTAAGATAATGTCTCAGTTAATATGAATGAATCACACTGATTGAGAATTGCTACTCTCCTACTTTGTTTCCCATTAAGATAAGGTAGATCAGTAGATGTTTTTCCTCTGGGAGTACAAGTCATCAACCGTTATTTCTCAGTAATTGTTTCCCTTATACCTATTGTTGCTTACAGGGATATCAAAATTAAAGCTCGGTTTTATTCCGACTTCGATTTTAGTTCAACTGCACAAAAGGAGCCAATGTGTCCAAGGCAAACTGCTGCATTATTGGGTCCAGTTGGTCGTTCCACTTTGCAGAAAGAAGCAGTCACTGTTTGCGCTACATTACAGAAGGAATGACCGAGAAGCTTTACAGAGTATTATTAGACACCGGTGACATGACTAGTCTGCAGAGACCATTGGCAATTTAACAACACGTGGAGTGCCTCCACGATCATAGGCATTACATATTTTGAATGGGAAAAGCTTGTCAAAGTTTAATCATTGATGTTAGCAAGAGGCGACAGGACTCCACGATCAGGCATTACATATTTTGAATGGGAAAAGCTTGTCAAAGTTTAATCATTGATGTTAGCAAGAAGACGTTAGTTTAATATATTGGAATTGGAAACCCTTGTCAAAATTTGCTCATTGATGTTAGCCAGAAGCGTCGAGTGTTTTTTCCTATTCCTGTGTTCAGTTTAGAAGTAAATAGTTACTTTGCTGAGATATTCCTTTGTTAAGAGTTTGTTCTGAATATTGTCTATGTAATGCCAGGCCTTGTGTTTGATTGCAAAGTTGAGCTTGGAATGTTGTGGCATGCGGCATCATGAGCTGTTCACCGTGCCTCCTGAGAATAATGCTTCGTATTGTTTTGCATGTCGATCTAATGCCAGTGATTTGCTTGTTAAGAAGATCATCCTCTTCTGTTGTTTCCCTGCTTAAGAAGTTCATCGTCTGATGTTTCATTCATAGCCTATACGACAAGTCGGGTAGGTTAGACGTGAAACCATATGATCTTCTGACCAACTCATGATATTAGGCCGTGATTGGATCGTCGGTTTCCAACCAAAACCGCTTGTAAAACTGACGCTTGTAAATTAAAGAAGATGGTCTCGGGCGAAGGCGCTTGGATGGTCGACTTCGACTAGTAAAATATCGGAAGTGCTTGACACACGATAAAAACGCTGAACGACACTCAGACGATTTCTAATCCAGCCGTTAGCTGCTGTTTCAGCCTTACCCATGGATGGCATGATACGCACGTCGTGCATGTATCATCTGGTAATGTCTTCCATATAGCAGTGCTCGTAAAATATACACTGGTCTCTCAAATTACACGTGTAACCCGCCGGTTTTACTTACAGACCTCGGGCCCTCGGTTTCATTACGCCTGTATTTTACGCGTTGTTTTCGATGACGAGTAAATTACACTTGTATGTTAATACAGGTTTGGAATAAACTAGAGCTCCCAAGCGCGGCCTTACCGATTCATGCCGTCTCAGTTTCTCGAATGTGCTCATAGGTGTACGATTATCCTGGCTTCCTGAATGAGTAGCGGGCGCTGTATCAGACCATCAGTAGGGCCCGCGAGGCCCTCTCCGTTGTCCTTCGAGTTGTTGCGCTCGCCGTGGTGCCGAGCATTGTTAACATCGTCAACGAACATGAGGATTCAGGAGATGACTTTATTTTGACTGGATGACACTAGGGACCCACTAGGGCCATGGCCAGGGCCTGGCTACGCCCCTGCGTACGCAAGTGCCTCCTTATTATGTACAACTATATTTTTTTTGCTTTCTCCTGGTTTCCTGACATCACGATCCCACACCATTGTCAACCTATGTAGTCAATATAAACGAGAGAATTGCACAAGGTGCGGCCGACAGCTGGGACCAAGCAGCTCGAGCAATATTTGTGTTTTTGAGGCGTGAGCACTGCAGAGTTTTTCTTGGCAATGATTTCGTTGTTGTTCAGAGGAGAGCAGGGTATTAACTGGGCGGGCTGTGGCCCGTCTAGCCCAGGCCAGATATCTAGTCCAGATACTAATTTTTTCAAGATGAAAATGGCTAGCCCAGCTATACGTCTTTTTGAGGAATACCTGTTGGGCTGCTTATCTTTCCTAGGAGGGATGCATTAGACTTAACAGGAAAATGGGCTTTAAAAATAATAAAACGGATGTAATTATAAAAACTGGGCAGTAACTATAAAAAAATGCACCAAATACGAAATTAGTTTATAAAATATTATTTACGGATTTTGAAAATCTTAAATTTTCATTGTTGCGCGCGCAATGTTTCGTTAGATTTTTACGTAATACAAATTTATATTTAATCTGACTAGAAATTTTGGGATAAAAATATTTCGGAGCCCATCAAAATGTGGGAAATTTTATTGAATTCTGTCTTCAACGGTTGGTTGAAATTATTAATCATTGTCGTAGCTAGAAAATGGGCTATACTTTTAACAAACTGTAAATGGGCTGTTGTAAATTCCATTAGAATTCCAAAATGGGCTGTACATTCTTACAAAACGTAAATGGGCTATAAGTTCTCTACCACACACTTGTGGGCCTACTAAGTGACGCGTCCCCTAAAAAATTAGTTGACGCGTATGCAAGGCTTTGCCAACTTATTATAGTCAACACACGGTTCTAGGAGCAGTAGCTGTTGGATGTCTATCCAACGGATGTCGTGCTTCTTCTTCAATTTCGGATATTCTTAGCTTCGGCCGCCCAAAAAATGATTCCTCCCCCAGACATCTGGGGCGCACCGTTTCGGAGGCTGACCTGTGGGCCTACTAAGTTGGAGCGTACCAAGGGCTTTGTCAACTTAGTCAATAATAAACGTTTCTAGCTTCAGTGACCGTACGATGTCCATCCAACGGCCGTAGTGCTTCTTCAACCTCTGGTCTTCTTGCTCCAGCCGCCCAAAGTAGCGCCGGTCGTGCCGCCTGCTCCTGCCTCCCGTGGCCGGCTGTGCTGCTGCGGAGGCCTCACCGCCCCCATACTACTCCCACCGCTGGCCAGACCATCCCTCCACTAATCCACACCCCCTGTTATTCTTCGGCGACGGAAGCCTCACACCGCAGCCGAACTAATGAACCCTCGTACTCCTCTCCGCGCGGGCTTCCACTGATGCGTCTTCCCTGGCTCCGCGTCGTCCCCTTCCTAGGCCTCGCCGTCGTCCAGACCACCGCCCTGGTGCTCTTGATGCGGCGTGGTCCACGTGGTCAATGACCGACTTCCATCAGAAGAGTACTGTACGTGGAGAGGCTGACAGCTGGGTCCAGGCGGCCGCAAAGAAGTGCCTCCTTATTACGCGCAAAATAATTATTCCTCCACCTTATTTCGCGAAAAAATGTTGCCCCCCTGACTGCTCGGACCCAGCGGACGGGCCAGCGTATTTCGTGAAAAAAACGTCCCCCCCCCCCCCCCGCTGTCAGCTCGGACCCACCGGAAGTGCCTCCTTATTACGCACAAAAAAAATGAATACTCCCCCTACTAGCTGGGACCCACCATGGTGGGAGGCTGACTTGTGGGCCTACTAAGTTGACTGGGACGGGGGCCTTTGTCAACTTTAGTCAATATGAACGATTCTAGCCCCAGTGACCGTACGATGTGCATCCAACGGTCGTAGTGCTTCTTCAACCTTTGGTCTTCTTGCTCCAGCCGCCCAAAGCAGCGCCGGTCGTGCCGCATGCTCCTGCCTTCCGTGGCCGGCTTTGCTGCCACGGAGGCCTCACCGCCCTACTATTCCCACCGCTGGCCAGGCCCTGCGGCGACGGCAGCCTCACACCGCAGCGGAACCAGTGAACCCTCGTACTCCTTTCCGGGCGGGCTTCCACTGCTGCGTCTTCCCCGGATCCGCGTCGTCCCCTTCCTAGGCCTCGCCGTCGTCCAGACCACTGCCTTGGTGCTCTCGACGCGGCGTGGTCAACGTGGTCAACGATCGACTTCCATCGGAAGAGTACTGTACGTGGAGAGGCTGACAGCTGGGTCCAGGCGGCCGCAAGGAAGTGCCTCCTTGTTACATGCAAAATAATTATTCCTCCACCTTACAGCGGGGACCCACCGGACGGGCCACCTTATTTCGCGAAAAAAAACATTGCCCCCCTATCTGCTCGGACCCACCGGACGGGCCAGCGTATTTCACAAAAAAAATGTTCCCCCCGCTATCAGCTCGGACCCACCGGATGTGCCTCCTTATTACGCACAAAAAATGAATACTCCCCCTGCTAGCTGGGACCCACCATGGTGGGAGGCTGACTTGTGGGCCTACTAAGTTGACTGGGACGGGGGCCTTTGTCAACTTTAGTCAATATGATCGATTCTAGCTCCAGTGACCGTACGATGTGCATCCAACAGCCGTAGTGCTTCTTCAACCTCTGGTCTTCTTGCTCCAGCCACCCAAAGCAGCGCCGGTCATGCCGCATGCTCTTGCCTCCCGTGGCCGGCTGTGCTGCCGCGAAGGCCTCACCGCCCCCTACTATTCCCACCGTTGGCCAGGCCCTGCGGCGACGGCAGCCTCACACAGCAGCCGAACCAGTGAACCCTCGTACTCCACTCCGCGCGCGCGCGTGGGCTTCCACTGCCACGTCTTCCCCGGCTCCCCGTCGTCCCCTTCCTAGGCCTCGCCGTCGTCCACCGCCCTGGTGCTCTTGGCGCGGCGTGGTCAGCGTGGTCAAGGAACGACTTCCATGGGACGTGGACTGTACGTGGAGAGGCTGATAGCTGGGTCCACGGCGGCAGCAAGGAAGTGCCTCCTTATTACGCAGAAAATAATGATTCCTCCACCTGACAGCAGGGACCCCCCGGACGGGCCATCGTATTTCTCCCCCTGACTGCTGGGACCCACCAGCTACATCTTCGCAGGCAAGGAAGTGCCTGACAGTCGGGACCGACCTGGTCGAAGCGTACGTAGCGTTGTCATTCTGGTCGCGAACGTGTACATACATATATACTGGTCGATGTAGAGGCGCGCACATGTCGTAGTAGAGGCGCGCATGTAGCATGTACACGTACGTACAGCGGCCAGGGTGCAAGAAAGAAAATACGGCCACGCATGTGTACATACGGGCGGGGTCTCGAACGCCTACTCGCGCATACGTACGGCGAGGGCTCGTGTACATGGCTGGGTCGGAACGGAGAAACAGCGTCGTCGCCGTGTTCATGGGGGGCAACCGAATGCGGCCTGTTCATCGGGAGGCAACGCGGCTGGGTCGGAACGGAATGCGTGGTCGTGTTCATTGGGAGGGCTTGGACGGAACAGGCGATGGAAACGAGGCCTGGCGTACCGCAGAACGGAGGAAATGGACCTCCTACGGTCAAAACGGGGGTCCTGTTGATCGGGAGGGGTGTGGCGTACCGCAAAACGGAGGAAACGGACCTCCTACGGTCGAAACGGGGGTCCTGTTGATCGGGAGGGGTGTGGCGTACCGCAAAACGGAGGAAACGACCTCCTACGGTCGAAACGGGGGTCCTGTTGATCGGGAGGGGTTTGGCGTACCGCAGAACGGAGGAAACGGACTTGTGTTGGAGCGCTACGGTCGAAACGGGGGTCCTGTTGATCGGGAGGGGTGTGGCGTACCGCAAAACGGAGGAAACGGACCTCCTACGGTCGAAACGGGGGTCCTGTTGATCGGGAGGGGTGTGGCGTACCGCAAAACGGAGGAAATGACCTCCTACGGTCGAAACGGGGGTCCTGTTGATCGGGAGGGGTTTGGCGTACCGCAAAACGGAGGAAACGGACTTGTGTTGGAGCGCTACGGTCGAAACGGGGGTCCTGTTCATCGGGAGGGGTGTAGCGTACCGCAAAACGGGTCTCCACGGGATACTGTTCATCTCCACCGTCGACCCCCTCCAGCCTCCACGAGCTACTGTTCATCCAACATCGACCTCCTCCAGCCTCCACCTACGACTGTTCATCCACGGGCTCCTGTTCATCCAGCCTCCACCGCGCGCTACTACACCGGCTATTGTTCAACCACCCCTCCACCGTCTACTGTTCATCCAGCCCTCCACACCACGGGGTCCTGTTCAACCACCCCTCCACGGGCACCCCTCCACCGTGTACTATTCATCCTGCCCTCCACACCACGGGGGTCCTGTTCATCCACCCCTCCACGGGCACCCCTCCACCGTCTACTGTTCATCCAGCCCTCCACCACACCACGGGGTCCTGTTCATCCAGAGGCAACGCCACCGCTCACTGTTCATCCAAACCTGCCCACAACGCTCACTGTTCATCCCATCGATCGGCTTCAGTTAGCAGCAGTAGCCAGGGAATCGCTCGATCGGGTTCAGTTAACAGCCATCGATCGATCGCTTGGGTTCAGTAACGCGTAGCCTGCAGTGCAATCGCTCGGGTTCAGTTAGAGCCCAACGCCTCGCTCGGGTTCAGTTAGAGCCAACGCCTCGCACACACGCGCGCACGTGTACGAGAGAAACGCGCATCGCTCGGCCCCCGACCTCCCACTGTAACCGGGAACTCCCCGAAATTTTCCTCCCCCTCGCTTCTACCACGGTTTTTTCCGTCATGGACAGCCCCAAGAATGTCATGCAACTGCGTCTCCGGCCCGCCCAGGACGAAAATCCCATTTTCTGTCATGATTTTTTGTTATAGAAGTAGGAGCCCACCAAATCTATGATGATACCGGGTTTTGTCACAATTATCGTCATAGAAGTGTCATATGTATGACAGAAAAAAATTCGTTCGGCCCAAAATGTCACGGATGTGTCTTTTTTTGTAGTGTTCATCATCACCATCACCGCGCCGTCGTGCTGACGGAACTCTCCCTCGGCCTCAACTGGATCAAGAGTACGAGGGACGTCATCGAGCTGAACGTGTTCTGAACGCGGAAGTGTCGTACGTTCGGTGCTTGGATCGGTTGGATCGCGAAGACGATCGACTACATCAACCATGTTACTAAACGCTTCCGCTTTCAGTCTATGAGGGTACGTGGACACACTCTCCCCGTTCGTTGCTATGCTTCTCCTAGATAGATCTTGTGTGATCGTAGGAATTTTTTTGAAATACTACATTCCCTAACATTGGCATCTGAGCCAGGTCTATGCGTAGATATTATATGCACGAGTAGAACACAAAGTGTTGTGGGCAATAATAGTCATACTACTTACCAGCAACGTCTTAGTTTGATTCGGCAGTATTGTTGGATGAAGCGGCCCAGACCGACATTACATGACTGCGTTCATGAGACTGGTTCTACCGACGTGCTTCGCACACAGGTGGCTGGTGGGTGTCTATATCTCCAACTTTAGTTGAATCGAGTTTGACTATGCCTGGTCCTTATTCAAGGTTACAACAGCACACTTGATGAAAAATCATTGTGGTTTTGATGCGTAGATAAGAAGGTTCTTGCTAAGCCCGTAGCAGCCATGTAAAACTTGCAACAACAAAGTAGAGGATGTCTAACTTGTTTTTGCAGGGCATGTTGTAATGTGATATGGTCAAGACGTGATGAGATATAAATTGTTATATGAGATGATTTTGTTTTGTAACCGTTATCGGCAACTGGCAGGAGCCTTATGGTTGTCGCTTTATTGTATGAAATGCAATCGCCATGTAATTGCTTTACATTATCACTAAGCAGTAGCGATACTCATAGAAGAAATAGATGGCGAGACGACAACGACACTACGATGGAGATCAAGGTGTCAAGCCGGTGACGATGGAGATCATGACGGTGCTTCAGAGATGGAGATCAAAGGCACAAGACGATGATGGCCATATCATGTCACATATTTTTGATTGCATGTGATGTTTATCTTTTATGCATCTTATTTTGCTTAGTATGGAGGTAGCATTATAAGATGATCCCTCACTAAATTTCAAGGTATAAGTGTTCTCCCTGAGTATGCACCGTTGCTACAGTTCGTCGTGCCGCGACACCACGTGATGATCATGTGTGATAAGCTCTACGTTCACATACAAGGGTGCAAGCCTGTTTTGCACATTCATAATACTCGGGTTAAACTTGACGAGCCTAGCATATGCAGATATGGCCTCGGAACACTGAGACCGAAAGGTCAAACGTGAATCATATAGTAGATATGATCAACATAGAGATGTTCACCATTGAAAACTGCTCCATCTCATGTGATGACCGGACATGGTTTAGTTGATATGGATCACGTGATCATTTAGATGACTCGAGGGATGTCTATCTAAGTGGGAGTTCTTAAGTAATTTGATTAATTGAACTTTAATTTATCATGAACTTAGTCCTGATAGTATTTGCAAATTATGTTGTAGATCAATAGCTCGCGTTCTAGCTCCCCGTTTATTTTTTTGATATTTTCCTAGAGAAAAATAAGTTGAAAGATGATAGTAGCAATGATGCGGACTTAGTCCGTGATCTGAGGATTATCCTCATTGCTGCACAGAAGAATTATGTCCTTCATGCATCGCTAGGTGACAGACCTATTAATGGAACAGATGCAGACGTTATGAACGTTTGACAAAGCTCGGTATGATGACTACCTGATAGTTTAATGCATCATGCTTTATGGCTTAGAACCGAGACTTCAAAAATGTTTTGAACGCCACAGAACATACGAGATGTTCCAAGAGATGAAATTGGTATTTCAGACTCATGCCTGTGTCGGGAGGTATGAGACCTCTGACGAATACTTTGCCTACAAGATGGAGGAGAATAGCTCAACCAGTGAGCATGTGCTCAGATTCTCTGGGTACTACAATTGCTTGAATCAAGTGGGAGTTAATCTTCTAGATAAGATGGTAATTGACAAAGTTCTCTAGTTACTATCACCAAGTTACTAGAACTTCGTGATGAACTATAATATGCAAGGGATGACGAAAACGATTCTCGAGATCTTCGTGATGCTAAAATTGACGAAGGTAAAAATCAAGAAAGAACATCAATTGTTGATGGTTAACAAGACCACTAGTTTCAAAAAAAGGGCAAAGGAAGAAGGGGAACTTCAAGAAAAACGGCAAGCAAGTTGTTGCTCAAGTGAAGAAGCCCAAGCCTGGAACTAAGCCTGAAACTGGGTGCTTCTACTGCAAAGGAAATGGTCACTGGAAGCGGAGCTACCCCCAAATAATTGGCGGATAAGAAGGATTGCAAAGTGAACAAAGGTATATGTGATATACATGTTATTGATGTGTACTTTACTAGTGTTCATAGTAATCCCGGGGTATTTGATATGATACCGGTTCAGTTGCTAAGATTAGTAACTCAAAACAGGAGTTGCAAAATGAATAGAGACTAGTTAAGGGAGAGGCGATGATGTGTGTTGGAAGTGATTCCAAGGTTGATAAGATCACCATCGCACACACCCTCTACCTTCAAGATTAGTGTTAGACCAAAATAAATGTTATTTGGTGTTTGCGTTAAGCATGAATATGATTGGATCATGTTTATTGCAATACGGTTATTCATTTAAGTCAAATAATAGTTGTTGTTCTGTTTACATGAATAAAACCTTCTATGGTCATACACTTCGTATAAATGGTTTATTGAATCTCGATCGTAATGATACACATATTCATAATATTGATGCCAAAAAAGATGTGAAGATGATAAGGATAGTGCAACATATTTGTGGCACTGCCGTTTAGGTCATATTGGTGTAAAGCGCATGAAGAAACTCCATGCGAATGGATTTTTGGAATCACTTGATTATGAATCATTTGATGCTTGCGAACCATGCCTCATGGGCAAGATGACTAAGACTCCGTTCTTCGGAACAATGGAGCGAACCACTGACTTATTGGAAATAATACATACCGATGTATGCGGTCCGATGAGTGTTGAGGCTCGCAGCGGGTATCGTTGTTTTTCTAACCTTCACAAATGATTTGAGAAGATATGGGTATATCTACTTAATAAACACAAGTCTGAAACATTTGAAAAATTCAAAGAATTTTAGAGTGAAGTGGAGAATCATCGTAATAAGAAAAATAAAAAGTTTCTACGATCTGATCGCGGAGGCAAATATTTGAGTTACGAGTTTGGCCTCCATTCAAAATAATGTGGAATAGTTTCACAACTCACGCCACCTGGAACACCACGGTGTAATGGTGTGTCTGAACTTCGTAACCGTACTTTATTAGATATGGTGTGATCTATGATGTCTCTTACCAATTTACCGCTATCATTTTGAAGTTATGCATTAGAGACAACTGCATTCACGTTAAATAGGGCACCATCTAAATCCGTTGAGGTGACACCGCATGAACTGTGGTTTGTCAAGAAACCTACACTAGTGCAGAACCGGGCAATAGCACCGGTTCGTAAGGCCCTTTAGTGCCGGTTCGGTAACCGGCACTAAAGTGTGGGCACTAAAGGCCCCCCCTTTATTACCGGTTCAGCACGAACCGGTGCTAAACACGTGGCACGAGCCAGCTCCGGGGGCAGGGAGCGCTTTAGTACCGGTTGGTGAAACCAACCGGTATTAAAAGGTTGGGGGGTTTGGGGTTTATGATTTCTTTTTCATTTAATTTTGTGTTTTCCATTTAATTCTTTTTCGTTTGCTGGTATTTTAGGATACTACACATTGTACACGTTATGCATATATATAAATAGAATTTCTAGTAGAACCGATCATATAAATATATATATATATCATCAAATGTCTCACAAACCACCATATTAATTCACACATACACACATGTATATATATATATACAATTTCTCCTACAATGTTGCCTTCGGAGCCAGTGGCATTAGCCTAATTGGTGCCTTCGGAGCACGATGACAATTGGAAGTGGTACATGGGGGCGGTAGCGGGTAATGGTATTCTCCCTTCGGATCTATGACCTGGTCGAGCAAAATTCCCGCTATTTCCTCTTGAAGTGCTTGTACACGCTCCGTTGGTAGGAGCTTCTCCCGCACCTCTGTGAACAGTTAAGAAGGAGATCAATATGCATGTGTATTAGTTGTGTGACTAGATATCGATAATGGTGTAAAAATTGTGAATAGTATTCTGACAAACGTACCCATTCCTGTCTTTGAGATCTGCTCCTTTCGGACGCCATCATGCGAATGTTCTCGCAAACGCAGTATGCACACAGATCAGTCCCCAGCGCCTGCTTCAGGGCCTTTACGAGAATGGAATTTGATCAGATAATAATTAATCAAGCATGATAATTAAAGAGATGGAAGCTAGCTAGCTAGCTAGTACTACTTAATTACTTACCTTGGGTCGAAACCATTTCATTCTTTGTATCCATTCGCCTGGAGTGACGCTGATGAACCTTGCCCAAGCCCTGCCTGCCGACAAAGAAAATGAATAAATGGGTTATTAAATAGTTCATATCAGGAAATGACGAACTAAATAGGCCGAGATATATAGTTAATAATGATTGAAATTACCTGTTGACTATCCCAAACAAGATGGTGTAGTCACTTTGTTTTTTAAGTAGTGAGTCCAGTACTTCAACTGTTCCGGCGTCAACTTTAATGATACACAAGATCCAGTGCAATCTGCATGCACACACATTTGGATGTCTTAATTAAGCGGGCATATGTAAGCAAAAACATGTAGCTAGCTAGTAGGCAAAAACAGAGAATTTGTAGTACAAGACAGTGTGACTCACTTGAAGTTGTAAGGAAGTAGTATATCTTCATTGTATTTGAGGCGCTTCAAGAACTCTAGCATGCTGTCCTCTACACTTTTTTCATAATATGCATCTATTTTCCATGTGTATTCATTAACGGTGTTTGGGTCAATGAACCCAATGCCATAGCGTCCACCTTTTTTCATTTCATACATCTTCATCCTGCATAATACCACGGAAAAGAATATAGTGAGGATAATTACAGGTAATGATTGATCAAAAGGATCACTACAGCTAGCTTGAGACTTAAATTACAGAAAGAAATCACTTACAGACAATAGCAACTGACGATAGATTTGTCGAGTGCGTCTTGATTGTATAACTGAAATAGTTCACAATACTCAACGACCACAGCTTTCTCATGGTAGTAATGATCCTTCTTGACATCCACCATGAGGGACTCTCGATTGGAAGTCTTGGTAATGTCCATGTACCATTGATGCAATTCATACATTCTCGTTGGGAGCTTCTTGACCTCGTCTGGCTCGACCAAAGGTTGGCCCCGGACATATTTCTGTTTTATTTCCTCCTCTAACAGGCATGGGCTCGATCTCGAGGAGTTATCCAACAGTGATATTGAGAATTTCAGCCTACGTTATATGCTCCTCAGTTATTACCACATTGCCCACCTCAGGTACGTTAACGGTTTGCCCACAATAATATTGGGCACGCGTACTCTTATGTGTTGTTGGCACAACAAGCGGGGGGGTCGATTGCGCCGCCTGTTCTCCCATCTGGGGAACGGTTTTCCCGCAGTTTTTGACAGCTGCTTGTTGTTTGCTCGAGCTCGAGCTCACCTCCTTCTGTAGACGTGCTCGATTTAACTTCCTGATGTGGCGCTCATAGTCTGTGTCAATAGGCTTGGGAGCTGGTGGTTGAGCCATACGAATGAAGTGGTCAATCTTTTCCTCAGGCACTTTCTCCCTTGGCGGCGGTGGCGGTTTCGGTGCAAAATGGGCTTCCACCTCGGCCTTCGATATGGCTGCGGTTTCCTCCTCAGACTTAAGGCCTCTACGGAAGAGGCGCGAGGCTTGGACCATATTTATATCGCTTGCCTCCGCCTGTACTTCCTGTACTACCTTGACTCGTACCTCTACGCACCATAGCTTCGGCGTGTCTCTTATGCGATTGTTGAGGCGGCCGACACGGCTGACGTGGCTGAGTTGGACGAGGAGGAGTGGCCTGAAGCTGTGCCGGACTTGGAGGAGGAGTGGCCTGAAGTTGTGCCAGACTTGGAGGAGGAGTGGACGTCTGACGCTGTGTCGGACTTGGAGGAGGAGTGGCCTGACACTTTGCGAGACTTGGAGGAGGAGGAGTGGCCTCATGCATTGGTGGACTTGGAGGAGCGGGAGTCTGCTGACTCGGTGGCGGACTTCGACGAGGAGTCGGGTGATGCGGTGTCGGTGGCCTTCGGTGGCCTTCAAAGGATGATGCAATCCTTTCTCCATAGGATGACACGATGTATGGCCTCTCCCAATGTGTGCTCGTCGTCACCTCCAGTAATGTCAAGCTGTAGCCCCAAATATGGGTCCACCACCTCATCAACCAAGACACGAGCATAGCCCGTTGGAATCGGGTTGCAATGGAAGGTTGCCTCGGGGGGATTTGTAAAAGCAACGGCGTCCGCCACCTTCATGGATATGTTCTTCATTTTGAAGTGTAGCTCGCAGTTAGTGTTCTCCATGATGTCATCCACGGGGTATCTATCCAGCATTGCGTCGCCCGGGGCGGAACCCACGCTGCTTCTCGGCATGGATGGGGCGGTGCTATCCAATGCTGGATCATCCGCTAGCTGCTGCAGCTGCTGAGACCCCCTTGTTGGCTAAGTGAGTTGATCTGCTCCTGCTGCCACTGGAATTTGACTGCCAAGTCCGCGTGCCTTGCTTCTAGGCCTTGAAGGCGTTCATAGTCCAGCTTCCTCTGCTCCTCCTCCATCTTCCTCTTCTTCTCCTCCGCAATCTTCTTTCTCACACGGGTTCTGTAGTCGGCGTTCCAGTCCGAAAATCCCTCATACCATGGAATAGCGCCCTTGCCTCGTGTTCTTCCCGGGTGTTCAGGATTTCCCAGGGCACGCGTAAGCTCGTCGTTCTCTCTGTTGGGCTGGAACACCCCCGATCGAGCCTCTTCTATTGCAACAAGTATCTTATCGTTGGCTCCGTTCAGACATGCCTTCGTCGAAACTTTGCCTGTCTTCGGGTCCAACTCCCCCCATGCGCATAGAACCAAGTCCTACACCTGGGGGGCCAGCTCCTAGTAACCGGAGTGACACCTACATCCTCCATCTCTTTCTCAAACTTATCCCACTTAGGCATTGCCACCGCGTAGCCACCTGGCCCCAGCTTATGGAACTTATCCTTTTTTCGGCATTCTTCTTGTTTATTCTCGACCGTTCCTTAGCTAATTCCAAATCCTTGAATTTCACGAAATCGTCCCAATGAGCACTTTGCTTCTCTAGTGTTCCCTCGAATACTGGAGTCTTCCTTCCTCCCTTGACATACTTGTCCCATTCACGATTCTTGTGGTTCTTGAATGCAACCGCCATCTTCCTAAGAGCAGCATCCTTGACTTTCTGCACATCTGCATCTGTGAAATGATCCGGTAGGGTGAAATGTTCCATGAGAGTATCCCAAAGCAGACCTTTTTGTCTGTCATCGACAAAAGTAAGATCTGGACGTGGCTTTGCTGGCTCTCTCCATTCTTGAAGGGAGATTGGGAGTTGGTCCTTCACAAGAACTCCGCACTGACGAATGAACTTGTCCGCAATCTTCTTAGGCGCTAATGGTTCGCCATTAGGTTTGACGGCCTCGATATTGTACTTTACGCCCTCCTTCAACTTTTTGTTCGGGCCTTGTTTCGTCCTATTGCCTGAAGATTTGCTCGATCCGGATGGCTGAAAGAAGAAAGATCGATTCGTTAATATATCTTCAAGTCATTTAAAACATGTGATGATCACTAGATGCCTGCTTATATAAATATATATACCTCGCCGGTCTTTGTTGTTTCAAGATCAACATTTTCTTCGTCATCATCATAATCATAGTTCATGACTTCATCTATTCGGTCGTCGCGATCGAATATCATATCACCCTCCCCGGTGTTGTTTAGAAATTCAGAGCCGTCATAATCTTCTTCATTCTGATCATCATCTGGCCCGCGAGGATGGCGTATCATATCGAACAAGGCTTGTTCTCCCTCTCTGCCGGTACTGTCCGCCATAGCTTTTATTTAACTAATCCAAAAGAAATATAAAAAAATTTAGTATTCAAATTACATCGTCTCGAATAATAGATATAATCTCGAATACATCGTCTCGAATAATAGATATAATCTCGAATACATCGTCTCGAATAATAGATATAATCTCGAATACATCGTCTCAAATAATAGATATAATCTCGAATACATCGTCTCGAATAATATATAATCTCGAACACATCGTCTCGAATATTATATATCGAATACATCACTGGCTAGGTAGATAATAAAGATCGAATACTACAGAAGAATCTAGGACACTCACGGTTCCTGCGGCGCGGGCGGTGGACACCCAAAGAGAAGGAACCCTCACAGGATCATAGCTGAAGTGAGATCCCTGAAGAACCTACCAGGTATTGGAGAACCTGCCGCCCTCTAACGCAACCATGTAGCGATGGACGCGCTCGTCCTCCTCCCTGACACGGCGACGTACCACCTCCGGCGGGGCCGGCTCCCTCCGCACCGAAACTGGCCCACACGAACGCCACCAAAGGAGGTCAGGGTCGACGACGGGACCTGAGGCCGGGTTCCTCATCAAGCGGCGCGCCCCTCCAGGCAGCACCTCCCAGTGCCAGCCCGTCGGAGCCCAGTCCCGGACATGGGTCAGCCGGACGTCGTCGCGGAAGGGTCGACGGCGAGGATGTGGGCCGGGCATCGTCGAGAACAAATACTAGCTATATGCCCGCAAAAAGTAACTTTTTTTAATGATTGGATTTTGATAACTAAAATTTCTAACATTTCTATATAACTAACCTTTTTATAACATTTCTAACAATGCTATATAACTAATATTTCTATAACATTTCTAATATTTCTATAACTAAAAAACAGAAAAAATTATAACATTTATATAACATTTCTAATATTTCTATAACTAAAAAAAGAAAAAATTCTAACTTTTTTATAACTATTTCTATAACTAAAAAACAGAAAAATTTCTAACATTTCTATAAATATTTCTATAACTAAAAAACAGAAGAAAAAAATATAACTAAAAACAGAAAAACAAATTAAGTGTATGTGTGTGTGTGCTCACCGGCGAGGCGAGAGGCGACGGGGGGCGGCGACGGGGACGGCGACGGGCGGCGACGACGGGGATGGCGACGGCGGGGACAGGGACTGGGCGGCGACGACGGGGACGGGAACGGGGTGGCGACGACGGGGACGGGGACGGTGCGGCGACGACGGGGACGGGGCTGCGATGACGGGGACAGGGACGACGCGGGACGGGGCGGCGGTGACGACAGGGATGACGGGGACGGGGACGACGGGGCGGCGACGACGGGGACGGGGTGGCGACGGGGGCGGCGACGAGGGATATGGAGACGGGGGCGGCGGGCGACGGGGCAGAGGAGAAGAAGCAGATGAGAAACTGAAATTTTTGAAGTGTTTAGTTATATAGGACACCCCTTTAGTACCGTTTTGGAGCCACCAACGGGTACTAAAGGCCTGTTTTGGCCAAGCCAAGCGGCGGGAAGCGCGCGCCCCCCTTTAGTACCGGTTGGTGCCACGACCCGGTACTAAAGGGGGTGCGCTGGCGCAGGTGCGGTGCGGCAAGTTTAGTCCCACCTCGCTAGCCGAGGGGCGTCCGCACTGGTTTATAACCCCCCATGCGGTAGCTCTCTCGAGATCCTCTCCAAAGCAGGCCTACTGGGCCTACATGTTCTGTGCTGCCCTGTGGGCCTACTGGGCCTTTGCGGGCCTGCATCCTGGCCCAACAACAGGTTGGGTTTCTAGTCGTATGCAGGACGCTTTGGCCCAGTACGCGGGCTTTTTTATTTTTTTTTGCTTTATTTATTTTTGAGTTGTTTTTTTGTGTATTTAGAGTTTCTGTGTGAATATTTTTGCTTTAGGTACAAAAAATTACAAACTTTCTGTTAGTGCCAGTAGTTTTCAATTTTGAATTATTTGAAATTAGTGTGAATCACCAGTTTGTGAATAACTTAACTTTAAAAATCAGTAAAGGCATGAAAGAATTTGTTTGCACATAAAATTTCTTCGCGTTTCAAATGCCAAAACACATAACTACCCTAACTATTACAGAGATTCCCTCCTGGGTGTGAAACACAGAAGAAAGTGATGATAGTGAAGCCGGTCACATCCCAGATCTTTGGGTGTGAAACTTTTTCTTGGCGTGTGTCCCTTTGCGCCGTAACCATGGAAAATCTTCATCATTTAACGGGATGCTCGGGTCAATATTCACTGTGAATGGAGCAATTTCATCAAACTTTTCATAATCTTCTGACATGTCTGTCTTGTCATCCACTCCCACGATGTTTCTCTTCCCAGAAAGAACTATGTGCCGCTTTGGCTCATCGTACGATGCATTCGCTTCCTTATCTTTTCTTTTTCTCGGCTTGGTAGACATGTCCTTCACATAGAAAACCTGTGCCACATCATTGGCTAGGACGAATGGTTCGTCTGCATATGCAAGATTGTTCAGATCCACTGTTGTCATTCCGTACTGCGGGTCTTCCGTTACCCCGCCTTGTGTCGTATTAACCCATTTGCACCAAAACAAAGGGACCTTAAAACCACGTCGATAGTCAAGTTCCCATATGTCCTGTATATAACCATAATATGTTTCCTTTCCCGTCTTGGTTTCTGCATCAAAGCGGACACCACTGTTTTGGTTGGTGCTCTTCTTATCTTGGGCGATTGTGTAAAATGTATTACCATTTATCTTGTACCCTTTGAAAGTCATTATATTCGAAGATGGTAACTGGGACAGCAAGTATAGGTCATCTTCAATAGAGGCGTCATGCATGGTACGTGTCTGCAACCAGCTGGCGAAACTCCTGGTTTGTTCACGTGTAATCCAGTCATCAGACCGCTCCGGGTGTTTGGAGCCTAGCAAATTCTTGTCTTCATCCATATACAGAGCCACCAAGGCGGAATTCTGTGAACTGTGTAGTGTGCTTCAGTGAGAGAATGTCCGTCCATACATATTATTTGTTCCCCTCCTGACGTGCCTTTTCCATCCAGTCTGCCCTTATGCCGCGATTCAGGAACACCAATCGGCTTAAGGTCAGGAATAAAGTCAATACAAAACTCAATGACCTCCTCATTTTCATGGCCCTTGGAGATGCTTCCTTCTGGCCTAGCACAGTTATGAACATATTTCTTTAAGACTCCCATGAACCTCTCAAAGGGGAACATATTGTGTAGAAATACAGGACCCAAAACGTTAATCTCTTCGCATAGGTGAACTAGGACGTGCGTCATGATGTTGAAGAAGGATGGTGGGAACACCAACTCGAAACTGACAATACATTGCACCAAATCATTCTCTAACCTTGGTATGATTTCTGGATCAATTACCTTCTGAGAGATTGCATTGAGAAATGCACATAGCTTCACAATGGCTAACCGAACGTTTTCCGGTAGAAGCCCCCTCAATGCAACCGGAAGCAGTTGCGTCATAATCACGTGGCAGTCATGAGACTTTAGGTTCTGGAACTTTTTCTCTGCCATGTTTATTATTCCCTTTATATTCGATGAGAAGCCAGACGGTACCTTAATACTGAGCAGGCATTCAAAGAAGATTTCCTTCTCTTCTTTGGTAAGAGCGTAGCTTGCATGACCCTGATGTATGCCGTCTTTTCCGTGCATACGTTGCTGGTCCTCCTGTGACTCAGGTGTATCTTTTGTCTTCCCATACACGCCCAAGAAGCCAAGCAGGGTCACACAAAGATTCTTCGTCACGTGCATCACGTCGATTACGGAGCGGACCTCTAGGTCTTTCCAATAGGGCAGGTCCCAAAATATAGATTTCTTCTTCCACATGGGTGCGTGTCCGTCAGCGTCATTCGGAACAGGTTGTCCACCAGGACCCTTTCCAAAGACCACCTTCAAATCCTTGACCATATCATGTACATCAGCACCAGTACGGTGGTGAGGATTCGTCCAGTGATCCGCCTCACCTTTGAAATGCTTGCCTTTCTTTCTTACGGGATGCCTGCTCGGAAGAAATCGACGATGTCCCAGGTACACATTCTTCTTACAATTAGCCAAATATATACTATCGGTATCGTCCAAATAGTGCGTGCATGCGCGGTATCCCTTGTTTGTCTGTCCTGAAAGGTTACTGAGAGCAGGCCAATCATTGATGGTCACGAACAGCAATGCCTTTAGGTCAAATTCTTCCCCCATGTGCTCATCCCACGCACGTACACTTGTTCCATTCCACAGTTGTAAGAGTTCTTCAACTAATGGCCTTAGGTACACATCAATGTAGTTGCCGGGTTGCTTAGGGCCTTGGATGAGCACTGGCATCATAATGAACTTCCGCTTCATGCACAACCAAGGAGGAAGGTTATACAAACATAGAGTCACAGCCCAGGTGCTATGGTTGCTGCTCTGCTCCCCAAAAGGATTAATGACATCTACGCTTAGACCAAACCATACGCTCCTTGCGTCATCTGCAAACTCCTTCCCGTACTTTCTTTCGATTTTTCTCCACTGCGACCCGTCAGCGGGTACTCTCAACTTTCCGTCTTTCTTACGGTCTTCTTTGTGCCATCGCATCGCCTTGGCATGCTCTTTGTTTTGGAACAAACGTTTTAACCGTGGTATTATAGGAGCATACCACATCACCTTGTCAGGAATCTTCTTCCTGGGGCGCTCGCCCTCGACATCACCAAGGTCATCGCGGCTGATCTTATAGCGCAATGCACCGCATACCGGGCAAGCGTTCAAATCCTCGTACTCACCGCGGTAGAGGATGCAATCATTAGGGCATGCATGTATCTTCTGCACCTCTAACCCTAGAGGGCAGACAGCCTTCTTTGCTTCGTACGTACTCTCGGGCAATTCGTTGTCCTTTGGAAGCATATTCTTTATCATTACCAGCAACTTTCCAAATCCCTTGTCAGATACACCATTCTCTGCCTTCCATTGCAGCAATTCCAGTGTGGTGCCCAGCTTTTTCTTGTAACCTACGCAATTCGAGTACAACAATTTTTTGTGATCCTCTAACATGCGCTGCAACTTCTTCTTCTCCAAATCACTTGCGCAGTTTCTCTTTGCATCCGCAATGGCCCGACCTAGATCATCAACGGGCTCATCTAATGCCTCTTCTTCAGCTTCTTCCCGCATTGCCGGCTCAGCTTCTTCCCGCATTACCGGCTCAGCTTCTTCCCCCATTGTTGTATCATCGTATTCAGGGAACCCATGGCCAGGATAGCTGTCGTCGTCCTCTTCTTCTTCATTTTCTTCCATCATAACCCCTCTTTCTCCGTGCTTGGTCCAAATATTATAGTGGGGCACGAAACCGGACTTAAACAGGTGGACGTGAATGGTTCTTGACTTAGAGTAATTTTGACCATTCTTACAGACAACACATGGACAAGGCATAAAACCATCTGCCCGCTTGTTTGCCTCAGCCGCAAGCAGAAAAGTTTGCACGCCATTAATGAATTCGGGAGAGCATCGGTCATCGTACATCCATTGTCGGCTCATCTTCAATACACAGCACCAAAAACACCAAATTAATACAAGTTCATACATAAAGTTCATACAACACTTAAATGCAACAAACAAATAACTCTCTAGCTAAAGCATTTAAATGCAACAACAAATGCGATCAAGATCGCAACTAAGGTAACAATTGATCCAACAGCATAATGATACCAAGCCTCACTATCGATGGCATATTTTCTAATCTTTCTAATCTTCAAGCGCATTTTCTCCATCTTGATCTTGTGATCATCGACGACATCGGCAACATGCAACTCCAATTCCATCTTCTCCCCCTCAATTCTTTTCAATTTTTCTTTCAAGTACTCGTTTTCTCTTTCAACTAAATTTAACCTCTCGACAATAGGGTCGGTTGGAATTTCCGGTTCACATACCTCCTAGAAAAAATATCTATGTCAACTTGATGGGCATAATTTGTCATAAACACGAAATGCAACTAGTTTTAAAAGAGAATATACCACATCCGAATCATAACAAGGACGAGGGCCGACAGGGACGGATATCAAAACCATGGCACTATGTATAACAAACAACGTACGGGTAAGATAATTATACGAGTAACTATATATCCAAATCACACAAACATTAATTTTTATATAAAATTTCATGAACAAGAGGCTCACCACAAGGTGGTGCCGGCGACGGGACGGTGCGGGCGATCGACGGTGGTTACGACGAAGATTTAGAAGGCGCTAAGTAAACCACACCTACATATGCAAACTAAGTGTTATTTTGACCTCAATTTGCATATAAATCAAATACTACCACATATAATTCCTCCCAAATTACTAAAACCCACAATTAATCACTATATAAACCAATGCAAGAGCTAATCTAGCAATGAGAGATGAAAGGACAAAGTTGCTAACCTTTGTGATCATTTGAATGGATGGGGGGCTGCAAATCTTGACAAATTTTGGGCAAAATTGGTGATGAACTCGAGTGGAAGAAGGGAAGAACAGAGGAGAGGGAGAGGGGAAAGGGGAGAACAGAGTGCGGGTGGACGAAGGGTTTACATAGGATGACCTTTAGTACCGGTTTGTGGCACGAACAGGTACTAAAGGTGCTGGAGGGTCCCCACTCTGACAACATCCTGCCACCACTTTCATTAGTACCGGTTCGTGGCACGAACCGGTGCTAAAGGTTCGCCACGAACCGGTACTAAAGAGCTCCTCCCGCCTAGCCGTTGGAACCGGCACTAATGGACACATTAGTGCCGGTTCTGTTACAAACCGGGACTAATGTGTCGCACATTTGACCCTTTTTCTACTAGTGCTAAGCTGTCGTTTTTCTTAAAGTTTGGGGTTGTGATGCTTATGTGAAAAAGCTTCAACCTGATAAGCTCGGACCCAAATCGGAGAAATGTGTCTTCATAAGATACCCAAAGGAAACTGTTGGGTACACATTCTATCATAGATCCGAAGGCAAGATATTCATTGCTAAGAATGGATTCTTTCTAGAGAAGGAGTTTCTCTCGAAAGAAGTGAGTGGGAGGAAAATAGAACTTAATGAGGTAGTTGTACCTTATCTCGAATTTGAAAGTAGTTCATCACAGAAATCAGTTCCAGTGATGCCTACACCAAATAGTGAGGAAGCTAATGATGATGATCATGAAACTTTAGATCAAATTACTACCGAACCTCGTAGGTCAAACATAATACGTTCCGCACCAGAGTGGTACGGTAATCCTGTTCTGGACGTCATGTTACTAGACTATGACGAACCTATGAACTATGAGGAAGCGATGATGAGCACAGATTCCGCAAAATGGCTTGAGGCCATGAAATCTGAGATGGGGTCCATGTATGAGAACAAAGTATGGACTTTGGTGGACTTGCCCGATGATCGGCAAGCCATTGAGAATAAATGGATCTTCAAGAGGAAGACGGACACTGATAGTAGTGTTACTATCTACAAAGCTAGACTTGTCCAAAAAGTTTTTTCACAAGTTCAAGGTGTTGACTACGATGAGATTTTCTCACTCGTATCGATGCTTAAAGTATGTCCGAATCATGTTAGCAATTGCCGCATTTTATGAAATCTGGCAAATGGATGTAAAAACTGCATTCTTTAATGGATTTCTTAAAGAAGAGTTGTAGATGATGCAACAAGAAGGTTTTTTCGATCCTAAAGGTGCTAACAAAGTGTGCAAGCTCCAGCGATCCATCTATGGACTGGTGCAAGTAGCTCGGAGTTGGAATATACATTTTGATGAGTTGATCAAAGCAAGATGCTTGATAAGTTTTTTCAATGGCAAAGTGAACAAAGGTATATGTGATATACATGTTATTGATGTGTACTTTACTAGTGTTCATAGTAACCCCGGGGTATTTGATACCGGTTCAGTTGCTAAGATTAGTAACTCAAAACAGGAGTTGCAAAATGAATAGAGACTAGTTAAGGGCGAGGCGACGGTGTGTGTTGGAAGTGATTCCAAGGTTGATAAGATCACCATCGCACACACCCTCTACCTTCGAGATTAGTGTTAGACCAAAATAATGTTATTTGGTGTTTGCGTTAAGCATGAATATGATTGGATCATGTTTATTGCAATACGGTTATTCATTTAAGTCAAATAATAATTGTTGTTCTGTTTACATGAATAAAACCTTTGGGTGTGTGAGAAACTTTTGAAAATATCACTGTTTGCAACCAGTTTTGACTTTTTTCACGAGCTCCTTGAATGTTCAAACGCCCTGAAATTTTGCATGAACATCACGCATTTGAACATCTTAGATAACCAAAAAGTTAAAATTTTCTGCTATTTTTACTTTATTTATTTTATTACTATTCACCTCATGTCCAGGCTCCGTATTGAATTATCTCAAGCTTTTGTCCAGAGAAAAACGTGTTGGCTTCATCGCTTGCACTGGGCCAGTGTTAAAATATCCCGCAGTTCACTAGGCCGCCGCTGTGCCCCTTTGCCAGTGGCTAGGCCGTTGGAAGACGATGACCTCCTCTCGGAGATCCTCCTCCGCCTCCCCCCGCAGCCTTCCTCACTCCCCCGCGCATTCGCTGTCTGCAAGCGCTAGCTCCTCCTCGTCTCCGACCCCGGCTTCGTCCACCGCTTCCGCCGCCACCACCGCCATAGTCCTCCCCTCATCGGTTGCTTCACCCACGACCCGAAAGGCATCTCCTACACACCTGCCATGGATGCCCCCGATCGTATCCCCGTCGTGCGCTTCTCCTTGGAGCTCGACAGCAGCCACTACTGCTATCTCATCGGCTGCTGCCATGGCCTCGTGCTCATCTCCCACAGATGGAAGAGGCAAGTCATTGTGTGGGATCCCATCACCGGCGACCAGCACCGCATTGCCATTCCCCATTGGTTCAAGGTGATTGCAAACCCGATCTAGGGGGCGGTGCTTCGTGCAGCCGACGAGGACCACCACTTCCAGGTGGTCTTGTTAGAGGCCGATGATCAACATACACGAGCCATTGTCTGCGTTTACTCCTCAGAGACTGGCTTATGGGGTAATATCATCAATACATCGATTCCTTCCAAGGAATATAGGAATCTTTATTCCTATTACACCATGTCTTTGTTGGGCATGACGGCTGTGCTGGTCGGAAATTCCCTTTACTGGCGTCTTGCTGTGGGTTCCTATATTATTCTCGAGTATGATTTGGAGAGGCAAAGCCTAGTTGTGATTCAAGTGCCTGTGGATATATCTGAAGCGAAGACCGACTTCATGCTTATGCGGGCTCAGGGTGGCAGGCTGGGTTTACTCTCTGTGTCAGGCTTTACTGCCAAATTCTGGAAGAGGAAAACTGATTATGATGGTATTGCATCATGGGGGATGGGAAGAACTGTTGAATTGGATAAGCTACTTTCCCTGAATTCAGAGAAGGAGAGAAGGAGGCCCCTTACGATAATAGGGTTTGCAGAGGAAAATAATGTGGTGATCCTGTTGGCGGCTGATGGTGTCTTCACGGTCCAGCTTGAGTCATTGCAATTCAGGAAACTTGACGTACCCAGCGACAGGGTTCATCATCACCCATTTGAAAGCGTCTATGCTAGAGGTACAACTAATTTGATATTTGATATCTCTTCAACATATAGTGATCTTGTGCTGTAGTGTTCTGGCCCAATTTTTCCTTTGCTGCTTGATCACTTCAACATATACCAATGGCGTTCTTTATGAAGGAAATATGCCCTAGAGGCAATAATAAAGTTATTATTTATTTCCTTATATCATGATAAATGTTTATTATTCATGCTAGAATAGTATTATCCGGAAACATAATACATGTGTGAATACATAGACAAACAGAGTGTCACTAGTATGCCTCTACTTTGACTAGCTCGTTAATCAAAGATGGTTATGTTTCCTAAACCATGGAAAAAGAGTTGTTATTTGATTAACGGGATCACATCATTAGGTGTATGATCTGATTGACATGACCCATTCCATTAGCTTAGCACCCGATCGTTTAGTATGTTGCTATTGCTTTCTTCATGACTTATACATGTTCCTATGACTATGAGATTATGCAACTCCCGTTTGCCGGAGGAACACTTTGTGTGCTACCAAACGTCACAACGTAACTGGGTGATTATAAAGGTGCTCTACAGGTGTCTCCAAAGGTACATGTTGGGTTGGCATATTTCGAGATTAGGATTTGTCACTCCGATTGTCGGAGAGGTATCTCTAGGCCCTCTCGGTAATGCACATCACATAAGCCTTGCAAGCATTGCAACTAATGAGTTAGTTGTGAGATGATGTATTACGGAACGAGTAAAGAGACTTGCCGCTAACAATATTGAACTAGGTATTGAGATACCGACGATCGAATCTCGGGCAAGTAACATACCGATGACAAAGGGAACAACGTATGTTGTTATGCGCTCTGACCGATAAAGATCTTCGTAGAATATGTAGGAACCAATATGAGCATCCAGGTTCCGCTATTGGTTATTGACCGGAGACGTCTCTCGGTCATGCCTACATTGTTCTCGAACCATAGGGTCCGCACGCTTAACGTTACGATGACAGTTTCATTATGAGTTTATGTATTTTGATGTACCGAAGGTTGCTTGGAGTCCCGGATGTGATCATGGACATGACGAGAAGTCTCGAAATGGTCGAGACATAAAGATCGATATATTGGAAGCCTATATTTGGATATCGGAATCGTTCCGGGTGAAATCGGGATTTTACGGAGTACCGAGGGGTTACCGGAACCCCCCCGGGGGTTATTGGGCCTACATGGGCCCTAAGGGAGAAGAGGAAAGGAGGAAAGAGGTGGCCGCGCGCCCCTCCCCTCCCTAGTCCGAATAGGACAAGGAGAGGGGGCGGCGCCCCCCCCTTTCCTTTCCCTCTTCCTCCTCTTTCCCCCCTTCCCCTTCTCCAACTAGGAAAGAAGGGAGTCCTACTCCCGGTGGGAGTAGGACTCCGCCTTGGCGCGCCCTCCTTGGCCGGCCGCCCCCTCCCCTTGGCTCCTTTATATACGGGGGCAGGGGGCACCCTAGAACACACAAGTTGATCTTCGTGATCGTTCCTTAGCCGTGTGCGGTGCCCCCCTCCACCATATTCCACCTCAGTCATATTGTAGCGGTGCTTAGGCGAAGCCCTGCGACGGTTGAACATCAAGATCGTCACCACGCCGTCGTGCTGACGGAACTCCTCCCCGAAGCTTTGCTGGATCAGAGCCCGGGGAGCGTCATCGAGCTGAACGTGTGCCAAGAACTCGGAGGTGCCGGAGTAACGGTGCTTGGATCGGTTGGACCGGGAATACATACGACTACTTCCTCTACGTTGCGTCAACGCTTCCGCTTCGGTCTACGAGGGTACGTAGACAACACTCTCCCCTCTCGTTGCTATGCATCACCATGATCTTGCGTGTGCGTAGGAAATTTTTTGAAATTACTACGTTCCCCAATAGTGGCATCCGAGCGTAGGTTTTATGGTTTGATGTTATATGCACGAGTAGAACACAAGTGAGTTGTGGGTGATATAAGTCATACTGGTTACCAGCATGTCATACTTTGGTTCGGCGGTATTGTTGGATGAAGCGGCCCGGACCAACATTACGCGTACGCTTACACGAGACTGGTTCTACCGCCGTGCTTTGCACACAGGTGGCTGGCGGGTGTCAGTTTCTCCAACTTTAGTTGAACCGAGTGTGGCTACGCCCGGTCCTTGCGAAGGTTAAAACAGGACCAACTTGACAAACTATCGTTGTGGTTTTGATGCGTAGGTAAGATTGGTTCTTGCTTAAGCCCGTAGCAGCCACGTAAAACTTGCAACAAACAAAGTAGAGGATGTCTAACTTGTTTTTGCAGGGCATGTTGTGATGTGATATGGTCAAGGCATGATGCTAAATTTTATTGTATGAGATGATCATGTTTTGTAACCGAGTTATCGGCAACTGGCAGGAGCCATATGGTTGTCGCTTTATTGTATGCAATGCAATCGCCCTGTAATGCTTTACTTTATCACTAAGCGGTAGCGATAGTCGTAGAAGCATAAGATTGGCGAGACGACAACGATGCTATGATGGAGATCAAGGTGTCACGCCAGTGACAATGGTGATCATGACGATGCTTCGGAGATGGAGATCACAAGCACAAGATGATGATGGCCATATCATATCACTTATATTGATTGCATGTGATGTTTATCTTTTATGCATCTTATCTTGCTTTGATTGATGGTAGCATTATAAGATGATCTCTCACTAAATTCCAAGATAAAAGTGTTCTCCCTGAGTATGCACCGTTGCCAAAGTTCGTCGTGCCCAGACACCACGTGATGATCGGGTGTGATAAGCTCTACATCCATCTACAATGGGTGCAAGCCAGTTTTGCACACGCAGAATACTCAGGTTAAACTTGACGAGCCTAGCATATGCAGATATGGCCTTTGAACACTGAGACCGAAAGGTCGAGCATGAATCATATAGTAGATATGATCAACATAACGATGTTCACCATTGAAAACTACTCCATTTCATGTGATGATCGGTTATTGTTTAGTTGATTTGGATCACGTGATCACTTAGAAGATTAGAGGGATGTCTTTCTAAGTGGGAGTTCTTAAGTAATATGATTAATTTAACTTTAATTTATCATGAACTTAGTCCTGGTAGTATTAGTATATCTATGTTGTAGATCAATAGCTCGCATTGTTGCTTTCATATGTTTATTTTGATATGTTCCTAGAGAAAATTGTGTTGAAAGATGTTAGTAGCAATGATGCGGATTGGATCCGTGATCTGAGGTTTATCCTCATTGCTGCACAGAAGAATTATGTCATTGATGCACCGCTAGGTGACAGACCTATAGCAGGAGCAGATGCAGACGTTATGAACGTTTGGCTAGCTCAATATGATGACTACTTGATAGTTTAGTGCACCATGCTTAACGGCTTAGAATCGGGACTTCAAAGACGTTTTGAACGTCATGGACCATATGAGATGTTCCAGGAGTTGAAGTTAATATTTCAAGAAAATACCCGAGTTGAGAGATATGAAGTCTCCAACAAGTTCTATAGCTAAAAGATGGAGGAGAATCGCTCAACTAGTGAGCATGTGCTCAGATTGTCTGGGTACTACAATCGCTTGAATCAAGTGGGAGTTAATCTTCCAGATAAAATAGTGATTGACAGAATTCTCTAGTCACCATCACCAAGTTAGTAGAACTTCGTGATGAACTATAATATGCAAGGGATAACGGAAATGATTCCCAAGCTCTTCGTGATGCTAAAATCGACGAAGGTAGAAATCAAGAAAAACATCAAGTGTTGATGGTAGACAAGACCACTAGTTTCAAGAAAAGGGAAGAAGGGGAACTTCAAGAAGAACGGCAAGCAAGTTGCTGCTCAAGTGAAGAAGCCGAAGTCTGGTCCTAAGCCTGAGACTAAGTGCTTCTACTGCAAAGGAACTGGTCACTGGAAGCAGAACTGCCCCAAGTATTTGGTGGATAAGAAGGATGGCAAAGTGAACAAAAGTATATTTGATATACATGTTATTGATGTGTACTTTACTAGTTCTTATAGCAACCCCTCAGTATTTGATACTGGTTCAGTTGCTAAGAGAGTAACTCGAAACAGGTGTTGCAGAATAAACAGAGACTAGTTAAGGGTGAAGTGACGATGTGTGTTGGAAGTAGTTCCAAGATTGATATGATCATCATCGCACACTCCCCTATACTTTCGGGATTAGTGTTGAACCTAAATAAGTGTTATTTGGTTTTTGCGTTGAGCATGAATATGATTTGATCATGTTTATTGCAATACGGTTATTCATTAAAGTCAGAGAATAATTGTTGTTCTGTTTACATGAATAAAACCTTCGATGGTCATACACCCAATGAAACAAGTTCGTTGGATCTCGATCGTAGTGATACACATATTCATAATATTGAAACCAAATGATGCAAAGTTAATAATGATAGTGCAACTTATTTGTGGCACTACCGTTTAGGTCATATTGGTGTAAAGCGCATGAAGAAACTCCATGCTGATGGGCTTTTGGAATCACTTGATTATGAATCACTTGATGCTTGCGAACCATGCCTTATGGGCAAGATGACTAAAACGCCGTTCTCCGGAACAATGAAGCAAGCAACAGATTTGTTGGAAATCATACATACTGATGTATGTGGTCCACTGAATATTAAGGCTTGCAGCAGGTATCATTATTTTCTGACCTTCACAGATGATTTGAGCAGATATGGGTATATCTACTTGATGAAACATAAGTCTGAAACATTTGAAAAAGTTCAAAGAATTTCAGAGTGAAGTGGAAAATCATCGTGACAAGAAAATAAAGTTTCTACGATCTGATCACGGAGACAAATATTTGAGTTACGAGTTTGGTCTTCAATTAAAACAAATGTGGAATAGTTTCACAAACTCATGCCACCTGGAACACCACAGCACAATGGTGCATCCGAACGTCATAACCGTACTTTATTGGATATAGTACAATCTATGATGTCTCTTATCGATCTACCACTATCGTTTTTGGGGTTATGCATTAAAGACAGCTGCATTCACGTTAAAAAGGGCACCATCTAAGTCCGTTTGAGACCACACAATCTGAACTGTGGTTTGGCAAGAAACCAAAGTTGTCGTTTCTTAAAGTTTGAGGTTGTGATGCTTATATGAAAAAGTTTCATCCTGATAAACTCAAACCCAAATCGGAGAAATATGTCTTCATAGGATACCCAAAGGAGACTATCGGGTACACCTTCTATCACAGATCCGAAGGCAAGACATTCGTTGCTAAGAATGGATCCTTTCTAGAGAAGGAGTTTCTCTCGAAAGAAGTGAGTGGGAGGAAAGTAGAAACTTGGTAAGGTAATTGTACCTTCTCCCTTATTGGAAAGTAGTTCATCACAGAAATCTGTTCCTGTGACTACTACACCAATTAGTGAGGAAGCTAATGATGATGATCATGTAACTTCAGATCAAGTTACTACCGAACCTCGTAGGTAAACCAGAATAAGATCCGCACCAGAGTGGTACGGTAATCCTGTTCTGGAGGTCATGTTACTTGACCATGACGAACCTACGAACTATGAGGAAGCGATGATGAGCCCAAATTCCGCGAAATAGCTTGAGGCCATGAAATCTGAGATGAGATCCATGTATGAGAACAAAGTATGGACTTTGATTGACTTGCCCGATGATCGGCAAGCCATTGAGATTAAATGGATCTTCAAAAGGAAGACGGACGCTGATAGTAGTGTTACTATCTACAAAACTAGACTTGTCGAAAAAGGTTTTTGACAAAGCTCAAGGTGTTGACTATGATGAGATTTTCTCACTCGTATCGATGCTTAAAGTCTGTCCGAATCATGTTAGCAATTGCCGCATTTTATGAAATCTGGCAAATGGATAACAAAACTGCAATCCTTAAAGAAGAGTTGTATAGGATGCAATCAGAAGGTTTTGTCAATCCTAAAGGTGCTAACAAAATATGTAAGCTCCAGTGATCCATCTATGAACTGGTGCAAGCATCTCGGAGTTGGAATATACGCTTTGATAAGTTGATCAAAGCATATAGTTTTATACAGACTTGCGGTGAAGCCTGTATTTACAAGAAAGTGAGTAGGAGCACCACAACATTTCTGATAAGTATATGTAAATGACATATTGTTGATCGGAAATAATGTAGAATTATTCTGCAAAGCATAAAGGAGTATTTGAAAGGAGTTTTTTTCGAAGAAGGACCTCGGTGAAGCTGCTTACATATTGAGCATCAAAATCTATAGAGATATATCAAGACGCTTGATAAGTTTTTTTTTCAATGAGTACATACCTTGACAAGATTTTGAAGTAGTTCAAAATAGAATAGTTAAAGAAAGAGTTCTTGCCTGTGTTACAAGGTGTGAAATTGAGTAAGACTCAAAGTCCGACCACGGCAGAAGATAAAAAGAGAATGAAAGTCATTCCCTATGCCTCAGCCATAGATTCTATAAAGTATGCCATGCTGTGTACCAGATCTATTGTATACCCTACACTGTGTTAAGCGAGGGAGTACAATAGTGATCTAGGAAGTAGATCACTGGACAGTGGTCAAAATTATCCTTTGTGAAATAAGGATATGTTTCTCGATTATGGACGTGACAAAAAGGTTCGTCGTAAAGAGTTACGTCGATGCAAGCTTTGACACCGATCTGGATGACTCTAAGTCTCGATCCAGATACATATTGAAAAGTGGGAGCAATTAGCTAGAGTAGCTCCTTGCAGAGCATTGTTGACATAGAATTTTGCAAAATACTTACGGATCTGAATGTGATAGACCCGTTGACTAAAATTATCTCACAAGCAAAACAAGATCACACCTTAGTACTCTTTGGGTGTTAATCACATAGCGATGTGAACTAGATTACTTACTCTAGTAAACCCTTTGGGTGTTGATCACATATCGATGTGAACTATGGGTGTTAATCACATGGTGATGTGAACTATTGCTGTTAAATCACAGGGCGATCTGAACTAGATTATTGACTCAGGTGCAAGTGGGAGACTGAAGGAAATATGCCCTAGAGGCAATAATAAAGTTATTATTTATTTCCTTATATCATGATAAATGTTTATTATTCATGCTAGAATAGTATTATCCGGAAACATAATACATGTGTGAATACATAGACAAACAGAGTGTCACTAGTATGCCTCTACTTTGACTAGCTCGTTAATCAAAGATGGTTATGTTTCCTAAACCATGGACAAAGAGTTGTTATTTGATTAACGGGATCACATCATTAGGTGTATGATCTGATTGACATGACCCATTCCATTAGCTTAGCACCCGATCGTTTAGTATGTTGCTATTGCTTTCTTCATGACTTATACATGTTCCTATGACTATGAGATTATGCAACTCCCGTTTGCCGAAGGAACACTTTGTGTGCTACCAAACGTCACAACGTAACTGGGTGATTATAAAGGTGCTCTACAGGTGTCTCCAAAGGTACATGTTGGGTTGGCATATTACGAGATTAGGATTTGTCACTCCGATTGTCGGAGAGGTATCTCTGGGCCCTCTCGGTAATGCACATCACATAAGCCTTGCAAGCATTGCAACTAATGAGTTAGTTGTGGGATGATGTATTACGGAACGAGTAAAGAGACTTGCCGGTAACGAGATTGAACTAGGTATTGAGATACCGACGATCGAATCTCAGGAAAGTAACATACCGATGACAAAGGGAACAACGTATGTTGTTATGCGGTCTGACCGATAAAGATCTTCGTAGAATCTGTAGGAACCAATATGAGCATCCAGGTTCCGCTATTGGTTATTGACCGGAGACGTGTCTCGGTCATGTCTACATTGTTCTCGAACCGTAGGGTCCGCACGCTTAACGTTACGATGACAGTTTCATTATGAGTTTTATGTATTTTGATGTACCGAAGGTTGTTCGGAGTCCCGGATGTGATCATGGACATGACGAGGAGTCTCGAAATGGTCGAGACATAAAGATCGATATATTGGAAGCCTATATTTGGATATCGGAATCGTTCCGGATGAAATCGGGATTTTACCGGAGTACCGAGGGTTTACTGGAACCCCCCCTCCCCCGGGGGTTATTGGGCCTACATGGGCCCTAAGGGAGAAGAGGAAAGGAGGCAAGAGGTGGCGCCGCGCCCCTCCCCTCCCTAGTCCGAATAGGACAAGGAGAGGGGGGCGGCGCCCCCCCCCCCTTCCTTTCCCTCTTCCTCCTCTTTCCCCCTTCTCCTTCTCCAACTAGGAAAGAAGGGAATCCTACTCCCGGTGGGAGTAGGACTCCCCCTTGGCGCGCCCTCCTTGGCCGGCCGCCCCCTCCCCTTGGCTCCTTTATATACGGGGGCAGGGGGCACCCTAAAACACACAAGTTGATCTTCGTGATCGTCCTTAGCCGTGTGCGGTGCCCCCCTCCACCATATTCCACCTCAGTCATATTGTAGCGGTGCTTAGGCGAAGCCCTGCGACGGTTGAACATCAAGATCGTCACCACGCTGTCGTGCTGACGGAACTCCTCCCCGAAGTTTTGCTGGATCGGAGCCCGGGGAGCGTCATCGAGCTGAACGTGTGCAAAGAACTCGGAGGTGCCGGAGTAACGGTGCTTGGATCGGTTGGACCGGGAAGACGTACGACTACTTTCTCTACGTTGCGTCAACGCTTCCGCTTCGGTCTACGAGGGTACGTAGACAACACTCTCCCTTCTCGTTGCTATGCATCACCATGATCTTGTGTGTGCGTAGGAAATTTTTTGAAATTACTACGTTCCCCAACACTTTAGTGTTCTTTCCCCATGTTGGTGTGGTGTTTATGTAATTCTTATGGTCTGGGGAAAAAACTCCTTGCGGTGTCTCGTTTAGCTTAGTTTTTGTCAAAAATTCTGCTTCTGTATCCAAGATTGACAAATTCTTTGTATAATAGTTGTACTAAATTTCATTGTTGCCTGCCTATTGTCACATGCAGAACTGTATAATATAGTGCTAGTGCATAGCTGCAGCGCAGTTTTTTTCCTCTCAAGATAGATATATAACAATGAAATTTAGCTGTAGGCTGTAGCTGTAGCTGTAGCTATGTGTCATGTGTCTAATTACTTCAATTTTGCCACCATAGGCAGTAAATACTTCATACTGAACACATGAGCATGGTGACAATCCTTATAAAAAAACCGCTTTCGTCATGAATTTCAATCTTTATTTTTACTAATATATTATCATCAGAAGTACTCGTCAAAATTACATATTTTTTGGACTGCACAATGTAAAAAAAAGGTGTATATTTGGACCGAGAAAGCATTACGCGTTTGGTTCGCGACTTCTACACTGTCTCCTGATTACACCGGCTGACGATTGTGTTACAGGCGTTTGTTTGGATTCGGTTAATTTCAGATACCATGTAATCGCAAATCATTCTTCACTAAACTGAAAACACCCGGTACAGCCCGGTATGGAATAATACCACCACTCTTCCAAATCGTTTTCTTCACCGCGGGGAACAGGCAGTAGCGCCGGCCGCCGGTGATCTCCCTCCACCATGAACAGCACCGCCGGCGACCCCCCTGCGCCATGAGCAGCAGCGCCGCCGTATCAATTCGCCGCCTCCTTGAGCAGCAACGCTGCCGATGTCCCTTCATCGCCACCGCCATGAGCAGCGCCGCTGATGTCCCTTTGCCGCCACCGTCGTGAGCTGCGCCGCCGATCTCCCTTCCCCGCCGTGAGCAGTAGCGCCGCTGTGAGCAGCCGGTGATCTCGTTTCGCATCGCAAGCCATCCCCGCAGCCGTCCCTCGAGCATCTTCTACCGGACCGGCCGGTGGCGGCGGTGCCACTGTTTCCTCTTCCCTTGTGAGAACCAAACGCATCACGTATTCGCTTATCTTTGATTAAATACAATGTATTCTCATTACAATACTGAATACGTTACCGCTGCTCGAACCAAACGCGTCGTAAGTAATATGATGGTTTATGATCCCTTGCTTGAGGCTTCTATGCCATGAATTTTATTGATTCAATTATTTGGTGACTAGCTAGCTCGGGCATTGTAAAAATTAAACCCCTACGAGGTGGAAACACATGAGTAAAATGATTATTCTGCTCTTGTCCTCCATGAGCCCTCATACGTCCGTCGTAATAAAGAATGTTTCAAATGATTGAGTAAGTTAGGTTGTTCAGCATTTGCTTGTGTAGGGGCCTAGGAGGTGTCTAAAGTTCTGAACCGTTGGTCTGTTGGTCTCTATTGAGAGAAGATGGAGAAAATACTGGAGAATGTGCTAATAGTACTTCCTCCGTTCCTAAATATAAGACCTTTTAAAGATTTCAATATGGACTACATATGGAGCAAAATGAGTGAATCTACACTCTAATATGTCTATATATATCCGTATGTAGTGTGTATTAAGATCTCTAAAGGGACTTATATTTAGAAACGGAGGGAGTAGAAGTTAAAAGTGTGCCACTACACCATGAATTACCTACTAATAACATATGTTTCTATTGCTGTTTTCTTCGCAGTAATGCCGAGATGATTCAACTTGGTGTTTTTATTCAATTTCCTTATGACGAAGCTAATGTTTAGCTTCAATGTCTTTCCTATGGGTGAATAGTACAAAATGGTTTGACTAATGACATTGATTGATCCACAGGTACCTAGAATGGTCTTCTGGTTGCTGAGATGCGGAAACTAGCTTCTGCGATGTGGGTTTTTCATTTTGTATCCTTCACGCGGGGATCAACCCTCTACGCTGCATGCACTAGTCAACTGGGAAGTGGAAAAACGTAGGATTAATCGTCCAGTGCCAACTTCCCTCTGTTATCTAACGTCTAGACACAATTAGCCGAGTGGCATGATGAAGGCACAGACTTCCTTTGGTTAATTGGTATTTGTGGTACATTTGTCTTATGCTTTCCGAGCAAGCTTGCCTGCCTGCCTGATGATCATTGCGTGTTGTATTTGGCCGGGAGATTTGACATTGTATTTTTGCTTATGTCCATTTTTGTGTGTCTATTGAATTTTATCTGATTTTGGCTAATGAATGTTGATTTACACCTGCCTGCCTGCCTGCCTGGTGCTATTTGTTACTGCATAACAAGCGTTTCAACCAGCAATGCTTTATCATGCATGTTTGGAATGTTGATGTATTGATACACTGACCGAAAACTATATAAAGGAAAGATAGCACTAGTAGAAAAAGGGTCAAACGTGAAGAACATTAGTGCCGGTTTGTAAAAAAACTGGCACTAATGTGATCAATAGTACCGGTTCGTGGCGGCGATCAATAGTACCGGTTCGTAATGAACCTTTAGTACCGGTTCGTGCCACGAACCGGTACTAGAGGGATGGTGGCAGGCTGGCGTCAGGCCAGGGCCCCACGAGCCCCTTTAGTGACGGTTTGTGACACAAACCGGCACTAAATGTCTAACCTATAGTACCGGTTTGTGTCACCAACCGGCACTAAAGAGTCTTAACCTATAGTGACGGTTTGTGACACAAACCGGCACTATATGGCAATTTTCAAACTCTACCCCCCTCCCCCTGTGTATCGCCATTTCAGTTTTGAAAAAATCAAAAGAAAATGATAAAAACTTCAAAAAATAAAATCCTTCGAGAGGTAGTTATATTACTACATCTACTAGTTAGGAAATTTTGAAAACTTAGATTTGGACATGTTTTGCAAAAAGTGTAGGGAAAATGTAAAACGGCTATAACTTTTGCATACGATGTCGGAAAAGCGTATAATATATCAAAAAATTCAGCACAAAAATCCGCATCCGATGAAGACTGCCTACGGCCTGTTTGCAATTTTTTAGAATCCTCAAATTCCAAAAGGAAAAAAAGGTATGGTCAAATTTCAGTTTTTTTAAAAAAATTGGTTAAATCTGGTCAAACTACTTATTCAAGAAGTATTAATGTTACTACATAATTATTCAGGAATATTAGTGTTACTAAATAATTATTTCAATTTTTTGAATTTTGGTCAAATCTGGTCAAACTATGGTCAAACTGTGGTCAAACTTATTCAAGAAATATTAGTGTTACTAAATAATTACTGTTTTTTAGAATAATAGTTTCAAACTCAAACGGTGAAATGTGTGACCTAATGCTCAAACTAAACTGCTGAGGGTTAATAGGATTGACAGCTTACATTTGTCAGGAAAACAACAAGTGCAGACTTGGAATGTAGGGGGAATAGAACTCCGAAGTTAAGCGTGCTCAGGCTGGGGGAGTGAGAGGATGGGTGACTGGCCGGGAAGTTAGGCGATTTGAAATGAGTTATCCACACTTGAGCAGTTAAGAGAGGTGATTAGAGACTGAATCATCAAATAATTCAGAAAAATTAAAAATCAAAAAAAAATTTCAAAATTTTCAAAAAAAACCTCAGTTAAGAGAGGTGATTAGAGATTAAATCATCAAATAATTCAGAAAAATTAAAAATCGAAAAAAAAAATCAAAAAAATTTCCAAAATTAAAAAAAAAAGTTAAAAAAACCTTTAGTACCGGTTGGTAACACCAACACCAACCCGTACTAAAGGTCCCCCATACCAGGGCGCCAGCTCACGCCACGTGGTGGCACTTTAGCGCCGGTTCGTGCCGAACCGGTACTAAGGGGGAGGCCTTTAGTGCCCACCCTTTAGTGCCGGTTCCATAACCGGCACTAAAGGCCCTTACGAACCGATTTTAAAGCTCTGTTTTCTACTAATGTAGGAAACTTGGACACAATTATGGCGAGTTTTACTCTACTCCATGGGGACCAACTAGCTAGGCCCTCCTCTTCCTTACAGAGTAGTTTTAAGCACTTCGATTTCCTCTCTAGATTACCCAGAGAGTAGTTATAAGCACTTTGATTAATGTTGTCATTATTCATGTCGATAAACTTTTTGTATGTGTTACAGTACAACAAAGATGCAAAGTCACCACTGCTTGGCACACACTGTAGATTGACATTGTTTGTTACTCTAGAACTTTTTCTCTGCCATGTTTATTATTCCCTTTATATTCGATGAGAAGCCAGACGGTACCTTAATACTGAGCAGGCATTCAAAGAAGATTTCCTTCTCTTCTTTGGTAAGAGCGTAGCTTGCATGACCCTGATGTATGCCGTCTTTTCCGTGCATACGTTGCTGGTCCTCCCGTGCCTCCGGTGTATCTTTTGTCTTCCCATACACGCCCAAGAAGCCAAGCAGGGTCACATAAAGATTCTTCGTCACGTGCATCACGTCGATTGCGGAGCCGACCTCGAGGTATTTCCAATAGGGTAGGTCCCAAAATATAGATTTCTTCTTCCACATGGGTGCGTGTCCGTCAGCGTCATTCGGAACAGGTTGTCCACCAGGACCCTTTCCAAAGACCACCTTCAAATCCTTGACCATATCATGTACATCAGCACCAGTACGGTGGCGAGGCTTCGTCCGGTGATCCGCCTCACCTTTGAAATGCTTGCCTTTCTTTCTTACGGGATGCCTGCTCGGAAGAAATCGACGATGTCCCAGGTACACATTCTTATTAGCCAAATATATACTGTCGGTATCATCCAAACAGTGCGTGCATGCGCGGTATCCCTTGTTTGTCTGTCCTGAAAGGTTACTGAGAGCAGGCCAATCATTGATGGTCACGAACAGCAACGCCTTTAGGTCAAATTCTTCCCCCATGTGCTCATCCCACGCACGTACACCTGTTCCATTCCATAGTTGTAAGAGTTCTTCAACTAATGGCCTTAGGTACACATCAATGTCGTTGCCGGGTTGCTTAGGGCCTTGGATGAGCACTGGCATCATAATGAACTTCCGCTTCATGCACAACCAAGGAGGAAGGTTATACAAACATAGAGTCACAGGCCAGGTGCTATGATTGCTGCTCTGCTCCCCAAAAGGATTAATGCCATCTGCGCTTAGACCAAACCATATGCTCCTTGCGTCATCTGCAAACTCCTTCCCGTACTTTCTTTCGATTTTTCTCCACTGCGACCCGTCAGCGGGTACTCTCAACTTTCCGTTTTTCTTACGGTCTTCTCTGTGCCATCGCATCGCCTTGGCATGCTCTTTGTTTTGGAACAAATGTTTCAACCGTGGTATTATAGGAGCATACCACATCACCTTGGCAGGAATCTTCTTCCTGGGGCGCCGCCCTCGACATCACCAGGGTCATCGCGGTAGATCTTATAGCGCAATGCACCACATGCCGGGCAAGCGTTCAAATCCTCGTACTCACCGCGGTAGAGGATGCAATCATTAGGGCATGCATGTATCTTCTGCACCTCTAACCCTAGAGGGCAGACAGCCTTCTTTGCTTCGTACGTACTCTCGGGCAACTCGTTGTCCTTTGGAAGCATATCCTTTATCATTACCAGCAACTTTCCAAATCCCTTGTCAGATACACCATTCTCTGCCTTCCATTGCAGCAATTCCAGTGTGGTGCCCAGCTTTTTCTTGTCACCTACGCAATTCGGGTACAACAATTTTTTGTGATCCTCTAACATGCGCTGCAACTTCTTCTTCTCCAAATCACTTGCGCAGTTTCTCTTTGCATCGGCAATGGCCCGACCTAGATCATCAACGGGCTCATCTGATGCCTCTTCTTCAGCTTCTTCCCGCATTGTCGGCTCAGCTTCTTTCCGCATTACCGGCTCAGCTTCTTCCCCCATTGTTGTATCATCGTATTCAGGGAACCCATGGCCAGGATAGCTGTCGTCGTCCTCTTCTTCTTCATTGTCTTGCATCATAACCCCTCTTTCTCCGTGCTTGGTCCAAACATTATAATGGGGCATGAAACCGGACTTAAACAGGTGGACGTGAATGGTTCTTGACATAGAGTAATTGTGACAATTCTTACAGCGAGCACATGGACAAGGCATAAAACCATCCGCCCGCTTGTTTGCCTCAGCCGCAAGCAGAAAAGTATGCACGCCCTCAACGAACTGGGGAGAGCATCGGTCATCGTACATCCATTGCCGGCTCATCTTCATTACACAACACCGAATAGACCAAATTAATACAAGTTCATACAATTAATACAAGTTCATACATAAAGTTCATACAACACTTAAATGCAACAAACAAATAACTCTCTAGCTAAAGCATTTAAATGCAACAACAAATACGATCAAGATCGCAACTAAGGTAACAATGGATCCAACAGCATAATGATACCAAGCCTCACTATCGATGGCATATTTTCTAATCTTTCTAATCTTCAAGCGCATTTTCTCCATCTTGATCTTGTGATCATCGACGACATCGGCAACATGCAACTCCAATTCCATCTTCTCCCCCTCAATTCTTTTCAATTTTTCTTTCAAGTACTCGTTTTCTCTTTCAACTAAATTTAACCTCTCGGCAATAGGGTCGGTTGGAATTTCCGGTTCACATACCTCCTAGAAAAAATTTCTATGTCAACTTGATGGGCATAATTTGTCATAAACACGAAATGCAATTAGTTTTAAAAGAGAATATACATACCACATCCGAATCATAACAAGGACTAGGGCCGACGGGGACGGATATCAAAACCATGGCACTATATGTATAACAAACAACGTACGGGTAAGATAATTATACGAGTAACTATATATCCAAATCACACAAACATCAATTTTTATATAAAATTTCATGAACAAGAGGCTCACCACAAGGTGGTGCCGGCGACGGGACGGTGCGGACGATCGACGGTGGCTACGATGGAGATTTAGAAGGCACTAAGTAAACCACACCTGCATATGCAAACTAAGTGTTATTTTTGACCTCAAATTGCATATAAATCAAATACTAGCACATATATATATATATATATATATATATATATCCTCCCAAATTACTAAACTCACAAATTAATCACTATATAAACCAATGCAAGAGCTAATCTAGCAATGAGAGATGAAAGGACAAAGTTGCTAACCTTTGTGATCATTTGAATGGATGAGGGCCTTCAAATCTTGACAAATTTTGGGCAAATTTTGTGATGAACTCGAGAGGAAGAAGGGAAGAACGGAGGAGAGGGAGAGGGGAAAGGGGAAAGAACAAAGTGCTGGTGGACGAAGGGTTTATATAGGACGACCTTTAGTACCGGTTCGTGGTACCGGTTCGTGGTACGAACCGGTACTAAAGGGGCTGGAGGGGCCCCAGTCTGACAACATTCTGCCACCACTCTCATTAGTACCGGTTCGTGGCACGAACCGGTGCTAAAAGTTCGCCACGAACCGGTACTAATGAAAGCGGCCCGGCTAGCCGTTGGAACCGGCACTAATGTATACATTAGTGCCGGCTCAAATACAAACCGGCACTAATGTGCTTCACGTTTGACCCTTTTTCTACTAGTGTCCAAAGCTGCTAATTACAGGTCTTGTGCAGTAAAGCGTAATACGGTACAAATTAACAACTAGCAGAGTGAGAACTGAAGAGTTACACTACCCTGCAGGTGTCGACCTTAGTTTAGGAATTAGGAGACAAAGATCCTGTCCATCCAAGCAAGATCCTCCATTCTAGTCTAGTAGTACTAAAAACGGAAGTCTTCATTATCTATCAGCAGTACCAAACTACTAAAATTGAGCTCTAAAAATTGAAGCAAAATATTAGAAAGCGAATGAGTGTTTTTTCTTCATGAATGAAAATCTTGCCACGTAAAGCCACACTGCATATGCTAAACACTCCACTCAAAGAAAGGAAAGGAAACCCTAAGATGGCGGAAAATATCACCATTGCAGTTGACGGCACTTGAACTCTGATTTATGGATGAATGATCTGCAACATATCGATGGAATCTTCTATAGTTTCAAGCTGAAAATACATATATATCAGGAAAAAAAATTGAAAGTTTTCCGGAACCACAAAGGTTACAACAAGTTTTTTTTGAGATAAAGGTTAAAACAAGTGGGAACTTAGAATTGAAAAAAAAATTAAAATTAAAAGGTAAAATCGTGTGTGCCCTGAGCGTGCCGGGCCTCTTTGTTGGTCCATAGGGATGTGTGTTCCTGGGCTTTCTTCTTCCAGTGGGCTTAATTAATTTGAGTCCCTCTCGTGTTGGCCGTGTAGAATTAGGTCATCCCCGGTGTCTATGTAAACGTTGTGACGGTTTGAAAAAAAAGCTTCGCGAGATTGCCTAAAAAAAAAAAAGTCATCCCCAGCGTGGCGGCTGCTTCACCATCCCATCTGGTCTGCCGCATGAGCTGTGAGGAGCCCGAGATGTTGCCGGCGGCGGTGGCGGCGGGGCCGCTGGACGACGACAACCTGCTCTCCGAGATCCTCCTCCGCCTCCCCCCGCTCCCGTCCTCCCTCCCCCGCGCCTCCTTCGTCTGCAAGCGATGGCGCAGCCTCGCCTCCGACCCAGCCTTCTCCCGCCGCTTCCGCCTCCACCACCGCCGCAACCCTCCACTCCTCGGCTGCTTCCACAAAGGTGCCGAAGGCATATCATTTGAGCCTGCTCTCGAGGCCCCCGATCGCGTTCCGCCCGGGCGCCTCTCCTTGCAGTCCGACCGCGGCGACCTCTGGTTCCTCGGGTGCCGCCATGGCCTCGTATTAATCTTCGACAAGACATGGCTGCAGTTCATGGTGTGGGATCCCGTCACAGGCCACAAGCACTACGTAGCCGACCCGCCGGGGTTGGATGTGACCAAGTACATGATCAACGGGGCGGTGTTCCGCTCATCTGCAGGGGACGTCCACTTCCAGGTTGTCTTGTTAGCGATACAAGACGGACAAGCGGTCGCCCGCGTTTACTCATCAGAGACCAGGTTGTGGGGCAATCTCATCACAGCACCCGTTACATCCGAATCCGGCGACTTATTTGTCACCTATGTTACTATGGAGCCCGCTGTGCTGGTTGGGCATGCTCTTTATTGGATACTTTCTGGAACTTCGTCGCATATCCTCGAGTTTGATTTGGAGAGGGAGAGCCTGGCCGTGATACGGATGCCAGTGTATTTTTCTAGTGTCATGTGGCCCAAACTCATGCAGGCAAATGATGGTAAGCTGGGTATACTCTATGTGTCAGGCTTCATTGCCCAGTTATGGAAGAGGAACACTGACTTGCATGGTGTTGCGTCATGGGGGATTGGAACAACTATTGAACTGGACAAGCTACTTTCTCTGGATCCAAGGGATGTTGTACTTATACAAGGGTTTGCTGAAGACTCTCATTTGGTGCTCCTGAAGACCACTACCAGCCTCTTCACGCTCAAGCTTGAGCAATTGCAGTTCAAAAAACTTTTCGACACCAAAATACTTCCTTGCTGCTATCCATTTGAAAGTGTCTATGCTGCAGGTAATATCATGCCTTTGCACTGCCGGTATTACAAAACCAAGTTACTTTTTGATAATTGGTTGACGGAATGCCTCTCACTTCCTTTCATGTTAAACTAACAATTTTAAGTAGTGTCATATCAATTATTCTTTTGCTGCTTGATATGATCTCTTCAATACATACCGGTTTTGTTCTGTAGTGTTCTGTCCCAATGGTTGTGTGGCGGTGTTTATGTAATTCTTATGATCTGGAAAAAAATTAGCCTGTGATATCCAGTTTAGCTGATACCACCAGTTTTGTTTCTGTGGCCAAGTTGAAAATTTTCTTTATGTAACAACTGACATATGCAGTACGGAACTGTATAACGCATTGATGCAGTACAGTTTTTCTCAAGGTGAGAGACATGAACAGTTATGTTTCTGTACCCAGGCGACTCTATGGCATCATTCTGCTGTATTGTAAATAAATATGATGCCAAGTTGTTCTTAATATTCACATATTTTTATTAACATTACCATTGGACACTGTGGTTCAAGTGATCAAGTCAGAGCTAGGAAAGTTTTTCACGAGTTTAGTGTAGCGGTGAAGTAATTTTTTAGAAGATGAGATACACAACAGTTGGAGACAACTTCATTAAAAACTAGCTTGAAGTAACTTAAATATCAAATAGATGTATCCTATATATGCATAGTTAGAAGCTTAAAGCGAGCTATTTCTTTTATTCAACATTGTTATCTCTGCTTATTGTGATAATAATCTTAAGTCCATAACAATGAGTTGGTTTAAAAATTATAAGACAATTCTTCATTTTGTCAATTTTTATGATGATCCTGCTGAAATGGCGAGTCCATTTTTTCCGTTAAATAAATAAGTTGAATTTCATTTTGCATCTTTAGGCTATACATTTGTTTATACCTTAATAGCCATGATCACTTGTTTTACTGAGATTAGATGCACTAAAAAACTTGAAGATGTGAATGTGATAACAATAGAAGTTGAAGCCGTGGCACTACAAATTGACTTTCTTCTACTCTTTCTGTTACTTTTCTTTGCTTATATTGCTATGTTTTTCCAATAATGCTGAGATGATTCAACTTTGGAGTTTTTCATAGGTATGATTTCCACAATGGTTAAGCTGATAGTTAATGTTTGAATCATAAAAAATGTCAGATTGTATAACTTCATCTTTTCCATGAACGGACAGTACAGACTAGTTTGATTCATGGTATTGATTGCTACACAGGTACCTAGAATTGTATCCTGGTTTGCTGAGATGCGGGAATGGCCCTTTTGCTGAAGGTTCTTTGGCTTCACCTGAAGATCAGCCATCTACACAGCGTGTGCACTGGTCATCTGGGAAGTAGACCTGTAAGAGGAGTTAATCATTTGGTTTGCCAACTCCCCTTTATTATCGAATTTCTGGACACAATTAGCCAACTGGGATGATGAAGATACATTGGCTTGCTTCGGTTAATTAGCACTTGCCTTGTGGTTCATTTGCCATTTGCTTTCCTGGAAACACGTTGAAGCAAGCTCGCCTGCTTAATGATCTTTGCTTACATTTTCTGTCTTCTTACTGTTTCTGTTTTATTGTGCTTCGTGCTCTCTTCCCCCTGCAATAAACACTTAAATGGTAATACAGTTGATTTACATGGTTGGAAGTAGTAATAATAAGTGCTGCTTCCCTTCATGATCAGAGCAAATTCAGTATATATAATACATTAAGTTTGATTTTACCGGGTGTCTTGAAAACGCAAGAAATGGTGTTCTAGATAGCTAGAATAGAAATAAGAAAAATGCAGTTCGTTCAGTCTTCCTATCCTATCAGTTGAGATTCAGATTTGCATTTGATGATTCAGGTGCCAGCCTTAGTTTAGCATTTAATTGAAACATATAGTATTTCCCATGCATGGAATGGAAGCTTCCATCGGTAATTATCAAATTTACTCGAGCTCATGCCAGTGTGCCATGACATTTGTCTGGACCTTTAATTTGTATGCTTGTCAACATGCCAACCATCTTGTAACGGGAACTCCAGAGCTTTGCGGTCCTATCAACGTGCGCCACCTTTAGCCCCTAGACATCCAGGCCATGGTCAGTGACCGTGACCGTGACCGGCAGTAACCCGAGCTTGAGCCCAGTGATCATGGCATTCAAGATTCAACTCTCCTCCCTCCCTGCCTTGTTAAATCACCCGAGGGCACCTCATAACCTCGTCTTCGGCGACAGGAACCGTGAGCCTTGCCCGATTCTCTGTGCCGGTATAGAGCGAATGAGAGGAGCTTGGCAAGCAGTGGCCACGAATTCAACTAAGCCGGCCATACCCGTCCGCAGGGAGAGAAGTGGTTGTCAATGATCGTGCCTCCCCGCCATCCGTGCACTCGTGCATGAGTTGTGGGAGGTCGCCGCGGGGGCGTCTCTAGTCACCAGTGTTGTGCGTCGCCGCCGGAGCTCCCCTGCTTCCCTCCCATGTTCTGTCCTGCGCAGGCGTGTGGTGGAGGACGAGCCACGTCCAAATGGTCAAGCCAGCCTAGTTGTGGATCTGGCCTAGTCCAGCGACCCAGGGACACCACCTGGCCCAGTTTGCTGGCGCTTCCGGTCCATTAATGAGAGACAACGGATAATTTTGCTCTGGCACACTGGATTCCTCTACCAGAGCGATCGTTTAATTTTATTTTAGTCAAAGCGGTGTGATCAACCATTTCAATTTTTCACTTAATGTCCCTTGACCCTCCGCCATGAGTGTTCAAGGCCATTGACAAAATTCATAGAGCATTCCTTTGGAAAGGCACTGATGTGTTAAAAGTCAGCCACTGCTTGGTGAGTTGGAAGCAAGTTTGTCTTCTGAAAGAGAGCGGGAGGAATCTCAAAAAAGAAAAAAGAGGGGAGGACTACACATTCTGCACCAGAAGATCATGGACTCTGCGCTTTCGTGGTGGTGGGCTTGGAAGCATTATTAGAGAAAAGCTTACTAGTGGCGCTGGTTTTTTACATACCAGTAGCGCGGGCACCCGCGCTACTGCTAGGACGCTACAGCTATTATTTAACAATAGCGCGTTTCTAAACAAGCGCTACAGCTAAAATACTCATTAGTAGCGCCGATTTCTCCACCAACGCTACTACTATCATCATGTAGTAGTAGCGCCTTATTTTCTCCCCACGCTACAACTAGGCAAATAGAAATAAAAAATAAAAAAAGCAATCAGGTGCAATATTTATGGAAATCAAGACAAGTCCAGTGCAAATAAACTAAGTTCACAGAACCATCTCACAAACATTAACGACAGTACCACATTTAATATAACCACACAATCTCACAAACTCATATAGTAGTCAACAATGCATGGATAGATCATAGTTGATAAGTCTACTAGGTAGTCATACTAGCATATATATGGTTCAACAGCCACACTCATGCATATGAAGTTCTAGATGATGTCGATAACGACCATCATCTTCAAGCCTGGACGGTGGGTGTTCCTGATAGTAATTAGGATTGCCTGCCCAACATGAAGATTCTTGCCGACGAGGAAGCTCTTCCACCCAACCGAGTTGAAGTGTGTGTGACCGTCCGTGTCCACGTCGTACGCACAAGTGGTGACGGAGCCCCTTGCGGTAAGGCGTATTCCAGCAGAGCCATCTTCATCAGGCTTGATACCACAACTCTCAGATAGGCTCTTTGGCAATTTCTGAATAAGAAAAACATATCAATTAATAAGTAGCTTCACACATTCTACACTAAGTATAACAATAAAGCATATAATATTCACTAAGCACATAAGATTCACTAAGCATATAAGATTCACTAAGCATATATATCATCGGACTCTACACTAAGTATAACAATAAAGCATAAAAGATTCACTAAGCATATAAGATTGACTAAGCACATATATCATCGGACTCTACACTAAGTATAACAATAAAGCATATAAGATTCACTAAGCATATATATCATCGGACTTTACACTAAGTATAACAATAAAGCATATAAGATTCACTAAGCATATAAGATTCACTAAGCATATATATCATCGGACTCTACACTAAGTATAACAATAAAGCATAAAAGATTCACTAAGCATATAAGATTGACTAAGCATATATATCATCGGACTCTACACTAAGTATAACAATAAAGCATATAAGATTCACTAAGCATATATATCATCGGACTCTACACTAAGTATAACAATAAAGCATATAAGATTCACTAAGCATATATATCATCGGACTCTACACTAAGTATAACAATAAAGCATAAAAGATTCACTAAGCATATAAGATTGACTAAGCATATATATCATCGGACTCTACACTAAGTATAACAATAAAGCATATAAGATTCACTAAGCATATATATCATCGGACTCTACACTAAGTATAACAATAAAGCATATAAGATTCACTAAGCATATAAGATTCACTAAGCATATATATCATCGGACTCTACACTAAGTATAATAATAAAGCATATAAGATTCACTAAGCATATATATCATCGGACTCTAAACTAAGTATAAAAATAAAGCATATGATCAAATTACTCTAAAAACTATAGTAAATGCAACATACCATGATATGCCGATCAACTATGGTACTTGTTAGGCGGGTCACGAATGGCACCCCGACGAAGTCAGCACGTGGCGGAATGATGTCCCATAGGTTGCACACCTCCTCCTCGCTCAACTTCATTCTTTGAGCTACGATGGCATCACCGAGTGGGTCGTCATCATCCTCATCATCCTCATAATCTCCTGCTTTGTTGACATAAATCACGGCCAACTTGGGTCTTTCAGCTCTGAAGGAGAAGCTGATCAACTCACCACCGGTGATATGCATGTGGTCGATGAAACGGACCCATCCATCTCCTCCCACCCGCGTCATCTTTCGTCCTTTCTCGATCTTCATAGTGTAGGGGGGCCCAGGAGCCTCAAAGGTCACAGAGTCTCCAGTCAGATTGTTGAATTCTGACCTCACATTGCATGGGATGATCTGTGTACAAAAAGCAAAATGATATATACACGATGCATTAATGCCAATAACACTAAAAAAATAGTAGTTACTAGTTTCATATAATTTATTACCGCCGCATGAAGAAAACTAGACTCGAAGTAGATGCCAAACAGCGTGCCAGTTGCAAGGCTACTGGCGCACCTTGACTTGCACCGTCGACATGGTGGTGGTGGTGGTGGCGCCATTTCCCTAAAGCAATATGATTAAAGGATTAACGATCCAAAAAGTAAACATAAAGTTTTCATAGCTAGAGTTCACATGGCAAGCAAAATAACAACTAAAAAGTAAACATAAAGTTCAGTCCAGGGGAACACTTTATCTATTCCCACATCCAAAAGTTGGACCAGGTTAGAATCTTCCAGAACACAATAAGTAAACATCCATTCCACCTTTGGCATCAGATGCACAATAATTAAAACTATAAAAGGCAAACACCCCCCTTTTCGATCAGATACAACTCTCTGTCTATCTGTGTTTTCTTTTTCTGAAATTTTCCAAAAATGGGCTCACTAACAGCACCATAAGAACTTAGCAATTTGAGAGTCACCACATACAGATACTCTCTTCAACCTAAAAGAGAGTATCGAATCAAGCATTGATTTTTCCATGAAACCACATAACAGTGAGGGCTTCTTGGTCATATCTTTATGTGCATCAACAAAGAAGCTAGTGGCAGTAGCCAAGAATTGAAACCCTCAACCGTTGCTGTCATATCAGAGCTAAAAAAATGCTCACGATTCTACGGTCGAGCACTATGGTTGTTCGAGCGAAGGAATGACAAGTAGTTACAAGTACTACATCAATGATCCTAAATGTCGGAAACAATAGTCACGACATGGATGCCCCCCTCTAAACCCTAGAACACTAGGCACCACCGCCGCCACCACTCCTCCAGGGGCAGCAGCCAAGAACTGAAACCCAAGTTTCAATTATATGTGCTAAAAGCATCTACTTCTCTAGCTACTTTTCTCTACTCTCTCCTAAGTTTTGGTGAGCAACAAAAAGCCTCTACTTCTCTCACCTAACCCCTCTATGTACTCTCTGCCCAATCACGTGAAGAGCATGTCGCATCGAAGCGCGGAGCCATCGTGCAATCCCTAAATCCCAAAACATGGCGAGCCGCGGCGGCAAATCGATTGGAGCCTAGCTTGTGTGGCGCGCGCAGGGAGAGGAGGGGATCAAGGGGCACTTACGGGGCTGGAGCGTCGGAGTAGGCGAGAGGCGACCACGCGTGGTGGCGGCGCACGACACCGTCGACGGGGGTGAGGCGGCCGGGGTCGAGCCCTAACCGCGGCGGCGTCGTCGGGCGGAGGGGGTCGATTGTGAGAGTGTGAGGGGGTGCGGGGGCGCTCGGGCCGGTTTTCTTTTGCTCTAGTAGTAGCGCTGTTTAGAGGCTGGCGCTACTGCTAAGCCCACCAGCTGTAGCGCCCGTTCAAAACAAATGCCACAGCTAAGTGGGCTACTGCTTTTGCCCTGCGGCCTGTGTAACAGTAGCGCGGCCCAAGCAAACAAAGGCTGCTGTTATATATTAGTAGTAGCGTGTTTTCTGCCCAGCGCTACTGCTAAATACTAGTAGTGTGGGGTCATAAACAGGCGCTACTGGTAAACTTCTATCTATAAGCATTTTCCTAGTAGTGAAGGCACGTACATCAAATCATCGTGCGTGGGGTATCTTGCTAAACCCTTTGGAAAATCTTGAAAGGCGTTTACTCAACGCTGCTGCTCGTGTTGAGTTTGGTAATGGGAATAGATGTTTATTTTGGACCGATAGATGGACAATGGCATCACCGTAAAAGATATCACGCCAGAAGTTTTCAGTTCCGTGCCTCCTGTCAGGGAGAGAAGAACAATAGCAGAAGCAATGATTAGTGCAGTCTGGATTAAGAACATAAAGGGGGAAATAAATAATCACATTTTTCATCAGGTTTTAACCATATGGGAGGTGATTTCTCAAGTTCAAATCATACAAGGAGCTAAAGACAAATAGAGCTGGTCGTGGAATCCTAAAAGTACCTACTAGGCGAAATTTGTTTATAAAATGCACTTCATTGCATCGGTTATGTGTAGTATTGTTGCATCGGATATGTGTAGTATTGTCTGCACCATTTGGAAGGTTTGGGCTTCTCTAAAAGGCAAACTCTTTCTTTGGCTGGTCATAAGTAGGTGTGTCTGGACAACGGACCGTCTCGCTAAGCATGATTTGCCTCATAATGCTACATGTTGTTTCTGCAACATTGCACATGAATCAGCTCGTCATCTCTTCATGGGTTGCAGTGTAGTGACAATCATTTTTGTAATAACTTCAAATAAATATGTGATAATAATTAATTTAATTGGGTCATTGTATTGTGATTATTTGTTGAACTATCAAGATAAACAAAATATGTACAAAACATTCCGTTTCTAGTTTCTAAGATAACTGGGCAACATGGCATAGGAAGCAGCAAACGGATAGACATTAAACCAACGGCGGTAGTGTTAAAATGCTGGGTAACCTGACTTGGATAAGGTCAATCCAATCCCACTGCTTTTCCTTAGTCGATAGCGTCAACAGGTGTCTCGCTCTCCCACATCAACTGCACGCTATAAATAGCCTTTCGGCCACATAGCGCATCTCGCCCCACCATAAAATTATCCACCCTAGTTTTTTTAGGGGATTATCCACCCTAGTTGATAGCGCCCGGAGGACGGCAACCGATGGGAGAAGAATAGGAGAGATTTGGAAACAAGGAGGTTGGAGCTCAAAATTGGCCGAGGAGGAACCGCTTCAAGGCAAGACTGTGCATATCAGTCTTCTCTCTTAACTGAACTCTTAATATATGTTAATAAATTAATTGATCAATAGCATATTTTTTTCACACATGAAGATGAGTTATGAGTTAGTATTATGACTGCGAAAACCATCGGTGAATGTTTGATGGATTGATCAAACGAGTTATAATCTAACCCCTTGAAGGAAAAGAAGGAGTACTTCGTGCACATGTACTCCTTCTTTTTCAACAAGTTCCATGAAGATTGGTGTCTAGCCTTAGCAAAATGAGCCCCAGTTTAGTCTTTCGTTGTAAACTTTATCGTGACACTCGCACCGTATTGAGTCGCTTTATTAAGGGCTTACAAACCCCTTGTATTTGTTCAGTATTAGAAAAACAAATACAGTATCAAGAAACTAAATACAATACTATATTGTAACCCTAGCATTCAAATCACTGACTTCACAAACTAAATACAGTAGCAGTATACTAACCCTAACATCCAAATCAAGTAGCTTCACAAACTAAACTCAGTATCACTATAGTAACCCTAGCATTCAAATTCATTATCCGACAAACTAAATTGAGTAGCAGAAACTAAATACCCTAACCTTAGCTTTCAAATCCACTAACCCTCTAGCATTCAAACCCTAACCCTAGCATTCAAATCAGTCAAATATACTAACCCTATAATGGGAGGAGAAAGGGAAGAAAGAGAAGAGATTTACCTTGCTGCTTCTAGACGCCAAATATAGCCGTTGTCGCCGCCGCACAAACCTTGTGCATTCTGCACGACGACGGTTTTGCCTTTGTCCGTGGTGTTTTTGAGCAATTACCGCATATCTACACCATCTAAAAATATACACAACGTTCCCATTTAGCTCAACATTCGTCTGCCTTCGTACAAAACACTGGCGATTGGCCAAGGTGTATTGAAGAGGAGATTAGCGGCGAGAAAGCGCCGGGAGGTTCAAAGCTGGTGATCAATAGCGGATCTTACGTCTGACCACATAAAAAATTCAAATAAATCTACATTTAATCAAGAAATGCATTGACTGACACGCAATGCAATCTGACTAGTGGCTGTGGCGCCTCTTGAGGCGTTGCTGTGCGCACTAACCAAGCTGATGTAGTTATTAACGTGACAGTGTAGATAAGCGGAAGTGGTTAAAAATATAACACCATCACCATCAATTATCAAGCAAGAACTCTGCTTCAATTAGTAACCGGCCTGTCTTAGAAACAATTTTCTGCAACAACACATGCATATAACCAATTAAAAATGACAGAGGAGATGCAATGAAATGTAAGCTATATGAATTCCTTCATAGGAATGTGTTGTTACTTATATGAATAGGAGAAGATCCAGAGCACAGCTGACACGAAATATGATACGATCTCTCTCCTGGTGCCCTCCGAACCATCCTCAACTGCACAAGCAAGACATAAGATATTAAGCAATTTTACAAACACTTAATCTTTATAAATTCAATGAGTACTCTCTAGCATATACTTTGAAAAGAAGAGGTCTTGCTCATCATTTCACAAAACCTGCATATTAGTGTAGCAAGCAAAGGCATGCAGAATACTGGACATGTTTTGGTTCATGCACAGAAGCAGAGAAATAGCAAGATCTAGAAAAACAGCGCAAGAGTAATCTTGACAACGCCATCTCAGAGAAAGACCAGATGAGGTGAAGAAAAAAATGATGTATCTGGAGCAATTGTTTTCCTCTAGTTACCATTTGATTCAGTATTTTGTCCAATCTCAAAATCTAAGGTATGCCCGTATCCAATTATTAATAAGTTAACTTGCAACTCTTGGCACAAAACATGAGCAGCTTGATAATAGAAGAGCCCTCAATTGTCCGCTTTTGATGAAGGGAAATCAATTAGTTTTAAAATACATGGGAAAAGTTGATGTTAATAACTAATGTTTGTGCTGAAATAAAGTAGTCCACAATATGGGAAGCAAAAAAAATGGCATGAAGGAACACTTGCCGCTTTCACACCCAGTAAAAGTAGTAATGATGTAGAAACCAATGGAATTCTTTTCTTCTTGTACTCAGTATTGATCTCACTTGATTCAGTTTCGGAAAACGATTTGCCGGAAGTGGCGTAAGTATCTGGTAACAAATTGAAAGATCAATAAATATGCACCAGTTGACCATATAACTTTCCAAAAGAAGAACAAGATGATTTGTTCCTGTAGTGACTGTTGCAGAAGAATATAGCCGAACAAAAGAACTCATATCAGAAGTTAAATAGACACCCATGTCAGGTTCATAAACTATGATGCTAGCTTTTGGTCATTTTCTTGTTTCACGAGCACAATTATTCGGTTGTTGTATCATATTATTGAGAGGACAAGGAAAATCATGCTCGCCAATTCTTTTCATCTGAACAACCATGAATATTGTTTGAAACCTGAAAGCACAAGGTAAAGAATTGACTGAAAGAAACTTGGAGAACAAAAACCTAATTAGAGGACATGCTACCTTATTTGCTGATTTAATCTCAGATGAGTTGGTTTCTTTATCAATACTGTAATTGTTGTTTTCACAAGATGCAACAGAAGCACCATGTACTCTTGAAAGAAGATTTTGATTTGATCCATTCATGGTTGATACAGTAATAGATTAGTATCAAGAATATAGCTATCAGTTGTTGCAAAGGATGACTCTCATACAGTGTCAAAATTCATGTCACGCAGCTGACTGTCACCCCCTGGAAGAAGTGAATTCAGGTTAGTCAAGAATCGTCCGAACCAAAATCAGACAACGCAAAACTGAAACAGAACCGCCAGTTCAAGGTCAGCGGGAGCGGGGGTGTGGCGGCGGCCATGCCCGAGTCCCCGGCGTCCGTGAAGCGGAGGAGGAAAATATGAGCGAATGTCGGGGATGCACACACCATGGATGACCTCCTTGCCTCCATGGTCCACCGCCTCGAGGCAATCCGCCTCATCGGCCGATCTGGTTGGCGGGTGGAGCAAAAAGGAGCTCGGCGGCCATGGCGCGGGCGCGATCAAGCAAACTTTTGGAAGAGGGGGACAGAGGCTCGACATTGAATAGATATATTATACCTGAAAGTGAACATTTGTATCAAAATGTTAGGGAAGAGGTCATCCTACAGAATTAGCTCCTGCTACAGAATTAGCTTGTGTGTGTCAAAATGTTAGGGAAGAGGTCACACAATTAGCTCCTGTGTATCAAATCTTCGGTAAGTATGTCTTGTATTGTATAACAGTATAAGTCAACATGCTACAAAATTTAAACAACAATTGTAACAGGATGCAAAATCAAAGGAGGTGTACAAGGAGGGAAAGGTAGCAATGATATATCTCTAACTAACTTTGAACTTACCTATCAACATAAGACATTTTCTTAATAATGGGCAGATTCTGCAAGCAAACCATTTTTCGCAAGAAAGGGGGTAAAATCAAGCATTTTACACAACTATAAATGATTTTCAGCCAAGAAGATGAAAGGAGGACAAAAATACCCATGAATACAAGATATAATTATTGAAGTTATTCTCTGCGACCATGATATAATCTATAGAAGTTAAAAGTATCTAGTTGACAGGAAACCTGTCTTTGATAAGACTGATGGTGAAGATGTAACCTTAGAAACAGCATTAGTGTCCAAAACAATTCAGATAGATATGTACTCAATTTGTCATTATGCCTTTTACATGGTTAGTTGAATTCCTTGTGGTATATAATGCGACTAATTACTCTCACAATAAAAACAGGAGATATCAAGTCCAAGGAAGCACATGAAGTCAAGTACAAGCATGGAATCACTTCCTATTGTTCTTAATTAAAACCAAAGTTCTAAAAATATAGCACTGCAGAGGACCTTCAAGTTACATTTCTCATGAGCAGCTTCCAGCATTGACACCCAAATAAGAGCATTAATAATCTTTTCATCGCCAGCATTGACACCCTAATAAGAACAAATGCCACAGATATCCTGCAAAGTAAATTCCTATTATTGGTACTGAATTGCCAAATAAATTTCAATCAAAAGAATGCATGACGCATCAAATATTAAGCAGTAAATCAGCTCAAGTGAAAAGGGCATGGAATCCTGGCCTCAAGATTAAGTTTCGGTATAAATTGCAGGTACCACAAACTCAAGCTAATACAACGATATGCGAGAATCATGTGGAGATGATGAGAGACGAAATAAAAGGGAACTCACAGGAAGTGCAGATCAGGGTGAGAGGGAGAGAACCTGTAGGTCTAGCCGACGCCGTCGGAATCAGCAAAACCAGAGAGGAGGACGACCTCATGTGGACGAAATTTCAACAACAAAAAACTCTGCAAGTCTGAAGTGTCACAATTATACTTTTTGTTAGTTGTCTTAATCTGTACATTACATGACCAATGTATAATAGTACCCTACCTTTTTCTAAATGGCTCTTCTGATTTTTTGAGAGTGCAGACCAATGAGATTATCTTAACTAAATTATCTCGCAATTCCATTAGAGACTACAACAGTGGCAAGAAAGCATCATGGTTCAAGTTATGCAACTACCAACCTGTGTTTTATTGAAACAGAAGAAACTTAGCTTAAGTACATTATCTTACAACTTCCTTAGAGACTACAGAAGCAACAAAAAGCATCATGGTTTAGGCTTTGCAACTACCAAAATGTGATCTCACGCAAAGAAAAAAGACAGTAATTGTTCAGCTTAGCATCATGTTTCAGCTTACACAACTACCAGAATGTCAGCCTAAGTCATTGTCTAATGGTTTCAGAAAAAGGATCACGAGAAAGGTCACCCATTAATGTGATTCAGATTCAGCCTACCACAAGGTCAAAGAAGTTAATCTTCATCCACGTTGGCATCATCCGTTGCGCCGTTTTGCTCCTGCGGTACTGTTTTTTATCTAGTTTCCTCCATTATGCTCCAGGCTTCATTTTTTGCTTTTGAAATTGCAGAAAGAGTTGAGTGCAATAGAATAAATCTGAATGTTCTTTTATCACAATTGTGTCCTAATACAAAAGCTACTCGCCACAGGCGAAGGAATCCGAAATTAATGTAATACCACATTCATAAGGATATAGAGCCAATAGAATTGCATTGTTGTTCACTATTTATTTATTCTCCCATTTTATAACAATTGTGTGTAAATACAATAGCTATTCTCTACAACCAAAGGAATTTCAAAATTCACACAACCCCTCGTTCATAAGGATATAAAGAGACAATAAAATTCCATTGTTAGCAACTTCTATCTATTTATGCTCCCAGATTCTCACTAATAATCTATGGACTTTGCCACTTCACCTTCATTTGCATTGTCACATAGAGTTACTTATCCATGCAGCATCTAAACTCAAAGAATGTATCTTTGATGGACACAACTGAGCAAGAGTAACAGACTAACAGAATGGAGACAAGTAGACAACAACACTGACCTTACAATGCAGTTCTCAGGGGCTCAACAAACTCTGGGAACTCAATCTCATAGAGCGCCTCGAAGACATCTTCAGCGTTGATCATGTGCACCTTTCCTTCCTTGCACTCATCATTTTCCATGCAAATAAGATCAAACTCATGTTACTATTATTATCCCAAGAAGAAGCCTAATATTATGCTCTCTGGCACTCTCCCCATGATCAAATAGCAAAGCCATTAGCTAAAGACGTTCACGATGAAGATCCTAAACCAGCAGTGCTAACTGCTAACTGATGCCAATAAATTAACTTCCACTATTTTCTTCCCCCAAGAAACCCCCAAAAATTTAACATAAGCATCAAATTCGTCACCCAAAATACATAAGAACAACATTTCAGACTTCAGTCTACATGCTACAGCACCCAGCGGCAATCAAATTTAAACATCCATAGTGCATATTAGGCACTGATCCTGATAAATATATCTTGCTAGCCTGTTATTGTAAAAAAAACATACATTTAAGTTATATCTGCCCATGAATACATGTAAGGAACCACGCTCAACCAAAATTGAACCAAGCCTTTTCCATTTCATTTTGAATCTCAATCAACACAAGGCTTTCCCTTTTTGAAACTCAATCTAACCACGATAGATTGACAACATGAGGAACTGAGGAAGAGGAATTGAGGACTTACCATATTGGAGGCTTGGAGATGGACAAGATAAGCAGTGAGTTGACACGACCGCCAGCCGCTGCAGAAGATCGGAGTGTCGGAAGCTGCAGCCTCTAAATCAGAGAATGAAGATGGGGGAGGTCCACCGTGCTAGGAGGCCGGCAGCCAGGACCTCGGAGGGGGAGGCTCGCCATGCTTGGATGGAGAGGCGATAGTGGTAGCAGAAGCGCGGGATGTCGATGCCGCGACCTCGCAGACCTGGAGAACGGAGAAGCCATTGGGGATCCGCACGGTATGGCCGTCGACGAACACCTCGAGCGCGTCCTCCGGGTTGGGTGGCAGATCGACGCGCACCCCGCCGACGGGCTCCCACAGCGGCGGCGGCGGCTCCGAGTCGGCGGGCGGCACGGCCGCGCTGGCCTCCGGTGAGCTCACGGTGGCGCTCGAGCTGGGAACCTGGGAGGAGGTGAGGAGAGGTGGCAGCCTCTCCCTTGCTGGCAAGCGCGCGGGACACCCGCCTTGCTGTCGGGGAGGAGCAGCGCCGCCCTTCCTATCAGATTAGCCACAAAAGTGAAGACCCTGAGGAGAAGCAGGCCTTTCTCCGGTCGGCAGCGCCAGAGGGGCGATGGGGCGGCGGCTGCCGCAACCTAGTTGAGAGGAGGAAAAACGAAAGAGACAGAGAGACAAAAGAGGAAGAAGCGTGTATGGGGAGGAAAGCCTACCAGCGAAACAAAAGCAAACGACGTGGCTATCGTGAGCTATCGCCTTTGATGCACAGCTGAATGGTTTTAATGGTGCGAGAGCACCTCTAGCTGGAAGACTCTTGTAAGTTCTTTTATCTCTATCACATCTGCACATCCCGATTCTCATACCTTCCACACTAATTTCTTTTAGTAGGAGGGTGTGAAGTTATTTATTTCTTGTTGACGGGCATATATGTTAGTGTAAATAAAATAAAACATATAAAAAAAGAGTAAGGTTCCCTGATCCACCGCTTATTTCGTCATTCAGGTGTAGTGATTGACCTCAGCTTACGAATAAAACGCCTCCATCTCGCCAGTGTTTTGTACTCGATTTCATGTCTCTCGCTATCTCGCACATCATTTATGGGCCGGCCCCTCAATGCTACGCTGCTCGTCCAAGTTACGCTAGTGGCCTTCTACGTATCTCCGTTGCAATGTATGTGCCTTTTTTCTAATAAAAATCTTACATCAAATCAAATGTTTTTCATGATAATTTATATTGGCACGAGGTTGTCAAATTTTAGTTTGAAACACGGCAATTTCCTAGGAAAAAAAATAAACATAGGCGGATCTGCTGTGCTCGCCAACTAGACTTAGGGTATGTACAATGGTGCTATCTTAGGAGTGCCACGCAGGATAAATGATGAAGTGAAGGAGAGAGAACTCATAAGAGAAGGCTTGTCTTCTCTTATTTAAGATAAGACAAGAAATGATCTCTTAACACAATATGTCTCACCATATTTTTAGGAATTGCTAGTTATTGAAGATAAGGCTAAGAGATAACCCATTGTAGACATTTTTTTTTGTCATCTCTAAATTACATGCAAAACTTAAGGTAAAACTATCTTATCAATTATCGTACATTCCCTTACCATCTTTAACACGTATAATTTGTCATGAGAAATACTTCGTTTGGCATGCCCAAAAATCTAACGTCCGTTGGATAAACGCATGAAACAACTCGCCACAGGAAGAGGAACACGGTTGTTTGGGCCCTGGACGATCTGGCCCTCCTGGTGACGCAAGGGATGACGCAAATCGGACGAAGAAGACGTGGCCGAAAGGGACACGCAGAGGTGAGCATCAGGAAAAGTTCGTGCTAGACGTGAGGTCCTCCGTCGTTCCCCAGCCGACAAGGCTATGTAGACAGCTACGTGATCCAATCCAAGCCGTCCATCACCCGAACCGACTCCGTCATCGACAATCCCATCAACCATCCCACCTTTTATATACGCCTTTCCCTTCTATCGCCCCGTTGTCTCCTACGTGATCCAGTCCAAGCCTCGTCTTTGTTTCGTCGCGACACAATCGTGAGGTGCCCCCTAATCTTGTTCCTCCTCTTCCTTTTCGATTTACAAGTTAGAATCCAGGTTATTTCCGATTGGAGTAGGTATAATTTTGTGATTTCGTAGGTATACTATATGTTTCGCGTGGCCTGTTCTCTTTGATTCAGGATGTCTGAAGAGGGCGTTCCTGTGACCGACGATTTGCCTCATCAGTACATGTCTATCCCTTAAGCCAAGTCCGTCTGAGATTTTCTGGCGATTCGCCTGTGATGGCCGAATCAGTCGTTGATGGGTCAGATTTTCTGGCGGTTCGCCTGTACATGTCTATCCCTTAAGCCAAGTTGTGTAGGTATAATTTTGCTTGTTAGCAAGGCTAGATCTAGATCCATGCATGTCTGTCTCCTTTGTTTATTTCACAAATTCCCTAATTCCTTTTCATGCATGAGCCAATATATTCTCTAGATAAGTTAGCCGATTTTCTGTACGCTGTTCAGATATCGACAGGTGGTGTGTTCTCTTTGATTCAGGATGTTGTGCCATCCGAAGAGGTGGTTCCTGTGGTGACTCTCCAGTAGATGTCTATCCCTTGATCCAAGTTCGTCTGAGGTTTTCTGGCGGTCCGCTTGTGACGCCTGAATCAGTTGATGCGTCAGATCCGTCAGTTTATGTTGTATCCGGCACGCCGACGGTTCATGTTCATCGTCTGGGCGAAGAAGGCGCCCGAGGTGCTTGCTGCTGTTCACAAGGCGCCCGAGGTCATCCGATTTATGGTTCATGTTCGTGGTTCCTTTAGCTAACCACATGATGCTTTGCCCGTCTCCAAACATCACAGAAAGGTAATTGTGTTGGTAAGCTGATTGGTGCGCATGTGTGTACGTGCGTGCCTATTGTATTATTACCTGTTGTATTACATTGGTAGCATAGGACGGCCTTTGCCATGTCGGGTGCGCTCGCTTGGCAGGCCACGAGACAATAAAAGGAATATTTTGCTGGTATCCGCGGGGTGGAGATCGCACGGGAACTATCAATTTCTTCTATTTTGCCCGGGTTCTCCACCCTGCCATGGTGTCTCTGTCCTCCTTTCATGTGTTGTTGATTCTGCGATATCCTCATGGTACACCACGATCCTACATAGTAACAAATATATCGATAGGCCTGGGTGCCGCGATAATTACGTACTGAAGATCAATGATAACTGATTTCTGAAGATCAGGGACAGCTACAAAACCAAGGTACATCTAGCTGCTTCTATCAGGCAAGCACTTCGTTATATCAATTTAAATTTGCATGTGAACGTCACCCCGACGCAAAACATAACCATACTGAACAACCGCATTTTGGTTTGATACAAGATCGGTTCATACCTGTAAATCTTGTGCTCTTGCACCGCGCCAGCACGATATATAGTACTGAAATACCCATGAGATATCATTAGCATTCTTTTTCACTGCAATGTCTTTTGCTAGAAAAAAAGCGTTGTTAACTTTTTGCAGCACAAGCTTTTCCAGAATTTTTGGTTACTTTGCATATTTTCGTCGATGGTCGTCCAGTTCTCTGGTGCTTGCTGCTGCCCACAAGGCCCGGGAGGGAACTGGTCATCCGATTTATACTTCATGTTTGCTGATCAAATCCAGATGACGTTCATGGTTCCTTTTGTTGACAAGATGATGCTTGCCTGCCCCCAAACATCACATAAAGGTAATTGTGTCGGTAAGCTGATTGATGCGCATGTGTGTACGTGCGTGTTGTATTTGCATTACTTGCTGTACTACATTGGTAGGGTAGGGCGGCCTTTGCCATGTCGGGTGCGCTCGCTGGCAGGCCGAGACAATAAAAAGTATATTTTATTGGTTTGCGGGGTGGAGATCGCACGGGAACTATCAATTTGTTATATTTTGCCCGGGTTCTCCATCCTGCCATGGTGTCTCTGTCCTTCACATGTGTTGTTGATTCCCCAAGATCTTCTTAAATTGCACCACAATCCTACATAGCAAATGTATCAATGGGCCTGGGTGCGGCGATAACTACCTACTGAAGAGCAATGATAACTACAAACGAAGGTACATCTAACTGCTTCTATCAGGCAAGCACTTCGCTATATCAATTTAAATTTGCATATGCACGTCATCCCAACTCAAAGCGTACATGGTGGTTTACCCTTCGTCAATGAGCAACCTCTTGTTCAATGTTACAATGTCTTCTTTTAGAAAAAAGCCGCTGTTAACTTTTTTCAGCGCAGGCTTTTCCGAGAAGTTTTGGTTACTCTGCATATTTTCTATTGTACAATGTTATGAGCTTTGTACCTTTGGTCGTAATTCAACTATTTCCTGTTAATTCTCATCCTGTGTGTGCATAGGTGAGTTCATTTGTTCTACCACCTGGTGTACATATTTATTATCAGTTCTATAAATACCATTGAAGGGCTTGTTTTCTCCTTTGTATACTTGTCAGTCTTCCAAATTTGATGCCTTGTTAATGGCCGTGAGGACTCGAGCTTGTCCATATGTTCTTCATCATACTTCGGTGATCAGCTGGATTCCAGTTGAGGTTTACTGGATGTATAGCCTGTCATATCAGAAAAATTAATGATTATGAATGCCTTTTTTTATCAGCAATGTCTATTCGGGAGCAGCTGGTTTCACATTCCATGCTTGTACGTCTGGTTATGTGTAATCTTACATTTGCATGCAATTCCTAGCCATGCACATATGGCATCAATTTGAGCTCACTGGTTCCTGATTTGATTGCATTGTCTCCGTATTTACAGAATCTAGCATCATAAATGTTCTTTGTAGCTTAAATTATATGATTTTTTTTCTTTCAAAACCATCTTAATAAATTATGATTCGCGATTCTATAAAAAAATGCACAATAATATCTCTAAATTTGGAAGTTGGGATATCATTCCTTGCTAGTGTTTTCATTTTTATGCTTTAATTTGTGATCAGCAAATTAAACTTTAGCAAGCAGGTTGTGGTATTAGTATTTTGTCAACTTACGATGTCTACAGATGGTTTGGTCCTATTATTTTGGTTAATATGAAATAAATAAATCATGGATCTTAAGCTCTGAACTGGAAAGGGCATTCTAGCAAATAAATTGCTGGGAATGATGGTTCGACTCCATCAAGATCCTTTTTTTTTGGAGTACATTTTCAGTTCAGTACTCCCAAGTTGATAATATACTCCAGTAAGGATTGATGAAAATTTAACAAACAACATCTCAGAATGTTCTAACTTAATTTTTATTCTTTATGGCCTGGTTGAGTTGGGACAAGATGAGACCGGCAAAGTACAAATGTGGGATTGGATTTTGCGACATGAGGGCCTTCAACCAAGCTTTGCTAGTTTCTTGAACTTTCAGATATGAAACTTTGGGGGGGGCTCTATGAGGACCAAAAGCAAGCTTTCTAGTTGTCCTAGGGTGGGCCTTGGTTCAATCTTGTACCAATGTGGGCCTTGGTTCAATCATGATCTCTTACAAGAAGAAAATAATATCCAAATTTGATTTTTCACAGAAATGAACCCTAGTTGCCTGATCTTCACGAATTGAAGGTGAATTCGAGGAGGAACACAAAAACAGTGACGAAGGACGAATAGAAGTTAAGGTAGGGCAGGCTTTGGTCACTCACCGCTGGCAACGCCGCAGGCACTGGTGCGCCGCCTTGCATCCTGCCTGCACCGGACAAACTAAGGTAGGGCGACCACCATTGACGAAGAACACGGGGAAAACATGGAGAAATCAAAGGGAGAACAGTCTATTGGACAAGTACTCCTCAAATCACAAGCAATACTTGAGGTGCATCAAAATCTAAGAACAAGAGAAATAAAGATACAAGGGTAGTTCTTGAGAGGTTGTTCATCCAAATCTTTTGGAGAGATGGGGCTTGATGATGCATCTTTCTCTGAAGAGGTCTTGATAACCATAGATGATTATTCTCCTAAGAGGTCTTGAATTCACTCATGTATCTACGCCTAAGGGCATCTCCAACAGGTTGTATGTTAGTCTTATTGGTAAAGTGTCCATGTCATCAACCAACAAGCTATCATACAGCTACTTCAATAGGTTGTATCTAAGTTATGCAATAGATGGTGAGAAAATAAATGTGATTGCTCTCTATTTCATCTTGGAGCTTTGTGCAAAAATTGTTGGTTAATCTATGTACAACTTTGCTCTCTCTCCACATTTATTACATGCCACATCATCACTATGTCCTAGGTAGCAAATTTACCAACACTTATCTTACAATTGTTGGAGATGCCCTAAGATGAATCCTACTAGGGGAGATAGATGAGCTAAGCTCTCTTTTTTCTTTCTATTTTAGCTAACCCTAAAAATAAGAAGAGGCGTCTATTTATAGTGTTAGGGGTGAAAGGGAGGTACATGGGTCGAAACCCTAGTTGTTGAGTGCGGGACATATGGTAGGTATAGGAACTCTGGCATTTACTGCTGACTTTGCTTCTGGTGCCTGACACCGGATTTTGGGTACACATCAGATGTACGATTGGAGGCGCACACATCAGACGTCTCGTCCATTCCAAATGTCCTGGCATGTCCAATCTTCGGGCACTTCTGGTAGCTCATCTTCGCGTGGCACCGGATGTTTGGTGGTTCTCTACTTGATGCTTCTTCTGTCGCCGCTTCCAAGCTTCCTTCACCGATGGTGTAGATGTTCTCTTATGCTTGCATTCCTCGTCATCCATGAAGCTTCACTCAAACCTATATGTGCATGATAGAGGATCAAGTAGTATATCATCCTTGAAGGGGACAGAAAGACGCGCGTAAAAGAGGAAATTCACCTTTATATGTTTGAAGTAGAGGTTGCACGTGTCTCTTACAAAGGGGCTCTCGACATGGTGATTTTCATAGGACGCTCCGTGTCTTGGATGGTTAGGTACATGATATGGATTGTCTTTCTCAATGCGGTAAAATAAAACGACATCATGTCTACTTTTCTTTATTATTCCAAATTTTTTAATGGACAAGAGCCAACTAGTTTGATTTTCTATATCTCTAACCCACAAGCTTTCTTAATCTTATACATTTCCCTTCCTTTTTCTTATAGTTGTACATACAATTATATATGTATTATATGATCAACTTTCTATGGGGTGACATAGACATCCAAATAAGCAGTAGAACTGAGCGACCATTAGATTGCACACGGGGTCGTTCGATCTTTGTTTACATCAGCCACATGCTACCACATGCGCGAGTGAGAGGAGAAAAATCCCCTCCCTGTCCTCGAGCACTAGATGGCTACATGTTTGTGGCTCCTCGTCCCGCACCCTCCTCCAATGAGTCTCCAGTAGCAGCCCACGGTCGCCTTCCGAGGAGTAGCTCGCGACTACAGCCTGCCGTAGCTCATGGGCACTTGCCATGGTTACACCTCCTGCGGGATGGTTGCAGCTTCGCCGATGGAGGTTGCAACTTTTCCACTGCTTGGTCGCAGCTCCGCTGACGAGGGTTGCAACTTCTCCCGTGGACGATGACATCACCGTGCCATGCTGGTTCCAACATGTCGTGTCACTGATCATAGCATGCCAATATGTTGGTTGCAACAAACTATTGCAGTACACGGTCCCAACATTTTCTCGGATTGCAGCTTGTCGTAGCCGCCGTCATAGCGTTGCAACAACAACGGTGTTGGTTCCATCATGTGAACATCGCGGTTATAGCTCACGACCAAGCCAAATCCAGCAGCACCCATCATTGGATGCAGCTTTGGTGGAGCTAGTTACAACATCTTGCATTGGTCGCAACATCTCGGTCACCACCCTTGAAGCTCCCAGCGTGGTCGGTTTCAGCGCTCGTAGAACATTGCCCGCCGTTTGCAACATCACTCTGGTCACCGAGCACCATTGGAAGGTGCCACACTTGCGACTAACTAAAGTCCAATTTCCTTTGCTAAAAGAGGATGAAATGGATCAACCGATTCAATTTAGCAACTCGTAACTTCAAGCACAACCATCCATCTCAACCCAAAATCTCAGATTGTTTGTGATCCAAATCCAAACTCTCCTTCGGTTTTGGATATATAGACAATGTCTGCTCTCAAACCAACCAAGACAACAACAAGTTCCTATCAAGCCATACAAATGCACCACCATGCCATCGGTTGTCGCGTCACCACCCACCTGCAGCAACATCGACGGCTAGAGGGTCTTTAGCTACACATCGTGCCCAGGTAGGGGGAGGACATGGTGACCGCGGCATGACTCGGTGGCAAAAAGCACTCCCAGCTCCTTGCTACCCAACTCCGGCCCCTCTCCATTGCCGATTTGGCAGTTGTAGAAAAGAAACAGGAGGAGTGGGTTTCTCTTCCTGATCACCCACATCGACTGTGGCACGCTAGGAGGAGGAGGGAGTCGGAAGACAGTGGCACGCAGGGCGGGGAAGGAGGAGTAGGATGTTGCGGCTGGGCCCAACGTCCGTCGCCTTTGACTTGGTCGCTGGGTAGGGAAGAATCGCTCTCAGGAAGAAAAGGAATGGGTATGGGATGAGATAGACCTGGGGAAGAGGGGCGAGAAAAATTTGGAGAAGGTCGCCCACGTGCGTGGGCCCCACAGGTCACTTGGCGTTCGTGTGAGCGACCTGCAAAGCACGAGTCTGGTCGGCCAGAAAAAACATTTTCCTTTTTATTTTGAACGAAACTATTCTTTAATACAATAAAAGAAACATTTCAGAATGAAACAAATGAATTTTTTTTCTTGACCATCGATAACCCTTTCCTGTTTATTAGTTTTGTCTAATGATTAATTCAGAGGATTTATCAGAGCCTTTGGATCCCCACAGGACTGTCATGAGCCCGCAAGCATGACGTTTGTTGGATTCCTCGGACAATTTATGTGGATACTTGCCTCGGGCAAAATACTATTCCGACAGGCAACTTTTGGATACTATATTTTCAGGAAATGCGTCGTTTGTATGAAAAGGCATAGAGCGTCCCCTAGACATTCATAAAAAAAATATATCATACAGAGAGCATATATCTATCTCATTCTTTCTCTCAAAAATAAATAAATAAATAATTGCCTGTACTTTTTTTCGGCGTTTCATTGCCTGTGTAGGGTTTTTTATGACATAGTGTAGGTTGTTTTAGGGGTGTGTAGTTTTTTTTTATTTGAGAAGATGTAGGTTTTTTCTTTTGAGCGGGGTTGCCGTCTACTCGTGTACTTTTTTTTTCAGCGTTTCATTGCCTGTGTAGGTTTTTTCTTTTTTAGGAGTAGGCTTTCTACTCGTCGTGGGCTTTCCTTCCAGTGGGCTTTCGATCTCACACTCACCCACCAGTCGCGCGAGCCCCTGTGTGTATGAGGGAGGAGGGCAGAGATGTCGCCGGCGGCGCCGCTGGACGACGAAAACCTACTCGCCGAGATCCTCCTCCGCCTCCCCCCGCTGCCGTCTACCCTCCCCCGCGCCTCCATCGTCTGCAAGCGCTGGCTCTCCTCCTTGTCTCCGACATCCGCTTTTTCCGCCGCTTCCGCCGCCGCCACCGATGCAGCCCTCCCCTCCTCGGTTTCTTCGTCCCAGACCGGGGAGGCGTCTCCTACACACCTACCATGGATTCCCCCGACCGTGTCCCAGCCGGGCGCTTCTCCTTGGAGCTCGACCACAGCTGCTACTCCAAGCTCCTCGGCTGCCGCCATGGCCTCGTGCTCATCTCCCCCGATCTATGGAAGCAAGTCCTGCTGTGGTACCCCGTCACCGGCGACCAGCACCACATTTCTTTTCCCCCAGGTTTGGACGGGATTGCAAACTCGATCCACGGGGCGGCGCATCATGCTGCCGGCGAGGTCCACCACTTTCAGGTGATCTTGGTAGGGGTTGTCGAAGTCGACAAACAACATATGGGAGTGCTTGCATGTGTTTACTCCTCAGATACCGGCGTATGGGATAATCTCATCTCGGCAGTGATTCGATTCGATGCGTATACCAGCAATATATTTTTGCCGTGTGTTTTACGGGCATGTCGGCTCTGCTGGTTGAGAATTCCCTTTACTGGCGTCTTGGTGGGTGTGTGGATGCAGTTCTCGAGTTTGATTTGGAGAGGCAGAGTCTAGCCGAGATACAACTGCCAGTGGGTATGTCCGAAGAGGAGCTTCTCCAGTTGGCGGTTATGCGGGCTGAGGGTGGTGGACTGGGTTTACTCTACATATCAGGCTTCACCGCCCAATTATGGAAGAGGAAGACCGACTGTGATGGTGCTGCATCATTGGGGATGGAAAGAACTATTGAACTGGACAAGCTACTTTCCCTGAATCCGGAGAAGGGAGAGAGTTCGCCCTTTGATAGAAGGGCTTGCCGAGTACAATAATGTGGTGTTCCTGACTACAGGTGATGGTGTCATCATGCTGCAGCTTGAGTCATTGCAATTCAAGAAATTTTACTAGATTAGCGATGGTTTTTATCATTATCCATTCGAAAGTGTCTATTCTGCAGGTAATAGCATGCCTTTACGTATACTTAATTGTGCTAGCTGTAGTGTTCTGCTGGATGCTTGTGTGGTGGTGTTTTATGTAATGGTTATGACCTGGAAAAATATTTGTTAGCGTTACCTAGTTTAGGAAGGCATGATGCTGTTTTGATTATTCTGACATTATTATTTTTTAGCGTCATTACACTGTGTGGTATATGGAAACTAGCTTGAACTGATTAAAACATCAAAGACATAGCCCAATAAGTACATTTGGAAGCTTAAAAAGCCTACTTGTGTAATTGAATATTGTTACCGCTGCTAATCTTGCCAACAAGCCTACAGAAACTGAAAGCACATAAATGTGCAGTAGATAATGTTTGGTTGTTCCATGGGGAAAAAATCCAGGAATTTTCTGAAGGGTTTGGTGCCATACTTGTAACCCGTCTGAAGGGAATAAAGTTTCCAAGAGGTTGGAACCACTGGAGATTTTCCGTTGGGATTGCATGCAAAGTAGACAATAGGAAAAGGTCCTATAGTTTCCAACTTTCCATTCCTGTGAGCTTCGCAGGATTCTTTTTAGTAGAATCCTTCAATATTCCTTTAAACCGAAGAGGCCCTTAGTTGTTTTTCTGAATTTACACATGTGAGTTTAACTAAATATCTTCAGTAAAGCCATCTCATATCTATTTCACTATTTGGCTTCCCTTGTGAGTGTCATTGGTAGCTTCAGTGTTTGACTTCTTATGCTTGTAGGAACTAGCATTGGTAGTGGACATGATGGAGCTAAACGTTTGCACAATACATAAGATGATTGTCTGGGCAGATATGCTATTAAGACTTTTGGTTGAGCAGGTAAGCATATCTTCTGCATGTAAGTTGACGTATCTGAAATGTTTGATTGGAAAAATATATTGCTTTATTTTTACTAGCATTTCTCGATTACCAAATAGATTACTTTTGGTAGTGTGGGCTCTTCTCCCTCTAGCATCTTAGCTAACTTTGCCGCCTACTAACCGGGAAGTGAGATTGAGATCGCAGGAGATAAATAGGGACCGGAATAGTGACGAAGGTAGATCACAGAACGGGATTTTTCACTCATTCATTTCTTGCCGGTTTTACTGTTGCAGCTTGCTCTTATAGACCAGACACACATGACACTAACAGCTGGGCCCCACTTCAACACACACTGCGCCATCAGTATTTGCTTCCCTATCTCGATGGCGTCCTAACGCCCTTTCTCTCTATTGTCTTCTCTGTTTTGGCTGTCTCACCACCTTCAGTTGTTACATTTGGTAGTGCTGCTTCAGTACATTGAGATCTTCTCAAGTTGCCAGTTCTTGAGGACTACCAGTCCACTGGCAATTCCAAGTGATATACCACTGAACCAATTCGCTGCCAAAGTATTTGAATGCCAGCCTCTGACAGGGTCTGTTCACCACTGAAGATTAATCATAACATAAGGCTATAGTTTGAGCAATACCTTCTTGCCCACCTGAAAGGTTTTTGTCTGATCGATGTTTGTCAGTGCATTTTCGTTCTGTTCTGCGCAGCTGTCAGATGCTGCTTCAGCCGGTCCAGTCCAGCTGCACTTGACATTCTGCGCCCCGTCACAATTTTTATTTTTAGTAACAAATTATCTGAAGGTGTGGTCGAAGTGTTGTGTTTTAGGCCTTTTCTGGTGCTAGTGATCAGCCTGCTATAGTTTTTCTTCTCTTTGTGCCCCCTCTCCTTCTGTTCTCCCTAGCTAGCCATGTATAATTGTATATATGTCCTCCGTTCCGAAAAAAGTATATAAATCCTGTCTCTTGCAAATAATCTCTTTTTAATTAAATTTATTGCCGGAGCTTCCCCTACAGTTTCTGCTAATTTTTTTGTTTTTATGCTATGAAGTGTAAAAATGATGGCGCGTATTTTGTATATTAGGAAGTACTGTATTAATTAATAAAATGATGTATGATCCCTTGCTTGGATTTTACATGATAAATTATAATAAATCTAACAAGGGACATGGATGTTCAACCCGGTTCACAGACAAGATTGGTTGATCTTTCGGGCACTCCTCACCAGATAAGCAGAGCTGAGCAGTTGATAAGTGATGTTCTTGCAGAGGTACTGTGATATCCTTTTTATGGTCAGGACTTCTAATTTAGTTGTGCATCCATTTATTCAACCATACTTGTCATGTGACCTGCAGGCTGATTGCTGGCTCATTTGGCACTATCTCTAATTGGAAGTACAATGCACCTCAACCTAGTGCTGACTGCTGAGCAATCCCGGATGCAAATTGCTAACAACAAGGTAAACTGTCTGCTTTCTAGAACTGGGTTTGTTTGTCAGACTTTGAAAATCATACCACGCCCCAATATAGCAATGAGGGTTTCTTGTAAGCTTCCCAGCTGATATTATTTCACGGACTTTTTCTTTGGTGGTGAAAAACCTAGCACATTAATTCCATGTCTTAACTATTTTTTGGTGAGACTATAAAATCCATGCAGGCCAAATCTGGAGCTTGTATATAGGTTTGAGAAATTTCTTATTGCAAAGTCTAACATAAATTTGTTGGCTGAACCTGGCCTAACTTACTATTGAATTTCGTTAATAACTCAGCACTGCGTGATGTGTTTTGTTGTTGCATTTTTTCATTTTTTATGATTTACCAAGTAAATTAAAATCCAAGTTCTAATGTTGCTCATGCTCAACTAGAAGTAGAACTCATGCTCCTTTCATCTTCATAATTATCCGTTTTATTATTCTCCTTTTTCTCGTTAGTTAGTATTATATTTTGTATCATCTTCATCATTACCATTGGTAATAACAATATTAATATTTGATTTGTCCTCAAAAATCCTTCTGCAGGTCATTCCTTTGCATTTGCCTCCTGGTGATACTTCAACTGAAAGAACACTGTATATTGACGGTACTGCAGAGCGAATTGAAATAGCAAAGCAGCTTGAGTGAGGTTACCAGTGAGGTCAGCTTTCTTTCTCTTTTCACGCTGCCTCCTAATTGCTGCAGCTATTTTGTTATTTATCAGTGTTATTTATCAATTTTTTATATGTTGCTGTATTTTTTGTCTCGATTTATATTTCTCTACTTGACCTTCCTTTTCCATTGCTTCCTTTTGAAATTCTTCTCTTTAGTTATGATATACCCTATATTCTTGTCAAATGTACATGTCCAAAACGTTATCTCAACGGGTTGCCTTGTAAAACAAGGTGGTCAATTGGTCATGGAGCAGCAGCAGTATGGCTTTGACATGATTGTATACTTTATATAATTATATTTGTAATTTGTGCAGTCTCTTTGTTATTAGCTGCTATGCTCTGTGTAGTCTCTCTGATGAAGATACTAGAAATATTTGAACAATCACAGTTAAATACTGGCAAATCCGTACTTCCATAGGGAGGTTTATATACCCTATCACAACATCTTCACTACATCATACCGGTGCTTGTGGTGTTATCCATATATCCCAGGCTATATTGTCTGTTGATCATTATCCTGACATAAGGCCAAATTAGTGTCAGTAACTAGTTCTGAGGGCTGCACACATCAATCCTGGAGGCAGATTTGTTACTACCTAATGTTAATATACTTGATGCTTTTTTCGGGAAAACGCAAAGGGACCTTGCGTTTCTTTTCATTGAAAAGGTAGGGTGTCAGTTACAGTCTTCCTAGGACGAATAGACGGTGAACAGGTACAGAGCTCAGTGCACATCCCATGAAGGGGGGAGGACTACTCTAAGGCCTGGAGCTCCGGCCTTAGCCCAGGAGCCGGCTTCCTCCTTGATCCGGTTGACGAGCGTGTCGAGGGAGGGCGTCGCATTGTCGAAGACGCAACTGTTTCTATGTTACCATAGTAGCCATGGAACTAGGAGCGCTATGGATTGCAGGGCCTTGCGTTGTGCTTGCGGCGTGTCGTCCTTGGCGTGTTGCCACCAGTCCATGAGGGTGGGCTCCTGGTTGGGGATCGGCGCTGGTATGCGAAGCCAGGCGAGGGTCTTGTGCCATGCCTGCCTGGAAAAGGGGCAGTCAAGCATGAGGTGCCTGATCGTTTCCGGCGCCTGATCGCACAGGAGGCAGCGTGGATGGTGCTGCAGACCGTGGCGAGCCAGACGGTCGGCCGTCCAGCAGCGATCCAGGTTAGCAAGCCAATGGAAAAACTTGACCCGAGATGGAGCCCAAGCCTTCCAAATCAGCTTCCAGGAGTAGGATTGGGATGAGCCTTGGAAGGTTGCCAAGTAGCAAGACTGCGCTGAATAGATGCCGCTGGTTGTCCACTTCCAAATCAGCTGGTCAGGGGCGTCGGTGAGTGTGGCCTGCTGCATGAGTTGCCAAAGCTGCAAATACTGGCCAATCTTGTGTAGGCCGAGGACACCCTGTATATCTCGGGCCCAAGCATTGCCGTTGAGTCCTTTGGCCACCGTTCTAGTCTTGCGCCGCCGCTTGGGGATGCAATTGTAGAGCATGGGCATGAGCTCGCCGGCCGAGCGGCCGTTGAGCCATCGATCCTCCCAGAACAGGGCTTTCATGCCGTTCCCAATGACCATGCAGGTGGAGGCAAAGAACAAGGTGCGCTCGTGGCAGGAGAATTGAAGATCCAGCCCCTGCCAGGCGCCACCGTCTTCTGTGCGTGAGAGCCATAGCCACCGTAGTTTCAGTGCAAGCCCGGTACATTCGAGGTCGTGAACCCCGAGGCCACCAAGCGCAAGGGGGCGGGAGACAAGGCGCCAATTGACATGGCAGTGCCCGCCGTTGGCGTCGGCACGCCCGGCCCATAGCAATCCTCGTTGAATCTTCTCGAGCTGCCGCAAGGTTTTCTTCGGAGGAGCAAAAGCAAGCAGCTGGTGCACCGGAATGGCACTGAGAACAGACTTGACGAGAGCAAGCCTGTCGGCTTTGTTCATGAGCCAGGCTTTCCAGGTGGGTAAGCGTCCGGCGACCTTGTCGATGAGGGGCTGCAGCTGGCCAGTGGAAGGATGGCGCGTCGTCAGGGGGATGCCGAGGTAAGTGACTGGGAGCGCGGCGGTCGAACAACCCAAGCCGGTGATCATGTCGGGGGCGCCCTGTTCCCCATGCAGGACCGTGGCCGAGCTCTTGGCGTAGTTCACTTTGAGGCCGGACGCTTTGCCAAACAGGTCGAGTATTTCCTTGACAGCAGCAATGTCACTCGTCGTGGCATGGCAGAAGAGCATGACGTCGTCGGCGTACAAGGATATAGCTAGTATTGGTATCTGCAGATGAAGCGGCTGAAGAATGCCTGTGTCATGCGCGCGTCGAATCAGTCGGTCGAGTGTGTCGACCGCGAGCACGAACAGTTGCGGGGATAGAGTCGCCCTGCCGCAACCCTTCCTTGTGCCATATCGGTGGGCCTGGCACGCCGTTCAGCAGGACCCGGGTGCTCGCAGAGGACAGGAGGATGGCAATCCATTGGAGGAAGCGATGGCCGAACCCAAATTGGCGTAGGACCTCAAAGAGGAACGGCCAGGAGATGGAGTCGAAGGCGCGCGTGAGGTCGAGCTTGAGCATCACCCTTGGGGCCCCAAGCTGGCTCAAAAGCTTCAGCGATTGCCGGACAAGCACGAAGTTGTCGTGTAGGCTCTGTCCGAGGATGAATGCAGTTTGATTGCGGCTGACAAGGCGGTCAAGTCTACACCGAGGATGAATGCATTTTGATTGCGGCTGACAAGGCGGTCAAGTTTTGGGGCCAGCCGGAGCGAGAGGGCCTTGGCGAAAACCTTGGCCACGATGTGAATGAGGCATATCGGGCGGTAATCGCGCAACTCCTGGGCATCGGCGTGCTTCGGCAGCAACGTGAGAAGAGCTTGGTTGAGCTTGCAGAAGTCGCGGCCACGCATCTGAAAGAGCTGCTGGAATACATCCACAAAATCCTGCTTCACAATGCTCCAGCACGCACGGAGAAATTCAGCGTTGAAGCCATCGGGCCCTGGCGCCTTGTGCGCGGGCAGGCGTTTCACTGCCTCCCAGATCTCCTCCGGACAGAAGGCCACGTCAAGGTCGGAGAGGTCGCTCCCCTTGATGAGCTGCGATAGGTCCAGCGAGTGGTCGCGCTCGACCGCCGTACCAAGCAGGGCGTCGAAGTGCCGGAAGGCAGCCTTGGCCATCTCGTCATGGTTGGTGGGCAGCGCGCCGTCTGCGGAGAGGCGGAAGATGCGGTTCTTCTGACGTCGAAACAAGCGTTGCCGGTGGAAGGTCGTGTTGGCGCCTCCATCTTTGAGTGTGGCGATGCGGGCTCACTGTCTTGCGATCGTCCGTTCCAAGGATGCGAGTCCTAGGTACGAGACCTTCAGCTGTTTGCTTAGCTAGTCCTCCGGAGGCGAGAGGATACGGTCTTCTTGGGCCTTGTCAAAGCGTGCAATGAGTTCTCTGGCAATGGCCAGCTTGGTCTTGACGTTGCCAACAACTTTGGCGCTCCAACTCGTCAAGCTTCGTGCCGTGGCCTGGAGGCGCAACATCAGGCGACGGAAGGGATCAGGCTCGTGAACAGAATCCCACGCCGCGACTACTGTCTCATGGAATCCGTCCAAGCCCAACCAATGTTCCTCGAAGTGGAATCTGTGGTGCAGCACTGGTACAGGGGCGCAGTCCAGCAGCAAGGGGGAGTGGTCAGACACGACAGATGCCAGGCACATCAGGTGGCACTCGCCGTGTCCGTCCTCCTAGTCTGATGCGCAGGGCACGCGATCAAGATGTACCAGGGTCGGGGGTGACTGCTCATTCGACCACGTGTAGCGGCGCCCGTTGAGATAAACCTCCTTGAGAGCTAGGTTGTTGACGAGGCAGCGGAATTTACCCATCATTTGAGGTTGTCCGTGTTCTTGTCCTCGGGGCGGAGGATGAGGTTGAAGTCGCGGCATAGCATCCACGGACCGTGGCAGTCCGCTCTGATCTCGCGGAGCTCCTCCAAGAAGGCGACCTTGGCGACGTCATCCTGTGGCCCGTAGACGACCGTGATCCACCACAGCGTGTCACCGGCCGTAGCAACGCGGGCCGAGATCGCGTTGTTGGGGAACAGGGGGTCCGAGATGGAAACAACCCTGCTCTTCCAAGCGAGAAGGATGCCGCCACGCGTGCCCTGCGCCGGGAGGTAGGTGTAGTCGTCGAACTCCGAGCCAAGCGTGTCAAGGACAATGGACGAGCAGAGCAACTCAATCTTCGTTTCTTGCAAGCATACAATGGAGGCGCCGGTGGTGCCGAGCAGCGTGCGAATGGCATGGCGCCGCGCTCGTGCGTTGAGACCGCGCACATTCCAAACAACGATCTTGAGACCGTGATCCATAAAGAGGGGATCGACCGGGGGGGGTGGCGTCTAGGAGGAGCTAAGTCGCACACACCGGCTCGATGTGCGCTGGAACAGGCGACTGCCGCATCAGGCAAGCTGGGATTTCACGATCTACCAGCGCTGCTATGGCAGATAGCACGGACAGCGGGATGGGAGCAGCAAATAGATCGTCGTATGCCTTCATCTCCGCGGCTGAGATCTTCTGGTTTGTCCCAACGATGCCGAGTGTGCGGAGAACCTGAACTTGTGCGCGTCTTGCAGCTGTGGGAGGGGCTGCGGTCATGGACGCGGTGGAGGCTGAGCGACCATGTCGGGGGGTGAAGTCGAGGGGACGGCGGGATCTCTTCCCAGGCGTCGGCAGGGTGGCGTTGAGCTCCTTGGTGGCCGCGGCATGGTGTTGCATGGGCGCCTGTGGGTCCCGCTGGTCCCTCAGTTCTGGGGCGGGCGACAGGGATCTGTCTATGTGTGTGCCCTCCGATTCGCGGGCGGCGGCAGCGGCGTGGGGCTTAGGCACAGCGCGGTCCATCCCAACGCGCGGGGCCGGGACGCGGCCAGGTCAGCGTCCTTGGGAGGCCCCACCTCGGGATCCGGCGTGGGAGAGGCGCCACTTTGGCCCGACAAGATGGGCGTCATTGGCTGCGCTGCCTGCTGCAAATCAGGGACTTCGCTAAGCACGGCCAGATCCTGACAGGCTGAGGGGGCAGGCGAGGCAGTTGGTGGCCCCGCGAGATCGTCCTCGGGTGCTGGGGAGGCCGCCGGATTCAAAATTCCGGTCGTGTCTGACTCGACTAGGGCCACTGGCGTGTTGCCAGCTGTCCTAGACTGGCCAGACCGCCCGTCCGCAGGGGCACCATTAGCGCTGGGAGCCTGGCCCATAGGCAAAGCGAGCTTATCTCTCCTTTTACCCTTTCCTTTTCTGTCACGATGACGACGTCGGTGGGCTCCATGCAGCCCGGGCCGCGGAAGCATGCCTTTCCGAGGCTGGAGGGCCGTATGCTTCGCCGCGCCTGGCAGGGCAGGCCAGCTCGCCGCCATGGCCACGCCGTCTGCGGGGGAGGAAAGGCCGCTGGTGCGCCAGCCGAGGAGTCAACCGCCATCCCATCAGCGCGGCCGGAGGGTTGCGGCTCCGAGCGTCTGCGCTTGCGGCCTCGGCGGCGCGCGCGTCCAGGGCCATGGCCAGGCCCGTTGTCGTGGTCGTTGCCGTTGTCGTGGTCGTTGCCGTTGCCCCGGTCGTGGTCCCTTCGGCGCGCTAAGGGGGGGGCAGCACGGATCATCTCGGCGCGGACGATGGCGATGGAGATAGGGAAGGTGAGCGTTCTGATGGAAGGTGCATCAGAGCTAGAGCAGGCGGGAATCTGCTCGACGATCTCCAGGACGGCATCGCGGCGGATGCCCGCGGGGTCATGCTTGTGGCCGGAGAGGCGGAACGTGGCGAGGTCGTCGCGGGAACGAGTGTGGGGGTGGAGGCGCTCGATCCAGCAACTCCTCCGCAGAATGTGCTCGGCGGTGGAGAGGTGCCAGGCCTAGGAAGGAATGCCGCGGAGTACTAGCTCGAAGCGGTATTCGAACTCGCCCGAGCCGGCATGAGCAAGCTTGCTCCACAGGCGCATCGAGAGGGAGAAGCGGGGGGAGCGGATGAAGTGCTCTCTGGCGAGGCGATCCATGGCGGCCTGCGAGCCGAAGAGGATCAGGAAATCCTCCGGATGATGTGCGTGCACGGTGAAGTCCCCGTCGACATGCCCGAAGGAGTCGTAGAGCGACGTGGCGACCTCGTCGGCGGAGACGAGCGGTCGGTTGCCGGTGACGGAGGCCACCAGTGCGCGGGCTAGGACCCGCTCCGCTTCCTCCATCTCCACGGTGTGCGAGACGATAACGCGCTCCGGCTCGAGCGGGCGGGCCGCAGGCGGTAGCACGGCCGGCGCTGCTTGGGAGGGCGTGGGCAGGAGAGGGCCTTGAGGACGGGGAGGAGCCATGGCCGCCGGCCTGGGTTGGCTCGGTGGGGTGCGGGGGCGGTGTTCCTCCTCTTGGATGTGGGCGTCGCAGGAGCGGGAATCATGGCCGGAGGTCAGACGGCGGCGACATTTGATGTCGTTGGTGCAGTCTCGCACGCGGTGGCCAGGGTCCAAGCACCGGAAGCAGAGCCCAGCCACCTCTTCAGGTGAGGGACTGCGCGGGCGGCGCGGAGGAGAGCTGGGCGCGGCGACCTGGCGCGGGCGGCGGCGGCGAAACCGGCGTCGTGGCTGCTGGAACCCGTCCGCGTCAACCGCCCTGGCGTTGGAGACGCGGTGCACCTCAGAGCGGGGGTTGAGGCGGTCTCGCAGGCAGCCTGGACGGCGCCGCTGCAGGGGCGGGGGCATGGGGCGCCGGCGTCGGAGATGCGTGAGGGGCCGCAGGATGGCGCGCAACCTCGCAGTAGGAGCGCGCGGAGGACTCGCTCCCCGAGTCGAGCCAGCGGTCACCTGAGGACACGCGCTCGTCGGAGAGAGTCACTCCGCGGTCGGCGGGGTCGGCGCTGGAAGACGCCATGGCGAGTCCGGAGACAGAGGGGGGGCGGGGGTGGAGGGGGAGCGGGGAGGGAGGGCCACCGGCGGGAAGCGGCGGCGGAGGGGCTGAAGGGCAGGAGGAGAGTGGAGGAGGTGGGCTACCGGCGGGGATTCGACGGCGGCAGGGTTGCAGCGAGGCTACGCGGTGCTAGGCGGAGGGGGTGGAGCAGAGCGGGAGCGAGAGCGAGAGCGAGCCATCTCTGATGGATGAAAGATAAAATTATGAACTACTCCCTCTGTTTCCGCATAGAAGTCCCATGTGTACCATTGGAGTATACCATTAGAATATAATACATACATCCAGGAACATGCCTGGTCTTTCTATATCGAAACAGAAGGAACTAGTTTGTATTTGGATTATATGATTGGATTTCATATACCTGGTCTTGTCCTGTCAAATTTACGTTTGCTATTTCTGTACATCTTTGGGGATAGTAGGTGCAAAGTCTGCACACTTCAATGATGGATCGTGCACTGTAGTAGCTGGTATTTAGGCTATTGATATTTTTGCTCACTCAGGGGATAATTCTTGATGCTTAATTTTCAGCCCATTCTATCTGTTGCTAACACCACCCTCTGGGAGCAACATGTAACAAATAAGAATGTTACTGTTTATTGACCGGGCAAGAAAGTTTGTATGTGCTATGTATAGTTTGGAAAGATTATGCAGGATATCTCTCATGAATCTATCTTTGGTTTTTTTGTATATATTTTCCCCTTTGTTGACTTTTCAGGTTACCATGACCAAAGCTTCCTTAAAACTTTGCTTAAATATTTCCTTTGACATTCTTCTGTTCACCTATAATATATTTTTGGAGACTTGCTGAAAGAACCGCTGTTGTGTATGTTGTGTCATTTAGCAATATATAAGTAGATGTTGCACATAATTATGGATCACTCTGTCACTATCCATTATTGCTGATTTGTCAACATCTACAAACTGCAAGGCAATCTTTTATTGCATATTCAATATATGCGTGTGTTTATCTAGCTGCCCAATCTTCATTAGCTCCCATAGTTTTGCACATGGTAGACGCTAGATGGGCATCACCAATGTTGCTTGAGAATCTTGCTCGGTGAGTTGATCCCTCCATTTTTCTTGGTGGTTCTGGAATTTCTGTATATTACATTGCTTTGTTTTTGGATATGTTTTGTCTGGTTTGCACTTGTTCTGCATGGTACATTGTATGTTGTGTTCTATACATATTCTGATGTGCAAACTATATTTTTGCAGAATCATGCCAGAAATCCAACAGGGTTACCACCCTCCCCGTCCTCGGGCAAACTGGGGTGTGTCTGATGCACCAGCAACACAACAGCCTGTTTACATGCAGCCTGGAGCTTATCCTGGTGCACCACCATAGTATGGCCAGCAACCTTATGGCAGAGCAGCCCCCTGGCACTATAACCAACAGCAGCAACCCCAACAACAACAGTATGCCACTGGAACTGCTGCACCTGCCGATGCTAGCAGCTACAATTATAGCCAGTCTGCTACTCATGCTTCACAAGGGTATGGTGATTCTACGTACTCTCAGCAGAGTGGCAGGCAGCAAGCTTATGATTACTCTGGTTATCAGACCCAAGGGCTGTCTTACTTGCAGCAGCCTGGATATGATCAGCAGGACTATGGGGCATCGATCAGCTGCGAACTCAACTCAGGGTGGTGGTACTGCACCGAGCTATGGTGGTCCAGGTCAGCAAGCTTCAATTCCAGCCACTGGAGGCCAACTGGGTTATCCTAATCAACCACCTATACTACTGCTGCTGCATCAAGCTACATGACGCAAGGTTCTGCCCCTCAAACTGGATACGTTGCTCCACAGACACAGCCTGGCTATGATATGCAACCACCACCACAGTCCACGTATGGCCAGAATGCTTATGGACAGCCACCACCACCGCCTTCATCTGCTCCGTATGGACAGGCACCACCTACTCAGGCTGGTTATGGGCAGTATGGATACAGTCAGCCAGGCTATGGTGCACCGCCGCCTTCCCCTGGTGCACCCACTGCTAGCCAGCCAGGCTATGGCCAATAGCAGTCATACTGTGATCGTTATGCTGCTGGTAGCTATGGGCTACCTACAGCGTATTGTATTGAAGTTACAACACCTGTTGCATCCCAGGGTCAATCCACCACCGGGCCTGCTCCTGCTAATAATGCCCCCCCCCCCCCCCCCCCCCCCCCCCAAAAAAAAACCCCTCTCCGAATTAATCTACCTGGTCCTGCTACAGCTGCAATCTGGTTTCCTTGGCTCTGCCACTTGGAAGTAATATCCTCTAGTTTATCCATATTATCTAGTTTGTTATTGGTGATTGTGAACTTTATATATTGCTTGATTATCCTGGTTGTGCTGCTCATGTGTGGCTTGTGTGGTCGCCCCAATGTAGGTTTAAATCGGTGTGTAAGTGAAGCCGTTTGCAATGGTACTACTTCTGAAAATTTTGGAGCCCTTTGCATATATTATTTATTGATCTTGTGTTAATTTTATTTTTCCAATGAGCGGAAATCATTATCTTTAAGATTCAAGGACGTTCGAGGAGTTTCCAGAACCATTGAAGACTTTGCTGAGCAAGGCAAGCAACCTACTTTGATCATGTTGAACCCATATTTGCATTTACACTTAGAATTCTTTTTCATGCATAAAGTATTGTTTACTAGTATTGCTATGTTAAGTAAATTTGCTAGGGTTTAGCTATGCCCCCTATGTGCTTGATGTTGACACCCCTTTGACATTCTTATGCTAAGTAGAGGGTTTAGCTATGCTCTATGTGCTTGATATTGACACCCTCCTTTGACATTCTTAATACCCCTCCTTTATAACCATGTAGTGGTCACAAATAAATGTGCGTCATATGTGCAAGTTTAATAGTAATACTTAACCATGGTAGTCGCATGAATCATAGGACTTGGGAAAAATCTTTGTTACTCATAAATGTTCTACAAAAACCCAAGGGTGTCACTAATGCCCATGGGATGATTCTGAAAATAAGGTTTTACAAAATGGAGATGAAGTTGAGATTTAGTTAGGTGATTGTGATTTTGACGAGATAGTCAAAGACATTCGATGGATTATGAAAATTTATGTCTAGCAAATGAGAATGGTGGTTATTATATTGGCGGATAAATGAATCTTCAATAAACTTGAAGCAATTTGGATTTAGTTAGGCGATTATGATCTTGAACTAAATTTTTTTGATGCATTTATTTAGTTCATTGTGATCTTGAGGAGATAGTCAAAGATGTTCGATGGATTATTAATCTTTGCCAATTTGGATTTAATTAGGTGATTGTGATATTGAACCGTATTTCATGATGGATTACGAGATTTTAGGTGGATTTAGTTATGTGATTTAATCTTAAGAAGATAGTCTAAAATGTTGGTTGATTATGAGAGTTTAGGTATGGTAGATGGCCATGGTGATTTATTGGTGGATAAATAGATCTTCAATTTTTTTGGGAACATTTCGGGTTTGGCTAGGTGATTGTGATCTTAAACCAAATTTCATGATAGCTTATGAGGTTTTGGTTGGATTTAGTTAGGTGATTGTGATCTTAAACCAAATTTCACGGTAGATTATGAGGTTTTGGTTGGATTTAGTTAGGTGATTGTGATCTTGACGAGCTAGTAAAAGATGTTTGGTGGATTATGTGAATTTAGGCCTAGTAGGTGAGCATGGTGGTAATTTTATCGGTTAAGTTAATTTTTAATAAACTTGAGAAAAATTGGATTTAGTTAGGCGATTGTGATCTTGAACCAAATTTCATGATGGATTACGAGATTTTAGATGAATTTAGTCAGTTGATTGTGATCTCGAGGAGATACTCAATGATATTAGATCAATTAATTAACCTTGAACAATTTGAATTTAGTTAGGCTATTGTGATATTGAACCGAATTTCATGATGATTTATGTGATTTTAGGTGGATTTAGTTAAGTTATTATGATCTTAAGAAGATGGTCAAAGATGTTTGGTGGATTTTAAGATTTTAGGTCTAGTACGTGAGCATGGCATGGTGACTATTATACTGGTGGATAAACAAACCTTTAATTCAGGTTGAAACAATTTGAATTTAGTTAGATGATTGTGATCTTTTAAGCAAGTTCATTGTGGATTTTGATGTTTGGGTTAGATTTAGTTAGGTGATTGTGTCCCGACGAGATAGTCAAAGATGTTCGATGGATTATGTGAGAATTTATGCCTAGTAAGTAAGTACGGTGGTTATTATATTAGTGGACAAATGGATTTTAAGTAAACTTGGAGTAATTTGGATTTAGTTAGGCGATTGTGATCTTGAACCAAATTTCATGGTGAATTACAAGATTGTAAATGGACTTAACTAGTTGCTTGAGATCTTGAGGAGATAGTCCAAGATGTTTGGTGAATTAACTAATCTTTTTTAACACAGGATAGACGCAGTCGCTCATATAAACGCGCATACACGCACACCCTATCCCTATGAGCACCTTGAGAGCTGACATATCATCTTGATATTTTACGAAGTTACCGTGGACGCCTCGTAGTCGACGGGAACAATTTCGATTAAGTTCAGTGATTGTGATATTGAACCAAATTTGTCGATGATTTATTTGATTTTAGGTGGATTCAGTTAGGTGATTTTTTCTTGAGAAGATAGTCAAAATATTCGGTGGATTATGAGATTTTAAGTATGGTAAATGAACATGGTGATTATTACATTGGTAGATAAACATATATTTAATTTAGTTTGGATTAGTTTGGATTTAGGTAGGTGATTGTGATCTTTTAATCAAATTTTACGGTGGATTATGAGGTTTTGGTTGGATTTAATTAGGTGATCGGGATCTTGACGAGCTAGTAAAAGATGTATTTGGTAGATTATGAGAACTTGGGTCTGGTAGCTAAGCATGTTGGTTATTATATTAGTGGATAAATGGATTTTTAGTAAATTTGGAAAAATGGATTTAAATAGGAAATTATGATCCTGAACCAAATTTTATGATGGATTATCCGATTTTTGATGAATTAGTTAGTTGATTGTGATGTTGAGGAGATAGTCAAAGATGTTCGATGTATTAATTAGTTTTGACCAATTTGGATATGGTTAGGTGATTGTGATATTGAACTAAATTTCTCTGTGATTTATGATATTTTAGTTGGATTTAGTTAGGTGATTGTGTCTTGAGAAGATAATCGAAGATGTTTGGTGGACTGAGATTTTAGATCTAATAAATGAGCATGGTGATTATTATTGGTGGATAAACATATATTTAATTTAGTTTGGAACAATTTGGATTTAGTTAGGTGATTGTGATATTTTAACCTAATTTAAAGTGGATTATAAGGTTTGGGTTGGATTTAGTTAGGTGATTGTGATTTTGACGAGCTAGTAAAAGATGTTCAATGGACTAAGTGGATTTAGGTCTAGTAGGTGAGCATGTTGATTAATATATTGGTGGATAGAGATGAGGGCCGCACAAGTGACTCAAGGTGATGATGCCACTACTGAAAATAACTGATAAACAAGGCAACAGAGGAGAGACTGGAGTAGTGGCAGCAGATGGACTTTGATCCAGCATCCCACGTGCCTGTTCACTCTTCGTTCCTGGCTGTTCCGGCTTGGTGTCCTTGTCCTGTTTGCGGATTTTGTGTCACGCACTTGATTAAGCATCCCACGTTCTTCTAATGTGCGCCCTTAGCCTTGACGATAAGTAGCGCCGTGTTCTCGGGCACGTCCCGTGGGTAAAATTCAGGTATGCGTCGATTGTCTAAGCTCTTGCTTGCCATTGGTGGTGCTTGAGCGTGCGGTTATGGTGTCGTCCAGCAAGGGAACACGGGATGTGGGATCAAGACAGCACACATGGCAACCCGCCACCGGGCAACGGACGCCCGTCCGGACTTACAGGGAGCGAAGGTGGACACAAAGGTGGATGTTGAGCTCCATAGCAATCTCAACAGTGTGCTCATCAGTAAGAGAGCATGAGCAAGAAGATCCTATATACTCCTCTTAGGAAATAAAGAAGCCATTAGAGGTAGAAGAAGAAACCTCAATCTCAAGGAAGTAGTTACTTCTTTAATAAACATGGTGCAATTTGGATTTTGTTAGGCGATTTTTATCTTGAACCAATTTCATGGTGAAGTACGAGATTTTTCAATGGATTTAGTCGATTGTGATCCTGAGGAAATAGTTAAAGAGTTAAAGATGTCCGGTGTATTAATTAATCTCGAACAATACGGATTTAGTTGGGTGATTGTGTCATTGAACCAAAGTTCTATGTGATTTATGAGATTTTAGTTGGATTTAGTTAGGTGATTGTGTCTTGAGATGATAATCAAAGGTGTTTGTGGATTATGAGATTTTAGGTCTAGTAGATGAGCATGGTGATTATTATATTGGTGGATAAACAGATATTTAATTTATTTTGGAACAATTTGAATTTAGTCAGGTGATTGTGATCTTTTAACCTAATTTTACAGTGGATTATAAGGTTTGGTTGGATTTAGTTAGGTGATTGTGATTTTGACGAGCTAGTAGAAGATGTTCGATGAATTATGTCAATTTAGGTCTAGTAGGTGAGCATGTTGATTATTATATTGGTGCATAAATGTGTCTTTAATAAATTTTGAATAATTTGCATTTAGTTAGGCTATTGTGATATTGAACTGAATTGCATGATAGTTTAGTGAATTTAAGTGGATTTAGTTAAGTTATTATGATCTTGAGAAGATGGTCAAATATGTTCGGTGGATTTTAAGATTTTAGGTCTAGTACATGAGCATGGTGACTATTACACTGGTGGATAAACAGACCTTTAATTTAGTTTGGAACAATTTGAATTTAGTTAGATGATTGTGATCTTTTAAGCAAATTTGCTGTGGATTTTGATATTTGGGGTTAGATTTAGTTAGTTGATTGTGTCCTGACGAGATATTCAAAGATGTTCAATGGATTATGTGAGTATTTATGCTTAGTAAGTAAGGATGGTGGTTATTATATTAGTGGATAAATGGATTTTTAGTGAACTTGGAGTAATTTAGATTTAGTTAGGGGATTGGGATCTTGAACCAAATTTCATGGTGAATTTCGAGATTTTAAATGGATTTAATTAGTTGCTTGAGATCTTAGAGATAGTCCAAGATGTTCGATGGATTAACTAATCTTTTCTTGAACACAATACAGACGCAAGCGCTCATATAAACGCGCTACACTCACCCATATGAATGCATACACGCACACTCTACCCCTATGAGCACCTTTGAGAGACTGAGTGGACATATCATCTTGATATTTTACGAAGTTACCGTAGACGTCTTGTAGTCGATGCACACAATTTGGATTTAGTTCGGTGATTGAGATATTGAACCAAATTTCTCGGTGATTTATTTGATTGTAGTTGGATTCAGTTAGGTGATTGTATCTTGAGAAGATAGTCAAAATATTCAGTAGATTATGAGATTTTAGGTATGGTAAATGAACATGGTGATTAATATATTGGTAGATAAACATATATTTAATTTAGTTTGGATTAGTTTGGAATTAGGTAGGTGATTGTGATCTTTTAATCAAATTTTACGGGGGATTATGAGGTTTTGGTTGGATTTAGTTAGGTGATTGGGATCTTGATGAGCTAATAAAAGATGTTTGGTAGATTATGTGAATTTAGGTCTGGTAGGTGAGCATGTTGATTATTATATTGGTGGATAAATGGATTTTAAGTGAGCTTGAAAAAATTGGATTTAGTTAGGCGATTGTGATCTTGAATCAAATTTTATGGTGGATTATCAGATTTTTGATGGATTAGTTAGTTGATTGTGATGTTGAGGAGATGGTCTAAGATGTTCGATATATTAATTAATCTTGACCAATTTGGATATGGTTAGGTGATTGTGATATTGAACTATTTTTTTTTTTTGTGATTTATGAGATTTTAGTTGGATTTAGTTAGGTGATTGTGTCTTGAGAAGATAATCGAAGATGTTTGGTGGATTATTAGATTTTAGATCTAATAAATGAGCATGGTGATTATTGTATTGGTGGATAAACATATTTAATTTAGTTTGGAACAATTTGGATTTAGATCGGTGATTGTCATATTTTAACCTAATTTAAAGTGGATTATAAGGTTTGGATTAGATTTAGTTAGGTGATTGTGATATTTTAACCTAATTTAAAGTGGATTATAAGGTTTGGGTTGGATTTAGTTAGGTGATTGTGATTTTGACGAGCTAGTAAAAGTTGTTCGATGGACTAAGTGAATTTAGGTCTAGTAGGTGAGCATGTTGATTAATATATTGGTGGATAGAGATGAGGGCCACACAAGTGACTCAAGGTGATGATGCGACTACTAAAAATAACTGGTAAACAAGGCAACAGAGGAGAGACTGGGGTAGTGGCAGCAAATGTACTTTGATCCAGCATCCCACGTGCCTGTTCACTCTTCGTTCCCCACTGTTCCGGCTTGGTGTCCTTGTCCTGTTTGCGGATTTTGTGTCACGCACTTGATTAAGCATCCCACGTTCTCCTAATGTGCGTCCTTGGCCTTGACGATAGGCAACGCCGTGTTCTCGGGCACGTCCCGTGGGTAAAATCCAGGTATGCGTCGATTGTCTAAGCTCTTGCTCGCTATTGGTGGTGCTTGAGCGTGTGGTTATGGTGTCGCCCAGATCTCAAGGAAATAGTGACTTCTTTAATAAACATGGTGCAATTTGGATTTAGTTAGGCGATTGTTATCTTGAAGAAATTTCATGGTGAATTACGAGATTTTTCAATGGATTTAGTTGATTGTGATCCTGAGGAAATAGTTAAAGATATTCGGTGTATTAATTAATCTTGAACAATATGAATTTTGTTGGGTGATTGTGTCATTGAACCAAAGTTCTATGTGATTTATGAGATTTTAGTTGGATTTAGTTAGGTGATCGTGTCTTGAGATGATAATCAAAGGTGTCGGTGGATTATGAGATTTTAGGTATAGTAGATGAGCATATTATTATATTGGTGGATAAATAGATATTTAATTTATTTTGGAACAATTTTAATTTAGTCAGGTGATTGTGATCTTTTAACCTAATTTTACGGTGGATTATAACTTTCTGGTTGGATTTAGTTAGATGATTGTGATTTTGACGAACTAGTAAAAGATGTTTGGTGAATTATGTGAATTTAGGTCTAGTAGGTGAGCATGTTGATTATTATATTGGTGCATAAATGAATCGTTAACAAATTTAGAACAATTTGGATTTTGTTAGGTGATTGTGACCTTGAACCAAATTTTATGGTGGATTAAGAGATTTTTGATGGATTAGTTGATTGTGATCTTGAGAAGATAGTCAAAGATGTTTGGCGGATTAATTAATCTTGAACACTTTGGATTTAGTTAGGTGGTTGTGATACTCAACCGAATTTCACGCTGGATTATGAGATTTTAGCTGGATTTAGTTAGATGATTGTGTCTTAAGAATATAGTGAAAGATGTTTGCTGGACTATGAGATTTTAGGTTTAGTAGAAGAGAATGGTGATTATTATATTGGTGGATAAATATATCTTTAATTTAGTTTGGGACAATTTTGATTTAGTTAGGTGATTGCTATTTTTCAACAAATTTTACTGTAGATTTTGAGGTTTTGTTGATTTAGTTAGGTGACTGTGATCTCGACGAGTTAGGCAAAGATGTTTGGTGAATTATGTTAATTTAGGTCTAGTAATTAAGTGAGCATGGTGGTTATTAGATCGGTGGATAAATGGGCCTTTAGTAAACATGGAGCAATTTGGATGTAGTTAGGCGATTGTGATCTTGAACAAATTTCATGGTGGATTATGAGATTTTTGATAGATTTAGTTAGTAGATTGTGATCTTGGGAAGCTGTCAAAGAAGTTCGGTGGATTAATTAATCTTGAATAATTAGAATTTAGTTAGATGATTGCGATATTGAACCAAATTTCTCTGTGATTTATGAGATTTTAGTTGGATTTAGTTAGGTGATTGTGTTTTGAGATGATAATCAAAGATGTTTTGTGGATTATGAGATTTTAGGTTTAGTAGATGAGCATGATGATTACTATATTGATGGATGAACAGATATTTAATTTAGTTTGCAACAATTTGGATTTAGTTAGGTGATTGTGATCTTTTGACCAAATTTTACGATGGATTGTGAGGTTTTGGTTGGATTTTAGTTAGGTGATTGCAATCTTGACGAGCTAGTAAAAGATGTTCGGTAGATTATGCGAATTTAGATCTAGTAAGTGAGCTTGTTGGTTATTATATTGGTGGATAAATATTTTTTTAATAAACTTGATTTTTTTTGGATTTAGTTAGGCGATTGTGATCTTGAACCAAATTTTATGTTGGATTATGAGATTTTTAATGGATTAGTTAGTTGATTGTGATCTTGAGGAGATAGTCAAAGATGTCCGGTGTATTAAATAATCTTGAACAATTTGGATTTGGTTAGGTGGATGTGATATTGAACCAAATTTCTCTGTGATTTATGAGATTTTAGTTGGATTTAGTTAGGTGATTATGTCTTGAGAAGATAGTCAAAGATGTTTGGTGGACTATGAGATTTTAGGTCTAATAGATGAGCATGGTATTATTATATTGGTGCATAAATGGATCTTTAATCAACCAAGGTTCCTTATCTTGCTGTTTTTTAAAGTCAAACAACTGATAACGAAGTTTATCAACATGTAATAAAGGGTATACATGTTTTCTCATACTCATGTAGTCCGTTCATTCCTAAACTATATGTTCTTTTGTTAAAACCTTGAAATATTAAGATGTTAGGGTAAATAAATTCCTTCAGAATTAATAATAGAAAAGTTTTGCTATGCAATAAGATACAGTTGTATGCAAAAAATAATCTTGTCTTATATAGTTATATATATCAAAACTATGGATTTTCTATGCACTTCCTGCAATCATTAATGTTCATCGTCTTTGTTGGGATTTTGTTTGGCACCTGCGGCAACGCGCTGCCGGGCACGAAGGACGCTGCCAGGTCCGCGTCGACATCGTGCTGGCCTCTGCATGATGAACTACACGGTAAAGTTCAGCTGAAGTTCCTCTGTTTTCTTCTACTACAAGAGTTCTGACGATTTGTACTACTTGGCTGCTAACTTATGCCGTTTGCATCACCATACGGATAGTGGTAAGAATGCAGCAGCAAATCCAATAGTACATAATCATGAAAGTATTTCAATGCAGCAGCAAATCCAATAGTAGGTAGTCATGACAGTATTTCACCACCGCTAATCTTGCTGTCTTTTATGGTTGCAGGTTTGTTCTTCTGGCATTATTCATGGTTCCCATCATAGCCATACTGAATGATGGCAAGTGGCATCTCTGAATTTATCATATGAATTATGACTTTATGAGCTCGCCTGGCTACTGACCTGCTGTGTGGGAAGGGCATCCTTTTACCAGAACTAAGGATTTTAATATGCTCCATTTCCTTCAGGTCTTTTATTGCTACATCCTTGATTTATCTGAGTCCATTGGGGTTGCTCATGAATTACAGAATTTAGGCTTACAGTAGGATGAACTTCCCTGAGAATCCATAATAGAAAAGTTTTGGTTAAGACCAATTTCCAACGCCAGAGAGAAAATTTACTTCACTGGTTAATAGGAATCCATCTCACGTTTTCTTATGTTGTGCCTTTCTCAAAGTAAAAAAAAAAGCATAAGTCGGAGAGAGAAATTACTTTACTAGTTAAGACAACTAATTTGCATACAATGGCACAATGCACAAGCAGTGTCAGTGTTAGCGTGTACTTATTTCAGAGATGGTTGGAGTGAGCAGCCACCATCTAATCGAATCACAATTAATAGACTAGTAGGTAAAGATATTGGAGGGCTACTTTCAGATCAATTCATGACTATACGTATGGTATGAGCTATTCCTATTGCCGCGAACTTGCTGAACACGTCAATACTGGTGAACAAAAAGCACAAGTGTGTGTGCAGTGCGAGCTAAGAAAGCCGGTTAATCATTCAGTGTTATGCATGGTATTCAGTCATGATTGTCAAGTGTCAAGTTCAGTTTTAAAAGCTGAACCCTCAAGTGTTAAGTTTAGGTAACAGGGGCTGTGGAGTAACTGTAGCTCGTTCAAATCCTGAATGTCAAGTTCAGAATATGACACTCAATTATCATGACAAAATTTACTACTTTGGAATGTGTGGGTGCGCTGGTTTTCGACTAGTTGATCTAATCATCTTGAATTGACATGTTTTCTGAATATACTCGCAAGTCGCAACCATGGCCTTACAGTGCTACACGCCTCTGCTGAAGCCCCAACTGGCCCAAGTCTCGGTTAACCCTTCAATTAACACGATACAGATTCCAGGTTTGTTTTGCCTCGCACGAATATGCTCGTTCCATGACATCTCGCTGGATATACACTGGATAACATGTGTTGATGTGTGGATGCACTGGCTAGCGATTAGTTATTCTAATACTCTTCTGATAATTATCTTCTCTTAATATACACGAAATAATGGCCGAGTCAGTGCTCCGCCCCTCTGCTAAAGCCCTAACTGGCCCAAGTCTCGGCCAACCCTTCTCTAAATCGATGCAGATTGCAGGTTTGCCTCGCACCAATATGCTCCTTGCATAAGCTAGTTATCTCTGGCCATATTTCATTTTTATCCTACTTGCATCCTGCCTGATGACTTTTCTTTTGTGCCACCAATTTTAGTGTATGTTCGAGGAGTAGCAGATTTTACGGATCTTTTTTTTTTGTCGTTGCTTCATCAAATGGAAATTTAAGTAACGGGAGATTCGTCAAATGGAAATTTAAACCAGTTTATGATTTGGTAAGGAATCCATATATATTAGTGTGTGTTGTTATGTTGAGCTCTAAATAACGGGGAGCACACAAAATTACATTCAATCCAAATAGGGCTGGTGTTTGCATCTGTATGTTGTATTCAAATAAACTGTTTCTTTTTGGGTGTTCATTTTCGTGTTAATAATGGTGATTGTTATTCATTTGGAACCATCATGTAAACCTAGCTGGACTTGGTTAAACTATAATTTTCCATGTTTCAAAATACTATACGGTTTAGTACTTTGTTCTGAGAGTCTTTCTTCTCAAAATGGATTTTTTTCCCCAGTATTCTCCTAAATCTTTTTGGTGTCTTGATGTGATCTGATCATCAGAATGCATGAACTGTATTGAATTCTTGTAAGGGAGCATTAGAATGTTGCTTGTCCTGATCTAATTATCTGCAATCCACAGGTTATGCAACTGCACTTGCAATGGTAGCAGGAACGACCTTTGCTTGGGCGACCTTCTCTGTTATGATATTGTTGTCTAAGTTAAAGAACCTAAATCTGCTCCATGGTTTTGTTATGTTGGATGTGCCCCAAGAAACTTCTTTCTTTTGATTTTTGTTGTCAATATATTCTGTGGATGCTCCTCATACTCATTATGAAGTTTGGCAAATATCAATTCTCTGGATGTTCTTCATAACTATGGCGAAAGTTCAAATGTTAGCATAGCCAATAAGTTGTGTGTTCGGCAATGACACAATGCACAGGTCAAGTGTTAGTTTTCTGAAACTATTGTACTGTGAACTGTTGCTAACTTCCTCACTTTTAGTTGTAGTTTGGCCAACGTACCTGGTGTCGGAAAAGAGCTTAGCAGGACTATTGACCGTCTTGAGAAGTGTCTCGGCCTCAGACATGACACTTGAGAATTCAGATTTTTTGTAGCGCAGAACCCATTAGCTCCTATCTTTGTGCTAGCTAAACTTGAACTTAAGTTGTAGTGGTGTAGTCAAATTATTTTGTGTACTGAATTTTTGTTCTTCTTTTCTTTCAACAGTGATCACGTTTAAATGAGTGGAGACATTGTGCCACGTCGCACCAGACAAGAGGTGTACACTGCGGACGCGTCCGCAAGTTTTGACTGCTTGCTATGGCTGGCGGGCACATGCGGACGTCCGCATCTTCATGTTTAGCTGATTTGCCTAATGCTAAGTACAATATGCTAGCTAGCTTTGTATATATCCTTTGTTGCGCTAGCTATACACGTTTGGATTTCATTGTGAATTTTGTTCCCAACACAAAAGTTCAACCTCATGTACACATACAGGCTCATGAGGGGAAGTCCTATACGACGCTCTTTGCGTCAAAATGTTGGGGCTTCGCACAGAGCGTCTCAGTTTGCGGGCTTTGTGGGCCGGGTTTTTTTGACAGTACCGAGTGGCTCCAAAATATTGTGCACGCTCATGGGGAATCGAACCCACTATTCCGTACTAGAGAGAAGGCGATACAACCAACTGAGCTAGTGAGCATTGGTGATTATTTCACAACACCAACTATTAAGAACCAAAGTCCAGCACAGATTCGAAGAATTTCTGAAATTATAGAAGCAATTTTTTCTAAGCAGCTACAATCACAAATGCTAAAAAATATTTTCTGAAAATCGTGAACAATTTTATGAAATGGGAACATATTTTGTAATTCCAAAACAAAATTTATAAAAGCGAACATTTTCTGAAACTCCAAAAAAATGGAAACATCAACATTTTAAGAAACTTATAAACAATTTCTGAAAATGGGAACAATTTAAGTTCCAAATAATTTTTAAATAAACTTCTGAATAGTCTTTAAAATCAAAAACAAAATTTGAAAACATAAACATTTTTATACATTTGCGAAAAATTTATGGAACACCTGCAAAGATGGAAACAAGAATATTTTTTAAACAATATGTGAATATTTTTGAAAGCACGAACATTTTTCAAAATTCCGAACAATTTTTGAAAAGTTGTAAACATTTTTAAGAAAAATATACCAAACAATTTTTAAAAACAAATTGTGAATATTTTTGAAAGCACGAACATTTGTCGACATTCTGAACAATTTACTAAAAGGTTGTAAACATTTTAAAGAATAACATAGCAAACAAATTTTTATAAATGAACATGTTTTGAAAATCACGAACAATTTTTGAAACATGAACATTTTTTGAACTCTTGAACATTTTTGAAACAAGGACAATTTTTGAAAATTGAGAACAAGTTTTGTAACATTAACATTTTGTAAAATTGTGAACAATTGTTTATAATGTGAACATTTTTTGAAATTATGAACATTTTTATGAAAGGTACAATCATTTTTTGAAAATCTTGGAAAATTTTCAGATTTATGAACAAAACAAAAAACATAACGATTTTAAAAATAAGTAAAAATAAAATTGAAGAAATAAAAATAAAATGAAAGGAAAGAAAACAAAAAACGAAATAGAAACAAAACAAAAGGAAAGAAAAGGGAAAAGGAGAGAAAAGAAGAAAAAACAGGAAAATAGAAAAAAAGGAAAAAAATACAGAACAAGAAAAAAAACGATTCAGGAACCTTCTAGAAGTTTCCCAAAACCAGAAAAAAAACCAGCTGAGAACCTTTAGAAGGTTCCCAAAACCGGGGACGATGAAGCCCTTAAACGGGCTGGCCCAGTTGAACAAATCGCTCGATCTCTTCTGCGCCAAGCCTCCACACCTTGACGCATCATGCGTCAAATAGGAAATTCCGCTCATGAGGACGTACACATTCAGATTATGTAGACAGTCGGGCCAAAGTGGTATTACAAAAGGAGCATGTTCAATCAAAAATTCATTTTGGCAAAAATATACCACATCGGGTCATCACCATGAAAAACCTTAACAACGTATAAGAACCAAAGGCCCTAGTGAGGGCCAACTCATAGTGTACAACATTTTTTTTGCCTGAATTCTTAATCGCGCAGCTGTGCCGGATGGACGTTGCGAGTGCACACGCGAGCTGTCCGATATATGCCCACCTGCTACACGACAAAACTGCTAAGAAAAAGGCCTCCTTCCTCCTCGCTATGTACCTGGCGTTGTCAGGTGGTGGATGGTCACTAAAGATTACCTGCATGCATGTGCTGATGTCTATTTCGTCTCAATTTTTTTAAAAGCTATAACCTTTGAACCGAGTGTCAAAATGAAAATCCGTTTTCACCATTTGGTTTCTTGCGACGAGATTTTCAAAACTAGATCCCATATGTATATGTTTCGATGAATTTTTTTAAAGCAACTTTGGTCTAATCAAGGCAATTTAAGTACTAAACAGAAGCAACTTCCTTGCATCATGTGTACTAGTGAATTTACCTATTAAGTATATCATAGACTACATAAAAACCATGTGGGGCAAATTTTCATCGTATGTAGGCAACTGAGCATCATTCGTAGGCAACTTTAAAATTACATGGAGGCAACCTTCAATACTAAAGAAGCAACTTGCGTTTAACATATATTATGCATATTTTGCATTCAACCTTCAGCGTGTGTGTGTTGGCTAGCCAGTTCGCGAGTGTTGGCTAGTTGAGAAAGTGGGGATAGATGAGAAGTTGCATATGGGGTGATGAGAATTTCATAGAGGACGGATCAGACAATTGCCCACAAAATTACACAAGTTGTTCATAATTTTGGCACTAGTTGCCAGCAAAAACAATTTGAATCTCTGGATATAATAATGGAAAACACACATGAGTTGCTTGTTGAATACACTGGAGTTGCACAAAACACCCTAAAAGTTGCTAACTTTTTTGTGTGATACTCGAGTGCATAACGATCTTAAAGTTATTGTTCTTGTTTGCCTCCAATAGCCCCGTCAATGGTGAACTTAGACTTTTCCACATGTGGTTGCTTTTTTCTAAATACCAACTCAGAGTACACATGAGTTGTTTGGTGAGTGCACTGTAGTTGTATAAATACACCCCAAAAGTTGCTAACTTTTTTTGTGTACCGCTCGAGCGCATAACAATCTCAAAGTTTTCTACCACAACCAGCAAGTATTCTATCATAACTAGCTTCATCTCCATATTGATAGTGCAATAGGAAACTTACTTTCTGAGGTAGCTTGTCCTAAGTTGCCTATCATGATTAGTGAGTAGTCTAACCTTATCCTATGTTGTATAGAATACCTGTTCGATATGGTAAACAACTTAGTTTCATATATAGGCAACTTAGCAACATTGACAGGCAACTGAAATAGTAATGGCAGTCAACTGAGCATCTCTGATAGGCAACTTCATAGTGTTTCTAAGAAACTTAGAAAAAAAGCAATGATAAGCAATGTCATAATATTGTAGTGAACTAATTACAAAGTTAGACAACAAAGAAGCAATGGTAGGTAACTAATTACCAATAGAAGGTAACTAGACATCAATGGTAGGTCAGTTTCATAGTATTGTAGGCAACTGGACATCAATGATAGCCAACTAAACATCCAGGGTAGGCAACTGAGCAACTATGGTAGCCAAGTTGTGATAATGTTAGCAAAATTCATTGATACACGTAGTGCAATGAAGTTGCTTATATGTAGCACTAAAGGTGCCTCATATTTTGTGTGATTTTCTCATTTTTTTACACTAACCAACCTAATAGGTAGTCATACTAGGAAAAAAATGAAGTTGCCTTCCTATAGCACTAAAGTTGCCTCCATCGGACCCAAAGTTGCCTCGAAAAAAAGTTCGACGAAACCTATCGATATGAGATCTAGTTTTGAAGAACTCGTCGCGAGAAACCCGGATGTGAAAACGAAACTGAATTTGGACGCTTTAATCAAAAGTTACAGTTTTTTAATTTTTTTGAACACCCAAATAAATGAACGTGCGGACAAGAGCGCGTCGGCTGCTCCTTCCATATTTGGAAGAGCGCTCGTTCCCACCAGCGGGCGCTCGGGCGCCCGCTAGCCACGTCCTTTTTTTTGAGGCATAATTATACGATTCACCGACACTCATATGCACCACTTTGGGGAACTTGTGAAATTTAATACTCCCTCCGTCTCAACATTCTTGTCTTAGATTGGTCTAACTACGGATGTATCAACTCACGTTTTACGGATGTATCAAGTCACGTTTTAGTATTAGATTCATCCGTATTTAGACAAATCTAAGACAAGAATTTTGGGACGGAGTGAGTATAAGGGTGAAGTATATGAAGGAAATATGCCCTAGAGGCAATAATAAAGTTATTATTTATTTTCTTATATCATGATAAATGTTTATTATTCATGCTAGAATTGTATTAACCGGAAACATAATACATGTGTGAATACATAAACAAACAGAGTGTCACTAGTATGCCTCTACTTGACTAGCTCGTTGATCAAAGATGGTTATGTTTCCTAACCATAGACATGAGTTGTCATTTGATTAACGGGATCACATCATTAGGAGAATGATGTGATTGACTTGACCCATTCCGTTAGCATAGCACTTGATCGTTTAGTTTGTTGCTATTGCTTTCTTCATGACTTATACATGTTCCTATGACTATGAGATTATGCAACTCCCGTTTACCAGAGGAACACTTTGTGTGCTACCAAACGTCACAACGTAACTGGATGATTATAAAGGTGCTCTACAGGTGTCTCTGAAGGTACTTGTTGGGTTGGCGTATTTTGAGATTAGGATTTGTCACTCCGATTGTCGGAGAGATATCTCTGGGCCCTCTTGGTAATGCACATCACTTAAGCCTTGCAAGCATTGCAACTAATGAGTTAGTTGCGGGATGATGTATTACGGAACGAGTAAAGAGACTTGCCGGTAACGAGATTGAACTAGGTATTGGAATACCGACGATCGAATCTCGGGCAAGTAACATACCGATGACAAAGGGAACAACGGATGTTGTTATGCGGTTTGACCGATAAAGATCTTCGTAAAATATGTAGGAGCCAATATGAGCATCCAGGTTCTGCTATTGGTTATTGACCGGAGACGTGTCTCGGTCATGTCTACATAGTTCTCGAACCCGTAGGGTCCGCACGCTTAAAGTTCGATGACGGTTATATTATGAGTTTATGTGTTTTGATGTACCGAAGGAGTTCGGAGTCCCGGATGAGATCGGGGACATGACGAGGAGTCTCGAAATGGTCGAGACGTAAAAATCGATATATTGGACGACTATATTCGGACTTCGGAAAGGTTCCGAGTGATTCGGGTATTTTTCGGAGTACCGGAGAGTTACGTGAATTCGCCGGGGAGTATATGGGCCTTATTGGGCCATACGGGAATAGAGGAGAGAGGCCAAAAGGAAGGAGGCCTGCGCCCCCCCTCTGGTCCGAATTGGACAAGGGGTGCAGCCCCCTTTTCCTTCTCCCTCTCCTCCTCTTTCCTTCTCTCCTACTCCAACAAGGAAAGGAGGAGTCCTACTCCCGGTAGGAGTAGGACTCCCATCTTGGCGCGCCCTTCTCCTAGGCCGGCCGCCTCCCCCCTTGCTCCTTTATATACAGGGGCAGGGGGGCACCTCTAGACACACAAGTTGATCTTCGTGATCGTTCCTTAGCCGTGTGCGGTGCCCCCCTCCACCATATTCCACCTCGATCATATCGTAGCGGTGCTTAGGCGAATCCCAGCGTCGGTAGCAACATCATCACCGTCACCACGCCATCGTGCTGACGGAACTCTCCCATGAAGCTCTGCTCGATCGGAGTTCGCGGGACGTCATCGAGCTGAACGTGTGCTGAACTCGGAGGTGCCGTGCGTTCGGTACTTGGATCGGTCGGATCGTGAAGACGTACGACTACATCAACCGCGTTGTGTTAACGCTTCCTCTTTCGGTCTACGAGGATACGTAGAAAACATTCTCCCCTCTCGTTGCTATGCATCACCATGATCTTGAGTGTGCATAGGAAATTTTTTGAAATTACTACGTTCCCCATCAGTGGCATCCGAGCCAGGTTTTATGCGTTGATGTTATATGCACGAGTAGAACACAAGTGAGTTGTGGGCGATATAAGTCATACTGCTTACCAGCAAGTCATACTTTGGTTCGGCGGTATGGTTGGATAAAGCGGCCCGGACCGACATTACGCGTACGCTTACGCGAGACTGGTTCTACCGACGTGCTTTGCACACAGGTGGCTGGCGGGTGTCAGTTTCTCCAACTTTAGTTGAATCGAGTGTGGCTACGCCTGGTCCTTGCGAAGGTTAAAACAACACCAACTTGACAAACTATCGTTGTGGTTTTGATGCGTAGGTAAGAACGGTTCTTGCTAAGCCCGTAGCAGCCACGTAAAACTTGCAACAACAACGTAGAGGACATCTAGCTTGTTTTTGCAGGGCATGTTATGATGTGATATGGTCAAGACATGATGCTAAATTTTATTGTATGAGATGATCATGTTTTGTAACCGAGTTATCGGCAACTGGCTGGAGCCATATGGTTGTCGCTTTATTGTATGCAATGCAATCGCGCTGTAATGCTTTACTTTATCACTAAGCGGTAGCGATAGTCATGAAAGCATAAGATTGGCGAGACGACAACGATGCTACGATGGAGATCAAGGTGTCGCGCCGGTGACGATGGTGATCATGATGGTACTTTGGAGATGGAGATCACAAGTACAAGATGATGATGGCCATATCATATCACTTATATTGATTGCATGTGATGTTTATCTTTTATGCATCTTATCTTGCTTTGATTGACGGTAGCATTATAAGATGATCTCTCACTAAATTTCAAGATAAAAGTGTTCTCCCTGAGTATGCACCGTTGCCAAAGTTCGTCGTGCCCAGACACCACGTGATGATCAGGTGTGATAAGCTCTACGTCCATCTACAACGGGTGCAAGCCAGTTTGCACACGCAGAATACTCAGGTTAAACTTGACGAGCCTAGCATATGCAGATATGGCCTCGGAACACTGAGACTGAAAGGTCGAGCGTGAATCATATAGTAGATATGATCAACATAGTGATGTTCACCATTGAAAACTACTCCATTTCACGTGATGATCGGTTATGGTTTAGTTGATTTGGATCACGTGATCACTTAGAAGATTAGAGGGATGTCTTTCTAAGTGGGAGTTCTTAAGTAATATGATTAATTGAACTTAAATTTATCATGAACTTAGTCTTGGTAGTATTAGCATATCTATGTTGTAGATCGATAGCTCGCGTTTAGCTCCCCTGTTTTTATTTTTGATATGTTCCTAGAGAAAACTAAGTTGAAAGATGTTAGTAGCAATGACGCGGATTGGATCCGTGATCTGAGGTTTATCCTCATTGCTGCACAGAAGAATTATGTCCTTAATGCACCGCTAGGTGACAGACCTATTGCAGGAGCAGATGCAGACGTCATGAATGTTTGGCTAGCTCAATATGATGACTACTTGATAGTTTAGTGCACCGTTCTTAACAGCTTAGAATCGGGACTTCAAAGACGTTTTGAACGTCATGGATCATATGGATGTTCCAGCAGTTGAAGTTAATATTTCAAGCAAATACCTGAGTTGAGAGATATGAAGTCTCCAACAAGTTCTATAGCTAAAAGATGGAGGAGAATAGCTCAAGCAGTGAGCATGTGTTCAGATTGTCTGGGTACTACAATCGCTTGAATCAAGTGGGAGTTAATCTTCCAGATAAAATAGTGATTGACAGAATTCTCTAGTCACCATCACCAAGTTAGTAGAACTTCATGATGAACTATAGTATGCAAGGGATGATGAAAACGATTCCCGAGCTTTTCATGATGATGAAATCGATGAAGGTAGAAATCAAGAAAGAGCATCAAGTGTTGATGATTAACAAGACCACTAGTTTCAAGAAAAGGGCAAAGGGAAAGAAAGGGAACTTCAAGAAGAACGACAAGCAAGTTGCTGCTCAAGTGAAGAAGCCCAAGTATGGTCCTAAGCCTGAGACTAAGTGTTTCTACTGCAAAGGGACTGGTCACTGGAAGCGGAACTGCCCCAAGTATTTGGCGGATAAGAAGGATGGCAAAGTGAACAAAGGTATATTTGATATACAGATTATTGATGTGTATTTTACTAGTGTTCGTAGCAACCCCTTGGTATTTGATACTGGTTCAGTTGCTAAGAGTAGTAACTCGAAACGGGAGTTGCAGAATGAACAGAGACTAGTTAAGGGTGAAGTGACGATGTGTGTTGGAAGTGGTTCCAAGATTGATATGATCATCATCGCACACTCCCTATACTTTCGGGATTAGTGTTGAACCTAAATATGTGTTATTTGGTGTTTGCATTGAGCATGAATATGATATGATCATGTTTATTGCAATACGGTTATTCATTTAAGTAAGAGAATAAATTGTTGTTCTATTTACATGAATAAAACCTTCTATGGTCATACACCCAATGAAAATGGTTTGTTGGATCTCGATTGTGGTGATAGACATTCTCATAATATTGAAGCCAAAAGATGCAAAGTTAATAATGATAGTGCAACTTATTTGTGGCACTGCCGTTTAGGTCATATTGGTGTAAAGCGCATAAAGAAAATCCATGCTAATGGGCTTTTGGAATCACTCGATTATGAATCAGTTGATGTTTGCGAACCATGCCTCATGGGCAAGATGACTAAGACTCCGTTCTCCGGAACAATGGAGCGAGCAACAGATTTGTTGGAAATCATACATACTGATGTATGTGGTCCGATGAATATTGAGGCTCGCGGCAGGTATCATTATTTTCTGATCTTCACAGATGATTTGAGCAGATATGAGTATATCTACTTGATGAAACACAAGTCTGAAATATTTGAAAAGTTCAAAGAATTTCAGAGTGAAGTGGAGAATCATTGTAACAAAAATAAAAGTTTCTACAATATGATCGCAGAAGTAAAATATTTGAGTTATGAGTTTGGCCTTCAGTTAAAACAATGTGAAATAGTTTCACTACTCACGCCACCTGGAACACCACAGTGTAATGGTGTGTCCGAACGTCGTAACCATGCTTTATTAGATATGGTGCGATCTATGATGTCTCTTACCTATTACCACTATCGTTTTGGGGTTATGCATTAGAGACAGTTACATTCACGTTAAATAGGGCACCATCTAAATCCGTTGAGACGACACCGTATGAACTGTGGTTTGGCGAGAAACCTAAGTTGTCGTTTCTTAAAGTTTGGGACTGCGATGCTTATATGAAAAGGTTTCAACATGATAAGCTCGAACCCAAATCGGAGAAGTAAATCTTCATAGGATACCCAAAAGAAAATGTTGCGTACACCTTCTATCATAGATCCGAAGGCAAGATATTCATTGCTGAGAATGGATCCTTTCTAGAGGAGGAGTTTCTCTCGAAAGAAGTGAGTAGGAGGAAAGTAGAACTTGATGAGGTAACTGTACCCGCTCCCTTATTGGAAAGTAGTTCATCACAGAAATCTGTTCCTGTGACTACTACACTAATTAGTGAGGAAGCTAATGATGATCATGTAACTTCAAATCAAGTTACTACCGAACCTCGTAGGTAAACCAGCGTGAGATCCACACCAGAGTGGTACGGTAATCCTGTTCTAGAGGTCATGTTACTTGACCATGACGAACCTACGAACTATGAGGAAGCGATGATGAGTCCAGATTCCGTGAAATGGTTTGAGGCCATAAAATCTGAGATGAGATCCATGTATGAGAGCAAAGTATGGACTTTGATTGACTTGCCCAAAGATCGGCGAGCCATTGAGATTAAATGGATCTTCAAGAGGAAGACAGACGCTGATAGTAGTGTTACTATTTACAAAGCTAGAATTGTCGCAAAAAGGTTTTCGACAAATTCAAGGTGTTGACCACGATGAGAATTTCTCACTCGTATCTATGCTTAAGTCTGTCCGAATCATGTTAGTTATTGCCGCATTTTATGAAATCTGGCAAATGGATAAACAAAACTGCATTCCTTAATAGGATTTATTAAAGAAGAGTTGTATATGATGCAACCAGAAGGTTTTGTCGATCCTAAAGGTACTAACAAAATATGCAAGCTCCAGCGATCCATCTATGGACTGGTGCAAGCATCTCGGAGTTGAAATATACGCTTTGATAAGTTGATCAAAGTATATAGTTTTATACAGACTTGCGGTGAAGTCTGTATTCACAAGAAAGTGATGGGAGCACTACAACATTTCTGATAAGTATATGTATAACATATTGTTGATCGGAGATGATGTAGAATTATTCTGCAAAGCATAAAGGAATGTTTGAAAGGAGTTTTTTCAAAGAAAGACCTCGGTGAAGCTGCTTACATATGGAGCATCAAGATCTATAGAGATAGATCAAGACGCTTGATAAGTTTTTCAATGAGTACATACCTTGACAAGATTTTGAAGTAGTTCAAAATGGAACAGTCAAAGAAGGAGTTCTTGGCTATGTTACAAGGTGTGAAGTTGAGTAAGACTCAAAACCCAACCACGGCAGAAGATAGAGAGAGAATGAAAGTCATTCCCTATGCCTCAGCCATAGGTTCTATAAAGTATGCCATGCTGTGAACCAGACCTATTGTATACCCTGCCCTGAGTTTGGCAAAGGAGTACAATAGTGATCTAGGAGTAGATCACTGGACATTGGTCAAAATTATCCTTAGTGAAATAAGGATATGTTTCTCGATTATGGACGTGACAAAAGGTTCGTCGTAAAGGGTTACGTCGATGCAAATTTTGACACTGATCCAATGACTCTAAATCTCAATCTGGATAATATTGAAAGTGGGAGCAATTAGCTAGAGTAGCTCTATGCAGAGCATTGTTGACATAGAAAATTTGCAAAATACTTGCGGATCTGAATGTGGCAGACCCGTTGACTAAACTTCTCTCACAAGCGAAACATGATCACACCTCAGTACTCTTTGGGTGTTAATCACATAGCGATGTGAACTAGATTATTGACTCTAGTAAACCCTTTGGGTGTTGGTCACAATGTCGATGTGAACTATGGGTGTTAATCACATGGTGATGTGAACTATTGGTATTAAATCACATGGCGATGTGAACTAGATTATTGACTCTAGTGCAAGTGGGAGACTAAAGGAAATATGCCCTAGAGGCAATAATAAAGTTATTATTTATTTCCTTATATCATGATAAATGTTTATTATTCATGCTAGAATTGTATTAACCGGAAACATAATACATGTGTGAATACATAAACAAACAGAGTGTCACTAGTATGCCTCTACTAGACTAGCTCGTTGATCAAAGATGGTTATGTTTCCTAACCATAGACATGAGTTGTCATTTGATTAACGGGATCACATCATTAGGAGAATGATGTGATTGACTTGACCCATTCCGTTAGCATAGCACTTGATCGTTTAGTTTGTTGCTATTGCTTTCTTCATGACTTATACATGTTCCTATGACTATGAGATTATGCAACTCCCGTTTACCAGAGGAACACTTTGTGTGCTACCAAACGTCACAACGTAACTGGGTGATTATAAAGGTGCTCTACAGGTGTCTCTGAAGGTACTTGTTGGGTTGGCGTATTTTGAGATTAGGATTTGTCACTCTGATTGTCGGAGAGGTATCTCTGGGCCCTCTTGGTAATGCACATCACTTAAGCCTTGCAAGCATTGCAACTAATGAGTTAGTTGCGGGATGATGTATTATGGAACGAGTAAAGAGACTTGCCGGTAACGAGATTGAACTAGGTATTGGAATACCGACGATCGAATCTCGGGCAAGTAACATACCGATGACAAAGGGAACAACGGATGTTGTTATGCGGTTTGACCGATAAAGATCTTCGTAAAATATGTAGGAGCCAATATGAGCATCCAGGTTCCGCTATTGGTTATTGACCGGAGACGTGTCTCGGTCATGTCTACATAGTTCTCGAACCCGTAGGGTCCGCACGCTTAAAGTTCGATGACGGTTATATTATGAGTTTATGTGTTTTGATGTACCGAAGGAGTTCGGAGTCCCGGATGAGATCGGGGACATGACGAGGAGTCTCGAAATGGTCGAGACGTAAAAATCGATATATTGGACGACTATATTCGGACTTCGGAAAGGTTCCGAGTGATTCGGGTATTTTTCGGAGTACCGGAGAGTTACGTGAATTCGCCGGGGAGTATATGGGCCTTATTGGGCCATACGGGAATAGAGGAGAGAGGCCAAAAGGAAGGAGGCCTGCGCCCCCCCCTCTGGTCCGAATTGGACAAGGGGTGCAGCCCCCTTTTCCTTCTCCCTCTCCTCCTCTTTCCTTCTCTCCTACTCCAACAAGGAAAGGAGGAGTCCTACTCCCGGTAGGAGTAGGACTCCCATCTTGGCGCGCCCTTCTCCTAGGCTGGCCGCCTCCCCCCTTGCTCCTTTATATACAGGGGCAGGGGGGCACCTCTAGACACACAAGTTGATCTTCGTGATCGTTCCTTAGCCGTGTGCGGTGCCCCCCTCCACCATATTCCACCTCGATCATATCGTAGCGGTGCTTAGGCGAAGCCCAGCGTCGGTAGCAACATCATCACCGTCACCACGCCGTCGTGCTGACGGAACTCTCCCATGAAGCTCTGCTCGATCGGAGTTCGCGGGACGTCATCGAGCTGAACGTGTGCTGAAATCGGAGGTGCCGTGCGTTCGGTACTTGGATCGGTCGGATCGTGAAGACGTACAACTACATCAACCGCGTTGTGTTAACGCTTCCGCTTTCGGTCTACGAGGATACGTAGACAACACTCTCCCCTCTCGTTGCTATGCATCACCATGATCTTGAGTGTGCATAGGAATTTTTTTGAAATTACTACGTTCCCCATCAATATAGTCAACATTCTTGTGAAGTTATTTCTAGAAGATGAGATGTATAACTGTTGGAGACAACTACATATAAAACTAGTTTGAATCTCATCTAGAAAGAACTTCACAAATTTTTAGGACAGTCGCGTGGTGGTGCTTTATGTAATGGTTATGAACTGTAAAAAGACGCAGGTAATGGTGTGCCTTTGCACTACCGGTATAACAAAACCAAGTTATTTGTTTGTAATTGGTTGATGGAATGCCTTGCACACATCCTTTCATGTTAAGCCAATAACTATAAGTAGTGTTGTATCAATTATTCTTTTGCTGCTTGTTCACTTGAACATAGAGCAATGGCGCTCTGTAGTGTTTTCTTCCCATGCTTGTTTGGTGTTTATGTAATTGTTATGATCTGGAAATAAATTTCTCGCGGTGTCTGGTTTAGTTTAGTTTATGTCACAAGCTCTGCTTCTGTATCCAAGGTTGGAAAATTCTTTGTATAATAATTGGACTAAATTTGATTGTTGCCTGTCTATTGACATATGCAAGAATGGTAAAACTATAGTGCTAGTGCATAGCTGTAGTGCAGTTCTTTCTCAAGATATAGAAATATAACAGCTGAAACCTAAAAGTTGAAGAACTGTAGGCTGTAGCCATGGGTTGTGTACAGTCTAATTTCTTCAATTGGGTCATGATATGAGACTTTGTACCGAACACATGGGCAAAGTTATAAGACTAGATTTATCATTAAAAGTGCATTCATTATGAATTACTACTTTTATTTTTGGGTTAATTATCCTTTTGCCCTCAGTGGTGTCCATGTGCTCAGTTTTGCCCTCAGATGCGATTTGTCCTCAGTATTGCCCCTAGTCTGAGCACAGCAACTATGACGAGGCCAAACGGCCATATTTGAGTCCATTCCGTCCGCCAGCGTTAGTGGTTGTGGGTCCGGAGCTTACACATGGGACCGCGTGGACGTGGGTCCGGAGCTGACATGTAGGCCCGTGCAACTAAATCCCCAAATCATTGGCAACCCATCCGCCCGGTCGGCTGTCCTGCGCCGCCGCCACCGCCACCTGCGCCGCGGCCAGCACCTGCCCCCCCACCAGCTGCACGGCCTGCTCTGCCGCTACCTCCCTGCGCCTATGCTCCACGGCTACCTGTGACGCCCACCACCTTCCTGCGACGCCACGGGTGGGGCGCCCGCCACCTGCTCGATCCGCGGCGCGGCCTCCTTCCGTGCGCCCGGCCGGAGCGCTCAAAGGTGGGGGGCTGCTGGAGCTATTTAAACTAGGAGGAAGAACCTTAGGGCGAAATGGTGAGCAGCGGCGACCCCGGAGTATTTGGCGAGGCAGGCATCGGGCCGGAAATCCGCCGCGTCCATGACTGGGTTCCCGAGGGGTAAGTCTCGCCTCTTGTTTAGATTGAGCTTAGTTGTGCATTTGAACACTCGATTCGAGTAGGTTTGCCCAATTAGTGTGCTGATTGCGTCTTTGTTTTTCGCCGGTTAGGATGGAGTTGCGGTTTGCTTTCATGGTGCACATTAGAAGGGACCGATACATGTTCGATGCAAAGGATAAGAAGAAATACCAAGGAGGTTTTGATTATTGGTTGCCAATGGCTAGTAATTGGAGTTTCAGACAATTTGGGGAGGTAATTTGTAGCCAATATCCTTGGGGTTTGCTTGATGAAGTGGTATACAAATACTATGATGGGGAAAAGAATTGGGTGACAGTTAGTAATGATGAAGAGCTAGCTACTATGTTTGTTAGGCATAAAGAGAAAGATAATTTTCATGTGAGGCTGCAAGTTGATGTTCTTGAGTAGGCATTTGGACCTAGGATGGCGGGTGCAACATCTCGGGGAGAACCAAGTCATCGTAATGGCATCTCTAGCCAGAACAGTTTAGTTGGTGCACGGCGCCGTGGTGGCTCGACAAGTGTGGGCAACAGCGGTAGGGTCCCCCTTGAAGCGGAGCCTGATGGCTACAATTCTGGGGTTGATGAAGAGAAGCTATATTCTGATGTTATTCGGAATTTACGACGGGCACCTCGGACTGAAAATCAAGATGAGGCTCACAATGCAGTCCGTGTGGATGATGACGCGATGGATGAGGACGAAGACCTTGCAGCTGTTGAATGGGACCCTTTGAACCCTCATATGGAAGAAGGTACAGTTTTTGCATCCATGAATGAGTGTAGAAATGCACTTGTGACATACTGCATCAAGGTAGAACGTACTTTCAAAGTTGACAAGAGTGATCAAGTACGTTACAGAGTGCACTGTCCGACTGAAGGTTGTCCATGGAGGCTGCTTGCATCTAAAATGCGGAATAGCACTAATGTTCAGGTCAAAGTGAACCCTTTTAAGCACACATGCCAGGAATCAACCCTTAGGAAGGATACAATCAGTAGAGCCAAGTCAAGATGGGTGGCAGAAGAAGTCAAGAAGTGGGTGAAAGAAAACCAGCAAGTGGGTCCAAAGGAATTGCAGAAGAACATCAAAGATAAGTTCAAGATAGATTTACCATACGTGAGGTTGTTCAATGGTAAACAACATGCTATGGATTCTATTTATGGTAACTGGCAGGAAAGTTTTCAATTGTTGTATTCATTCAAAGGTGAAGTGGAGAGGACAAGCCCAGGTAGTATTGTAGATATTGATCACCACACCGTGGAGTACACATTCAGGGGAGTGACAAAGACCAAGGAATGCTTTAGGAGGGTTTTTGTCTACTTTGAGGCTTGTCGCCGGGGTTTTTTGGCAGGCTGCAGGCCTTATTTGGCTATTGATGCCACTTTTCTCACAGGGAGGTTTAAAGGACAGTTAGTAGCAGCTTGTGCAGTTGATGCACATAGTTTTGTATTTCCAGTTGCCTATGGTGTGCTGGAGACAGAGTCTGAGGAGAGCTGGACTTGGTTTTTGCATAATCTCCGCCGGGCTATTGCACATCCCAATGGGTTGGTCATTCATACAGATGCCTGCAAAGGTTTAGAAGTGGCCGTGGATAATGTGTTCCCTGGAGTAGAGCATAGGGAATGCATGCGTCACCTTGCTGCAAATTTCATGAAGAAATTCAAAGGAAAGGTGTATACCGACAATTTATGGCCAGCATCTTTGACATGCAGTGTGAAGAAGCACAACTACCACTTGAGGCAGTTATACATGAATCCCAAAGTGAAAGAATACTTGGAAACACACCACTCCAAGTTATGGGCCAGAAGCCAATTCAGTGAAGTGAGCAAAGTTGACTATGTGCACAATAATCTAGCAGAGTCTTTCAACTCAACGATCCGGAAACTAAAGGGTCATTATGTGGTGGATTTGCTTGACAGGATAAGGATAGAATACATGCAGAAATTTCATTATCGTGCAGGAATAGCCGAGGAAAAATTCATGGGCCACATTATCATCCCTGCCGTGATGAATGAACTGAAGCAGAAGACAACAGGCTTGGAAATGAACATGACTCTTTGCTCGGGTACCACAGCAGAGATATCATATTTGGATAAAGAGAAGAGGGAATGGAGATATCCAGTGGATTTAGAAGCTAGAACTTGCAGTTGTAGGCAATGGCAGATAACTGGGTTGCCATGCATTCATGCCTTGTTTTTCATCACTTCTCTCCCAGGTCCAGCAGGGAACATACATCAGTATGTGCATGATTACTACTCTGTTGCAAGGTTCAAAGCCACATATGCTTATGCCTTGCCTTCTATGGAGGGAAAACAACAATGGGACATGGTGGACCCTGGATTCAAGCTTTGCGCTCCAATTCTGAAGAGAGCAGCAGGTAGACCAAGGAGGAGTCGAAGCAGACCTCGCAGCGAAGGAGCTGGACTTGGAGCGAGGAAGCGTAAGTGCACAAGGTGTGGTGGGTCTGGTCATTTTGCTAAGTATTGTGATAACACAGTAGATCCAGCGTTCGGAGAGAGTTTCGATGAAGGCTTCGATGAAAATGTTGGTCAGCAGCTGGTTGCCTCAACAGATGATGAAAATGATGGTCAACAGCCGGTTGCATCAGATGAGGATTTTGACAAGGTTCCAAATGATGATGGTCAACAACCGCATGATTTTGACGATGATCCAAAATATCCTCCAAATAATGATTCAAGTGAGGCTCCAAATGGTGATCCAAGTGAGGCTCTAAATGGTGATCATGGTGATTCAAGTGAGGCTCCAAATGATGATCCAAGTGAGGCTCTAAATGGTGATCATGGTGATCCAAGTGAGGCTCCAAATGATGATCCAAGTGAGGCTCCAAATGGTGACCAACCTTCTGTTGTTGTGAGTTCTGCTAGGTATGTAAATCTTGCAATGGTCAAATACTATTGTACATCTATCACTTGACATGATCTCATTACCGTTTATGTTTTGCACAGCTCAATGGTAGGTTTGAAGAAGACGCACAACGTATCGACAACCAAGAGAAGAAGAGAAGAAACAATGAGCACAAGGTGCACGAGGAGCAAAGTGATGGCAAGAAGCTCAAGGAACAGACAGAAGCCCCAACGCTATCTATGAATAATTATGAAACATTATGAATAAGGGATGATGTTGTATTATGAAACATTTATCACTTGACATGTTGTATTTCTGTTGGATGATGTTATGGTGAGCACATGGTTTGACATGATAGAAGTATGTTAGACATGATGTTTGAATGAGCACATGGTTTTTTCCTTTTTTGATTTTTTTTAAATTTGTTTTGCTCATTTGAATTCTGGTCAAACTTAACTTTGACCAAGATTTAAACAAGTGTAAAACATCAAAATGAAAAACTAAGCCTGGATACTTCTTAGTCAATCCAAAATGAAGTTGTGGTGAGCTTTTTGAAATTTTCATGAAAAATGTGCTAAAAAGAGGGGTCCAAAGGTAGGGTAAACGGCCTCATTTCGAAGCAAAAAAAATTTCGACCTTGTCTAAATCAGCCAAATAACTTTCCTACACATATATTCTATATGTATAGACTATGTGCGCTGGTTTTTCCATTTTTTGATTTTTTTTAATTTGTTTTGCTCATTTGAATTCTGGTCAAACTTAACTTTGACCAAGATTTAAACAAGTGTAAAACATCAAAAAGAAAAACTAAGCCTGGATCCTTCTTAGTCACTCCAAAATGAAGCTGTGGTTAGTTTTTTGAAATTTTCATGTTCATTTCCCCAAAACACTTCTTTTCACTTCATACAAGAGAGTTTGAGATACTCGAGGTATCATATAATACACATGAACTTATCATTTAAATGTACGTAAAGCTTGTTTATCAACTTAAATCGTTAGTATATGACATAAGAAGACTATGTGCGCAGGTTTTTTATTTTTCTGATTTTTATTTAATTTATTATGCTCATTTGAAATCTGGTCAAACATAGCTTTGACTGCTCCAAACCCCTCCCAAACCCCGCTAAACCTAGCGCTGAATAAGGACCGTTCATCTAACCCTAGCGGCGATCAAGGGCCGTCGATCTAACCCTTCTAGAAGGAATCTGCGGGGAGGAGGGGGGCGATCCGCGAGATACAATCTGATTGGCTGGGAGACCCATTGTTTTTTAACAAATACCAGGCGCGCTGGATGGACTGTTGGGCCGTCTCGTGCTCTGGGCCTGAGACCGCAGTAAATAGCCCGTCTCAGCCTTTCCAGGCCTTGCATGCATGGAGGCGACGACGTGGGTTTGCATGCACGGGAGGCGGCGACGTGAATGCATGCGAGCGAGGCGAGCGAGGCGCGCTAGGTGAGCTAGGCTAGCGAGGCGAGCTAGGTGGTTCAGTGCAGTGGTTCAGGGCAGCGATTCACATGCACCGCCCGGTCAAAGAGCTATGCAGTGATTCAGATGCACGCACGCGTCCCATGCATCGTTTTGTGCAAAAATTTAAGTGTGCAAAACGTAACGGATACACACACGCGTCCGGATTCACACACGCACCGTTCTCATCCTTTCTCTCTTCCTCTCCCACGCACAGGCCTATAAATGGGGTGCCTCTCTTCCTCTCCCACCCACAAGCCAGATCCAATCCTCTCCAACTTCAAACACCCAAGCGACCGAGCCCTCCCCAAGCGAGACCAAGTGAAGATGCAGTTCAACGGGCCGACCTTCAACCGTCCGCCTGTCGTGCCGGAGCTGCGCTACCCACCGGGCGTGCTCGTGGAGAGGGAGCTCCGTGTGTGGGCTATTTCAAGGTGGAGGGGTTCCGTCGAACTCACCCGCGCCTTCCTCAGAGCCGGCTATGCCCACCTCCCACGGGGCTCGCCGAGGATGTTCACCCTCAATGAGGTTCGTGACCGCGGCGGCATCCTCCTACTGCTCACGGTCACCTTCACCAACCCGTTTGACGCGCGCGAGCTCCTCGGCCAAGTCTTTTGGTGCGGCTGCGAGGCCATCTTCTTCACCGTCTACAACATCTACACCAACTACGAACGCATCTTCCCCGCTCCAGGCCAGATGCACTCCCTTCCCTACGACGAGGAGGAGGAGGTGTGAAGATGAAGACGGTGTTCAAGGGGCGCGCGCGGCCAAGGTGGAAGAAGAAGGTCAAGCCCGGAGTCAAGCTCGTCATGTTTCGTTTTTTATTTTGTTGCTTTTCTATGTCGTGTCGTGTCGTGTCATGTTTCGTCATGTGTCTGTGAACTGTGAACTTATTTAAGTTATTGCAATGGTACGGTGTGTTCCATCTTATCTTATGTGTGTTAAATGTCCGTGCCCAAACATATCATTTCTTCCCTAAACAAGTCATGAAGTTCGAGAACTTGTGGTTTTCATTAATGAAAATCGGAGGGGGTGAGAAGCCCTCTGTTTCATTCAAACAAAAAGTCATGAACTAACATGCAAATTTATTCCCTTTAAATCCTAAACCAAGTGCCACTCTATCCCTAGACCAAGTGCCACTCTGACCAAAATCATGTGGTAGTGCAACATACATTTTCAACCTTCCAACCCTCCAAAATTTAAGTGCAAAACAATGGAAAAACACTCTCACGCGTGTCCAAACATTCACGGTCTCACTATTTTTTAAAAAAAATTCAAAATCTCACTATGTATACCTTCCTTCCCTAACCATGTCAAAGTCTTGCCATCTGTCCTAGCGGTTACCAGCGCATCCCTAAACACCACAAACCCACGCGGTCCTGGGTTCGAGTCCCTAGTTGCACCAATTTTTTGTGCATTTTCCACCCTTCATTTTTTAGACAAATTATGTTTTTCTCAATGTAATGCCCTTAAAAATTGTTCATTTATTTTGGCACCTGGCGTAAACCTCTACCAGAGCTGAGGCACATTTTCCATGACATTTTGGTCTTTGATTTAAATCACGGTGTATTTGAATTGGATTAATTAACAGCTCCAAAAAATTTCTAACCTTAATTGTTTGGCTCCGGAATAATTCAATTAGCTTCCACAAAAAGTTCCAGCATTATGATTTACTGCCTAAATTAAATCAAAATAGAAAACAAAAAAATACGCAAGAGAACCCCCGAATGGGCCTAATTGGATGCAGTTGGCCCATTAGTCTAGCCTGCACTTGGGTCTACGCTCTGAATTTGGCCCAATAGCAACCTTTTTTTGGACAGAAAGGGTTTCTGAATTCCTAATTTCTTCTCTTTTTTCCAACATATTTAAATGTTGGTCACTTCTTCTCTTTTTGTTTCAACATTTAAACAACCTTTAAACAACTACTTTAACCAACATTTAAACTAGGTGGATTTCTCAAACAATTTCAAGATTACAAATTCCTCCATAATTCATGCCTTTCCATACATTTTCAACATTACAACCAGTGCGATTACCATACCTACAAATGCCCAAAAGTATTTGTAAATGGGTATTGGTAGTGCTTGATCTTCAAGCTTCCTAACCTTCTTCTTCAACATCCTAAGCTCAACAGCTAGCTCTCTGTCAGTGCGTGCTTCGCCCTCCATCCCTTCTTCCAGAGCTCGTGGTGCGTCCACTGCCGTTTGTGGCAACATGCGCAACCATTCTTCTTGCTCTTCTTGCAGTTCATTCATCAGAGTCTTGGCCAGAGCATCGACCCAAAGAAAGAAGCATGTCACCTGCATGAACACCAAACAGATCAACCCATTGCTCAAAGATCCCGACCACGAAAATGGTGCAATTGCCCCGATTCTTACCCCATTCTCGCTGCACACGTAGAACGGACGATTCTGGTTCCCCAGTGTCTGAGAAACCCTCCGATCAACGCCCGCCCGGCACCGCGGACAGACGAAGACAGGCATGTCCACACGCGCCCGGCTCCGCATCCGCGAGGTGGCGCGGGAGCTTGAGGAAGACATGGAGCTCGGAGCCGAAGGGATCTCAACGCCGCCGCGCCCTCCACTGCTAGCTTCCCACCGCCGCGCTCTCCACAGCTAGCTTCCCGCCGCCGTGCTCTCTCTCTCTCGCCGTGGTCACTGCCGTGCTCTCTGTCGCCATGGTCACCGCCGCTGTCGCCCGCTTATATAGCACACCCGCCAACGGCTCTCTGCTCAACGGCTCTCTACTGGGTCCCACAAGCCACGCGTGCAACGGTCTAAATAAAATTAGCCGTTTCTGTCGCCTGGTCCCACCTGTAAGGGCCGAGTCAAAAGGTTGACCTGACGGAGACGGCAGAGTTCATGGAACGAGTCGGTGCGCACGGACTAGGGGCAAAACTGAGCACAATTCGCATCTGAGGGCAAAACTGAGCACATGGACACCACTGAGGGCAAAACGATAATTAACCCTTTATTTTTAGTAACATGATGATTGAAGGAGTGCTCAGAGCTTTGTTTTTTATGCCATGCAGTGTAAAAAAGATGACATCTATTTTGTACTGAAGGGAAGTTTTAATTAGTAAGACCCCTTGCTTGAGGATTCTACATGATAGTTTGATTAAATTCAATTAGTTGGTGACTAGCGAGCTCATACATTTCTGAAAGATATGCCTATGAGCTAACCTGATGCTTCTGCTTTTCTACTCCACATGAGCCCATCATATGTCCATGATAATGAAGAATATTTCAAAATTTCAATTAAATTCATAAGCTAAATGGTTTAGCATTTGCCTCTGAAGTAGGGGTTTGAACAATTGGTCTTTTAGCTTCTAGTGAGAGAAGATGGCGAAGATACTCGAGAATGTGCTAACGGTAGAAGTTGAAAGTGTGCCACTATATCACAAATTACCTATTGATAATCTCTGTTTCCATTGCTGTTTTTTCCAACAATATCGAGATGATTCAACTTTGTTTTTTTAGTACAATCTCCTTATGGCGGAGTTAATATTTACTGTTTGAATCATTATAAGTTGTGAGGTTGCATAACTTCAACGTCTTTCCATGGATGAATAGTACAAATGGTTTGACTGATGATACTGATTGTTCCACAGGTACCTAGATTTGTACTCTGGTTGCCGAGATGCAGGAAATGGCTTCTTCCATGTAGGTTCTTCCCTTTTGTATGCTTCACCCGAAGATCAACCCTCTATATTGCGTGCGTGCGTGTGAGTGTGCATGTGCGCGCGCGTGTGTGTACGCGCGCGCGTGTGTGTGTGCGCGCGCGTGCGTGTGTGTGCGCGCGCGCGTGCCTGCCTCTTCTCTCTGTTTCCATTTGATTATGTTCCGTGTTGTATTTGGTCAGGAGATTTGATTTTAGCTAATGACTGTTGGAACACACTTGCCTTCCTGGAGCTATTTGTTACTGCATAGCAAGCGTTTCGACCAGCAATGGCAGCAGTGCTTTATCATGCATGCATGTTTCAAATGTTCTGTACTGATATATTGACCGAACACCAGAGAGGAAAGATAGGGTATGTCGACACAAGTATTGCGAGTTTACTCCATGGAGACCACCGGCTAGGTCCTCCTCTTCCTTCCTCAGTAGTTTATGTCCTTCAATTTCCTCTTCAAATTATTTCTGGTTATACAGTTGATGACATTATTCATGCTGATCAATTTCTGTATCGGTTGATCAATTGTTAAGTATAAAAAAGATGTGAGTCACCAACATAATCAGCTTCCTCCCTGGCGGCATTCTGACACGATCAGGAGATTGCTTTGTTCGTCCAACTCAAGCTGGCAGCATCTCAGCTTCTCATTCTTACCTGATTTCCATTGGCCACGCTGGGGAGATGTTGCTGACTCAAGCCACGAGCAAGGCATCTTGTTTGGCAGCGCTTCAGGTTATTCTTTCACGCTTGCCCTGGTGTCAACTTGTTTGGACCGCGCTTCAGCCAAAAGAGTTAATAGTAAATATTGAAGTTGCTTGTTTGACTCAGGTCAATCCAGCATTAGTTACTGACCGCTCTGTCATCATCAGCATCATAAACTATTGCATTAGAAGATTTCATATCGGTACAGTCATGTGATATTGTGATGTGAGTTCAGTAAAGCACTTTGTTCTTCCCAGTTTAGTGGGGGTATTGCTACTTTGGCTGAATTGATTAAAATTTGTCTGCAATACATTTGAAACTCTATCATCTACGGTTAATTTCAAGAAAGTCTCACCTTAGTCCGTTAAATTGTTTAAAGTCACCTTTTGTCTTTCTCTTATATGTAGTAAACAGTGATGAATGGTAATGTAATCTCTGATATGCTGTTTATAGTTTGCAATTAATTAAATAATATTCTCCTATAGGCAATCATGCATCTTACCCTTTTTTTTGCTGTTCATAATTACTAAGCTAATTTCTCACATGTTTGAGGTAACTTGATGTAGTAACCTACTATGTCTGCTGTGATCGGTATTAGATTCTGCATAGTACAGTCCAAGCACCTATCACTTCTGAGCTATTTGAGGTTAGTCATCTGCATATCTCAGGAGTAAGAGAAAATGCTTAAAATTGGTGCCCCAAGAACAGTGTCAAGTAGGTAGTACATTGTAGATTGTCAACGCGCCAGAGAAAAAAGAAAAAGGAAATCAGACAGGAAGAATCAAATCCTTCTTTACCAAAAGAAAGGAAACTGAAGTGTAAAGCTAGCAGCACCCCATTCATATGATGCAGCAACAAGCAAAGAAGGTGCCTTCGCCCTTGCTCCTCTTCATTACCTTTTCTTGTGAGGATGGTACTGGAATAGCAGGAACCAGAGGCTTAAGCAAAGAATCTTGTCCAGTTCTCTTCTTCAATGAAATGAGCTTCGGGTCAGTCGGAGCTTCTCCCAGCTCGTTCTATCCCATCCCCAAAACCCTCCACGTGCTGCTGCCAAACACGCTCTTGTCCCAGTCTAGAGCACAGGCCCCTGTGCGTCCTCCTCATCTCGCCAGAAGAATTGCCGGTGGCGCCTTGTCCACTGCACAGCTTTCTGTGCCTCCTGCACTGGTGAGTTGAGCGCTCCTTGTAGTACGCTGTGTTCCTCATGCCTGCTGTGCCGTTTCATTATTCAGCGAATTCAGCACGTAGGTTAGGTGCACCTGTAGGTACCCTGTTGTCATGTTAGCCATCCAAATGTTTTGGAATATTTATTTTTTGGGATCACCACAACAAGATGTGGATACAAAATAAGTACCAAATCGCCCTTTGGGCCCTGTTCGGTTCACAGGTTTCCTATAGGAATAGTACAGTTTTGATTTCCTACGGAATTTTTTTCTTTGAAGACGTTCGGGATAAAGGAATGAACTGTATCCTTTCTTCAGGAAAGGGAAGCTTTCCGATGTTTTTTTATAGGAAACAACACATTCACCAAGATCGGAGGGAAAGCCTAATTCTATGTTTTGGCATCCCGTAGGTTTCCCCTTTCGACTCCACTCTATTCCTATGACTTCTTGCATTCCTTTGTTTTGCTGTCCTACGTTCCGAAGAGAGCCTTGAAACTGTTGTTCAGATTTGATTTCTTAGTCTTAATCTTAATCTTAATCTTACCCTTTTACCCCTAAACTCAGGGTACTCCTTGGATTTTTTATGTGGTGCCTCTCTTGGAGTACCGTTTAATATCATACATCAGATTTTACAAAAATGGTGATGCTATCGGCATTCCAGTGTACGGTAAAAGACCTTGTACCAATGAGGAACTTATTAATTTAAACTTGAGCATTCCACTTTCAATACAATGTGATTAATTAGATCGACACTCTCCTGAATATGTTGCAACCAAATAGACAGTGACTAGCGGTTTCCTTTTAGTAGCATCGTGTGCATCCTGTTACACTCGACCCCTTGTTTCATTCGGTCTTGGTGACCATCAGGCAACTTATATATTTTGTTTTGTCAGGCAACCATCACGCTAGTCCAGTCTGAAATCAATCTAATTTGTTTCCATTTCCTTTAGCAGATTCAGTGAGCAAGTATGGAACTGGTACTCAAAATTGCAGCTTTATTTTGCTGAAATATTGAAGAGATACACTGCATGGTGAGAAATGGCGGAGTCTGCTCTGCTTCTTGTCATACAAAAGATTGGCACAGCCCTGGCAGCAGAAACGTTCAACTTCACTATACCATTACTTGCAAGGAAATCTGCTGCCGTGGCAGCACTGCCAAATGACATGAAAATGATAAGGAATCAACTTGAGCTTATACGCGCGTTTCTTGAGGATACTGGCAGGAAAGGCTGCACTGATCGAGTCATAGAAGCATGGACAGGGCAAGCACGAAAATTGGCCTATGATATGGAAGACATTGTGGATCAGTTTATCTATGTCGTTGGTAAACACAATGTGCAGGAAGGATCATGGTGGTGTTGTATGAAGAAAATTGCCAAAAAACCTCAATCTTTGTTTACATTAGATCAGATTGCTACTGCAATTGGTGGAATAAAGCAACAGCTTAGAGAGCTCAAAGAAAATAAAGACTGGACTCAGCCAATAGGTGGTGTGCGTAATGATATTCTTGCAACGGAATATGACAGTCATTATGTTCCTGGACAAGATTACTCGATTGCTGATGATGAGCTTGTAGGAATTGATAAAGATCGAAAAATCTGGATCAAGTCATTGCTTCTTGAAGGTGGTCCTGGACGGCGGCTCATTGCTCTGTGGGGTATGGGAGGAATTGGAAAAAGCACTCTAGTCAACAATTTGTACAAAAGTGAGGCATCCAAGTTTGATTGCCATGCATGGGTTTCTGTGTCCCAGTCATATATACTGGAGGATATTTGGAGAAACATGTTGAGAGGACTCCGTAAAAATTTCAAGGAAGAATCTGATGCTTCTAATATGAACAGTACTGTAGAGAAAGTGGAAAAGATGAGCAGTGAAGAACTGCAGGCTGAATTGAAGCAAATCCTGGGGGGAAAGCGGTACTTGATCGTACTGGATGATGTCTGGAGACCTCAACATCTTCAGGAAATTCAACAGGTTCTTATCGATAATGGCTTGGGAAGCAGAGCAATAACCGCGACAAGAAGTGAGGAAGTTGCTGAAGTGGCTGAAGTGGCTGAGGCTGGCTGTAAGATCAAAGTAGAGCCTCTAGATGCTGATGATGCATGGCGTCTGTTTTGCAGGAAAGCTTTCCCAAGGTTTGAAAACAACATCTGCCCAACAGAGCTAGTCCAGTGTGGTAAGGACATTGTGAATAAATGTGGCGGTTTGCCGCTAGCGCTAGTGGCAATAGGGAGCATATTGTCCCTTAAAGTGCGCAATGTTAGAGTGTGGAGGCTATTCTATGAGCAGCTTAATTGGGAGCTGCACAACAATGAGAACCTATCCCATGTGGAGAAAATACTAAACCTCAGCTACAAGTATCTGCCCAACCATTTGAAGAGTTGTTTCTTGTATTGTGCAATGTTCCCAGAAGACTATTGGATCCAGAGAAAAAGATTGATTAGATTGTGGATCTCAGAAGGGTTTGTTCCACAAGAAGGAGCGTTGTTCTTGGAAGAAGTTGCTGAAGGTTATCTGGAAGAACTCGTCCAACGAAGCATGCTTCATGTTGTAGAGAGGAACTCATCTGGTAGGCTTCGGCGTGTCCAGATGCATGATATTGTGCGCGAACTAGCCATTTCCCAGTCTAAAAAGGAGTGTTTCAGTACAACTTATGATGACACTCATGTGAGAGACCAACATGTGGGGTTGGATTCTCGTCGTGTGTCGGTGCTGCGATGCAAAAATGGCCTTGGATCAAGCATACATCCAGCAGCCAGGCTTCGCTCCTTGATAGCATTTGACAGCACCGTGAGATCATCAGCTCCATTGTTTCCCTCGGAATCTAAGTACATTGCTGTGTTGGAATTATCAGGCTTGCCTATTGACACTATTCCAGATTCAGTTGGGGAGCTTTTCAATATCAAGTATTTGGGCCTTGATCGCACCAATGTGAAGAAACTCCCAAGTTCTGTTACCAAGCTTCACAATTTAGAGACATTGAGTATTCGAGATGGACAGTGCCTGAGTTTGCCTCGAGGGTCCCAGAGACTCAAGAGACTGCGACACATACTTATCTACAAAATGCTGGATAAAACATGGAGTAGGTTTAGAAGTCATGAATCTATGGTGCCATTTGAGGGCATGTGGGATTTGCAGGAGTTGCAATCTCTGCATACAGTTGGAGCCAATAAGGTTTTTGTTGCAAAACTAGGGAATTTGTCTCAGATGAGGTTCCTTCTCATTACTGAGGTGAAGAGCAGTTACTGTCCACAATTGTGTGACTCTATATCAAAGCTACGCCACCTTTCAAGATTAGAATTAAGAGCCAGTTACTGTGAGGAAGTGCTACAGCTGGATAATTTGACACTGCCAAAGCGTCTCGACAAGCTCACTTTGGTAGGGGGATTGTCCCAAGGCTTTCTGGAATCTCCATTTTTCTCGAAGCATGGAGATGAACTTGTTCGACTAGAGCTGTATTATTCCCAGCTCGTGGTTGATCCAACGCCACGCCTCTACAGGTTGGCGAAATTGAGCCGTATTGTTCTCCGAAGTGCGTATATTGGACAGGCACGACCCGTGGTTGCAAATGCTTCGGAAATATCTAAACTGAGAGACGAGCTCCCTGCAGACTCGACTTGAGGGAGCTATTGATAAAGATTGACGTCATACCAGATAATGTCCTATCTACCCTTTATGTATTAATATGTCTTTGTTCAGTTATCTCAGCAACCGGTGGCTTGTATAATAATGCATGGGACTGGCATTGATGCTGCTATCCCATCTTGGTTTATCCCTGTTTACATTTGCTGACATACGTTCAGCCACGTACCGTGTGATGTAATAATTTAGTAAGGCAAAAGTGATGCGTGCATTTGAAATTTTGGCTCCTCCAGGGCCATGGAAATTCGGAGTTTCATAGGGATAGTTTTATCTGTCCTGTTATGTGTTGTTGATTTTTTCTTAGATCTGATTCTGGCTAATCAATCATGAATCTCGAATTGTATCTCCCTGATGGTGATATGTGTTACTGCACAGAACCCAAGCAGGGTTGGGGCAATGCTAGCTTGCTACAGGGATACTTTTATTTTTAGTTCGAGATGCGGTGAAGGATTTGATTAGTTGGGTACCATTTAAAATGATCTTGTGAGTTTTCTGAAGAATCACTTGTTCCTGGCCAAAAAAAAGAAAAAGAAAGTGGAACTGTTTGGGTGTTGTGATCAGGAGAGGGATAGGGGGTCAGGGACAGACGAGACTTGCCTGCTCCCCCGCGGTGTGCCCATCCGTACTCCCGTCTACATGGCTTGATTTGATTGAAACAAAATAAGGCCTGGTCCCACCCCCTTAAAATCAGAGAGGGGGGGGGGGTGATGATTAGATTAGAAAAAAAAAGGAAAAAAAGACAGCCGTAGGATGAAGTGGGAGCACGGATGGGTGCACAGGGAGGAAGCATGCAAGCCGGATCCGTCAGGGACTGGGGGGGGGGGCTTTTTTTTTTGCCAGACAACGAGAGCATTGCCTTGATTAAGATCATTTTGCTGTGCTTCAAAGCCATCTCGGGCATGAAAATCAACTTCAGTAAGAGTGAGGTGCTGGCCTTGGGTTTGGACTTTGGACCATGTTGAAGGGGTTCATATCACCAACTTACTGAACTGTAAGTTCATAAATTTCCTTGTTTTGCTCTGGCTGGGACCCCATGGCTCACAAGGTCGAAAAGAGGGTCATTCCTTCCATGGCAAGGAAAATGACGAGGGCGAGGCTAATCCTGACTAATGCATGCCTTTTGGCTATTCCCTGTTACGTAATAATGGAATTATACTTACTAGGTGATGGACCCTTCACCATCTTGATAAAGTTAGATGACAATTCTTTTTTCTTGGAAGGAGATGAGATTAAAAGAAAAATACCATATGGTCCATTGAGAGGACATTTGCATCATTACCAAGTATAGATCATCATGATCAAAATCAGGGGCGTGCAAGCCCGGAGGAAGAACATAAATTAAAGCATCGATCCTCGTCAAGGTCTCGAGGGGCTCAGGGCTACCGCAGAGGCATATATCTTGGAGACCATCAAGGCGACAAGATTAACATCAACATGTTTAGCGAGAGGGTTCCATTGCTGGACAAAGGCATCCATTTGAACAAATAATTAGAAGGACTATTAGGAAACACACGTTCAATAGTGTTTCTATAGTGTCCATAAAGACCAACCAAAAGCAGCAAAAGCAATGCAAAACACGCGAGCGAACTGACCCAAAAGGTTTTTTATGATGTTATAAGAAGATCATGTACACCAGTTGGGTTTCAGGAAACTTTCGACCACGATCGCACACAGCTCCATCCAAGATTCGCTAAGACACAGTTAAATATGATGTGCTCAGTGTTCTCACTCTCCCCACAAAGCAAGAAGCACTCTCCCCACATAGCAAGAAGCGGAAGCATGGCCATGGCGTTAAGGATTTGGTCACCTACCAGAAAGCTTGCGTCTGATGGCCTGCAACAGGAAAATTCTAATCTTCAGCAGAATCTGTGCCCTCTAGAGGCCCCTGAAATGCGGGGGCCGGTCAGCCCTGAGAGAGCTTGAGGAGTGAATTGCAAAAAACATCGACACTTCAGACTAGGTTTGTAGAAACCACATATTTACGGAATTGTGCCAAAAAGCACTAATTTTTTTTTTGCAAAAAACACTAGTTGCCCGATTAGGCCGTTTTGAGCATAATTATGACAAATGGGTCCCGCCAGAAGGGGTGACGTGGCACAACATAACGTTTCACAAATAGACAGAATAACAAGGACTGATTTGAAAAAGAACCTGAGAGGATAAGGACACGAGTAGGGAGCTCCGCAGCCGCATACGGGGAAAGAGACGATGGCCAGGAGCAGCAGCGAGCTCCACCGCCGGCGCGCTCGAGCTCGCATGCGTTCGGGCCGACGCCGCCTGGCCACGAGCAGCAATTCCACCGCGGCTCCCCTGCAGCTCCATCCCTTGCCCCTGCACCTCGCTGCGGCGCAGCACGGGGACCCTCGATGATGAGCTCCGCCGTTGCCGGGGCGCTCGAGCTCGCCGGTGTTCGGGCCGAGGCCTCCGGGCCATGAGCTGGACGCGAGCAGCAGGAGCCGCACCGGCCATGAGCAGCAGCATCCGCGCCGGCCGCGCGCGGGCACGAGCAGCGACGCCGGCGGCCAGGCGGCAAAGCTCCAGGTGAGCTGCTCGGAGTGGGGCACGGCGGAGCTCGTGGCCCGACTGGCGCAGGGGAGCTGCTGCTGGCTTGCACGCCGGCGAGCTCGAGCTCCACTGGCCGGCGCAGGAGTAAATTGCAAAAAACCACCACATTTGGAGACGCGAAATCAAAAAACCACCACCTTTTGTTTTTTTTTTCAAAAAACCGCCACTTTTGTGCTAACAGTTTGCAAAAAACGCTGATTACTCGACCAGTCCCGTTTGAGGGCAAACCTGACGTCCAGGGCCCGCTGTCAGGTGCCACGTGGCCTGTGCGCACACGGCGCCCGTCAAGCGCCGTTAGACGGCGCAAGAGAAAACCCTACCGGGTCGAACCCGGTCGACCATTCCCCCCACTCCTCCCAAATCCCACCGCGCCGCCTCCTTCCCGCTCACCCCTGTCGTGTTTACCCATGGCCGCCGATGGCGGCGGCGGCGGCTCTGACGGAGATGGCAGGGACGACCGCGGGAACTCCTCTTCCCTCGACGGCGGGGACAAATCTTTCTCCCACGTTCAGTGTGCGCGCACGCTCGTCCCTGGTGCGGCCGCGTGCGACGGTGGAGATGAGCGCCCCCAGGAACCCGACAGCTACGACATCGAGATGTCAGCGGCGGCAAGGTTGGCCCAGGTCTGGAAGGCGAATCCGCATAACAGCCACAACTTCACTTCTGGTCTCGGCAGCGTAGAGTGAGTTCTGTGTCGTTGTCTGTACATTTATTTGCATTATGTGTTAGAAATTAGGGTTTCCACTGCTGTTTAGGAACTATGGTTTATAAATTTGTGTTGTCACTACTGTTTAGGAACTATGGTTTATAAATCTGTGTCGCTATTTCTACAGTTTAGGAACTAGGGTTTAGAAATATTGGTTTCAGATGTGAACAAGCTGTCCAAATTTTTTGTTGAGGATAATTACTGTAATTTGGTTCACTAGATTTCAGTTAACTTCACTAAATTTAATCAATTTATTGATTCTGCAATATTGAAAACTTAAATTGGAGAGAAATATAAGTTAACTGATTTGGTATTGCTTCAGTGTACTGTTAACTGCATTTATGTGAATATGGTATATACTGAATTTAGAGTAGATTGAATTGTCAGTTAACTTATTTGGTGTTGATGTAGTGTACTGTTAACTGAATTACAATGAGCTGAATATATTGTTAACGTAATATGATGTGCTCTGTTTTCTGTTTGCAGTCTGGATGATGACATATGGGATGTTCGGTTTCATTTCCATGGCTGTGACAATTTGGAAAGGACCTTATGTCAGTCAGATATTACCTACATCAATCTTTTAGCTCTTATTGGGACAGAGGGGTATGATGAGAAGGACTCCATGTACTATGTGAAGGAAGATGGTTTAGGAATTGAAGGAATGCAGCTGATTAAATGTACTGAAGATGTAGAAGAAATGCTGGAATTATATGAGGAGAAAAGGTGTATCACTATCACAGTTATGAAAGGAAGAACATCACTTAGGCCACAGTTGCACATCAACAATGGAGATGAAGTTGAGAAGCAGATACCTATTTCAGAGATTGGTTCACCTAAAGTATTTGATATAGATGATGCAGGTGTGCTCTATCCAAGTCAGTCCAGTGAAAGAGCAGAGTGCTCTGTTCCTACTATAAGTATTTATACACAAGATTCTATTGGAGATTACCTTTTCACTCAGGAGAGCTGCAATGTGAGAAAGGGGAAGGACATTGCAGGTGTCAATGAGCTAGATGCATTTCTCAATGAGTTTGCTGATGACATGCGAGTAGTGCAAGAAGTTCAAATGGAGAAGGAGGAAATGTTTGTGGAGAAAGAAGTTACAAATGCTGACAGCTCTGAAGATGATGATGAGAGTTCAGAATCTGATTATATAGCTGGAGAGGAAGTGGATGATGATGCTGATCTCCACCAGAAAATAAAAGATTTGAAGAGGAAAAGAGAATTTGAAGGGGATTCAGAGCCAGAGGACTTGTTCTGTGAGTCTGAGGAGGAAGAGGAATTTGTTCCACCAGAACCTTTGCTTAAATTGCCAGTGAGGAGGGGCCCAACAAGTAGATCTCATTGCAGCTCTCAATCTGCACTTGAGGCTGACTATATCCCCTCAAGTGATGAAGATATATATCAGCCACATCCAGATGATTCTGATGTAGAAGTGGAGGTTTATTTGCCCTCAAATGGTAGAAAATCCAGGGCAAAGAAGAGGAAGGCCAGGCAATGGTATGATGAGAGCAGGTTAACCCCACAGGAGCAAATTTGCTGGCATTTGTGTTTTCTGGATGTGTACCAGTTCAGAAGAGCTTTGGTTAACTTGCATGTGACTCAAAGGAGGAATTTTCATTACCACAGAAACAACAAAGACAGGATTATAGTTGACTGTGTTGAGAAAGGATGCCCCTTTCACATGGTTGCTTCTGTAGTTGGTAATGAAAAAACTTTCTGTATTAGGAAATTGCAACTAGAGCACACCTGTGCTCCATCTGGTGAAAACTGCAAGGTACCAACAAGGTTTGTAGCAAAAGCAATTGAGGATAGCATGAGGACAGATCCTAGAGCAGGAGTTGAAACTGTCATAGAGAAGACAAAGGAGAAATTTGGTGTGGAGGTTGGAAAGAACAAGGCCTATAGGGCAAGGCAGAAAGCTCTTTCAGTTGTCCAAGGTGATCAAGAAGCACAATACACAAGGATCAGAGACTATCTACAAACTGTGTTGGACACCAACCCTGGGAGCAGATGCATTGTCACCACAAGAGTTGTGAGAGAGCACCCTAGTCCCAATCCAATATTTCATAGACTTTTCATGTGTCTTGGAGCACAAATAGAAGGATTTTTGAAAGGGTGTAGACCTTTTATTGGTATGTTCTTGCCAGAATTATTCCACTTCATTTATTCTCTTGCATTGCATTTTTAATTTGTTCTGCTGCATTCTATTAAATCATGTTGATTTCAGGTCTGGATGGATGTTTTGTGAAGCTGAATACAGGACAACAAATATTGGCTGCTACAGGCAGAGATGGAAACAACAACATCTTTCCATTGGCCTTTGGAGTGGTTGAAAAGGAAGACACCGCAAGTTGGTCATGGTTTTTAACTCAACTGAAGATTGCTATTGGTGGAGAATGTGGACAGTTTGGGTACTACACAATAATCTCAGACAGGCAGAAGGTGAGTTGCTCCATTTGCAAATTTACTTAACCTTAGATTGCTATTCTTTGCAACCTTAGTTTGACCACCTAGTTAGCATCTTAACTTAGGTATTAATTGTTTCACCAGGGCCTTCTTAATGCCATAACACACATTTTTCCCAACTGCCCACAAAGATATTGTCTAAGGCACATTTATGCAAATTTCCAAAATGCTGGGTTTAGAGGAGATGAACTTAAGAAATATATGGATGCAGCTGCATATTCATACACTGAGGATGGTTTTAATGTTGCAATGGAAGAAATGAGGAAAGAAAGTGAGGATGCTTAGGCTTGGTTAAAGGGAATTCCTGTTGAAACATGGGCTAGGCATGCTATGGACAAGAATTGTAAAACTGACTTAGTAGTTAATAACATTAGTGAGGTATTCAACAGGATGATTTTAGATATTAGAGGAAAACCCATTAAAACAATGCTTGAAGGAGTAAGGTCTAAGTTGATGGTCAAGTTTAATGAAAAGAGAATTGGGGGAGATATTGCTAGATGGACAATTACCCCTACATATTCAGAAAAACTGGCAGAGTCCAAGGAATGGGCTAGGAACTGCAAAGCTTTGATGGCAGGCCCAGATTTGTATCAAGTCAATGGTGGGGAGAAATCATATGCAGTCAATTTAAAGGATTGGACTTGTGGCTGTGGAAAATGGGACATGACAGCCATACCTTGCAATCATGTTGTCTCTGCAATTTATAAATCCAAACAGCATCCAGAAGATTTTGTGCATCAGTTCTTTAAGAAGGAAATGTATTTGGAAGCCTACAAGCCAATGATATACCCTGTTCCTGGACCTGATCTATGGACAAAAACTGCTACAAGAGACATTGACCCCCCTGTTTTCCACAAGAAGAAGGGTAGGAAACAAACAAAGAGGAGGAAGGGCAGGTTTGAAGTGCCTAAACCTAAGGAAACATCAAGGATGGGGACAATTACATGCAGTAACTACAGCAAGCAGGGCCACAGATACACAAATTGTGGGATGCTTTGAAGCCAGCACTTGCTGCTAGGAAGAACAAACACAAGGTACCTTGCATTACATGTGACCCTAGATAGATTTCCAAATTGTACCATTAATGCTCTGATGTGCCATTTTATTCTTGTTACAGGAAAACAGGGGTGCACCATCTTCTGCACCAAGGGCTGCACCATCTTCTGCTGCAGCTCCATCTGCTGGATCACCAGCTGGGAGAGCACCACCAATGGCAGCTACCTCAGCAGCTCCAGCAAGCAGGGCAAGCACCTCAGCAGCTCCAGCAAGCAGGGCAAGCAGCTCAAGACCTCCAGCAAGCAGGGCAAGCAGCTCAAGAGCTCCAGCAGCAAGGGCAAGCACATCTGGTGTAGCAACAAGGAGAGCTTCAACAGCAGCAGCTACCCCAGCAGCACCCTTCTTTCCACCAAGACAGAGGAAAAAACCATCCAGGCTCAGAGATTACTTTTATGCTTCAGGGAACTAATGCTTCCTTGTTGATCATTATTCTTGTTGGTCTGATGTTGGTCTGCCTAAACTTGTTATTTTGGAACAACTTATGTTGGTCTGATGTTATGGAGCAAGAAACTCATGTAACGATCTTGCTGTTATGATACTTTATGCACTGTTATTATGATCCATATGATGTTATGCACTGTTATTATGATCCATATGATACTTTGTCTTGCTGAAATGACCATGCTGAAATGATCATGGTGTTGCTAGATTTTAGCATGAGTTGATGCCATCCTCGACGGTTGTCGAGGGGTAGGGTTAACCCTACATGAGTTGATGCCATCCTCGACGGTTGTCGAGGGGTAGGGTTAACCCTACATGAGTTGATGCCATCCTCGGCGGTTGTCGAGGGGTAGGGTTAACCCTACATGAGTTGATGCCATCCTCGACGGTTGTCGAGGGGTAGGGTTAACCCTACATGAGTTGATGACATCCTCGGCGGTTGTCGAGGGGTAGGGTTAACCCTACATGAGTTGATGCCATCCTCGACGGTTGTCGAGGGGTAGGGTTAACCCTATATGAGTTGGTGGCATCCTCGGCGGTTGTCGAGGGGTAGGGTTAACCCTACATGAGTTGGTGGCATCCTCGGCGGTTGTCGAGGGGTAGGGTTAACCCTACATGAGTTGAGGCCATCCTCGACGGTTGTCGAGGGGTAGGGTTAACCCTACATGAGTTGATGCCATCCTCGACAGTTGTCGAGGGGTAGGGTTAACCCTACATGAGTTGATGCCATCCTCGGCGGTTGTCGAGGGGTAGGGTTAACCCTACATGAGTTGAGGCCATCCTCGACGGTTGTCGAGGGGTAGGGTTAACCCTACATGAGTTGGTGGCATCCTCGACGGTGCCATCAAAATTCATATTAAACTTTAACAAGTACCATCATAATTCATATTAACTTTATCAAGTGCCATCAAATACCAAAACTTGAATTACAACAAGTAGCATCACATGGCAGATTAAAATTTAACCAGTGCCATCAAATACCAAATCTTGGATTACAACAAGTAGCATCACATAGCAGATTAAAATGGAACCAGTGCCATCAAATACCAAATCTTGGATTACAACAAGTACCATAAATAAGCACCATACATAATTTTCCAACCCCTCCTTCTATTACAGTAGTGCCATCCTTCTATTATAAATAAGCACCATACATAATTATTGCAATCACTCATCACATATAGCCTTGATTCTCTTCAGCCTAGACTTGTTGGCCTCTCCATCCTTTAAAAGGTCAGATATGGCAAACTCAAGCCTTTTCTTCTGCTGATTGACTTCATCAACATGTGCATCTTTCCTCCATTTTCTAATGAGTTCAGCCTGATTGGCCTGGATCTTCTTCAGCAGCTCTACATCTCCCTTCAGTGACATATTCTCCTTCTCAAGATCAATCTTGATTTCATTAGCATCAGGTGCAACCTGATCAGCGCCACTTTCCTGAACACTCTTCTGTTTTGCCTGCATCAGACGCTTCTCTTCTTCTAGCAGGGCAATCACATCTTTTTTAACCTTGATCTGCTCTTGGCTCTGCTCATACATATCCCAAAGCCTGCGCAGAGCATTCTTAAGTTGCTCTGGCCATTCTGGGTCAACCCACTCAACAAGACCACAGCTGTAACCTCCCTGATTAACCAAATAAATATTACAACAAAAATTCTAATCATTTATTCAGGATATAAGCAGTTCATATAGTTAACAAACATAATTATGCGTGTACTACTTGCTACAAGCAGCTAGAAACCATGCCAATTAAACATAATTACTCAGGATTTGACCATTCATAATTTTTTTTAAATAAACCACTTGTAACATCTATTGCTTCAGTTAACAATCCTAATTCTTCAGTTAACAATCCTAATTCTTCAGTTAACATCTACTGCTAACAGTAAGGAGTAGAAGGCAAAACAGAGCTGTATACATAATCACTAACAGTTAACAATTACTAACCTGCTCCGAACACCCTAAAAACCTACGTCTGGTGTGGTGCTTTGAAATGCAACTCCCCTCTCCACCGGCGTCTTATGACTACAGATCGGGCCTCCAGAAACAATGCCACACCATTCGGGATCCACAGTGGTCCGTGGTATCTACATTATTAGAACCAGAGAAGAACGTGACAGTCAAATACAAAATCAAATCGGTGAAATCAAACTTGAATTCGGGAAGAACCCTAACCCTAACTCACAGAGAGGAAAACTCACGTAGGGCTCCGGTTCATACGAGGGGAGAGAAATAGACAAGTCACTAGTCTCGCCGTCGTTCCAGGAAACCATGGCTGCTGCGGTCGCCATCGGCGGCGGCGGTGGCGGGGGCGAGGGGCGACGGCGGGGCGGGAGCGGCGGGGTCCGACAGGCGAGGAGTGGGGAATGGCCGACCCGGTTGGGTTCGACCAGTTTGTCTTGCGCCTTCTAACGGCGCTTGACGGGCGCCGTGTGCACACAGGCCACGAGGCACTTGACAGCGGGCCCTGGACATCAGGTTTGCCCTCAAACGGGACTGATCGAGCAATCAGCGTTTTTTGCAAACTGTTAGCACAAAAGTGGCGGTTTTTTTGCAAAAAAACGAAAGGTGGTGGTTTTTTGATTTCGCGTCCCCAAATGTGGTGGTTTTTTGCAATTTACTCGCCGGCGCAGGGAGGCCCAGCCGACACAGTCAATAGTGGGAGGAGATGGAACCTTATCCACCCTTTTCTTAATAAAAAATAAACTTTATCCTCTTATGCCCTTTCAGAGGTCCTTTTGCAAAATAAAATTGTAGCGGGATGTAATTGACGTTTTTTGGCACGTCACCCCTTCTGGCAGGACCCACCTGTCATAATCGTGCTTAAACCGGCGACTAGTGTTTTTTGCAAAAAATTATGAAAAAAATTAGTGCTTTTTGACACAATTCCATAAATGTGTGGTTCCTGCAAACCTTGCCTAAAGTGTTGATGTTTTTTGCAATTCACTTAGAGTTTGAGGTATAACGACTTGACAGAAAACTTGCCAGAGTGGGTATGAGGCTAAGAAATCTGATCTGGGTTCTCCGAGAGACAGAAGAAGGGCAGTGAGGGCCTGCCAATCAGCAAGCTCTTCAGGAGACAACGTCTGGCGCAGTCCAAGGTCCCAATTAGCGGGTGCAAGCTCTGAAATGGAGATTGATTGGTTGGCACAGTAAGAAAACAAGACAGGGAAGGAATGGCAGAGGGGGGCCCTCTCCCGACCACCAGTCCAGCCAGGAACACACAGAGGAGCCATAACCATCAGAAATTTGACAGGACCAGACTATAATTGCACACTATGTGTTTCTTTTTTTAGATATAAAGGCATCTTGCCCGACTTTATAAATAAAGCCATCATGTCACCATCATCCACAAACGATAGTAAAGTTTAGAAGGTCCAGGACACGCATGCCACAAATAAGCAAACGGTAGCAGGGCACATAGCAAGGAGACAATAACTAGGAAGTTAGTCAGAGGTAGGAGGGGCCGCCAAGGAGATCGCCGTATCATGAATAATCTTGGAGATCATCAGGGCGACGGGGTCAGCATCTGAGGCTTTACTATATTTTGCATGATGGAACAACTAGGATAAACTCGCTGAACATCAGAAATATTTGGTCTAGCTACCTTATACAGCACATCCATTGCAATCAAGGAAGGAAAGTTACCATCTTTTATAATGTCACATGAATTTGAAGTTTGTTTGGGTGTTGCAGGTTTAAAGGAGGAAATGTGGTATCAAGTATTTTCTAAACATGTTTATGTGGTCATATGTTTTCTCAATAGACGAAAAACGGTTTCCCCTGCTTTAGATTATAAAGCAACCGCACCAACAACATCCGACAACAACACCGAGTTCAAGGTTCAGGCAAAAACAAAAGCAAAGCAAAGCCGAAGAGTGCAAATAGGTTCAGCTGGGGGCACAACACAACAAAACCCTAAAAAGAAAGAAGAAGCAGCCAACTAGCTAATCAGGCTCAGGCGATATGTTTTCTCAATAATTGTAAGAGTATTTCTATTTTTCGTCAAAATGGACGGGTGCAACAACGCACACCATCATAGTCGAGTGATTTTAGCTACCGTCACCACATTGAACTAATGTGTAAGAAGTTTTTATAAGATCCGCATGTAGAATAGCATTGTTCCATGATCAAGCTGTGCGCCTGTGCTCTGCTTAAACTTTTTCAAAAAACATTCGAACCATCTTTCTACCGTTATTTATTAGACACTTGGTGTTGTCAATAATTAATGTCACCTAACCATGGTAACTAGTCAATCAGAGAGGCTCGACCCATCATCCCATCAACTTCTTGCTTGTATTAGAAAATTGACACTCGAGACTGGATCAACTGCTTGCCGGCTGTGTTAATGGACTTTCTAGTCCTTGATGTGACACTGGGTATAAACTGGAGGCTGTTCAGAAGTTGCTGAGCAATTGCTCGACCCAATCAAATCATTTTTCTTATTTCGACAGCAACTTGTTGGATCCTTTGGAAATATATCCGGGATCTTTCGGACAGAAAATGCCAAGAATGAAACCGACGGGCCCAAGCAAATGACTATCTGAGTTCCCCGCAAAAGAAGAAACGAAAAGGAAAGAATCACTATATATATAAGCTCAACAAAGCTTCTAGCCTGCAAACCAGCCATTGTTTGCATCGCCTAAACATGTCGATCATGATAGCCATGGAGTTTTTGGTGTTTGCCTCCCGTGTTTGGTGTCCACTGCTGACACTGCCACAACAAGCACCACTGACCACCAAGCGCTCATGTCACTGAGGGCTCTGATCAATGGAGACCCATTCCAAGCACTGAATGCATGGGGAAACCAGTCGATCCTTATGTGCCAATGGCGCGGAGTGGCATGTGGCATGCGGGGCCGCGGCGGCGGCCGTGTCGTAGCACTGGATCTTGGTGGGCTCAACCTTGTTGGCTCCATTGCCTCTTCCATAGGTAACCTAACTTACCTCAGGCATTTTGGCCTCCAAGAGAACCGCTTCTCCGGTACCATACCTTCAGAGGTTGGACATCTCGTAGAACTCGAGTATATGAACCTCAGCAGGAACTCCATCGGCGGGGAGATCCCACCGACACTGGCCGCTTGCGTCCAGCTTCGAGTTATTGATCTGAGTCACAACATGCATAAAGGCTCGGTGCCACGGGAGTTGTCATCCCTGCATAATCTAGAGGTGCTGGCTCTTGGGTACAACAACCTTACAGGAAACATTCCCGCGGAGATTGGAAACCTGAAAGGTCTGATCGTTCTTCATCTGGTACCAAACATGCTAGTAGGAGAAATTCCTACGGAGATTGCAAATCTTAGAAACTTGACCAGTTTATACCTTAACATTAATGGTCTGTCAGGTTCTGTTCCTGCCTCTCTTGGTGGCCTCCAAAAATTACAGATTTTGTATCTAGCCACGAACCGACTCTCAGGACCGATTCCAGCTTCCCTAGGAAATCTATCTAATTTACTAATTCTAGATTTCCAGTCAAATGGCCTAACCGGTAGCATCCCTGAATCATTAGGAAATCTGAATCTCCTTAACGTGCTTTCTCTCACATCTAATAATCTTACAGGCTCAATTCCTCACACTCTCGGGAAACTCAGTTCTGTCGTTGAGTTTTATCTCAACGGGAATCAACTCGAGGGTTCCATACCAGTTTCTGTATATAATCTTTCATCCCTCCAATTTTTCAATGTGCAATACAACAACCTGAGTGGATCCATTTCAGATGACTTGGGTAATAAGTTTACACAACTCCAGCAACTTTCCATGGACAATAACAGATTTCATGGGTCCATCCCGGAGTCTTTGTGTAATGCTTCAATGCTTGAACTAGTTCAATTGTCTGACAACTTTTTTTCCGGAGTAATACCAAAATGTCTTGGAGCTACCATGAAGAGCTTATCGAGACTGCTTCTCTCAAATACCCAACTAGAGGCAAGGAATGATGCCGATTGGGATTTCATTTCTAGCTTGACAAACTGTAGTATGCTATCATACCTAGCTCTTGACAATAACAAACTAGAAGGGGTGCTACCAAATTCAATAGCAAATCTTTCCACAAACTTAGAATATTTTAGCGTGACAGGCAACATGCTGCATGGAAATATACCTGAAGGAATTGGAAACCTTGTCAACTTGCAACTCTTGCAGATGGATGGCAATTTCCTACATGGAAAAATTCCTGAATCGATTGGTAACCTTGGGATCCTGGCTGAACTATACTTAAACAACAACAGTTTATCTGGACCAATTCCACCAATGCTTGGAAATCTAACAGCATTAAGTATACTTGCCCTCGCCCAAAATGTGCTTACTGGCCCCATACCATCCAGCCTTGGAAGCTGCCCTCTGATGGTGCTGAGCCTAGCATTCAATCGGCTTGTTGGTCCAATACCAAAAGAGATTTTCCTCATATCGACACTGTCTGTTTCTGTGGAGGTTCAGGGCAACAAGTTAACTGGGAAAATTCCTTTAGAAGTTGGTAATCTGGTGAATATTGGATCTCTGGATGTGTCTGACAACAGGATAACTGGATTAATTCCTGCTTCTCTAGCTCAGTGTGGAAGTATGCAGTATCTCAGTATGGAAGGAAACCTATTTCAGGGCACGATTCCAGCATCAATGTCACAGATGAAAGGCCTTCTAGTTCTTGATGTTTCAAGAAACAACTTGTCCGGTGAGATCCCATTCTTCCTTGGGGACATGCAGGGGCTCGCTACCCTCAATATATCATTCAACAATTTTGTGGGTGAAGTTCCGAAACATGGATTATTTCTGAATGCAAGTGCAGCTCTGATTGAAGGGAACTATGGCTTATGTGGAGGAATCTCCCAATTTAACTTGCATCCCTGCTCAAATCATACATCCAAGAAGTGGTCTCACAAGCTTGTCGTGTTGATCTCAGTAGGCAGTGCAGTTATTTGCATTATCTTAGTGGTACTATTTGCACTATTTGCACAATGGAAATTGAAAAGCAAGTTTACAGAGACAGGACAGGTTCCATCGCTCCATAGTGGACAACATATGAGGGTTACCTATGGTGAATTAGTGAGAGCAAGAAGTGGTTTTGCTTCTGAGAATCTCTTAGGCACAGGAAGCTTCGGCTCAGTGTACAAAGGAACAATGATGAATGAAGATCAGGAAGTGATTGTCGCTGTCAAGGTGCTCAACCTCCAGCAGCGAGGGGCATCTCAAAGCTTTGTTGCAGAATGTGAGACTTTAAGATGCATCAGACATCGAAACCTTGTGAAGATATTGACAGTCTGCTCAAGTATTGATTTCAAGGGTCTAGACTTCAAAGCTCTCGTATTTGAGTTCATGCCGAATGGAAATCTTGATCAATGGCTACACAGCCGTCTCGTGGAAGATGGGGGCAATGGGGTGCTCAGTCTTACCCAAAAGGTAGACATTGCCATTGATGTAGCTTCAGCACTAGAATATCTGCACCACAATAAGCCAGTGCCAATAGTTCACTGTGATCTTAAGCCAAGCAATATTCTCCTCGACGATGACATGGTTGCCCATGTGGGTGACTTTGGACTTGCAAGGTTCTTGCCTGAGGATGATACTAGCCTCCTAGAGATATCAAGTGGTTGGGCTACAAGAAGGGGAACAATTGGATATGCTGCCCCAGGTTTGCCATTAACCAATCACCACTGTTGCTCATCTTTTATGTACCAATTTCTCATTCCAAACTAATTTCACATGCATTTCTTTTCCAGAGTACGGTCAAGGAAATGAAGTCTCGGTCTATGGTGATACCTATAGCTACGGAATAATGTTGTTAGAGTTGTTCACTGGTAAAAGGCCAACTGATGGTGGGTTTCTACAAGATCTTAACCTACATAGTTACGTCGAGATAGCACTGAGGGACCAAGCCACCAACCTGGTGGATCTGTGCTTATTTTCTTCACCGGGGGAAGGAACAGAAATGAGAGCTTCATGCATCACTTCAGTTCTGCACATTGGGATATTATGTTCGAAGGAACTGCCAACTGATCGCATGCAGATTGGGGATGCTATGAGAGAGCTACTGACGATCAGAGACACGTACCGCACGCACCTATTGAGTAGAGGTGGGTCCATCTAAATGCTTGATGGCCCTCGCTTCATTGTGATTAGTATTCATCATATTAAATCTAAACAGAAGGTGGTACAAACTTTGTTGCTGCAATTCACAAGCCAACTAATATGCCTGTCTTTTAAACGGAATGTCAACACGATATGGTAATGAGTTGTGACTTGTGAGCAATGGGAGCTGCACAATTCAATGTACCTTAGCCATCGGATCACCAAAATTTTAGTTAGAACTTAGTGTAATTGGGGCCTTCTTGACGATGTTAATATATTCTCTATCCAAAAAACCACATCATGTTTTTTTCTCCGTTCCTATCCCGAGGCAAATTTAATTTGTTGTAGTTACTCAAGAAGTAAGAATATGTTTTATCATTAACATAAGACTTGAAATTTTCTTTGAAATTTTGATACTGTAGCTAGATTTGAAGTATGGGAAATTCTATTTTCAGAACGCCCAATGTGGTGTATCACTAGGCAGAGGCTCCAACCCCATGATCACACGCACTTCAATTATATATCTAAAGAAGAAATTATATCCCGACAACACTTGTAATGATCATCAGCTTGAAGATTACCTTAAAAACATTGGAGATTGCCTTAAAAATGTTTGGAGATTTATACCTTCAAAATAAAAAAGCTTGGAGATTTATACACGAGTTTACAAGGCACATCATGCACTAACTGAATCGTGCCGAGTACTGGTGCGGAATGGTTGGAGGCGAAACAAGTAAACTTGGAGAAAAAACTCTGGCATGATACATGGGTGCCCAGGAGCAGCAACAAAGCCCAGAAAGCCCTCAAACATGATCGAAGAACCGACGCCGAGAAAGAGGCCACCTCACAAAGGAGGTCAGCCATGGACAGAGGCTATGTCATCGCTATCGCTTGGACATCCGGCACACCAACACCAACTTGTTCCATCGCCGAAAGGAGTCCCCTGTTCCTCGCCCTGGCTCGAAGGGTGCCACACCATCAGATAATGAAATGCTCACCTCCCTAGAGCGCAGCAGGACGCTGATGCCAAGACCCCAAATGGAGGCCTTCGAACACAACCACCTCACCGGACCAAGCTCCTCGAGAGAGCACCACCGTCGAAGCACGGAACCACCACACAAAGAGAAGAAGCTGCCATCTATGAACCCACCTTGGCGGCTAGCAAAATGGGACCTTGCTCACAAGACGAGGCCTCCAAGAAGGGAACGATGCCACTGCACCGCCACCGCTCGGTCTGGAACAAGCCAGCCAAAGGTTTTCACCTAGAGCCCAATGAGGATGGAGGCCACCCACAGTGACAACTCCAAGGAGGGGAACGACGCACAAGAGCCTCGCTATCACTGGCACCGACACCGCCAGGCAAAGCTTTCGCTCGGGACATGGCCACCATCACCCCTAGGTCCATCCGCCATGGCCGATGAAGAAGAGATGCAGACGATGACCATGTTAGCATCAAGCCATGCCTCGTGATGGTGGCGACCGGTGTCAGTGCACGGTCGAGTCCATGGCGGGTGTTTGCGCGTGTGTGTACGTGTGTGTCTAGTCCAGGTCGGTACGCCGGTGTTTGGCCGAGGCGTGCTCGAGTTAGGAGTCATATGGATAGTTGGCTCAGGTCGTTAGCGAGACTCACGGGATAGGCTTGGCGCTCTGTTGGAGTGCAGCAGCGTGGGCGCGTAGGAGCGCGTCCTGTGCGCAGCAGCACATGCGGATCGTGGCCGGGTGATCCGGAGGAGTTGGGTACGGGGTAGTGCGTGTGCATCCGTATAAACTCCTGAAGGAAATATGCCCTAGAGGCAATAATAAAGTTATTATTTATTTCCTTGTAATCATGATAAATATTTATTATTCATGCTAGAATTGTATTAACCGGAAACATAATACATGTGTGAATACATAGACAAACAAAGTGTCACTAGTATGCCTCTACTTGACTAGCTCGTTAATCAAAGATGGTTATGTTTCCTAACCATGAACAATGAGTTGTTATTTGATTAACGGGATCACATCATTAAGAGAATGATCTGATTGACATGACCCATTCCATTAGCTTAGCACCCGATCGTTTAGTATGTTACTATTGCTTTCTTCATGACTTATACATGTTCCTATAACTATGAGATTATGCAACTCCCGTTTACCGGAGGAACACTTTGGGTACTACCAAACGTCACAACGTAACTGGATGATTATAAAGGAGTACTACAGGTGTCTCCAAAGGTACATGTTGGGTTGGCGTATTTCGAGATTAGGTTTTGTCACTCCGATTGTCGGAGAGGTATCTCTGGGCCCTCTCGGTAATGCACATCACATAAGCCTTGCAAGCATTGCAACTAATGAGTTAGTTGTGGGATGATGTATTACAGAACAAGTAAAGAGACTTGCCGGTAACGAGATTGAACTAGGTATTGGATACCGACGATCGAATCTCGGGCAAGTAACATACCGATGACAAAGGGAACAATGTATGTTGTTATGCGGTCTGACCGATAAAGATCTTCGTAGAATATGTGGGAGCCAATATGGGCATCCAGGTCCCGCTATTGGTTATTGACCGGAGACGTGTCTCGGTCATGTCTACATTGTTCTCGAACCCGTAGGGTCCGCACGCTTAAGGTTACGATGACTGTTATATTATGAGTTTATGCATTTTGATGTACCGAAGGTTGTTCGGAGTCCCGGATATGATCACGGACATGACGAGGAGTGTCGAAATGGTCGAGACATAAAGATTGATATATTGGAAGCCTATATTTGGACATCGGAAGTGTTCCGGGTGAAATCGGGATTTTACCGGAGTACCGGGAGGTTACCGGAACCCCCCGGGAGCTATATGGGCCATAGTGTGCCTTAGTGGAAAAGAGAAGGGGCTGCCCAAGATGGGCTGTGCGCCCCCCTCCCCCCTAGTCCTATTAGGACTAGGAGAGGTGGCCGGCCCCCCTCTCTCTTTTCCCCCTCCGCGAATCCTATTCCAACTAGGATTGGGGGGGGGGGGAATCCTACTCCCAGAGGGAGTAGGACTCTCCTGGCGCGCCTCCTATGGCCGGCCAGCGTCCCCCCTCTAGTCCTTTATATACGGAGGCAGGGCACCCCAGAGACACACAAGTTGATCCACGTGATCTATTCCTTAGCCGTGTGCAGTGCCCCCAGCCACCATATTCCTCGATAATACTGTAGCGGAGTTTAGGCGAAGCCCTGCTGCTGTAGTGCATCAAGATCGTCACCATGCCGTCGTGCTGACGGAACTCTTCCCCAACACTTTGCTGGATCGGAGTCCGGGGATCGTCATCGAGCTGAATGTGTGCTCGAACTCGTAGGTGCCGTAGTTTCGGTGCTTGATCGGTTGGATCGTGAAGACGTACGACTACTTACTCTACGTTGTGTCAACGCTTCCGCAGTCGGTCTGCGTGGGTACGTAGACAGCACTCTCCCCTCTCGTTGCTATGCATCACATGATCTTGCGTGTGCGTAGGAATTTTTTTGAAATTACTACGAAACCCAACAGTGCCATCCGAGCCTAGGTTATTTATGTTGATATTATATGCACGAGTAGAACACAAGTGAGTTGTGGGCGATATAAGTCATACTGCCTACCAGCATGTCATACTTTGGTTCGGCGGCATTGTTGGACGAGACGACCCGGACCAACATTACGCGTACGCTTACGCGAGACCGGTTCCCCCGACGTGCTTTGCACATAGGTGGCTTGCGGGCGACTGTCTCTCCAACTTTAGCTGAACCAAGTATGGCTATGCCCGGTCCTTGCGAAGGTTAAAACGGAGTCTATTTGACAAACTATATTTGTGGTTTTGATGCGTAGGTGAGATTGGTTCTTGCTTAAGTCCTTAGCAGCCCCGTAAAACATGCAACAACAAAGTAGAGGACGTCTAACTTGTTTTTGCAGGGCATGTTGTGATGTGATATGGTCAAGACATGATGCTGAATTTTATTGTATGAGATGATCATGTTTTGTAACCGAGTTATCGGCAACTGGCAGGAGCCTTATGGTTGTCGTTTTATTGTATGCAATGCAATCGCGATGTAATGCTTTACTTTTATCACTAAGCGGTAGCGATAGTCGTAGAAGCACAAGCTTGGCGAGACGACAACGATGCTACGATGGAGATCAAGGTGTCACGCCGATGACGATGGTGATCACGACGGTGCTTCGGAGATGGAGATCACAAGCACAAGATGATGATGGCCATATCATATCACTTATATTGATTGCATGTGATGTTTATCCTTTTATGCATCTTATCTTGCTTTGATTGACGGTAGCATTATAAGATGATCTCTCACTAAATTATCAAGAAGTGTTCTCCCTGAGTATGCACCGTTGCGAAAGTTCTTCGTGCTGAGACACCACGTGATGATCGGGTGTGATAGGTTCTACGTTCAAATACAACGGGTGCAAAACAGTTGCACACGCGGAATACTCAGGTTATACTTGACGAGCCAAGCATATACAGATATGGCCTCGGAACACGGAGACCGAAAGGTCGAGTGTGAATCATATAGTAGATATGATCAACATAATGATGTTCACCATTGAAAACTACTCCATCTCACGTGATGATCGGTTATGGTTTAGTTGATTTGGATCACGTAATCACTTAGAGGATTAGAGGGATGTCTATCTAAGTGGGAGTTCTTTAATTAATTTGATTAACTGAACTTAAATTTATCATGAAACTTAGTACCTGATTAGTATCTTGCTTGTTTATGTTTGATTGTAGATAGATGGCTCGTGTTGTTGTTCTGTTGAATTTTAATGCGTTCCTTGAGAAAACAAAGTTGAAAGATGATGGTAGCAATTACACGGACTGGGTCCGTAACTTGAGAATTATCCTCATTGCTGCACAGAAGAATTACGTCCTGGAAGCACCGCTGAGTGCCAGGCCTGCTGCAGGAGCAACGCCGGATGTTATGAACGTCTGGCAGAGCAAAGCTGATGACTACTCGATAGTTCAGTGTGCCATGCTTTACGGCTTAGAATCGGGACTTCAACGACGTTTTGAACGTCATGGAGCATATGAGATGTTCCAGGAGTTGAAGTTAATATTTCAAGCAAATGCCCGGATTGAGAGATATGAAGTCTCCAATAAGTTCTATAGCTGCAAGATGGAGGAGAACAGTTCTGTCAGTGAGCATATACTCAAAATGTCTGGGTATAATAATCACTTGATTCAATTGGGAGTTAATCTTCCAGATGATTGCGTCATTGACAGAATTCTTCAATCACTGCCACCAAGCTACAAGAGCTTCGTGATGAACTATAATATGCAAGGGATGAACAAGACTATTCCCGAGCTCTTCGCGATGCTGAAAGCTGCGGAGGTAGAAATCAAGAAGGAGCATCAAGTGTTGATGGTCAACAAGACCACTAGTTTCAAGAAAAAGGGCAAAGGGAAGAAGAAGGGGAACTTCAAAAAGAATGGCAAGCAAGTTGCTACTCAAGAGAAGAAACCCAAACCTGGACCTAAGCCTAAAACTGAGTGCTTCTATTGCAAGCAGACTAGTCACTGGAAGCGGAACTGCCCCAAGTATTTGGCGGATAAGAAGGATGGCAAGGTGAACAAAGGTATATGTGATATACATGTTATTGATGTGTACCTTACTAATGCTCGCAGTAGCACCTGAGTATTTGATACTGGTTCTGTTGCTAATATTTGCAACTCGAAACAGGGACTACGGATCAAGCGAAGATTGGTTAAGGACGAGGTGACGATGCGCGTGGGAAACGGTTCCAAAGTCGATGTGATCGCAGTCGGCACGCTACCTCTACATCTACCTTCGGGATTAGTATTAGACCTAAATAATTGTTATTTGGTGCCAGCGTTAAGCATGAACATTATATCTGGATCTTGTTTGATGCGAGACGGTTATTCATTTAAATCAGAGAATAATGGTTGTTCTATTTATATGAGTAATATCTTTTATGGTCATGCATCCTTGAAGAGTGGTCTATTCTTGTTGAATCTCGATAGTAGTAACACACATATTCATAATGTTGAAGCCAAAAGATGCAGAGTTGATAATGAGAGTGCAACTTATTTGTGGCACTGTCGTTTAGGTCATATTGGTGTAAAGCGCATGAAGAAACTCCATTCTGATGGACTTTTTGGAACCACTTGATTATGAATCACTTGGTACTTGCGAACCGTGCCTCATGGGCAAGATGACCAAAACACCGCTCTCCGGTACTAAGGAGAGAGCAACAAATTTGTTGGAAATCATACATACAGATGTATGTGGTCCGATGAATATTGAGGCTCGTGGCGGATATCGTTATTTTCTCACCTTCACGGATGACTTAAGCAGATATGGATATATCTACTTAATGAAACACAAGTCTGAAACATTTGAAAAGTTCAAGGAATTTCAGAGTGAAGTTGAAAATCATCGTAACAAGAAAATAAGCAGATATGGATATATCTACTTATTCACGGCTACCTGTGACGCCCACCACCTTCCTACGACGCCACGGGTGGGGCGCCCGCCACCTGCTCGATCCGCGGCGCGGCCTCCTTCCGTGCGCCCGGCCGGAGCGCTCAAAGGTGGGGGGCTGCTGGAGCTATTTAAACTAGGAGGAAGAACCTTAGGGCGAAATGGTGAGCAGCGGCGACCCCGGAGTATTTGGCGAGGCAGGCATCGGGCCGGAAATCCGCCGCGTCCACGACTGGGTTCCCGAGGGGTAAGTCTCGCCTCTTGTTTAGATTGAGCTTAGTTGTGCATTTGAACACTCGATTCGAGTAGGTTTGCCCAATTAGTGTGCTGATTGCGTCTTTGTTTTTCGCCGGTTAGGATGGAGTTGCGGTTTGCTTTCATGGTGCACATTAGAAGGGACCGATACATGTTCGATGCAAAGGATAAGAAGAAATACCAAGGAGGTTTTGATTATCGGTTGCCAATGGCTAGTAATTGGAGTTTCAGACAATTTGGGGAGGTAATTTGTAGCCAATATCCTTGGGGTTTGCTTGATGAAGTGGTATACAAATACTATGATGGGGAAAAGAATTGGGTGACAGTTAGTAATGATGAAGAGCTAGCTACTATGTTTGTTAGGCATAAAGAGAAAGATAATTTTCATGTGAGGCTGCAAGTTGATGTGCTTGAGTAGGCATTTGGACCTAGGATGGCGGGTGCAACATCTCGGGGAGAACCAAGTCATCGTAATGGCATCTCTAGCCAGAACAGTTCAGTTGGTGCACGGCGACGTGGTGGCTCGACAAGTGTGGGCAACAGCGGTAGGGTCCCCCTTGAAGCGGAGCCTGATGGCTACAATTCTGGGGTTGATGAAGAGAAGCTATATTCTGATGTTATTCCTAATTTACGACGGGCACCTCGGACTGAAAATCAAGATGAGGCTCACAATGCAGTCCGTGTGGATGATGACGCGATGGATGAGGACGAAGACCTTGCAGCTGTTGAATGGGACCCTTTGAACCCTCATATGGAAGAAGGTACAGTTTTTGCATCCATGAATGAGTGTAGAAATGCACTTGTGACATACTGCATCAAGGTAGAACGTACTTTCAAAGTTGACAAGAGTGATCAAGTACGTTACAGAGTGCACTGTCCGACTGAAGGTTGTCCATGGAGGCTGCTTGCATCTAAAATGCGGAATAGCACTAATGTTCAGGTCAAAGTGAACCCTTTTAAGCACACATGCCAGGAATCAACCCTTAGGAAGGATACAATCAGTAGAGCCAAGTCAAGATGGGTGGCAGAAGAAGTCAAGAAGTGGGTGAAAGAAAACCAGCAAGTGGGTCCAAAGGAATTGCAGAAGAACATCAAAGATAAGTTCAAGATAGATTTACCATACGTGAGGTTGTTCAATGGTAAACAACATGCTATGGATTCTATTTATGGTAACTGGCAGGAAAGTTTTCAATTGTTGTATTCATTCAAAGGTGAAGTGGAGAGGACAAGCCCAGGTAGTATTGTAGATATTGATCACCACACCGTGGAGTACACATTCAGGGGAGTGACAAAGACCAAGGAATGCTTTAGGAGGGTTTTTGTCTGCTTTGAGGCTTGTCGCCGGGGTTTTTTGGCAGGCTGCAGGCCTTATTTGGCTATTGATGCCACTTTTCTCACAAGGAGGTTTAAAGGACAGTTAGTAGCAGCTTGTGCAGTTGATGCACATAGTTTTGTATTTCCAGTTGCCTATGGTGTGCTGGAGACAGAGTCTGAGGAGAGCTGGACTTGGTTTTTGCATAATCTCCGCCGGGCTATTGCACATCCCAATGGGTTGGTCATTCATACAGATGCCTGCAAAGGTTTAGAAGTGGCCGTGGATAATGTGTTCCCTGGAGTAGAGCATAGGGAATGCATGCGTCACCTTGCTGCAAATTTCATGAAGAAATTCAAAGGAAAGGTGTATACCGACAATTTATGGCCAGCATCTTTGACATGCAGTGTGAAGAAGCACAACTACCACTTGAGGCAGTTATACATGAATCCCAAAGTGAAAGAATACTTGGAAACACACCACTCCAAGTTATGGGCCAGAAGCCAATTCAGTGAAGTGAGCAAAGTTGACTATGTGCACAATAATCTAGCAGAGTCTTTCAACTCAACGATCCGGAAACTAAAGGGTCATTATGTGGTGGATTTGCTTGACAGGATAAGGATAGAATACATGCAGAAATTTCATTATCGTGCAGGAATAGCCGAGGAAAAATTCATGGGCCACATTATCATCCCTGCCGTGATGAATGAACTGAAGCAGAAGACAACAGGCTTGGAAATGAACATGACTCTTTGCTCGGGTACCACAGCAGAGATATCATATTTGGATAAAGAGAAGAGGGAATGGAGATATCCAGTGGATTTAGAAGCTAGAACTTGCAGTTGTAGGCAATGGCAGATAACTGGGTTGCCATGCATTCATGCCTTGTTTTTCATCACTTCTCTCCCAGGTCCAGCAGGGAACATACATCAGTATGTGCATGATTACTACTCTGTTGCAAGGTTCAAAGCCACATATGCTTATGCCTTGCCTTCTATGGAGGGAAAACAACAATGGGACATGGTGGACCCTGGATTCAAGCTTTGCGCTCCAATTCTGAAGAGAGCAGCAGGTAGACCAAGGAGGAGTCGAAGCAGACCTCGCAGCGAAGGAGCTGGACTTGGAGCGAGGAAGCGTAAGTGCACAAGGTGTGGTGGGTCTGGTCATTTTGCTAAGTATTGTGATAACACAGTAGATCCAGCGTTCGGAGAGAGTTTCGATGAAGGCTTCGATGAAAATGTTGGTCAGCAGCTGGTTGCCTCAACAGATGATGAAAATGATGGTCAACAGCCGGTTGCATCAGATGAGGATTTTGACAAGGTTCCAAATGATGATGGTCAACAACCGCATGATTTTGACGATGATCCAAAATATCCTCCAAATAATGATTCAAGTGAGGCTCCAAATGGTGATCCAAGTGAGGCTCTAAATGGTGATCATGGTGATTCAAGTGAGGCTCCAAATGATGATCCAAGTGAGGCTCTAAATGGTGATCATGGTGATCCAAGTGAGGCTCCAAATGATGATCCAAGTGAGGCTCCAAATGGTGACCAACCTTCTGTTGTTGTGAGTTCTGCTAGGTATGTAAATCTTGCAATGGTCAAATACTATTGTACATCTATCACTTGACATGATCTCATTACCGTTTATGTTTTGCACAGCTCTATGGTAGGTTTGAAGAAGACGCACAACGTATCGACAACCAAGAGAAGAAGAGAAGAAACAATGAGCACAAGGTGCACGAGGAGCAAAGTGATGGCAAGAAGCTCAAGGAACAGACAGAAGCCCCAACGCTATCTATGAATAATTATGAAACATTATGAATAAGGGATGATGTTGTATTATGAAACATTTATCACTTGACATGTTGTATTTCTGTTGGATGATGTTATGGTGAGCACATGGTTTGACATGATAGAAGTATGTTAGACATGATGTTTGAATGAGCACATGGTTTTTTCCTTTTTTGATTTTTTTTAAATTTGTTTTGCTCATTTGAATTCTGGTCAAACTTAACTTTGACCAAGATTTAAACAAGTGTAAAACATCAAAATGAAAAACTAAGCCTGGATACTTCTTAGTCAATCCAAAATGAAGTTGTGGTGAGCTTTTTGAAATTTTCATGAAAAATGTGCTAAAAAGAGGGGTCCAAAGGTAGGGTAAACGGCCTCATTTCGAAGCAAAAAAAATTTCGACCTTGTCTAAATCAGCCAAATAACTTTCCTACACATATATTCTATATGTATAGACTATGTGCGCTGGTTTTTCCATTTTTTGATTTTTTTTAATTTGTTTTGCTCATTTGAATTCTGGTCAAGCTTAACTTTGACCAAGATTTAAACAAGTGTAAAACATGAAATTAAAAACTAAGCCTGGATCCTTCTTAGTCACTCCAAAATGAAGCTGTGGTTAGTTTTTTGAAATTTTCATGTTCATTTCCCCAAAACACTTCTTTTCACTTCATACAAGAGAGTTTGAGATACTCGAGGTATCATATAATACACATGAACTTATCATTTAAATGTACGTAAAGCTTGTTTATCAACTTAAATCGTTAGTATATGACATAAGAAGACTATGTGCGCAGGTTTTTTATTTTTCTGATTTTTATTTAATTTATTATGCTCATTTGAAATCTGGTCAAACATAGCTTTGACTGCTCCAAACCCCTCCCAAACCCCGCTAAACCTAGCGCTGAATAAGGACCGTTCATCTAACCCTAGCGGCGATCAAGGGCCGTCGATCTAACCCTTCTAGAAGGAATCTGCGGGGAGGAGGGGGGCGATCCGTGAGATACAATCTGATTGGCTGGGAGACCCATTGTTTTTTAACAAATACCAGGCGCGCTGGATGGACTGTTGGGCCGTCTCGTGCTCTGGGCCTGAGACCGCAGTAAATAGCCCGTCTCAGCCTTTCCAGGCCTTGCATGCATGGAGGCGACGACGTGGGTTTGCATGCACGGGAGGCGGCGACGTGAATGCATGCGAGCGAGGCGAGCGAGGCGCGTTAGGTGAGCTAGGCTAGCGAGGCGAGCTAGGTGGTTCAGTGCAGTGGTTCAGGGCAGCGATTCACATGCACCGCCCGGTCAAAGAGCTATGCAGTGATTCAGATGCACGCACGCGTCCCATGCATCGTTTTGTGCAAAAATTTAAGTGTGCAAAACGTAACGGATACACACACGCGTCCGGATTCACACACGCACCGTTCTCATCCTTTCTCTCTTCCTCTCCCACGCACAGGCCTATAAATGGGGTGCCTCTCTTCCTCTCCCACCCACAAGCCAGATCCAATCCTCTCCAACTTCAAACACCCAAGCGACCGAGCCCTCCCCAAGCGAGACCAAGTGAAGATGCAGTTCAACGGGCCGACCTTCAACCGTCCGCCTATCGTGCCGGAGCTGCGCTACCCACCGGGCGTGCTCGTGGAGAGGGAGCTCCGTGTGTGGGCTATTTCAAGGTGGAGGGGTTCCGTCGAACTCACCCGCGCCTTCCTCAGAGCCGGCTATGCCCACCTCCCACGGGGCTCGCCGAGGATGTTCACCCTCAATGAGGTTCGTGACCGCGGCGGCATCCTCCTACTGCTCACGGTCACCTTCACCAACCCGTTTGACGCGCGCGAGCTCCTCGGCCAAGTCTTTTGGTGCGGCTGCGAGGCCATCTTCTTCACCGTCTACAACATCTACACCAACTACGAACGCATCTTCCCCGCTCCAGGCCAGATGCACTCCCTTCCCTACGACGAGGAGGAGGAGGTGTGAAGATGAAGACGGTGTTCAAGGGGCGCGCGCGGCCAAGGTGGAAGAAGAAGGTCAAGCCCGGAGTCAAGCTCGTCATGTTTCGTTTTTTATTTTGTTGCTTTTCTATGTCGTGTCGTGTCGTGTCATGTTTCGTCATGTGTCTGTGAACTGTGAACTTATTTAAGTTATTGCAATGGTACGGTGTGTTCCATCTTATCTTATGTGTGTTAAATGTCCGTGCCCAAACATATCATTTCTTCCCTAAACAAGTCATGAAGTTCGAGAACTTGTGGTTTTCATTAATGAAAATCGGAGGGGGTGAGAAGCCCTCTGTTTCATTCAAACAAAAAGTCATGAACTAACATGCAAATTTATTCCCTTTAAATCCTAAACCAAGTGCCACTCTATCCCTAGACCAAGTGCCACTCTGACCAAAATCATGTGGTAGTGCAACATACATTTTCAACCTTCCAACCCTCCAAAATTTAAGTGCAAAACAATGGAAAAACACTCTCACGCGTGTCCAAACATTCACGGTCTCACTATTTTTTTAAAAAATTTCAAAATCTCACTATGTATACCTTCCTTCCCTAACCATGTCAAAGTCTTGCCATCTGTCCTAGCGGTTACCAGCGCATCCCTAAACACCACAAACCGACGCGGTCCTGGGTTCGAGTCCCTAGTTGCACCAATTTTTTGTGCATTTTCCACCCTTCATTTTTTAGACAAATTATGTTTTTCTCAATGTAATGCCCTTAAAAATTGTTCATTTATTTTGGCACCTGGCGTAAACCTCTACCAGAGCTGAGGCACATTTTCCATGACATTTTGGTCTTTGATTTAAATCACGGTGTATTTGAATTGGATTAATTAACAGCTCCAAAAAATTTCTAACCTTAATTGTTTGGCTCCGGAATAATTCAATTAGCTTCCACAAAAAGTTCCAGCATTATGATTTACTGCCTAAATTAAATCAGAATAGAAAACAAAAAAATACGCAAGAGAACCCCCGAATGGGCCTAATTGGATGCAGTTGGCCCATTAGTCTAGCCTGCACTTGGGTCTACGCTCTGAATTTGGCCCAATAGCAACCTTTTTTTGGACAGAAAGGGTTTCTGAATTCCTAATTTCTTCTCTTTTTTTCAACATATTTAAATGTTGGTCACTTCTTCTCTTTTTGTTTCAACATTTAAACAACCTTTAAACAACTACTTTAACCAACATTTAAACTAGGTGGATTTCTCAAACAATTTCAAGATTACAAATTCCTCCATAATTCATGCCTTTCCATACATTTTCAACATTACAACCAGTGCGATTACCATACCTACAAATGCCCAAAAGTATTTGTAAATGGGTATTGGTAGTGCTTGATCTTCAAGCTTCCTAACCTTCTTCTTCAACATCCTAAGCTCAACAGCTAGCTCTCTGTCAGTGCGTGCTTCGCCCTCCATCCCTTCTTCCAGAGCTCGTGGTGCGGCCACTGCCGTTCGTGGCAGCATGCGCAACCATTCTTCTTGCTCTTCTTGCAGTTCATTCATCAGAGTCTTGGCCAGAGCATCGACCCAAAGAAAGAAGCATGTCACCTGCATGAACACCAAACAGATCAACCCATTGCTCAAAGATCCCGACCACGAAAATGGTGCAATTGCCCCGATTCTTACCCCATTCTCGCTGCACACGTAGAACGGACGATTCTGGTTCCCCAGTGTCTGAGAAACCCTCCGATCAACGCCCGCCCGGCACCGCGGACAGACGAAGACAGGCATGTCCACACGCGCCCGGCTCCGCATCCGCGAGGTGGCGCGGGAGCTTGAGGAAGACATAGAGCTCGGAGCCGAAGGGATCTCAACGCCGCCGCGCCCTCCACTGCTAGCTTCCCACCGCCGCGCCCTCCACAGCTAGCTTCCCGCCGCCGTGCTCTCTCTCTCTCGCCGTGGTCACTGCCGTGCTCTCTGTCGCCGTGGTCACCGCCGCTGTCGCCCGCTTATATAGCACACCCGCCAACGGCTTTCTGCTCAACGGCTCTCTGCTGGGTCCCACAAGCCACGCGTGCAACGGTCTGAATAAAATTAGCCGTTTCTGTCGCCTGGTCCCACCTGTAAGGGCCGAGTCAAAAGGTTGACCTGACGGAGACGGCAGAGTTCATGGAACGAGTCGGTGCGCACGGACTAGGGGCAAAACTGAGCACAATTCGCATCTGAGGGCAAAACTGAGCACATGGACACCACTGAGGGCAAAACGATAATTAACCCTTTATTTTTAGTAACATGATGATTGAAGGAGTGCTCAGAGCTTTGTTTTTTATGCCATGCAGTGTAAAAAAGATGACATCTATTTTGTACTGAAGGGAAGTTTTAATTAGTAAGACCCCTTGCTTGAGGATTCTACATGATAGTTTGATTAAATTCAATTAGTTGGTGACTAGCGAGCTCATACATTTCTGAAAGATATGCCTATGAGCTAACCTGATGCTTCTGCTTTTCTACTCCACATGAGCCCATCATATGTCCATGATAATGAAGAATATTTCAAAATTTCAATTAAATTCATAAGCTAAATGGTTTAGCATTTGCCTCTGAAGTAGGGGTTTGAACAATTGGTCTTTTAGCTTCTAGTGAGAGAAGATGGCGAAGATACTCGAGAATGTGCTAACGGTAGAAGTTGAAAGTGTGCCACTATATCACAAATTACCTATTGATAATCTCTGTTTCCATTGCTGTTTTTTCCAACAATATCGAGATGATTCAACTTTGTTTTTTTAGTACAATCTCCTTATGGCGGAGTTAATATTTACTGTTTGAATCATTATAAGTTGTGAGGTTGCATAACTTCAACGTCTTTCCATGGATGAATAGTACAAATGGTTTGACTGATGATACTGATTGTTCCACAGGTACCTAGATTTGTACTCTGGTTGCCGAGATGCAGGAAATGGCTTCTTCCATGTAGGTTCTTCCCTTTTGTATGCTTCACCCGAAGATCAACCCTCTATATTGCGTGCGTGCGTGTGAGTGTGCATGTGCACGCGCGTGTGTGTACGCGCGCGCGTGTGTGTGTGCGCGCGCGTGCGTGTGTGTGTGCGCGCGCGTGCCTGCCTCTTCTCTCTGTTTCCATTTGATTATGTTCCGTGTTGTATTTGGTCAGGAGATTTGATTTTAGCTAATGACTGTTGGAACACACTTGCCTTCCTGGAGCTATTTGTTACTGCATAGCAAGCGTTTCGACCAGCAATGGCAGCAGTGCTTTATCATGCATGCATGTTTCAAATGTTCTGTACTGATATATTGACCGAACACCAGAGAGGAAAGATAGGGTATGTCGACACAAGTATTGCGAGTTTACTCCATGGAGACCACCGGCTAGGTCCTCCTCTTCCTTCCTCAGTAGTTTATGTCCTTCAATTTCCTCTTCAAATTATTTCTGGTTATACAGTTGATGACATTATTCATGCTGATCAATTTCTGTATCAGTTGATCAATTGTTAAGTATAAAAAAGATGTGAGTCACCAACATAATCAGCTTCCTCCCTGGCGGCATTCTGACACGATCAGGAGATTGCTTTGTTCGTCCAACTCAAGCTGGCAGCATCTCAGCTTCTCATTCTTACCTGATTTCCATTGGCCACGCTGGGGAGATGTTGCTGACTCAAGCCACGAGCAAGGCATCTTGTTTGGCAGCGCTTCAGGTTATTCTTTCACGCTTGCCCTGGTGTCAACTTGTTTGGACCGCGCTTCAGCCAAAAGAGTTAATAGTAAATATTGAAGTTGCTTGTTTGACTCAGGTCAATCCAGCATTAGTTACTGACCGCTCTGTCATCATCAGCATCATAAACTATTGCATTAGAAGATTTCAGATCGGTACAGTCATGTGATATTGTGATGTGAGTTCAGTAAAGCACTTTGTTCTTCCCAGTTTAGTGGGGGTATTGCTACTTTGGCTGAATTGATTAAAATTTGTCTGCAATACATTTGAAACTCTATCATCTACGGTTAATTTCAAGAAAGTCTCACCTTAGTCCGTTAAATTGTTTAAAGTCACCTTTTGTCTTTCTCTTATATGTAGTAAACAGTGATGAATGGTAATGTAATCTCTGATATGCTGTTTATAGTTTGCAATTAATTAAATAATATTCTCCTATAGGCAATCATGCATCTTACCCTTTTTTTTGCTGTTCATAATTACTAAGCTAATTTCTCACATGTTTGAGGTAACTTGATGTAGTAACCTACTATGTCTGCTGTGATCGGTATTAGATTCTGCATAGTACAGTCCGAGCACCTATCACTTCTGAGCTATTTGAGGTTAGTCATCTGCATATCTCAGGAGTAAGAGAAAATGCTTAAAATTGGTGCCCCAAGAACAGTGTCAAGTAGGTAGTACATTGTAGATTGTCAATGCGCCAGAGAAAAAAAAAGGAAATCAGACAGGAAGAATCAAATCCTTCTTTACCAAAAGAAAGGAAACTGAAGTGTAAAGCTAGCAGCACCCCATTCATATGATGCAGCAACAAGCAAAGAAGGTGCCTTCGCCCTTGCTCCTCTTCATTACCTTTTCTTGTGAGGATGGTACTGGAATAGCAGGAACCAGAGGCTTAAGCAAAGAATCTTGTCCAGTTCTCTTCTTCAATGAAATGAGCTTCGGGTCAGTCGGAGCTTCTCCCAGCTCGTTCTATCCCATCCCCAAAACCCTCCACGTGCTGCTGCCAAACACGCTCTTGTCCCAGTCTAGAGCACAGGCCCCTGTGCGTCCTCCTCATCTCGCCAGAAGAATTGCCGGTGGCGCCTTGTCCACTGCACAGCTTTCTGTGCCTCCTGCACTGGTGAGTTGAGCGCTCCTTGTAGTACGCTGTGTTCCTCATGCCTGCTGTGCCGTTTCATTATTCAGCGAATTCAGCACGTAGGTTAGGTGCACCTGTAGGTACCCTGTTGTCATGTTAGCCATCCAAATGTTTTGGAATATTTATTTTTTGGGATCACCACAACAAGATGTGGATACAAAATAAGTACCAAATCGCCCTTTGGGCCCTGTTCGGTTCACAGGTTTCCTATAGGAATAGTACAGTTTTGATTTCCTACGGAATTTTTTTCTTTGAAGACGTTCGGGATAAAGGAATGAACTGTATCCTTTCTTCAGGAAAGGAAAGCTTTCCGACGTTTTTTTATAGGAAACAACACATTCACCAAGATCGGAGGGAAAGCCTAATTGTATGTTTTGGCATCCCGTAGGTTTCCCCTTTCGACTCCACTCTATTCCTATGACTTCTTGCATTCCTTTGTTTTGCTGTCCTACGTTCCGAAGAGAGCCTTGAAACTGTTGTTCAGATTTGATTTCTTAGTCTTAATCTTAATCTTAATCTTACCCTTTTACCCCTAAACTCAGGGTACTCCTTGGATTTTTTATGTGGTGCCTCTCTTGGAGTACCGTTTAATATCATACATCAGATTTTACAAAAATGGTGATGCTATCGGCATTCCAGTGTACGGTAAAAGACCTTGTACCAATGAGGAACTTATTAATTTAAACTTGAGCATTCCACTTTCAATACAATGTGATTAATTAGATCGACACTCTCCTGAATATGTTGCAACCAAATAGACAGTGACTAGCGGTTTCCTTTTAGTAGCATCGTGTGCATCCTGTTACACTCGACCCCTTGTTTCATTCGGTCTTGGTGACCATCAGGCAACTTATATATTTTGTTTTGTCAGGCAACCATCACGCTAGTCCAGTCTGAAATCAATCTAATTTGTTTCCATTTCCTTTAGCAGATTCAGTGAGCAAGTATGGAACTGGTACTCAAAATTGCAGCTTTATTTTGCTGAAATATTGAAGAGATACACTGCATGGTGAGAAATGGCGGAGTCTGCTCTGCTTCTTGTCATACAAAAGATTGGCACAGCCCTGGCAGCAGAAACGTTCAACTTCACTATACCATTACTTGCAAGGAAATCTGCTGCCGTGGCAGCACTGCCAAATGACATGAAAATGATAAGGAATCAACTTGAGCTTATACGCGCGTTTCTTGAGGATACTGGCAGGAAAGGCTGCACTGATCGAGTCATAGAAGCATGGACAGGGCAAGCACGAAAATTGGCCTATGATATGGAAGACATTGTGGATCAGTTTATCTATGTCGTTGGTAAACACAATGTGCAGGAAGGATCATGGTGGTGTTGTATGAAGAAAATTGCCAAAAAACCTCAATCTTTGTTTACATTAGATCAGATTGCTACTGCAATTGGTGGAATAAAGCAACAGCTTAGAGAGCTCAAAGAAAATAAAGACTGGACTCAGCCAATAGGTGGTGTGCGTAATGATATTCTTGCAACGGAATATGACAGTCATTATGTTCCTGGACAATATTACTCGATTGCTGATGATGAGCTTGTAGGAATTGATAAAGATCAAAAAATCTGGATCAAGTCATTGCTTCTTGAAGGTGGTCCTGGACGGCGGCTCATTGCTCTGTGGGGTATGGGAGGAATTGGAAAAAGCACTCTAGTCAACAATTTGTACAAAAGTGAGGCATCCAAGTTTGATTGCCATGCATGGGTTTCTGTGTCCCAGTCATATATACTGGAGGATATTTGGAGAAACATGTTGAGAGGACTCCGTAAAAATTTCAAGGAAGAATCTGATGCTTCTAATATGAACAGTACTGTAGAGAAAGTGGAAAAGATGAGCAGTGAAGAACTGCAGGCTGAATTGAAGCAAATCCTGGGGGGAAAGCGGTACTTGATCGTACTGGATGATGTCTGGAGACCTCAACATCTTCAAGAAATTCAACAGGTTCTTATCGATAATGGCTTGGGAAGCAGAGCAATAACCACGACAAGAAGTGAGGAAGTTGCTGAAGTGGCTGAAGTGGCTGAGGCTGGCTGTAAGATCAAAGTAGAGCCTCTAGATGCTGATGATGCATGGCGTCTGTTTTGCAGGAAAGCTTTCCCAAGGTTTGAAAACAACATCTGCCCAACAGAGCTAGTCCAGTGTGGTAAGGACATTGTGAATAAATGTGGCGGTTTGCCGCTAGCGCTAGTGGCAATAGGGAGCATATTGTCCCTTAAAGTGCGCAATGTTAGAGTGTGGAGGCTATTCTATGAGCAGCTTAATTGGGAGCTGCACAACAATGAGAACCTATCCCATGTGGAGAAAATACTAAACCTCAGCTACAAGTATCTGCCCAACCATTTGAAGAGTTGTTTCTTGTATTGTGCAATGTTCCCAGAAGACTATTGGATCCAGAGAAAAAGATTGATTAGATTGTGGATCTCAGAAGGGTTTGTTCCACAAGAAGGAGCGTTGTTCTTGGAAGAAGTTGCTGAAGGTTATCTGGAAGAACTCGTCCAACGAAGCATGCTTCATGTTGTAGAGAGGAACTCATCTGGTAGGCTTCGGCGTGTCCAGATGCATGATATTGTGCGCGAACTAGCCATTTCCCAGTCTAAAAAGGAGTGTTTCAGTACAACTTATGATGACACTCATGTGAGAGACCAACATGTGGGGTTGGATTCTCGTCGTGTGTCGGTGCTGCGATGCAAAAATGGCCTTGGATCAAGCATACATCCAGCAGCCAGGCTTCGCTCCTTGATAGCATTTGACAGCACCGTGAGATCATCAGCTCCATTGTTTCCCTCGGAATCTAAGTACATTGCTGTGTTGGAATTATCAGGCTTGCCTATTGACACTATTCCAGATTCAGTTGGGGAGCTTTTCAATATCAAGTATTTGGGCCTTGATCGCACCAATGTGAAGAAACTCCCAAGTTCTGTTACCAAGCTTCACAATTTAGAGACATTGAGTATTCGAGATGGACAGTGCCTGAGTTTGCCTCGAGGGTCCCAGAGACTCAAGAGACTGCGACACATACTTATCTACAAAATGCTGGATAAAACATGGAGTAGGTTTAGAAGTCATGAATCTATGGTGCCATTTGAGGGCATGTGGGATTTGCAGGAGTTGCAATCTCTGCATACAGTTGGAGCCAATAAGGTTTTTGTTGCAAAACTAGGGAATTTGTCTCAGATGAGGTTCCTTCTCATTACTGAGGTGAAGAGCAGTTACTGTCCACAATTGTGTGACTCTATATCAAAGCTACGCCACCTTTCAAGATTAGAATTAAGAGCCAGTTACTGTGAGGAAGTGCTACAGCTGGATAATTTGACACTGCCAAAGCGTCTCGACAAGCTCACTTTGGTAGGGGGATTGTCCCAAGGCTTTCTGGAATCTCCATTTTTCTCGAAGCATGGAGATGAACTTGTTCGACTAGAGCTGTATTATTCCCAGCTCGTGGTTGATCCAACGCCACGCCTCTACAGGTTGGCGAAATTGAGCCGTATTGTTCTCCGAAGTGCGTATATTGGACAGGCACGACCCGTGGTTGCAAATGCTTCGGAAATATCTAAACTGAGAGACGAGCTCCCTGCAGACTCGACTTGAGGGAGCTATTGATAAAGATTGACGTCATACCAGATAATGTCCTATCTACCCTTTATGTATTAATATGTCTTTGTTCAGTTATCTCAGCAACCGGTGGCTTGTATAATAATGCATGGGACTGGCATTGATGCTGCTATCCCATCTTGGTTTATCCCTGTTTACATTTGCTGACATACGTTCAGCCACGTACCGTGTGATGTAATAATTTAGTAAGGCAAAAGTGATGCGTGCATTTGAAATTTTGGCTCCTCCAGGGCCATGGAAATTCGGAGTTTCATAGGGATAGTTTTATCTGTCCTGTTATGTGTTGTTGATTTTTTCTTAGATCTGATTCTGGCTAATCAATCATGAATCTCGAATTGTATCTCCCTGATGGTGATATGTGTTACTGCACAGAACCCAAGCAGGGTTGGGGCAATGCTAGCTTGCTACAGGGATACTTTTATTTTTAGTTCGAGATGCGGTGAAGGATTTGATTAGTTGGGTACCATTTAAAATGATCTTGTGAGTTTTCTGAAGAATCACTTGTTCCTGGCCAAAAAAAAGAAAAAGAAAGTGGAACTGTTTGGGTGTTGTGATCAGGAGAGGGATAGGGGGTCAGGGACAGACGAGACTTGCCTGCTCCCCCGCGGTGTGCCCATCCGTACTCCCGTCTACATGGCTTGATTTGATTGAAACAAAATAAGGCCTGGTCCCACCCCCTTAAAATCAGAGAGGGGGGGGTGATGATTAGATTAGAAAAAAAAGGAAAAAAAGACAGCCGTAGGATGAAGTGGGAGCACGGATGGGTGCACAGGGAGGAAGCATGCAAGCCGGATCCGTCAGGGACTGGGGGGGGCTTTTTTTTTGCCAGACAACGAGAGCATTGCCTTGATTAAGATCATTTTGCTGTGCTTCAAAGCCATCTCGGGCATGAAAATCAACTTCAGTAAGAGTGAGGTGCTGGCCTTGGGTTTGGACTTTGGACCATGTTGAAGGGGTTCATATCACCAACTTACTGAACTGTAAGTTCATAAATTTCCTTGTTTTGCTCTGGCTGGGACCCCATGGCTCACAAGGTCGAAAAGAGGGTCATTCCTTCCATGGCAAGGAAAATGACGAGGGCGAGGCTAATCCTGACTAATGCATGCCTTTTGGCTATTCCCTGTTACGTAATAATGGAATTATACTTACTAGGTGATGGACCCTTCACCATCTTGATAAAGTTAGATGACAATTCTTTTTTCTTGGAAGGAGATGAGATTAAAAGAAAAATACCATATGGTCCATTGAGAGGACATTTGCATCATTACCAAGTATAGATCATCATGATCAAAATCAGGGGCGTGCAAGCCCGGAGGAAGAACATAAATTAAAGCATCGATCCTCGTCAAGGTCTCGAGGGGCTCAGGGCTACCGCAGAGGCATATATCTTGGAGACCATCAAGGCGACAAGATTAACATCAACATGTTTAGCGAGAGGGTTCCATTGCTGGACAAAGGCATCCATTTGAACAAATAATTAGAAGGACTATTAGGAAACACACGTTCAATAGTGTTTCTATAGTGTCCATAAAGACCAACCAAAAGCAGCAAAAGCAATGCAAAACACGCGAGCGAACTGACCCAAAAGGTTTTTTATGATGTTATAAGAAGATCATGTACACCAGTTGGGTTTCAGGAAACTTTCGACCACGATCGCACACAGCTCCATCCAAGATTCGCTAAGACACAGTTAAATATGATGTGCTCAGTGTTCTCACTCTCCCCACAAAGCAAGAAGCACTCTCCCCACATAGCAAGAAGCGGAAGCATGGCCATGGCGTTAAGGATTTGGTCACCTACCAGAAAGCTTGCGTCTGATGGCCTGCAACAGGAAAATTCTAATCTTCAGCAGAATCTGTGCCCTCTAGAGGCCCCTGAAATGCGGGGGCCGGTCAGCCCTGAGAGAGCTTGAGGAGTGAATTGCAAAAAACATCGACACTTCAGACTAGGTTTGTAGAAACCACATATTTACGGAATTGTGCCAAAAAGCACTAATTTTTTTTTGCAAAAAACACTAGTTGCCCGATTAGGCCGTTTTGAGCATAATTATGACAAATGGGTCCCGCCAGAAGGGGTGACGTGGCACAACATAACGTTTCACAAATAGACAGAATAACAAGGACTGATTTGAAAAAGAACCTGAGAGGATAAGGACACGAGTAGGGAGCTCCGCAGCCGCATACGGGGAAAGAGACGATGGCCAGGAGCAGCAGCGAGCTCCACCGCCGGCGCGCTCGAGCTCGCATGCGTTCGGGCCGACGCCGCCTGGCCACGAGCAGCAGTTCCACCGTGGCTCCCCTGCAGCTCCATCCCTTGCCCCTGCACCTCGCTGCGGCGCAGCACGGGGACCCTCGATGATGAGCTCCGCCGTTGCCGGGGCGCTCGAGCTCGCCGGTGTTCGGGCCGAGGCCTCCGGGCCATGAGCTGGACGCGAGCAGCAGGAGCCGCACCGGCCGTGAGCAGCAGCATCCGCGCCGGCCGCGCGCGGGCACGAGCAGCGACGCCGGCGGCCAGGCGGCAAAGCTCCAGGTGAGCTGCTCGGAGTGGGGCATGGCGGAGCTCGTGGCCCGACTGGCGCAGGGGAGCTGCTGCTGGCTTGCACGCCGGCGAGCTCGAGCTCCACTGGCCGGCGCAGGAGTAAATTGCAAAAAACCACCACATTTGGAGACGCGAAATCAAAAAACCACCACCTTTCGTTTTTTTTTCAAAAAACCGCCACTTTTGTGCTAACAGTTTGCAAAAAACGCTGATTACTCGACCAGTCCCGTTTGAGGGCAAACCTGACGTCCAGGGCCCGCTGTCAGGTGCCACGTGGCCTGTGCGCACACGGCGCCCGTCAAGCGCCGTTAGACGGCGCAAGAGAAAACCCTACCGGGTCGAACCCGGTCGACCATTCCCCCCACTCCTCCCAAATCCCACCGCGCCGCCTCCTTCCCGCTCACCCCTGTCGTGTTCACCCATGGCCGCCGATGGCGGCGGCGGCGGCTCTGACGGAGATGGCAGGGACGACCGCGGGAACTCCTCTTCCCTCGACGGCGGGGACAAATCTTTCTCCCACGTTCAGTGTGCGCGCACGCTCGTCCCTGGTGCGGCCGCGTGCGACGGTGGAGATGAGCGCCCCCAGGAACCCGACAGCTACGACATCGAGATGTCAGCGGCGGCAAGGTTGGCCCAGGTCTGGAAGGCGAATCCGCATAACAGCCACAACTTCACTTCTGGTCTCGGCAGCGTAGAGTGAGTTCTGTGTCGTTGTCTGTACATTTATTTGCATTATGTGTTAGAAATTAGGGTTTCCACTGCCGTTTAGGAACTATGGTTTATAAATTTGTGTTGTCACTACTGTTTAGGAACTATGGTTTATAAATCTGTGTCGCTATTTCTACAGTTTAGGAACTAGGGTTTAGAAATATTGGTTTCAGATGTGAACAAGCTGTCCAAATTTTTTGTTGAGGATAATTACTGTAATTTGGTTCACTAGATTTCAGTTAACTTCACTAAATTTAATCAATTTATTGATTCTGCAATATTGAAAACTTAAATTGGAGAGAAACATAAGTTAACTGATTTGGTATTGCTTCAGTGTACTGTTAATTGCATTTATGTGAATATGGTATATACTGAATTTAGAGTAGATTGAATTGTCAGTTAACTTATTTGGTGTTGATGTAGTGTACTGTTAACTGAATTACAATGAGCTGAATATATTGTTAACGTAATATGATGTGCTCTGTTTTCTGTTTGCAGTCTGGATGATGACATATGGGATGTTCGGTTTCATTTCCATGGCTGTGACAATTTGGAAAGGACCTTATGTCAGTCAGATATTACCTACATCAATCTTTTAGCTCTTATTGGGACAGAGGGGTATGATGAGAAGGACTCCATGTACTATGTGAAGGAAGATGGTTTAGGAATTGAAGGAATGCAGCTGATTAAATGTACTGAAGATGTAGAAGAAATGCTGGAATTATATGAGGAGAAAAGGTGTATCACTATCACAGTTATGAAAGGAAGAACATCACTTAGGCCACAGTTGCACATCAACAATGGAGATGAAGTTGAGAAGCAGATACCTATTTCAGAGATTGGTTCACCTAAAGTATTTGATATAGATGATGCAGGTGTGCTCTATCCAAGTCAGTCCAGTGAAAGAGCAGAGTGCTCTGTTCCTACTATAAGTATTTATACACAAGATTCTATTGGAGATTACCTTTTCACTCAGGAGAGCTGCAATGTGAGAAAGGGGAAGGACATTGCAGGTGTCAATGAGCTAGATGCATTTCTCAATGAGTTTGCTGATGACATGCGAGTAGTGCAAGAAGTTCAAATGGAGAAGGAGGAAATGTTTGTGGAGAAAGAAGTTACAAATGCTGACAGCTCTGAAGATGATGATGAGAGTTCAGAATCTGATTATATAGCTGGAGAGGAAGTGGATGATGATGCTGATCTCCACCAGAAAATAAAAGATTTGAAGAGGAAAAGAGAATTTGAAGGGGATTCAGAGCCAGAGGACTTGTTCTGTGAGTCTGAGGAGGAAGAGGAATTTGTTCCACCAGAACCTTTGCTTAAATTGCCAGTGAGGAGGGGCCCAACAAGTAGATCTCATTGCAGCTCTCAATCTGCACTTGAGGCTGACTATATCCCCTCAAGTGATGAAGATATATATCAGCCACATCCAGATGATTCTGATGTAGAAGTGGAGGTTTATTTGCCCTCAAATGGTAGAAAATCCAGGGCAAAGAAGAGGAAGGCCAGGCAATGGTATGATGAGAGCAGGTTAACCCCACAGGAGCAAATTTGCTGGCATTTGTGTTTTCTGGATGTGTACCAGTTCAGAAGAGCTTTGGTTAACTTGCATGTGACTCAAAGGAGGAATTTTCATTACCACAGAAACAACAAAGACAGGATTATAGTTGACTGTGTTGAGAAAGGATGCCCCTTTCACATGGTTGCTTCTGTAATTGGTAATGAAAAAACTTTCTGTATTAGGAAATTGCAACTAGAGCACACCTGTGCTCCATCTGGTGAAAACTGCAAGGTACCAACAAGGTTTGTAGCAAAAGCAATTGAGGATAGCATGAGGACAGATCCTAGAGCAGGAGTTGAAACTGTCATAGAGAAGACAAAGGAGAAATTTGGTGTGGAGGTTGGAAAGAACAAGGCCTATAGGGCAAGGCAGAAAGCTCTTTCAGTTGTCCAAGGTGATCAAGAAGCACAATACACAAGGATCAGAGACTATCTACAAACTGTGTTGGACACCAACCCTGGGAGCAGATGCATTGTCACCACAAGAGTTGTGAGAGAGCACCCTAGTCCCAATCCAATATTTCATAGACTTTTCATGTGTCTTGGAGCACAAATAGAAGGATTTTTGAAAGGGTGTAGACCTTTTATTGGTATGTTCTTGCCAGAATTATTCCACTTCATTTATTCTCTTGCATTGCATTTTTAATTTGTTCTGCTGCATTCTATTAAATCATGTTGATTTCAGGTCTGGATGGATGTTTTGTGAAGCTGAATACAGGACAACAAATATTGGCTGCTACAGGCAGAGATGGAAACAACAACATCTTTCCATTGGCCTTTGGAGTGGTTGAAAAGGAAGACACCGCAAGTTGGTCATGGTTTTTAACTCAACTGAAGATTGCTATTGGTGGAGAATGTGGACAGTTTGGGTACTACACAATAATCTCAGACAGGCAGAAGGTGAGTTGCTCCATTTGCAAATTTACTTAACCTTAGATTGCTATTCTTTGCAACCTTAGTTTGACCACCTAGTTAGCATCTTAACTTAGGTATTAATTGTTTCACCAGGGCCTTCTTAATGCCATAACACACATTTTTCCCAACTGCCCACAAAGATATTGTCTAAGGCACATTTATGCAAATTTCCAAAATGCTGGGTTTAGAGGAGATGAACTTAAGAAATATATGGATGCAGCTGCATATTCATACACTGAGGATGGTTTTAATGTTGCAATGGAAGAAATGAGGAAAGAAAGTGAGGATGCTTAGGCTTGGTTAAAGGGAATTCCTGTTGAAACATGGGCTAGGCATGCTATGGACAAGAATTGTAAAACTGACCTAGTAGTTAATAACATTAGTGAGGTATTCAACAGGATGATTTTAGATATTAGAGGAAAACCCATTAAAACAATGCTTGAAGGAGTAAGGTCTAAGTTGATGGTCAAGTTTAATGAAAAGAGAATTGGGGGAGATATTGCTAGATGGACAATTACCCCTACATATTCAGAAAAACTGGCAGAGTCCAAGGAATGGGCTAGGAACTGCAAAGCTTTGATGGCAGGCCCAGATTTGTATCAAGTCAATGGTGGGGAGAAATCATATGCAGTCAATTTAAAGGATTGGACTTGTGGCTGTGGAAAATGGGACATGACAGCCATACCTTGCAATCATGTTGTCTCTGCAATTTATAAATCCAAACAGCATCCAGAAGATTTTGTGCATCAGTTCTTTAAGAAGGAAATGTATGTGGAAGCCTACAAGCCAATGATATACCCTGTTCCTGGACCTGATCTATGGACAAAAATTGCTACAAGAGACATTGACCCCCCTGTTTTCCACAAGAAGAAGGGTAGGAAACAAACAAAGAGGAGGAAGGGCAGGTTTGAAGTGCCTAAACCTAAGGAAACATCAAGGATGGGGACAATTACATGCAGTAACTGCAGCAAGCAGGGCCACAGATACACAAATTGTGGGATGCTTTGAAGCCAGCACTTGCTGCTAGGAAGAACAAACACAAGGTACCTTGCATTACATGTGACCCTAGATAGATTTCCAAATTGTACCATTAATGCTCTGATGTGCCATTTTATTCTTGTTACAGGAAAACAGGGGTGCACCATCTTCTGCACCAAGGGCTGCACCATCTTCTGCTGTAGCTCCATCTGCTGGATCACCAGCTGGGAGAGCACCACCAATGGCAGCTACCTCAGCAGCTCCAGCAAGCAGGGCAAGCACCTCAGCAGCTCCAGCAAGCAGGGCAAGCAGCTCAAGACCTCCAGCAAGCAGGGCAAGCAGCTCAAGAGCTCCAGCAGCAAGGGCAAGCACATCTGGTGTAGCAACAAGGAGAGCTTCAACAGCAGCAGCTACCCCAGCAGCACCCTTCTTTCCACCAAGACAGAGGAAAGAACCATCCAGGCTCAGAGATTACTTTTATGCTTCAGGGAACTAATGCTTCCTTGTTGATCATTATTCTTGTTGGTCTGATGTTGGTCTGCCTAAACTTGTTATTTTGGAACAACTTATGTTGGTCTGATGTTATGGAGCAAGAAACTCATGTAATGATCTTGCTGTTATGATACTTTATGCACTGTTATTATGATCCATATGATGTTATGCACTGTTATTATGATCCATATGATACTTTGTCTTGCTGAAATGACCATGCTGAAATGATCATGGTGTTGCTAGATTTTAGCATGAGTTGATGCCATCCTCGACGGTTGTCGAGGGGTAGGGTTAACCCTACATGAGTTGATGCCATCCTCGACGGTTGTCGAGGGGTAGGGTTAACCCTACATGAGTTGATGCCATCCTCGGCGGTTGTCGAGGGGTAGGGTTAACCCTACATGAGTTGATGCCATCCTCGACGGTTGTCGAGGGGTAGGGTTAACCCTACATGAGTTGATGCCATCCTCGGCGGTTGTCGAGGGGTAGGGTTAACCCTACATGAGTTGATGCCATCCTCGACGGTTGTCGAGGGGTAGGGTTAACCCTACATGAGTTGGTGGCATCCTCGGCGGTTGTCGAGGGGTAGGGTTAACCCTACATGAGTTGGTGGCATCCTCGGCGGTTGTCGAGGGGTAGGGTTAACCCTACATGAGTTGAGGCCATCCTCGACGGTTGTCGAGGGGTAGGGTTAACCCTACATGAGTTGATGCCATCCTCGACAGTTGTCGAGGGGTAGGGTTAACCCTACATGAGTTGATGCCATCCTCGGCGGTTGTCGAGGGGTAGGGTTAACCCTACATGAGTTGAGGCCATCCTCGACGGTTGTCGAGGGGTAGGGTTAACCCTACATGAGTTGGTGGCATCCTCGACGGTGCCATCAAAATTCATATTAAACTTTAACAAGTACCATCATAATTCATATTAACTTTATCAAGTGCCATCAAATACCAAAACTTGAATTACAACAAGTAGCATCACATGGCAGATTAAAATTTAACCAGTGCCATCAAATACCAAATCTTGGATTACAACAAGTAGCATCACATAGCAGATTAAAATGGAACCAGTGCCATCAAATACCAAATCTTGGATTACAACAAGTACCATAAATAAGCACCATACATAATTTTCCAACCCCTCCTTCTATTACAGTAGTGCCATCCTTCTATTATAAATAAGCACCATACATAATTATTGCAATCACTCATCACATATAGCCTTGATTCTCTTCAGCTTAGACTTGTTGGCCTCTCCATCCTTTAAAAGGTCAGATATGGCAAACTCAAGCCTTTTCTTCTGCTGATTGACTTCATCAACATGTGCATCTTTCCTCCATTTTCTAATGAGTTCAGCCTGATTGGCCTGGATCTTCTTCAGCAGCTCTACATCTCCCTTCAGTGACATATTCTCCTTCTCAAGATCAGTCTTGATTTCATTAGCATCAGGTGCAACCTGATCAGCGCCACTTTCCTGAACACTCTTCTGTTTTGCCTGCATCAGACGCTTCTCTTCTTCTAGCAGGGCAATCACATCTTTTTTAACCTTGATCTGCTCTTGGCTCTGCTCATACATATCCCAAAGCTTGCGCAGAGCATTCTTAAGTGGCTCTGGCCATTCTGGGTCAACCCACTCAACAAGACCACAGCTGTAACCTCCCTGATTAACCAAATAAATATTACAACAAAAATTCTAATCATTTATTCAGGATATAAGCAGTTCATATAGTTAACAAACATAATTATGCGTGTACTACTTGCTACAAGCAGCTAGAAACCATGCCAATTAAACATAATTACTCAGGATTTGACCATTCATAATTTTTTTTAAATAAACCACTTGTAACATCTATTGCTTCAGTTAACAATCCTAATTCTTCAGTTAACAATCCTAATTCTTCAGTTAACATCTACTGCTAACAGTAAGGAGTAGAAGGCAAAACAGAGCTGTATACATAATCACTAACAGTTAACAATTACTAACCTGCTCCGAACACCCCAAAAACCTACGTCTGGTGTGGTGCTTTGAAATGCAACTCCCCTCTCCACCGGCGTCTTATGACTGCAGATCGGGCCTCCAGAAACAATGCCACACCATTCGGGATCCACAGTGGTCCGTGGTATCTACATTATTAGAACCAGAGAAGAACGTGACAGTCAAATACAAAATCAAATCGGTGAAATCAAACTTGAATTCGGGAAGAACCCTAACCCTAACTCACAGAGAGGAAAACTCACGTAGGGCTCCGGTTCATACGAGGGGAGAGAAATAGACGAGTCACTAGTCTCGCCGTCGTTCCAGGAAACCATGGCTGCTGCGGTCGCCATCGGCGGCGGCGGTGGCGGGGGCGAGGGGCGACGGCGGGGCGGGAGCGGCGGGGTCCGACAGGCGAGGAGTGGGGAATGGCCGACCCGGTTGGGTTCGACCAGTTTGTCTTGCGCCTTCTAACGGCGCTTGACGGGCGCCGTGTGCACACAGGCCACGAGGCACCTGACAGCGGGCCCTGGACATCAGGTTTGCCCTCAAACGGGACTGATCGAGCAATCAGCGTTTTTTGCAAACTGTTAGCACAAAAGTGGCGGTTTTTTGCAAAAAAACGAAAGGTGGTGGTTTTTTGATTTCGCGTCCCCAAATGTGGTGGTTTTTTGCAATTTACTCGCCGGCGCAGGGAGGCCCAGCCGACACAGTCAATAGTGGGAGGAGATGGAACCTTATCCACCCTTTTCTTAATAAAAAATAAACTTTATCCTCTTATGCCCTTTCAGAGGTCCTTTTGCAAAATAAAATTGTAGCGGGATGTAATTGACGTTTTTTGGCACGTCACCCCTTCTGGCAGGACCCACCTGTCATAATCGTGCTTAAACCGGCGACTAGTGTTTTTTGCAAAAAATTATGAAAAAAATTAGTGCTTTTTGACACAATTCCATAAATGTGTGGTTCCTGCAAACCTTGCCTAAAGTGTTGATGTTTTTTGCAATTCACTTAGAGTTTGAGGTATAACGACTTGACAGAAAACTTGCCAGAGTGGGTATGAGGCTAAGAAATCTGATCTGGGTTCTCCGAGAGACAGAAGAAGGGCAGTGAGGGCCTGCCAATCAGCAAGCTCTTCAGGAGACAACGTCTGGCGCAGTCCAAGGTCCCAATTAGCGGGTGCAAGCTCTGAAATGGAGATTGATTGGTTGGCACAGTAAGAAAACAAGACAGGGAAGGAATGGCAGAGGGGGGCCCTCTCCCGACCACCAGTCCAGCCAGGAACACACAGAGGAGCCATAACCATCAGAAATTTGACAGGACCAGACTATAATTGCACACTATGTGTTTCTTTTTTTAGATATAAAGGCATCTTGCCCGACTTTATAAATAAAGCCATCATGTCACCATCATCCAACAAACGATAGTAAAGTTTAGAAGGTCCAGGACACGCATGCCACAAATAAGCAAACGGTAGCAGGGCACATAGCAAGGAGACAATAACTAGGAAGTTAGTCAGAGGTAGGAGGGGCCGCCAAGGAGATCGCCGTATCATGAATAATCTTGGAGATCATCAGGGCGACGGGGTCAGCATCTGAGGCTTTACTATATTTTGCATGATGGAACAACTAGGATAAACTCGCTGAACATCAGAAATATTTGGTCTAGCTACCTTATACAGCACATCCATTGCAATCAAGGAAGGAAAGTTACCATCTTTTATAATGTCACATGAATTTGAAGTTTGTTTGGGTGTTGCAGGTTTAAAGGAGGAAATGTGGTATCAAGTATTTTCTAAACATGTTTATGTGGTCATATGTTTTCTCAATAGACGAAAAACGGTTTCCCCTGCTTTAGATTATAAAGCAACCGCACCAACAACATCCGACAACAACACCGAGTTCAAGGTTCAGGCAAAAACAAAAGCAAAGCAAAGCCGAAGAGTGCAAATAGGTTCAGCTGGGGGCACAACACAACAAAACCCTAAAAAGAAAGAAGAAGCAGCCAACTAGCTAATCAGGCTCAGGCGATATGTTTTCTCAATAATTGTAAGAGTATTTCTATTTTTCGTCAAAATGGACGGGTGCAACAACGCACACCATCATAGTCGAGTGATTTTAGCTACCGTCACCACATTGAACTAATGTGTAAGAAGTTTTTATAAGATCCGCATGTAGAATAGCATTGTTCCATGATCAAGCTGTGCGCCTGTGCTCTGCTTAAACTTTTTCAAAAAACATTCGAACCATATTTCTACCGTTATTTATTAGACACTTGGTGTTGTCAATAATTAATTTCACCTAACCATGGTAACTAGTCAATCAGAGAGGCTCGACCCATCATCCCATCAACTTCTTGCTTGTATTAGAAAATTGACACTCGAGACTGGATCAACTGCTTGCCGGCTGTGTTAATGGACTTTCTAGTCCTTGATGTGACACTGGGTATAAACTGGAGGCTGTTCAGAAGTTGCTGAGCAATTGCTCGACCCAATCAAATCATTTTTCTTGTTTCGACAGCAACTTGTTGGATCCTTCGGAAATATATCCGGGATCTTTCGGACAGAAAATGCCAAGAATGAAACCGACGGGCCCAAGCAAATGACTATCTGAGTTCCCCGCAAAAGAAGAAACAAAAAGGAAAGAATCACTATATATATAAGCTCAACAAAGCTTCTAGCCTGCAAACCAGCCATTGTTTGCATCGCCTAAACATGTCGATCATGATAGCCATGGAGTTTTTGGTGTTTGCCTCCCGTGTTTGGTGTCCACTGCTGACACTGCCACAACAAGCACCACTGACCACCAAGCGCTCATGTCACTGAGGGCCCTGATCAATGGAGACCCATTCCAAGCACTGAATGCATGGGGAAACCAGTCGATCCTTATGTGCCAATGGCGCGGAGTGGCATGTGGCATGCGGGGCCGCGGCGGCGGCCGTGTCGTAGCACTGGATCTTGGTGGGCTCAACCTTGTTGGCTCCATTGCCTCTTCCATAGGTAACCTAACTTACCTCAGGCATTTTGGCCTCCAAGAGAACCGCTTCTCCGGTACCATACCTTCAGAGGTTGGACATCTCGTAGAACTCGAGTATATGAACCTCAGCAGGAACTCCATCGGCGGGGAGATCCCACCGACACTGGCCGCTTGTGTCCAGCTTCGAGTTATTGATCTGAGTCACAACATGCATAAAGGCTCGGTGCCACGGGAGTTGTCATCCCTGCATAATCTAGAGGTGCTGGCTCTTGGGTACAACAACCTTACAGGAAACATTCCCGCGGAGATTGGAAACCTGAAAGGTCTGATCGTTCTTCATCTGGTACCAAACATGCTAGTAGGAGAAATTCCTACAGAGATTGCAAATCTTAGAAACTTGACCAGTTTATACCTTAACATTAATGGTCTGTCAGGTTCTGTTCCTGCCTCTCTTGGTGGCCTCCAAAAATTACAGATTTTGTATCTAGCCACGAACCGACTCTCAGGACCGATTCCAGCTTCCCTAGGAAATCTATCTAATTTACTAATTCTAGATTTCCAGTCAAATGGCCTAACCGGTAGCATCCCTGAATCATTAGGAAATCTGAATCTCCTTAACGTGCTTTCTCTCACATCTAATAATCTTACAGGCTCAATTCCTCACACTCTCGGGAAACTCAGTTCTGTCGTTGAGTTTTATCTCAACGGGAATCAACTCGAGGGTTCCATACCAGTTTCTGTATATAATCTTTCATCCCTCCAATTTTTCAATGTGCAAAACAACAACCTGAGTGGATCCATTTCAGATGACTTGGGTAATAAGTTTACACAACTCCAGCAACTTTCCATGGACAATAACAGATTTCATGGGTCCATCCCGGAGTCTTTGTGTAATGCTTCAATGCTTGAACTAGTTCAATTGTCTGACAACTTTTTTTCCGGAGTAATACCAAAATGTCTTGGAGCTACCATGAAGAGCTTATCGAGACTGCTTCTCTCAAATACCCAACTAGAGGCAAGGAATGATGCCGATTGGGATTTCATTTCTAGCTTGACAAACTGTAGTATGCTATCATACCTAGCTCTTGACAATAACAAACTAGAAGGGGTGCTACCAAATTCAATAGCAAATCTTTCCACAAACTTAGAATATTTTAGCGTGACAGGCAACATGCTGCATGGAAATATACCTGAAGGAATTGGAAACCTTGTCAACTTGCAACTCTTGCAGATGGATGGCAATTTCCTACATGGAAAAATTCCTGAATCGATTGGTAACCTTGGGATCCTGGCTGAACTATACTTAAACAACAACAGTTTATCTGGACCAATTCCACCAATGCTTGGAAATCTAACAGCATTAAGTATACTTTCCCTCGCCCAAAATGTGCTTACTGGCCCCATACCATCCAGCCTTGGAAGCTGCCCTCTGATGGTGCTGAGCCTAGCATTCAATCGGCTTGTTGGTCCAATACCAAAAGAGATTTTCCTCATATCGACACTGTCTGTTTCTGTGGAGGTTCAGGGCAACAAGTTAACTGGGAAAATTCCTTTAGAAGTTGGTAATCTGGTGAATATTGGATCTCTGGATGTGTCTGACAACAGGATAACTGGATTAATTCCTGCTTCTCTAGCTCAGTGTGGAAGTATGCAGTATCTCAGTATGGAAGGAAACCTATTTCAGGGCACGATTCCAGCATCAATGTCACAGATGAAAGGCCTTCTAGTTCTTGATGTTTCAAGAAACAACTTGTCCAGTGAGATCCCATTCTTCCTTGGGGACATGCAGGGGCTCGCTACCCTCAATATATCATTCAACAATTTTGTGGGTGAAGTTCCGAAACATGGATTATTTCTGAATGCAAGTGCAGCTCTGATTGAAGGGAACTATGGCTTATGTGGAGGAATCTCCCAATTTAACTTGCATCCCTGCTCAAATCATACATCCAAGAAGTGGTCTCACAAGCTTGTCGTGTTGATCTCAGTAGGCAGTGCAGTTATTTGCATTATCTTAGTAGTACTATTTGCACTATTTGCACAACGGAAATTGAAAAGCAAGTTTACAGAGACAGGACAGGTTCCATCGCTCCATAGTGGACAACATATGAGGGTTACCTATGGTGAATTAGTGAGAGCAAGAAGTGGTTTTGCTTCTGAGAATCTCTTAGGCACAGGAAGCTTCGGCTCAGTGTACAAAGGAACAATGATGAATGAAGATCAGGAAGTGATTGTCGCTGTCAAGGTGCTCAACCTCCAGCAGCGAGAGGCATCTCAAAGCTTTGTTGCAGAATGTGAGACTTTAAGATGCATCAGACATCGAAACCTTGTGAAGATATTGACAGTCTGCTCAAGTATTGATTTCAAGGGTCTAGACTTCAAAGCTCTCGTATTTGAGTTCATGCCGAATGGAAATCTTGATCAATGGCTACACAGCCGTCTCGTGGAAGATGGGGGCAATGGGGTGCTCAGTCTTACCCAAAAGGTAGACATTGCCATTGATGTAGCTTCAGCACTAGAATATCTGCACCACAATAAGCCAGTGCCAATAGTTCACTGTGATCTTAAGCCAAGCAATATTCTCCTCGACGATGACATGGTTGCCCATGTGGGTGACTTTGGACTTGCAAGGTTCTTGCCTGAGGATGATACTAGCCTCCTAGAGATATCAAGTGGTTGGGCTACAAGAAGGGGAACAATTGGATATGCTGTCCCAGGTTTGCCATTAACCAATCACCACTGTTGCTCATCTTTTATGTACCAATTTCTCATTCCAAACTAATTTCACATGCATTTCTTTTCCAGAGTACGGTCAAGGAAATGAAGTCTCGGTCTATGGTGATACCTATAGCTACGGAATAATGTTGTTAGAGTTGTTCACTGGTAAAAGGCCAACTGATGGTGGGTTTCTGCAAGATCTTAACCTACATAGTTACGTCGAGATAGCACTGAGGGACCAAGCCACCAACCTGGTGGATCTGTGCTTATTTTCTTCACCGGGGGAAGGAACAGAAATGAGAGCTTCATGCATCACTTCAGTTCTGCACATTGGGATATTATGTTCGAAGGAACTGCCAACTGATCGCATGCAGATTGGGGATGCTATGAGAGAGCTACTGACGATCAGAGACACGTACCGCACGCACCTATTGAGTAGAGGTGGGTCCATCTAAATGCTTGATGGCCCTCGCTTCATTGTGATTAGTATTCATCATATTAAATCTAAACAGAAGGTGGTACAAACTTTGTTGCTGCAATTCACAAGCCAACTAATATGCCTGTCTTTTAAACGGAATGTCAACACGATATGGTAATGAGTTGTGACTTGTGAGCAATGGGAGCTGCACAATTCAATGTACCTTAGCCATCGGATCACCAAAATTTTAGTTAGAACTTAGTGTAATTGGGGCCTTCTTGACGATGTTAATATATTCTCTATCCAAAAAACCACATCATGTTTTTTTCTCCGTTCCTATCCCGAGGCAAATTTAATTTGTTGTAGTTACTCAAGAAGTAAGAATATGTTTTATCATTAACATAAGACTTGAAATTTTCTTTGAAATTTTGATACTGTAGCTAGATTTGAAGTATGGGAAATTCTATTTTCAGAACGCCCAATGTGGTGTATCACTAGGCAGAGGCTCCAACCCCATGATCACACGCACTTCAATTATATATCTAAAGAAGAAATTATATCCCGACAACACTTGTAATGATCATCAGCTTGAAGATTACCTTAAAAACATTGGAGATTGCCTTAAAAATGTTTGGAGATTTATACCTTCAAAATAAAAAAGCTTGGAGATTTATACACGAGTTTACAAGGCACATCATGCACTAACTGAATCGTGCCGAGTACTGGTGCGGAATGGTTGGAGGCGAAACAAGTAAACTTGGAGAAAAAACTCTGGCATGATACATGGGTGCCCAGGAGCAGCAACAAAGCCCAGAAAGCCCTCAAACATGATCGAAGAACCGACGCCGAGAAAGAGGCCACCTCACAAAGGAGGTCAGCCATGGACAGAGGCTATGTCATCGCTATCGCTTGGACATCCGGCACACCAACACCAACTTGTTCCATCGCCGAAAGGAGTCCCCTGTTCCTCGCCCTGGCTCGAAGGGTGCCACACCATCAGATAATGAAATGCTCACCTCCCTAGAGCGCAGCAGGACGCTGATGCCAAGACCCCAAATGGAGGCCTTCGAACACAACCACCTCACCGGACCAAGCTCCTCGAGAGAGCACCACCGTCGAAGCACGGAACCACCACACAAAGAGAAGAAGCTGCCATCTATGAACCCACCTTGGCGGCTAGCAAAATGGGACCTTGCTCACAAGACGAGGCCTCCAAGAAGGGAACGACGCCACTGCACCGCCACCGCTCGGTCTGGAACAAGCCAGCCAAAGGTTTTCACCTAGAGCCCAATGAGGATGGAGGCCACCCACAGTGACAACTCCAAGGAGGGGAACGACGCACAAGAGCCTCGCTATCACTGGCACCGACACCGCCAGGCAAAGCTTTCGCTCGGGACATGGCCACCATCACCCCTAGGTCCATCCGCCATGGCCGATGAAGAAGAGATGCAGACGATGACCATGTTAGCATCAAGCCATGCCTCGTGATGGTGGCGACCGGTGTCAGTGCACGGTCGAGTCCATGGCGGGTGTTTGCGCGTGTGTGTACGTGTGTGTCTAGTCCAGGTCGGTACGCCGGTGTTTGGCCGAGGCGTGCTCGAGTTAGGAGTCGTATGGATAGTTGGCTCAGGTCGTTAGCGAGACTCACGGGATAGGCTTGGCGCTCTGTTGGAGTGCAGCAGCGTGGGCGCGTAGGAGCTCGTCCTGTGCGCAGCAGCACATGCGGATCGTGGCCGGGTGATCCGGAGGAGTTGGGTACGGGGTAGTGCGTGTGCATCCGTATAAACTCCTGAAGGAAATATGCCCTAGAGGCAATAATAAAGTTATTATTTATTTCCTTGTAATCATGATAAATATTTATTATTCATGCTAGAATTGTATTAACCGGAAACATAATACATGTGTGAATACATAGACAAACAAAGTGTCACTAGTATGCCTCTACTTGACTAGCTCGTTAATCAAAGATGGTTATGTTTCCTAACCATGAACAATGAGTTGTTATTTGATTAACGGGATCACATCATTAAGAGAATGATCTGATTGACATGACCCATTCCATTAGCTTAGCACCCGATCGTTTAGTATGTTACTATTGCTTTCTTCATGACTTATACATGTTCCTATAACTATGAGATTATGCAACTCCCGTTTACCGGAGGAACACTTTGGGTACTACCAAACGTCACAACGTAACTGGGTGATTATAAAGGAGTACTACAGGTGTCTCCAAAGGTACATGTTGGGTTGGCGTATTTCGAGATTAGGTTTTGTCACTCCGATTGTCGGAGAGGTATCTCTGGGCCCTCTCGGTAATGCACATCACATAAGCCTTGCAAGCATTGCAACTAATGAGTTAGTTGTGGGATGATGTATTACAGAACAAGTAAAGAGACTTGCCGGTAACGAGATTGAACTAGGTATTGGATACCGACGATCGAATCTCGGGCAAGTAACATACCGATGACAAAGGGAACAATGTATGTTGTTATGCGGTCTGACCGATAAAGATCTTCGTAGAATATGTGGGAGCCAATATGGGCATCCAGGTCCCGCTATTGGTTATTGACCGGAGACGTGTCTCGGTCATGTCTACATTGTTCTCGAACCCGTAGGGTCCGCACGCTTAAGGTTACGATGACTGTTATATTATGAGTTTATGCATTTTGATGTACCGAAGGTTGTTCGGAGTCCCGGATATGATCACGGACATGACGAGGAGTGTCGAAATGGTCGAGACATAAAGATTGATATATTGGAAGCCTATATTTGGACATCGGAAGTGTTCCGGGTGAAATCGGGATTTTACCGGAGTACCGGGAGGTTACCGGAACCCCCCGGGAGCTATATGGGCCATAGTGGGCCTTAGTGGAAAAGAGAAGGGGCTGCCCAAGGTGGGCTGTGCGCCCCCCTCCCCCCTAGTCCTATTAGGACTAGGAGAGGTGGCCGGCCCCCCTCTCTCTTTTCCCCCTCCGCGAATCCTATTCCAACTAGGATTGGGGGGGGGGAATCCTACTCCCAGAGGGAGTAGGACTCTCCTGGCGCGCCTCCTATGGCCGGCCAGCGTCCCCCCTCTAGACCTTTATATACGGAGGCAGGGCACCCCAGAGACACACAAGTTGATCCACGTGATCTATTCCTTAGCCGTGTGCAGTGCCCCCAGCCACCATATTCCTCGATAATACTGTAGCGGAGTTTAGGCGAAGCCCTGCTGCTGTAGTGCATCAAGATCGTCACCATGCCGTCGTGCTGACGGAACTCTTCCCCAACACTTTGCTGGATCGGAGTCCGGGGATCGTCATCGAGCTGAATGTGTGCTCGAACTCGTAGGTGCCGTAGTTTCGGTGCTTGATCGGTTGGATCGTGAAGACGTATGACTACTTACTCTACGTTGTGTCAACGCTTCCGCAGTCGGTCTGCGTGGGTACGTAGACAGCACTCTCCCCTCTCGTTGCTATGCATCACATGATCTTGCGTGTGCGTAGGAATTTTTTTGAAATTACTACGAAACCCAACAGTGCCATCCGAGCCTAGGTTATTTATGTTGATATTATATGCACGAGTAGAACACAAGTGAGTTGTGGGCGATATAAGTCATACTGCCTACCAGCATGTCATACTTTGGTTCGGCGGCATTGTTGGACGAGACGACCCGGACCAACATTACGCGTACGCTTACGCGAGACCGGTTCCCCCGACGTGCTTTGCACATAGGTGGCTTGCGGGCGACTGTCTCTCCAACTTTAGCTGAACCAAGTATGGCTACGCCCGGTCCTTGCGAAGGTTAAAACGGAGTCTATTTGACAAACTATATTTGTGGTTTTGATGCGTAGGTGAGATTGGTTCTTGCTTAAGTCCTTAGCAGCCCCATAAAACATGCAACAACAAAGTAGAGGACGTCTAACTTGTTTTTGCAGGGCATGTTGTGATGTGATATGGTCAAGACATGATGCTGAATTTTATTGTATGAGATGATCATGTTTTGTAACCGAGTTATCGGCAACTGGCAGGAGCCTTATGGTTGTCGTTTTATTGTATGCAATGCAATCGCGATGTAATGCTTTACTTTTATCACTAAGCGGTAGCGATAGTCGTAGAAGCACAAGCTTGGTGAGACGACAACGATGCTACGATGGAGATCAAGGTGTCACGCCGATGACGATGGTGATCACGACGGTGCTTCGGAGATGGAGATCACAAGCACAAGATGATGATGGCCATATCATATCACTTATATTGATTGCATGTGATGTTTATCCTTTTATGCATCTTATCTTGCTTTGATTGACGGTAGCATTATAAGATGATCTCTCACTAAATTATCAAGAAGTGTTCTCCCTGAGTATGCACCGTTGCGAAAGTTCTTCGTGCTGAGACACCACGTGATGATCGGGTGTGATAGGTTCTACGTTCAAATACAACGGGTGCAAAACAGTTGCACACGCGGAATACTCAGGTTATACTTGACGAGCCAAGCATATACAGATATGGCCTCGGAACACGGAGACCGAAAGTTCGAGTGTGAATCATATAGTAGATATGATCAACATAATGATGTTCACCATTGAAAACTACTCCATCTCACGTGATGATCGGTTATGGTTTAGTTGATTTGGATCACGTAATCACTTAGAGGATTAGAGGGATATCTATCTAAGTGGGAGTTCTTTAATTAATTTGATTAACTGAACTTAAATTTATCATGAAACTTAGTACCTGATTAGTATCTTGCTTGTTTATGTTTGATTGTAGATAGATGGCTCGTGTTGTTGTTCTGTTGAATTTTAATGCGTTCCTTGAGAAAACAAAGTTGAAAGATGATGGTAGCAATTACACGGACTGGGTCCGTAACTTGAGAATTATCCTCATTGCTGCACAGAAGAATTACGTCCTGGAAGCACCGCTGAGTGCCAGGCCTGCTGCAGGAGCAACGCCGGATGTTATGAACGTCTGGCAGAGCAAAGCTGATGACTACTCGATAGTTCAGTGTGCCATGCTTTACGGCTTAGAATCGGGACTTCAACGACGTTTTGAACGTCATGGAGCATATGAGATGTTCCAGGAGTTGAAGTTAATATTTCAAGCAAATGCCCGGATTGAGAGATATGAAGTCTCCAATAAGTTCTATAGCTGCAAGATGGAGGAGAACAGTTCTGTCAGTGAGCATATACTCAAAATGTCTGGGTATAATAATCACTTGATTCAATTGGGAGTTAATCTTCCAGATGATTGCGTCATTGACAGAATTCTTCAATCACTGCCACCAAGCTACAAGAGCTTCGTGATGAACTATAATATGCAAGGGATGAACAAGACTATTCCCGAGCTCTTCGCGATGCTGAAAGCTGCGGAGGTAGAAATCAAGAAGGAGCATCAAGTGTTGATGGTCAACAATACCACTAGTTTCAAGAAAAAGGGCAAAGGGAAGAAGAAGGGGAACTTCAAAAAGAATGGCAAGCAAGTTGCTACTCAAGAGAAGAAACCCAAACCTGGACCTAAGCCTGAAACTGAGTGCTTCTATTGCAAGCAGACTAGTCACTGGAAGCGGAACTGCCCCAAGTATTTGGCGGATAAGAAGGATGGCAAGGTGAACAAAGGTATATGTGATATACATGTTATTGATGTGTACCTTACTAATGCTCGCAGTAGCACCTGAGTATTTGATACTGGTTCTGTTGCTAATATTTGCAACTCGAAACAGGGACTACGGATCAAGCGAAGATTGGTTAAGGACGAGGTGACGATGCGCGTGGGAAACGGTTCCAAAGTCGATGTGATCGCAGTCGGCACGCTACCTCTACATCTACCTTCGGGATTAGTATTAGACCTAAATAATTGTTATTTGGTGCCAGCGTTAAGCATGAACATTATATCTGGATCTTGTTTGATGCGAGACGGTTATTCATTTAAATCAGAGAATAATGGTTGTTCTATTTATATGAGTAATATCTTTTATGGTCATGCATCCTTGAAGAGTGGTCTATTCTTGTTGAATCTCGATAGTAGTAACACACATATTCATAATGTTGAAGCCAAAAGATGCAGAGTTGATAATGAGAGTGCAACTTATTTGTGGCACTGTCGTTTAGGTCATATCGGTGTAAAGCGCATGAAGAAACTCCATTCTGATGGACTTTTTGGAACCACTTGATTATGAATCACTTGGTACTTGCGAACCGTGCCTCATGGGCAAGATGACCAAAACACCGCTCTCCGGTACTAAGGAGAGAGCAACAAATTTGTTGGAAATCATACATACAGATGTATGTGGTCCGATGAATATTGAGGCTCGTGGCGGATATCGTTATTTTCTCACCTTCACGGATGACTTAAGCAGATATGGATATATCTACTTAATGAAACACAAGTCTGAAACATTTGAAAAGTTCAAGGAATTTCAGAGTGAAGTTGAAAATCATCGTAACAAGAAAATAAGCAGATATGGATATATCTACTTATTCACGGCTACCTGTGACGCCCACCACCTTCCTACGACGCCACGGGTGGGGCGCCCACCACCTGCTCGATCCGCGGCGCGGCCTCCTTCCGTGCGCCCGGCCGGAGCGCTCAAAGGTGGGGGGCTGCTGGAGCTATTTAAACTAGGAGGAAGAACCTTAGGGCGAAATGGTGAGCAGCGGCGACCCCGGAGTATTTGGCGAGGCAGGCATCGGGCCGGAAATCCGCCGCGTCCACGACTGGGTTCCCGAGGGGTAAGTCTCGCCTCTTGTTTAGATTGAGCTTAGTTGTGCATTTGAACACTCGATTCGAGTAGGTTTTCCCAATTAGTGTGCTGATTGCGTCTTTGTTTTTCGCCGGTTAGGATGGAGTTGCGGTTTGCTTTCATGGTGCACATTAGAAGGGACCGATACATGTTCGATGCAAAGGATAAGAAGAAATACCAAGGAGGTTTTGATTATCGGTTGCCAATGGCTAGTAATTGGAGTTTCAGACAATTTGGGGAGGTAATTTGTAGCCAATATCCTTGGGGTTTGCTTGATGAAGTGGTATACAAATACTATGATGGGGAAAAGAATTGGGTGACAGTTAGTAATGATGAAGAGCTAGCTACTATGTTTGTTAGGCATAAAGAGAAAGATAATTTTCATGTGAGGCTGCAAGTTGATGTGCTTGAGTAGGCATTTGGACCTAGGATGGCGGGTGCAACATCTCGGGGAGAACCAAGTCATCGTAATGGCATCTCTAGCCAGAACAGTTCAGTTGGTGCACGGCGACGTGGTGGCTCGACAAGTGTGGGCAACAGCGGTAGGGTCCCCCTTGAAGCGGAGCCTGATGGCTACAATTCTGGGGTTGATGGAGAGAAGCTATATTCTGATGTTATTCGGAATTTACGACGGGCACCTCGGACTGAAAATCAAGATGAGGCTCACAATGCAGTCCGTGTGGATGATGACGCGATGGATGAGGACGAAGACCTTGCAGCTGTTGAATGGGACCCTTTGAACCCTCATATGGAAGAAGGTACAGTTTTTGCATCCATGAATGAGTGTAGAAATGCACTTGTGACATACTGCATCAAGGTAGAACGTACTTTCAAAGTTGACAAGAGTGATCAAGTACGTTACAGAGTGCACTGTCCGACTGAAGGTTGTCCATGGAGGCTGCTTGCATCTAAAATGCGGAATAGCACTAATGTTCAGGTCAAAGTGAACCCTTTTAAGCACACATGCCAGGAATCAACCCTTAGGAAGGATACAATCAGTAGAGCCAAGTCAAGATGGGTGGCAGAAGAAGTCAAGAAGTGGGTGAAAGAAAACCAGCAAGTGGGTCCAAAGGAATTGCAGAAGAACATCAAAGATAAGTTCAAGATAGATTTACCATACGTGAGGTTGTTCAATGGTAAACAACATGCTATGGATTCTATTTATGGTAACTGGCAGGAAAGTTTTCAATTGTTGTATTCATTCAAAGGTGAAGTGGAGAGGACAAGCCCAGGTAGTATTGTAGATATTGATCACCACACCGTGGAGTACACATTCAGGGGAGTGACAAAGACCAAGGAATGCTTTAGGAGGGTTTTTGTCTGCTTTGAGGCTTGTCGCCGGGGTTTTTTGGCAGGCTGCAGGCCTTATTTGGCTATTGATGCCACTTTTCTCACAGGGAGGTTTAAAGGACAGTTAGTAGCAGCTTGTGCAGTTGATGCACATAGTTTTGTATTTCCAGTTGCCTATGGTGTGCTGGAGACAGAGTCTGAGGAGAGCTGGACTTGGTTTTTGCATAATCTCCGCCGGGCTATTGCACATCCCAATGGGTTGGTCATTCATACAGATGCCTGCAAAGGTTTAGAAGTGGCCGTGGATAATGTGTTCCCTGGAGTAGAGCATAGGGAATGCATGCGTCACCTTGCTGCAAATTTCATGAAGAAATTCAAAGGAAAGGTGTATACCGACAATTTATGGCCAGCATCTTTGACATGCAGTGTGAAGAAGCACAACTACCACTTGAGGCAGTTATACATGAATCCCAAAGTGAAAGAATACTTGGAAACACACCACTCCAAGTTATGGGCCAGAAGCCAATTCAGTGAAGTGAGCAAAGTTGACTATGTGCACAATAATCTAGCAGAGTCTTTCAACTCAACGATCCGGAAACTAAAGGGTCATTATGTGGTGGATTTGCTTGACAGGATAAGGATAGAATACATGCAGAAATTTCATTATCGTGCAGGAATAGCCGAGGAAAAATTCATGGGCCACATTATCATCCCTGCCGTGATGAATGAACTGAAGCAGAAGACAACAGGCTTGGAAATGAACATGACTCTTTGCTCGGGTACCACAGCAGAGATATCATATTTGGATAAAGAGAAGAGGGAATGGAGATATCCAGTGGATTTAGAAGCTAGAACTTGCAGTTGTAGGCAATGGCAGATAACTGGGTTGCCATGCATTCATGCCTTGTTTTTCATCACTTCTCTCCCAGGTCCAGCAGGGAACATACATCAGTATGTGCATGATTACTACTCTGTTGCAAGGTTCAAAGCCACATATGCTTATGCCTTGCCTTCTATGGAGGGAAAACAACAATGGGACATGGTGGACCCTGGATTCAAGCTTTGCGCTCCAATTCTGAAGAGAGCAGCAGGTAGACCAAGGAGGAGTCGAAGCAGACCTCGCAGCGAAGGAGCTGGACTTGGAGCGAGGAAGCGTAAGTGCACAAGGTGTGGTGGGTCTGGTCATTTTGCTAAGTATTGTGATAACACAGTAGATCCAGCGTTCGGAGAGAGTTTCGATGAAGGCTTCGATGAAAATGTTGGTCAGCAGCTGGTTGCCTCAACAGATGATGAAAATGATGGTCAACAGCCGGTTGCATCAGATGAGGATTTTGACAAGGTTCCAAATGATGATGGTCAACAACCGCATGATTTTGACGATGATCCAAAATATCCTCCAAATAATGATTCAAGTGAGGCTCCAAATGGTGATCCAAGTGAGGCTCTAAATGGTGATCATGGTGATTCAAGTGAGGCTCCAAATGATGATCCAAGTGAGGCTCTAAATGGTGATCATGGTGATCCAAGTGAGGCTCCAAATGATGATCCAAGTGAGGCTCCAAATGGTGACCAACCTTCTGTTGTTGTGAGTTCTGCTAGGTATGTAAATCTTGCAATGGTCAAATACTATTGTACATCTATCACTTGACATGATCTCATTACCGTTTATGTTTTGCACAGCTCTATGGTAGGTTTGAAGAAGACACACAACGTATCGACAACCAAGAGAAGAAGAGAAGAAACAATGAGCACAAGGTGCACGAGGAGCAAAGTGATGGCAAGAAGCTCAAGGAACAGACAGAAGCCCCAACGCTATCTATGAATAATTATGAAACATTATGAATAAGGGATGATGTTGTATTATGAAACATTTATCACTTGACATGTTGTATTTCTGTTGGATGATGTTATGGTGAGCACATGGTTTGACATGATAGAAGTATGTTAGACATGATGTTTGAATGAGCACATGGTTTTTTCCTTTTTTGATTTTTTTTAAATTTGTTTTGCTCATTTGAATTCTGGTCAAACTTAACTTTGACCAAGATTTAAACAAGTGTAAAACATCAAAATGAAAAACTAAGCCTGGATACTTCTTAGTCAATCCAAAATGAAGTTGTGGTGAGCTTTTTGAAATTTTCATGAAAAATGTGCTAAAAAGAGGGGTCCAAAGGTAGGGTAAACGGCCTCATTTCGAAGCAAAAAAAATTTCGACCTTGTCTAAATCAGCCAAATAACTTTCCTACACATATATTCTATATGTATAGACTATGTGCGCTGGTTTTTCCATTTTTTGATTTTTTTAATTTGTTTTGCTCATTTGAATTCTGGTCAAACTTAACTTTGACCAAGATTTAAACAAGTGTAAAACATCAAAATGAAAAACTAAGCCTGGATCCTTCTTAGTCACTCCAAAATGAAGCTGTGGTTAGTTTTTTGAAATTTTCATGTTCATTTCCCCAAAACACTTCTTTTCACTTCATACAAGAGAGTTTGAGATACTCGAGGTATCATATAATACACATGAACTTATCATTTAAATGTACGTAAAGCTTGTTTATCAACTTAAATCGTTAGTATATGACATAAGAAGACTATGTGCGCAGGTTTTTTATTTTTCTGATTTTTATTTAATTTATTATGCTCATTTGAAATCTGGTCAAACATAGCTTTGACTGCTCCAAACCCCTCCCAAACCCCGCTAAACCTAGCGCTGAATAAGGACCGTTCATCTAACCCTAGCGGCGATCAAGGGCCGTCGATCTAACCCTTCTAGAAGGAATCTGCGGGGAGGAGGGGGGCGATCCGCGAGATACAATCTGATTGGCTGGGAGACCCATTGTTTTTTAACAAATACCAGGCGCGCTGGATGGACTGTTGGGCCGTCTCGTGCTCTGGGCCTGAGACCGCAGTAAATCGCCCGTCTCAGCCTTTCCAGGCCTTGCATGCATGGAGGCGACGACGTGGGTTTGCATGCACGGGAGGCGGCGACGTGAATGCATGCGAGCGAGGCGAGCGAGGCGCGCTAGGTGAGCTAGGCTAGCGAGGCGAGCTAGGTGGTTCAGTGCAGTGGTTCAGGGCAGCGATTCACATGCACCGCCCGGTCAAAGAGCTATGCAGTGATTCAGATGCACGCACGCGTCCCATGCATCGTTTTGTGCAAAAATTTAAGTGTGCAAAACGTAACGGATACACACACGCGTCCGGATTCACACACGCACCGTTCTCATCCTTTCTCTCTTCCTCTCCCACGCACAGGCCTATAAATGGGGTGCCTCTCTTCCTCTCCCACCCACAAGCCAGATCCAATCCTCTCCAACTTCAAACACCCAAGCGACCGAGCCCTCCCCAAGCGAGACCAAGTGAAGATGCAGTTCAACGGGCCGACCTTCAACCGTCCGCCTGTCGTGCCGGAGCTGCGCTACCCACCGGGCGTGCTCGTGGAGAGGGAGCTCCGTTTGTGGGCTATTTCAAGGTGGAGGGGTTCCGTCGAACTCACCCGCGCCTTCCTCAGAGCCGGCTATGCCCACCTCCCACGGGGCTCGCCGAGGATGTTCACCCTCAATGAGGTTCGTGACCGCGGCGGCATCCTCCTACTGCTCACGGTCACCTTCACCAACCCGTTTGACGCGCGCGAGCTCCTCGGCCAAGTCTTTTGGTGCGGCTGCGAGGCCATCTTCTTCACCGTCTACAACATCTACACCAACTACGAACGCATCTTCCCCGCTCCAGGCCAGATGCACTCCCTTCCCTACGACGAGGAGGAGGAGGTGTGAAGATGAAGACGGTGTTCAAGGGGCGCGCGCGGCCAAGGTGGAAGAAGAAGGTCAAGCCTGGAGTCAAGCTCGTCATGTTTCGTTTTTTATTTTGTTGCTTTTCTATGTCGTGTCGTGTCGTGTCATGTTTCGTCATGTGTCTGTGAACTGTGAACTTATTTAAGTTATTGCAATGGTACGGTGTGTTCCATCTTATCTTATGTGTGTTAAATGTCCGTGCCCAAACATATCATTTCTTCCCTAAACAAGTCATGAAGTTCGAGAACTTGTGGTTTTCATTAATGAAAATCGGAGGGGGTGAGAAGCCCTCTGTTTCATTCAAACAAAAAGTCATGAACTAACATGCAAATTTATTCCCTTTAAATCCTAAACCAAGTGCCACTCTATCCCTAGACCAAGTGCCACTCTGACCAAAATCATGTGGTAGTGAAACATACATTTTCAACCTTCCAACCCTCCAAAATTTAAGTGCAAAACAATGGAAAAACACTCTCACGCGTGTCCAAACATTCACGGTCTCACTATTTTTTTAAAAAATTTCAAAATCTCACTATGTATACCTTCCTTCCCTAACCATGTCAAAGTCTTGCCATCTGTCCTAGCGGTTACCAGCGCATCCCTAAACACCACAAACCCACGCGGTCCTGGGTTCGAGTCCCTAGTTGCACCAATTTTTTGTGCATTTTCCACCCTTCATTTTTTAGACAAATTATGTTTTTCTCAATGTAATGCCCTTAAAAATTGTTCATTTATTTTGGCACCTGGCGTAAACCTCTACCAGAGCTGAGGCACATTTTCCATGACATTTTGGTCTTTGATTGAAATCACGGTGTATTTGAATTGGATTAATTAATAGCTCCAAAAAATTTCTAACCTTAATTGTTTGGCTCCGGAATAATTCAATTAGCTTCCACAAAAAGTTCCAGCATTATGATTTACTGCCTAAATTAAATCAGAATAGAAAACAAAAAAATACGCAAGAGAACCCCCGAATGGGCCTAATTGGATGCAGTTGGCCCATTAGTCTAGCCTGCACTTGGGTCTACGCTCTGAATTTGGCCCAATAGCAACCTTTTTTTGGACAGAAAGGGTTTCTGAATTCCTAATTTCTTCTCTTTTTTCCAACATATTTAAATGTTGGTCACTTCTTCTCTTTTTGTTTCAACATTTAAACAACCTTTAAACAACTACTTTAACCAACATTTAAACTAGGTGGATTTCTCAAACAATTTCAAGATTACAAATTCCTCCATAATTCATGCCTTTCCATACATTTTCAACATTACAACCAGTGCGATTACCATACCTACAAATGCCCAAAAGTATTTGTAAATGGGTATTGGTAGTGCTTGATCTTCAAGCTTCCTAACCTTCTTCTTCAACATCCTAAGCTCAACAGCTAGCTCTCTGTCAGTGCGTGCTTCGCCCTCCATCCCTTCTTCCAGAGCTCGTGGTGCGGCCACTGCCGTTTGTGGCAGCATGCGCAACCATTCTTCTTGCTCTTCTTGCAGTTCATTCATCAGAGTCTTGGCCAGAGCATCGACCCAAAGAAAGAAGCATGTCACCTGCATGAACACCAAACAGATCAACCCATTGCTCAAAGATCCCGACCACGAAAATGGTGCAATTGCCCCGATTCTTACCCCATTCTCGCTGCACACGTAGAACGGACGATTCTGGTTCCCCAGTGTCTGAGAAACCCTTCGATCAACGCCCGCCCGGCACCGCGGACAGACGAAGACAGGCATGTCCACACGCGCCCGGCTCCGCATCCGCGAGGTGGCGCGGGAGCTTGAGGAAGACATGGAGCTCGGAGCCGAAGGGATCTCAACGCCGCCGCGCCCTCCACTGCTAGCTTCCCACCGCTGCGCCCTCCACAACTAGCTTCCCGCCGCCGTGCTCTCTCTCTCTCGCCGTGGTCACTGCCGTGCTCTCTGTCGCCGTGGTCACCGCCGCTGTCGCCCGCTTATATAGCACACCCGCCAACGGCTCTCTGCTCAACGGCTCTCTGCTGGGTCCCACAAGCCACGCGTGCAACGGTCTGAATAAAATTAGCCGTTTCTGTCGCCTGGTCCCACCTGTAAGGGCCGAGTCAAAAGGTTGACCTGACGGAGACGGCAGAGTTCATGGAACGAGTCGGTGCGCACGGACTAGGGGCAAAACTGAGCACAATTCGCATCTGAGGGCAAAACTGAGCACATGGACACCACTGAGGGCAAAACGATAATTAACCCTTTATTTTTAGTAACATGATGATTGAAGGAGTGCTCAGAGCTTTGTTTTTTATGCCATGCAGTGTAAAAAAGATGACATCTATTTTGTACTGAAGGGAAGTTTTAATTAGTAAGACCCCTTGCTTGAGGATTCTACAAGATAGTTTGATTAAATTCAATTAGTTGGTGACTAGCGAGCTCATACATTTCTGAAAGATATGCCTATGAGCTAACCTGATGCTTCTGCTTTTCTACTCCACATGAGCCCATCATATGTCCATGATAATGAAGAATATTTCAAAATTTCGATTAAATTCATAAGCTAAATGGTTTAGCATTTGCCTCTGAAGTAGGGGTTTGAACAATTGGTCTTTTAGCTTCTAGTGAGAGAAGATGGCGAAGATACTCGAGAATGTGCTAACGGTAGAAGTTGAAAGTGTGCCACTATATCACAAATTACCTATTGATAATCTCTGTTTCCATTGCTGTTTTTTCCAACAATATCGAGATGATTCAACTTTGTTTTTTTAGTACAATCTCCTTATGGCGGAGTTAATATTTACTGTTTGAATCATTATAAGTTGTGAGGTTGCATAACTTCAACGTCTTTCCATGGATGAATAGTACAAATGGTTTGACTGATGATACTGATTGTTCCACAGGTACCTAGATTTGTACTCTGGTTGCCGAGATGCAGGAAATGGCTTCTTCCATGTAGGTTCTTCCCTTTTGTATGCTTCACCCGAAGATCAACCCTCTATATTGCGTGCGTGCGTGTGAGTGTGCATGTGCGCGCGCGTGTGTGTACGCGCGCGCGTGTGTGTACGCGCGCGCGTGTGTGTGTGCGCGCGCGTGCGTGTGTGTGTGCGCGCGCGTGCCTGCCTCTTCTCTCTGTTTCCATTTGATTATGTTCCGTGTTGTATTTGGTCAGGAGATTTGATTTTAGCTAATGACTGTTGGAACACACTTGCCTTCCTGGAGCTATTTGTTACTGCATAGCAAGCGTTTCGACCAGCAATGGCAGCAGTGCTTTATCATGCATGCATGTTTCAAATGTTCTGTACTGATATATTGACCGAACACCAGAGAGGAAAGATAGGGTATGTCGACACAAGTATTGCGAGTTTACTCCATGGAGACCACCGGCTAGGTCCTCCTCTTCCTTCCTCAGTAGTTTATGTCCTTCAATTTCCTCTTCAAATTATTTCTGGTTATACAGTTGATGACATTATTCATGCTGATCAATTTCTGTATCGGTTGATCAATTGTTAAGTATAAAAAAGATGTGAGTCACCAACATAATCAGCTTCCTCCCTGGCGGCATTCTGACACGATCAGGAGATTGCTTTGTTCGTCCAACTCAAGCTGGCAGCATCTCAGCTTCTCATTCTTACCTGATTTCCATTGGCCACGCTGGGGAGATGTTGCTGACTCAAGCCACGAGCAAGGCATCTTGTTTGGCAGCGCTTCAGGTTATTCTTTCACGCTTGCCCTGGTGTCAACTTGTTTGGACCGCGCTTCAGCCAAAAGAGTTAATAGTAAATATTGAAGTTGCTTGTTTGACTCAGGTCAATCCAGCATTAGTTACTGACCGCTCTGTCATCATCAGCATCATAAACTATTGCATTAGAAGATTTCAGATCGGTACAGTCATGTGATATTGTGATGTGAGTTCAGTAAAGCACTTTGTTCTTCCCAGTTTAGTGGGGGTATTGCTACTTTGGCTGAATTGATTAAAATTTGTCTGCAATACATTTGAAACTCTATCATCTACGGTTAATTTCAAGAAAGTCTCACCTTAGTCCGTTAAATTGTTTAAAGTCACCTTTTGTCTTTCTCTTATATGTAGTAAACAGTGATGAATGGTAATGTAATCTCTGATATGCTGTTTATAGTTTGCAATTAATTAAATAATATTCTCCTATAGGCAATCATGCATCTTACCCTTTTTTTTGCTGTTCATAATTACTAAGCTAATTTCTCACATGTTTGAGGTAACTTGATGTAGTAACCTACTATGTCTGCTGTGATCGGTATTAGATTCTGCATAGTACAGTCCGAGCACCTATCACTTCTGAGCTATTTGAGGTTAGTCATCTGCATATCTCAGGAGTAAGAGAAAATGCTTAAAATTGGTGCCCCAAGAACAGTGTCAAGTAGGTAGTACATTGTAGATTGTCAACGCGCCAGAGAAAAAAGAAAAAGGAAATCAGACAGGAAGAATCAAATCCTTCTTTACCAAAAGAAAGGAAACTGAAGTGTAAAGCTAGCAGCACCCCATTCATATGATGCAGCAACAAGCAAAGAAGGTGCCTTCGCCCTTGCTTCTCTTCATTACCTTTTCTTGTGAGGATGGTACTGGAATAGCAGGAACTAGAGGCTTAAGCAAAGAATCTTGTCCAGTTCTCTTCTTCAATGAAATGAGCTTCGGGTCAGTCGGAGCTTCTCCCAGCTCGTTCTATCCCATCCCCAAAACCCTCCACGTGCTGCTGCCAAACACGCTCTTGTCCCAGTCTAGAGCACAGGCCCCTGTGCGTCCTCCTCATCTCGCCAGAAGAATTGCCGGTGGCGCCTTGTCCACTGCACAGCTTTCTGTGCCTCCTGCACTGGTACGTTGAGCGCTCCTTGTAGTACGCTGTGTTCCTCATGCCTGCTGTGCCGTTTCATTATTCAGCGAATTCAGCACGTAGGTTAGGTGCACCTGTAGGTACCCTGTTGTCATGTTAGCCATCCAAATGTTTTGGAATATTTATTTTTTGGGATCACCACAACAAGATGTGGATACAAAATAAGTACCAAATCGCCCTTTGGGCCCTGTTCGGTTCACAGGTTTCCTATAGGAATAGTACAGTTTTGATTTCCTACGGAATTTTTTTCTTTGAAGACGTTCGGGATAAAGGAATGAACTGTATCCTTTCTTCAGGAAAGGGAAGCTTTCCGACGTTTTTTTATAGGAAACAACACATTCACCAAGATCGGAGGGAAAGCCTAATTGTATGTTTTGGCATCCCGTAGGTTTCCCCTTTCGACTCCACTCTATTCCTATGACTTCTTGCATTCCTTTGTTTTGCTGTCCTACGTTCCGAAGAGAGCCTTGAAACTGTTGTTCAGATTTGATTTCTTAGTCTTAATCTTAATCTTAATCTTACCCTTTTACCCCTAATCTCAGGGTACTCCTTGGATTTTTTATGTGGTGCCTCTCTTGGAGTACCGTTTAATATCATACATCAGATTTTACAAAAATGGTGATGCTATCGGCATTCCAGTGTACGGTAAAAGACCTTGTACCAATGAGGAACTTATTAATTTAAACTTGAGCATTCCACTTTCAATACAATGTGATTAATTAGATCGACACTCTCCTGAATATGTTGCAACCAAATAGACAGTGACTAGCGGTTTCCTTTTAGTAGCATCGTGTGCATCCTGTTACACTCGACCCCTTGTTTCATTCGGTCTTGGTGACCATCAGGCAACTTATATATTTTGTTTTGTCAGGCAACCATCACGCTAGTCCAGTCTGAAATCAATCTAATTTGTTTCCATTTCCTTTAGCAGATTCAGTGAGCAAGTATGGAACTGGTACTCAAAATTGCAGCTTTATTTTGCTGAAATATTGAAGAGATACACTGCATGGTGAGAAATGGCGGAGTCTGCTCTGCTTCTTGTCATACAAAAGATTGGCACAGCCCTGGCAGCAGAAACGTTCAACTTCACTATACCATTACTTGCAAGGAAATCTGCTGCCGTGGCAGCACTGCCAAATGACATGAAAATGATAAGGAATCAACTTGAGCTTATACGCGCGTTTCTTGAGGATACTGGCAGGAAAGGCTGCACTGATCGAGTCATAGAAGCATGGACAGGGCAAGCACGAAAATTGGCCTATGATATGGAAGACATTGTGGATCAGTTTATCTATGTCGTTGGTAAACACAATGTGCAGGAAGGATCATGGTGGTGTTGTATGAAGAAAATTGCCAAAAAACCTCAATCTTTGTTTACATTAGATCAGATTGCTACTGCAATTGGTGGAATAAAGCAACAGCTTAGAGAGCTCAAAGAAAATAAAGACTGGACTCAGCCAATAGGTGGTGTGCGTAATGATATTCTTGCAACGGAATATGACAGTCATTATGTTCCTGGACAAGATTACTCGATTGCTGATGATGAGCTTGTAGGAATTGATAAAGATCGAAAAATCTGGATCAAGTCATTGCTTCTTGAAGGTGGTCCTGGACGGCGGCTCATTGCTCTGTGGGGTATGGGAGGAATTGGAAAAAGCACTCTAGTCAACAATTTGTACAAAAGTGAGGCATCCAAGTTTGATTGCCATGCATGGGTTTCTGTGTCCCAGTCATATATACTGGAGGATATTTGGAGAAACATGTTGAGAGGACTCCGTAAAAATTTCAAGGAAGAATCTGATGCTTCTAATATGAACAGTACTGTAGAGAAAGTGGAAAAGATGAGCAGTGAAGAACTGCAGGCTGAATTGAAGCAAATCCTGGGGGGAAAGCGGTACTTGATCGTACTGGATGATGTCTGGAGACCTCAACATCTTCAGGAAATTCAACAGGTTCTTATCGATAATGGCTTGGGAAGCAGAGCAATAACCGCGACAAGAAGTGAGGAAGTTGCTGAAGTGGCTGAAGTGGCTGAGGCTGGCTGTAAGATCAAAGTAGAGCCTCTAGATGCTGATGATGCATGGCGTCTGTTTTGCAGGAAAGCTTTCCCAAGGTTTGAAAACAACATCTGCCCAACAGAGCTAGTCCAGTGTGGTAAGGACATTGTGAATAAATGTGGCGGTTTGCCGCTAGCGCTAGTGGCAATAGGGAGCATATTGTCCCTTAAAGTGCGCAATGTTAGAGTGTGGAGGCTATTCTATGAGCAGCTTAATTGGGAGCTGCACAACAATGAGAACCTATCCCATGTGGAGAAAATACTAAACCTCAGCTACAAGTATCTGCCCAACCATTTGAAGAGTTGTTTCTTGTATTGTGCAATGTTCCCAGAAGACTATTGGATCCAGAGAAAAAGATTGATTAGATTGTGGATCTCAGAAGGGTTTGTTCCACAAGAAGGAGCGTTGTTCTTGGAAGAAGTTGCTGAAGGTTATCTGGAAGAACTCGTCCAACGAAGCATGCTTCATGTTGTAGAGAGGAACTCATCTGGTAGGCTTCGGCGTGTCCAGATGCATGATATTGTGCGCGAACTAGCCATTTCCCAGTCTAAAAAGGAGTGTTTCAGTACAACTTATGATGACACTCATGTGAGAGACCAACATGTGGGGTTGGATTCTCGTCGTGTGTCGGTGCTGCGATGCAAAAATGGCCTTGGATCAAGCATACATCCAGCAGCCAGGCTTCGCTCCTTGATAGCATTTGACAGCACCGTGAGATCATCAGCTCCATTGTTTCCCTCGGAATCTAAGTACATTGCTGTGTTGGAATTATCAGGCTTGCCTATTGACACTATTCCAGATTCAGTTGGGGAGCTTTTCAATATCAAGTATTTGGGCCTTGATCGCACCAATGTGAAGAAACTCCCAAGTTTTGTTACCAAGCTTCACAATTTAGAGACATTGAGTATTCGAGATGGACAGTGCCTGAGTTTGCCTCGAGGGTCCCAGAGACTCAAGAGACTGCGACACATACTTATCTACAAAATGCTGGATAAAACATGGAGTAGGTTTAGAAGTCATGAATCTATGGTGCCATTTGAGGGCATGTGGGATTTGCAGGAGTTGCAATCTCTGCATACAGTTGGAGCCAATAAGGTTTTTGTTGCAAAACTAGGGAATTTGTCTCAGATGAGGTTCCTTCTCATTACTGAGGTGAAGAGCAGTTACTGTCCACAATTGTGTGACTCTATATCAAAGCTACGCCACCTTTCAAGATTAGAATTAAGAGCCAGTTACTGTGAGGAAGTGCTACAGCTGGATAATTTGACACTGCCAAAGCGTCTCGACAAGCTCACTTTGGTAGGGGGATTGTCCCAAGGCTTTCTGGAATCTCCATTTTTCTCGAAGCATGGAGATGAACTTGTTCGACTAGAGCTGTATTATTCCCAGCTCGTGGTTGATCCAACGCCACGCCTCTACAGGTTGGCGAAATTGAGCCGTATTGTTCTCCGAAGTGCGTATATTGGACAGGCACGACCCGTGGTTGCAAATGCTTCGGAAATATCTAAACTGAGAGACGAGCTCCCTGCAGACTCGACTTGAGGGAGCTATTGATAAAGATTGACGTCATACCAGATAATGTCCTATCTACCCTTTATGTATTAATATGTCTTTGTTCAGTTATCTCAGCAACCGGTGGCTTGTATAATAATGCATGGGACTGGCATTGATGCTGCTATCCCATCTTGGTTTATCCCTGTTTACATTTGCTGACATACGTTCAGCCACGTACCGTGTGATGTAATAATTTAGTAAGGCAAAAGTGATGCGTGCATTTGAAATTTTGGCTCCTCCAGGGCCATGGAAATTCGGAGTTTCATAGGGATAGTTTTATCTGTCCTGTTATGTGTTGTTGATTTTTTCTTAGATCTGATTCTGGCTAATCAATCATGAATCTCGAATTGTATCTCCCTGATGGTGATATGTGTTACTGCACAGAACCCAAGCAGGGTTGGGGCAATGCTAGCTTGCTACAGGGATACTTTTATTTTTAGTTCGAGATGCGGTGAAGGATTTGATTAGTTGGGTACCATTTAAAATGATCTTGTGAGTTTTCTGAAGAATCACTTGTTCCTGGCCAAAAAAAAGAAAAAGAAAGTGGAACTGTTTGGGTGTTGTGATCAGGAGAGGGATAGGGGGTCAGGGACAGACGAGACTTGCCTGCTCCCCCGCGGTGTGCCCATCCGTACTCCCGTCTACATGGCTTGATTTGATTGAAACAAAATAAGGCCTGGTCCCACCCCCTTAAAATCAGAGAGGGGGGGTGATGATTAGATTAGAAAAAAAAAGGAAAAAAAGACAGCCGTAGGATGAAGTGGGAGCACGGATGGGTGCACAGGGAGGAAGCATGCAAGCCGGATCCGTCAGGGACTGGGGGGGGCTTTTTTTTTTGCCAGACAACGAGAGCATTGCCTTGATTAAGATCATTTTGCTGTGCTTCAAAGCCATCTCGGGCATGAAAATCAACTTCAGTAAGAGTGAGGTGCTGGCCTTGGGTTTGGACTTTGGACCATGTTGAAGGGGTTCATATCACCAACTTACTGAACTGTAAGTTCATAAATTTCCTTGTTTTGCTCTGGCTGGGACCCCATGGCTCACAAGGTCGAAAAGAGGGTCATTCCTTCCATGGCAAGGAAAATGACGAGGGCGAGGCTAATCCTGACTAATGCATGCCTTTTGGCTATTCCCTGTTACGTAATAATGGAATTATACTTACTAGATGATGGACCCTTCACCATCTTGATAAAGTTAGATGACAATTCTTTTTTCTTGGAAGGAGATGAGATTAAAAGAAAAATACCATATGGTCCATTGAGAGGACATTTGCATCATTACCAAGTATAGATCATCATGATCAAAATCAGGGGCGTGCAAGCCCGGAGGAAGAACATAAATTAAAGCATCGATCCTCGTCAAGGTCTCGAGGGGCTCAGGGCTACCACAGAGGCATATATCTTGGGAGACCATCAAGGCGACAAGATTAACATCAACATGTTTAGCGAGAGGGTTCCATTGCTGGACAAAGGCATCCATTTGAACAAATAATTAGAAGGACTATTAGGAAACACACGTTCAATAGTGTTTCTATAGTGTCCATAAAGACCAACCAAAAGCAGCAAAAGCAATGCAAAACACGCGAGCGAACTGACCCAAAAGGTTTTTTATGATGTTATAAGAAGATCATCTACACCAGTTGGGTTTCAGGAAACTTTCGACCACGATCGCACACAACTCCATCCAAGATTCGCTAAGACACAGTTAAATATGATGTGCTCAGTGTTCTCACTCTCCCCACAAAGCAAGAAGCACTCTCCCCACATAGCAAGAAGCGGAAGCATGGCCATGGCGTTAAGGATTTGGTCACCTACCAGAAAGCTTGCGTCTGATGGCCTGCAACAGGAAAATTCTAATCTTCAGCAGAATCTGTGCCCTCTAGAGGCCCCTGAAATGCGGGGGCCGGTCAGCCCTGAGAGAGCTTGAGGAGTGAATTGCAAAAAACATCGACACTTCAGACTAGGTTTGTAGAAACCACATATTTACGGAATTGTGCCAAAAAGCACTAATTTTTTTTTGCAAAAAACACTAGTCGCCCGATTAGGCCGTTTTGAGCATAATTATGACAAATGGGTCCCGCCAGAAGGGGTGACGTGGCACAACATAACGTTTCACAAATAGACAGAATAACAAGGACTGATTTGAAAAAGAACCTGAGAGGATAAGGACACGAGTAGGGAGCTCCGCAGCCGCATACGGGGAAAGAGACGATGGCCAGGAGCAGCAGCGAGCTCCACCGCCGGCGCGCTCGAGCTCGCATGCGTTCGGGCCGACGCCGCCTGGCCATGAGCAGCAGTTCCACCACGGCTCCCCTGCAGCTCCATCCCTTGCCCCTGCACCTCGCTGCGGCGCAGCACGGGGACCCTCGATGATGAGCTCCGCCGTTGCCGGGGCGCTCGAGCTCGCCGGTGTTCGGGCCGAGGCCTCCGGGCCATGAGCTGGACGCGAGCAGCAGGAGCCGCACCGGCCGTGAGCAGCAGCATCCGCGCCGGCCGCGCGCGGGCACGAGCAGCGACGCCGGCGGCCAGGTGGCAAAGCTCCAGGTGAGCTGCTCGGAGTGGGGCACGGCGGAGCTCGTGGCCCGACTGGCGCAGGGGAGCTGCTGCTGGCTTGCACGCCGGCGAGCTCGAGCTCCACTGGCCGGCGCAGGAGTAAATTGCAAAAAACCACCACATTTGGAGACGCGAAATCAAAAAACCACCACCTTTCGTTTTTTTTTCAAAAAACCGCCACTTTTGTGCTAACAGTTTGCAAAAAACGCTGATTACTCGACCAGTCCCGTTTGAGGGCAAACCTGACGTCCAGGGCCCGCTGTCAGGTGCCACGTGGCCTGTGCGCACACGGCGCCCGTCAAGCGCCGTTAGACGGCGCAAGAGAAAACCCTACCGGGTCGAACCCGGTCGACCATTCCCCCCACTCCTCCCAAATCCCACCGCGCCGCCTCCTTCCCGCTCACCCCTGTCGTGTTCACCCATGGCCGCCGATGGCGGCGGCGGCGGCTCTGACGGAGATGGCAGGGACGACCGCGGGAACTCCTCTTCCCTCGACGGCGGGGACAAATCTTTCTCCCACGTTCAGTGTGCGCGCACGCTCGTCCCTGGTGCGGCCGCGTGCGACGGTGGAGATGAGCGCCCCCAGGAACCCGACAGCTACGACATCGAGATGTCAGCGGCGGCAAGGTTGGCCCAGGTCTGGAAGGCGAATCCGCATAACAGCCACAACTTCACTTCTGGTCTCGGCAGCGTAGAGTGAGTTCTGTGTCGTTGTCTGTACATTTATTTGCATTATGTGTTAGAAATTAGGGTTTCCACTGCCGTTTAGGAACTATGGTTTATAAATTTGTGTTGTCACTACTGTTTAGGAACTATGGTTTATAAATCTGTGTCGCTATTTCTACAGTTTAGGAACTAGGGTTTAGAAATATTGGTTTCAGATGTGAACAAGCTGTCCAAATTTTTTGTTGAGGATAATTACTGTAATTTGGTTCACTAGATTTCAGTTAACTTCACTAAATTTAATCAATTTATTGATTCTGCAATATTGAAAACTTAAATTGGAGAGAAATATAAGTTAACTGATTTGGTATTGCTTCAGTGTACTGTTAACTGCATTTATGTGAATATGGTATATACTGAATTTAGAGTAGATTGAATTGTCAGTTAACTTATTTGGTGTTGATGTAGTGTACTGTTAACTGAATTACAATGAGCTGAATATATTGTTAACGTAATATGATGTGCTCTGTTTTCTGTTTGCAGTCTGGATGATGACATATGGGATGTTCGGTTTCATTTCCATGGCTGTGACAATTTGGAAAGGACCTTGTGTCAGTCAGATATTACCTACATCAATCTTTTAGCTCTTATTGGGACAGAGGGGTATGATGAGAAGGACTCCATGTACTATGTGAAGGAAGATGGTTTAGGAATTGAAGGAATGCAGCTGATTAAATGTACTGAAGATGTAGAAGAAATGCTGGAATTATATGAGGAGAAAAGGTGTATCACTATCACAGTTATGAAAGGAAGAACATCACTTAGGCCACAGTTGCACATCAACAATGGAGATGAAGTTGAGAAGCAGATACCTATTTCAGAGATTGGTTCACCTAAAGTATTTGATATAGATGATGCAGGTGTGCTCTATCCAAGTCAGTCCAGTGAAAGAGCAGAGTGCTCTGTTCCTACTATAAGTATTTATACACAAGATTCTATTGGAGATTACCTTTTCACTCAGGAGAGCTGCAATGTGAGAAAGGGGAAGGACATTGCAGGTGTCAATGAGCTAGATGCATTTCTCAATGAGTTTGCTGATGACATGCGAGTAGTGCAAGAAGTTCAAATGGAGAAGGAGGAAATGTTTGTGGAGAAAGAAGTTACAAATGCTGACAGCTCTGAAGATGATGATGAGAGTTCAGAATCTGATTATATAGCTGCAGAGGAAGTGGATGATGATGCTGATCTCCACCAGAAAATAAAAGATTTGAAGAGGAAAAGAGAATTTGAAGGGGATTCAGAGCCAGAGGACTTGTTCTGTGAGTCTGAGGAGGAAGAGGAATTTGTTCCACCAGAACCTTTGCTTAAATTGCCAGTGAGGAGGGACCCAACAAGTAGATCTCATTGCAGCTCTCAATCTGCACTTGAGGCTGACTATATCCTCTCAAGTGATGAAGATATATATCAGCCACATCCAGATGATTCTGATGTAGAAGTGGAGGTTTATTTGCCCTCAAATGGTAGAAAATCCAGGGCAAAGAAGAGGAAGGCCAGGCAATGGTATGATGAGAGCAGGTTAACCCCACAGGAGCAAATTTGCTGGCATTTGTGTTTTCTGGATGTGTACCAGTTCAGAAGAGCTTTGGTTAACTTGCATGTGACTCAAAGGAGGAATTTTCATTACCACAGAAACAACAAAGACAGGATTATAGTTGACTGTGTTGAGAAAGGATGCCCCTTTCACATGGTTGCTTCTGTAATTGGTAATGAAAAAACTTTCTGTATTAGGAAATTGCAACTAGAGCACACCTGTGCTCCATCTGGTGAAAACTGCAAGGTACCAACAAGGTTTGTAGCAAAAGCAATTGAGGATAGCATGAGGACAGATCCTAGAGCAGGAGTTGAAACTGTCATAGAGAAGACAAAGGAGAAATTTGGTGTGGAGGTTGGAAAGAACAAGGCCTATAGGGCAAGGCAGAAAGCTCTTTCAGTTGTCCAAGGTGATCAAGAAGCACAATACACAAGGATCAGATACTATCTACAAACTGTGTTGGACACCAACCCTGGGAGCAGATGCATTGTCACCACAAGAGTTGTGAGAGAGCACCCTAGTCCCAATCCAAGATTTCATAGACTTTTCATGTGTCTTGGAGCACAAATAGAAGGATTTTTGAAAGGGTGTAGACCTTTTATTGGTATGTTCTTGCCAGAATTATTCCACTTCATTTATTCTCTTTCATTGCATTTTTAATTTGTTCTGCTGCATTCTATTAAATCATGTTGATTTCCGGTCTGGATGGATGTTTTGTGAAGCTGAATACAGGACAACAAATATTGGCTGCTACAGGCAAAGATGGAAACAACAACATCTTTCCATTGGCCTTTGGAGTGGTTGAAAAGGAAGACACCGCAAGTTGGTCATGGTTTTTAACTCAACTGAAGATTGCTATTGGTGGAGAATGTGGACAGTTTGGGTACTACACAATAATCTCAGACAGGCAGAAGGTGAGTTGCTCCATTTGCAAATTTACTTAACCTTAGATTGCTATTCTTTGCAACCTTAGTTTGACCACCTAGTTAGCATCTTAACTTAGGTATTAATTGTTTCACCAGGGCCTTCTTAATGCCATAACACACATTTTTCCCAACTGCCCACAAAGATATTGTCTAAGGCACATTTATGCAAATTTCCAAAATGCTGGGTTTAGAGGAGATGAACTTAAGAAATATATGGATGCAGCTGCATATTCATACACTGAGGATGGTTTTAATGTTGCAATGGAAGAAATGAGGAAAGAAAGTGAGGATGCTTAGGCTTGGTTAAAGGGAATTCCTGTTGAAACATGGGCTAGGCATGCTATGGACAAGAATTGTAAAACTGACCTAGTAGTTAATAACATTAGTGAGGTATTCAACAGGATGATTTTAGATATTAGAGGAAAACCCATTAAAACAATGCTTGAAGGAGTAAGGTCTAAGTTGATGGTCAAGTTTAATGAAAAGAGAATTGGGGGAGATATTGCTAGATGGACAATTACCCCTACATATTCAGAAAAACTGGCAGAGTCCAAGGAATGGGCTAGGAAATGCAAAGCTTTGATGGCAGGCCCAGATTTGTATCAAGTCAATGGTGGGGAGAAATCATATGCAGTCAATTTAAAGGATTGGACTTGTGGCTATGGAAAATGGTACATGACAGCCATACCTTGCAATCATGTTGTCTCTGCAATTTATAAATCCAAACAGCATCCAGAAGATTTTGTGCATCAGTTCTTTAAGAAGGAAATGTATTTGGAAGCCTACAAGCCAATGATATACCCTGTTCCTGGACCTGATCTATGGACAAAAACTGCTACAAGAGACATTGACCCCCCTGTTTTCCACAAGAAGGGTAGGAAACAAACAAAGAGGAGGAAGGGCAGGTTTGAAGTGCCTAAACCTAAGGAAACATCAAGGATGGGGACAATTACATGCAGTAACTGCAGCAAGCAGGGCCACAGATACACAAATTGTGGGGATGCTTTGAAGCCAGCACTTGCTGCTAGGAAGAACAAACACAAGGTACCTTGCATTACATGTGACCCTAGATAGATTTCCAAATTGTACCATTAATGCTCTGATGTGCCATTTTATTCTTGTTACAGGAAAACAGGGGTGCACCATCTTCTGCACCAAGGGCTGCACCATCTTCTGCTGCAGCTCCATCTGCTGGATCACCAGCTGGGAGAGCACCACCAATGGCAGCTACCTCAGCAGCTCCAGCAAGCAGGGCAAGCACCTCAGCAGCTCCAGCAAGCAGGGCAAGCAGCTCAAGACCTCCAGCAAGCAGGGCAAGCAGCTCAAGAGCTCCAGCAGCAAGGGCAAGCACATCTGGTGTAGCAACAAGGAGAGCTTCAACAGCAGCAGCTACCCCAGCAGCACCCTTCTTTCCACCAAGACAGAGGAAAAAACCATCCAGGCTCAGAGATTACTTTTATGCTTCAGGGAACTAATGCTTCCTTGTTGATCATTATTCTTGTTGGTCTGATGTTGGTCTGCCTAAACTTGTTATTTTGGAACAACTTATGTTGGTCTGATGTTATGGAGCAAGAAACTCATGTAACGATCTTGCTGTTATGATACTTTATGCACTGTTATTATGATCCATATGATGTTATGCACTGTTATTATGATCCATATGATACTTTGTCTTGCTGAAATGACCATGCTGAAATGATCATGGTGTTGCTAGATTTTAGCATGAGTTGATGCCATCCTCGACGGTTGTCGAGGGGTAGGGTTAACCCTACAAGAGTTGATGCCATCCTCGACGGTTGTCGAGGGGTAGGGTTAACCCTACATGAGTTGATGCCATCCTCGGCGGTTGTCGAGGGGTAGGGTTAACCCTACATGAGTTGATGCCATCCTCGACGGTTGTCGAGGGGTAGGGTTAACCCTACATGATTTGATGCCATCCTCGGCGGTTGTCGAGGGGTAGGGTTAACCCTACATGAGTTCATGCCATCCTCGACGGTTGTCGAGGGGTAGGGTTAACCCTACATGAGTTGGTGGCATCCTCGGCGGTTGTCGAGGGGTAGGGTTAACCCTACATGAGTTGGTGGCATCCTCGGCGGTTGTCGAGGGGTAGGGTTAACCCTACATGAGTTGAGGCCATCCTCGACGGTTGTCGAGGGGTAGGGTTAACCCTACATGAGTTGATGCCATCCTCGACAGTTGTCGAGGGGTAGGGTTAACCCTACATGAGTTGATGCCATCCTCGGCGGTTGTCAAGGGGTAGGGTTAACCCTACATGAGTTGAGGCCATCCTCGACGGTTGTCGAGGGGTAGGGTTAACCCTACATGAGTTGGTGGCATCCTCGACGGTGCCATCAAAATTCATATTAAACTTTAACAAGTACCATCATAATTCATATTAACTTTATCAAGTGCCATCAAATACCAAAACTTGAATTACAACAAGTAGCATCACATGGCAGATTAAAATTTAACCAGTGCCATCAAATACCAAATCTTGGATTACAACAAGTAGCATCACATAGCAGATTAAAATGGAACCAGTGCCATCAAATACCAAATCTTGGATTACAACAAGTACCATAAATAAGCACCATACATAATTTTCCAACCCCTCCTTCTATTACAGTAGTGCCATCCTTCTATTATAAATAAGCACCATACATAATTATTGCAATCACTCATCACATATAGCCTTGATTCTCTTCAGCTTAGACTTGTTGGCCTCTCCATCCTTTCCTCCATTTTCTAATGAGTTCAGCCTGATTGGCCTGGATCTTCTTCAGCAGCTCTACATCTCCCTTCAGTGACATATTCTCCTTCTCAAGATCAGTCTTGATTTCATTAGCATCAGGTGCAACCTGATCAGCGCCACTTTCCTGGACACTCTTCTGTTTTGCCTGCATCAGACGCTTCTCTTCTTCTAGCAGGGCAATCACATCTTTTTTAACCTTGATCTGCTCTTGGCTCTGCTCATACATATCCCAAAGCTTGCGCAGAGCATTCTTAAGTGGCTCTGGCCATTCTGGGTCAACCCACTCAACAAGACCACAGCTGTAACCTCCCTGATTAACCAAATAAATATTACAACAAAAATTCTAATCATTTATTCAGGATATAAGCAGTTCATATAGTTAACAAACATAATTATGCGTGTACTACTTGCTACAAGCAGCTAGAAACCATGCCAATTAAACATAATTACTCAGGATTTGACCATTCATAATTTTTTTTAAATAAACCACTTGTAACATCTATTGCTTCAGTTAACAATCCTAATTCTTCAGTTAACAATCCTAATTCTTCAGTTAACATCTACTGCTAACAGTAAGGAGTAGAAGGCAAAACAGAGCTGTATACATAATCACTAACAGTTAACAATTACTAACCTGCTCCGAACACCCCAAAAACCTACGTCTGGTGTGGTGCTTTGAAATGCAACTCCCCTCTCCACCGGCGTCTTATGACTGCAGATCGGGCCTCCAGAAACAATGCCACACCATTCGGGATCCACAGTGGTCCGTGGTATCTACATTATTAGAACCAGAGAAGAACGTGACAGTCAAATACAAAATCAAATCGGTGAAATCAAACTTGAATTCGGGAAGAACCCTAACCCTAACTCACAGAGAGGAAAACTCACGTAGGGCTCCGGTTCATACGAGGGGAGAGAAATAGACGAGTCACTAGTCTCGCCGTCGTTCCAGGAAACCATGGCTGCTGCGGTCGCCGTCGGCGGCGGCGGTGGCGGGGGCGAGGGGCGACGGCGGGGCGGGAGCGGCGGGGTCCGACAGGCGAGGAGTGGGGAATGGCCGACCCGGCTGGGTTCGACCAGTTTGTCTTGCGCCTTCTAACGGCGCTTGACGGGCGCCGTGTGCACACAGGCCACGAGGCACCTGACAGCGGGCCCTGGACGTCAGGTTTGCCCTCAAACGGGACTGATCGAGCAATCAGCGTTTTTTGCAAACTGTTAGCACAAAAGTGGCGGTTTTTTGAAAAAAAACGAAAGGTGGTGGTTTTTTGATTTCGCGTCCCCAAATGTGGTGGTTTTTTGCAATTTACTCGCCGGCGCAGGGAGGCCCAGCCGACACAGTCAATAGTGGGAGGAGATGGAACCTTATCCACCCTTTTCTTAATAAAAAATAAACTTTATCCTCTTATGCCCTTTCAGAGGTCCTTTTGCAAAATAAAATTGTAGCGGGATGTAATTGACGTTTTTTGGCACGTCACCCCTTCTGGCAGGACCCACCTGTCATAATCGTGCTTAAACCGGCGACTAGTGTTTTTTGCAAAAAAATATGAAAAAAATTAGTGCTTTTTGACACAATTCCATAAATGTGTGGTTCCTGCAAACCTTGCCTAAAGTGTTGATGTTTTTTGCAATTCACTCAGAGTTTGAGGTATAACGACTTGACAGAAAACTTGCCAGAGTGGGTATGAGGCTAAGAAATCTGATCTGGGTTCTCCGAGAGACGGAAGAAGGGCAGTGAGGGCCTGCCAATCAGCAAGCTCTTCAGGAGACAACGTCTGGCACAGTCCAAGGTCCCAATTAGCGGGTGCAAGCTCTGAAATGGAGATTGATTGGTTGGCACAGTAAGAAAAAAAGACATGGAAGGAATGGCAGAGGGGGGCCCTCTCCCGACCACCAGTCCAGCCAGGAACACACAGAGGAGCCATAACCATCAGAAATTTGACAGGACCAGACTATAATTGCACACTATGTGTTTCTTTTTTTAGATATAAAGGCATCTTGCCCGACTTTATAAATAAAGCCATCATGTCATCATCATCCAACAAACGATAGTAAAGTTTAGAAGGTCCAGGACACGCATGCCACAAATAAGCAAACGGTAGCAGGGCACATAGCAAGGAGACAATAACTAGGAAGTTAGTCAGAGGTAGGAGGGGCCGCCAAGGAGATCGCCGTATCATGAATAATCTTGGAGATCATCAGGGCGACGGGGTCAGCATCTGAGGCTTTACTATATTTTGCATGATGGAACAACTAGGATAAACTCGCTGAACATCAGAAATATTTGGTCTAGCTACCTTATACAGCACATCCATTGCAATCAAGGAAGGAAAGTTACCATCTTTTATAATGTCACATGAATTTGAAGTTTGTTTGGGTGTTGCAGGTTTAAAGGAGGAAATGTGGTATCAAGTATTTTCTAAACATGTTTATGTGGTCATATGTTTTCTCAATAGACGAAAATCGGTTTCCCCTGCTTTAGATTATAAAGCAACCGCACCAACAACATCCGACAACAACACCGAGTTCAAGGTTCAGGCAAAAACAAAAGCAAAGCAAAGCCGAAGAGTGCAAATAGGTTCAGTTGGGGGCACAACACAACAAAACCCTAAAAAGAAAGAAGAAGCAGCCAACTAGCTAATCAGGCTCAGGCGATATGTTTTCTCAATAATTGTAAGAGTATTTCTATTTTTCGTCAAAATGGACGGGTGCAACAACGCACACCATCATAGTCGAGTGATTTTAGCTACCGTCACCACATTGAACTAATGTGTAAGAAGTTTTTATAAGATCCGCATGTAGAATAGCATTGTTCCATGATCAAGCTGTGCGCCTGTGCTCTGCTTAAACTTTTTCAAAAAACATTCGAACCATATTTCTACCGTTATTTATTAGACACTTGGTGTTGTCAATAATTAATTTCACCTAACCATGGTAACTAGTCAATCAGAGAGGCTCGACCCATCATCCCATCAACTTCTTGCTTGTATTAGAAAATTGACACTCGAGACTGGATCAACTGCTTGCCGGCTGTGTTAATGGACTTTCTAGTCCTTGATGTGACACTGGGTATAAACTGGAGGCTGTTCAGAAGTTGCTGAGCAATTGCTCGACCCAATCAAATCATTTTTCTTGTTTCGACAGCAACTTGTTGGATCCTTCGGAAATATATCCGGGATCTTTCGGACAGAAAATGCCAAGAATGAAACCGACGGGCCCAAGCAAATGACTATCTGAGTTCCCCGCAAAAGAAGAAACAAAAAGGAAAGAATCACTATATATATAAGCTCAACAAAGCTTCTAGCCTGCAAACCAGCCATTGTTTGCATCGCCTAAACATGTCGATCATGATAGCCATGGAGTTTTTGGTGTTTGCCTCCCGTGTTTGGTGTCCACTGCTGACACTGCCACAACAAGCACCACTGACCACCAAGCGCTCATGTCACTGAGGGCCCTGATCAATGGAGACCCATTCCAAGCACTGAATGCATGGGGAAACCAGTCGATCCTTATGTGCCAATGGCGCGGAGTGGCATGTGGCATGCGGGGCCGCGGCGGCGGCCGTGTCGTAGCACTGGATCTTGGTGGGCTCAACCTTGTTGGCTCCATTGCCTCTTCCATAGGTAACCTAACTTACCTCAGGCATTTTGGCCTCCAAGAGAACCGCTTCTCCGGTACCATACCTTCAGAGGTTGGACATCTCGTAGAACTCGAGTATATGAACCTCAGCAGGAACTCCATCGGCGGGGAGATCCCACCGACACTGGCCGCTTGTGTCCAGCTTCGAGTTATTGATCTGAGTCACAACATGCATAAAGGCTCGGTGCCACGGGAGTTGTCATCCCTGCATAATCTAGAGGTGCTGGCTCTTGGGTACAACAACCTTACAGGAAACATTCCCGCGGAGATTGGAAACCTGAAAGGTCTGATCGTTCTTCATCTGGTACCAAACATGCTAGTAGGAGAAATTCCTACAGAGATTGCAAATCTTAGAAACTTGACCAGTTTATACCTTAACATTAATGGTCTGTCAGGTTCTGTTCCTGCCTCTCTTGGTGGCCTCCAAAAATTACAGATTTTGTATCTAGCCACGAACCGACTCTCAGGACCGATTCTAGCTTCCCTAGGAAATCTATCTAATTTACTAATTCTAGATTTCCAGTCAAATGGCCTAACCGGTAGCATCCCTAAATCATTAGGAAATCTGAATCTCCTTAACGTGCTTTCTCTCACATCTAATAATCTTACAGGCTCAATTCCTCACACTCTCGGGAAACTCAGTTTTTTCGTTGAGTTTTATCTCAACGGGAGTCAACTCGAGGGTTCCATACCAGTTTCTGTATATAATCTTTCATCCCTCCAATTTTTCAATGTGCAATACAACAACCTGAGTGGATCCATTTCAGATGACTTGGGTAATAAGTTTACACAACTCCAGCAACTTTCCATGGACAATAACAGATTTCATGGGTCCATCCCGGAGTCTTTGTGTAATGCTTCAATGCTTGAACTAGTTCAATTTTCTGACAACTTTTTTTCCGGAGTAATACCAAAATGTCTTGGAGCTACCATGAAGAGCTTATCGAGACTGCTTCTCTCAAATACCCAACTAGAGGCAAGGAATGATGCCGATTGGGATTTCATTTCTAGCTTGACAAACTGTAGTATGCTATCATACCTAGCTCTTGACAATAACAAACTAGAAGGGGTGCTACCAAATTCAATAGCAAATCTTTCCACAAACTTAGAATATTTTAGCGTGACAGGCAACATGCTGCATGGAAATATACCTGAAGGAATTGGAAACCTTGTCAACTTGCAACTCTTGCAGATGGATGGCAATTTCCTACATGGAAAAATTCCTGAATCGATTGGTAACCTTGGGATCCTGGCTGAACTATACTTAAACAACAACAGTTTATCTGGACCAATTCCACCAATGCTTGGAAATCTAACAGCATTAAGTATACTTGCCCTCGCCCAAAATGTGCTTACTGGCCCCATACCATCCAGCCTTGGAAGCTGCCCTCTGATGGTGCTGAGCCTAGCATTCAATCGGCTTGTTGGTCCAATACCAAAAGAGATTTTCCTCATATCGACACTGTCTGTTTCTATGGAGGTTCAGGGCAACAAGTTAACTGGGAAAATTCCTTTAGAAGTTGGTAATCTGGTGAATATTGGATCTCTGGATGTGTCTGACAACAGGATAACTGGATTAATTCCTGCTTCTCTAGCTCAGTGTGGAAGTATGCAGTATCTCAGTATGGAAGGAAACCTATTTCAGGGCACGATTCCAGCATCAATGTCACAGATGAAAGGCCTTCTAGTTCTTGATGTTTCAAGAAACAACTTGTCCGGTGAGATCCCATTCTTCCTTGGGGACATGCAGGGGCTCGCTACCCTCAATATATCATTCAACAATTTTGTGGGTGAAGTTCCGAAACATGGATTATTTCTGAATGCAAGTGCAGCTCTGATTGAAGGGAACTATGGCTTATGTGGAGGAATCTCCCAATTTAACTTGCATCCCTGCTCAAATCATACATCCAAGAAGTGGTATCACAAGCTTGTCGTGTTGATCTCAGTAGGCAGTGCAGTTATTTGCATTATCTTAGTAGTACTATTTGCACTATTTGCACAACGGAAATTGAAAAGCAAGTTTACAGAGACAGGACAGGTTCCATCGCTCCATAGTGGACAACATATGAGGGTTACCTATGGTGAATTAGTGAGAGCAAGAAGTGGTTTTGCTTCTGAGAATCTCTTAGGCACAGGAAGCTTCGGCTCAGTGTACAAAGGAACAATGATGAATGAAGATCAGGAAGTGATTGTCGCTGTCAAGGTGCTCAACCTCCAGCAGCGAGAGGCATCTCAAAGCTTTGTTGCAGAATGTGAGACTTTAAGATGCATCAGACATCGAAACCTTGTGAAGATATTGACAGTCTGCTCAAGTATTGATTTCAAGGGTCTAGACTTCAAAGCTCTCGTATTTGAGTTCATGCCGAATGGAAATCTTGATCAATGGCTACACAGCCGTCTCGTGGAAGATGGGGGCAATGGGGTGCTCAGTCTTACCCAAAAGGTAGACATTGCCATTGATGTAGCTTCAGCACTAGAATATCTGCACCACAATAAGCCAGTGCCAATAGTTCACTGTGATCTTAAGCCAAGCAATATTCTCCTCGACGATGACATGGTTGCCCATGTGGGTGACTTTGGACTTGCAAGGTTCTTGCCTGAGGATGATACTAGCCTCCTAGAGATATCAAGTGGTTGGGCTACAAGAAGGGGAACAATTGGATATGCTGCCCCAGGTTTGCCATTAACCAATCACCACTGTTGCTCATCTTTTATGTACCAATTTCTCATTCCAAACTAATTTCACATGCATTTCTTTTCCAGAGTACGGTCAAGGAAATGAAGTCTCGGTCTATGGTGATACCTATAGCTACGGAATAATGTTGTTAGAGTTGTTCACTGGTAAAAGGCCAACTGATGGTGGGTTTCTGCAAGATCTTAACCTACATAGTTACGTCGAGATAGCACTGAGGGACCAAGCCACCAACCTGGTGGATCTGTGCTTATTTTCTTCACCGGGGGAAGGAACAGAAATGAGAGCTTCATGCATCACTTCAGTTCTGCACATTGGGATATTATGTTCGAAGGAACTGCCAACTGATCGCATGCAGATTGGGGATGCTATGAGAGAGCTACTGACGATCAGAGACACGTACCGCACGCACCTATTGGGTAGAGGTGGGTCCATCTAAATGCTTGATGGCCCTCGCTTCATTGTGATTAGTATTCATCATATTAAATCTAAACAGAAGGTGGTACAAACTTTGTTGCTGCAATTCACAAGCCAACTAATATGCCTGTCTTTTAAACGGAATGTCAACACGATATGGTAATGAGTTGTGACTTGTGAGCAATGGGAGCTGCACAATTCAATGTACCTTAGCCATCGGATCACCAAAATTTTAGTTAGAACTTAGTGTAATTGGGGCCTTCTTGACGATGTTAATATATTCTCTATCCAAAAAACCACATCATGTTTTTTTCTCCGTTCCTATCCCGAGGCAAATTTAATTTGTTGTAGTTACTCAAGAAGTAAGAATATGTTTTATCATTAACATAAGACTTGAAATTTTCTTTGAAATTTTGATACTGTAGCTAGATTTGAAGTATGGGAAATTCTATTTTCAGAACGCCCAATGTGGTGTATCACTAGGCAGAGGCTCCAACCCCATGATCACACGCACTTCAATTATATATCTAAAGAAGAAATTATATCCCGACAACACTTGTAATGATCATCAGCTTGAAGATTACCTTAAAAACATTGGAGATTGCCTTAAAAATGTTTGGAGATTTATACCTTCAAAATAAAAAAGCTTGGAGATTTATACACGAGTTTACAAGGCACATCATGCACTAACTGAATCGTGCCGAGTACTGGTGCGGAATGGTTGGAGGCGAAACAAGTAAACTTGGAGAAAAAACTCTGGCATGATACATGGGTGCCCAGGAGCAGCAACAAAGCCCAGAAAGCCCTCAAACATGATCGAAGAACCGACGCCGAGAAAGAGGCCACCTCACAAAGGAGGTCAGCCATGGACAGAGGCTATGTCATCGCTATCGCTTGGACATCCGGCACACCAACACCAACTTGTTCCATCGCCGAAAGGAGTCCCCTGTTCCTCGCCCTGGCTCGAAGGGTGCCACACCATCAGATAATGAAATGCTCACCTCCCTAGAGCGCAGCAGGACGCTGATGCCAAGACCCCAAATGGAGGCCTTCGAACACAACCACCTCACCGGACCAAGCTCCTCGAGAGAGCACCACCGTCGAAGCACGGAACCACCACACAAAGAGAAGAAGCTGCCATCTATGAACCCACCTTGGCGGCTAGCAAAATGGGACCTTGCTCACAAGACGAGGCCTCCAAGAAGGGAACGACGCCACTGCACCGCCACCGCTCGGTCTGGAACAAGCCAGCCAAAGGTTTTCACCTAGAGCCCAATGAGGATGGAGGCCACCCACAGTGACAACTCCAAGGAGGGGAACGACGCACAAGAGCCTCGCTATCACTGGCACCGACACCGCCAGGCAAAGCTTTCGCTCGGGACATGGCCACCATCACCCCTAGGTCCATCCGCCATGGCCGATGAAGAAGAGATGCAGACGATGACCATGTTAGCATCAAGCCATGCCTCGTGATGGTGGCGACCGGTGTCAGTGCACGGTCGAGTCCATGGCGGGTGTTTGCGCGTGTGTGTACGTGTGTGTCTAGTCCAGGTCGGTACGCCGGTGTTTGGCCGAGGCGTGCTCGAGTTAGGAGTCGTATGGATAGTTGGCTCAGGTCGTTAGCGAGACTCACGGGATAGGCTTGGCGCTCTGTTGGAGTGCAGCAGCGTGGGCGCGTAGGAGCGCGTTCTGTGCGCAGCAGCACATGCGGATCGTGGCCGGGTGATCCGGAGGAGTTGGGTACGGGGTAGTGCGTGTGCATCCGTATAAACTCCTGAAGGAAATATGCCCTAGAGGCAATAATAAAGTTATTATTTATTTCCTTGTAATCATGATAAATATTTATTATTCATGCTAGAATTGTATTAACCGGAAACATAATACATGTGTGAATACATAGACAAACAAAGTGTCACTAGTATGCCTCTACTTGACTAGCTCGTTAATCAAAGATGGTTATGTTTCCTAACCATGAACAATGAGTTGTTATTTGATTAACGGGATCACATCATTAAGAGAATGATCTGATTGACATGACCCATTCCATTAGCTTAGCACCCGATCGTTTAGTATGTTACTATTGCTTTCTTCATGACTTATACATGTTCCTATAACTATGAGATTATGCAACTCCCGTTTACCGGAGGAACACTTTGGGTACTACCAAACGTCACAACGTAACTGGGTGATTATAAAGGAGTACTACAGGTGTCTCCAAAGGTACATGTTGGGTTGGCGTATTTCGAGATTAGGTTTTGTCACTCCGATTGTCGGAGAGGTATCTCTGGGCCCTCTCGGTAATGCACATCACATAAGCCTTGCAAGCATTGCAACTAATGAGTTAGTTGCGGGATGATGTATTACAGAACAAGTAAAGAGACTTGCCGGTAACGAGATTGAACTAGGTATTGGATACCGACGATCGAATCTCGGGCAAGTAACATACCGATGACAAAGGGAACAATGTATGTTGTTATGCGGTCTGACCGATAAAGATCTTCGTAAAATATGTGGGAGCCAATATGGGCATCCAGGTCCCGCTATTGGTTATTGACCGGAGACGTGTCTCGGTCATGTCTACATTGTTCTCGAACCCGTAGGGTCCGCACGCTTAAGGTTACGATGACTGTTATATTATGAGTTTATGCATTTTGATGTACCGAAGGTTGTTCGGAGTCCCGGATATGATCACGGACATGACGAGGAGTGTCGAAATGGTCAAGACATAAATATTGATATATTGGAAGCCTATATTTGGACATCGGAAGTGTTCCGGGTGAAATCGGGATTTTACCGGAGTACCGGGAGGTTACCGGAACCCCCCGGGAGCTATATGGGCCATAGTGGGCCTTAGTGGAAAAGAGAAGGGGCTGCCCAAGATGGGCTGTGCGCCCCCCTCCCCCCTAGTCCTATTAGGACTAGGAGAGGTGGCCGGCCCCCCTCTCTCTTTTCCCCCTCCGCGAATCCTATTCCAACTAGGATTGGGGGGGGGGGAATCCTACTCCCAGAGGGAGTAGGACTCTCCTGGCGCGCCTCCTATGGCCGGCCAGCGTCCCCCCCTCTAGTCCTTTATATACGGAGGCAGGGGCACCCCAGAGACACACAAGTTGATCCACGTGATCTATTCCTTAGCCGTGTGCAGTGCCCCAGCCACCATATTCCTCGATAATACTGTAGCGGAGTTTAGGCGAAGCCCTGCTGCTGTAGTGCATCAAGATCGTCACCATGCCGTCGTGCTGACGGAACTCTTCCCCAACACTTTGCTGGATCGGAGTCCGGGGATCGTCATCGAGCTGAATGTGTGCTCGAACTCGTAGGTGCCGTAGTTTCGGTGCTTGATCGGTTGGATCGTGAAGACGTACGACTACTTACTCTACGTTGTGTCAATGCTTCCGCAGTCGGTCTGCGTGGGTACGTAGACAGCACTCTCCCCTCTCGTTGCTATGCATCACATGATCTTGCGTGTGCGTAGGAATTTTTTTGAAATTACTACGAAACCCAACAGTGCCATCCGAGCCTAGGTTATTTATGTTGATATTATATGCACGAGTAGAACACAAGTGAGTTGTGGGCGATATAAGTCATACTGCCTACCAGCATGTCATACTTTGGTTCGGCGGCATTGTTGGACGAGACGACCCGGACCAACATTACGCGTACGCTTACGCGAGACCGGTTCCCCCGACGTGCTTTGCACATAGGTGGCTTGCGGGCGACTGTCTCTCCAACTTTAGCTGAACCAAGTATGGCTACGCCCGGTCCTTGCGAAGGTTAAAACGGAGTCTATTTGACAAACTATCGTTGTGGTTTTGATGCGTAGGTGAGATTGGTTCTTGCTTAAGTCCTTAGCAGCCCCGTAAAACATGCAACAACAAAGTAGAGGACGTCTAACTTGTTTTTGCAGGGCATGTTGTGATGTGATATGGTCAAGACATGATGCTGAATTTTATTGTATGAGATGATCATGTTTTGTAACCGAGTTATCGGCAACTGGCAGGAGCCTTATGGTTGTCGTTTTATTGTATGCAATGCAATCGCGATGTAATGCTTTACTTTTATCACTAAGCGGTAGCGATAGTCGTAGAAGCACAAGCTTGGCGAGACGACAACGATGCTACGATGGAGATCAAGGTGTCACGCCGATGACGATGGTGATCACGACGGTGCATCGGAGATGGAGATCACAAGCACAAGATGATGATGGCCATATCATATCACTTATATTGATTGCATGTGATGTTTATCCTTTTATGCATCTTATCTTGCTTTGATTGACGGTAGCATTATAAGATGATCTCTCACTAAATTATCAAGAAGTGTTCTCCCTGAGTATGCACCGTTGCGAAAGTTCTTCGTGCTGAGACACCACGTGATGATCGGGTGTGATAGGTTCTACGTTCAAATACAACGGGTGCAAAACAGTTGCACACGCGGAATACTCAGGTTATACTTGACGAGCCAAGCATATACAGATATGGCCTCGGAACACGGAGACCGAAAGGTCGAGTGTGAATCATATAGTAGATATGATCAACATAATGATGTTCACCATTGAAAACTACTCCATCTCACGTGATGATCGGTTATGGTTTAGTTGATTTGGATCACGTAATCACTTAGAGGATTAGAGGGATGTCTATCTAAGTGGGAGTTCTTTAATTAATTTGATTAACTGAACTTAAATTTATCATGAAACTTAGTACCTGATTAGTATCTTGCTTGTTTATGTTTGATTGTAGATAGATGGCTCGTGTTGTTGTTCTGTTGAATTTTAATGCGTTCCTTGAGAAAACAAAGTTGAAAGATGATGGTAGCAATTACACGGACTGGGTCCGTAACTTGAGAATTATCCTCATTGCTGCACAGAAGAATTACGTCCTGGAAGCACCGCTGAGTGCCAGGCCTGCTGCAGGAGCAACGCCGGATGTTATGAACGTCTGGCAGAGCAAAGCTGATGACTACTCGATAGTTCAGTGTGCCATGCTTTACGGCTTAGAATCGGGACTTCAACGACGTTTTGAACGTCATGGAGCATATGAGATGTTCCAGGAGTTGAAGTTAATATTTCAAGCAAATGCCCGGATTGAGAGATATGAAGTCTCCAATAAGTTCTATAGCTGCAAGATGGAGGAGAACAGTTCTGTCAGTGAGCATATACTCAAAATGTCTGGGTATAATAATCACTTGATTCAATTGGGAGTTAATCTTCCAGATGATTGCGTCATTGACAGAATTCTTCAATCACTGCCACCAAGCTACAAGAGCTTTGTGATGAACTATAATATGCAAGGGATGAACAAGACTATTCCCGAGCTCTTCGCGATGCTGAAAGCTGCGGAGGTAGAAATCAAGAAGGAGCATCAAGTGTTGATGGTCAACAAGACCACTAGTTTCAAGAAAAAGGGCAAAGGGAAGAAGAAGGGGAACTTCAAAAAGAATGGCAAGCAAGTTGCTACTCAAGAGAAGAAACCCAAACCTGGACCTAAGCCTGAAACTGAGTGCTTCTATTGCAAGCAGACTAGTCACTGGAAGCGGAACTGCCCCAAGTATTTGGCGGATAAGAAGGATGGCAAGGTGAACAAAGGTATATGTGATATACATGTTATTGATGTGTACCTTACTAATGCTCGCAGTAGCACCTGAGTATTTGATACTGGTTCTGTTGCTAATATTTGCAACTCGAAACAGGGACTACGGATCAAGCGAAGATTGGTTAAGGACGAGGTGACGATGCGCGTGGGAAACGGTTCCAAAGTCGATGTGATCGCAGTCGGCACGCTACCTCTACATCTACCTTCGGGATTAGTATTAGACCTAAATAATTGTTATTTGGTGCCAGCGTTAAGCATGAACATTATATCTGGATCTTGTTTGATGCGAGACGGTTATTCATTTAAATCAGAGAATAATGGTTGTTCTATTTATATGAGTAATATCTTTTATGGTCATGCATCCTTGAAGAGTGGTCTATTCTTGTTGAATCTCGATAGTAGTAACACACATATTCATAATGTTGAAGCCAAAAGATGCAGAGTTGATAATGAGAGTGCAACTTATTTGTGGCACTGTCGTTTAGGTCATATCGGTGTAAAGCGCATGAAGAAACTCCATTCTGATGGACTTTTTGGAACCACTTGATTATGAATCACTTGGTACTTGCGAACCGTGCCTCATGGGCAAGATGACCAAAACACCGCTCTCCGGTACTAAGGAGAGAGCAACAAATTTGTTGGAAATCATACATACAGATGTATGTGGTCCGATGAATATTGAGGCTCGTGGCGGATATCGTTATTTTCTCACCTTCACGGATGACTTAAGTAGATATGGATATATCTACTTAATGAAACACAAGTCTGAAACATTTGAAAAGTTCAAGGAATTTCAGAGTGAAGTTGAAAATCATCGTAACAAGAAAATAAGCAGATATGGATATATCTACTTATTCACGGCTACCTGTGACGCCCACCACCTTCCTACGACGCCACGGGTGGGGCGCCCACCACCTGCTCGATCCGCGGCGCGGCCTCCTTCCGTGCGCCCGGCCGGAGCGCTCAAAGGTGGGGGGCTGCTGGAGCTATTTAAACTAGGAGGAAGAACCTTAGGGCGAAATGGTGAGCAGCGGCGACCCCGGAGTATTTGGCGAGGCAGGCATCGGGCCGGAAATCCGCCGCGTCCACGACTGGGTTCCCGAGGGGTAAGTCTCGCCTCTTGTTTAGATTGAGCTTAGTTGTGCATTTGAACACTCGATTCGAGTAGGTTTTCCCAATTAGTGTGCTGATTGCGTCTTTGTTTTTCGCCGGTTAGGATGGAGTTGCGGTTTGCTTTCATGGTGCACATTAGAAGGGACCGATACATGTTCGATGCAAAGGATAAGAAGAAATACCAAGGAGGTTTTGATTATCGGTTACCAATGGCTAGTAATTGGAGTTTCAGACAATTTGGGGAGGTAATTCGTAGCCAATATCCTTGGGGTTTGCTTGATGAAGTGGTATACAAATACTATGATGGGGAAAAGAATTGGGTGACAGTTAGTAATGATGAAGAGCTAGCTACTATGTTTGTTAGGCATAAAGAGAAAGATAATTTTCATGTGAGGCTGCAAGTTGATGTGCTTGAGTAGGCATTTGGACCTAGGATGGCGGGTGCAACATCTCGGGGAGAACCAAGTCATCGTAATGGCATCTCTAGCCAGAACAGTTTAGTTGGTGCACGGCGACGTGGTGGCTCGACAAGTGTGGGCAACAGCGGTAGGGTCCCCCTTAAAGCGGAGCCTGATGGCTACAATTCTGGGGTTGATGGAGAGAAGCTATATTCTGATGTTATTCGGAATTTACGACGGGCACCTCGGACTAAAAATCAAGATGAGGCTCACAATGCAGTCCGTGTGGATGATGACGCGATGGATGAGGACGAAGACCTTGCAGCTGTTGAATGGGACCCTTTGAACCCTCATATGGAAGAAGGTACAGTTTTTGCATCCATGAATGAGTGTAGAAATGCACTTGTGACATACTGCATCAAGGTAGAACGTACTTTCAAAGTTGACAAGAGTGATCAAGTACGTTACAGAGTGCACTGTCCGACTGAAGGTTGTCCATGGAGGCTGCTTGCATCTAAAATGCGGAATAGCACTAATGTTCAGGTCAAAGTGAACCCTTTTAAGCACACATGCCAGGAATCAACCCTTAGGAAGGATACAATCAGTAGAGCCAAGTCAAGATGGGTGGCAGAAGAAGTCAAGAAGTGGGTGAAAGAAAACCAGCAAGTGGGTCCAAAGGAATTGCAGAAGAACATCAAAGATAAGTTCAAGATAGATTTACCATACGTGAGGTTGTTCAATGGTAAACAACATGCTATGGATTCTATTTATGGTAACTGGCAGGAAAGTTTTCAATTGTTGTATTCATTCAAAGGTGAAGTGGAGAGGACAAGCCCAGGTAGTATTGTAGATATTGATCACCACACCGTGGAGTACACATTCAGGGGAGTGACAAAGACCAAGGAATGCTTTAGGAGGGTTTTTGTCTGCTTTGAGGCTTGTCGCCGGGGTTTTTTGGCAGGCTGCAGGCCTTATTTGGCTATTGATGCCACTTTTCTCACAGGGAGGTTTAAAGGACAGTTAGTAGCAGCTTGTGCAGTTGATGCACATAGTTTTGTATTTCCAGTTGCCTATGGTGTGCTGGAGACAGAGTCTGAGGAGAGCTGGACTTGGTTTTTGCATAATCTCCGCCGGGCTATTGCACATCCCAATGGGTTGGTCATTCATACAGATGCCTGCAAAGGTTTAGAAGTGGCCGTGGATAATGTGTTCCCTGGAGTAGAGCATAGGGAATGCATGCGTCACCTTGCTGCAAATTTCATGAAGAAATTCAAAGGAAAGGTGTATACCGACAATTTATGGCCAGCATCTTTGACATGCAGTGTGAAGAAGCACAACTACCACTTGAGGCAGTTATACATGAATCCCAAAGTGAAAGAATACTTGGAAACACACCACTCCAAGTTATGGGCCAGAAGCCAATTCAGTGAAGTGAGCAAAGTTGACTATGTGCACAATAATCTAGCAGAGTCTTTCAACTCAACGATCCGGAAACTAAAGGGTCATTATGTGGTGGATTTGCTTGACAGGATAAGGATAGAATACATGCAGAAATTTCATTATCGTGCAGGAATAGCCGAGGAAAAATTCATGGGCCACATTATCATCCCTGCCGTGATGAATGAACTGAAGCAGAAGACAACAGGCTTGGAAATGAACATGACTCTTTGCTCGGGTACCACAGCAGAGATATCATATTTGGATAAAGAGAAGAGGGAATGGAGATATCCAGTGGATTTAGAAGCTAGAACTTGCAGTTGTAGGCAATGGCAGATAACTGGGTTGCCATGCATTCATGCCTTGTTTTTCATCACTTCTCTCCCAGGTCCAGCAGGGAACATACATCAGTATGTGCATGATTACTACTCTGTTGCAAGGTTCAAAGCCACATATGCTTATGCCTTGCCTTCTATGGAGGGAAAACAACAATGGGACATGGTGGACCCTGGATTCAAGCTTTGCGCTCCAATTCTAAAGAGAGCAGCAGGTAGACCAAGGAGGAGTCGAAGCAGACCTCGCAGCGAAGGAGCTGGACTTGGAGCGAGGAAGCGTAAGTGCACAAGGTGTGGTGGGTCTGGTCATTTTGCTAAGTATTGTGATAACACAGTAGATCCAGCGTTCGGAGAGAGTTTCGATGAAGGCTTCGATGAAAATGTTGGTCAGCAGCTGGTTGCCTCAACAGATGATGAAAATGATGGTCAACAGTCGGTTGCATCAGATGAGGATTTTGACAAGGTTCCAAATGATGATGGTCAACAACCGCATGATTTTGACGATGATCCAAAATATCCTCCAAATAATGATTCAAGTGAGGCTCCAAATGGTGATCCAAGTGAGGCTCTAAATGGTGATCATGGTGATTCAAGTGAGGCTCCAAATGATGATCCAAGTGAGGCTCTAAATGGTGATCATGGTGATCCAAGTGAGGCTCCAAATGATGATCCAAGTGAGGCTCCAAATGGTGACCAACCTTCTGTTGTTGTGAGTTCTGCTAGGTATGTAAATCTTGCAATGGTCAAATACTATTGTACATCTATCACTTGACATGATCTCATTACCGTTTATGTTTTGCACAGCTCTATGGTAGGTTTGAAGAAGACGCACAACGTATCGACAACCAAGAGAAGAAGAGAAGAAACAATGAGCACAAGGTGCACGAGGAGCAAAGTGATGGCAAGAAGCTCAAGGAACAGACAGAAGCCCCAACGCTATCTATGAATAATTATGAAACATTATGAATAAGGGATGATGTTGTATTATGAAACATTTATCACTTGACATGTTGTATTTCTGTTGGATGATGTTATGGTGAGCACATGGTTTGACATGATAGAAGTATGTTAGACATGATGTTTGAATGAGCACATGGTTTTTTCCTTTTTTGATTTTTTTAAATTTGTTTTGCTCATTTGAATTCTGGTCAAACTTAACTTTGACCAAGATTTAAACAAGTGTAAAACATCAAAATGAAAAACTAAGCCTGGATACTTCTTAGTCAATCCAAAATGAAGTTGTGGTGAGCTTTTTGAAATTTTCATGAAAAATGTGCTAAAAAGAGGGGTCCAAAGGTAGGGTAAACGGCCTCATTTCGAAGCAAAAAAATTTTCGACCTTGTCTAAATCAGCCAAATAACTTTCCTACACATATATTCTATATGTATAGACTATGTGCGCTGGTTTTTCCATTTTTTGATTTTTTTTAATTTGTTTTGCTCATTTGAATTCTGGTCAAACTTAACTTTGACCAAGATTTAAACAAGTGTAAAACATCAAAATGAAAAACTAAGCCTGGATCCTTCTTAGTCACTCCAAAATGAAGCTGTGGTTAGTTTTTTGAAATTTTCATGTTCATTTCCCCAAAACACTTCTTTTCACTTCATACAAGAGAGTTTGAGATACTCGAGGTATCATATAATACACATGAACTTATCATTTAAATGTACGTAAAGCTTGTTTATCAACTTAAATCGTTAGTATATGACATAAGAAGACTATGTGCGCAGGTTTTTTATTTTTCTGATTTTTATTTAATTTATTATGCTCATTTGAAATCTGGTCAAACATAGCTTTGACTGCTCCAAACCCCTCCCAAACCCCGCTAAACCTAGCGCTGAATAAGGACCGTTCATCTAACCCTAGCGGCGATCAAGGGCCGTCGATCTAACCCTTCTAGAAGGAATCTGCGGGGAGGAGGGGGGCGATCCGCGAGATACAATCTGATTGGCTGGGAGACCCATTGTTTTTTAACAAATACCAGGCGCGCTGGATGGACTGTTGGGCCGTCTCGTGCTCTGGGCCTGAGACCGCAGTAAATAGCCCGTCTCAGCCTTTCCAGGCCTTGCATGCATGGAGGCGACGACGTGGGTTTGCATGCACGGGAGGCGGCGACGTGAATGCATGCGAGCGAGGCGAGCGAGGCGCGCTAGGTGAGCTAGGCTAGCGAGGCGAGCTAGGTGGTTCAGTGCAGTGGTTCAGGGCAGCGATTCACATGCACCGCCCGGTCAAAGAGCTATGCAGTGATTCAAATGCACGCACGCGTCCCATGCATCGTTTTGTGCAAAAATTTAAGTGTGCAAAACGTAACGGATACACACACGCGTCCGGATTCACACACGCACCGTTCTCATCCTTTCTCTCTTCCTCTCCCACGCACAGGCCTATAAATGGGGTGCCTCTCTTCCTCTCCCACCCACAAGCCAGATCCAATCCTCTCCAACTTCAAACACCCAAGCGACCGAGCCCTCCCCAAGCGAGACCAAGTGAAGATGCAGTTCAACGGGCCGACCTTCAACCGTCCGCCTATCGTGCCGGAGCTGCGCTACCCACCGGGCGTGCTCGTGGAGAGGGAGCTCCGTGTGTGGGCTATTTCAAGGTGGAGGGGTTCCGTCGAACTCACCCGCGCCTTCCTCAGAGCCGGCTATGCCCACCTCCCACGGGGCTCGCCGAGGATGTTCACCCTCAATGAGGTTCGTGACCGCGGCGGCATCCTCCTACTGCTCACGGTCACCTTCACCAACCCGTTTGACGCGCGCGAGCTCCTCGGCCAAGTCTTTTGGTGCGGCTGCGAGGCCATCTTCTTCACCGTCTACAACATCTACACCAACTACGAACGCATCTTCCCCGCTCCAGGCCAGATGCACTCCCTTCCCTACGACGAGGAGGAGGAGGTGTGAAGATGAAGACGGTGTTCAAGGGGCGCGCGCGGCCAAGGTGGAAGAAGAAGGTCAAGCCCGGAGTCAAGCTCGTCATGTTTCGTTTTTTATTTTGTTGCTTTTCTATGTCGTGTCGTGTCGTGTCATGTTTCGTCATGTGTCTGTGAACTGTGAACTTATTTAAGTTATTGCAATGGTACGGTGTGTTCCATCTTATCTTATGTGTGTTAAATGTCCGTGCCCAAACATATCATTTCTTCCCTAAACAAGTCATGAAGTTCGAGAACTTGTGGTTTTCATTAATGAAAATCGGAGGGGGTGAGAAGCCCTCTGTTTCATTCAAACAAAAAGTCATGAACTAACATGCAAATTTATTCCCTTTAAATCCTAAACCAAGTGCCACTCTATCCCTAGACCAAGTGCCACTCTGACCAAAATCATGTGGTAGTGCAACATACATTTTCAACCTTCCAACCCTCCAAAATTTAAGTGCAAAACAATGGAAAAACACTCTCACGCGTGTCCAAACATTCACGGTCTCACTATTTTTTTAAAAAAATTCAAAATCTCACTATGTATACCTTCCTTCCCTAACCATGTCAAAGTCTTGCCATCTGTCCTAGCGGTTACCAGCGCATCCCTAAACACCACAAACCCACGCGGTCCTGGGTTCGAGTCCCTAGTTGCACCAATTTTTTGTGCATTTTCCACCCTTCATTTTTTAGACAAATTATGTTTTTCTCAATGTAATGCCCTTAAAAATTGTTCATTTATTTTGGCACCTGGCGTAAACCTCTACCAGAGCTGAGGCACATTTTCCATGACATTTTGGTCTTTGATTTAAATCACGGTGTATTTGAATTGGATTAATTAACAGCTCCAAAAAATTTCTAACCTTAATTGTTTGGCTCCGGAATAATTCAATTAGCTTCCACAAAAAGTTCCAGCATTATGATTTACTGCCTAAATTAAATCAGAATAGAAAACAAAAAAATACGCAAGAGAACCCCCGAATGGGCCTAATTGGATGCAGTTGGCCCATTAGTCTAGCCTGCACTTGGGTCTACGCTCTGAATTTGGCCCAATAGCAACCTTTTTTTGGATAGAAAGGGTTTCTGAATTCCTAATTTCTTCTCTTTTTTCCAACATATTTAAATGTTGGTCACTTCTTCTCTTTTTGTTTCAACATTTAAACAACCTTTAAACAACTACTTTAACCAACATTTAAACTAGGTGGATTTCTCAAACAATTTCAAGATTACAAATTCCTCCATAATTCATGCCTTTCCATACATTTTCAACATTACAACCAGTGCGATTACCATACCTACAAATGCCCAAAAGTATTTGTAAATGGGTATTGGTAGTGCTTGATCTTCAAGCTTCCTAACCTTCTTCTTCAACATCCTAAGCTCAACAGCTAGCTCTCTGTCAGTGCGTGCTTCGCCCTCCATCCCTTCTTCCAGAGCTCGTGGTGCGGCCACTGCCGTTTGTGGCAGCATGCGCAACCATTCTTCTTGCTCTTCTTGCAGTTCATTCATCAGAGTCTTGGCCAGAGCATCGACCCAAAGAAAGAAGCATGTCACCTGCATGAACACCAAACAGATCAACCCATTGCTCAAAGATCCCGACCACGAAAATGGTGCAATTGCCCCGATTCTTACCCCATTCTCGCTGCACACGTAGAACGGACGATTCTGGTTCCCCAGTGTCTGAGAAACCCTCCGATCAACGCCCGCCCGGCACCGCGGACAGACGAAGACAGGCATGTCCACACGCGCCCGGCTCCGCATCCGCGAGGTGGCGCGGGAGCTTGAGGAAGACATGGAGCTCGGAGCCGAAGGGATCTCAACGCCGCCGCGCCCTCCACTGCTAGCTTCCCACCGCCGCGCCCTCCACAGCTAGCTTCCCGCCGCCGTGCTCTCTCTCTCTCGCCGTGGTCACTGCCGTGCTCTCTGTCGCCGTGGTCACCGCCGCTGTCGCCCGCTTATATAGCACACCCGCCAACGGCTCTCTGCTCAACGGCTCTCTGCTGGGTCCCACAAGCCACGCGTGCAACGGTCTGAATAAAATTAGTCGTTTCTGTCGCCTGGTCCCACCTGTAAGGGCCGAGTCAAAAGGTTGACCTGACGGAGACGGCAGAGTTCATGGAACGAGTCGGTGCGCACGGACTAGGGGCAAAACTGAGCACAATTCGCATCTGAGGGCAAAACTGAGCACATGGACACCACTGAGGGCAAAACGATAATTAACCCTTTATTTTTAGTAACATGATGATTGAAGGAGTGCTCAGAGCTTTGTTTTTTATGCCATGCAGTGTAAAAAAGATGACATCTATTTTGTACTGAAGGGAAGTTTTAATTAGTAAGACCCCTTGCTTGAGGATTCTACATGATAGTTTGATTAAATTCAATTAGTTGGTGACTAGCGAGCTCATACATTTCTAAAAGATATGCCTATGAGCTAACCTAATGCTTCTGCTTTTCTACTCCACATGAGCCCATCATATGTCCATGATAATGAAGAATATTTCAAAATTTCAATTAAATTCATAAGCTAAATGGTTTAGCATTTGCCTCTGAAGTAGGGGTTTGAACAATTGGTCTTTTAGCTTCTAGTGAGAGAAGATGGCGAAGATACTCGAGAATGTGCTAACGGTAGAAGTTGAAAGTGTGCCACTATATCACAAATTACCTATTGATAATCTCTGTTTCCATTGCTGTTTTTTCCAACAATATCGAGATGATTCAACTTTGTTTTTTTAGTACAATCTCCTTATGGCGGAGTTAATATTTACTGTTTGAATCATTATAAGTTGTGAGGTTGCATAACTTCAACGTCTTTCCATGGATGAATAGTACAAATGGTTTGACTGATGATACTGATTGTTCCACAGGTACCTAGATTTGTACTCTGGTTGCCGAGATGCAGGAAATGGCTTCTTCCATGTAGGTTCTTCCCTTTTGTATGCTTCACCCGAAGATCAACCCTCTATATTGCGTGCGTGCGTGTGAGTGTGCATGTGCGCGCGCGTGTGTGTACGCGCGCGCGTGTGTGTGTGCGCGCGCGTGCGTGTGTGTGTGCGCGCGCGTGCCTGCCTCTTCTCTCTGTTTCCATTTGATTATGTTCCGTGTTGTATTTGGTCAGGAGATTTGATTTTAGCTAATGACTGTTGGAACACACTTGCCTTCCTGGAGCTATTTGTTACTGCATAGCAAGCGTTTCGACCAGCAATGGCAGCAGTGCTTTATCATGCATGCATGTTTCAAATGTTCTGTACTGATATATTGACCGAACACCAGAGAGGAAAGATAGGGTATGTCGACACAAGTATTGCGAGTTTACTCCATGGAGACCACCGGCTAGGTCCTCCTCTTCCTTCCTCAGTAGTTTATGTCCTTCAATTTCCTCTTCAAATTATTTCTGGTTATACAGTTGATGACATTATTCATGCTGATCAATTTCTGTATCGGTTGATCAATTGTTAAGTATAAAAAAGATGTGAGTCACCAACATAATCAGCTTCCTCCCTGGCGGCATTCTGACACGATCAGGAGATTGCTTTGTTCGTCCAACTCAAGCTGGCAGCATCTCAGCTTCTCATTCTTACCTGATTTCCATTGGCCACGCTGGGGAGATGTTGCTGACTCAAGCCACGAGCAAGGCATCTTGTTTGGCAGCGCTTCAGGTTATTCTTTCACGCTTGCCCTGGTGTCAACTTGTTTGGACCGCGCTTCAGCCAAAAGAGTTAATAGTAAATATTGAAGTTGCTTGTTTGACTCAGGTCAATCCAGCATTAGTTACTGACCACTCTGTCATCATCAGCATCATAAACTATTGCATTAGAAGATTTCAGATCGGTACAGTCATGTGATATTGTGATGTGAGTTCAGTAAAGCACTTTGTTCTTCCCAGTTTAGTGGGGGTATTGCTACTTTGGCTGAATTGATTAAAATTTGTCTGCAATACATTTGAAACTCTATCATCTACGGTTAATTTCAAGAAAGTCTCACCTTAGTCCGTTAAATTGTTTAAAGTCACCTTTTGTCTTTCTCTTATATGTAGTAAACAGTGATGAATGGTAATGTAATCTCTGATATGCTGTTTATAGTTTGCAATTAATTAAATAATATTCTCCTATAGGCAATCATGCATCTTACCCTTTTTTTTGCTGTTCATAATTACTAAGCTAATTTCTCACATGTTTGAGGTAACTTGATGTAGTAACCTACTATGTCTGCTGTGATCGGTATTAGATTCTGCATAGTACAGTCCGAGCACCTATCACTCCTGAGCTATTTGAGGTTAGTCATCTGCATATCTCAGGAGTAAGAGAAAATGCTTAAAATTGGTGCCCCAAGAACAGTGTCAAGTAGGTAGTACATTGTAGATTGTCAACGCGCCAAAGAAAAAAGAAAAAGGAAATCAGACAGGAAGAATCAAATCCTTCTTTACCAAAAGAAAGGAAACTGAAGTGTAAAGCTAGCAGCACCCCATTCATATGATGCAGCAACAAGCAAAGAAGGTGCCTTCGCCCTTGCTCCTCTTCATTACCTTTTCTTGTGAGGATGGTACTGGAATAGCAGGAACCAGAGGCTTAAGCAAAGAATCTTGTCCAGTTCTCTTCTTCAATGAAATGAGCTTCGGGTCAGTCGGAGCTTCTCCCAGCTCGTTCTATCCCATCCCCAAAACCCTCCACGTGCTGCTGCCAAACACGCTCTTGTCCCAGTCTAGAGCACAGGCCCCTGTGCGTCCTCCTCATCTCGCCAGAAGAATTGCCGGTGGCGCCTTGTCCACTGCACAGCTTTCTGTGCCTCCTGCACTGGTACGTTGAGCGCTCCTTGTAGTACGCTGTGTTCCTCATGCCTGCTGTGCCGTTTCATTATTCAGCGAATTTAGCACGTAGGTTAGGTGCACCTGTAGGTACCCTGTTGTCATGTTAGCCATCCAAATGTTTTGGAATATTTATTTTTTGGGATCACCACAACAAGATGTGGATACAAAATAAGTACCAAATCGCCCTTTGGGCCCTGTTCGGTTCACAGGTTTCCTATAGGAATAGTACAGTTTTGATTTCCTACGGAATTTTTTTCTTTGAAGACGTTCGGGATAAAGGAATGAACTGTATCCTTTCTTCAGGAAAGGGAAGCTTTCCGACGTTTTTTTATAGGAAACAACACATTCACCAAGATCGGAGGGAAAGCCTAATTGTATGGTTTGGCATCCCGTAGGTTTCCCCTTTCGACTCCACTCTATTCCTATGACTTCTTGCATTCCTTTGTTTTGCTGTCCTACGTTCCGAAGAGAGCCTTGAAACTGTTGTTCAGATTTGATTTCTTAGTCTTAATCTTAATCTTAATCTTACCCTTTTACCCCTAAACTCAGGGTACTCCTTGGATTTTTTATGTGGTGCCTCTCTTGGAGTACCGTTTAATATCATACATCAGATTTTACAAAAATGGTGATGCTATCGGCATTCCAGTGTACGGTAAAAGACCTTGTACCAATGAGGAACTTATTAATTTAAACTTGAGCATTCCACTTTCAATACAATGTGATTAATTAGATCGACACTCTCCTGAATATGTTGCAACCAAATAGACAGTGACTAGCGGTTTCCTTTTAGTAGCATCGTGTGCATCCTGTTACACTCGACCCCTTGTTTCATTCGGTCTTGGTGACCATCAGGCAACTTATATATTTTATTTTGTCAGGCAACCATCACGCTAGTCCAGTCTGAAATCAATCTAATTTGTTTCCATTTCCTTTAGCAGATTCAGTGAGCAAGTATGGAACTGGTACTCAAAATTGCAGCTTTATTTTGCTGAAATATTGAAGAGATACACTGCATGGTGAGAAATGGCGGAGTCTGCTCTGCTTCTTGTCATACAAAAGATTGGCACAGCCCTGGCAGCAGAAACGTTCAACTTCACTATACCATTACTTGCAAGGAAATCTGCTGCCGTGGCAGCACTGCCAAATGACATGAAAATGATAAGGAATCAACTTGAGCTTATACGCGCGTTTCTTGAGGATACTGGCAGGAAAGGCTGCACTGATCGAGTCATAGAAGCATGGACAGGGCAAGCACGAAAATTGGCCTATGATATGGAAGACATTGTGGATCAGTTTATCTATGTCGTTGGTAAACACAATGTGCAGGAAGGATCATGGTGGTGTTGTATGAAGAAAATTGCCAAAAAACCTCAATCTTTGTTTACATTAGATCAGATTGCTACTGCAATTGGTGGAATAAAGCAACAGCTTAGAGAGCTCAAAGAAAATAAAGACTGGACTCAGCCAATAGGTGGTGTGCGTAATGATATTCTTGCAACGGAATATGACAGTCATTATGTTCCTGGACAATATTACTCGATTGCTGATGATGAGCTTGTAGGAATTGATAAAGATCGAAAAATCTGGATCAAGTCATTGCTTCTTGAAGGTGGTCCTGGACGGCGGCTCATTGCTCTGTGGGGTATGGGAGGAATTGGAAAAAGCACTCTAGTCAACAATTTGTACAAAAGTGAGGCATCCAAGTTTGATTGCCATGCATGGGTTTCTGTGTCCCAGTCATATATACTGGAGGATATTTGGAGAAACATGTTGAGAGGACTCCGTAAAAATTTCAAGGAAGAATCTGATGCTTCTAATATGAACAGTACTGTAGAGAAAGTGGAAAAGATGAGCAGTGAAGAACTGCAGGCTGAATTGAAGCAAATCCTGGGGGGAAAGCGGTACTTGATCGTACTGGATGATGTCTGGAGACCTCAACATCTTCAGGAAATTCAACAGGTTCTTATCGATAATGGCTTGGGAAGCAGAGCAATAACCACGACAAGAAGTGAGGAAGTTGCTGAAGTGGCTGAAGTGGCTGAGGCTGGCTGTAAGATCAAAGTAGAGCCTCTAGATGCTGATGATGCATGGCGTCTGTTTTGCAGGAAAGCTTTCCCAAGGTTTGAAAACAACATCTGCCCAACAGAGCTAGTCCAGTGTGGTAAGGACATTGTGAATAAATGTGGCGGTTTGCCGCTAGCGCTAGTGGCAATAGGGAGCATATTGTCCCTTAAAGTGCGCAATGTTAGAGTGTGGAGGCTATTCTATGAGCAGCTTAATTGGGAGCTGCACAACAATGAGAACCTATCCCATGTGGAGAAAATACTAAACCTCAGCTACAAGTATCTGCCCAACCATTTGAAGAGTTGTTTCTTGTATTGTGCAATGTTCCCAGAAGACTATTGGATCCAGAGAAAAAGATTGATTAGATTGTGGATCTCAGAAGGGTTTGTTCCACAAGAAGGAGCGTTGTTCTTGGAAGAAGTTGCTGAAGGTTATCTGGAAGAACTCGTCCAACGAAGCATGCTATTGTGCGCGAACTAGCCATTTCCCAGTCTAAAAAGGAGTGTTTCAGTACAACTTATGATGACACTCATGTGAGAGACCAACATGTGGGGTTGGATTCTCGTCGTGTGTCGGTGCTGCGATGCAAAAATGGCCTTGGATCAAGCATACATCCAGCAGCCAGGCTTCGCTCCTTGATAGCATTTGACAGCACCGTGAGATCATCAGCTCCATTTTTTCCCTCGGAATCTAAGTACATTGCTGTGTTGGAATTATCAGGCTTGCCTATTGACACTATTCCAGATTCAGTTGGGGAGCTTTTCAATATCAAGTATTTGGGCCTTGATCGCACCAATGTGAAGAAACTCCCAAGTTCTGTTACCAAGCTTCACAATTTAGAGACATTGAGTATTCGAGATGGACAGTGCCTGAGTTTGCCTCGAGGGTCCCAGAGACTCAAGAGACTGCGACACATACTTATCTACAAAATGCTGGATAAAACATGGAGTAGGTTTAGAAGTCATGAATCTATGGTGCCATTTGAGGGCATGTGGGATTTGCAGGAGTTGCAATCTCTGCATACAGTTAGAGCCAATAAGGTTTTTGTTGCAAAACTAGGGAATTTGTCTCATATGAGGTTCCTTCTCATTACTGAGGTGAAGAGCAGTTACTGTCCACAATTGTGTGACTCTATATCAAAGCTACGCCACCTTTCAAGATTAGAATTAAGAGCCAGTTACTGTGAGGAAGTGCTACAGCTGGATAATTTGACACTGCCAAAGCGTCTCGACAAGCTCACTTTGGTAGGGGGATTGTCCCAAGGCTTTCTGGAATCTCCATTTTTCTCGAAGCATGGAGATGAACTTGTTCGACTAGAGCTGTATTATTCCCAGCTCGTGGTTGATCCAACGCCACGCCTCTACAGGTTGGCGAAATTGAGCCGTATTGTTCTCCGAAGTGCGTATATTGGACAGGCACGACCCGTGGTTGCAAATGCTTCGGAAATATCTAAACTGAGAGACGAGCTCCCTGCAGACTCGACTTGAGGGAGCTATTGATAAAGATTGACGTCATACCAGATAATGTCCTATCTACCCTTTATGTATTAATATGTCTTTGTTCAGTTATCTCAGCAACCGGTGGCTTGTATAATAATGCATGGGACTGGCATTGATGCTGCTATCCCATCTTGGTTTATCCCTGTTTACATTTGCTGACATACGTTCAGCCACGTACCGTGTGATGTAATAATTTAGTAAGGCAAAAGTGATGCGTGCATTTGAAATTTTGGCTCCTCCAGGGCCATGGAAATTCGGAGTTTCATAGGGATAGTTTTATCTGTCCTGTTATGTGTTGTTGATTTTTTCTTAGATCTGATTCTGGCTAATCAATCATGAATCTCGAATTGTATCTCCCTGATGGTGATATGTGTTACTGCACAGAACCCAAGCAGGGTTGGGGCAATGCTAGCTTGCTACAGGGATACTTTTATTTTTAGTTCGAGATGCGGTGAAGGATTTGATTAGTTGGGTACCATTTAAAATGATCTTGTGAGTTTTCTGAAGAATCACTTGTTCCTGGCCAAAAAAAAGAAAAAGAAAGTGGAACTGTTTGGGTGTTGTGATCAGGAGAGGGATAGGGGGTCAGGGACAGACGAGACTTGCCTGCTCCCCCGCGGTGTGCCCATCCGTACTCCCGTCTACATGGCTTGATTTGATTGAAACAAAATAAGGCCTGGTCCCACCCCCTTAAAATCAGAGGGGGGGGTGATGATTAGATTAGAAAAAAAAGGAAAAAAAGACAGCCGTAGGATGAAGTGGGAGCACGGATGGGTGCACAGGGAGGAAGCATGCAAGCCGGATCCGTCAGGGACTGGGGGGGGGGCTTTTTTTTTGCCAGACAACGAGAGCATTGCCTTGATTAAGATCATTTTGCTGTGCTTCAAAGCCATCTCGGGCATGAAAATCAACTTCAGTAAGAGTGAGGTGCTGGCCTTGGGTTTGGACTTTGGACCATGTTGAAGGGGTTCATATCACCAACTTACTGAACTGTAAGTTCATAAATTTCCTTGTTTTGCTCTGGCTGGGACCCCATGGCTCACAAGGTCGAAAAGAGGGTCATTCCTTCCATGGCAAGGAAAATGACGAGGGCGAGGCTAATCCTGACTAATGCATGCCTTTTGGCTATTCCCTGTTACGTAATAATGGAATTATACTTACTAGATGATGGACCCTTCACCATCTTGATAAAGTTAGATGACAATTCTTTTTTCTTGGAAGGAGATGAGATTAAAAGAAAAATACCATATGGTCCATTGAGAGGACATTTGCATCATTACCAAGTATAGATCATCATGATCAAAATCAGGGGCGTGCAAGCCCGGAGGAAGAACATAAATTAAAGCATCGATCCTCGTCAAGGTCTCGAGGGGCTCAGGGCTACCGCAGAGGCATATATCTTGGGAGACCATCAAGGCGACAAGATTAACATCAACATGTTTAGCGAGAGGGTTCCATTGCTGGACAAAGGCATCCATTTGAACAAATAATTAGAAGGACTATTAGGAAACACACGTTCAATAGTGTTTCTATAGTGTCCATAAAGACCAACCAAAAGCAGCAAAAGCAATGCAAAACACGCGAGCGAACTGACCCAAAAGGTTTTTTATGATGTTATAAGAAGATCATCTACACCAGTTGGGTTTCAGGAAACTTTCGACCACGATCGCACACAGCTCCATCCAAGATTCGCTAAGACACAGTTAAATATGATGTGCTCAGTGTTCTCACTCTCCCCACAAAGCAAGAAGCACTCTCCCCACATAGCAAGAAGCGGAAGCATGGCCATGGCGTTAAGGATTTGGTCACCTACCAGAAAGCTTGCGTCTGATGGCCTGCAACAGGAAAATTCTAATCTTCAGCAAAATCTGTGCCCTCTAGAGGCCCCTGAAATGCGGGGGCCGGTCAGCCCTGAGAGAGCTTGAGGAGTGAATTGCAAAAAGCATCGACACTTCAGACTAGGTTTGTAGAAACCACATATTTACGGAATTGTGCCAAAAAGCACTAATTTTTTTTTTGCAAAAAACACTAGTCGCCCGATTAGGCCGTTTTGAGCATAATTATGACAAATGGGTCCCGCCAGAAGGGGTGACGTGGCACAACATAACGTTTCACAAATAGACAGAATAACAAGGACTGATTTGAAAAAGAACCTGAGAGGATAAGGACACGAGTAGGGAGCTCCGCAGCCGCATACGGGGAAAGAGACGATGGCCAGGAGCAGCAGCGAGCTCCACCGCCGGCGCGCTCGAGCTCGCATGCGTTCGGGCCGACGCCGCCTGGCCACGAGCAGCAGTTCCACCGCGGCTCCCCTGCAGCTCCATCCCTTGCCCCTGCACCTCGCTGCGGCGCAGCACGGGGACCCTCGGTGATGAGCTCCGCCGTTGCCGGGGCGCTCGAGCTCGCCGGTGTTCGGGCCGAGGCCTCCGGGCCATGAGCTGGACGCGAGCAGCAGGAGCCGCACCGGCCGTGAGCAGCAGCATCCGCGCCGGCCGCGCGCGGGCACGAGCAGCGACGCCGGCGGCCAGGCGGCAAAGCTCCAGGTGAGCTGCTCGGAGTGGGGCACGGCGGAGCTCGTGGCCCGACTGGCGCAGGGGAGCTGCTGCTGGCTTGCACGCCGGCGAGCTCGAGCTCCACTGGCCGGCGCAGGAGTAAATTGCAAAAAACCACCACATTTGGAGACGCGAAATCAAAAAACCACCACCTTTCGTTTTTTTTTTCAAAAAACCGCCACTTTTGTGCTAACAGTTTGCAAAAAACGCTGATTACTCGACCAGTCCCGTTTGAGGGCAAACCTGACGTCCAGGGCCCGCTGTCAGGTGCCACGTGGCCTGTGCGCACACGGCGCCCGTCAAGCGCCGTTAGACGGCGCAAGAGAAAACCCTACCGGGTCGAACCCGGTCGACCATTCCCCCCACTCCTCCCAAATCCCACCGCGCCGCCTCCTTCCCGCTCACCCCTGTCGTGTTCACCCATGGCCGCCGATGGCGGCGGCGGCGGCTCTGACGGAGATGGCAGGGACGACCGCGGGAACTCCTCTTCCCTCGACGGCGGGGACAAATCTTTCTCCCACGTTCAGTGTGCCCGCACGCTTGTCCCTGGTGCGGCCGCGTGCGACGGTGGAGATGAGCGCCCCCAGGAACCCGACAGCTACGACATCGAGATGTCAGCGGCGGCAAGCTTGGCCCAGGTCTGGAAGGCGAATGCGCATAACAGCCACAACTTCACTTCTGGTCTCGGCAGCGTAGAGTGAGTTCTGTGTCGTTGTCTGTACATTTATTTGCATTATGTGTTAGAAATTAGGGTTTCCACTGCTGTTTAGGAACTATGGTTTATAAATTTGTGTTGTCACTACTGTTTAGGAACTATGGTTTATAAATCTGTGTCGCTATTTCTACAGTTTAGGAACTAGGGTTTAGAAATATTGGTTTCAGATGTGAACAAGCTGTCCAAATTTTTTGTTGAGGATAATTACTGTAATTTGGTTCACTAGATTTCAGTTAACTTCACTAAATTTAATCAATTTATTGATTTTGCAATATTGAAAACTTAAATTGGAGAGAAATATAAGTTAACTGATTTGGTATTGCTTCAGTATACTGTTAACTGCATTTATGTGAATATGGTATATACTGAATTTAGAGTAGATTGAATTGTCAGTTAACTTATTTGGTGTTGATGTAGTGTACTGTTAACTGAATTACAATGAGCTGAATATATTGTTAACGTAATATGATGTGCTCTGTTTTCTGTTTGCAGTCTGGATGATGACATATGGGATGTTCGGTTTCATTTCCATGGCTGTGACAATTTGGAAAGGACCTTATGTCAGTCAGATATTACCTACATCAATCTTTTAGCTCTTATTGGGACAGAGGGGTATGATGAGAAGGACTCCATGTACTATGTGAAGGAAGATGGTTTAGGAATTGAAGGAATGCAGCTGATTAAATGTACTGAAGATGTAGAAGAAATGCTGGAATTATATGAGGAGAAAAGGTGTATCACTATCACAGTTATGAAAGGAAGAACATCACTTAGGCCACAGTTGCACATCAACAATGGAGATGAAGTTGAGAAGCAGATACCTATTTCAGAGATTGGTTCACCTAAAGTATTTGATATAGATGATGCAGGTGTGCTCTATCCAAGTCAGTCCAGTGAAAGAGCAGAGTGCTCTGTTCCTACTATAAGTATTTATACACAAGATTCTATTGGAGATTACCTTTTCACTCAGGAGAGCTGCAATGTGAGAAAGGGGAAGGACATTGCAGGTGTCAATGAGCTAGATGCATTTCTCAATGAGTTTGCTGATGACATGCGAGTAGTGCAAGAAGTTCAAATGGAGAAGGAGGAAATGTTTGTGGAGAAAGAAGTTACAAATGCTGACAGCTCTGAAGATGATGATGAGAGTTCAGAATCTGATTATATAGCTGGAGAGGAAGTGGATGATGATGCTGATCTCCACCAGAAAATAAAAGATTTGAAGAGGAAAAGAGAATTTGAAGGGGATTCAGAGCCAGAGGACTTGTTCTGTGAGTCTGAGGAGGAAGAGGAATTTGTTCCACCAGAACCTTTGCTTAAATTGCCAGTGAGGAGGGGCCCAACAAGTAGATCTCATTGCAGCTCTCAATCTGCACTTGAGGCTGACTATATCCTCTCAAGTGATGAAGATATATATCAGTCACATCCAGATGATTCTGATGTAGAAGTGGAGGTTTATTTGCCCTCAAATGGTAGAAAATCCAGGGCAAAGAAGAGGAAGGCCAGGCAATGGTATGATGAGAGCAGGTTAACCCCACAGGAGCAAATTTGCTGGCATTTGTGTTTTCTGGATGTGTACCAGTTCAGAAGAGCTTTGGTTAACTTGCATGTGACTCAAAGGAGGAATTTTCATTACCACAGAAACAACAAAGACAGGATTATAGTTGACTGTGTTGAGAAAGGATGCCCCTTTCACATGGTTGCTTCTGTAATTGGTAATGAAAAAACTTTCTGTATTAGGAAATTGCAACTAGAGCACACCTGTGCTCCATCTGGTGAAAACTGCAAGGTACCAACAAGGTTTGTAGCAAAAGCAATTGAGGATAGCATGAGGACAGATCCTAGAGCAGGAGTTGAAACTGTCATAGAGAAGACAAAGGAGAAATTTGGTGTGGAGGTTGGAAAGAACAAGGCCTATAGGGCAAGGCAGAAAGCTCTTTCAGTTATCCAAGGTGATCAAGAAGCACAATACACAAGGATCAGAGACTATCTACAAACTGTGTTGGACACCAACCCTGGGAGCAGATGCATTGTCACCACAAGAGTTGTGAGAGAGCACCCTAGTCCCAATCCAAGATTTCATAGACTTTTCATGTGTCTTGGAGCACAAATAGAAGGATTTTTGAAAGGGTGTAGACCTTTTATTGGTATGTTCTTGCCAGAATTATTCCACTTCATTTATTCTCTTTCATTGCATTTTTAATTTGTTCTGCTGCATTCTATTAAATCATGTTGATTTCAGGTCTGGATGGATGTTTTGTGAAGCTGAATACAGGACAACAAATATTGGCTGCTACAGGCAAAGATGGAAACAACAACATCTTTCCGTTGGCCTTTGGAGTGGTTGAAAAGGAAGACACCGCAAGTTGGTCATGGTTTTTAACTCAACTGAAGATTGCTATTGGTGGAGAATGTGGACAGTTTGGGTACTACACAATAATCTCAGACAGGCAGAAGGTGAGTTGCTCCATTTGCAAATTTACTTAACCTTAGATTGCTATTCTTTGCAACCTTAGTTTGACCACCTAGTTAGCATCTTAACTTAGGTATTAATTGTTTCACCAGGGCCTTCTTAATGCCATAACACACATTTTTCCCAACTGCCCACAAAGATATTGTCTAAGGCACATTTATGCAAATTTCCAAAATGCTGGGTTTAGAGGAGATGAACTTAAGAAATATATGGATGCAGCTGCATATTCATACACTGAGGATGGTTTTAATGTTGCAATGGAAGAAATGAGGAAAGAAAGTGAGGATGCTTAGGCTTGGTTAAAGGGAATTCCTGTTGAAACATGGGCTAGGCATGCTATGGACAAGAATTGTAAAACTGACCTAGTAGTTAATAACATTAGTGAGGTATTCAACAGGATGATTTTAGATATTAGAGGAAAACCCATTAAAACAATGCTTGAAGGAGTAAGGTCTAAGTTGATGGTCAAGTTTAATGAAAAGAGAATTGGGGGAGATATTGCTAGATGGACAATTACCCCTACATATTCAGAAAAACTGGCAGAGTCCAAGGAATGGGCTAGGAACTGCAAAGCTTTGATGGCAGGCCCAGATTTGTATCAAGTCAATGGTGGGGAGAAATCATATGCAGTCAATTTAAAGGATTGGACTTGTGGCTATGGAAAATGGTACATGACAGCCATACCTTGCAATCATGTTGTCTCTGCAATTTATAAATCCAAACAGCATCCAGAAGATTTTGTGCATCAGTTCTTTAAGAAGGAAATGTATTTGGAAGCCTACAAGCCAATGATATACCCTGTTCCTGGACCTGATCTATGGACAAAAACTGCTACAAGAGACATTGACCCCCCTGTTTTCCACAAGAAGAAGGGTAGGAAACAAACAAAGAGGAGGAAGGGCAGGTTTGAAGTGCCTAAACCTAAGGAAACATCAAGGATGGGGACAATTACATGCAGTAACTGCAGCAAGCAGGGCCACAGATACACAAATTGTAGGGATGCTTTGAAGCCAGCACTTGCTGCTAGGAAGAACAAACACAAGGTACCTTGCATTACATGTGACCCTAGATAGATTTCCAAATTGTACCATTAATGCTCTGATGTGCCATTTTATTCTTGTTACAGGAAAACAGGGGTGCACCATCTTCTGCACCAAGGGCTGCACCATCTTCTGCTGCAGCTCCATCTGCTGGATCACCAGCTGGGAGAGCACCACCAATGGCAGCTACCTCAGCAGCTCCAGCAAGCAGGGCAAGCACCTCAGCAGCTCCAGCAAGCAGGGCAAGCAGCTCAAGACCTCCAGCAAGCAGGGCAAGCAGCTCAAGAGCTCCAGCAGCAAGGGCAAGCACATCTGGTGTAGCAACAAGGAGAGCTTCAACAGCAGCAGCTACCCCAGCAGCACCCTTCTTTCCACAAAGATAGAGGAAAAAACCATCCAGGCTCAGAGATTACTTTTATGCTTCAGGGAACTAATGCTTCCTTGTTGATCATTATTCTTGTTGGTCTGATGTTGGTCTGCCTAAACTTGTTATTTTGGAACAACTTATGTTGGTCTGATGTTATGGAGCAAGAAACTCATGTAACGATCTTGCTGTTATGATACTTTATGCACTGTTATTATGATCCATATGATGTTATGCACTGTTATTATGATCCATATGATACTTTGTCTTGCTGAAATGACCATGCTGAAATGATCATGGTGTTGCTAGATTTTAGCATGAGTTGATGCCATCCTCGACGGTTGTCGAGGGGTAGGGTTAACCCTACATGAGTTGATGCCATCCTCGACGGTTGTCGAGGGGTAGGGTTAACCCTACATGAGTTGATGCCATCCTCGGCGGTTGTCGAGGGGTAGGGTTAACCCTACATGAGTTGATGCCATCCTCGACGGTTGTCGAGGGGTAGAGTTAACCCTACATGATTTGATGCCATCCTCGGCGGTTGTCGAGGGGTAGGGTTAACCCTACATGAGTTGATGCCATCCTCGACGGTTGTCGAGGGGTAGGGTTAACCCTACATGAGTTGGTGGCATCCTCGGCGGTTGTCGAGGGGTAGGGTTAACCCTACATGAGTTGGTGGCATCCTCGGCGGTTGTCGAGGGGTAGGGTTAACCCTACATGAGTTGAGGCCATCCTCGACGGTTGTCGAGGGGTAGGGTTAACCCTACATGAGTTGATGCCATCCTCGACAGTTGTCGAGGGGTAGGGTTAACCCTACATGAGTTGATGCCATCCTCGGCGGTTGTCAAGGGGTAGGGTTAACCCTACATGAGTTGAGGCCATCCTCGACGGTTGTCGAGGGGTAGGGTTAACCCTACATGAGTTGGTGGCATCCTCGACGGTGCCATCAAAATTCATATTAAACTTTAACAAGTACCATCATAATTCATATTAACTTTATCAAGTGCCATCAAATACCAAAACTTGAATTACAACAAGTAGCATCACATGGCAGATTAAAATTTAACCAGTGCCATCAAATACCAAATCTTGGATTACAACAAGTAGCATCACATAGCAGATTAAAATGGAACCAGTGCCATCAAATACCAAATCTTGGATTACAACAAGTACCATAAATAAGCACCATACATAATTTTCCAACCCCTCCTTCTATTACAGTAGTGCCATCCTTCTATTATAAATAAGCACCATACATAATTATTGCAATCACTCATCACATATAGCCTTGATTCTCTTCAGCTTAGACTTGTTGGCCTCTCCATCCTTTAAAAGGTCAGATATGGCAAACTCAAGCCTTTTCTTCTGCTGATTGACTTCATCAACATGTGCATCTTTCCTCCATTTTCTAATGAGTTCAGCCTGATTGGCCTGGATCTTCTTCAGCAGCTCTACATCTCCCTTTAGTGACATATTCTCCTTCTCAAGATCAGTCTTGATTTCATTAGCATCAGGTGCAACCTGATCAGCGCCACTTTCCTGAACACTCTTCTGTTTTGCCTGCATCAGACGCTTCTCTTCTTCTAGCAGGGCAATCACATCTTTTTTAACCTTGATCTGCTCTTGGCTCTGCTCATACATATCCCAAAGCTTGCGCAGAGCATTCTTAAGTGGCTCTGGCCATTCTGGGTCAACCCACTCAACAAGACCACAGCTGTAACCTCCCTGATTAACCAAATAAATATTACAACAAAAATTCTAATCATTTATTCAGGATATAAGCAGTTCATATAGTTAACAAACATAATTATGCGTGTACTACTTGCTACAAGCAGCTAGAAACCATGCCAATTAAACATAATTACTCAGGATTTGACCATTCATAATTTTTTTTAAATAAACCACTTGTAACATCTATTGCTTCAGTTAACAATCCTAATTCTTCAGTTAACAATCCTAATTCTTCAGTTAACATCTACTGCTAACAGTAAGGAGTAGAAGGCAAAACAGAGCTGTATACATAATCACTAACAGTTAACAATTACTAACCTGCTCCGAACACCCCAAAAACCTACGTCTGGTGTGGTGCTTTGAAATGCAACTCCCCTCTCCACCGGCGTCTTATGACTGCAGATCGGGCCTCCAGAAACAATGCCACACCATTCGGGATCCACAGTGGTCCGTGGTATCTACATTATTAGAACCAGAGAAGAACGTGACAGTCAAATACAAAATCAAATCGGTGAAATCAAACTTGAATTCGGGAAGAACCCTAACCCTAACTCACAGAGAGGAAAACTCACGTAGGGCTCCGGTTCATACGAGGGGAGAGAAATAGACGAGTCACTAGTCTCGCCGTCGTTCCAGGAAACCATGGCTGCTGCGGTCGCCGTCGGCGGCGGCGGTGGCGGGGGCGAGGGGCGACGGCGGGGCGGGAGCGGCGGGGTCCGACAGGCGAGGAGTGGGGAATGGCCGACCCGGTTGGGTTCGACCAGTTTGTCTTGCGCCTTCTAACGGCGCTTGACGGGCGCCGTGTGCACACAGGCCACGAGGCACCTGACAGCGGGCCCTGGACGTCAGGTTTGCCCTCAAACGGGACTGATCGAGCAATCAGCGTTTTTTGCAAACTGTTAGCACAAAAGTGGCGGTTTTTTGCAAAAAAACGAAAGGTGGTGGTTTTTTGATTTCGCGTCCCCAAATGTGGTGGTTTTTTGCAATTTACTCGCCGGCGCAGGGAGGCCCAGCCGACACAGTCAATAGTGGGAGGAGATGGAACCTTATCCACCCTTTTCTTAATAAAAAATAAACTTTATCCTCTTATGCCCTTTCAGAGGTCCTTTTGCAAAATAAAATTGTAGCGGGATGTAATTGACGTTTTTGGGCACGTCACCCCTTCTGGCAGGACCCACCTGTCATAATCGTGCTTAAACCGGCGACTAGTGTTTTTTGCAAAAAATTATGAAAAAAATTAGTGCTTTTTGACACAATTCCATAAATGTGTGGTTCCTGCAAACCTTGCCTAAAGTGTTGATGTTTTTTGCAATTCACTCAGAGTTTGAGGTATAACGACTTGACAGAAAACTTGCCAGAGTGGGTATGAGGCTAAGAAATCTGATCTGGGTTCTCCGAGAGACGGAAGAAGGGCAGTGAGGGCCTGCCAATCAGCAAGCTCTTCAGGAGACAACGTCTGGCACAGTCCAAGGTCCCAATTAGCGGGTGCAAGCTCTGAAATGGAGATTGATTGGTTGGCACAGTAAGAAAACAAGACAGGGAAGGAATGGCAGAGGGGGGCCCTCTCCCGACCACCAGTCCAGCCAGGAACACACAGAGGAGCCATAACCATCAGAAATTTGACAGGACCAGACTATAATTGCACACTATGTGTTTCTTTTTTTAGATATAAAGGCATCTTGCCCGACTTTATAAATAAAGCCATCATGTCATCATCATCCAACAAACGATAGTAAAGTTTAGAAGGTCCAGGACACGCATGCCACAAATAAGCAAACGGTAGCAGGGCACATAGCAAGGAGACAATAACTAGGAAGTTAGTCAGAGGTAGGAGGGGCCGCCAAGGAGATCGCCGTATCATGAATAATCTTGGAGATCATCAGGGCGACGGGGTCAGCATCTGAGGCTTTACTATATTTTGCATGATGGAACAACTAGGATAAACTCGCTGAACATCAGAAATATTTGGTCTAGCTACCTTATACAGCACATCCATTGCAATCAAGGAAGGAAAGTTACCATCTTTTATAATGTCACATGAATTTGAAGTTTGTTTGGGTGTTGCAGGTTTAAAGGAGGAAATGTGGTATCAAGTATTTTCTAAACATGTTTATGTGGTCATATGTTTTCTCAATAGACGAAAATCGGTTTCCCCTGCTTTAGATTATAAAGCAACCGCACCAACAACATCCGACAACAACACCGAGTTCAAGGTTCAGGCAAAAACAAAAGCAAAGCAAAGCCGAAGAGTGCAAATAGGTTCAGCTGGGGGCACAACACAACAAAACCCTAAAAAGAAAGAAGAAGCAGCCAACTAGCTAATCAGGCTCAGGCGATATGTTTTCTCAATAATTGTAAGAGTATTTCTATTTTTCGTCAAAATGGACGGGTGCAACAACGCACACCATCATAGTCGAGTGATTTTAGCTACCGTCACCACATTGAACTAATGTGTAAGAAGTTTTTATAAGATCCGCATGTAGAATAGCATTGTTCCATGATCAAGCTGTGCGCCTGTGCTCTGCTTAAACTTTTTCAAAAAACATTCGAACCATCTTTCTACCGTTATTTATTAGACACTTGGTGTTGTCAATAATTAATGTCACCTAACCATGGTAACTAGTCAATCAGAGAGGCTCGACCCATCATCCCATCAACTTCTTGCTTGTATTAGAAAATTGACACTCGAGACTGGATCAACTGCTTGCCGGCTGTGTTAATGGACTTTCTAGTCCTTGATGTGACACTGGGTATAAACTGGAGGCTGTTCAGAAGTTGCTGAGCAATTGCTCGACCCAATCAAATCATTTTTCTTGTTTCGACAGCAACTTGTTGGATCCTTCGGAAATATATCCGGGATCTTTCGGACAGAAAATGCCAAGAATGAAACCGACGGGCCCAAGAAAATGACTATCTGAGTTCCCCGCAAAAGAAGAAACGAAAAGGAAAGAATCACTATATATATAAGCTCAACAAAGCTTCTAGCCTGCAAACCAGCCATTGTTTGCATCGCCTAAACATGTCGATCATGATAGCCATGGAGTTTTTGGTGTTTGCCTCCCGTGTTTGGTGTCCACTGCTGACACTGCCACAACAAGCACCACTGACCACCAAGCGCTCATGTCACTGAGGGCTCTGATCAATGGAGACCCATTCCAAGCACTGAATGCATGGGGAAACCAGTCGATCCTTATGTGCCAATGGCGCGGAGTGGCATGTGGCATGCGGGGCCGCGGCGGCGGCCGTGTCGTAGCACTGGATCTTGGTGGGCTCAACCTTGTTGGCTCCATTGCCTCTTCCATAGGTAACCTAACTTACCTCAGGCATTTTGGCCTCCAAGAGAACCGCTTCTCCGGTACCATACCTTCAGAGGTTGGACATCTCGTAGAACTCGAGTATATGAACCTCAGCAGGAACTCCATCAGCGGGGAGATCCCACCGACACTGGCCGCTTGTGTCCAGCTTCGAGTTATTGATCTGAGTCACAACATGCATAAAGGCTCGGTGCCACGGGAGTTGTCATCCCTGCATAATCTAGAGGTGCTGGCTCTTGGGTACAACAACCTTACAGGAAACATTCCCGCGGAGATTGGAAACCTGAAAGGTCTGATCGTTCTTCATCTGGTACCAAACATGCTAGTAGGAGAAATTCCTACAGAGATTGCAAATCTTAGAAACTTGACCAGTTTATACCTTAACATTAATGGTCTGTCAGGTTCTGTTCCTGCCTCTCTTGGTGGCCTCCAAAAATTACAGATTTTGTATCTAGCCACGAACCGACTCTCAGGACCGATTCCAGCTTCCCTAGGAAATCTATCTAATTTACTAATTCTAGATTTCCAGTCAAATGGCCTAACCGGTAGCATCCCTGAATCATTAGGAAATCTGAATCTCCTTAACGTGCTTTCTCTCACATCTAATAATCTTACAGGCTCAATTCCTCACACTCTCGGGAAACTCAGTTCTGTCGTTGAGTTTTATCTCAACGGGAATCAACTCGAGGGTTCCATACCAGTTTCTGTATATAATCTTTCATCCCTCCAATTTTTCAATGTGCAAAACAACAACCTGAGTGGATCCATTTCAGATGACTTGGGTAATAAGTTTACACAACTCCAGCAACTTTCCATGGACAATAACAGATTTCATGGGTCCATCCCGGAGTCTTTGTGTAATGCTTCAATGCTTGAACTAGTTCAATTGTCTGACAACTTTTTTTCCGGAGTAATACCAAAATGTCTTGGAGCTACCATGAAGAGCTTATCGAGACTGCTTCTCTCAAATACCCAACTAGAGGCAAGGAATGATGCCGATTGGGATTTCATTTCTAGCTTGACAAACTGTAGTATGCTATCATACCTAGCTCTTGACAATAACAAACTAGAAGGGGTGCTACCAAATTCAATAGCAAATCTTTCCACAAACTTAGAATATTTTAGCGTGACAGGCAACATGCTGCATGGAAATATACCTGAAGGAATTGGAAACCTTGTCAACTTGCAACTCTTGCAGATGGATGGCAATTTCCTACATGGAAAAATTCCTGAATCGATTGGTAACCTTGGGATCCTGGCTGAACTATACTTAAACAACAACAGTTTATCTGGACCAATTCCACCAATGCTTGGAAATCTAACAGCATTAAGTATACTTTCCCTCGCCCAAAATGTGCTTACTGGCCCCATACCATCCAGCCTTGGAAGCTGCCCTCTGATGGTGCTGAGCCTAGCATTCAATCGGCTTGTTGGTCCAATACCAAAAGAGATTTTCCTCATATCGACACTGTCTGTTTCTGTGGAGGTTCAGGGCAACAAGTTAACTGGGAAAATTCCTTTAGAAGTTGGTAATCTGGTGAATATTGGATCTCTGGATGTGTCTGACAACAGGATAACTGGATTAATTCCTGCTTCTCTAGCTCAGTGTGGAAGTATGCAGTATCTCAGTATGGAAGGAAACCTATTTCAGGGCACGATTCCAGCATCAATGTCACAGATGAAAGGCCTTCTAGTTCTTGATGTTTCAAGAAACAACTTGTCCAGTGAGATCCCATTCTTCCTTGGGGACATGCAGGGGCTCGCTACCCTCAATATATCATTCAACAATTTTGTGGGTGAAGTTCCGAAACATGGATTATTTCTGAATGCAAGTGCAGCTCTGATTGAAGGGAACTATGGCTTATGTGGAGGAATCTCCCAATTTAACTTGCATCCCTGCTCAAATCATACATCCAAGAAGTGGTCTCACAAGCTTGTCGTGTTGATCTCAGTAGGCAGTGCAGTTATTTGCATTATCTTAGTAGTACTATTTGCACTATTTGCACAACGGAAATTGAAAAGCAAGTTTACAGAGACAGGACAGGTTCCATCGCTCCATAGTGGACAACATATGAGGGTTACCTATGGTGAATTAGTGAGAGCAAGAAGTGGTTTTGCTTCTGAGAATCTCTTAGGCACAGGAAGCTTCGGCTCAGTGTACAAAGGAACAATGATGAATGAAGATCAGGAAGTGATTGTCGCTGTCAAGGTGCTCAACCTCCAGCAGCGAGAGGCATCTCAAAGCTTTGTTGCAGAATGTGAGACTTTAAGATGCATCAGACATCGAAACCTTGTGAAGATATTGACAGTCTGCTCAAGTATTGATTTCAAGGGTCTAGACTTCAAAGCTCTCGTATTTGAGTTCATGCCGAATGGAAATCTTGATCAATGGCTACACAGCCGTCTCGTGGAAGATGGGGGCAATGGGGTGCTCAGTCTTACCCAAAAGGTAGACATTGCCATTGATGTAGCTTCAGCACTAGAATATCTGCACCACAATAAGCCAGTGCCAATAGTTCACTGTGATCTTAAGCCAAGCAATATTCTCCTCGACGATGACATGGTTGCCCATGTGGGTGACTTTGGACTTGCAAGGTTCTTGCCTGAGGATGATACTAGCCTCCTAGAGATATCAAGTGGTTGGGCTACAAGAAGGGGAACAATTGGATATGCTGTCCCAGGTTTGCCATTAACCAATCACCACTGTTGCTCATCTTTTATGTACCAATTTCTCATTCCAAACTAATTTCACATGCATTTCTTTTCCAGAGTACGGTCAAGGAAATGAAGTCTCGGTCTATGGTGATACCTATAGCTACGGAATAATGTTGTTAGAGTTGTTCACTGGTAAAAGGCCAACTGATGGTGGGTTTCTGCAAGATCTTAACCTACATAGTTACGTCGAGATAGCACTGAGGGACCAAGCCACCAACCTGGTGGATCTGTGCTTATTTTCTTCACCGGGGGAAGGAACAGAAATGAGAGCTTCATGCATCACTTCAGTTCTGCACATTGGGATATTATGTTCGAAGGAACTGCCAACTGATCGCATGCAGATTGGGGATGCTATGAGAGAGCTACTGACGATCAGAGACACGTACCGCACGCACCTATTGAGTAGAGGTGGGTCCATCTAAATGCTTGATGGCCCTCGCTTCATTGTGATTAGTATTCATCATATTAAATCTAAACAGAAGGTGGTACAAACTTTGTTGCTGCAATTCACAAGCCAACTAATATGCCTGTCTTTTAAACGGAATGTCAACACGATATGGTAATGAGTTGTGACTTGTGAGCAATGGGAGCTGCACAATTCAATGTACCTTAGCCATCGGATCACCAAAATTTTAGTTAGAACTTAGTGTAATTGGGGCCTTCTTGACGATGTTAATATATTCTCTATCCAAAAAACCACATCATGTTTTTTTCTCCGTTCCTATCCCGAGGCAAATTTAATTTGTTGTAGTTACTCAAGAAGTAAGAATATGTTTTATCATTAACATAAGACTTGAAATTTTCTTTGAAATTTTGATACTGTAGCTAGATTTGAAGTATGGGAAATTCTATTTTCAGAACGCCCAATGTGGTGTATCACTAGGCAGAGGCTCCAACCCCATGATCACACGCACTTCAATTATATATCTAAAGAAGAAATTATATCCCGACAACACTTGTAATGATCATCAGCTTGAAGATTACCTTAAAAACATTGGAGATTGCCTTAAAAATGTTTGGAGATTTATACCTTCAAAATAAAAAAGCTTGGAGATTTATACACGAGTTTACAAGGCACATCATGCACTAACTGAATCGTGCCGAGTACTGGTGCGGAATGGTTGGAGGCAAAACAAGTAAACTTGGAGAAAAAACTCTGGCATGATACATGGGTGCCCAGGAGCAGCAACAAAGCCCAGAAAGCCCTCAAACATGATCGAAGAACCGACACCGAGAAAGAGGCCACCTCACAAAGGAGGTCAGCCATGGACAGAGGCTATGTCATCGCTATCGCTTGGACATCCGGCACACCAACACCAACTTGTTCCATCGCCGAAAGGAGTCCCCTGTTCCTCGCCCTGGCTCGAAGGGTGCCACACCATCAGATAATGAAATGCTCACCTCCCTAGAGCGCAGCAGGACGCTGATGCCAAGACCCCAAATGGAGGCCTTCGAACACAACCACCTCACCGGACCAAGCTCCTCGAGAGAGCACCACCGTCGAAGCACGGAACCACCACACAAAGAGAAGAAGCTGCCATCTATGAACCCACCTTGGCGGCTAGCAAAATGGGACCTTGCTCACAAGACGAGGCCTCCAAGAAGGGAACGACGCCACTGCACCGCCACCGCTCGGTCTGGAACAAGCCAGCCAAAGGTTTTCACCTAGAGCCCAATGAGGATGGAGGCCACCCACAGTGACAACTCCAAGGAGGGGAACGACGCGCAAGAGCCTCGCTATCACTGGCACCGACACCGCCAGGCAAAGCTTTCGCTCGGGACATGGCCACCATCACCCCTAGGTCCATCCGCCATGGCCGATGAAGAAGAGATGCAGACGATGACCATGTTAGCATCAAGCCATGCCTCGTGATGGTGGCGACCGGTGTCAGTGCACGGTCGAGTCCATGGCGGGTGTTTGCGCGTGTGTGTACGTGTGTGTCTAGTCCAGGTCGGTACGCCGGTGTTTGGCCGAGGCGTGCTCGAGTTAGGAGTCGTATGGATAGTTGGCTCAGGTCGTTAGCGAGACTCACGGGATAGGCTTGGCGCTCTGTTGGAGTGCAGCAGCGTGGGCGCGTAGGAGCGCGTCCTGTGCGCAGCAGCACATGCGGATCGTGGCCGGGTGATCCGGAGGAGTTGGGTACGGGGTAGTGCGTGTGCATCCGTATAAACTCCTGAAGGAAATATGCCCTAGAGGCAATAATAAAGTTATTATTTATTTCCTTGTAATCATGATAAATATTTATTATTCATGCTAGAATTGTATTAACCGGAAACATAATACATGTGTGAATACATAGACAAACAAAGTGTCACTAGTATGCCTCTACTTGACTAGCTCGTTAATCAAAGATGGTTATGTTTCCTAACCATGAACAATGAGTTGTTATTTGATTAACGGGATCACATCATTAAGAGAATGATCTGATTGACATGACCCATTCCATTAGCTTAGCACCCGATCGTTTAGTATGTTGCTATTGCTTTCTTCATGACTTATACATGTTCCTATAACTATGAGATTATGCAACTCCCGTTTACCGGAGGAACACTTTGGGTACTACCAAACGTCACAACGTAACTGGGTGATTATAAAGGAGTACTACAGGTGTCTCCAAAGGTACATGTTGGGTTGGCGTATTTCGAGATTAGGTTTTGTCACTCCGATTGTCGGAGAGGTATCTCTGGGCCCTCTCGGTAATGCACATCACATAAGCCTTGCAAGCATTGCAACTAATGAGTTAGTTGCGGGATGATGTATTACAGAACAAGTAAAGAGACTTGCCGGTAACGAGATTGAACTAGGTATTGGATACCGACGATCGAATCTCGGGCAAGTAACATACCGATGACAAAGGGAACAATGTATGTTGTTATGCGGTCTGACCGATAAAGATCTTCGTAGAATATGTGGGAGCCAATATGGGCATCCAGGTCCCGCTATTGGTTATTGACCGGAGACGTGTCTCGGTCATGTCTACATTGTTCTCGAACCCGTAGGGTCCGCACGCTTAAGGTTACGATGACTGTTATATTATGAGTTTATGCATTTTGATGTACCGAAGGTTGTTCGGAGTCCCGGATATGATCACGGACATGACGAGGAGTGTCGAAATGGTCAAGACATAAAGATTGATATATTGGAAGCCTATATTTGGACATCGGAAGTGTTCCGGGTGAAATCGGGATTTTACCGGAGTACCGGGAGGTTACCGGAACCCCCCGGGAGCTATATGGGCCATAGTGGGCCTTAGTGGAAAAGAGAAGGGGCTGCCCAAGATGGGCTGTGCGCCCCCCTCCCCCCTAGTCCTATTAGGACTAGGAGAGGTGGCCGGCCCCCCTCTCTCTTTTCCCCCTCCGCGAATCCTATTCCAACTAGGATTGGGGGGGGGGGAATCCTACTCCCAGAGGGAGTAGGACTCTCCTGGCGCGCCTCCTATGGCCGGCCAGCGTCCCCCCTCTAGTCCTTTATATACGGAGGCAGGGGCACCCCAGAGACACACAAGTTGATCCACGTGATCTATTCCTTAGCCGTGTGCAGTGCCCCAGCCACCATATTCCTCGATAATACTGTAGCGGAGTTTAGGCGAAGCCCTGCTGCTGTAGTGCATCAAGATCGTCACCATGCCGTCGTGCTGACGGAACTCTTCCCCAACACTTTGCTGGATCGGAGTCCGGGGATCGTCATCGAGCTGAATGTGTGCTCGAACTCGTAGGTGCCGTAGTTTCGGTGCTTGATCGGTTGGATCGTGAAGACGTACGACTACTTACTCTACGTTGTGTCAATGCTTCCGCAGTCGGTCTGCGTGGGTACGTAGACAGCACTCTCCCCTCTCGTTGCTATGCATCACATGATCTTGCGTGTGCGTAGGAATTTTTTTGAAATTACTACGAAACCCAACAGTGCCATCCGAGCCTAGGTTATTTATGTTGATATTATATGCACGAGTAGAACACAAGTGAGTTGTGGGCGATATAAGTCATACTGCCTACCAGCATGTCATACTTTGGTTCGGCGGCATTGTTGGACGAGACGACCCGGACCAACATTACGCGTACGCTTACGCGAGACCGGTTCCCCCGACGTGCTTTGCACATAGGTGGCTTGCGGGCGACTGTCTCTCCAACTTTAGCTGAACCAAGTATGGCTATGTCCGGTCCTTGCGAAGGTTAAAACGGAGTCTATTTGAAAAACTATCGTTGTGGTTTTGATGCGTAGGTGAGATTGGTTCTTGCTTAAGTCCTTAGCAGCCCCGTAAAACATGCAACAACAAAGTAGAGGACGTCTAACTTGTTTTTGCAGGGCATGTTGTGATGCGATATGGTCAAGACATGATGCTGAATTTTATTGTATGAGATGATCATGTTTTGTAACCGAGTTATCGGCAACTGGCAGGAGCCTTATGGTTGTCGTTTTATTGTATGCAATGCAATCGCGATGTAATGCTTTACTTTTATCACTAAGCGGTAGCGATAGTCGTAGAAGCACAAGCTTGGCGAGACGACAACGATGCTACGATGGAGATCAAGGTGTCACGCCGATGACGATGGTGATCACGACGGTGCTTCGGAGATGGAGATCACAAGCACAAGATGATGATGGCCATATCATATCACTTATATTGATTGCATGTGATGTTTATCCTTTTATGCATCTTATCTTGCTTTGATTGACGGTAGCATTATAAGATGATCTCTCACTAAATTATCAAGAAGTGTTCTCCCTGAGTATGCACCGTTGCGAAAGTTCTTCGTGCTGAGACACCACGTGATGATCGGGTGTGATAGGTTCTACGTTCAAATACAACGGGTGCAAAACAGTTGCACACGCGGAATACTCAAGTTATACTTGACGAGCCAAGCATATACAGATATGGCCTCGGAACACGGAGACCGAAAGGTCGAGTGTGAATCATATAGTAGATATGATCAACATAATGATGTTCACCATTGAAAACTACTCCATCTCACGTGATGATCGGTTATGGTTTAGTTGATTTGGATCACGTAATCACTTAGAGGATTAGAGGGATGTCTATCTAAGTGGGAGTTCTTTAATTAATTTGATTAACTGAACTTAAATTTATCATGAAACTTAGTACCTGATTAGTATCTTGCTTGTTTATGTTTGATTGTAGATAGATGGCTCGTGTTGTTGTTCCGTTGAATTTTAATGCGTTCCTCGAGAAAACAAAGTTGAAAGATGATGGTAGCAATTACACGGACTGGGTCCGTAACTTGAGAATTATCCTCATTGCTGCACAGAAGAATTACGTCCTGGAAGCACCGCTGAGTGCCAGGCCTGCTGCAGGAGCAACGCCGGATGTTATGAACGTCTGGCAGAGCAAAGCTGATGACTACTTGATAGTTCAGTGTGCCATGCTTTACGGCTTAGAATCGGGACTTCAACGACGTTTTGAACGTCATGGAGCATATGAGATGTTCCAGGAGTTGAAGTTAATATTTCAAGCAAATGCCCGGATTGAGAGATATGAAGTCTCCAATAAGTTCTATAGCTGCAAGATGGAGGAGAACAGTTCTGTCAGTGAGCATATACTCAAAATGTCTGGGTATAATAATCACTTGATTCAATTGGGAGTTAATCTTCCAGATGATTGCGTCATTGACAGAATTCTTCAATCACTGCCACCAAGCTACAAGAGCTTTGTGATGAACTATAATATGCAAGGGATGAACAAGACTATTCCCGAGCTCTTCGCGATGCTGAAAGCTGCGGAGGTAGAAATCAAGAAGGAGCATCAAGTGTTGATGGTCAACAAGACCACTAGTTTCAAGAAAAAGGGCAAAGGGAAGAAGAAGGGGAACTTCAAAAAGAACGGCAAGCAAGTTGCTACTCAAGAGAAGAAACCCAAACCTGGACCTAAGCCTGAAACTGAGTGCTTCTATTGCAAGCAGACTAGTCACTGGAAGCGGAACTGCCCCAAGTATTTGGCGGATAAGAAGGATGGCAAGGTGAACAAAGGTATATGTGATATACATGTTATTGATGTGTACCTTACTAATGCTCGCAGTAGCACCTGAGTATTTGATACTGGTTCTGCTGCTAATATTTGCAACTCGAAACAGGGACTACGGATCAAGCGAAGATTGGTTAAGGACGAGGTGACGATGCGCGTGGGAAACGGTTCCAAAGTCGATGTGATCGCAGTCGGCACGCTACCTCTACATCTACCTTCGGGATTAGTATTAGACCTAAATAATTGTTATTTGGTGCCAGCGTTAAGCATGAACATTATATCTGGATCTTGTTTGATGCGAGACGGTTATTCATTTAAATCAGAGAATAATGGTTGTTCTATTTATATGAGTAATATCTTTTATGGTCATGCATCCTTGAAGAGTGGTCTATTCTTGTTGAATCTCGATAGTAGTAACACACATATTCATAATGTTGAAGCCAAAAGATGCAGAGTTGATAATGAGAGTGCAACTTATTTGTGGCACTGTCGTTTAGGTCATATCGGTGTAAAGCGCATGAAGAAACTCCATTCTGATGGACTTTTTGGAACCACTTGATTATGAATCACTTGGTACTTGCGAACCGTGCCTCATGGGCAAGATGACCAAAACACCGCTCTCCGGTACTAAGGAGAGAGCAAAAATTTGTTGGAAATCATACATACAGATGTATGTGGTCCGATGAATATTGAGGCTCGTGGCGGATATCGTTATTTTCTCACCTTCACGGATGACTTAAGCAGATATGGATATATCTACTTAATGAAACACAAGTCTGAAACATTTGAAAAGTTCAAGGAATTTCAGAGTGAAGTTGAAAATCATCGTAACAAGAAAATAAAGTTTCTACGATCTGATCGTGGAGGAGAATATTTGAGTTACGAGTTTGGTGTACATTTGAAAAATTGTGGAATAGTTTCGCAACTCACACCGCCCGGAACACCACAGCGTAATGGTGTGTCCGAACGTCGTAATCGTACTTTACTAGATATGGTGCGATCTATGATGTCTCTTACTGATTTACCGCTATCGTTTTGGGGATACGCTCTAGAGACGGCCGCATTCACGTTAAATAGGGCACCATCAAAATCCGTTGAGATGACGCCTTATGAACTATGGTTTGGCAAGAAACCAAAGTTGTCGTTTCTAAAAGTTTGGGGCTGCGATGCTTATGTGAAAAAGCTTCAACCTGATAAGCTCGAACCCAAATCGGAGAAATGTGTCTTCATAGGATATCTAAAGGATACTATTGGATACACCTTCTATCACAGATCCGAAGGCAAGACTTTTGTTGCTAAATTCGGAAACTTTCTAGAGAAGGAGTTTCTCTCGAAAGAAGTGAGTGGGAGGAAAGTAGAACTTGACGAGGTAACTGTACCTGCTCCCTTACTGGAAAGTAGTACATCACAGAAAACTGTTCAAGTGACACCTACACCAGTTAGTGAGGAAGCTAATGATAATGATCATGAAACTTCAGATCAAGATACTACTGAACCTCGTAGATCAACCAGAGTGAGATCCGCGCCAGAGTGGTACGGTAATCCTGTTCTGGAAGTCATGCTACTAGATCATGATGAACCTACGAACTATGAAGAAGCGATGGTGAGCCCAGATTCCGCAAAATGGCTTGAAGCCATGAAATCTGAGATGGGATCCATGTATGAGAACAAAGTGTGGACTTTGGTTGACTTTCCCGATGATCGGCAAGCAATTGAGAATAAATGGATCTTCAAGAAGAAGACTGACGCTGACGGTAATGTTACTGTCTACAAAGCTCGACTTGTCTCAAAAGGTTTTCGACAAGTTCAAGGGGTTGACTACGATGAGACCTTCTCACCCGTAGCGATGCTTAAGTCTGTCCGAATCATGTTAGCAATTGCCGCATTTTATGATTATGAAATTTGGCAAATGGATGTCAAAACTGCATTCCTGAATGGATTTCTAAAAGAAGAGTTGTATATGATGCAACCAGAAGGTTTTGTCGATCCAAAGGGAGCTAACAAAGTGTGCAAGCTCCAGCGATCCATTTATGGACTGGTGCAAGCCTCTCGGAGTTGGAATAAACGCTTTGATAGTGTGATCAAAGCATTTGGTTTTATACAGACTTTCGAAGAAGTCTGTATTTACAAGAAAGTGAGTGGGAGCTCTGTAGCATTTCTGATATTATATGTGGATGACATATTACTAATTGGAAATGATATAGAATTTCTGGATAGCATAAAGGGATACTTGAATAAGAGTTTTTCAATGAAAGACCTCGGTGAAGCTGCTTACATATTAGGCATAAAGATCTATAGAGATAGATCAAGACGCTTAATTGGACTTTCACAAAGCACATACCTTGACAAGATTTTGAAGAAGTTCAAAATGGATCAAGCAAAGAAAGGATTCTTGACTGTGTTACAAGGTGTGAAGTTGAGTAAGACTCAATGCCCGACCACTGCAGAAGATAGAGAGAATATGAAAGATGTTCCCTATGCATCAGCCATAGGATCTATCATGTATGCAATGCTGTGTACCAGACCCGATGTATGCCTTGCTATAAGTCTAGCAGGGAGGTACCAAAGTAATCCAGGAGTGGATCACTGGACAGCGGTCAAGAACATCCTGAAATACCTGAAAAGGACTAAGGATATGTTTCTCGTATATGGAGGTGACAAAGAGCTCATCGTAAAAGGTTACGTTGATGCAAGCTTTGACACTGATCCGGACGATTCTAAATCGCAAACCGGATACGTGTTTACATTAAACGGTGGAGCTGTCAGTTGGTGCAGTTCTAAACAAAGCGTCGTAGCGGGATCTACATGTGAAGCAGAGTACATAGCTGCTTCGGAAGCAGCGAAAGAAGGAGTCTGGATGAAGGAGTTCATATCCGATCTAGGTGTCATACCTAGTGCATCGGGTCCAATGAAAATCTTTTGTGACAATACTGGTGCAATTGCCTTGGCAAAGGAATCCAGATTTCACAAGAGAACCAAGCACATCAAGAGACGCTTCAATTCCATTCGGGATCTAGTCCAGGTGGGAGACATAGAGATTTGCAAGATACATACGGATCTGAATGTTGCAGACCTATTGACTAAGCCTCTTCCACGAGCAAAACATGATCAGCACCAAGGCTCCATGGGTGTTAGAATCATCACGGTGTAATCTAGATTATTGACTCTAGTGCAAGTGGGAGACTGAAGGAAATATGCCCTAGAGGCAATAATAAAGTTATTATTTATTTCCTTGTAATCATGATAAATGTTTATTATTAATGCTAGAATTGTATTAACCAAAAACATAATACATGTGTGAATACATAGACAAACAAAGTGTCACTAGTATGCCTCTACTTGACTAGCTCGTTAATCAAAGATGGTTATCTTTCCTAACCATGAACAATGAGTTGTTATTTGATTAACAGGATCACATCATTAAGAGAATGATCTGATTGACATGACCCATTCCATTAGCTTAGCACCCGATCGTTTAGTATGTTGCTATTGCTTTCTTCATGACTTATACATGTTCCTATAACTATGAGATTATGCAACTCCCGTTTACCGGAGGAACACTTTAGGTACTACCAAACGTCACAACGTAACTGGGTGATTATAAAGGAGTACTACAGGTGTCTCCAAAGGTACATGTTGGGTTGGCGTATTTCGAGATTAGGTTTTGTCACTCCGATTGTTGGAGAGGTATCTCTGGGCCCTCTCGGTAATGCACATCACATAAGCCTTGCAAGCATTGCAACTAATGAGTGAGTTGCAGGATGATGTATTACAGAACGAGTAAAGAGACTTGCCGGTAACGAGATTGAACTAGGTATTGGATACCGACGATCGAATCTCGGGCAAGTAACATACCGATGACAAAGGGAACAATGTATGTTGTTATGCGGTCTGACCGATAAAGATCTTCGTAGAATATGTGGGAGCCAATATGGGCATCCAGGTCCCGCTATTGGTTATTGACTGGAGACGTGTCTCGGTCATGTCTACATTGTTCTCGAACCCGTAGGGTCCGCACGCTTAAGGTTACGATGACAGTTATATTATGAGTTTATGCATTTTGATGTACCGAAGGTTGTTCGGAGTCCCGGATATGATCACGGACATGACAAGGAGTGTTGAAATGGTCGAGACATAAAGATTGATATATTGGAAGCCTATATTTGGACATCGGAAGTGTTCCGGGTGAAATCGGGATTTTACCGGAGTACCGGGAGGTTACCGGAACCCCCCGGGAGCTATATGGGCCATAGTGGGCCTTAGTGGAAAAGAGAAGGGGCTGCCCAAGATGGGCTGCGCGCCCCCCTCCCTCCCCTAGTCCTATTAGTACTAGAAAGGTGGCCGGCCCCCCTCTCTCTTTTCCCCCTCCGCGAATCCTATTCCAACTCGGATTGGGGGGGGGGGAATCCTACTCCCAGAGGGAGTAGGACTCTCCTGGCGCGCCTCCTATGGCCGGCCAGCCTCCCCCCCTCTAGTCCTTTATATACGGAGGCAGGGGCACCCCAGAGACACACAAGTTGATCCACGTGATCTATTCCTTAGCCGTGTGCGGTGCCCCCAGCCACCATATTCCTCGATAATACTGTAGCAGAGTTTAGGCGAAGCCCTGCTGCTGTAGTGCATCAAGATCGTCACCACGCCGTCGTGCTGACGGAACTCTTCCCCGACACTTTGCTGGATCGGAGTCCGGGGATCGTCATCGAGCTGAACGTGTGCTCGAACTCGTAGGTGTCGTAGTTTCGGTGCTTGATCGGTTGGATCGTGAAGACGTACGACTACTTCCTCTATGTTGTGTCAACGCTTCCGCAGTCGGTCTGCGTGGGTACGTAGACAGCACTCTCCCCTCTCGTTGCTATGCATCACATGATCTTGCGTGTGCGTAGGAATTTTTTTGAAATTACTACGAAACCCAACAACTCCATCCCCTTGTACTGCTTGTAGTGAGAGCCAGCCATGTAGCCATTGAAAAGATAAAGAAGATTGGGGCCTGCGTGCGCCCACGGCGGCGTTCATGTGCCGGCCTGGAATTTCTTGTGTCTTCTTCTACCTCTAGCTGAGAGTGAGAGAGGGTTGCGGTTCCAACAATTGGCATCAGAGTGGTTCATTCATGGAGGCCTACGACGGCGTAGTAGCGTGCCGCGGCATGGTGCAGCGTGCACACGGCGGCATGGAGGTGCTGTGCGACGGCGGCGGCCGCGGCGGACCTACGTGGTGGCACAGAGGCTGCAGTGGCGCGGCGTAACTTGGTGGAGAGAAGACCGAGCTCCTGGGCACGCCGGCTTGGCCGCGTTGATCGCGTCAGTGCGTGATCATGGCCGCGAGCTGGGGGCGTGTGGAGCACGGGGTGTCTCACCGAGGAAGAAGACTGCATCCTGGGCGCGCCGGGCTGGCCGCATTGCCCGCGTCAGTGCGCGGCATGGGCGTGAGCTGGAGGCGTGTGGAGCACGGCGACGATCGCCGAGGAAGAAGACCAGGGGTGGGTGTGATCGTGCGGGCTCGCCGCGAGCCGTGCGCGTCTGTGCGTGTGGTGGCCGCGGGCGGAGCGGGTCAATCGGAGCGCCGGCTGGGAAGGGAGCGTGCTGGTCGTGCCCCGCGCAGGCCCAGGTATAAAAGCACCATGCTGATCACGGCGGAGTGCAACATCAAGCGTCGAGGAGGCCGTAGGAGCGGCCATGGCGCGACGTCGATGACGAGCCTGACATGTGTAAGGGTCATGGCTTGGGACGTGAATGTTAGCATCAAGCCATGCCTCGTGATGGTGGCGACCGGTGTTAGTGCACGGTCGAGTCCATGGCGGGTGTTTGCGTGTGTGTGTGCGTGTGTGTCTAGTCCAGGTCGGTACGCCGGTGTTTGGCCGAGGCGTGCTCGAGTTAGAAGGGACGGGGCTTGCCTGCTCCCGCCTCCCTGCTCCCATCCGTGCGCCGCGCCGTTCGGTTGGCATCCCACGGCCCAGCGATTTTTTCTATCGCAACTGAAAATAAACCCACAGATAATTCGTACTCCTTTTTCTTCCGGTACCCATATGCTGTATTTCATTCTTTTCTTCCTTTCGGGATCGAGGGCCGCCTCGCTCAGGGCAATTTGCGTCACACTCGCCTCGACTTGTTCGCGGAATCCTTGTGCATGGAGCTGGCGCTCTGGGTATGGGGCGCAGATGTCACGACTGGAGCGCTCAGGCGGATGGAATCAACAGCAAGGACATCGACGGCGTCAATGAGGCAATTCTAGCGCCGACGGCTAGGACACACAGTATCTGGTCGGACTTGCACATCAAGCAAGTGGTCAATGAGGAGGATGGTCTTCCTGATCTCGGGCTTCCCGGCCTACGTCTCAAAGACGGCCAGTGGACTGCATGCAGGAGCATGGCGAGCTCGCGCCTTGGTACGCCAGAGGCTGTTCTCGTCCACGGGGAGTGCGAGGTCAGCGCGATTGTGCTCAAGTATATATGCGGGGAGCTGCACGCTGATATGCAATTGCGGTTGGAGGCTTGGAGCTTTGGCCGGGAGTGTGGCCGTTGACGTCGAACCGCAGCAACGCCGGAACCAGGTTCTTTGTCTTTGGTGCATGTCTGCTCGCACGGGAGGTCGCCAGTCGTGCGGTAGTTGACGCCGGTCGTCTCGGCGGAGGTGGTCTTGTTGTAGTTGAGGGCCGACAACCGAGACTTGGGTGATGTCGTCGTCGCAGTGCGATGGCGCAGAGAACAGACGCTTCAAGGATGACAAACTCCTGCTGGACGCATTCCTCCTTCACGTCGAGCTCTCGCTCGAGGCGGTAGCCCATGTCTAGTTCAATCCGGACCTCCTGCTACAGCCCAGCAGCTATGACGACATGATGGGACAAAGTGGCCAGGGAGCTGGGAGAGGAGAAGGGTTCGATGGCAGGGCGATAGCTGTTTCACTGATTATCTTCGCTCGAGCGACGGTCTGCTACTGAAAGAGAAAAATGGAAGGAGAAAGAAGGAAATACGTATGCTAGAGAGATGGAAATACCGGAGATGTTTTTCTTTCTCTACAAAATGGACGCGGTGAGGGGGAAAATATCCGCCGTTGGATGGATCGGGAGCATGGATGGGAGCACCAACAGGGAGCAGGCAAGCCTCGTCCAGTTAGAAGTCGTATGGATAGTTGGCTCAGGTCGTTAGCAAGACTCACGGGATAGGCTTGGCGATCTGTTGGAGTGCAGCAGCGTGGGCGCGTCCTGTGCGCAGCAGCACATGCGGATCGTTGCCGGGTGATCCGGAGGAGTTGGGTACGGGGAGTGCGTGTGCATCCGTATAAACTCCATCCCCTTGTACTGCTTGTTGTGAGAGCCAGTCATGTAGCCATTGAAAAGATAAAGAAGATTGGGGCGTGCGTGCGCCCACGGCGGCGTTCATGCGTCGGCCTGTAATTTCTTGTATCTTCTTCTACCTCTAGCTGAGAGTGAGAGAGGGCTGCGATTACAACAGACCAAAGCAGTGGGGTAGTGGCAAAGACCACACACGGTCGACGAACGCCTCCAAAGTCCAAAGTGAACCACCTCGCCAGCGAAACAGCCGAGGGGACACGCAAGCACCCGTCCCACAACACTTGCCAGAATTGTGCCGCCACGCCTACCTCAGGGTGGACACGGTCCGGGCCGGTCTGGTCCGGTCCCGGTCCGAGCCGTCATTTGGACCGGCTGCCGGCGGTCCGGTCTGGACCAGACCGAGCAGCATGGCGGTCCTGATTTCAGGGACCGGACCGGCAACGATGAAGCCCGGGTCGGACCGAGCGGACCGGCCAACGACCACTGGCGGCGACTTGCACAGGTGCAGCAGCGAGATGTGCGACGATGCGCGGGTGCTGTGGCGAGGTGGGGGACATGCGGGAGCCCCAGTGGCAAGGTGGGCAGTGTGTGCGCTGGGCGTCGCGGCTGTTATTGATGAACGTCTATGAGGCCACGATTTTCTGTGTGCGGGTCTTGCTGGGATAAGAGGATCAAATCTGACGTGAAGTTCTTCCTCAAATCTCTACTTCTAATAAAGCAGTTGGTAGTCTCCGCCGGTCAATTTTCGTCCCACCACTTTCGTCCGGGTTTTTTCGTAGGTTAACCTTCGTAGATTTTTTTTCGTCGTTTTTTTTCGTCTGGTTTATTTTTGTCTCACCTTCCATTATTATATCCTCACGGTGATTTTTTTCACTCTTCCATTAAAAACTTTCTTAACATTTGCAAACTTTCCTAACCATGCATGTTACAAATGGACAGGTATTGATATCACGTTACAAACAATAAAACCCATTTTCATGTAAATCAATTCAAATCCTAATTTCCTAACACATTGATTCTTACCTTTTCTAATCTCTACTCAGTTGGTAGGCATGTCACAAACGGGCAGGTATTGATATCACGTTACAAACAATAAAACCCATTTTCATGGAAAACAATTCAAATCCTAACTTTCCTAACACGTTGATTCTTACCTTTTCTGATCTCTACTCGGTTGGTAGGTGGTATCTTCACTTCCTACTCCCAAACCTCGATCGCACAATCCCCGAGGATTCCCCACGATTCTGCACGCACAAAAGAAACAAGCAAGAAAAACCAGCGTGACTGAAACCTACGAACCTATGTCCCTCTTCCTCCCCAGCCGCGAAGCGAAGCCGGCCGGCCGCCACCCATCGCGTGCGCCTAGGGTTCTCGATGGAGCCTGCGGCCTCCATGTCATCGGCGAATAGGCGAAGGGCGGCCTCAGAGGCCCTGGAGCTGCAGCTACGGCGGAGGACGCTCGAGACCATGCTAGAGCAGTGCGGTTATCGAGACGATGTTCAGGAGTGCGAGGACGGGAATCCGGGCTAGGGGCGGACGGCGACATCAGCGACGGGGAGGGGCCACCCCCGGCGCCGGGGTTGGCATATCCGAGGGCAGTCCACGGTGGCTGCGGCGAGGGTGGGATCATATCCCGTTCATGGAGCTCTCCCGGCACCGCCGCCCCGTTTCCCATCTCGTCCCGATCCGGCGCCGCACCATCGTCTCCTATCTCTCCCTGAAGTCACGATACTGGTGGTTGCCAGGGGCTCGATCCAATGAAACGCAGGATGGTCGGACACTCCAGTGCGGATGCTTGCAAGGGCGTGCTGGCCCTCGCTTGGAAGGGGATGAGACTGTCAGGAAGTTAACTTGGTTGGCGAGAGACCAGGCGCAAGATGTGGTGGAGTGGAGACGACGGAGGTTATGGTTGGTGTGGAGATCACGTGCCAGCTGCTGGGAGGATCACGACGATGGTCTGTGTGCGTTCCAGGCATTGGGCTGGGTAGCAATGCAGGATGGCTATGCGACTTCCATGGCGATGCAGACGGAACAATCAACGTCAGCATGGCCTTGGTTGGCTTGGGAAGGCTTCAAAAACTGTATATTGGTTTCATCTTGCTTTTTTTCTCTTTCACAAGTACATGTTCACTGATTCTATTTTTTTAGCTGATGTTCTTTTGGTTTTAGTGATGCATGAGGGTGTGATAAAAATGATTAGAAGTAATATACACTAACGTTAGGTTTAGCATTGGGGGTAACTTGGTAAGTAGTAACAATTTGTGGGTTCAAGCCATGCACCAGCAGAAGGATGCCATGCCGAGGAGTGTCGGATGTGGCCGGACCTCCAGTTTTCAAGGAAGATGGCGGGCGAGCCTCCACATCAGGGAAGAGATGAGGGGCTCCGGGGCACTTGCCAAGGAAGCTTCTCTTTGTAGTTTCTGTGTGCCAAGTTTCAATGGTCGGTCTGTATATTTTTCTGAAAACAGTTTGTGAATTCTGAATCTATTTGACTAATACTGAAGCCATCTCTTGTTTTCACTCCTTCTGAACCTAGCAAAATGACCTGCTTGGGCCGAACGAGGACATGGGCATGGTGGTGGATATAAGAAGCATGGCAAACATTCAGTTACAGAGGAACATTATGAAAGGTATGTACGGTAACTCTAGCCATGCATGGCCACACACCAACATATGTTTTGCACTGTTGCATATGTTCTAACCTAAACAAAATTGTTTACTGTGAACTGAACAATGATGCGTCGTGATACAGAGGTTGGAGAGGCTAGAGGAGACCATATGCCAGCACAAAGCGCATCTTGATGGCCATCAATATGAGGAGCTGGACCTACCCACCAGCTTTAATAAAATCAGACCCGTAAATCAGGCTAATTGCAAGCATCGGGTACTTGTTAGCTATCAATTAAATCTCTTGTCCTGCAAGAACATGTACTTATTTGGATGAGAGGACTGTAGCACGACTCAATGAAGAGCCAGATCGACCGTCCGCTCCCAGCGCACTCCCCGGTTCTGTCGTGCTGCCCCATGCACCAACCATCCAGTAAAGGTTCTGAGTTTAACATCTTTGCAGGAAGAAATTATCTATCGATCCACATGTTTGTATTTTGGCAGACATGAGTTAATTTATCATCTTTTAAGGAAGAAATTACTAGAGAGAAGAAAGCCCAGTTTTGCAAGTAGTGACAGTCCAACATCATATTGACAAATCTGGTTTCTCTTTCCATATACATAAGTGTATAATTTGTTTTGATTAAGAAAGAAATGTATACATGTTTTTTATATATGTATCTCCCCTGATCTGTTTGTAGTAAAACCGACTTTGGTGTTGTAGTTTTCCTCATATTTTAGTGCTATAAGTACTAACTCGCTTTAGTAGCAATATTTTCTACTCAGGTAGATGCCTGTTTCCGTCCAACCATGGACCTATTATATTGCTTTGTTGTAAATTATTAAGCCTGAAACAATCAATGCATTTCCTGCAGCCTATCTCACGCAGGTAGATAGGTGTTGCATTCACAAGCAAGCCACTACGCGCGATTAGGCCGTTTAGATTCTCCTGTGGTGTTGAATTGTTTTGGTTTGTACTTTGTTCTCTTCGTTTTAACTGCTATCTTCTCTTACCTCTTGCAGACTAATGTTTCCTTATGGGAGAGCTGCTAATGGTGAGCGATATTCCTTGGGTCATAATAAGATATGAGTTGAACAAGTACAAATAAAGGTAAATGGCATATTTTCACCGCAAAAAATGGATACTCTTATCATTTGCTTGTCTTACCACAATAATTGGTGCACTTAAAATTTCAGAAAACGAAATATGTATGGCAGTTTGATTGATGCATTGATGATGTAATTATATGGCTAATATATGAGATAAAAATAGCTACATGGAGGGACTTAATTTGGAGTTTGTTATGGTTTGTCCCATGTGGTGGATAATGGGTCAGTAGACATACTCGATTGGTTACTTCCAAGTAGTTTGGTTAGTACGTGAGGACCTTGGAGGGAGGTTTGGTGTTGATTAATATGTGTTAGTGACCATGAGTTAGGATGACACTGTCTGATATTGCCGGATCCTTCTATACTGCAGCGAGGTTCATGTATTGTTTCCTCAGCCCTTACCGCCATGGTTTTCTCAAGTGCAACCTCAAGCTTAGTAATATCAAGATAGTAACAATATATTTTTTTGAGGGTTGACATGATTATGAATGTTTGGGGAATTCTATTTTTGTTTCTACCTGATGATTAACTGTTCGCAACATGTGTGTTTATTTTTTATTTTTTTTGTTGGTAGCTTACCAAGCGGATCGGACCACTTGGTAAGATGTGTGTTTATTGACTATGTGGCGGTGAAAACTTGAGAATAGGAAGGGATTTAGCATGGTGAAAGGAATATATTGAACTATTATTGTTTTTCATAATATAATGTATGCCAACCGTATATATTTTCTCAACAAGGAGTTAAACACATATTGAGGATGGTAAAAAGCTTTGTTTGGACCTATATTATGAAATTAAATTATTGGAAATTTCCCTTGGGTTGAAAGAGTAGTGGACTTCAATTTCTAGGTCTGTAATTATAGAAAATTTATGCACTTGTGTTGTTCACTTTTCCATGTTTTCTTCAGGCATTGGGCAAGGCTCCTCCTGTGTGGACCGCGAGAGATTTAGAAGGCCGAAATGGTTCAAGAAATTGTCGACCATCCAACTTATCGAGAGATTTAGAAGGCCGAAATGGTCCAGGCAACTTATTGGGCAAGGCTCCTCCTGTGTGGACCGCGAGAGATTTAGAAGGCCGAAATGGTTCAGGCAATTGCCGACCATCCAACTTATCGAGATCATCATGGATTCAACCGAGTTATTTATGATATCCAGAATATAACCTGACACAAAGAGTTATTTGTGATGCCAACCGAAGTATACAAGTACATGCATTTGCAAAAAAATAGATAATGCATTACTCTTATATTCTACTCCCTTTGTAAACTAATATAAGGCTTTTTAGATCACTAAAGTAGTGATCTAAAAAGTCTTCTATTAGTTTACAGAGGGAGTACTATGCTATCTCCATATTTTTGAGATTCTTAAATTATCAGAAATCCACCTTTAGTGAAGGCATTGCTATGCATGATTATTTTATGAAAGTTAAACATACAACATAAATCGACGACTTGATAATTTGTTATATTTGTTGGAAACTGACCGTGCGGAGCATAAAGTCACTTAGGTGAATCGGGTATCTGAGACGAGGAGCACAAGATACCTTATTCCACAAATTTTGGAGTTAGAATAAGTTCATGGTGTGAAACAGGATGATGTGACACACACACACACACACACACAAAGGTGTGGTTCGTATGTGGTCTCACCCATCTCGCACCACAAGCACACATCTGTAGGCACATACATGGTCCACATTTGTTGGCCCGTGGCAAAGCACAACGTGCATCCATGAGCAATTGGTGGCTATATTTTATTGCATCGGGAGCAAGAATGCGTTTTACTGTTCTTGCCAACGGATTATATGCGCCAGTGTATATCTGCAGAGTCACCTCTCTTCAGATTGTGTAGAGGAGCTCAGACCAATTATTAGAATTTAAATTGCATGTCTACTCCAATACACATCAAATTATTAGCTTTTATGTGTGCACATTGTATATTCTGCAGATTGCAATATCAAATTATTAGCTTTTATGTGTGCACACTGTATATTCTATAGTCTACACACATCTCAGAAACGTACGGGTGCCTGTTTACTACTCCCTCCGTAAAAATAAATATAAGAGTGTTTATCTAAAAGCTTCCTTCCATGTACTTTTGGCATAGTTTAGATTTTTGTGTCACCTCTCCTTGGGAATTAGGGGATGTCCTACATGTCAAAGCATTTCTGGTCTAATCCTAATCTGCCGTGTTTTGGAGCTTATGAATTTCTTAAAATTCATTTACTTAAGAATGCAATCTTTCGGTGTTCACTGATATAACGTGTTGTCTTTTACATACTTTTTGTAGTTTTAGTAAGATTGATCACATAGATGGTTCTACATGGATAGAGATATCCACTTAGTGCACATCTGTTGAGATTCAAAAGGTAATTGACATTAGTTGAGATTCAAAAGGTACTTGATTTTTGTGAAAATTATCGGTTCATGTTGTGCCCATTTGTAGACTTTTTCTCAGTTTTAAAAAAAATATTTTTATGTACAAGCCGAATTCAGGTGCGGTACAAGCCATGGTGCACTATATACTTACCAAGGGTGATGTGTTGTTGGTTGAAAAATTGCCGAAGTTAATAGCTTCGGCTTAATATTTGACACGGACTTGAACCATTTGCAGTGTCATTGTCAGGCTGATTATTGCTATGGAGAATGAAACATCCATGCTATCGATGAAGAACAATCTCACAAAATTAGATATATCTTCTTGTGCTATTATTGCTGAAATTAAGAGGCGCACTATAAGTCTGAGGAATTGTCAAGCTTTGTGTGAGTGAGGCGTCGCAGAGGCCGGGCTTCATGGAGCCCATTTTATCAAAAAAAAAATTCAGAATATACTTAAAAGTTTCAAAAAATATCAAATCTTTTTATACAAATACATATGACTGTTCGTCAAGTTACAAAAAAGTTTCATCAGGTAATTCGATTATTTGCATGCTACACAAAAAAGATAAATATCTGGCCCAAAAACAACAAAGATAAAGCCCATTTTAATCTGTGTATTTATCTTTTTTGTATACATTACATGTTAACATATATGTTCATGAAATTTTATACATGTATACTACAAATAAACATCTATGTATATACTTTTTTCAGATTTTTTCAATGTGTGAAAATAGTATTTTCGCTGAAAAGAAATAACGAGCTATGTGGAGCTCGGTCTCTGCTATGCTTTTTCAAGCTTTGTGTACCTTATAATAGTGGCACCCATGGATGCGTGAAGTTGAGTAATATTAATACTACTTAATCGTTGACGATATATATCCAGTTAGCGAACGATTTGATTGGTTAAGGAGACACAATAACTACCGAGAAGAAAACAATCGGAAAAGAGTCTTTATTTGTCGATGTATGATGGAAATCAGATCCCCACCTTGCTTAACACATATTTCCAAATTAAAAGAATAATTTGGCAACACATGGACATTCGGCTTTTGCCCGTTGCAACGCACGGGCATTCCACTAGTGGCATCATAATTTTCGGATCAAGATGCGTTTCTCTCGTATTTTTTGTTTTCTGCTCGACCGAATGAAAGGAAACAACAACGTGGGGTGATGGCCCGTGATTATAGGAAGTGGGCGTTTCTCCCACGCACGATCAAAAAATACTCCTATTATATCTAGCGCCTTTCAAAAAATACTTGCCTGATTTGTTGGATGCGAAAATCACGGTTGAGCGTTTCTCCAACAATCAGAAAATCACGGCCGATCGAGTATTTCTTCCAGATGGTGGCCTGCGTTACGTGCGTGCTGTGCTGAAACGGCTGCCATTTCCATGCTCTTCCAAGAAAACTGTATTTTTTGACGAAACTGAAGAAATCTTATTGTCTGACGAAACTGAATTCTAACAGCTTATGGCTACAACTGACGAAACTGAAGAAATCTTATTGTCTGACGAAACTGAATTCTAACAGCTTATGGCTACAATTGACGAAACTGTATTTTTTGAAACTTCGACAGCATGCAGCTCTAAAGTGACATGGTCGACGACAGCCAGACGAGGAGGAGGTAGTCTACTACGGACAGGTGAAGACGGCGACGGTCGACGATGACGGTCGACGATGGCGTTCCCTACACTGCTCCTCCACTACTCCTTTCCCCGCGCGTGCAGGTGCAGACGAGGAGGTGTTGCACTTACCACGGCCACCCAAAGAGAAACTCGCACCTTTCCCGCATGGAGACGAATCACGACCAAGATCTGTGCTGTTGGATGCCCAAAATAGCAGCCACAAGGGCCACTGACGAGAGGAGGGCCGTGCCCATGAAGACCAACAAGAAGCACCAAATCCGGCAGCAGCCGGGAACCCATCCACGACCGGCGACCCCCACGCTAGGAGCCGCATCACCAGGGCTTGAAGGCCGCAACCCGCACCGTCCCTGCACCAACCTATGGCCGCGTCACCCCCAGGCAAGGCCACGGAGGACGGGGAGGGAGGGACGCGAGTCGCTGCTTGTGAGGAAGACGGCATACCCGGGAGCAGCATAGGGAAGAAGAAGGAGGCGGGTCCGCTGGTGGCGACGACGACGAAGGGGAGCACGAAGGAGGTGGTTGTTGGGGCGGCAGCGGCTGTTGCCTCGTGAGCCGTGGGAGCGACCCACAGAACACGAAGGGAGCTGGTTCCCAAATCTCAGAGGTGTCTCTGGTGGACCTTGATCCAAAACAATTGAAACTTGGATGTTGAACAGTAAAATTTTGATCTAGGCTGTAGCTATGCATTGTTTGCAGTCTAATTTCTTCATTTTGGCCATAGGAGACTTTAACACATGAGCAAAGTTATAAGACTATATTTATATTTGAGTAAAATGAATCATAAGTCCTAAACTATTGACGGTGTGTTAGTTTAATCCTATAACTTTGAAACTGCAGTTTAGGTCCTAATACTATTGGATGTGTGTAAGTTCAGTCCTATAACTTCAAAACTGGAGTTTTAGGTCCTAAAACTATTGGATGTGTGTCAGTTCAGTCCTATAACTTCGAATTTGTAGGCCATTAGTGGCATGATGGCTTGAGCTCCAGCGAGGAGAGTAGACCGGTCATCTTAGCCTGACCCCACAGTAGCAGAACGACACATCGCACAATGTCCAATTGCTACCCACTTGTGGTTGCTGCTAGGGTTGCGTCACTCTCGCCAACCTTTGCGACTGCTTTACGGTTTCCGTGCACTCCTTCATGTTGTCTGGCAGTAGCGAAAACTCCCCACCTATGACCATGCTCGTGCCCAAACAACAACCGGCACGACCAGCTCTACGACAAGGGTGTCGGGGCAACGACGTGTGTGTCTGTGTGTGAGAGAGAGGTGGGATGGCGTCATCCATCTCGATTGGCTTGGGTCTTCCCAATGACCGCGCCGAGGTAGAGGGGTGTCGTCCGTCATGTCGACCAACTCGTCCCCGGCGGCCACGCCAAACCACTAAACGAGGCTGCACTGCAGCTCATGGCCACACAGGTGGTGGGCGTGAAGGTTGCAACACGGCTTCTATCTTGTACTCTTGTTGGGTAGGGGAATGAGTGACCGATTCTGGGGTGTCGCACCGCTAGTGGCGAGGGAAATCAATGCTGGCCATCGGAAACCAAAGACCGAATAGCGCAGAATACCCGAACACCGAATGAGCGCAGGAAACCCGAATTACAAGACCATCTACTAGAGGAGGAAGACGATGAGCCAGCCAATGAATTTCAATCCAATGGTTCATAAACAATCTGCTCAAACTTAGATTTTCTTCTCAGGCAACTAATTAGTAGGCGGGGCCATAAACAAATCACAAGCATCTGCTCTGTTGGCTTTGCTTTGCTCATGGCGCACATGCCGTGGAACTGCCGGCCGTCTCAAGGTATCCTAAGGACACCTCGCTGGCCGTACCCGAACTGCTGCGCGGCCATCTTCATCATCGCCGAGTTGACATTGAAGGCAATTGTAATTGTTGGACTTAGATTGATTGAGTCCCTTGATGAGATTATTATATAGTACAAGGAGGTTATAGATAAAGAAATAAACGAAACGGAATATAAAAAGTTCTCCTTGATTTTGGCTCACTAGACGTATATGAAATCCATGGTCAATGATGCCGCGAAGATGCCAGAGAATCCGCTTCGCCACATTGAGGTGCGGCTCCCGTGGGTGGTGCATGTACTGGCATTCTTGTTGCATGACATAGACGACGTCTGGTCTGGTGAAGGACATGTACTAGAGAGCACCCACCAGACTCCGATAGGCGGATGGATCATCGACGGTAGTGCCAGCGGCATCGAGCTTGGACTGTGTGTCGATGGGAGTGGAGTAGTGGTTAAACTCGCTCATGCCCGCACTACCAAGGATGTCGACGACGTACTATCACTGGGAGAGGAACATGGAGGCGGGGGACCGAGTGATGGCAACACCGAGGAAGCAGTGTAGTGTTGCAAGGTCTTTGAGAGAGAACTCACACTTGAGAGCCATGATGGTTTTCCGAACAAGTTGCTTGGACGAGGTCGTCGGGACTATATCATCAACGTATAGTAGCGGGTAGACAATCTCAGCGTTGCGGTTTTAGATGAAGAGCGAGGGGTCCGCACGAGAACCAACAAAGCTGAGCCAAGGAAGATGGTCGGCGAAAGTCGAAACGGCTGTACCACGCACATGGCGCCTATTTAAGCCCATAGAGAGACTATTGAAGCAGTAGACATGGTCGTGGGCGTGGGCTTGGAGACGTCGACGAACCCCGATGGCTGTGCATAGTAGACCGTCTTGCCGAGGGTACCATGTAGAAAAGCATTGTTGATGTCAAGATGGTGAACCGGCAAGTCTTGAGAGACGACAATAGAACGTGCGGTCTAAACTGTTGCCGGCTTGACAATGGGGCTGAAAGTCTAGCCATAGTTGACGCCCGCGCGCTCGGTGAAGCTACGGAGGACCCATCGTGCTTTGTAGCGATCCATGGGCCCATCTGGCTTAAGCTTCTGCCGAAAGATCCACTTGACAGAAACGACATTGGCACCGGCCGGACCGGGAATAAGATCACATGTCTGATTTGTTTGTAGGGCACCAAATTTCTCTACCATAACAGAGTGCCAGCGAGTATCTTTTAGAGCACTTCGGTAGCTCTTGGTTAGTAGACTAAGGATATCAGCAAGAAGATTAAGACGATCAATGGGTAAAGACATGCCACACTTTCCATGCGTAAACATGGAGTGAGTGTTGTTGGTGACTCGAGGGCCAACAGGAGCTAAAAGCACAAGCTGAGTTCAAGGTGTGGCTGGAGGAGTGGGAGTGGTAGGCGCCACAGGTGTAGGAGGGATGGGTGATTCCTTTCCATATTTAGGTCCTTTTCCCGCGAAAACATAATAACCAAAGGATTTCGTGATCTCTCACATTCCTTTCATTAGTCATAATTATCAACAAAGTGATTTTCTCGAAAATTTTGAGATTATCCGGTTTAAACAACAACGTGAGGAGAGCAAAAACATCACTCACAACGTGCCCTTCGACGAGGAGGACTTGCGATGGGGTCCGATGAAATTGTTTGCTAAATGGTAAAAAATTAATTGTTGATGCTCCAGCAAAGTATTAAGGCTACAACGAAGCATACCATCGTCCTCAAGAAAAAAAATTATTGTGGTGTTGTTGTTATAATGAATTACTCCCTCCGTTCCGAATTACTTGTCTTAGATTTGTCTAGATACGGAGGTATCTAGACTCATTTTAGTGCTAGATACCTCCGCATCTAGACAAATTCAAGACAAGTAGTTCGGAACGGAGGGAGTAGTTTGTTGGGAAATCCGGGTTGGTGGGGGTGGGGCTTCGGAATAGGAGTCATGTTAGTTGGTCCTCGTGGCATCGGTCCTCGCATTTGTAGTCAATGATGTAATGATGAATATATACCATCAATTTGAGCCAATAAAAACCACCCTTTATCGAAAAATGAATACCATCAATGTAATGTGATGCATGTATTTCAAATGTCAAATGTCTCTCTCTCTCTCATCTTCAATATACCCTGTAGACGCATTAATTATACATCTTTATCATTCTCAATATACTTCATTAAATATTCTAGAATACCCCAATATGAGTTTTGTGGAAAAAATATCATTTTTGACGTACTTTTTGTGATATACCTTTTTCACATATGAACAAATCAGTATATACGTAAACCTTTAAAAATATGTAGACTCACATAATTTTTTTCATGAAAATCATTTTAAGGTATCTAGTAGTTAATAATGAAGTATATATATAGGGATTGACTATTCGTCACCCTGGGTGAGGAATAGTTATTCTTCACCCCCCTCTATTTTGCCATCAGTGCACCGTAATTTTACGTTCCGTAAGTTTTGTCTTATTTCTAACATAAAAAGAGACCGTAAGAAAATATATAATCATAATAAAAAATAGTTTATGTTATGTAAAATTACAAACGTAAAAATATAGTGTAAAATACACATAAACTGCAAATTTTCTTATTTTATGACCTATATTTTTATTTTCTTATGCCAAATTTTACGTAGTGAATCAATAGAAATGTAACTATTTGAAATATAAACGTAATTTAATTATGAAATGATCATAAAATTACATCGGGTGAAGAATAACTTATTCTGCACCCTGGATGGTGAATAGTAACATTATATATATATATATATATATATATATAGTTATTAGTGGCAGGCAATTTTTTAACTATATATATATATATACAGTTATTAGTGGCAGGCAATTTTTTAAGGTCCTGCCGATGGTAGGCCAATAGACTGGCTGGTGGAAGGAATGTCCCGCCAACTAGTACCTGACTTACCACTGGCGGGTGCAAAAAATTGCCTGCCACTAATAACTGTATTATGAGTCGCTGGGCGCCAGTGGCGAGCGCCCTTACCACCACTAATGGGCATTTGCACACGCCACTGCTAGTAACCAATTTTGCAGTAGTGTCATGATACTTCCACCTGTTGACGCAGCGACCACTAGATCCTCTCATGGTAGAGCCGAAGAGGCCCCATTCTTACTTCATGGATTCCCTGAAGAGCCCCAACAAAAACTGGGCGTACCTGAAGGAACTTCTAGATGATTGTTTCTTAGACTAGGGTTCCACCGAAGGAGAAAAACATGAGGATCTACCATATCGATAGACGGATCCCCTTCCAGCACAACACTTAATTCGGTTGCAGGCAACAAATGGATGGTACAATGACCCATGGCTTGTATACGTATGCCTCCTCAGCGAGGAGTGCATATGACCAAGCGTAACGTTTAATCATCATGATGATGCCATCAAGTGGAGTACATGCCTAGAGCAGGCGTTGTTCGACCCACGCAGAGAGTTTGAATGCATCCATAATACGTTTGTGAATGTCATCAACAAATACGTCCACTCGCAGGGCCGGTCCTGACTTTTCAGAGGCCCGGGACGAACTTAAAAAGTGGGCCCAATAGTGAAAAAAAATCAATTATATTGATACAAAGTGCAATGTTTTATTTCTCTTTAAAGTATCTTTTTGTTTCATTACCAAAACTTATCTGCTAGCATTTTCTTTCTTCTTTTATCAAAACGAGATGAATGTTTTTAGGCAACATTTTTACAAGAAAGGAGCGTTAATACCTGAATTTGGCAGAGGAAAAATAGAAGAAATACAGCTATCCAAATCCAAGCATGCCGGATCTTGATAGGCAGCTAGGGTCCTCGTATCCTCAAATGAGCAACATGTACCGAAAATAGAAGATCGGTCAAGGAATCACTAGGAAACCAAAAGAACAGTACAAAGATCAAGCGGAAAAAGACTCAGAAATTACAAGAAATTAGTAATCCTTTGACCCAAGAAACTGTCAAGTTGCAACTTGTAAAGTGACTGAGCTGATGAAGTGTTGCCTCAGCGTGCTGCCGTCCGCTGGTCAAGCGGAATACTTATAGGCTAATCCATAAGGGAGTGAGATGGAGAGATTGAAAGTGGATAAAAAAACTCAGCTACAACGGCAGTAGCCATTACTAGTAATTTGCTAGGCATGCTGCGTGCTTCGGGAGTAGGAGCAGAATGGGGAACGAAGAGATAGAGGAAGAAGAAACGACGGCGGCTGGTGTTACAAGATGAATCCATCGAATCAAAATTGGGCTAGTGCCTTCCACAATAAAGAACCTAATAGCTGTTTTTTTCAGAAACAGGTGACCTATTAATAATAAGCTAGTTGTTGGGCTAGACATTACTAGGAAAAGGGCTATAGATGGAATTGGCACTAATGACGCACCATATACTAATGGCGCACCATCTGCTGGTGCGTCATTAGTGTGGAAGACACTAATGGCGCACCAGGCACACGATGCGCCACTAGTAACAAAATGTTTTTTTTCATTTTTTCAAACATACTAATGGCGCATCCGGGCAGAGTGCGCCATTAGTAGTTAGAACTACTAATGGCGCACCAGCCATAGAGTGCGCCACTACTGTATTTTTTTTTACTTTTTTTGCAAAACTACTAATGGCGCACCGTTGCATAGTGCGTCATTACTAGTTTAAACTAGTATTGGCGCACTGTGCCACGGTGCGCCATTAGTATACAAATTATTATTTTTACTTTTTTGCAAAACTACTAATGGCGCATGTCTGTGTGGTGCGTCATTAGTATGTTGGGTTACTAATGGCGCATGTCTTTGTGGTGCGCCATTAGTAACCTGGGACCAGCTAGATATTTTTGGACAGCCACACCTACACATTCACTTTCCCCACTTCATTCCCCCCACCTCCTTCTCTAAGCTTGTCGGCTGCCTCCTCCTCCTCATCTCATTTGCACCATAGATTCATCAAAATTAAGTGTTGAAATTACCTTTTTTTGATAGGTAAGTAAGGGGAAAGCTATCTTCATGTTGTAGATCTACTTTTTTTCTCCCTAACTCGCTCCAACAACGTGCACATGCACTTTGTGTGGCCTAGCTAGATCTATGTATGTTTGTGGTGTTGCATATGTTTGTGGTGTTGCATATATGTTTGTGTTTGCAGGTACCGGTATTTGAAATGCGATAGTTGCCAATATTTTGCCGGAATGTTGATTCATTTCCGTTTCGGCGAGAATTTTGGCACTATGCATTCTTTTTGGTCCTATTTTTAGGGAAAGTCATGCCAAATTTTTTCTTGGTTCTAAAATATCGTTTTGCTCTACCCCGCAGGCGACCATGGTCCGCACGATGACCGAAGGCATCGTGAATAGGTTTTTGAGCTCCGCGAAGGCTGAGATGCTTCAAAAGAACGAGACGGAGATAAGATGTCCGTGTCGAAGATGCAAGCTGAAGAGCCTTATTGCGGACCCGGATTCCGGGCAGGTGCGGGACCACCTGCTCTTGCGTGGTTTCATGGATGGCTATCGGTGGCAAGGTGATGAAGATGACTATGAAGTCGTCCATGGGGGCCGCGCAAGAAATGAGGAAGGGCAGCAAGACAACCACCGTGGCTCGGGCGGGTGAGAAGACGAAGAATCTCCAGGACATGATCACGACGGTGATGCTGTACACAGTCATCATGTAGAAGATGCCGGACATGATGATGAGGAAGATGCCGGAGCAGACGAAGGGCATGATCATGAAGATCTAGATGCCGGAGGAGCAGACGACGATGGACCATCGATGGGCTGGGTGCAGGACCCTCATATTCAAGAGCTGCTTCTCAAGCAGACAGATAACGCAACAGCTGCCGCCCGAGAGAAAGCCAAGCTGGATCAACTGGAGATAGACGCGGTTACTCCATTGTATGAAGGATGCAGACCCGAGGATACCCGCCTGAAAGTAACGCTCATGGATTTGGAGATGAAGGTAAAACACAAAATGACCGACGCATGCTTCGACGAGAACATGTCATTCTGGCACGAACGTCTTCCCAAGGGGAACAAGTGCCCGACCAGTTTCGAGGAGGCGAAGAAAGTCGTGTGTCCTCTGGATTTACCGCACGTGAAATACCATGTGTGCATGAACAATTGCATCATTTATCGGGGCGAGCACGCGGAGTCTACCATATGTCCGGTGTGCGGCGTCACTCGATACAAGAAGAGAAAGAAAGCTCCTCGAAAAGTGGTGTGGTACTTTCTGATCACTCCTCGTCTGCAGCGGTATTTCGCGGACCCTAAGGTAGCAAAGCTCCTGCGTTGGCACGCGGATAGGGAGGAGAAGAAGCGAGAAGATGACGCAAATGATCCGGAGATAAATAAAAAAGACAAGATGCTGAGTCACCCTAAGGATGGGAGCCAGTGGCAAGCATTGAACTTCGAACATCCAGAATTTGGGAAGGATCCAAGGAACATCATGCTGGGCGCGAGCACTGATGGAGTCAATCCGTTTGGCAGCCAAAGAAGCACACATAGCACCTGGCCTATGTTTGTGTGGATGTACAACCTTCCCCCCTGGTTGTGCATGAAGAGGAAGTACATTCACATGAGTATGCTAATTGAAGGGCCGAAACAACCAGGGAACGACATCAATCTGTATCTGGGGCTGCTGAAAGAGGAGCTAGACACGCTGTGGAAAACGCCAGCCAATACGTGGGACGCCGCAGAGAAAGAATATTTCCCTATGAGAGCCGCACTGCTCACGACGGTGCACGACTATCTCGGTTACGGATATCTCGCGGGGCAGGTGGTCCACAGATTTTCTGGATGCGTCAGGTGCATGGATGACACAACGTATCGCCAGCTAGATAGAGATCTCGGGTCTTCGAAAACCGTGTTCATGGGACATCGAAGGTGGCTTCGCGACCATGACCCATGGAGGAAACGCAAGGATCTGTTCGATGGTGAAACCGAACTCCGAAGACGCCCGCGTACGAGGAGCGGCGAGGAAATAGATGGGCTGTTGAAAAATTGGAAAGATTGCCCACTGCCGGGAAAGAAGCAAAAGGCGCCAGAGCCGGGAAAGAAGCGAAAGGCGCCAGAGCCGCTGCTGAAGGTATGGAAAACGAGGTCTGTTTTCTGGGACTTGCCGTACTGGAAGATCCACCGTGTGCCTCACAGCCTTGATGCCATGCATATCACGAAGAACGTGTGCGAGAGTCTGCTTGGTACCCTGCTCAACATGCCAGAGAGGACCAAAGATGGGCCGAAAGCAAGGGTAGACTTGAAATCAATGGGCATCAGGCAGGAGCTTCACGCTAATGATGATGATGATGATGATGATGATGATGATGATGATGAGGCAAAGTAGGACACAGAAAGTCGTCGCAAAGGCAAAAAGGCCAAGAATACCGGAAATGACTACCCTCCCGCGTGCTTCACTCTAAGTCAGGAGGAGATCGAGCAGTTTTTCACCTGCCTCATAGGAGTAAAACTTCCTTACGGTTACGCGGGGAAGATAAGCAGATACCTAGACCCAGCGAAGCAGAAGTTCAGCGGGATGAAGTCTCACGACTGTCACGTGCTGATGATGCAGATACTTCCAGTTGCAATCCGTGGGATCATGGACGCGCACGTCCGTGAAACGCTATTTGGCCTATGCAACTTTTTCGACGTCATCTCTCGGAAGTCGGTTGGCGTGAGGCAACTCAGAAGGCTACAGGAAGAGATCGTGGTGATACTATGCGAGCTTGAGATGTACTTCCCGCCCGCATTCTTCGACGTTATAGTGCATCTGCTAGTCCATATCGTGGAGGATATCATCCAACTCGGGCCGACGTTCCTGCATAGCATGATGCCGTTCGAAAGGATGAATGGTGTCATCAAAGGATACGTTCACAACATGTCACGTCCAGAGGGAAGTATAGCCAGGGGCTTTCTGACCGAAGAGTGCATCTCCTACTGCAAGAATTATCTAGGCATCGAGAACCCCGTTGGTCTGCCCGTCAACAGGCACCTCGGCAGGCTTGCTGGATGGGGTCACCGTGAGGGTCACCGCGAAATGCATGTCGACTTCGAGGGTCGACTCGCCGACTTTGAAAGAGCAAACCTACTCGCGCTACAACACATAGATGTGGTCGATCCTTGGGTGGTAGAGCACAAAACCTTTATTGAGAAGACGTACAATGACCGAGGCCAACAGAGGACGGACGGAGATATAATCAAAGAGCACAACTCATGTTTCACGCGTTGGTTCAAGCAGAAGCTTCTGTCATACCCTTTACATGAGGATTCTTCCGCGGAAGAACAACTCATATTCTCCTTGTCATAGGGCGCCGAGCACAACCCGATGTCCTATGTGTTGGAAATATGCCCTAGAGGCAATAATAAAAGAATTATTATTATATTTCCTTGTTCATGATAATTGTCTTTATTCATGCTATAATTGTGTTATCCGGGAATCGTAATACATGTGTGAATAACAGACACCAACATGTCCCTAGTAAGCCTCTAGTTGACTAGCTCGTTGATCAACAGATAGTCATGGTTTCCTGACTATGGAAATTGGATGTCATTGATAACGAGATCACATCATTAGGAGAATGATGTGATGGACAAGACCCAATCCTGAACATAGCTTAAAGATCATATAGTTCGTTTGCTAGAGTTTTTCCAATGTCAAAGTATCTTTTCCTTAGACCATGAGATCGTGTAACTCCCGGATACCGTAGGAGTGCTTTGGGTATACCAAGCGTCACAACGTAACTGGGTGACTATAAAGGTAGACTACGGGTATCTCCAAAAGTGTCTGTTGGGTTGACACGGATCAAGACTGGGATTTGTCACTCCGTATGACGGAGAGGTATCACTGGGCCCACTCGGTAATGCATCATCATAATGAGCTCAAAGTGACCAAGTGTCTAGTCACGGGATCATGCATTACGGTACGAGTAAAGTGACTTGCCGGTAACGAGATTGAATGAGGTATTGGGATACCGACGATCGAATCTCGGGCAAGTAACATATCGATTGACAAAGGGAATTGTATACGGGGTTGCTTGAATCCTCGACATCGTGGTTCATCCGATGAGATCATCGTGGAGTATGTGGGAGCCAACATGGGTATCCAGATCCCGCTGTTGGTTATTGACCGGAGAGTCGTCTCGGTCATGTCTGCATGTCTCCCAAACCCGTAGGGTCTACACACTTAAGGTTCGGTGACGCTAGGGTTGTAGGGATATGTATATGCAGTAACCCGAATGTTGTTCGGAGTCCCGGATGAGATCCCGGACGTCACGAGGAGTTCCGGAATGGTCCGGAGGTAAAGAATTATATATAGGAAGTGCTATTTCGGCCATCGGGACAAGTTTCGGGGTTATCGGTATTGTACCGGGACCACCGGAAGGGTCCCGGGGGTCCACCGGGTGGGTCCACCTGCCCCGGGGGCCACATGGGCTGTAAGGGGGTGCGCCTTGGCCTACATGGGCCAAGGGCACCAGCCCCAAGGGGCCCATGCGCCTAGGGTTTCCAAAGGGGAAGAGTCCCACAAGTGGAAGGCACCCCTAGGTGCCTTGGGGGGGGGGAGGGAAACCTCCCTTGGCCGCCGCCCCCTAGGAGATTGGATCTCCTAGGGCCGGCGCCCCCCCTAGGCCCTCCTATATATAGTGAGGGAAGGAGGGCTTTTTCATCCATGCCTTTGGTTGCCTCCTTCTCCCTCTCCAACACCTCCTCCTCCTCCATAGCGCTTGGCGAAGCCCTGACGGAGTACTGCAGCTCCATCACCACCACCCGTCGTGCTGCTGCTGGAGCCATCTTCCTCAACCTCTCCTTCCCTCTTGCTGGATCAAGAAGAAGGAGACGTTACGCTGACCGTACGTGTGTTGAACGCGGAGGTGCCGTCCGTTCGGTGCTAGGATCTCCGGTGATTTGGATCACGCCGTGTTCGACTACCTCATCCCCGTTCTTTGAACGCTTCCGCTCGCGATCTACAAAGGTATGTAGATGCATCCGATTACTCGTTGCTAGATGAACTCATAGATGGATCTTGGTGAAACCGTAGGAAAATTTTTGTTTTCTGCAACGTTCCCCAACACTATGAGGCGTACGATATCAACGGCTACACATTCTACACCGAGGACAAGGACATGAAGAGCGATGGTTATCAGAACTCCGGGGTAACGATGGAATCCTACACCGGTAACGACAAGGACAGATACTACGGAAGGACCGAGGAGATCTGGGAGCTGAGCTACGCTGGAGAGAAGGTCCCGATGTTCCGTGTCAGATGGGCCAAGTGAAGCAAATATGCCCTAGAGGCAATAATAAAGCTATTATTTATTTCCTTATATCATGATAAAAGTTTATTATTCATGCTAGAATTGTATTAACCGGAAACATAATACATGTGTGAATACATAGACGAACAGAGTGTCACTAGTATGCCTCTACTTGACTAGCTCGTTAATCAAAGATGGTTATGTTTCCCAACCATGGACAAAGAGTTGTCATTTGATTAACGGGATCACATCATTAGTAGAATGATCTGATTGACATGACCCATTCCATTAGCTTAGCACCCGATCGTTTAGTATGTTGCTATTGCTTTCTTCATGACTTATACATGTTTCTATGACTATGAGATTATGCAACTCCCGTTTGCCGGAGGAATACTTTGTGTGCTACCAAATGTCACAACGTAACTGGGTGATTATAAAGGATCTCTACAGGTGTCTCCAAAGGTACATGTTGGGTTGGCGTATTTCGAGATTAGGATTTGTCACTCCAATTGTCGGAGAGGTATCTCTGGGCCCTCTCGGTAATGCACATCACTTAAGACTTGCAAGCATTGCAACTAATGAGTTAGTTGCGGGATGATGTATTACAGAACGAGTAAAGAGACTTGCCGGTAACGAGATTGAACTAGGTATGGGATACCGACGATCGAATCTCGGGCAAGTAACATACCGATGACAAAGGGAACAACGTATGTTGTTATGCGGTCTGACCGATAAAAGATCTTCGTAGAATATGTAGGAGCCAATATGAGCATCCAGGTTCCGCCATTGGTTATTGAACAAAGACGTGTCTCGGTCATGTCTACATTGTTCTCGAACCCGTAGGGTCCGCACGCTTAAGGTTACGATGACAGTTATATTATGAGTTTACGCATTTTGATGTACCAAAGGTTGTTCGGAGTCCCGGATGTGATCACGGACATGACGAGGAGTCTCGAAATGGTCGAGACATAAAGATTGATATATTGGAATCCTATGTTTGGATATCGGAAGTGTTCCGGGTGAAATCGGGATTTTACCGGAGTACTGGGAGGTTACCGGAACCCCCCGGGAGGTATATGGGCCTTAGTGGGCCTTAGTGGAAGAGAGGAGAGGTGGCCAGAGATGGGCCGCGCGCCCCTCCCCCCCTTGGTCCGAATTGGACAAGGAGAGGGGGCCGGCCCCCCTTCCTCCTCTCTCTCCTCTTTCCCCCCTCCACGAATCCTATTCCAACTAGGAAAGGGGGGGGAGTCCTACTCCCAGAAGGAGTAGGACTCCTCCTGGCGCACCACACCTTGGCCGGCCGGCCCCCCTCCCTTGAACCTTTATATACGGAGGCAGGGGCACCCCTAGAGACACAAGTTGATCCACGTGATCATATTCCTAGACGTGTGCGGTGCCCCCTTCCACCATAGTCCTCGATAATATTGTAGCGGTGCTTAGGCGAAGCCCTGCGACAGTAGTACATCAAGATCGTCACCACGCCGTCGTGCTGACGGAACTCTTCCCCGACACTTTGCTGGATCGGAGTCCGGGGATGGTCATCGAGCTGAACGTGTGCTAGAACTCGGAGGTGTCGTAGTTTCGGTGCTTGATCGGTCGGGCCGTGGAGACGTACGACTACATCAACCAAACGCTTCCGTTGTCGATCTACAAGGGTACGTAGATCACACTCTCCCCCTCTCATTGCTATGCATCACCATGATCTTGCGTGAGCGTAGGAATTTTTTTGAAATTACTACGAAACCCAACAGTAGCATCCGAGCCTAGGTTTTATATGTTGATGTTATATGCACAAGTAGAACACAAGTGAGTTGTGGGCGATATAAGTCATACTGCTTACCAGCATGTCATACTTTGGTTCGGCGGTATTGTTGGACGAAGCGGCCCGGACCGACATTACGCGTACGCTTACGCGAGACCGGTTCTCCCGACGTGCTTGCACATAGGTGGCTTGCGGGTGACAGTTTCTCCAACTTTAGTTGAATCGAGTGTGGCTACTCCCGGTCCTTGCGAAGGTTAAAACAGCACCAACTTGACAAACTATCATTGTTTTGATGCGTAGGTAAGATCGGTTCTTGCTTAAGCCCGTAGCAGCCACGTAAAACATGCAACAACAAAGTAGAGGACGTCTAACTTGTTTTTGCAGGGCATGTTGTGATGTGATATGGTCAAGACATGATGCTAAATTTTATTGTATGAGATGATCATGTTTTGTAACCGAGTTATCGGCAACTGGCAGGAGCCATATGGTTGTCGCTTTATTGTATGCAATGCAATCACGCTGTAATGCTTTACTTTATCACTAAGCGGTAGCGATAGTCGTGGAAGCATAAGATTGGCGAGACGACGACGATGCTACGATGGAGATCAAGGTGTCGCGCCGGTGACGATGGTGATCATGACGGTGCTTCGGAGATGGAGATCACAAGCACAAGATGATGATGGCCATATCATATCACTTATATTGATTGCATGTGATGTTTATCTTTTATGCATCTTATCTTGCTTTGATTGACGGTAGCATTATAAGATGATCTCTCACTAAATTATCAAGAAGTGTTCTCCCTGAGTATGCGTCGTTGCGAAAGTTCTTCGTGCTGAGACACCACGTGATGATCGGGTGTGATAGGCTCTACGTTCAAATACAACGGGTGCAAAACATTTGCACACGCGGAATACTCAGGTTATACTTGACGAGCCAAGCATATACAGATATGGCCTCGGAACACGGAGACCGAAAGGTCGAGCGTGAATCATATAGTAGATATGATCAACATAGTGATGTTCACCAATGAAACTACTCCATCTCACGTGATGATCGGACATGGTTTAGTTGATTTGGATCACGTAATCACTTAGAGGATTAGAGGGATGTCTATCTAAGTGGGAGTTCTTTAAGTAATATGATTAACTGAACCTAAATTTATCATGAACTTAGTACCTGATAGTATCTTGCTTGTTTATGTATGATTGTAGATAAATGTCCCGTGCTGTTGTTCCATTGAATTTTAATGCGTTCCTTGAGAAAGCAAAGTTGAAAGATGATGGTAGCAATTACACGGACTGGGTCCGTAACTTGAGGATTATCCTCATTGCTGCACAGAAGAATTACGTCCTGGAAGCACCGCTGGGTGCCAGGCCTACTGCTGGAGCAACACACCAGATGTTGTGAACGTCTGGCAGAGCAAAGCTGATGAATACTCGATAGTTCAGTGTGCCATGCTTTACGGCTTAGAACCGGGACTTCAACGACGTTTTGAATGTCATGGAGCATATGAGATGTTCCAGGAGTTGAAGTTAATATTCCAAGCAAATGCCCGGATTGAGAGATATGAAGTCTCCAATAAGTTCTATAGCTGCAAGATGGAGGAGAATAGTTCTGTCAGTGAGCATATACTCAAAATGTCTGGGTATAATAATCACTTGATTCAAATGGGAGTTAATCTTCCAGATGATTGCGTCATTAACAGAATTCTCCAATCACTGCCACCAAGCTACAAGAGCTTCGTGATGAACTACAATATGCAAGGGATGAATAAGACGATTCCCGAGCTCTTCGCAATGCTGAAAGCTGCGGAGGTAGAAATCAAAAAGGAGCATCAAGTGTTGATGGTCAACAAGACCACTAGTTTCAAGAAAAAGGGCAAAGGGAAGAAGAAGGGGAACTTCAAGAAGAACAACAAGCAAGTTGTTGCTCAAGAGAAGAAACCCAAGTCTGGACCTAAGCCTGAAACTGAGTGCTTCTACTGCAAGCAGACTGGTCACTGGAAGCGGAACTGCCCCAAGTATTTGGCGGATAAGAAGGATGACAAGGTGAACAAAGGTATATGTGATATACATGTTATTGATGTGTACCTTACTAATGCTCGCAGTAGCATCTGGGTATTTGATACTGGTTGTGTTGCTAATATTTGCAACTCGAAACAGGGACTACGGATTAAGCGAAGATTGGCAAGGACGAGGTGACGATGCGCGTGGGAAATGGTTCCAAAGTCGATGTGATCGCAGTCGGCACGCTACCTTTACATCTACCTTCGGGATTAATATTAGACCTAAATAATTGTTATTTGGTGCCAGCGTTAAGCATGAACATTATATCTGGATCTTGTTTGATGCGAGACGGTTATTCATTTAAATCGGAGAATAATGGTTGTTCTATTTATATGAATAATATCTTTTATGGTCATGCACCCTTGAAGAGTGGTCTATTCTTATTGAATCTCGATAGTAGTAACACACATATTCATAATGTTGAAGCCAAAAGATGCAGAGTTGATAATGATAGTGCAACTTATTTGTGGCACTGCCGTTTAGGTCATATCGGTGTAAAGCGCATGAAGAAACTCCATACTGATGGACTTTTGGAACCACTTGATTATGAATCACTTGGTACTTGCGAACCGTGCCTCATGGGCAAGATGACTAAAACACCGTTCTCCGGTACTATGGAGAGAGCAACAGATTTGTTGGAAATCATACATACAGATGTATGTGGTCCGATGAATATTGAGGCTCGTGGCAGATATCATTATTTTCTCACCTTCACAGATGACTTAAGCAGATATGGGTATATCTACTTAATGAAACATAAGTCTGAAATGTTTGAAAAGCTCAAAGAATTTCAGAGTGAAGTTGAAAATCATCGTAACAAGAAAATAAAGTTTCTACGATCTGATCGTGGGGAGAATATTTGAGTTACGAGTTTGGTGTACATTTGAAACAATGCGGAATAGTTTCGCAACTCACGCCACCCGGAACACCACAGCGTAATGGTGTGTCCGAACGTCGTAATAGTACTTTACTAGATATGGTGTGATCTATGATGTCTCTTACTGATTTACCGCTATCGTTTTGGGGTTATGCTTTGGAGACGGCCGCATTCACGTTAAATAGGGCACCATCAAAATCCGTTGAGACAACGCCTTATGAACTATGGTTTGGCAAGAAACCAAAATTGTCGGTTCTGAAAGTTTGGGCCTGCGATGCTTATGTGAAAAAGCTTCAACCTGATAAGCTCGAACCCAAATCGGAGAAATGTGTCTTCATAGGATATCCAAAGGAGACTATTGGATACACCTTCTATCACAGATCCGAAGGCAAGACTTTTGTTGCTAAGTTCGGAAACTTTCTGGAGAAGGAGTTTCTCTCGAAAGAAGTGAGTGGGACGAAAGTAGAACTTGACGAGGTAACTGTACCTGCTCCCTTATTGGAAAGTAGTGCATCACAGAAAACTGTTTCTGTGACACCTACACCAATTAGTGAGGAAGCTAATGATAATGACCATGAAACTCCAGAACAAGATACTACTGAACCTCGTAGATCAAGCAGAGTGAGATCCGCACCAGAGTGGTACGGTAATCCTGTTCTGGAAGTCATGCTACTAGATCATGATGAACCTACGAACTATGAAGAAGCGATGGTGAGCCTAGATTCCGCAAAATGGCTTGAAGCCATGAAATCTGAGATGGGATCCATGTATGAGAACAAAGTGTGGACTTTGGTTGACTTGCCCTTTGATCGGCAAGCAATTGAGAATAAATGGATCTTCAAGAAGAAGACTGACGCCGACGGTAATATTACTGTCTACAAAGCTCGACTTGTCGCAAAAGGGTTTCGGCAAGTTCAAAGGATTGACTACGATGAGACCTTCTCACCTGTAGCGATGCTTAAGTCTGTCCGAATCATGTTAGCAATTGCCGCATTTTATGATTATGAAATTTGGCAGATGGATGTCAAAACTGCATTCCTGAATGGATTTCTGGAAGAAGAGTTGTATATGATGCAACCGGAAGGTTTTGTCGATCCAAAGGAAGCTAACAAAGTGTGCAAGCTCCAGCGATCCATTTATGGACTGGTGCAAGCCTCTCGGAGTTGGAATAAACGCTTTGATAGTGTGATCAAAGCATTTGGTTTTATACAGACTTTTGGAGAAGCCTGTATTTACAAGAAAGTGAGTGGGAGCTCTGTAGCATTTCTGATATTATATGTGGATGACATATTACTGATCGGAAATGATATAGAATTTCTGGATAGCATAAAGGGATACTTGAATAAGAGTTTTTCAATGAAAGACCTCGGTGAAGCTGCTTACATATTAGGCATAAAGATCTATAGAGATAGATCAAGACGTTTAATTGGACTTTCACAAAGCACATACCTTGACAAGATTTTGAAGAAGTTCAAAATGGATCAAGCAAAGAAAGGGTTCTTGCCTGTGTTACAAGGTGTGAAGTTGAGTCAGACTCAATGCCCGACCACTACAGAAGATAGAGAGAAAATGTAAGATGTTCCCTATGCTTCAGCCATAGGCTCTATCATGTATGCAATGCTGTGTACCAGACCTGATGTGTGCCTTGCTATAAGTCTAGCAGGGAGGTACCAAAGTAATCCAGGAGTGGATCACTGGACAGCGGTCAAGAACATCCTGAAGTACCTGAAAAGGACTAAGGATATGTTTCTCATATATGGAGGTAAGAAAGAGCTCATCGTAAACGGTTACGTTGATGCAAGCTTTGACACTGATCCGGACGATTCTAAATCGCAAACCGGATACGTGTTTACATTAAACGGTGGAGCTGTCAGTTGGTGCAGTTCTAAACAAAGTGTCGTGGCGGGATCTACGTGTGAAGCGGAATACATAGCTGCTTCAGAAGCAGCAAATGAAGGAGTCTGGATGAAGGAGTTCATATCCGATCTAGGTGATGTACCTAGTGCATCGGGTCCAATGAAAATCTTTTGTGACAATACTGGTGCAATTGCCTTGGCGAAGGAATCCAGATTTCACAAGAGAACCAAGCAGATCAAGAGACGCTTCAATTCCATCCGGGATTTAGTCCAGGTGGGAGACATAGAGATTTGCAAGATACATACGGATCTGAATGTTGAAGACCTGTTGACTAAGCCTCTTCCACGAGCAAAACATGATCAGCACCAAGGCTCCATGGGTGTTAGAATCATTACTGTGTAATCTAGATTATTGACTCTAGTGCAAGTGGGAGACTGAAGGAAATATGCCCTAGAGGCAATAATAAAGTTATTATTTATTTCCTTATATCATGATAAAAGTTTATTATTCATGCTAGAATTGTATTAACCGGAAACATAATACATGTGTGAATACATAGACGAACAGAGTGTCACTAGTATGCCTCAACTTGACTAGCTCGTTAATCAAAGATAATTATGTTTCCTAAACATGGACAAAGAGTTGTCATTTGATTAACGGGATCACATCATTAGTTGAATGATCTGATTGACATGACCCATTCCATTAGCTTAGCACCCGATCGTTTAGTATGTTGCTATTGCTTTCTTCATGACTTATACATGTTTCTATGACTATGAGATTATGCAACTCCCGTTTGCCGGAGGAACACTTTGTGTGCTACAAAATGTCACAACGTAACCGGGTGATTATAAAGGATCTCTACAGGTGTCTCCAAAGGTACATGTTGGGTTGGCGTATTTCGAGATTAGGATTTGTCACTCCGATTGTCGGAGAGGTATCTCTGGGCCCTCTCGGTAATGCACATCACTTAAGACTTGTAAGCATTGCAACTAATGAGTTAGTTGCGGGATGATGTATTACAGAACGAGTAAAGAGACTCTCCGGTAATGAGATTGAACTAGGTATGGGATACCGACGATCGAGTCTCGGGCAAGTAACATACCGATGACAAAGGGAATAACGTATGTTGCTATGCGGTCTGACCGATAAAAGATCTTCGTAGAATATGTAGGAGCCAATATGAGCATCCAGGTTCCGCTATTGGTTATTGACCAGAGACTTGTCTCGGTCATGTCTACATTGTTCTCGAACCCGTAGGGTCCGCACGCTTAAGGTTATGATGACAGTTATATTATGAGTTTATGCATTTTGATGTACCGAAGGTTGTTCGGAGTCCCGAATGTGATCACGGACATGACGAGGAGTCTCGAAATGGTCGAGACATAAAGATTGATATATTGGAAGCCTATGTTTGGATATCGGAAGTGTTCCGGGTGAAATCGGGATTTTACCGGAGTACTGGGAGGTTACCAGAACCCCCCGGGAGGTATATGGGCCTTAGTGGGCCTTAGTGGAAGAGAGGAGAGGTGGCCAGAGATGGGCCTCGCGTCCCTCCCCCCCTTGGTCCGAATTGGACAAGGAGAGGGGGCCGGCCCCCCTTCCTCCTCTCTCTCCTCTTCCCCCCCCCCTCCACGAATCCTATTCCAACTAGGAAAGGGGGGAGTCCTACTCCCAGAAGGAGTAGGACTCCTCCTGGCGCGCCACACCTTGGCCGGCCGGCCCCCCTCCCTTGAACCTTTATATACGGAGGCAGGGGCACCCCTAGAGACACAAGTTGATCCACGTGATCATATTCTTAGCCGTGTGCGGTGCCCCCTTCCACCATAGTCCTCGATAATATTATAGCGGTGCTTAGGCGAAGCCCTGTGACAGTAGTACATCAAGATCGTCACCACGCCGTCATGCTGACGGAACTCTTCCCCGACACTTTGCTGGATCGGAGTCCGGGGATCGTCATCGAGCTGAACGTGTGCTAGAACTCGGAGGTGCCGTAGTTTCGGTGCTTGATCGGTCGGGCCGTGGAGACGTACTACTACATCAACCAAACGCTTCCGTTGTCGATCTACAAGGGTACGTAGATCACACTCTCCCCCTCTCGTTGCTATGCATCACCATGATCTTGCGTGAGCGTAGGAATTTTTTTGAAATTACTACAAAACTCAACACCAAGAGTGTCCTAAAAGAAGACCGATATTTCACCACCATGATTATACCCGAAGCCAAATCCAAGACCGCGGGCGCAAACGTCACCGCGAAAAATGAGCCATGGGTACTGGCTTCCCAAGTGGACCAATGCTTCTTCATTACCGACCCGTCAAAGCCCAGTCGTGTTGTCGTGAGGAGAGGCAAAAGGAAGATCATCGGAATGGATGGAGTAGCCAATGAGCAAGACTTCGACAAGTACGGCGACCCGAAGATCGAACATGACGACAACGATGAAGTAGCAGCATACACCACAAGAAGAAGCAGGACCACCCTACCTAAAGGACGTCCGTTCCACAGAAGAACTCCATTTACGAAAAATAAGGGCAAGAAGATTATGAACAGATAGCTAGCTAATATCGACTGTATTTAAATCGTAGTCTTCATTTCTCGGTTGTATTTCATGGGCACTTTTTGATATCATGAATATTTTTAAATTTCATGGGCACTTTTTGAATTCATGAATATTTTTTCAAATTTGATGATATTTTTTCATATTCAATATGACAAAATATTGAATATTCATGAGAACACTCGATCTCGATCCCCCTCCATCTCGATCTCGATCCCACCCGCACCCTCCCCCGCTAGCTCCACTGCCGCCGACGACCCACCGCACCCTCCCCTCCTCCACCACCGCCGCCGACGATGACCCCCCGCACCCTCCCCCGCTCCACCACCGCCGACGAGCACCCCCCGCACCCTCCCCTGCTCCACCACCGCCGACGAGCACCACCTGCACCCTCCCCCGCTCCCCGGTGAGCTCCGGCTCCTCTCCCCTCTTCATTTAAAAAAACAATAATAAAAAAATGTAGACTACAATTGTTGTTAAACAACAATTATTACTGTTTTTATAAAAAATATTACTGTTTCATATTCATTTTCTAAAAAATTATTACATGCAACAAAAAACAATTACTTATGGCGCACCTCTGGCTGGTGCGCCATTGCTATATATAAAAAAAGATTACTAATGGCGCACCTCTGCCTGGTGCGCCATTGCTATGTAAAAAAAGATTACTAATGGCGCACCTCTGTCTGGTGCGCCATTGCTATGTAAAAAAAGATTACTAATAGCGCACCGACCGCGGGTGCGCCATTAGTAAGATTCCCCCTAGCTAATTCCCTCCCTCTCGCCAGATCCCCTTCGTCCCTCTCCCTCGCCCCCTAGCTAATTCCCCCTGCTGCCCCGACCCACGCCGCCGCCGCCCCTGCGCCTCCGTCTCTGTCGCCGCCCCCACGCCGCCGCCGCCCCCGCGCCTCCGTCTCCGTCGCCGCCCCCGCGCCTCCTCGAGCCGAGCGCCGCCTCCCTCGCCGTCCCCCCTCTGCCCGCGCCCGTGCCCTCGACGTCCTCCCACCCAAGCGCCCCCTCCCCCTGCGGCCCCGCCTGCGTCAACCTCTTGGTCGACTTCCAACACCGCGCGGCCTACCCAGGAGGACCGCCGTTGTCTTCCTCTTCGACTACGAGGACCCGGACGAGCTCGGACGCCCGCCGATTTCCTCCGTCTCGGCCACCATCGCCACCGCTCGACGCCGAATTCGCGCTGCCTCGACTAGCTCCGGCTACCCCGAGTCGCCCTCGACCTCCCCAGTGAGCACCCGAGCCGCTTCCCCCTCTTCCCCCTCTTGATTTCCTTCTGATGTGTTCTAGGGTTAGGGGTTGGAGAATTTTGGACAAGAAAAGGGGTTGGAGAATTAAGTAGCTAGGGTTGGGGAATTAAGTAGCTAAGGAGATTATGTTTAGAGCATCAATGATGGGTGTTGATATACCTCTAGATAATTTTGATTTTATTCATGTTCTCAAGGAATTGGAATTATCCAGGGAACAAATTAGTAAGAAAACTGAACACTGTTTAGATATTCATGACTCGAATGGAAATGTCGCCTCCCTGTGTCTAAGTTGGCATGATACTATAGTGGAAGAGGAGGAGAAATTTACTGTAGTTTCTAGAAGAAAGAAAAAGTCTCCTGCTAAGAGAAATGTCACTATTTCTTCTCTTACCTCCTCTTCTATACCTTGTACTAGAGGTCAGCAAAAGAATATCAGTTCTACTTTGCCCCCTAGTAGATCTGGATACTATTTCTGTTAGGAGATGGTGTTATATTAAGATGCCTTCCCTTTAAGCAGAAAATTCAGTTAGGAGCTACTGTTAGGAGCTACTGTCAAAAACTTGAGCTACTGTCAAAAAATTCAGTTAGGTACAGTTAGGAGCTACTGTCAAAAAAATCAATTAGGTACAGTTAGCATCATGTAAGAAAGTGACCATAATGTGCCCTGATAATGATGTATTTTGTCATAAAAATATATAGTGGACTGCCATGATAATGACATGCTGCTAGTAGTTACTTCCACCATGAGTTTCATTAACAGCAAGTCAGTTTTGTTTATAGTTGAAAGTAAGTGTGTGGTTTGAAAATCAAACAGAAATGTTTTCTTAACTCAGAAGCCTGTTACTGCACCTGTACTGCACATTACAAAGTCTCCTAGTACTTAACCCACCCAAGCTATGAGGCAAAAATTTCAGTTAACTGTTATGGACAATTGTCAATTTTCTGTAATGATGATGGAACATTATAAAGCATTGTACTCCAGTGTATATGAAGGATACAAAAAATTTAGCAACTTCTCTGATTTTATAAAGTTGTTCTTATATGGGTGAAACTTCACTTGTTTTTAGGCTAGTGCAGGGTGTTGCTTTATTCTGTCATCATTTGTAACTATGTCACAAATAAATTGTTCCTTCTTCTGTATTTGAAGTAATGACTGTTCATAAGCTGAGGCACGGATTAAGCTGTTTCTTTGCTGTACCATTATATCTAGATGATTTTTTGTTTGGTGACCTATTATATCTGGAATGGAAGCTCACATAAGTTGAGCTGATTTTTTTCCATATGAAAGCAGAGGACCATATGGTCTATGGCTGGGTTTTGTCTTCGACCATTCTGTCGTGATGAATTTGCAGGTACCCCGAGAGGCCCTTGAGTTTGCCGGAATGTCGATTAACTTTCGTTCCGGCAAATTCGGGTACTCCATATGTCTTATTTTCAGCAAAGGTCATGCTGAAATTTTCCGTGAATTTTAGCATGACTTTGCTAAAAATAGGACATATGGGGTACTTGCGACTAATGCATGGGCCGGGGTATCGTAGTACTTAGTTAAGTAGGATCAACTGCCCCGCCATTCTTGCTGCATTAAACCATAGGTGGCAATAGAGCCAAGTGATTAGGCCCAACTTAGAATTCTCCTTAGCATCGATAAACCCTAGATGATAAACCCAGCATAGGTGGCAATAGAGCCAAGTGATTAGTGCCAAGTGATTAGGCCCAACCTAGGGTGCCTCGGCATCGATAAACCCTAAATGATGAAAACTTAACTTGGCTTCTATAGGGTGCCTCGGTGTCGATGAGAACCTAAATGTTGTACGCTTAGGCTTTTAGGGTGCCTCGGCGTCGACAAACCCTAAATGATAAAAGCTTAGCTTTTAGGATGCCTCGACGTCGACAAACCCTAAATGATACAACCTTGGCTTTTAGGGTGCCTCGGTGTCGATAAAAACCTAAATGATGAAAGTTTAGGCTTTTAGGGTGCCTCAGCGTTGACAAACCCTAAATGATAAAAGCTTAGCTTTTAGGATGCCTCGGTGTCGACAAACCCTAAATGATGTAGTTTTGAATTATGAACATTGGATATGTCGTCATCATCATCGGACGACGAAAGTCTCCCGGGGGAGTGCGACTGGTGCCACGACGATCGAGGTCTGTGCGACATGCCTCACCTGAACGATGATCAGCGCTTCAGCATTAAGCTCGAGGAGACCTTCGAATTTGAAATGGTACACAACGATGATAAGTGTTATTTTCATAATTAAGCATGACTTCAACTATTTCAACGTGTAATTTTCATCTTTTACAATTCGAGTATAGCTTATCCCATGCCATGCAAGACGCTATGTCTTGGAGAGGATGGATTTTGAAGACCATGAAATTTCTGAAACAAAGAAAATTCACCTAAGGACTCATCACGATGTGGACTTTGAAGTAAATCTATATAATTCTGAGAGCGTAACCCATTTTGGTTGCAAAAAACGGGAAGCATTTTGCAAGATGTATGGTTTTGATGAGGGTATGCTTATCACCATGGATCTTGGTAATCCTGACATCAACCAAAACAATATGGACATTTGGGTCCTTGTTGATACACCTCCAGTTCTACCGCTATGTGAGTTTCTCAAACATAGTTATTAGCTAATTTATATTGTTTATTTCAAAATAGTTGACAGCTTATTTCCATTGACAGCTTATTTTTATTGTTCAAAGAATGTGCGGGAGATGGTAGACAAAACCCACTACACTGATGGCTCCGAATTAACAACTTACAAGGAGAAAAATCATCTGGTCGGATTTTGTACTGACATTGAGAATTACAATATCCACAATCAAACTCCTCAACATTATGGTAAATACGTGCCACTAGTGCATGTGTTCAACTACGGTAACTACTATGGAGATACCCTGGTAAGATTTTTACTATTACAACATCCGTGCATCTTTTGCATACTTCTAAAACTAGTACATCATTGCTAACTATGAAGTTATTACTATGTTTTTCAACAGATAATCCCAGAGAATTGTGTGCCTCATATGATGTATCAGAAAGGTAGTCCTAATGTTTTGAACATACAGCCAGGTCATCCTACGAATCTCAACTGTCCATACGAGATTTCTAAAAGAAGTGGAGACATGAAAATCAAAGGATGGAAAAAATGTATGGACAGTCGTAAGGAGCTTCTTGGAAGCAAAAGGAAGCGAAGCGCAAGAATTGGAGACAGGATGTTCTCCATTCTCCATAATGGAGAGTCAGGGTATATATTGTTTTATGCTATTTTAGCTTAAATAGGGTATTTAGGTCCTACCTAATACTGATGATCATGTGCTAAGAACAATTAAGTAGGGTTGGTTCGATGACTATCAAGATGATGATCGTATGACTTGTTATGAATAACGAGTAGAAGTTGTATGATGATGATTAGTAGGACTTGTTAGGATTAGTATTAGTTCCGACAAACTCGATACTCACGGTCTCGAGACTTGTAATGTTTTATATTTGTTCGGTCTTTTGAATTCGGAGACTAATATGATGAATTGTATTCGGAGACTAATCTTCTATTGTATTCGATGAATCTGCTGTTGTTGTGTGGTACTGTCTATATTCTGTCAAATAAAATATTTTGTAATCTGTGCAAAAATCAGAAAAGTAAAAAAACCCTAATATTCATACTAATGGCGCATCACTACAGAATGCGCCGTTAGTATGCCAAGTATACTAATGGCGCATCCATCCGCAGTGCGCCATTAGTGTGCCAAAGCACATGGTTAAATATGGCCCTGGGAGGCATACTAATGGCGCATGGTGTTATATACTAATGGTGCACTAGGTGGTGCGCTATTAGTATACCAGATACTAATGACGCACCAGTGGTGCGCCATTAGTAATAAATACTAGTGGCGTGATACTAATGGCGCACCAGTGATGCGCCATTAGTAGGCAAAACTGGTGCGCCATTAGTAGGCCTTTTCCTAGTAGTGAGAGGCTATGCACAGGGTCGGGGCCCCTCAGCAGGCTGGGCCCTAGGGCATCGCCCTTCTTGCCCCTACCCAGGGCCGGCCCTGTCCACTCGTCAACCGTGTTCTTCCATGCCCAAGTAGGCAGGGGCGGGCCCATGTTGGCCCTGCAGGTAGCCCATGACACCGGATAAAAAGTTATCTCGCCTTATCATATAGAGCCCAGGTAGACTTGGGCACCCCTAAATTTTCAAAAGAGACACCCCGTGCAGACCAAAAGGCCACAACTAGCCAACTAGTCCCCATACAGCCCAGCTGACTAGCAACGCGCATTGCCCTGGCAAAGGCCCATCACGTACATCAATGGATCAATTCATCAATACATACGATGCCTTCGCGTGCCGCCTGTACCTCGTACGTGCTCGCAGTCGCCGCCTATCGCCAGATCGCCCCAATTCGCCCAATCTGTGAAGAAAGAAAGAATAGGTATCATGGATCAGTTCTTGCTTTATTTCTCTAACCCTAGGAAATTAGGGCTAGTGGATAAGACTATAAATTTTGATTATATTGGATATTGGACTATTTGGCTATTGTAGACTTGTAGTGGTCAGTGGAGAACAATATTGCAATTACCCTAGTAGACAAGGACGGTTGGAAGCAGCGGCAACATGTCAAGTAAGTTCTATTTTACAGTGGTGCAATTGTAATTCATGTTATGTATGTACACATGATTCATAGTTTTCCATTTGCGGAAAATATAATTATCTAAATAATTACAAATTAGAGAAGCTCTATGGAAAGGACTCTAAAAAAGAGGAGAACCATGCCACATTAACATAATATTTTTTAGACAAAAGGCCCAAGGCATATTAACATAATCTTTTTAGACAAAAGGCCCAAGGCAAATCGTATTCATATTCACCGTGATATTATATTGTAGGTATATTGTACTTGAGGAACTTTGGTAATCATTTTCATGGTCATATCGTATTCTAGATATATTGTATTGCTAAGTGTGCTACTTTTATGTATATTATGACATCCACGTATATGTGATAGCCATAGGACCCCGGGTCATTTTTGTCCTGGGTCCGTCCCTGCAAGTAGGTGAAGATGAGCCGAACAAACGAGAGACGCGCTTGAAGGCACCTGACAATGATATGCTGGCCTTGTATGACCCAGTCACTCGCCGCTTGCCCCGATCAAGAGCGCAACTGGCAAGACATGCAACCTTAGATACATTTACTTGAATAAAAAATACACTTGTCCATTGTTGTTTTGCTACACACTTCTCGACTATGTATTGTTTGTTACTCGTTTATGATTACTTGTCTATTTTTTGTTGCTATTTAATTATGTGATGTTCTTTTTTTTTGCGGGGAATTATGTGATGTTCAATATTGAGAAAATCCCAAAATTGTCCAAAAGTACTGCCAGGATAGAAAAATGTTGTTGTACGAGCACTTGTGGTAGTTGCTGGCCCAAATGCTGCCACAACAGTAAAAAGTTGCCATGGCCAAACTTTTAAATAGCAGAGCTCACACCGCTATTGCAGACGCAATAACGGTAGTGCCACCTTGCCACTCTTAGTCTCGGGATGTGCTAGTTCTTTGTCATGATTCAGATGCAAAATCGGTTTACAAGGCACAATATCCCCTGCAATCCGCGAAATATCCGGCTATTAAGTGCTTAATATTCGGCCGTGTAATCTATTTGTCTAATTGTGTCTTGCTTGCATTTGTTTAGTTATAGTTTATACGCTCATATAAATAATGGTTGCTCAAGTTATATGTCAATGCCAAGAAATATACACAATGATCTCAAATTTAGGAGTGTTTTTACAAATCCTCTATACAGACATAGAGTCCGCAATATCGCATGTAATCTGCATCCCGCATCGCCGATTCCAATCCACAACCAGTCCACAATCCGCTATTTAAAAGCATGTCCTTGACATCAAACCATTGTCGTGGCAACAGTTTTTCTTTTGCATGCAGAGTTTACTATTGGCAGGTAGGGACATGTGCCCGACATTGGAAAGACATTGACACATACCGGCAACAGTTGTTACCTCTACCCACCACCGGTATTTTAGAAACCAATGGTGGGTGGGAAGGAGCCTGCTACTGGTAACAAGTTACCGGTGGCGGGCAGGGCGCCCAGTAGTGGTAACCTGCGTAATTTATTCCCGCCGCTGATAGGCATTCGTGCAATCGTGGCCTAGGTAGGCATCTGGGAGATTGCATTTGAAAAGCCGCAATGCGGAGTGCAACCCTTTTTGCGCATCTAGAATGCTTAATATTTGGGCAGAGCTACGCATCGGCCGGCGGATAATGAGAAAAGATCCGTCGCCTCGCTGAGCATTGGATGGAAACTCTAATGGTCGTTCGATGTGCCCACGTGAATAGCCACCCTTTTGCAACAATGGTGGTGTTGCAGTATTTTCTGCAAGAGAGGCCTTATTGTGAAAAATTTCCGTAACAAACATCTTGTTGCAGAATTTTTTCACAATAAAGACCTTGTTGCTGAAAAAATGGAGGAATTTTTTTACGAGGCTAAAACAGTGCCCTTTTGCAACAAGAGGCTTGTTGCAGTTGCAACATGCCCTTTGTTGCAAAATAAAACATCTCCGGTCAATCATTTTCTGGGGCGACGACACCCTGCCAATGCCTCATCGCCTCAGTCCGCTCTGCCACCTCACCGAGGCTAGATCCAATGAGGCGGGTGTTGACGTAAGTGCTTGAGATGGTGGCGGCCAAGGCCGGCCATGGCCGAGGAGAGCGTTGGTGTCAGATGGTGTCAGCGGTCATCTGCAGCAGCGCTCCTTGCGACCTTGTATAGTGCCTTGGCAGTGAGTTGGGTACTTGGGTTGTGTGGGAAGAGAGAGATTGAGAAAGTCAAAGGAAAGATAACAACTATGAGAAGACACCTTGTGTTGCTCCACTAGATAAGGCTGAGCAATTGTGTATGGAATATAGGTTGAGGAAGAAATAAGATGATCGAGGGAGAGAGACGTGGGTGGTCCAGGTGGCCATGTGGCGCGCAACCGAGTCGGCGGACGCGAGCGTGATAATCTGTCGACTGATGTGAATCATTTCTCTTAATATTTTCTTGTCACCATCAGGAAATTAATTTTAAAAGAAATCAGATTCCCAATAGTTCATGCACAGACTGGTTAATGTTTTCTTATTCTCATTAGAAAATTAATTTTTAAAGAAATCACATTCCAAATAGTTCATGCATATAGTCCAGCCTCCAGTAGGGAAACTTAATCATGCAAAGTAAAATATTTTCCCATTCAAATGACATCAAGCTAAGCATGCGATGATTACAACATATTATTTTTATTGCAAGATATTGATGACATTACTTTTCATCGCAACAATCTGGCAGTGTCTTAATGCAGCGGGCGGGCATGAGGGAAGGTTGCATGTAAAGAGGTGCAATTAGGACCACAAATGCATTCGTCGATGGTCCTAAAGCAAACATCTTGCTCAAGTACACAACAAAAACACAAATTATTTGGGCAGGGATGAGATTTCTCTTGACACCCACACACTTGGATCTTGCCACTATCTACTTGATCAGTTGTTTGTCCTGCATGCAAATACGTGTGTTCTCATTCAATTCAGTATTGGGTAAAATTATGTAGAATTTCACATATCTTCATAATGCTTTTCAACGGGATTGCCTAAAATTATGTAGACTAAGAAATATCTAAAGTATAAGTTCTAATTTATGCTGCGTACGTACCCTGAGAAAATAGTAGGATGCATGGAAGGATGACCATTGCAAGCAACAGCACCTTGCTTCTCTCCATGGTAGTATAAGCTTCCTGATATAATGAATCTAATCTCTTGGTGGGGATTGATTGCATATGGACTTTCTAATTGCTATATGCTACTCCAATACTCCATATACATATATCCAACCAATATGATCTATATTTAGTTACAAGTAATTGTGCCAAGCTGGTGGCTTATCATCTACAATTAATTACAGGTAATCTACTATTAATTACCAGAAATAAAGTGCTTTATATTTAGCTAGTAAATGTGACCAGGTCGGCGCTTGGCAGCTTATCCTTCAAATTTCCTATTTCCTACATTCCAAATTTATTAGTGCTCAGTTTTTGGGTCCGATTTGTTTTATAAATTTAACTAATAAAATATGAATTGTATATAAAAAAAATTTATCACTGAGAATTTCATTCAAAGACAAATCCAACAATACTATTTTGCAGCATATACCTCATGTTTTATTAATTATAGTTTTTAAACGCAGTATAAACGTAAATGCTCATACAGACGCAAGGTGCTTTTGCTTGCAATGGTCATCCTTCTGTCCACACAAAATGAAAGTAAGAATAGTCTCCTTCCTCCTCCCGCTGGGGACGCCGCCGATCCGCCCCACCTCTGAGGCATAGGGACTCCTCAGAGCTAGGGAATCAGGTGCGTCGGCGACAAATCCGAAACAAGGAAGACGGCATTCCCGCTGTAATTTGGGGGGTGGCTCGCACAAATTACTTTGGCAGAGGAGGCGAGGGAGGCGTGGCAGAGAAGCTTGACTTGGAGTTGGGGCTTGAGGTTGCCGGTGGGCGTGTGTGCGGGAATGGCGGTGGCGCTGGCTGTAGCACGCGATTCCTGCCACGAGAGGGTGAGAGAAGGGTGGGAGGGGAAGGAGAGTTGGGCATGTGGGGCGACGTTGTACCACCTCGGTGGGAAGCATCGACGGCCATGGCGGTCGATGAACGACACAGAGGAGAGAGGGAGAGAGGAAGAAGATGACATTTTCTCCCAAAACCACCAAAATAATAACAAAAACGCTCTAGGGTTTGATTTATCTAGTTTTTAGAACGGTTAAAATTGTACCACAATAGACTTTAGGGAGGTATTTGTCCATTGAGGCACACTTGAGGGTGAAAAATGAATTTCTTTCTTATTAGTCTAATCGTCCACAAATGGTCACTGTCAAGAGAAACAATCGTGCTTGGTTAATTTGCGGGGTCCATACGTATAGATCTCGACCTATGGACAAGGCTGGACTAGCAGAGCCGGCTTTTGCGCTGGGCTCGACCCGACTGCCTCGTCTCTGATGCCCTGTCTCTGACCTTGGTCATTCTGAAATAAGAACTCTGAATACCCGAAGACTGAAGCAACGACGGCAAGCCTTAACTAATTAATGTAAGAGCTCTGAATCTCTGATGAACTCATTCTGAAGTCAAGCAACCAATATAAAAGAAAAGAGGGCTCAACGCAAGCAAGATAATACCGTTTCGAAATATAAGTCCTTTTAGAGATTTCAATACGAACTATATACAGATGTATATGGATATATTTTAAAGTCTACATTCACTCATCTTGCTCCGTACGGGAAGGGAGTGCATAGAAGCTCCTCGATGAAAGCACACCATCTGCTGTCCATGAGTTATCTGGACTCTCCACAATACGAACTGTTCCTTCTCTGACTAGATATATCGATGTAGAAAACATGCGCATTTGAGGTGATTGTAATTTGTCTACGGGCATCCCTCTTCCAATCTATGTTTCTCCTAGGTGGACGATGTGCAGTAATAATCACTACTTAATACCTATCCTACGTGGCTTTGCTCTTTGCTGCACATGGTCGCGACCATCCGTTGGAACTGCTGTGCGTCACAGGGGATCCTCAGGACGCCGGGCTGGCCGTAGCCGAACTGCTGCGCGGCCATCTCCAGCAGCGCCGCCATGCACGGCTCCTTGAGCGCATCGACCCGCACCAGCACCCGCTCGTCGCCGTCCCCATCCTCGCCCACCAGCGCCAGCGGGAGGTACCCCTTGGGGACCTTCTTTCCTCTGTCGCCGGCATCGGCCGCGACGTAGTATGCTTCGGCTGTCTCCTTCCTTCTCCAGGCGGCCATTGCTGCGGCTCTGTTCTGTTTATGTGTTGCGTAGCTTAGTAGCACGGGAGGTTGTGGCGATGTCCTGATGATTGCTGGGCCATATGCTTTTTATAGTGTGAGAGAGCAAGATCATCCAAACTGACAAGAACAGCGAGTGAGTTTGGAAAGGGGTTCAGTTCAGAATTCAGATAGGAAACGTAGGCTCTGTGGCAAGGTTTGGTGATGGTGACTGCGAGCGTGGACGATGGAGTTGGGGTCTCTCTGATCCCTGCACAAAACTAGTATTAGTCAAATCGTCCACAATTGTCACTATCAAGAGAAACAACCGTACTAGCTTAATCTGCGGGGTCCATAAGTATAGATCTCGACCTATGGATAAGAGCGACTCTAGCAGATCCCGTAAACCGAGACCATCCGGCAAAATAACCGCCGGTTTGCGGTGCCCATCTGTGTCTGCGGGCTCGCAGCCTTGTAGCCGGCGGGTCCGGTTGGTTCCGGCGCCGGTGAGCCTCGGAAATGGTCGGGGTCGCCCGCGCGCGCCAATGGACGGGATTTCAGCCGGTTTTGCTTCGGCGGTTGCGGGAGAAGAAAGGACTGCCGGATTTGCTTCGGCCGACGGGGAAGAAGAAAGGGGCGGCCGACTTTGCTTCGGGGAAGGTATGTTCAACGCTTACCTATGCATTTCCTGGTTATTTTCATTCAATTTTGATAGGTGAGGTCCCGGTGAAATTCACGGGCGTGCATTTTTTAGATGGATTGGAGTTTGTCCTCGTCGGATGATTTGGACATAGAAGGGATGATCCTCAACGATGATGTCCACAATCTAGTTTGGTTGCATCTCGTCGAAGAATTTGAGAAGGGCCCAAAGAAAAAGGGACGTGGATCCACCGTGGCCAGCTACGCATTCCTCGCAACCGAGCTCTCAGCGATAAGATGCTCATGAAGGACTACTTCACCAAGGTACGGACATATCCGACTCAGCTATTTTGTAGGCGATATCGAATGTGTAGGTCTCTTTTCGTGCACATCGTGGAAGCTTGCCAGCAAAATTGCATTTCTTTTTGCTCGGCGTAGGAATGCCGCCAGTTTGCTTTGCTTTAGTGCATATCAAAAAGTGTCGGCGGCGGTGAGAGTGATTACATATGGTGTTCCTGCCGACTACACGGATGAATATCTTCGCATTGGAGAAGATACCATCATCAAGTGCATCTGTGTCTATGCGAAAACAGTGATCCGGGTATTTGGCCTGGAGTACCTTTGAGCTCCAAACAAGGAAGACACAAAGAAGTTCATGGCAATGAACGAAGAAAGGGGATGGCCGAGCATGCTAGGTAGTATTGATTACATGCATTAGAGGTGGAAGAACTGTGTGGTGGCTTGGGCAGGGCAATATAACAGCCACAAATGCAAACCCACAATTGTGCTTGAAGCCATTGCCTCACAAGTTCTACGGATTTGGAATTGCTTCTTTGGTTTTTCGGAATCTCTCAATGATATCAATGTCTTTCACCTATCTCATCTATTTGTTCAGCTAGCTAGTGGCAAAGCTCCCGCTTGCAACTCGACTGTCAATGACCATGACTATACCATGAGGTACTATCTTGTCGACGGTATTTATCCTTCATGGTCAAACATTTGTGAAAGAAACATGAAATTTATTCCGAAGCACAAGATCTTGCCGAAAGGATATTGAGAGGGCATTTGGTGTGTTGCAATCTCGGTTTGCCATCGTTCGAGGTCCCGCTCGCTTCTGGGATAAGAAAATCCTCATACACATCATGAGAGTTTGTGTCATTTTACACAATATGATCATTGAGGATGAAAGGGATATAGATTTAGAGTTTAATTATGACAATGTTGGTAGCCGTGTGAAGCCTGCCAGGGACGAAGATGAGATCAGTGCATTTCTCGAGACCTACAGGAAGATCTAGAACTGTGATCCACGCCATCAACTCTAGCATGATCTTATTGAGCATCATTGGAGACTCTACAGGGGATAGATCCCCTTTTTATTCATTTTTATTTGTGCGTGATTTGAACAATTTGGTGTTGTAATAATTCGATTCAAACATTTGTTGTAATGAGATATCGTGATTTGCTTTTCGGACCATTCATATGTTTAATTTATGTTATGATTCTATTCAGTTCATAGTGTTGAAAAACTAGAATTTGCAAAGATGTAAACAATGTTTTGCGGGACGTGTTTACGAGATTTGTTTTGTCGGAGGCTCGTGGTACCACAAAAATGTTTTAGAGTAGCCTGCAAACAATTTTTGCGGGACGTGGGTTTGCCGGATCTGTTAGAGTTGCTCTAAGGTTGGACTAGCAAGAAAACCCTATATGATGCATACTGCGTCATATTGTCGACCTATCGCACAGGAGATTGTTGAACTGGGCCTACCCGTTAACGCGTTCGGCGTTCCCGGTTTTGGGAACCTTCTAGGAGGTTCGAGCCGATCTTTTTCGGTTTTGGAAACCTTCTAGGAGGTTCCTAAACCAGATTTTTTCATTTTTCATTTTGAAGTTTCTTTTTTCTCCCCTTTTCTTTTTAATGTTTTTATTTCCTTGTTCTTTTTTCCTTTATTCTTTTTTCTTCCATTTTACATAAATTGGATTTCAAAGCTTTGTTCAGGATTTTAAAATTTGTTCATACTTTCAATTTTTTTTGGTTATTTCAAAAAATGTTCAGAATTTCGAATTTTGTTTTATTTCTGAATAAATGATCAAAAATTCAAAAAATGTTCAGATTTTCAAAGTGCATGTTTCGGAACTTAGTTCCATTTTTTCAAGAAAATGTCCATGTTTCAAAACTTGTTTGAGTTTTAAAAAATGTTCACAATTTAAAATAATTCGTAAATTTGCTTCATCGAAAAATGTTCCATTTCTCCAATATTGTTCACAAATCCCAAAATTATTTTACGTCAAATTTTATTCAGAGTTTTAAAAAATTCCATTTTACAGAAAATGGTCACTTTTTCCAAAAATTGCTAATTTTCTTTAAACAAATTCCGGTGTTTCAAAAATAGTTCACACCTTCAAAATGTTCGAGTTTCCAAATTTTGTTAAAAATTACAAAAAAAAACTGAATAACTTTAACAAATTTTCTCAAAACTTAAAGAATGTTCGTAAATTCAAAAATGTTTTGCTCTTTTGAAAAACATTTCAGAATTTTTAAAAAATGTTCCTGTTATAGAATTTCGTTCTCCAAATTAAAAAAATGTTCACATTTTAGAATTCACGCTTTTAAAAAAATTAAGAATTTTAAAGCTTGTTCGAGTTATTCAAACAGTTTTCACATTTTCAAACATTACTCATATTTCATAAATTTCGTGGAAAGATAAAAAACAGAAAGCGCTGTAATTCTTTGTTTTGACATTATTTTTAATCTTCCGCACTCCTGGTTAGTCGTTTATGCTTGTTAGGTCAACTGGTTTACCTACTTTCCTTGCGAGAACATGTTTATAGTTCGATTCCCAACTAGGCTATTTTTCTGTTTTTAGACAATCAAATTGTTGCACTATAGTTCAAACGCGATCGTGACACCATGGACCGGCCCTTTCGGGTCTCACTGAGTGCGTCGGGTCACTATTTGACATAAATTGCGTCAAATAGGAGCTCCCGACTAGCATGCCCAGCTTTTGCGCTTGGCTCGACCCGACGAGTATATAGGCCGAATCGAGTCGGTCTTTGGCCTTGTTCATGCCTCCGGGCCCACTCAGTCTCGGTCCCAATCCAGTCAGCTCAGAGAGCAATTAGTTGACGAGAGCGCTCCTTCGGGTGGGCTCAAAGCGCGCCACTTGGCACACTCTCAGCCGCCGCCAAGTGTCGCACTTTGGGCGCTCCTTCCGAATTTTATTTTATTTTTCACATGTGTTTTGGACTTTTTAGATGGTTTTTTTTTCGGTTTTTTGGTTTTCCTATGGTCTTTCTAAGCTTTTGGCAAAAACAAAATTTTGGAAACTTTTTTTTGCACGAAGGAACTCATTTTTTTGCTCTCGCGAGATGCTTGATTTTGCTTCCACGAGAGGCAAGGTTTTTCTTTCGCGAGCGTGCCTCTCGGAAACGAAAAAAACGCGTTTTCTGTTTTTTTTCCTTTCGTGAGAGGCATGGTTTGCTTCCACAGGAGGCACGGTCGTGCCTCTCAGAAACTGAAAAAAACATATTTTCTCTTTATGTTTCCTTGTGTGAGAGTCACGGTTTTGCTTCCGCGAGAGGCACGATCGTGCCTGTCAGAAACGGCTTTTGGAAAGGGGAAAAAAGTGTTCCCGGTTAGGTTTTTTCGTTTGGTTTTCTAATGATTTTTTTGTCAAAACCTGTTAACATGAGATTTGTTTTTGAAGATCTCGACACAAGGAATCCAACGGTGAAAATGGTTTTGTGATTTGAACACACGGTTTATGAGATAAAACATTTTAAATAAACAAATCTACGAAAAAAGGGAAAACTCCCTGGTTGAGACAAGTGGTACCGCGCCACTTGTCGTAACCTGGGTAGAAGTGATCTTTGGAAGGAGTACTCTTTAATTAGTGATTTCTGTCAGCTCGGCGGGACAATTAGATTCCTGGACCAATTTATGTAGTTTTTTTTCTCCCTGTCTTCTTCGGTGTTTTTCTGTTTCTTTGTTGGCTTTCTTCTTTTGTATGTTTCTTCGTCTTTTTCATCATTTTTCTCCTTTTCACCTTGTTTCTTGTGTTCTTTTTTTAAAATACATGAATTTTTTTTTATAATTTTAGAATTTATTAAATTCATGAATATTTTCTTAAATTCATGATCATTTAAAAATGCCTTTAAATTTTGTAAATATTTCGAAATTCATTAATTATTATAGAATAATAATGAACAATTTTATAATTCGCAGACAGCGTAGAAGTCATGAATATTTTTCAAAATTCATAAAAGATCAATGTTGAGGATATCGCTTATCTATAGCGTTTCGATTGGCTAGAGATTATAGATTAATCAGAAATCGATCGATTAATCATTTTTTATCGAGTATTAACCAGCGCATTTGTGCTTGCAAGTCCCAAGTTTGAACCACTAGTAAGGTAAAAATGGAAATAATCATCATTGTGCACTAAGCCTTTAAATAGGACAACACTACAACAATACGTAACTACATATTCACGTCAAATAATGAGCCTATGACAAATAAAATAGGACAACACTACAACACTTGTCGCATCGAACGGGGGATAAAGTGTGGTGTGCGGGAGGCTACTAAAGTGGAGGCCCTGTTTTAGGGTTTCTGACCACATGGTACCGGCTCAATTAACCGCTATATTCCTGATTAATCACTTGTCAGAGCGATAAATTGGCTCAAATGATAAATAGCAAAAGATAAGATATAATCTTAGCGGTCACCCATCGACATGTGATAAATCAGTGAATCAGACGATATGTTGAACATTGCGGGAAAAATTAACAACATTAAAAAATATAAATAAGAATCTGATGAAGACAGGTGAAAAACCAGAAACAAGTGGTTCATACACACACATGAAGCCTAAAATTAAAGGCGGCCCATAATTGCGTGGGTGCATGCTCCTATGCAATTTTCTCTCTCAATTCTTAGCTTATGAAGAAGAATAGGAGCACTCTACTCATGCCTTGATCAGCCTATGTTGCCTCACATGGTCTTGCCCCGCACTCCTCACTAGGGTTGCGGCGCCGCTGCGCCATCACACTGACGCGCCCCCGACCACCCTCGGGCGACACTGATGCTCATGCTCCAGCCCGTACTCCACCACATGTCAACAATGAAAAAAGAATACGGTAGCTTCTGTAGTAGCATAAAAACCAATCCAGACGATTTGTTTATGAACAATGAAAACTTGATACCCCAGGGGGAATAGGAAGAAACATGATTTGTTAAGGGTTAGGTTCCTTTGTGGGGATAAAACGAAAAAGAAATACATCTTGTGGCTTGGCCGGTGGGTTGTCTGCCCAAGGTCTAGGGATACTTGACACTGATATCATGGATATAGCATTGCTCTCAAAATGGCGGTGGGAATTGTTCAATGAGAAAGGGATGTGGAAAGAGTGTATTTGGAATAAATATCTTAGTTCTTCACCTGCGAGAAAAATATCTTAGCTCTTATAATACGGGACAGGTTGCGCACAAGGGCGGGGACTCACACTTCTAGCAGTGCCAACTGGAAGTGAACGATCTCTTCCTCTCTTGCCGCAAATTTATTATTGCAAAAGAAGATACGTGGTTGTCAAATAAAAGTCTAGCCAATGTTTTTTGAAGCAAGGACCGACAACAATTGTTCTATGATATTTTCATAAATATTAAAATAAAATAAAAATATGTGCATAAAAGAAAAAAAAAGGTTAAAAAAGGGTCTAAATGCTCAACCAATTCCAGCTCTTGTAAACTCCGTGAAAGATTTCGTAAAGCGTCTCAACTCCTGTAACATGGGAGCCCGCATGTATTTATATTGATATCGGCGAGGCCGGCTCTCGCAGAGGCATACATCGAGATAGATTACATTGTTGGTTGAAACAACCGTAGAGATAAGAGGAGAGTTACATCAAGAGATAAACAACTACTAACAAACTAGATCCTCCTAACCTCTGCGTGGCGCCCAAGTCAGGTAAGACGTGACATGTTTAACACTCCCCCATAATCACAACTGTAGCAAGTTGAGATTACGCTTAAACTCTTCAAAACTTCTGATAGGCAACGCTTTTGTGAATCCATCTGCAACCTGATATTTGGAGGGTATAAATCTGATCTCAAGCTGTTTGTTGGCAACACGTTCTCTTACAAAATGAAAGTCTATTTCAATATGTTTTGTTCTAGCATGAAAAACTGGATTGGCAGACAAATAGGTAGCACCAAGATTATCACACCACAAGCAAGCAGATTTATCTTGTGCTATTCCAAATTCTTTGAGCATGGACTGAACCCAAATGACTTCTGCTGTTGCATTTGCTAATGCCTTATATTCTGCTTCTGTGCTTGACCTGGAAACAGTAGCTTGTTTTCTTGCACTCCATGATATCAAATTAGACCCATAAAAGATAGCAAAATCACCTGTTGACCTTCTGTCATCTAGACAACCAGCCCAGTCTGCATCTGAGAAGGCACTGACAAGTGTGTGGAGGAGGACTTACTGAATGTAAGACCTGTGGTTATAGTTTTCCTTATATACCTTAAGATCCGTTTTGCTGCTGTCCAGTGAGCTGTAGTAGGTGCATGAAGAAACTGACACACCTTGTTAACTGCAAAGGAGATGTCAGGTCGAGTGAGAGTCAGGTATTGCAGACCACCAACTAAGCTTCTGTAACCAGTAATATCCTCTTGGTTCAGTGGCTCGCCTTCTGTCAGAGACAGTGATTCTGAACTGGACAGTGGTGTTGGAGAAGGTTTACAGTTTTGCATGCCAATTCTACTTAACAGTTCAGTGGCATACTTTGCTTGAGATAGATGAATACCATTACCATGTTTCTTAACTTCAATACCCAAGAAGAAATGCAGATCTCCCAAATCCTTGAGAGCAAACTCAGAGCCTAGGTCCTTGAGCAGTGCTGTTACAGCTCCATCAGAAGAACTAGTAACAATAATATCATCAACATATATGAGAACAAATATGGATGTCTTATGTTTGTTATAGATAAATAGAGACGTGTCAGATTTTGATGGAACAAAACCAAGAGATTGAAGTTTCATGCTCAACCGTGAGTACCAGGCTCGAGGTGCTTGTTTCAATCCATACAGTGCTTTATCAAGCTTGCAGACATGGAAAGGTGCATTTTTGTCTTCATACCCAGGAGGTTGTTTCATGAACACTTCCTCTTCCAGAACACCATGAAGGAACGCGTTCTGTACGTCTAGCTGTCTGAGACTCCATCCCCCGGACACAGCTATTGACAGCACAAAACGTATTGTTGCAGCTTTAACAACAGGACTAAATGTATCTTCATAGTCTATGCCATACCTTTTCTTGAATCCCTTTGCTACAAGTCTTGCCTTGTACCGATCTATAGTGCCATCAGATTTTTTCTTGATTCGATAGACCCACTTGCAATCAATCAAGTTTCTGCCTTGTTGAGGAGGAACCAAATGCCACGTCTTATTTTTCTTTAATGCCATGATTTCTTCATCCATAGCCAATTTCCACATAGGATCACCAAGTGCTGTTATCAAGTTGTTAGGTTCACCAGTTGTACAAGACATACCAAACTTAGAGAAATTTTTGTAATTTAAAGGAGCTGTTACTCCCTTTTGAAGTCTTGTACGCGGAGCCACAGGAGAAACTCCAGGGTACACAGGCGCAGACGATCCCTCGGATGCGCCAGCTTCAGGCGTTGTCGCCTCTGATCCCGAGGCGGATCGTGTCGCACCTGCTGGGGACAATTGCGGCGTGGGCGACCGGTCCAGACTGGTGGAGCCTAGCGAATCTGGCGCGAGCCAATCGGGTGAGCCAGGCGCGGCTGCCCGCCACACGGCATCTGGAGATTGGAGCGGGCCCGAGCTGTCGTTGTCACGCGTGATGGTGCGCTCCAGGCCCAAGGCGAGGTCGGGTGCTGTACGTGGGCCCGAGCCGTCGTTGTCGCGCGCAGTGGAGGCGGGGCCAGGTGCTGTACGCCCAAATCCCGGAGCGGATTCTGGCCCCTGCTGTGACGGAGATCCCGAGGTGGATACGCCTTGGTTTGCGCCCGTGTCTCCAGCCGGGGGGCACATAAAATGAAGGCTGTTTTCTTTTGCACCATCTGAATAATCTGCAGCAGTAATCTCAGGCATAATATGATGATTAGGTACAAGTTGATCAGTACTATTATTTACTCCCCCATGATCAACGTCGGATAAGGTTGAAGGCAGAAGAAGTATCTCTTTGCGAAGAAGTGCACCGGCATTTGGGTGAAGTTTGGCAAAAGGAAAAACGGTTTCATCAAATACGACATCCCTAGAGATATACACACGTCCAGTAGAAATATCAAGACACTTGACACCCTTGTGTTGTGGACTATAGCCAAGGAAGACACATTGGGTTGATCTAAACATAAGTTTACGATTGTTGTAAGGGCGTAGATTCGGCCAACAAGCACAACCAAACACACGAAGTGACGAGTAATCTGGTTTGGTGTGAAGAAGACGTTCAGTAGGTGTTTCATGATTAATGACACGACTAGGCAGAATATTGATGAGATGGACGGCGGTGAGAAAGGCCTCATCCCAATACTTGAGTGGCATGGATGCGGCAGCAAGAAGGGAGAGACCTATGTCAACAATGTGTCTATGCTTACGTTCAGCGGAACCGTTCTGTTGATGAGCATGGGGGCAAGAAACATGATGCGAAATTCCTATCCGTTGAAAGAATGAGTTGAGTTTCTCATACTCACCACCCCAGTCTGATTGCATAGCAAGTATTTTGCAATCAAATTTCCTTTCTACTAAAGCCTGAAAGTTAAGAAAAACTTGGAAAACGTTGGAGCGTTTCTTAAGAAGATATATCCACGTGTACTTGCTGAAATCATCAATGAAGCTCACATAATAGGTGTGCCTACCAACTGAAGAGGGAGCCGGTCCCCATACATCCGAAAAACAAGTTGCAAGGGTTTTGTAGACACACTAGTGGAAATTGGATATGGTAATTGGTGGCTTTTTGCTCTTTGGCAAGAATCACAAATAGTTTCATGATCATGCTCATCAATAAAAGCGAGCTTATTTTTGCTAAGAATTTGATAGACAATAGAAAAAGACAGGTGGCCTAAACGATTGTGCCATCGTTCTGAAGACACCTTGAAAGCTCCATAGGCTTGCTTATTGGACTTGGAAAACTTGGGAATCAACGGGTAGAGACCTTCCACACATCTACCGCGATAGAGGACCCTCCTCGTGACCTGATCCTTTATCAAGAAGAAAAAAGGGTGAAACTCTATGAAGACACCATTATCAAGAGTAATACGATGAACCGAAAGGAGATTTTTTTGATGCATTGGGAATGTTTAGGACTTCATCTACGAGAATATCACAATACGGGGTTTTAATAATAGACTTGCCAACATGACTTATCACCATACCTGGACCGTTTTCTGCAGTGTGGACTTGCTCTTGGCCGTGGTATTTCTCATGCATGGTCATTTTCTCTAGCTCGGAGGTGATGTTCTCATTTGCACCGGAGTCAAGATACCAGTTGGAATCTACTCCATATGAGGTATCTGCTGCAGCTGCAACTCGTCTCCTCTGGGAGTTGTCCTATGCATAGCGCCACTTACACTCTTTTGCAATGTGGTTAGTTTTCTTGCAAATCTGACACTTGTTTTCATATTCTTCATACCCGGTGAAGCGGCCGCCCTGACGACCTTGATTGTTGTTGTAGTTATGGCGTGGGGGGCCATTGTTGTTGTAGTAGCCCCCGCCACCGCGGCCGTTGTAGCCACCACCAGAGCCGCGATAGCCACCACCGCCGCCCTGGTTGTAGCCGCCGCCACCACCGCTGCTGTTGCCGCGGTAGCCGCCGCCACCGTTGTTGTAGTTGCTGTTGCCGCCGCCGTTTCCACCCTTGGGTGAGTTGCGGTAGCCGCCCTTGGGAGCGCCGCTGCGTCCCCGTGTGGCACTGTTGGCCGAGGACTTGAAAGCCCTGGCGCCTGTGCCCTGGAACAGCTCCATGCGCTGATCAAAGTTCGCCACCATGCCGAAGAGATCATCAAAAGATAGTGGTTCGGTGCGGACATCTAGGGCTGAGATAAGTGGTTGGTAATCCATGTCAAGGCCAGCAACTATGAAGGAGATGAGTTCTTCCTCTAGGAGGGGTTTCCCTGCCATAGCAAGTTCATCTGACAGGGATCTCATGTGACCGAAGAAAGCGGCAGCAGATTGGGATCCTTTCTGGGCGTTGGTGAGGGCGGTGCGGCAGATGTTTATTTTCGATCTGGATTGGGCTGCAAACATGTTCGCGAGCGCGGACCAGATGGCTTGTGAGGTTTCGAGAGAGGCAACTTGCACCAGGACTTCCTTGGAAAGATTCCTAAGCAAATAGGCTACTAGTTGCTGATCTTGGATTAACCAAGCAGCATAGGCTGGGTTGGGAACGAGCTGGTCCTTCCCTTCGGAGTTTTTTGAGGTGATTTTGGATGATGGTTCGGGGATGGTTCCATCAAGGTAACCAAAGAGACCCGCCCCAATGATTTGGGATCGGGCTTGGGCACGCCAAAGCACGTAGTTGGTGCGGGTTAAGGATTCAGAGATGGTGTTGTTGAGGCTGGCTAAGGGAGCTTGGCTCGGGGAAGCCATGGCGGGTAGGAGAGGAACGATGGAGGCTAGACGAGGTGGAAGAGGAGGCTCTGTATACCATGAAAGATTTCGTAAAGCGTCTCAACTCCCGTAACATGGGAGCCCGCATGTATTTATATTGATATCGGCGAGGCCGGCTCTCGCAGAGGCATACATCGAGATAGATTACATTGTTGGTTGAAACAACCGTAGAGATAAGAGGAGAGTTACATCAAATGATAAACAACTACTAACAAACTAGATCCTCCTAACCTCTGCGTGGCGCCCAAGTCAGGTAAGACGTGACATGTTTAACACTCCGTGGATCAAAGAATGGTTCTAGATAAGATGCAAATCAATCCAATTCTTGAATGCTGCCTCAAACTTATTAATTATGTGAGTGATGAGCAGCAGATCATTCTTGGCAGAAGCTCTACAAGAAGTGATGTGATGGGCTTCATTTTTACCGACCTTGGTGTTTCTCTGAAGCCAGATGTTCCAACATCCCTTGATAATGATGTCCAAAGCAAAGTTACTACGTAGAGATGCCTTGGTCAACATGATTTCATCTCGAACAGATATGCCTCTATTTCTTGTGAAGTTGATGGAGTCCCAGCAAGCTAATGCCACGGAGCAATCCGAAAAAAGATGGAAAGCAGATTCTTCAATATTCAGGATGCAAAGAGCATTGTTATATGATGGCAGATGAATATTTTTTTGGTGAAGCAAGTTTGTTTTATTGAGCCTATCATGCATCAGCACCACAAGAAAATTTTATATCTAAGAACAGTTGAAGTTTTCCACAATTTCATGACGACACAATGGGCTTGAATATCTTGCCTTAGAACTTTGTCAAGATCTCCATGGGGTGACCACTTATCAGCATGTTCATTGAGTTGAGCATGTTGTATTAGCAATTGGAGGGCTTGATATTGTTGAAAAGCTTGCATTCACAGGTGTGTATGGAAGTTTTTGACCAAGTTATCACTTCCAAAAACTCTTTGACAGAAATATTCCCATTGAGTGTGAAAGTGAAAAGCTCATGGAAATTATCATTGAGAATGGCATCTCCCCACTTATCCTGCCATAGCATAACATATTTTCCTTGTCCAATCTTGCATTTAGCAACCTTTCTGAGATCAGGGAACAACTTGAGAATACCTTTCCACCAGAAGGAGCCCACAGGTCCTGCACTAACAATCATTTTTCAATTAGTATGATTCACAGATCAAAATAACATGTGGTAGGTGAGAGGATCGATACAGTTAACTATAGGAGGGGTGTTGAATAGGAGACATGTATTTGAAGTTTAATTACCAATTCTATGGATTTTTGTATAAAGTTGGTTCTCTAGATATGCAACTAGATGAACACAACCAATATGGCAAGCAAGCTCAAAGCAATGTAAGTTAGGTAACAAACTAGTTAGGAATCCCACAAGCATACAAAGCAAAGTAAGGGTGCAGAAAGAATTAACCACAATTGAGTCGGTGACGTGGATTTTATCCCCGAAGTTCACACTTCCTTGGGAAGTGTTAATCTCTCTTGGAGCGGTGCTGGAACCAAGGCTCCAAAACGCCACCAAGTGACTCACCGTATTATCCTTGATTCACCCCCAACGGATGAGCCATGAATCACTCGGGGTTGGTTTTAAAGGTGACCACCCTGTTGAAGAATTCGTCAGATTAACCAGTTAACTTGCCGATTAATCCCTACCGGAAGGGTCCGTGGGTAGCCGATAATGATTCGATTAATTGATTAACTAGTTGATTAACTTGATGATTAGCCTACTATTCCCCTACTCGCCAGCCAACCGAGCAGCTACCAGTTAATGATTTCCTCAACAATGTGACCACCACACCTCTAGATATGTCCCCGGAGCACACCACAAGCAAGGAAGGTTCCGAAGGAATCACTCCAAAAATAACAAGTGTTGGTGAAGAACTAGTTGGGGGAACACAAATCGGTTTTGTGTAAACATAGATTGGGTGAACCTCTTCCAATCCCCAAAAACTCAGAGTGTTAGGGCGACTTGGGGTAGGAAGGAGGGGCGGCGGAAGCAGCCTCGGGCGGAAGTGTTAGGATCGTAGGAAAAACCAATACCATTAGAAAGGTATTGGATGCAACTCAATTGTATCCATTGGAGTCGTTTACAATATATACAAGAGAAGTCTGGCATGATAAGTCAACTAATCCTACCAAATCTCTAGAAGTTAAGATATATAACGCAGTCACCGCCTACTCCAAAAAAAGTTAGGGTTCCCGTCTCTCGCCGGCACTGGCGCAGGTCCGCCTCGTCTCCAGTGGCCCTAGGGCCCTGGGGCCGCGATGGATCCTGGCAAGGGCCAGTGGGAGAGCTCCGTTTTTAGACTTTTTTTCTAGTTTTGTTAGTGTTTTCTGTCCTGCTCAGGAAGGCGAGACAGCGGCAACTCGCTGAAGATGTAACGAAGGTCTCCCCGTCTAGCGCCCGTTCAAGCGGTGCATGTAGCATCGTTGGTGGGCGTGTGGAGGTGTGTCTCCGGCGAATCTATCTTTGGTGGATTTGCTCGGATCTCGTCATTGTTCTTATACGTTCACGTGTCTTCGGATTGGATCATTCCGATTTACGTTATTCTTCATCGGTGGCAGTTGCTGTTATGGTACGTTGGTTCTATGGGGTTTTAGCACGACGACTTCCCGACTGTCTACTACAACAAGTTGTGCCCGACTTCGGCGATGGAGGGGTGATGACGACGGTGCGCTTCGGTGCTTGTAGTCGTCAATAGGTGGTCTACGGATCTGAATATAATTTTTATTATTTCTAGTGTTCGTTGTACTGCCATGATTGAAGATGAATAGATCGGATGTTTTTTCAAAAAAAAAAAAGAAGTCTAGAGATAAAATAGGGATCGGGTGGGAGATTTCATACGTGCATGGTATACATGCAATGTATATGTCACCTTTTAACACTATTCACCCGCCCTTTGTATGTCAACTGCAGTTATGCCCTTGTTCATTTAACGTGTATTGCCTCTCATCTATATGCTCTTTGTAAATGTTTTATTATGTACTAGTAGGTCCAAAATGTCAGAGTCGCCCTGTCTGATGGTGCACGCGCCTTCTAGACTAGTCTGCTGTCTCTACCTTCTCTACCGTTGAATGTGAACCACGGACACACCAACATTTGGAATCAAGAACAAAACCAAAGTCAGGCAATTAATGTAAAAATAGTGAGTTCAATTCAAAAAATATAAATGCATATACAACATAGAACCACCTCACCGAAAGACCGAATTCGTTGTCGATCAGCTATATGAGGAACACTACGAACTGTTCCTTCTCTAACTAAATAAACCGGCCCCGAAAGCATATCACTACTAAGTATTCACCTATCGATAAACCGAGAAAACCATAGATTGGAAGATGGGCGCACTAGGTAAAAAAAACACAATCACTTCGCTATGTGGCTTTGCTCTTTGCTGCACATGGTCGCGACCATCCGTTGGAACTGCTGTGCGTCACAGGGGATCCTCAGGACGCCGGGCTGGCCGTACCCGAACTGCTGCGCGGCCATCTCCAGCAGCGCCGCCATGCACGGCTCCTTGAGCGCGCCGATGCGCACCAGCACCCGCTCGTCGCCGTTCCCCTCCTCGCCCACCAGCGCCAGCGGGATGTACCCCTTGGGGACCTTCTTTCCTCTGTCGCCGGCATCGGCCGCGAGGTAGTATGCTTCGGCCGTCTCCTTCCTTCTCCAGGCGGCCATTGCTGCTGCTGTTCAGTGGGTGTTGCGTAGGTAGCTAGCACAGAACTGAAGGTGCTAATGGTTTGATGATAGTCGTTGGTGGTGTGGTGATGCTCTGATGATTGCTGGAGAGATCCATTGCATATGCTTTTATAGTGTGAGAGAGGAAGATCGTCCCGGGTTAATTGATCAGGATGTGGTACGGTTGATTTCGGAAGCGCGACGCCAAGAGCAGTAAGCGAGTTTGGGAAGGGGTTCAGTTCAGATAGATAACGTAGGCTATGTGACAAGGGGTGGTGATGGTGAGTGCGTGCGTGGACGATGGGCTCTGATTCCGGCCGTAGTGATTATTAGTCAAACCATTCACAAATGGTCCCTGTCAACAGAAAAAAGGGCATAATACTCCCTCACATCAGTCGTACTAAAACATTGACAATTAATATATGGATTGGAGGGAGTATGTTAATTCGTTGGGGTCACTGGGCTTTGTGCTATTTCATCCGTTCTCAAATGTAAGTGTTCACTAGTAGAAAACAGGGCTATGATCCAGGCCGGCTCAGCCCACTAGTCCCGGTTCAGTCTAGAACCGGGACTAATGTGAGCATTGGTCCCGGTTCGTGCGGCTAAGGCATTAGTCCCGGTTCACTCGGGCCCTTTAGTCCCGGTTTAAGACATGAACCGGGACTAAAGGGTGCGATGACCTTTAGTCCCGGTTCGTGCCTCAAACCGGGATTAAAGATTAGACCTTTAGTCCCGGTTTGAGGCACGAACCGGGACTAATGGGGTTGAGACCTTTAGTCCCGGTTCGTGCCACGAACTGGTACTAAAGGTCCCATTTTCAAACTCTACCCCCCCTGGATCGCCTTTTCAGTTTTAAAAAAATAAAAGAAAAATAATGGAAATGTCAAAAAAAATAAAAGAAAATAAGTTTCTCATGTGATATGTGGTCTAGTTGTTGAGAAAATTTGCAAATGTGAATTTTGACTTTATTTGCAAAATCTCTCTGAAATTTGTAAAAATGGGCATAACTTTTGCATATTAACTCGGATGAAAAAGTTTTTTATATGAAAAATCATCTACTCGAAAAGTCACATCCAAATTTAACGGGGGAACCCCGTTAAACATTTTCAAAATCCTCAAAAACCTAATAGAAAAAAAGTTACGGGGCTTTTAAGATCTAGAGTGGAAAAAAATTGAAAAATATTCAAACAGTAGGCAAACTGTGGTCAAACAATGGTCAAACTAATTATTCTAGAATATTAGTGTTACTAAATAATTATTTTAGTTATTTCAATTTTGGTCAAATATGGTCAAACTATGGTCAAACTGTGGTCAAACAATGGTCAAACTTATTATTCAAGAAATATTAGTGTTACTAAATAATTATTGTTTTTTAAAACAATAGTTTCAAACTCAAACAGTAAAATGTGTCACTTCATGCTCAAGCAAAATTCCTGAAGGTTAATAGGATTGACATCTTACTATTGTCAGGAAAACAACAAGTGTAGACTTGGAGCGAGGGAGAATAGAACCCGGAAGTTAAGCGTGCTCAGGTTGGGGGAGTGGGAGGATGGGTGACCGTTCGGGAAGTTAGATGATTTGGAATGATGAGGGGTGATTAGAGGATAAATTGAGAAGTGACGAGGGGTGGTGATTACAGACTAGAGGTTAAAATAATTCATAAGTTTGAAAATAAAAAAAAATTCAAATTTTTTTTTAAAAAAAAATTTCAAAAAAAATCATAAAATTTCCTTTAGTCCCGGTTGGTGTTACCAACCGGGACTATAGGCCCTTTTTCTACCAGTGGTTTTTAGAGATTCTTATATGGACTATATTTTTTTCTTTTTGTTTTATTATTCTTATTTTCTATTTTTTTACTTCTTCTTTAAAATACATGAACACTTAAAATGTGAACAGTTTTAAAATTTTAATATATTTTATAATTAACAAATATCTTTAAAAATAAATGATTTTTATGAAAAATATGAACATTTTCAAATATACACAAGTGTATTATTATTTGTAAATCCGCCGACACTAATTCATTTTCTCCGAAAATAAAAACTAGACATGAGCCTAAAATAGGGTGGCTCGTAATCACACGGGTGCTTGTGCCTATGCAATTTTTCTTAGTATATATTCTTAACTTTTTGCCGGGGTAAAAGAGTTTTATTAGGGTTACAATCCAGAGGCAGAAGGTCCTCCACACACGGCGGGCCTCTATCGAGCCATACAACAGTAGTACTCTCTGCACGACTATACCGTGCCAATCGATCTGCTACTCTATTTTGTTTACGCTTAATTTTCAAGGGAACAAACTCTCTCTCTCTCTCTCTACCATGAGATGTTTAATCTCGTTCACCAGGTGACCATACGCCGATCTTGATAGTCCATCGCCAGTCATCGAGGAGATAGCCACCAAGGAGTCTGATTGGACTATGATGGGAAAATTACAAAGTTGAATAGCTAATGCCATACCTGCATTATTGCATGTAACTCGGCCTCCAAAGCATCGTTACAGTTGAACAAGTACCAGTATGCAGCGAAGATGATAGACCCATCATGACTCCTTAATACCATCCCTGCTGCCGCTGTCCCATCCGCTTGGGAAAAGGCACCGTCGACGGACAGTGCAGCCCTGTCAGTAGGTGGTGGCGGCCATGGTGTAATAACAACTTCCCGGTGTGTAGCAGCAGGAGTAGTCTCCATTGTAGGCATCTTTCCATTGATCATTTCTTCAGTAGTATATGTTCAGGACAGGTTCAAAGAGCGCATATAACTTTGGAGGTAATCAGCCGTCGCAGCTATACTTGGAACCTCCTTCCCATAGGTTAAGTCTGATCTTACTGACCATATCCTCCATACTAGCATGATCACACAATCCCTCATCACATCCCTATAGTTTGCCAGGACATTAAGTAACCATTCCTTCCCTGTATCCACGAGCACCTCTTGACTCGGCAAAGGCCAGATGCTGCCCATCTTTGCCCAGAGAGTACGTGCATACTTGCATGCAACCATGGCATGGAAACTAGTTTCCTTTTCACATCCACACAAAGGGCAAGTGTCCCGGGTAGATATATGGTGATACTTCTTGCAAGAATTCGTCGCTAGAGCACCCGAAACCGCCTTCCAGACCATGATCTTCATTTTGAGGGGCACTTGGGCACTCCAGATGAGCTGCCATATAGGCCTTTGACCTGACGGATTAGTGTTGGACGCACCAGCGATGGGCTGTCGCCCAGATTTTCAGTAGCCAAGCGGTATGCACTCCTTATTGTAAAATGGCCGCTCCTATCCGGGAACCAGGCTAGAAAATCATGTCCATTCCCAGTGGCGAAGCCAGGAGTTCAAAGTTGTGATGTCAATTCAAAAATGTGATGTCAAGTAGTTGTATTTGGATTAATTCTACGATTCCTACTGTTTTTGCCTAATCTTGTGTAGTCAATTGACCACATAGAACACCCCTAGCACCGCCACTGCCCATTCCCTGGAGATGTGCGAATCTTTAGAATTTCATAGACATCCATGTCCCAAAAATGTTCCTGGAGTCTCTGTACATTCCATGCACCATGCTCATTGAAGAAATCGGCCACCCAATTGAATCTGCAGTTTCCTTTATGGGTAATTGGCCTGAAGTTATGACCTCGTGGGATCCAAGCATCTCTCCATGTTTTGATCAAAGTACCATCACCCACACGCCAAATTATCCCCTGCTTCAATAATGCTAGCCCATGCATGATCCCCTCCCACACTGCCGAGGAACTAGAAGGAAAAACAGTATCCAATAAATTTCCATGCGGGAAGTATTTGGCACGAAGCAAACGAGCACACAAACTCTCCGGCTATCTAACAACCGCCATGCTTGCTTACCCAGCAAAGCTTGGTTGAAAGCACACATGTCTCTGAATCCCATGCCTCCCATTGCTTTTGGTAACTCCATTTTTTTCCAACTTAGCCAGGCCATCTTCCTCTTCCCATGCTCTACCCCCCACCAATACTGTCTCATCATTCTTGTTAGGTCATGACAAATCGACGCCGGCAGCCGGAATACACTCATAACATAGGTGGGTATTGCCTGGGCAACAACCTTTATCAAGATTTCCTTGTTACCGGAGGAAACATATTGTTCACTCCAATCCACAAGCCTCTTTCTCAACCATTCTTGGAGAGTCTCAAAATGACCCTTATGTAATCTTCCTTCAGGCACTGGCAGCCCCAAATACTTGGGTTCGAATACATGTTGCGTTACCTCCAAAATACTTTTTACTTCCTCCACCATCATATCGAGACAATTATCAAAAATAACGATGGAACACTTTTCCGGATTGATGAGTTGACCCATCACTCTGGTGTATGTGTTCAACAAACCTTTGACAATATTTGGCAGTTGATCCGACGCTTCAAACAGCAACATAGTATCATCCGCAAACAGGAGATGTGAAATAATTGGTGCCCCTCTACATATGGTGACCCTCCTCAATTCCCCTTCGTTCATTGACTTTGAGATGAGAGCAGACAGGGCGTCAGCAACAAAAAGAAAGAGGAACAGGGACAAAGTTGACGGAGACCCCTGGATGGGGTAAAACCATGGAGTAATTTCCCATTAAATTTGATAGAGTATTTGACAGACTTCACACAAGCCATGATCCAAGAAATCCATAGGGCAGAAAAACCCCATTTATATAATGCCTGCTCCAAAAATTCCGAATCCACACGATCATATGCCTTCCAGAGATCAAGTTTGTATGCACATGCAGCCGGCTCATGGTGCTTCATTGACTGAATATGGTGAAGGCACTCAAACACAATTATATAATTGTCATAAATAAGCCGACCAGGAATAAACATGCTTTATTTTCAGAGATAAGATCTGATAATAATGACCGAAGGCGGTTCACCAAGCATTTTGACACAATTTTATAAACAACATTATACAAGCTTATCGGCCTAAAATCCTTTATCTCCTCGGGATGATGAACTTTCGTAATTTGTACTATAGCAGTGTGATTCACTCCATCCGGCATTATTCCGGTCTTACAAAATTCTAAGACAGTAGCAACAATTTTAGTTTTCATCACAGCCCAACTACGTTGCTAGAACCTAGCAGGAAATCCATCGGACCCAGGTGCTTTCAATGGACCAATTTGAAATAGGGCATTAGAAACTTCCTCTTCCGTGAGCTGAGCACACAAACTATCATTCATACCTTGTGTAACCTTTGGCATGATTCCTTCCAGCACAGTTGCAGACTCCCGAGTAGGGTCCTTTGTGTACACTTCCTTGAAGTACGACGTAGCCATCAGCTCCATGTCCATTGGCGTGGTGCATCACGATCCATCCAACCTCCACAGCCGTTGTATATAATTTCTGCGTGCTCGCCACACAGCCCGGCGGTGCAGATACGTCGTATTACGCTCACCCTCCTTAAGCCAAGTAATCCGAGACTTCTGCAGCCATAGCATCTCCTCTCGGTGGAGGAGCTCATCAAGTTGATGCATTTTCTGCCTAATTATCATCCGGTCGGCGTCCCGAAGCTGTAGATCAGCGAGGTCAGCCCGCAAATTCTCTAGTTCAGATGCAACATGGCTGAAGTTTTTCTCACTCCAAGACCAAAGTTCGGGCATCATTTCCTTTAGCGCATCCCGGATTGCACCAAGGTTACCAGATGGTTTACTTCTCTTCCATCTTTCAGCCACCACTGTCGCCAATGCTAGATGCCGCTCCCACATAATTTCGTATCTTGGTGTAGACCTCGCCCGCTGTGGGTCTACATTCGATAATTGTATGAACACTGGACAATGATCTGAGCATGGGAACACTAAGTGCATCACTTGTGTGGATGGAAATAACTCTCTCCAAGCCTCATCTGCACACGCTCCATCCAATCCGACTCTAACATTCCTGTCTCCCAGCTAGCCATTATCATAAGTAAAAGGAATCCCCGTGAAGCCGAGATCCATCAGCTCGCATGCCAATAAACAGTCCCTGAACAGCAACATCTGGCTCTCCGACCGTTGAGCCCGTGAGAGGTGTTCATGTTTCCACATTGCCTCGTAGAAATCACCACACACTAACAAAGGTTCCGCCGACACCGCTCGTAAGTTAGAGAGAGAGAGCTCCATATACGATGGCGGTTTTCTACTCTTGGCTCCCCATAAACAAAGGTTGTTCTCCATGACTTATCATTTGCACTGTCGACAATCTGTTGGAATCAACCACGTAGTAGAAGTCCTGTCCGGTATGGACTAGGAACAGTCACCGACTCGGTTTGGGTTAGCTAGCTTTGTACTAGTATAAATATAGCTGTACCCCTACGTTGTAACTCAGATCAATCAAAGCAATAAGATCAACAGGACCGACAAGGCCCTGTTTAGCCATCAACTCGTGTGTTCCGCGTCCTCGTGTGTATCGTGTGTTCCGGCGTCGGCGAAACTGATTTGCTAGTTTGACTAAGCGTGAGGCTGTGCAAAGCTAGCTAGACGTGTGTGCCTGCTTGCTGTGTACGTGCATATCTCCAGGGAAAAGCCAGCTTGTGTGCACGTGTACGTCGGAAAGTACTCGACGTACGGGATCTGTGCCAACAATTGGTATCTAGAGCAAGGTTGATCTTCTAGTAACGGAGGATCATGGCGGACGACGAGAGGAACAAGCAGCTGGCGGAGTACTCCGGTGCGGCTAAAGTATTTGCTGCTCCGGCGAGTTCCTCGTACCCACGATTTGATCGCGAGAACTTTGGGGTCTGGAAGGCCCTCATGGAGTGTGGTCTCCGCGCCAACGAGCTATGGGACGCGGTCGACCCAGGAGGCGACGCGTTCAAGAAGGAGGGAGCCGAGCACCGGAAGGATCGGCAGGCGGCGTCGGCGATTTATTCGGTGATGCCGATGGATGTCCTCCAGCACCTAATCGCCAAAGAAACGGCGAAGGAGGCATGGGATACTTTGAAGCTCATGTTCGAGGGACACACCCGCGTCAAGTAAGCCAATCTCCAAACTCTCCTAAGGAACTACGAGACTTTGGTCATGGGCGACAATGAGTCCGTGGATGCGTTCGCTTCACAGGTGGCTACTCTCGTCAATCGGATCCGCGCGCTTGGAGAAAACCTCACGGAGACCTCGGTTGTTCGGCGGTTCTTGCGCGCGGCTCCTCCCCGGTACCTGCAAATTGTCACGGCAATCGAGCAGTGCGTCGATCTCGAGACTCTCTCCATCGACGATCTCGTCGGGCGCTACAAGGCTCACGACGAGCGTATGCGGTACAGTCTTGGGGATGGGAGGAACGATGAAAATGTCATGCTCACACGGGCTCAGTGGATGGCGCTGGACTCAAGGAGAGGAGGCGAGGGCTCTAGCAGCAACACTCGCCAAGATCGTGCGCCAAAAGAACAAAGTAAGAAGAACGCCGGCGACGGCGCTCCGAAGAAGAAGAAGAAGTTCGACAAGCGCAAGATCAAGTGTCACAACTGTGGCATCATGGGGCACTTCAAGTCGGAGTGCAAGAAACCACCGAAGGAGAAAGCTCTCCTGGCCAAAGGAGGCGATGATGGAGACATGATGCTCATGGTCGAAGTATGCGAGCTAATGGACGAGGATAGTCCAGCTCCGAAGGCGCCGGCTACAGAGGTTGTCACGCTCATAGAGGAGGCAGTTTATCTTCACGATAAGAAGAGGATGAACACGTCGAGGCACGTGTGGTACCTCGACACGGGCGCTAGCAACCACATGACCGGCGACAAGGACCAGTTTTCTGAGCTCAGTGTTTCGGTGGGAGGCACGGTTCGGTTCGGCGACGGACGGACCGTTGACATCGCAGGGCGAGGTACTGTCCTGTTTGAGTTGAAGAGCGGCGGTCACAAGGTACTCACAGATGTGTACTATATTCCCAAGCTAAAGAGCAGCATCATAAGTCTTGGTCAGCTCGAGGAGCGTGGTTGCAAGATTGTGCTCGAAGATGGCTATCTATGGGGGTATGATCGTCAGAGGATGCTAATTATGAAGGTGCAGAGGTCACCTAACAGGCTTTACATCCTCAACTTGGATCGTGTGGATCCAGTATGTCTCTTGTCAAGCATGGACGACTCGGCATGGAAGTGGCACGCGCGCTACGGTCATCTAAATTTCCAGGCTCTTCGGCAACTTGGACAAAAGGAGATGGTACGTGGTCTACCGTGCATCAATCATGTCGACCAAGTGTGCGACGGTTGTCTCATTGGGAAACAAAGGCGAGCCCCGTTCCCAAGAGAGGGAAACTTTAGAGCGAGTAAAGCTCTTGAGTTGGTCCATGGAGACTTGTGCGGACCGATTACACCGGCCACCCCTACCGGAAATAGATACTTCTTGCTCGTCGTCGACGACTTCAGCAGATTCATGTGGATCGTGTTGTTGAAGACGAAGGACCAAGCTTTGCAAGCCTTCAGGATAATAAAGATGGCGGCTGAAGTAGAATCTGAAGCCAAGCTGAAGGCCCTCCGTACCGATCGGGGGGGGTGAGTTCAAGTCCCGTGCATTCACGGATTTTTGCGAAGCTCAAGGGATCAAGCGGTATCTTACGGCACCATATTCACCACAGCAAAACGGTGTTGTGGAACGGAGGAATCAAACCGTGGTGGCGATGGCACGAAGCATGTTGAAAAGTAAAGGCATGCCGGGCAAGTTTTGGGGTGAGGCGGTTAATACGGCCGTTTATTTGCTGAACCGGGCTCCAACCAAGAGTGTGGTTGGGATGACGCCGTACGAAGCATGGTACGGACACAAGCCCACGGTTGATCATCTTCGCACTTTCGGGTGCGTGGCGCATGTGAAGACAGTGACCGGGCATACTAGCAAATTGGCGGATCGAAGTACTCCAATGGTGTTGGTTGGCTATGAAAAAGGTACGAAGGCATACCGTGCGTGCAACCCCTCTACCAACAAGGTGGTTGTGACGCGCGACGTGGTCTTCGAAGAAGCAAGGTCATGGAATTGGAACTCCGCCGAGCCGGTATACCCGTCTTCCGATGAAATTTTCAACGTTGTTTACGATGATTACGAGCATGCAGACATTGGTGATCAACCGGAGACGTCGGCCGCGACAAACGGCGCGGACGGCGCGGCAGAAAATGGAGACGCGCCAGCTACTCCCGCTGCGTCACACGCGCACGCGGGAGAAGGAACGGTTGGTGCGCCCGATGACACGCCAGGCAGTGCGGGCTGCGCTCGATCTGGTGGGTCAGGTACGCGTGGAGGCTCTTCCCCTCAAAGCCCAGGTGGCTCGGCTACTAGGCTGGGAAGCCCACGTGGTGTGGAGGTTGGCCCACAAAGCCAACCACGTGATGGTGAAGAAACACCAGTTGTGGCTGGTTCGCCCACTGTACGTGCAGGAAAAGCACGGCCAGCTACGTCTAGTTCGTCCAGTGGACACGCGGCCAGCTCGGAAGAACCTCAGTCGCCAGAAATCGGAAGTGAGGCAGCTTCAGAGGATAGTTCTTCGTCTTCGAATGAACAGGAGACGAGGGAACGTCCGCCGACACCAGTACGTCTTCGACCAGTGGTGGATTTATATCCAAAGGAAGCACTTCCAAAAGTAAATCCTGTGAAAATTAAAAGAAGAGGACGACAGTGTCTGCTTAGCGTCGAGGAACCGACGAAATTTGAAGATGCAAATACGGAGGAGTGTTGGCGTCGTGCTATGGATGAGGAGTTGGGATCGATCCGAGACAACAATACATGGGAGCTTGTGGATCCACCCAACGACCATAAAATCATAGGGCTCAAGTGGGTGTACAAGGTCAAGAAAGATGCTGAAGGAAACTTGGTGAAGCATAAGGCAAGGCTCGTAGCCAAAGGATACGTGCAAGAGCAAGGTGTAGACTTCGAGGAAGTGTTCGCTCCTGTCACAAGGATGGAATCGGTGAGGCTAGTTATAGCTCTCGCGGCTCAAGAATCTTGGAGGCTACATCACATGGATGTAAAATCCGCTTTTTTGAATGGGGAGTTAAAAGAAGAAGTGTATGTGAAGCAACCACCGGGTTACATCAAAAAGGGAGAGGAACACAAGGTGTTGAAACTACACAAGGCATTGTACGGGCTATGCCAAGCTCCTCGGGCGTGGAACATCAAGCTTGATCGTACACTAGTTTCTCTTGGTTTTGAGAAAAGTCCACTGGAGCATGCTATGTACAAGCGAGGTAAAGGCAAGGATCGTCTCCTAGTGGGCATCTATGTTGATGATCTCTTGATAACTGGAGCAGATGAGGAGGAGATTGCTAGATTCAAGCTACAAATGAAGGAGCTTTTCAAGATGAGTGATCTAGGGCTCTTGACTTACTATCTCGGGATCGAGGTACATCAAAAGCCGGAGGGAATCACACTATGCCAGGAGGCATATGCAAAGAAAATTCTTGAAAGCTGTAGCATGGAGGACTGCAATCCAAGTCATGTCCCAATGGAGCCTCGACTTAAACTTAGCAAGAGGAGCCAAGCACCCGCGGTTGATGCAACGGAGTATAGAAGTGTGGTCGGAAGCCTAAGGTATCTTGTGAATACAAGACCAGACTTGGCCTATTCTGTTGGCGTAGTGAGTCGCTTCATGGAAGCACCCACGACAGAACATTGGGCAGCTGTGAAACAAATACTCAGGTACATCAAAGGGACAACTAACTTCGGTTGTGTCTATTTGAGAGAAAAGCGGAAGGAGATGGTGGAGCTAGTTGGCTACAGTGATAGCGACTTGGCAGGAGATATTGACGACCGTAAAAGTACCTCGGGCGTGGCATATCTCTTGGGAAGAAGCATTGTGAGTTGGCTATCACAAAAGCAGAAGGTGGTCGCATTATCATCCTGTGAAGCGGAGTATATTGCAGCTGCAACCGCGGCAGGTCAAGGTGTGTGGCTAGAAAGGCTACTCGGTGACCTCACTGACAAGGAACCGGAAGGAGTGGTGCTCAATGTTGACAACAAGTCCACGATTGCTCTATGTAAAAATCCAGTGCATCATGATAGAAGTAAGCACATTGATATAAGGTATCATTACATACGGGATTGCGTGAAAGAAGGCAAGATTGAAGTCAACTACACTTGCACCGACGATCAGCTTGCAGATATCCTGACCAAATCTTTGGGACGACAGAAGTTCACGGAGATGCGGGGAAGGATCGGCGTCCAAGCTGTGAAGTGAGGACATCGTGGTTGGAGGGGTGATTGTTGGAATCAACCACGTAGTAGAAGTCCTGTCCGGTATGGACTAGGAACAGTCACCGACTCGGTTTGGGTTAGCTAGCTTTGTACTAGTATAAATATAGCTGTACCCCTACGTTGTAACTCAGATCAATCAAAGCAATAAGATCAACAGGACCGACAAGGCCCTGTTTAGCCATCAACTCGTGTGTTCCGCGTCCTCGTGTGTATCGTGTGTTCCGGCGTCGGCGAAACTGATTTGCTAGTTTGACTAAGCGTGAGGCTGTGCAAAGCTAGCTAGACGTGTGTGCCTGCTTGCTGTGTACGTGCATATCTCCAGGGAAAAGCCAGCTTGTGTGCACGTGTACGTCGGAAAGTACTCGACGTACGGGATCTGTGCCAACACAATCCGCACATCAATGTACCGTGCACAAGAATCTAGCACCGTTACCTGCAACTTCTCATCCCAATACAGGCAAGACCCCCACTGAGACCATCACGAGACGGCCCCACAAAACCTTTCAGCTGTAGTCTCCACTTCAACTTCTCCATCTTACATGAGGCTTGTCTTGTTTGGAAAATAAGCCCCATGGAATTGGCCTTTGAGAAGGCCAAAACCTCGCGAACTGTCCGGCGGTCCCGCCAGAAGTTCCATATTAGTGCACTCATTGCGTCCGACAGTCCTCCTTAAGGGAGGCTACCGATCTCTCGCCAGAGTTATCTGAAGTAATTCGAGCTCATTTGCTACCTGTACTACTGGCAGGTGACATGTCCTCTCTTATGTCCTCACCCATCCCTTGGGTCAGAACCAACACACCCACCAGTGACTCAGCAGCCACCTTCTCCGAGTTCTGAACCTCAATTGCCAATCTCTTTCTAACCGATGGATCCACATGCATAATGGTATTCCCGTTTTTCACCGGGCTTGAATCAATATCCATAACCTCAGGATCCACCACACTCTTCCCCGTCATGTTCACTTGTTGGGGAAAGCGCTCCGCCTGCTTGGAGCCCCCACTTCTACCTATCGGTTCATTCATATGTTGATTGTTCGGACCATCAGCACACAACCAGGCCCGTACTTGTTATCTTTCTCACCATGCACTCCTGTACCACACTCTTTAAAATCATGCCAAATAAGGCTACACACTACAAAATCTTGCTAACTTCTCATATCGGACCAAAAATACCTGACGTTTTCCTCCTCTGACGATACTGACAAACTTGGTTAGGGGCTGACGAACATCGTGACGAACCCTAATCCTGACATAGTCACCCCAGGCATTTCCACTTAGCCTCATCTCCAGGATCTTACCCGAGTTCTTGAGTAATTGTTCAACTATTCCCTTCTTACAAAAGCCGTCCAACAACTTGTGTATTTGGAGCCATATTGGCATATACATCATAGGCACCTCATCAGCCTTTGTAAAACCATCGTACGGGCACATCAGTACCAGCCAATTCCTGAACAGCCAGGGATCCTTGGTCCACCATGCACTCCCAGTCCCCAAGGCAGGAAGCTTGAGCAATGAAGACATTGGGGCCAACTGGCCAAAACCTAACTTGATGCGTCGTGTTCCACACCGCTCGCATATCCTTGTAGAAGGCAGTCTGGCTGAAAGATTTATCTGTATGAACCCTGGCTAGGGCCAGCCACATTGTCATTGATTTCTGGGTCATCTTCATCAATCACTACTAGGGAAAACCCTAGCAGTAGTGCTGGTTTTGTGCTCACTAGTAGCGCGGGTAGGCGCGCTACTAATAAGGCGCTACAGCTATTACTTAGCAGTAACGCGTGCCGCACGCGCTACTGCTAGGACAAATAGCTGCAGCGCTTGTTCACTCCCACGCTGCTGCTAATGTAACTACTGGCAGCGTGTTTTCTTTCCATCGCTGCTAGTATTGTTTTTTAATTTTTTTAATTTTAGTGTATTTATGCGCCATCGTACAAATATTGGTACAATATCAGTTATGAGGTTTACATCATTATGTTCATAACGATGTGTCAAATGAAGGTGGATTAGGTTCAAGTGGAGGCAATATGTGGTGCATGTTAAAAGTATACTACTAATCCAAACTTGATCTAGTTTGGACTAGTAGTACTTTCGATGTGCACCACATGTTGCCTCCACTTGAATCTAATTTGCCAGCACAAGCTATTTAATCATCATCATAATCATTAGCACCAACAATATTTATTTAATCACCACTAACACTAGCTAATAATAATCATCAGTCATTACCACCAACACTAGCTATTTTATCATCATAGTAATAGTGTAGCACATCATCATCCTCAAACTCATTTCTAGCTGATCACTCCTGCTGCTCTCTCTTAGGTAAAACAACATAAAACATGTGTAGCTCTCCTCCTTGATCAAGTTGGAGCATGCAGATGAACCTGTCTCCTAATTTTGGGTAGCACATCTATTTGCTGCCCCATAGTACTTGTCTGCGCTCCCCCATCACATATCTGGTCCAGTCTTGCACTATTAAGCATTCATCGCTGATCTTGAATGCACTAAAGTAACATGTAGGATATCTTGGCCGTAAGCTAATAATACTCATAGTACCTTTAGTCTCGATCCCATAAGGCACAACATTCATCAGGAGTCTTTGTTGAAGAACATCGTATGGTCACATACTTAGCAACGAAGTTTAGCTTCACAAATAATGTATGGAAAAGATGCACTGAGGACAAATAGTAAAAATCTTACCATCCTTCCTAAATGGATGTGACCATAGTTCATGACGGACACTATTGGTCGCACCTTTTCAGTACTAATATTTCTAAGTCCAGGAAGAAAATTTGTCTTGACGGTATCAAGATCCTCAAGCCATGAAACATAATGACTTAGCTCCTCGCAGTTTAGTTCAGCCCCGGGACAGTAGTAGGTCCTGTCTACCAAGCGCTGGACATGTTTGCTTGCACCGAAATAAGCTGACAATACAAATTAGTTATCAACTATTTTTGAATAAACAATATCAAAGACATAAATATGGTTGAGAAACTTACATTTTGGTGTAACTGGAGGCGTCTGCACATCAACCCAGATGTCTGTTGGGGAACGTAGTAATTTCAAAAAATTTCCTACGCACTAGCAAGATCATGGTGATGCATAGCAACAAGATGGAAGAGTGTTGTCTACGTACCCTCGTAGACCGAAGCGGAAGCGTTGATGCAACGTAGAGGAAGTAATCGTACGTCTTCCCGGTCCAACCGATCCAAGCACCGTTACTCCGGTACCTCCGAGTTCTTGGCACACGTTCAGCTCGATGACGCTCCCCGGACTCCGATCCAGCAAAGTGTCGGGGAAGAGTTCCGTCAGCACGACGGCGTGGTGACGATCTTGTTGTACTAATGTCGCAGGGCTTTGCCTAAGCACTGCTACAATATTATCGAGGACTATGGTGGAAGGAGGCACCGCACACGGCTAAGGAACGATCACGAAGATCAACTTGTGTGTCTATGGGGTGCCCCCTGCCCCCGTATATAAAGGCTCAAAGGGGGGGGTGCGGCCGGCCAGGAGAGGCGCGCCAAGAGGAGTTCTACTCCCTCTGGGAGTAGGACTCCCCCCCCCCTTTCCTAGTTGGAATAGGATTCGCGGAGGGGGGGAAAAGAGGATGGGGGGCCGGCCCCCTATCCTTGTCCTATTCGGACCAAGGGAGGGGAGGGGCACGCGGCCCATCTCTGGCCACCTCTCCTCTCTTCCACTAAGGCCCACTAAGGCCCATATACCTCCCGGGGGTTCCGGTAACCTCCCGGTACTCCGGTAAAATCCCGATTTCACCCGGAACACTTCCGATATCCAAATATAGGCTTCCAATATATCATTCTTTATGTCTCGACCATTTCGAGACTCCTCGTCATGTCTGTGATCACATCCGGGACTCCGAACTCCTTCAGTACATCAAAACTCATAAACTCATAATATAACTGTCATTGAAACCTTAAGCGTGCGGACCCTACGGGTTCGAGAACAATGTAGACATGACTGAGACTCGTCTCCGGTCAATAACCAATAGCGGAACCTGGATGCTCATATTGGCTCCTACATATTCTACGAAGATCTTTATCGGTCAGACCGCATAACAACATACGTTGTTCCCTTTGTCATCGGTATGTTACTTGCCCGAGATTCGATCGTCGGTATCCAATACCTAGTTCAATCTCGTTACCGGCAAGTCTCTTTACTCGTTCCGTAATACATCATATCGCAACTAACTCATTAGTTGCAATGCTTGCAAGGCTTATGTGATGTGCATTACCGAGAGGGCCCGGAGATACCTCTCCGACAATCAGAGTGACAAATCCTAATCTCGAAATACGCCAACCCAACATGTACCTTTGGAGACACCTGTAGAGCACCTTTATAATCACCCAGTTACGTTGTGACATTTGGTAGCACACAAAGTGTTCCTCTGGCACACGGGAGTTGCATAATCTCATAGTCATAGGAACATGTATAAGTCATGAAGAAAGCAATAGCAACATACTAAACGATCGGGTGCTAAGCTAATGGAATGGGTCATGTCAATCAAATCATTCACCTAATGATGTGATCCCGTTAATCAAATAACAACTCTTTGTCCATGGTTAGGAAACATAACCATCTTTGATTAACAAGCTAGTCAAGTAGAGGCATACTAGTGACACTCTGTTTGTCTATGTATTCACACATGTATTATGTTTCCGGTTAATACAATTCTAGCATGAATAATAGACATTTATCATGAAATAAGGAAATAAATAATAACTTTATTATTGCCTCTAGGGCATATTTCCTTCAGTCTCCCACTTGCACTAGAGTCAATAATCTAGATCACATCACCATGTGATTAACATCGATAGTTCACATCATCATGTGATTAACACCCATAGTTCACATCGCCATGTGACCAACACCCAAAGGGTTTACTAGGTTCAGTAATCTAGTTCACATCGCTTATGTGATTAACACTCAAAGAGTACTAAGGTGTGATCATGTTTTGCTTGTGAGAGAAGTTTAGTCAACGGGTCTGCCATATTCAGATCCGTATGTATTTTGCAAATTTCTATGTCAACAATGCTCTGCACGGAGCTACTCTTAGCTAATTTCTCCCACTTTCAATATGTATCCAGATTGAGACTTAGAGTCATCTAGATCAGTGTCAAAATTTGCATCGACATAACCCTTTACGACGAACCCTTTTTGTCACGTCCATAATTGAGAAACATATCCTTATTCCACTAAGGATAATTTTGACCGTTGTCCAGTGATCTACTCCTAGATCACTATTGTACTCCCTTGCCAAAATCAGTGTAGGGTATACAATAGATCTGGTACACAGCATGGCATACTTTGTAGAATCTATGGCCAAGGCATAGGGAATGACTTTCATTCTCTTTCTATCTTCTATCGTGGTCGTGTTTTGAGTCTTACTCAATTTCACACCTTGTAACACAGGCAAGAACTCTTTCTTTTACTGTTCCATTTTGAACTACTTCAAAATCTTGTCAAGGTATGTACTCATTGAAAAAACTTATCAAGCGTTTTGATCTATCTCTATAGATCTTGATGCTCAATATGTAAGTAGCTTCACCGAGGTCTTTCTTTGAAAAACTCCTTTCAAATACTCCTTTATGCTTTGCAGAATAATTCTACATTATTTTCGATCAACAATATGTCATTCACATATACTTATCAAAAATGCTGTAGTGCTCCCACTCACTTTCTTGTAAATACAGGCTTCACCGTAAGTCTGTATAAAACTATATGCTTTGATCAACTTATCAAAGCGTGCATTCCAACTCCGAGATGATTGCACCAGTCCATAGATGAATCGCTGAAGCTTGCATATTTTGTTAGCACCTTTAGGATTGACAAAACCTTCTGGTTGCATTATATACAACTCTTCTTTAATAAATCCATTAAGGAATGCAGTTTTGTTTATCCATTTGCCAGATTTCATAAAATGTGGCAATTGCTAACATGATTCGGACAGACTTAAGCATAGATACGAGTGAGAAACTCTCATCGTAGTCAACACCTTTAAACTTGTCGAAAAAAATTGCGACAATTCTAGCTTTGTAGATAGTAACACTACTATCAGCGTCCGTCTTCCTCTTGAAGATCCATTTATTTTCTATAGCTTGCCGATCATCGGGCAAGTCAACCAAAGTCTACACTTTGTTCTCATACATAGATCCCATCTCAGATTTCATGGCCTCAAGCCATTTTGCGGAATCTGGGCTCATCATCGCTTCCTCATAGTTCGCAAGTTCGTCATGGTCTAGTAACATGACTTCCAGAACAGGATTACCGTACCACTCTGGTGCGGATCTCACTCTGGTTTACCTACGAGATTCGGTAGTAACTTGATCTGAAGTTACATGATCATCATCATTAGCTTCCTCACTAATTGGTGTAGTAGTCACAAGAACAGATTTCTATGATGAACTACTTTCCAATAAGGGAGATGGTACAATTACCTTATCAAGTTTTCTACTTTCCTCCCACTCACTTCTTTCGAGAAAAACTCCTTCTCTAGAAAGTATCCATTCTCAGCAACGAATGTCTTGCCTTCGGATCTGTGATAGAAGGTGTACCCAACAGTCTCCTTTGGGTATCCTATGACGACATATTTCTCCGATTTGGGTTTGAGCTTATCAGGATGAAACTTTTTCATATAAGCATCACAACCCCAAACTTTAAGAAATGACAACTTTGGTTTCTTACCAAACCACAGTTCAGATTGTGTCGTCTCAACGGACTTAGATGGTGCCCCTTTTTTAACGTGAATGCAACTGTCATTAATGCATAACCTCAAAAACGATAGTGGTAAATCGGTAAGAAACATCATAGATTTGCACTATATCTAATAAAGTACGGCTATGATGTTCGGACACACCATTATGCTATGGTGTTCCAGGTGGCACGAATTTGTGAAACTATTCCACATTGTTTTAATTGAAGACCAAACTCGTAACTCAAATATTTGTCGCGATCAGATCGTAGAAACCTTATTTTCTTGTCACGATGATTTTCCACTTCACTCTGAAATTCTTTGAACTTTTCAAATGTTTTAGACTTATCTTTCATCAAGTAGATATACCCATATCTGCTCAAATCATCTATGAAGGTCAGAAAATAATGATACCCGCTGCAAGCCTTGATATTCATCGGACCACATACATCAGTATGTATGATTTTCAACAAATCTGTTGCTTGCTCCATTGTTTCGGAGAACGGCGTTTTAGTCATCTTGCCCAAGAGACATGGTTCGCAAGCATCAAGTGATTCATAATCAAGTGATTCCAAAATCCCATCAGCATGGAGTTTCTTCATGCGCTTTACACCAATATGACCTAAACGGCAGTGCCACAAACAAGTTGCACTATCATTATTAACTTTGCATCTTTTGGCTTCAATATTATGAATATGTGTATCATTACAATCGAGATCCAACAAACCATTTTCGTTGGTGTGTATGACCATAGAAGGTTTTATTCATGTAAACAGAACAACAATTGTTCTCTAACTTAAATGAATAACCATATTGCAATAAACATGATCAAATCATATTTATGCTCAACGCAAACACCAAATAACACTTATTTAGGTTCAACATTAATCCTGAAAGTATAGGGAGTGTGCGATGATGATCATATCAATCTTGGAACCACTTCCAATACACATCGTCACTTCACCCTTAACTAGTCTCTGTTTATTCTGCAACTCCCGTTTCGAGTTACTAATCTTAGCAACTGAACTAGTACCAAATACTGAGGAGTTGCATGAACACTAGTAAAGTACACATCAATAACATGTATATCAAATATACCTTTGTTTACTTTGCCATCCTTTCTTATCCACCATATACTTGGGGTAGTTCCGCTTCCAGTGACCAACCCCTTTGCAGTAGAAGCACTTTGTCTCAGGCTTAGGACCAGACTTGGGTTTCTTCATTTGAGCAGCAACTTGCTTGCCGTTCTTCTTGAAGTTCCCCTTCTTCCTTTTGCCCTTTTCTTGAAACTAGTGGTCTTGTCTACCATCAACACTTGATGTTTTTATTGTTTTCTACCTTCGTCGATTTTAGCAGCACGAAGAGCTTGGGAATCGTTTCCGTTATCCCTTGCATACTATAGTTCATCACGAAGTTCTACTAACTTGGTGATGGTGACTAGAGAATTCTGTCAATCACTATCTTATCTGGAAGATTAACTCCCACTTGATTCAAGCGATTGTAGTACCCAGACAATCTGAGTACATGCTCACTGCTTGAGCGATTCTCCTCCATCTTGTAGCTATAGAACTTGTTGGAGACTTCATATCTCTCAACTCGGGTATTTGCTTGAAATATTAACTTCAACTCCTGGAACATCTCATATGGTCCATGACGTTCAAAACGTCTTTGAAGTCCCGATTCTAAGCCGTTAAGCATGGTGCACTAAACTATCAAGTAGTCATCATATTGAGCTAGCCAAACGTTCATAACGTCTGCATCTGCTCCTGCAATAGGTCTGTCACCTAGCGGTGCATCAAGGACATAATTTTTCTGTGCAGCAATGAGGATAAACCTCATATCACGGATCCAATCCGCATCATTGCTACTAACATCTTTCAACATAGTTTTTCTCTAGGAACATATCAAAACAAACATAGGGAAGCAACAACGCGAGCTATTGATCTACAACATAGATATGCTAATACTACCAGGACTAAGTTCATGATAACTTAAAGTTCAATTAATCATATTACTAAAGAACTCCCACTTAGAGAGACATCCCTCTAATCCTCTAAGTGATCACGTGATCCAAATCAACTAAACCATGTCCGATCATCACGTGAGATGGAGTAGTTTCATTGGTGAACATCACTATGTTGATCATATCTACTATATGATTCACGCTCGACCTTTCGGTCTCCGTGTTCCGAGGCCATATCTGTATATGCTTGGCTCGTCAAGTATAACCTGAGTATTCCGCGTGTGCAAATGTTTTGCACCCGTTGTATTTGAACGTAGAGCCTATCACACCCGATCATCACGTGGTGTCTCAGCACGAAGAACTTTCGCAACGGCGCATACTCAGGGAGAACACTTCTTGATAATTTAGTGAGAGATCATCTTATAATGCTACCGTCAATCAAAGCAAGATAAGATGCATAAAAGATAAACATCACATGCAATCAATATAAGTCATATGATATGGCCATCATCATCTTGTGCTTGTGATCTCCATCTCCGAAGCACCGTCATGATCACCATCGTCACCGGCGCGACACCTTGATCTCCATCGTAGCATCGTCCTCGTCTCGCCAATCTTATGCTTCCACGACTATCGCTACCGCTTAGTGATAAAGTAAAGCATTACAGCGTGATTGCATTGCATACAATAAAGCGACAACCATATGGCTCCTGCCAGTTGCCGATAACTCGGTTACAAAACATGATCATCTCATACAATAAAATTTAGCATCATGTCTTGACCATATCACATCACAACATGCCCTGCAAAAACAAGTTATACGTCCTCTACTTTGTTGTTGCAATTTTTACGTGGCTGCTACGGGCTTAAGCAAGAACCAATCTTACCTACGCATCAAAACCACAACGATAGTTTGTCAAGTTGGTGCTGTTTTAACCTTCGCAAGGACCGGGCGTAGCCACACTTAGTTCAACTAAAGTTGGAGAAACTATCACCCGCAAGCCACCTTTGTGCAAAGCACGTCGGGAGAACCGGTCTCGCGTAAGCATACGCGTAATGTCGGTCCGGGCCGCTTCGTCCAACAATACCGCCGAACCAAAGTATGACATGCTGGTAAGCAGTATGACTTATATCGCCCACAACTCACTTGTGTTCTACTCGTGCATATAACATCAACACATAAAACCTAGGCTCGGATGCCACTGTTGGGGAACGTAGTAATTTCAAAAAAATTCCTACGCACACGCAAGATCTGGTGATGCATAGCAACGAGATGGGAGAGTGTTATCTACGTACCCTCGTAGACCGAAGCGGAAGAGTTGATGCAACGTAGAGGAAGTAGTCATACGTCTTCCCGGTCCAACCAATCCAAGCACCGTTACTCCGGTACCTCCGAGTTCTTGGCACACGTTCAGCTCGATGACGCTCCCCGGACTCCGATCCAGCAAAGTGTCGGGGAAGAGTTCCGTCAACACGACGGCGTGGTGACGATCTTGATGTACTAATGTCGCAGGGCTTCGCCTAAGCACTGCTACAATATTATCGAGGACTATGGTGGAAGGGGGCACCGCACACGGCTAAGGAACGATCACGAAGATCAACTTGTGTGTCTATGGGGTGCCCCCTGCCCCCGTATATAAAGGCTCAAAGGGGGGTGCGGCCGAGCAGGAGAGGCGCGCCAGGAGGAGTCCTACTCCCTCTGGGAGTAGGAATCCCCCCTTTCCTAGTTGGAATAGGATTCGCGGAGGGGGGAAAAGAGGAAGGGGGGCCGGCCCCCTCTCCTTGTCCTATTCGGACCAAGAGAGGGGAGGGGCATGGGGCCCATCTCTGGCCACCTCTCCTCTCTTCCACTAAGGCCCATATACCTCCCGGGGGGTTCCGGTAACCTCCCGGTACTCCGGTAAAATCCCAATTTCACCCGGAACACTTCCGATATCCAAATATAGGCTTCCAATATATCATTCTTTATGTCTCGACCATTTCGAGACTCCTCGTCATGTCCGTGATCACATCCGGGACTCCGAACTCCTTCGGTACATCAAAACTCATAAACTCATAATATAACTGTCATCGAAACCTTAAGCGTGCAGACCCTACGAGTTCGAGAACAATGTAGACATGACTGAGACTCGTCTCCGGTCAATAACCAATAGCGGAACCTGGATGCTCATATTGGCTCCTACATATTCTACGAAGATCTTTATCGGTCAGACCGCATAACAACATACGTTGTTCCCTTTGTCATCGGTATGTTACTTGCCCGAGATTCGATCGTCGGTATCCAATACCTAGTTCAATCTCGTTACCGGCAAGTCTCTTTACTCGTTCCATAATACATCATATCGCAACTAACTCATTAGTTGCAATGCTTGCAAGGCTTATGTGATGTGCATTACCAGGAGGGCCCAGAGATACCTCTCCGACAATCAGAGTGACAAATCCTAATCTCGAAATACGTCAACCCAACATGTACCTTTGGAGACACCTGTAGAGCACCTTTATAATCACCCAGTTACGTTGTGACGTTTGGTAGCACACAAAGTGTTCCTCTGGCACATGGGAGTTGCATAATCTCATAGTCATAGGAACATGTATAAGTCATGAAGAAAGCAATAGCAGCATACTAAACGATCGGGTGCTAAGCTAATGCAATGGGTCATGTCAATCAGATCATTCACCTAATGATGTGATCCCGTTAATCAAATAACAACTCTTTGTCCATGGTTAGGAAACATAACCATCTTTGATTAACGAGCTAGTCAAGTAGAGGCATACTACTGACACTCTGTTTGTCTATGTATTCACACATGTATTATGTTTCCGGTTAATACAATTCTAGCATGAATAATAAACATTTATCATGAAATAAGGAAATAAATAATAACTTTATTATTGCCTCTAGGGCATATTTCCTTCAGGTATTACCTTCAATATCATCTTCCGGACGAATATCAAAGAAGATAACCATATCAGGCTGAAATGCATAAGTCTTGCAAAGTGCTCGCCATGTTTTGCATCCAAAATAGGTGTAGTCGTCTGAATTGTATAATTTTGCGTGGAAAATATAACCATGCTCGGTCTTCAAATAAACTTTCTTTACCTCCGTAATATGACTGAAACCTATCTTATCCAATACAAAAACTCTTGCATGGCAGGGGATACGCTAGTAGAATAGTAAAAAAATATAAGTTGAAGCAAATGAAGCAGATGTCATGCTTAATTACGAAAAAAGACTTGTCGTTGTGACTTACTGTATCCACTTCGAAGTTCTCGTCTAGCTTGATGCTGAAGCACCTATCATCATCTAGGAAGATTCCGTCGCACATGCCGCGCTCGTCTTCGCAGTATTTGCAAATACCGAAATCCTTTTTGTCGTCGGACATTTCCTATGTTCATAGTTAAAACATTAATTGAAAATCGATAGAAGACAACTACCAGGATACTTAACACACAAATCCGAGCCACTCGATATTTCCTACATATTCTGGCAAAAGTCATGCCAAAATTCACGGAAAAATCCGGCATGACCTTTGCTAAAATAGGATATATCGAGCGCCTGAAATTTGCCGGAACGGAAATGAATCAACACTCCGGCAAAACATAGTCCACTCGGAGGTGTAACCTGCAAGCATGACCGGCCACTTGGATATTGAGCAACACCAGATATACGTTTCAAAATATCTTACAAGACTCAAATTAGCATGCATTCAATAAGCAAAAGTAAATCATCTCATGCGTCCGTACATCGTCGAATATTATCTCTAATACATCCCAAATAGTGTCATACATATAACATCACTAGTACCACTAAAACCCTAGCACACGACGGGTATCGGTGCGGGCGGTGGACACCCATAGAGAAGGAACCATCATGGGATCATAGCTCCAGTGAGATCCTTGGAGAACCTGCCAGGTATTGGAGAACCTGTGCTCCAACGCAAATAAGTAGCGACGGACGTGCGCGTCCTCCTCACTGACACGTGACGCACCACCTCCGCGGATTCCTCGATCCTCTGGACCGTCACTGGCCCACGCGACCGCCACCAAAGAAGGTTCGGGTCAATGACAGGCTGGCTCCTCACCAACCTGCGTCCCCCGATAGGTAGCGCCTCCCAGTACCACCCCGGCGGAGCCCAGTCCCGGACATGGCCCATCTGGTCAAGCAGGTGTCGTCCTCCGCCGACTCGACGACGAGGATGCGGGATAGGCATCGTCCACGTCGATGCGGGAAAATTGCTTTAACTAAAAAAATAGCAACAAGTTCTTACTAACTAGTTCTATTAATTCAACTAGTTCTTACTAAAAATAAACTTACTATAAATAAAAATATTCTAGTACCTAATTAGTACATAGTTCTTACTAACTAATTAGTACCTAAGAACTACTGCCCTAATTACCCTAACTAATTGGATGGAGGTAGAAACCCTAGGCAGAGGTAGGGGAGAGGGAGGAGCAGGCGTGCTCACCTCGGGTGCCTGCGACGAGGGAGGGGCAGGCGGCGTCGAGGTCGTGGTCGGGGCTCCGGGGCGGCGTTGAGGTCGGGGGGGGGGGGGGGGGGCGGGGGCGGCCACTACTAGGAAAAGGCCTACTAATGGCGCACCTAATTTGGCCATTAATGGCGCATTAGTGGTGCGCCATTAGTGCCACGCTATTAGTATATTTTACTAATGGCGCACCACTGGTGCGCCATTAGTATCTGGTATACTAATGGCGGACCTCAGATGCGCCATTAGTATATACAATAGTGCGCCATTAGTATGCCTCCCAGGGGGCCATGTATACTCAGGTACTTTGGCATACTAATGGCGCACAACAACAAGATGCGCCATTAGTAACTTCGGCATACTAATGGCGCACTGTTCAATGATGCGCCATTAGTATCCTTTGGCATACTAATGGCGCACTGTGATGTGATGCGCCATTAGTATGAATATTAGGGTTTTTTTATTTTCTATTTTTTTGCACAGGTTACAAAATGTATAATTGGACAAAATATAGACAGCACACATCAACAACAGATTCATCGAATACAATAGAAGATTAGTCTCTGAATACAATTCATCATATTAATCTCCGAATACAATTCATCATATTAGTCTCCGAATTGAAAAGACCGAACAAAGATAGAACATTATATTACAAGTCTCGAGACTGCGAGTAGCGAGTTTGTCTTCACATTACAAGTCGATATCGATCATCTAAACTACCATCACATAGAAGAGAGCTGCGGTCATCACGATGAGCATCATCATGATGAAACTCGTCTTCATCCGGTTCCTTCAAAGCTCCCTCCCCTCTCCCGCTAGATAGCGGGCGTATCTAGATTCGGCCTCGGCCCTAGTGGTGTACCCTTTGTAACTGTTACCGCTGAATCGGTGAACCTGTCTCCGACACTCCTCCCAGTCGTCGTAGACTCCGGGAACCTTACCCTTGTACACGACATACGACGGCATCGCTATGCAGTAGCCAAACGAAACGTTAGTACCAATTCACAGACAATACATAAGCAATATATAAGTATGCAACAGAACGATCGGAAGAGAAAAGCAAGACATTAATAGCATCGATTACATCTAAGTTGAACGACTCTCGAAACCAAAGAGACATACTACAAGTTCATTAAAGTTTAATTACAACATGAGCCAATCGATATTTCAGAACTAGACACAGCATCACTGCTTTCGACTCGACTCAAGGGACCGGAGCGTGGATGAAGCCGCCGTCTATCATGGGAGTCATGAAATAACGGTCGTTGTCAGCCTGCATTTGTAGCATTGTGTCGATGTCACTGTTGGACGGTTGATTTCTGAGGTAGAACTGCCCCGAGGTACGAAGGACATCTTGATGGATGATTTCCGCAAACTCCGACTGGATGCGAAAGAATTCTTGTCTGATGTCCGCGTCCTGGATTGCCGACACGCTCGCGGCCCAATCTTTGAGTTTACTCGGTAGCAGAAGTTGATGATGGTCCCGTACGATCGCCCGCATGTGATGGATGGCGTAGTAGGCACCCTTCTGACCGCCAGGCGGCTGCTTGACGCAACAGAACGTCGTATTGTGGGAGAACACGTGCTTGCCATACTTACAAATAGGCCTGGTGAAGGTGCCTCCAGATTTGGCGTAGCCGGGGAGAACATCATCAAGAACCTTCTTGACATTTGTGTAGTCTATGTTCGAATGACGGTCCGGGTCGAAATACGTGGCCATGGAATATTTGGGGCTTAGGAGGATGAGCGTGCAATGTGTGTCACTGCAGAAAACACGGAATGTTAAAAGAAAAACGATCGAAATCTAAGAATTCATATGTTACGGGGCGGTTGAGGGGAGGACTTACTCGGGAAAGTAAGGCACGAGGAAGTTATCCTTATCTTGGTTTGCCAGAATGACGCCTTCGAGGTAAGAACTCGCGACTTGCCGGTCCCCAGCGCTGCCCAAGATCTTGGCACGCATGTAGAAGGGGTCGACTATCACGATGTCCGGGGTCTTGTCGCGAATGATCCGCATCTCCATACTCAGCGAAAATAGCCGAACGAAGGTGTAGTGCAGCGGATGAAGGTTCAACATAGCGTGGATGTCATCAAACCGCAGGACGATCGTACCCCCGATGGAGTTATCCACAAAGCCCTTGCCCTCTGGCACCTTGGCCGTGAAAACCGGGTATGCCACATCCTTCTCTGTGAGACGTCGCTTCTCCAAAGAAAGAACACTGTCATGCAGACTCCGCATAGCACTGGTTGCAGCATCGAGCATATTTCTCGGTAGCATCGGCCTACCCGCCACATGCAGCCTCCTCATTAAATCCTCGGGTGAAGGTGGCCCGTCCTGAGCATGGATCGTACTCGGTGCCGGCTGGCCCGCACCCTTGTTAGTCTTTCTTTTGCGTGCCTTCTTCTTCTCCTGTAATGGGACCGAGTTCTGCTCACAGACCGCCTTCTTGAGTGTGTAGGGGCTGATAATATTTCGCACCTCGCCTATCTGAGGCTCGGTGAAGTCGGCAGCTGGAGGCGTCTCCTGAGAGCTGAACTGCAGACGACGCCTGTTGCAACTTGGCTTCTCCGCGGTACCAGCTAGATCGCGCACGTCTTTTGTTGGGTTGGTTTCTTCAGAAGGAGGCCCCATGAAGTCGCCACCGTACCCATGATCGGCAAAGTACTGATCGACGTTGCCAAATGTATCGTCGTCGTCGTCGTTCTGATCCTGTGCCATATGCATGTTTGGATCCCGTGGCATAGGGATGTCCGGCACCGTTGCGGCGATCTTTCCATGGGGCCGACTTGGCGCCTGCACGACTGGCGGTGTTGTCTTTGGGGTGGTGTCCCCCGCCCCCAAACAAATCTGGCTCTTTGGCCAAAGCAGGGGCCAGCTCAGGCAGGCGCTGAGGGTCATCACGTCATCATCGTCGGCCCCGACGGGTCGAATCGGAGGTAACAACTCGTCGCAGCCTGGCAGCACCCGAACCAGTTGAACCCTAAACAAGTTGGGTGGCATCTGGGTACCATGGAACAAGGGGTTGCCCAGTTGAACGATTTTGCCCTTGGCGACATCGACCAACTCGTTGTTCACGAAGTGCAGGAGAGTGCACGGAACGTCAGCGACGCCCTGCGAAAACATGTATGGCGTCAGGGATTCCCAGTCAAAGGCAAGGAGATTAAGTCCTCGGCCGAGAGAGGCTTAATTAGTTACCATGATGATGGCGTCGAGCTCGGCTAATGTCGAGGCACCGCCAATGGCGGGCGTGCAGTTGACGGAGGGGCCGCTTGCTGCAGAGGTGGCGGCCGGCGTACACCCGGGTGCATTAAGCTCCCGTGCCGGCGTCGGAGACACCAATGCCGCCTCCGCCGGAGACACCAATGGCCCCGCCATCGCGTTCTGCGAGTTGCTGGCCGTGAAGTTAGGAATCGGGGGCGGCCCCTGTTGGCCGCCCGTAATCCATGCACTCAACCCCTCGATCAAGGTAGGCACAATGGCGGTGATCGTCGCTCCGAGTTGTTGTTGCACTTGCTCTTGGACAATCTCCGGAATCCGCGCCACCTGTGCCTTGAGTTCTTGAACCTCGCGCGCCTGGCTTTCCGAGCTGGTCTTTTTCTCCTTTCGCCCACCAGTGTTATAGTGTGACGACCATTTTGTCGACAAACCTTTGCCGGCCACACGACCAGCTGACATCGGCTTACTGAGCTTATCCTTGTTCTTCATTACATTCAACGCCCTATTTAGAGTGGTGTCCCAAGGGTTCCTCTTAGTCGACCCCGTGCTACTGCTTTCAGTCGCCTGCGGAAGGAATGTGAACCATTTAGAAATTTGGCTTCATTAATTAGAATGCAACCATATGGAGCTAATTACGCGGGGGTGTATTCCTTACCAGAACAAGCTTAAGCGCCCTGGTCTTCGGATCCGTGGTAAGCTCCTTTGTTTTCGGGTCCTTCTTGTACCGGGCCCTGACAAAGTTCCTGGTCTGCTTATCACCGTATTTATCGAAGAGGGGCGGTAGGCCTTGCTCGGCACGGTCCGCCTCCTCCTTGTCCCATATAGGCTCCGCCACTCTGTAACCGCCGGGACCGAGTGTGTGTTCCCCTAAGTTCAGCTCTCGCATTTCTTTCCCCCACTGACTTGATTCGGAGTTTGCGGTGCTCGAGCAATTGATCTTGAAGTCGTTGTAGTCATCTTCGGTGATCGAAGGATTTTTATCCTTGATCTTCTCATAACTCTCACCTTTCTCGATCATTCTCTTCACATTGCTTTTCCAAGTAGACAGGGCCTTGCTCATCTTCGTGAGGGCAGCATTGTTCACTTTATTCCCTTTGAGGCTTGTGTTTTCAAATTCAGCGGGGAACTTGTATCGTTCGTGCAGCTTCGTGAAGAGGAGGTTGCGCCAATTCCCTCGGTCAGGATGCCTCAGGTTCTCGGTGTTGATCGAGACGGTGCTCCGGAGAATGCACCCGAGCTGAAGCGAGTACCCCTTGACTATTCGTTCGGGCGCCGTTGGATTCCCGTCGGAGTTCACTTCAGTAACTTCCTCCTTGAGGGTGCGGAGCACTGTCGGGCGCCGGTCCTTCCGTTGCCTCTTCGGTTGGCTGCCATCTGTGCGTGCTCCGCCATCATCAGTGGTGGCATCCTCGGCGGCACCATCAGTGGGGTCATCCTCGGCGGCACCATCAGTGGTCTCAGGATCGGTGGGGAAGGCGGCGTCCTCATACAAGTGAGGTTGTTCCTCCATCTCCTGGGACAGCTCCCAGAATGCGTTGCCGCCCGAACCCCCGGCCTCATCGTTGTTGGCCATGTTTCTCTCTAAATAGGAACAAAGTTTGGTCAAAAAGTTGGTTATTGTCAAGGAACAAGATCATGGTCTCATCATTTAGGGTTTGTCGACACCGAGGCATCCTAAAAGCTAAGCTTTTATCATTGAGGGTTTTTCGACTCCGAGGCACCCTAAAAGCCTAAGCTTTCATCATTTCGGTTTTTATCGACACCGAGGCACCCTAAAAGCCAAGGTTGTATAATTAATGGTTTGTCGACACCCATGCATTAGTCACAAGTACCCCATATGTCCTATTTTTAGCAAAGTCATGCTAAAATTCACGGAAAATTTCAGCATGACCTTTGCTGAAAATAGGACATATGGAGTACCCGAATTTGCCGGAACGGAAGTTAATCGACATTCCAGCAAACTCAAGGGCCTCTCGGGTGGACAAGGCAAAAAAGGCCTCCATCACAACATGGAAAATACATTGGCATGTGAAGAGGTGAAACAATATATGCATCTCCAAGCAGTATCATTCAACATTTTGGACAAACCACTACAAGCAATACTGGATCAGATACAAGAATAATGTGAGAAAATGCAGACAAATACTAACAGATTGAGGTGTTTAACTTGTGGTGCTCTCTGTGCTATTAACATTTCAAGTCAAAACCTTTTCTGGTTAGTAAGTGTTTCTTGAGCATATGTATGTAGTAAGTATTTTTGCTCTCAGTGTTTCAGAACACATATTTTAGCTAGCTATCTGTTCACAATGTGCAACATGAGACACTGAAAACAATTGCTACCAATGAATCTACACTTCTATAAGAAAATAAATCAGAAACTTAGTCTGTCATCATTAGGCAGCCACCATTAGTTATTCCGTTATGTTAAAGCAGAAATAGAAAAATAGACTGAAAACACTAAAATCAGAAACTTAGTGCATGATACAGATGCAAAGTAGGTTCAAAGACAAATGAAGACCATATGGTAAGTACAACAAGCGAAATAGGATCACCAACTAATAGCTGAATGAAAGGCATATATATGACAGGCATATTTTCCGGCTACAAAGTGTTGTGGCAAATATGCCAGGCACCACAATGTGATCACACAAACAAAATAGCCTCAAACCAGTTATTCTCGCATCATAATATGAAAATGCATATGGCACTGCCAAATTATACTATCCATATTTCGGTATAATGTCATTATTCCATACAGCAGGAAGCACTGTCACCACAAATCAGTTATTCTAGCATAATATAAATACGCAGAACAGAAGCAACAATTTACATTTCTGCATACGGCGTTGCCAATTTTTTTCTATCCATGTTTCAATTTGATGCCATCACTCCATTCAGCAAGCAGCATTGTAACAAAAAGAAATTCTAGGCGCAAATTTCTTATGAATGAAATTAAGTTAGTGAAACTGTCACACATTTCTTCACAATGAAAATGAAGCAGCAGGTGAACAAGTACTTGGAAGGGGGGATTCGCAGACTTGAGTGGCTTGGTATTTGGGTACCTGGCCGATGATGACGGCTTTGACGTTGTGGAAGGGGGTGGTGTGGAGCGCGTGGAAGACGAGGTGGGGCGGCGGGTAGACGGGCACCTTGGCGTGCAGGCGCTCGTGGGCGACGAAGCGGCAAAGGTCGAGCGCGTAGGGCTTGCGCAGCTCCCCAGACAGCGCCTCCAGCCACGTCTCCTCCACGAGCAGCTCCTCCAGCTTCGCGGCGCCACTGGCCGCTAGATGCGAAACCCCCAGCAGTTCAGTTAGAACCCTAGCCAGGGTCCGGGGAGCGGGGGGCGTGGAGAAAGAGGGTACCTTTGGACTCGGCGAGGCAGAGGTTGCACCGCGCGCGGGCGAGGCGTCGAGGCGGCGTCGGGGCGTCGAGGTGGCGTCAAGGCGGCGTCGAGGCGTCGAGGCGGCGTCGGGGCGGCATCGAGGCGGCGGGGCAGCGGCGTCGGGAGAGGAGAGGGGAAGGGGATCGAGGGCGAGGGCGAGGGAGAGAGAGGGGATAGGTTTGGGCCGGAGAGGAAATATGGATGGGGGCGGCACAATACTAATGGCGCACCACCCCTCGGTGCGCCATAAGTACATCCATACTAATGGCGCACCTCACCCTGGTGCGCCATTAGTATTTTTTTTATTTCTGCTCGGGCCAACAGGTTATCTTCCACCTGACCTGATCCACATCAAGTTCCCTCAACTAGCTCGACTGGTCAGCGGCCAGTTCTCACACCAGGAGGTCCTGGGTTCGATTCCCAGGCTCCACAATTTTTTATGCATTTAAAATGTTGTTTGATACTTATTTGTGTTTAAATGTGTTCAAACTTGTTTAAATCATAACAGTAATATTTTTTTATAAGACAGTAATAATTTTTTAAAAAATATCATCAAACAGTAATGCCGGTGGAGCGGGGGAGGGTGCGGGGGGTGCGGGGGGTCGGCGGCGGCGGTTGAGTAGGGGAGGGGTGCGGGGGGTCGGCGGCGGCGGTTGAGTAGGGGAATCGAGGGTGCGGGGGGTCGGTGGCGGCGGCCGGTGGACCGGGGGGTGCTCGGCGGCGAGGGGGACCGGATCTGGCGAGGTGGGATAGCGATCGAGATCGAGTGTCCATGAAATTTAAAAATATTCATGATAGTTCAAAAAGTGCCCATGAAATACAATCGAGAAATGAAGGTTACGATTTAAATACAATCGATCTTAGCTAGCTATCTGTTCACAATCTTCTTGTCCTTCTTTTTCGCAAATGGAGTTCTTCTGTGGAACGGACGTCCTTTAGGTAGGGTGGTCCTGCTTCTTCTTGTGGTGTATGCTGCTACTTCATCATCATCGTCATGTTCGATCCTCGGGTCGCTGTACTTGTCGAAGTCTTGCTCATTGGCTACTCCATCCATTCTGATGATCTTCCTTTTGCCTCTCCTCACGACAACACGACTGGGCTTTGACGGGTCGGTAATGAAGAAGCATTGGTCCACTTGGGAAGCCAGTACCCATGGCTCATTTTTCGCGGTGACGTTTGCGCCCGCGGTCTTGGATTTGGCTTCGGGTATAACCATGGTGGTGAAATACCGGTCTTCTTTTAGGACGCTCTTGGCCCATCTGACACGAAACATCGGGACCTTCTCTCCAGCGTAGCTCAGCTCCCAGATCTCCTCGATCCTTCCGTAGTATCTGTCCTTGTCGTTACCGGTGTAGGATTCCATCGTTACCCCGGAGTTCTGATAACCATTGCTCTTCATGTCCTTGGCCTCGGTGTAGAATGTGTAGCCGTTGATATCGTACGCCTCATAGGTCATCAGGTTGTGCTCGGCGCCCTGTGACAAGGCGAATATGAGTTGTTCTTCCGTGGAAGAATCCTCATGTAAAGGGTACGACAGAAGCTTCTGCTTGAACCAACGCGTGAAACATGAGTTGTGCTCTTTGAGTATATCTCCGTCCGTCCTCTGTTGGCCTCGGTCATTGTACGTCTTCTTAATAAAGGTTTTGTGCTCTACCACCCAAGGATCGACCACGTCCATGTGTTGTAGCGCGACTAGCTTTGCTCTTTCAAAGTCGGCGAGTCGACCCTCGAAGTCGACATGCATTTCGCGGCGACCCTCACGGTGACCCCATCCAGCGAGCCTGCCGAGGTGCCTATTGACGGCCAGACCAACGGGGTTCTCGATGCCTAGATAATTCGTGCAGTAGGAGATGCACTCTTCGGTCAGAAAGCCCCTGGCTATGCTTCCCTCTAGACGTGACATGTTGTGAACATATCCTTTGATGACACCATTCATCCTTTCGAATGGCATCATGCTGTGCAGGAACGTCGGGCCGAGTTGGATGATATCCTCCACTATATGGACCAGCAGATGCACCATAACGTCGAAGAATGCAGGCGGGAAGTACATCTCAAGCTCGCATAGTATCACCACGATCTCTTCCTGTAGCCTTCTGAGTTGCCTCACGCCAATCTACTTCTGAGAGATGACGTCGAAAAAGTTGCATAGGCCAAATAGCGTTTCACGGACGTGCGCGTCCATGATCCCACGGATTGCAACTGGAAGTATCTGCGTCATCAGCACGTGACAGTCGTGAGACTTCATCCCGCTGAACTTCTGCTTCGCTGGGTCTAGGTATCTGCTTATCTTCCCCGTGTAACCGTAAGGAAGTTTTAATCCTAGGAGGCAGGTGAAAAACTGCTCGATCTCCTCCTGACTTAGAGTGAAGCACGCGGGAGGGTAGTCATTTCCGGTCTTCTTGGCCTTTTTGCCTTTGCGACGACTTTCTGTGTCCTGCTTCGCCTCATCATCATCATCATCATCATCATCATCATATATAGAGTGAAGCTCCTGCCTGATGCCCATTGATTTCCAGTCTGCCCTTGCTTTCGGCCCATCTTTGGTCCTCTCTGGCATGTTCAGCAGGGTACCAAGCAGACTCTCGCACACGTTCTTCGTGATATGCATGAAATCAAGGCTGTGAGGCACACGGTGGATCTTCCAGTACGGCAAGTCCCAGAAAACAGACCTCGTTTTCCATACCTTCAGTAGCGGCTCTGGCGCCTTTCGCTTCTTTCCCGACTCTGGTGCCTTTTGCTTCTTTCCCGGCAGTGGGCAGTCTTTCCAATTTTTCAACAGCTTGTCTATTTCCTCGCCGCTCCTCGTACACGGGCGTTTTCGGGGTTCGGTTTCACCATCGAACAGATCCTTGCGTTTCCTCCATGGGTCATCGTCGCGAAGCCATCCTCGATGTCCTATGAACACGGTTTTCGAAGACCCGGGATCTCTATCTAGTTGGCGATACGTTGTGTCATCTATGCACCTTACGCATCCAGAAAATCCGTGGACTACCTGCCCCGCAAGATATCCGTAACCGAGATAGTCGTGCACCGTCGTGAGTAGTGCGGCTCTCATAGGGAAATATTCTTTCTCTGCGGCGTCCCACGTATTGGCTGGCGTTTTCCACAGTGTGTCTAGCTCCTCCTTCAGCAGCCCCAGATACAGATTGATGTCGTTCCCTGGTTGTTTCAGCCCTTCAATTAGCATACTCATGTGAATATACTTCCTCTTCATGCACAACCAGGGGGGAAGGTTGTACATCCACACAAACACAGGCCAGGTGCTATGTGTGCTTCTCTGGCTGCCAAACGGATTGACTCCATCGGTGCTCGCGCCCAGCACGATGTTCCTTAGATCCTTCCCAAATTCTGGGTATTCGAAGTTCAACGCTTGCCACTGGCTCGCATCCTTAGGGTGACTCAGCATCTTGTCTTTTTTATCTATCTCCGGATCATTTGCGTCATCTTCTCACTTCTTCTCCTCCCTATCCACGTGCCAACGCAGGAGCTTTGCTACCTTATGGTCCGCGAAATACCGCTGCAGACGAGGAGTGATCGGAAAGTACCACACCACTTTTCGAGGAGCTTTCTTCCTCTTCTTGTATCGAGTGACACCGCACACCGGACATATGGTAGACTCCGCGTGCTCGTCCCGATAAATGATGCAATTGTTCATGCACACATGGTATTTCATGTGCGGTAAATCCAGAGGACACGATTTTCTTCGCCTCCTCCAAACTGGTCGGGCACTTGTTCCCCTTGGGAAGACGTTCGTGCCAGAATGACATGTTCTCGTCGAAGCATGCGTCGGTCATTTTGTGTTTTACCTTCATCTCCAGAGCCATGAGCGTTACTTTCAGGAGGGTATCCTCGGGCCTGCATCCTTCATACAATGGAGTAACCGCGTCTAACTCAAGTTGATCCATCTTGGCTTTCTCTCGGGCGGCAGCTCTTGCGTTATCCGTCTGCTTGAGAAGCAGCTCTTGAATATGAGGGTCCTGCACCCAGCCCATCGATGGTCCAGCGTCGTCTGCTCCGCCGGCATCATCATCTTCATGATCATGCCCGTCGTCTGCTCCGGCATCCTCCTCATCATCATGTCCTGCATCTTCTACATGATGACTGTGTACAGCATCACCGTCATGATCATCTCCCCGGGATTCTTCGTCTTCTCGCCCGCCCGAGCCGCGGTGGTTGTCTTGCTGCCCTTCCTCATTTCTTGCCCGGCCCCCATGGACGACTTCGTAGTCATCTTCATCACCTTGCCACCGATTGCCATCCATGAAACCACGCAAGAGCACGTGGTCCCGCACCTGCCCGGAATCCGGGTCCGCAATAAGGCTCTTCAGCTTGCATCTTCGACACGGACATCTTATCTCCGTCTCATTCTTTTGAAGCATCTCGGCCTTCGCGGACCTCAAAAACCTATTCACGATGCCTTCGGTCATCGTGCGGACCATGGTCGCCTGCGGGGTAGAGCAAAACGATATTTTAGAACCAAGAAAAAATTTGGCATGACTTTCCCTAAAAATAGGACCAAAAAGAATGCTTAATGCCAAAATTCTCGCCGAAACGGAAATGAATCAACATTCCGGCAAAATATTGGCAACTATCGCATTTCAAATACCGGTACACCTCCAAACACAAACACATATGCAACACCACAAACATATGCAACACCACGAACATACATAGATCTAGCTAGGCCATAAAAGTGCATGTGCACATTGTTGTAGGGAGAACAACATAAATATAGCTTCCTCCTTACTTACCTATCAAAACAAGGTAATTTAACCACTTAAATTGAATGAATCTATGGTGGAAATGAGGTGAAAAAGAGGAGGCACCCGAGACAAGGAGGAGGAGAGAATGAAGTGGGGAGAAAGTGAGTGTGGGTAGGAGAGGCTGTCCAAAATATCTTGTTGCTGCCCACTTACTAATGGCGTACCAACTCTAAATGCGTCATTAGTAATCCAGGTTACTAATGGTGCACCTTCTGGTGGTGCGCCATTAGTAGTTTTACAAAAAAAACATACTAATGGCGCACTGTTCCACAGTGCGCCATTACTAGTTTAAACTAGTAATGGCGCACGGTGGAAGAGTGTGCCATTAGTAGTTTTGCAAAAAAAAGGAATAAAAATATAATAAAAAAACAACATTAGTGGCGCACTTTCCGACAGGTGCGCCATTACTAGTTACAACTAGTAATGGCGCACTGTGTCTGGATGCGCCAGTAGTATGTTTGGACAGGCGCACTAGTTCAAAAAAAATTGATACTAATGGCGCACCCTGGGCTAGGTGCGCCATTAGTAGTTTCAACTCTAATGGCGTATCAGAAGGTGGTGCGTCATTAGTATATACTAATGGCGCACCGCTTGTCTGGTGCGCCATTAGTGTCAATCCCATCTATAGCCCTTTTTCTAGTAGTGGGCGTCCGGGGCGGCGTTGAGGTCGGGGTCGGGGGCGGCGTTGAGGTCGGGGGCGGGGCCGGCGTTGAATCTGGGGTTGGGGCGGCGTGGCGAGAGCGCGCGGCGGCTGAGGGGCGGCGGCGGTGAGGCTGAGGGCGGCCTCGGGCGGCGGCGGTGAGGCTGAGGGCGGCCTCGGGCGGCGGCGGTGAGGAGACGGCGGCGAGGGCGAGGGACGATTTGGGGAAGAATTGGTGGCCGGGGGGCAGGGTGGGGGGAAACCGCTGTTTAAGTGAAACGTAACGGCAGCGCATTTCCGGAAACGCGCTATAGCTAAGTTAGCTATAGCGCGTTTACTGAAACCCGCTACTGGTATTCCTTTCTCCTTTTTTCCCTTTTTTCTTTTATTTTTCTTTACATTTTATTTTTTCCCTTTCTCCTTTTTCTATTTCTTTCATTTTCATTTACTTTTCTACTTGTTTTTCACTTTATTTTATTTTCGTTAGCAGCAGCGCTTTACACGTAAGCGCGCTGCAGCTAAGGAGATTAGCAGTAGCGTTGGGCCATTATACGCGCTACTGCTAGGTTGGGCTAGCCATGTGCGCCCAGTTCAAACGTAGCAGCAGCGCTTTTCGCTAGTACGCGCTACTGCTAAAGTCATAGCAGTAGCGCGGTTTATTTACGCGCGTTGCTACTAAGTAGCAGCAGCGCTTGATTTTGTACAGCGCTACTGGTAAAATTCTGTGTATAGGCTTTTCCCTAGTAGTGAATTACCAGGTCTTCAAAGACCTCATCATCCAGATTGAGTTGCTCAAAAAACTCGCCTAGATCGGACTTCATGGTGTGGCGCCGCCACCGCCTCCACTTGTACCAGACTAGGCATCCGCTGCATGATCCATCGCATAGGGCGAAGGACATGAGGGCCAGCGAGATCGCACGAACCCTACGGGAGGGGAGAAAGATCTGATGAGTCGGGGAACTCACTAGCGAGGAGTCGTCAGAGAGGACTTGAAACCCTAGCCGCGGTTTAGGGGAAAAACTGCTCCTTATTATATATTCTTAACTTAATTAAGGTAGAGAATAGGATCACTTTGCTCAGGCCGTGCTAAGCGTGAGCCGCCTCGCATGTTCTTCCCCGCACTCCCCACACCCGTCCTCCTCGCTAGGGTTGTGGCACCATTGCACCGTCACATCAACGCGTGGCCGATATTCTTCACCCCTTAAGCCAATGTGGGCAAGTCCTCACGATCCACGCCACCTGTGCTCTGCCACACGTTGCCCATGCCGCGCACTATCATCCTCACCACGCACACACCATGCACCGGAACATGCCCAACACAGTGACACCTGTTTTGCTTCTTCTTTTGGCAAAGTGCTAGTGCACTGGCTCTGCGCATTTTCCTCCATGATGAGATATAAACTGGAAATTGAAGACGACATGAAAAACTAGTTTGAACCACCTAAAAAATCAAATATAATCCTTCCATTCCTAAATATAAGCCTTTTAAGAAATTCCATTACAGACTACATACGGAGCAAAATGAGTGAACCTATACTCTAAAAGGCGTCTATATACTCAGAGACTACATTCGAATGTTGTCTCTATTTTGGAATCGCTAAAAATACCTATATTTTGGAACGAAGGCTCAAGAAGAGCCCGACTTTGAATTGACAAAGTCATCAACCGGCCAGGGATTACACAAGGCCACCAATAAAACCAATTGCGAACAGAAAACAAAAACAAACTGCAGATACACGGTGATGCCGAAGCAGCTTACAAGCACCAAAGACTACATGCCCTATAGGAGTAAACAGGATAAAAACTAGCTGGTAGTCGACGGAGTCCTCCGAGTGAACTTAAACCAGAAGGGCAAACAGAGAGGAACTTCGAGCGGAGCCAATGCCCAACGTCGATGAACCGTGCACTCGTCTACCCTGGAAGGTGCACATCGAAAAACATGCCACTCCTTTCCAAATCTGGAGCGGACCCCTGCCCCTCGCCTTGGCTCGAAAGGCGCCGGATCACCAGAAGATGGAATTGTCCCCCCCCCCCCTAGAGCAAGGAATGGACATGATTCTCGACACCAAGGGAGATACTCAGCTCGACACGCCACTGCACGAAGAATACCAGACGAAAGTCCACACCGCGACCCACTGATAGAAGCACGAAGAGGAAAAACTGCACAAGGAAGCTCACACTGAACAAACAAACAGAGAGGAGAAAATGGAGCATCCATAACTGAAATCAGATCAGCCCGCAGGAATCAGCTCCGTGACCTTGCTACCGCATCTGGTTGTTGCAAACAAAAAAAGAGGGGATCCCTATCCCCTACCTGCCCAAGGCACAGCTGTTGAGCAAGCAAGCACAGATCGGCCAACGGCCAAATGAAGAGGACAGCGGACCTACACTAATTCAGAGACAAAGAACCATGCTCCAAATCCCTTTCCGAAGATGCAGCAAACCCAACCACCACCGCTCAGCACCACAACACTCTCCCACCTTGCCAAAGCCGGCACCTTCAAGAAGGAGGCGACGCACGACGCACCGTTGCCGACCTGTCTCAGCAAGACAAGGTATTTCTCCCGGGAATGAAGCGGGAGGGAGAGGGCACGAACCTCGATGACGCCTTCGAGGAGGGAAAGGCACCGGCCGGTGTCGCCACTGTCGTGGCTAGAGAACACCGGCCGAGGATTTCCCTCGATTGGGTCCGCACCTCCAGGCAACCCAACTGTTAGAGTATACGAGTAGGGCTCGTATTAGACTTGTACTCCAAGTTGGTTTAGCCTTGGTCGGTTATCCTATGCACTATATAAACATTGTAATCCGGCTGTATCCAATCAAGCAATATACGAGTTTACACAACTTTACATGGTATCAACTATTCGGTCCTAGGGCATGGCCGTCCCACCTCAGCCGCCGCCGCGCGGCTACTTCGAGTGGCGCGCCGCCATGGCCGCTGCTCCACCCCCACCCAAACAGCTTCCTCTACCTCTCTAACCCTAGCCCCTACAATCCCCACTACAATTTCTTTAGCCGATACAATCTCAGATGTTACCTCTCTTATCCCAATTACCCTAGACCTTGCAGCCCACAATTACTACCATTGGCTCCACCTCTTCGACATACACCTTGGCCGCTGCAATCTGCGCGCCCACATCACCGCCGACTCCGTCCCACGCCTCGATGATCCTCGCTGGGTCAAAGATGACCTCTCCATCATCCAATGGATCTACACGCGCGTGTCTACCGAGATCTTCAATCTTGTCTTCCGCGAGGCCTCTACCGCAGCCGCTCTCTGGGCTGCTCTTCGTCGTCTCTTCCAGGACAGCACCAACGCTCGCATCAACACCCTCAACACCGAGATTCGCAACACCGTCCAGGGAGCATCTTCTCTCAGCAACTACTATCAGCGCCTCCAGACGATGGCCGATGAGCTTCGCGAGTTGGGTGATCACGTGGGTGATCATCAGCTCGTCAACATCTTACTCCAAGGGCTCGGTGATGAGTTCAGGACGCAAGCTGCCTTCATACCTCTTATACGGCCTTATCCCTCCTTTGCCGACGTGCGCTCCCTACTTCAGTCTGTCGCCGACGCGATTGCGCGCAAGGAATCTCGGCCCCAGGTCTTCGCTGCCTCGCCACGGCCTCTTCACCCTCCTGCTGCGGCAGCGCAAACTGGCCAAATCTCTGCCACGGCGGCGCCACCTGGCCAAAACTCTGCCACGGCAGCCCCGGCGGCACCACCACCACCCGTGCACCCACCCCCTGGATGGCGCCCGAGTCCGAACTACCGCGGGAAGAACCCCATGTACATCCCCCCGCGGCCTAGCTCGGCGCCTCGACCTGCAGCACCGCCTCCAGCTCCTCCCACTGGTGCCTCGACATCAACATCGGCCTCTCCAGCCTGGCGTCCTCCTCATGATCCATGGACAGGTCTGGTCCAGGCGTGGTCCATGCCGTGGTCTGCACCCTCTCCCGTCGGCGCCCCTCCCGCATATTCAGGTGCATGGCAGCCGGGGATGCGCCCACACACTGGCACTCCTGGTTTTCTCGACGTTCGTCCACCTACTCAGGCCTATTATGCTGCCCCCACTATGGCTCCTTTTGCTGCTGCCCCGCCTATAAAGTACGGTGCTCCCATGTCAACTCCAGTCTACCATACTGATCATTCAGGAGTCTACTACCAGCCGATGCAGCTCCCCACGTATGCGGCAACAACACCTGCGCCCGCACCTGCACCACCACTAGCGCCGCCCTCTACCAACGTCACGAGCTGGGATCAAGCTGCGTTTCTCCAGGCCATGAACAATTTTGCTACACAAGGTAACACAGGTACTGCTTGGATCTTTGATTCTGGTGCATCTAGTCAAATGTCTTCATCCAATAATATGCTGTCAAATTGCACTCCATCCTATTTCTCTTCTATAACGCTTGGTGATGGTTCCTCCACTCCTATTTCATGTGTCGGTCACACTCAACTCCCATCTACCACCAAGCCACTTCTTCTTAGTGATGTCTTAGTTGCACCAGCACTTATCAAAAATTTAATTTCTTTTCGTCGCTTCACCACTGATAATCATGTCTCTGTCGAGTTTGATCCCTTTGGTCTCTCTGTGAAGGATTTCAACACCAAGACGGAGATCGCACGCTTCGATAGCTCCGGCGACCTCTACTCCATCCACGGTGCTCCCACTACTGCGCTTCCTTCTACCATGCTTGCTACGGTGGATCTTTGGCATCAGCGTTTAGGTCATCCCAATAGTGCCACACTGTCGTCCATACTTAGTGATTTTTCTATTCTATGTAAACCTCATAATTCCTCTCTATGTATTTCATGTCAACAAGGAAAACATGTTAGGTTACCTTTTAGTTCTTCTAGCTCTTCTAGTACGTTTCCCTTTGAGCTTCTTCATTGTGATCTGTGGGCCTCTCCAATTTTAAGCATTTTTGATTTTAAATATTATCTTGTTATTCTAGATGATTACACACATTTTATATGGACTTTTCCTCTAAGAAATAAATCTGACGCACATACTGTTTTTACTAACTTTCAACGTTATGTAGCTACTCATTTCCTTCTTCCTATTCGTTTTATACAATGTGATAATGGTAAAGAATTTAATAATATTGCAAATCGAAACCTTTTCCTCAAACACGGCATTCTCCTTCGGTTCTCATGTCCATACACCTCACCACAAAATGGCAAAGCTGAACGCTCTCTTCGCACAATCAATGATATTATTAGAACACTTCTTATCCAGGCCTCAATGCCACCCAATTTCTGGGCTGAAGCACTGCGTACTGCCACTTATCTTTTGAATATTCGCCCATCCAGTGTAAATCCTAAAACAACTCCCTTTTACTCTCTTTTTCTTTCTCACCCTAACTATAATGAGCTATGAGTCTTCGGTTGTCTTTGCTTTCCCAACATCTACGCCACAACAACTAATAAGTTGTCCCTACGATCTCTTCCGTGTGTTTTCTTAGGATACTCTGATGAACACAAAGGCTATAGGTGTCTTGATCTTGTTTCTCGTCGCGTACATATATCTCGTCATGTAACTTTCGATGAAACAATTTTTTCTTTCTCTACTACCTCAATAGACAACAAACCCAAATATGCATCCAAACCATCTCATTCTCCCTCTAAATCCCCTATTTTTACTCATCTCATACCTGATAATCTTGCCGCGGCAGCCAATCTGCCTCTTTCCTCTGCCGCGGCAGCGCCTCCACCTTCTACTGTCGCCACGCCGACCTCTCCCGCGGCAGCGGATTTGCCATTTTACTCTGCCACGACAGCGCCCCCATCACCCCCATCTCCCGCCATCGCCACACCACTCTCTGTCGCGACAGATTTCTCTGCCGCGGCAGACCCGCCCATGTCCCCACCCTCCGCTGCGCCGGACAACTCTCCCTCTCCGCCACAACCGATTCTACCACCCAATGTCGTCCCTGTTCCTGCTCCTATCAATGACCACACTATGCGCACCCGTGCCAAATCAGGTTTTTCTCAACCAATTAAGAAGCTTAATTTGCATGTAACCACTAATCTCTCTCCTATTCCTAAAACTTACAAATCTGCTCTTCTCGATCCTAACTGGGCCGATGCCATGCGTGATGAATATAATGCTCTTCTCTCCAACAACACCTGGCATCTGGTTTCCCGTCCTCCTAATGCAAATATTGTCTCTGGTAAATGGGTCTTTCGTAAAAAAATTAACTCTGACGGTAGTCTTTCTAGGTATAAAGCTCGTTGGGTTTGTCGTGGCTTCTCTCAACAACACGGTATAGATTATGATGAGACGTTTTCTCCTGTCGTAAAACCTAGCACTATTCGAACTATTCTTAGCATAGCAGTCTCATCAACATGGCCAATCCATCAAATAGACGTTAAAAATGCTTTTCTTCACGGCTCTCTTCATGAAACTGTATATTGTCAACAACCCTTAGGTTTCGAGGATTCTACATCTCCCAATCATGTTTGTCTTCTTCAAAAATCTCTCTATGGCCTTAAACAAGCTCCCCGTGCATGGTTTCAACGCTTCTCTACCTTCCTTCAAACTATAGGTTTTTCTCCTTCTCGTTCAGACTATTCTCTTTTTGTTTATCATTCTAACAGCCACGTTGCATATCTTCTTCTTTATGTAGATGATATTGTTCTTACAGCCTCTTCTACTGACTTTCTTCAACACATTATCTCACTTCTCCAGCACGAATTTTCCATGACTGATTTAGGTTCTCTCCATCATTTTTTGAGTATTGCTGTCACACGTGATCATAAGGGTCTTTTTCTTTCTCAACGTCAGTATTCTATTGAACTTTTAAACAAGGCCGGTATGTTAGATTGTCAACCCTCTCGCACACCTGTAGATACCAATTCTAAACTCTCCTCCGATGGTGAAACTTTTTCTGATCCCACACTTTATCGTAGTTTAACTGGTGCTCTTCAGTATCTCACACTTACTCGTCCTGAACTATCCTATGTTGTACAACAAGCCTGTCTTTTTATGCATGATCCTCGTGTCCCACATTATAATCATGTCAAACGAATCCTTCGGTATGTCGAAGGAACTCTCGATCACGGTCTCCACATAAATTCATCTTCACCTGCATCATTGACAGCTTATTCGGATGCTGACTGGGCTGGTTGTCCAGACACTCATCGATCCACTTCAGGATACTGTGTTTATCTTGGTAACAATCTTATTTCTTGGTCCTCGAAGCGCCAGCTTACGGTCTTTCGTTCGTCGGCTGAGGCAGAGTACAGGGCTGTTGCACATGCAGTTGCGGAGATAGTTTGGTTGCGCCAATTACTTGAGGAACTTCATCAACCTCTTCATCAGGCCACGGTGGTTTACTGTGATAATATTTCCGCAGTCTATATGTCAGGCAATCCAGTGCAGCATCGACGCACCAAGCATATTGAGATCGACATTCACTTTGTTCGTGAGAAAGTTGCTTTGGGACAAGTCCGTGTTCTTCATGTTCCTACCACGGCACAGTTCGCTGATATCTTCACCAAGGGGCTTGCAACCGCGCCATTTACAGATATTCGATCCAGTCTCAACGTCTTCGAGCCTCCCGTTGACACTGCGGGGGGATGTTAGAGTATACGAGTAGGACTCGTATTAGACTTGTACTCTAAGTTGGTTTAGCCTAGGTCGGTTATCCTATGCACTATATAAACATTGTAATCCGGCTGTATCCAATCAAGCAATATACGAGTTTACACAACTTTACACCAACGACGGGTCCGGCGGCCAGAGGCCACCGACGACCAGATCCAGCGAGACAAAGTGCTGCGTGGGGGAGGGAGGCCGCCTTCAAATCCAGACACGAGCGAGGAGGGTGCAACACCCGCTGCGACCGGCGACAGCTCCCGCTGTCCCTCACCACCCTCGCGGCCGAGGAAACGAAGGGCCACCACCTGCGACGCCGCTTGCAGCAGCAGACACTGCAGCCTCGGCGTCTGGAGCCCTCCGGTCGGGAGCAACAGATCCTCGGAGGGAGTATAACTTATTATCTTAGTACGTACATTTGGAAGCTTCAAGAAATGTATGTCTGCTAATGCAATGGTATTGGATAACGCAATGCTATGTGAGCTTCAACGGGCTAGTTTTGAGGTTTGGAGAGCCGGAAAGCCAAGTCAATTTTTCCAGCCCAGGAGTTCAGGAGTTTTGAGGTTGCGAAGGACTATAGAAGAGGAAACATAAATGTATTCGATTAGAATCTTAGAGATAAAGAGAAACAGAGATGGAATTTGGTTTAAACCAACAAAAACTTGCGTACTGCATCCAAGTATCTCCCCACATTGCATGTATTCAAAGAGAGGGCCTGTTTGCTGCTCAAAGCAAGGCAGAGGATGGCGATGCTGCCGGAGGAGATGATTACGGAGGTGCTCGTGCGTCTGCCCGTGAAAGCCATCCGGTAAAGTTGTTGTGTAGTTGGAGCTCCCAGGTACCCTCTATCCACCCCGTCCAATATCTCTGAGATTCGTGCTTGTGACAGATCTTTTTGGAGCCATGCAAGGTAATTTGCAGTAGTAATACGCTGCACAAACAGTACCACTATACACTCCTAGCTGCTTTTACAGAGTGCACTGTTGTCATGTGAGTGGAACCACACATGGTTGAGCCAGCGGGTCCGAAGAGGAAGGTCAGATATTTAAGTATTTTTTCGCTCAAACTCTGCACAGTCGGGGTGGATAAAAGAAATCTAAGGGAACAGTAGAGGAACACTAGACAACAATATATGTGCTCGTACGCTCCTGTGATTTATTCCCGAGATACGTTGCATTCCGTCAACGACAATCACACGAAGACAAAAGGAGAAGACCCTTCGTTCGGGGTGAGAATTTTTTATCTGGGACGTACTGTAGGCTCTAGGCTGTAGCCATGCAATGCCTCCAATGTGTCAGAACCAACACCGAGCTACACGCCGATTCAATTCTTTATCAGCTGTAGTTACTATTTAAGTAGGCCTGCAATCCTTGTGGCAGCTCTTGTGCCTGGCACAAATCTCAACGTGAATGCACGGCCTAGATAGAGGGTCCTGTAGAGCTCGGGCTAGGAAAAACCAGACTCCTCAGATCCCGCGCCGTCTGCTGCCGCTGCGCGGCGCTAGTATCCTCTGAGGAGTTATGTGCTGCAAAGGAGGCCACCAGCGCTGGGTCGGCAACAGAGCCCGTTAAGCTGATGTTCCTCTCATGGACCGCGAGATTCGACTCCACCGAGGTGCGCTCCAGCGACAATGACGGCGGCATGCTGCTGATCATCCTCACAGGCACGCACGGCGACAGCGCGCGCATAACGTCCATGCCGTGCCGCGGCCTCACCCTCCTGCACGACCCTGACAGGTGACAGCGGGTTCTACGTCCTAAACGCCACCACGTGAGCGGTCACCATGCTGCCGCCCTACCAAGACAAGACCCTACCAAGGTCGTGCAGCTGTTCACCGGCGACAGCGGGAGACCCAGTGAAGCATTTACCAGGGCCAGGTGCGAGGTGCACACGCTTGGGGGAGACCGCTGGAGGCCCATCTCCGTCGAAGGCGTGCCATGCAAGTTCGCCAGGGCCGCGCTATTCGGGGGTGTGTGCCACAAACTGCCGGCGGTGTTCGCCGAGGGGTGTCTGCACTGTTGGCGCCGCCTCCTCTCGCAGCGCCGCTTCTTCTTCTACCTCTTGCTGCCTCTCACCGCTCAACTCTTTTTGTCTCATACAAGAACACACACATGGTGAAACTTAGAAAACACACACGCACACAGCCAAGGAAGAAACCCAACGAGGCTTTGCCCAGAACACTCTTCCTTGGTGCACACAAAGACTACATTTCTCCTACAGCCTTCATGGCCTACTTTTCATTCATCTGATCAACACATATATATACACCGGGCTGGCTCACACACGCCCTAACCCAGCCTCCACTCGGGCCACTAAACCCACTAACCCATGCACACGCACAAAGCTAGCTAACCAACTACTTGCATGCAGCCAGTTTGTTTCCTTGATTCACTCCAACGTCCCAAGACTAGGACTTGCATGCAGCTCACATCCGGATCAACCCAGCCGGCTAAACATGCTCATAGAGCCCCACACTCCAGCCTTCGTCGCACTTGCCGCATCACACGGCCACGCTGCCTCACGCAGCACTGCAGCCTCACGCCGCCATTGGCATCTCGCCATCATCGTCGTATCGCACGACGCCTTGGCATCTCGCCTTCTCCGCACGCCTCCGTTGAAGTTTCATTGGACAACTGCTCCCTAGACAAACTAAGCTACATGCATAATGAAAAACAAACTATGCAGATACACGAATCAAGATTAAGTCTAACATGCACTGGCTCATCCACCCAAAGTTTCACTTCGCCACAAGGACGGCAGCCGCGGTGCTGTCTTTCTCCGTCGCGGACGAAACGTTCAGCTGGGTCCGGGCACCGCCCTTCGACTGGGAAGGAGCGCACCTGACAGAGCTCGACGGCCGGCTGTGCATGGTCCGGGAGGATCTCCTCCCTCGTGCTTCTCTTCTTAGTTCGCTGGAGATCTGGAAGGTCAGCGAAGATAATGGTGACTGGTCGCTGGAGCATCGCGTGGACTTGGTACGGCTTGGTTATAAAACAGGACATCTGCTGACTGTGCCACAGTATATCAGAGTTGTTGGCAAACAAGGAAAGAAGATGATCCTTGCCTCGTCCTTTGGCAGGGTTTTTCGCCTATGATCTCATGTCTCAATCCCTAGAACTAATCCTTCGACTCGGGGGGATTTCTCGTTATGAAACTGAGCGACCTGTTGCAAGAATCTCTTTGTTTAAAGAGCGCCTTACTCCAGTGCAGAGGCACGGTGCTCAACATCGATGAACAGTGCACAGCATGAACAATCAACAAAGGATACCTCACCGAGCCGGGTGACACGGGAGGTGATGGCCATCCGGTTTCTTAGCTCTACGCTGGCTTCACCCCCTCGCCTGTTGGAACTAATAATCTTGCTTTTTTGGGGGATAAACTAATGAAATATGTATTTGGCAACCCTGTGTCCGATTGCAAAACTGCCACACCACTCGGTGTCCCTTCGATAACTCTTCCCCAATCTTCTTCCTCCTCGGCCCTCGCCTTATCCTCGGCCACGATTGCGTTGGCATCGTCGTTCTTCCCGAGCCATTCGAACTCTCCCCCGCAGTCGCAATGCCGATGCAGTTCCTCTCGCTGCCCACCGCCCCCGCCGCCGCCTCCTCCCCGGCGCCCCACCTCCTCCCTCCCAAGCCCTTCTTCCTCAAGCCCCTCTCCTCCTCCGCCGCCCCTCCCAGCCCCCGCCACCGCCCCCGAAACCCTTCCCTCCCCCACCGCCCCCACCGACTCCTCCCCCTCTCCCCAACCCGCTCTCCTCCAAGCTATGGCTCTCCAGCAACCTCTCCCCGCCCCCGCCCCCTCCTCCTCCACCCCGAACGCGGCAACACCACCCTCCTCCCCCGCCTCCGCCAGTGGAGCCGGAGCCGGAGGAAGAGGAGGACGCGGATGCAGACGAGGGTTTCCGGCAGAAGGGGAAGGTGTTCGTCGGGAACCTGCCGCCGCGGGCTCGGAAGGCGGAGGTGGCCGACTTCTTCCGCCAGTTCGGGCCGCTTGACAAGGTGGAGCTCGTGCGCGCCCACGACGACCCCGAGCGCAACGGCGGCTTCTGCTTCCTCTACCACGCGGACGCCGAGGGCCAGGGCGCGGAGGCCGCGGCGGAGCGCGCGGTGGAGGTCGACGGGATGGACTTCCGGGGCAGGTCGCTCACGGTGCGGCTCGACGACGGGAGGAAGGGGCGGGCCAGGGCAGAGGACCGGGCGCGCTGGGTGGACCACGGCCAAGGGAAGGAGGCGCCGTCGCCGTGGCACCATGGAAGGGACGAGGTTTGCCGCGAGTTCCGCAGGGTGGTGGAGTCGCGGCCCGAGGACTGGCAGGCCGTCGTCTCCGCCTTCGAGAGGGTCCCCAAGGTGGGCAGCTCCCCGTACCACCTCGGCCTTGTTTTCTGCTACTCCTAGTTGCAGTGCTCCTCCACTTAACATGCCAATTGCATATATCACATCATCTTAACATGTGGTGATACTGATATGGTACTGAATAGTAACTCTAGGATGCTAATTGCATGATAACACGAGGATGGTCTAGTAGTTGTCCATTTAATGGCAGATGCTTTGTGATTGCACACACTGAAAATTTACCTTATGTAAATCTCATTAGCCTAATGCAGTTGGTGCACAGCTTGCCTCTGCTGTTTACTTTGATGTCATCTGCAATTCAATCACAATTGAAGTTCCCAAATATTTGGCTAGTTGACTGTTGAAAATTAGCTGCTCCACAAGCTGTTCTTCATTTACATGAACAATTACTGTACTCATTCTGCATTTTCTGTATATTTTGTAAGCTGTAACCATGTACAGGAATAGATATTGTATGAGTTGATTAAGATTTGATAACTTAGGTAGAAACACCGTGATAACATTTTGTGTATGTTTCTTAATTGAGAACTTTTTTTATGTGTAAATAGCATGGTAATATATGTACTGCAGATTCGATAACTTAAACAAAAATCCCACGGTATTTTTGGCCCGGAAATTTCTTTATTGAAAAAGATAACGTCACTAACTTATGTGTAAATAACATAATAATTTACGCTCCGCGGACTTTATAACTTACATACAACCATCATGGTAACTTTAACATGGAGGGTGGAGGGAGTTATTGAAAACATACCCCGGTAATTTTTGTATAAATAACACGGTATTATAAGTCCCACATAACTGATAATTTACATACAAACATCATAGTAACTTTTGGTACGGCAAAAAAGTTGTTGAGAAATATAACCCCGGTAACTTTTTTTGTAAATACTATGTTAATATACATTCCGTAGACATGATAACTTAAGTAGAAACACCGCGATAAAATTAAACAAGGAGGGGAGTTGTTAAAAAATATACCCCAATAACTTTACGTGAAAAGAACATCATAATATGTAAACCGTGTACATGATAATTTACATATAAACATCGCAATAACATGACCAAGGGACAAATTTTATTGACAAATATACTCCTGATAACTTCTGTGTGAATAGCTTGGTAAAACAGGAAACACCGACTTGATAACTTGAGTGCAAACACAATGGTAACTTTGTCCAAAGAAGGAAAAACTGTTGAAAAATATACCTCGATAACTTACGAGAAAATAGAACGGCAATATACGAATCGTATACCCGATAACTTACGTACAAACACCGCGATAACTTTGACTAAAGGGCAAAAAACTTGTCGAAAAACATACCCGCGATAACTTAAGTGAAAATAGCACGGTTATATATGAACTGCAAAACCCGATAACTTACGTACAAATACCATGATAAGTTTGATTGATGTGGATGAATTGTTGAAAATATATCTCGGGAACTCATGTGTAAATAGCACGGTAATAGTCTTGATTTAGGGAAGAGTAGTAAAAAGTGGTCGAAAAATACACATGGTAACTTTTTGTATGTAAATAACATATAAATTACGCACCACAACCTTGATAATTTAGGTCCAAACACCGCGGTAAATTTGATCTGGAGAAAAAAATTGTTGAAAAGATACCCCCGGTAACTTCTGTGTAAATAGCATAGTAATATATCCATCGCATACATGATAATTTACGTACAAATACCATGGTAATATTTGACTCGGTTGGGAAATTGTTGAAAACGTACTCCCATAAAATTTGTGTAAATAACATGGTTACATACGCATCACATACCTACGTACAAACACCATGGTAACCTTGATCAAGCGGAAAAAACATTAGAAACATACCCCCCCTCCTCGCGGTAACTTATATGAAAACATCATGGTAATATACAAACCACAGACATAAAAACAATATGGTAATATAAGGACCGCATGCCCGATAACTTATATGAATAAAGCATGGTAATATATGAACTGCAGGGTCGGCGAACCTTTTTTATGCCTTCGATAACTTATGTGGAAATAGCAGGGTAACTTGCATATAAAGGGCATGGTAACTTATGTAGTCTAGGCGTGATAAATTTTGGCTCAAAAAAGTCATCGGAACATGCCAACATGGGATCTAGTTTCGAAGATCTCATCGCGACGAACCTTTTATATAAAAACGGTTTTTACATCGAACCAATGGTTTGAGCTACAAAACATTTTAAATGTTTGGAATAAAGAGAATCTAGAATGACATCAGCTTTTTTGTCCTCTAGTGTATGCATATAATTAGAAGGAGAAATGCACCTGAAAGGAGAAAGAATGCTAATTTATGCATGTATTTAAAGTGAAGGAAGTAGAGGTGTGGCAGTTTTGCTTATATGGCACACATGTGCCAAATATCACAGTCCATAAACTAATAATCTTGTTGTCGTATATTAGTCCATAAACTAATAATCATGTGCCATATATAGGACAACAGTTTGGGACACCTAGATGCCCAAGCACCTTGTCTAGATACCGTTGGATCGTATCCTGATTTGTTGTTGTGATGACTGCATGCATACCTATAAGGGCAACAAAAAGACTTTCCATACTTTGTATATCCACATACAAGCATTGATGGCATTCCAAAAAATTAATGCGTGCTAATTGTTGACCTTCCAAAGATTGGTGTATATGGCTTATGCTATGGAAAGGGTCAAATTTAGTAATTGATGCATGCCATTAATTGGCTCTTGCGTGAGACAGTCATAATTAATTAGTTTTTCATACCCATTGTCATGTATGGTCGTTAGTGATTATAAAAAACTAATGCAAAAAGTGAGGACGATTTTAGGTACTCCCTCCGTTCTTAAATATAAGTCTTGTTAGAGATTACAATAAGGACTATATACGGATGTATATTGACATATTTTAGATTGTAGATTCACTCGTTTTACTTCGTATGTAGTTTGCGTTGAAATTTCTAAAAAGACTTATATTTAGAAACGAAGGGAGTATGTCAGGATCGTTTCACAATATTGCTGAATAATATTCATCTCGCGGGGCGAGGTATACACATCACAAAGTAAAAAATAACTAAGATCACATTTTATGCTATTCGGTCACCTTCATTTGTATAGGAAAATTAGTCGCTAAAAGTGTGACCGGCCATAATTTTATTTAAAATACTAGATAGTACCTTGAAAATAAAACATTACAAAAATACATAAGAATGTCCTAGTTATACATATAAACTTTTGGGACGATGTTTTGTATTCTTCAAACGTATCAAATACCTTAAAAGAATCAGAGAGTATATAGGTACCCTTTTTGTTTCATTAGGTATATACATACACTTGGGTATCTTGATACACAACTATGGTCAAAATGTCAACAAAAAAAAACATATGTGGATATCAACATGCATTCATACATTCGTAAGAGAGAGAAACGAGTACAAATCGGAATACAACACATGACACATATGCAAGAAAGCGTGAATATGATGCTCGGAGCAGAGGAACAAATGATTCTCGGCCCAAACGGAGCAAACACCACAGCAAAATCTACCAAGCCCGAAACTACACAGGCGGGCCGAACCAACATGACGTCCAACATCGCTAAAAGCCAATACAGGCGGACGCCGCGAGCGAGCAAAATAGTGCATTTATGAAGGAGAACGACAGCGTGACGCCGTCCCCATCCGATCCAAGGAATCCGACCTTAGTGTTTCCCCTCTACTCGAAGAGGACCTTAGTTTTTTTTTAAAAAAAGAGGAACTTAGTTAGATTTAGCAATGTACGTATACAAACAGCTTTTTTGTTTTCGGACGAACCAGTCGTCTCCGCGCACCGGCTGCCTCCCGGTTGGCGTGAGGCGACCAAATCGACGGTGTCACCGTCGACGATGAGCATGCATGTATGTACGCATGTGCAGCATGCACTGGTGTTCCTGATTAACAAGTGATTTCTTAATTAATGACACGACACGGTCCGTCACTAAGACGCAATTACGACCGCCAACGGCGAGAAAAGATCGTTTTATACCACTTACAAAACCATTGATCGCGACGATGTTAGGCCCTCACACTTGGTCGCTGGCTGGAGGAAGAACCGAGCGGAGCTGTCAACTTCGCTCGCTGCACCAATTAAACTGGCTTCATTTCGGCCTGGTATGCTCAGGCGGCAGAGCAGCGACCTAGCGCGGGCATTGGATGAAGAAATCGAGGGAGAGGGAGTGACTGGTGCCCATCCAGGGAGGCGGGAATACGAACACGAGTCATGGGGAGCCACATGGGTTGTCGTAGCTAGCTCGGAGGCATGTTGAGCTGCCGAAGAGTGCACGCACACAAACTGTTCGACGGAATGGTGGCCGCTACGGGAGGTCCTTAGGTAGCATGGTAGCACTACGTCGGAGACGAGCGAGGTGTCTGAGGTCGCACTCTCACGCTCGTGACGCCCGTGTCGGCGTCGGCGTCGGCTCCTCCCTTCGACCCTCGCGGTGACGTACTGCCTGGCGCAGCAAACGAGATAGCATCAGGACTCAGCGGAGCTCACCACGACTCCTCTGCTTTCATATACGGATACACCACACATCACTGGTGTATTGGAGCAAGTTAGCATGTCCAATTCATTGCAGGCACACTACGATTTATTAATGCCGAGAGCTCATGGGCATATAAATACATGGAGCTAGCTACTGTTTGGTTTGTTTCAGAGGATTTAACATTGCAGCCATAGTCGCTGGCCTCGTCTGCCTGCTGCTATCGTAGGCGGTCGAGGCCTTCTCGGACCTGGTCGCACTAGCGGAGCTTAGTGCAAGCAAAACTGGGCTGTGGCTGCAAACCAATGAGCCTTTAGGCAGAAATGGGTCATGGAGGAAAAAAACGTTGGGCTTTTCTCAAGCTGGCCCACTCAGTCATTTTGATGTAGCTCCGCTACTGCCTGGTCAGTCGGTCGACAAGAACAACGCGTCTGTCTTGCGGCTGTGGTAACAGGGCTGTGACCTGGAACACTTGCCACGGTCATCGGTTCGATCTTAGATGCTCCTCGCAAAAAAAAAGAATCCATGGCAGACGAGGACGGCAGAGTGGTAGATGAAGATAAATATGCCGTGCAGGGTTGACATGTCAGTGGGAGTAGCCTGTGATCCCAGCCGGGATATATTTTTCCAGGTGCGCCAAACAGGTGTAAGGTTAAGATTCACCAGGATCGATGAGTATAGGGTGTAGACTTCAGGGTTTCAGAGGTGGGGGTTCATTTGCGACGAGCTCTACAAACTCGAAGTTTAAAACAGACTTCACTCGCCTGACTGATGCATCTTCATCTGCACCAGCATGAGCGCCCCAGTGACTGCTTCACAAAATTCCGTCACTAGAGCAGTTTTCTGGATATCCGAGTCGAGGCGCAGGCTTGGTATTTGGACTTTGGCGTTGTATTCCATGACGACGCCCCCAAGAGGGGATGGACTAGAGCATCACTACGGAAGTTTTCTGGATATCCAAGTCGAGGCGCCGTGGCAAAGACCGAAACAATGTACTAGAGTTTGCACCTGATGCCCTGGCGCGGGGATGGACTAGAGTTTTCACCTGGTGCCTTGGCGTGGGGATTAGTACCACAACGACGTGGTCAAGAGGGATGCGACACCTATGGGTGTCGCAGGTGCTGACGTCGAAGCGCGGAGCTTTCGTTCAGAATCCCACCCGCACCACATCAACGTACTAAGGTCTCCACTTCAACCCGAGGGAAGCGTCAGCACCAGACCGGGGCCTTTATACCAGGGAACCACCGTTGCCAAAGCACCGGCGGCACCAAGATGGTCATCGACGTCCAAAACCTCTTCCTTAATTAATCTATTTTTTGGTGGTAAAAACTTGTATTGCTCATATCATAAATTACAATCAACGGCGTTAAGACCGATGGCTACTTAGGGCCAGACCCAAGCGAGGTCATAGTTCTTCCCTCTAAGGCTGGTTGTAATGGGGAGTATCATATACTAGTACATCATTAATGCATAGTATTATATGTTAGTATCATAGAGGACTATATTTATTATCATGCATGACACAAAGTAGCAGATCATTTAATATGATATGATACTCGAGCCTTTTTTTCTTCATTTAATTCTATGTCACCTTATGAAAATTGCTTAGTTGACATGCATGATACTACCTATAATACTTCCATTGCGGACAGCCTAAGCGAGCATAGTTTGCCAAAGTGTCACTAACTTTCTTTCGAGGTCGACTAACAAGAGTAATACTAGCTAGTTCTATGAAGTCTCATCAGGTATTTGATCTCTTTTACCAATGATGAGTACACCGATCTCTGCTTGAATCGTCTTAGTTGCCACCAGAGAATCCATCTCTATTGCCACCAGCAACTCAGTCCGAAGCAGTGCTCACGAGAGACCCTCCATGCATGCATGCACCAAGTTCAGCTTCGAGGGCATCCCGGCATGAAGAGAAACTCTCTGCACGAGGAAAAAAGGTACCCGAGCCACGTTTGTCACGCCACACCATGCCTCAATTAATCAAGATGGCAAGTCTTTGCTTCCGACAAAAAAAGGCAAGTCTTGGACGTTGCCGTTTCATTATCAACAGAATGGAAGGGGCGGCCGGAGGGGGGAGGTTGAGGCTTAGTGGAACAACTCTGAACATAAGAAAAAACTAATTTTACCTAACCGGCCGGTGCGAAGAGCACCTCGACCGTTTTGCAATTTTCAGGGAGACTCGAGCTTCATATGGTTAGGGGTCAACAATTAAGTACAATCGACTACACGACTTTCTCAAACATCATACTATAATATTTTGAAACAGCTGTTGTTGTGTAAGATTGAGTTTTTATTTTGTGAACCGATAAGATTGAGTATTAGTAGTAAGTTTTTCTTTAGTAACACAATTACACAACCCGTGTGCTGTTTGAAGCGTTCTCGTGCCATTGATTAGGCGCCACTGGCCAGCCACCAAGACCCGGTGTGACTAGTATACTATCGGCGAGACGGCGACTCACCTACTCCTACTCCTGCTCCTGCTGGATCCATCACATGCTGGCCGCCCGCGCCATGGAAGGCTGGCTTGCCGGGTCTCGCGACCGACGACGCGCCCGCCTTCTATATAACCATAATCAGAGCGGTTGTTGGGGTGTGTCTGTGAGAGGAAGAGGCAGGCGCCACAATATAATCTATCAGGCTCGATGTGCAGAGAGCAAGGATGAAGAAGCACACCATCCAAGTGCCGTCGCCGCGGCCGTACCACCTCCTCGACGCCGGAGAGGACCCGGAGGGAGGCGTCGCCGTGCGCGCGCCGCTCCTTCGCCAGGTACATACGCGACGCCCCCCGACGTGGGCTAGCTAGCTCCGTCATCCTCTCCTTCATGTTTTTTTTTCTGAGAGTACGTCAATAGCGTATCATAATTTTATAGAAGACAGAAAGATAATTACAAAGAGCTAATGATGAATGCGAACATTCAAGCCAGCAGACGCCAACAAGTTCATCCTCCTCCATGTCAATCCCTTCTTCTTAGCTTGCATGTGTGTTCATACTTCAGAGTGTAGTCATCTTAAAACAGGTTTTCATCCAATTTTATAGATAAAGCAAACATCCATGCAACCAAGTTCTCAGAGTTATAGCAAATAACACAGCTCGGGCAACAACATAATCACACCCAAAAGACATTAACAAAAAAGATAGAGAAAAACCAAGTGGCCCTACGAAGAGGATAAATGCGCACGGTAGCCAGAAGCGCATCCGTCATGAGCCCAAGCCGGTCACGACTACGCTGCCAAGAAAGCGGGTGCCAATGCTTCAAGAAAGTAAGGAATTTGACGAGTTAGAGGCCTGCCACAAAAAAACCTACTTAGTCATCATTTTATTACGAGTGGTTCATAATGTCCACGGCATTGGCGCAAAGATTAGCCAGAATAGGCGGCGATTTCAGCCGGTCTGGGTAGGCCTAGTCTCAAGGAACTCCTCAAAGTCCAGGGCCTCCCAGTCGTTCCCTAGTGTCTCGCGTATGAAACTCCAGAGGGCCCGCACCGCCGTGCATGAGAAAAAGATGTGGGTCCCACTTTCGGGACATCGCGCAGGTAGCACTAGCCATTACCCGGGCCATGCAGCTCAAGCACCTCAGTCCTAGAGGGTAGGCGGTCATGTAGTAGTTGTCACACAAAGATCTTGATCTTTAAAGGCAATGGGCCTTCGACAGAGGGAAATTCACAAAACAGTGGGCAAACGGCATAATGCGTGATATGCCGAACTGACGAAGAACTCACCCAAAGGTGAGAGACTCCAGTAAACAGTGCCCAGAGAATCTGGTAACACCGGCGGGAGGACTACCCGCATTCTAGCCCACTCAACAATTTCCTCCTGCCCAAATATGTGATGGAACAAGATGTTCCATTGCCCATTCCAGGAGGCCGTGGAAACCGAATCCTCGGGTCAGTGCAGATAGCAAAACAGACTAGGAAAGCCCAACCGAAGTACCCCGCCACCAACACATGGATCCAGCCAGAATATGGTACCTTCCCTCATATGTCTACAATACCAAATATGTAAAGCACGAAGGTTCATCTTATAGTGAAGCTAATGATATATGGCATTCTAGATGTAAATGTTTTTCTCTAGAGATCTGATCAAAATTTGTGATGCTTGACTTTTTAGAAAAACTACATGTACAACATTATGAAACAGAGAGTATGAAAAGCTTTCTCAAACATCATGCAGTAGAATACGTTTTTTGCGAACAGCTGTAGTGTGAGATTGCGTTTTCATTTTTGAACTGGTAAGGCCGAGTACTACTAGTAGTAAGTATTTTTTGAGTAAAATAACAACCCGTGGCGTTTGAAGCGTTCTGGCGCCATTAATTATTAGGCGCCACTGGCCAGCCACCCAGACCCAGTGGAACTAGTCTATTCCCGGCGAGACGGCGATCGACCCACCTACCCCTGCTCCTGCTCCATCCATCACATGCTGCCTGCCCGCGCCATGGAGAGCTAACTTGACCGACGACGCGCGCGCCCGCTATATAGCCAGCGTGGTTGTTGTGCCCTGGTCTCCGTGAGAGAGCGGGGAGCTAGGTAGAAGCTAGAGGAGGGGTCCGGCGCCACAGTCTATCAGGCGCGACCCGCAGAGAGCAGCGATGAAGAAGCACACCATCCTGGTGCCGTCGCCGCGGCCGTACGTCGTCCTCGACGCCGGCGAGGAGGCGGAGCGAGGCTTCGCGGTGCGCGCGCCGCTCCTGCGGCAGGTACGCACGCTCCGCCCCCACGCCGTCGGCTTTACAGCTCCGCGGGTCGTCCATCTCGATCGATCCCTCCTTCTTAGCTATCTTGCATCTAGAACGAACCAGGCCGGGCATCGATCGCCGGCGGCGTTTTGAACTTTTGATCAGCTTGATTGAATTGCTCCGACGGATCGATTCGGTCGATGGTCAACTCATGAGCATCTTGAGATTGGGGATGAGTTTGTACGACTGGTTCAATCAATCCATGACTGTCAATGGCGCGCGCCCGAACTTAATCAGTATGCAGTTTTTTTACGGGCAGTTGAAATGTAGCAACCATGGACTGAGTCTAATGTCTAAAGCTGATCACGATCAAGATTAGTTGACCATGTGCATACACATTAGATACACATCACGATCGGTTGGTGGATGCATTGAGGCATCAATGTTGGGTACTATGTACGTAGGATCGCACGGTAGCAGCAGCAGCTAGACAACAAACACAAAAACAAGTACAGCCAGCGGTGCATCGGTCCAAAGGCTGACAACTAAGTACGCATGCTTTACAGTTTGTCTCTGTTAATTAAACTATGCGCATCATGGCGGCTAACACTCTCTGCAATTTGGCTCTACTTTCATCATCATACTGCCTATTAAAATTATGATCCTTCCAGTCTAACACGTGCTACATAAAATTATAATCAGAGATTCGTTCATTTCTGCATGCCAGCTAGTAGTAATTTACAAGTTATGCAATTTATCCAGTGTCATACTCCTACTGCTATTATTCCTCTGATGTTCCTTGGATTATTCGGCTTTCTCACTCTGTTTCTTCTTGGATTGGAATCATGGGCAGCTCACCTACCGTTCGTCTCCGTCGTTCAAACGATCCAAGAGCGGCCTCGCCTCCCCCTCCTTCTCGGCCTCACCCTCCTTCTCGGCGTCCCCTTCCTTCTCCTACTTGGCCTCCCCCAGGCCCAGGGTCCTGCCTTCCCCGAGGATCAATGAACACGAGACCCTGCTCGCCATTCCCTCGCCGACGATCCAAGAGGAGACCTCGCTACCGCCGCTTCTCGACGACCACAACAGACCCAGCAGCAAGGCGCCATTCGTGGTGCTAGGTCAGCTCCATCTCCATCTCCATGCACGTCTCTCGAGAAATCTTGAGTGATCACTGACGAGCTTGAATGATGCAATGGTGGTGGTGCATGTAGGGTTTGAGTGCCTGGAGAGCACGGCGTTCAACGGCATCTCGACGAACCTGGTGGTGTACCTGGAGACGGTGCTGCACGGGAGCAACCTGGCGAGCGCCTCCAGCGTCACCACGTGGATCGGCACCAGCTACCTGACGCCCATCTTCGGCGCCGTCGTCGCCGACACCTACTGGGGCAACTACAACACCATCCTCGTCTCCCTCGCCTTCTACCTGCTCGGCATGATCCTCGTCACCTCCTCGGCCCTCCTGCCCCCGGTCGCGGCCGTCGCCGGCGCGTCCGGCTTCCTCAGCGCAAAGACGCTGGCGTTCGTGGGGCTCTACCTGGTGGCCATCGGGAGCGGCGGGGTGCGGTCCTCGCTGCTCCCGTTCGGTGCGGAGCAGTTCGACGACGCGGTGGTGGCGGACCGGGAGGGCAAGGCGGCCTTCTTCAGCCTCTTCTACCTCTGCGTCGACTTCGGGCCCATCGTCTCCGGCCTCCTCATCGTCTACATCCAGCAGAACGTCAGCTGGGCGCTCGGCTTCGCGATCGCCACCGCCTGCATCGCGGCCGCCTACGCCGCCTTCCTGCTCGCCACGCCCATGTACAAGCGCACCATGCCCACCGGCTCGCCGCTCAAGAGCCTCTGCCAGGTCGTCGTCGCCGCCTGCAGGAAGGTCAGCCTCTGCCTGCCCTCTGACGCCGGCCTCCTCCACGAGGCCAGCGACAAGGACGACGAGCCCAGAATCGCGCACACCGCCGAGTTCAGCTTCTTCGACAGGGCGGCCGTCTACTCGGAGCTGGACCTGGCCGAGAGGATCGACGGCGAGCCGGGCTCGTCCTGGAAGCTCTGCACCGTCACGCAGGTCGAGGAGCTCAAGATCCTGCTCCGGCTCCTGCCCGTCTGGACGACCAGCATCATCGTCTCCGTGGCATACTCCCAGATGAACACCACCTTCATCCAGCAGGGCAGCGCCATGGACATCAACGTGCTGTCCCTCTCCATACCGGCGGCGTCGCTGCTCTCCTTCGAGGTGCTCTGCGTGCTCACCTGGGTGCTCCTCTACAGCTGGGTCATCGTGCCGGCGCTGAGCAAGTTCTCCATCTCCTCGGGCGGGGAGCCGTCGCAGCTGCAGCGGATGGGCGCGGGGCGCGTCCTCATGGCGGTCTCCATGGCGATCGCGGCGCTCGTGGAGACGAGCCGGCTCGCCAGCTCCGCGCGCGGCGAGCAGATGAGCATCGCGTGGCAGCTGCCGCAGTACTTCTTCCTCGCCGGCGGGGAGGTGTTCTGCTACATCGCGCAGCTGGAGTTCTTCTACAACGAGGCGCCGGACACCATGAAGAGCATGTGCACCTCGCTGGCGCTGCTCACCATCGCGCTCGGCAGCTACCTGAGCTCCTTCATATACGCCGTCATTGAGCTGCTCACGGCGACGGCCGACAGCCCAGGCTGGATCGCCGACGACCTCAACCAGGGGCACCTCGACTACTTCTTCTGGATCATGGCCGCCATCTCCATGATCAACTTCTTGGTGTACAGCGCGTTCGCCAGGAACTACAAGCTCAAGACGGTCCTCTCGTGATCTCTGTTTGTTTGCTCTGCTTTTTGGTCCTTCTTTTTTTTGCTTTTTGGTCCTTCATATACTTGAGTATTTGATTACACACACCGCACAATGGCGAGTATATATTACTGTATCCAAGCATCATGTACATATACAGGAAACATATATAAGCTCAAGGGCATTTACAGGATGAGTTTGTATGTATCCTCAAGGGCAGTGCTCAAGATCCATGTAAAACAAATACCCAATGCAAAAGTATCCTCCGGAACTGAAGTAATCTCAGAGTTCAGTCTTTTTCTTTTTAATCTTTTGCATCGAATTGTTCAGTTCTGCCCCATGAAAAAGTTCACCAGGCCGTGCATTGGACCAAGGTTTTGGATTCTGGACGGTAACCAGAAATACCGGGCGGTTACCGAACATTTTTTTAATGCATTTTGAATCTTTCAAATTAGATTTTTTTTTTTTGGTTTTTTTTACAAGGTAAGGCAATTTCATGGGGTACCAAGATTCGCGGTAACTGAACTTATCGCGCGGTAAGCAAGACCTTGCATTTGGATCACGTATGAGCAATAAGCGACATTTTCTTTATAATATTTGATTACACCGCGCAATGGCGAGTGTATATATATATATATATATATATATATATATATATATATATATATATATATATATATATATATATATATATATATATAGTATCCAAGCATCATGTACATATACAGGAAACATATAAGCTCAAGGGCATTTACAGGAAACAGATAACCTCAAGGGCACCTAGGCAATGCTCAAGATCCGAAGATCGAAGTAAAACAAAGAGAAAATTGCTTCTATACCATCGACAACCTCTGCAATAGCTCATTTGCCATCCAACAAAGCTGCAGTGCTTATATACCAAACGCAAATGAATTCTATTGCCTATATACCACTAGCAGTTAGTTTAGTGTTTCCTCAATCTGGTAAGTGGCCAAAATGACCGTCCTGCCCTCAATGGCAAATAAGCAAACAACTCTAAAACATGTCCAGAAAAAAAAAATGACAGCACTCCTTCTCTATTTTCAGTATTCCAGCAATAGAGTAATATACTCAAGAAAATTCACATCATTTAGAAGAGATTCAGGAAACACCATATTAAATCTCGCACAATCAGTAGCAAGTTCACATCGTCCAGAACCAAAATACCACAACCGAAATATCTTGTTCACACAAGCAAGTCTCTAAATAAAATAGCATACACATGAAGAGTTGCGATACAGATAATACGCGAGATTTTTAAGAATTTCACAGCTTCAACTGTTTTTGCTTCGACTGGCCATTGCTTGGCTGTTAGGCGCAACTCTCTTCTTGCTTCGAGTTCCCATTGCAGGGCTGTCAGGCGCAGCAGATATGACCTTTGATCTACATCAAAAAATTTGATTACATACTAGATTTAGAGGTAGTCTTCGATGATGTAGAGGTACACTCACAGAATATAAGTAAATTTGGTGCAGTCTTTATACCTTCTAGATTTAGAGGTACACTCACAGAATATAAGTAATTGGTGCAGTTTTCATACCTTCTAGATTTCGAGGTAGTCTTCGATGATGTAGACTTGGCAACATCGTCTTGAATTGCATCACTTGGACATGAAAGTAGAGCCAGTGTAGTTTCATTTTCACTTGGACACGGAAGTAGAGGTAGTGTACCATTGGTTGCTTGATCTGATGTTGTACAAATAGCTTTTGTAATGAGTTTTTTCTTTCTTTTGTCCCTGCATGAGTTTCACATATTATAGCTTAATTAAGACAAGAGTAAGGTGGAACAGAAATCTCATATTGAAATAGCAAGTACCTTTTTTGCTTTGCTACCTCTGCATAGGCTTCTAGTGCTTCAGGAGCAGCATCTTTGCAGCTTTGCCATCTATGTCCATAAGCTTTGCAAATTGGACATTGGTGTTGGCCTTTCTTTCCCTTCCCCTTGCTATTCTCGGCACCACTTTTGTGCCTCTGTACCTTTGGTCTCCCAGGGGCCCTCCTAAGGATTGGGGGGTTCAAGAAGAATTCTTTGTTCACACTTGGCCATTGAGACATGTCGGTTAGGCCAGGAAGAATAGGAGCATAAGCTGCAGCGAACTTGGCAACGCTGTAACAATCATCAACGAAGTCTTCTATTGTGACCCTCCTAATTCAGTAATAAAGCTAATTGCATGTTTGCAAGGCTTCCTGGAGACTTGAAATGCCCTGCATGTGCATGTCCTATTTGCTGGATCAGTGACATGGCGCTTGCCACCTAGCGCAACACTCTCACTCACCTCTGCAATCATGTCATCTATTCTCTCATATTCAATGTCCAGCCCCCTGCTTATGTCATTCAACTCCTTCATGACACTTGGAAGTATACGCCGACCTTGAAATTTTCTAGCTACCCTTCTCCTCTTCTCAAACTTCACCATAATCTTTCTCCTGATCTTGTCCATGAGCTGAAACAACATTAAACCTTTGTGCTTGCGGATCCAGTTATTGAAACACTCGGCCAAATTATTTGTCACATAATCCACTTTTGAGGAGGTTGAATATTTGCTCCTTGACCATAGCCTGGTGTGGTACTTGTTTAAGTATGCTATTGCAGCAGCCTTTTTCTCCTCTATGGCTGCCATGTGATAGTCAAACCCTCGAGGAGTCCATGAATAAGCAGCTGGCCACAAATGATCATACAAACTTTACCATGAAATTTTTTCTTGAAGTTCACAACCAAGTGTCGCATGCATTCTCTATGTTCTGCATACCCAAATACATGTTCGATTGCAGTGTCAATCCCTTTTCCTGCATCTGAATATATAGCTAGACCGGGGGAGAGCCAATAGCATCACGAAGCTTCTCCAAAAACCAAACCCAACTTTCAGTAGTTTTCGAGTCAATAACTCCATAGACTACAGGGTACAACCAATTGTGCCCATCAATAGCACAAGCAGTAGCTAATTGGCCTCTATACTTGCATGTCAAATGGGTGCTATCTATCACCAAGTAAGGTCTGCAGCCAGCCAAGAATCCATCGCACAAAGGCTTCAGCCCAACAAACATCCGTATGAAATATATTTTTTGATCGTACTCCATGTGGTCAATCGCAACTATACTTCCAGGAGACCTCTTCTCAACCTCAGCTTTCCAAGCATATAGCTTGTCAAAAGAATCATCCCAATTACCAAACAACTTAGCCATTGCTAGCCCTTTGCCACGGAATACTTTTGTGTATTGGACCTTGATCTTGTACTTGTCATGTAGCCTCCTGCGTAATTCCATCGGCCGAACACTAGGATCTTCTTTTACCCAGTCCATGACTTTCTCACATACCCATGCCTTTGAAGCATTTTTCTGCTTCTTTTTCTTCTTTGTGCTAGAACATGTGTGCTCCTGCACATGAACTTTGACCTGCATTAAACAAACAATGGAAAAAACTAGTGTCAGTCAACTCCATTTTATAACAAGACATCATTCAACAAAATTATGCAACCAAAATACCTCCATAGTTTCTCGGTCATCCAATCTCCCAACATGAATTCTCCATTTACAACTTGTCTTATTCGCCCGACGACAATAAGCCCTGAATCGAGTAGGTTCACTTTTTTCAACCTTAAATTCGAACTCTTTCTTTACAGCATATGTAGCAATTGCCAACCTAAACTCTTCAATGTTGGGGTACTTTGCGCCAACATGCATTGGCGGGTTTTCTTTGTCATAGGCAATTTCTGGAATGGCATCCGGTCTAGCATCTTCCGCAACCCATTCCTCATCATCACTGCTATTCTCAACATAATCAGCATTTGGTATATCTTTTTCTCCGACCTCATCATCACTATCGGAGCCAACACTGCCAATTGAGTATTGGTCCTCCTCATCTACACCAACATGTTCATATTCTTCATGGGGATTGTCAAGATATGTATCTGTTGGGCATACACTAGCTTCATCCATGACATTACTTGGTTGACTAGGTAGTGCTATAGATGGTGTTTGGTTCGAAGGAGTACATGGAACATCAACATTATCACTTCTCTTAGAATATTTGATGATCAAATGGCCACTTCTATTCTGATCAAAACAATCAAACATTTTCATGCATTCTTCATCATTTGACATAGAGATATTTTTTCCACTAGTGCAGTCAACATACTCAAGAAATATATTATCCTCTAAGCATAAAGCAAAAGAAAAGGTTCCAGCAATAGACGCCAGCAAATCCTTCATACTTGTCCTGGTACCTTCAATAATCTGCCAACTGAGTGTAGAATCCCCATCGATTTTGGCTCCACTGCAACAAACCTTCACCTCTACTGTGTAAGTACAAGACTGGATCATCCTGTGGATGAGCAAAGCATGTCAATTGCGCATTCTCCTACCGAAAATTGTAGCAAAAAGAGAGATAATCCAAGAAATTATATCAAAGAGAGATAATGTGAGGGTACGTGCGTGGAGTGGTGGTGGGAGGTCGGGTGCGTGCGTGGAGTGGCGGGGATGAGGAGGGCCGGGGGCGTGCGTGAGTTGAATTTTCTTTTTTTATCTAATGTGAGGGTACAATCGGAATTTGTGAGAAAACTGACGGAAAAAAGAAGATAGTGTAATGGCGTACTAACAGCAGTGGTATATAGGCAATAGAATTTGTTTGCGTTTGGTATATAAGCACTGCAGCTTTGTTGGATGGCAAATGAGCTATTGCAGAGGTTGTCGATGGTATAGAAGCAATTTTCTCTAAAACAAACACCCAGTGCAAAAGTATCCTCCGGAACTGAAGAAATCTCAGAGTTCAGACCTTTTTTTAATAATCTCTTGGATCGAATTGTTCTAGTTCTGTCCCAAAAAAAGTTCACCATACCATGCATTGGACCAAGGTTTTGGATTGGTAACCGGAAAATACCGGCGGACCGAATGGTTTTTAATGAATTTTGAATTTGAACAAAATTCAGTCAAATTCAATTTTCATTTTTTTTGCTCGGCAAGGTGATTTCTCATGGGGAAAGGAGATTCACTGTTACTAGGTGGTAACCAAACTTATCACCTGATAAGCAAGACCTTGCATTGGATCACATATGACCAAGAAGCGACATTTTTTTTAATAAAAGGCGTTTATTATTGACACAAAATTCACATGAAGGGATACAAAAACCTCATATTCGGCCTTTGCATAATTAAAATGCACACAAACAAAACACAAATAAAGAAAAAAGGACAAAATAAGGGGACTCTAGGGCCGCAATGTCAACAACTTGCAAGGAGCTGTTGACATTAATGTATGAAGTCATAAAATTTCGTGTAAAAATTTGAAATATATTTTGAGATAAAAAAATGACAAATTTGACATCAGTGTGATAATGGGCCAAATCTAAAGGCCAAGTTATGTTACATACTATTCAATGTTGAAATGTCATTTTTGTTTTTCGAGTTGTGTTTCGAATTTTGACTTTAAATTTTGTGACAACCTACGTTGATGTTGTATGAGTGTGCTAACTATTTTTCAGAATTTTTTTTAAAATTTTAAAGCATAATGTGAGTTTGGTGCACCGGTAGCACCACAAGCTCCAGTGCACCAGATATTTTTCCTGCTCCTACCACCCCGCTGGGAGCAACAGTGGCATGCTTTTTTTCTTCAAGCCTATATTCATGAACGAGACTAACATGTGTTCTTTTTTTGGGGAGAAACTTTCAATCTATTCATCTTCAATCATGGCAGTACAAAGAACAACAGAGGTAATACAAATTATAACCATGTCCGTGGACCATCTAGCTACGACTACAAGCACTGGAAAGAGCCGAAGGCGCGCCGCCGTCATCGCCCCTTCCTCACGGAGTCGGGCAAACCTTGTTGTAGTAGACAGTCGGGAAGTCGCCATGCTAAGGCCCCATAGGACCAGCGCACCGGAGTAGCAACCATCACCGATGAAGAAAGTCATAGATTAGAAGGATCAGACATTTAAAAACTCAAATGAAGACGAATGAAGACCGAATCCCAACAGATCCACTGAAGACCAGCACCGACCGAATCCCACGAGATCCGACGGAGACAAACCTTCACACACCCTCCGACGATGCTGTATACACCATCGGGGTGGGGATAGCACGTGGGAGACATTATTCATACTACTAAGGGATATCGCCACCGCCACACAACCCCAACCAAGACATTGAACCTAACAAGAATGAGAACGGGGTCCAGTGGGCTGGGGGCCGAGATCCTCCGCACCTCCATGGCCTAGAGGCCATCGGAGATGGGGCGGACCAGCGGCGACGATGATAGGAGGAGAAAAGCTTTCTTGTGGAGGAGGAAAGAGACGGAAGAAAAGAATGAGAAACTGCTGTTAAGTGGGAGCATAAACATATAGAGCATGTCATTCTACTTGACACTCCATGTGACAAGATGACGCCACGATGGAAACAACATAGCGGACACAATAGTCCAAAGGTAGAGAAAAGATGGAGGTGACGATGATGTTGGAGATGGGGTCGATGAAGATGGAGCTCGTGATGATGATACCCATAAGGAATGGAGTGTTGGTGATGACGATGGCTCCGACTTCCCCCAGCTGGAAATTTTTTACATTGTTTTGACGAGTATGACACAAGTGTTCAAGGATGATACTCACTTCTTCAATGCATACCTTTCTAATCACTAATCTTTTTGAAAAATAAATTAGGCTCTTCTCTCTATCTTTTTTTGTTTTTGAAAAGTTTGTTGGGAGAAAACAGTAGTAAAATACTCTCTAGAACTTATTGCTTGCCTCCCAAGCATCACTTTCTACAAAGTCATATATCTAGGATTAAGGTGCTCAATAATTATTCCACCAGGATCCCAAGGTAGCCAATTTTAGTTAACAAATATTTCAATCTAAGTAGTGAGCACAAAGTAACATAGAGCATGTAACAACGAAATATAACCCTCTTCATATGCATTAGCATGTAATAAGAGAACAAATCATGAACACGATGTAAAGACCAATGCATGGCAATCCTTATTAAGAGCAAACTTCTCATGTATGGTGTAGTTTGGAGAGTTCAAAAAGATGCATGATAGGACTATCAAGTGCGGGTATAACATTAACATTGTATTTTTATTATAAGGAACAATAGCAAGTTCATCTCCACAAGCATCTTTCAAAAGATCATCATGGTCATAAGTGTTGAAGTCATCAAACGAGATTTTTCATCTAAGAAGTTCAAAGGATCACAAATTTCAGCACCATAGTTTTCATTCTTCGGTAAGTATGGAGGTTAATCAAGCAATGTATGAGTAAAAGTTACTCTCATAGGACTAGGAAGGTGGGAAAGGATAGCTAATCCACTCTTCCTCATTTTGTACTTCACTCTCCTCTTAGTATTTTCCATCTAATGAGCATTCAACAGTTTCTTCTTTCATTGCTATTTGCAAAACATTAGCCTCTTCATGGGCAGTGGAGGCTTTCTCAAAATGATTACTGATATAAGTATTACTACTGAAATTCTTATAACAATAATCAAGTATAGCATAAGTCGCAGTCTTAATATACTTAACATCTTCAATTAGCTGCCATAAAGAGTTGAGACAAGCGGTGTTTTCACAAAAGTTTCATGCTCTTCTAACTTTTTTTCTCATACTAAACTAGTTGAGTGTTCGGCACTACCATGAACATATTCAAGTAGAAACTTTTAGCAGTGAGGATTTTAGGTGGTCCCTCAACGTACTACTAGTGGTTACAACTTTTTTTTGGTAATTTGTGTTTTCTACCCATTACTAAAGATAGAAAGCAATGCAAAACAATAATAAAACCACTTAGTGATTTCGGTTGTTGGGGATGCTGGTTGTCGGAGCGAGGTGGCGCACTGCAGCTAGACCTGTCCATAAGTCGGGCCAGGCCTAAGAAAGGCTGCTAGAGAAAACCTAGGCCCGGGCCCGGCCGGGCCTTCGGGCCTAGATTTCAGGCCCAAGCCAGGCCGATCAGTGGAAAAGCCAATCAGGCCTCTTCCTTCAAACACAAAATTAGTAAGTCCAAGCTCGGCCTGTCCCAGTCTTTGGGCTAAAACCTTAGGCCCAGGCCCGTCCCAGCCTTTGGGCTAAAACCTTAGGCCCAGGCCTGATGCGTGGGCAAGACCTGGTCGGGTCGGGCCGGGTTTCCAATTGCCAGGCCTGATTGTAGCATAGCCCCAAGCGGAGTCCTCGGGGGAGTTGGTGATGATTCATGAGCTTGGCATGGACCCATGCTGGTACCGTGAGCTCACCGTGCTAGGTAATGGCCGTTTTATCCAAGTCTCCACCCTAGGCCACATGTGGGCCCAACCTATCCAAATGGGGTTTAAATTAACTAACACAATCATCAATATTTTTTTTGTGGATTAGAAAGAAGTAATAGGTATTCAACAAATAAATTAAAGGCTGTGGAGTAGTTTCTCTTTGGCCTAACCCCAATTATGATAGTTTTATGCTATTTAGTCCAGAAATTTGGCTCTGGAATAGTTTAATTTCCAAAGACCCCTTCTATAATAAGAAAAAAAAACCTTTTAGAGTGAGCGAAGCCTCCCACCGGCGCAAATGAGCTTGCTCTACTTAAATTTGTTTCAATCTTCCACGTCCAGATGTAGAGATCTGTATGTAGTACGACTGTACAAAACCGTACGGACCCCGCAAATTAACCCGCTGCCTCTGTTTTGCTTGACAGCGACCATTTGCGGACGATTTGACTAATCCCAAATTGTCTGGACATCAGACCCCATCCTCCACGCACGCAGTCGCCATCACGACGCCTTGTCACATACCCTACGTTTCCTACTATCTGAACTGAACGTCTGAACTCTGAACCCCTTTCCAAACTCACTCACTGCTCTCGTCATCTTGGATCATCTTCCTCTCTCGTCTCTCACACTATAAAAAGCATACGGCATGGATCTCTCCAGCAATCATCACGACACCATCACACCATCGACCATCAACACCTTCGATTCCCGTGCTAGCTAGCCACGCAACGCAACGCAGCGCGCATAAACAGCAGCAGCAATGGCCGCCTGGCTGAGGAAGGAGACAGCCGAAGCATACTACCTCGCGGCCGATGCCCGGGGCGACAGAGGGAAGAAGGTCCCCAAGGGGTACCTCCCGCTGGCGCTGGTGGGCGAGGAGGGAGACGGCGACGAGCGTGTGCTGGTGCGGATCGAGGCGCTCAAGGAGCCGTGCATGGCGGCGCTGCTGGAGATGGCCGCGCAGCAGTTCGGCTACGGCCAGCCCGGCGTCCTCAGGATCCCCTGTGACGCACAGCAGTTCCACCAGATGGTCAGCGCCATGTGCAACAAGGGCAACGCCACATAGGATAGGTATTAAGTAGTGATTATTACTGCACATCGTCCACCTAGGAGAAACATAGATTGGAAGACCCGTAGACAAATTACAATCACCTCAAATGCGCATGTTTTCTACATCGATATATCTAGTCAGAGAAGGAACCGTTCGTATTGTGGAGAGTCCAGATAACTCATGAACAGCAGATGGTGTGCTTTCATCGAGGAGCTTCTATGCACTCCCTTCCTGTACGGAGCAAGATGAGTGAATGTAGACTTTAAAATATGTCTATATACATCTGTATATAGTTCGTATTGAAATCTCTAAAAGGACTTATATTTTGAAACAGTATTATCTTGCTTGCGTTGAGCCCTCTTTTCTTTTATATTGATTGCTTGACTTCAGAGTGAGGTCATCAAAGATTCAGAGCTCTTACATTAATTAGGTAAGGCTTGTCGTCGTTGCTTCAGTCTTCGGGTATTCAGAGCTCTTATTTCAGAATGACCAAGGTCAGAGACAGGGCGTCAAAGACGAGGCAGTCGGGTCGAGCCTAGCGCAAAAGCCGGCTCTGCTAGTCCGGCCTTATCCATAGGTCGAGATCTATACATATGGACCCCACAAATTAACCAAGCACGATTGTTTCTCTTGACAGTGACCATTTGTGGACGATTAGACTAATAAGAAAGAAATTCATTTTTCACCCTCAAGTGTGCCTCAATGGACAAATACCTCCCTAAAGTCTATTTTGATACAATTTTAACCGTTCTAAAAACCAGATAAATCAAACACTAGAGCGTTTTTGTTATTATTTTGGTGGTTTTGGGAGAAAATGTCATCTTCTTCCTCTCTCTCCTCTCTCCTCTGTGTCATTCATCGACCGCCATGGCCGTCGATGCTCCCCACCGAGGTGGTACAACGTCGCCCCACATGCCCAACTCTCCTTCCCCTCCCACCCTTCTCTCACCCTCTCGCGGCGGGAATCGCGTGCTACAGCCAGCGCCACCGCCGTTCCCGCACACACGCCCACCGGCAACCTCAAGCCCCAACTCCATGTCAAGCTTCTCTGCCACGCCTCCCTCGCCTCCTCTGCCAAAGTAATTTGTGCGAGCCACCCCCCAAATTACAGCGGGAACGCCGTCTTCCTTGTTTCGGATTTGTCGCCGACGGACCTGATTCCCTAGCTCCGAGGAGCCCCTATGCCTCCCCTGAGATCCCTCTGGTGTTCCCGGCGCTGTTGACGCCTTCCAGCAAGCCCATCGACCCCGAGTTTCTTCCTTCGTGATGTTGTGCTCCGGTAGCTGCCGCAACCATCCATTGCATCGCTGTCCTCCTCCTCGACCTAGCATGCGAGGCTAGGGTGAACTCCTTGTTTGCCTCAGTTTGCCCAAAGCCCTCTCTCAGCCTAGCTTGATTCCCGCATGGATTTTCCCTAGCTTGCCGCCGCACTAGCCCGCCGCCAGCCACCTTCTGTCCACTATGCAACCCAACGCAAAGCAAACACTGCATGTCACCCCCCCCCCCCAAACCACCAAAATTGTAGCAAAACCGCTCAAGGGGCAAATTCATCCGGTTTTGGAGATTTTAGAGTAAATTGCACAAAACCGCTACTTTGAAGGCTATGTTTGCAGCAAACACTATGTTACATTTTTGCTGCAATAAACACCGTGTCTACCGTAATCTTTTTTGCAAATAACACTGATCGGCGAATTTGCCTTCATTGAGTGTGTTTATGAAAGATGGGGCCCGTTAGTCATGCTGACGTGGCACAAATTTCTCACACCGTTAAGTTGAATCGTTTTGCTGGACATGGGACCTGCTTCTCAGTGTAACCCTCTATATTGAGCATTTCATCGAGCAGCTTGCATGCAGCACACATGTCGTTCTCGTTGCACCTACCGCACCGGACCGTCTCCTTCCGCTCACTGTCGAAGCAAACCTTGCGGCTGCCGTTGGAGTCCCTGCACATGACGAACCCCATGTCGGCGCAGCCCGCGAGTCTGCGACTGCCCCTGGAGCAGGGCCTTGAGATCCCCTCCTCCTCCATCCTCGCCACCTCGGTCGTGTTGGGAACGTAGTAATTTCAAAAATTTCCTACGCACACGCAGGATCATGGTGATGCATAACAACGAGAGGGGAGAGTGTTGTCTACATACCCTCGTAGACCGTTCGTGGAAGCGTTATATCAACGCGGTTGATGTAGTCATACGTCTTCACGATCCGACCGATCCAAGTACCGAAAGCACGGCACCTCCGAGTTCTGCACACGTTCGGCTCGGTGACGTCCTCGCTTTCTCGATCTAGCAAGAGGGGCAAAGTAGTAGATGAGTTCCGGCAGCACGACGGCGTGGTGACGGTGTTGGTGAAGAACAATCTCCGCAGGGCTTCGCCTAAGCACTACGAAAACTATGACGGAGGATAAACTAGAGGGGACGGGGTTGCCGACACACGGTTTGATGTTTCTTGATGTGTCTTTGGTGCTATCCCTGCTCCTCTATTTATATGTTGACCCCTGGGGTCGAAACATGGAGCAAAAGCCTCCTCAAAGTCGGTTTTGCCCGAAAGCCAAGAGTCCCACTCGGACTCCAGGACCAAACGCCACAATCCTTGGCGTCTGGCCCAGACGCCATGGGCCCCGGCGTCTGGCCCAGGGCCAGACACCAGGGTCTCCGGCGTTTGGCTCCCTGGCCTCCGCAAAACTCATTTTGCACCGACTTATAGCCTCATGGGTTTGACCCCTTGGCCAAACCATATCATCCAATATATGAATGTTTACCTCCGGACCATTCCGGAGCTCCTCGTCATGTCCGTGATCTCATCCGGGACTCCGAACAACATTCGGTCACCAACATACATAACTCATATAATACTATATCGTCAACGAACGTTAAGCGTGCGGACCCTACGGGTTCGAGAACTATGTAGACATGACCGAGACACCTCTCTGCTCAATAACGAATAGCGGGACCTGGATGCCCATATTGGCTTCTACATATTCTACGAAGATCTTTATCGGTCAGACCGCATAACAACATATGTTGTTCCCTTTGTCATCGGTATGTTACTTGCCCGAGATTCGATCATCGGTATCTCAATACCTAGTTCAATCTCGTTACCGACAAGTCTCTTTAGTCGTTCCGTAATACATCATCCCGCAACTAACTCATTAGTTGCAATGCGTGCAAGGCTTATAGTGATGTGCATTACTGAGAGGGCCCAGAGATACCTCTCCGACAATCGGAGTGACAAATCCTAATCTCGAAATACGCCAACCCAACAAGTACCTTCGGAGACACCTGTAGAGCACCTTTATAATCACCTAGTTACGTTGTGACGTTTGGTGGCACACAAAGTGTTCCTCGGGTAAACGGGAGTTGCATAATCTCATAGTCATAGGAACATGTATAAGTCATGAAGAAAGCAATAGCAACAAGCTAAACGATCAAGTGCTAAGCTAACGGAATGGGTCAAGTCAATCACATCATTCTCCTAATGATGTGATCCCGTTAATCAAATGACAACTCATGTCTATGGTTAGGAAACATAACCATCTTTGATCAACGAGCTAGTCAAGTAGAGGCATACTAGTGACACTCTGTTTGTCTATGTATTCACACATGTATTATGTTTCCGGTTAATATAATTCTAGCATGAATAATAAACATTTATCATGATATATGGAAATAAATAATAACTTTATTATTGCCTCTAGGGCATATTTCCTTCAGTCTCCCACTTGCACTAGAGTCAATAATCTAGTTCACATCGCCATGTGATTTAACATCAATAGTTCACATCACCATGTGATTAACACCCATAGTTCACATCGTCATGTGACCAACACCCAAAGGGTTTACTAGAGTCAATAATCTAGTTCACATCGCTATGTGATTAATACCCAAAGAGTACTATGGTGTGGTCATGTTTTGCTTGTGAGGGATGTTTAGTCAACGGGTCTGCTACATTCAGATCCGTATGTATTTTGCAAATTTCTATGTCAACAATGCTCTGCACGGAGCTACTCTAGCTAATTGCTCCCACTTTCAATATCTATCCAGATTGAGACTTTGAGTCATCTGGATCAGTGTCAAAACTTGCATCGATGTAACCCTTTACGACAAACCTTTTGTCACCTCCATAATCGAGAAACATATCCTTATTCCACTAAGGATAATTTTGACCAATGTCCAGTGATCTACTCCTAGATCACTATTGTACTCCCTTGCCAAACTCAGGGCAGGGTATACGATAGGTCTGGTACACAGCATGGCATACTTTATAGAACCTATGGCTGAGGCATAGGGAATGCCTTTCATTCTCTCTCTATCTTCTGCCGTGGTCGGGTTTTGAGTCTTACTCAACTTCACACCTTGTAACACAGGCAAGAACTCCTTCTTTGACTGTTCCATTTTGAACTACTTCAAAATCTTGTCAAGGTATGTACTCATTGAAAAACTTATCAAGCGTCTTGATCTATCTCTATAGATCTTGATGCTCAATATGTAAGCAGCTTCACCGAGGTCTTTCTTTGAAAAACTCCTTTCAAACATTCCTTTATGCTTTGCAGAATAATTCTACATTATCTCCCATCAACAATATGTCATTCACATATACTTTCAGAAATGTTGTAGTGCTCCCACTCACTTTGTTGTAAATACAGGCTTCACCGCAAGTCTGTATAAAAACTATATGCTTTGATCAACTTATCAAAGCGTATATTCCAACTCCGAGATGCTTGCACCAGTCCATAGATGGATCGCTGGAGCTTGCATATTTTGTTAGTACCTTTAGGATTGACAAAACCTTCTAGTTGCATCATATACAACTCTTTTTTAATAAATCCATTAAGGAATGCAGTTTTGTTTATCCATTTGCCAGATTTCATAAAATGCGGCAATTGCTAACATGATTTGGACAGACTTAAGCATAGATACGAGTGAGAAACTCTCATCGTAGTCAACACCTTAAAGTTGTCGAAAACCTTTTTGCGACAATTCTAGCTTTGTAGATAGTAACACTACTATCAGCGTCCGTCTTCCTCTTGAAGATCCATTTAATCTCAATGGCTCGCCGATCATTGGGCAAGTCAATCAAAGTCCATACTTTGTTCTCATACATGGATCTCATCTCAGATTTCATGGCCTCAAGCCATTTCGTGGAATCTGGGCTCGTCATCGCTTCCTCATAGTTCGTAGGCTCGTCATGGTCAAGTAACATGACCTCCAGAACAGGATTACCGTACCACTCTGGTGCGGATCTCACTCTGGTTTACCTACAAGGTTCGGTAGCAACTTGATCTAAAGTTACATGATCATCATTATTAGCTTCCTCACTAATTGGTGTAGTAGTCACAGGAACATATTTCTGTGATGAACTACTTTCCAATAAGGGAGCAGGTACAGTTACCTCATCAAGTTCTACTTTCCTCCCACTCACTTCTTTCGAGAGAAACTCCTTCTCTAGAAAGGATCCATTCTCAGCAACGAATATCTTGCCTTCGGATCTGTGATAGAAGGTGTACCCAACATTTTCTTTTGGGTATCCTATGAAGACACACTTCTCCGATTTGGGTTTGAGCTTATCAGGTTGAAACTTTTTCACATAAGCATTGCAACCTCAAACTTTAAGAAACGACAACTTAGGTTTCTTGCCAAACCATAGTTCATACGGTGTCGTCTCAACGGATTTAGATGGTGCCATATTTAACGTGAATGCAGCTGTCTCTAATGCATAACCCCAAAACGATAGTGGTAGATCGGTAAGAGACATCATAGATCGCACCATATCTAATAAAGTACGGTTATGACGTTCGGACACACCATTACACTGTGGTGTTCCAGGTGGCGTGAGTAGTGAAACTATTTCACATTGTTTTAACTGAAGGCCAAACTCTTAACTCAAATATTTTACCTCTGCGATCATATCATAGAAACTTTTATTTTCTTGTTACGATGATTCTCCACTTCACTCTGAAATTCTTTGAACTTTTCAAATGTTTCAGACTTGTGTTTCATTAAGTAGATATACCCATATCTGCTCAAATCATCTGTGAAGGTCAGAGAATAACGACACTTGCCGTGAGCCTTAACACTCATCGGACCGCATACATCAGTATGTATTATTTCCAATAAGTTAGTTGCTCCCTCCATTGTTCCGGAGAACGGAGTCTTAGTCATCTTGCCCATGAAGCATGGTTCGCAAATCATCAAGTGATTCATAATCAAGTGATTCCAAAAGTCCATCAGCATGGAGTTTCTTCATGCGCTTTACACCAATATGACATAAACGGCAGTGCCACAAATAAGTTGCACTATCATTATTAACTTTGCATCTTTTGGTTTCAATATTATGAATATGTGTATCACTATGATCGAGATCCAACGAACCATTTTCATTGGGTGTGTAACCATATAAGGTTTTATTCGTGTAAACAAAACAACAATTTATTCTCTTACTTAAATGAATAACTGTATTGCAATAAACATGATCAAATCATATTCATGCTCAACACAAACACCAAATAATACTTATTTAGGTTCAACACTAATCCCGAAAGTATAGGGAGTGTGCGATGATGATCATATCAATCTTGGAACCACTTCCAACACACATCGTCACTTCACCCTTAACTAGTCTCTGTTCATTCTGCAACTCCCGTTTCGAGTTACTACTCTTAGCAACTGAACCAGTATCAAATACCGAGGGGTTGCTATGAACACTAGTAAAATACACATCAATAATCTGTATATCAAATATACCTTTGTTCACTTTGCCATCCTTCTTATTCGCCAAATACTTGGGGCAGTTCCGCTTCCAATGACCAGTTCCTTTGCAGTAGAAGCACTTAGTCTTAGGCTTAGGACCAGACTTGGGCTTCTTCACTTGAGCAGCAACTTGCTTGCCGTTCTTCTTGAAGTTCCCCTTCTTCCCTTTCCCCTTTTCTTGAAACTAGTGGTCTTGTCTATCATCAACACTTGATATTTTTCTTGCTTTCTACCTTCGTTGATTTCAGCATTACGAAGAACTTGGGAATCGTTTCCATTATCCCTTGCATATCATAGTTCATCACGAAGTTCTACTAACTTGGTGATGGTGACTAGAGAATTCTGTCAATCACTATCTTATTTGGAAGATTAACTCCCACTTGATTCAAGCGATTGTAGTACCCAGACAATCTGAGCACATGCTCACTGCTTGAGCTATTCTCCTCCATCTTTTTAGCTATAGAACTTGTTGGAGACTTCGTATCTCTCAACTCGATTATTTGCTTGAAATATTAACTTCAACTCCTGGAACATCTCATATGGTCCATGACATTCAAAACGTCTTTGAAGTTTCGATTCTAAGCCGTTAAGCATGGTGCACTAAACTATCAAGTAGTCATCATATTGAGCTAGCCAGACGTCCATAACGTCTGCATCTACTCCTGCAATAGGTCTATCACCTAGCGGTGCATCAAAGACATAATTCTTCTGTGCAGCGATGAGGATAATCCTCAGATCACGGATCCAATCCGCATCATTGCTACTAACATTTTTCAACATAATTTTTCTCTAGGAACACAATAAACTGGGAGCAACATCGCGAGCTACTGATCTACAACATAGATATGCTAATACTACCAGGACTAAGCTCATGATAAATTAAAGTTCAATTAATCATATTACTTAAGAACTCCCACTTAGACAGACATCCCTCTAATCTTCTAAGTGATCACGTGATCCATATCAACTAAACCATGTCCGATCATCACGTGAGATGGAGTAGTTTGAATGGTGAACATCACTATGTTGATCATATCTACTATATGATTCACGCTCGACCTTTCGGTCTCCGTGTTCCGAGGCCATATCTGTTATATGCTAGGCTCGTCAAGTTTAACTTGGGTATTCCGTGTGTGCAACTGTTTTGCACCCGTTGTATTTGAACGTAGAGCCTATCACACCCGATCATCACGTGGTGTCTCAGCACGAAGAACTTTCGCAACGGTGCATACTCAGGGAGAACACTTATACCTTGATAATTTAGTGAGAGAATATCTTATAAAGCTACCGCCGAACTAAGCAAAATAAGATGTATAAAAGATAAACATCACATGCAATCATAATATGTGACATGATATGGCCATCATCATCTTGTGCCTTTGATCTCCATCTACAAAGCATCGTCATGATCTCCATCGTCAGCGGCATGACACCATGATCTCCAGCATCTTGATCTATATCAATGTGTCGTCACATGGTTGTCTCGCCAACAATTGCTCTTGCAACTATTGCTATCGCATAGCGATAAAGTAAAGCAATTATTTGGCGCTTGCATCTTATGCAATAGAGAGATAACCATAAGGCTTTTGCCAGTTACCGATAACTTCAACAAAACATGATCATCTCATACAACAACTTATATCTCATCATGTCTTGACCATATCACATCACAACATGCCCTGCAAAAAACAAGTTAGACGTCCTCTACTTTGTTGTCGCAAGTTTTACATGGCTGCTACGGGCTGAGCAAGAACCGTTATTACCTACGCATCAAAACCACAACGGTAGTTTGTCAAATTGGTGATGTTTTAACCTTAGCAAGGACCGGGCGTAGCCACACTCGGTTCAACTAAAGTTGGAGAAACTGACACCCGCCAGCCACCTGTGTGCAAAGCACGTCGGTAGAACCAGGCTCGCGTAAGCGTAGGCGTAATGTCGGTCCGGGCCGCTTCATCCAACAATACCGCCGAACCAAAGTGTGACATGCTGGTAAGCAGTATGAATTATATCGCCCACAACTCACTTGTGTTCTACTCGTGCATATTACATCAACGCATAAAACCTGGCTCGGATGCCACTGTTGGGGAACGTAGTAATTTCAAAAATTTCCTACGCACACGCAGGATCATGGTGATGCATAGCAACGAGAGGGGAGAGTGTTGTCTACATACCTTCGTAGACCGTTTGCGGAAGCGTTATATCAACGCGGTTGATGTAGTCGTACGTCTTCACGATCCGACCGATCCAAGTACCGAAAGCACGGCACCTCCGAGTTCTGAACACGTTCGGCTCGGTGACGTCCTCGCCTTCTCGATCCAGCAAGAGGGGCGAAGTAGTAGATGAGTTCCAGCAGCACGACATCGTGGTGACGGTATTAGTGAAGAACAATCTCCGCAGGGCTTCAGCTAAGCACTACGAAAACTATGACGGAGGATAAACTAGAGGGGACAGGGTTGCCGGCACACGGCTTGGTGTTTCTTGATGTGTCTTTGGTGCTAGCCCTGCCCCTCTATGTTGGGGAACGTAGTAATTTCAAAAATTTCCTACGCACACGCAAGATCATGGTGATGCATAGCAACAAGAGGGGAGAGTGTTGTCCACGTACCCTCATAGACCGAAAGCGGAAGCGTTAGCACAACGCGGTTGATGTAGTCGTACGTCTTCACGATCCGACCGATCAAGTACCGAACGTACGACACCTCCGAGTTCAGCACACGTTCAGCCCGATGACGTCCCTCGAACTCCGATCCAGCCGAGTGTTGAGGGAGAGTATCGTCAACACGACGGCGTGGTGACGATGTTGAGGTTCTACCAACGCAGGGCTTCACCTAAGCACCGCTAAAGTATTATCGAGGTGGACTATGGTGGAGGGGGGCACCGCACACGGCTAAGAGACGATCAACTTGATCAACTTGTGTGTCTTTGGGGTGCCCCCTGCCCCCGTATATAAAGGAGCAAGGGGGGAGGCGGCCGGCCTAGGAGGAGGGCGCACCAAGGGGGGAGTCCTACTCCCACCGGGAGTAGGACTCCTCCTTTCCTTGTTGGAGTCGGAGAGAAGGAAAGAGGAGGAGAAGGAGAAGGAAAAAGGGGTTGCACCCCTTGTCCAATTCAGACCAGAGGGGGGGGGGGCGGCGCAGGCCTCCTTCCTTTTGGCCTATCTCCTCTATTCCCGTATGGCCCAATAAGGCCCATATACTTCCCGGCGAATTCCCGTAACTCTCCGGTACTCCGAAAAATACCCGAATCACTCGGAACCTTTCCGAAGTCCGAATATAGTCGTCCAATATATCGATCTTTACTTCTCGACCATTTCGAGACTCCTCGTCATGTCCCCGATCTCATCCGGGACTCCGAACTCCTTCGGTACATCAAAACATATAAACTCATAATATAACTGTCATCGTAGCGTTAAGCGTGCGGACCCTACGGGTTCGTGAACTATGTAGACATGACCGAGACACGTCTCCGGTCAATAACCAATAGCGGAACCTGGATGCTCATATTGGGTCCTACATATTGTACGAAGATCTTTATCGGTCAGACCGCATAGCAACATACGTTGTTCCCTTTGTCATCGGTATGTTACTTGCCCGAGATTCGATCGTGGGTATCTCAATACCTAGTTCAATCTCGTTACCGGCAAGTCTCTTTACTCGTTTCTTAATACATCATTTCGCAACTAACTCATTAGTCACAATGCTTGCAAGGCTTATAGTGATGTGCATTACCGAGAGGGCCCAGAGATACCTCTCCAACAATCGGAGTGACAAATCCTAATCTCGAAATACGCCAACCCAACAAGTACCTTTGGAGACACCTGTAGAGCACCTTTATAATCACCCAGTTACATTGTGACATTTGGTAGCACACAAAGTGTTCCTCCGGTAAACAGGATTTGCATAATCTCATAGTCATAGGAACATGTATAAGTTATGAAGAAAGCAATAGCAACAAACTAAACGATCAAGTGCTATGCTAACGGAATGGGTCAAGTAAATGATATCATTCTCCTAATGATGTGATCCCGTAAATCAAATGACAACTCATGTCTATGGCTAGGAAACATAACCATCTTTGATCAACAAGCTAGTCAAGTAGAGGCATACTAGTGACACTTTGTTTGTCTATGTATTCACACATGTATTATGTTCCCGGTTAATACAATTCTAGCATGAATAATAAACATTTATCATGAAATAAGGAAATAAATAATAACTTTATTATTGCCTCTAGGGCATATTTCCTTCACTCTTTTTATATGTTGAACCCTGGGGTCAAAACTTGGAGCAAAAGCCTCCTCAAAGTCGGTTTTGCCCGAAAGCCAAGAGTCCCACTCGGACTCCAGGACCAAACGCCACAATCCTTGGCGTCTGGACCAGACGCCATGGGCCCCGACGTCTAGCCCAGGGCCAGACGCCAGGGTCTCCGGCGTTTGGCCCCCTGGCCTCCGCAAAACTCCTTTTGCACCGACTTATAGCCTCATGGGCCTGACCCCTTGGCCAAACCATATCATCCAATATATGAATCTTTACCTCCGGACCATTCCGGACCTCCTCGTCATGTCCGTGATCTCATCCGGGACTCCGAACAACATTCAGTCACCAACATACATAACTCATATAATACTATATCGTCAACGAATGTTAAGCGTGCGGACCCTACGGGTTTGAGAACTATGTAGACATGACCGAGACACCTTTCTGGTCAATAACCAATAGCGGGACCTGGATGCCCATATTGGCTCCTACATATTCTATGAAGATCTTTATCGGTCAGACCGCATAACAACATATGTTGTTCCCTTTGTCATCGGTATGTTACTTGCCCGAGATTCGATCGTCGGTATCTCAATACCTAGTTCAATCTCATTACCGGAAAGTCTCTTTAGTCGTTCCGTAATACATCATCCCGCAACTAACTCATTAGTTGCAATGCGTGCAAGGCTTATAGTGATGTGCATTACCGAGTGGGCCCAGAGATACCTCTCCGACAATCGGAGTGACAAATCCTAATCTCGAAATACGCCAACCCAACAAGTACCTTCGGAGACACCTGTAGAGCACCTTTATAATCACCCAGTTATGTTGTGACGTTTGGTGGCACACAAAGTGTTCCTCCGGTAAATGGGAGTTGCATAATCTCATAGTCATAGGAACATGTATAAGTCATGAAGAAAGCAATAGCAACAAACTAAACGATCAAGTGCTAAGCTAACGGAATGGGTCAAGTCAATCACATCATTCTCCTAATGATGTGATCCCGTTAATCAAATGACAACTCATGTCTATGGTTAGGAAACATAACCATCTTTGATCAATGAGCTAGTCAAGTAGAGGCATACTAGTGACACTCTGTTTGTCTATGTATTCACACATGTATTATGTTTCCGGTTAATACAATTCTAGCATGAATAATAAACATTTATCATGATATAAGGAAATAAATAATAACTTTATTATTGCCTCTAGGGCATATTTCCTTCAGGTCGCGCCCCCGATGTGCTTGCCCCGGACAGCTGTAGCTCCTCCCGGTAGTAGATTCGTCCTGCTCAATGACCTTCACGGTGGCTAGGGCACGTTGGGCATCGCCATTGCCGTGCGTGCACGCCATCGACGAAGCCTGGTAGGGGCTTCCCTGCTCAATGATGGCGATAGCCTATGCCTCGCCGGGAGCGGGGCGAGCTGTGGCCTTTGGTGCGGTGCGCGCGAGCAGCATCAAGGGCGCAGGTGCGCTAGCAGCAGCAGTAGTAGGGGCGCAGGTGCATGCGAGCAGTAGCAGGTTCTGCTCCTGGTGGCGCTGCATGTGCAGGCACTGGAGCTTGCAGTCGCAGTTGGCGAGCCCATCTGCTAGCCCCACTCCCACGAGCACCCTTGCGCAGCCGACCCTCTCCAGCATCGACGTGTGTGGAGAGCGTCCACCGAGCACCGAGGGCGACAGCGACCACGTCGGAGCAGCAGCCGGACGAGGACGGATCTCGCCGGATCCGGTGTCGGGTGGGGCAGGTGAGGTGGGTCTGGCCGGATCCAGCGCGCGGCACGAGAGAGCAGCGGCAGGAGCACCGAAGAAGCGGTGGCGGCGCTGGGATTTTGGGAGATTTTCTTTATGCGGCGGAGAGGAAGATAACACGAGCACGAACCATTTTTTTATTTTTTCTTCCAATGACAGGTGGACCCCATACAACCACACGTTCTGACAACGTTAGCCAACCTCGCCGTTACATGTGGGATGTTAAATTGTGGCACGTCACCTTGACTAGCGGGCCCCATCTGTCATAAACACGCTTAATGGAGACAAATCCGCCGATCAGTGTTATTTGCAAAAATATTACGGTATACACGGTGTTTATTGCAACAAAAATGTAACGGTGGTGTTTTTTGCAAACTTAACCTTTAAAGTGATGATTTTGTGCAATTTACTCGAGATTTCAGACATTGGGGGGGGGGTGGGGGGATCGAGTCTCTGCCGGGATGGGAGGGACCCTTCATCCACGCACGCACTCAGCATCACCACGCCTTGTCACATACCCTACGTTTCCTACTATCTGAACTGAACGTCTGAACTCTGAACCCCTTTCGGATGATCTTCCTCTCTCTCCCACACTATAAAGCATATGGCATGGATCTCTCCAGCAATCATCACGACACCACCACGCCATCGACCATCAACACCTTCAGTTCCCATGCTAGCTAGCCACGCAACGCAACACACATAAATAGAACATAGCCGCAGCAATGGCCGCCTGGCTGAGGAAGGAGACAGCCGAAGCATACTACCTCGCGGCCGATGCCGGGGGCGACAGAGGGAAGAAGATCCCCAAGGGGTACCTCCCGCTGGCGCTGGTGGGCGAGGAGGGAGACGGCGATGAGCGGGTGCTGGTGCGGATCGATGCGCTCAAGGAGCCGTGCATGGCGGCGCTGCTGGAGATGGCCGCGCAGCAGTTTGGCTACAGCCAGCCTGGCGTCCTCAGGATCCCCTGCGACGCACAGCAGTTCCACCAAATGGTCAGCGCCATGTGCAGCAAGACCAAAGCCACGTAACTAGGTGACTGTGATCTGTCTATTCTATCGGTTTATCGGTCGGTGAACATTGCGATATGCTTTCGGGGCCGGTTTATTTAGTCAGAGAAGGAACAATTCATAGTGCGCGTCGTCTAAACATGTGTGCTCCTGTCTGAACATGGGAGCGGTTGCGCGCGTGCGAATTTGTCACTTCAATTTGCTACGAACTGAATAGCGCTCCTGTCAATTTGGTTGTTCAGTGAACCGTTCGTGCAGTGCAAATCAACATTTGTTCAGGCAGCTATTTCATTTTTTCTCCATTGGCGTGTTCATGCTCCTTCTCTTCGTACATTGCAAATCAACATTTGTCACTTAACGCCCAAATTGACAACTAAATTCAGTTTCGACAGATAAATCAAAATCGACAGTATACTTGTCGTGGAATTGTCACAGCAGATGTCCTTTTGCAAGGACTTAATCGTGGAGCCATCGCAACTAGGAAGCTTAAAGGGGTTAATCAGGACAAGGACACGAGAGGTTTATACTAGTTCAGCCCCTTACGGTGAAGGAAGGCCTACGTCTAGTTGGGTTGGAATTGCTTGAGGTTTCGATGACCAGGGAGCGAGATACGCTATGCCTGGCTCTCGATTAGTTGTTTCTTGCCCTAAGCCGCTGGCGGGCCGTCCCCCTATATACACAGGTTGACGTCCCGCGGCCTACAGAGTCCCGGCCGGCTCATAAACAGTGTCCGGCTCGGCGACTAGTTACTTCTACCTTACAGTACAAGTTATACCATCATGGCGGTTTATCTGTACGGGCCTCAGAGTCGCCTGTGGGCCTTTAAGCCTTTTAGTGAACCGCCATCTTCATGCCTTGTTCTTGGGCTTCTGATGAACCTCTATTTGCGTAACCCGACCCCTCCTGAACGGCTTACACAAATAGTCATATCCCCAACATTAGGCCCCAGATTGATTTGAACCTGTTAATGTCAATCTTTGAAACCCTTATGAACTGGCCTTTAGTCTTCTGTCTTGCGTGAAAATTGTAACCCGGTGTGACGTCATCCTCTGGCTCCGGGTTAAATCATCGTGACGTCATCTTCAATAAAAAACTTATATTTTAATTCACCATATCTTCAACGGATCTTTGCCTTTACTGACCCTCCCGAAAATCGAGGCGTCGGGGCCGCTGGATAATGATGTCTTGGTCTCCTCGTTTCTCGCGCCGTCTCAGTCGGTCCTCCTTATAAATAGGCGCGATCTAGGTCTTTTTCATTTCTTCCGGTCGTCTTCTTCCTCGTACTCCCTCTTCTGCCGCTCGAGCTCCGCCGCCGCCACCGTCGGAAACCTCGTCTTCACCGACTCAGGCCGCTGCATCACCCTGTTTTTTGACCAGAGAAACAATGGCAACCCTCCGCAGTTCTTCCACATCGGTGAGTTTTCTTTCCCCCTTTCTCAGATCTACATTAGTACTGTCTTGAGTTCGTCGACGTTCATCGTCGCCCGACGCAACCTCCATTAGTTCTTACCTCTAATACCTTGTTCAGATCGTAAGAACCACATAGAACTGCTGCGGAGGATGTTGTGTGCTTATTCCATATGAAAACAGATCTCATTTCCTTGTTTTGGAAGCCCTCCTTGAGTATATGAACTTCCCTGTACTGTTTTAGGTCTAGAAATTTTTCCTTTCCAGAGCATTGTTTGATCCAAAATAATAATTGCAATTTGTGAAACCTGTTTGCTCCACACTTAGCCAAAAACTGTATCTGTTGACTCTGTTTCAGCCATAGTAGTCCGTGTAACTGGTTTAAGATAATACCGGCTGTCAGCACCGCTTGCCTCTGGCGACTTAAGGAAACCTTAATCATCTTTAGTACCTGCAGTTGTTTAAACATTATTACATAGTTACCTGTATGTCATTAGGCCCCTTCTTAAGCCGCCATCTTAAATAACCCAATAATGTTTATTCTCCGGGTTATAATAAATCGGAAAATTTCCTTTATCTTTTTGTAGGTTTCAATTTACCCAATGTCACCCAAAGCTGTTAAACCTCCGGTTACCTGCAACTGGGTCCCATCCATTGTTACAGAGAGCAAACTGTCCGAGTTTGTAAAGTCTGGCCATCTGCCCAAGAAGGATGTCATGTCTTATCGTGCTCCTGACCCGTCTGAAGAGAAACCTCAACCCAAGGAAGGGGAGGTGATCATTTTTACCGATCACATGTGCCGGGGATTTTCTCCTCCCGGTTCAAAATTCTTTAGAGACGTTTTGCACTTCTTTGATTTAAGGCCTCAAGACATCGGGCCCAATTCCGTGTCAAATATCTGCAACTTCCAAGTTTTCTGTGAGGTCTACCTTGGAGAAGAACCCAGCCTACCTTTGTTCAGGGAATTGTTCTATTTAAACCGGCAGAATGAGCGGGCCAACGGGCCCAGTCTGGAGCTTGGTGGCATATCGATTCAAAGGCGGAGAGACTGCCTATTCCCTTATGCTGAATTGCCGAGTCATCCAAAGGACTGGAACCAGACATGGTTCTACTGCCAAGATACTTCTCCGGCTGGTGAAAACCCGCTGCCCGGCTTCCGTGCATTGCGTCTCGAACCTACTCACCCGCTGCCGGATAAGTTGACTGCTATTGAACGTCTGCCACTCACCCCTACGATCAAGAAGATTAAAGCTCTTTTAGGGAACGGCTTAGATGGCATTGACCTGGCCCGAGTCTGGGTTGCTTGGAGAATAATTCCATTAAGCCGCCGCCCCGGCTTAATGTGCAATTATTCAGGTGAGAAAGATGACCCTCGGCATCATAGTCCCGATGACTTACCAGCTGACATAGTGGAAGCTACAACTCAGTCTTTGTTGAAAGAGGGCACAGTGAATAGTAACGCTTTCGGCTTACTACCTTTTTGCAAGAAGAACCCGGCCCCTGCAGTAAGTTTCCAGCCGTCGGGTTATTTTTTTATCATGTTATACTGTATTCTTACGCATAACCCTTTATAACCTTTTACAGGCAAATGATAACTTCTGGAAAATCCAATATGATCATGAGGCGGCCAAGAAAGCCAGGGCGGCCAAGAGAGCCGAAAGGAAAACCGCCAAGCCCACCACTTCAAGGAAAAGGAAGCCAAGCGCTTCTGAGCTGTTTCAGCTTGATGATACTGATGATAACGAGGAAGAGGTAACTTTTTAATTTCCCTTTCCCCTTTATCACTACCTTACTGATATTAACCTTCTTTCAGGAAGACACGGGCAACAACCAACCCGTCGAGGAAGAGGTAATTATAATCTCCTCCGACTCCAAGCTTCAGCCGCGTCAGAAAATTCGAAGAGTAAGCCGGAAAGTAAGATTTTCACACCCTTTGGCTTACCAAGATCCTGACTTTCTTTTGAAGCAACAACAATTTGAAAACCGAAGGCAGACCCGGACCAGCAAGGATGCAGAGCTATCCTCCGGCTTGCCTGACACAACCCGGAAGCGTCGGACTGAGGTTATCTCCAACTTAGACCCTTTTTTACCTTTGGCGGGTCTAATCCGTCAACCTCTCAATTCCTCTGACTCCAATTACCAGGATACCTCTCCTTCATCCGGAGAGTCCATGCAATCAAACATGCCGGCTTTTAAGACTGCCCCTGGGTAATATCAATTTATTCACCTTATGTTTTTCTTTCTTCATGTTTCTTTACTTATCTCTCTGCTTTGCCCACAGCGTGCAGGTTAAGTCCAAGAAGAAAACCGAGAAGGATAAACCGGCCCAAACCCCTGTGGTGACTGAACCGGAACAGGGTATAGCTGCTCCCGACTCTTCCACACATCAACCGCCGCCTGAGCCGGCTCAAGACATTGCAGCACCAACTTTTGACCCTCCTGCTGAAGATATTCCTGATGATTCTGTTAACCCGGAGGCACCTAGCCCAGTCAAAACGGCTGACCCAGAAGTGGAATTTCTCAAGGCTCAATTCGTTGAGCCGGCCAGGCCCACCGTCCTTGCCAAATGCTCGGCTAAAGAGGAGCTGCTAGAACGCCGTAAAGCCAAGATGGATATCACCGACTATACTCATTTGAGTATTGGAGAGATCGTCTCAGGCTATATCAACCAGGTGCAAAGCAGCTGTGACCTGGAAATTGACATGGTGAAGCAAATACAGCAAAAATCTGAGGTATGACTTATGCTTCCTTAGTTTCAATCATACTTACTGTACCAGCCCCCAAGTCTATTGCTTATGAATAAATATGCTATAGACTTAGAAAAATTGTTAGAGCTGCTTGCCCGGCTTAAAGAAAAATATTTAAACCGGATGTAACACAATACCTTTAACTTGCGATACACATTAGCCCCCAAGTGCCAAGTATCTTTGCTTGCAAAGCATTTGGGACTTAATATCCAGGACCGACTTAATAATTTAGAAAGCTTCGATATGCATTAGCCCCCAAGTGTCAAGTATCTTTGCTTGCAAAGTGCTTGGGACTTAATATTATTTACCGTAATCTTGACTACTATCCGGTGCAATGCAGGCCACCATAAGTCAATTTGAATCGGAGATCGCTGACTTGAAGAACCGCCTCGCAGCCCAGGAGATTGAACTTCAAAAGGCCAACTCCAAATTTGAATTCAGCGTCTCTGAACAAGAGAAGCTGAAGAAAAAATTTGAGTCGGAGAAGAAAATTTGGACTGACAAAAAGGCCGGACTGGTGACCCAGGCCGAGACAGCAGAGGCGTCGCTGGCAAACGCAACAGCCGAACTGACCGGCTTACAACGCCAGATATCTTGGATGGTCTCAGCGATCTTTGGTAAGTTATCTTAAGCAAGCATTAAATATTGTAAATATTCCTTCAATTGTTACCTGAGGTTTACCTTATACTTACCAATACAAGCCCCAGGAGCACAAACCTCAAGCAGAATATGCTGATCAAATTGAAGGCGGTGTATACTCTAGTAGAGCAACTGTACATCGGGTCACAACGTGCCTTGGCCGTTGTATCCTTATCAAATGATGTGCCCTACCTCTTGCAAGGTGTGTTACAACGACTTGCTGTACTTCCTCAGTGGATTCAAGAGTTGAGACGGGCCCAAGCAAGAGCCGGAGCAATAGCCGCTTTGAGTGGCCGGGCCCCAGTGGCTGTGGCGATGCCGATCAAGTGGGTATCGACAGCTATGTTCTCTTTGGTTCGAATACGACCTATGTTTGAACAGGAAGCCCCCAAGTGACCATAAGAGTTGTTTAATGACGCTGATTCGAATACGATCCACGTCAGACCCAAAGGGGTTAAGATATGATTCAAATATGATCAAGAAGCCCCCAAGTGGGTTTGGCAGTATGCCGATCAAGTGGGTATCGACAGCTATGTTCTCTTTGGTTCGAATACGACCTATGTTTGAACAGGAAGCCCCCAAGTGATCACAGCTAGATTCAGATATGATCATAAGCCAGACCAAAGGAAAGCCGGATTTAGATATGATCCGCTTCTCCTTGGTTATCCACCACCTGACAAAGAAAACACATAAACCTTTTTTGGGAATGGAAAAAAGGACAGAGGTCCTGCTTTATTGCTTTATGTAATATACATAGTATAAGTATATACACATTAGAGCCGATGGCTCAAGTATAATAAGGCCGAAGATGAGCGATATTCCACGGCCGACGGGTCTCCTCCTCCGACTTACATGAGTCCTTGTGCTCCCGAACGTCTATAAGGTAGTATGATCCGTTGTTCAGATTCTTGCTGACCACAAAGGGTCCTTCCCAAGGAGGGGATAGCTTGTGCATGTCAGATTGATCCTGGATGAGTCGGAGCACTAAGTCGCCTTCCTGAAAGGTTCTGGACCTAACCCGGCGGCTGTGGTAGCAGCGCAGGTCTTGTTGGTAAATCGCCGAGCGGGCTATTGCCAAGTCTCGCTCTTCATCCAACAGGTCAAGTGCGTCTTGCCGAGCTTTTTCATTGTCTTCCTCAACATAAGCCGCCACACGGGGTGAGTCATGATGGATGTCACTTGGCAGGACCGCCTCTGCTCCATACACCATAAACAAAGGCGTGTAACCCGTAGATCTGTTAGGTGTAGTATTGATGCTCCAAAGTACAGAAGGTAACTCCTCCACCCAACAACCCGGCGTCCGCAGCAAGGGGACCAAGAGACGGGGCTTGATACCCCTCAAGATTTCTTGATTAGCTCGTTCTGATTGACCATTGGATTGAGGGTGAGACACAGCTGAAACGTCAAGCCGGATATGCTCTCGTTGACAGAACTCTTCCATAGCTCCTTTGGAAAGGTTAGTGCCATTATCAGTTATAATGCTGTGTGGAAAACCAAAGCGAAAAATCACCTTTTTCATAAACTGGACCGCCGTGGCTGCATCACACTTACTGACTAGCTTCGCCTCCACCCACTTTGTGAACTTGTCGACCGCCACCAAGAGGTGCGTCTTTTTATCCTTAGACCTTTTGAAAGGCCCGACCATATCAAGCCCCCAGACTGCAAACGGCCAAGTAATTGGAATCATCCTCAATTCTTGAGCCGGCACATGGGCTCGTCGTGAGAATTTCTGACATCCGTCACATTTACTGACCAGGTCTTCTGCATCAGCATGAGCCGTCAGCCAATAAAACCCATGACGGAAAGCTTTGGCCACAAGAGATTTTGAGCCGGCGTGATGACCACAATCGCCTTCATGAATCTCACGAAGGATCTCCTGACCCTCTGTAGGTGACACGCAACGTTGAAATGCTCCAGTGACGCTGCAGTGATGTAACTCGCCATTAACAATTGTCATGGACTTGGACCGCCGGATGATTTGTCTTGCCAAGGTCTCATCTTCAGGCAACTCTCCCCGGGTCATGTAAGCCAAATAAGGCACTGTCCAATCCGGGATAACGTGGAGAGCCGCCACCAGTTGTGCCTCCAGGTCTGGTATTGCCAGATCTTCCTCTGTAGGTAACTTAACAGAAGGATTATGCAAAACATCCAGAAAGGTGTTAGGCGGCACCGGCTTACGCTGAGACCCCAGCCGGCTTAAGGCATCAGCCGCCTCGTTCTTCCTTCGATCAATGTGTTCCACCACATAACCCTTGAAATGTCCAGCCACAACATCGACTTCACGACGGTAAGCCGCCATAAGGGGATCTTTAGAGTCCCACTTGCCTGACACCTGTTGAGCCACAAGGTCTGAGTCTCCCAAGCATCTTACCCGGCTCAAGTTCATCTCCTTGGCCATCCGGAGACCATGGAGTAGGGCCTCGTACTCAGCTGCATTGTTAGTACAAGGAAACATAAGCCGGAGCACATAACAAGATTTGTCACCTTGAGGGGAAGTTAACACGACTCCAGCCCCCGAGCCTTCCAACTGTCTGGACCCATCAAAGTGAATAGTCCAATAAGTGTTATCGGGCTTCTCCTCAGGTGCCTGTAGCTCTGTCCAGTCGTTGATGAAATCGACCAAAGCTTGAGACTTAATGGCAGTGCGTGGTACGTACTTCAGACCATGAGGCCCGAGCTCGATGGCCCACTTGGCTACTCGTCCTGTAGCCTCTCTGTTCTGAATAATGTCTCCCAGGGGGGCAGAACTTACCACAGTGATAGGGTGACCTTGAAAGTATTGCTTCAGCTTCCGGCTTGCCATGAACACCCCGTAAACAAGTTTCTGCCAATGAGAATATCTTTGTTTTGACTCGATGAGTACATCACTGACATAATAAACCGGCCGTTGAATCGGATGTTCCTTACCAGCCTCCTTGCGCTCTACCACAATTGCCATACTGACGGCTCGTGAATTAGCAGCCACATATAACAGCAAAGGCTCTTTGTCAATGGGAGCTGCAAGAACTGGCGGCTCAGATAACTGCCTCTTCAAATCCTCAAAAGCAGCATTAGCAGCATTACTCCAGACAAAGGTGTCTGCCTTCTTCATCAGTTGGTACAGCGGTAGGGCCTTCTCACCTAACCGGCTTATGAACCGGCTTAAAGCGGCAACACGACCCGCCAGTCGCTGAACATCATTGATACATGCCGGTTTAGCCAAAGAAGTGATTGCCTTAATCTTCTCCGGATAGCCTCGATACCCCTGTTTGAAACCAAGAATCCCAAAAGCTTGCCTGCAGGTACACCAAATACACACTTCTCCGGGTTAAGCATCATTTTGTAAACTCGAAGATTGTCAAAGGTTTCTCTGAGATCAGATATCAAGGTTTCCGGCTCTCTGGATTTCACCACTATATCATCCACATAAGCATGAACATTGCGCCCGATCTGATTGTGGAGACAATTCTGTACACACCGTTGATAAGTCGCCTGGCCACTCTTGAGCCCAAAAGGCACAGACACATAGCAGAAGGCTCCAAATAGAGTGATGAAAGACGTCTTCTCCTGGTCCTTAACTGCCATCTTGATCTAATGATAACCAGAGTAAGCATCCAAAAAGCTCAAACGCGCACAACCCGCCGTAGCATCAATGATTTGATCAATACGGGGGAGAGCGAAAGGATCAGCCGGACAAGCCTTATTTAAGTCCGTGTAATCCACACACATCCGCCAGGTGCCGTTTTTCTTGAGCACGAGCACCGGGTTAGCCAACCACTCCGGGTGAAAAACTTCGACAATGAACCCAGCCGCCAAGAGCCGGGCGACCTCTTCTCCTATAGCTTTTCGTCGTTCCTCATTGAATCGCCGCAGAAACTGCCTGACCGGCTTATACTTCGGATCAATATTAAGAGTGTGCTCAGCGAGTCCTCTCGGTACACCCGGCATGTCAGAAGGCTTCCATGCAAAGATGTCCCGGTTCTCATGGATGAACTCGATGAGCGCGATTTCCTATTTAGGATCCAAGTTGGCACTGATGCTGAATTGCTTAGACGAACCACCCGGAGTAAAATCAACAAGCTTAGTCTTTGCAGCCGATTTAAACTGCATGGCCGGGACATGCTCCGTAGTCGGCTTCTTGAGGTAGGTCATATCCGCCGGGTCAACGTTATCTTGATAAAATTTGAGCTCCTCTGCTGCATAGACAGACTCGGCGTAAGCCGCATCGCCTTCTTAACACTCCAGGGCCACCTTTCAGCTTCCATGCACAATGATGGTACCCTTGTAACCCGGCATCTTGAGCTGTAGATAAACATAACACGGCCGCACCATGAACTTGGCATAAGCCGGCCGCCCGAACAAAGCGTGATATGGACTCTTGATTTTGACCACTTCAAAAGTTAACCTTTCCGCCCTAGAATCATGCTCGTCTCCAAAGGCCACCTCTAGCTCAATCTTACCCACAGGATACGCCGACTTACCAGGCACCACTCCATGGAAGACGGTGTTGGAAGTCTTTAAATTCTTGTCGGTTAAGCCCATGGGCCGAAAGGTCTCGTAATAGAGGATGTTGATGCTGCTACCTCCATCCATGAGCACCTTAGTAAATTTATAACCACCAACCTGCGGTGCCACTACCAGGGCCAGTTGATCCGGATTATCAACCCGGAGAGGGTGATCCTCCCTGCTCCAGACAATAGGCTGTTCCGACCACCTCAAGTAACAAGGGACTGCCGGCTCAACAGAATTCACAGCCCTCTTATGAACTTTCTAATCACGTTTACACAAACTTGTGGTGAACACGTGATACTGCCTACTGTTTAGCTGTTTTGGATGACTCTGATAAACCGACTTCTGCTGCTGCTGACCTCCTTGACCAGACTGCTGTTGATTATAACCACCCTGGCTTCCCTGAAAACCGGATCCTGAACTGCCGCCCGGGCCATGAAAGTCGCCAGCTCCTGAGCCGCCGCCTGGGCCTTGATTGCCATCAAACGTATTAGAATTCTTGAAAGCCTTCATGATTGCACGATCCTTCCATAAATGAGTCGCTGGTCGTTCCTGAGTGCCGTGTTTCGGGCAAGGCTCATTGAGTAGTTGTTCAAGAGACGGACCTGACCCGCCAAACCGAGTGCAAGGCTTTCCTGAGTTCCTGAGTGCCGTGTTTCGGGCAAGGCTTTCCTTTGCGCTTCTAATTGTTACCCTATGCGTTGGCCACAAATTCCGGGTTACCGTCCGCCTTACGCTTATTGCCTACTTGACTCACCGGGTTATGCTGCTGACCTTTCCATTACCATTCTTCTTTCCCTTCCCTGTCTTTTCCTCATCAGACGCAGGATCCTTGGCACTATCAGAATCGGCATACTTGACTAAAGCCGCCATCAGCGTCCCCATATCGTTGCAATCACGCTTAAGACGCCCCAGTTTCTGTCTCAAAGGCTCAAAGCGGCAATTCTTCTCCAGCATGAGAACTGCTGAGCCGGCATCCATCTTGTCAGACGAATGTATTATATCTTTGACCCGGCGCACCCAATGAGTCGTAGATTCACCTTCCTCCTGCTTACAATTTGTCAGGTCCACAATCGACATAGACTGCTTGCAAGTGTCCTTGAAGTTCTGGATGAAACGGGCCTTTAGCTCTGCCCATGAACTAATGGAATTGGGTGGCAAACCCTTTAACCAAGAACGGGCCGTTCCGTCCAACATCATGGTGAAGTATTTAGCCATCGCTTCATCACTAACCTCCAGCAACTCCATGGCCATCTCGTAACTTTCAATCCACGCCCCAGGCTGTAAATCGCCCGTATAATTCGGCACCTTTCGAGGTCCCTTGAAATCCTTGGGCAGACGTACATTACGTACCAGACAAGGAACTCCTCCGGTTCTAGTAGCAACACCCGCCTCAACGGAAGTCGTCGGGTAAGCCGGTGAGTCTTGTTGGGCTGCTAGCTGAGCCGCTAGCTGAGCCGCCGCTCGTCCTCCTGACGTATCCGATCCTGAACCGGGTTATACCCGCCGGGCTGGTTTCGGCGCTGAGCGCTACTTGACAAGGCCTCTGACTCCATGTGTCTACTGTAACTCGGGCTTCGGTTTTGACGAGGCGGAGCTAACCAGGGCGGAGGAGTTGAGTGAATCATGTCCCGGCTGTAAGAGTAGGTCTCTTGCTGAGCCAGGGCTGTTTGGACAAGTTCTCTGATCCTCCGGGTTTCCACCGCTGTCGGATCATCACCATCTACTGGGAGAGCCGCCAAATGTGCTGATGCTGCGATTAAGTTCTCCATGGGGTTGGAGAAGTGACCCTGTGGTATTGGTACGTAATGGGGTGGTGCCATATTGCCGTGAAGAGGCGTCGTCACCGGAGGCTGGACTGGACCTCCCGCTCCGGATGTCATAAACTGGTTTGCACCTGGCGGGTTACTTGGGCCGGCCCTGGGTGTAGCAAAGAGATTCCGAGGATCATAAATCTGAGGTAAACGGGACTGAGTTTTCTGATGTCTCCTCCTCATTACCTCATTAGATGCATTCAAGCTCATCGTGAGCTGAAAGGCCTCTGCCTGAAGTCACTGCGCCCGTACGTCCAAAGCCGCCCGCACTGTGGCTAATCTAGTATCTTCAGCTACTAAGGTTTCCCTGGCCCGGGCGATCTCATCGCGAACCTGTGCCACCTCTGCCTCATGCTCAGATTGGTTCACCGGGACGACTGTAGCAGTTAACAAGGCCGTAAGTTTATCCATGAGATCCATCAACACCCGAGCCGGTGAGCGCACAGGGCCTCCTGCCCCGGCTGTTCCTAACCCGGACGTTATCGCTGCTGAGGCCGTAGAATTTTGGCCGGGTTGAGTACCAGCCATGAAGACTCCTGCCCAGTTTGGCGACTCTGAGGGGTCCGGAATAGTGCTGCCATCGGAACAGCCCCAAGCACACCATCTTGAACTTGATACAGCGAATCTATTGAGCCGGCGGACGAATCACCGTCAGAGACGACGGCCGGCACACCATCACCTTCAGATCCTTCAGGAAATTCACTTCCGTGGATGCAACCCACAAAGGCACGCTTCACGACGGGTTGAGCTCGGGCGGGTTTCGCACGCTGAGCCGTCTCGACGAGGTCGGTGCAGGTGTCCGGCTCAGGGCCCGGCTCACCAATCCGGCCGATGAAGACGTGAATTCCGCCAAAGGGGACCCGGTACCCGTACTCAATTGAGCCGGCGTCGGGGCCCCAGCCTTCGTCATCGATGTAGATCTTGCCGCGACGACTCTTGGTCATCCGGCCAACTGTGTATCCCTTGAGCCCTTCGAAGCTGCCCTTCAAGAACTCAAATCTACCGTGCGCTGGCCCCACGGTGGGCGCCAACTGTCGTGGAATTGTCACGGCAGATGTCCTTTTGTAAGGATTTAATTGTGGAGTCATCGCAACTAGGAAGCTTAAAGGGGTTAATCGGGACAAGGACACGAGAGGTTTATACTAGTTCAGTCCCTTACGGTGAAGGAAGGCCTACGTCTAGTTGGGTTGGAATTGCTTGAGGTTTCGATGACCAGGGAGCGAGATACGCTATGCCTAGCTCTCAATTAGTTGTTTCTTGCCCTAAGCCGCTGGCGGGCCGTCCCCCTATATACACGGGTTGACGCCCCGCGGCCTACAGAGTCCCGGCCGGCTCATAAACAGTGTCCGGCTCGGCGACTAGTTACTTCTACCTTACAGTACAAATTATACCATCATGGCGGTTTATCTGTACAGGCCTCAGAGTCTCCTGTGGGCCTTTAAGCCTTTTAGTGAACCGCCATCTTCATGCCTTGTTCTTGGGCTTCTGATGAACCTCTATTTGCGTAACCCTATCCCCAACAATACTAGAGCCACCGTAATCGGAATCGGAATTGACAGGGTGATCTATTCGCCTTCTAAATCGTTTCACAAGCTGGTTCCTGGTTGCAGCAAACAAGGCTTATGTATGGCCCATGTGAGGAAACAAGCGAATGGGTCCTGCTTGCAGTGAGAAAGGACCAAATGGCAAGAAAATGTTTAAATTGGCCCAGTGAGAGCACGTTCGTTCCAGCAGTATATTCCGCGATTTGCCAGCGTATTTCAACGTTTCTAACGATTCCGGCGGCTTGAGCAGCTCGCCATAGTTCATCTAAACGGCAAGGTCGAGCCTGGCACGTGCCCAGGGTGCCCGTACGCTAAAACTGCCCCTGAGTTTGGGTCAAGTATCGATCGATGACACCTCTTCTCTCCCTCACCGAGGCGAATTTCAGCGATCTGCTCCTCCTCCATTAGCCATCCTCTCCTCCAACTCTTTTGTGTCACCGCCTCTTGTCGTCGCTCGCTACCTCCGTCCTCTCACTGCCGAGGTGCTGATCGAGAGCGATGTTGTTTCTGTCCGTTAACATACGTGCCACTGCCAGTGCCGCCTCTTCCGGCAAGTGACCCCTCCCAGCGTCCATGGCACCACCCGCTGTCTGGATAGCTGTGAACCTGTCGCCATTCCTTGCCATGGTTCTCTCCCTGCTAGCACCTTTACAGGTATATACTAATCTCATCCACATCTCCTTGGACACCCTTCTAACTATCCCCACCATACACCACGACTTTGATTCTGCTAGGCTTGGGGTTGACACGAAATATATTTGTGTATTCTCATAGGTCGATGTGGGAATCGGTAGTCTTTTTTTTTTTGAGGGAAAGCCATCATGGCGGTTTATATTTCATGTGAAAATAAGGATACATCGTTTGATAGGATGTCCACTAGAAAACCCGTAGGCTCCGACTTCCAAACAATAGTTCGAGAGGACTCCGAATTCCTAGCCAACACATCGGCCGCCATATTGGCTTCTCTAGGACAGTGATTAAAAACAATACAACTAAAATTACGAGCTAAGAAAGTACATTCTTCATAGATTGCCGCCGCATGTCCGAGGAAGTTCCCCCCGTTCTGCATAACATCAATCACCTCCATGCAGTCCGCTTCGACATAAAGTTTGTTGCAACCCATATCATTAGCAAGTAACAACCCATTTCTCAGAGCCCTTGCTTCTGCCGTCGCCGCATCCTCCACAAAGGGAATGTCCCCGCACGAAGCAGCTATAAAATTTCCCATGTCATCTCGCAGGATAGCTCCTGTACTCCCAGAGTCGTTGTCCATCTCAAATCCCGCGTCGACGTTCAATTTTATAATTCCCTCAGGTGGCCTCTCCCAGCCGTGCCTCCTGATCTTTGTGTTCTTATTTCTAGCTCTCGTGAATTTTTTAGCTAGAGCCGCAATAGCCTGCGCCGATCTGGACGGGTCCTGTAGAAACTCCTCGTGGGTGTAGCGGCGACGCTCCCACCACACATACCATACAGGGGTTGCCACCAGTGCATTGCGTTGGACTCCCGCCACCGTTGCCTGTAGGCTGCTCTTGGACAGAAACATGTCAGCTAGTACTGATCCTCCCTCACGTTGTGTAGTACATACCTCAGCCACCAATTGTCCTAGACCCAGGATGCGCCACACATCTTGTACTCGTGGGCATAAGAATAGGGCATGTTTAATACTCTCACAATCGATACTACACATAGGACATTGCGAACTCGTGATCATATGTCTATTTGCTAGAACCCCCAGACAAGGGATGACTCCAAGTAAGGCTCTCCACACATGAATCTTTATCTTGGCTGGTACACTTAATTTCCAAATGGTACTCCAAATAGGACTAGTACTTGAGGATTGAACTGAGTTTGTCATTCTCAACTTTCGTCCATGTTGGCGTTCCCACTCTTCATGATAAGCTGACCGTACAGAAAAAATACCGTTCTTATTGCAGTGCCAAGAGACAAAATCATTCATCATACATATAGCCAGAGGTATATTCAGAATACGATGTACATCGACTGGCCAAAATAATTCATTAAGCAACTGCTCATCCCAAACTCTATTCTCTTCATCTATCAACTCAGAGACACGTGTGATAACAATATTACCCCTCGGGGTCATTACTCCCCGTGTAGGGCTGGTTGGGATCCATGGATCCTCCCATATGTTTATTTGAGAGCCATCACCTACTCTCCATATATGCCCTCTCTTGAAAGTTTGTATCCCACTCCATAGGCTCTGCCATGTACAAGAACTACCCTTCTTAAGACTACAATTCAGAAGGTCGCCCTCAGGAAAATATTTAGCCTTCAACACTCTCGCACAAAGTGATTCTGGTTCAGACAATAACCTCCAACACTGCTTAGCCAAAAGTGCCATATTAAAATAGTGCAAGTCTCTGAATCCCATGCCTCCTCTCTCTTTTGGAACACACATCTTCCACCATGCAAACCAATGCATATGTTTTTTTATATCATCATCGCCCCACCAATATTTAGACATGGCCGTTGTAATGCTATTGCACACCTGTTTGGGCAATTTAAAAACTGACATAGCATACGACGGGATAGCCTGTATCACTGCCTTCAGCAAGACCTCCCTACCTCCCACAGATAACAATTTTTCTTTCCATCCCCTTATTCTGCACAGAACTCTGTCAATAAGATGTTGAAAACAATCTGACCTGTCAATTCCCACAATTGGGGGTAGTCCCAAATATTTGTCCGTGATCGCCTCCGCCATAATATTTAGAGTTGTGCACACCTTCACTCGAGTTTCAACAGGGGTACAGGGGCTAAAGAAAATACTCGATTTAGCTTCACTCGCCAGTTGTCTCGAGGCAGCACAGTAATTATCCAGTGCTCTCCGAAGACCATTAGCATTTGTTGCATCGGCCCTCATAAGGATAAGAGAGTCATCGGCAAACAGTAGATGTGAAACCGGTGGGGCGTCCCGGCAAACCCGAACTCCAAGCAAATTACCCGCCTCCTCTTCATGCATAATCAAGCTAGAAAGGCCTTCAGCACAAAGCAAGAATAAGTATGGCGAGAGCGGATCCCCCTGTCTAAGACCCCTGGACGGAACAAAATAGTCAGATAAATCATTATTAACTCGGACTTGGTACCTTACAGATTTTACACACTCCATAATCAATGCCACCCAGCTGGGCCTAAACCCCAGTCTTAGTAAAACCTTCTCCAGAAAACACCACTCGACCCGGTCGTAAGCCTTGTGCATATCAAGTTTCACCGCACAAGTACCATATTTACCAACTGTTTTCCTCTTAATTGCATGATATGATTCAAAAGCCACAAGAAAATTATCCGTGATGAGCCGCCCCGGAACAAAGGTGCTTTGGTTTGGTGAAATAATATCTGTCAAGAGAAACTTAAGCCGGCTCGCTAAAAGTTTAGAAATCACCTTGTATACCACGTTACATAGGCTGCTAGGACGGAATTGTGTAATCACATTCGGATTTTCAACCTTCGGGATTAGAACAATGGTGGTGTTATTCCACCCCTCAGGGATCTTCCTTGTGTTAATGGCCAGAAACACCTCATCAATCAAGTCCTCACCAATTATATGTCAGAATCGTTTATAAAAAACAGCATGTAACCCGTCCGGGCCAGGCGCTTTTAAGTCGCCGATATTGTACATTGCTTTCTTCACTTCCTCGCGTGAATAGGCCCTGTTTAGTTCAGCATTCATCGCCTCAGTAACACGTGGTTTGATTTTCTCTATGACATGAGCATTCGGTTCCAGAACACCAGATGTAAAGAGCCCTGAAAAGTAAGCTGCAGCGTGAGCTTTGATGAGCGTCTCTTCTTCCATCCATTCACCATTCTCCTTCTGAATCCGCTTGATAAAATTCTTTTTTCGTCGTCCATTAGCAGCTCGGTGAAAGAAATCTGTATTTTGGTCTCCCCGGGTTAGCCAATCAGCCCGGCCACGTTGGAGCCAATAGATCTCTTCCTGTTCAAGTAACTTCTCAATTTGCAGGTGCAGTTCGTGCTGCCTAACAGCAGAAGCTTCACTCAGCGGACCCGACAACACTACGTTTAGCTGTTTCTGCAGCTCTCTGAGCCTATGCCGTGGGCCCTTTAATACTTCTCTATCCCAACGATGTAGTGCGCCATGAACTTCCGCTGTATTTTCTGCAAATGATGCTATCCCGGATGCCTTGCGTCTGTCCCAGGCCACTTGAACAATCGTCTCGACGTCCTCCTCAGCCAGCCAGCGTGCCTCGAATTTGCGAGGGCCGCAAGGTCCTCTAATCTGTACTCCGAGCTGGTATTCTGTATCAATAAGAACCGGCCGATGATCGGATTTATCGAAATCCTCATTCGACACACCGTAACCAGGGAACATGTCCGCCCATCGAATGTTACTGGTTGCACGATCTAGACGCTCTCGTATGTTTCCTCGTCGCCATGAGAATATGTCGCCAATGTAACCAAGGTTGTCCAGACCACAATCAGAGAGGGCATGGAGCGTTGGGGCCGTGCAGCACCCCCTTCTTTTTCATGGGTATGTAAAATTTCATTGAAATCTCCAGCTAGTAACCGCGGCATGTCTGACATAGCATGTAATTCCCTTATGTAATCCCACGTCAAATGTTTCTGTTCTCCACTTGGCTCACCATAAAGGCCTGTGAACCGCCATGCATTGTTGGAACCTTCATTTATTCGGATGTCAATGTAGTTGTTATGTACTTCTGATGACGTTACTCCCAACTTATTGTACCAAAACATAACTAGACCACCACTTCTACCATCGCTTTCTGAAATCGCCATTGCCTCAAAACCCAAACGCCTCCTGAGCTTTTCTACCTTAGCTTTGTTCAAATGTGCTTCAGACAGAAAAATCACATCTGCTCTTACCCGCCCTTGGATCCCCAAGAGCGCACGAACTGCCGCGGGCTTCCTCATTCCACGACAGTTCCAACATAGGATTTTCATTGCGACCGGTCGAGCCCCTCCTCGGGACTCGCCGATAAATTGTGGCTGGCATCCATCACAGCCGTGTTATCCTTCTTAGACCTTTTCGAACCCTGGGAATTAGTATCATCATCTTCCTGTACGTCACCCGTCAACGCCGGATCATTCTTTTTTTCCACAACCATTGCGTTGTTATCTGCTACAAGCACTCCGTTCTCCTTAATCACCAGTTGCATGGAATTCGGGTCAGACACAGCTACATCATAATTAAGCCTCTTTCGGCTATTTGTCTTGTCCAGAATCTCATCTCTCAGATTTTCCACGGGGCTATTGGCGTTATCCTGCAGATTATCATTAGTGCTTTTGCCACGTTGTACACCCCCACCTGGGTCTCCCCTCTGAACTGGAATACCTCCCTGTCCTTGTTGTTGAGAACCAGGTCTAGGGGCTAGCATCCACTCGCCCAGATCCATACTCTCAGGCGTGTGTTTGCCGTTGCCATGTTCCAGATGTGTATGACCCATGTACCCACATACATAGCAAAAAAACAGGAATTTTCTCATAAAGTATTGAGAAATAGACCTTCTGATTTTTAGTTATGGATACGGAACGCATCAAAGGCTCATTAACATCTAATTTCACTCGAACACGCACAATCCTGCCGTTTCCCCATCTAGGGTTAAGCATCACGTTCTCCACCTTCCCTACTTTCTTGGTCAGGGACTTAATGATGTGATCTTTCCGGTACAAGGGGGGGAGATCAACAATCTGAATCCACACTGACAGTTTGTCGAGAACGACATCATTCTGTTTTGTGAATCCATCATACCTCTCAATCAGCACACCTTGATCCCGGAATAACCATGGACCACCTTCGGTGACCTTTCTCCAGTCACCCAAGCAATTGACAGTGATCACGAACAAGTTGCTTCCAAGGGCGCTGAAGGTCGCTCCTTGTGCTAGGCTCCAAGCCATCCGCATGGAGTCATAGAACGCACCGCGACTAAAGGGCCTAGTTGTGTGAACCCTAGCGATCACCATGAACTCCGCCTCATCAACCTCGTCTGGGAACTCCTCGTTGATGTTCAGATCATCCTCCTCCCTCTCCTAAAGATTTAGTTTTCCTATCAGAGCTTCCACACCCGACACTCCTCCCGCCGCCATGGCGCTGTTTGTCGATGACTGGGAATCGGCAGTCTTAGTCCTCATGCCATCATGTTTTCTGTTATCAAATTAAGAAGGTTCTATTGTTATACATTTGTCATTTTGAGCTGTTACCAACTTCATGATTTTTCTTTTATTTACAGGAGTTAGTCCTGTTTTTAACTTTTTATTGATCTTTCTTCCCTAATTAAATTTATGTGTCTCCGGTTTTCATTAATTGACATGTCACATAGAAGACAAATTCTCAGTTCCATGTACTATATGATTGAAACTTTTACATCCATATTACTTATTTACATTGTACTGTAATAAATCTGCAGGTTAGGATCACCGTTAATAAAGTTATACTTTCTGAAAGCGTTGGCTTCTTGGGTTGCCACTTGCCAATAAATGTTAATGGAGTCAGAGGTGCCACGTCAAACATGAACCAGTGAACTTCTTTAGGAGATTCCATATATATGCTAATCGGGTTCTGCGCTACTCTTTGCAGGTCAGTCACAAGGTAATGGCTGTTGATTTTGGCGTATTGACCCTGGCCATGTTAGACAGGTAAATAAAGTATTACTGTATGTGGAGATTGAATAGTGAAATTACCATATAATCATATTTAATAGGTTTCATTCTTCAGGTTAGCCTCCCACGCATGTTGTCCTTTAATCATGTATATCATTTTTTGTGAGGTATTATGGTGTCATTTCATTCTTAATTATTTCATTCAGGAAAGTTTGGAGAGTTTAGAGAAAAAAACAAAGGTTTAGACAGAAGATATGATTTTTGCAAACCGCTAACTTTGTTTTCTAAGTTTGCCTGAGCAATGATGATCTCCCTTTGTTGTTTCCCCATTTCGTGAGAGATAGCCATGTACAGCCGACGCCGCATGTGGCTACTGAACCCCCTGTTAACATGTAACCACTTGGTTTTTTCCTTCTTAGTGAAAAGGCAAAACCCCTACCGCTTATATTCTAAAAAATTGTTTTCAATCAATCACAAACTATTCATACACATATTTGTTTGAATACCTGTAATCCTATTGAAAATCTTAACAAAATGAACGGGCGCGGCAACGCGCGCCATCATGATCTAGTATTCTATGAGGAAGATAACGATTTTGCAGCATCACTACAAAACCATTAAATTGATCATTGAATTAAACAGACAAGTTCATAAAGATTTATGTAGTTTATTAGTTAATCATCTATTAGTAGACATCATCTCATATTCAAAGAACACAACTATGTAAATTCTCCAAACATTTTCTGCATTTCCTAAATTTTTTAGTTTCTGAATTACAAAGTGTAAATTATGGTCTATTACTCAAAATCATGTGCTACTACTTCCTCCATCCAGTAGTATAGGGCGTGTGCGTGTTTTTCGTTCGGCAATTTGATTAATCAAATATGTATCATGTGCGAATATGTATCATGTGCGACTAAAAGTATGTTTGGAAACTATATTTGGAGATGAATCCTAAGATAAGCTCTTGGTGACATATTAAGTCAGTCAAATTGATGACCTAGAAACACACACACGACCGACGCGGACATAAGGAGTAACATTTGCTACAGTACATCATAAGTGCCTCGTAAACACATCCTAATAGCTAGGCTTTGTACTTGACTTGCTACTGGAGTAAGCATTGCCGGTAGTTAATACTTTATAATTGAACAATAATGTCATAGCTCCTAATAATTTTGTAATTGCAAGTGAAAAATCCTGCTCATGGTGGCTACAATATTTTCTGCCGGGGGCAAGGAAGGAGGGCTAGAAACCTCGAAATCCATACATCCCCACATGACACAGGATTCTGTCAAGAAAAGGCAAAGCAATCCTTACCCGAACCTGACGACAAGTCTACAGGCTTACTCCTTCTCAGTCACCGCTGCCTCGGCGCTGCCCCATCGGTGCCAATGGTCTTGCCGCGATTGGAGACTGGAGTTTTCCGTGGGCATAAAACGAGGGGAAAACGAGACAGGCCGCTAGTGGGCCAAGCACATTATCTCGGCCTGGCTGCTGTTCGCTACTACTCGTACATAGGAGGCCTCTACAATCGCAAGAAAAGAAACTAGGAATGGCCATGAGGCTGGCTGCTGTGTGATCTGAGCTTGCGTGCTCTGCCCCCAGCAGGCCTTGTGCCTTGGGCTACCAGCGAACCTGGGAGGGGGCCCTGGTCTTGGGGGGCCCGGGGCGGCCACCCCCTGCCCCTCCAAAGGACCGGCCCTGTGTGCATGTGCGACTATCATGAAATATGCTAGTTAGGATAGGGGTACAGGGCCCTACCACCCGCCACCCTAAGTTAGAGGTAGAGGGCCAATGCCCCCACCCCTCCCTACCACATTGTGTAATACTCCCTCCGTTCCAAATTACTCGTCGCAGAAATGGATGTATCTAGAACTAAAATACATCTAGATACATCCATACCTGCGACAAGTAATTCAGAACGGAGGGAGTATATTATATCCGAGCACATATGACACATACCGTTTAGATAATTGTAATAGTACATAAATTACTTGTTATACCAGATTTTTTTCAAGGTTGATCCATCAATTTGTTCTCAATCATCGATGAGGAGATGGAAATCTCAAAGGCGGTGGACCTGAGTTGCAACGAGATCATCGACAAGGAGCTGGAGTGTTCGATTCTTCAGTTAAAGGACAACCAAGATTGATGCGCACGAGAAGAACCAACTGCTCACGATGCTCTTGTTGAATGAACCATTATGTACTTTTATTGCACCATTTCACTTGTCGCCCTGTTCCTTTTATCATTGTTTCCGGCTGGCTATATAAAGCCTTGCTTACCTGTAATCAGGATGGAATTCCTGTGAGAGCTTTGCTCCAAACACTTTACAGTTCCTCTTAGAGAGAATGTGACAATCTGCAGGCAATGTACATCTAGGAAGAATGAAGCGGAAAGACTTGATGTATTGATGGAATAATATAATCCTTAAATGGCCATTCAAAACTTCTCCCAAAATAAGGTGAAAATAAATGATGTAGTATACCTGGAATTGATGACAGTTCACTCCGAATTGTAAATTTGGTGGAGCTGACAAATCTAGGCTTCAAATTACAACTGTAGAATTTGTCGAGTCCCTGATGGGTGGTCCTCACCAAAGTGGATTTTGCCTGAAGGGTTCGGGTTGGATACCCTGAGCCGAGAAGTACACTCAGCAAACACGTTGCCGAGTGGGAATTGGCTTTTGCCGAGTTTTCTTAGTACTCGGGAAACTCAGAAATTACAGTAGTGACACAACAAGAATATTAGGGATTCATATTTTCCACGGCTATGACATCGTGCAACAAATTAAACATGATCCAATCCTATATGCTTAATACTAATAATAATAAGACTAGTTCCACCAGGCAAGGGGAGTTAAGACCGCACGTAGAGCTCAGAAATCGGATTGCCATCACCTCCGATCCGGCTTTGTCCCGCCCGGCGAGGCATAGGCAACACGTTCCGTTGTTGATTGTTCATACCGTGCAGCATTCATTGCAGTTAATTTAGCACCGTGCCTCTGCACGGGAGTAAGGCGCTCTTTAAACAAAGAGATTCTTGCAACAGGTCGCTCAGTTCCATAACGAGAAATTCCTTCGAGTCCAAGGATTAGTTCTAGGGTTTGAGACATGAGATCATAGGCGAAAACCCTGCCAAAGGACGTGGCAAGGATCATCTTCTTTCCTTGTTTGCCAACAACTCTGACATACTGTGGCACAGTCAGCACATATCCTGTTTTATAACCAAGCCGTACCAAGTCCACGCGATGCTGCAGCGACCAGTCACCATTATCTTCCCTGACCTTCCAGATCTCCAGGCAACTAAGAACAGAAGCCCGAGGGAGGAGGTCCTCCCGGACCATGCACAGCCCGCCGTCAAGCTCCGTCAGGTGCGCTCCTTCCCAGTCGAAGGGCGGTGCCCGGACCCAGCTGAACGTCTCGTCCGCGACGGAGAAAGACAGCACCGCGGCTGCCGGCCTTGTGGCGAAATAAAATCTTGGGTGGATGAGCCAGTGCAGACACCCGTCGGCGAACACCGCCGGCAGTTTGTGGCACACACCCCCGAACAGCGCGGCCCCGGCGAGCTTGCGTGGCATGCCGTCGACAGAGATCGGCCTCCAGCGATCTCCCCCAAGGGTGTGCACCTCGCACCTGGCCCTGATAAATGCTTCCCGGGTTGTCTCACCGTCGCCGATAAACAGCCGCACGACCTTGCACTCCTTGGTCTTGGCGTCGAAGCCGAGGCCGGCCGTTGTCGAATGAAGGATCTTGTCTTGGCAAGGCGGCAGCATGGTGACTGCTCGCGTGGTGGCATTCAGGACGTAGAACCCGCTGTCAGGGTCGTGCAGGAGGGTGAGGCCGCGGCACGGCGTGGACGTTATGCGCGCGCTGTCGCCGCGCATGCCGGTGAGGGTGAGCAGCGGCATGCCGCCGTCGTCGTCGCTGGAGAGCACCTCGGTGGAGTCGAATCTCGCGGTCTGTGAGAGGAACAGCAGCTTAACAGGCTCCGTTGCCGACCCGGCAGCCTCCTTCGCCGCGCAGAACTCCTCGGAGGGTACCAGCGCGGCCCAGCGGCGGCAGACGGCGCGGGATCTGAGGATGGCTTTCACGGGCAGACGCACGAGCACCTCCATAATCATCTCCTCCGGCAGCATCGCCATTATCCTCGTTGGTTTGAGCAGCAAGCAGGCCGTCTCGTTGAATACGTACGTACAACGTGGGGAGATGCTTGGATGGAGTACAGGGCAAGTTTTGGTTGGTTTAAACCAATTTCATCTCTGTCTTTCTTTATCTCTATATAAGATTCTAATGGAATACGTTTGTGTTTCCTCTTCTGTAGTCCTTCACAACCTCAAAACTCCTGAACTCCTTCAATGCAAAAAATAAAAACCTCCTCTTTTTTTAGCCAAAAAAAATAAAAACCTCCTGAACTGCTGGGCTGGAAAAATCGACTGGGCTTTGAGCAGCTAACTTGCACACGGAGGAACGGGCTGGCCCATGTTTGGATACATGCCATATACATAACTCAATTCAAAATCCTGGTAGAAACAAATTTGCCACACACGACATGCCTCTCCTACAAGTGATAAAATGAAAAATTGTTTCATAAAATTTGAACAAAGTTGGTGTTACGGATTCATGATTTTTAGCTACGTTAGCAGAGATAGCAATATTGAATGATTAGTTGACAAATAATTAGACGACATACATTTCTTGAAGCTTCCAAATGTATGTATTAAGATAATAAGTTATATATTTGATTTCTTAGGTGGTTCAAACTAGTTTTTCATGTCGTCTTTGACTTCCAGTCATGTATCTCGTCATGGAAGAAAATGCACCGAGGCAGTGCTCTAGCACTTCGCCAAAAGAAGAAGCAAAAGAGGTGTCACTGTGTTGGGCATGTTCCGGTGCACAGTGTGTGCGTGGTGAGGATTGCAGTGCGCGTCGTGGGCAACGTGTGGTGGAGCGTGAGCATGGGCCCACATTGGAAGGCGGGAGGGGGGTTGGCGACACGTTGGTGTGTGATGGTGCAATGGTACCACAAGTCTAGTGAGGAGGACGCGTGTGAGGAGTGCGGGGAAGAACATGTGAGGTGGCTCGTGCTTAGCAAGGTGTGAGCAGAGTGATCCTATTCTCCACCTTTTTTTTGCGACAATTTTTTTAATCTATTCATCTTCAAACATTACAGTACAACGAACACCAGAAATAATAAAAATTACATCCAAATCCGTAGAAGCTAAGAATATACTAAGACAAATTAAGACAAATTGCATAGGCACAAGCACCCGAGCAATTATGAGCCACCCCATTTTAGGCTTCTGTCTGGTTTTCCATCGGTCTTCCCGTCAGTTTTTAGTTTAGGAGAAAATGATTTAGCGTTGGCGGATTTACAAATAATAATTTTATTGTGGATATTAAAAATGTTCACAATGTTACAAAACAAATTTATTTTTAAAAAAATTTACTGGTTTTATAAAATATTTAATTTTATTAAAGTGTTCCCATTTTCATAAATTATAATGCCATTTTTAAGTGTTCATGTATTTTAAAAGGAGCATTTTAAAAACATAAAATAGAAAAGAAGAAGAAAAATATGAAAAAGAAAATCTGAACAAACGAAACAAATCAAAAAGAAAAACACTGAAAAACAGAAAGAAAAGAAATAGCTACATAGGCCGGCTCATCTAATTAGTGCACGGGTTCAAATGCGGCGAGCTGGGCTTGTCTCGGAGGCACAAAGAAGTAATAAATAAGATTAAGAAAAAGTAAATAAGATCAACTCGGCTCGGCCTATGTTCTTGTTGGGCGGAGCCGAGCCCAAAAGCCCGTCTCACGCCAGATCAGCATGTAAAACAAAGCCGCACTCCATATGTCCTCTATCTGTTGATCCCCCACAGCTTGTGTCAGAGCTTATTGACGAGACATCCAGGTCATGGAACATACAGAAGCTTAATGAGCATTTTATTGCACCGGATGTGACTGTTATTCAGAACATACCACTGAGTTTCAGGGTGCAACCCGACTTCTGGGCCTGGCATTATGATAGAAGAGGAATCTTTACGGTTAAATCTGCTTATAGAATGATCAGCAGAATCAAACACCAGCGAGAGGACTGGCTAGAGCACAGGCCTACTCACTCTAATACCGAAGCTGAAAGCAAGTCCTGGTCGCAACTATGGAAAGTGAAAATCCCGTCAAAGGTAAAGGTCTTTGTTTGGAGATTAGCCCAGATGTCACTACCGACTGGATCACTCCGTCATGAGCGCAATATGGCTACGTCCCCTGAGTGTGGCCTTTGCCAGGAGGAGTATGACTCGTGGCGCCACTCTCTGTTTGAGTGCAGAATGGCACGCTGTGTATGGGCGCTCTGTGATGAGGAAATTGTTGAGCATATAATATCAAACAGAAGTGAAGACGCACGGCTATGGCTCTTCTGGCTTTTTGAATCTATGAACCAGCAGGATCTTGCTAGGGTTCTAATCACCATGTGGGCCATATGGTGGGCGCGGAGAAGGGCGATCCATGATGATGAATTCCAGAGTCCATTATCTACTATGTGTTTTATTAACAGGTATCTCGAGGATCTTCAGATTGCTTCAAAGCGAGAACCAACAACACATGCAGGTGCAGCAGAACCAAGAGCCCGGAGATGGATTCCGGCCGGTGAAGATGCGGTAAAGATCAATGTGGATGGAGCCGTTTCCCGCTCAGGGAGGACGGGGGCAAGCGCGGCAATTTGCAGGGATAAAAATGGCTGCTATATTGGCTCATCAGCGGTGGTATTTGAAGGCCTAGTGGATGCAGCAAGTTTGGAAGTTCAAGCATGCAATGAGGCCCTCGCTCTTGCTCAAGATCTCCTACAACCACATGTGATAATAGCTTCGGATTGCTCGCAAGTTGTCTCAGATATTAATGGTTCTGCGCATCTTCTTCTTATGCTTTTGTTCTGGACGAAATTAGAGTTAGAACTTTAGATTTTGAAAAAGTTGTTTTTCGTTTTGAGAATAGGGAGGCAAATGTTGAGGCACATGCCTTGGCAAAGGCAGCCTCGACACTCCCTGTTGGTCGACATGTGTGGCTAGGTAACTTACCAGACATCATTTGTATTCCGCATGTTTTGGTTGATGAATAAAGCCCTAGTTTCACCTCAAAAAAAAAAAAAACAAAGCCGCACTCCATATTAATTGTAGTATAGTTTTTTTTTTGCTCAAAATTGTAGTATAGTTTTAGTAATAGTACAACTAATGTGAGGGAGAATTGTAGTACTTTTTTTTCTGTTGACTGGGAGCATTTGCAAATGGTTTGACTAATGACTAGTAATCACCTACGGCCGGAATCAGAGCCCATCGTCCACGCTCGCAGTCACCATCGCAACACCTTGTCACATAGCCTACGTTAACTATCTTAACTGAACCCCTTTCCAAACTCGCTTACTGCTGGATCAACAACCACATCCTGATCGATTAACCCGGGACGATCTTTCTCTCTCATCACTATAAAAACATATGGCAGGGATCTCTCCAGCATCATCATCTGGACATCATCACACGATTGACCGTCATCAAACCATTAGCACCTTCAGCTCCGTGCTAGCTACCTACGCACAACCCACCGAATAGCAACAGCAATGGCCGCCTGGCGAAGGAAGGAGACGGCCGAAGCATACTTCCTCGCCGTTGATGCCGGCAACACAGGAAAGAAGGTCCCAAAGGGGTACATCCCGCTGGCGCTGGTGGGCGAGGAGGGGAACGGCGACGAGCGGGTGCTGGTGCGCATCGGCGGGCTCAAGGAGCCGTGCATGGCGGCGCTGCTGGAGATGGCCGCGGAGCAGTTCGGCTACGGCCAGCCCGGCGTCCTAAGGATCCCCTGTGACGCACAGCAGTTCCAACTGATGGTCGCGGCCATGTGCAGCAAAGAGGAAAGCCACATAGCTAGGTGATTGTGTTTTTTTATGACCTAGTGGCCAGTGCGTCCATCTTCCAATCTATTGTTCTCTCGGTTTAGATATGGTTTCTGGGCCGGTCTATTTAGGTATAGAGAAGGAACAATTCGTAGTGTTCTCCATATAGCTGATGGACAACGAATTCCGTCTTTTTTTCAGTGAGGTGGTTCTGTATATGCAGTTTTTGTTTGAAATTGAACTCGCTACTCTTTTACGTTGATTGTTTGACTTTGGTTTTGTTCTAGGTCGAACGTTTGTGTGTCCGCCTCCATGCAGATTCAAGGGTAGACTAGTATAGAAGGCGCGCGCACTCTCGCACAGGGTCACTGGTAGAAAAAGGGCTATAGTCCCGGTTCGTAAGGGCCTTTAGTCCCGGTTCCGGAACTGGGACTAAAGTGTCGGTACTAATACCTCCCCCCTTTAGTCCCAGTTCTAAGGCCCTCCACGTGGGCAGTGCGCAGAGCCCAGTCAGGAGACCCTTTGGTCCCGATTGGTGGCACCAACCGGGACCAATAGGCATCCACGCGTCAGCACTTCTGTGGCTGGGGTTTTATTTTTTTTGAAAGGGGGGGGGGGGGGGTTGGGGGTTTTGGGGGGTTAATTTTTAGGTGTTTCATATATTGTGTTAGTTATAATTAATAGAGAGAAGTGTCCTCTGTTATGTCCGTGTTTGGTCGACGCTACGTACTATGCATACGTATATAGAGAGGACTAGACACGCTAGCTAGCTAGTAAGCAAACGAAGGAAACAGAAGAGCGTCATGAACATATATGCATATATACAGAGAGAAGTGATATCGACCACCTCTCCTTCTCCGAGAGATTGGTCGAACAACAAGTTCTCGTATATCTATCTGACACTACCGGCTACATATATACAATAATTATCTCTTACAAATATAATCATACGAACTCAGGGTCCACATAGAATTCTCCGTCTTCAGGGATCACGTGGTCAAGAAAGAATGCCGCCAATTCCTCTTGAATTGCTCGCATGCGAGCTGGTGCTAGCAGTTCATCCCGCTTCCGAAACATCTAATTTGAAGAAGGGGGTCAATACATATATATATAAATGAATGAAACTCAACACAAATGATGGTAATAAAATAAAATTGTGAATGTTGTTATTTACGTACTTCATATTGTTCGTTAGAGTACCCGCCCCGCTCACAGGTCGTGTGGCGGATGGACTCGCAGATGTAGTATCCACAGAAATCATTCCCTTGTTCCTGCCACAACCACTTTACAAGAAATAGAGGTCAATCAAACTGATAAGCAAGAATGCTAAATGGTATTGATGAAACTAGCGCTTGAATCACTAGGAGATGCGCGGAACATGCTACTATAGTACTTACTTTCGGGTGTCTAAATTCCAGCTCCTTCGGCAGTCCCGGAACTGTTTTGGTGAATTTTCTCCAAACCCTGCCGGACAAAGAAAACAATTACTTGATATCAGGAAATGAACAAAGTTGCTGATATGGTGGATAATGATCGATTTAACTTACTTCTTGAGGATTTCAGTCATGTCCGCATACTCTTTGGGATCTTTTCGTTTAGAGTCCAAGACGGTTACTACTCCCTGCTCAAGTTTAATCTTTAGGAGAATATAGTGGAAACTGCACACACATGCATAACTCATGAATTACATTACTATAACCTTGACTAATATATAAGGGAAACCGAATACGCACAAGACAGTAACACTCACCTGAAGTTGTAAGGAAAGAGTATTATATCTTTGTTTTGATTTATTACGAACGATCGTAGCAAGCTGGCCTCGGTAGCTGCGGCATGAAGTTTAACCTGAGTTGCATCTATGAGATATGTGTTAATGAACCCAATATCACCGACTTGTCTTTTCTTCAATTCGGCGATCTTCAATCTGCATAATATAGTGAGGATGATTATAAATACATGCAATGAAAGAGCTAAGCTATATAGAGAAACTTAATGACAGAAGAGTACTACTTACGGACAGTAGCAGGCGACCGTTGTTTTATCGAGGGCCAATTGATTGAAAAACTGATAGAACTCCTCAAATGGAACAGGCAACAGATCAATTCCAACGAGGTCATGCTCCTTTTTAACTTTCACATACAAAGTACTCCTTCCCCCAGAGTCTCTGCAGATTTTCAAGTACCAATCATGCAATCTTCGCATCATCGTTGATAGAGATCTTTCATCTTTGACGAGAGGCTTCCCGTACTCGTATCTTTGTATCTGCACCTCCATGGGTTCATAATGTACTTCGTCGGGCAGGTAATCTGCAAGATTGCTATAACCGGGCACCATCCTCGGATCATTATCGACGTTGTGGCTAGGCACCTTGAGCGGGGGGCACGATTGCTTCGCTTGTTCGCCGAGCTGGGCAATTTGTTTCCCAGCTTGTCGTTCTTTCAGCCTTTGATCACTGACAGTACTTCCCGACCGCTCGGCTTCGGCAAATTCCTTTCCAATAATGCGGTCATAGTTTCCTTTCGGCGGATCAGACTTCGGTGGTTTTGTCAAGGCAGCCAGAGTGCGCTTCACTTTCACCCGATCTACCTTCTCCTCCGGAGGTGGATGTTTCTTTGCTTTCACCCCTTCAAAGAAGCTCCTCACTTCTTCTCGCGCGATCTCGGCGTTCTCCTCCAGGGTCCTCTCATATGGTAACTTCTCTGGAGTCTTCAGAGAAGGACCAAATCTGTATGTCCTCTCGCCTCTGGTTGTACTGCTAGACGCCGACCGAGCAGACGTAGCGGTTGTCTTCTTTACTTGCTTAAGAGGCGGAGGAGAAGGACTACGACGCGCCGGAGCAGCTGGAGCGGCGGCAGGTCTCTTCCACCCTTGCTGACGAGGCGGAGAAGGAGGAGGCTGGCTGCTCGGGCGCGTCGGCGCAGGCGGAGAAGGAGGCGGAGTGCCGCCGCGCGCCGGAGAAGGAGCCGGCCGTGGGCCCTGATCGTCACTCGCCGGAGGAGGAGACGGTGGAGGCGGAGTGCCCTGACTCGCCGGAGGAGGAGGAGGAGGCGGTGGCGTCCAGTTCGGAAGGTTGATGAGCTCCTTCCGCCATAGGCATGGAGTCTTCAGAGCAGACCCCAGCCGAGTCTCCCCTTCACCGGTAGGGTGGTCAAGCTGGAGGTCCTCAAATCCCTCCGTTATCTCATCCACCATCACCCTAGCATATCCTTCTGGAATCGACCGGCAGTGAAAAGTTGTGCCGGGTTCAGTAGGAAAAACAGAGCCAACAGCCGCCTTGACCTTCAAATTCATCCATTGCGTCATAAGGTGGCAATTTTGAGACTCCGTTATAGCATCCATGGGATAGCTGGCAGGAGCCGTCAAGGCATGCTCCGGCTGAAGCAGCTCGGTGGAAGCCACGCTGCTTCTGCGCTGAGATGGCGGGGTAGCTTCGGGGGAGGCTTCGGCAGTACGTTTGCTGCGATTTGCTTCTCGTTCCTCTATCGCGTCTACCCTTACTTGCAGCGCCTGCATTTGGGTCTGCTGCACTTTTTTCCTCCTCTCATGGGATTTGTAACCGCCTGCGTCCGGAAACCCAACCTTCCACGGAATGGAGCCTGGCGTGCCTCGTGTCCGTCCAGGGTGCTCAGGATTCCCGAGGGCCATTGTGAGCTCGCCGTTCTCTCTGTCTGGAAAGAACGTCCCTTCCTGTGCTGCTTCGATATACTGCTTAAGCTTACTGACTGGTATGTCCATTTGATCGTTCGTCCAAATGCACTTCCCTGTTACAGGGTCCAGTGTTCCGCCAGCCCCGAAGAACCAAGTCCGGCAACGGTCTGGCCAGTTAATTGTCTCTGGTTCGATCCCTTTATGAACCAGATCATTCTCAGTCTTGGACCACTTAGGCCGGGCTACGAGGTAGCCACCTGACCCCGTGCGATGGTGAAGCTTCTTCTTCACAGCATTTTGCTTGTTTGTCGCCGACATCTTCTTACTCTTTTCCGATGTCTTGTGGGCCACAAATGCGGGCCAATGATCTCTGATCTTCTCATATCTGCCCTTGAATTCTGGTGTCTCATTATTTTCGACAAACTTATTCAGCTCTTTCTTCCACCTCCTGAATAGTTCTGCCATCCTGTTCAGAGCAAAAGACTTGATTAATTTCTCTTTAACTGGGTTCTCTGTATTATCCTCAGGCGGTAGGGTGAAATTTGACTTCAGCTCAGTCCAAAGATCATTTTTCTGCATATCATTGACATAAGAGACCTCAGGGTCTTCTGTAGCCGGCTTAAACCATTGCTGGATGCTTATCGGGATCTTGTCCCTAACCAGAACCCCGCACTGAGCAACAAATGCGCTCTTTGTCCGGAGGGGTTCAATAGGTTGGCCGTCGGGCGCGATTGCTATGATCTCAAACTTTTCATCCGAGCTCAACTTTTTCTTCGGGCCTCGTCTCTTTACCGAAGTTGTGCTCGATCCGGAGGGCTAGAAAAAAGAACAAAGACTTAATTAATATGTGTACATACCAAAACAATGAATGCATCAATCAGCTAGTCAGCATAGGCTTAACTAATATATATACCTGGCCGGACTCGGTTCGGTCACCGGAGCCGTCATCACGGTCTCCTTCTTGCACCGGCATTGGGTCACCGGAGCCGTCCTCATGTTCTTCTTCTTGCACCGGCATTAGGTCACCGTAGCCAGCTTGTTCACCCTCTCCTTCCAGACCATCGGTTTCGTTGAGAAACAACGAGATGGCATCACTTCCTTCTGCGATTATGTCCCTCAACAACGCTTCTTTTGTTACTTCGTCTAGGGCGGTGTCCATAGTTTCTACAAATATTTACAACATGGCAATTATTATTCAAACATGACAGATGGATATATTAGTGCCAAACGTAGAACTAGCTACCTAATCATAGTAAGCTATCGGGAGGGGGTATATATCGACAACGACGACACTACATCTATGTCCCTCGACGACCCTCGTTCCCGATAAAAAAAAGAGGAAGAAGAAGAAAAATAAGAGGAGAAGAAAGAATAGAGGAGAAGTCTCCTCTATTCTTTCTTCTCCTCTTATTTTTCTTCTTCCTCTTCTTTTTTTATCCTCTTCTTCCTCTCATGTTCGATAGGATCGCCGAGGGGTCGGGAGGTTGCCTAGTGTCAAGGGATTCAACAAAACCATGTCTTCATCATTAGGCGAAAGTAACATGTGCAAGATGGTACGAAGCTCTTCAAAGTTGTTCTGGAACGGAGTCCCAGATAGGATAATTCGCTTTTTGGTACAAAGTTCAGCAAGAGCCTTCCGAATATCTCTATTTGGAAGGCCTTTGCTGAATTCGTACCAAAATGCGGATTATTCTATCCGGGACTCCATTCCAGAACAACTTTGCAGAACATCGTACCAACATGCCCTGGTTACTTCCGGCTAATGATGAAGGCATGGATTTCTTCAATACTTTGACACTAGGAAACCTCTCTCTACTTCCGGCTAATAAGAATAAGAAGAAGAAGAAGAAGAAGAAGAAGAAGAAGAAGAAGAAGAAGAAGAAGAAGAAGAAGAAGAAGAAGAAGAAGAAGAAGAAGAAGAAGAAGAAGAAGAAGAAGAAGAAGAAGAAGAAGAAGAAAAGAAGAAAAAAAAGAGGAGAAGAAGAAAGGAATAGTGGAGAAAAGAGAAAATAGAATATATTCTATTTTCTCTTCTTCTCCACTATTCCTTTCTTCTTCTCCTCTTCTTTTTCTTCTTTTTTCTTCTTCTTATTTATTTCTCCTCTTCTTTTCGGTAGAGGAAACCCTAAATAGCTAGCAAGTATCGTGGGTGTGAGATACATGTGGCCTTCGGTGTCGGACACTACATCCACGTCCCACAAGTTACGTGGGCGTCGAAGCCCGCGCCACTTGTGGGATGTGGATGTAGTGTCCGACACCGACGGTACATGTATCTCACACCAACGATACTTTCTATTTAGGGTTTCTCCTCTACCGCTCCTCGACCTCTCGACGACCCTCGTTCCCGATAAAATAAAGAGGAAGAAGAAGAAGAAAAAAGAAGAAAAGAAAGAATAGAGGAGAAGACTTCCTCTTCTTCCTCTCCTCTTCTTCTCCCTCTTCTTCCCCTTCTTCCTCACCTCTCTCATGAATGTCCGACGTTCTCGACCCCCCCCCCCCATGTGTCGAAGAAAAAAAAGAAGAAAAAAAAGAAGAGAAGAAGAAAGGAATAGAGGAGAAAAGAGAAAATAGAATATATATTCTAATTTTCTCTTCTTCTCCTCTATTCCTTTCTTCTTCTCCTCTTCCTTTTCTTCCTCTCCTCGTCTTCTCCTTCTTCTTCTCCTTCTTTCTCTACTTATTTTCCTTTTCCTTATTTTACTTTTTCCTCTCCACTAACATCATCATATATATGAAAAAATGCATATATGAAAAAAAAACATCATCATATATATCATCAACAGAAAAAAAACATCATCAACATCATCATATCATCAACAGGAAAAAAACATCATAAACATCATCATCTTATTTAGTTCTCTCGACCCCTCGTCCCTCTCTCATGTTGTCGGGGAGGGGCTATATCGACCTCTCCGCTCATGTTGAAATTATCGTGGAGGGGGTATATCGACCCCCACCCCCCTCATCATGCATATATAGCTACCACATACATATATACATTGAAAAAAATTACATATATGCAACAAAAACATTAATACACAAATGAACAAAAAAATACATATATGAACAAAAACATGCTGTGAACAAAAACATTAATGTAATAAATCTAATAAGAAATTAATCTAATAAAAAACATTCTTTGAGCCAGATGGGCGCGGCGGCTCACAGCGGGGGCTCTGGCGATGGCGACGGCGGGGGAGGCAGGGGCGATGATGGCGACGGCGTCGGCGGGCGGGGGCGGGCCGCGGGGCAGGGGCCGGCGCGGCGACGACGTGGTCGGCGGCAGGGGCGGCGCGACGACGGCACCGGAGGCAGGGGCGGCGCGGCGACGGCGTCGGAGGTAGGGGCGGCACGGCGACGGCGTCGGGGGCAGGGCGGCGCGGCGACGGCGTCGGAGGCAGGGGCGATGATGGCGACGGCGACGAGGAGCAGCGCTGGGGCGTCGGGCACGAACTGACGGTGAAGTTGTAAAATTTTCACAAGTCCAGCTTATATACCAAAAGCATTGGTCCCGGTTGGTGCTACGACCCGGGACTAATGCACCCTTTAGTCCCGGTTGGTGCCACCAACCGGGACCAAAGGCCAATTTTCGGCAGCCCAAAGGGCGGGAAGCGGCGGCCTTTGGTCCCGGTTGGTGGCACCAACCGGGACTAAAGGGGGGCATTCGTCACGGTTGGTGCCACGAACCGGGACCAATGCCCCCTTTAGTCCCGGTTGGTGCCACCAACCGGGACCAATGCCCTTTGCTGCCCCGAGCCCAAAAGTTTAGTCCCACATCACTAGCTGAAGGGCGCCGGCACTGGTTTATAAGCGCTGGTGTTCCTACCCATTCGAGCTCCTCTCTAATGCAGGCTTTCGGGCCTAAACTTGCTACTGCCTGTGGGCCTATTGGGCCTTCTGCGGGCCTGAATCCTGGCCCATGTAGGGTTTCTAGTCGTATTCAGGCCATGGAGGCCCAGTAGGAGGCATTTTTTTGGTTTTTTCTTTTTTATTTCTATATTTTTTTGGTTTTTTATTTTTTTATTTCTACTTAAAACTAAATACTTACAGTTTTTTAGTGATTTCTTTTTGCTTTTAGGTCACAAAAATTATAAACTTTCTGTTAGTGCCATTAGTTTTAAATTTTAAATAGTTTAAATTTGAATTTTTAAAAATTTGTGTGAATCACTAGTTTATGAATAACTTTACTATAAAAATAGAATTGTTTTCTATTTATTTTTTATTTCTACTTACAACTAAATACTTACAGTTTTTTAGTGATTTCTTTTTGCTTTTAGGTCACAAAAATTATAAACTTTCTGTTAGTGCCATTAGTTTTAAATTTTAAATAGTTTAAATCTGAATTTTTAAAAATTTGTGTGAATCACTAGTTTATGAATAACTTTACTATAAAAATAGAATTTTTTTTCTATTAATTTTTTATTTCTACTTACAACTAAATACTTACAGTTTTCTAGTGATTTCTTTTTGCTTTTAGGTCACAAAAATTATAAACTTTCTGTTAGTGCCATTAGTTTTAAATTTTAAATAGTTCAAATTTGAATTTTTAAAAATTTGTGTGAATCACTAGTTTATGGATAACTTTACTATAAAATTAGAAATTTTTTCTTCTTTGCTATTTATTTTTTATTTATACTTACAATTAAATACTTATAGTTTGATTTTAGGTCACAAAATTATATTCTTTTTGCTATTGAAGAATATTATAGTTTTATTTTAGTTGATCATAACATAATATTTTAATTGATTGTTTTTATTTTCATAAAAGTTTTGTAGTTTATTCTGTTTGCTATTAATTCATTCTGTGAGCTAAATGACTCTGAAATTGGAAAGCATTTCAAAATGAACTCTGAAAAGGTTGAAAGTTGGCATGGTATCATCATTTCACCCACATAGTTTGTTCCAAAAAGTAGAGAGGGTTACGACAAAAACTTGATGCACTTCGTGTACAAAATGGACAATCACTTTCGAAGTATCAAAGTTTCAAACCATAAGACATGAAAGCATTTCAAATGAACTCTGAAAAAGTTGAAAGTTGGGATGGTATCATAATTTCACCCACATAGCATGTGCATGTACAAAACGGACAATGGTAGCATGTTCGTCTGTTACAAATTTGGCATGGTATCATCATAATAGTTGCGGGAGAAAGTCTTCACTTTTTCTTCGCTTGTGTCATTTGCTTATTGCGCCGTAACCATGGATAATCTTCATTGTTTATCAGGATGCTTGGGTCAGCCTTGACATTGAAGGGAGGAATTTCATGAAACTTTTCATAATCTTCAGACATGTCTGTCTTGCCGTCCACTCCCAGGATGTCCCTTTTTCCTGAAAGAACTATGTGGCGCTTTGGCTCATCGTATGATGTATTCGCTTCCTTATCTTATCTTTTTCTCGGTTTGGTAGACATGTCCTTCACATAGATAACCTGTGCCACACCATAACCTGGATCGATCACCTTCTGAGAGATTGCATTGAGGAATGCACATAGCTTCACAATGGCTAATCGGACGTTTTCCGGTAGAAGCCCCCTCAATGCAACCAGAAGCAGTTGCGTCATAATCACGTGGCAGTCATGAGACTTTAGGTTCTGAAACTTTTTCTCTGGCATATTTATTATTCCCTTTATATTCGACGAGAAGCCATTCGTGACCTTCATACTGAGCAGGCATTCAAAGAAGATTTCTTTCTCTTCTTTCGTAAGAGCGTAGCTGGCAGGACCTTTATACTGCTTCGGAGGCATGCCGTCTTTTTCGTGCAAATGTTGCAGGTCCTCTCGTGCCTCAGGTGTATCTTTTGTCTTCCCATACACGCCCAAGAAGCCTAGCAGGTTCACGCAAAGGTTCTTCGTCACGTGCATCACGTCGATTGAGGAGCGGACCTCTAGGTCTTTCCAGTAGGGTAGGTCCCAGAATATAGATTTCTTCTTCCACATGGGTGCGTGTCCCTCAGCATCATTCGGAACAGCTAGTCCACCGGGACCCTTTCCAAAGATTACGTAGTGTAAGTCATTGACCATAGCAAGCACGTGATCACCGGTGCGCATGGCGGGCTTCTTCCGGTGATCTGCCTCGCCTTTGAAATGCTTGCCTTTCTTTCGACATTGATGGTTGGTCGGAAGAAATCGACGATGGCCCAGGTACACATTCTTCCTGCATTTGTCGAGGTATATACTTTCAGTGTCATCTAAACAGTGCGTGCATGCGTGGTATCCTTTGTTTGTCTGTCCTGAAAGGTTACTGAGAGCGGGCCAATCGTTGATGGTCACGAACAGAAACGCCTTAAGGTTAAATTCCTCCTGTCTGTGCTCATCCCACGTACGTACACCGTTTCCATTCCACAGCTATAAAAGTTCTTCAACTAATGGCCTTAGGTACACATCAATTTCGTTGCCGGGTTGCTTAGGGCCTTGGATGAGAACTGGCATCATAATGAACTTCCGCTTCATGCACATCCAAGGAGGAAGGTTATACATACATAGAGTCACGGGACAGGTGCTGTGATTGCTGCTCTGCTCCCCGAAAGGATTAATGCCATCCGCGCTTAAAGCAAACCATACATTCCTTGGGTCCTTTGCAAACTCATCCCAGTACTTTCTCTCGATTTTTCTCCACTGCGACCCGTCAGCGGGTGCTCTCAACTTCCCATCTTTCTTTTGGTTCTCACTGTGCCATCGCATCAACTTGGCATGCTCTTCGTTTCTAAACAGACGTTTCAACCGTGGTATTATAGGAGCATACCACATCACCTTCGCAGGAACCCTCTTCCTGAGGGGCTCGCCGTCAACATCACCAGGGTCATCTCGTCTGATCTTATACCGGGCATGCGTTCAGATCCTTGTATGCACCGCGGTAGAGGATGCAGTCATTAGGGCATGCATGTATCTTCTCCACCTCCAATCCTAGAGGGCATACGACCTTCTTTGCTGCGTATGTACTGTCGGGCAATTTGTTATCCTTTGGAAGCTTCTTCTTCAATATTTTTAGTAGCTTCTCAAATCCTTTGTCAGCCATAGCATTCTCTGCCTTCCACTGCAGCAATTCCAGTACGGTACCGAGCTTTGTGTTGCCATCTTCGCAATTGGGGTATAACCCTTTTTTGTGATCCTCTAACATGCGATCGAACTTCAGCTTCTCCTTTTGACTAATGCATTGCGTCCTTGCATCGACAATGACCCGGCGGAGATCATCATCATCGGGCACATCGTCTGGTTCCTCTTGATCTTCAGCAGCTTCACCCGTGGCAGCATCATTGGGCACATCGTCTGGTTCCTCTTGATCTTCACCAGCTCCCCCCGTTGCAGCATCACCGTATTCAGGGGGCACATAGTTGTCATCGTACTCTTCTTCTTCGCCGTCTTCCATCATAACCCCTATTTCTCCGTGCCTCGTCCAAACATTATAGTGTGGCATGAAACCCTTGTAAAGTAGGTGGGAGTGAAGGATTTTCCGGTTAGAGTAAGACCTCGTATTCCCACATTCAGTGCATGGACGACACATAAAACCATTCTGCTTGTTTGCCTCAGCCGCATCGAGAAACTCATGCACGCCCTTAATGTACTCGCGGGTGTGTCTGTCACCGTACATCCATTGCCGGTTCATCTGCGTGCATTATATATAATTAAGTGTCCAAATTAATAGAAGTTCATCATCACATTAAAACCAAAGTGCATACATAGTTCTCATCTAAGAACATATAGCTCTCCAGAGCATCTAATTAATTAAACCATACATTGAAACTATGTAAAACATTTCAATGCGAAAACAAATGCGATCATAATCGCAACCAAGGTAACAATTGATCCAACGGCATAATGATACCAAGCCTCGGTATGAATGGCATATTTTCTAATCTTTCTAATCTTCAAGCGCATTGCATCCATCTTGATCTTGTGATCATCGACGACATCCGCAACATGCAACTCCAATATCATCTTCTCCTCCTCAATTTTTTTTATTTTTTCCTTCGACAAATTGTTTTCTTCTTCAACTAAATTTAACCTCTCGACAATAGGGTCGCTTGGCATTTCCGATTCACATACATGCTAGATAAATAAAATCTATGTCACGTTGGTCGGCATAATTTTCATAAACAATAAATGAACCAATAGTTATAAAGATAATATACATACCAAATCCGAATCATAGACAGGACGAGGGCCGACGGGGGCGGATACCAAAACCATCGCACTATATAAGATGCAATAATAAATGTAAGAAAATGATACAAGTATCTATCTAAACATACAAGTAAGAATATTTTTCCTTTCAGAAAGAAGATAAGAACAAGAGGCTCACCACGGTGGTGTCGGTGATGAGATCGGCGCGGGTGATCGACGGCGGTGAAGACGGGGACGGGGCGTGACGGACCGCTAAATCTAAACAAATCTCAAGGAAAATGGAGCTTGGAGGTCGAGCTTCGAGAGGAGAAAGCTTAAGTAGTGTGGCTCGGACATTCCATCGAACACCTCATGTGCATAGGAGGTGAGCTAGAGCACCACAAAGCCCTCTCCCCCTCGGCCAGAAAAAACAGAGCACTGTGCTCTGCTCTTGCGCGAGGGGGTATATATAGGCACCTCATTGGTCCCGGTTGGTGGCATGAACCGGGACTAAAGGGGAGCCTTTTGTCCCGGTTCAAGCCACCAACCGGGACCAATGGTGGTGGGCCAGGAGCGAGGCCCATTGGTCCCGGTTCGTCCCACCAACCGGGATCAAAAGGTCCAGACGAACCGGGACCAATGGCCCACGTGGCCCGGCCGGCCCCTTGGGCTCACGAACCGGGACCAATGCCCACATTGGTCCCGGTTCTACACTGAACCGGGACTAATGGGCTGAGCCGGCCTGGACCATAGCCCTGTTTTCTACTAGTGGGTGTCTCTGACAGTTTGGAGCCACCGGTATTAAATAAAACGTTTGCAAAGAGCATACAGATGAGATGCAATATGTGTCGTTAGGAACGAGAACATAACTGAAACTGGCATACAAATGGGTGTGAGAACAATACACTGCCAACCACAACAAATAGTGCTAAAACAAATTAATTCTAAAATATAACTTTTGACAAGCATTGGCGGTTTGGCGGAGGCAACGCTTACATAGCATGCACAGTTCAGTTGTGTGCGCTTGCATGCCCCATGGCCAACTTTCTGTCGTAGTTGTAGTCTTGTAGATCCACTCTGCTAAAACCTTTCCATGAGGTCGACACCTCCCTCTAGCAGCTGCAGCATCTCTGCCTCTTGTATGGTATCACGCCAGGCACCGTTAGAGCACTCGGGTCAAGACCAAACCTAGGACACTTTTGGACCTCACCCTTAGGGGACAGTTCATTGTACCGCCGTCACACTCATTGTTATGGCCAACACTGACTTCACACATGTTCCCTCATCTGGGTTAGCCCTTTTTCTTCTTATTTTCTATTCATCACGTTGCTTTTAGTTATTTTGTCATATGAAACTAATGATTAGTTTGGCCAGTTTGTGTCAATGAAGCCCGTCACTGGCCATTTTTTAAGGGAATAAAATGACCATTATGGATGTGCATTGTTTAAAATCACAAAATTCCAAAAGGAAAATAGAGTTTTTGGACGTTTTAGACGCTTTTAGGGCTTAGATTTTAGAGTTTAGGGTTAGGTTTTATGGTTTGAACCTTTAGTGTTTACTGTTTAGAATAGAGTTTCGAACGTTTTAAGTCCCGGGTTTAGGGTTTAGGACAATTTTTTAAAATCACAAAATTCCAAAGGGAAAATAGAGTTTTTGGACGTTTTAGACGTTTTACGGTTTAGGGCTAGGGTTTAGATTTCCAAGTTTAGGGTTAGGTTTTAGGGTTTGAACCTTGAGTGTTTACTGTTTAGAATAGAGTTTCGGACGTTTTATGTCCCGGGTTTAGGGTTTTCAGAGTTCATTTGTAGTGCCTTTTAATTTCAGGCTAATTTAGCTCAAAGAATCATTAAATGCATGAACAAATAGCAAATGAAGTCAAAAAAGGGTTGAAATTTAAGGATGTGGCTTTGAATGGTTTATATTGAACACACAAAAATTCTTCAGTTAATATAAGTTTGAAAAAATGAAATGTGGTCAAACTCTGGTCAAATAGTGGTCAAACTACTTATTTAGTAAATATTAGTGTTACTAAATAATTATTGTTTTTTAGAATAATAATCTCAAACTTAAATGGTGAAGGGTGTGACATCATGGTCACATTTTTCTGATAATAATGGATATATTATATGTCCAATTTCGATTTACAGATTTAAGGATATTAAATGAATAAATGGCATAATAATAATAATAATATTATTATTACTTATTTTATTTTCATTGAAATTCAATATTAGTATTACTTATTTTATTTTGAACTTTTTGTATTATTTGGGATTTTTATTTTTGAGAATTTTTTATTTTTTTGTAATTCTTCCTTTTTTGAAGTATTTTTGAGTTTTTTAATTAATCATTGTTGTTTGTTATCGTTGTTGTTTATTTTAATAATTGTTTGGAATTCAAAAAATTAAATCATGTGACATCAAGACCTAAGGGTTAACAGGATTGATAGCTTACTATTGTCAGGAAAACAACAAGTGCAGACTTGGAAACTAGGGGAGATAGAACCTGAAAGTTAAGCATGCTCGGGTTGGAGTACTGAGAGGATGGGTGGCTGACCAGGAAGTTAGACAATTTGAATTGAGTGTTGATTAGAGATTGGAGATTAAATTCTGAAGCAGTGAGGAGGGTGATTAGAGATTAAATTGTCAAATAATTTAAAGATTTGGAAATCAAAAGAAAATTAAAAACAAATCAGCCCGGCCACGTGAAGGGCCTTTAGTTAACATAATTCAAAATTTCGTGCTTTTCGTGAAAGCAAAAAAAAAATCATGAAAAAAATCATGATTTCTTTCCTTTCTGTGCTTCTCGCAGAGGCAAATCTATGCACTCGTGGCAAATCTGCGCCTCCACGAGTGCCTCTCATGGAAGAAAAAAATTGGCGCAAAAAGATATTTATTTATTTTTCTGAGAATAACAGTTGTGCTTCTCATGAAAAAAAAATCGTGCAAAAACTAATTCATGAATTTTTTTTCTCCAAAACATAGAAAAACCAGACATAAACCAAAATCCAATCTAAAACCCAAAAAGACAAATAAAAAATTCGAGACGGAGCACCGACACGCGACACGTGGAGTTAACCAGACGCACCACTTGACGCTCTCTAAACCCATAAAAATGACCCTTACGGAGGCTCCCGCAAAAGATCCCCTTTAGTTAGTTCCCTCGGCCGAGCAGGGTCATCCCAAAGGCACAAACAAGTAAATAAGACCTACTCGGCTCGGCCTCTTTACTTGTTGGGCCGAGCCGAGCCCAAAAGCCCGTCCCGCTCGTCGAGCCTTATCACAGGTCAAGATCTGCACCTAGCACAAAGCCGTATGGCCATCCCTAAAAAAAACATATGGCCCCCGCGAATTAACCCATTTCTTGGTTTCCCTTGACAGGGACCATTTGTGAATTATTTGGCCAATCCCTACACCGGGTTATGAGACCCCATCGTCCACGCACGCAGTCAGCGTCACCCCGCCTTGTCACATAGTCTACGCTACTCATCTGAACCCCTTTCCAAACTCACTGCAAGATCTTGGCGTCGCTTTTCCGAAATCAACCGTACCACATCCTGATCGATTAACCCGGGACGATCTTCCTCTCTCACACTATAAAAGCATATGCAATGGGTCTCTCCAGCAATCATCAGAGCATCACCACACCACCAACGACTATCATCAAACCATTAGCACCTTCAGTTCCGTGCTAGCTACCTACGCAACACCCACTGAACAGCAGCAGCAATGGCCGCCTGGAGAAGGAAGGAGACGGCCGAAGCATACTACCTCGCGGCCGATGACGGCGACAGAGGAAAGAAGGTCCCGAATGGGTACGTCCCGCTGGCGCTGGTGGGCGAGGAGGGGAACGGCGACGAGCGGGTGCTGGTGCGCGTCGGCGCGCTCAAGGAGCCGTGCATGGCGGCGCTGCTGGAGATGGCCGCGCAGCAGTTCGGGTACGGCCAGCCCGGCGTCCTGAGGATCCCCTGTGACGCACAGCAGTTCCAACGGATGGTCGCGGCCATGTGCAGCAAAGAGCAAAGCCACATAGCCAAGTGATTGTGTTTTTTTTATGACCTAGTGCGCCCATCTTCCAATCTATGGTTTTCTCGGTTTATCGATAGGTGAATACTGAGTAGTGATATGCTTTTGGGGCCGGTTAATTTAGTTAGAGAAGGAACAATTCGTAGTGTTCCTCATATAGCTGATCGACAACGAATTCGGTCTTTCAGTGAGGTGGTTCTGTATATGCTGTTTTGGTTGAACTGAACTCAATATTTTTTCACATTGATTGCTTGACTTTGGTCTTTCATCTGCGTCCGTCCGAGCTGCGCACCCGAGGGAGCCGCCGCCGTGCTGCGCGTCGGCTAAACATGTGTGCTCCTATCTGAACATGGGAGCGGTTGCGCGCGCCCGAATTTGCAACTTCAATTTGCTACCAACTGAATAGTGCTTCTGTCAATTTGGTTTTTCAGAGACCTGTTCGTGCAGTGCAAATAAACATTTGTTCAGGCAGCTATTTCAATTTTTCTCTGGTGGCGTGTTCCTGCTCCTTCTCTGTACTTCTTCGTACAGTGCAAATCAACAGTTGCCACTTAACGCCCAAATTGACAACTAAATTCAGTTTCAACAGATAAATCGGAATCGACAGTAGATGCAGTTTGGGTCAAGTAGGGAGCAGTGAGATGCCCCATTATAGGGCAAATGTTGGAGATGACACTTGCTCGTGCCAAAAAAATAATCTGTTTTGGTGCCCAATTTTTTTTTATAACACCTACTTTTTGCATCATAAAATAGGGCAACTATTGGAGATGCTTTTATAGGCCTCGCGCTTATGGGACAGTTCATTGTGCTGCCTCATCCGGGTTAGCCTTTCTCTTCTTGTTTTCTAATTATCACGTTGCTTTTAGTTATCTTGCTATATGAAACTACTCCCCGTGTTCCTTAATATAAGACCTTTTAGAGATTTCAATATGGACTATATAAAATGATTGAATCTACACTTTAAAATAGGTCTATATGCATCTTTATGTAGTTCTTATTGAAATCTCTAAAAAAAGACTTATATTTAGTTTGCCTAGCTTGTGTCAATAGAGCCTGTCAGTGGCCATTTTTTAGGGAAAAATAACCATTTTGGATCCACGTTGTTTGTCTAGCGTCGTCTATGACATCCTTTGCTTGATCAATTGTCGGTTGCTGGAGATGGGACAAGTGCACATATCTAACCTTCTCTTTATTTTGGATACTTCTTTTCTTTATGGATCATATGAGTGGTTTTTCGTTGTAGCCTGAATGTCAGAGGACCTTTCTTGGTTCATCCATATTGAGTTGTGTGATCATGCCATTGTGGTAGTTATATGATTTCGACGTTGTTTGCATTCTTAGGTATTTTTACACTTCCACTGAAATTTTCATAAACCTTAGTTCGTGGGCTTCATGACTGGAGTGTCTAATGGGAAAAAACTTTCTTCTAGTTAGGGTAGGGCTAGAGGGGACTACCACCCAAATTTAGAGACAGAGCACCAATGCCCCCCCCCCCCCCCCCCATTGTATAAATGTTTATATTCAAGCACAAATACCATATACGGCTTAGACAATTGTACGAGTACATAAATCAGAAGTATCATCAGTTACTTGTTATACCATCTTTTTGTTCAAGGTTGATCCATCTATTTGTTCTCGATCATCGACAACGAGCTGTAGATCGTCACTAACCTGAGTGCCATCGACACACAGATCGTCGATGAGGAGCCGCGGATCATCGACGAGGAGCTGAAGTGTTCGATTCTCCAGTTAACGGGCGGCCAAGATTGATGAGCACGGGAAGATCCAACAGCTTGGGATGCTCGTCTTTGAATGAACTGTTATTTACTTTTACCGCACCATTTCAATTGTCGCCCTGTTCCTTTTATTATTGTTCTCCGCTGGCAATATAAAGCCCTCTGCTTACCTATAAGTGGGATGGAATTCCTGTGAGTGCTTTGCTCCAAACACTTTACAGTTCCTCTTAAAGAGAATATGACAATTTGCAGGTAGTGTAGATCTAGGAATCCTCTTAAAGAGAGTATGACAATTTGCAAACAGTTTACATCTAGGAAGAATGAGGCGGAAAGACTTGATGTGTTGATGGAATAATATAATCAGTAAATGGTAATTCCAAAGTTCTCCCAAAATAAGGTCAAAAGAAATTGTGTAGTGTACCTGTAATGTTCAAGTAAGTGTCTCAAAAGATGACAGTTCACTCCGAATTGTGTATTTGATGGAGCAGTCAAATCTAGGCTTCAAATTACAAGTACAGAATTTGTTGTTGGCTTGCAAACTCACATTCTTTTTTAAAAATTCCATGAGAATCCTAAAGTTCATACATGAGAATCCTAAGGTGACATGGGGATCGTTGGTTAGGCGTGGTTTTTGAAACATATAAGTAAAGGTAGATTAATCTTAACCATCTAGTATTTCATTTTCTATTATGGAACTGGTTAGATAGCAATGGGAGCCTATCCTGTACCGAAAGCTCCTTTTGATTAAGAACATTGTTGAAACTATTTAGACTAAATATAGCCTGAACCATCCTAAAAATCCCTCGAAGGAGATAATAAAGAACCCAAAGCAGATGGTATACTACTGCAAGGGTGGTCTTAAGAATCCAAAAGAGGTTGCTCAGAAGAGATAGATGTATCCCAACCTCTATTATTCAGGCGTAAAGACTTCTTTTACACGAGAGGAAAAAGTGACTACAAATTACCCTTTTTGTTTGTGAATCCCTGTTTCCTTTGAGCGCACGCCCATTATGTTTACGTAGCGATCAAATCATAGTTTTAAATAGCCGGCTATAGCCCCGTTATAGCCTTGCTATAGCCTTTGCAGCAGGGTGCCGCTAAATGGTCTCATGTACAAATAGCTCGCTATAGCTCCGCTATAGCTGATTCTGAGGTCTACCGCTATTTGGCATAGCCCGCTATTTAAAACATTGGATCAAATCAAGGAAATCGATCGAACTATCCCAGTATCGTGCCAAGACAAATCATGATATTCACCAACTTGGATTTGGTTCTCTCGTGTAAATCGCGGGCTGCAGAGATGAGAACCATGAAAGGCGAGATCCAGAATAAGAAAACAGGAACCGAGGAAGAGGAAACCACAAGAGTGAAGACTAGTAGAGTCTGGTCTTTTGTCATTCTTTGCTGATTTTTCTCTCAATGATTCCTTCGAATTTGCTGACGAAATATTACTATCATGATCAAAGCATATGCAGAACAGAACGGCAGCAACAGCCGCCTGGAGAAGGAAGGAGACAGTCGAAGCATACTTCCTCGCGGCTGATGCTGGCGATAGTGGAAAGGTATCGAAGGGGTACCTCCCGCTAGCGCTGGTGGGCGAGGATGCGGACAGCGCATCGGGGCGCTGGTGCGCATCGGGGTGCTCAAAGAGCGCTGGAGATGGTCGCGCAATAGTTCGGCTACAACCAGCCCGGCGTCCTCAGGATGCCCTACGATGGCCGGCAGTTCCAGCGCATGGTCATCGTCATGTGCAGCAGGAGCGAAGCGTGGCAGTAGGTGATTATGATTCTTTTATATATGAACTGGTGCACCTATCTTTCAATCTATGGTTTTCGTTGGTTCTTTCGGTTTATTGATAAGGGAATAGTGTGATATGCTTTCTGGGCATGTTTATTTAGTTAGACTAGCACATATGCCCGTGCATGCAACGGAGAGAAAAATTTGACTTTGGGGTTCCGCATTCATCGACTCTATGTTATATACTCCCTCTGCCCTAGTATTTTCACGTGATACTCCCTCTGTTTGGTATTTTATTAGGCCGGGGCTTGGCGTATTTTCTGAGGTCATCGGAACTTATATATGGAACTTATATATGTACTCCAGTTTTATATAATTAGGCCTAGCCCGTTCAATTTTTTTTTTCCATTTCCCCGCATTCTTATTTTTTGGGTGGGTCTTCGACGCTTATGCTATACTCCCTCTGTTCGTAATTTGGCTGGGGCTTGATCGTGTCAGTATTTTCTGCATAAATCATTCGAACTTGTACTCTAGTTCAATATTACCCGTACTCCCTCCTGGATTCAGTCATGTTTCAACATGGGACTTTCGTTGATTTCTTCTTGCTCATATGTAAGAGTCCATACAACGGTGCATTCAATCCCTATAGGGATGAATATGACTCCTACCCTTTGTCTATTGGCGTATTGGCAGCTTATTAGCTTTAATTAGTGGTCGTATTTAAATTGCTTGATTCAGGTCTAAGGGAGTGAGGTGGTATAAAGTAATTGACGGGTGAATCATTTGTGAAACAGAATTGAGAGATAGCTCAGATGTTCCCACCCTTTGTGACCGGAAGGGAGGTCAAGGGTTTGATCCCCCATGTTGACAACTATAATCTTGTGTACATCCGGTATGCATGGGCCGCCGCGTGTGCGATTTGAATCGTCCACTGCTATAGCTGGGCCGGATGCATAGGCCGCCGTTGTAGCTGGGCCGCATGTGCTTGACAACGCAGCTGATCTTTTAGTACCAAATCATTTGTAAAAACATAATGTAGGATAAGATAAGGCATCGAAACCAATAAAATCACCTAAGCCGGACGAAAGCAAGAACATAACCTTGTTTTATTAGTAGGTATAGATAAGGAACAATTCGAGTGTTCTCCATATATAGCTGATGGACAACAAATTTGGTCCTTTAGTGAGGTGGTTCTGTATATGCCGTTTTTGTTTGAATTGAGCTCAATATTCTTTTACATTGATTGCTTCAAATGTTGTTGTGTCTGTCTCTGTGCACATTCAACGCTACACTAGTATAGAAGGCACGCACACCTGCAGACTGCAGGGAGTCTGTCATTTTGGAGCTACTGCCTACCGATGCCGAATAAAAACGTTTACAAAGACGATACATATGGAGGCAATACAAATCTTTAGGAATAGGACAAAAAAATAGGATTTTTAAACCATATCTCGGATTTAAAAAGTAAATTCTGTCACCTGGTCGTTCCCGTTGCAGGCGAAGAGTCACTCTTCGCTCCTTTGGCGGACGGACAGCCGCTTTTTGTTCTGATTGCGCAGAAAGAGATGCCTTCGTTCTGGTGGAGGGTGAAGAGGACCTCTTTGTTCCCTGGGCAATGAAAAAAAGTTGTCCCTGTAATGTGAACAAGCAAACTCATAGATGATCATCCCCGCTGCATTGAAGATCCCTGGCCGAACCGTCCCACCACCAGGACCGCATCAATGAGGAGAATCCAACAAAAGCTTGAACCATGCATTGTGGAGAATAAATTTTGCCGTTCAATCTACACCGACCAGCGCAGGTCTTGCCATGTTCAGTTTTTTGCTAGGATTTGTCATGCTTGCTAAAGAAAATTGCCATTCCGACGACAACATAATTTTCCATAAAAACACTTGCTTTGTCATGCTTAAAAATGCGACACCCGATTTATAGCGAAATCCATATACATAATTGAGCGTTGGACTGGACAAGCACACAATACTTGGGAGTTGGCCAAGAAGTTTCGAGCCTGTTCGGTACTCCACCGGCTCCACGAAATGCTACGCTCCGACTCCTCCAAGCGAGCTCCAGCTCCTCCATCGATCGTGGGAGCGAGGAAACTGTTCGGCCTGTTCGCTCCGCTCCAGTTTATGAGATGGGCCGAAAGCCCAGTCTGGCCTAGGCCCCATACGGAGGGGACGTGGTAGGACAGAAAAGGCACCAGAGACATAACGTGAACGAAGTGGTATGCCACTTATCGGTGGCAGTGTGCTGTAAATTTGACGAACTCCTTCGTTTCCAGGATCTACGGAGCAGCTCATTCCCAACTCTGCGATTTTCATCTGCAGATCGCTCCGCTCCGCTCCGTCGACTCCAAAGAGTTGCCGCGTTCGGATCAGCTCCGCCAGCTCCCAGAGCAGAGTTGTGGAGTGGAGTGAATCCGAACGGGCCCTTCCTTTCCGGTTAAGAATTGGCGGTATTCATCGTGTCTTTGTGGTAACTTAACAAGTACCAACCACCGTATGGGCATTCCATGTCACAACTTGAGGCCCAACCAAATCCAGCTAGAACCGCACATTAGGCAGGGAAGAAATCTTGGATTGTGCGATTATATTATTTGTATTTCAAACAATATGGTACAAGATTAAATATTGTTCCCTTAGTGTGGCACTGCCTAGCCGCCTATCCTCCAAGAAACAAATTCCACTTCAGAGTGGCTTCACTGGAGGAAGATCCGAAGCTTAACAAATAATTCTTCGCCTTCATCAGCCCATCCATAGTGTGAATCCTTTGGTTTTCTGTAAAACCCAAGAGAAAGCTTTTAGCCAAGATACTTTGTGCAGGAGGTACTATCGTCGTACCCCACCCTTAGTAAGAAGCTTGACGAACCACTTACTAGAAAGGACAATATTTTTAATCTCATGACCTTGTTTGCACGGGGAACGACTGCCCATTTAGCCACTTTATATATTCTATTTTCGCTGTCGCTTTTTCAGAAAAATTTGGACCCCGTTATAGTCCAATTTCTGTGAGACCCATTGTAAAATTTGAAAAAAAAGGGGGGGAGGGGGGGGGGGGGGGGGTAGGATTTGAAAAACCGTAGTACTGAGCAGAGTCAATAAGAACGAACGCCTGTCTCCCGCCAGCGGAAAGGAGCTTGCCGTGCGGACACTGTATACACGACAAAACCGTGTCGACACGTACTGCAAATTAACCTAGTACGATTGTTTCTCTTGACAGGGACCATTTGGGAATGATTTGACTAATGTAATCTCTCTCCGGGGATCACATGAGAGAGACCCCAACCCCATCGTCCACGCCTGCAGTCAGCATCAGCACACCTTGCCACAGAGCCTGCGTTTCCTATCTCGACTGAATCACTGCTGATTCTTCACAAATTAACCACCTACTGAATCTTCATCTCACACTATAAAAGCATATCGCATGGCTCTCCTGCCCTTTGCATCGGTCTTCAGGACATCATCACACGATCGACCTTTTCCCCGCGCGCGCTAGCTACGCATTTACGCAACACGCAGAACATCAGCAGCAATGGCCGCCTGGAGAAGGAAGGAGACGGCCGAAGCATACTACCTCGCGGGCCGATGCCGGCGACAGAGGAAAGAAGGTCCCCAAGGGGTACATCCCGCTGGCGCTGGTGGCGCTGGTGGGCGAGGAGGGGAACGGCGACGAGCGGGTGCTGGTGCGCATCGGCGCGCTCAAGGAGCCGTTTATGGCAGCGCTGCTGGAGATGGCTGCGCAGCAGTTCGGCTACGGTCAGCCCGGCGTCCTCAGGATCCCCTGCGACGCACAGCAGTTCCACCAAATAGTCACGGCCATGTGCAGCAAAGAGCAAAGCCACGTAGGATAGGCAGTAGTGATTATAGCAACAAGCCGAGAGAAACAATGCAGCCATAGATTGGAAGAGGGATGCACCAGCAGTTTTATAGATTTATTTAGTTAGAGAACGAACAAATTCGTATTGTAGATAGTCCACATAACTGATGGACAGCAGATTTGATCTTTCAGCAACGTGGTGCTCTGTATATTGTTCTGCTTGCGTTGAATTCTCTCTCTTTTTCGTTTACATTGACTGCGTCGCTTCAGAATGAGTTCATCAAGTGTGGATAGAAAGGGACCTGATCAGAACTCTAAGAGCATCTCCAACAGCCGCGCCAAAAGACGTGCACGCAGTAAACTTGGTTTTTAACTTCCCCTGATTAGATGATTCCTGCTAATGGATACAATTGGAAATCATCAACTTACGCAAATCATTTCACCATGCTGCGCACTAAGCTCAAGTTCAGATAAAAATGAGAAGTGTTATATACTCATATCATGCATACAATTTTATTGTATGATACTACTTCCACAGTCCATAATATCATAGCTTGGTAGGGCGCAGAGTTTTGGCTCCAGGGACCCTGGTGAACAATAACTTAAAGACAGATAAAAAAATTGTGCAGATGTTCATGTTAGTGTAACAAGAGTGTTTGCCAATTCTCATGCGAACGTGGTAGTAGTGCTTCCTCGGTGAAAAAAGCAAAATTTAGTGTACTATTTGAAGGTAACATTTGTCGTTTGACTTACTTTTTTTTCATAGGTTAACATGCTTAAACTTTCCCCCTAAAAATTTGGAGGTAACATTTGGGAGTGACAATGAATACATATATTATTATTTTCAACTTTTCTTGATCATGACAAAATACATTTTTGACGGGCAACAACATATACTCCCTAGAGTCAAAAGTAATATCCCAGCTTGGTATCATTATGACTTTATTTATGTCATGCATGACACATACTAGTACGTCATTTAATGTATGTTGTTATGATACTCAACTCTCTCTTTTCACATCTAAAAAGGTGGTGTTTGGTTCTCTAGTCCTAGGACTTTTTCTAATCCCTATGACTTTTTGAAAAAGACTCTCAAGGATGTGCTTCTAAGGACTTTTAGCAAAAAATTCCAAAAAAGTCTCACCCTGTTTGGTTTGCTAGGATTTTTCTAGTCCCAACACAAAATAGTCCCTGAAACCAAACACCCCCTAATTGTGTCCCACTTAGCGAAAATGACCAGTTAGCAATTAGCATGCATGGTACTACTACCAACAGTCCAATATCTGCGAGACCCCTTGTAAAATTTTGAAGGAAAAAAAAGGAGGATGTAAAAAGAAAAATATTACTGAGCCGAGTCAATAAAAACGAACGTGTCTCCCGCCAGCGGAAAGGAGCTTGCCCTAGTTAAATTTGTTTCGTCTTCCTCGTCCGTGGGTAGAGATGTGTCTGTACACAGAACAAAACCGTACGGACACTGCAAATTGATTACCCTAGTACGATTGTTTCTCTTGACAGTGACCATTTGGGAACGATTTGACTAATAACCGAGTCTCTGCCGGGATCAGAGAGACCCCAACTCCATCGTCCACGCCCGCGGTCACCATCACCACACCTTGCCACAGAGCCTAGGTTTCCTATCTGAATTCTGAACGTCTGATCCCCTTTCCAAACTCACTCACTGCTCTTGTCATTTTGGATCATCTTCCTCTCTCATCTCTCGCACTATAAAATCACATCGCGTTGCCCTCTCCTCAGCAATCATCATCAGGGCATCACCACACAATTGACCATCAATCATTGATACCACAATCTTTCCCCGTGGTAGCTACACAACACATAAACAGAACAGAACAGAACAGCAGCAACGGCGGCCTGGCGAAGGAAGGAGACGGCCGAAGCATACTACCTCGCCGCTGATGCCGGCGACAGAGGAAAGAAGATCCCGAGGGGTACCTCCCGCTGGCGCTGGTGGGCGAGAAGGGAGACGGCGATGAGCGGGTGGTGGTGCGGATCGATGCGCTCAAGGAGCCGTGCATGGCGGCGCTGCTGGAGATGGCCGCGCAGCAATTCGGCTACGGCCAGCCCGGCGTCCTCAGGATCCCCTGCGACGCACAGCAGTTCCACCAAATGGTCACGGCCATGTGCAGCAAGAGCAAAGCCACACAGGATAAGATTGGAAGAGGGATGCAGTAGCTCAAATTATAATTATCTCACCTCACATGCGCATGCTTTCTAGGTTTATTTAGTTACGGACCGAACAATTCGTAGTATTGCAGATAGTCCATATAACTGAAACAAATTTGGTGTTTCAGCGAGGTGGTTCTCTTCTCTGAATATCGTTTTGCGTTCGTTGCGCTCTGTTTTCTTTCACATTGACTCTTGACTATAGCATAGCACTGACTCCGCCTGCGGCGATGCGCTCCTGAATCGGCTATTCCCCTGTCTACCCCTGAAACCCTCGATTGGCGGTGGCGGCTCGGCCATTCCCGCACGGCCGTCCCCCTCATTCTTCACTTTTCGCACCCCCAGGCGACCCCACTTCGCCGGCCTTCTACCTGACGCCGGGCACCACCCTGCTGCGCTGGCCTGTGCCGTGACGCCGAAGAGGAGGAAACCCCCGCCCGCACCACGCTGCGCCGCTCTGCCCCGTGACGCCGGAGTGGGGGACACCACCGCGCTGCGCCGGCCTGCCCCATGATGCTGGTCGCAGGAGAGGAGGACACGGCGACCACCATGGCAACGAGCCTAGGCTCGCTTTATGATTTATAAATGCCATGTGTCATTTATCAGGATGGGTCTCACCTGCTAGCCCATGAGACCTAGTCTTATATAATTATTTTTCCAAAGTGAGTTCCCTGTTCCGTAGTTTTTGTTTGTGTAGCAAACTGATATTCCACCTGATTGGATGGTCCAGAGAACTCTTCCATCATTTAACTTCCCCTGATTAGACAATTCTTCCTAATGGATACAATTGGAAACCACCAATTTACGCAAATCATTTAATGATGCTGCACACTAAGCTCAAGTTCAGAAACTTCAGATAACCACGAAGCAGCTTCTAGTTCTAAGCACTGTCAAATCAAGTAGGCAGGTTACTGGAATTTAAGTGTTCAGTGACTGGCCAAACCCTTTGCTCGCTATAACTGAACACGTACGTTTGGCCTTCCAAGTAGAGAGTGTACAGCTCTAGTTTTGTTGGCTCATTTGTTGTTTGTAGACATCTGAACTGGAAGAAAACTTTGGCAATAGCGTACAAAGTTCTCAGCGGTCGTTGACAATGAGCTGTGAGAATGTTGAGGAGGTGGAAGGCGAAGCTGAGAAGAAGAAAACAGAGTCCCAATCTCCCAGAAAGATAAAACACCGAAGCAGTCCAAGAAAAGGAAGGAAATGACGCCAAGGTAAGATGAATTGGAATCTTTTACAAATATCCTTGTGTTCAGACTTCAGAAGCAGGGCAAGTGCAACTATTGCAAACAAGATCTTTTATGTGAATAAAAACTAGGTATATCATCCTTGCTGAAGAATTTGACCACCTGCAGGAGCAACCCCAATAAGATCAATGATGATAACAAGCAGTCAACCCTTCAAGATACAACAGATGAGGAGGACAGCAGATTAGAGATGCTTCAAGATACAGCCCTCGTTGCTAGGATCCACTACTAGGAAAAGGGCTATAGATGATATGGCCACTAGTACTAATGGCGCACCATGTGCTGGGGCGTCATTAGTGTCCAAATACTAATGACGCACCATATCCACGGTGTGCCATTAGTAACAATTTTTTTCCTTTTTTTTCAAAACTAGTAATAGCGCACCACATCCACGGTGCGCCACTAGTAATTTTTTTTAATTTTTTTTAAAACTAGTAATGGCGCATCAGTGAACAGTGCGCCATTACTAGTTTAACTAGTAATGGCGCACCACATTCACGGTGCGCCACTAGTAAATTTTTTTCAAATTTTTTTTAATTTTTTTTTCATTTTTTCATTTTTTTTAAATTAGTAATGGCGCACCGTGTGTGTGATGCGCCATTACTAGTTATGCGCCATTACTAGTTTAACTAGTAATGGCGCACTATCCACTGGTGCGCCATTACTAGTTTTGTAAAAAAAATTGAAAAAAAAATACTAATGGCGCACCGTGGATGTGATGCGCCATTACTAGTTTAACTAGTAATAGCGCACTATCCACTGGTGCGCCATTACTAGTTTTGAATAAAAAAAACTAGTAATGGCACACCACTCCCATGGTGCGCCATTACTAACTTGGCCCAAAAATCCACCGAATGCATCCCGTGGACCGCCTTTTCAGTTAAAAAAAGAAAATGATGGAAATGTCAAAAAAATAATAAAAGAAAGTAAGTTTCACATGTGATATGTGGTCTACTTGTTGGGAAAATTTATAAATATGAATTTCGACTTTATTTGCAAAATCTCTCTGGAATTTGTAAAATGGGCATAACTTTTGCATACGAACTCGGATTAAAAAGTTTTTTATATGAAAAATCATCTACTCGAAAAGTTACACCTGAATTTAATCGGGGGAACCCCATTAAACATTTTCAAAATCCCCAAAAACCTAACAGAAAAAAAGTTACGGGGCTTTTAAGATCTAGAGGGAAAAAATGGAAAAAAAATTCAAACTGTGAAGTTTTTTTTCAAAATATGATACGTAATATGACTCATCATACTCATGAACATGAACAAAGTCCTAGACTTCAACAAGGTTTAATAGGATTGATATGATAGATATATCAACAGGTGCTTGTGAAGTGAGCTGGTGCTGGGGTTTGATAGAACTGCGAAGTTAAGCGTGCTTGGGCTGGAGTAGTGTGAGGATGGGTGACCTTTCAGAAAGTTTGACCACAAAGTACGATTTGACTTGAGATTAAGCATATTGACCCGAGATTAAGCCATGGTGACCTAAGATTAAGAACAAATTTGGAAAAAAAAAACAAAAAAATTTTTTGAAATTTTTTACTAATTGCGCACCAATGGCGTGATGCTAGTGGCGCACCTATAGTGCGCCATTAGTAGCGAAAACAGGTGCGCCACTAGCAGCCCTTTTCCTAGTAGTGGAGGTTTGATCCTGGGAAGATTAGAGATGCTTTTGCTGAAATGATAATTATGGATGGGCTCCCATTTGCATTTTCCGAGAAACCAGGATTTACAAAGTTAATGTCAAAGGCACGTCCTCGCTTTACTGTGCCATCTAGGAGAACCACTATCAGTTATTGTGTCGACATTTACTATTGTGAGAAAGTGAAACTGAAGAAAATTCTTCAAAGAATCTTGTGATAGGGTCAGCCTAACAACCGACACCTGGACATCTATGCAACAGCAGAGCTATATCTGTGTTACGGTTATGGCTCATTTCCTTGACACTGACTGGAAGCTACATAAGCGGATTATTGGGTTCTTCTTGGTGGGTGGTCATAAGGGGAAGACAATGAGGACATCAAGAGGTGTTTGCTTGATTCGGGTTTAGAGAAAGTGTTCTCCATAACTGTTGACAATGCATCACCAAATGATGGCACTATAAGTTACATGAGGAGGGTCATGAACAATGCTAAAACCAGCATAGCAGAAGGACAATATATTCACATGAGATGTGCAGCCCATGTCATAAACTTGATAGTTTCAGATTGCCTAAGAGAGTTGGACATCTCAATGCAGCGAACCCGTGCTGCTGTCCGTTTTATCAGAAATTCTCCATCAAGAATTCACTCGATTTAAAAGGTGTGGTGACTTGGAAAAGGAGGAGAGCAAAACCATCTTACCACTTGATATGTGCACAAAATGGAACTCCACATGCCTAATATTGAGAACTGCAGCCACATATGAGAAATTTGGAAAAAGATTAGTGAAACACTTAATGACTTGTTTAAGATGTATGCTTCAAGTGAGAAGAAGGAAATGGAATCCAATGTGGTGCAAGGAACGAGCTTGATGAGGTCCATAATTGCCAAGAGGATGAGAATGAACAACTGTGTGGTCGGCCCTACCAAGTCTGAGCTTGAGAAATATCTTGCTGAGGAGACTGGCGCAAACACCACCAAATTTCATATTCTCATTTACACCCTTCATGGTCCAAGCGCTCATTTGTACTCATGACTGGATGCGGCAATCAGCTCCTGTAAATGATGAAGAGATACAGAACAATTGACCAAACTAGAGGAAGGCATGAAAATAGGTTCATTTGGTGCTTCCTTTGTTTCCCTAGTTCCTTGCTGGATTTAACTGCTTACTGCTTACTTTATTTTAATCTCACAGTTACTTCAAGAAATGAGTGGTCTCAATGTATCCGAGACTAGCTCTAGTAATAATAATTCCATCACCATTCATGATTCCACATCATAAAGATGGGTGAGTACTACTTCCCTTGATAAGCACAAGAGGGACTTGCAACTTGGAGGGTATGATGGTAATCTCATGCTACATTATTTTCTAACCTGCAGTTTACAGAGATTGGAGCCTTGGAAAAATCTTTCCATCTCACTGATGAGTTGGATTGTGGTGGTGCAAAACTGCAAAGCTTGTTGTCTTGTTCGGTTCAAGCGATCGGTTCATTATTTTATTTTGGTCTATGCTTCCATGCCGGAACATCTATCAGTCAGTCAATGATATGAGCTCAAGTTATCTGTGCCGTGTAGTTGTGCGGCTGCTACTATGAACTGTAAGCTACTATCTATTTGGCTTCAAGTTATGCAACCTCACAACTTTTTATGATTCAAACAGTAAAAAATAGCTTCACCTTAAGGAAATTCTACCAAAACACCAAAGTTGAATCATCTCAGTATTGTTGGGGGAAAACAGCAATGGCTAGACTTTGTGGTGTTATAGAATACTTTCAATTTCTCTGTTATCACGTTCTCAATTTCTTCTCACGGTAGACGACCAAGAGACTAATGGTTCAAATGCCTCCCACAGAGGCGAAAGCTGAACCATCTACCTCACCAAATCATTTGGAATATTATTTATTATCATGGAGTAGAAAAGCAGAAACATCTGGTTTCTAGCTCATAGGCATATTTTTAGAAATGCATGATCTAGGTAATCACAAACAAATTGACTTTAGTTAAATCCATCCCGTAGGATCTTATTAATTAATACCTCCTTCGGTACAAAATATATTCCACCTCTTTTACACTGCATGATATCAAAACAACACTGAGCTTATATCTTCGTGATGAAAGCTTCAGTCATACTATGTTACTAAAAATAAAAAATCATAATTCCTGATGAAAGCAGTTTTACTGATAAAATCTAGTCTTATAACTTCGCTCATGTGTTCAGTATAAAGTCTCTTATGACCAAACTGAAGAAATTAGACTGCAAACAACACATAGAATTTGGTTCAATTATTATAGAAAGAACTTGTCAATCTTTGCTACAGAAGCAGAACTTGTGACATAAACTAAACTAAACCAGGCACCGCAAGAAATTTGTTTTCCAGATCAAAATAATTACATAAACACAAGGAAAACTTCAAGCTTCAGGCACTCCACGAAATCACAACTTAGGCTACTAGCAAGCGATTCAGGGTGCGTTGTCACACGACAGTGTAAAACTTCAATGGTTCGGCTGAAAGCGGTTCATTAAGTGAATCTCCTCGGCAATTCCCGATAACCTTTTGGTTGTCCACCGGAACCAACCAAGTGATCTCGTGGATCCAGGACCCATGACCACGCCAGGCGGGGACACGAGCTGGGGCCTCCATGGTATGTGTGTAGGAGAAGCCTCGCAGGTCGCTGATGAAGCAACTGAGGAGGGGAGCACTGTAGCGGTGGTGTGAGTGAAAGCGGCATAAAAAAGTGGATGTTGGATACGATGCGATGCTGGCGTTTGCAGATGAGGGAGGCACGGGGGAGTGAGGGACGGCTGCTGGAGGAGGTGGAGGAGATTCTCAGAGAGTAGGTTTTCATCGTCAGCGGCACCATCGCCCTCGACATCTTGCCCTCCTCACAGCTCGTGTGGCAGGGGGAAATGGTCAAGTGATCAGCATCGTGGACCTGCATTTGCACAAACACCTAGTCAGTAATTTAGCCAGGCCATATGCCTATTCATTAGGGAAAATGTTAATTTTGCACCAAATACGTTAAAATAGCATCTCCGATTAACACAGAGCAGTATAAATAGCATCTCCGATTAATTTAGCCAGGCCATATTCTTTCTTTTTTTCCTTTTTTCTTTTTCTTTTTCTTTTTTCTTTTTTCTTTCCTTTTCTCTGCCCTACAAAAGCTTGAAAGGTGCCAACAAAAGCTCTAATAAATGAAAATAAAAGCAAAAATGGTTGGCAAGTTTCAACAAGGGCTAATAATGATATGGCTAATATTCCTCCTTAAAAGATGTGCAAAGCAAAATATGAATGTGCATGGCAAAAGAATCCACTACTTGGAATAGCAAATGAGGAGTTGCTATGATAGGTAGATATGGTGGACTCATTGAAAAACTGAAGTGGCTTAACGGGAGTTTCTCTCTTTTTTTTCTTCTATTCTTTGGGGGTAATTTTACTTGTTGACCTTTTTTTCTCTCATGGTTGATTATCAACCTTGGTTTCTTACCTCTCACATCTCACTCTTTTTAGTGAGAAACTCCACAAGGGGTTTGGATGTACCGGCGGAGTATGCTAGATCCCAATGTAGGAAATGCAATGCCAAGTACCGATGAGGCTAGCAACATAAGATAAAAGGATGATCGGCTTGGAGAACATCTTGTCACAATGAAATGCAAACCTGAAAATGTAAACTTATGAAAAGGTTGTGGAAGCATAGTGAACTCGAAAACCATCTGCGATAGCACATTTAGTCCAGAACTAGCAAGCACACCACCATGTCCTCATGGATGGCCACGAAGCTTTAAGTGAAGTATTTTGATGCATAGCAAAGCGAAGATAAGAACACCTGCACAGAATATTAAATATTGAGTACACCATAAATTTCTTCCAGGAACAAACAAAGAAAGAGTAAAATGCCATTAACTTATTTGTCAACTTGTGAGAAGATAAGTGGTGTTGAGAAGAAATCTTGAATTAATGACTTTGTTTAACTAGTAATGGCGCACCACTCCCACGGTGCGCCATTACTAACTTGGCCCAAAATTTCCACCGAATGCACCCCCCTGGACCGCCTTTTCAGTTTAAAAAAAATAAAAGAAATTGATGGAAATGTCAAAAAAATAAAAGAAAATAAGTTTTCCATGTGATATGTGGTCTAGTTGTTGGGAAAATTTACAAATATGAATTTCGACTTTATTTGCAAAATCTCTCTGGAATTTGTAAAATGGGCATAACTTTTGCATACGAACTTGGATTAAAAAGTTTTCTATATGAAAAATCATCTACTCGAAAAGTTACATCCAAATTAAACAAGGGGAACCCCGTTAAATATTTTCAAAATCCCCAAAAACCTAACAGAAAAAAAGTTACGGGGCTTTTAAAATTCGGAGGCAAAAAAATTCAAAAAATTTCAAACTTACTAGTGGCGCACCGTATGCTAGGTGCGCCACTAGTAACAGAAAAAAAAATTGGTTTCAAAAAAAAATTGAATTATTTTTCAAAATATGATACGTAATATGACCGGGAAATTTGAAATATTTTTTCAAAATTTCATCATACTCATGAACTAAGTCCTAGACATCAACAAAATTTAATAGGATTGATATGATAAATATATCAACAAGTGCCTGTGAAGTGAGATAGTGCGCCATTACTACGAAGTTAACCGTGCTCGGGTTGGAGTAGTGTGAGGATGGGTGACCTTCCGGGAAGTTTGACCATAGAGTGTGATTTGACTTGAGATTAAGCATATTGACCCGAGATTAAGCCATAGTGACCCGAGATTAAGAAAAAAAATTAAATTTTTTTTTTGAAAAAAGTTGCTACTAATGGCGCACTCCTGCGCGGTGCTTAGTATACCAGATACTAATGGTGCACCGTGGGCTATACTAATGGTGCACCGGTGGTGCGCCATTAGTAAAAAAATCTAATGACGTGGTGCTAGTGGCGCACCTCTAGTGCACCATTAGTAGCGAAAACAGGTGCGCCACTAGCAGCCCTTTTTCTAGTAGTGTCATTTCAGTGCCTATGTCTGAATATCTGATATGTCATGAGGCTAATTGGATTTCTTACTGAATATCTGAATATCCGAACAAAGTGCGTAAGAGTTTAACCATAAAGATCAAATGTATATATTTACCAGATGTATGTGTATGAAGAACATCACACAAGACCGTCATGTGAGAACTATGCATCATGCATGGATGGACTGAGTGTTACAAGGGTAGAAAAATGTACAACTCCAAGATAGAGAGTCCTGCACAGTGAATGGAAACAGAGAACTGTTAGCAGCAATGAGGCAAAATAAAACTTAAAAAGTGTTTTTCTTTTTGTGTGTGATCATAAAAAAGCAAGGTTATTAACTGGGGATATATACAAGCAAGGTAACATCAGGGTGTCGATGAACATACTGTAGATTGAAATTTCTGAACAATGCATAAAACTATTGAAGTACAGTATGATTACGCATGTACTAACCAGATTATGGACAGAATGGAAGATACAGATTGAGATCTCCAGCATTTCTTCAGCTGGACTGAACTTAATTATGTCATGACAACTTGCTTACCAGGTATGCCTGGACCGACAGGACCACGCCGTTTACCCGGGTTGATCTAAAAAGACCAGAGCAACATTGTAACATTAACTTCTGATTGTACATTTGTAAGTGAATTATGGAACAGATCAACCAGAGTAACGCACTTACAAAGCATCACCCTTTAGTAAGTGAGGTTAGTTTGCACGTAAGCAGCTTTGCAGCGTGTAAATCATCTGGACAAGTGACATCCTAACTTAGTGTTGGCTATAAAAAATTGCACAAGTATTCCATGAACAGCAATGGGTTTTTTTGTGTGTGTGTGCAGAAGTAGGTACTTACTGCTGGTAGTTCCCAGAACTTCCTATATTAAGAAAACTTCAGAATTTTTTATGAGATTCAGCACAATTTCAAAAGGTCACATGATGAATTTGTGAAACTTCATGTTGCTGTAGTAATTATGATCCATTTCCTTGTAATGAAACTTGTAGAGCTCCTACATCTGGTTCAGAAGAAAGTCAGACAAATGTAGATCTTCTAAGAGAATTCACAGGCTTTCCCCTAGCTTGCTTATAGAAATTATTTGCTTCCGAGAAATATAAATGTCCCTATTGTTTAATTAAAGACAATATTAAAGCATGCAACAACTTCAAGATTGGTACAACATTTAATCTTAAAAAGTTTACTTAGCACAACTAGGGAACGATTATTTTTGTTTTCTGAAATCATCGAGGTATCTATACTATATCTAGAGCAGTCTTAAAGTTTCATTTTACATGTAAACACTTACCAAATCTATAACACTGGTAGGACTACAAGTGTGCAAAAATGTATAGTTCCAGGATGGAATCCTGCACAATAAATGGAAACAGAGCATTGTTCAGATTATGCAGTAAAAACAAGGTCTGAAGATTAACTGTATATACTTACCAGATTTATGTACAGGCAGGGGATGCCACAAGACCCTCATGTGAGAACTCTGCATGGATGGATCGAGCGAGTCCTTGAATGGCACAAAACTATGCAAATCCAAGGTAGAGCCCTGCACAGAGTATCAAAACAAGTGGGTTATATTCAGAAAACTCGTTACTTAGTAATGAGGCAAAAAAAAACTGAAAATATGTTTTCACAAGGGTAATTGGCAACAGAGATAAACAAGGAAGTATTAGTATTTGTTGACATGAAGGGGAAGTGTCTAGAAAAAGGTGGACTAACATACTGTAGATTATATTCCTAGACAGTAAATTGAACTATTGGATTATGGGTTGATGAGGCATGTACTAACCAGATCATGCACAGAATGTAAGATGCTATTCATGCTCGTTGCAACTGAGTGTCCGAGGACCGAGTGTCTGAGTTTTTCAACCAGGCTAGAGGATGCATAAATCGAAAAGGCAAAAAGCAAGCCCTGCACAGAGTATTAAAAGAAGCGGTTTATTGAGATATTACCATAAACCAAACATAAAGGTGAATGGCTTTGATGTTTATGCGGTTAGAAAAAACAAAGGGAAATCGTGTGTAGGTACTAGGAACGAGTACTAGAGAGCAAATAAGTGTTTTGTTTACCTTGGTTTTGTCAGATTTGACTTTACTGGAATTGTCTCTGAAACTTGCTGCACTGCAAAGAAGATAAAATCCTGCAGATTGAGTAGATGGAAACAGAAAAAGCTGTTATTCAGTAATAATGAGGTAAAGCAAAGAAAATAAATGGTTTGACAGTGTGAACAGTTAAAGTAGTGGATTCATATACCATAAAATAAATTTCTAAGCAGGGCATGGATTTATTGTTGGAGTATGGGATGATTACAGTATAAATGGTTATACTGTAATTGCCCCTGAAATTTGCTCCACCGCAAAGTGGATAAAATCCTGTATAGTAGATGGAAACAGAAAACTGTATGATGTGTGGGGCCAGGAGAAAGCAAACGTTAGTTAGGGACAAGATGTGGACAGTCAAAGTCCGTATATTGGAGTTATGGGATGATTACGCACATGATGGATGAATGATGATACAGACTGAAGTCTTGGTGCTTGCACTGGCAAAAACTGATGAGAGCCTGAGAACGAACTACACTTTGCAAACAGAGAGACTTCTACGAGGCTGATGATGTACCACCAATCAAGACGAGAAAAAGGGAAACCTGCACATAAGATTAAAACAAGTGGGTTTTTCAGTTCAGTTGAAACGACAATAATTCTTAAAAACCAAATGGAAAAAAAAATCTGAATAATTTCGAAGCTAACGAGGTTAGCAAAAGCAAAGGGAACTTGTGAGTAGGAAGTGAGAATGAGAAGAGGATAAGGACATGTTTGTTACCTTGGACGGATTCGTGAGATTTGATGCCGGGGCAGCACGGACATCAAGTACTCGCAGGGATTTTTGGAGCCTGTCCTCGGGAAGCGATTTGATGCCGGGGCAGCCCTTGATCACTATTTCCTGCAGAGAACTCGGGAGGACGTCTTTGGGCACTGATTTGATGGCAGGACAATTCGGGATCTCTAATTTTTGCAGAGACGTTGGGAGGCCATCCGAAAAAGTGGGAAGCAATTCGAGCTCAGAACAATCGTAGATCTCTAATTGCCGCAGAGAACTCGGGAGGCCGTCCTTGGGCAATGCTTTCATGGAACATCCGGAGATCTCTAATTTCTGCAGAGAACTCGGGAGGCCGTCCTTGGGCAGCAGCTGGAGCGATGGGCATTCACTGATACATAAGTACTTGATGCTGGCAAGTGTATGTAGACCTGCAGGGAGGAACTGCAATTTGTTGCAGAAACAATATGCGAGCTCTTGGAGGGAGGTGAGAAGCAGGAGGGCATCTCCTGGGATGGGCTCCACTTCTTTGCTACCGAAAAAGCACAGTCTGGTGAGGGAGGTGGAGAGCAGGCTGCAGATGGACTCTGACAAAACTCCGGAGGAGTCATCTATTGATAGGGTATGCAGTCTTGAGGAACTGCTGAAACTTAGGTTTGTGAGTTCTTCCAGCTTGGATAGTGTGAGTTGTTCCAGGGAGGTCGGGAAAGGGAAACCAGACGAGGAGCCCGAATAGGATGAAAGCAAATTGGGGCAATTATATGCACTCAATTCGCGGAGGGAGTGTAGACCCTGGAGACCTCCTGAATTGGGGACTATTCTCAGCTGGCGGCAACCTCGGAGGAGCAACTTCTCTAGTTGGGTAGGCAAGAGCAGCAGTCCTCCTTCTGCCGTTGCCACTATTTCCTCCTCTTCTTTTGTCTGTTGCTGCTGTGCTCCACTCCGCTTCTCCGACACGCCAACTTCTGTTATATTCTCGCTATCACATATACGCAGGCTGGTGAGCTTCAGGAAATGAGAGAGCAGTTGAGTCACTTCTTTCCCGCTAGCACCACTATTAGTAATGGACACTTCTTCAACTGGAACCTGGTGCGTGACATGGCTCTCACCTCTGACTGGCCACAGTACAATACTCGAATGACCGACTATACTGATGTACTCCAGAGATGATAGCATTTGGATGATATCCATGGGCAAAGGAGGGCAATCTCTTATAATCAACTCTTTTACATCACTGAAATTACAGAAAGCCAACTCATTCCAAAACAAGATATCTGTGCCATCCTCTGCATGAATGATCAAACGATACCTGGTTTTCTAAAATGACTACTTGAGTAAGCGAGCTCCTGAAAATCCGAGCCTGCTTCTGCTATCTTAATGGAGCATAGAGTACGTGTCCAAGGGATAGGAGGCATTGTCCTCAGGTTTGGGCATCTTACAATCTTGAGCTCCCGTAGTCTAGGGAACCAAGTCAACTTCTCCCCTTCTTGCATTGGTTGAGAGCAAGTAGAACATGAAAATGGCAACTCCTTAAGTTCAGGGCAATCTTCAATAATGAGCACTTCCAGGTGGAAGAAGAACCCACAATTTTGATTTCCAGCCCACTTGGTCAGTTTTGGTATCTTAACAAACACTAGCTTTTTCAAATTTTGGAAGCATTTTTTTTCAAGACAATTTTTTTGAAAGCTTGGGCTTGAGATGCAACACTTGCACTCAACACGGGGTTCATCAACCAACCATAACTCTCCTAATGGTGGAAAAGTTTTCCAAGACACATCAGCCAAGTGAAGAGATTCCAAATTTTTGACAAAGAGGTTCTCACCTAGCCATGTTGGGCAATTAGTGCCTCTGTGCCCTCTAATGCACAGATCTCGAAGGTCACTGTGCGGTACAAGATTTTCAAGAACATTTCCTTCTCTTGTGGGATCCCTGTTAGATCGTTTCATACCCCACTCTAATGTTAGTTCTCGCAAGTGGTTTCTGTGTATTGGCCTTATTTCATTTACCCCACCTTTCTCTTGCACCTTTTCAAGATTGTAAATGCCAAGTGACCCTCCAAGCTCTGTTAATTGTGCTAGTTGACTTAGTTCGAAACCAACATTTTCTTTTCCAACTTCAAACCTCTGATATGTTCGAAACACATCATCCAAGTCGAGTAAAAATCTCTTAGCTTTTAATCTTTGTTTGATAAGTTCTTCAACACTAGCATTCTGCTTTTCATCATCAACTCTATCGATTTTGTTGACTATCTCTTGTGCCAACCTATCTGCATTGAAATCGAGAGAGACACAAATCCAAATTGAAGCCTGGAAAGAGCTATTCACTTCTTGGCATATGTGTTGCGTAAAAGTTGTTTTTCCAATACCCCCTGGTCCGAAAATTGGAAGCACGTTAAGTTGTTTGGGACAGTACTCATGACTAATAATGCCATTTTTAATTTTCCTTTTTTGGTCATCCCTCCCATATAACTCATATTCTATAATCTCTGATGTGGTTTTTGATCTTTTTATAGCAATTTCTTGGGTACGGTTGTGGCTGGATCCCAACAAATCTAGATTAAGAATTATGGAGACCTTAGCACATACTTCCTTCAGCTGCCCTACCATGTCAATCATTGTTCGAGACATTTGCACCCTATCAAACATCAATTCTTTTGTTTCTATATCTCTCTCGCTTGCACACTCAGACATGATAGCTTGAGCACCATCACCATGGACAGATATGGAAGAATAGCATGGAAATTGTTTACCGAAAGTGTGGGCAGCGTTGCGAGCACTTGAGATGACCCTGGGCATGCATCCACCATCAACTTTATTGACACCTGCCTTGTTGGTGGGTGTCAATGGCGAGGAGCCGATGCCCCGCCTGCCACGCAAGCGTATGCCTAAGAGGTCATAATCTTGGTGATCACCTGGATCAATTTCTTGGTCACCACCACGGCTAGCAGCACCCAAGCACGGGAGGCACTTGAGTTTGCTGATGGCATGCCTCGCCGTGTGTTCAATATTGGTGCGGATGCCTTGGATGCAACCCACATCGTTCACACCGGCGGCATGGTAGGTTCCTTTAAGTGAGTCCTGGATGCGGAAGTACTCCAGCTCATCCAGCACATCATCAGCCCCGTACGCGAGCTGCTGCAGCTTGCGCAGGAGCTCCTTGAGCGCGACGCCATGGATGCCCCTGCCCTGCACGTTCTCGAGCATCCCATGTGCATACAGTAGCTCCATCTTGAGGGCGTCGATGTTGCGATCTAGATCGGCACTAGCCGCCCAGGACTCTAGCAAGCCATCTGTGACCGGGGCCAGTGCCTTGCCCAGCACCCACTTGGCCGCGCCTATGGCGGTGTCCATCCTCGGGCTGAAACACAGTTTGCAAATACATATATTTATTATTGGTCACTACTATAAAAGAGTAACATTACTGATTCAAGATCGATGGTTGGAGACGAAGATTAGCTGGAAGAAAGATGCACGTACCGCCGTGAACCCCCCTGCCTCGAGGGCGTTGAGGTGACCCAAGGCGTAGCGGGTTGATGTGGGATGTGCGCAGGAGAGAGAGATAGCAAAGCAATCAGCAGCTAGCCGTAGCGTGTGTGGAGAGCAATGTGCAGGAGGAGGGGTGATATAAAGAGAGGGTCAAGGCTCTCCCTCCCAAAAAGCAATTACGGGATGAAGTGAAATAATTGCTGCCGACAAGGCGTTCGAGTGGCGCCAAAGTAAAAAAAGAGGCTCTGCTTCAGATCTTGTGCCGCGGGAGCGTTTGAACAGTGTCCGCGGGCATGCTCGCGGAAACGTCATTTGTCTATGCAAACAATGTTTATCACTATTTGTCCCCAAAACTGTCCTAAAAATGCATATGATGGATGGGATAAAAAGAGAGGAGAAATCAAAAGGAGTGAGAAAAGTGGTTCAGGGTGGGCGGTTAGACACCCATTTCCTTTTCACATATGAGTTGGGTTTGAGGTCTGTGGACAGTGGCGAAGCAACATAGGAATCTCGGGGGCCAAAGCGAAAACATGAACAACTAGGAGGGCAAAAAATAGTTTTTTCCTTATCTAGGCCATGCATAGTAATTTTCTTCATTGTTTTGCCTAGGGCTGAGGGCAACGCCCCCCTCACACTTGTACTAAGCTCCGCAAATTGACGAGAACAAAACCAAATATAGGTTGGCCAAATGGATGTAGGCCGAAGGACCAAGGGGGCTTGGGCATTGAAAATCTCGAAGTAAAAAATAAGTGTCTGCTTAGCAAATGGCTATATAGACTACCGGTTGAGACGGAAGGGGTATGGATACAGCTCTTGCGTAATAAATACTTGCTTTCTAAAACACTAGCGCAAGTTATGGCACAATCATTTGACTCTCCTTTTTGGAAGGGGCTTATGAGGACAAAGAATGCTTTCTTCAACGGGAGCAAATTTATTGTAGGAAATGGATAGGTACCATGTTTTGGGGAGATACCTGGTTAGCTGATACCCCACTAGCTGCGTAGTACCCTTCCCTATATAACATTGTGCAACGGAAAGATGTTTTGTTTCTGCGGTGTTGGGGTATGTTCCTCTTAACATTCAGTTCAGACGATCGCTAATAGGTGAACGTTGGGATAGATGGTTGCATCTCGTGCGCAGGTTGACGAAGGTCAACCTTTCTGATGCAGCAGACACCTTTCATTGAAAATTGTTTGTGTTAGGAGTCTTCTCGGTTAAGTCTATGTATACAGACTTGATAAACACCAGGACGATCCCGAGGTCGACCCACATTTGGAAAATTAAAGTGTCATTGAAAATCAAGGTGTGTATGTGGTTTGTGCATAAGGAAGTCATTTTGACAAAGGATAACTTGGCAAAGCATAGCTGGGAAGGTAGTAAAAGTTGTTGCTTTTGTGATCAGGACGAAACAATAGAACATCTATTTATACTTTGCCCACTTGCTAGGTTACTATGGTGGACCATTCATGTAGCCTTTAACGTTACTCCGCCAGTCTCGGTTACACATCTATTTGGAACTCGGTTAACTAGGATTGAGCCTAAAATTGTGACACATATTCGAGTAGGAGTGTGTGTATTACTTTGTGCCCTTTGGAATTGTCAGAATGATGTTGCCTTTAACAGACAAACCGTCAAAAAAATTGTGGGTTATCTTCAGTGCGTCGGCTTGGATCCGTGCGTGGTCCTTACTCAACCATGTGGACCACAGGGAGCTTATGGATATTGGGTGCAACCGATGAAAGATGGTTGCACGGGATACATACAACCGGATTGGATGGTGGTCCAACGATAAGATATCCGGTTGTGGTCCAACAATAAGATAGGTGTTTAGTTATCTTAACCTATTTTTGTCGGTCGTGGCATATCTTTTTTTGTTTGTTTAAGATTTGTAAGACTTTTCGAGACCTTGTTTGGATCATGGATTTTTAATAATATGGCTGTATGCATCAAGAGATGCAGAGGCCGGAGGTATTCCTCCTCCTAAAAAAAAAGAGCGTGTTAGAGTGTGTTCATTTTGGGGATGAGAAAAAAGGAGCTCTGACTGATCGGTAGCTCATTTTATCGAAGAAGAGAAATGGGCTAGATTCTCTTTGCTTGGGCCTCTGGCTGCTGCTATTAAAAGGAGGAACAAAGGCAGCTTCTTTGCTTGTTTCTTTTCTTTTAGTAAAGAAGGGTTTGATTCTTCCTGTTTGAATTCCTTTCCCTTTTTCCAATTGTCCAGCAGCTCGTTTTACTGAAGAAGGGAATTGGCCTAGATTGCTATTTATCAAAAGGAAAGGTGATAAAGTAGAGCGAAGGCATTTCTACAGCATAAAGAAAGCATATGAGTGGGGTGCTGCTGCTGCTGGCTTTTCACTTTAGTAAAGATAAAGAAGGTTTGAATTCCTTTTCTTTTTACTCTGATACCTTGTCAATCTATAAAGCACAAGTTACCTACAAAATGTGACAGATTAGGTGCGCAATTGTGAACGGTAGATAAAGAGGAAACAAACATAAGATGCATGCTTGCTAATACGAGTATATTGCAACTGGAGTACCGTTTCCCTCTGGAGTACCATTTCTTGACTACCAACAAATGAAACCAGATTAGATAAAATTGCAACTGCCAGAGCCTAGCTAATACTATATTGCAATACTGTAACACAAAAAAGAATAAAAGGAGACTTCAAATAGTTAAGCTGACTAGGTCGAAACTTCTTGAAATTAACATGGATGTCAGATCAATCGGCTACAAATGCTTAGAAATATTTATTTCCTCAATTCAGCCAAAGCAGCAACACCTCCACTAAAACAGGAAGACCAATGTATTTTACTGGACTCCTCACATCACAATATCTATCACATGACTATACTGAACTTAAATCTTCTAATGCATTGGTTAGTGATGACGATGACCGATCGGTCAGTAACTAATGCTGGATTGACCTGGGTAAATTGGTCAAGCAAGCAACTTCAATACTAACTATTTAACTCTGACTGAAGCATTGTGCAAACAAGATAAAACCAGGGCAAGGGTGAAAGAGTGACCTGAAGCGCTGTCCAAACAAGATGCTCATGGCTTGAGAGAACGACATCCTTCCGGACTCCAGGCACTCGGTTTCGCCATGATCCATGACATCCTTGACGGTGTGGCCAATGGAGATCAGAAACGGGCCTGCAAGGATTCATCATTGGGCTGCCTGAGCTGGAGAAGACACAGCAATTGTGTCAGAATACCGCCAGGGAGGAAGCTCATTCTGTTGGCGACTTGCGTCTTTGTTATACTAACCAATTAATCAACCCATACAGAATTTGGCCAGCATGAACAATGTCAGCAACAGTATCATCAGGAATAATTTGGAGGAAATCGAAGGACTTCTGTTTATATACGCAAGGAAGAGGAGAGACTAGCCAGCGGTCCCTATGGAGTAAACTCGCCATACATGTGTCGAAATGCCCTATGTTTCCTTTCTAGTATTCGGTAATATATAAACAGAACTTTTGAAACATCCATGCATGATAAAGCATTGCTGCCATTGCTGATAAAAAAAAACTTGCTATGCAGCAACAAATGGCACCAAACAGGCAATTGATTCCAATATTCACTAGCCAAAATCAGATTAAAAAAATCAACAGAAACACACGCACAAATTGGACATAAGCAGGAATACAATGTCAAATCTCCCGATCTAATACAACACAGAACATAATCAAACGGCAACAGAGAGAAGATGAACACACACACAAGCCAGTTGGCTAATTGTGTCCAGAAATAAGATAGCAGAGGGAGTTTAGCAATGAACGATTAATCCTACTATTCCAATTTCAAGTTGACCATGCATGCAACATAGACCGTTGATCTTCGCATGAACAGTGAAGCATACAAAATTGATGAACCCACATTGAAGAAGCCAATTCCTGCATCTTGGCAACCAGAATACAAATCTAGGTACCTGTGGAACAATCAATGTCATTAGTCAAACCACTAGTACTATTCATCCATGGAAAGATTTTAAAGTTATGCAACCTCACAACTTTTTATTATTCAAACTGTAAACATTAGCTTTGCCATAAGGAAATTGTACTAAAATCACCCAAGTTCAATCATCTCGGCATTGTTGGAAAAAACAGCAATGGAAAACAGACTTTTCCCTGAGGAATCAGGGGGGGGAGGGTGCTCCCCCACCTCAAAAGATTACTCAAGGTGAAACTCAGCCATGGCTGGTTACAAAGTAATGTTACATATGAATGCAAGCGCAGTAGGAGAGGAAGGCACGCCACGAGAAAGCGGCTTCCTTATCAACATGAGATTATCAGTGGGTAATTTCTGGTGTAGTGGAACACTCTCAACTTCTACTGTTAGCACATTCGAGTATCTTCGCCATCTTCTCTCAGTAGAGTCTAAAAGACAAATGGTTAAAACACCTCCTAGACAGGCAAATGCTAAACCATCTAGTTTACCAATTCAATTGAAATATTCTTTAATATCATGGACATATGAGGGGTTCATGTGGAGTAGAAAAGCAGAAGCATCAGGTTAGCTCATAGGCATATCTTTCAGAAATGTACGAGCTCATTAGTCACCAACTAATTGAATTTAATCAATTCATCCTATAGAATCTTCAAGCAAAGGGTCTTATTAATTAAAACTTCCTTCGATTCCTAATAGATGTCATCTTTTTTACACTGCATGGCATCAAAAACAGAACTCTGAGCACTCCTTCAATCATATCATATCAGTAAAAATAAAAACAGCAATTCATGATGAAAGTAGTTTTAATGCTAAATCTAGTCTTATAAGTTTGCTCATGTGTTCAGTATAAAGTCTCCTATGGTGACCCAGTTGAAGAAATTAGACCGCACACAATGCATGGCTACAGCCTACAGCTTAATTTCATTCTTCAACTTTTAGGTTTCAACTGTTATATACTTATCTTGAGAAAGAACTTCACTGCAGCTATGCACTAACACTATAAATATATCGTTCTTGCATATATCAATAGGCAGGCAACAATGAAATTTGGTTCAATTATTATTCAAAGAACTTGCCAACCTTGGCTACAGAAGCAGACCTTGTGACATAAACTAACTAAATGTCTAAACCAGACACCACAAGGATTTTTTTCCCGACCATAACAATTAAATAAACACCATACAAGCATGGGAAGAAAACGCTACAGAGCGCCATTGCTATATGTTAAGCCATATTATAAAAAACAACCTGGTTTCGTTATAGCCATATTGTAAAGACATGCCTTTACCTCCAGTATAGACACTTTTGAACGGATGAAGCCAAAGCTTGTTGTTGGACACACTAAGTTTCCTGAATTGCAATGATTCAAGCTGGACCATGAGGACACCATCAACTGCTGGCAGGAACACCGTATTATTTTCCTCTGCAAACCCTATTAGGGATAGGCGTTTTCTCGGCTTCTCTGAACTCAGGGAAAGTAGCTTGTCCACCTCAATAGTTCTTCCAACCCACCATGATGCAACACCATTCCGATCAGTCTTTCTCTTTCATAATTTGGCCGTGAAGCCTCAGATGGAGAGTAAACCCAGCCCACCATCATCAGCCCGCATAACTTTGAGGTTGTTCTCAACATTCGTTGGCGCTTGCATCGCCACCAGGCTCTGCTTCTCCAAATCAAACTCAAGAATCACGGCCAAGTGGTTTGCCTCAAACAGCCAGTAAAGGGAATTCCCAATGAGCAAACCCGGCATTCTCGTAAACATAGTGTAAATGAAAGCACCCCGAACCGATGTTGAAATGAGATTACCCCATGCGCCAGTCTCTGAGGAGTAAACGCAGGCGAGCAACCGCATATGTTGTGCGCCGTCAGTGGCGGCCTCTACCAAGACCACCTGGAAGTGGTGGACCTCGCCGGGAGCGCGAAGCACCGCCCCGTGGATCCGGCTTGCAACATAGCCGAACCCCGGGGGAACGGCAAGGCGGTGCTGGTCGCCGGTGACGGGGTCCCACACCACGGCTTGCCTCCGCATCACGAAGGAGATGAGCACAAGGCCATGGCGGCAGCTGAGAAGCAAGAAGTCGGAGCTGTAGTCGAGCTGTAAGGAGAAGCGCGCGGTGGGTACACAATCGGGGGAATCGCTGTAGTCCCGGCCTTTGTCGAAGCAGCCGAGGAGAGGAGGGCTGCGGCGGTGGTGGAGCCGGAAGCGGCGGAGAAAGCGGGTGTCAGATAAGATGCTGCGCCAGCGCTTGCAGACGAGGGATGCGCGGGGAAGGGAGGACGGGAGCGGCGGGAGGCGGAGGAGGATCTCGCTGACTAGGTTTTCGTCGTCTAGCGGCAACATCTCGCCCACCTTAGGGCATCTTCAGCCGCGCCCCCAGGAAGGCCTCCCCAGACGATTTTTTTGTGCCGGCGCCGAAAAAACGGCCCAGTCGCGCCCCCAGGAACCCGATTTTCGCCGGCTTGGGCCGAAAACAGCGCCGGCGGACCCAGGCCGAACCCGGCGCGCTGGGGGGTGCCCTGGGGCGCCGGGGCGAGCTGTTTTGGCGCGAAAAAGATGCGGGCCAGCCGCGTCAGCGACTCGGCGCCTCGTCTTCCCCCAACGGCCTCGGTTCCCGCGGGGAATCAATGGCAAGGCTGCCGTCGGTCAGACTTGCCATTGATTCCTCACGGCGGCGCGTCACGGGACGGCGCGCCGACGCCTCCCCTCCCTCGCACGTGTACACACGGGCGCGGCCCGGCTATAAAAGCCGGCGGCCTCCACTCGCCTGTGCCCACACCAGCCCCGCCCCTCGCCGCCGTCCAGCCCTTCCTCTCCCTACCTCTCCCGAGCGCCGCCGCCTAGCCCCTCCCTCTACCTCTCCCGAGCCCGCCCAGCCCCGCCTTCGCCATGGCAGAACGCTTCCCCGGAGATGAGGTGGCGGCCACCAGCTTCGGCCGCCGTTCGCTCCGCGAACAGGAGTCCTGGCTCCTGTAACAGGCGAACATCCCGGCGCCGCCGGACATGCGCGCCGGGCCGACGGGGTGGAGACTCAGCGCCGGGGGAGTGCCCATTCCCCCGTTGCCCGACGCCGTGGCGAAGCCGAAGTACTTCGCCGAGGAGGTCGAGATCGTGCGCGCGTCCCTCACCGACGCCGAACTCTCCCTCCCCCAGTACGCCGCCGACAACCACGCGGCCTGGGCGGAGTATTTCGAGCGCCGCCAACAGCAGCGCTTGGCGTCCACCAACGGCGCGCCGGTGGTCGGCGGCTGGCAGAACAGCGAGGGGCGCCACCTCTGGTGGGGCGTCCCCGGCCGCACACTCGAGGGCGTGCTCACGTACCTCGAGGGCGGCAACAACCCGCCGTTGGCGTACCCCCCGGCGAGGGTGGCCGCCCCGGCGCAGCACCGACGCGCCGGGCCATGGGCGCCAAGGAGGTTCGGCGCCTCCTCTTCTTCCTCCTCGTCACGCTCTTCTTCACACTCCTCCGGCTCTCCGGCGCTGCTCGGCGTCAAGGCCGAGCCTGCGGCGGAGACGCCGCTCGGCCGGCGCACTCGCAGCGCCGGCATCGTCATCAATGAGGGTGGCCGGCGCGCCTCCTCGTCGGCTCCTCCGCGCTTCGTCAAGCCAAAGACGGAGCCGGGGCTGGCGCCGGTGAAGACGTAGCCGGGGCTGGCGCCGGTGAAGGCGGAGTTCGACGACGACGACGCAGCCCTCGAATGGGCGCGCCAGGACTTTTTAGTTTTCACTATGCTGATTTTGAATATGTATTGTGTTACGCATAGCTGAATAGAGTTATAGAAGCTCTTATTCGAGTAATCATCTTGAGCAGCTTTGGAGCTTTCTATTTTGTGCTATGTACTACCATTTTTCTACAATCACCCGTGGGAGTGGAAAATTGAATGAAAGCCGAGATTACTGAGTTGGGGCCCAAAGGGACTCGAGATAGTTGATATAAGCCGAGTTTGTTTTGTTTCCCAGTGCACTTTACTTGGCACTAAGGGCATCTCCAGCCGCGCCCCCAACAGGCCCCCCCAGGCCACTTTTTCGGCGCCGGCGCCGAAAAAACGGCCCAGTCGCGCCCCCAGGACGCCGAAAATCGCCGGTTCGGATCTTTTTTCCGCCCGGCGGTCACAGGCCGAACCCGGCGCGCTAGGGAGCCGTTGGGGGCTCCGGCGCTAGGGAAAAGCACGCCTGGCCCACACCGACAGGGGAAAAGTCAAGGTTTTCTTCTCCCGACTCGCCTCGCACCCCCCGCGCCCTCGGCCACCACTAGCTATATCCCGGCGACGGCCGCCGCCCTACTCTGCTAGATAGCCATTCCCCGCCGGAAAATAGCAGCGCTTCGTCGCGGCAGCCCCTCCCACAGCAGCTGGGCGTTTCCGGCCGCGGAGGCGCAGTTTAAGGGCGGGTACACGCCCACCGAGCGCAAGGTGTTCGGCGTTTTGCCTGTCTCGACGATGGACTCGGATGAGGAGGAAGAGCTCTCCGCGCTGCTGGAGGAGGAAGCCGCGGCCGACGTCCAGGAAGAAGAGCATCTGATGGTGCTCGCCGCCCTCGCCCAGCTGATGGCGAGCAATGAAAAGCCGCGGCGAGGTGGCTCGGCGCCGGGGCGGGTGAAAGCAAAGAACCGGCATCGTCTGCAAGGCTACTGCATGCTCTACTCCGACTACTTCGCCGATGCTCCACTTCATGGCGAGAGAACATTTCGGCGCCCTTATCGGATGAGCCGAAAGCTCTTCCTCAGGATTGTGAATTCCATCCGGGAGTTCGACAACTACTTCAAGTGCAAGATGGATTTGACTGGCGCTCTTGGATTCACCTCCATCCAGAAGTGCACGACAGCGATGAGGATGCTTGCATATGGAGCTCCCAGTGATTCACTCGACGACTATGGGCGCATGGCCGAGTCCACCAGCATAGAGTGTTTCTACAAGTTCTGTCGGGCAGTGGTGGCAGTGTTTGGGACACAATACTTGAGAACACCCAATGCGGAAGACACTGCTCGGATCCTAGCCCAGAATGCAGCAAGAGGATTTCCTGGGATGCTTGAAAGCATCGACTGCATGCATTGGAAATGGAAGAACTGCCCATTTGGTTGGCAGGGGATGTACAAAGGCGCCAAAGGTGGTTGCAGTGTGGTGCTTGAGGCGGTAGCCACATAGGACCTCTGGATTTGGCACTCTTTCTTTGGTATGCTAGGAACTCACAATGACATCAACGTGCTGCAGTGCTCTCATGTTTTTGTCAAGCTCATTGAGGGTCATTCTCCTCCGGTGAACTTCGAGATCAATGGGCACCAATACAACAAGGGGTACTATCTAGCTGACGGCATCTATCCGAGATGGTCGACATTTGTGAAGACGATCTCAAACCCTGTGGCAGGAGGCAAGAACGCCTGGTTTGCGAAGCTTCAGGAGGCTTGCAGGAAGGATATCGAGCGGGCATTTGGTGTGCTCCAATCTCGATTCGCTGTTGTTCGGTACCCCGCTCAGACCTGGTCGAAAGATCAAATGTGGGAGATCATGACTTGCTGTGTCATCTTGCACAACATGATCATCGAGAGCGAGCAAGAAGACCCAGTGTTTGACACTGAACCATACTACAGGCAGGGTCCTCTAGCCGAAGTTGATCACCAGCTACCGGCAACTTGGACTGCCTATCTTAGTATGCGTCAGGAGATCCGAGACCCATAGGTGCATCATCAACTGCAGAAAGATCTGATTGAGCACCTATGGAGGCTCAAGGGGGACGCCGCGTGATGAAATACGAGTTTTTATTTGTTGAACTATATAATTTGTATTGAACTATTTGTTGTTGTAGTATTTTGTTGAAGTATTTGATTTTTTTGTGATGAAATATGTGATAAGAAATAATTGTGTTGATAATTGAACGCCGAGACACGGCGAAACCACGCCGAATATGGGCCTATTCTCGCCCATATGGGCCGTTTATTCGCCGAAATTAGGCTGCAAAGTGAGCCAATTTCGGCGCCTGGGGAAGACGACTGAGCGCAAAACCGCCCCCAGCGCTGAGTGTATCGCCGGCTCGCCCCCAGGGGGCGATTTTTATGTGTCCTGGGGGGCCAACGGCTGGAGATGCCCTAAGCAACAGCCGGCCTATGCCGAGATTGTTCCGTTGCCGAGAACCATACTCGGCTTATGTTGTCTTCGCCGAGCTCCCGTGGTTCGAGACTCGGCAACGACCAATTTGTAGTGCCTCCTGGTGATTCCTCAAAAAATAAATAAATTAGTGCGTCATATGGCCTGATGATGCATGCATTGTATGGATTGTGCATGTTGTATGGCCTCATGATGCATGCATTGTATGGATTGTGCATGTTTGTATGGCCTGATGGTTGTTGTTATTTGTGTCAAACATTCTGGCTGTTGTTTCACTTATTTGTGTCAACTTTAGTGCATGGTTGTGCATTGCCTTTTTTAAGGCTTGCTGATATCTGTTGTTTGCTTGCTTGCTGAGTTTCTGACGAGTTAAAAAGTTGATTTGTTGCACACATGTTGAGCAAATTAACAGGTTGTGAGTTGATTGCCTGACTGAGGGGTTTCTTCTTGTATATGGGTACCTGGAATAACCTTTTTTTGCGGCATGGAATAACCTAACGGGACAACACAGGTTCTGTTAGTAGGTCTTAGATTAATTTTTGATAAAATAAAACGTCTTAGATTAGACACATTAGGATACTTTCTTGATTTTTTGGAAACCAAATTTTTGGAAGACGGAACCAAAAAGAACCCATGACAAGAGTTTGTTTGGTTCACATCCTGGCTACCGTGCGGCTGATCGAGGAGGATTATGGGATGGGATAGAAAGAGCTCAGACTGGTTGGTATCTCAGTTCATTGAGAAAGAAAACTGGACTATCCAGTACCATCCTCACAAGAAAAGGTAATGCAGAGGAGCAAAGGCAGCCTGTTTCATATGGCTAGGGGGGGGGGCTGTTCCTGCTACTCCTTGCAAGAACTCCATCTCGGAATGATTGATTGGAGCAACTCTAGCACACTCTTTATACTCTCGAACTGTAAACGTGGTATAAGGGCCGAGAAAGCAGGGGTTTGAGGGGTCATTTTTGTTGCGGCCGAAAAAACACCGTATTTGGAACCGTAAATTTCAAAACAAATCATTCGCGGGCGAAATTGAGGAACACATAGCACCATCATAGTTTGATCATGGGTACATAGATTATCACTACATTTATACTACAATGCTACACCATCGTCGTAACCTAACTAAGCAAAATCTGAGCTCGCCGGAGCTCTCCGGGTGCGGCGACGGCACTCACTCGTCGTCATCGGAGTCTGAGGAGACAAGGTCGGCGTATTTCTTGTCCTGCTCCTCCTGCTTGCGGCGCCATGCGGCCAGCTTCTCGTGGAGCTCGCGGTCGGCGGCAAGCGCCTGCTCGAAGAGGTCGCTGAGCTCGTCGTCCCGCCTGCGATGCACGTCCTCCTCCTGCTGCTCACACGCAGTGCACTTGGTGAACGCCGCCTCGAAGGGGTCCGATTCGGGCCCGACGAGGTAGTCCTCCGGCCCGATGACGCTGCGGCCGCGCGGGCGCTCCTCCCCCGGCTCGATCTTGACGGCGGGAAGGTCGCCGGACTCCCTCTCCCTCTTCACCGGAAGTAGCCCCGTGCCGGAGTGCCTCGCATGGCGGAGGTCGTACTCCTCCGTCTCGCGGCGGAGGAGGGACTCCAGCACTGGCAGCCTGTACTTAGTGTAGCGCTTGGTCGCGCGCTTGCACGCCGCATCGGAGGTGACACAACGTTTGTGCTCCGGGTCTTCGCCGCCACCGCGCGGGCCAGAGGTCCACATCCTCGTGGATTGGGGGGGCGGGGCACGACTGATTTCTCACCGGCGACGAGAAATGGGGAGGGGAATGGGTGAGAGGCGGCAGTGGGGGGATAGGGTTTCGACCCATATCTGGACGACAAAACCCATAGATATATTGCGTCGGGGGGGGGGGGGGGGCGATTTGCGGGCCATCGTAAAAAAATTACGGGCCAGGCGACTATACGGGCTCTGGTCTGGCCCAAAAAAGGGTCAAACCTGTATAGTCGCCGGATTTTTACTGTTTGCGCGAGAATACGTGCTTTGCTAGAGTTGCACTTACATTGCCACATTTGCTATTCATTAGATAATTGAAGAAGTTTTTTGGGTCAGTTGGGTTTGGAAATGGGCAGTGCAACGCAACAACGAGCTCGAGTTGGGGACGACAAGGTCGATCGTGGTGTCATCGCCAAGGGCTCCAGCGCGGCTCGCCACGACGTCCCAGACAGAGGGGAGGACGAGTGCTCACAGATTTGGGTCGCAGCTGGAGGTGAGAGAGGACCTTGACTAGTTTGGGTTTTGGGGAGCTCTCGTTTGGGGTTTGGGCTGGAGGTAGAAGATGAACCAGAGCCGTCGAACGGCTCGAGAAATCGACTGAAAACAAACAAAAATTCAAGCACCTGATACATTGTAGATATCCGAAGGTTTCATCGAGGAGAGATGCACAACCCACCTCTTCCTCGATAAACCCTTCAGAAATCCACAATATAATCAAATCGTGTAAGCACGGCGGCCTATGCTCTTGACCGTGTCAAGAGCGTCTTTGGTTCATGTGCTAGGAACCAGAGTGTGTTCATTTCAGAAGGGGCTGGGAGGAGCTCTGATTGGTCGGCAGCACATTTTATTGAAGAAGAGAGCTGGACTAGATTCTCTTTGGTTGGGCCTCTGGTTGCTGCTATTCCTCACAAGAAAAAGGTAAGTAAGGAGGAGCAAACGCGAAAGTGCTCATGTGAGCCCGGGCTGCAGTGATCCCGGAATCAGTGCCGACAATTCACCTCGTGATAAATGCACATGCAGGCATTCGCACAGGTACATTAATTCAGCTATATTCTTTTTTATGTGCTATGGCCCACAACTCAGTTGATGCCCAGGTATTTCCGTCAGTTACCATCAACATAGATCAGATGGAGATGGATGATGTGGGACGGTAATATGTAGATTCTGGACTAACGTCCACCGGCAAGCCCATTTCAGAGATGGCCGTCGAGTTAGCAGACGCCCTCCTCTGCAACTGCATACTCCTGCAGTTGGATCCCACCATTCAGCTTGTTCGCTACCTCTGCGTCGCTACCATCACCTTCACTCATATCCTGAACACCACACAAACTGTTAACACGCAGGCCAAAATGGTTTTGTAATGGTCAGTTACCATGTGCTCACATAATCCGACAGTGAGGAAAGCACCGACTGTGCACTCCCCGTCGGTTCAAGATCTGCTCATTGATTGACTGACGCCTCAGAAGATGCAGCAGCCTGCAGTGTTCACCACATCAGTCTACGCGTACTTACAGTTAGCGAATGGATAATCACTGGACTGGCAATGCATACCTGAATCGAGAAGTCGCTCCCATGGCTGTATTCTTCAGACCTGCTCACTGCAGATGCACCATGTGAGAACGAAGCTCAACCCATCCCACACACCCTCTGATACCCCTGATTGAGATGCATCTGCTGCATGTACTTGACACGTGGTAATTCAAATAAAAAAGATCATGCAGAATCTTAAATTTGGGCATGAAATCCCTCTGAACATTGCAACCCTGTAGTATCAATACACTCACACTGAACAAGTCTAATTTATGAATACTAGAGTCATTACCAACTATGCCATAGAATCCATTAAACATTATAAACTGTCAAAGCAAGGTCTGATGGAAAGCAAATTATTTTATAAGCACATGTCCAACAAACAAGCTACAAATTCTAATTATACAAATAGACCACAAGTTCATGACATTCCCTGGTCACATAGTTCACACATTTACATCCGTCTCAGCTCACCCGCCTTATGACAATTGTTTCGACGGCGGCTTTCAACACCACAATTCTTGCATCTTGCCAACTTTCATGGTTGTTTCGGTACATCACCACGATCAGGACAAGTTGTTCTCTTGTGGCCTTGTCGCCGAAAAATGCTGCAGAATCTGGTCCGTTTACTCAACCCTCCGTATGGTGCCTTATCCATACTTGTGGTAGGCCTCCCTATCTGCTTGCGCTTAGCTGGAGGTAATAAAACCTGCAAGCATATTTCCCAATTTATGTGTTGAATTGTTGCCGCCGTTCTCCATATCAACATGTCCACCTACTGTTGCAGCCAACACAACGCCTTCTGACTGAACCTGATTCAGAACATCTCCATTCTCAGCCAACCTGTCCTCCAGTCCTAGGCCGTCCCTCATTTCTGTGTATGGTTTCATTTCAGCCTCACAATGCTTGAACAGTTTTATCATGTGCTCATATGCTTCTACACTACTACAGGGTAGTGACCTGTTCACAAGAAATTTACACCCTCCCCTCACGGATCAGTGGAAGGATCTGGTTGAGGTGGTTAACTCTTGGCAGTTGTCTGACAAGACTGATCAGATTAGTTGGGCGTTGGGTAAAAAAGGTAAATTCTCGACCAAATCGGTCTATACCTACTTGGAAAGGCATCTGGCTGGATGTGACTATAGATGGACCTGGAAAGCAAAAATCCCCCTTAAAATCCAAATTTTTCTTTGGCAAGTGTTCCAAGACGTGGTTCTGACTAGAGAAGTCATGAGAAAGCGCAACTGGGCAGGCAATCCTAAATGCTATTTTTGTGATAATGTGGAGACCTCATAGCATCTTTTCTTTACGTGCCCTGTGGCTCGGGTGGTATGGAGGACGGTTGGATGTGTGCTGGGCACATCTTTATGTCCAAATAACATTTGGCAGTACTATTCCTGGTGTTATATTTTCCTTCCTGATGGAACTAAACTTTACACCTCTGGTTTGGCAGCAGTTTGTTGGGCGATATGGAACAATCGTAACCAAGCTACTTTTGAACATAAAAACCTCAAAAGCCCTTTTAATGTGGTGTATGATGCTTGTGGTTTTTTGATGTACTGGGCAGGTTTGATGGCTGGCGATGATCGGGAGGCCATGGAGCGCGGAGCCAAGATGCTCAGGTCCAGTGCTTCGATGATGATGAGAATCTGCGCGGCTCCAACGAACTCAGCTTCGAACTGATCCCTTCTGTGTCTCTTCGGAGCTTCGAGTTCTCGTCTGTCAGGGATAGGCTGCCTTTCACTCCTGCGCGAGTGCTCTGATTGCTCTTTTGTGAGCCTGTAAGCTTGGTGAATTTAGACTATTTCGGGTTCCTTTTGGAGACTCCTTGGTGTTTAGATCCTATAGGTTGCGTGATCACAGGTGTCGCTGGGTTTTCGCCCCGCAATGAGCTGCTCGATGACGAGTGCTCATGGTGGGTTTTCCAGTGGTGCTTTGAACTCGCCCCCCCTTTCTAGTTTCCTTGCGATGTTTTTGGTACTTGGGTCTGTGGTTCTCTGAACTATGTATTTCCGTTATGCTTTTAATGGAAAGGGGTTAAGGCCCGGTTATATATGCTTCTACACTACTGTCTTGGTGTCTCCCATCCGCACAAGCTCCATTGCGTGCATATACATACTGAAATGCCTGAAACTAAACGAGTTCTCCTGAGCACAGCCGCCGTTGGTACTGAGTTAGGTGCGGCAGGGGGATATCATGTGAATCCTGGGTCCATCTCTTAACTATATGCATGTACTTCCTCACGAACTATGCATCAGGCATGTACTTCCTCATGAAGTAATTCTTCAACATGTGGTTCGCACTTTCACTCCGCTATGTACTCGTCATTTTAGCACAGAATACACTTTGAAATAAGGCTTCGCCCACTTGTGTTGGATCTCATACAATTACTTCATGTAAGTGTAGTTCTTCATGCTGTACTTCTCCACAAGATACTTCCAGGCTTCTTCAAATTCATCTATGGCCACCATGTGATTAATAGCCTTATGAAATTCAGGAAGGGAGTGACTCTTCTTTAGTACAAAGGACCCAAGGACTCTTTTGCATTCTTCCGCACGTGTCGTTTGCACCATCTGTGAGTTGTGTCTGGCATCAAATTTTTTATTGCTACTACCATTGCTCGATTTTGATATGAAAATCAAACACATCATTTCAATGTCAGGTCTGTAATGATCTACAGGAGGAAGTTTTAATATGATTCACATAGCAATTCAGATCATGATACCTGTTTGTGGAGCAGTACCGCCCATTATCCTGATAAATTATGCGAAAACCCACTCAAATGTTTCAACCTTCTCATCACGAACCAGCACACCAGCTAGTATAATGCTCTGAAAATGGTTGTTAACAGCCACAAAAAGACCAAACCGCATGTCATATAGATTGGCCCTGTAGGTTGTATCAAATGTTACTACATCTCGGAAGAAGTTGTACTGCAATTTGCTGCTGCCAGTTGCCCACATTACAGTGTTGATCCTTCCTTCTTTGTCCGCCTGAACTCGACATGTGAACTGTGGATCCTTTGAGCATAGTTCCTGGAAGCAATTATGCTGTACACCTTTGCTTTTGCTTTCCTGGCGTCATCTTCTGCTTGCTCACGACTAATTTTGCCACACAGACTACGCAATGCTCTTTTCGTGAACTGGTACATTTTCCATCCTGCCAAAGAAGCTCCCAGTTATGTTGTACACCTTTGCAAGGTTAACTGTTCTTCCACAATTGCTTAACTAGATCCCTGCTGTACATGTTGATATGCTTGTGCGATGGCCAGTGTATTGTGTGTCCATAGGAGGGGGACAACAAATGGTTGTGCTCATCACGATGCTCCGCTATGTACCACCCATTGTCCTTCGAACGCAGCAATCTTGTAAGGGCAGGGCACTCACACCGACAAGTGTGTGTATTTTCAACTATTGGTTTCCCCTGAAAATAGTTTGATCAGCATGATTTCAGTTATTCATGGCAAAAACGATAAATGCCCAAATCAGAAACTTTCAAAAATGAACACAAAAAATTCATACCGTGCAGCCACATACTATCCCTTGCATGCATTGTCCGGTAGATGTTTAGCCTGCTCTTCCCATATCTGATTCCGAACCGCCTCTGCCTAGTGCGGCAGCCCCAATTCAGACCTTGCATTGTCGAGAAAGTATGCCAGAAATCTTTAGTTCATTCTTATAGTTCAGTACGCCCTGAAACTACATTCACTAGTAATTTTGTAAATACATATTGTGCAGACTTACTTATCTTTACCCAAGTCGATATACACTTTGTTGTTTAGACACTAGTATCTATAACAGTATGTCTCCTAATGATGCCACATATAACTTTTCAGTTAATTCGTACCAACAACATATTCAGATTTTTACTACAGTATATATGATTTACTATCAATATATCCTGCGTGGTCAGCACAATGCTTAATGACAAACAAACCTAGTTCCCACCACTAATCTTCGTACCTTTGCGTCCATCCAGATGTTTTTTGGTCAACTTGCTGGATGGAGTGCTCTGAAGCTTGAGGTTTGTCTGCACTGCCTGCCCCTGGATCAGCGCCCTCGGCACAAATCTGGCCATCAGCACTCGACACCGTCCTGGCCGGCAGCTCTACGACCGGCGGCGTCCTCATGGTGCCTCTCCGTGATCAGGTTGTTCCCGTTCACCTCTTCTAGCAAAGTCCTGCTGCTTCCAAAGATAGGAGGCAGCCAAATCAGATCTCTGACAAGTTTTCTATAACAAAATGGTGTCCAATGAGCAGCAGCAGCAAGCAGACCCATACCTGCATCAAGAATTCCATGCTTCCCTCAGCGGGTCGTCGCCTTGTTGCACCAGATTTCTCCACGGGGTCGCCGCTCTCGGCAATGGAGGAAGCGAGGTCTGGAGGTAGGAGGTAGATGCTGCCAACGGCCAACCCCTCTAGCGCATTAACTCCGGTCACTACCGCCGTTACCGGCCAGCGCCGGATCTGATCCACGGATCAGGACGCCGGCGACATGTCGAGCCACGGCTCTGCCTTGTTCCGTCCATGGCGTGCAAACATCCGTGTAACCAGGGACCCGCAAGGCAGGTGCGTATACAGTTGTATATCTGGATTAATCTGTCCCACATGGCCCCTTGACCTGACGCTACACTGAATTATCCAAATCGCAATGCAATACCTGACGTACGAGATTCCGAGCTCCTGTGAGCTCGTGATCACATACTCCACGTCCGGAGCAAACGCAGCTTCTTTGGTTGTTTCTTTTCTTTTGGCAAATAAGGGTTTGATTCTTCATGTTTGATTTCCTTCTCCTTTGTCCTATTGACTGGCAAAAAAGATAAGTGATCAAGATTCTTGGGCTGTTTCCCACAAGCAAAGGTGATAAAGAGCAGCGAAGGCATTGCTGCAGCACAAAGAAAGCATATGAATGGGGTGCTGCTGCTGCTGGCTTCACACTTTAGTTTATTTTCTTTTGGTAAAGATAAAGAGGGGTTTGGTTTCCTTTTTCTTTTTCCTCTGATACGTTGTCAATCTATAATGCAGGAAGTTACCTAAAAATTGTGACAAATTAGCTGCGCAATTATGAACGGTAAAGATAAAAAAGGACACAAATGTAAGATCCATGGTTTACTTATTTGCTCACCACAAACGGCACATCAGAGAATACATTACCATCTTCCTGACTACCAACAAATGAAACCAGATAAGATAAAATTGCAACTGCCCGAGCCTAGGCAATAGTATATCACACTACTGTAACACAAAAAAGAATAAACGAAAGCGACTTCAAACAATTTAGCTGACTAGGTTGAAACTTCCTTGAAATTAACATGGATGGCAGATCAGTCGGCTACAAATGCATTAGAAGTATTATCTCCTCAATTCAGCCAAAGCAGCGACGCCTCCACAAAACAGGAAGACCAAGGTATTTTACAGGACTCCTCACATCACAATATCTATAACATGGCTCTACTGAGCTTAAATCTTTTAATGTTTTGTTTACTGATGACGATGACCGATCGGTCAGTAACTAATGCTGGATTGACCTGAGTGAATTGGTCAACCAAGAAACTTCAATACTAACTATTTAACTCTGACGGAAGCATTATGCAAACAAGATAACACCAGGGCAAGGATTAAGACTTGAGAATGACCTGAAGCGCTGTCCAAACAAGATGCATTGCTCGTGGCTTGAGAGAACGAAATGTCTCCAGGAACCACTTGGTTTCGCCATGGTCCATGGCATCTTTTACGGTGTGGCCAATGGAGATCAGAAACGGACCTGCAAGGCTTCATCATTGAACTGGCTGAGTTGGAGACACAGCAATAATCTCCTGATCGTGACAGAATGCTGGCAGGGAGGAAGCTCGTTCTGCTGGTGCTTTGCGTCTTTGTTATACTAACCAATTGATACACCCATATAGAAATTGGCCGGCATGAACAATGTCAGCGTGACGGTATCATCAGGAATAATTTGGAGAGAAAATCAACAGACTTAGACTAATATGCAAGGAAGAGGAGGGTCTAGCCAGTGGTCCCTATGGAGTAAATTCACCATACAGTGTCAAAATGCCCTATGTTCCCTAATATATAAACACAACTTTTGAAACATGCACGCATGATGAAAGCATTGCTGCCATTGCTGGTCGAAACGCTTGCTATGCAGCAGCAAATGGCACCAGGCAGGCAAGTGTATGCCAAAATTCATTAGCCAAAATCAGATTTGAAAAATCAACAGAACACGCGCACTAAATGGACATAAGAAGGAATACAACGTCAAATCTCCCAAACTAATACAGCATGGAACCTAATCAAACGGAAACAGAGAGAAGATGAACACACACACACGCACATGACAGTAAGCCAAGATCATTGGGCAGGCAAGCTTGCCTGGAAAGCATAAAGCAAATGTACCACAAATGCTAATTAACTCAAGCAAGTCTGTATCTTCATCAAGCCAGTTGGCTAATTGTGTCCAACAATAAGATAACAGAGGGACGTTAGCAATTAACAATCAATCCTGCGATTCCCCTTCCTAGTTGACCAAGCATGCAACATAGACCGTTGATCTTCACATGAACAGTGAGGTGTAGAAAATTGATGAACCCACATTGATGAAGCCAATTCCTGCATCCCGGCAACCAGAATACAAATCTAGGTACATGTGGAACAATCAACGACATCAGTCAAACCATTAGTACTATTCGTCCATGGAAAGACGCTGAAGTTATGCAACCTCACAAGTTTTTATTATTCAAATAGTAAATATTAGCTTCGCCACAAGGAAATTGTACCAAATACACCAAAGTTCAGTCATCTCGACATTGATGGCAAAAACAGCAATGGAAACAGAGATTGTCAGCTGGTAATTTGTGGTGTAATGGCACACTTTCAACAATCTAGGTTACCAATTCAATTGGAATATTCTCTGTTATCATGGACATATGAGGGGCTCATGTGGAGTAGAAAAGCAGAAGCATCAGGTTAGCTAATAGGCACATCTTTCAGAAATATATGAGCTCAATAGTCACCAACTACTTGAATTTAACCAAAATCATCCTATAGAATCTTCAAGCAAGGGGTCTTATTAATTAAAACTTCCTTCGGTACATAATAGATACCATCTTTTTTACACTGCATGTCATCAAAACAAAGCTCGGAGTGCTCCTTCAAGCATATCATGTCACTAATTTAAAAATAAAAGTGGGTAATTCGTGATGAAAACAGTTTCAATGACAAATCTAGTCTTATGATTTTGCTCATGTGTTCAGTATGAAGTGTCTTATGGTGACCCAATTGAATAAATTAGACCGCACACAACACATGTCTACAGCCTATAGCTAAATTTCATTGTTCAACTTTTAGGTTTGAACTGTAATATACGTATCTTGAGAAAGAACTGCACTGCAGCTATGCACTAGAACTATAATTATACCATTCTTGCATATGTCAATAGGCAGGCAACAATGAAATTTTGTTCAATTACTGTTCAAAGAATTCACAAACCTTGGCGGGTCATGTCAGCTTGTGCTGGGGGCGTGTGTGAGGTTGGGATCCCACCCAAAACCCTAAAACTAAGGCTGGAGAATGGACGAAGCCCATCTTAAAAAAGGTCCACTGAAGCCCACGATAAGTGTAAAACAAACTAACCATTCACGGTTTCCAAATACGCGAGTCTTCAAAGAAATCTCAAAAGGTTCATACTCATAGACAGAGGTGGACACTATATAGTCATCTAAAAATGTGACCATTTCTCAACTAAAAAAAGTGACCATTTTCTCTCTCAAAAAAAGAAAAGAAAACCATGACCGTTTGTGTCCTGCAAAGCTCGGGTGGGACACCTTCGGCAGGGAATGGATGAAATCTAGGGGTTCCGCGACTATGGGTGAGCTGCAAGGTTTCACTCGTGTGACTACGGAGGAGCTGTTCATAGCCCCATCCATCATGTCCGGCCACTCTTCCCCGACCCGGCCCTTGGTGTTCGGCACTGGCGGCGGGGCCCGGGCTTCCCCTTCGGTGGGAGGCGGTTGTGACGCTTCGGTGGGCCGTGAAGACTCCGGAGCCGTCTTTTGAGAAGGCTCGGCTTGCACGAGCCCCTTCTCTTGGTCTTCGGCGGCCGAAGCATTAGCTTCGGCCATGTCGATGTCACCATCACCCCCCGTGTTCGGCACGGGTGGGGTCCTTTAGGACAACACTTCCCTAGTCTCTCTGATGACCGAAGGAGGCGCGGAGTGTGATGCGCCCCCACTTTCCGCCAGGTCGGCTGGCGGAGAAGTGCCCTCCGACATCTGGTCGGTGGGGAGGTCGCTGGGCGGGCTACAGCACAAAAGCACACGTACTTCTGCTAATGGGTTCGTAAAATCAACATCCGGACAGTCTTCGGACTCTCACCTTTCAGCGCGGGCCTTGACTCTGTGGACCCTCTCTAGGACCTTTTCTGAAGATGCGGACTCCTCACCGGAGTCCGAACTATCGTCGAGCGTGGCCAGCTTTCCCCTGCTCCTCTTCTTCGAAGTTGGGGAGGGGTGCTCCCCTTCGGCTTTGGCTGATGCCGCTCTCTTCCTGGTACGGGAGGAGTCGCTCTCCTCCTCTTCGTCCTCCTGCTCCCCCTCTTGTGCGGAGGGGACGTGTGTGTCCTCGGACTTGGTGTTCGGAGGGACTCTTGGGCGGAGGCCCTCCCTAGCCTCCCTTACGGGGTTCTTCTCCTCCTCCTCCTCCTCCTTTTTCTTCGGCGCATTGTAAGGTGCCACTGTCACCATCTCTACTAGCACAGCCGACACGGGGTCTTCGGGCAGCGGGGTCGGACTGCCCATCTACACGGCCTTCTTGAGCCAGCCCTGGGGAATGAGAGGAAGGAGTTGAGAATCATAGTGAGAATGCAGATATTAGAATATAAAGAGAATAGTATTACATTACCTCCTTAGGTGGGTTCTCGATGTCAATGTCGATGTCCTCCTTCTCGGTCGGCCAAGTCTTCTACGGCTTGAACAAAGCCCTCCACAGCTTCTCGCGGGTGGTGTCGTGGAGGTACTGCACAGTGCGGGGGTCTTCGGGCTTCCAAGACCTCATTGGAGCGGCCCAAAGTTGGTAGGGCAGCAGGCTGCGGTGGAGCATGATCTGGACCATGTTGGTCAGTGTGGCCCCGCCTCTATCATATTGGAGACACGTTTTTGCAGCGCCTTCACCTCGGCAGCAGGCTCCCAGTCAAGGCCCTTTCTGGTGAAGGAAATATGCCCTAGAGGCAATAATAAAGTTGTTATTTATATTTCCTTATATCATGATAAATGTTTATTATTCATGCTAGAATTGTATTAACCAAAAACTTAGTATATGTATGAATACATAGACAAACAGAGTGTCACTAGTTCGCCTCTACTTAACTATCTCGTTGAATCAATGATGGTTATGTTTCCTAACCATAGACATGAGTTGTCACTTAATTAACGGGATCACATCATTAGAGAATGATGTGCTTGACTTGACCCATCCGTTAGCTTAGCACGATGATCGTTTAGTTTGTTGCTATTGCTTTCTCCATAACTATACATGTTCCTATGACTATGAGATCATGCAACTCCCGAATATCGGAGGAACACTTTGTGTGCTACCAAACGTCACAACGTAACTGGGTGATTATAAAGGTGCTCTATAGGTGTCTCCGATGGTGTTTGTTGAGTTGGCATGGATCAAGATTAGGATTTGTCACTTCGATTGTCGGAGAGGTATCTCTGGGCCCTCTCGGTAATGTACATCACTATAATTCTTGCAAGCAATGTAGCTAATGAGTTAGTTACAGGATGTAGCATTACAGAACGAGTAAAGAGACTTGCCGGTAACGAGATTGAACTAGGTATTGAGATACCGACGATTGAATCTCGGGCAAGTAACATACCGATGACAAAGAGAACAACGTATACCGTTATGCGGTTTCACCGATAAAGGCGACGGGGTCCCACACCAGGAGCTGGGGCCAGTCCAAGATTAATACGAGGCCATGGCGGCACCCCAGTACATGGAGGCTGGAGTCAGACTGCAAGGAGAGGCGCCCGGGCGGAACGCGATTGTGGGCCTCCAGAGTAGGCTCAAAGGATATGCCGTCCGCACGCAGCCGAGGAGTGGAGGGTTGCGGCGGTGGTGGAGGTGGATGCGGCGGGAGAAGGCTGGGTCGGAGATGAGGCAGCGTCAGCGCTTGCAGACAAGGGAGGCGCGCAGGAGGGAGGACGGGAGCGGCGGGAGGCGGAGGAGGATCTCGGTGAGTAGGTTCTCGTCGTTGAGCGGCGGCGCTGCCGGCGGCGGCAACATGTCGCTCATGCGGGACTGCGGAAGGTGAAGCAGCCGCCACCCTGTGGCAGGTTGGAATTGGAGTGCAGGTGACCTAGGCTGACACAGCCAGTCCAAGTGAAATGAGATTGAAGTCAAGCCCATTGGAAGAAAGAAGGCCCACGACCACACTTATCTTGAGAAAGAACTTCACTGCAGCTATGCACTAACACTATAAATATATCGTTCTTGCATATGTCAATAGGCAGGCAACAATGAAATTTGGTTCAATTATTATTCAAAGAACTTGCCAACCTTGGCTACAGAAGCAGACCTTGTGACATAAACTAACTAAATGTCTAAACCAGACACCACAAGGATTTTTTTCCCGACCATAACAATTAAATAAACACCATACAAGCATGGGAAGAAAACGCTACAGAGCGCCATTACTATATGTTAAGCCATATTATAAAAAACAACCTGGTTTCGTTATAGCCATATTGTAAAGACATGCCTTTACCTCCAGTATAGACACTTTTGAGCGGATGAAGCCAAAGCTTGTTGTTGGACACACTAACTTTCCTGAATTGCAATGATTCAAGCTGGACCATGAGGACACCATCAACTGCTGGCAGGAGCCGGGCTGGCGCCGGTGAAGGCGGAGTTCGACGACGACGACGCGGCCCTTGAATGGGCGCGCCAGGAATCCATTGCCATGGAGAAGGCGCGCCGCGAGAAGGAGAAGGAGCGCCAGTGCGCCGCCCTACGCCGCTTCGAGGAGCGCCGACGCGGCCGCGAGGAAGGCGGGGTCGTCGTCTTGTGCGACAGCGACGACGACGACGCGCCGCCGCCTGTTCGCCATGGCGACGCCGGGCAGGGGTCCAGCAGGGGCACCCGCGTGAAGGAGGAGAAGGCCGACGACGACGATGGCGGCGACGGCGGCGACGACTTCAGCCCCTTTTTTTAGATTAGGTTAATGTAATGTTTGGCCGAATTTCGCCGAAATTTGCCATGTTTGGCCGAAATTTAACTAGTTTTTATCATAACTTCGCCGAACGGTTCGGTTTTTTTTAAGATACGCACCTGGGGGCGGCCCTGGGGGCCGACGGCTGGGGACCGACTCGCCCCAGGGCCATTTTTTCGCCGGCTCACCCCCAGGCGGCGCTTTTAGACGCCCCCTGGGGGGGCAACGGCTGGAGATGTCCTTACAGCTCATGCAGGAGGGGGGAACGGGTGAAGCAGCCGCCACACTAGTGGAATGGTTGGAATGCGGGTGACCTAGGCGAGGCGACACAGCTAGTCCGAGTGAGATTGAAGTCAAGCCCATTAGATGAGGGCCCATGAAGTCAAGCCCATTGAGATTAAAGTCAAGCCCATTGACGTAAATGCGGCCCAGAACACTCAAGGCACACACGCATTCGCTTTATTTTTTCTTCAAAAAAAAAGACAACACACATTCTCTTTTAGGAAAAAAACAATGTGCCATCAGTATGCTGCAAAAGATACCATAAATCAGATTTTAAGTACTCACCTAGCAATCACAATGGTGATACTTTTTCCCCATCTCCAGTGGAGTATTTAGTAAATGCGACAAGGCTTTACGTGCTCGGATTTTTATTTCTGAAGAAAACACCCTCATTTTCTATCTAACATTTTGATTCAATTTCCAGAGTTCAAATTTAGTACGGTAGTTTAGTAGGTTAACATCGGTGCCTGAATCTCTTACTGCATCGTGTAACTTTTCAGTTTTCACTATGCTGATTTTGAATATGTATTGTGTTACGCATAGCTGAATAGAGTTATAGAAGCTCTTATTCGAGTAATCATCTTGAGCAGCTTTGGAGCTTTCTATTTTGTGCTATGTACTACCATTTTTCTACAATCACCCGTGGGACTGGAAAATTGAATGAAAGCCGAGATTACTGAGTTGGGGCCCAAAGGGACTCGAGATAGTTGATATAAGCCGAGTTTGTTTTGTTTCCCAGTGCACTTTACTTGGCACTAAGGGCATCTCCAGCCGCGCCCCCAACAGGCCCCCCCAGGCCACTTTTTCGGCGCCGGCGCCGAAAAAACCGCCCAGTCGCGCCCCCAGGACGCCGAAAATCGCCGGTTCGGATCTTTTTTCCGCCCGGCGGTCACAGGCCGAACCCGGCGCGCTAGGGAGCCGTTGGGGGCTCCGGCGCTAGGGAAAAGCACGCCTGGCCCACACCGACAGGGGAAAAGTCAAGGTTTTCTTCTCCCGACTCGCCTCGCACCCCCCGCGCCCTCGGCCACCACTAGCTATATCCCGGCGATGGCCGCCGCCCTACTCCGCTAGATAGCCATTCCCCGCCGGAAAATAGCAGCGCTTCGTCGCGGCAGCCCCTCCCACAGCAGCTGGGCGTTTCCGGCCGCGAGGCGCGGTTTAACGGCGGGTACACGCCCACCGAGCGCAAGGTGTTCGGCATTTTGCCTGTCTCGACGATGGACTCGGATGAGGAGGAAGAGCTCGCCACGCTGCTGGAGGAGGAAGCCGCGGCCGACGTCCAGGAAGAAGAGCATCTGATGGTGCTCGCCGCCCTCGCCCAGCTGATGGCGAGCAATGAAAAGCCGCGGCGAGGTGGCTCGGCGCCGGGGCGGGTGAAAGCAAAGAACCGGCATCGTCTGCAAGGCTACTGCATGCTCTACTCCGACTACTTCGCTGATGCTCCACTTCATGGCGAGAGAACATTTCGGCGCCGTTATTGGATGAGCCGAAAGCTCTTCCTCAGGATTGTGAATTCCATCCGGGAGTTCGACAACTACTTCAAGTGCAAGATGGATTTCACTGGCGCTCTTGGATTCACCTCCATCCAGAAGTGCACGACAGCGATGAGGATGCTTGTATATGGAGCTCCCAGTGATTCACTCGAAGACTATGGGCGCATGGCCGAGTCCACCAGCATAGAGTGTTTCTACAAGTTCTGTCGGGCAGTGGTGGCAGTGTTTGGGCCACAATACTTGAGAACACCCAATGCGGAAGACACTGCTCGGATCCTAGCCCAGAATGCAGCAAGAGGATTTCCTAGGATGCTTGAAAGCATCGACTGCATGCATTGGAAATGGAAGAACTGCCCATTTGGTTGGCAGGGGATGTACAAAGGCGCCAAAGGCGGTTGCAGTGTGGTGCTTGAGGCGGTAGCCACACAGGACCTCTGGATTTGGCACTCCTTCTTTGGTATGCTAGGAACTCACAATGACATCAACGTGCTGCAGTGCTCTCATGTTTTTGTCAAGCTCGTTGAGGGTCATTCTCCTCCGGTGAACTTCGAGATCAATGGGCACCAATACAACAAGGGGTACTATCTAGCTGACGGCATCTAACTTCGAGATCAATGGCAGGAGGCAAGAACGCCTGGTTTGCGAAGCTTCAGGAGGCTTGCAGGAAGGATATCGAGCGGGCATTTGGTGTGCTCCAATCTCGATTCGCTGTTGTTCGGTACCCCGCTCAGACCTGGTCGAAAGATCAAATGTGGGAGATCATGACTTGCTGTGTCATCTTGCACAACATGATCATCGAGAGCGAGCAAGAAGACCCAGTGTTTGACACTGAACCATACTACAGGCAGGGTCCTCTAGCCGAAGTTGATCACCAGCTACCGGCAACTTGGACTGCCTATCTCAGTATGCGTCAGGAGATCCGAGACCCACAGGTGCATCATCAACTGCAGAAAGATCTGATTGAGCACCTATGGAGGCTCAAGGGGGACGCCGCGTGATGAAATACGAGTTTTTATTTGTTGAACTATATAATTTGTATTGAACTATTTGTTGTTGTAGTATTTTGTTGAAGTATTTGATTTTTCTGTGATGAAATATGTGATAAGAAATAATTGTGTTGATAATTGAACGCCGAGACACGGCGAAACCACGCCGAATATGGGCCTATTCTCGCCCATATGGGCCGTTTATTCGCCGAAATTAGGCTACAAAGTGAGCCAATTTCGGCGCCTGGGGACGACGACTGAGCGCAAAACCGCCCCCAGCGCTGAGTGTATCGCCGGCTCGCCCCCAGGGGGCGATTTTTATGTGTCCTAGGGGGCCAACGGCTGGAGATGCCCTAAGCAACAGCCGGCCTATGCCGAGATTGTTCCGTTGCCGAGAACCATACTCGGCTTATGTTGTCTTCGCCGAGCTCCCGTGGTTCGAGACTCGGCAACGACCAATTTGTAGTGCCTCCTGGTGATTCCTCAAAAAATAAATAAATTAGTGCGTCATATGGCCTGATGATGCATGCATTGTATGGATTGTGCATGTTGTATGGCCTCATGATGCATGCATTGTATGGATTGTGCATGTTTGTATGGCCTGATGGTTGTTGTTATTTGTGTCAAACATTCTGGCTGTTGTTTCACTTATTTGTGTCAACTTTAGTGCATGGTTGTGCATTGCCTTTTTTAAGGCTTGCTGATATCTGTTGTTTGCTTGCTTGCTGAGTTTCTGACGAGTTAAAAAGTTGATTTGTTGCACACATGTTGAGCAAATTAACAGGTTGTGAGTTGATTGCCTGACTGAGGGGTTTCTTCTTGTATATGGGTACCTGGAATAACCTTTTTTTTGCGGCATGGAATAACCGAACGGGACAACACAGGTTCTGTCAGTAGGTCTTAGATTAATTTTTGATAAAATAAAACGTCTTAGATTAGACACATTAGGATACTTTCTTGATTTTTTGGAAACCAAATTTTTGGAAGACGGAACCAAAAAGAACCCATGACAAGAGTTTGTTTGGTTCACATCCTGGCTACCGTGCGGCTGATCGAGGAGGATTATGGGATGGGATAGAAAGAGCTCAGACTGGTTGGTATCTCAGTTCATTGAGAAAGAAAACTGGACTATCCAGTACCATCCTCACAAGAAAAGGTAATGCAGAGGAGCAAAGGCAGCCTGTTTCATATGGCTGGGGGGGGGGGGCTGTTCCTGCTACTCCTTGCAAGAACTCCATCTCGGAATGATTGATTGGAGCAACTCTAGCACACTCTTTATACTCTCGAACTGTAAACGTGGTATAAGGGCCGAGAAAGCAGGGGTTTGAGGGGTCATTTTTGTTGTGGCCGAAAAAACACCGTATTTGGAACCGTAAATTTCAAAACAAATCATTCGCGGGCGAAATTGAGGAACACATAGCACCATCATAGTTTGATCATGGGTACATAGATTATCACTACATTTATACTACAATGCTACACCATCGTCGTAACCTAACTAAGCAAAATCTGAGCTCGCCGGAGCTCTCCGGGTGCGGCGACGGCACTCACTCGTTGTCATCGGAGTCTGAGGAGACAAGGTCGGCGTATTTCTTGTCCTGCTCCTCCTGCTTGCGGCGCCATGCGGCCAGCTTCTCGTGGAGCTCGCGGTCGGCGGCAAGCGCCTGCTCGAAGAGGTCGCTGAGCTCGTCGTCCCGCCTGCGATGCGCGTCCTCCTCCTGCTGCTCACACGCAGTGCGGTTGGTGAACGCCGCCTCGAAGGGGTCCGATTCGGGCCCGACGAGGTAGTCCTCCGGCCCGATGACGCTGCGGCCGCGCGGGCGCTCCTCCCCCGGCTCGATCTTGATGGCGGGGAGGTCGCCGGACTCCCTCTCCCTCTTCACCGGAAGTAGCCCCGTGCCGGAGTGCCTCGCATGGCGGAGGTCGTACTCCTCCGTCTCGCGGCGGAGGAGGGACTCCAGCACCGGCAGCCTGTACTTAGTGTAGCGCTTGGTCGCGCGCTTGCACGCCGCGTCGGAGGTGACACAACGTTTGTGCTCCGGGTCTTCGCCGCCACCGCGCGGGCCAGAGGTCCACATCCTCGTGGATTGGGGGGCGGGGCGCGACTGATTTCTCACCGGCGACGAGAAATGGGGAGGGGAATGGGTGAGAGGCGGCAGTGGGGGGATAGGGTTTCGAACCGTATCTGGACGACAAAACCCATAGATATATTGCGTCGGGGGGGGGGCGATTTGCGGGCCATCGTAAAAAAATTACGGGCCAGGCGACTATACGGGCTCTGGTCTGGCCCAAAAAAGGGCCAAACCCGTATAGTCGCCGGATTTTTACTGTTTGCGCGAGAATACGTGCTTTGCTAGAGTTGCACTTACATTGCCACATTTGCTATTCATCAGATAACTGAAGAAGTTTTTTGGGTCAGTTGGGTTTGGAAATGGGCAGCGCAACGCAACAACGAGCTCGAGTTGGGGACGACAAGGTCGATCGTGGTGTCATCGCCAAGGGCTCCAGCGCGGCTCGCCACGACGTCCCAGACAGAGGGGAGGACGAGTGCTCACAGATTTGGGTCGCAGCTGGAGGTGAGAGAGGACCTTGACTGGTTTGGGTTTTGGGGAGCTCTCGTTTGGGGTTTGGGCTGGAGGTAGAAGATGAACCAGAGCCGTCAAACGGCTCGAGAAATCGACTGAAAACAAACAAAAATTCAAGCACCTGATACATTGTAGATATCCGAAGGTTTCATCGAGGAGAGATGCACAACCCACCTCTTCCTCGATAAACCCTTCAGAAATCCACAATATAATCAAATCATGTAAGCACGGCGGCCTATGCTCTTGACCGTGTCAAGAGCGTCTTTGGTTCATGTGCTAGGAACCAGAGTGTGTTCATTTCAGAAGGGGCTGGGAGGAGCTCTGATTGGTCGGCAGCACATTTTATTGAAGAAGAGAGCTGGACTAGATTCTCTTTGGTTGGGCCTCTGGTTGCTGCTATTCCTCACAAGAAAAAGGTAAGTAAGGAGGAGCAAACGCGAAAGTGCTCATGTGAGCCCGGGCTGCAGTGATCCCGGAATCAGTGCCGACAATTCACCTCGTGATAAATGCACATGCAGGCATTCGCACAGGTACATTAATTCAGCTATATTCTTTTTTATGTGCTATGGCCCACAACTCAGTTGACGCCCAGGTATTTCCGTCAGTTACCATCAACATAGATCAGATGGAGATGGATGATGTGGGCCGGTAATATGTAGATTCTGGACTAACGTCCACCGGCAAGCCCATTTCAGAGATGGCCATCGAGTTAGCAGACGCCCTCCTCTGCAACTGCATACTCCTGCAGTTGGATCCCACCATTCAGCTTGTTCGCTACCTCTGCGTCGCTACCATCACCTTCACTCATATCCTGAACACCACACAAACTGTTAACACGCAGGCCAAAATGGTTTTGTAATGGTCAGTTACCATGTGCTCACATAATCCGACAGTGAGGAAAGCACCGACTGTGCACTCCCCGTCGGTTCAAGATCTGCTCATTGATTGACTGACGCCTCAGAAGATGCAGCAGCCTGCAGTGTTCACCACATCAGTCTACGCGTACTTACAGTTAGCGAATGGATAATCACTGGACTGGCAATGCATACCTGAATCGAGAAGTCGCTCCCATGGCTGTATTCTTCAGACCTGCTCACTGCAGATGCACCATGTGAGAACGAAGCTCAACCCATCCCACACACCCTCTGATACCCCTGATTGAGATGCATCTGCTGCATGTACTTGACACGTGGTAATTCAAATAAAAAAGATCATGCAGAATCTTAAATTTGGGCATGAAATCCCTCTGAACATTGCAACCCTGTAGTATCAATACACTCACACTGAACAAGTCTAATTTATGAATACTAGAGTCATTACCAACTATGCCATAGAATCCATTAAACATTATAAACTGTCAAAGCAAGGTCTGATGGAAAGCAAATTATTTTATAAGCACATGTCCAACAAACAAGCTACAAATTCTAATTATACAAATAGACCACAAGTTCATGACATTCCCTGGTCACATAGTTCACACATTTACATCCGTCTCAGCTCACCCGCCTTATGACAATTGTTTCGACGGCGGCTTTCAACACCACAATTCTTGCATCTTGCCAACTTTCATGGTTGTTTCGGTACATCACCACGATCAGGACAAGTTGTTCTCTTGTGGCCTTGTCGCCGAAAAATGCTGCAGAATCTGGTCCGTTTACTCAACCCTCCGTATGGTGCCTTATCCATACTTGTGGTAGGCCTCCCTATCTGCTTGCGCTTAGCTGGAGGTAATAAAACCTGCAAGCATATTTCCCAATTTATGTGTTGAATTGTTGCCGCCGTTCTCCATATCAACATGTCCACCTACTGTTGCAGCCAACACAACGCCTTCTGACTGAACCTGATTCAGAACATCTCCATTCTCAGCCAACCTGTCCTCCAGTCCTAGGCCGTCCCTCATTTCTGTGTATGGTTTCATTTCAGCCTCACAATGCTTGAACAGTTTTATCATGTGCTCATATGCTTCTACACTACTACAGGGTAGTGACCTGTTCACAAGAAATTTACACCCTCCCCTCACGGATCAGTGGAAGGATCTGGTTGAGGTGGTTAACTCTTGGCAGTTGTCTGACAAGACTGATCAGATTAGTTGGGCGTTGGGTAAAAAAGGTAAATTCTCGACCAAATCGGTCTATACCTACTTGGAAAGGCATCTGGCTGGATGTGACTATAGATGGACCTGGAAAGCAAAAATCCCCCTTAAAATCCAAATTTTTCTTTGGCAAGTGTTCCAAGACGTGGTTCTGACTAGAGAAGTCATGAGAAAGCGCAACTGGGCAGGCAATCCTAAATGCTATTTTTGTGATAATGTGGAGACCTCACCCAGCATCTTTTCTTTACGTGCCCTGTGGCTCGGGTGGTATGGAGGACGGTTGGATGTGTGCTGGGCACATCTTTATGTCCAAATAACATTTGGCAGTACTATTCCTGGTGTTATATTTTCCTTCCTGATGGAACTAAACTTTACACCTCTGGTTTGGCAGCAGTTTGTTGGGCGATATGGAACAATCGTAACCAAGCTACTTTTGAACATAAAAACCTCAAAAGCCCTTTTAATGTGGTGTATGCTGCTTGTGGTTTTTTGATGTACTGGGCAGGTTTGATGGCTGGCGATGATCGGGAGGCCATGGAGCGCGGAGCCAAGATGCTCAGGTCCAGTGCTTCGATGATGATGAGAATCTGCGCGGCTCCAACGAACTCAGCTTCGAACTGATTCCTTCTGCGTCTCTTCGGAGCTTCGAGTTCTCGTCTGTCAGGGATAGGCTGCCTTTCACTCCTGCGCGAGTGCTCTGATTGCTCTTTTGTGAGCCTGTAAGCTTGGTGAATTTAGACTATTTCGGGTTCCTTTTGGAGACTCCTTGGTGTTTAGATCCTATAGGTTGCGTGATCACAGGTGTCGCTGGGTTTTCGCCCCGCAATGAGCTGCTCGATGACGAGTGCTCATGGTGGGTTTTCCAGTGGTGCTTTGAACTCGCCCCCCCCTTTCTAGTTTCCTTGCGATGTTTTTGGTACTTGGGTCTGTGGTTCTCTGAACTATGTATTTCCGTTATGCTTTTAATGGAAAGGGGTTAAGGCCCGGTTTTATATGCTTCTACACTACTGTCTTGGCGTCTCCCATCCGCACAAGCTCCATTGCGTGCATATACATACTGAAATGCCTGAAACTAAACGAGTTCTCCTGAGCACAGCCGCCGTTGGTACCGAGTTAGGTGCGGCAGGGGGATATCATGTGAATCCTGGGTCCATCTCTTAACTATATGCATGTACTTCCTCACGAACTATGCATCAGGCATGTACTTCCTCATGAAGTAATTCTTCAACATGTGGTTCGCACTTTCACTCCGCTATGTACTCGTCATTTTAGCACAGAATACACTTTGAAATAAGGCTTCGCCCACTTGTGTTGGATCTCATACAATTACTTCATGTAAGTGTAGTTCTTCATGCTGTACTTCTCCACAAGATACTTCCAGGCTTCTTCAAATTCATCTATGGTCACCATGTGATTAATAGCCTTATGAAATTCAGGAAGGGAGTGACTCTTCTTTAGTACAAAGGACCCAAGGACTCTTTTGCATTCTTCCGCACGTGTCGTTTGCACCATCTGTGAGTTGTGTCTGGCATCAAATTTTTTATTGCTACTACCATTGCTCGATTTTGATATGAAAATCAAACACATCATTTCAATGTCAGGTCTGTAATGATCTACAGGAGGAAGTTTTAATATGATTCACATAGCAATTCAGATCATGATACCTGTTTGTGGAGCAGTACCGCCCATTATCCTGATAAATTATGCGAAAACCCACTCAAATGTTTCAACCTTCTCATCACGAACCAGCACACCAGCTAGTATAATGCTCTGAAAATGGTTGTTAACAGCCACAAAAAGACCAAACCGCATGTCATATAGATTGGCCCTGTAGGTTGTATCAAATGTTACTACATCTCGGAAGAAGTTGTACTGCAATTTGCTGCTGCCAGTTGCCCACATTACAGTGTTGATCCTTCCTTCTTTGTCCGCCTGAACTCGACATGTGAACTGTGGATCCTTTGAGCATAGTTCCTGGAAGCAATTATGCTGTACACCTTTGCTTTTGCTTTCCTGGCGTCATCTTCTGCTTGCTCATGACTAATTTTGCCACACAGACTACGCAATGCTCTTTTCGTGAACTGGTACATTTTCCATCCTGCCAAAGAAGCTCCCAGTTATGCTGTACACCTTTGCAAGGTTAACTGTTCTGCCACAATTGCTTAACTAGATCCGTGCTGTACATGTTGATATGCTTGTGTGATGGCCAGTGTATTGTGTGTCCATAGGAGGGGGACAACAAATGGTTGTGCTCATCACGATGCTCCGCTATGTACCACCCATTGTCCTTCGAACGCAGCAATCTTGTAAGGGCAGGGCACTCACACCGACAAGTGTGTGTATTTTCAACTATTGGTTTCCCCTGAAAATAGTTTGATCAGCATGATTTCAGTTATTCATGGCAAAAACGATAAATGCCCAAATCAGAAACTTTCAAAAATGAACACAAAAAATTCATACCGTGCAGCCACATACTATCCCTTGCATGCATTGTCCGGTAGACGTTCAGCCTGCTCTTCCCATATCTGATTCCAAACCGCCTCTGCCTAGTGCGGCAGCCCCAATTCAGACCTTGCATTGTGGAGAAAGTATGCCAGAAATCTTCAGTTCATTCTTATAGTTCAGTACGCCCTGAAACTACATTCACTAGTAATTTTGTAAATACATATTGTGCAGACTTACTTATCTTTACCCAAGTGGATATACACTTTGTTGTTTAGACACTAGTATCTATAACAGTATGTCTCCTAATGATGCCACACATAACTTTTCACTTAATTCGTACCAACAACATATTCAGATTTTTACTACAGTATATATGATTTACTATCAATATATCCTGCGTGGTCAGCACAATGCTTAATGACAGACAAACCTAGTTCCCACCACTAATCTTCGTACCTTTGCGTCCATCCAGATGTTTTTTGGTCAACTTGCTGGATGGAGTGCTCTGAAGCTTGAGGTTTGTCTGCACTGCCTGCCCCTGGATCAGCGCCCTCGGCACAAATCTGGCCATCAGCACTCGACACCGTCCTGGCCGGCAGCTCTACGACCGGCGGCGTCCTCATGGTGCCTCTCCGTGATCAGGTTGTTCCCGTTCACCTCTTCTAGCAAAGTCCTGCTGCTTCCAAAGATAGGAGGCAGCCAAATCAGATCTCTGACAAGTTTTCTATAACAAAATGGTGTCCAATGAGCAGCAGCAGCAAGCAGACCCATACCTGCATCAAGAATTCCATGCTTCCCTCAGTGGGTCGTCGCCTTGTTGCACCAGATTTCTCCACGGGGTCGCCGCTCTCGGCAATGGAGGAAGCGAGGTCTGGAGGTAGGACGTAGATGCTGCCAACGGCCAACCCCTCTAGCGCATTAACTCCGGTCACTACCGCCGTTACCGGCCAGCGCCGGATCTGATCCACGGATCAGGACGCCGGCGACATGTCGAGCCACGGCTCTGCCTCGTTCCGTCCATGGCGTGCAAACGTCCGTGTAACCAGGGACCCGCAAGGCAGGTGCGTATACAGTTGTATATCTGGATTAATCTGTCCCACATGGCCCCTCGACCTGACGCTACATTGAATTATCCAAATCGCAATGCAATACCTGACGTACGAGATTCCGAGCTCCTGTGAGCTCGTGATCACATACTCCACGTCCGGAGCAAACGCAGCTTCTTTGCTTGTTTCTTTTCTTTTGGCAAATAAGGGTTTGATTCTTCATGTTTGATTTCCTTCTCCTTTGTCCTATTGACTGGCAAAAAAGATAAGTGATCAAGATTCTTGGGCTGTTTCCCACAAGCAAAGGTGATAAAGAGCAGCGAAGGCATTGCTGCAGCACAAAGAAAGCATATGAATGGGGTGCTGCTGCTGCTGGCTTCACACTTTAGTTTATTTTCTTTTGGTAAAGATAAAGAGGGGTTTGGTTTCCTTTTTCTTTTTCCTCTGATACGTTGTCAATCTATAATGCAGGAAGTTACCTAAAAATTGTGACAAATTAGCTGCGCAATTATGAACGGTAAAGATAAAAAAGGAAACAAATGTAAGATCCATGGTTTACTTATTTGCTCACCAAAAACGGCACATCAGAGAATACATTACCATCTTCCTGACTACCAACAAATGAAACCAGATAAGATAAAATTGCAACTGCCCAAGCCTAGGCAATAGTATATCACACTACTGTAACACAAAAAAGAATAAACGAAAGCGACTTCAAACAATTTAGCTGACTAGGTTGAAACTTCCTTGAAATTAACATGGATGGCAGATCAGTCGGCTACAAATGCATTAGAAGTATTGTCTCCTCAATTCAGCCAAAGCAGCGACGCCTCCACAAAACAGGAAGACCAAGGTATTTTACAGGACTCCTCACATCACAATATCTATAACATGGCTCTACTAAGCTTAAATCTTTTAATATTTTTTTACTGATGACGATGACCGATCGGTCAGTAACTAATGCTGGATTGACCTGAGTGAATTGGTCAACCAAGAAACTTCAATACTAACTATTTAACTCTGACGGAAGCATTATGCAAACAAGATAACACCAGGGCAAGGATTAAGACTTGAGAATGACCTGAAGCGCTGTCCAAACAAGATGCATTGCTCGTGGCTTGAGAGAACGAAATGTCTCCAGGCACCACTTGGTTTCGCCATGGTCCATGGCATCTTTTACGGTGTGGCCAATGGAGATCAGAAACGGACCTGCAAGGCTTCATCATTGAACTGGCTGAGTTGGAGACACAGCAATAATCTCCTGATCGTGACAGAATGCTGGCAGGGAGGAAGCTCGTTCTGCTGGTGCTTTGCGTCTTTGTTATACTAACCAATTGATACACCCATATAGAAATTGGCCGGCATGAACAATGTCAGCGTGACGGTATCATCAGGAATAATTTGGAGAGAAAATCAACAGACTTAGACTAATATGCAAGGAAGAGGAGGGTCTAGCCAGTGGTCCCTATGGAGTAAATTCACCATACAGTGTCAAAATGTCCTATGTTCCCTAATATATAAACACAACTTTTGAAACATGCATGCATGATGAAAGCATTGCTGCCATTGCTGGTCGAAACGCTTGCTATGCAGCAGCAAATGGCACCAGGCAGGCAAGTGTATGCCAAAATTCATTAGCCAAAATCAGATTTGAAAAATCAACAGAACACGCGCACTAAATGGACATAAGAAGGAATACAACATCAAATCTCCCAAACTAATACAGCATGGAACCTAATCAAACGGAAACAGAGAGAAGATGAACACACACACACGCACATGACAGTAAGCCAAGATCATTGGGCAGGCAAGCTTGCCTGGAAAGCATAAAGCAAATGTACCACAAATGCTAATTAACTCAAGCAAGTCTGTATCTTCATCAAGCCAGTTGGCTAATTGTGTCCAGCAATAAGATAACAGAGGGAAGTTAGCAATTAACAATCAATCCTGCGATTCCCCTTCCTAGTTGACCAAGCATGCAACATAGACCGTTGATCTTCACATGAACAGTGAGGTGTAGAAAATTGATGAACCCACATTGATGAAGCCAATTCCTGCATCCCGGCAACCAGAATACAAATCTAGGTACATGTGGAACAATCAACGACATCAGTCAAACCATTAGTACTATTCGTCCATGGAAAGACGCTGAAGTTATGCAACCTCACAAGTTTTTATTATTCAAACAGTAAATATTAGCTTCGCCACAAGGAAATTGTACCAAATACACCAAAGTTCAGTCATCTCGACATTGATGGCAAAAACAGCAATGGAAACAGAGATTGTCAGCTGGTAATTTGTGGTGTAATGGCACACTTTCAACAATCTAGGTTACCAATTCAATTGGAATATTCTCTGTTATCATGGACATATGAGGGGCTCATGTGGAGTAGAAAAGCAGAAGCATCAGGTTAGCTAATAGGCACATCTTTCAGAAATATATGAGCTCAATAGTCACCAACTACTTGAATTTAACCAAAATCATCCTATAGAATCTTCAAGCAAGGGGTCTTATTAATTAAAACTTCCTTCGGTACATAATAGATACCATCTTTTTTACACTGCATGTCATCAAAACAAAGCTCGGAGTGCTCCTTCAAGCATATCATGTCACTAATTTAAAAATAAAAGTGGGTAATTCGTGATGAAAACATTTTCAATGACAAATCTAGTCTTATGATTTTGCTCATGTGTTCAGTATGAAGTGTCTTATGGTGACCCAATTGAATAAATTAGACCGCACACAACACATGTCTACAGCCTATAGCTAAATTTTATTGTTCAACTTTTAGGTTTGAACTGTAATATACGTATCTTGAGAAAGAACTGCACTGCAGCTATGCACTAGAACTATAATTATACCATTCTTGCATATGTCAATAGGCAGGCAACAATGAAATTTTGTTCAATTACTGTTCAAAGAATTCACAAACCTTGGCGGGTCATGTCAGCTTGTGCTGGGGGCGTGTGTGAGGTTGGGATCCCACCCAAAACCCTAAAACTAAGGCTGGAGAATGGACGAAGCCCATCTTAAAAAAGGTCCACTGAAGCCCACGATAAGTGTAAAACAGACTAACCATTCACGGTTTCCAAATACGCGAGTCTTCAAAGAAATCTCAAAAGGTTCATACTCATAGACAGAGGTGGACACTATATAGTCATCTAAAAATGTGACCATTTCTCAACTAAAAAAAGTGACCATTTTCTCTCTCAAAAAAAAGAAAAGAAAACCATGACCGTTTGTGTCCTGCAAAGCTCGGGTGGGACACCTTCGGCAGGGAATGGATGAAATCTAGGGGTTCCGCGACTATGGGTGAGCTGCAAGGTTTCACTCGTGTGACTACGGAGGAGCTGTTCATAGCCCCATCCATCATGTCCGGCCACTCTTCCCCGACCCGGCCCTTGGTGTTCGGCACTGGCGGCGGGGCCCGGGCTTCCCCTTCGGTGGGAGGCGGTTGTGACGCTTCGGCGGGCCGTGAAGACTCCGGAGCCGTCTTTTGAGAAGGCTCGGCTTGCACGAGCCCCTTCTCTTGGTCTTCGGCGGCCGAAGCATTAGCTTCGGCCATGTCGATGTCACCATCACCCCCCGTGTTCGGCACGGGTGGGGTCCTTTAGGACAACACTTCCCTAGTCTCTCTGATGACCGAAGGAGGCGCGGAGTGTGATGCGCCCCCACTTTCCGCCAGGTCGGCTGGCGGAGAAGTGCCCTCCGACATCTGGTCGGTGGGGAGGTCGCTGGGCGGGCTACAGCACAAAAGCACACGTACTTCTGCTAATGGGTTAGTAAAATCAACATCCGGACAGTCTTCGGACTCTCACCTTTCAGCGCGGGCCTTGACTCTGTGGACCCTCTCTAGGACCTTTTCTGAAGATGCGGACTCCTCACCGGAGTCTGAACTATCGTCGAGCGTGGCCAGCTTTCCCCTGCTCCTCTTCTTCGAAGTTGGGGAGGGGTGCTCCCCTTCGGCTTTGGCTGATGCCACTCTCTTCCTGGTACGGGAGGAGTCGCTCTCCTCCTCTTCGTCCTCCTGCTCCCCCTCTTGTGCGGAGGGGACGTGTGTGTCCTCGGACTTGGTGTTCGGAGGGACTCTTGGGCGGAGGCCCTCCCTAGCCTCCCTTACGGGGTTCTTCTCCTCCTCCTCCTCCTCCTTTTTCTTCGGCGCATTGTAAGGTGCCACTGTCAGCATCTCTACTAGCACAGCCGACACGGGATCTTCGGGCAGCGGGGTCGGACTGCCCATCTACACGGCCTTCTTGAGCCAGCCCTGGGGAATGAGAGGAAGGAGTTGAGAATCATAGTGAGAATGCAGATATTAGAATATAAAGAGAATAGTATTACATTACCTCCTTAGGTGGGTTCTCGATGTCAATGTCGATGTCCTCCTTCTCGGTCGGCCAAGTCTTCTACGGCTTGAACAACGCCCTCCACAGCTTCTCGCGGGTGGTGTCGTGGAGGTACTGCATAGTGCGGGGGTCTTCGGGCTTCCAAGACCTCATTGGAGCGGCCCAAAGTTGGCAGGGCAGCAGGCTGCGGTGGAGCATGATCTGGACCATGTTGGTCAGTGTGGCCCCGCCTCTATCATATTGGAGACACGTTTTTGCAGCGCCTTCACCTCGGCAGCAGGCTCCCAGTCAAGGCCCTTTCTGGTGAAGGAAATATGCCCTAGAGGCAATAATAAAGTTGTTATTTATATTTCCTTATATCATGATAAATGTTTATTATTCATGCTAGAATTGTATTAACCAAAAACTTAGTATATGTATGAATACATAGACAAACAGAGTGTCACTAGTTCGCCTCTACTTAACTATCTCGTTGAATCAATGATGGTTATGTTTCCTAACCATAGACATGAGTTGTCATTTGATTAACGGGATCACATCATTAGAGAATGATGTGGTTGACTTGACCCATCCGTTAGCTTAGCACGATGATTGTTTAGTTTGTTGCTATTGCTTTCTCCATAACTATACATGTTCCTATGACTATGAGATCATGCAACTCCCGAATATCGGAGGAACACTTTGTGTGCTACCAAACGTCACAACGTAACTGGGTGATTATAAAGGTGCTCTATAGGTGTCTCCGATGGTGTTTGTTGAGTTGGCATGGATCAAGATTAGGATTTGTCACTTCGATTGTCGGAGAGGTATCTCTGGGCCCTCTCGGTAATGTACATCACTATAATTCTTGCAAGCAATGTAGCTAATGAGTTAGTTACAGGATGTAGCATTACAGAACGAGTAAAGAGACTTGCCGGTAACGAGATTGAACTAGGTATTGAGATACCGACGATTGAATCTCGGGCAAGTAACATACCGATGACAAAGAGAACAACGTATACCGTTATGCGGTTTCACCGATAAAGGCGACGGGGTCCCACACCAGGAGCTGGGGCCAGTCCAAGATTAATACGAGGCCATGGCGGCACCCCAGTACATGGAGGCTGGAGTCAGACTGCAAGGAGAGGCGCCCGGGCGGAACGCGATTGTGGGCCTCCAGAGTAGGCTCAAAGGATATGCCGTCCGCACGCAGCCGAGGAGTGGAGGGTTGCGGCGGTGGTGGAGGTGGAAGCGGCGGGAGAAGGCTGGGTCGGAGATGAGGCAGCATCAGCGCTTGCAGACAAGGGAGGCGCACAGGAGGGAGGACGGGAGCGGCGGGAGGCGGAGGAGGATCTCGGTGAGTAGGTTCTCGTTGTTGCGCGGCGGCGCTGCCGGCGGCGGCAACATGTCGCTCATGCGGGACTGCGGAAGGTGAAGCAGCCGCCACCCTGTGGCAGGTTGGAATTGGAGTGCGGGTGACCTAGGCTGACACAGCCAGTCCAAGTGAAATGAGATTGAAGTCAAGCCCATTGGAAGAAAGAAGGCCCACGACCACACTTATCTTGAGAAAGAACTTCACTGCAGCTATGCACTAACACTATAAATATATCGTTCTTGCATATGTCAATAGGCAGGCAACAATGAAATTTGGTTCAATTATTATTCAAAGAACTTGCCAACCTTGGCTACAGAAGCAGACCTTGCGACATAAACTAACTAAATGTCTAAACCAGACACCACAAGGATTTTTTTCCCGACCATAACAATTAAATAAACACCATACACGCATGGGAAGAAAACGCTACAGAGCGCCATTGCTATATGTTAAGCCATATTATAAAAAACAACCTGGTTTCGTTATAGCCATATTGTAAAGACATGCCTTTACCTCCAGTATAGACACTTTTGAGCGGATGAAGCCAAAGCTTGTTGTTGGACACACTAAGTATCCTGAATTGCAATGATTCAAGCTGGACCATGAGGACACCATCAACTGCTGGCAGGAGCCGGGCTGGCACCGGTGAAGGCGGAGTTCGACGACGACGACGCGGCCCTTGAATGGGCGCGCCAGGAATCCATTGCCATGGAGAAGGCGCGCCGCGAGAAGGAGAAGGAGCACCAGTGCGCCACCCTACGCCGCTTCGAGGAGCGCCGACGCGGCCGCGAGGAAGGCGGGGTCGTCGTCTTGTGCGACAGCGACGACGACGACGACGACGCGCCGCCGCCTGTTCGCCATGGCGACGCCGGGCAGGGGTCCAGCAGGGGCACCCGCGTGAAGGAGGAGAAGGCCGACAACGACGATGGCGGCGACGGCGGCGACGACTTCAGCCCCTTTTTTAGATTAGGTTAATGTAATGTTTGGCCGAATTTCACCGAAATTTGCCATGTTTGGCCGAAATTTAACTAGTTTTTATCATAACTTCGCCGAACGGTTCGGTTTTTTTTAAGATACGCACCTGGGGGCGGCCCTGGGGGCCGACGGCTGGGGACCGACTCGCCCCCAGGGCCATTTTTTCGCCGGCTCACCCCCAGGCGGCGCTTTTAGACGCCCCCTGGGGGGGCAACGGCTGGAGATGTCCTTACAGCTCATGCGGGAGGGGGGAACGGGTGAAGCAGCCACCACACTAGTGGAATGGTTGGAATGCGGGTGACCTAGGCGTGGCGACACAGCCAGTCCGAGTGAGATTGAAGTCAAGCCCATTAGATGAGGGCCCATGAAGTCAAGCCCATTGAGATTAAAGTCAAGCCCATTGACGTAAATGCGGCCCGGAACACTCAAGGCACACACGCATTCGCTTTCTTTTTTCTTCAAAAAAAAAGACAACACACATTCTCTTTTAGGAAAAAAACAATGTGCCATCAGTATGCTGCAAAAGATACCATAAATCAGATTTTAAGTACTCACCTAGCAATCACAATGGTGATACTTTTTCCCCATCTCCAGTGGAGTATTTAGTAAATGCGACAAGGCTTTACGTGCTTGGATTTTTTTTTCTGAAGAAAACACCCTCATTTTCTATCTAACATTTTGATTCAATTTCCAGAGTTCAAATTTAGTACGGTAGTTTAGTAGGTTAACATCGGTGCCTGAATCTCTTACTGCATCGTGTAACTTTTCAGTTTTCACTATGCTGATTTTGAATATGTATTGTGTTACGCATAGCTGAATAGAGTTATAGAAGCTCTTATTCGAGTAATCATCTTGAGCAGCTTTGGAGCTTTCTATTTTGTGCTATGTACTACCATTTTTCTACAATCACCCGTGGGACTGGAAAATTGAATGAAAGCCGAGATTACTGAGTTGGGGCCCAAAGGGACTCGAGATAGTTGATATAAGCCGAGTTTGTTTTGTTTCCCAGTGCACTTTACTTGGCACTAAGGGCATCTCCAGCCGCGCCCCCAACAGGCCCCCCCAGGCCACTTTTTCGGCGCCGGCGCCGAAAAAACCGCCCAGTCGCGCCCCCAGGACGCCGAAAATCGCCGGTTCGGATCTTTTTTCCGCCCGGCGGTCACAGGCCGAACCCGGCGCGCTAGGGAGCCGTTGGGGGCTCCGGCGCTAGGGAAAAGCACGCTTGGCCCACACCGACAGGGGAAAAGTCAAGGTTTTCTTCCCCCGACTCGCCTCGCACCCCCCGCGCCCTCGGCCACCACTAGCTATATCCCGGCGACGGCCGCCGCCCTACTCCGCTAGATAGCCATTCCCCGCCGGAAAATAGCAGCGCTTTGTCGCGGCAGCCCCTCCCACGGCAGCTGGGCGTTTCCGGCCGCGGAGGCGCGGTTTAACGGCGGGTACACGCCCACCGAGCGCAAGGTGTTCGGCATTTTGCCTGTCTCGACGATGGACTCGGATGAGGAGGAAGAGCTCGCCGCGCTGCTGGAGGAGGAAGCCGCGGCCGACGTCCAGGAAGAAGAGCATCTGATGGTGCTCGCCGCCCTCGCCCAGCTGATGGCGAGCAATGAAAAGCCGCGGCGAGGTGGCTCGGCGCCGGGGCGGGTGAAAGCAAAGAACCGGCATCGTCTGCAAGGCTACTACATGCTCTACTCCGACTACTTCGCTGATGCTCCACTTCATGGCGAGAGAACATTTCGACGCCGTTATCGGATGAGCCGAAAGCTCTTCCTCAGGATTGTGAATTCCATCCGGGAGTTCGACAACTACTTCAAGTGCAAGATGGACTTCACTGGCGCTCTTGGATTCACCTCCATCCAGAAGTGCACGACAGCGATGAGGATGCTTGTATATGGAGCTCCCAGTGATTCACTCGAAGACTATGGGCGCATGGCCGAGTCCACCAGCATAGAGTGTTTCTACAAGTTCTGTCGGGCAGTGGTGGCAGTGTTTGGGCCACAATACTTGAGAACACCCAATGCGGAAGACACTGCTCGGATCCTAGCCCAGAATGCAGCAAGAGGATTTCCTAGGATGCTTGAAAGCATCGACTGCATGCATTGGAAATGGAAGAACTGCCCATTTGGTTGGCAGGGGATGTACAAAGGCGCCAAAGGCGGTTGCAGTGTGGTGCTTGAGGCGGTAGCCACACAGGACCTCTGGATTTGGCACTCCTTCTTTGGTATGCTAGGAACTCACAATGACATCAACGTGCTGCAGTGCTCTCATGTTTTTGTCAAGCTCGTTGAGGGTCATTATCCTCCGGTGAACTTCGAGATCAATGGGCACCAATACAACAAGGGGTACTATCTAGCTGACGGCATCTATCCGAGATGGTCGACATTTGTGAAGACGATCTCAAACCCTGTGGCAGGAGGCAAGAACGCCTGGTTTGCGAAGCTTCAGGAGGCTTGCAGGAAGGATATCGAGCGGGCATTTGGTGTGCTCCAATCTCGATTCGCTGTTGTTCGGTACCCCGCTCAGACCTGGTCGAAAGATCAAATGTGGGAGATCATGACTTGCTGTGTCATTTTGCACAACATGATCATCGAGAGCGAGCAAGAAGACCCAGTGTTTGACACTGAACCATACTACAGGCAGGGTCCTCTAGCCGAAGTTGATCACCAGCTACCGGCAACTTGGACTGCCTATCTCAGTATGCGTCAGGAGATCTGAGACCCACAGGTGCATCATCAACTGTAGAAAGATCTGATTGAGCACCTATGGAGGCTCAAGGGGGACGCCGCGTGATGAAATACGAGTTTTTATTTGTTGAACTATATAATTTGTATTGAACTATTTGTTGTTGTAGTATTTTGTTGAAGTATTTGATTTTTCTGTGATGAAATATGTGATAAGAAATAATTGTGTTGATAATTGAACGCCGAGACACGGCGAAACCACGCCGAATATGGGCCTATTCTCGCCCATATGGGCCGTTTATTCGCCGAAATTAGGCTACAAAGTGAGCCAATTTCGGCGCCTGGGGACGACGACTGAGCGCAAAACCGCCCCCAGCGCTGAGTGTATCGCCGGCTCGCCCCCAGGGGCGATTTTTATGTGTCCTGGGGGGGCCAACGGCTGGAGATGCCCTAAGCAACAGCCGGTCTATGCCGAGATTGTTCCGTTGCCGAGAACCATACTCGGCTTATGTTGTCTTCGCCGAGCTCCCGTGGTTCGAGACTCGGCAACGACCAATTTGTAGTGCCTCCTGGTGATTCCTCAAAAAATAAATAAATTAGTGCGTCATATGGCCTGATGATGCATGCATTGTATGGATTGTGCATGTTTGTATGGCCTGATGGTTGTTGTTATTTGTGTCAAACATTCTGGCTGTTGTTTCACTTATTTGTGTCAACTTTAGTGCATGGTTGTGCATTGCCTTTTTTAAGGCTTGCTGATATCTGTTGTTTGCTTGCTTGCTGAGTTTCTGACGAGTTAAAAAGTTGATTTGTTGCACACATGTTGAGCAAATTAACAGGTTGTGAGTTGATTGCCTGACTGAGGGGTTTCTTCTTGTATATGGGTACCTGGAATAACCTTTTTTTTGCGGCATGGAATAACCGAACGGGACAACACAGGTTCTGTCAGTAGGTCTTAGATTAATTTTTGATAAAATAAAACGTCTTAGATTAGACACATTAGGATACTTTCTTGATTTTTTGGAAACCAAATTTTTGGAAGACGGAACCAAAAAGAACCCATGACAAGAGTTTGTTTGGTTCACATCCTGGCTACCGTGCGGCTGATCGAGGAGGATTATGGGATGGGATAGAAAGAGCTCAGACTGGTTGGTATCTCAGTTCATTGAGAAAGAAAACTGGACTATCCAGTACCATCCTCACAAGAAAAGGTAATGCAGAGGAGCAAAGGCAGCCTGTTTCATATGGCTGGGGGGGGGGGGGCTGTTCCTGCTACTCCTTGCAAGAACTCCATCTCGGAATGATTGATTGGAGCAACTCTAGCACACTCTTTATACTCTCGAACTGTAAACGTGGTATAAGGGCCGAGAAAGCAGGGGTTTGAGGGGTCATTTTTGTTGCGGCCGAAAAAACACCGTATTTGGAACCGTAAATTTCAAAACAAATCATTCGCGGGCGAAATTGAGGAACACATAGCACCATCATAGTTTGATCATGGGTACATAGATTATCACTACATTTATACTACAATGCTACACCATCGTCGTAACCTAACTAAGCAAAATCTGAGCTCTCCGGGTGCGGCGACGGCACTCACTCGTCGTCATCGGAGTCTGAGGAGACAAGGTCGGCGTATTTCTTGTCCTGCTCCTCCTGCTTGCGGCGCCATGCGGCCAGCTTCTCGTGGAGCTCGCGGTCGGCGGCGAGCGCCTGCTCGAAGAGGTCGCTGAGCTCGTCGTCCCGCCTGCGATGCGCGTCCTCCTCCTGCTGCTCACACGCAGTGCGCTTGGTGAACGCCGCCTCGAAGGGGTCCGATTCGGGCCCGACGAGGTAGTCCTCCGGCCCGATGACGCTGCGGCCGCGCGGGCGCTCCTCCCCCGGCTCGATCTTTACGGCGGGGAGGTCGCCGGACTCCCTCTCCCTCTTCACCGGAAGTAGCCCCGTGCCGGAGTGCCTCGCATGGCGGAGGTCGTACTCCTCCGTCTCGCGGCGGAGGAGGGACTCCAGCACCGGCAGCCTGTACTTAGTGTAGCGCTTGGTCGCGCGCTTGCACGCCGCGTCGGAGGTGACACAACGTTTGTGCTCCGGGTCTTCGCCGCCACCGCGCGGGCCAGAGGTCCACATCCTCGTGGATTGGGGGGGCGGGGCGCGACTGATTTCTCACCGGCGACGAGAAATGGGGAGGGGAATGGGTGAGAGGCGGCAGTGGGGGGATAGGGTTTCGACCCGTATCTGGACGACAAAACCCATAGATATATTGCGTCGGGGGGGGGGCGATTTGCGGGCCATCGTAAAAAAATTACGGGCCAGGCGACTATACGGGCTCTGGTCTGGCCCAAAAAAGGGCCAAACCCGTATAGTCGCCAGATTTTTATTGTTTGCGCGAGAATACGTGCTTTGCTAGAGTTGCACTTACATTGCCACATTTGCTATTCATCAGATAACTGAAGAAGTTTTTTGGGTCAGTTGGGTTTGGAAATGGGCAGCGCAACGCAACAACGAGCTCGAGTTGGGGACGACAAGGTCGATCGTGGTGTCATCGCCAAGGGCTCCAGCGCGGCTCGCCACGACGTCCCAGACAGAGGGGAGGACGAGTGCTCACAGATTTGGGTCGCAGCTGGAGGTGAGAGAGGACCTTGACTGGTTTGGGTTTTGGGGAGCTCTCGTTTGGGGTTTGGGCTGGAGGTAGAAGATGAACCAGAGCCGTCGAACGGCTCGAGAAATCGACTGAAAACAAACAAAAATTCAAGCACCTGATACATTGTAGATATCCGAAGGTTTCATCGAGGAGAGATGCACAACCCACCTCTTCCTCGATAAACCCTTCAGAAATCCACAATATAATCAAATCATGTAAGCACGGCGGCCTATGCTCTTTACCGTGTCAAGAGCGTCTTTGGTTCATGTGCTAGGAACCAGAGTGTGTTCATTTCAGAAGGGGCTGGGAGGAGCTCTGATTGGTCGGCAGCACATTTTATTGAAGAAAAGAGCTGGACTAGATTCTCTTTGGTTGGGCCTCTGGTTGCTGCTATTCCTCACAAGAAAAAGGTAAGTAAGGAGGAGCAAACGCGAAAGTGCTCATGTGAGCCCGGGCTGCAGTGATCCCGGAATCAGTGCCGACAATTCACCTCGTGATAAATGCACATGCAGGCATTCGCACAGGTACATTAATTCAGCTATATTCTTTTTTATGTGCTATGGCCCACAACTCAGTTGACGCCCAGGTATTTCCGTCAGTTACCATCAACATAGATCAGATGGAGATGGATGATGTGGGCCAGTAATATGTAGATTCTGGACTAACGTCCACCGGCAAGCCCATTTCAGAGATGGCCGTCGAGTTAGCAGACGCCCTCCTCTGCAACTGCATACTCCTGCAGTTGGATCCCACCATTCAGCTTGTTCGCTACCTCTGCGTCGCTACCATCACCTTCACTCATATCCTGAACACCACACAAACTGTTAACACGCAGGCCAAAATGGTTTTGTAATGGTCAGTTACCATGTGCTCACATAATCCGACAGTGAGGAAAGCACCGACTGTGCACTCCCCGTCGGTTCAGGATCTGCTCGTTGATTGACTGACGCCTCAGAAGATGCAGCAGCCTGCAGTGTTCACCACATCAGTCTACGCGTACTTACAGTTAGCGAATGGATAATCACTGGACTGGCAATGCATACCTGAACCGAGAAGTCGCTCCCATGGCTGTATTCTTCAGACTTGCTCACTGCAGATGCACCATGTGAGAACGAAGCTCAACCCATCCCACACACCCTCTGATACCCCTGATTGAGATGCATCTGCTGCATGTACTTGACACGTGGTAATTCAAATAAAAAAGATCATGCAGAATCTTAAATTTGGGCATGAAATCCCTCTGAACATTGCAACCCTGTAGTATCAATACACTCACACTGAACAAGTCTAATTTATGAATACTAGAGTCATTACCAACTATGCCATAGAATCCATTAAACATTATAAACTGTCAAAGCAAGGTCTGATGGAAAGCAAATTATTTTATAAGCACATGTCCAACAAACAAGCTACAAATTCTAATTATACAAATAGACCACAAGTTCATGACATTCCCTGGTCACATAGTTCACACATTTACATCCGTCTCATCCCACCCGCCTTATGACAATTGTTTCGACGGCGGCTTTCAACACCACAATTCTTGCATCTTGCCAACTTTCATGGTTGTTTCGGTACATCACCACGATCAGGACAAGTTGTTCTCTTGTGGCCTTGTCGCCGAAAAATGCTGCAGAATCTGGTCCGTTTACTCAACCCTCCGTATGGTGCCTTATCCATACTTGTGGTAGGCCTCCCTATCTGCTTGCGCTTAGCTGGAGGTAAAGAAACCTGCAAGCATATTTCCCAATTTATGTGTTGAATTGTTGCCGCCGTTCTCCATATCAACATGTCCACCTACTGTTGCAGCCAACACAACGCCTTCTGACTGAACCTGATTCAGAACATCTCCATTCTCAGCCAACCTGTCCTCCAGTCCTAGGCCGTCCCTCATTTCTGTGTATGGTTTCATTTCAGCCTCACAATGCTTGAACAGTTTTATCATGTGCTCATATGCTTCTACACTACTACAGGGTAGTGACCTGTTCACAAGAAATTTACACCCTCCCCTCACGGATCAGTGGAAGGATCTGGTTGAGGTGGTTAACTCTTGGCAGTTGTCTGACGAGACTGATCAGATTAGTTGGGCGTTGGGTAAAAAAGGTAAATTCTCGACCAAATCGGTCTATACCTACTTGGAAAGGCATCTGGCTGGATGTGACTATAGATGGACCTGGAAAGCAAAAATCCCCCTTAAAATCCAAATTTTTCTTTGGCAAGTGTTCCAAGACGTGGTTCTGACTAGAGAAGTCATGAGGAAGCGCAACTGGGCAGGCAATCCTAAATGCTATTTTTGTGATAATGTGGAGACCTCACAGCATCTTTTCTTTACGTGCCCTGTGGCTCGGGTGGTATGGAGGACGGTTGGATGTGTGCTGGGCACATCTTTATGTCCAAATAACATTTGGCAGTACTATTCCTGGTGTTATATTTTCCTTCCTGATGGAACTAAACTTTACACCTCTGGTTTGGCAGCAGTTTGTTGGGCGATATGGAACAATCGTAACCAAGCTACTTTTGAACATAAAAACCTCAAAAGCCCTTTTAATGTGGTGTATGCTGCTTGTGGTTTTTTGATGTACTGGGCAGGTTTGATGGCTGGCGATGATCGGGAGGCCATGGAGCGCGGAGCCAAGATGCTCAGGTCCAGTGCTTCGATGATGATGAGAATCTGCGCGGCTCCAACGAACTCAGCTTCGAACTGATTCCTTCTGCGTCTCTTCGGAGCTTCGAGTTCTCGTCTGTCAGGGATAGGCTGCCTTTCACTCCTGCGCGAGTGCTCTGATTGCTCTTTTGTGAGCCTGTAAGCTTGGTGAATTTAGACTATTTCGGGTTCCTTTTGGAGACTCCTTGGTGTTTAGATCCTATAGGTTGCGTGATCACAGGTGTCGCTGGGTTTTCGCCCCGCAATGAGCTGCTCGATGACGAGTGCTCATGGTGGGTTTTCCAGTGGTGCTTTGAACTCGCCCCCCCCCCCTTTCTAGTTTCCTTGCGATGTTTTTGGTACTTGGGTCTGTGGTTCTCTGAACTATGTATTTCCGTTATGCTTTTAATGGAAAGGGGTTAAGGCCCGGTTTTATATGCTTCTACACTACTGTCTTGGCGTCTCCCATCCGCACAAGCTCCATTGCGTGCATATACATACTGAAATGCCTGAAACTAAACGAGTTCTCCTGAGCACAGCCGCCGTTGGTACCGAGTTAGGTGCGGCAGGGGGATATCATGTGAATCCTGGGTCCATCTCTTAACTATATGCATGTACTTCCTCACGAACTATGCATCAGGCATGTACTTCCTCATGAAGTAATTCTTCAACATGTGGTTCGCACTTTCACTCCGCTATGTACTCGTCATTTTAGCACAGAATACACTTTGAAATAAGGCTTCGCCCACTTGTGTTGGATCTCATACAATTACTTCATGTAAGTGTAGTTCTTCATGCTGTACTTCTCCACAAGATACTTCCAGGCTTCTTCAAATTCATCTATGGTCACCATGTGATTAATAGCCTTATGAAATTCAGGAAGGGAGTGACTCTTCTTTAGTACAAAGGACCCAAGGACTCTTTTGCATTCTTCCGCACGTGTCGTTTGCACCATCTGTGAGTTGTGTCTGGCATCAAATTTTTTATTGCTACTACCATTGCTCGATTTTGATATGAAAATCAAACACATCATTTCAATGTCAGGTCTGTAATGATCTACAGGAGGAAGTTTTAATATTATTCACATAGCAATTCAGATCATGATACCTGTTTGTGGAGCAGTACCGCCCATTATCCTGATAAATTATGCGAAAACCCACTCAAATGTTTCAACCTTCTCATCACGAACCAGCACACCAGCTAGTATAATGCTCTGAAAATGGTTGTTAACAGCCACAAAAAGACCAAACCGCATGTCATATAGATTGGCCCTGTAGGTTGTATCAAATGTTACTACATCTCGGAAGAAGTTGTACTGCAATTTGCTGCTGCCAGTTGCCCACATTACAATGTTGATCCTTCCTTCTTTGTCCGCCTGAACTCGACATGTGAACTGTGGATCCTTTGAGCATAGTTCCTGGAAGCAATTATGCTGTACACCTTTGCTTTTGCTTTCCTGGCGTCATCTTCTGCTTGCTCACGACTAATTTTGCCACACAGACTACGCAATGCTCTTTTCGTGAACTGGTACATTTTCCATCCTGCCAAAGAAGCTCCCAGTTATGCTGTACACCTTTGCAAGGTTAACTGTTCTGCCACAATTGCTTAACTAGATCCGTGCTGTACATGTTGATATGCTTGTGTGATGGCCAGTGTATTGTGTGTCCATAGGAGGGGGACAACAAATGGTTGTGCTCATCACGATGCTCCGCTATGTACCACCCATTGTCCTTCGAACGCAGCAATCTTGTAAGGGCAGGGCACTCACACCGACAAGTGTGTGTATTTTCAACTATTGGTTTCCCCTGAAAATAGTTTGATCAGCATGATTTCAGTTATTCATGGCAAAAACGATAAATGCCCAAATCAGAAACTTTCAAAAATGAACACAAAAAATTCATACCGTGCAGCCACATACTATCCCTTGCATGCATTGTCCGGTAGAGGTTCAGCCTGCTCTTCCCATATCTGATTCCAAACCGCCTCTGCCTAGTGCGGCAGCCCCAATTCAGACCTTGCATTGTGGAGAAAGTATGCCAGAAATCTTCAGTTCATTCTTATAGTTCAGTACGCCCTGAAACTACATTCACTAGTAATTTTGTAAATACATATTGTGCAGACTTACTTATCTTTACCCAAGTGGATATACACTTTGTTGTTTAGACACTAGTATCTATAACAGTATGTCTCCTAATGATGCCACACATAACTTTTCAGTTAATTCGTACCAACAACATATTCAGATTTTTACTACAGTATATATGATTTACTATCAATATATCCTGCGTGGTCAGCACAATGCTTAATGACAGACAAACCTAGTTCCCACCACTAATCTTCGTACCTTTGCGTCCATCCAGATGTTTTTTGGTCAACTTGCTGGATGGAGTGCTCTGAAGCTTGAGGTTTGTCTGCACTGCCTGCCCCTGGATCAGCGCCCTCGGCACAAATCTGGCCATCAGCACTCGACACCGTCCTGGCCGGCAGCTCTACGACCGGCGGCGTCCTCATGGTGCCTCTCCGTGATCAGGTTGTTCCCGTTCACCTCTTCTAGCAAAGTCCTGCTGCTTCCAAAGATAGGAGGCAGCCAAATCAGATCTCTGACAAGTTTTCTATAACAAAATGGTGTCCAATGAGCAGCAGCAGCAAGCAGACCCATACCTGCATCAAGAATTCCATGCTTCCCTCAGCGGGTCGTCGCCTTGTTGCACCAGATTTCTCCACGGGGTCGCCGCTCTCGGCAATGGAGGAAGCGAGGTCTGGAGGTAGGAGGTAGATGCTGCCAACGGCCAACCCCTCTAGCGCATTAACTCCGGTCACTACCGCCGTTACCGACCAGCGCCGGATCTGATCCACGGATCAGGACGCCGGCGACATGTCGAGCCACGGCTCTGCCTCGTTCCGTCCATGGCGTGCAAACGTCCGTGTAACCAGGGACCCGCAAGGCAGGTGCGTATACAGTTGTATATCTGGATTAATCTGTCCCACATGGCCCCTCGACCTGACGCTACATTGAATTATCCAAATCGCAATGCAATACCTGACGTACGAGATTCCGAGCTCCTGTGAGCTCGTGATCACATACTCCACGTCCGGAGCAAACGCAGCTTCTTTGCTTGTTTCTTTTCTTTTGGCAAAGAATTGTTTGATTCTTCATGTTTGATTTCCTTCTCCTTTGTCCTATTGACTGGCAAAAAAGATAACTGATCAAGATTCTTGGGCTGTTTCCCACAAGCAAAGGTGATAAAGAGCAGCGAAGGCATTGCTGCAGCACAAAGAAAACATATGAATGGGGTGTTGCTGCTGCTGGCTTCACACTTTAATCTATTTTCTTTTGGTAAAGATAAAGAGGGGTTTGGTTTCCTTTTTCTTTTTCCTCTAATACGTTGTCAATCTATAATGCAGGAAGTTACCTAAAAATTGTGACAAATTAGCTGCGCAATTATGAACGGTAAAGATAAAAAAGGAAACAAATGTAAGATCCATGGTTTACTTATTTGCTCACCACAAACGGCACATCAGAGAATACATTACCATCTTCCTGACTACCAACAAATGAAACCAGATAAGATAAAATTGCAACTGCCCGAGCCTAGGCAATAGTATATCACACTACTGTAACACAAAAAAGAATAAACGAAAGCGACTTCAAACAATTTAGCTGACTAGGTTGAAACTTCCTTGAAATTAACATGGATGGCAGATCAGTCGGCTACAAATGCATTAGAAGTATTGTCTCCTCAATTCAGCCAAAGCAGCGACGCCTCCACAAAACAGGAAGACCAAGGTATTTTACAGGACTCCTCACATCACAATATCTATAACATGGCTCTACTGAGCTTAAATCTTTTAATGTTTTGTTTACTGATGACGATGACCGATCGGTCAGTAACTAATGCTGGATTGACCTGAGTGAATTGGTCAACCAAGAAACTTCAATACTAACTATTTAACTCGGACGGAAGCATTATGCAAACAAGATAACACCAGGGCAAGGATTAAGACTTGAGAATGACCTGAAGCGTTGTCCAAACAAGATGCATTGCTCGTGGCTTGAGAGAACGAAATGTCTCCAAGCACCACTTGGTTTCGCCATGGTCCATGGCATCTTTTACGGTGTGGCCAATGGAGATCAGAAACGGACCTGCAAGGCTTCATCATTGAACTGGCTGAGTTGGAGACACAGCAATAATCTCCTGATCGTGACAGAATGCTGGCAGGGAGGAAGCTCGTTCTGCTGGTGCTTTGCGTCTTTGTTATACTAACCAATTGATACACCCATATAGAAATTGGCCGGCATGAACAATGTCAGCGTGACAGTATCATCAGGAATAATTTGGAGAGAAAATCAACAGACTTAGACTAATATGCAAGGAAGAGGAGGGTCTAGCCAGTGGTCCCTATGGAGTAAATTCACCATACAGTGTCAAAATGCCCTATGTTCCCTAATATATAAACACAACTTTTGAAACGTGCATGCATGATGAAAGCATTGCTGCCATTGCTGGTCGAAACGCTTGCTATGCAGCAGCAAATGGCACCAGGCAGGCAAGTGTATGCCAAAATTCATTAGCCAAAATCAGATTTAAAAAATCAACAGAACACGCGCACTAAATGGACATAAGCAGGAATACAAAGTCAAATCTCCCAAACTAATACAGCATGGAACCTAATCAAACGGAAACAGAGAGAAGATGAACACACACACACGCACATGACAGTAAGCCAAGATCATTGGGCAGGCAAGCTTGCCTGGAAAGCATAAAGCAAATGTACCACAAATGCTCATTAACTCAAGCAAGTCTGTATCTTCATCAAGCCAGTTGGCTAATTGTGTCCAGCAATAAGATAACAGAGGGAAGTTAGCAATTAACAATCAATCCTGTGATTGCCCTTCCTAGTTGACCATGCATGCAACATAGACCGTTGATCTTCACATGAACAGTGAGGTGTAGAAAATTGATGAACCCACATTGATGAAGCCAATTCCTGCATCCCGGCAACCAGAATACAAATCTAGGTACATGTGGAACAATCAACGACATCAGTCAAACCATTAGTACTATTCATCCATGGAAAGACGCTGAAGTTATGCAACCTCACAAGTTTTTATTATTCAAACAGTAAATATTAGCTTCGCCACAAGGAAATTGTACCAAATACACCAAAGTTCAGTCATCTCGACATTGATGGCAAAAACAACAATGGAAACAGAGATTGTCAGCTGGTAATTTGTGGTGTAATGGCACACTTTCAACAATCTAGGTTACCAATTCAATTGGAATATTCTCTGTTATCATGGACATATGAGGGGCTCATGTGGAGTAGAAAAGCAGAAGCATCAGGTTAGCTAATAGGCACATCTTTCAGAAATATATGAGCTCAATAGTCACCAACTACTTGAATTTAACCAAAATCATCCTATAGAATCTTCAAGCAAGGGGTCTTATTAATTAAAACTTCCTTCGGTACATAATAGATACCACCTTTTTTACACTGCATGTCATCAAAACAAAGCTCGGAGTGCTCCTTCAAGCATATCATGTCACTAATTTAAAAATAAAAGTGGGTATTCGTGATGAAAACAGTTTCAATGACAAATCTAGTCTTATGATTTTGCTCATGTGTTCAGTATGAAGTCTCTTATGGTGACCCAATTGAAGAAATTAGACCGCACACAACACATGTCTACAGCCTATAGCTAAATTTCATTGTTCAACTTTTAGGTTTGAACTGTAATATACGTATCTTGAGAAAGAACTGCACTGCAGCTATGCACTAGAACTATAATTATACCATTCTTGCATATGTCAATAGGCAGTCATCTAAAAATGTGACCATTTCTCAACTAAAAAAAGTGAACATTTTCTCTCTCAAAAAAAAGAAAAGAAAACCATGACCGTTTGTGTCCTGCAAAGCTCGGGTGGGACACCTTCGGCAGGGAATGGATGAAATCTAGGGGTTCCGCGACTATGGGTGAGCTGCAAGGTTTCACTCGTGTGACTACGGAGGAGCTGTTCATAGCCCCATCCATCATGTCCGGCCACTCTGCCCCGAACCGGCCCTTGGTGTTCGGCACTGGCGGCGGGGCCCGGGCTTCCCCTTCGGTGGGAGGCGGTTGTGACGCTTCGGCGGGCCGTGAAGACTCCGGAGCTGTCTTTTGAGAAGGCTCAGCTTGCACGAGCCCCTTCTCTTGGTCTTCGGCGGCCGAAGCATTAGCTTCGGCCATGTCGATGTCACCATCACCCCCCGTGTTCGGCACGGGTGGGGTCCTTTAGGACAACACTTCCCTAGTCTCTCTGATGACCGAAGGAGGCGCGGAGTGTGATGCGCCCCCACTTTCCGCCAGGTCGGCTGGCGGAGAAGTGCCCTCCGACATCTGGTCGGTGGGGAGGTCGCTGGGCGGGCTACAGCACAAAAGCACACGTACTTCTGCTAATGGGTTAGTAAAATCAACATCCGGACAGTCTTCGGACTCTCACCTTTCAGCGCGGGCCTTGACTCTGTGGACCCTCTCTAGGACCTTTTCTGAAGATGCGGACTCCTCACCGGAGTCTGAACTATCGTCGAGCGTGGCCAGCTTTCCCCTGCTCCTCTTCTTCGAAGTTGGGGAGGGGTGCTCCCCTTCGGCTTCGGCTGATGCCGCTCTCTTCCTGGTACGGGAGGAGTCGCTCAACTCCTCTTCGTCCTCCTGCTCCCCCTCTTGTGCGGAGGAGACGTGTGTGTCCTCGGACTTGGTGTTCGGAGGGACTCTTGGGCGGAGGCCCTCCCTAGCCTCCCTTACGGGGTTCTTCTTCTCCTCCTCCTCCTTTTTCTTCGGCGCATTGTAAGGTGCCACTGTCAGCATCTCTACTAGCACAGCCGACACGGGGTCTTCGGGCAGCGGGGTCGGACTGCCCATCTACACGGCCTTCTTGAGCCAGCCCTGGGGAATGAGAGGAAGGAGTTGAGAATCATAGTGAGAATGCAGATATTAGAATATAAAGAGAATAGTATTACATTACCTCCTTAGGTGGGTTCTCGATGTCAATGTCGATGTCCTCCTTCTCGGTCGGCCAAGTCTTCTACGGCTTGAACAACGCCCTCCACAGCTTCTCGCGAGTGGTGTCGTGGAGGTACTGCACAGTGCAGGGGTCTTCGGGCTTCCAAGACCTCATTGGAGCGGCCCAAAGTTGGCAGGGCAGCAGGCTGCGGTGCAGCATGATCTGGACCATGTTGGTCAGTGTGGCCCCGCCTCTATCATATTGGAGACACGTTTTTGCAGCGCCTTCACCTCGGCAGCAGGCTCCCAGTCAAGGCCCTTTCTGGTGAAGGAAATATGCCCTAGAGGCAATAATAAAGTTGTTATTTATATTTCCTTATATCATGATAAATGTTTATTATTCATGCTAGAATTGTATTAACCAAAAACTTAGTATATGTGTGAATACATAGACAAACAGAGTGTCACTAGTTTGCCTCTACTTAACTATCTCGTTGAATCAATGATGGTTATGTTTCCTAACCATAGACATGAGTTGTCATTTGATTAACGGGATCACATCATTAGAGAATGATGTGCTTGACTTGACCCATCCGTTAGCTTAGCACGATGATCGTTTAGTTTGTTGCTATTGCTTTCTCCATAACTATACATGTTCCTATGACTATGAGATCATGCAACTCCCGAATATCGGAGGAACACTTTGTGTGCTACCAAACGTGACAACGTAACTGGGTGATTATAAAGGTGCTCTATAGGTGTCTCCGATGGTGTTTGTTGAGTTGGCATGGATCAAGATTAGGATTTGTCACTCCGATTGTCGGAGAGGTATCTCTGGGCCCTCTCGGTAATGTACATCACTATAATTCTTGCAAGCAATGTAGCTAATGAGTTAGTTACAGGATGTAGCATTACAGAACGAGTAAAGAGACTTGCCGGTAACGAGATTGAACTAGGTATTGAGATACCGACGATTGAATCTCGGGCAAGTAACATACCGATGACAAAGAGAACAACGTATACCGTTATGCGGTTTGACCGATAAAGGCGACGGGGTCCCACACCAGGAGCTGGGGCCAGTCCAAGATTAATACGAGGCCATGGCGGCACCCCAGTACACGGAGGCTGGAGTCAGACTGCAAGGAGAGGCGCCCGGGCGGAACGCGATTGGGGGCCTCCAGAGTAGGCTCAAAGGATATGCCGTCGGCACGCAGCCGAGGAGTGGAGGGTTGCGGCGGTGGTGGAGGTGGAAGCGGCGGGAGAAGGCTGGGTCGGAGATGAGGCAGCGTCAGCGCTTGCAAACAAGGGAGGCGCGCAGGAGGGAGGACGGGAGCGGCAGGAGGCGGAGGAGGATCTCGGTGAGTAGGTTCTCGTTGTTGAGCGGCGGCGCTGCCGGCGGCGGCAACATGTCGCTCATGCGGGACTACGGAAGGTGAAGCAGCCGCCACCCTGTGGCAGGTTGGAATTGGAGTGCGGGTGACCTAGGCTGACACAGCCAGTCCAAGTGAAATGAGATTGAAGTCAAGCCCATTGGAAGAAAGAAGGCCCACGACCACACTTATCTTGAGAAAGAACTTCACTGCAGCTATGCACTAACACTATAAATATATCGTTCTTGCATATGTCAATAGGCAGGCAACAATGAAATTTGGTTCAATTATTATTCAAAGAACTTGCCAACCTTGGCTACAGAAGCAGACCTTGCGACATAAACTAACTAAATGTCTAAACCAGACACCACAAGGATTTTTTTCCCGACCATAACAATTAAATAAACACCATACAAGCATGGGAAGAAAACGCTACAGAGCGCCATTGCTATATGTTAAGCCATATTATAAAAAACAACCTGGTTTCGTTATAGCCATATTGTAAAGACATGCCTTTACCTCCAGTATAGACACTTTTGAACGGATGAAGCCAAAGCTTGTTGTTGGACACACTAAGTTTCCTAAATTGCAATGATTCAAGCTGGACCATGAGGACACCATCAACTGCTGGCAGGAACACCGTATTATTTTCCTCTGCAAACCCTATTAGGGATAGGCGTTTTCTCGGCTTCTCCGAACTCAGGGAAAGTAGCTTGTCCACCTCAATAGTTCTTCCAACCCACCATGATGCAACACCATTCCGATCAGTCTTTCTCTTCCATAATTTGGCCGTGAAGCCTCAGATGGAGAGTAAACCCAGCCCACCATCATCAGCCCGCATAACTGTGAGGTTGTTCTCAACATCCGTTGGCGCTTGCATCGCCACCAGGCTCTGCTTCTCCAAATCAAACTCAAGAATCACGGCCAAGTGGTTTGCCTCAAACAGCCAGTAAAGGGAATTCCCAATGAGCAAACCCGGCATTCTCGTAAACATAGTGTAAATGAAAGCACCCCGAACCGATGTTGAAATGAGATTACCCCATGCGCCAGTCTCTGAGGAGTAAACGCAGGTGAGCAACCGCATATGTTGTGCGCCGTCAGTGGCGGCCTCTACCAAGACCACCTGGAAGTGGTGGACCTCGCCGGGAGCGCGAAGCACCGCCCCGTGGATCCGGCTTGCAACATAGCCGAACCCTGGGGGAACGGCAAGGCGGTGCTGGTCGCCGATGACGGGGTCCCACACCACGGCTTGCCTCCGCATCGTGAAGGAGATGAGCACAAGGCCATGGCGGCAGCTGAGAAGCAAGAAGTCGGAGCTGTAGTCGAGATGTAAGGAGAAGCGCGCGGTGGGTACACAATCGGGGGAATCGCTGTAGTCCAGGCCTTTGTCGAAGCAGCCGAGGAGGGGAGGGCTGCGGCGGTGGTGGAGCCGGAAGCGGCGGAGAAAGCGGGTGTCAGATAAGATGTTGCGCCAGCGCTTGCAGACGAGGGATGCGCGGGGAAGGGAGGACGGGAGCGGCGTGAGGCGGAGGAGGATCTCGCTGACTAGGTTTTCGTCGTCCAGCGGCAACATCTCGCCCACCTTAGGGCATCTTCAGCCGCGCCCCCAAGAAGGCCTCCCCAGACGATTTTTTCGCGCCGGCGCCGAAAAAACGGCCCAGTCGCGCCCCCAGGAACCCGATTTTCGCTGGCTTGGGCCGAAAACAGCGCCGGCGGACCCAGGCCGAACCCGGCGCGCTGGGGGGCGCCCGGGGGCGCCGGGGCGAGCTGTTTTGGCGCGAAAAAGACGCGGGCCAGCCGCGTCAGCGACTCGGCGCCTCGTCTTCCCCCAACGGCCTCGGTTCCCGCGGGGAATCAATGGCAAGGCTGCCGCCGGTCAGACTTGCCATTGATTCCTCACGGGCGGCGCGTCGCGGGACGGCGCGCCGACGCCTTCCCTCCCTCGCACGTGTACACACGGGCGCGGCCCGGCTATAAAAGCCGGCGGCCTCCACTCGCCTGTGCCCACACCAGCCCCGCCCTTCGCCGCCGTCCAGCCCTTCCTCTCCCTACCTCTCCCGAGCGCCGCCGCCTAGCCCCTCCCTCTACCTCTCCCGAGCCCGCCCAGCCCCGCCTTCGCCATGGCAAAACGGTTCCCCGGAGATGAGGCGGCGGCCAACGGCTTCGGCCGCCGTTCGCTCCGCGAACAGGAGTCCTGGCTCCTGTTCCAGGCGAACATCCCAGTGCCGCCGGACATGCGCGCCGGGCCGACAGGGTGGAGACTCAGCGCCGGGGGAGTGCCCATTCCCCCGTTCCCCAACGTCGTGGCGAAGCCGAAGTACTTCGCCGAGGAGGTCGAGATCGTGCGCGCGTCCCTCACCGACGCCGAACTCTCCCTCCCCCAGTACGCCGCCGACAACCACGCGGCCTGGGCGGAGTATTTCGAGCGCCGCCAACAGCAGCGCTTGGCGTCCACCAACGGCGCGCCGGTGGTCGGCGGCCGGCAGAACTGCGAGGGGCGCCACCTCTGGTGGGGCATCCCCGGCCACACACTCGAGGGCGTGCTCACGTACCTCGAGGGCGGCAACGACCCGCCGTTGGCGTACCCCCCGGCGAGGGTGGCCGCCCCGGCGCAGCACCGACGCGCCGGGCCGTGGGCGCCAAGGAGGTTCGGCGCCTCCTCTTCTTCCTCCTCGTCACGCTCTTCTTCACACTCCTCCGGCTCTCCGGCGCTGCTCGGCGTCAAGGCCGAGCCTGCGGCGGAGACGCCGCTCGGCCGGCGCACTCGCAGCGCCGGCATCGTCATCAACGAGGGTGGCCGGCGCGCCTCCTCGTCGGCTCCTCCGCGCTTCGTCAAGTCAAAGACGGAGCCGGGGCTACCGCCGGTGAAGACGGAGCCGGGGCTAGCGCCGGTGAAGACGGAGCCGGGGCTGGCGCCCGTGAAGGCGGAGTTCGACGACGACGACGCGGCCCTCGAATGGGCGCGCCAGGACTCCATTGCGATGGAGAAGGCACGCTGCAAGAAGGAGAAGGAGTGCCAGTGCGCCGCCCTACGCCGCTTCGAGGAGCGCCGACGCAGCCGCGAGGAAGGCGGGGTCGTCGTCTTGTGCGACAGCGACGACGACGACGACGCGCCGCCGCCTGTTCGCCATGGCGACGCCGGGCAGGGGTCCAGCAGGGGAACCCGCGTGAAGGAGGAGAAGGCCGACGACGACGATGGCGGCGACGGCGGCGACAACTTCAGCCCCTTTCTTTTTTTTAGATTAGGGTAATGTAATGTTTGGCCGAATTTCGCCGAAATTTGCCATGTTTGGCTGAAATTTAACTAGTTTTTATCATAACTTCGCCGAACGGCTCGGTTTTTTTTAAGATACGCACCTGGGGGCGGCCCTGGGGGCCGACGGCTGGGGACCAACTCGCCCCCAGGGCCATTGTTTTCGCCGGCTCACCCCCAGGCGGCGCTTTTAGACGCCCCCTGGGGGGCCAACGGCTGGAGATGCCCTTACAGCTCATGCGGGAGGGGGGAACGGGTGAAGCAGCCGCCACACTAGTGGAATGGTTGGAATGCGGTGACCTAGGCGAGGCGACACAGCCAGTCCGAGTGAGATTGAAGTCAAGCCCATTAGATGAGGGCCCATGAAGTCAAGCCCATTGAGATTAAAGTCAAGCCCATTGACGTAAATGCGGCCCGGAACACTCAAGGCACACACGCATTCGCTTTCTTTTTTCTTCAAAAAAAAAGACAACACACATTCTCTTTTAGGAAAAAAACAATGTGCCATCAGTATGCTGCAAAAGATACCATAAATCAGATTTTAAGTACTCACCTAGCAATCACAATGGTGATACTTTTTCCCCATCTCCAGTGGAGTATTTAGTAAATGCGACAAGGCTTTACATGCTCGGATTTTTATTTCTGAAGAAAACACCCTCATTTTCTATCTAACATTTTGATTCAATTTCCAGAGTTCAAATTTAGTACGGTAGTTTAGTAGGTTAGCATCGGTGCCTGAATCTCTTACTGCATCGTGTAACTTTTCAGTTTTCACTATGCTGATTTTGAAAATGTATTGTGTTACGCATAGCTGAATAGAGTTATAGAAGCTCTTATTCGAGTAATCATCTTGAGCAGTTTTGGAGCTTTCTATTTTGTGCTATGTACTACCATTTTTCTACAATCACCCGTGGGACCGGAAAATTGAATGAAAGCCGAGATTACTGAGTTGGGGCCCAAAGGGACTCGAGATAGTTGATATAAGCCGAGTTTGTTTTGTTTCCCAGTGCACTTTACTTGGCACTAAGGGCATCTCCAGCCGCGCCCCCAACAGGCCCCCCCAGGCCACTTTTTCGGCGCCGGCGCCGAAAAAACCGCCCAGTCGCGCCCCCAGGACGCCGAAAATCGCCGGTTCGGATCTTTTTTCCGCCCGGCGGTCACAGGCCGAACCCGGCACGCTAGGGAGCCGTTGGGGGCTCCGGCGCTAGGGAAAAGCACGCCTGGCCCACACCGACAGGGGAAAAGTCAAGGTTTTCTTCCCCCGACTCGCCTCGCACCCCCCGCGTCCTCGGCCACCACTAGCTATATCCCGGCGACGGCCGCCTCCCTACTCCGCTAGATAGCCATTCCCCGCCGGAAAATAGCAGCGCTTCGTCGCGGCAGCCCCTCCCACAGCAGCTGGGCATTTCCGGCCGCGGAGGCGCGGTTTAACGGCGGGTACACGCCCACCAAGCGCAAGGTGTTCGGCATTTTGCCTGTCTCGACGATGGACTCGGATGAGGAGGAAGAGCTCGCCGCGCTGCTGGAGGAGGAAGCCGCGGCCGACGTCCAGGAAGAAGAGCATCTGATGGTGCTCGCCGCCCTCGCCCAGCTGATGGCGAGCAATGAAAAGCCGCGGCGAGGTGGCTCGGCGCGGGGGCGGGTGAAAGCAAAGAACCGGCATCGTCTGCAAGGCTACTGCATGCTCTACTCCGACTACTTCGCCGATGCTCCACTTCATGGCGAGAGAACATTTCGGCGCCGTTATCGGATGAGCCGAAAGCTCTTCCTCAGGATTGTGAATTCCATCCGGGAGTTCAACAACTACTTCAAGTGCAAGATGGATTTCACTGGCGCTCTTGGATTCACCTCCATCCAGAAGTGCACGACAGCGATGAGGATGCTTGCATATGGAGCTCCCAGTGATTCACTCGACGACTATGGGCGCATGGCCGAGTCCACCAGCATAGAGTGTTTCTACAAGTTCTGTCGGGCAGTGGTGGCAGTGTTTGGGCCACAATACTTGAGAACACCCAATGCGGAAGACACTGCTCGGATCCTAGCCCAGAATGCAGCAAGAAGATTTCCTGGGATGCTTGAAAGCATCGACTGCATGCATTGGAAATGGAAGAACTGCCCATTTGGTTGGCAGGGGATGTACAAAGGCGCCAAAGGCGGTTGTAGTGTGGTTCTTGAGGCGGTAGCCACACAGGACCTCTGGATTTGGCACTCCTTCTTTGGTATGCTAGGAACTCACAATGACATCAACGTGCTACAGTGCTCTCATGTTTTTGTCAAGCTCGTTGAGAGTCATTCTCCTCCGGTGAACTTCGAGATCAATGGGCACCAATACAACAAGGGGTACTATCTAGCTGACGGCATCTATCCGAGATGGTCGACATTTGTGAAGACGATCTCAAACCCTGTGGCAGGAGGCAAGAACGCCTGGTTTGCGAAGCTTCAGGAGGCTTGCAGGAAGGATATCGAGCGGGCATTTGGTGTGCTCCAATCTCGATTCGCTGTTGTTCGGTACCCCGCTCAGACCTGGTCGAAAGATCAAATGTGGGAGATCATGACTTGCTGTGTCATCTTGCACAACATGATCATCGAGAGCGAGCAAGAAGACCCAGTGTTTGACACTGAACCATATACAGGCAGGGTCCTCTAGCCGAAGTTGATCACCAGCTACCGGCAACTTGGACTGCCTATCTCAGTATGCGTTAGGAGATCCGAGACCCACAGGTGCATCATCAACTGCAGAAAGATCTGATTGAGCACCTATGGAGGCTCAAGGGGGACGCCGCGTGATGAAATACGAGTTTTTATTTGTTGAACTATATAATTTGTATTGAACTATTTGTTGTTGTAGTATTTTGTTGAAGTATTTGATTTTTCTGTGATGAAATATGTGATAAGAAATAATTGTGTTGATAATTGAACGCCGAGACACGGCGAAACCACGCCGAATATGGGCCTATTCTCGCCCATATGGGTCGTTTATTCACCGAAATTAGGCTGCAAAGTGAGCCAATTTCGGCGCCTGGGGGCGACGACTGAGCGCAAAACCGCCCCCAGCGCTGAGTGTATCGCCGGCTCGCCCCCAGGGGGCGATTTTTATGTGTCCTGGGGGGGCCAACTGCTGGAGATGCCCTAAGCAACAGCCGGCCTATGCCGAGATTGTTCCGTTGCCGAGAACCATACTCGGCTTATGTTGTCTTCGCCGAGCTCCCGTGGTTCGAGACTCGGCAACGACCAATTTGTAGTGCCTCCTGGTGATTCCTCAAAAAATAAATAAATTAGTGCGTCATATGGCCTGATGATGCATGCATTGTATGGATTGTGCATGTTGTATGGCCTCATGATGCATGCATTGTATGGATTGTGCATGTTTGTATGGCCTGATGGTTGTTGTTATTTGTGTCAAACATTCTGGCTGTTGTTTCACTTATTTGTGTCAACTTTAGTGCATGGTTGTGCATTGCCTTTTTTAAGGCTTGCTGATATCTGTTGTTTGCTTTCTTGCTGAGTTTCTGACGAGTTAAAAAGTTGATTTATTGCACACATGTTGAGCAAATTAACAGGTTGTGAGTTGATTGCCTGACTGAGGGGTTTCTTCTTGTATATGGGTACCTGGAATAACCTTTTTTTTGCGGCATGGAATAACCGAACGGGACAACACAGGTTCTGTCAGTAGGTCTTAGATTAATTTTTGATAAAAGAAAACGTCTTAGATTAGACACATTAGGATACTTTCTTGATTTTTTGGAAACCAAATTTTTGGAAGACGGAACCAAAAAGAACCCATGACAAGAGTTTGTTTGGTTCACATCCTGGCTACCGTGCGGCTGATCGAGGAGGATTATGGGATGGGATAGAAAGAGCTCAGACTGGTTGGTATCTCAGTTCATTGAGAAAGAAAACTGGACTATCCAGTACCATCCTCACAAGAAAAGGTAATGCAGAGGAGCAAAGGCAGCCTGTTTCATATGGCTGGGGGGGCTGTTCCTGCTACTCCTTGCAAGAACTCCATCTCGGAATGATTGATTGGAGCAACTCTAGCACACTCTTTATACTCTCGAACTGTAAACGTGGTATAAGGGCCGAGAAAGCAGGGGTTTGAGGGGTCATTTTTGTTGCGGCCGAAAAAACACCATATTTGGAACCGTAAATTTCAAAACAAATCATTCGCGGGCGAAATTGAGGAACACATAGCACCATCATAGTTTGATCATGGGTACATAGATTATCACTACATTTATACTACAATGCTACACCATCGTTGTAACCGAACTAAGCAAAATCTGAGCTCGCCGGAGCTCTCCGGGTGCGGCGACGGCACTCACTCGTCGTCATCGGAGTCTGAGGAGACAAGGTCGGCGTATTTCTTGTCCTGCTCCTCCTGCTTGCGGCGCCATGCGGCCAGCTTCTCGTGGAGCTCGCGGTCGGCGGCGAGCGCCTGCTCGAAGAGGTCGCTGAGCTCGTCGTCCCGCCTGCGATGCGCGTCCTCCTCCTGCTGCTCACACGCAGTGCGCTTGGTGAACGCCGCCTCGAAGGGGTCCGATTCGGGCCCGACGAGGTAGTCCTCTGGCCCGATGACGCTGCGGCCGCGCGGGCGCTCCTCCCCCGGCTCGATCTTGACGGCAGGGAGGTCACCGGACTCCCTCTTCCTCTTCACCGGAAGTAGCCCCGTGCCGGAGTGCCTCGCATGGCGGAGGTCGTACTCCTCCGTCTCGCGGCGGAGGAGGGACTCCAGCACCGGCAGCCTGTACTTAGTGTAGCGCTTGGTCGCGCGCTTGCACGCCGCGTCGGAGGTGACACAACGTTTGTGCTCCGGGTCTTCGCCGCCACCGCGCCGGCCAGAGGTCCACATCCTCGTGGATTGGGGGGGCAGGGCGCGACTGATTTCTCACCGGCGACGAGAAATGGGGAGGGCAATGGGTGAGAGGCGGCAGTGGGGGGATAGGGTTTCGACCCGTATCTGGACGACAAAACCCATAGATATATTGCGTCGGGGGGGGGGGCGATTTGCGGGCCATCATAAAAAAATTACGGGCCAGGCGACTATACGGGCTCTGGTCTGGCCCAAAAAAGGGCCAAACCCGTATAGTCGCCGGATTTTTACTGTTTGCGCGAGAATACGTGCTTTGCTAGAGTTGCACTTACATTGCCACATTTGCTATTCATCAGATAACTGAAGAAGTTTTTTGGGTCAGTTGGGTTTGGAAATGGGCAGCGCAACGCAACAACGAGCTCGAGTTGGGGACGACAAGGTCGATCATGGTGTCATCGCCAAGGGCTCCAGCGCGGCTCGCCACGACGTCCCAGACAGAGGGGAGGACGAGTGCTCACAGATTTGGGTCGCAGCTGGAGGTGAGAGAGGACCTTGACTGGTTTGGGTTTTGGGGAGCTCTCGTTTGGGGTTTGGGCTGGAGGTAGAAGATGAACCAGAGCCGTCGAACGGCTCGAGAAATCGACTGAAAACAAACAAAAATTCAAGCACCTGATACATTGTAGATATCCGAAGGTTTCATCGAGGAGAGATGCACAACCCACCTCTTCCTCGATAAACCCTTCAGAAATCCACAATATAATCAAATCGTGTAAGCACGGCGGCCTATGCTCTTGACCGTGTCAAGAGCGTCTTTGGTTCATGTGCTAGGAACCAGAGTGTGTTCATTTCAGAAGGGGCTGGGAGGAGCTCTGATTGGTCGGCAGCACATTTTATTGAAGAAGAGAGCTGGACTAGATTCTCTTTGGTTGGGCCTCTGGTTGCTGCTATTCCTCACAAGAAAAAGGTAAGTAAGGAGGAGCAAACGCGAAAGTGCTCATGTGAGCCCGGGCTGCAGTGATCCCGGAATCAGTGCCCACAATTCACCTCGTGATAAATGCACATGCAGGCATTCGCACAGGTACATTAATTCAGCTATATTCTTTTTTATGTGCTATGGCCCACAACTCAGTTGACGCCCAGGTATTTCCGTCAGTTACCATCAACATAGATCAGATGGAGATGGATGATGTGGACCGGTAATATGTAGATTCTGGACTAACGTCCACCGGCAAGCCCATTTCAGAGATGGCCGTCGAGTTAGCAGACGCCCTCCTCTGCAACTGCATACTCCTGCAGTTGGATCCCACCATTCAGCTTGTTCGCTACCTCTGCGTCGCTACCATCACCTTCACTCATATCCTGAACACCACACAAACTGTTAACACGCAGGCCAAAATGGTTTTGTAATGGTCAGTTACCATGTGCTCACATAATCCGACAGTGAGGAAAGCACCGACTGTGCACTCCCCGTCGGTTCAGGATCTGCTCGTTGATTGACTGACGCCTCAGAAGATGCAGCAGCCTGCAGTGTTCACCACATCAGTCTACGCGTACTTACAGTTAGCGAATGGATAATCACTGGACTGGCAATGCATACCTGAACCGAGAAGTCGCTCCCATGGATGTATTCTTCAGACTTGCTCACTGCAGATGCACCATGTGAGAACGAAGCTCAACCCATCCCACACACCCTCTGATACCCCTGATTGAGATGCATCTGCAGCATGTACTTGACACGTGGTAATTCAAATAAAAAAGATCATGCAGAATCTTAAATTTGGGCATGAAATCCCTCTGAACATTGCAACCCTGTAGTATCAATACACTCACACTGAACAAGTCTAATTTATGAATACTAGAGTCATTACCAACTATGCCATAGAATCCATTAAACATTATAAACTGTCAAAGCAAGGTCTGATGGAAAGCAAATTATTTTATAAGCACATGTCCAACAAACAAGCTACAAATTCTAATTATACAAATAGACCACAAGTTCATGACATTCCCTGGTCACATAGTTCACACATTTACATCCGTCTCAGCTCACCCGCCTTATGACAATTGTTTCGACGGCGGCTTTCAACACCACAATTCTTGCATCTTGCCAACTTTCATGGTTGTTTCGGTACATCACCACGATCAGGACAAGTTGTTCTCTTGTGGCCTTGTCGCCGACAAATGCTGCAGAATCTGGTCCGTTTACTCAACCCTCCGTATGGTGCCTTATCCATACTTGTGGTAGGCCTCCCTATCTGCTTGCGCTTAGCTGGAGGTAATAAAACCTGCAAGCATATTTCCCAATTTATGTGTTGAATTGTTGCCGCCGTTCTCCATATCAACATGTCCACCTACTGTTGCAGCCAACACAACGCCTTCTGACTGAACCTGATTCAGAACATCTCCATTCTCAGCCAACCTGTCCTCCAGTCCTAGGCCGTCCCTCATTTCTGTGTATGGTTTCATTTCAGCCTCACAATGCTTGAACAGTTTTATCATGTGCTCATATGCTTCTACACTACTATAGGGTAGTGAGCTGTTCACAAGAAATTTACACCCTCCCCTCACGGATCAGTGGAAGGATCTGGTTGAGGTGGTTAACTCTTGGCAGTTGTCTGACGAGACTGATCAGATTAGTTGGGCGTTGGGTAAAAAAGGTAAATTCTCGACCAAATCGGTCTATACCTACTTGGAAAGGCATCTGGCTGGATGTGACTATAGATGGACCTGGAAAGCAAAAATCCCCCTTAAAATCCAAATTTTTCTTTGGCAAGTGTTCCAAGACGTGGTTCTGACTAGAGAAGTCATGAGAAAGCACAACTGGGCAGGCAATCCTAAATGCTATTTTTGTGATAATGTGGAGACCTCACAGCATCTTTTCTTTACGTGCCCTGTGGCTCGGGTGGTATGGAGGACGGTTGGATGTGTGCTGGGCACATCTTTATGTCCAAATAACATTTGGCAGTACTATTCCTGGTGTTATATTTTCCTTCCTGATGGAACTAAACTTTACACCTCTAGTTTGGCAGCAGTTTGTTGGGCGATATGGAACAATCGTAACCAAGCTACTTTTGAACATAAAAACCTCAAAAGCCCTTTTAATGTGGTGTATGCTGCTTGTGGTTTTTTGATGTACTGGGCAGGTTTGATGGCTGGCGATGATCGGGAGGCCATGGAGCGCGGAGCCAAGATGCTCAGGTCCAGTGCTTCGATGATGATGAGAATCTGTGCGGCTCCAACCAACTCAGCTTCGAACTGATCCCTTCTGCGTCTCTTCGGAGCTTCGAGTTCTCGTCTGTCAGGGATAGGCTGCCTTTCACTCCTGCGCGAGTGCTCTGATTGCTCTTTTGTGAGCCTGTAAGCTTGGTGAATTTAGACTATTTCGGGTTCCTTTTGGAGACTCCTTGGTGTTTAGATCCTATAGGTTGCGTGATCACAGGTGTCGCTGGGTTTTCGCCCCGCAATGAGCTGCTCGATGACGAGTGCTCATGGTGGGTTTTCCAGTGGCGCTTTGAACTCGCCCCCCCCCCTTTCTAGTTTCCTTGCGATGTTTTTGGTACTTGGGTATGTGGTTCTCTGAACTATGTATTTCCGTTATACTGTCTTGGTGTCTCCCATCCGCACAAGCTCCATTGCGTGCATATACATACTGAAATGCCTGAAACTAAATGAGTTCTCCTGAGCACAGCCGCCGTTGGTACTGAGTTAGGTGCGGCAGGGGGATATCATGTGAATCCTGGGTCCATCTCTTAACTATATGCATGTACTTCCCCACGAACTATGCATCAGGCATGTACTTCCTCATGAAGTAATTCTTCAACATGTGGTTCGCACTTTCACTCCGCTATGTACTCGTCATTTTAGCACAGAATACACTTTGAAATAAGGCTTCGCCCACTTGTGTTGGATCTCATACAATTACTTCATGTAAGTGTAGTTCTTCATGCTGTACTTCTCCACAAGATACTTCCAGGCTTCTTCAAATTCATCTATGGTCACCATGTGATTAATAGCCTTATGAAATTCAGGAAGGGAGTGACTCTTCTTTAGTACAAAGGACCCAAGGACTCTTTTGCATTCTTCCGCACGTGTCGTTTGCACCATCTGTGAGTTGTGTCTGGCATCAAATTTTTTATTGCTACTACCATTGCTCGATTTTGATATGAAAATCAAACACATCATTTCAATGTCAGGTCTGTAATGATCTACAGGAGGAAGTTTTAATATGATTCACATAGCAATTCAGATCATGATACCTGTTTGTGGAGCAGTACCGCCCATTATCCTGATAAATTATGCGAAAACCCACTCAAATGTTTCAACCTTCTCATCACGAACCAGCACACCAGCTAGTATAATGCTCTGAAAATGGTTGTTAACAGCCACAAAAAGACCAAACCGCATGTCATATAGATTGGCCCTGTAGGTTGTATCAAATGTTACTACATCTCGGAAGAAGTTGTACTGCAATTTGCTGCTGCCAGTTGCCCACATTACAGTGTTGATCCTTCCTTCTTTGTCCGCCTGAACTCGACATGTGAACTGTGGATCCTTTGAGCATAGTTCCTGGAAGCAATTATGATGTACACCTTTGCTTTTGCTTTCCTGGCGTCATCTTCTGCTTGCTCACGACTAATTTTGCCACACAGACTACGCAATGCTCTTTTCGTGAACTGGTACATTTTCCATCCTGCCAAAGAAGCTCCCAGTTATGCTGTACACCTTTGCAAGGTTAACTGTTCTGCCACAATTGCTTAACTAGATCCCTGCTGTACATGTTGATATGCTTGTGCGATGGCCAGTGTATTGTGTGTCCATAGGAGGGGGACAACAAATGGTTGTGCTCATCACGATGCTCCGCTATGTACCACCCATTGTCCTTCAAACACAGCAATCTTGTAAGGGCAGGGCAGTCACACCGACAAGTGTGTGTATTTTCAACTATTGGTTTCCCCTGAAAATAGTTTGATCAGCATGATTTCAGTTATTCATGGCAAAAATGATAAATGCCCAAATCAGAAACTTTCAAAAATGAACACAAAAAATTCATACCGTGCAGCCACATACTATCCCTTGCATGCATTGTCCGGTAGACGTTCAGCCTGCTCTTCCCATATCTGATTCCGAACCGCCTCTGCCTAGTGCGGCAGCCCCAATTCAGACCTTGCATTGTCGAGAAAGTATGCCAGAAATCTTCAGTTCATTCTTATAGTTCAGTACGCCCTGAAACTACATTCACTAGTAATTTTGTAAATACATATTGTGCAGACTTAGTTATCTTTACCCAAGTGGATATACACTTTGTTGTTTAGACACTAGTATCTATAATAGTATGTCTCCTAATGATGCCACACATAACTTTTCAGTTAATTCATACCAACAACATATTCAGATTTTTACTACAGTATATATGATTTACTATCAATATATCCTGCGTGGTCAGCACAATGCTTAATGACAGACAAACCTAGTTCCCACCACTAATCTTCGTACCTTTGCGTCCATCCAGATGTTTTCTGGTCAACTTGCTGGATGGAGTGCTCTGAAGCTTGAGGTTTGTCTGCACTGCCTGCCCCTGGATCAGCGCCCTCGGCACAAATCTGGCCATCAGCACTCGACACCGTCCTGGCCGGCAGCTCTACGACCGGCGGCGTCCTCACGGTGCCTCTCCGTGATCAGGTTGTTCCCGTTCACCTCTTCTAGCAAAGTCCTGCTGCTTCCAAAGATAGGAGGCAGCCAAATCAGATCTCTGACAAGTTTTCTATAACAAAATGGTGTCAATGAGCAGCAGCAGCAAGCAGACCCATACCTGCATCAAGAATTCCATGCTTCCCTCAGCGGGTCGTTGCCTTGTTGCACCAGATTTCTCCACGGGGTCGCCGCTCTCGGCAATGGAGGAAGCGAGGTCTGGAGGTAGGAGGTAGATGCTGCCAACGACCAACCCCTCTAGCGCATTAACTCCGGTCACTACCGCCGTTACCGGCCAGCGCCGGATCTGATCCACGGATCAGGACGCCGGCGACATGTCGAGCCACGGCTCTGCCTCATTCCGTCCATGGCGTGCAAACGTCCGTGTAACCAGGGACCCGCAAGGCAGGTGCGTATACAGTTGTATATCTGGATTAATCTGTCCCACATGGCCCCTCGACCTGACGCTACATTGAATTATCCAAATCGCAATGCAATACCTGACGTACGAGATTCCGAGCTCCTGTGAGCTCGTGATCACATACTCCACGTCCGGAGCAAACGCAGCTTCTTTGCTTGTTTCTTTTCTTTTGGCAAAGAAGGGTTTGATTCTTCATGTTTGATTTCCTTCTCCTTTGTCCTATTGACTGGCAAAAAAGATAATTGATCAAGATTCTTGGGCTGTTTCCCACAAGCAAAGGTGATAAAGAGCAGCGAAGGCATTGCTGCAGCACAAAGAAAGCATATGAATGGGGTGTTGCTGTTGCTGGCTTCACACTTTAGTTTATTTTCTTTTGGTAAAAATAAAGAGGGATTTGGTTTCCTTTTTCTTTTTCCTCTGATACGTTGTCAATCTATAATGCAGGAAGTTACCTAAAAATTGTGACAAATTAGCTGCGCAATTATGAACGGTAAAGATAAAAAAGGACACAAATGTAAGATCCATGGTTTACTTATTTGCTCACCACAAACGGCACATCAGAGAATACATTACCATCTTCCTGACTACCAACAAATGAAACCAGATAAGATAAAATTGCAACCGCCCGAGCCTAGGCAATAGTATATCGCACTACTGTAACACAAAAAAGAATAAACGAAAGCGACTTCAAACAATTTAGCTGACTAGGTTGAAACTTCCTTGAAATTAACATGGATGGCAGATCAGTCGGCTACAAATGCATTAGAAGTATTGTCTCCTCAATTCAGCCAAAGCAGCGACGCCTCCACAAAACAGGAAGACCAAGGTATTTTACAGGACTCCTCACATCACAATATCTATAACATGGCTCTACTGAGCTTAAATCTTTTAATGTTTTGTTTACTGATGACGATGACCGATCAGTCAGTAACTAATGCTGGATTGACCTGAGTGAATTGGTCAACCAAGAAACTTCAATACTAACTATTTAACTCTGACGGAAGCATTGTGCAAACAAGATAACACCAGGGCAAGGATTAAGACTTAAGAATGACCTGAAGCGCTGTCCAAACAAGATGCATTGCTCGTGGCTTGAGAGAACGAAATGTCTCCAGGCACCACTTGGTTTCGCCATGGTCCATGGCATCTTTTACGGTGTGGCCAATGGAGATCAGAAACGGACCTGCAAGGCTTCATCATTGAACTGGCTGAGTTGGAGACACAGCAATAATCTCCTGATCGCGACAGAATGCTGGCAGGGAGGAAGCTCGTTCTGCTGGTGCTTTGCGTCTTTGTTATACTAACCAATTGATACACCCATACAGAAATTGGCCGGCATGAACAATGTCAGCGTGACGGTATCATCAGGAATAATTTGGAGAGAAAATCAACAGACTTAGACTAATATGCAAGGAAGAGGAGGGTCTAGCCAGTGGTCCCTATGGAGTAAATTCACCATACAGTGTCAAAATGCCCTATGTTCCCTAATATATAAACACAACTTTTGAAACATGCATGCATGATGAAAGCATTGCTGCCATTGCTGGTCGAAACGCTTGCTATGCAGCAGCAAATGGCACCAGGCAGGCAAGTGTATGCCAAAATTCATTAGCCAAAATCAGATTTAAAAAATCAACAGAACACGCGCACTAAATGGACATAAGCAGGAATACAACGTCAAATCTCCCAAACTAATACAGCATGGAACCTAATCAAACGGAAACAGAGAGAAGATGAACACACACACATGCACATGACAGTAAGCCAAGATCATTGGGCAGGCAAGCTTGCCTGGAAAGCATAAAGCAAATGTACCACAAATGCTAATTAACTCAAGCAAGTCTGTATCTTCATCAAGCCAGTTGGCTAATTGTGTCCAGCAATAAGATAACAGAGGGAAGTTAGCAATTAACAATCAATCCTGCGATTCCCCTTCCTAGTTGACCATGCATGCAACATAGACCGTTGATCTTCACATGAACAGTGAGGTGTAGAAAATTGATGAACCCACATTGATGAAGCCAATTCCTGCATCCCGGCAACCAGAATACAAATCTGGGTACATGTGGAACAATCAACGACATCAGTCAAACCATTAGTACTATTCGTCCATGGAAAGACGCTGAAGTTATGCAACCTCACAAGTTTTTATTATTCAAACAGTAAATATTAGCTTCGCCACAAGGAAATTGTACCAAATACACCAAAGTTCAGTCATCTCGACATTGATGGCAAAAACAGCAATGGAAACAGAGATTGTCAGCTGGTAATTTGTGGTGTAATGGCACACTTTCAACAATCTAGGTTACCAATTCAATTGGAATATTCTCTGTTATCATGGACATATGAGGGGCTCATGTGGAGTAGAAAAGCAGAAGCATCAGGTTAGCTAATAGGCACATCTTTCAGAAATATATGAGCTCAATAGTCACCAACTACTTGAATTTAACCAAAATCATCCTATAGAATCTTCAAGCAAGGGGTCTTATTAATTAAAACTTCCTTCGGTACATAATAGATACCATCTTTTTTACACTGCATGTCATCAAAACAAAGCTCGGAGTGCTCCTTCAAGCATATCATGTCACTAATTTAAAAATAAAAGTGGGTAATTCGTGATGAAAACAGTTTCAATGACAAATCTAGTCTTATGATTTTGCTCATGTGTTCAGTATGAAGTCTCTTATGGTGACCCAATTGAAGAAATTAGACCGCACACAACACATGTCTACAGCCTATAGCTAAATTTCATTGTTCAACTTTTAGGTTTGAACTGTAATATACGTATTTTGAGAAAGAACTGCACTGCAGCTATGCACTAGAACTATAATTATACCATTCTTTCATATGTCAATAGGCAGGAAACAATGAAATTTTGTTCAATTACTGTTCAAAGAATTCACAAACCTTGGCGGCTCATGTCAGCTTGTGCTGGGGGCGTGTGTGAGGTTGGGATCCCACCCAAAACCCTAAAACTAAGGCTGGAGAATGGACGAAGCCCATCTTAAAAAAAGGTCCACTGAAGCCCACGATAAGTGTAAAACAGACTATCCATTCACGGTTTCCAAATACACGAGTCTTCAAAGAAATCTCAAAAGGTTCATACTCATAGACAGAGGTGGACACTATATAGTCATCTAAAAATGTGACCATTTCTCAACTAAAAAAAGTGAACATTTTCTCTCTCAAAAAAAAGAAAAGAAAACCATGACCGTTTGTGTCCTGCAAAGCTCGGGTGGGACACCTTCGGCAGGGAATGGATGAAATCTAGGGGTTCCGCGACTATGGGTGAGCTGCAAGGTTTCACTCGTGTGACTACGGAGGAGCTGTTCATAGCCCCATCCATCATGTCCGGCCACTCTGCCCCGACCCAGCCCTTGGTGTTCGGCACTGGCGGCGGGGCCCGGGCTTCCCCTTCGGTGGGAGGCGGTTGTGACGCTTCGGCGGGCCGTGAAGACTCCGGAGCCGTCTTTTGAGAAGGCTCGGCTTGCACGAGCCCCTTCTCTTGGTCTTCAGCGGCCGAAGCATTAGCTTCGGCCATGTCGATGTCACCATCACCCCCCGTGTTCGGCACGGGTGGGGTCCTTTAGGACAACACTTCCCTAGTCTCTCTGATGACCGAAGGAGGCGCGGAGTGTGATGCGCCCCCACTTTCCGCCAGGTCGGCTGGCGGAGAAGTGCCCTCCGACATCTGGTCGGTGGGGAGGTCGCTGGGCGGGCTACAGCACAAAAGCACACATACTTCTGCTAATGGGTTAGTAAAATCAACATCCGGACAGTCTTTGGACTCTCACCTTTCAGCGCGGGCCTTGACTCTGTGGACCCTCTCTAGGACCTTTTCTGAAGATGCGGACTCCTCACCGGAGTCCGAACTATCGTCGAGCGTGGCCAGCTTTCCCCTGCTCCTCTTCTTCAAAGTTGGGGAGGGGTGCTCCCCTTCGGCTTCGGCTGATGCCGCTCTCTTCCTGGTACGGGAGGAGTCGCTCTCCTCCTCTTCTCCTCCTGCTCCCCCTCTTGTGCGGAGGGGACGTGTGTGTCCTCGGACTTGGTGTTCGGAGGGACTCTTGGGCGGAGGCCCTCCCTAGCCTCCCTTACGGGGTTCTTCTCCTCCTCCTCCTCCTTTTTCTTCGGCGCACTGTAAGGTGCCACTGTCAGCATCTCTACTAGCACAGCCGACACGGGGTCTTCGGGCAGCGGGGTCGGACTGCCCATCTACACGGCCTTCTTGAGCCAGCCCTGGGGAATGAGAGGAAGGAGTTGAGAATCATAGTGAGAATGCAGATATTAGAATATAAAGAGAATAGTATTACATTACCTCCTTAGGAGGGTTCTCGATGTCAATGTCGATGTCCTCCTTCTCGGTCGGCCAAGTCTTCTACGGCTTGAACAAAGCCCTCCACAGCTTCTCGTGGGTGGTGTCGTGGAGGTACTGCACAGTGCGGGGGTCTTCGGGCTTCCAAGACCTCATTGGAGCGGCCCAAAGTTGGCAGGGCAGCAGGCTGCGGTGGAGCATGATCTGGACCATGTTGGTCAGTGTGGCCCCGCCTCTATCATATTGGAGACACGTTTTTGCAGCGCCTTCACCTCGGCAGCAGGCTCCCAGTCAAGGCCCTTTCTGGTGAAGGAAATATGCCCTAGAGGCAATAATAAAGTTGTTATTTATATTTCCTTATATCATGATAAATGTTTATTATTCATGCTAGAATTGTATTAACCAAAAACTTAGTATATGTGTGAATACATAGACAAACAGAGTGTCACTAGTTTGCCTCTACTTAACTATCTCGTTGAATCAATGATGGTTATGTTTCCTAACCATAGACATGAGTTGTCATTTGATTAACGGGATCACATCATTAGAGAATGATGTGCTTGACTTGACCCATCCGTTAGCTTAGCACGATGATCGTTTAGTTTGTTGCTATTGCTTTCTCCATAACTATACATGTTCCTATGACTATGAGATCATGCAACTCCCGAATATCGGAGGAACACTTTGTGTGCTACCAAACGTCACAACGTAACTGGGTGATTATAAAGGTGCTCTATAGGTGTCTCCGATGGTGTTTGTTGAGTTGGCATGGATCAAGATTAGGATTTGTCACTCCGATTGTCGGAGAGGTATCTCTGGGCCCTCTCGGTAATGTACATCACTATAATTCTTGCAAGCAATGTAGCTAATGAGTTAGTTACAGGATGTAGCATTACAGAACGAGTAAAGAGACTTGCCGGTAACGAGATTGAACTAGGTATTGAGATACCGACGATTGAATCTCGGGCAAGTAACATACCGATGACAAAGAGAACAACGTATACCGTTATGCGGTTTGACCGATAAAGGCGACGGGGTCCCACACCAGGAGCTGGGGCCAGTCCAAGATTAATACGAGGCCATGGCGGCACCCCAGTACACGGAGGCTGGAGTCAGACTGCAAGGAGAGGCGCCCGGGCGGAACGCGATTGGGGGCCTCCAGAGTAGGCTCAAAGGATATGCCGTCGGCACGCAGCCGAGGAGTGGAGGGTTGCGGCGGTGGTGGAGGTGGAAGCGGCGGGAGAAGGCTGGGTCGGAGATGAGGCAGCGTCAGCGCTTGCAGACAAGGGAGGCGCGCAGGAGGGAGGACGGGAGCGGCGGGAGGCGGAGGAGGATCTCGGTGAGTAGGTTCTCGTCGTTGAGCGGCGGCGCTGCCGGCGGCGGCAACATGTCGCTCATGCGGGACTGCGGAAGGTGAAGCAGCCGCCACCCTGTGGCAGGTTGGAATTGGAGTGCGGGTGACCTAGGCTGACACAGCCAGTCCAAGTGAAATGAGATTGAAGTCAAGCCCATTGGAAGAAAGAAGGCCCACGACCACACTTACTTATTTGCTTTTTTTTTCTCAAAAAAAGCATTCACTTTCTTTTTCACACACAAAAGAAAAATGAGAATGCATTCTCTTTCAGGAAAAAAAATATTTGTACCATCAGCATGCTGCACAAGATACCCGAATCAGATTTCAAGTGCCTGCCAATCACAATGGTGATACTTTTCTCCATCTCCAATGGAATACTGTATTTAGCAAATGCGGCAAGGATTTTCATTTATGAAGAAAACACCCTTATTTTCTATCTAACATTTTGCATCAATTTTGAGAATTCAAATTTAGTAGTTTAGTAGGTCGGCACGTGACTTGTCGGTGTCTGAATCTCTTACTGCAGTGTGTAACTTTTCAGTTTTTACTATGCTAGTCGTAAATCTAGTATGTTACGCATAACCAGTGGGAGGCGGAGGAGAATGTCGGTGAGTAGGTTTTCGTCGTCCAGCGGCGGTGCCATTCCAACCTGTGCCACAGGGTTGCGGCTACTTCACCCAATGCCTTCTCACATGGTCATGTGCACTTCAACTCCAATGATGGTCAATGCAGCCTTCACCCAAATCTAATATGTTCCAAGCCGCATTGACCACCATGTGGGAAGGCGTGGTTTAGTCACATAAACCACGCCTTCCCACATGGTGGTCAATGCGGCCTGGAACACTCAAAGCACGCGTGCATTTGCTTTCAGGAAGAAAATTGTATCATCAATATGTTGCACAAGATACCATAAATCTGATTTCAAGAGCAGTGAAGTATTTAGCAAATGCAGTAAGACTTTACGTGCTTGCATTTTTTTTAAAGATTGAGAATCGAGGGAAAGAAGCCCCGAGTGACCCTCAATCGAGCACCTCTCATGACCAGATGGCTGATGCAGAGGTTGTGCTTCGTTCCTTCCCCATCCATGCATGCGCGACTGCCTTGTCGTATGTTTGTCTCCCATGTGTCACAAGAGATGTTGCCCCACTAGCAATGAAGAATTCATCGTCCTAGAACCAATTCTCGTTGATTGCTTGCTTCGGAAGGACCACAACTAGGAGAGAGGACGATTGACCTTCTCAATCAAAGGGGGAGAGGCCTACCATGACATAGTTGACGAGTGCAACCACCGCCAATACTCGAAACTCGTCGTCGGCGTGCTCTAGTACTACCTTGGGCTCACGACCCCCACCATCAAGGTTGGTGTGGATACTTGGTTGCCGGAGCATACTGGTGGGGGTTGCCGGAGCATGGTGATAGGGATCCAGACTACGCCCTCGAGAGTTGACATGCAAGTTGCCGCAGTGCACGAAGCATAGGGACCAGTCCAACGCAGGAGAGGATAAGTCTGCCCTGTACATATGGCAGCAGTTCCTGACACACGATGCAGCGTGTGAGTCCTGCCTCGGGTCTAGCGCCATGGCCGTGGATGCATGTCGTGTTGTTCATGCGGCTGAGGTGTTTGACGGTTTACTTGCCTATGGTAGGTGTAGGCAGTGGCGGAGGACGGATAAATTTTGAGGTAGGCCGAACTCAATAGCGTGCTAAAAGTATGATGCAATATGATAATAGTTTGAAACTCGTTTTAAATTTTAACTATAAAAATCCGCATCACAAATTCACATTATACATAAATGCAGAAATTAGAAAATACTTGGTTCCTTCACAATTCCCCTTCACGGTGCCGGCTTGGGCCGTGCCTGCGTGCCTACATCCAGCAGGCTGGCCTGGATAAGTGGGTCCATGTGGTTTTTGCCGCCGTCGAAATTCAGCCGTCGTCATTCAAGGGCTGGGTCCGAATAATCTTGGTTTTTGCCAGCGTAGGAGTTCACGGCCTAGGTGACTAGGTCCAAATAACGTGGCCCATGTGCACGGCGCAACAAGCCCTTCCATCATCGTTCTTCTGTTTTTCTCAGCGAGGCAGGATTCTAACGAACACAGCTAGCCACAATTCATACTAGAAGAACGCCCGTGCGTTGTAACGGGGCCACATTAAATTTAAAAGTTCAATATTAATATTCTCATACATATCAATCCTTCTCCTCCTTCCGTCTGCCACCGAGACAGGGACCTAGACTTTGTGCTGCTCTTATTGATTTAATGAAAAAAGTTATTTATTTCTGTTAGAACACAAATGCTTAGATAGCATCTGCATGTCAGGGAAGGATAATATGGCCTGGATAGCATCTGCAAGTTAGGGAAGAATTATGCGACCGTGTAATATTTGGATAGAAACAAACATGGACGTGCGTTCCCCGTTGCATTACCGCCCAACGAACATGGACGCCGCCGTCGGCGGCCCGGTGGAGCTCGAACCCGAGAGACTCTGCTGCTTGCTGGGAGGGGTCGGGGAGGGTCGGAGCACAGGAGCATTGACGTGAAGAGAGAGTAGGCCGGGGAGATTACTGTGCACGCCGCACAGCGACTTGGACCTCGGAGGGCCTTGGCTCTGTCAGGAGGAGGTCCCGAGTTCCTGCCGAAGACAGCCTGACGGGGGAGACGCACGGCCGCTCGCGCTGCCCGCAACGCGACCACGCCCTGCCCTAGGGTTCTGCGACGGCGGCAGCGTCGTCCACAGCCACACCCTCCCTGAGTCCTGCCCTGAACTGGGGTTCCGAGATGGCGGCGGTGGCAGAGGTCTCTGAGATTGGAGAGGGGCAAGATGTAGGACGGCGGAGGCGGGAGCCTGGAGCGATGGCGGCGTCTCGGGATTGCAGGCAGGGGGACGTGCGAGGTGAGTGTTTTTTTCACAGGTTTATGTTGTGTTGCCTGCACGGATATATAGGAGAACAAATAGGTGGATTATAATTCCTTTCATTGTATCAGTGCTGGGAAAGGAAGCGAGGGACAAAAATCAATCGAGGGGTCTTTAAGAGTAGAGATTAGTTAATTGGATTTTTCTTTAAAGTCTGTTATTTGTTTCCTTAAAATTTATTATATGTTTCCTAAATCAAATTGCATTGATGGGATGGATCGATTGATTTGGATAGTCTATTATTTGTTTCCTTCACATCCATTATATGTTTCCTAAAGCAAATTGCATTGATGAGATGGATCGTTTGATTTGGGTAATTTAGTAAAGTTAGATCTGTGTCTTTTTGTACGGTAGGAAAGTGTTTGTTTAGAAGGAAATAGTGAAAAAATAAACCGATGGGGTGGTGGGAGGGGGGACGAAAAAATCCAGACGAAAGTGGTGGGAGGATGACGAAAATAAAACGGAGGTGGGAGGATGACGAAAAAAAACCAGCGAAAAAAAACCGCGCAGACTATTCACCAAGTCGTCCATTAGGAGTAGAGATGCAGGCACGCATCACATACCTATAACTGTCCTTGCCAAAAAATCAAGGTGGGCGGTCGCCCAGCCTTCCCCTACCGAGTCCTTCGCCTGTGGGTGTAGGTGATGCAAAGAGAACATCAAGAGAGGTTGGAGCTCTTCGCTGCGTGTGTGGGTATGGTACAACCAAAGACACAATAATTCTAGATTAAGTGGTTGCTGATGTGAAGGAGAGTCGATGCAGACGATGAAGATAGATACCATAGTCAAATTATAACAGAGACAAAAAACCACATATTAGAAAAGATGATTTCCCAAGGGTATTTTTGCAAAAAAAATCTGTGGCAGTGACCAAAGTGCCACATCAATTCGTCAGTGTGGGTCTGAGGTGTGTAGGAGGTACGGCGAACTACTTAAAAAAAGAATTGGGAGCAGGATGTGCATCTTCAAAGAATAGGGACTCACTTGACATTTCGGCGAAAGAATTAGGACCGCTCCTTTTTGTGTTTAAAAGAAAAAAAATACAAGTTTCAGCGGACTGTTTCTGAACCGTTGGATTGAAATTGAGTGGCCGGGACATCGTCTTCCTCCTCTAGTAATGGTCTTCTAGTTGGGGTTTCCTGCGCTCATTCGGTGTTCGGTTGTTTCGGTTAGTGGCTGGGCTATTCGGTCTTCGGGTAGTTCGGTTTCCGATGGCCACCAGCGCTCCACTCATTTCCCATTTACCCTAACCCCAAATCAGCCATTCCCCATTTACCCTAACCCCCACGAGACAGAAGCCCTCGACCAGCAGCGGCGGCGCGGCGGCTGCCTCTCCCGCTCCCCCCAAGGCCACGGCCGCCCCCGCCTACTTCCTTCCTCTTCAGCTCTCCCGGTGCTCCCACCCCGGCCCGCTCCGTGGCTCCGGAGAAGCAAAAGGGAGGGCGCCGCTACGCTGCAGCGCCGGTTGCCGGATAGGACGCCACCACCACCGGTCGCCGGTCGCGGGAGAGGACAGCAGCAGCAGCAGCACCACCACCACCACCATGGCAACGAGCCAAGTATCCTGCAATGTAACTCCCCTGATCCGTAATTTCTACTGTATTTCCGCAGCAGATTGAAATTTCCCTGGCTGAATGGATGGTCCAAAGCGCTGCTTCACTGCCACCTCTCTTCCTTGGCTTAACATCCCCTGATTACATGATTCTTGCTGATGCTGAATACACACAAAAACAATCGATTGACTAAGCTGCACAGTAAGTTCAAAGTTCAGGTAACCACAGAGCAGCTTCCCCTGTAATCAGGTTGTAAACTGGTCCATATCCTCCCTCACCAAGTAGGTTCTAGAATTAAAATTTTCCCTGCCTGACTAAAGAGATACGACATTTGTTCTTCCAGCTATAGTGTTCAGCTCTGCATAACTATGGTTTTGTTGGCTCATTTGCTGCCCTGTTTGCTGTTTGTAGATGCTTGAACCGGAACAAAACGCTGGCAATATGGCACTAGGTTCTCAGCTGTCATTGACAATGAGCTCTGAGGATACAGAGAAGGGCAATAATGTGGAGGAGGAGGTGGAAGGCGAAGCTGAGAAACAGCAGTCCCAGAAGGAGGCCAAGAAAAGGAAGGAAATGGAGCCAAGGTAAGATGTTTGATCATCTTTTACCAAATTCTTCGAGGTACAAGTGCAACTATTCCAAACAAGAGCTTTGTTGCTGCGAATCAAAAGCAATAATGGTATACCATCCTTGCTGAAGCGTTGACCACCTGCAGGAGTGACCCTAATAAGATCAATGAGGACAAGCAGCCAATTCTTGAAGATACAACAGATGAGGAGGACGACATTAAGTGTGCACTCACTGCTTGGGAGTTTGAACCTGAGAAGATGAGATATGCTCTTGCTAGAATGATAATCATGGATGGTCTCCCATTTGCATTCTCCGAGAGACCAGGATTCAGAAAGTTGATGTCAAAGACATGTCCTTGGTTTAATATTCCATCTAGGAGAACCACTATTAGAGATTGTGTCTCCATTTATTATCGTCAGAAAGAGAAACTGAAGAAGTTCTTTAAAGAAAACTGTGAAAGAGTCAGCCTAACAACCAACACGTGGACATCTATGCAACAACAGAGCTATATGTGTGTTACCGCTCATTTCCTTGACACTGACTGGAAGCTACATAAGAGGATTATTGGGTTTTTCTTGATTAGTTGTCGTAATGGGGAAGACAGTGGGAAGGACATCGAGAGGTGTTTGGTGTATTGGGGCTTAGAGAAAGTGTTCTCAATAACTGTCAACGATGCATCAGCAAATGCTGGCACTATAAGTTACTTGAAGATGGTTATGAACAATGCTAAAACCAGCATAGCGGAAGGACAATATTTTCACATGAGATGTGCTACCCATGTCATAAACTTGATAGTTTCAGATTTCCTAAGAGAGTTGGATATCCCAGTGCAGCGAGTCCGTGCTGCTGTCCGTTTTATCAGAAATTCTCCATATAGAATTACTCGATTTAAGAGGTGTGCTGACTTGGAGAAGGTGGACAGCAAAGCATTCTTACCACTTGATGTATGCACAAAATGGAACTCCACATACCTAATGTTGAAAACTGCAGTCACATATGAGAAGGTGTTCAATCGGTATGCCGATGATGACCCTTACTTTGCAACTGAGTTAAATAGTGAGGAAGCGCCAGGAGTTCCTGAAGCTCTAGATTGGGAGTATGCAAGGAAGATCTCAGAGTTTCTTGAGCCTTTTTATAACCTCACTGTTCGTGTTTCAGCCTATAATCGTTGCACATCTCACATTTTTTTCCATGAAATTGCCGATGTTTATATCTTGCTGAGGGAGTGGTGTGAGAGTACCGATGCTTTGCGGAAGGAAATGGCTGAAAGGATGATTGCTAAGTACAACAAGTATTGGGGTGATCATGAGAGCTTCAACATTCTGATCTTTGTGGCAGTTGCTCTTGATCCAAGGTACAAGTTATCAGATTACACAAGGTTTGCTACTTCTGAGATGTTTGGTGAGATCAAAGGAGAAGAAGTTGGGAAAAAGATGAGTGAAACACTTAATGACTTGTTTAAGGAGTATGGCAAGATGTATGCTTCAAGTGAGAAGAAGGAATTGGAATCCGATGTGGTGCGAGGCATGAGCTTGATGAGGTCCCTAATTGCCAAGAGGATGAGAATGAACAACTCTGTGATCGGTACTACAAAGTCTGAACTTGAGAAATATCTTACCGAGGAGACTGAAGCACAGACCGCCAAATTTGATATTCTCCAGTGGTGGAAGGTCAAATCTTCCAGATTCCCAGTATTATCCCGGCTAGCTCGTGATGTCTTGGCTGTCCCAATATCTGCAGTTTCCTCTGAGTTCGCCTTCAGCGCTGGTGGACGTATCCTCGACGAGTTAAGGAGCTCTCTTACTCCATTCATTCTCCAAGCACTCATTTGTACTCAGGATTGGATGCTGGGATCAGCTCCTGTAAATGATGAAGAGGATACAGAGCAGTTGACCGAAGTAGTGGAAGGTACGAAAATATGTTCATTCGTGCTTCCTTGGTTTTTCCTAGTTCCTTGCTGAATTAAACTGTTTTCTGATTGCTTTACTTTAATCTCAGAATTACTTGAAGAAATGGTTGGCCTCAACGTATCTGAGACTAGCTCTAGTACTAATAATTCCATCCCCGTTGATGATTCCGCATCATAAATCTGGGTGAGTACTACTTACTTCCCTTGATAAGTACATGAACGACTTGCAACTTGGAGAGTATAAGTGTAATCTCATTCTACATTATTTGCTAACCTGCAGTTTGTAGAGTTCGGAGCCTTGGGAAATCTTGCTACCTCGCTGACATGGAGAGATGGAGTTGGAATGATGGTGCAAAACTGCATATCTTGTTGTTGGTTGAAATGATTGTGTCGTTGTTTTATTTCGGTCTATGCTTCATGTTGAAACATCTATCTGTTTTATTTTGGTCAGTTGTGTGAACTAAGTTATCTGTGTCGTATGAGAGTGATGTGCTGCTGCTACTAAGAACTCTAGCTATTATCTATGATGTACGGCTGCTCATGGCCTGATGCATTGTCTGCTTATTATCTCTGTCAACTTCAGTGTTAAATATATTTGCATGCATTGTGTGGCCTGATGATTGTTCGGACACCCGCAAACTTCCCCTGGTTCGGTAACAATATTTGTGATTTCACACCCTGTTATGACCAGCATATTAGGGGCTTAGCCAAGTGGGTTATGGTCCAAGTATCTTAATCATTATTAGGGGCTTAGCCCAATTATCTTATCATATTAGGATCGTTTGCTTAGGAGTTAAGTAAACCTCTCTATATAAAGAGAGGAGATGTATCAATCTAATGAAGCAAGAAGCAATCAGTATTTGCTCGGCTTCCCTTAGGGAGCCGGGAGACCTAACCCTAGCCGCCTCTTGCGCCGCCGCCGCCTCTTCTCCACCACACAAGGACGGCGCCCAACCGCCGGCCGCCGCACCCTCAGCCTCATTTTCCTCCATCTTTCCCCTACAGTGTCCGCCCTAGAACCGGTAGAACCTTAGCTCCTAACACCTTGGTATCCGGAGACTCAGGTTCGATCATGTCATCATCCCCACCCACGCCACTGCTGCCCATCATCACCACTGCCCCGATGACCACGGCCGGGTCCCCAACGCCGCCGGCCCCGATCACCTCCACCCCGCCGGCCCCGGTCACCTCCGCGCCGTCGACGATCCCCGTCTTCACGCCGGAGGAGATGTCCAGCACCTTGCGGGACCTCGTGACGGCTGTCCAGGGCATCACCCTGTACCTGGTCGGCCCGCACGCCACCCCGCCGACTGCGCCCCCCGCCTACAGCCATCCAGCGCTGCACTGGCCGATCCAAAACACGTCTGGCCCGAGCGGGACGCCCCTGCTGACGTTCCAGGCGGGACACACCAGCGGGCCCCCATCGCTGCTGCACCTACAGCCGCCCTCAGCCGCCGCCCAGCTCTGGCTACCGTGGCCGTCCCAGGGCGCGCCTGCAATTGGCGGGACACCGCTGCTGCCGTTCCAAACGGGGCACCACAGCGGGCTGCCACCGCCGCTGCTGCACCTGCAGTCGCCCCCAGCCGCGGCTCCCCTCTGGCCGCAGTGGCCCCCTACTGCCACCGCGGCTACCGCCGCGTCCGCCCACTCTCCACAGCAGCCGTTGCAACTCCAGGCGCCACCTCTGCCCAGCTCCGGACTGCCGTCACCGGTCGGCCTGCCGATACACCAGGTCCGGTTCCCGCCCTCCCCGTCACCACTACCAGCTTGGGCGGCTGGGTCTTTGCCATCGCCGTTCTACACCACGGCTCCGGAGCAGCCGACCCCGTTTTCGCAGTTCGACAGGCCACCCAGCTCCGCGGGTCCCTACCCGGAGTGCTCCGACCAAGCGCCACCCGCCTCGCTGCTCTGCACCTCCGAGCCAGCTCAACACGGCACTCCAACCCAGACACCGCCGCGGTTCGCCAAGATCGACTTTGCCACCTATGACGGCACGAAGGACCCCCTCAACTGGCTCAACCAGTGCGACCAGTTCTTTCGCGGGCAGCGCACCCTCGCCTCGGAGCGCACCTGGCTCGCCTCTTACCACCTCCGTGGCGCGGCACAGACCTGGTACTATGCCCTTGAGCAGGACGAGGGCAACATGCCCCCTTGGGAGCGCTTCCGCGAGCTCTGCCTCCTTCGTTTTGGGCCCCCGATCCGCGGGAGCCGCCTGGCGGAGCTAGGCCGCCTTCCCTTCACCTGCACGGTTCAGGACTTCGCCGACCGTTTCCAGGCCCTGGCATGCCACGCGTCGGGCGTGACGGCGCAGCAGCAGGCCGACCTCTTTGTCGGTGGACTTCTGGATCACATTCGCGTGGACGTGGAGCTTCGGGGACCCCAGGATCTCCAGACGGCCATGTACTACGCCCGCGCGTTCGAGCGCCGCACGGTGGCCGTCCAGCAGGAGTCACCGTCCCGGGCCACTGGGTCGCTACCCTGGCCAGATCCCGCTCAGGGTCGGCCTGCTCAGGCTTCCGCGGCACCCCTCGCCACGACCGCGGCGCACCCGTTCCGCCGGCTCACCTCGGTCGAGCTACTCGAGCGTCGCCGCCAAGGGTTGTGCTTCAACTGCGACGAGCCCTACATGCCCGGCCACGCCTGCCCACGACTCTTCTATCTGGAGGTTGCAGACTACATTCTGGAGGACGTCGTCGCCGCCGACCTTGCCGCCCCAGTTGTCGCGAAGGTGTTTGACGCTGGTTGATCACCTCGAGGAGTTCAGCAAGCGCTTCCCCACCTTATAGCTCGAGGACGAGCTGTTTGTGCAGGCGGGGAGAAGTGTTATGACTAGCATATTAGGGGCTTAGCCAAGTGGGTTATGGCCCAAGTATCTTAATCATTATTAGGGGCTTAGCCCAATTATCTTATCGTATTAGGATCGTTTGCTTAGGAAGTAAACCTCTCTATATAAGGAGAGGAGATGTATCAATCTAATAAAGCAAGAAGCAATCAGTATTTGCTCGGCTTCCCTTAGGGAGCCAGGAGACCTAACCCTAGCCGCCTCTTGCGCCGCCGCCGCCTCTTCTCCACCACGCAAGGACGGCGCCCAGCCGCCGGCCGCCGCGCCCTCGGCCTCGTTTTCCTCCATCTTTCCCCTACAGTCTCCGCCCTAGAACCGGCAGAACCCTAGCTCCTAACACACCCAGATGGATTTGATGCACGGCGTTGGACGGCCAAAAGTATCCGGACAGTGCAGTCCGGATATTTAGGGATGTTTTGATGAACCGCGTTGGAGTTGTCCTAACAGCTGTATGCGCCTGACTAGATGAGGATTTCGCTGATGGGACAGAAGAGCTGTGAGGAGCTCCGACTGGCCGTCCAGTACCATCCTCGCATCGGGTGCTGTTGCTGCAGCATATGAGTGGGGGGCTCTGCTGGCTTTACACTTATATTTGTATTTGCACACCATAAACAGCACATCAGAGATTACTTTACCATTTGCTGACTATCAACAAATAAAACCAGAATAGATAAAACTGCAACTCCCATTGCGGCTATTGCTGGTCGAAAGGCTTGCTATGCAGTGATAGATAGCACCAGGCAGGCAAGTGTAATCGAACATTCATGAGCCAAAGTCAGATACGAAAATTCAACAGGCGCACACAAAGGACATAAGCAAGAACATTACGTCAAATCTCCCGACCTAATACAACACGGAACATGATCAAATGAAAACAGAGAGACGATGAACACACACGACGTAGCCAAGATCATCAGGCAGGCAAGCTTGCTTGAAAACCATAAAGCAGATGTACCCCAAAAGCTAATTAACCAAAGCAAGTGTGTATCTTCAACAAGCCAGTTGGCTAATTCTGCCTAGAATTTAGCTAACAGAGGGAAGTTAGAAATGAACGATTAATCCTACAATTCCACTTCCCAGTTGACCATGCGTGCAACATAGGGGGTTGATATCTCAGTGTGACGCATACAAAATGGACGAACCCACATCAAGGAAGCCAATTCCTGCATCTCAGCAACCAGAATATAGTTCTAGGTACCTGTGGAGCAACCAATGTCATTAGCGAAACCATTTTGTACTACTAATCCATGGAAAAGAGTACAGGTTATGCAAACTCACGACTTTTTATGATTCAAACAATAAAAACTAGCTTCACCAATCACCATAAAGGAAATTCTACCAAAAACACCAAAGTTAAATCATCTCAGCGCTCTTGGAAAAAGACAGAAATATAAACAGAGATTATCAGTAGGTAAATTGTGGGGTGGTGGCACACTTTCAACTTCTACTGTCAGCACATTCTCGATCATTTTTGCCATCTTCTCTCAGTACAGGCTAAGAGACCAATGGTTCAAATAACTCCTACAGAGGCAAATGCTGAATCATCTAGCTTACCAAATCATTTGAAATACATTTTTAAAACTTCCTTCGGTCCAAATACACGCCATCTTTAAAAATGTGTGGCATACAAAAACAACACTTTTTTTAGGGGAACCTGTAGGCGAGGCCCTGACAGTAAATTTTATTAAAATAGACAATTTACAAGAGAGAGAATATATGCATAGCGAGACAGACAGAAGGGCAGGGGGCAGAGAAGAAAAACTTCAGCAGGCTAATCACTAGCACCAGAAAAAGCCTAAAAAACACTTTGACCACTCTCTCAATCATAATTTGTTACTCCCTCTGTAAAGAAATATAAGAGCGTTTAGATCACTATAAAGTAGTGATCTAAAGACTCTTATATTTCTTTATGGAGGGAGTACTTAATAAAGGTGAAAATTGTGGCAGAACGTTAAGTGCAGCTCGCAACATCAACTGAAGCTGTCAAAATTGTGGTGGAATGTCAAGTGCAACTAGACTGACGAAGGTATTGCTGACAAGCATCGATCAGAGAACAAAACAAAAATGCAAGCTGACAAGCATCGATCAGAGAAAACCATTCAAGCGGGTGAGAAGGTATTGCTCAAACTGCAGCCTACTGCTTAATGTTCAGCGGTGAACAGGCCTTGTCTGAAGCTGGCATTCAAATACTCTGGACCGTAGCTGTTTGGTTCAGTGGTATATCTCTTGGAACTGCCGCGTGGCAGTGCCGTCCATCCCGTGTTCCATGTCCCGAAATCACTGAGTTAGGTGTGGAGAATCCAGACCTGAAGCAATTCTTGATCGGCGACTGGAAGGGAATTTCGCTAATACCGCACGGGTTTATCAACTGGGCTGGTATTCCTCAAGAACTGGCAACTTGGGACGATGTCAATGTACTGAAGCAGAACTACCGAGGAAATGTAACAACTGAAGGTGGTGACACAGCCAGAACAGAGGAGAAGACAAGAGAGCAAGGGCGCCACCGAGTTAGGTACGCGAATAATGATGGCGAAGCATGTGTTAAGTTAGGCGGGACCCAATTGTAAGCATCATGTGTGTCTGGCCTATAAGGATGTCAACAATAATGATGTAAGCGAATAACGATGGCAAGCTATAACGACGGAACCGGCAACAAACAAATGAGTGAAAAATCCCCTTTTTCGATCTTAGCTTTGTCCCTACCCCGGTCTCTATTTATCTCCTGCAATATCAATCTCACGTCCTGGCTAGCCGGCGGCAATGCCAGCTAAGATGCTAGAGGAGAAGAGTCCACACTAACAAAAGCAATCTATTTGGTAACCGAGATGTTAGTAAAAAGGATAGCAACATTTTTTTATTTCAAAAGAACATTTTAGATACGTCGACTTGCATGCAGAAGATATGCTTACCTGCTCAACCAAAAATCATACTCCCTCTGTTTCTAAATATTTGTCTTTTTAAAGATTTCAAATGGACTACCACACACAATGATGTTTACTATTTATTGCAGCAACAAGATGCACATAAACACTGACAAAAATGTAAGCAAGGATCGTCACACAGTTAAGCTTGCTTCCAAAGCATATAGCAAATGAACCACACAGCAAGTACTACTTAATCAAACCAGGTCAATGTATCCACATCATGCCTGTTGGCTAATTGTGGCCAGAAATTAGGTAACAGGGGGAAGGGAAAGTTGACCAAGTCAAAGATTAACTCATACAGGTCCACTTGTGCAAGCTACAAAGATGGCCGATCTCCATGAGAAATTGTCAACATGAAAGAACCTTCAGCAAAGAAGCCCATTCCTGCATCTCAGCAACCGGAACACAATTCTAGATACCTGTAGAGCAATTGATGTCATTAGTCAAAACGATTTGTACTGTCCATCCATGAAAAAGATGAAGTTGCATAACCTGTTCTTTGTGATCTACTCCCTCCGTTCCGAATTACTTGTCGCAGGTATGGATGTATCTAGATGTATTTAAGTTCTAGATACATCCATTTCTCCGACGAGTAATTTGGAACGGAGGGAGTAGAAAGTAATTATCAGCTTCACCATTGTGAAGATTGTACTACTAAAAGGGAAAGTAGTGACTGCACCCATTTTCGGTGCACCCACGCAAGAAAACATATCAAAACATTTAGAAAAAATCTGAAACTTCGTGGAAATGATCATCAACAAATGTTATGAGGGCTTGCAAAGTTTGGTGGTCAAATAACATTCGAGAAGCGCTCTACAAAAAAGACAAAATTGCAAAATCTGCTCAAACAGTGCACGTACATTTTGACTAATTTTCAGTGATTTTGTCTTTTTTGTAGAGAGCTCCTCGAATGTTATTTGACCACCAAATTTTGCAAGTCCCCATAACATTTGTTGATGATCATTTCCACGAAGTTTCGGATTTTTTTTGAAATGTTTTCTTGCGTGGGTGCACCGAGAGTGGGTGTAGAAGAACCACTCTCCTACTAAAAAAGTGGAATCATCTCAGCATTATTCGAAAAAGATAACAATATAAACAAATAATAGTGATAGAAAGAGTGGAAGACAGTTAATTGGTAGAGCCACGTCTTCCACTTCTACGGTTACCACTTCCTCAGGTTTCTTGCCACATCTGATCTCAGAGACTAATCGATCATGGCTATTCAGATTTAAACAAATATATTGCATGACTATATAAAATGAAGTCAACTTATTTTATTTTCTTGGAAACAATGGACTTACCACTTGCAGCAGGACCAGGACTATCTTAAAATTTAACAAAATAAACAGTCTTGTAAATTTTAAAGCAACTTGCTATTATGGATTTAAGATTATTAGCAAGATCAGCAGAGGTAGCAATACTGAATGGAACAATAATTTGCTTTAAGCTTCTAGATGTGCATACATAGGACATATATCTATTTGATATTTTAGTTGTTTCAAGCTAGTTTTTCAAGTAGTTGTCTCCAACTGTTATATATGTCAACTTGTAGAAAAGAACATAACCGCCACACTAAACCGATGAGAAACTTTCCCAACTCTGAATTCAACCACATTGTCCAAGGGTAATGTTGATAAAAATATGAGAATACTAAAAACAACTTGACATCATATTTATCAACAATACACAGAATGGTGCCAGCACATCACCTCATTGGTTGAGAAAAACTGCAATGCATCTACATGCTCTAGCACTACCATTATACAGTTCTTGCATATGTCAACAAGCAGACAACAACGAAATTTAGTTCAGTTATAATATAAAGAATTTTCCACCTTGGCCACAGAAACATAAGTGGTGGCATGAACTAAACTAGATATCAGAAACTAATATGTTTCTAAATCATAAGAATTACATAAACACCACCACACAACCATTGGGATTGAACAAAACTGCTATGTGCTGAAGAGATCATATCAAGAAGCAAAAGAATAATTGACACGGCACTACTTAAAATTGTTAGCTTAACATGAAAGGATGTGAAAGGCATTCCATCAACCCATTATCAAAGAGCAACTTGGTTTTGTTATACTGGCAGTGCAAAGACATGATATTACCTGCAGCATAGACACTTTCAAATGGATAATAGTACCATTTGCTGTTGTCGGTAACTTTCCTGAACTGTAGTGACTCAATCTGGACAGTGAAGATGGTGCTGATACGCAGGACGACCAAATTATTATCCTCAGGAAAGCCATGTGTGGTTACGTACTCCTCTGAATCCAGGGAAAGTAGCTTGTCCAATTCAATAGTTTTTACTATCCCCCACGATGGAACACCGTTACAGATGGTGTTCCTCTTCCATAATTGGGCGGTGAAGCCTGACAAGGAGAGTAAACTCAGCTCACCGTCCTCTGCGCGCATGAGTGTGATGCCTTCAAAATCAAACATACTCACTGGCACCGGTATCAGGGCCAGGCTCTCCCTCTTCAAATCAAACTGGAGGATATTTGACGAAGTACCATAAAGCATCCAGTAAAGGGAATGCCCAACCAGCACACCCAACACATCAATAGAAAGCAAGGTCCCGGATGGAATCGGTGTTAGGATGAGATTGCCCCACGCCCCGGTCTTCGACGAGTAAACGCAGGCCACCGCTCGCCATTCTTCCATCTCGTGGTCGTCTGTTACCAAGACGATCTGGAAGTGGACGTCCCCGGGGGCAGCGCGGAGCACCGCCCCGCAGGTCACAAATCTGAACCCATCGAATCCCGTGGGAATGGATGATACGCGGTGCCGGTGGCCGGTGACGGGGTCCCATACCAGCAACTGGAACCTCGCCGTGTCGAGGATTAACACAAGGCCATGGCGGCACCCGAGGACACGGAAGTGGTCGAGGTCGGACTGCAAGGAGAGGCGCCCGGGGGAACACGGTATGGGGCCTCCAGAGTAGGCTCGAAGGATGGAAGGTCGTCACATGCCTGGATGAAGCCGAGGAGTGGAGCGTTGCGGCGGTGGTGGAGGCGGAAGCGGCGGGAGAAGGCTGGGTCGGAGGCGAGGCTGCGCCAGCGCGTGCAGACGGCGGAGGCGCGGGGGAGGGAGGACGGGAGCGGCGGGAGGCGGAGGAGGATCTCGGAGAGCAGGTTGTCGTCGTCCAGCGGCAGCGCCGCCGCCGCCGCCGTCGTCGGCAACATCTCGCCCTCCTCACAGCTTATGCGGCAGCCGCCACGCCATGGAGTGAAGTGCGGGTGACCTAATAAGGTGGGTGACACTGGACCAGTGCGAGAGAGAGATGGAAACTGATTAAGCCCACTGGAAGAGAGCCCACGAACACACCATGTCCCCCGTTGTAGACATTAACATGGCCCACAAGCCCATACAAAGCACACACGCATTTGCCCCCCCCCCCCCCCCCCCTCTCTCTCTCTTCCTCTACATAAACGCATTTGCCCTTTTTCTTACCCCTAAATTTGTTTTGCCCTTTTTTCTTTTCTTTTGTGCTTGTGTGTTTTTAGCGACTTTTCAAATCCAAGACCCCAATTACTTAATCTTTGTGGTTTCCGCAGATTTTCGGAAAAAATAGGGCATGGCTTAATTTCGCTTCTGAAGAAAATACTAGCCACATTTGCGTATCTACTATTTTCGCGTCAATTTTCAGGGCACATCTTGCTTCCGAATCCCGCTGGACATGAACGAATGCTAAACAAAGTTGTCCACCTCACTTGCCTGGATCTTTGACTGTAGTGCGTAACTCTTCGAAAGTCTTCTTCTGCTCCCAAGATCAAATGACCTCAGGATGAATAGCAAAATAGAAACTTTGACAGATGTTTTGTATGCTTGGCACATTTCATCACGAAATGACATACGTGAAAGTCAAGGTAAGAAACAAAATCATCACTCCAAAATGCTTTTCAAAATAGCATTTTTCTTAGCATCATTTTTGTTTTTTACCATGACTTCCATGAATTTCCTTTCCTGGTAAATTTTTGCAAGACATTTTTTGTCAAATTTTACCCCAAAAATTTCAGAATTTATTGATTATTTTACTAATTTTCATCAAGGAACATTTGAGTTTGGAACAGATACTCCATGTGTGTAACACTTGAGCTTTCGCCATGCCAGTTGTTAATTTATACTATTGTGCTAAGCATAAGTAAACACGGTTTAAAAATTTGAAGATGAAAATTTGTTTCTTAGGCAAAACTCATTTTGCCGTTTTCAAACTCCCAAACACAGCCACATGGCTGCGAGAAGGGAGTTGTTTCTTAGGCGCAACCCAAAGGCATTTTGTTCACGACGCACATGGTGAATCCCAAAGTCTTTTCCATTTCGTGAGATGCGCTCCACCCAACAGGGGAGACCACTAGTGTTCTATTTGGCGCCGGATCTAGAAGCATACGAGCCACCTCGTCACAATCTGTTTTCAGGATGCATGAACGGGGCGATGCCTTCCACGCACTCTGTCGTCTCCTCTTTGAGTGCACTAGAGCATACATCTCCAAACTACATGAGGAAAAGATGAACGCGCCTGAAGCATCCCTTCAGATCATTCCGGCACCTCCGTTGCCGACTAGCTCCGAGAATGCACTATATTTGGCTAAGTTTTTGCATCGCGTGCAATTGTGACTTCTATTTTTGTCCGTCTCGTTCTATTTGGAGGAGAAAAAAAGTGTCTGGTAGGGATCATATCTAAGGTGTCTTGATCTGGATGACTCACAACATCCCACCACGAGCTCAAATCATGCCAGAGCCACGATGCTGAGGATGCAGACAACCATGGCCTAAATAGGGTCATGTCATGAACTATGAAGGGTGCACGACACCCACAAACATCATGGGCTCGTGCCTCACTAAGAAAAATAAAATGAGGTAAAACTAGTTAAGGAGAAAGACATGCAAAGGACTAGACTAGTTATGAAACAGATCAACCCCCCCCCCCCCCCCCCTCCTCCTCCCTAATCTTGTCATTTATGTATTTTCTCTGACATGTCGATCCTCCTTCTCAACTCCGGAAAATCTGATGTGACCAAGTGCCTCGTAAGAGCATTTGTGAGTATATTGTTGGTACCAATGTAGTCGGTGTTGATCCACCCATGTTATGCATGGAAGACAGCACCCCGAGGGGTATTCTTATTGTGCTTATTTTGGTCATGGAAGATAGGGCTAGTACCTATTTTCTTTCTTTGATCGTTGAAGATAGGATTAGTACCTTGTGCTTACTTTGATCATGAAAGATAGGGTTCTTGAGAGGGAATTGACGATTTGTTGTCGACTAGAAGCCTCGGCCACTTGACTTCTTCGTTCGACATCTCGCCAAGCAGCCACGACAACCCTATCCCTTGATTATCGATATTAGGTCAACAAGCACACACTAACGTGTGAAGCGAAGTATAATTTGGCATAGTGTGGAAGAGGTGCTCAAAGAGAGTTCCACAGTCGATGACACTATTTGGGAGTATGGTGATAGATATGTGGTTGCTAAAGAAGGCCTGTTCCATAGACCAGGTCAAACGGGAAGGCCCCCCCTAGGGCCAAGTCACTCGCTAATAGTTGTACAACTGCTGCCACCACAAGACCTCGGTCAGCTAGCCCACCTCAAATGCCGCCACGTAGAGCAGCGCGTTGTGATACTATGCAAGGCCCCGCCGCCAGACCGGTGTTGGCCACACAGTTTTTGCCCGATGGCATCGTCTGACAGCGCAAGGGAGGTGACTCGAGCAGTGAGGCCAGGTGGATCTAGATCGCCGCCCGAGCCACACAACCACATGACTTGTTTCTTTTTTTTTTTCTGGATCTTTGACTCTCATGACTGGCCCTAAATTCAGGAAAACATCAGTCTTGAATTCTAGCCGGCGTTTTTTGTGTGTGTGTGTGTGTGTGTGTGGGTTGGGGGGGGGGGGGGGGGGGGGGGTAATCACTTTTTCAGGCAAATCCATCTAGAAAAATAGCCTAAATTTTGTGGGGCCCTTTTTTGGAATTTAGAAAATGAAAACATGTGATCTCTTTTTTTTTCGAAGTACAATGTGTCTTCTAAGTCCTGAACAAACTTGAACTATCGACTATCTACAGTTACGCTGCACACAACAGTGCAAGCTGTTCCGTATTCAGTACCGGCTGGCAATGTATCATTAAAAAGCAATATATAATACAAATAAATCCAGAATAAAACTAAATCCTGAGCAAATGTGAACTATCTAGAGACTACAGTTACGCCGCAGACAACAATGCTACTGTGAGAGAGTTGATGGCTCAGAAGAAGAATGGGCTGACGTCCTGCTCCATCTTCATCGCGGCCACCGGCGACAGGAACGAGGCGGCGTAGGAGTCGTCCCAGGGCAGCATCAGGGAGCCGGGGCCCTGAAGATCGTCGAGGCTGATCCCCATGAGCCAGTCGTCGTTGCCCAGCTCCCGCACCTCCTCCTTTGGCAGTATCGCCGCGTTTGTCGTCCCCATTCCCTGGAACTCCGGCAGCGAGTCCAGCTCCGGGAACGGACCGTTGTCGACATCGGACTCCGGCGTCCGCGTCTCACCCCACGAGGTCGACTGTGACGCCGCAGCCTTGGCCGCCGCCTCCTCCTCCTCCTGCCGCTGCCGTTGCATCTTCTCCCACTGGTTCTTCTTGTTGTAGAGGCGGCAGAGCACCCAGTCGTCGAGCCTGAGCGAGGCGCCGTCCCTCTTGGCGGCGGCGCCGGCGAGGCGGTACTCGTGCATGATCCAGTCCGTCTTGACCCCCGCCGCCGGCCTGCCGTGGTAGAAGACGAGCGCCTTCTTGATCCCGAGGGTCCTGCCCGCGCGCGCCACGGGCCTGTCGGCGCCGGTGGCCTTCCAGTAGCCGCCCCCGGCGGCCCGGCTGGGGCGGGAGCCGTTGGGGTACTTGCGGTCCCGCGGCGTGAAGAAGTACCACTCCCGCGCCCCGAAGAGCGCCCGCTCCGGGAGCTCCCACGGGTCGAACCGGTAGAGGTCGAGCTCGGCGATGATGGGCACCGGCGGCGCGCGCCCGGCCGCGCGCGCGCAGAGGTAGTCCGCCACCAGCTCCTCGTCCGTCGGGTGGAACCGGAACCCCGGCGGCAGGTTCAGCTCCGCCTCCGCGTCCCCCCGCCGCCCCTCCGCCGCCGCCATCACCATTATCGGTCGCTCCTTCTCCGCCGATGAGATTCTCGGGCGCTGCTGCTGCTGCTGCTGCGCGTGCGTGGTGGACTGTGTCGAGTGTCTCGGGATGGATCTTGGAGAACGGCGTGGGCGGAGGATAAATAGCGAGGAGAGGAGGAGAAGCTTCGTGGGGAGGCGTCGGGGGTCGGAGAGGAGTCGAAGGGGTTCATCTTCATTGGGGATCGAGTCGGCGGCTACGAGAAGGAAGGAAGGAAGGAAGGGGTCGCGATGGGCGGTCGCGCGCGCGGCTACGTACCCACCCGTGCGGGCGGCCGTCGATCCTTTATCGTGCGGCGGTGGGGGCGTCAACAGGCGACGGTGGAGCCCGGAGATCGCGCACGTGTGGCGACGGCTGAGGAGGCAGGAGGCAGGCAGGCAGGCGACGAGATGGCGATGGGGGTCGCCTCGCGCCGGTGGTTGGTTGGTTCATTGAACCTCGCCTCGAGCGAAAATGTTGTGACGGCGACTTGGCCAGCAACGTGACGTCATTGCCCACCTCATCTTTCTTTGCCCGGCTAGATATATGTGCTGCGTCTGGGTGGTTCTTCTGCGGGCGTGGAGGTGTGTGGTCCCGCGTGTGTGCTGCTGTGGTTTGTGGTTGTAGGTGGCTGCCATGTTTGGCCTCTGGCCTAAAGATGACACCTCTCAAATGTTGGAAAACAATCCCGTGCGGTCGACCGGCCGCACGCGTGTCGTGCGATCAACGTCCATCCAGCGCTCTTCGTTGCGCCACGTCGGCCGCTCACGGATAAGAGTCACACCTTCTATGTAGTCTCATCCGCACGCATTTTTAGATATATTAAAACTGAGCACCCTTCCAGCCATCTTAGACCATTAGCGTTTGCAGCCATTGGATCTTCAGTTTTAGGTGTTTCAGCCGTCTAATTTCTCTGGATCCGGCGCTTGCTCGCTTCGTTTGCTAAGAACGAGCCATATCCCATGTTGGGCCTCTGCTCCGGTGACATTTTTGAGCGTCAGGCGTGAAATTGGACCTAATGGGGCTTCTACTGCTCCCCCTCCGTGCAGCCCATATATAGAAGATATAGGCCTCTACGTTGCACTGCTTTCTCTTTCGCACGAACGAACGCAGCGACGCTGTGTGGGAGTGCCTCCCATGGCCACCGCGCCAGGGTCCGAGCGACGCGACCTACGGCGTCGCATGCCAACTGCCCTTCGGGTCCGATCAAGATGGGCGGGGGCTGCGGATCGTCACCTACCGATTGGATACCCCTCGCGGGCGATTTGATACCTGTCAATTCAAAACCATTCACAGGGCTTTAATGACAATTAGATGCGCATAACTCGTCGGCGCCGGATAATTATAGGTCAGTTACCATGGCGCTTCATGTACTCCACGCGTGTCCATATATTCCCTCCTTCCTATCACACATCTGGCTAGGTGCCGACCGAGGCAACGGGCCAGCGGCTGATTCCTCTCCTCCTCGATTACTGACTCTGTTGACGGTGCAGCGAACGGGCTGCCAGGCAAACCGTGGCAGGAGCACGACGTCACCGCTCAAGAGGAAAAGCGGTTGTGTCAGGTCAAGCAAAGGCAGCGCTAGGAGCTGCACTCCCACATCGCGAAGGTGCCTCGCAAAGTCACAAGGAGGCCGGCCGAATGCAAATCGGGTCTTGGGCAAGTGCTCCAATGCCAGGTACACAAATTCCAGTAAAAATATAGGGGCACACGTGGCTCCAAAGTATCCATGATTTGATTTAGATAATTCTATTATTGCTCCTGATTGTAGATGCATGAAAACGTACTGATTGAGTTGCTTGAAATACTAATTTTAACAGAAAGAAGGTTTTATGTTTTTGAAGAGATATTCAGGTTGGTGCCACCACAAGTTCTGACACGCAGTAGACATGTTGCTGATTATATTCATGGAAGATTTTGGTATTCGTTTTTGCAGCTTGCTTATGCTTTTGATATAATTTGCTGAAAAGGTGGGTATTTACTGTCTATCAATCCTTTACTGGTACTAATATAAATTCATGAAAATCTTATGATAGAGTTGCCAGTCAGGTCTGGCAAAGCTGGGGCACTGATTTTGTTTCACCGAAATTATTTAATAATTACATTTGTGTTGTTTGCCATATATTTCAGGCAAATCATTAGCTAGATTTCGGTGGATGGGAGAACGGAAGAGACGAGGAGACTAGCAATGTATTGTTAGCTATAGTTATGGTTGGTTGGCAGGTGAGAAGATGAGAACAGTGGACGAGATAATTTTCTCTGTTAGAGGAATGCCTTGACCTGAAAACAAAGGATATAACGCTCGAAAGACAAAGCAAGTACCAAGTTGGACGGCACAAATTCAGGATTTTACAAATATGCAAGTACACCATGTATATAATTTTCTGAATTTATAATCTATTCCCAATTAGTAGTTTACTTGTAATTCGTAAGGTCAACGTGTACACCATGTTTTAATTTGACATATCCACAAAACAGCAAAATTTTCTTTCTTCCACCATATACAAGTTACTAAATAAGAGAATTCCAACAAATTTATTGGACTAATGGATGGGCGCTTGGACGGTAACTTTGGGCATTTTTTACCGTTTGATCAACTCATAATCTCGGGCTTTAGTTGACAGAAGAATGCTAGAGGGACCGGTTCGCTGCTCTCATAACAAAATTGAAACTGTTATGTTATTTTGACTCCATGGGCCTTCGGGGTGTGAGCATCAGTCGTGCTGTTCTGTGAATCGTTTCATGTGAGTCATCTGCTCTTCACAAGGAGTAACAATTCTTGTGAGGCAGACTCACAAGTAGGTGAACCATTCGTGTGAGGTGAGCAACCTAAGCCTTGCCACGTTGAGGAGAAGCCACAAAAACGTCTGTATGTGATGAGCGATCAAATGAAAGTCAGTCCTGAATCTGACATTTTCCTCATCCAACTAACATATACCTATACCCCGCAAAAATAAAATACCTATAAAAATCCCCAAATATTTTTTCGTCAATAACTAACATGAAAAATAATACCGCTTCAAATAGTTTTATCAATTACCAACATTAAAGTGCCAAAATTGACTTGCGCGCCTTCAATGATCTAGTGTCTTTTATAAGACTCGTCACCGCTCTCACTCTCTTATCTTCCAATAAATCGTTCTCGTCCACTCCTTTCTCCCCTCCCCTCATGAGTGATAGAGCGAGTTCTACTCTACCTCGCATACTTCACCAAGCACACATCCATCTCTCACTTCCGCCGTGCCTGCAAGCTTGTATTCATTTTCCACAGCAGCAAGCTCCCGCCCACTTCCTTTGCTCACCCCTACCGAGGTGTTGCAACCGCTGGTATCGAGGAACGTCGCAACGGTAAGACGGTGACTGTGTGGGGGATGCGACAAGCTAACCGGCGACGTCGAGGTGCTGCGGTGTGGGGGAGGCAGGCGTGGCTGTACTGGGTGATGTTGTGATGGGTGCCTCAGAGTTGTGACTAGGGGCGGAGCTGCACCCCAAGCCTGGGGGTGTCATGGTATCAATATAAGACCAAGGGTGTCGGAGAGGGCTCCTGTGGGTCTCATGCAGACTGATGCCGTAACTGAGTGCCTGGCGGCATGGGCACCACATTCCACCCGTGGCTCTCCCATTCCATGATTTTGACATTATCATTTTCTGGAATTTTTCTGGCTCCATGGTGGGGAAATTTAACAGTGGTCATCGCGACAGAGGCACTGCCCCCTACAAATGGTAGAAGGTTGGCCGACATAGCCATGCCATTGCATCCTATGGCCACATGGTGGCCCTCTCCTTTTCCCTCTCGCCAACATGGTGCAATTGCCATATGGAGTTAGTTATCCTTCTCACCGAAAGCCATGGCTCGTCATTGTGGTGCCCCTGTCGTACCAAGTGGCTTAGTCCATGGAGGCGGCGACGACGAGCTGAATACTGCATGGAGGTGGTGGACCCGATCGTGTTTCTGACTTCAGTTCAGGGTCGTTGCAAAAGTCCAGGAACTTGTTTGTGTTTCTCTATTTATTTTTGGGTCCTCTTGTAAAACATGTTGTAGTCTTCCTCTATGGATAAATTTTTAGGGATTCCCCTGCTATTAAAGAAAAATACAATTTCCCCATTTACCTTGTAGGTCAAAGCTCATGTTTAGCCTACTTTCTCTGTGCTTATTAATGGTCAACCCTCTCAAAAATTTAAAAACTACAGAGGTATTAGACAGGGCTGCCCCATGTCTCCTTATTTGTTTGTTCTAGCTATCCATTATGCTGAATGAGGCTTTGCAGGCCAATCATTTGTTTGGTATTTCTCTTGGACCAAATTGCCCTTCTGTGCATTCCCTACTGTTTGCAGACGATCTTCTTGTCTGTGGGCAGGCTACTTATCAGGAGGCTCATGTTATGGCCAACTTGATTAATCACTTTTGTAATATCTCTGGCCAAACTCCTAACTGGAGTAAATCAGCTATTTTTCAGTTCTCATGTTCCTCAGCAGGTAAGAGATGACATTAAAAGCATTTTTCCAGTAGCTAATTTGGATGATAGCTTCACTCATTTAGGTCATCCTCTCATTCTTCCTGCTAACAATAGAGCAGCTGCTTACAACTTTGTCTTAGATAAATTTCTTAACAAGCTGCCTTCCTATAAAGCTAATATGCTTTCTCATGCTGCTAGATTGGAATTAATCCGTTCTGTTTTCTCGGCCATTCTAGTTTATTATATGTACAATATTTTATTCTCAAAAAAGTTCATTGCTAAACTTACTGCAGTAATCAGAAACTTCGGGTGGACAGGTATTAGAGAAAAAAATTCCAGGAAAAGTCTTTGCCTTCGTGCTTGGAAGGACATTTCAAATTCAAAAACAGAAGGAGGATTGGGTATCAGAAACTTAAAGGCAATTACTGAAAGTCTAATTCTAGCTGCGGCTTGGAGGTTAGCAATTAATCCTACTTCACATTTATATTCTGTAATCCGAGCCAAATATTTCCCTAATACAACTATTTGGAAAGCTACTCCAGCTCCTCCTAAGTCTGCTTTTTGGGCTGCCATTCTTAAAATGTTTCCCAAGATTAAAAATCATGCGTTCTACCAATTGACCCAGGGGAATATTTCTTTATGGAGCATGCCTTGGTGTACCAATTGGAATACTATTCATGACTACCTTATTCCTCAACATTCTGCTTTTGTTTATCCCTCTTTAGTTAAAGATCTTTGGATGACAGAAGCTAGGTCTTGGAATCATCAGCTCATCCGCCAACTTTTTAGGGAACCTCTTGCTTCTCAAATCATTAATACCAATATTATTCAGGATGATAATGAAGATCTTCTTTGTTGGCCTTTAGCTCCCAATGGTACCTGTTCTCCTAAACATGCTTATAAAATTTGTTTACAAGACATTCATGCTCATCCTAGAACAGCTCCTACTCAAGTCGCCACTGATTTAAAAAACTTTCTTAAAGTGCCGTGGAAAAACAATTCCATGCTCCCTAAAATCAAAACTTTCGCTTGGCGTCTTCTTAGTAAAGCTCTGCCTATTGGTATGAGAGCAGGTAAATTTTCCAGTCATATTTCTCAAATTTGTTCTAGACGTGCGCATCACGAAGACGATTTCCATCTTTTTTTTCCTTTGTCACTTTGCTAGAGCTGCCTGGTTTGCGCACCCTTGGTTTATTAGATCCGACACTCTGGTTCATAATCATGATTCTCTCCTTTCAGACATTACTTCTTTTATGAATTCAGGTCATCCTTTTGCTTCCATGCAAAATATTTTCAATTTCTTATGGTGCATTTGGAAAGCAAGGAATGAGCTCCTTTTTGAGCGCAGGGAGGTACACCCGAACAGGATTCACATCATGGCTGCAAATACAGACTACGCGTTGCAGGCTCAGGCACTGGTGTCGGGACAAGTGTACAACAGTTTTTCAAACAGTTTGAATAATGAACAACATATACCTCTGCAGGGTACAACTATCAAGTCTGATCTCATCATTAAAGGGACTAAAATTTATTCTGATGCGGCCTTTCGATGTTCAAAAATTTCAGGTATTATGAGGGGACAGGTTGGTACAGGTATTGGAATTTACTTTTCTATTCCCGTTGATCATGGTGAGATTAATATTCAGATTCAGACATCTGCCCCTGTAACCACAGATCCTACTCATGCAGAAGCCAAGGCTCTTTCTTGCGCTGCTCTTATTGCAAACAAATTGAATGTGCAACAACCTACTTTTTTCACTGATTGTCTTCCTCTCGCTTCTGCTGCTGCTTCTAAGACCATTTCCCACCCTGCTACTCCTTGGAATATCAGAAATGAATTAGCTTCTTTTAATAGCATTTATTCTATTCTAAATGCTCAGGTGTTCCACATTTCCAGGAATCTAAATGGAGTGGCTCACAATCTTGCACAACAGGTGTACCAGGCTTCAAATCAGCCACTGATGATTTGCTCTACAAGATCACATGACACAAACCTCTGTCCTGTTGCGGCTGCTCTAGCTCAATTCTCTGGCACGGGGTTCCAACTACACAAGGTGTATTGCTACTAAAAACAGCACTCAAAGCAAGGGTCCTCCTGCCTGCAAGAATAGCTGGACTCTGGTGTTACCACAAGCATATGACAACACATCTCTACCGGCGCTGGTGGTCTTTTCTTTAAGCTGCAGTTCATCTGGTTGATTAGTTTTCAACCTATCTTTGCTTCTCCATTGCAGCCTCTTTTTCGGGCTCTGTCTCTTATTCTTCAGTCTGTTGCCCCTGTAACTTGTAATGACCCCATAAGCTGTCAATGGAAATTTGGGCACCTTTCAGGTGCCTTGCTTTGTTCAAAAAAAAAAGTTTAATACTGATAGGAAAAAAAAGAGTTCCTTATAGAAGAGTATCCTGCTACCGTGGAGAAGAAATTCACAGTGATGAATGGTAAGCTAAGGTTGGCACTCGACTTCTCGTACCTGAATCTTTGCCTGCAGCGTATAACTTTTCAGTTCTCACTCTAAGCAAGTCTTAATCTGTACTGTGTTGAGCATACCGGAACATGATTTTCTTTTCGGGGAAGGAATATATAAGCTATTGCCATAATAATAATATTGAGCAGCTTCGGACTTTTCTAGCCGTGTGCCTTGTATGCACTACTCTTTTCCTATAATAATAGTCACTGATGATATAAGATCAAAACTGAAGGGACTGCATTTTTTTTGTAGCTATTTAGAGCACCATCTCTGGTGAGATACCTACATGAAGGAAATATTACCTGCATTGTATAGGATCAGATAATTCTCACTTGATGAAAGAAAATGATCTGACCACTGAGAAAAGTAGCACCTATTTTTTCCAACATGGGAAAAAAAATCTTTGCAGTGGGCAACCACCTTATGGAAAAATTAAGTGCTTACCGTTCATTGCAGCGAGAAGAGAACAAATGGAAAAGTGAAAAGATGCACATAAGCACACAGCCACACACAAGCGTAAGCAAAGATCATCAGGCAGGCAAGCTTTGCTTTAACGTGCTTGCTTGGAAACCATATGGCAAACAAACCACAAGGTAAGTACTACTTAATCGAAGCTAGTCAATATATCTTCATCATCCCAGTTAGCTAATTATGTCCAGACATAAATTAATAGAGGGAAGTTGGCAAACTAAATGATTAACTCCTACAGGTTGACTTCAAGTAGACAGGTACACACTATGTAGATGGTCGATCTCCACATGAAGTTATCAAAATGGAAGAACCTTCAACAACAAGCCCACTCCTGCATCTCAGCAACCAGAATATACCTCTAGATACCTGTGGAGCAATCAATGTCATTGGTCAAACAATTTTGTACGTGGAATGATGGAAAAGACATTGAAGCTATGCAGACTGACAACTTCTTGTGATTCAAACAGTAAAAATTAGCGTCATTCACCATACGGAAATTCTGCCAAAAACACTAAAGCTGAATCATCTCAGCATGGCTACGGAAAAAAAGAATAGAAACATGGGTTATCAGTAGGTTATTTGTGGTGTAGTGGCACGCTTTCAAGTACTACTGCTAGCACATTCTCGAGTATTTCGCCACAGGGCAAATGCTGAACCAACTAACTTACCAAATTTTTGACACATTCTGAATAACAATTGATATATTAGGAGCACATGGAGTACAAAAGTAGAAGCATCTGGTTTCTAGCTCCTGGGGATAATTTTTACAATTTTGCTAAAACACATCTAGATGTACCATAAGTATTACACATCTAATAGGCTGTTTGGCAATCCACCAGCTCCCTGGAATTTAAGAATCTGGGGAGTACCTGTTCACTCGCTCCGCAGTTTTCAACTAGCACTCCGCCAGCTCCGGGAGCGGCAGCGTGGAGCAGAGGGATTCCGAACAGTCCCTAAGTCTTATTTTATGGGCAGTGTTACGCGTCCATCAAATGCCGTACGAAATAACCATCCGATCTACCGCCCCAGCCAGTCGAGGACCTTTGCAACAACTACCTTGTTGTGCTTAGGGGGTTTGCAACAAGGATCTTGTTGCAAAGGTCCGCCGAGACAGCACGCCGCGCCCTTAGGCTAGAGCGAAACCGCCGTGCCGCCATGGCCCAAGCGTCTCCGCCATGGAGCGCCGCTGCTCGCCGGAGTTGCTGCTCCTCCACCTCAGCCCCGAGAGCACCTGCCAGCTCGACCCCAGCATGACGACGACCTTTCACACCGGCCGCTCCTTCGGCGTTTTCTGCAAATGGAGCTATGCTTCTGAAACATACCTCATGTTGCGATGTCTAACCATTCACTCTCTAACGTCGGGCGCTCCTCCGGCGCTTTCTGCAACTCAGACTATGTTTCTAAAAGAAGACCCCTGCTGCGAAAAAAACCCCTTCACCACTGAACCATTTCTTTTGAAACAAGACGTCTATTGCAGAAACCTTTTGAACAGGATCCCTGTTGCAGGAAAAAAATCTTCACCACCGAATCGGTCTTTGCTTTCTGAAACTAGTCCCGTGTTGCAGAAATATACTGAAACAAGAGCCCTATTACAGGAAAAAAACTGGCTGCGGGACTGACTTGTGGTCAGCATGAGCGCTCGATCAGGATTGATCCGATGGCTACGGAAGTGGCGGATGCTGCGCTTGCATCCACTGACTGAAGGGTAGTGTTTTCTGACATCACATGAAGATTCATGTGGGTATTTTCTTTTCTTTTCTTTTACTTTTTATGCTTGATTGAGTTACTTAGATGTGCCCTAGACAGACCCTCTAATTTTTAGACATGTACACGCATCTAATAAAAGAATTTTTCTTATTTGTCTATTTTTATCTCCTCATTCATCTCCACTATACCCCTTGTCTTCCAATTCCTGTTCTATTGAACCAAGGAGGCCTCTAGAATAATTGCAAATCAAAATATGCTAACTGTTCTGTAATAGCACCTGGAGGAAGCTGGTCACTAACTAATTGAATTAATCAAATTCATGTCATAGAAGCCTCAAGCAAGGGATTGTACACCATCTTAATGCTCCCTTTGGTCCAAAATATATGTCATTTTTAACACTGGACAGCATCGAATACAATAGCTTGACCACTACTTCTAATGATAATATATTAGTAAAAATAAAGACTGTAGTTCATGGTGAAAGGAGTTTTTACGATAAATTTAATGTTATCACTTTACTCAAGTGTTCAGTATAATGCATTAGTTGCTCATGGTGCCAAATTGAAGAAATTATTAGATTGAACAAAAAGCATAGGTACAGCCAGCTAAATTTCATTGTACAACTTCCTAGTACGAAGTTACCAGAACTGCATAGCCATTCCACCGGGAATATTGCCCTCTGCTCACACTACACAGCTGACCGAAAATAGCTCCATCGAACAGCCAACCAAGCTGCAAATCGGGGGAGCTCCCTGGTGCAAGTTGCCCAGGATCCTTATAGGTTAGAATACCGAATGAAATTCAGCCCACTGGAAGAAAGAGCCCACGAACACAACTATGTCTCCCGACGGAAATCAACCATGCAGCGGAATTTTGTACTCCACTACCGAGGGAATTGGTGGTGTTTCCAGTTTAAAATCAGAAGATTTCATCACTATGCTACAGTAGTTTATACAATCACTGATTAACTAAACTTCTTCGGGGTTTTTTTTTGCGAGGATAAAGGGAGTTTTATTCTTTGGGTAATAGGATTACAAGTTTACAACCACCTTCTGCGTGGTACATACAGTAGTACACTCCAAGGGTGACTTACACCTGCATTGCATAGGATCAGGTAAATCTAATTTGATGTATCTCAAATTTCATCTGATCATTGCTGGAAGCGACACTTTTTTTTTCAATATGGAAAAAAATGTTCTTTTACTATTGGAAAAAAATGCTTTATTTTGCAGCGGCCGACCACTTTATGTAAGAACGGACGGAAAAGTGAGCAAGACACACATAAAAATGTAAGCAAATATCATCAAGCAGGCAAGCTTGCTTCAAAATAGAATTTTTTATTTAAGAAAAGGTGCTTCAAAATAGTATGGCAAATGAAAAGGTAAATGCTACTAAATCGAACCAAGTCAATACATCTAGCATCCCGGCTGGCTCATTGTGTCACCCTCGGTTTGTGGGCTTAGCTATTGACATGGGCAAGCCGAGGCACGACGTGTCTCAGTTTCGTGGATTCATAGTTCTTGATCACGCAAATTGTCATCTCACGCTTTGACTTGGTTTTGTGGCGACAACGGGATTGGTGGTTTCAAGCATGTTTTAATTAATGTTCCTTATATCTGTTCTCAACTCCCTTTTTTGTACTATATCCTTTGATGAAGCAACGGTTCAATGTTCCGCCTTGCAATGGGTGTCTTCTCAGTTGTGTGCTCAACGGTCTTGCATTTTCCATCAATTGTGGCGGAAGGCTCATGCATCTTTTCAAAACTTTGAGGTTATTTTATCTTGTGCAAGCATGGCCTTCTACGATTTTTCACTAGAGGCTTGCAAGAACGTCAAGGTCTGAATGGTGCAGCAATAAATGGCTGCTTGACATAATAAAATGTTGAGGTAAATACATCGGAGATGGGGGTTTGAATCACCTCCAGTATGCGGACGACACCATCATGATGGTGGAAGGTTCAGACGAGGACACCTTAAATTCCTCCTTCTCTGCTTTCAGGAGATGTCGGGGCTCACAATTAACTTCGCTAAAAGCGAGGTGATGGTTCTTGGGTACTCTGAGGAGGACGTTCAGCGAATTGCCAACCGCTTGAACTGTCGCTTGGGATCTTTCCCAACAACTTACCTCAGCATGCCAATTAGTGATACCCGTCTGCAGGAGAAAGATCTCCGCCCAATAATCTCCAAGCTCCAACCTCGGATGGAGCCTTAGCACGGAAGGTGGATCTCCAAAGCCGTGCGAGTGGTTCTGATGAACTCCTTCCTTATTAGCCTCTTGATGTATATTATGGGATTCTATAGCCTTCATGAATCCCTTCATCATGAGATTACCAAATACCTATCCAGATTCTTCTGGGCTGGGGAGGGTGATAGACAGAAGTACCACATGGTTAAATGGTCTGGGATATGCAAACCCAAGGATCAGGGCGGATTTGGGGTAATTTCATCTAAAAGGGTGAATATTGCCCTCCTATCCAAGTGGCTTTGGCGTATTGAGACCGGTGAAGGTGGGCTATGACTGGATATTATCCGCGCAAAATACCAGCGTGGGCAGCCCCTAGCCTTCGCCACTGGAACTGGAGGTTCCTAGTTTTGGCAATCGACTATCCAACTAATGCCGATTATGCGTATTGGGACCTCGATTAATGTGGGCACTGGTTCCGGTACCTTATTCTGGATAGATAGATGGTCCAGAACCAGACCCTTTGCAGAGCGGTTTTACGCTTTATTCTCTATCTGCACCCGCCCACAGCTTACTGTGGGCGTGGCATTAGATAACCTAAGCTCTATTGCCTTCCGGCATACCTTTGGGGCAGTGGAGCAGGCACAATGGGAGGAGCTGCTTGAGTGCATTGCCTTACACACCCCCTCCCTTGAGCCTGACTCCCTGACTTACGCCTTGAGCCCAATGGCAGGTTCTCCACAAAGTCCTTGTATCAGGCTATTGCGCCCACTCCTGGGCCTATTGAGCTCTCGGTGATATGGGAGATTAAGCTACCTATGAAGATCCACATTTTCCTTTGGCAATGGGTACGCGACCGTATGCCTTCGGGCACGGAGGTGCGTAAGCGTAATGGTCCTGAGGATGGACTTTGCCCCATATGCACTGTCCCGGAGGACTCCCACCACATTTTCTTCCCGTGTCCGGCGGCTCGATTCCTTTGGAGTTGCTTCCGGGAAGTTGTTGGTGGGGATTGGTGCCACGACAACCTTCTGGACATGTTTGGGGAGATCCTTAGGCTCCCCAACCCTAGACATGTCTTCCACTGGGTGGCTATGGGTACCCTCGCATGGACCCTTTGGTGCACCCGCAATAAATTAGTCATTGAAACACGTGATTCCTTGTCGTGTGACTGATGCAATCAAGAAAATGTGTGGCTTCTTACAGCTATGGAGACCGCTTAGCAAGCGGCGTGACCGGGACATCATCAATGCCATCATCACGGGTCTTCGCTCCACTGCCTCGGCGTTAGCGCCGCCACCCCCGCCACCTCCTCCGGAGCCGGATTAGCACCTATTTTCTTATTATGTTCGGGGCTTGTTATGTTGTGCCCCAGATGCTATTTGAGATTTCTCCTCCTTCCTCTCTCCTTGAACTTGAACCTGAACTTGACTTGCTGTTGGATGCTTGGTGATGTTGCTTTATAATATAAAGCGGGGGAAAACCCTTTTTCGTAAAGAAGAGGCCCGAGGCGCAGAGGATCCAGCCGATGAGCCAGAGCAGATGTGCTAGTCCTGGGTCGCCGGAGTCGAGGGAGATGACGCTGGCAAACAGACAGCGGCTGGTGATGGCGACCGCGGCAGCGAGGGAGCCGAGGGCAAGGCGCATCCGGTGGCGGCGGTACGGGAGCAGCAGCGACAGCGCCGCTGCGGCCACCTGGAGCGCGGCGCAGCAGACCGTCAGCCTAAACCCGACGACGGTGTCGTCCCTGCACCGCAACATCTGCATGATCGATCGATCGGCCGTGATGTAGGAGAAGGGGACGACGGCAAGACAAGGGAAGTACTCAGTTACCTGGCTGCACACGGCGAAGCCCAAGGCGCAAGAGACGGTGACGACTGCAAGGCGAGGGAGGTAGCACGCGGTGAGGAGCGCCAAAGCGCTGATCCGTCGGATGGCATCCACAGGGAAGTACTCCCTCCGTTTGAAATTACTTGTCGCGGAAATGGATGTATCTAGCGGAGGGAGTAGCAGGCAGTGACGAGCCCCAAGGAAGGCTAGGGAACAGACGAGCGTCCATCGACGCCGATCCGTTTCGTGGGTGGATCCAATCCAAGGCAGCTACCTTAACAACAAGGAGTCAAGGACGTACGCAGCGCACGGTTTAAATTCGAGTCAATTACACCGATGGTGCTATAATTTGACGTAAACGGTCACTTTAGTGTTAGAACCATGATGAAAGATTGGTCAATAACTAATGGTGGATTGATCTGAGTGAATTGGTCAAACAAGCAACTTCAATACTTAGTATTAACTAGTAGACTGCCCGTGCGTTGCCACGGGCATTTTAGATTTTGTACTGGTTGCACGTCAAATTTTTCATGGTTAAAAATATAGCCAATAGATTCTCAAACAAAAAAAGATAGGCAATAACAGATGAAAAAACAATATATATTGTTTTAAAAAAAATTACAAGCTTTTATTTGCATTTTTTAAATATGATAAATCTATTGATGATTTTTTTTTTCTTTTATTTGATTTGTGTAGCTTCGGATTTGGTGTACCGACTCAAAAAGAGCCCACATAAGACTCAAAAGGAAATGTGTGTTAGTTACCATGACATAAAGGAGAAGCCTACTTACTCTCTCTCCTTCTCCCTCCCCCTCCCTCTCTCCCTCTCTCTCTATATGTGGAGAAAGTAGGAAGAAAAAAAATGCATTTCAGTTCTCAATATAGAAATTTAAGAGTGAATAAACCTAAATGTGAGAGTGGGCCTTAGTACACTGCAAGAACTTTCAAGTCTCATCAGTGGCATTATAAGCCTAATTCAAGGTAAGGCAATATAAAATGTTTGAAAAAAAAAAATTTTCTAAAATATTGCAAGGCAGCCCGGAGATATTGACGTTCTGAATTGCTAAGAGATTAAATGCTTAATACAATCAACTGAAAAGCTACAAGCATGCTTCTCCATTTTGAGCGGTTCACCTAACAGGAACTACTTCATTAACACCCATAGTCATTCCAGATTGCCTGCAAAAATATGAGGTAAGTGAGTAAATATTGTATAAATAAAATTTTCAGTTGAGTTGAAAGGCTAAATATAAAAACCAACAAATATAGGCAAGGTTATTTCCTTCTGCTATTTTAATGAGCACCAATAACCTCCTTGTCAGCATCATAATATATCAAGTTTATACTACTTATGAATATAAATAATATGATTAATTAACAAATCTTTGATTGTAAAAGATGTGAAAAACACTTCGATATTTCAAGGAATCACATGGTGTGAGTATTGTCTTAAAGCTTTCAAGATGGCCACATTTTTTAAGTAGAATAGCTAGTGACTCCTTACACCAATTCTAAGTTCACCATTGTTACATGTACAAAAGGGGAAAACACACCATGAATAAGAGAAAAAGGATAGAGAGCTGTTAAGTTCATCACATTTTTCATTTGCTTACAGGAGAAATAAGACAATACCCCCTGAGACAAATTTGTTTTTATTGTAAAGCGAGTTCCTCTGGTTGTTAAAAAGATGCCTATGTGGTTGATCTGGAAGGCAAAGGAGAATTTCATAAGATGTATATGGTACCTTCCTAGAACAAAAAAAAGATAACTATATATTTGCAGGAAATGTAGCGTTCAATTCCAGGAAATGTAATAGCACACCGGGTCATATTTCTTAATGCATAGAAATCTGGAAAGTATTATTACTTTGGAAAAAATGGACAGTGCAAATGAGCATGGTCCAATGCAGGTTCTACAGCTTCTATTGTACGCGTGTTTTTACACAAAATTTACCGGTCACACAAAGGAACAACATATGTTTTAGTAGGTAACTGAATATGCTTTGGAAGATGATGGCTTCCTAACATTTAAGCACATAACTGACCCCTACTGGACCATGGGACATGAATCGGATGTACAGGAGAAGAATAAACATATAGGTTTTATTTCTGCTATACACAGGCCACAGCCTACATGTACAACATTGAGAAACTCCTCGTGTATATACCCTCCTTTTGATAGGTCATGAAGATTGCCAGCAATGAGAATCTCATATAGTACTTAGGCCTGAAAATTTCACCATTGGTACTCTCCTGGGAATTAGTCATCAGTACTAAAATGAATGGCATACCTCGCAAGAAATTTCATACAACTCCACTGCTGGTACTTAGGTGTCAAATTTTCAGCATATATGTGAACATTAAATAGACCTCACATACCTAAAGAAATTAGGAAAAACACTCAGGCTGCAGTACTACTCCCGTGTCCTCGCCAGTTTCGGAGCAACCTACCGTGCCCTCGCCGGTTGGGGTACGACCCCTACATCCTTGGGGGTGGCCACGTCCACCTTCATCCTCGCTTGGGCAGGAACAGCGGCAGCGGCAGTGTTGTCAATTTCGGCGGGCCAATCGCATCCTACCAGGTTGAGGCGCAGCTCCTACATCCTCGTGCAGCATGCACTTGCAGCCTCGCTTGGGGCCAAACAGTGGGGGTAATAACATTCCGCCGGTTGGGTCCAAACATGGCCGAGGATTTAATCAAGTTGTTGTTTAGCCTCATCATCGGATCATTGACTTCTCCAGATGAAGCATCCTTAGAATGACTTGGTTTAACTCCTGGAAATAGCATCCAGTGTTAACATAGTGTTAACTAAACAAATCTACAAAGTCACTTGTCAAACCAACAAAGGGGAGAAAAATGAAGTACCAGACTTTCATTCGTCAGCTCTATTGTGGTGGATCTATTTCAGTTCTTGCATCTTTAACTTCACTACTGTACTCAACATATACATCAATGCCGAACGTTTTTAGCAGAGATTCAACATAATCTTGTGAAAAATGCTAGACCTACAAACAATTGCTACTTAATCTTACGGGCTCCTTCGTCTCCTAATCAAAATTGCCCCCCTCAATTTGGGGGGGTAGGCCCCACGGCGCATTAATATCCAATGAAGGGCAGCCACCTCACCTTGTAATTACTCGTAGATGTAGCCTCAGATTAGGGTCTTTTGGATTAATTGAATCAGCAGCAGATGGTTCTTTTGTTAATATTATATATAACCAGGGGCAGTGAAGATTTCTGCATGATATATAATCCTAAACACTGGCAAATCAATGTTATTCAGTAGAGTTTTTTTTTTGTGGGGATGGTATTCAGTAGAGTTATAGTGGGGAGGAATTTAGATTTATAGTCTTCATCAAAATCAAATCAAAGAGAATTCTTATTACTGGAGTCACATGTTTCGATCTACAAGCACGGCAAAATAATTTGAGTTGATTATGCACTCCGGACATGATGAAATTTTATTGTTACTTTGTGACCAGTTGTTAATTATACAGAACAAAGAAAGAACAGTGGCATGTTGGCTCAGGCATACTGGCTGCCGTTCTATCGCTGTTGCAGTCGCCGCCCCTCCTTTTTTTCTATAACTGAAAGCCGATGTATATATTAAAGATTCTGCATTCCTTTTAAACAATTGTGAGAGATGTGCAACAGGTACGCCAAATCACTGTTGCAGTCGCCGCCCCCCTCCTTTGTTGCTCTGAACTCGTTGTCAGCACAATGCACCATATGTTTATATCAAATTCATAGGCCAAATCATCTAACATACATGAAAGGAAAATGCAGCTGCTGGAAGGTGAAGCAAGTTAGTGATGAAAATACCTTATACGGCCAAGCTCTCCTCTTTCTTCAGCAAGACTACAGGGGTACGCTTGGCTTCATCGTCAATGCGGAAAAGCTTAGCTACATCAGGACTGGTAGTATGGTAGAATTTGAATGTGGCTTCCAGCCTTGAAGCAGCAGCAAGCTCGTTACTTTGAGCACCCTACAGCTTCTGACAAGATTTATTGATCACTACACGACGTCTGCGTTAACTAAGCTTGCAAGCGCATCTCTACCATTATGATTTCGTGGAAACACATGGAACATGCAGGTCAAGAACAAATAAGGCAGAGAATTTTAGCATCAAAGCAATTAATCACACAATATGTTTCTTCTTTGCCAAGGAGGATACTACTAAACCAACAACCAGGAAGCCATGTGGGTCAGATGTTAGATAAAGACGCATATTATAAGCTACTGAGTTTTGCCCAAGCATGATCAGATATGCATATTTTTTTTCAATAAAGAACAATTCCAAGGGGTAATCAAATCCCAAGGCATGCTATAAAATTTGAAAACTTTCCCATCACTATTCAGAAGTTAAACACCGGATGAACACCTTATAGAACTAACGTGCATGCTAGAGAACAACATTTCCATTACAGAACTATCCTTTAGTATTTCAAGAGATCGAGAACAATAAAACCATGTGACCAATCTTAAGTGGGCAACTATTCCTCTGATAGTACAGTGGACATTTATCTGAATAGTTATGTGAATAAACTCATTTACTGAACTAACAAGTACCTTCTTAGTTGTCCTTGCTGACAATGGTGGCTGACCATTCTTTTTCTTCAGGAACTGCTACTCTTAGTAAAGGTACACATAAAACAATTTTGCTACTCTTAGTCAATTTTAAAACACATCAAACTTGACATGCATATATACAGAGAGTATAATGTTAAGCAAACGGAAAGAAGAAAAAGAATATCATAAGATTGTAAAAAAAATAGGATGACAGAGCTTAGTATTGAAGGATAGCTTGAACAAATAAGATGGGTATCTATATATGAGTGGAGTTAAACATGAATTCTTTGTTCTGTCCAAGCAAGATCAATCATGAGCACATCATCCAATTGCTACACCATGCAACATCTTTCTTCGGTAGTGCAAGAAGCAAACTTTGCTTGCAAGAACCCTCCCCCCCCCCCCCCCCTCCCCCTCTGCGAGAAGAAGAATCTTGGTGTAAATAAGTACTCCTACAAGATATTGATTGCATCAATAAATTAAGTCCCCACAAAAAAATCAATGAATCGAGTCCCCGACTGGCTTACCTAAATCTTTGACAGGTTATTATGCTCTAGCTCATGCGTGCTGAAGAGAATTATGATGGTACACAAAGAAAGGTTTCAAAACTGTCGGGATTCTTAATTGCCTATGCATCGGATGCTTTCCACAATTTTAATGCAACATAAAGGTAATTTGATGAGAAAAAAGGTGAACCCTATGTGCGAGAAATTTAGTACTATATACTTATACGTTTGAATAAAATTATCTAACTATTTCTAGCCAAGATAAATGGGCACCATCACTATGCTAGTACTCAACCAGAGAAGCAAAAAATGTCCGTGTGTGCTAAACTGCTAATCAGTTAATCACATACACATATGAGCTAATCATGTGTGCATGAGTGGCGGAATTAGAGACAAAGCAAACTCCTTTATGTCTTTCACTTTCTTTTGTACCTAATTAAGGGAAATAAAATTGCTAGCTAATCGCCCATGCGTTGAACCAATGTTTACTCCGCAGCAACTGTCGAACCAATGGTCTCTTTCTTTCGTACCCATAGACCCTGAATAAGGTAGTCGAACAAAGCAAGTTTTGCCACCAATGGCCGGAGAAGTGATGCTTAATTATTTAAACCTAACTTTTGCGGAGATTTAGACCTAATCTTTTCAAGTTTCTGAAGAACAAACTTCTGAAAACTGCCTTGTCAATTAGAACACCTCCCTCCCTCCCTAACCGCTGCGATTTGCAAACATGCATTGATGCATATATGTTGGCAGTGGCACCGCTGCCACCGGTCACCAACAACAAACTGAAGCAAAACCATGCGTACATACACCTAATCACCCTGTTTAATTATTACTAACTTGCTACTTAGTGGTCGGGAGCTGAATTGAATGAATTTTATACCTTCTTCACGTAAAGTTTCCAACTTCCCAGTGTTTGTCCTTTCATTCGGGAGCTCTTTCAGTCAAATATCTTAGCATAAAGTTTCATGGCATCATGATCTGGTCTCAGTTACAGTTCAGACCAACCACCATGCTAAACGAGACAATGCGCCATTTGCAGGTGTACATGATGCAGTTTGTTCAGTTGGGTAAGAGAGCGGAGTACCTCGACAATGCAAAAGTGATGACGCTGCACCAGACACCCCAGTTCATCAGCTTCGCCGTAGTGCACATACCCTGAAAGGAACCGGTTGTAGCACCACCAGTAGAACATGAAGGAGGATAAGGTCAACTTGTTGAGGAGTCGATGGACGGAGAGGACCGAGCCCACGAGGCGGCGATATCCTGATCAGGAAGAGAGCAGGGTCAAGAAGTGACAGGGATGCGTCGGCACGCACCTCCCGGCGAGGGGAATCGGCCTGAGGCGGCGCCATTGTCTTGATTGAGGTAGATGACGTGCTGCCCCGGAGGTCGATGGGAAGACGCGATGGCGTTCATCTCCTCGTTGTGGCCAACCTGACGCGACAGATGAATAGGGACCGGAGTTGGCGGCGGCGGACGTGGCTGAGGCGTCGGGGCACGAGCGGAGCAGATGGCGGCGCGGCTAGGGCATAGGGTGGCGGTGGCAAGGCCGCAAGGAGGAAAAGGGAGTCTACGGCGGGGTGACGCCGAGATCGGGGGAGGAGATGGGGGGCGGGCGGCGTCGGGAGCCGGGATCCAGGGAGGTTGGAGGTCGGGGCGGCGCCGGGAGTGAGGGAGAAGGTGGGGGCGGGGCGGTGCCGGGAGTGAGGGAGAAGGTGGGTGCGGTGACGCCGGGATCGGGGGAGGAGATGGGGGCGGGCAGCGCCGGAAGCCGGGGAGGAGGTGGGGGGCTGGTGGCGAATCAATGTCATGATCAACACATACATAAATTGATCAACTGAATAGTGTCAGCAACGGTATTGTCAGGAATAGAGGAAATCGAAGGACTTGAACTACTCCGTATAAACTAGAGCGAGTGCCTAGTAGGCAGTGGTCCCCATGAAGTAAACTTGCCATACCTGCGTGGAAATGCTCTATGTTCCCTTTCGAGTGGTCGTTCAATATATCAACAAAGTTCAAAAAAAAACTAGGCGTTAATTGTGTGTTTTTTCCCCGCCTTGCACTTTTCTGACCAAACTGAACATTAAGCACTAGCCATTTTGCTATCACCTAAAGCCTAGGCACACCTTTTTTAACTATATATATCAGTATTGAACTGAAACATGCATGCATGGCATTCCTGTCATTGCTGGTCAAAACGCTGGCTATGCAGTAATAAATAGCACCAGGAAGGCATGTGTAATTCAACATTTATTAGCCAAAATCAGATAAAAATTCAACAAAAAAACCGCACACAAAATATAAATAAGCAGAAATAAGACGTCAAATCTCCTGGCATAATACAACATGGAAACATAATGAAACAGAAACAGAGAACATGACCACACACACACATGATATAAGCAAAAGGCCATTATGCAAGCAAGCTAGCTTGGAAAGCATAAATCAAATATATCATAAATGTCAATTAACCAAAAAGCAAGTATGTATCTTCATCAGGACAGTTGTCTAATTGTATCCAGAAATAAGATAACAGAGGGAAGTTAGCAATGGACGATAAACCCTATCGTTCCACTTCCGAGTTGACCTTTGGATGCAATGTAGAGGGTTGATCTCTGTGTGAAGCATACAAAATGGAAGAAAACCATATCAAAGAAGCCAATTCCTGCATCTCAGCAACCACAATACAATCTAGGTACCTGTGGAGCAAGCAATGTCATTAGTCAAACCATTTTGAACTATTCATCCATGGAGAAGACGTTAAAGTTATGCAACCTCAGTTATTTTTAATGATTCAAACAGTAAACATTAGCTTTGGCATAAGGAAATTGTACCAAAATTGCCAAAGTTGAATCATCTGAGCATTGTTGAAAATAAAAACACAGAAATATCAGTAGCTAATTTGTGGTGTAGTGGCACACCTCCAACTTCTACTGTTAGCACATTCTCCGTTATTTTCGCCATCTTTTCATGGTAGAGGCTAAGAATGGTTCAAATAACTCCCATAGAGGCAAATGCTGAAACACTTACATTACTATATCATTTGGAATATATTTATTATCATGGACTCATGGAGTAGAAAAGAAGAAACATTAGGTTTCTAGCTCATATGCATATTTTTTACAAATGCACGAGCTAGGTAACTACTAAATAATTGAAATTTATCAAATTCATCCAGCAGAATCCTCAAAACAGGATCTTATTAATTAATACTTCCTTTGTTACAAAAGCGAGATGTTGCTTTTTACACTGCATGACATAAAAAGAACACTATGAGCACTCCTTGTTATGTTGCTAAAAAGAAGATCTGTAACTCGTGATGAAAGCAGCTTACTGAGAAATCTAGTCTTATAACTTTGCCCATGTGTTCAGTATAAAGTCTCCTATGATGGTCAAATTGAAGAAATTATACTGCACGGTGCACACGACACATAGCTTGAGTCTACAGCTATATTTCATTCAGCTTCCAAATTTCTGCTATTATATATCGATCTTAAGAAAAGAAAAAACTGCAATGCAGCTATGCAGAAGCAGAACTTGTGACATAACTAAACTAAACAAGACACTGGAAGGAAATTTTTCCCCAGACCATAAGAATTACTTAACACCAATCAAGCATGGGAGAAGAACACTACAAAACGCAATTGCTACTCCCTCCGTTCCAAATTACTCGTCGCAGAAATAGATGTACCTAGAACTAAAATACATCGAGATACATCCATACCCGCGACAAGTAATTCGGAACGGAAGGAGTACATGTTAAGGTCAACAATCAGCAAAAGAATAATTGAGAGTGCAACACTACTTAAAAATGTTGGCTTAACATGAAAGGGTGTGAAAGGCCCTAACCAAATTATTTGGAATATTCTCTATTATCATGGACATATATGATGGGCTCATGGAGTAGAAAAGCAGAAACATCTGGTCAGTGGCTAATAAGCTTTTTTTTAAGAAGGCATGAGCTAGGTAATCACTAACAAATTAGATTTAGTATAATTTATCATGTAAAATCCTCAAGCAAGGGTCATACATCATTTTATTAATTAATATATCCTTCAATACAAAATACAGGCCACCATTTTACACTTTCATGGCATAAGAAACAAAAAATTTAAGCAGAAACTGTATGGAAGGTCCCGACAGTAATTTAAAAAGAGATTATTTACAAGAGACGGTATATATACATGGGCAGGGAGAACAGAAGGGGAGGGGTCACAGGGAGAAGAAAAATATAGCAGGCTAATCAATGAATGAGTGAAAAATATCCCCTTCTTTGATCTAGCTTCGTCACTATCCCAGACCCTATTTTTCTCCTGCGATCTCGATCTCAAGTCCTGGCTAGCCAGCGGCAAAGCTAGCTGAGATGCTAGAGGGAGAAGAGCCCACACTACCAAAAGCAATCTATTTGGTAATCGAGAAATAGTAACTAATTGTCAAAAATAACTTGGTTTTGTTATACCGGCAGTGTAAAGGCTATTACCTGCGTGTTTTTCTAGTTCATAACCATTACATAAAACGCAACCACACAAGCATCAGGGCAGAACACTATAGCACAACATCCCTATATATTGAAGAGATCATCAAACATCAAAATAAACAATTAATATGTGGCACTATTTAAAATTGTTAGGTTGGCACGAAAGGATGCGAATGGCATTCCATCAATGTAAAGGCATGCTATTACCTGCAGCATAGACACTTTCGAATGCATGGTGATGAAAATAAAAAGTGCCGTCAATCATGCAAAGTTGCTTGGATTGCAATGACTCAAGCTGTACCATGATGACACCATCACCGGCTGTCAGGAACCGCCACATTATTTTCCTCTGCAAACCCTATTATGAATGGGTACGCAGCCTCCCCTGAATTCGGGAAAAGTAGCTTATCCAGTTCAGTAGTTCTTCCCATCCCCCATGATGCAACACCATCACAATCAGTCTTCCTCTTCCATAATTGAGCGGTGAAGTCTGACAAGGAGAGTAAACCTAGCCCGCCACCCTCGGCCCGCATAACAGTGAATTCATCCTCTTTATCAACTGGCACTTGTATCACAGCTATGCTCTGCCTCTCCAAATCAAACTCGACAATAGCACAAAACTTCCCAGAAATACGCCAGTAAAAGGAATTCCCAACCAACACGGCTGGCATGCCCGTACAATAAGCCGAGGATTGAGTTGGTGTTAAGGTAATAAGATTACCCCATCGGCCGGCCTCTGACGAATAAACGCAGGCGATCACTCGGAAATGATCTTCATCAACTATGTCATGTAGCAGGACCACCTCGAAGTGCTCCACCTCGCCGGCGGCACGAAGCACCGCCCCATGAATCGAGTTTGTAATCCCGTCGAACCATGGGGGAAAGGCGATGCGGTGCTGGTCGCCGGTGACGGGGTCCCACACCAGGACTTGCTTCCGTGAATCGTTGGAGATGAGCACAAGGCCATGGCGGCAGCCGAGGAGCGAGAAGCGATAGCTGTCGTCGAGCTGCAAGCAGAAGCGCCCGGCGGGGACACGATCCGGGGAATCCATGGTAGGTGTGAAGCAGACGCCTCCCCGGTGTGGGACGAAGCAGCCGAGGAGGGGAGGGCTGCGTCGGTGGCGGCGGCGGAAGCGGCGCACGAAGCCGGGGTCCGATACGAGGAGGCGCCAGCGCTTGCAGACGGCGGATGCGCGGGGAAGGGAGGACGGCGGATGCGCGGGGAAGGGAGGACGGCAGCGGCGGGAGGCGGAGGAGGATCTCGGAGAGTAGGTTTTCATCCTCCAGCGGCGCCGCCGCCGGCGACATATCTCCCATCTCACCTCGTGCGTGGACGTTTTTTGCTGGAGTCGGATCAGACGCCGCAATGTGAAAGCCTGCACATGTAGCCTCCGAGTGAAAGCCCACGAACACATCAGATGCTCAGCTGGGCTGTAGTTCTGTACGGGTAGTAATATGGCCCACCAAGAGTCTCAGCAAAGAGGCTTCCTTTTAAAATGGATGAAAGGTGTCGGTCACCGAAATACCGAATCTTGTTCTGAAAAAGAGACTGAAGTGCTAACCTAAAAAAAAAAGACTGAAGTGCTGAATCATGTGAACAGCAAGATATCATTTTTCTCTCGATACAAGTGTTCACCCTTCTCTTGTGTTATAAGTTTGAAATACGCTTCAGATTTTTATTATTAAGTGTAGCTAGGTTTTACTCCTACATCCTATATTTTTTGTGCATTTCTTGTGTTGCAAGCCCCGCGCTGCATATGTCAGTTAGTAGAAAAAGGACTTAATGTGAGACACATTAGTCCCGGTTCGATTTTGGCCCGGTACTAATGGTACCATTAGTGCCGGTTCGAACGGCTATGCATTAATGCCGGTTCGTGTTGAATCTTTAGTACCGGTTCGTGCCACGAACCGGTACTAAAACGGTGGTGGCAGGCTGACGTCAGACCGGGGCCCCATGATCACCTTTAATACCGGTTCGTGGCACATCGGCCTCTTGACGTGTGATCGCTCGGGGCTATCAGCTAAACCCCGGAGACGCAGTGATGGCGACCTTCGACCAGCCCCCGGATCAAGCCCTAGTGTGCGCACCTTTTTTTTTCTTTGAGGGGTTAGTGTGCGCACCTGGATAAGAGCAACTCTAGCAGACCCCGCATCCTCCTGGCCCGTAAAATGTGTTTGCAATTCACGCAAAAACGCCTTTGCGGGCTGGCGCGGACGGCCGTAGTTGCAGACCCTGCATAATGGACCCGTAAAAAGGGATATTCTCGAAATATATTTTTTTACGGGTCGGCTTTGCGGCTGATCTGGCACAGCTCCTTCCGGCTCGCAAAACTTAAATTTACAACTTAATTTTATCTAGCATAATGCATTTCTTTGCTTTTGCAACAACATTGGATACAAAAGACATCACCAGATCTTTGCTAGAATAGCAAGACCAAAGAAAATAAGAACCACAAGTATGCATTTGAGAAGATTTCCAACTTCCATAACTCCTCCCACAAGTTGGACTAATATCTTCTCCATGCATTCATTGTTTATCTGCGGATTCTTGAATTTGCATTCTTCTTTCTTCATCTTTGGTTCGAAAGAAGTAGACGTTACTGTAACACCCCGGATGTAATTTACCTTATATGTATCCCAACTCTTGCCGTTTCCGGCGCTAAGTTATTTTATTTTCTCGGGTTCGGGTTTTTGTCTCCGTGTGTTGTTGCCGTTGTCATGCATCTCATATCATGTCATCATGTGCATTGCATTTCCATACGTGTTCGTCTCATGCATCCGAGCATTTTCCCCGTTGTCCGTTTTGCATTCCGGCGCTCCTATCTCCTCCGGTGGCCCTTTCTACCTCTTTTCATGTGTGGGGGTTAAACATTTCCAGATTGGACCGAGACTTGCCAAGCGGCCTTGGTTTACTACGGTAGACCGCCTGTCAAGTTTCGTACCACTTGGACTTCATTTGATACTCCAACTGTTAACCGAGGAACCGAGAAGGCCTCGTGTGTGTTGCAGCCCAACACCCTTCTAATTTGGCCCAAAACCCACCTAAACCCTCTCCATCGTCTCGTTCGTTCGATCACGATCGCATGGCCGAAAACCGCACCTCATTTGAACTCTCCTAGCTCCTCCTATGTATAAATAGACATCTCCCCCGAAAATCCCGGATCCAATCCAACCCCAAACCCTAGCCCCGCTCCATCCGCGCGCCGGACATGTCCGGTCCGCGCCGGACGTCTCGCGCCGCCGCCCCGCAACCACTGGCGAGCCGCCACGTGGCACCGTACCCCGCCGCCGCCGCGCCGGCCCGGGAGGCCCAAGTCGGGCCCCGGCGACCCCGTCGTCCGCCGCCGCCGTTCCACGCCCGCGCCACCCGGGTGCTCGCCCTCCGCCGCCTTCGGCTCCGGTGCCGGCCCGCTCCGCCACCGCGCCGGCGAGCGCCGCCCTCGCCGGACCTTGCCTCCTCGCCGCCCCGCCACGCCAACCTCACCGCCGGAGCTCCCGCGCCACGCCGGCACCGCCCCGGCCTCTCCTCCCCTCGGTTTTTCTTCCTCCGGCGAGCTCCGCGCCAAGTCCGGCGACACTCCGGCGGACCTCGGCGACCGTGCAGCTACAGTGGTCCGGATCTGGATCTGGATCCCGAAGGGTTGACTTTCCCCGAAACCCTAATTTTTCTTGCAACTTCATCATGTCGTAACTCTGCATCTGTAGCTCCGTTTTGCGCATGTAGCATATCAAAATGTTCGCCTCAGAGAGTACATCATTTCATCTCATTGCATCATTTTATTTTGAGCTAATCTTGATGCCCGAAATGCTGTTGGAAGAGGGCTATTTGGTATAATTGTCAGATCTGCTGCATCAAATAGCTATTTGTCATTTTTGTCATGATTAATGTGTGCATGATATGCTCCTGAGTTCTACATGAGTTTTGTTATATGCCATGCCATCTTTACAGAGGTGCTTACCATGTATTTTTGTGATATGTGTGGTGACTAGCACAAGCTTGCAAAGTAGTGCATTCGTTAATGCTGACTTCAGGGACTTAGGATTTCACTAAGTCCTTGATCTGTTTTTATCAATATGCCATATGTTCATGTTGTTTCCTAGTGATCCGTGCCTCTTTTGAGGATGATCAGTAAGGATGTTTTGTTAAAATTGTGGTGCTCTATCCATCCATGTCTTTGTTTGCAATTATGGAGCACCCTAGCTTGAGTCAATCGAGCTCTACTTTTGCTATTTCGTGAATCCTGGCAGATTGTTGACTTGTTAGCGATTTTGCCGAGGATGTTGTTATTGATCCGTGCATGCTATGTTGTTGTTCTAGCCATGTATAGCTTCTATGATATGTATTCTTGATGGGTGTATGCTTAGTTTGTAATGCCTTGCTCTGTAGTGAGTGCATCGAGCTCGTAAACATGCCTAGTCGCTAACAGATTTGCATGCTCCAGTTTTTCACTAAGTCTGTAATCTGATTATGTTTTTGCCATGTTCACATACTTGCAATTGTATGTTCCGACCCCTTTTGGCTCACGGTCACTAAGGGACTTTTGTTAAGTGCTTTGAGTAGCTTCATGTCATGTTTTTCTTTGCCATGTTAAGTTCCTGTAGCTTATAGTTTTCATGCTCCAAAGTGTGCTACCTGATGTTAAATTCCAGACTTGTGTTAATTTCACTAAGTCTGAAACATGTTTACCATTTGCATTTTTGCCATGCTTGTTTGAACCTGTTAATGGATGAATTGGCCGTAGCTCAGTGTTCATCTTTTGTCAAGCATCATGAGTAGATCCCTGCGATGTATTTTGTTGTCATGTTTGAGTGCTGTAGCATAATTATCTTGATGCATTTAGATGGCTACTTATTGTTTATCGCAGACCGGTGCCATATTTGTTTTGCTTGCCATTTCCAAACCGTGCATCCAATTCCGGTGATCTTTATATCGATTTCAACCGAAATCACCTCACCTTTCCAGTGGCACTCTTGGATTTTAAAGTTGAGGCCAGGTTCAATCATTACTTGTCAAATCTTGCATATGCATCACATATCGCATCCCGCATAGCATACCATGTTTGCATCATGTTGTTCGAGCTTGGCACATGGTTGATTGTGTTCCTTTTGCTTGTTTTTCTTGTTTGGGTAGAGCCGGGAGACGAGTTCGCTAACGAGGAGCCCGTTGAGTTTGCTTACGAGGGTCAAGTCAACTCTCACAACTTTGCAGGCAAGATGATCATACCCTCGAAATCACTTCTATCTTTGCTTGCTAGATGCTCGCTCTTTTGCTATGCCTATGCTACGATGCCTACCACTTGCTTATCATGCCTCCCAAATTGCCATGTCAAACCTCTAACCCACCACGTCCTAGCAAACCGTTGATTGGCTATGTTACCGCTTTGCTCAGCCCCTCTTATAGCGTTGCTAGTTGCAGGTGAAGATTGGAGATCGTTCCTTGTTGGAACATTTGTTTATTGTTGGGATATCACCATATTTATCTTGTTATCTTAATGCATCTATATACTTGGTAAAGGGTGGAAGGCTCGGCCTTTTGCCTAGTGTTTTGTTCCACTCTTGCCGCCCTAGTTTCCGTCATATCGGTGTTATGTTCCTGGATTTTGCGTTCCTTACGCGGTTGGGTTATAATGGGAACCCCTTGACAGTTCGCCTTGAATAAAACTCTTCTAGCAATGCCCAACTTTGGTTTTACCATTTGCCACCTAGCCTTTTCCCTTGGGTTTCGCGGACTCAAGGGTCATATTTATTTTAACCCCCCTCGGGCCAGTGCTTCTCTAAGTGTTGGTCCAACCGAGCGATGTACGAGGCTACCAGGGGCAACTCTGGGCTAGCCTACCCGACGTCTTGCTCATCCGGTGTGCCCTGAGAACGAGATATGTGCAGCTCCTATCGGGATTTGTTGGCACATCTGGGTGGTGTTGCTGGTTTAGTTTTACCCTTGTCGAGGATGTCTTGTAGAACCGGGATGCCGAGTCTGATCGGAATGTCCCGAGAGAAGGAATATCCTTCGTTGACCGTGAGAGCTTGTGATGGGCTAAGTTGGGACTCCCCTATAGGGATTTGAACTTTCGAAAGCCGTGCCCGCGGTTATGGGCAGATGGGAATTTGTTAATGTCCAGTTGTAGATAACATGAACCTTAACTTAATCAAAATGAATCAACTGCGTGTGTAATCGTGATGGTCTCTTCTCGGCGGAGTCCAGGAAGTGAACACGGTGTTGGAGTAATGTTTGTCGTAGGTTGTTCTATAGTTCTTCGCTTGTGCTTTGCCTTCTCTTCTCGCTCTCTTTTGCGAACAGGTTAGCCACCATATATGCTAGTCGCTTTCTGCAGCTCCACATATTACCTTGCCTTACCTATAAGCTTAAATAGTCTTGATCGCGAGGGTGTGAGATTGCTGAGTCCCCGTGGCTCATAGTTTACTTCCAAAACCAGATGCAGGGACCGATGATTCCGTTCCAGATGATGCGCTTGAGCTCAAGTGGGAGTTCGACGAAGACTCACGCCGTTACTATGTGTCTTTCCCTGATGATCAGTAGTGGTGCCCAGTTGGGGCGATCGGGACCGTGTCGCATGTTGGGGTTGATTTTTTTTATTTTGGTACCGTAGTCGGACCATGAGTGTATTGGATGATTGTAATGTTATTTATGTATTTGTGTGACGTGGCGAGTGTAAGCCAACTATGTGCTTTTCCCCTATTATCTATTTACATGGGTTGTTGTGAAGATTACCTTACTTGCGACATTGCTTTCAATGTGGTTATGCCTCTAAGTCGTGCTTCGACACGTAGGAGATATAGCCGCATCAAGGGCGTTACAAGTTGGTAATCAGAGCCTTCCCCGACCTTAGGAGCCCCCCTGCTTGATCGAATTAGCTGACGTTGTTGAGTCTAGAAAAATGTTTTGAGTCATTTAGGAATTATATATCGGAGATTTTAGGAATTCTTTTTACTCCCCAGTCCCTTCATCGCTCTGGTAAGGCATCCTGACGTAGAGTTTTGACTCTTCTCTTCTCAAATTTCACTAAAAAAAATTAGGATCACGCGGGTATCTTGGAATCGTTCCGATCGATTTGTGACGAGAACATTGTTCTTGGTGCCTCCTGTCATTTAGGGGTTGTGGCAGTGTCCCGGGGAGTTGAGCTCCGAGGTGTTGTCGTCACAATTTTATCGTTGCAGTTCTGGAATACCTGAGTTTAGTTCGCCGACATTGAAAATTTCTTTTATGCAGTTGTTGGTGAGATAACCTCGACGCCACCCAGTACTGGGGCGGGAGTTCGGGAGTATTGCCATAACTTGTATAATGGATGCTTTTCGATGGTTAAGGTAGACGATTTCCGAAGTTTTTCTCGGTTATGTGTTGAAGGATGGATACAGCTGGATGTAGGATTTGCTAGATTTGGGTGAGATATTATGCTTCCCGTGTATCCCCAACACCTGATTGCATAACCGGAAAGGTTCGGGAGTTTCATAGGTGGGAATTCTAGTAGCTCCAGTTCTTCTTCCACGGATATTTGGTTTAGATTGGGTGATCTTTACCGAGTATTCGTTCTTGTTACGTACCTTGTTGGTTTATTATTCTACCTAAATTCTAAGTGGCTTCTCAATTTATGGATATGTGACCATTTCAATTGGAATGCATTCGTTCATTTTGTTTGGATGTGAAGACTATATGTTGCAATTTCAACCCGTTTGATTCAGCTTCAATATTTGTCTGTCAATGTGCTAATGGATGTCAACCTCTTCAGGATGGCTCCTCCAACACGCACGACTCCGAATCCCAATCCGCCACCACCACCTCCACCTCCGGAGGCATGGCAAGCTGTGATGGCCGCTACCAATGCAAACACGCAGCTGATCATGCAACTTCTTCAAGAGCGCAACCAAGGCAACAATCAGAATCACTTTGCTACACTCAACCAGTTTCTTGCTAACCAGCCAAAGACTTTCAGCAATTGTGTTGAGACAACTGACGCTGATGATCGGCTCGTGGACTTATGCAAGCATTTCGAGTGCAGTAACGTCAGGCCTGAGGACTTTGTCAAGTTCGCTTCCTTCCAACTCAAAGACCAAGCTGCAGAATGGTTTTAGCAGTACAAAGATTCCAGAGGAGGCCGTGTGATTACCTGGGATGAATTCCGTCAAGACTTCAAAGCTCATCATATTCCTCAGAGCGTGGTTGAAAGCAAGCGTGAGGAATTCCGCAACCTGAAGCAAGGCTCTATGTTTGTCTATGATTACAACAAGATGTTTTAGAAGCTCGCACGTTTTGCTAAGCAGGACGTCCCTGACGAGAAGAGCATGATATACCAGTTCAGGGGTGGTCTCAGAGAAGAAATCCAGCTAGCTCTTGTCCTCTTTGAGCCCAAGAGGTACGATGAGTTTTACAACATGGCATTGAAGCAAGAGACTGCTCAACTGAAGTGCGATGCTTCCAAGAAGCGAGTCAGAGATGCTACTCCTTCTTCCTCAACTCAAGTGGCTAAGTAGCAGAAGTATTGGCTTCCTCCTCCTCCGTTCCGTCAGCCTTATCAGCAGAAGAGCAAAGGTGGCAGTGGATCTTCCCACCCACCCAACCCTGGCTTTCAGAACAAGACTTCGTCTCAAGCTTCAAGATCGAGTGCTCCGTATCACCGTCCGCTCTCAGAGGTCACGTGCAACAAGTGCCAACAGAAGGGTCACTATGCCAACAAATGCTTCAATCAGAGGCGTCTCCCTCCTCCTCCTCATGTGAGATCAGCAAGTACAGCTGTGGTCAAGCATAACTCCAAGTCTGCTAAGGTCAACTTGTTGAACACAGCTCAGGCAGAGGGCTCGCCAGATGTGATTATGGGTAACCTTCCTGTTAATGAAATTCCCGCAAGAGTTCTTTTTGATACTGGTGCGTCTTTGTCATTTTTATCAAAGCCTTTTGCATCCATGCATGATGTGCATACTGTTGATTTGCCTAAGCCGATAGCGGTTTCTTCTCCGGGTTTGTTCATGAACACCAAAATGATGGCTCCGGATGTTACTATCACGTTGGGCGATTACAAGTTTCTATTTTCTCCAATGGTCCTTGGCAACTCGGATATTGATCTTATTCTCGGAATGGATTGGCTTTCTAAGCACAAGGCTCACCTTGATTGTGCTGCCAGGCAGATTCAATTGACTCATTCGTCTAAGGATGTAATTGTCTTTGCCGCTCGTGATGATACAATCTGTCTGTTTTCTCTCAATGAGAAGGGTGAACTGGATGCCATCTCTCAAATTCCAGTCGTTTGCGAATATCAAGACGTCTTTCCAGAAGAGCTTCCAGGAATGCCTCCGCACCGGCCAGTTGAATTCGTCATCGATCTTGAGCCTGGCACGGAACGGGTTTGCAAACGTCCTTACAAGCTTGGACCTGAAGAGTTGAAGGAGCTGAAGAAGCAACTCGATATTCAAGAGCGAATGGGTCTCATCCGACCTAGTTCTTCTCCGTGGGGTTGTGGAGTTCTTTTTGTGAAGAAGAAGGATGGAACGGATCGACTTTGTGTTGACTACCATCCATTGAACAAGAAGACTATCAAGAACAAGTACCCACTTCCCAACATCAATGAGCTGTTCGAACAACTCAAAGGTGCCCAAGTATTCTCCAAGCTTGATCTCCGTATGGGCTATCACCAGATTTGAATCCGTGAGCAAGATATTCCCAAGACGGCGTTCAGAACAAGCTATGGTTCATATTAATACACTGTCATGTCTTTTGGCCTCGTCAACGCTCCTCCGACGTTCTCTCGCATGATGAACTTCATCTTCAACTCCTACACAAATGACTTTGTCTTGGTCTACCTCGATGATATTCTGGTCTTTTCGAAGAACAAGGAAGATCATGCTAAGAACTTGCGTTTGGTGCTCGATAAGCTCAGGGAACATCAGTTCTACGCCAAGTTCTCAAAGTGCGAGTTTTGGCTCGATGAGGTTCTTTATCTTGGGCATATCATCTCTGCCAAGGGCATAGCGGTGAATCCTGAGAAGGTGTCTGCAATTGTGAATTGGGAACCACCTTAGAACGTGAAGCAACTCCGCAGCTTCCTTGGTCTCGCAAGCTACTGTCGAAGGTTCGTTGAGAACTTTTCAAAGATCACGAAGCCTCTTTCAAACCTTCTCCAGAAGCACGTCAAGTACGTTTGGTCTCCAGAATGTGACATCGCTTTCAACACCTTGAAAGAGAAATTGGTCAATGCTCCAGTTCTGACTCCTCCTGATGAATCCAAACCGTTCGAGGTCTTCTGCGATGCCTCTCTTCAATGTCTTGGTGCAGTGTTGATGCAAGAGAAGAAAGTTGTGGCTTATACCTCTCGCCAGTTGAAGCCCAACGAGAAGAACTACCCCACTCATGACCTCGAGTTGGCGGCAGTTGTGCATGCTCTTTTGACTTGGAGACATCTCTTATTGGGAAGAAAAGTGGACATCTTCACTGACCACAAGAGTCTCAAGTACATCTTCACTCAGCCTAATCTCAACCTCAGGCAGACTCGTTGGGTCGAAATGATTCAAGAGTATAATACGAGTATCGAGTATACTCCAGGCAAGGCTAATGTGATTGCTGATGCATTGAGCAGGAAGGCTTACTGCAACAGTCTGATTCTCAAGCCTTATCAACCCAAGCTTTGTGAAGCTTTCCGCAAACTCAATTTGCAAGTTGTTCCTCAAGGGTTCCTCGCCAACCTTCAAGTCTCTCCTACTTTGGAAGATCAAATTCGCGAGGCTCAACTTCTTGATGCTATGGTGAAGAAGGTGAAGATTGGGATTGCCAAGAGTCAACCCAAGTACAAATGCTATCGCCTTGATGACAAGGATACTCTCTTCTTCGAGGATCACATTGTTGTGCCTAAAGGTGACCTTCGTAAAGTTATTATGAATGAGGCTCACAATTCACTCCTCTCCATCCACCCTGGGAGTACGAAGATGTATCAGGACCTCAAGCAGGCTTATTGGTGGACTTGAATGAAGCGCGAGATTGCTAAATTCGTGAATGAATGTGATGTCTGCAGAAGAGTAAAGGCAGAACACCAACGACCAGCTGGTCTCCTCCAACCTCTTGCCATTCCAGAATGGAAGTTTGACCACATTGAGATGGACTTCGTGACTGGGTTTCCAAAGTCCAAGCGTGGCAATGATGCTATATTCGTTGTCATCGACAAACTCACTAAAGTGGCTCACTTTCTGCCTATCAAAGAGTCTATCACTGCAGCTCAATTGGCGGAGCTGTATACCTCTCAGATTGTCTCCCTGCACGGCATTCCACAGTTGATTTCTTGAGACCGTGGCAGCATCTTTACCTCCAAGTTTTGGGATTCTTTTCAGAAGGCCATGGGCACCAACATCCGCTTCAGCACAGCTTTCCATCCTCAAACTAGCGGTCAAGTCGAGCGTGTCAATCAGATTCTTGAAGATATGCTTAGGGCTCGCGTTATCTCCTTCAGTATGAAGTGGGAAGATTGTCTTCCATATGCCGAATTCTCCTACAACAACAGTTTTCAAGCAAGTTCGGGCATGGCCCCATTCGAAATTCTCTATGGCAGGAAGTGCCGTACTCCTCTTAACTGGTCAGAGACCGGTGAACGTCAACTTCTTGGAAATGACTTGATCACAGAGGCAGAGGAAATGTGCAAAGTCATTCGTGATAACCTCAAAACAGCGCAATTGCGCCAGAAGAGCTACTACGATAGTAAGCATCGTGATTTGGCTTTCGAGATCGGAGACCATGTTTACCTCCGCGTCTCTCCAATGAAAGGTACTCGTCGCTTCGGTATCAAAGGGAAGCTTGCCCCTAGATACGTGGGTCCTTTCAAGATCGTCAGCAAGAGAGGCGATCTCGCCTATCAACTTGAGCTTCCTCCCAACTTTGCAAATGTGCACGACGTGTTCCATGTCTCTCAGCTCCGCAAGTGCTTCAAGACTCCAGACCGCACCGTCAACTTCGAAGACATTGATCTCCAAGAAGACCTCTCTTATCATGAGCACCCCGTTGCTATTCTTGAAGAGACTGAACGCAAGACTCGCAATAAGTCAATCAAATTCCTCAAAGTCAAGTGGTCACACCATTCCGACCATGAAGCTACCTGGGAACGCAAGGATCACCTCCGTTCTGAGTACCCAGCGTTTTTCCAGTCCTAGATCTCGGGACGAGATCCTTTCGTAGTGGTGGAGTGTTGTAACACCCCGGATGTAATTTACCTTATATGTATCCCAACTCTTGCCGTTTCCGGCGCTAAGTTATTTTATTTCCTCGGGTTTGGGTTTTTGTCTCCGTGTGTTGTTGCCGTTGTCATGCATCTCATATCATGTCATCATGTGCATTGCATTTCCATACGTTTTCGTCTCATGCATCCGAGCATTTTCCCCGTTGTCCGTTTTGCATTCCGGCGCTCCTATCTCCTCCGGTGGCCCTTTCTACCTCTTTTCGTGTGTGGGGGTTAAACATTTCCGGATTGGACCGAGACTTGCCAAGTGGCCTTGGTTTACTACCGGTAGACCGCCTGTCAAGTTTCATACCACTTGGACTTCGTTTGATACTCCAACGGTTAACCGAGGAACCGAGAAGGCCTCGTGTGTGTTGCAGCCCAACACCCTTCCAATTTGGCCCAAAACCCAGCTAAACCCTCTCCATCGTCTCAGTCGTTCGATCACGATCGCGTGGCCGAAAACCGCACCTCATTTGGACTCTCCTAGCTCCTCCTATGTATAAATAGACATCTCCCCCGAAAATCCCGGATCCAATCCAAACCCAAACCCTAGCCCCGCTCCATCCGCGCGCCGGACACGTCCGGTCCGCGCCGGACGTCTCGTGCCGCCGCCCCGCAACCACTGGCGAGCCGCCACGTGGCACCGTACCCTGCCGCCGCCGCTCCGGCCCGGGAGGCCCAAGTCGAGCCCCCGCGAGCCCGTCGTCCGCCGCCGCCGTTCCACGCCCGCGCCGCCCGGGTGCTCTCCCTCCACCGCCTTCGGCTCCGGCGCCGGCCCGCTCCGCCACCGTGCCGGCGAGCGCCGCCCTCGCCGGACCTTGCCTCCTCGCCGCCCCGCCACGCCAACCTCGCCGCCGGAGCTCCCGCACCACGCCGGCGCCGCCCCGGCCTCTCCTCCCCTCGGTTTTTCTTCCTCCGGCGAGCTCCGCGCCAAGTCCGGCGACACTCCGGCGAACCTCGGCGACCGTGCAGCTACAGTGATCCGGATCTGGATCTGGATCCCGAAGGGTTGACTTTCCCTGAAACCCTAATTTTTCTTGCAACTTCATCATGCCGTAACTCTGCATCTATAGCTCCGTTTTTTGCATGTAGCATATCAAAATGTTCGTCTCAGAGAGTACATCATTTAAACTCATTGCATCATTTTCTTTTGAGCTCATCTTGATGCCCGAAATGCTGTTGGAAGAGGGCTATTTGGTATAATTGTCAGATCTGCTGCATCAAATAGCTATTTGTCATTTTTGCCATGATTAATGTGTGCATGATATGCTCCTGAGTTCTACATGAGTTTTGTTATATGCCATGCCATGTTTACAGAGGTGCTTACCAAGTACTTTTGTGATATGTGTGGTGACTAGCACAAGCTTGCAAAGTAGTGCATTCGTTAATGCTGATTTCAGAGACTTAGGATTTCACTAAGTCCTTGATCTGTTTTTATCAATATGCCATATGTTCATGTTGTTTCCTAGTGATACGTGCCTCATTTGAGGATGATCAGTAAGGATGTTTTGTTAACATTGTGGTGCTCTATCCATCCATGTCTTTGTTTGCAATTATGGAGCACCCTAGCTTGAGTCAATCGAGCTCTACTTTTGCTATTTCGTGAATCCTGGCAGATTGTTGACTTGTTAGCGATTTTGCCAAGGATGTCGTTATTGATCCGTGCATGCTATGTTGTTGTTCTTGCCATGTCTAGCTTCTATGATATGTATTCTTGATGGGTGTATGCTTAGTTTGTAATGCCTTGCTCTGTAGTGAGTGCATCGAGCTCGTAAACATGTCTACTCGCTAACAGATTTGCATGCTTCAGTTTTTCACCAAGTCTGTAATCTGATTATGTTTTTGCCATGTTCACATGCTTGCAATTGTATGTTCCGATCCCTTTTGGCTCAAGGTCACTAAGGGACTTTTGTTAAGTGCTTTGAGTAGCTTCATGTCATGCCTTGCTTTGCCATGTTAAGTTCCTGTAGCTTATAGTTTGCATGCTCCAAAGTGTGCTACCTGATGTTAAATTCCAGACTTGTGTTAATTTCACTAAGTCTGAAACATGTTTACCATTTGCATTTTTGCCATGCTTGTTTGAACCTGTTAATGGATGAATTGGCCGTAGCTCAGTGTTCATCTTTTGTCAAGCATCATGAGTAGATCCCTGCGATGTATTTTGTTGTCATGTTTGAGTGCTGTAGCATAATTATCTTGATGCATTTAGATGGCTACTTATTGTTTATCGCAGACCGGTGCCATATTTGTTTTGCTTGCCATTTCCAAACCGTGCATCCGATTCCGGTGATCTTTATATTGATTTCAACCAAAATCACCTCACCTTTCCAGTGCACTCTTGGATTTCCAAGTTGAGGCCAGGTTCAATTATTCCTTGTCAAATCTTGCATATGCATCACATATCGCATCCCGCATAGCATACCATGTTTGCATCATGTTGTTCGAGCTTTGCACGTTGTTGATTGTGTTCCTTTTGCTTATTTGTCTTGTTTGGGTAGAGCCTGGAGACGAGTTCGATAACGAGGAGCCCGTTGAGTTTGCTTACGAGGATCAAGTCAACTCTCACAACTTTGCAGGCAAGATGATCACACCCTCGAAATCACTTCTATCTTTGCTTGCTAGATGCTCGCTCTTTTGCTATGCCTATGCTACGATGCCTACCACTTTCTTTGTTGGGGAACGTAGCAGAAATTCAAAATTTTCCTACGTGTCACCAAGATCTATCTATGGAGAAACCAGCAACGAGGGGAAGGAGAGTGCATCTACATACCCTTGTAGATCGCTAAGCGGAAGCGTTCAAGTGAACGGGGTTGATGGAGTCGTACTCGTTGTGATCCAAATCACCGGAGATCCTAGCGCCGAACGGACGGCACCTCCGCGTTCGACACATGTACAGCCCGGTGACGTCTCCCATGCCTTGATCTAGCAAGGAGAGAGGGAGAGGTTGAGGAAGAGTCCATCCAGCAGCAGCACAACGGCGTGTGGTGGAGGAGCGTGGAACTCCAGCAGGGCTTCGCTAAGCACCGCAAGAGACGAGGAGGGAGAGGGGTAGGGCTGCACCAACAAGGGAAGAATTCATGTGTATTGGGCAGCCCTAACCTCAACTATATATTGGGGAAGGGGAGGGGCTGCGCCCCCACCTAGGGTTCCCTCCCTAGGGGTGGCGGCAGCCCCCTAGATCCCATCTAGGGGCGGCCAAGGGGAGGGGAGAGGGGGAGGTGCACCAGGGTGGGCCTTAGGGCCCATCTGCCCTAGGGTTTGCCCCCCTTCCCACTCCCTTGCGCCTTGGGCCTTGGTGGGGGGGTGCACCAGCCCACCTGGGGCTGGTCCCCTCCCACACTTGGCCCATGCTGCCCTCCGGGGCTTGTGGCCCCACCTGGTGGACCCCCGGGACCCTCCCGGTGGTCCCGGTACGTTACCGATAAAACCCGAAACTTTTCCGGTGACCAAAACAGGACTTCCCATATATAAATCTTTACCTCCGAACCATTCCGGAACTCCTCGTGACGTCCGGGATCTCATCCGGGACTCCGAATAACATTCGGTAACCACATACAAACTTCCTTTATAACCCTAGCGTCATCGAACCTTAAGTGTGTAGACCCTACGGGTTCGGGAACCATGCAGACATGACCGAGACGTTCTCCGGTCAATAACCAACAGCGGGATCTGGATACCCATGTTGGTTCCCACATGTTCCACGATGATCTCATCGGATGAACCACGATGTCGAGGATTCAATCAATCCCGTATACAATTCCCTTTGTCTAGCGGTATTGTACTTGCCCGAGATTCGATCGTCGGTATCCCGATACCTAGTTCAATCTCGTTACCGGCAAGTCTCTTTTACTCGTTCCGTAACACATCATCCCGTGATCAACTCCTTGGTCACATTGTGCACATTATGATGATGTCCTACCGAGTGGGCCCAGAGATACCTCTCCGTTTACACGGAGTGACAAATCCCAGTCTCGATTCGTGCCAACCCAATAGACACTTTCGGAGATACCTGTAGTGTACCTTTATAGCCACCCAGTTACGTTGTGACGTTTGGCACACCCAAAGTATTCCTACGGTATCCGGGAGTTGCACAATCTCATGGTCTAAGGAAATGATACTTGACATTAGAAAAAGCTTTAGCATACGAACTACACGATCTTTGTGCTAGGCTTAGGATTGGGTCTTGTCCATCACATCATTCTCCCAATGATGTGATCCCGTTATCAACGACATCCAATGTCCATGGTCAGGAAACCGTAACCATCTATTGATGAACGAGCTAGTCAACTAGAGGCTTACTAGGGACATGGTGTTGTCTACGTATCCACACATGTATCTGAGTTTCCTATCAATACAATTATAGCATGGATAATAAATGATTATCATGAACAAGGAAATATAATAATAACCAATTTATTATTGCCTCTAGGGCATATTTCCAACAGTCTCCCACTTGCACTAGAGTCAATAATCTAGTTCACATTGCCATGTGATTATCACTCACAGGTCACATCGCCATGTGACCAACATCCAAGAGTTTACTAGTGTCACTAAACTAGTTCATATCATCATGTGATTAAGACTCAATGAGTTCTGGGTTTGATCATGTTTTGCTTGTGAGAGAGGTTTTAGTCAACGGGTCTGCAACATTCAGATCCGTATGTACTTCATAAATCTCTAGGTCATATTATAAATGCTGCTTCCACGCTCCACTTGGAGCTATTCCAAATGGTTGCTCCACTATACGTATCCAGTTTGCTACTCAGAGTCATTCGGATAGGTGTTAAAGCTTGCATCGATGTAACCCTTTACGCCGAACCCTTTATCACCTCCATAATCGAGAAACATGTCCTTATTACTCCAAGGACAATTTTGACCGCTATCTGGTGATCCACTCCTGGATCACCTTTGTACCCTCTTGCCAGACATGTGGCAAGGCACACATCAGGTGCGGTACTCAGCATGGCATACCGTATAGAGCCTATGACAAAAGCATAGGGGACGACATTTGTCCTTTCTCTTTCTTCTGCCGTGGTCGAGCTTTAAGTCTTAACTTCATACCTTACAACTCAGGCAAGAACTCCTTCTTTCACTGATCCATCTTGAACACCTTCAAGATCATGTCAAGGTATGTGCTCATTTGAAAGTACCATTAAGCGTTTTGATCTATCCTTATAGATCTTGATGCTCAACGTTCAAGTAGCTTAATCCAGGCTTTCCATTGAAAAACACTTTTCAAATAACTCTGCATGATTTCTAGAAATTCTACATCATTTCCAATCAACAACATGTTAACAACACATACTCATCGGAAAACTTCTTTGGAAATACAAGTTTCTCATAAACTTTGTATACACCCAAAATCTTTGATCATCTCATCAAAGCATACATTCCAACTCCGAGATGCTTACTCCAGTCCTTAGAAGGATTGCTGGAGCTTTGCATACTTATTAGCATCTTTCAGGATTGACAAAACCTTCCGGTTGTATCACATACAACCTTTCTTCAAGAAAATCGTCGAGGAAACAATGTTTTGACATCCTATCTGCAAGATTTCATAAATAATGCAGTAATCGCTAACATAATTCCAACAGACTCTTAGCATTGCTACGAGTGAGAAAGTCTCATCGCAGTCAACTCCTTGAACTTGTCGGAAAACATCTTAACGACAAGTCGAGCTTTCTTAATGGTGATACTTACCATCATTGTCCATCTTCCTTTTAAAATCCATATGTACTTAACAGCCTTACGACCATCAAGTAGTTCTTCCAAAGTCTACACTTTGTTTTCATACATGGATCCTCTCTCGGATTATATGGCCTCGAGCCATTTTGGAATCCAGGCCCACCACCGCTTCTCCATAGCTCGTAGGTTCATTGTTGTCTAGCAACATGACTTCCAAGACAGGATTACGTACCACTCTGAAGTAGCACGCATCCTTGTCATCCCATGAGGTTTGGTAGTGACTTGATCTGAAGTTTCATGATCACTATCACAAGCTTCCACTTCAATTGGTGTAGGTGCCACAGGAACAACTTCCTGTGCCCTGCCACACACTAGTTGAAGAGACGGTTTAATAACCTCATCAAGTCTCCACCATCCTCCCACTCAATTCTTTCGAGAGAAACTTTTCCTCGAGAAAGGACCCGATTCTAGAGACAATCCCTTATTGCTTTCGGATCTAAGACAGGAGGTATACCCAACTGTTTTGGGTGTCCTATGAAGATGCATTTATCCGCTTTGGGTTCGAGCTTATCAGCCTGAAACTTTTTCACATAAGCGTCGCAGCCCCAAACTTTTAAGAAATGACAGCTTAGGTTTCTCTAAACCATAGTTCATACGGTGTCATCTCATCGGAATTACGTGGTGCCCCTTTTAAAGTAAATGTGGTTGTCTCTAATGCCTAACCCATAAACTATCATGGTAATTCGATAAGAGACATCATGGTATGCATCATATCCAATAGGGTGCAGTTATGATGTTCGGAAACACCATCACACTATGGTGTTCCAGGCTGTATTAGTTGTGAAACAATTTCCACAATGTCTTAATTCTGTGCCAAACTCGTAATTCAGATATTCATCTCTATGATCATATCATAGATCTTTTATCCTCTTGTCATGACGATCTTTCAACTTCACCCTGAAATTACTTGAACCTTTCAATAATTCAGACTCATGATTCATCAAGTAAATATACTCAACATCTACTCAAATCATCTATGAAGTAAGAACATAACGATATCCACTACATGCCTCAGCACTCATTGGACTGCACACATCAAAATGTATTACTTCCAACAAGTTGCTTTCTAGTTCCATTTTACTGAAAACGAGGCTTTCAGTCATCTTGCCCATGTGGTATGATTTGCATGTCTCAAGTGGTTCAAAAACAAGTGAGTCCAAACGGTCCATTTGCATGGAGTTTCTTCATGCATATACACCAATAGACATGGTTCGCATGTCTCAAACTTTTCAAAATGAGTGAGCCCAAAGATCCATCAACATGGAGCTTCTTCATGCGTTTTATACCGATATGACTTAAGTGGCAGTGCCACAAGTAGGTGGTACTATCATTACTATCTTATATCTTTTGGCATGAACATGTGTATCACTATGATCGAGATTCAATGAACCATTCATTTTAGGTGCAAGACCATTGAAGGTATTATTCAAATAAACAGAGTAACCATTATTCTCCTTAAATGAATAACCGTATTGCGATAGACATAATCCAATCATGTCTATGCTCAACGCAAACACCAATCTCGATGGTAGAGGGAGCGTGCGATGCTTGATCATATCAACATTGGAAACACTTCCAACACATATCGTCATCTTACCTTTAGCTAGTCTCCGTTTATTCCGTAGCTTTTATTTCGAGTTACTAACACTTAGCAACCGAACCGGTATCTAATACCCTGGTGCTACTAGGAGTACTAGTAAAGTACACATCAACACAATGTATATCCAATATACTTCTATCGACCTTGCCAGCCTTCTTATCTACCAAGTATCTAGGGTAATTCTGCTCCAGTGGCTGTTCCCCTTATTACAGAAGCACTTAGTCTCGGGTTTGGGTTCAACCTTGGGTTTCTTCACTAGAGCAGCAGCTGATTTGCCGTTTCATGAAGTATCCCCTTTTGCCCTTGCCCTTCTTGAAACTAGTGGTTTCACCAACCATCAACAATTGATGCTCCTTCTTGATTTCTACTTTTGTGGTGTCAAACATCGCGAATATCTCAAGGATCATCATATCTGTCCCTGATATATTATAGTTCATCACGAAGCTCTAGTAGCTTGGTGGTAATGCGTTCGGAGAAACATCACTGTCTCATCTGGAAGATCAACTCCCACTCGATTCAAATGATTGTTGTACTCAGACAATCTGAGCACAAGCTCAACAATTGAGCTTTTCTCCCTTAGTTTGCAGGCTAAGAAAATCGTCGGAGGTCTTATACCTCTTGACGTGGGCACGAGCCTGAAATCCCAATTTCAGCCCTCGAAACATCTCATATGTTTCGCGACGTTTCAAAACGTCTTCGGTGCCTCAACTCTAAACCGTTTAACTGAACTATCACGTAGTTATCAAAATGTGTATGTCGGATGTTCGCAACATCCACAGACGACGTTCGAGGTTCAGCACACTGAGCGGTGTATTAAGGACATAAGCCTTCTATAAAGCAATGAGGACAATCCTCAGTTTACGGACCTAGTCCGCATAATTGCTACTATCAACTTTCAACTAAATTTTCTCTAGGAACATATCTAAACAGTAGAACTGAAGCGCGAGCTACGACATAATTTGCGAAGACCTTTTGACTATGTTCAGGATAATTAAGTTCATCTTATGAACTCCCACTCAGATAGACATCCCTCCAGTCATCTAAGTGATTACATGATCCGAGTCAACTAGGCCGTGTCCGATCATCACGTGAGACGGACTAGTCAACATCGGTGAACATCTTCATGTTGATCGTATCTACCATACGACTCATGCTCGACCTTTCGGTCTCTTGTGTTCCAAGGCCATGTCTGTACATGCTAGGCTCGTCAAGTTAACCTAAGTGTTTCGCATGTGTTTCGAGGCCATGTCTGTACATGCTAGGCTCGTCAACACCCGTTGTGTTCGAACGTAAGAATCTATCACACCCGATCATCACGTGGTGCTTCGAAACAACGAACTGTCGCAACGGTGCACAGTTAGGGGGAACACTTTCTTGAAATTTTAATGAGGGGTCATCTTATTTACTACCGTCGTTCTAAGCAAATAAGATGTATAAACATGATAAACATCACATGTAATCAAATAGTGACATGATATGGCCAATATCATATTGCTCCTTTTGAACTCCATCTTTGGGGCTCCATGATCATCATCGTCACCGGCATGACACCATGATCTCCATCATCATGATCTCCATCATCGTGTCTTCATGAAGTTGTCTCACCAACTATTACTTCTACTACTATGGCTAACGGTTAGCAATAAAGTAAAGTAATTACATGACGTTTATGTTGACACGCAGGTCATAAATAAATTAAGACAACTCCTATGGCTCCTGCCGGTTGTCATACTCATCGACATGCAAGTCGTGATTCCTATTACAAGAACATGATCATCTTATACATCACATATATCATTCATCACATCCTTTGGCCATATCACATCACATAGCATACCCTGCAAAAACAAGTTAGACGTCCTCTAATTGTTGTTTGCATGTTTGACGTGGCTGCTATGGGTTTCTAGCAAGAACGTTTCTTACCTACGCAAAAACCACAACGTGATATGCCAACTGCTATTTACCCTTCATAAGGACCCTTTTCATCGAATCCGATCCGACTAAAGTGGGAGAGACAGACACCCGCTAGCCACCTTATGCAACTAGTGCATGTCAGTCGGTGGAACCAGTCTCACATAAGAGTACGTGTAAGGTCGGTCCGGGCCGCTTCATCCCACAATGCCGCCGAATCAAGATTGGACTAGTAACGGTAAGCATATTGAACAAAATCAATGCCCACAACTACTTTGTGTTCTACTCGTGCATAGAAACTACGCATAGACCTAGCTCATGATGCCACTATTGGGGAACGTAGCAGAAATTCAAAATTTTCCTACGTGTCACCAAGATCTATCTATGGAGAAACCAGCAACGAGGGGAAGGAGGGTGCATCTACATACGATTGTAGATCGCTAAGCGGAAGTGTTCAAGTGAACGGGGTTGATGGAGTCGTACTCGTCGTGATCCAAATCACCGGAGATCCTAGCGCCGAACGGACGACACCTCCACGTTCGACACACGTACAGCCCGGTGACGTCTCCCATGCCTTGATCCAGCAAGGAGAGAGGGAGAGGTTGAGGAACACTTCATCCAGCAGCAGCACAACGGCGTGGTGGTGGTGGAGGAGCGTGGAACTCCAGCAGGGCTTCGCTAAGCACCGCAAGAGACGAGGAGGGAGAGGGGTAGGGCTGCACCAACAAGGGAAGAATTCATGTGTATTGGGCAGCCCTAACCTCAACTATATATATGGGAAGGGGAGGGGCTGCGCCCTCACCTAGGGTTCCATCCCTAGGGGTGGCGGCAGCCCCCTAGATCCCATCTAGGGGCGGCCAAGGGGAGGGGAGAGGGGGAGGCGCACCAGGGTGGGCCTTAGGGCCCATCTGCTCTAGGGTTTGCCCCCCTTCCCACCCCCTTGCGCCTTGGGCCTTGGTGGGGGGGCGCACCAGCCCACCTGGGGCTAGTCCCCTCCCACACTTGGCCCATGCTGCCCTCCGGGGCTTGTGGCCCCACTTGGTGGACCCCCGGGACCCTCCCGGTGGTCCCGGTACGTTACCGATAAAACCCGAAACTTTTCCTGTGACCAAAACAGGACTTCCCATATATAAATATTTACCTCCGGACCATTCCGGAACTCCTCGTGATGTCCGGGATCTCATCCGGGACTCCGAATAACATTCGGTAACCACATACAAACTTCATTTATAACCCTAGCGTCATCGAACCTTAAGTGTGTAGACCCTACGGGTTCGGGAACCATGCAGACATGACCGAGACGTTCTCCGGTCAATAACCAACAGCGGGATCGGGATACCCATGTTGGTTCCCACATGTTCCATGATGATCTCATCGGATGAACCACGATGTCGAGGATTCGATCAATCCCGTATACAATTCCCTTTGTCTAGTGGTATTGTACTTGCCCGAGATTCGATCGTTGGTATCCCGATACCTTGTTCAATCTCGTTACCGGCAAGTCTCTTTTACTCGTTCCGTAACACATCATCCCGTGATCAACTCCTTGGTCACATTGTGCACATTATGATGATGTCCTACCGAGTGGGCCCAGAGATACCTCTCCGTTTACGCGGAGTGACAAATCCCAGTCTCGATTCGTGCCAACCCAATAGACACTTTCGGAGATACCTGTAGTGTACCTTTATAGCCACCCAGTTACGTTGTGACGTTTGGCACACCCAAAGTATTCCTACGGTATCCGGGAGTTGCACAATCTCATGGTCTAAGGAAATGATACTTGACATTAGAAAAAGCTTTAGCATACGAACTACACGATCTTTGTGCTAGGCTTAGGATTAGGTCTTGTCCATCACATCATTCTCCCAATGATGTGATCCCGTTATCAACGACATCCAATGTCCATGGTCAGGAAACCGTAACCATCTATTGATCAACGAGCTAGTCAACTAGAGGCTTACTAGGGACATGGTGTTGTCTATGTATCCACACATGTATCTGAGTTTCCTATCAATACAATTATAGCATGGATAATAAACGATTATCATGAACAAGGAAATATAATAATAACCAATTTATTATTGCCTCTAGGGCATATTTCCAACATGCTTATCATGCCTCCCAAATTGCCATGTCAAACCCCTAACCCACCATGTCCTAGCAAACCATTGATTGGCTATGTTACCGCTTTACTCAGCCCCTCTTATAGCGTTGTTAGTTGCAGGTGAAGATTGGAGATCGTTCCTTGTTGGAACATTTGTTTATTGTTTGGATATCACCATATTTATCTTGTTATCTTAATGCATCTATATACTTGGTAAAGGGTGGAAGTCTCGGCCTTTTGCCTAGTGTTTTGTTCCACTCTTGCCGCCCTAGTTTCCGTCATATCGGTTTTATGTTTCCGGATTTTGCGTTCCTTACGCGGTTGGGTTATAATGGGAACCCCTTGACAGTTCGCCTTGAATAAAACTCTTCCAGCAATGCCCAACTTTGATTTTACCATTTGCCACCTAGCCTATTTTTTTTAACCCCCCTCGGGCCAGTGCTTCTCTAAGTGTTGGTCCAACCGAGCGATGTCCGGGGCTACCAGGGGCAACTCTGTGCTGGCCTACCCGACGTCTTGCTCATCCGGTGTGCCCTGAGAACGAGATATGTGCAGCTCCTATCGGGATTTGACGGCACATCTGGGTGGTGTTGCTGGTTTAGTTTTACCCTTGTCGAGGATGTCTTGTAGAACCGGGATGCCGAGTCTGATCGGAATGTCCCGGGAGAAGGAATATCCTTCGTTGACCGTGAGAGCTTGTGATGGGCTAAGTTGGGACTCCCCTGCAGGGATTTGAACTTTCGAAAGCCGTGCCCGCGGTTATGGGCAGATGGGAATTTGTTAATGTCCAGTTGTAGATAACATGAACCTTAACTTAATCAAAATGAATCAACTGCGTGTGTAATCGTGATGGTCTCTTCTCGGCGGAGTCCGGAAAGTGAACACGGTGTTGGAGTAATGTTTGTCGTAGGTTGTTCTATAGTTCTTCGTTCGTACTTTGCCTTCTCTTCTCGCTCTCTTTTGCGAACAGGTTAGCCACCATATATACTAGTCACTTGCTGCAGCTCCACCTATACCTTGCCTTACCTATATGCTTAAATAGTCTTGATCGCGAGGGTGCGAGATTGCTGAGTCCCCGTGGCTCACAGTTTACTTCCAAAACGAGATGCAGGGACCGATGATTTCGTTCCAGATGATGCGCTTGAGCTCAAGTGGGAGTTCGACGAAGACTCACGCCGTTACTATGTGTCTTTCCCTGATGATCAGTAGTGGTGCCCAGTTGGGGCGATCGGGACCGTGTCGCATGTTGGGGTTGATTTTTTATTTTGGTACCGTAGTCGGACCATGAGTGTATTGGATGATTGTAATGTTATTTATGTATTTGTGTGACGTGGCGAGTGTAATCCTACTATGTACTTTTCCCCTATTATCTATTTACATGGGTTGTTGTGAAGATTACCTTACTTGCGACATTGCTTTCAATGCGGTTATGCCTCTAAGTCGTGCTTCGACACGTAGGAGATATAGCCGCATCGAGGGCGTTACAGTTACTTCCCCTCTAGTTGCACATGCAGCCACATCATTGCCTTCGATTGTACTAAGGAGTGCATCAACATCTATTAAGTTTCTTTCTATCAGTAAATCAATGTATTGGCCTTCCCAAAACCAAAATGAGCATCCATCGTCCTACACAAAAGAATAAGAAAGCTTGAAGTGAGCTACCGCAATCTTCTATATCTAAATAGCTAGCCCCCACACTAACTATTTCTCTCAACATGCAAGCACGCCACATCATCCGACAACATGCATGAGAAAATGCCTACCCCCACTATCATATTTCTCTACATACAAGCATGGCACTTCATCATTAAACATGCATGAAAAAAAAGACTCATCTCAACATCCAAACATACATAAGAAATTTCAATCTATTATGCTATTTATAATTAGTAAAAGAATTACAACTATATAGTAATCAAACATAATAAATTATATGTATTTTTTGTTTGAGCTTTTTATATTATTACTTCAAATATTCATGTATCATGCAACGAATCACACCGGAATATTGCAAAATATCCCTGCAACAACGTGTGGGGTATCATCTAGTTGAACTAAAGAATGAGCTATCAAATGAGCTACTGCAAGTGCACGTACCCCGTCATTTTCGCATTTGAAGAACACCCATCTGGGGTGCTTCGACGTGCCCGAAGTGAGCCGCGGCACTTTCCGCGTGCAGTCGTCGCACTGTATGAGCGACATCGGCAAGCCACAAAGATGTTGCGCGAGCGCCGAGCCCGGTGGACAGCCGGGCGAATCCATGCCCGCAAACCGTCGGTGTCGGCGGGGGGCGGACGAACCCATACCTGCATGCGGCGATGCGCCCTTGCCTGGGCTTCGGGAGAGGCTCCCCGACCACTCCATCGCTTGGGGCAGCAACTGGCGGCCGGAAAAAGCCAAATCCGGCGGCCCCGATGAAGTGCCGCAGATCCGCAAATCCAGCGGCCCGCCGACGCAGGGGGGAGGGGAGGCCTCGTGCGCGTGGCGGCCTTTCGGCTTTCTCCTGCCGGCTGCTTTCACCGGAATCTTGGGCGGCGGCCCGAAGGCAATGCGTAGGGGGAGAAGAGAGGTGGTTGGTGGGGAAAGCGCGGGATGAAATGTCCCCCCACCAACCGCTTCCGCTTATATGCAGGGCACCGCAGCCGCGAGGGGAAACCAGCGTTTTCCCCGGTTGGGGTCGGGATTTTGCCACGCCTCTCAAATTTTTTTGCGGACCGGGGCGAGGTGCGAGGTCTGATCGGGCTGGTTTTTTCGCCCCGACCCGCATTTTGATGGTTATTTTACGGGTCAGGGCAGGATGCGGGGTCTGCTAGAGTTGCTCTAAGCACTAGTGTGCACGCTGGCCGCGGCTGCAATCTGTCGGGAGGATACGTCAAATAGCAAAACTGGAGTAGAGTATACGTGCCCTAGAGATTAATGATGGATTTACCCTTCACAAAAACAAATCAAAAAACATTATAAACATAGGTCCCATGCACTTTTCATACCGGTCCCATGGTTACTCGTACCTGCATGTAATTTCAGTCTTGTAACTTCTATTTTTTTCACTGTCATATTTGGGTGAATGAACTGTTCCTAAAAATGCCAACCACCGTAAAAGTGGTATTTTAGGGCTCACCGTAAAAGTTGTATTTTGTATGAAAGAAGCGGGGCAGCCTTTGCTTATTTGGATAGGTTTTCTTTTTTAGGGGGAAGCCTGTTGGCACTTTATTTATTTATTATTATTATTTTTGCGGGTGGCACTTTATTTAATTTGTGGCAGAGTTACATCATGAATAACACGAGATAATAAAAAGCTAGGAATGTCGTCTGTTCTACCGTAGTCTTTGAGTCATATGTATTCCTAGGTCGAAAATGTGCCAAACCGTTTGCTTCCCGTCGACAGTTCTGAAATTCAATCTTCGGTATCTCCAGAGCAAGATTGAAACGGTCAGCAAGAGTTGCTGCATAGGTCCCAGAATATCTATCTTACCATTGCAAGCTTCGACTAGTACAAAACAATAAGATTCCACTATAACCTTGGTGCAACAGAGTTTTGCAATCAGTTTCTGTTGACACCAGATTTTGGCATGGTCACGAATCCGGATTCGTATGCAAAAGTTAGAGGCAACACTTCGCGGGCCGGCCCTGAGTGAGAAAGTATTTGGCCTTTGCCGGCTGAATGAAACCTTGCCAGGGTAAAACCTTGCCGATATGGGGGCTTGCCGGCGGAGAAGCTTGCCGGCGTGAAAAGATTGCCGGCGGAGAAGCTTGCCGGTATGAAACCTTGCCGGGGAGGAAAGCTTGCCGGGGGAAAAGCTTGCCGGGCGAAGACCTTGCCGGGGCTGAAAAGCTTGCCGGGAAAGAGCTTGCTGGGTGGAAACTGTCAAGGCCAATCCGACCAGAAGCTGAAGATGGGCTCAAATGATTATCTAGATGGACTCGGATGAAGAAGTGTTCAACATGAAAGTTATTCGTAACGTCGAAACGGTCAACTTTGCTTTTGGAGTCATCATCATCCGACGTAGTATACGACCTGCAGAGACGCTACAAGAGTCGGATGGTCCAGTCAGCTACATGACCGAGTCCGACTCGAAATTCAAGATGACCCCGTGGAGTATTCAAGATGGCCTTATTTGGAAAAGTGATCAACATACGGATTGTTGGCCTTATCGAAGCGTACAAAATTGATATTTGAACCGTCTCCATCAGAAGTCATATGCAGATTCCACGGCCCGTGCAAGGAGCAAGACGGAAGATTGGATCAGATTCGGGCTGAATCCAAGTGGGACCAGGACTAGGACTCTAGGTCGTGAATTAATTGATGTAATTTTCTTGTAAGGAAAGCCTAGATGAATCCTTTTCTTGTACGGGAGTCCAGCCGCCTCTTATATATGTTGGGGGTGACAGCCGATTGAACAACACACAATCGAACAAATCAATATACTACTTTTCATCTACGTTTTATCTCTCCACCGTTTTTCTCTCTCGTTCTTCGTTGTTCTTCGTGTTTGAGAGCTGTGAATCTCGGGGCTCTAGGGGCGAGAGAATCGACCTAGGGCAGCCCATAGCCGCCGCAATCCCTGACGGGGTCCCTCCCGGGTGCGCGGGGTTTCGGGTCTGCAAAAGCGCCCGCCGACTGTCTTGCGTATCGCGCTGTCGGTCGGGTCTCCTTCGACGTGAGCTGCGGTGCATCACCCCCGGCGTCGAGGGTACACGTGACGTGTTCGTGTGTCAACACACTTTTTGGCGACTCCGCTGGGGACGAAGATCAATCGTCATCATCCATCATGTCTGATATTCCCAAGCCATCTGAGGTAGACGCCGATAACATCATTAAGCCCAGTCTTGATGAGATATCGGCCGATCATCGCCAAGTTTATGAAGAGTACAAGAAGGCACGCGAGGAGAAGGACTTGCAGGAGTTCCTTGCAAAGTTCAAGAAGGATTGCCAAGGCAACATCACTCCGATTGAAGAAATCAAGTTCCCTCCTCTTCAAGCCGAGCGGGTTAAACCCTCTGTAAGTACTGCCTTTTCTCCTGAGCAGTGGGCTGAGATTGAAATTCGTATTGCTGATGGTAACAATCTAGTCTACCAAACTTTCATAGAAAATACTAATGCTCAGAAGAATACATCTCAATCGTCTAGTGGTAATGATGGTGTAGCTGCTAGTGTGCAAAACCCTAATCTGGCTTTACTATTGCATCGGCGCCTCCCGTGCCGATGGCTTATTATCCTACCCAAACAAATAAGATTGTGACTGCACCCATCAATCCTATTATGAACATGCCAGGTTCGGTGGCAACGCCGAACCAAACCCTACCTACAGCTACAACCACTCGGTCATTACCGAACTATAGTTCGACATACGTGCCACAGTTCATACCTACTGCTAGTAGTCCTACTCCTCCTATGCCGCTGCCACAAGTTGCATCGTCCACTGTGGATGATGGTCTAGCTAATCTTAGAGAGGAGATGGCTAAGATGCTTCGAGAGAATTTTGGAGTTGAGTTACCTCGGAATCGGATTTACCAAAAGCCGTACCCCGAGTACTTTGATGCCATCCAGTGCCCTCCGGGATATAAGATTCCAGATTTTGTTAAGTTCAATGGAGAGGGCACAAAAACCACATGGGAGCATGTTAGTCAATACTTGGCACAATTAGGTGGAGCAGGCTCACTAAATGAGTTGAAAGTGCGGTTATTTCCTCTATCATTAACTGGTACCGCATTTTCATGGTTTTCTTCTTTACCACATGGTTCCATTCGGGTTTGGTCGCAGCTAGAGCAGAAGTTTCATGATCACTTTTATAGCGGCGACAATGAACTCAAGTTGTCATATCTAACATCGGTTAAACAGAAGCATGATGAATCGGTCGCCGATTACGTCAAGAGATTCAGAGAAACAAAAAACCGGTGTTTTAGTTTGGTGATAACCGAGAGGGACTTGGCGGACCTAGTGTTGAGTGGTTTGAGAACTCCCATTAGAGAAAAGCTAGAAGGCTATGAGTTCTTAAGTATCAACCAAGTCTTACAAAGGGCTTTGGCTCAGGAAAGCCGAAGCAAAGACCTCAGAGAAGTGCATAGATACAAAGCCGATCGTCCAAAGATGAATATGGTGGAATATGATAGCGATCACTCGGACGATGAGGGTGATGTTTTTTCTACTGAATTTGTTTGGCCATATAAGGCCAAACCCTTTACTTGCAATGATCTGAAACCGATTCATAAGAATCGTGATGAAGAGATGAAGTTTACTTTTAACATTGCTAAGTGTGATAAAATATTTGATGCTTTGCTACAGGCTAAGATTATTAGAATATCTCATACTTTACCGCCGTTTGAGGAGCTGAAACGGCGCGCTTATTGCAAATATCATAATTCTTTTTCTCATGCTACTAACGATTGCAATGTTTTTCGACGGCAGATACAATCGGCCATTAATGACAGACGATTGAACTTTTCTGAGATGCAAGTTGATAAACAGCCTTTTCCGATGAATACCATGGATTTGGAGGGAAAGAAGCTACTCATTCGGCCGGAGGTTGCCGAATCTGCTAATAAAGCTAATGTCATTGTTGGTGAGCCCAGGAAAGACAAGGAGGGCGACAAGGTCTTGGGGAGACAGGTTGTGCTTGACAAGCAACCCTGTGGCAAGGAGACAATCAAAATCACCATCAAGAATCATACACTCGGGGGCCAACCGCAAGCGCAAGAAAATGCTCGTGTTAAATTTGTCAAGCCCAAAATTCCAGAAGTTGGCAAGTGAAAGACGAATGAAGCTAAAGTGCAGCGCAAGAAAATCAAGCCAACTTTTGATATGTTGTTGTCCAAGTATGCCAATCATGCAGCCGGTTCTTGCTCTAACCGGTCACCAAATTTGAAGCGCTCAAGGTCACCTCCTCGGGAAGAATTTCAGCATCATGCAAGGCCATATGGGTCGTGGGCGCCGGGACCATGGGTACCGCCTCTCCCCTATGTACCATATTACATGGGAGACTTCAATGGAGGATGGTGGCAGCCCCCAATGGCCCCTTATGCTTTTCATCCGAGTTGGGCAGAACAAAGGAGGCCCGTTCATGAGAGACTTTCTTATCCCACACGAGGCCGTTTGAACAATAGTGTTAATCGGCCAGTGCAAGATAATCAAAAAAGGGTCGGCAAGCAAGAATGGTGTGTTAAGTCGCCAAGTGCCGTAACGGTCGAGTCAAGCAAAGGCAAGGAAAAAACCGATGCCGACTCACTCATCTTGGGCACCGAAACATTCACCATACAACAGCCGATTATGCATAGCAATCCGACTGAGTTGATACTTGCTATCGCACCAAAGCACTCGGCTAATGACCTTGAAGGAAACACCAGCCAAGTAAAGATGAGAGATCCTAAATACACTCAGCCGAAGTGGTGTCCTCCAGGGCTGACAAAAACTCAAAAGAGGAAACTACAGAGGTTAAGGAGTCAAGAGATGACAAAACAAGAAGCCGAGAAGCAAAGGGATAAGTTGTTCAATGACACTCGGCCCATGGTGCCTACAAAACAAGTGTGGAGGCCTAAACAAATACAAGATGCAGTCGCTTCTACACCTATCACAGCAGCACCTGCGCCACCAAAGGAGGACGATGTGACAGCTATTACATCGTCTGCGACACTTCTTACTTCTCCTTCACTTGGACAAATTTCAGATGCACTTGAAGAAGAGGATGATATGTTGGACTATGAGTCTACGCCAGTTCATGAAGGTATGGATATCAATATGGTGTATTACTTACTTGCTGAGTTTCGAGCTGTAGATGAGGAAGGGGAGGTGGCTCAGCTGGATTTTGGCCCTAAAAATGCAATATTCGAGAATCCAAAAGACCCAGTAACGCATCTGAAACCGTTATATCTCAGAGGTCATATCAATGGATCACCGCTCACTCGGATGCTTGTTGATGGTGGTGCTATGGTGAATCTTATGCCGTATTCGGTCTTCAAAAAATTGGGGCTGCATGATGGAGAGTTGATAAAGACCAACATGGTGCTCAATGGATTTGAAGGCAAAGAGAAAACTGAAGCCAAAGGTGTGATGTATGTGGAGCTCACGGTGGGAAGTAATACTTCGGCTACCGCATTCTTTGTCGCTGAGGTGCAAGGTAACTACAATGTCATACTAGGCCATGATTGGGTTCATGCAAACCAGTGTGTGCCATCCACTATGCACCAGTTTTTGATCCAGTGGGTTGATGATGAAATGGAAGTCATTCATGCGGATAACTCGGCCTGTGTTGCTTTGGCCGAGGCGTCAGTGGATTGGCAACACCCAAATGCTACTTGCTTGACGGGACATGACTTTTCAGAGTTTGATTTTCTTAGCGCAACCAAGAATGGTTTCGTGCCCGTCTCTTTGAAGCCGACTGAATGCAATCGGCTCCAAGGTATGATATGCTTAAATGGATCCTAACTCAGAGTGGTTACAAAAACGACTTGTAGAATATTGGTCCAATGAGAACGATATGTATGAGTCCATAGAAGAGTTAGATAATATGGATAAATTAGGACAAGGTTTTACATCGGCCGATCCATTAGAAGAGATAGATATAGGAGATGGTTCAACTCCTAGGCCGACATTTGTAAATGCAAAATTAAGAGCCGATCATAAAGCTAAGTTGATCGAGCTGTTGAAAGAATATGTCTGTTGCTTTACGTGGAAATATCATGAGATGCCAGGTTTAAGCCGAGAGCTAGTGGAGCATCGGTTACCTATAAAGGCTGGTTTTAGACCATATAAACAATCGGCCAGAAAGTTTAATCCAAAAACATATGACCGGATCAAGGAAGAGATCGGTCGTTTGTTTAAAGCTAATTTTATTAGACCTTGCAGGTATGCCGAGTGGATTTCTAACATTGTCCCAGTGGAAAAGAAAGGATCCGGCAAGTTGAGGGTGTGCATTGACTTCAGAGATCTGAATAGGGCTACACCCAAAGATGAGTATCCCATGCCAATAGCCGATATGCTTATTAATGATGCTTCTGGACATAAAGTTATTAGCTTTCTAGATGGTAATGCCGGATACAATCAGATTTTTATGGCCGAAGAGGACATGTCCAAGACAGCTTTTCGCTGCCCTGGTTTTCTTGGTTTATTCGAGTGGACAGTGATGACATTCGGATTAAAAAATGCTGGCGCCACATATCAAAGGGCTATGAATTTGATTTTTCATGATTTACTCGGTGTCATACTTGAAGTTTATATTGATGATATTGTTGTCAAATCGGATGTTTTTGAATCTCACTTGGCCGATTTGCGTTTAGCTTTTGAAAGAATGAAAAAGTATGGACTGAAGATGAATCCTTTAAAGTGTGCATTCGGTGTGTCGGCTGGTAAGTTTTTGGGTTTCATTATCCATGAAGATGGCATAGAGATTGATCCCAAAAAGATAGAGGCCATACAGAAAGTGGAAGCTCCAAGATGCAAGAGAGATATGCAAAAGTTCCTTGGCAAGGTCAATTACTTGAGGAGGTTCATAGCTAATTTGTCAGGGAAGGTTGATGCGTTTACTCCTATCCTTCGGTTAAAGAATGATGCTGATTTCACTTGGGGGGCAAAACAGCAAGAAGCATTTGATATGATCAAGAATTATTTGTGCACTCCTCCGGTGATGAAAGCACCCAAGCATAGGGAACCCTTCAGGCTTTACATTGCAGCAGAAGAAGAAGTTATTGGTGCTGTTTTGACTCAAGAAACCGAGGGAAAAGAGCATGTTGTTACATATTTGAGCAGGCACTTGTTGGGCGCCGAGACAAGGTATACATTTATTGAGAAACTATGTCTATGCTTATATTATGCTTGCACAAAATTGAGACATTATTTAGTGCCGAGTGCTTGTATAGTAGCTTGTCAAACCGATGTCATTAAATACATGTTGCATAGGCCAATTCTTAGTGGTAGAATTGGCAAGTGGGCTTATGCTTTGATTGAATATGATTTGGCTTATGAATCTCTAAAATCCATGAAAGGCCAAATCGTTGCTAAATTTATTGTTGAACATCGGATTGATGACAAGTATGACATTGATATAAACCTTGTCTCATTAGTACCGTGGAGATTATATTTTGATGGTTCGGTTTGTAGCAATGGCCAAGGTGTTGGTATTGTTTACATATCTCCTCATGGTGCTGTTTTTAAAGCCTCATGCCGCTTAGAATATTTTTGCACAAATAATCAAGCCGAATATGAAGCATTGTTATTCGGTTTAGAGATGTTACTTGCTATAGGTGTTACACATATTGAGGCTTATGGTGATTCGTTACTAGTGGTGCAGCAAATATCCAAAGTCTTTCAGTGTTTGGATGAATCACTTAATGTTTATCTTAATAAATGTCTAGATATAATTTCTACTTTGGATTGTTTTAGCATTGCTCATATATCTAGACATGACAATTGGAAAGCAAATGAGTTGGCACAACAGGAATCCGGCTACCATGTTGATCATGGCGTGTTTCATATTTCTGAAAAGCCGATGTCTAGTCTTGCCGACGTAGGGGAGGCCGAACCGGAGCCCACCGTTTCGGCCACTAATGAAATATTCAATGCAGGAGAAAGTCAAGACTGGATGAAACCCATTGTTGATTATTTGTGTGATCCTAGTAGAAGGGTGGACAGGGCTGTTCGGCGGATGGCTTTCAAGTATACAATGAGAGATGATGATCTCTATCGCCGAACGGTTGATGATGTTCTTTTAAAGTGCTTGGACGAGGACCAAGCGAGAGTTGCTATGGGGGAGGTCCATGAAGGTATTTGTGGCACTCATCAATCGGCTCCCAAGATGAAATGGTTGCTACGACATGCTGGATTTTATTGGCCGACTATGATTAATGATTGCTTCAGATATTACAAAGGGTGTGAAGCTTGTCAAAAATTTGGTGATATTGAGTTGGCTCATGCTGCTATGTTACATCCCATTATCAAGCTGTGGCCTTTCAGAGGATGGGGTTTAGACTTTATTGGACAAATTCATCCGTCTTCCTCGAAGGGGCATCGGTTCGTATTGGTGGCAACCGATTATTTCACTAAATGGTCTGAAGCAGTACCTCTCAAGAACATGACACATACGGAGGTGATTAAATTCATAACCGAGCACATTATTCATAGATTCGGCATTCCTCAAACATTGACTACAGATCAAGGCTTCTCTTTCATGTCACACCAAGTTAGAGAATTTGCCGAATCTTATAATATAAAATTGCTCAATTCCTCTCCATATTATGCCCAAGCCAATGGACAAGCTGAGTCTAGCAATAAAATTTTAATTAAGCTCATCAAGAAGAAGATTGAGGATAATCCAAGGAGATGGCATGAGTTGTTGTCTGAAGCTTTGTGGGCACATAGGATCTCAAGGCATGGTGCTACGAAGGTGACTCCATATGAGCTAGTATACGGTCAAGAGGCTGTTTTACCGGTGGAAGTGAATTTGAATGCTTTGAGAATAGCCAAACAAAATGATTTATCGGCAGTAGACTTTTATAACTTGATGATGGACAATATTGATGAGGTTGCCGATAAACGTTTGGCTGCTTTGAAGGCCATAGAGAGGGACAAGTTGAGGGTAGCAAGGGCTTACAATAAGAAGGTTAAGTTGAAGAATTTGCAAGTTGGCGATCTTGTCTGGAAAGTAATTCTCTCGATTGGTTCAAGGGACAGAAAATTCGGGAAATGGTCTCCAAGTTGGGAAGGTCCTTTTAGAATTGCAAGAATAGTTCCCGGAAACTCTTATTTGGTGGAATCCATACAAGGGGCACTGTTACCTCGAGCTCTCAATGGCAAGTACTTGAAGAAATACCACCCAAGTGTGTGGCAAGAAGCCTAAGTGGGCAATGGCCGATATATGACTATCGCACTTAGCACAGACATGGCCGATACCTGATTATCGTCCTGAGGAAAATAAATGGCCGATGGAGTGTTGACATCGTCCTTAGAACAAACACAATACAAGTTATTTTTCGGCACACAAGCTTTCCCGAAAAACAGGGGGGCATGTGTTGACACCAGATTTTGGCATGGTCACGAATCCGGGTTCGTATGCAAAAGTTAGAGGCAACACTTCGCGGGCCGCCCCTGAGTAAGAAAGTATTCGGCCTTTGCCGGCTGAATGAAACCTTGCCAGGGTAAAACCTTGCCGATATGGGGGCTTGCCGGCGGAGAAGCTTGCCGGCGTGAAAAGCTTGCCGGCGGAGAAGCTTGCCGGTATGAAACCTTGCCGGGGAGGAAAGCTTGCCGGGGGGAAAAGCTTGCCGGGCGAAGACCTTGCCGGGGCTGAAAAGCTTGCCAGGAAAGAGCTTGCTGGGTGGAAACTGTCAAGGCCAATCCGACCAGAAGCTGAAGATGGGCTCAAATAATTATCTAGATGGACTCGGATGAAGAAGTGTTCAACATGAAAGTTATTCGTAACGTCGAAACGGTCAACTTTGCTTTTGGAGTCATCATCATCCGACGTAGTATACGACCTGCAGAGACGCTACAAGAGTCGGATGGTCCAGTCAGCTACATGACTGAGTCCGACTCAAAATTAAAGATGACCCCGTGGAGTATTCAAGATGGTCTTATTTGGAAAAGTGATCAACATACGGATTGTTGGCCTCATCGAAGCGTACAACATTGATATTTGAACCGTCTCCATTGGAAGTCATATGCAGATTCCATGGCCCGCGCAAGGAGCAAGACGGAAGATTGGATCAGATTTGGGCTGAATCCAAGTGGGACCAGGACTAGGACTCTAGGTCCTGAATTGATGTAATTTTCTTGTAAGGAAAGCCTAGATGAATCCTTTGCTTTTAAGGGAAGTCCAGCCGCCTCTTATATATGTTGGGGGTGACGGCCGATTGAACAACACACAATCGAACAAATCAATATACTACTTTTCATCTACGTTTTATCTCTCCACCGTTTTTCTCTCTCGTTCTTCGCTGTTCTTCATTTTTGAGAGCTGCGAATCTCGAGGCTCTAGGGGCGAGCGAATCGACCTAGGGAGCCCATAGCCGCCGCATTCCCTAACGGGGTCCCTCCCGGGTGCGCGGGGTTTCGGGTCTGCAAAAGCGCCCACCGACTGTCTTGCGTATCGCGCTGTCGGTCGGGTCTTCTTCGACGTGAGCTGCGGTGCATCACCCCTGGCATCGAGGTACACGTGACGTGTTCGTGTGTCAACAGTTTCAAACCTTGTAACAGCGCCAGCGTTTCAGTTAAATATGCATTAATAACCCGTTCAATCAAGCATGGTACTCCCGCAACTGCTTCTCCCAGTTCCATTTTCAAAGAAACAAGCGTCAGTGTTCAGTTTATATGAACCCATTGGCGGTTTCTGCCATGTGTTTTCCACTGTAGTTTTAGACAAGCGGGGTGTGTGGTTCGCTGCAATAGACTGAATTGCAAAAGGTGAACTCTTCAGTGATTTAACATTCTTTCATTTAACTGCCTCCCGGCGGCGCTCCCACCAAATATACCAGACGCACACGGCAATCATCTCCTGTAAACCCATGTGTCCAAGTACCGGCGATCTTCTTTCTAGACTAGGTAGGATCTCTTCTAGGACTACAGAACAAATCTACGTTTGGTTACTCTACCACTCCTGAATATAGAAAATATGGTTCCCATTTTTCTTAGTGGGAGTGAATTATCATCTTAAATAACATCAAGGTGTTGAAACCCTAGTTATATGCATGGGTGCTTTCATGAAAATGGTAATTAGGGCTAGAGGGACCTAACAATCACTACCTTAAGTTATGCCCGTTGAGGAGGCTGTGCAAGCGCACTGCGCACAGGGCCTCCAAGATCGAGGGGGCCCCGACCGGAGAGAAAATCGGCAAAAACTGGCCTGGTTCGTCCTGCTGCCTGGGTGGGCAATCCCTATTTTACGCTCGTGAGCGTCAAAAGGACGCGGCTACCCTGAAGCTTGAGATCCCGACGCCTCTATGAACCCATTGGCGGTTTCTGCCATGTGTTTTCCACTGTAGTTTTAGACAAGCGGGGTGTGTGGTTTGCTGCAATAGACTGAATTGCAAAAGCTGAACTCTTCAATGATTTAACATTCTTTCATTTAACTGCCTCCCGGCGGCGCTCCCACCAAATATACCAGACGCACACAGCAATCATCTCCTGTAAACCCATGTGTCCAAGTACCGGCGATCTTCTTTCTAGACTAGGTAGGATCTCTTCTAGGACTACAGAACAAATCTACATTTGGTTACTCTACCACTCGTGAATATAGAAAATATCGTTCTCATTTTTCTTAGTGGGAAAGAATTATCATCTTAAATAACATCAAGGTGTTGAAACCTTAGTTATATGCATGGGTGCTTTCATGAAAATGGTAATTAGGGCTAGAGAGACCTAACAATCACTACCTTAAGTTATGCCCGTTGAGGAGGCTGTGCGAGCGCACTGCACACAGGGCCTCCAAGATCGAGGGGGCCCCGACCGGAGAGAAAATCGGCAAAAATTGGCCTGGTTCGTCCTGCTGCCTGGGTGGGCAATCCCTATTTGACGCTCGTGAGCGTCAAAAGGACGCGGCTACCCTGAAGCTTGAGATCCCGACGCCTCACTTTGGGCCGGCCCACAGTCACGAGGTTGTTTCATCTCCTTTCGGTTTCTTTTTCTTTTTAGTGTTTATGTTTATATTTATTTTCTTTTTATTTCAGTTTTCATGCATTATACAAAGTTCATTGTCTATTTATACACAAAAAGTTTCATCATATATTTAAGGAAATCTTCACCCTATATTATGGAATTGTTCAAAATATTATTTTTAAATTTTTATTGTATATTACTAAAAAAATTGAGCACATACCATAAAAATGTTCAAAGTGTATTTAAATATTTGTTCAATCTATAATCACCAAAATGTTCAATGTGTATTTAAATATTGTTCAACTTATATCACAAAAATGTTCAGTGTATATTTTAAAAATTGTTCAGCATATATTACAAAATTGTTCAATATATATGAAAAAATTGTTCATCACCCAGGGTGCAGAATAAGTTATTCTTCACCCGAGGTAATCTTACGATCATTTCATAATTAAATTACGTTTGGAATTCAAATAGTTACATTCCTATTGATTCAATACGTAAAATTTGACATAAGAAAATAAAAATATAGGTCATAAGACAAGAAAATTTACAATTTATGTGTATTTTAGACTATGTTTTTACGTTTGTAATTTTACATAACATAAAATATTTTTTACGGCAATTATATATTTTCTTACGGTCTCTTTTTGCGTCGGAAATAAGATAAAACTTACGGAACGTAAAATTACGGTGCATTAATGGTAAAATAGAAGGGGGTGAAGAATAACTATTCCTCACCCGGGGTGACGAATAGTGCGACCCTATATATATATATATATATATATATATATATATATATATATATATATATATATACATACATATACATATATATATATTGGAATTTCAAAATTTTGTTCATGTTTTTCAAATTTTTGTCCACTATATGTAAAAAATGTTCATCCTGTACAGGAAAAAAATTTCGTTGTGCATTTGAAAAAAAACATCATCGTATATTAAAATATGTTTAGTGGTTATTTGAAAAAAGTTCAGTGTATACTAAAAAACAGAGTATATTTTTAAATTAATATTTTTTCGGAAATTGCTCAAATTTAAAAAAATGTTTGAAATTTCAAATTTACTTACTTTTGTATCTAATTCTTATAGCAACGCGTTGCTATTTACTACCTATGTACCAAAATATAAGACGTTTTAATAGGCTAAAGTAGTCTTAAAAATGTCTTATATTTTGATAAGAAGGAAGTAGCCACGAAACACTATCACCTCGAGTGGCTATCCACGCGGTCTTGTAACCTAGAGGTCCCATGTTCAATCTTCTCCCTTTGTGCGCCTGATTTTTGGACCTTTTCATATTTTTGAACTATAATGGGCCGGCCCAGTCAGGCTATTGGACGCATGTCAGAGCTCTTGCCCGAGTCATTGGCCGCGAGTCCGCCGTGCGTCTTCCTTTGCCGTCGGCTTTGGTACTGCAGCACCCTCATCAAGGCATCCACAAATATATCCTAGGTCAGACGCTAGCCATAAGTCAGTGATCAAATAGATGGGCGGGGTACACTAGATTAGGGTTATTCTTTTATACAATTTTTCTCTCTCTAGTTATTTCGATATCTCCCTGCCAAATCAAATGCAATCATACGAGTACAATTATACTACTCGCTTAGGCATGTACTTGGTTCTAATGAACATTAATAGGATTAATATGACACACTACTCGTAATCCAGATTCTAATTCTAGTAGTACCAATTATTCATACATATGTGCTACCTTTCTATGTTGGCATATTTCATTTCAAGAAAGACATAATGCATTGACGATAATATTAGTTGAAAATGATGTCTTCAAGAAGATTGGTTATGAATATATAAGTGGAATTTCCATTTCAGGAAATACTAGGCATACGATGGTTCTTGTGAGAAGATGACAACATTTTATTGCTTTAGTACTACCTTTACTCTTTTTTTTTGAGCATCAGTACAGACACAAGCGCTCATATACACGCGCATACACTCACCCCTATGAACGTACACACGCACACCCTACCCCTATGAGCACCTCCGAGAGATTGAACCGGCATATCATCTTGAGATTTACGAAGTCGCCGTACACGCCTAGCCGTTGACGGGAACGTCTCCTCCCACTGAAAGCGTATCGCCGAAAATTCTGAAATAAATCCAGAAATAATGCAAGCACCAGGATTTGAACCCTGGTGGGCTGGGGATACCACTGTCCACCTAACCAACTCAACCACAGGTTGATTCGCTACTACCTTTACTCTTTTAGCAATAGTATTTAATAAATTTCTAAACATTATACAAAACAATGCATATTTGAATTTATATAATTATGTCAGAGTATACTTAGTTATACAAGGATTTTAGTTCTCCGTTTTTTTTGGGGGGGGGGGGGGGGGGGGGGCACATTTTGAATTTCGCACCAAGGCCTCAAATTCGTGGAGACGGCACTGTCTTAAATTGGAGGTAAGGGTCTAGTGCCTCCCCTCTTTGACGTTACCACATTGTATGTAGAATTATATTTGGAAATACGCTAATTGCAAGCTACTCCGCACTACATAGTTTTGTAGGCCAATAGTAGCAAATAGTAGATCCGTTTTCTATGCACATACCTTCCTCCTGCAGTAGCCCACAAACAAAAATATGCATCGATGGAATTTTGTTCATACCTAGTTTACATCCACACCGTACACGTAGAAAACGTTTCATTAAAAAGATTAACATTCTTTAAAATTCTTAAAATAATGATACAAGAGGTTTTTCGGTAGTAAAGCCACACGATGCTTTACTCCATGCAACGCAGCCATCGCCACCAAAGACTCGTAAGGGGAACGCCAAGGGGTGCGCAACACATTTCTTTTGTCCAAGAAATGGTCCAATGTGCTCACGAGGGCCACCCTTGTACGCACGGGGTCTCAAAATTAGTTTAAAGAGAAATCCCAGCAAGTTCACCAAGATATATATATTTGGCTGAACTATAGTCACCTAAAAAGAGAAGTCTAAATATATGATCAGCTATGTTCATACTAACCGAATTCTGCAGAACACACACACACTGTGCTGTGTTTTCACAGATTTTAAAAACCTTCGTGGGCTTCAGTCTCCAGCCCTTGTTTTGGGCTTCCATTTCCCCTCTTCTCGTTATCATCCAGTCCAGCAGAGCCCGCATCGGTGAGGAGATGAGCAGCCCCGCAGCCGCCGCTCGTCGGCGGCGCCGCCGGAGGACGAAGACCTCCTCTCAGAGATCCTCGTCCGCCTCCCCCCGCTGCCATCCTCCCTCCCCCGCGCATTCCTCGTCTGCGAGCGCTGGCGCGGCATCGTATCCGACGCCCGATTTCTCCGCCGCAACCCTCCCCTCCTCGGCTGCTTCGTCGAGGACATCTCCCCCGTCCGTTTCGAGCCTACGCTGGAGGCCCCCAATCGCGTGCCGCAAGCCCGCTTCCCCTTTCCCATCACCGCCGTACACACCTACGTGATCCTCGGATGCCGCCATGGCCTCATGCTCATCTTCCTCTGGCGGCGGAACCAGCTCCTGGTGTAGGATCCCGTCACCGGTGACCGGCACCACCTAGACGTCCCCCCAGGGTTTGACAATGAGGAGACCAGGATCAAAGGAGGGGTGCTTCGTCCTGCCGGAGTTGCCCACCACTTCCAGGTTGTCTTGGTGGGCAACAGCGACATACAACTTACACAGGCTGTGGCCTCGGTGTACTCGTCGGAGACCGCTCTATGGAGTAATCTCCTTTCGGCGCCGCTTCCGGCCGACGATCCTGATGTAGTCACCAGGGTTTACCATGACATATGCTCTGTGATGATTGGGAATTCCCTGTACTGGTTCCTTATAGGGAATTTCTGTGGAATACTTGAGTTTAATTTGGATACGCAGAGCCTTAGTGTGATACATGCGCCAGTGGACGTCGATGTCAACACTTGCTCCGTCACGGTTATGCGGGCGGAGGGTGGTGGCCTTGGTTTCCTCTTCCTGTCGGACTACTGCGTCCAAGTATGGAAGAGGAAGACGGACTGTGATGGTGTAGCTTCATGGGTGCTGGGAAGGACTGTTGCACTAGACAAGCTACTTTCCATGAATTCAAAGGAGGGGAGTCAGAGCCCGAGGATACTCGGGTTTGCTGAGGACAACAATGTGGTGTTACTGTGGACATTTATCGGCGTCTTCAAAGTCCATTTTGAATCATTGCAGTCTAAAAAACTTCTCGAATCCTACCGCTTTTACCGCTGGTTTCACTATTATCCATTTGAAGCTGTCTATACTGCAGGTAAAAGTAAACCAAGTTATTTGATATTCTTGTATTATTATTGTTGACTTATATGGTTTATTCTATGGATGTCAGTAGAGTCTTTTTTTATTTGTTGCTGGCCTATTGACATACTTATGAATTTCATTATGATCAGATACAACTGATTTTTTACTCGAATTATAGAAGTATGTTTATATCTAGTTAGTGCCGCCTTGTAGCTATTTAACTGTTTCTTGGAATCTCATTGGTTCTTTGACTTCCTATTCTTGTAGACGCGGGCATAATGTGATTTGTTGGGATAGGCATGCTATCTTGATGTATTGACTCAGCAGGTAACTATCTGTTAGTAGCAGCAGGATGAAATTTGTTTCCTTTCCTGTCCTTCGGTGGTAGTTCCTGTTTTTGTTTTTGCTGCTTGCTACATTTCATTGAGTTTTTTTTTTCTGTTTATTAGTCTGTCTAGTATCAAATTTGATGATGATTTATTTATTGTTCCATCAATGCAAACATTTGATAACTAAAACGCCCCAGCATTTGGCTTTAAACTTCTTATATTAATATGGGTTTGCAATTTCTTTCACATTATTGCTCATTCAGGATCACTATAATACCCAATGATTGCTTGCAGTTATTATTGTATAATTATGCGAATCTTGAGCGGTTTAGTTAAATATTTTCTCAGATAATCTCAATTTTGTGAGAAACTCAGCAAAGCAAAGGTGTCTATATTTATAGTTAAATATAGTTTGTCTGATCCAAACTATAATTATCCTTGTGCTTGACTGGGTAGGCATTCGGCCATTCCCCGTGTACTGGCACTCTGTTCAAATGTTGGTTTCGTTTTCAATGAAAACGATACCAAGCAGGGCCCTGTTCTTCTAAGAAATTTTGGCTGTTGGTGTGGTTTCTGTGCAGTCCATTTTCTTCGATTTTGATCATTGTGGATGTTTAATAATTTTAGAACTGAACACATGATGAAATTGACAAGACCAGATATAGCGAAAAACCTGAGAATATGCTAACAATAGGAATTGAAGGTGTGCCGCTACAAAGTAATTGATCTCCTACTGCTGTTCTCTTTATATCATGTTAGTTTTGTCCAATAGTGCTAAGTTGATTCAGTTTTGAGTTTTTATCGCAATTTTCTCAATGTTGAAGCTAATGTTTACTGTTTGAATCAACAAAAATTGTGAGATAAGTTTCAACGTTTTTCCATGAATGGATATTGCAAATCAGTCTGGCTGATGGCATTGGTTGCTCTGCAGGTACCAAGCATTACATTTCCATTGTCTGGGATGCAGAAATGGACTATTTGCTGTCGGTTCTTCCATTCTGTATGCTGCGCATAGGGCCTTTGATGTGAACTTGTAGGAATTAACCTTTTATATATCAGGCCCTGGTAAATGTGATGTGACCTTGTAGCAATTAACATGTCTGGCCAACAGTAACTTGGGATTATTCTTCTCAGCTGTGAACTGCTGTCTGTTGTTTTATCTCCGTAGGCAATATTCAAACTGGCAGGAAGAGAAATGAACTTGCTTGAGCGTTGGCCCTGTTGCTGAATCTTGCAGTTCATTTGCTTTCATTCCATACTCCCTCCATTTCTAAATATAAGACTTCTTAGAGATTTCAATAGACTACATACGGATGTATATAGACATATTTTAGAGTGTAGATTCACTCATTTTGTTCCGTATGTAGTCCATATTGGAATCTCTAAAAGGGCTTATATTTAGAAACGGAGGGAGTACTATTTTGTGTGTGCACATATATTTTTCAGCATGGTTGGCTCATGTCCCACAATCTCTGCTTATGCCAATGACGTTTCATTCTTTCTGTGTGTTTGAATGTGTACTCTAGTCCCACAGCATCTCTGAATTTGAGTTAATTTCTTAAGAAATGAAACGTACAGATGATGTATATATACCCCTGTGCTTCAGTGTGCTGGGGACGTTGTGTTACCCCTTACAACCTGGAAATTGGATGAATCTTCTTGTTTAGTAAAAGAAGTAGAATGAACCTTGCCCTGTAGAATCCTCTCTATTAGAAGCCTCTTAAAAAAGAGGCCATCTGATGAGAAGTCCCTTGCACTGTAGAATCCACTTCTGCTATTATATACAAGGACTAATCCTATATACTTAAGAAGTTCACCCCACTACCTTATTTATCTCAACATGCAAGCTGTTCACATCAGCAACCATGCCATCTAAGCAAAAACTGATTTTATATGCAGCCACATCATCACTAACCCAACAGCTGGCGCCCACACAATTCCATCAACAAATCATGGGACTCGGTTTTTCATTAGTACGTAAAGATCCAGGTCAGCGAAGCGACACATCATTTTCACAAGATTTTTTTAGTACGCAGCAAACTCTGGTCACTAAAACGATTCGTCATTTACTTAGAATTCAGTTTTTACTTGATGCGTTTGGAGTCCTGTCCTCGAAGCTATCCATCCTTTCCTATTCGTAACATATGATGCATTCCTTTTATAACTGGAAGAAGATCACAGATGCATCATCTCTCACTTCCTCACGCATCTCATCTTCCCACATACATATTTCTTATAGAGTTGCGGCTGTCAAAACTGAGCTCCGGTGCGAGCGACCTTCATGCCAAGATTGGGTTGGATGCAGCGCCACCGCATCGTGCCTGGATGGAACCGCTGCATGCCAATAGTTCTTCGTTGGCTCCCACATGGGTTCGTTTGGATGACCACCATCAATCTTCTGCCTCGGCTTCACATGCCCGCCACCCCGCATAGTCGTGGCGTTACAAAGAATCTTGCCGCCGCCGCCCATGGTACAGCCCTCAGTACCTCCTCCGTTTCCTCCGGCCTGGAGCACGGCCAGCCGATCGGCATGGTTTGAGGTGAGAGAGGAAGAAGAAGCCCTATTTGCAGTTGAGATCTGTTCGCATGTACTACCAAACCAATTTCCTTACCCATGTCTCTCCTGTCTTCTCAATACCGCTAGCGCCACCTTAAGCACGTGGAATTTTATTGCAGTGTGCAAACTGAACTCCTTCCTATTGTTGGTGTCAATGTTACCGTGTGCAAGCTAAATGGGTAATGCATGACCCTTTCCCTAATTCTTTTTTCATTTTGGAATCTAAAGGACAATAATTTCATTATTGACATATTGCACTTGATCTTGAATTAGTAACCAATTAACCATCACATATTATGATTTAACGATCTGCTCTGCTGCATTTGCACATACATGTGCATTGGGTTTTGTTCAGAGAAGTTTGGATCTATACTTTTATGAGCAGTCCACTGGTCGATCTCTTCGTATCTATTATTTGTCGATCTCCCGACAGTTTCTTAATTAAAGAGGGGAGTATGGATGAAGCAGAAGATTAATTAGGTTCAGTAAAGGCATTCAGTATTGCCCTCTTGACGGTCAGAATCATGGCCACATGAAAATACTTTTATCAGTTTGCATGAATTTAGTCTGTTCTTTTCACGAATATTCTGCAGAGAGTCCATTTTGATCTCCTATCTGCCCTTGCTTCAAATAAAATCAGCCGCTTAACTGAAAGTATTGTCAAAGTAATACCTTCTATGATTATTGGTTAGTTGCTTGCATGTGATTGTCATTTTTAACTACATGGGAATATGGATCTCAATGCTTACCTATGTATATGTTCTCATGCTCTTTATATATTATACAATGCTATTTTCATTTTCTTTCAGTTGTCTTGGACATGTTGCCGGGAGTCCTGGACATGTGTTTGATTGCTAATAGTATATGTCTAATTTTCTCATGCTTTTTTCAGGAATAGTATTGATGTGTTCTGTTCTCATGCTGCCTACCAAGGGGTTGCCAAAGATCAACAGTCGGCTACGGGTACGCTCTCCTCAATTATCAGCGATTCTCACTCCTTCAGAATAATGATGTGTTTATTAATTCCCAATCGATGGACACCTGCTTCGTACCCATTCAATTTGTTCATGTACTGGATAAAAGAGTTTGGATTTAATGGGAGGAAGCGATTAATGTTTTGTTGTGAGTACTAGACTCATGGCGAACGATGTCCGATGCAGTCCTCTCACTCATCTTGGCCTGCAATCTCCATTTTGTCAGTTAGATTTTGCGTGTACTCAGATAACTATATTTATGTGGAATTGTAACCTTTGTCATATTTTGTAAGCTAACAAGCCTAATTATTAAGTTTGGTGCATATACAAGGGCCTTACGCTAATTCCTTACTTTTCCAGTGGAGTATTTCTATGCTAAAGTATAGATTATGAGAACACCCTCCTCAGTTACATCTATACAACTTCATTTTTTTTAGTCTGCGGGAAAGAATTTGCAGTACAACCACAAGAGGAAGCCATGACATAATAGAGTTCTTTGCAGCAGGAAAGTTGTAATCAGTCACATCACCATTTAATTTCGATTATCTCTGACAATCATGGGAACTACAGGGATAAATAAAAAATGCACGATTTTGTTAACATACATAATTGATGTGCTGACTTCACCTTATTATGATTGATGTTGCCTGGTAGGCCCTCTGTGCAAGAAAAGTTGATATATACTCTGTCCATGTCACATTGTTGTTGTTGGAATTGTCAGTGCCAATTTAGCCTTATATTTCTTTTTCTTAAACAAGACCCTTAATGCAAGCGAAGAGTACCACATCAATGCTTGGTGCACCATCATATTCTATATAACTAAATAGATTATTCCAGTAATATATTTTTCTCAACATGTACACATGTAATCTTAACAGTTAAATAGTAAAATAAATTGTATGTATTTTTTAGTTTTACTTCTCTGCCAATCAAATATTCATGTATACAAAAATTAAATCTCATTAAAATATATTGTAACCAATTCCCGCAGCAACGCGCGGGGTATTATCTAGTATATAATTATATATCAACTGCTCAAGAACTCTTTCTTTAAAACGAGACAAAACCTTTGCCTTTTTCATTAAATAAGAATGAGACTGTTGCCCAGTTAATAGTAGTAAGAAATGTGTAGCACATTTCAATTGTTTTGACAAGTTAAAGGGTGATAGCTTCTGTATAGAAGAAGAAGAAAAAAGATCGCTGGTTCTTTTCTACAAAAAGAATTCCAAATGTATCTTTTTTAATTGATAAGTTTCTTACTACTATTTCCAAAGAAATGTATCGTTTCTACCAACTAGACGATCACAAGTTGTTTACAAGATTTCGCATTTCATCGACTGAGCCCTTCATCCATTTCCAAAGAAATTTCCTTTTGAGCTGCATTACAAAAGGCCTAGGATAGCCTTATACTGTACTGTATTACAAAAGGCAAAAGGATTAGTTTTTATTTTTTTTTCAGGCAAGGCTGAAACTTCCTGCCGGGCCGCACATACCGAGAGATGATGTGGTCGTGGGCTTCCTTCTAGTGGGCTGCCGTCCCGCCTCCCCGCGCTGCCGTCCACCCTCCCCCGCGCCTCCCTCGTCTGCAAGCGCTGGCGCCTCCTCGTCTCCGACCCCGGCTTCGTCCGCCGCTTCCGCGAGCACCACCGCCACAGCCCTCCCCTCCTCGGCTACCTCATCCACGACAGCCGAGGCATCTCCTACGACCCTACCATGGACCCTCCCGACCGCGTCCCCGCCGGGCGCTTCTCCTTGCAGCTCGACCACAGCTACGGCTTCTCGCTCCTCGGCTGCCAACATGGCCTTGTGCTCATCTCCCACGATTTACCGAGGCAGATCCTGGTGTGGGACCCCGTCACCGGCGACCAGCACCGCATCGCCTTTCCCCCATCGGTCGACGGGATCAAAAACCAGATTCATGGGGCGGTGCTTCGTGCTGCCGGCGAGGCGGGCCACTTCCAGGTGGTCCTGGTACAGGCCAGCATATGGGACAAACAGCATTTGCAAGTGCTCGCCTGCGTTTATTCGTCAGAAGCCGGCGGATGGGGCGATCTTATCTTAACACCAATTCCAGCCCCGGTTTATTGTACGGGCTTGTCGGCCGTTTTGGTTGGGAATTCCTTTTACTGGCGTCTTGCTGGGTGTTTCTGTGCTGTTCTCGAGTTTGATTTGGAGAGGCAGAGCTTGGCTGTGATACAGGTGCCAGTTGGTGAGGGGAATAGGGGTGGTGGGCTAGGTTTACTCTCCCTGTCAGGCCTCACCGCACAATTATGGAAGAGGAATACCGACTGTGATGGTGTTGCATCATGGGGGAAGGGAAGGACCATTCAACTGGACAAGCTACTTTCTCCGTATTCACACGAGATTGCGCCCCTATTCATATTAGGGTTTGCACATGAAAATAATGTAGTGTTCCTGACGGGTGGTGATGGGGCGAATAGCTCCCATGCAACGTCGTTGGTGTGTATTGTCTCTCATGTGACGTTGTTGGTTGTAATAGCTCTCATGCAACATCTGCGTTGGAAAAAATAGCTCCCATGCGACACTGCTGCCTAATCCAAAGACACATGTTTAAAACTCGAATCAGGTGAGCGGGACCCACAGCGTGGGACCCACTAACTTATCCAACTCAGCATTGGTCAGGTGAGCGGGACCCACTGCGTGGGACCCACTAACTTATCCAGGTCAGCATTGGTACAAGAGGACACCGAGCCGTGGCCCGAGCCGTGCAGCACCCGAGCCCATCCTCGCCCCCCCCCACCCCCCCTCCCCGACCGTTATTGTTCTTCTTCTCCGGCCACGACGCGCAGCAACGCCGTTCCGGGCCGCGACCTAGCAATGTCGAGCTCCGCTTCAGCCCCCCGCCGCTCATGGCCGCGCTATGGCGCAGTGCCCATGACAAGGTGCCCTGCATGCCCATGTATCGCACCCCTGAAGCGGCTAGTCACAACGACCGACAAGAATGGCAACCTTGGGCGGGAATTCGTGAAATGCGAGAGCAAACCAGAGCAGGGAAAGGTGAGATTTTACTTCTCAATATGCCAATTTTGGTTTTTGTATCCCAATTTCATATCACAATTTTTCCCCATTTTTCATCGGATTTGGGATTTAGGGTTCATCTTTCCAATTTCAGAAATTGAAGCAATGCACCCATTTTGAGTGGCTAGATGAGTACATAGAGCGGATTCAACTGGAGGGTGCATCAGGGGAGCTCGATTTACCGTTGGAGGCGGAGAAGTTGGGCAAGTTTGGATCGGGCGCTTCTGGATCTGGGGCCCCTGGATCTGCCCATTCCATTGGGGCTACTGTGGGGGATGCAGTAGTGACGGCAGAGCTAAAGAAGCTAAACAAGCAGATGAAGAAACTCATCGAATTGCAGAAGCAGGGCAATTTGATGGGGCTGATGGCCGGACTTTTTTATGTTTGTGTAATTGCTCTCGCATTTGTTTATGTGATGATAATTAGTCTTAAGTGAATAGATTGGGCATCATTTGTAATCCTAATGATATGTATATTTGAATAAAAGTGTTGCGTTGTACGAATTCAGCATGTCCTCTCCACTCTGTTTCGGCCATGTTTTTTAGTTCTTCAGTTCGTCATCAGTTTCAGTTTCAGTGGTAGAGGGAGAAAAGGAAAAAAAAGGTTCGTCCACAGTTGCCCGAAAAGGCCAGGCCCATATAGAAGTTAGGCAGGGCCGAATAGAACATATCCAGGCCCATTGATAAAAGGAGTGCAAAAAAGTGCACACGGTCATTGACATCGATATATCTTTTCGGCTTTAGATCATTTCACAAATTTTAAGTTTCCTGCAGTCACCTTTTTTGAGATAACTCGTCTGATAATTATTTGAGATATTTTTATGCATAAGCTATTTGAGATAATTATTTGAGCAGTCTTTGTGAACCAAAAAAGTTGCAATTGTTTGGTTCTAGTTTATTTCAACCAAGCACCATTTCTTAATATATATTTTTACTTGTGCTATGGTGTTTTCAAAGTTTTTACTCGTGTGTTTCAACCGAAAAAGGTTGTGCCCCTCTCAAAAAAAGAAGACATCTAGTGTGCCCCTAGTAGCATCTCCTTACAACATAGAGGGGCATCCCCTTACAACCAGGGGCGGATCCATACTTGGTCATGGGTGTACAGTTGTACACCCAAATCTTTTGGCTAGACATTTTTATATATGGTGTATACTTTAATACATTCAGTGTCCAAATGACCTTTCTCGCTAATGCCATGTTTGGCAGCAAAAAATGACATAGCAAGCATGATTTAAAAATCAGACAACACTTACGCATGTCATCAGCACCAGATAATTAGCATTTTTTTTGCCCATTGTCTTCAAATGCATTGTATACCAACTGTATGATTATGTAGTACAGTACATAATCTTTATTGTCAATTTCTTGGTAACGTATATTTTAGATACCAGATCAATTGTTTTTTAGTACACATGGCCACATAAATAAAATGCAATGGAGAAACTTTAGGACCGAAAAAACATATAGATAGATAGAGGGGCATCGGGTACCCTAGTAGCATAGATAGATAAAACATATAGAGGGGCATCCCCCACTACATATAGTTCATAAAACATGAAAGTAAAATAATTAAAACTAGATATATAAAAGACACGGGCACACACGCCCGAACCAACACAAACACAAACTAGAGCCCCAAACTAGATAGATAGAAGACTCGCCCCTTGAACAACTCCTTGGCCCCTCCTCCTTGCCACTCCTTGCCCCCTCCTCCTTAGGCCCCTCACTCGTCGTCCTCCGGCATCTGGTAGGGGAGGGTGTGCATGCCGTTGGGGTGAGGGAAGATGTGGTGGAAGTTGGTGAAGATGTTGTAGGTCGTGAACGCGATAAACTCGCATCCACACCAGAACACCTCCCCGAGGAGGTGGTGAGCGTCGTAGGGGTTGGTGAAGGTGACGTAGAGGCCGATGATGAAGCCGTTGGGGCCGGCGTTGCCATCGCACTGCTCGTGAGGGTGGAACATGGGCGGAGTGCCCGGAGGGAGGTGGCGGTAGCCGGCTTGGAGGAAGAAGCGAGCCAACTCTCTAGGGCCCCTCCACCTAGAGATGGCCCACACCCTCAGGCTGTTCTCGACGACGACTCCGGCCGGGTACTGCCTCTCCGGCACGGTGCGAGGGTGATGGTAGGTAGGGCCGTTGAACTGCATGGTGGCTCGAGTGGTGGATTTGGCTCGAAAAGAAGAAGGGGAGGAGGCTTGAGAGATGAGTGTGAGAGGATGAGGAAATGGTGCCCTTTTATAGCCGCGTTGCAACCGTGGTCAATGTGTACACGGTGCCCCTTCTCGATCTTTTTCTCTTCTCCGTTCGCATTGGCATAAGTAATTGCGGGCATTAATTCAAAAAACGACGGCAAGAGCATCCAAAGAGGCACGGGCACTTGCATCGGCGGTGACGCCGCGTGGGAAACAGGCCCATTCATCCGCGCGTGACACTGAAAAAGGAGCTGCACCACCGACGCATCCGTCTCGTTCAAACATGCATTTGTTAAAATAGCTTAGATGCGACGTACCTATACGCTGCGCCCTTGCCGTACTCTGCGTCGATGCGTGCATGCAAGCCCGCATGCAAATGGCTAGGCATTCACGAGCAAAGAATAGCTAGGCTGCGACGTTGCATGGCATGCATGGGACAAGGATGACCCACATGTCATTGACCCTCTCGCATGCAGCCCATCCCCCCTCTCGACGGCCGTGCGCACGCACGCCAGGCTTTGCCGGGCCCGATCCGCTCGGCCCAACGGTCACTTAGATGCTCCCCCGCTCAACGTTATCTGTTCGTCAGAGAGAAAAAACGATGGCCAATCAGATTGGAGCCCACGGATCGCCCCCGCGGAATCCTTCTAGAAGTCCTATCCGACGGCCGCAGTTTGGCGTTAGGGTTAGATCGACGGTGGACGTTTGGCGCTAGGGTTACATGGGGTTTTGAGGCAGTCAACGGGGTTTTGAAAGGTTTGACCGAACATTCAAATGTGTATAACTAATTCAAAAAAAAATCTAAAAAATGAAAACCTGCGCATATAGCCTTTTTATGTTACATAGTTATGATATAAAATGATAAACTTGATCTAATGATCTTTGCATGAAAAAACCTTCACAAATTGGACTATCTCGACTGAGGTTGCATAGAGTTCAAAGGAGTGAGAAGAGGGTTTGAGGTTTTGAAAATGCAAAAAAATCAAAAAACATCACCTTAGCTTCATTTTAGAGTGACTAAGGAGGATCTGAAGTTATTTTTGCATTTAAAATTTTTAAACTTGTTTTATTGCTGACTTTGTATTAAAGGGTGTTTTTTCAAAAATAAATTAAATAATATGAATACTTATTCAAAAAAAGGTGAGACTTCGTATTGATCCTATATAGGTATAATATAAGCTAAGAAAATCTTTTTTGGGTGATTTTGAGAAGATCGAAAAAAACTTGCTTAGAAATGGGGCCGTTTTCCCTTACTTTGGAGCCTGTTTGTACAACATTTTCAGTGACTATGAGTTGGACTTCACAAAAAGGGTTGGATTTATGAACTAAAGTGCATAGTAGTACATAAAACGATGCAACATAGTAGTACAAACAAATGAACTCAAAAAATATTGGAGATAGGTTCAAATTTGAATGTCGGTTCAAATTTGAATGTTGGTTCAAATTTGAATTTTATTTCAAGTCAAATCAACATCATAGCACATAAGTTTTCACATGAAAGAATATAAGTTTTCACATCAAATGACAACAAACTTAAGTTTTCACATCAAATTTGAATGATTTCGACTCTATTTCTTTTGCTTCTTTCTACCACTCGATTTCTTCTGCTTTTTTCCACCGTTTGGTTCCACGGTGCATAGTTTGTTGATGCTGATGCTCTTGCTTTTTGGCCCCTTGCAAACTCCACTAGGCCCCCTCAACTTTTTCACCTGACCATGTCCCACTTCTTCAGTTTGCACTTCTTCAGTTTGCATTTCTGCAGATTGAGTAGATAGCACAAATTATTCAACTACTTCAGTTTGCAACTCAACACTTGGCAGCACAACCTCCAAACATGGCAACACAGTTGTCAAAGCAGATTCGCATGGCAGCACAACAGTTGCTTCATCTGCAACAGTTTCAGATTGCCCTAGCGTCTGCAAAACAGATTCAGTATGCATCACATCGTCCAAAACAGAAACACTTAGCTCATGTTCAGCAGTAACAGTTTCAGTTAGCTCCATATCTTTGTCACCAAACATTATCTGCTTAGTGCTCTTCCTTCTATAGCCATTGAGTCTTGCTTTTTTCACTGGCCAGCATTGTTCAACAATAAGAGGTGGGGCTTTTTCTGAACGTTTCCTCCTAAAAAATAAAGCATTTGACTTGGTTAGATACTAGAACAAGTAGCAAAATCAAAAACTTGCAAAAACAGTAACATGAACATACTTTGGCCTCTGAGGAGTGTAGATGCACTTGGATGAACCAATTCTGTGCCCAAGTACCTCACACAACTTGCACCTATTTTTGTTACCTTTTTGAGCCCTTTTGGGCTTATCATTCTTTTCCTCTTCCTTTTTCCCCTTCTTACTACAACCACCTTTCTCAAACCAAGCTTTGAATCTGCTCTGTTTAGGCCTCCCAGCCTTTCTTCTAGTGACAGGGGGACACAAGGTAAATTCTATTTCCACCTCAGGCCACTGAGATTGGTCAGTCAGTGCAGGAATTGGACTTGCATATGCAGCTTTGAATTTTTGTACTGAATAATACTCATGCAAATATGGGTGCATATTTAACCTGGGTTTAGATGCCAAAAAAAGTATGGCATGCTCACATGGTTTTCCAGTGTGTTGCCACTCGTGGCAAGTGCACTCATGCAACTCAGTATTTACCACATGCTTCTTGCCACTCTTTGTATCTCTACTTCAGCACCCCACAAGGAAGATTTCTCAACAGATAAATGTGAAAGATTTCTACTCCTGTTGACCACCTGTTGTACCACTGCTGGAAGCTTGTCCCCTTCCAAAATATTAGCAATTTTTCCTCTCAACTCCCACAAACGCATGATCATGATCCTTATTTGGTCCACCATGTCATGCACAGGAAAGTCTTTCAAATCCTTCACTTTGTTGTTAAAACTTTCTGCCAAGTTGTTATTGATATGATCACATTTTATGGCAGTATTAAAACCTGATCTATACCACAACAGAGAATGGTGGGTGTTCAACCATGAAGCAAATTCTATCACTGCATGATGCCAATATCTTACCAAGGTGATAGGAATGTGTCTGTCTGGTGTAGGATCTTGCTGCTGGCCACATGCGCCCAAATTCATCTCCTCTAAATTTTTTTATCAGATTCATCCACATATGTCCAAAGCACTCCCTCTGCTCAGCATGGGGGAAAACATTTTTTACTGCATTTTCCAACCCTTTACATGCATCTGTGTGGATGGCCAAAGGAGAAACTGGCCCTATGCATCTTTTCAGTTGCATCATGAACCATATCCATGATGCCTCTGTCTCTGATTGAAACATTCCTATTGCAATTGGGAACATCCAGTTGTGTCCATCTAGAGCATTGCATGCAGCCAACTGACCATTCCACTTTCCAGTCAAAAAAGATGAGTCTATGCTCAAATATGGACGACAACCTGCTTTGAATCCATCTATGCAAGGCTTCAAACACATAAAAAACTTGCTGAATAAAACCTTGCCATCCTCTGTTACCTCTGTATCTATCTCCACCACACTCCCAGGTGACCTCTTCTCCACCTCTGCTTTAAAACTATACAACATCCTAAATGTATTTGCCCAGTCACCATACAATGATTTCATGGCCCTTTGTTTTGCTTTCCACACTGTGGTATATTGCAGCTGGATGGGGTACAGCTTCTCCAAGTCAACTTTAAGCCTCTTTGCAGTAGTGTTTGGATTCTTGGCTAAAATAGGAGTAATCTTCTCTATAACCCAAAGCTGTGATGTCATCTTTGAAACTCTCTGTGAAGTGGTCATACATGTATGCTGGTGTGGTATTTGATTTACCCTTACTATACTTCCATTAGGTTGTAGTCTGGCAGACAAGTACCATTTGCAAGGATTGCCACCACCATCATAACCTTTGCACCGAGCATAAAATTTCTTTCGATCAGTCCACATAGTCTTGGCATCAAACTCTTTTTTCACTGCATAGGTCCTGAAAGACATCCTAAACTCCTTCATGCTTGGCCACAACTTTCCCACCTCAATAACTGGGTTCTCTTTGTCATACAAACAAACCAGCTCATTATCATCTGCATCATCCACATCATCTGCAGCCTCTCTCATCAGCTGTTCTTCATCCTCATTTACATTTCTAGGGCCTGTGTTACCTTCAGCAGGCAAAGAACTGTCATCCTTCTCCTTATCTTTGTCATCAACTTGAATGGCAAACATTTCGGCCATATCAATGTTAGATATTGGTGTAATGACCAAATCTGTTTTTTCATTCAACTCTACTACATTCCAGTCAACAACAATCTTCCTAGCACCATGGGTTCCCTCCTCTCCATCTGCATCAATCCCTGTATCTTCAGCTACTACAGTCGCTTCAGTCACAATGCCAACATCTTCTTTTGTGAAACCCACTCATCATCTTCCATCTGTGCAGCCCTCTTTGATTGCACATAACCAACTCTGGAATGAGTTTGCAGATCAATTAGCTCTGCATAAAATGTTACTTGTTTGCTTGCCCACCCTTCTTGCTGATCAATTTCAGCAACCATGGATTCTCCATCTTCAATTCTCACATATTCACCATTATAGTTATCGAAACGTTGCAGACATACCTCTTGTTCTGGACCCCAAACAATACTCTCCCCAATTCTCTCCACCAAATTGCCCACGGCCTTCTCCTTCATGCTCTCCAATTCCTGGGGATCAACATCTGCAAATTCGACATCCAACCTCACGGTGGTATCTCTATCAATGTCTTGGACACTGCCATCACTGAGCTTGGCTTTACAGGGAAAAAATTCCACTATAATTGCGAATGTGGTGGCAGAACTTGAACCTCCCCTGTTTTGTCAATGGCAGGCAGCGGCGGCAGTCACTACCAAATCGAGTTCGATTCTAAATCGCCAAGAAAAGAGGGTGGCATCACCGATTTGAAGCACTGTCTCCTCGCTCCATCTCATCCAGCCCTCGCTCCATCTCCTATCCAATTGAGATTCTAAAAAGCCAAGAAACAGGGGCAGCATGAGGCCACAGATTTATCCAAAATTCAGTGGAATGGGAGTAGTGTTTGGAAAATACTCACTCGCAATAGCCGCTGCAGAGATAGGCGCTCCACCACCGGGCCGCGGAGAAGAAACAACCCCCGGATCCAATGGAGCCCGATTCTAAATCGCCAAGAAACAGAGGGCAGCATGAGGCCACAGATCCCCCAAAATTCTGGGGAGTGGGACTAGGGTTTCGGGCTCACCTCGCAATAGCTCTGCCGCTGCCGAGAAATGCGCTCCACCACCGCGGAGAAGAAACCGCTGCCGGAGAAGATGCTTACGGCGGCACCGCTCGCTCAGTCCAGCACGGGCGAGTCAAGCACGGTCACACAGTCCCAGGTCGAGTCGTGGACGGTTGACTCTTGTCTACGTGGACATAGGTGGACCCACCAGTCAGAGCACATAACCCCCAGTGTCCTAACCAAACCTCAGCCTAACTAACAGCCAACTAGCCGCGTAAATGGTGTGTCGCATGGGAGCTATTTTTTCCAACACAGATGTCGCATGAGAGCTATTACAGCCAACAACGTCGCATGAGAGACAGTTCACATCAACGACGTCGCATGGGAGCTATTCGCCCGTGGTGATGGTGTCATCATGGTGCAGCTTGAGTCATTGCAATCCAAGCAACTTTGCAGGATTGACAACATTTTTGATCAACATCATCATGCATTCGAAAGTGTCTATGTGGCAGGTAATAGCATGCCTTTACACTGATATGGAATGCCATTCACATCCTCTCATGTTAACCTAACAATTTTAAATAGTGCCGCATATTAATTGATTGTTTTGATGTTTGATGACCTCTTCAATATATATTGATGTTGTGTTGTAGTGTTCTGTCCTGATCCTGACGCTTGTGTGGTGGCGTTTTATGTAATGGTTATGAACTAGCAAGTCAATCTAGTATATGAATATCCATATGAACTGACGAGAAACACCAAAATTGGCAAATTTCCACACTAAATTTGTTTAAAGATAATCAAAATCTGAATAGTCATTATCACTTCTGTTGCTATTAGTTATTAGTATGAGCTTCGTTTTGTTCAAATGTTGGGGAATGAGTTTAAAAACAATTCTAGACAACTTATCTTTTTTGTTAGCTATAATAGTCTGAGTGTGCATGTTCTTCATTTTTACGATATTAATCACTATACATTGTTTGTGGGGATGCTCTTTGAATTTCACAATGACTATGGTTTTGTTATATATTCCTATTATTGTATCAAAGATGAGTTGTTTTTTCTCAAATTACACATGTCAGTTTTAACTAAATATCTTGTTGGTGTTTTCTCCTGTCTATTTGGCCTTCGGTTGGAATTTCATTGGTTGGTTCATTGTTTGACTTATTATGCTTGTAGGAACAGGCATTGGCGGTGAACATGATGGGGCTGAACTTGTGGGCAATCCAAAAGTGATTGTCTGTTAGATATGCTTATTATGATGTGCTGGTTGAGCAGGTAAGCTTATTTTCTGCATGTAAGTTGAGGTATATTGAAATGTTCTTTCAAAAAACAAATTGATTTCCTTTTAACTACCGTTTGTCAATTACCAAATTGCAAGAGAGGACTCCAAGATTCTCTCTATGACACTTGGCTCAGTTGTTGCCCACCTGGCTACCTCATATCATGTTTTCATGGCTGGCTGCGTCTTGGATAATTTATCCATGCCGTGCTTCCTCATCCCTATCCTTACCAGCTTTCCATTCCCTTCATCATTCTTTCACTTCACCAGCTTCTCATGGCTGACTGATGTTCTCCCCGCTGGATGTGCCCTTTTGCTTGCCCTCCTTCCATCCAGTTCCCTTGTGTTCAGTTTCTCTCCTCCTGGTTGTACGAACTCTTCTATCTCTTACTCCCCCAATTGCTTCTGGTAGTGCGGGTTCTTCTCCCTCTAGCTTCTCAGACGGCCAATTGCTTGCAATTATTATTTTCTGTACGTTTTTTTCTTCTGTTGGTAGGTAGTACACACCCCTCGTTGTCAATGTAACTTGCATATGTGATTCGCTATTGGACACTAGTTTAGGTTGTCTGGTTTAAGCTACATGTTGCTATGTTTCAATTTTGACACCCCTCCGTTTAGTTTTGTGTTGTATCATGAATCACAATTTTTACTTTTACTAACATACACCCTCGGTTTAAAAATACAATGCATATTAAATTTTGGTAGGACAAGCCTTTCACAAACGTTTACTCTAGTAGTATGTAGCTTATGTGATACAAAATCATAACCATATATAAGTACTTTGGAATATGAGTCAAATGTCAATAATTTTATGTCGCATAAATATATACTAATAGCGTAAGCATTGGTCAAAGGTTTTTTCTAATGAAACCTAATGTGCAATGTATTTTGAAATATTAGTAATGGTCTAGTGAGAGTGTTGTTTTTGTGATGTTGTGCTGCGTAAAAAATGACTTCTATTTTCTACTGAAGGAGTTATAAATAAATTAATAAGATAATGTATGATCCCTTGCTTGAGGCTTGTATGGCATGAATTTGATTGTATTCAATTTGTTAGTAACCAGATAGCTCGTACATTTCCAAAACATATGCCTTTGAGTTAGAAACCAGAATTATCTGCTTTTCTATTCCATGAACCCGTCATATGTCCATGATAACATATTCAATTTGTTAGTGGACGGGCTCTTAGCCTAGTGGTTGGAGCGCTGCTGTGCGTTCCAGCTGGCGCAGATTCGAACCCCGTGGGCGTTATTTGGCCATACTGGTCAATTTTGCGGGTTTGAACGTGGGTCTCGCATCTTCTCTCTTAATTAAAAAAAGCTGCAGGGCTCCTCCTCTACTGGTCTTTTCTTTAATAAAGAATATTTCATATGATTTGCTAAGCTGGATGGCTCAAGATTTGCCTCTATGGAAGGTATTTGAACCACTCGTCTCTTAGCCTTTACTGAGACCAGATGGCAAAAGTTCTCAAGAATGCTAGCAGTTGATAGTGTGGCTACTTATACACTACAAAATACCTATTGCGATACTCTGTTTCTATGGCTTTTTTCTCTTTTCCGGATAATGCTGAGATGATCAAACCTTGGAGTTATTGGTACAATTTCCATTTTTATTTTAAAACAAATGTGAGATTTTATATAACTTTAATTGTTTTTTCATTAATGAATAGTACAGGTTGGGTTGACTAATGACATTGATTGTTCACAGGCACCTAGATTGCTGAGTTGCAGGAATTGGCTTCGTCGCTATGGGTTCTTCCATTTTGTATGCTTCATACGGAGATCAACCCTCTACGTTGCATGCATTGTTCAACTAGCAAGTGGACTTGCAGGATTAATCGTTCAATTTGGCATGCTTCACACAAGAATATCATCGAAAAACAGCAGGACGCAGTGCCGCAGGAGAGGATGCATCGTTTCTGTTATTGCTCCATTGAAGGTACCAGGCCCCCCTGCTAATCCGAATGAGAGAACCTTGAATTCATAATGTCCTGAATGTGTCTGAAAGGCCGTTTTGAATTCCTCCCCTTCTGCTAACCGAATCTGGTGATAGCTCGCGCGTAGGTCCAATTTAGAGAACCATTGCGCACCGTGCAGCTCATCAAGCAGCTCCTCTATGACAGGCACTGGGAATTTACTGACGCGTGTCATGGCATTCAGATGTCTATAATCCACGCAGAGCCTCCATGTTCCATCTTTCTTCTTGACTAGAATGACCAGAGACGAAAAGGTACTGTGGCTTCGCTGGATCACTCCTGACTGCAGGAGTTCTTGTACTTGCCGCTCGATCTCAGACTTGTGCTCTGGCTTATGGCGGTAAGGTTTGATGTTGACGGGCTGCGCCCCTGGCATGAGAGGAATGGTGTGGTCGCAAGCTCTCCGCGGAGGTAAGCCCTTGGTTTCACCAAAAACATCCTCGAATTTAGTTAACAGCTGCTGTAGCTCTGGAGGCTCCTGCATAGAAGTTGCTTGCTTGTCGGTGACCGGGTAGAGCAAGCAGAGGTGCAGCAGAGCGCCTTGGCGATGAAGTTGCTGAAGTTGTGCGCTATTGATGACATGACACTGCGTCGATTGCGCTTCGTGTCCAAACAGGCTGGCTGGCCCCAAAGCTGTGGGAATGCGCAAGTGTTTGTTTCGCCAGTCGACCGTCATCGGGCTGTGCTGTTCGAGCCAATCCATCCCCAGAATAGCGTCATACACTCCCAACGGCAAAATCTTCATATCGGTCACAAACTCCAGCCCTTGCGAAGACCATTTGCAGCTGGGAATTGAGGCTGAGCAACGCAGTTCACCACCATCGGCCACCTTCACTCGACAGGGCTGATGCAGTTGTTGCACACCAGACAAGCGCTCAGCCAATGCTTGGTTAATGAATGAAGTAGAACTCCCGCTGTCTACCAGAATCAGCACCTCCTGGTCTTGCATGGTAGCCAATAGCTGAAACGCCTTGGGAGAAATACCACCGTCCATAGCCGGCCGAGATATGGCATGAACTTGTTGCACATCCCCCTCGACCTCCGAGCTGGTGTCGATGCCGAAGAGTTCAAGCATTTCTTCGACGACGTGCAGTTGGACCGTGGTAGGACACACGTGGTCCTGTCCCCATCGCTCGCCGCACTTGAAGCACAGCCCGCGAGCGCGTCGATAATCTCGCAGGGCTTTGATCTTGGACGTGTCCGCCCGAGCCGCGTCCGTGCTTCGGCGGTCTGTCACTGGCGCAGCTGGAACGAGGCGTGACAGTGGAGGTGGTAGAGGTAGCGGCGTGGCTGTCGCAGCTGCACGCGGGGCCGGCTCCGGTGGTCGCGGCAAGGTGCCAAACACGCCGTCAGCCACTTCCTCCTGGAGTAGGGCCAACGCACAGGCCATGTCCAGGTCAGGGGGTCTCTGAACCAGCACCACCGCCCGTATATCCTTCCGCAGTCCCTCGACAAATTGAGTCAAAAAGTAAAACGGATGAATTGTATCAGAATAGGACGACAAATGATTAATAATCAACTCAAACTGCTCTATGTACTGTGCTACTGAAGAAGTTTGGCGGACAGTATAGAACTGCCTAATCAGCGTCTGATGCCGATCGCGCCCAAAGCGAGTACACAGAAGTGCAGTGAAAGAATCCCAATCATACTCTCCTAGTCTTTTCTGAATGGATTGCAGCCAGACAGATGCCGCACCCGCAAAATTCAGGGCAGCCATAGGAACCCAGAAGGAAGGCAGAATGGCAAACATGGAAAAATATTGCTCGCACAGTGTTTTCCACAATTTTGGATTGTCTCCAGTGAATTGTGGGAATTGGATGGATGGATGCGCTTGACCCAGTCCACTGAGCAGTTGACTAGCATGTGCAAAAGGGGACAAAGCAGGAGGCGAAGACGGGGCGTCCTACTGACCGTTTGCCGGGGGCGGTGGCGGTGTCTGGAAGGACGCCGCCGGGGGCCCCCGTGGGATGATGTAGACGCCGCGGCCATTGGGCCCTTGTGGAAATTGCGCCGCGCCAGACGCGGCCCCGATGTGGGTGCCGGCCGTCGCAGGCGGCTGATTGGTCGGTGCCGGCGCTTGAGTTGTCGCGTCGTCCACGCGTGGTGGAGGGGGCGCGATCTGCAGAGCCGCCACCGAGTCACTCAGATCGGTGACGCGCCGCTCGAGATCGGGACGCCACGCCACGAGATCGTCGACCTTGGCGTTGGACGCGTTGATTGCGGCGGTGTGTTCCTTCAGAGTGGTGTCTAGCCGCTCCAAGAACGACTGGACGGCCGGATCCATGGCGACGAGGTGTGCGCGGGCTTGAGTCAGGGATCTGGTCTCGATGAATTGCGCCAGATCAACGCGGAGAAGGGTGGTAGGTGTGGTCTCTGATACCAGATGTGAGAGGCGGGATGGTAGTGGTAAGAACTGCACTGGATTCACTCACGCTAGCTCGATTCTCAGGTTCGATTACAAGGTGCGGTTACAAGACGAAGAACAGGAAGGGGATAGGATTAGGGTTGCCGCCGCCGGTGCCTTGATCCACTGGATGCCCGAACCGAGTGCGGGGGGTGGCTTAAGTACTTGTCGCGGGCCCTGGGCCTCACTGAGCCCACTTCGGCCCAGTGTTGCGTGGGTTGGGCCTCCGAGCTCGGGGAAGCCGCCCGGCAGGAGGCGAGCCCCGCGAGCCGCTGACTTGTGGTTCCGTCCCTTCGGTGTCGCTGGCTATAGCGGGGGCGCTGACACACCCCATGGTGTTGTTTGATTGTTATTTTTCTATATACTAGGGGCAACATGGTCATTTAATAACCTTTAGGAAGGGACTAGTGACTTTTTAGTCTCTGGAAACAAACAGGGAGGGACTTTTTAGGGACTAGGGACTTTTTAGTTGGGACTAGAAAAGGTCCTAGGACTTGAGAACCAAACACCACCTAGTACTCCTCCTGGCACAACGCCACGGCTAGCCAGCCAATGCATGCACTTCTAGTCCTCCTTCTATTGGCGCATGCATGGACCATGCGGCATCCAATGCATGCACTTCTAGTCCTCCTATTGGCGCATGCATGGACCGTGCGGCATCCGAGGCGGGGATAAGGCTGGTCATAGTGGGGAGTAACTTAGACTAGTGTCATGCATATGACACTAGTCTCATACATATGACACTAGTCTAAGATACTACCTTCATAATGCAAAGTAACATAATAATAGTAACATAGATGGCTTCATTTATTAGTTCGTAGACTCATCTTATCTTGAAAAGCGCTATGGTACAGTAACATATTATGTTATCACCTCTCATTAATTACTTGCCACATAAGCAAAAAAAATTTCGAAGTGCGTTATGTTACTAGCTAAGTTACTCCCACTATGACTAGCCTAAAGTAGCAGCAGCGCTGTGCGCGTGAGCTGGCGCCGGCTTCCGAAGCACCAAGAAACTAAACGGCTGCATTTACAGGAAATTAATCATATTGCCTTGATACTTGTGATTTGGTCGAGGGGCCTAATAAACCCGGACGGAGGTAGTACTAAGAATAGAAGTTGCTTGTTTGACCAATCCAGCGGTGGTTACTGACAAGATATCCGTCATTGTCACCAAAAACAAATGCACTAGGAGATTTAAGCTCATTGCAGCTACATGGTGTAGTGTGATTGCAGTGTCTTAACTTGGTCAATTAAATGTTTAAAGTCATTTTGTCTTTCTTTTTTTCTGTGTAGTGAACAGTGGAGCAATGTGTTGGGGCATCTCTAGCCGAACTATTCGAAGGGTTAATGTCTCAAAATATGCTCTTTTGAGGAGTTAATCCCACTCTAGCCGACTCTCGTTTGGTTTAACTTAAAAAAATGAGAAGTGTCCATCGATTCTCAAATTTGAGCAACTGAAACGAAAGTCTCAACAAAAGATTCCTTTTCGGCCACTGCTCCCACCTCCTCGGCCGCCTCCACGTCGGGGTTGCCTCTGTCGGCCCCCATGCACAATCTTCACTCCCCCTTCAATCGACCTCATGGAGATCCTCATCACATTCATTGTGTTAGAGCGAATCATGTCAACTCCAGTCCGCAGTGTACTCGTTTCACCCTCTTTGTGAAGACCTGCCCAATATATATGAGAAAAGAGCACTGAAAATATGATCTCAAAAGGAATTTTAATTATCTTGTGCTCAAATGTTGCTCGATTTCGAGAAAACCAAATGACAGCAAGGCCCGCAGTGTGAAAAAATTTCTCACTAAATAGGAAAGAGTAACACCAAGAGAAATATTGCCAATGATTGCTAGGAGATAGATCAGTTCCCAACACTACTCCAATGGATCTAAAATTTGCTCATGTGAGGGTACGAAACCAGGACACCACCAACTGTCCGGAAGGACAGAAGCCACCCGAGCCAGACAATGGTTGTTGAATATGAATAGTTAAATTTGTAAACTTTGAATCTGTAATATCGTTGAATTGTGTGAACCTAGGTTATCAAGTTCTCACTTAGTATGTGTGCAAAATATCCAGTTGAAAACGGAGCACGTAAACGAAAAGATAGAAGAGTTGGCGCATAATGATTTTATTAGGGAGTTAGTTTTTTGAACCCCTTGCATTTAAGTTGAGCGAGGTTCAAGAAAGTGTTTGATGAGTTAAATTTTGGGAATTCGGTTGGAAAATGCACTCCTTTATCCCTAAACACACACCCGAAAACAGAACAACGCCCCCTTTCCCTTCATCCCTTGCGCTTCTCCCCCCCATTCCGTACGCACCCTCGCCGTGGGAGCTCCCCTCGGCATGGCCTCCTCCTCGCCGCCCCCGAGCTCCACCGCCTCCCGCGACGACGACGACGACGACCGCCGCCAAGGTACCGCCCGCGTCCACCCCTCTCCCCCCTCCCACCCCTTGGTTTCTTTCTTCTCCGGCAAGAACAAGGCCACCGCGCCGAGACAACGATCCGCTGCTCCGACGACCCGCCTCTCTCATCTCTCCTCTCGCGGACGACGGGAGCAGCCGCGCGCGCGCAGCCCGCCGCCGATCTCGCATTCCCCCCTCCGCTCCGTGCACGAGACGAGGGTTCTGCGAGGGTTTTAATTCAAATTATTAATTCCACTCTCCAATCCATCCATCTATCTATGCCGCAGATGCGATGTGGGAGAGGCGGACGCACGCGAGGATCCTGGTCTCGGACGCCGACGCGGGCTGCATCATCGGCAAGGCCGGCTCCGACATCCACGCCATGGAGGCCCGCTCCGGGGCCCACATCAAGCTCTCCGGGCGAGGCCGGCCCCTCCCCGGCACGGACCGCAGGGTCGTCCTCGTCTCCGGCCTCTTCCGCACCGTCATGGACGCCGCAGAGCTCGTCCTCGAGAAGCTCTTCTACCTGGTATAAACAGACATTCAGATTCAGGGCCATCTCCCTCTGCCTCCCTGTAAAACATTTCTTCAGAGTTACATTCAGTCGACTGAATTGGTTCAGAGCAGTTTCATCTTCTCCTGTTGATTGATGGACTGATCCTCTGCTCTGCTCTGCTTGCAGGGCGACCAGGTGATTGACGCTGAGGCCACCGTGGTGCTCGTGGTGCCCGACGCCTGCTGCGGCGCGCTCATCGGCAAAGGAGGGGAGGTCATCAAGTATGATTACTTACTTATATTGCCTCCCCGTTCTCATGCTCAATATTGCTGTGCTTGCTTGCTCCGCTTACTCTGCTTGCAATGAACCATATGATATATGCTCTCCACCACACAAGGCCCAAGGAGAGTGCAATGCAAGTGCCCCTCTTGCTCTACATCTACCTACATACATGTTTGGTTTACGGCAGCGCAATTACATGTTTGGCAAGCCTTTCTCGGGCGCCGTCGCTGAAATGTGATCATGAGTTTCGTGCATTCGGAGGGATAATTCATAACAGTTTGCAGCACATTACTACCTGTTCTATCATCTCCATATCTACCTAGTACATTTGATTGGCCGCTGTGGAATTGCATATTTTGGAGCCTTGTTTGGAATCGTCATGAAAAAATACGTCTGCCGGCATTGCTGAAATTGCAATGCAAGTGACCCTTTTATCTGTATCTGTTCCAACAGTGCTGCTGTTATTTAATTACTGTCTTTAAGCCATGTTTGTGTATGTCATCGCACGTAAACAGAGGCGTGCTGTACGTTCCAGCTTCAGATCTGCTTCTTCAGTTCCACTATCTGGGAGTAGTTTTAGCTTCCATTTACTATTCAGAACATTAGCTTGCATTTACTATTTGGGGGCCTGCCCTCCACGGCTCCACCAGCACCCGTCATCATATTTCCTCTTCTTTTAATTCTACTTTTCAGATATTCCAAGTCTGATATTTGTTCCCCTTTTTGTTCATCATCCAGGTCCTTAGCTGAGGAGTCAAATGCTGGAATCACGGTCTCACCCCACGACATCTGCTACGGTTTCCATGATAGACTGGTTACGATCACTGGACACTTGGACAATCAGCTGCAGGCAGTATTTCTTATACTGTCCGAGTTGCTTGACGACGTCCGCTACTCATCCTCCGTTGCAAGTATGTCTGCATAACTTTCATTTAGCACTGGTATTTCTGTTTTTGTCGTTTTATCCATTGCCTGCTACCCAATTTGTTGCATGTTGTCTGCCTTGAGGCATTTTAGTTTAGTGGACTATCTACCACAGGCTCAAAGACTTGCAGTAAGATTGAACCTGAGCAATGCGTCGCTTCCTAATCGTTTCTGCTATGTTTACGTGCCGACATAATCGATTAGCATTACAATTTGCTGGCACTGAGGTGCTACCTACTAGCTCGTATGCTATCACCTTTTGCAGTAACTAATTGGCTCATCGCATTTCTCAAAAACTCAGGCCTTAGTTTTCCAAGTTCAAGTGTTCGGTATGGCGGTGATGGGCAAGATGAGCATGTCGAAAGATACCGCAGCAGGGTAAGACATCGTTGCTGAATTGAAATACACATGTACATGTTGTGATAAGATATCCTCTTAACCTGGATTGGATTGCCTTCTCTTCATGTATAGTTGGTCCGTTCAATGAAGCTTCTCTTCTCGGTACATGTCTGGCTAACAATAACAAGTGTTTAAAATTTAATAGGAAGTGAGGGGAGTTTAGAAGAGTATGAGAAAAAAAAAGGTTTTGTTCTCTATTTCTTTTATTCTGTCGTAATGCTTGTTGGTCATCCACTAGAGTAGAATCTTGATTTTCTGTCAGAGGTAATCGTTGTCAAATGACAAGAAAGTACATAATTTCAATGCAGAAAATTAAAGTTCTTATTATAGTCATGTAAAATACCGTAGGTTCACTCCTACTGTCTAGTATATTTTATGCTTCAAAGTTCAAAAAATATAAAGCATGTGCTGACTGTTATATTTGTAAAGAAGAAATATATTTTATTTTTGTCAAAGGACTCACCCTAATCCAACAGGCATATTATTGAAATGAAATTGTGGGCTTGACTCTAACCTGTTAATCTGATTTACATATGCAAACGTGTGCGTAGTTTCATGCACCCAATTAAGCCCCAAGTCCCTTTTCGCTTCATATTCGCATCATTATCCAGGGACCATAAAACACCTCTCGCTATTTTCATATATAGTGGTTGCAAATTATCTACCGTTCATGCCCAGTGTACCAAATAAGCCTCCGCCGCGAAACCTGAACCATCTTCTCATTGAATTTGTTCAGCCTGACACACCCGTGAGATCGCCTGACTACGACAGCCATGTGCAAGGGACCCTCACCATGGGTGTCGCGGACGAGTACGTGGGCGCCATCATCGGCTATGGCGGGAGGACCATACAAGAGATCGAACGGGTACGTACATATCTCCCGCACCACCGAAACGCAACCACAAACAGTTAAACAACAGGGCTATGGTTTGGACTAATGGTTCTGCGTCGGAGTGCAGGTTACGGGCGTGCAGATCAAAATCGTGAAGGGGGAGTTCATACCTGGGACGAACGAGAGGTAGGTACTACAGCAGGTTTCAGCCGGTGTTTGCGTCTTCTTTACCCGCGAAATCAGGCCCGCCTGCATGTCATTTAACCTGCACTGTGTGTGTGGTGCAGGGAGGTGGTGATCAGCGGGACACGGGAGGCGGTCGATGCGGCGGAGGCGATGATCGTGCAGCGGGTCTCGGACGCCGCCAAAGGTCGCCGCCGGCAGCAGGGTGGCGGCGGTGGCGACAGGCGGCCTGTGAAGGAAGTGGAGTAGCAGCGGTGATACAGCAGAGCAGAGCATAGTACTGAATTACTGCTGGTGGTGGTAGTAGAACAAGAGATGTCCCAAGTTTTTTGGTCCCTTGCGTGTTGCTGGAGAAGTTAATTAGCAAGAATTACTTGGGAGGGGAAGGCATGGTGCAATCACTGATGGTTGCACGGCTAGTTTTGGTTTTGGTCAATGTTGCTTCCATGTTTGATACTAGTGTATGTATCCGTACCTTGTGTTTCAGTGAGAGGATGGACGGATTATTCCTCTGGATTTGATTTATCCAGCCCAAGAGGAGAGGAGTTTTGAAGTGGAAGTCTTAAGCAAAGTTGTTTTTACTTGCACACAAAGGCCCTGTTCGGTAATCACCCGCTCCCAAAATCTGCGGAGCGGCGAAACTGCAGCTCCTCTGATTTGAACTGCAGCTCCGCCAACTCCGCTCCTGGAGTTGTGGAGCGGAGCGGTACCGAACAGGGCCAAACTTGGATGATCTGATCTGTCCTCGCTTGTCCTCGCTGGTACCGAACAGGGCCAAACTTGGATGATCTGATCTGTCCTCGCTTCCCTTCTGGGCTTCTCCCCACTTCCATAGAGCTCTACCCCCCCGCCCCCCCCCCCCCCACACACACCCTAACTGTCGTTGGACTCCATCCTGTTAGGTTGATCTCCTCTGTGCAGGCCCAATGGCCTGCCAGGCCCTTGGTCAATGCGCCCTGATCGGGGGCGCCCAACCCATTATGATTGGTGAGCCCTTGTGACCTGCGCTATATAAACAAAGGTGGGGGCCGGGGCACGACTTACGAGGTTAATCGCTGCCGCAAACCCCATCGATATTCCCTACCGATCTAGGGTTAGCGCGGTACTCACGGGAAGCTCCACTACCGCCGTCATCCACTCACTGACATCACCGGCCACCGTCATCATGGCCGGCACCAGGAGTTCCTCATCTGGACCAGGAGAAGGTAGGTTCACCGGGAGTTTCTAGCCTATCCGATCCAGAGACCCTATCAATGGTATCAGAGCCATTTTTCTCACTACCAGTTGCAACTCCATCAATGACAACTATGGGAATAGACCCAGAACCTGTCCGTCAGGAGCCGACTGAACCCGTTGTTGAGCATGAAAGGGAGGTGCAACAACAAATTTTAGAAAAAGTGCCAGAAGTTGAGGCACAGAATGTGCCAGAAACCGAGGCCCTTAGAAGGTCTACAAGACACCAAAAGTTAGCTATTTCTACTGATTATAAAGTTTATAACACGGAAATGGTTCATACAGAAAAAGATCCCACCTCATATGAAGAAGCCATGAGAAGCCCTCATTCATCGATGTGGATAAAGGCAATGGAAGACGAGATGAAAACGATGAGTTCCAAAGATGTTTGGGACTTAGAGGAAATTCCTAAAGGAGTCTAAACAGTATGCTGCAAATGGGTCTATAAAATTAAGTATGACTTTAAAGGAAATGTAGAAACGACTCGTGGCAAAAGGATTTACACAAAGAGAAGGGATATATTACAATGAGACATTTTCTCCAGTCTCATGTAAGGATTCCTTCAGAATTATAATGGCATTAGTTGCTCATTTTGATTTAGAGTTGCATCAAATGGATGTAAAGACGTCATTTCTCAACGGGGATTTAAAAGAAAATGTCTACATGAAACAACCCAAGGGTTTTATCATGGAAGGCAAGGAAAATATGGGATGCCGCCTGAAGAAATTCATTTATGGATTAAAGCAAGCCTCTAGACAGTGGTATCTAAAGTTTAATCAAACAATTAAAAGTTTAGGATTTAAAGAAAAAATTGAGGATAACTCCATTTATGCAAAGTTTAAAATGGGAAATATATTTTCCTAATCTTGTATGTGGATGATATCCTGCTTGCTAGCAGTGATGTTAGTCTACTACAAGAAACAAAGAAGTTCTTATTCTCAGATTTTGACATAACAGATCTTGGTGAAGCATCATATGTTTTGGGCATAGAAATTCATTGAGATAGGAACAACGGAGTCTTAGGACTATCGCACAAGGCATAATTTGAAAAAGGTTCTTAAAAAGTATAATATGCATGCGAGCCACACCTGCTCCTATAGTCAAGGGTGATAGTTTTGGGAAATTCCAATGTCCCAAGAATCAGTACGAGATCGATCAAATGAAAGCAGTACCATATGCTTTGGCTGTTGGCAGCTTACAGTATGCACAAGTGTGCACTCGCCCTGACTTAGCTTTTATCACCGGGGTACTCGGTAGATATGAAGAGAACTCAGGCATAGAGCACTGGAAGATGGTAAATAAAGCATTGCGTTATGCACAAGACACGAATGACTACATGCTAATATACAGGAGAAGTGATTCCCTAGAGATAAAAGGGTATTCCGACGCAGATTTTGCGGGGGAGAGAGATGGTAGAAAATCCTCATCAGGATACGTATTCACTCTCGCTGAGGGAGCTATTCGTGGAAAAGCTCCAAGCAGTCGATAGTTGCATTATCCACGATGTATGCAGAATTTATAGCATGCTTCGAGGCCACGGGGCAGGCGATATGGCTAAAGAAATTTATACCCGACTTGAAAGTGGTAGATTATATTCACAAACCACTAAAGATGTACTGCGACAACCAACCCGCAGTATTTTACGCTCACAACAACAAGTCGAGTAATGCTGCCAAAACAATAGAGATAAGGTATTATGTTGTGAAAGATAAAATCCAGGATCAAACTATAAGTCTCGAGCATATAAGGACAAAGGATATGCGTGCGGATCCGCTAACGAAAGGCTTACCACCCATTGTGTTCAAGGAACACTTAGCCGGCATGGGTTTAAGGGAAAGCCTTATGATTTCTGGATAGGCCCAAAAGGAACAGAATTTGCTTCTGAACATAACGTATGTTGTAGCTGTATGATTCTATCGGCAATTAAGTTGTGACGATGAAACATGCTCTATGTACCAATATATGATGAAACAAATAAACTAGAAAGTATAAAGTTAAAAGTAAAGTTGATCAATGGGGAGAATGTTAGGTTGATCTCCTCTGTGCAGGCCCAACGGCCTGCCAGGCCCTTGGTCAATGCGCCCTGATCGGGGGCGCCCAATCCATTATGGTTGGTGGGCCCCTATGACCCGCGCTATATAAGCAAAGGTGGGGGCCGGGGCATGACTTACGAGGTTAATCGCTGCCGCAAACCCCATCGGTATTCCCTACCGATCTAGGGTTAGCGCGGTGCTCACGGGAAGCTCCACTACCGCCGCCATCCACTCACTGCCATCACCGGCCACCGCCATCATGGCCGACACCAGGAGTTCCTCATCTGGACCAGGAGAAGGTAGGTTCATTGGGAGTTTCTAGCCTATCCGATCCAGAGACTCTATCACACCCTTCCCACATCCCCCCTCCCGACCTCATCGGCATACAACGATGTTTGTTTGTTTGAGCTTTAATGTGTTCCTGAGCTCACCGCAAATGTTCACGAAGCAAGGCAAGAAAATCTTCCCGGTCCGCCGCCTACTCTGCTAGGGAAGTAGGTCACCGGTGTCAATTGACAGTACCGAAATTAGGCTCAATTCCATACGAAAGCTTTCAAGGGTGACAAGTGGTCATATTTTTAAGAGTAGGTTATTATCTAAAAAGAAGTAGGTAGGTTGTTAATACTCCCTCCATTCCTTATTTTAAAACATCCTTGGGCTTCTTCGTGGGCTTCAGTATGCATTTAGCACTGAAGCGAATGAAAAAAAATTTATTGATCAAAGAAAGATGGTAAAAAGGGTCTAAAATTGATGTATGAAAAAACACGGCCAACTGAGACCCTTGGTATAAACAAAGTTACATCAAGTTTAACCACTTCGCATGAGTGGTAAACTATATCAAAAATAATTGTACAACAAAAAAAAGTTTGACCAGACTTGTCGTTTCTTGATCACCCATTCACATCGGTGGGTTCTTACAAGCCTCTAGTGAAAAACCTGCAACTATATGTTTGACAAAGTCGCATGACCCTCACATCCCAATTGTGGAACTAAAAGACCGCTTGCTGAATACAACAAGCCCAGGGGACAAATTAAATTGCTTGAAAGGAAGGATGCTGAAATAATGATTCATCAATGAGACGGGTATAAATAAAGAGTTCAAAAGCATGAAAAAAGAGAGGAGAGATGTGGCCAAAACTCAAAAACATAATCGCTATCACAAACAAAAATATGTGTCAATGTTGTTTGTGTGCAGTCCATAAAATAAAATATGTAACCGTGAAATTTTATAAAGACATACTTACATCCGTATGTACATGTATAAAAAAAATCCAGATTTATTTGATACAGTGAGTTATTTTAAAAAGTGGTACGTGTCCAAAAAGAGTTTTTCGATGGAATAAAGCCACATGTACTTCATTTCACAATCATTTTTTTTGCGGAAGACTTCATTTCATAATCATACAACATCATGTTCACTGCGACGGTGGGGGAACATGGTTCACTTGTTTTAGAGGGCCACACCAGTACACACAACATTTCGAACTTGCATGTTTAAAATAAACTCTCAATATCCTCAAGAAAACATAGTAGGAACTAGGGATGAATTATAGCCGCCTAAAAACCGTCCAGAAATATGATTAGTTGAGTTCTAGAGAGAACAACGACAAAAGGTAGCACAACAATTCTGCAGGACACAAGTGGTCGTATGTTTAGAAGTAGGTTATTATTATTATCTAAAAATAAGTAGGTTGATCCGGTACATCCCTACATATCACTATGTTGTTTTGAGATTTTCATTTCCCTGACAATTCACAAACTTCAAAACCTTCTTGGGGTTTTCACTCTTCGTGGGCTTTCAGTCTCCAAACCTTGTTTTGGGCTTCCCTTTCTTTTGGGCTCTTCTTCGTCCAAACTCTCTACACCGTCCATTTCGAACCTACGCTGGAGGCCCCCAATCGCGTGCCGCAAGCCCGCTTCCCCTTTCCCATCGCCGCCCGCGACGCCTTCATGATCCTCGGATGCCGCCATGGCCTCGTGCTCATCTTCCTTTGGACGCGGAACCAGCTCCTGGTATGGGATCCCGTCACGGGTGACCAGCACTTCCTAGACATCCCCCCAGGGTTCGACAAGGAGGAAACCGTGATTAACGGGGCGGTGCTTCGTGCTGCCGGAGAGGCCCGCCATTTCCAGGTTGTCTTGGTAGGCAACAGCGGCATGCAGCTTACACGGGCTGTGGCCTCGGTGTACTCGTCGGAGACCGGTGTATGGGGTGATCTCACCTCGACACTGCTTCCGGCCAAGGATCCTACCAGTGATGTACCCATCAGGATTTTGGTCGTCTGCTCTGTGATGGTTGGGAGTTCCGTTTACTGGTTGCTTACTGGGAATTGGTTTGGAATACTTGAATTTAATGTGGATAGGCAGAGCCTAAGTGTGATAGATGTGCCAGTGGACGTCGATGCGGGGAGGTGCTCCTTCACGGTTATGCAGGCGGAGGGTGGTGGCCTTGGTTTCCTCTTCCTGTCGGGCTACTGCATCCAACTATGGAAGAGGAAGACGGACTGTGATGGTGTAGCTTCATGGGTGCTGGGAAGAACTGTTGCACTAGACAAGCTACTTTCCATGAATTCAGAGGAGGGGAGTCAAAGCCCAAGGATACTCTGGTTTGCTGAGGACAATAATGCGGTGTTAGTGCGGACATTTATCGGCGTCTTCATGGTCCAGTTTGAACCATTGCAGTTTAAGAAACTTTTTGAATCCTACTGCTGGTTTCACTTTTATCCATTTGAAGGTGTCTATACCGCAGGTAAAAAGAAACAAAGTTAGTATTTTATAGTCTTGTATTGTTGTTATTGTGTTATGTGGTTTGAGTCAGAGGTAGCAGACACTTTATCTGTTTATTCTATGGATGTCCATACAGTAAAACAACGGACATGATGATTGGCAAAAGCAATTTATTTGGGGTTGGCATATTATGTGTATAATAAGCGAACTATTTTCTTTATTGTTGCAGGCCTATTGACATGGTCAAGGATTTCATTATGAGATACAACTGAACTGTTTTCTTGATTTATAGCAGTGTGTTTATTTAAATATCTAGTTAATGCCCTCGTACGTATTTAAATGTTTGTTGGAATCTCATTAGTTCCTTGCCTTCCTATTTTTGTAGATGCTCGCATTGGTGGTGGACACGGTGGAGCTAAACTTTTGTGCGATGCATAATATGATCTGTCTGGATAGATGCTATCTTGAATTTGTGATTTATTGATCAGGTAACTATTTGTTAGTGGTAGCAGAATATTTTCCCTTTATTTTCCTTCGAGGGTATTTTCTGTTTTACTTTTCCTGGTTGCTATGTTGCATTTTCTCCTGTGGTTATGTTTTACTTCCTCCGTCCCATAATATAAGAGCGTTTTTAACACTAGACTAGTTCATAATATTGCTTTAGTATTGCTCCATGAATTCCCTTCGAGGGAGTACTTTATTGCTCCATGAATTCAAATTTGTATTGGTAACTAGCAAGTAACAACACCTCAGCTCTTGGCTTCAAACTTGCTTTGTTATTACAAGCTTCACACTATTGCTTTCTTAGGGAAAACATTTCACATTACTGCCCATCCAGGAACATTATAATACATAATGCTCGCTTGCAGTTATTGTACAATTATGCTAATTTTAGGTGGGTCTGGTTTAATATTTTCAGGACGTATATCTATTTGTCAGTCTAATTCTCATAACCTCCAACATAGTGTGTCTTATCCAAAGTACATATTGGCTGTTGTAGTGGTTTATGTGCAGTATAATTTCTGCGACTTTTGTCATTATAGATGCTTAATAATTTCTGTACTGAATCCATGATCAAAATGACCTGTCTAGATTCATACTAAACACTTCTCTCGTCATGAGTAGTTGCCAATGTTTCGTTTTTGATACTGTATGGAGTAAAAAAGGCGTTATCTATTTTAACCGAAGGAAGTATCAATTCATAAAAGGATGCATTATAAAATCCCCGAGGCTTCCACTGCATGAATTTGATTAAGTTCATTTTTTAGTGACTATCTAGCTTGTACATTTCTAATGAGTATGCCCATGAGCTAGAAACCAAACGATTCAGCTCAATTAACTGTCGTCCTATTGATGTTCTCGCTTTGTACTGTTGGTTTTCTCCAATATTGCTGAGTTGATTTGACCTAAAGCCTTTGGCACAATTTCCACATCATCGAAGCTCTAATGCTTACTGTCCGAACCGTACACAAGTTGTGAGATAATTTCCATGCATCAAATAATTGAGTATTAGAAATCTGTTTGACTGGCTTCACTGATTGGTCGACAGGTAACAAGAGTTAGGTTTCGGATGGCTGAGATGCAGAAATGAACTCTTTGTTTCAGGCTCTTCCATCCTGTATGCTGCGCATGGGGCCTGTAATGTGCTCCACAAGGGAATTTGACCCGCTATGTGTCATGCCCTGGTCAAATGTGCCGTGAACTTGTAGGAATTAACATGTCCTGGTCAACTGTAACTGGAGTTAATCTTCTGACTTATGAACTGCCCGTCTGTTATCTGATTTCTCTAGGAAAGATTGGAACTAGCTTGAAGAGAAATTAACTTCCTTCTGTTAATGCATTAGCGTTGGCCTTGTCACTGAATATTACGTTTCATTTGCCTGCGTTGCATTTTTTTTTCCATCATCGTTTGCTCAGGTCCCGCAATATCCATGCTTATGCCCATGACGTTTGTTCATCCTTTTTGTGTGTCTCGATCTGTATTTCAAAGAGATATCATTGCTCCAGGGACGCCTTTATGAGTTGTGCTAATTTGCACATATTCAGTAGCAATGCTGCTACTGGGATAATTTTCTTCTAATTTATGTGGGATATGGTGAAGGCTGAACACCTGGAGATATTATGGCCTGTGCCATAATGCTGCCAGTGCTGGCGACAAGTCTTCCCTTCTGGCTGCCGCCTCATCTGCCCTACAACTTATTTCTGAGATCACTAACGGTATGAACAGAGAGCTACAGGTACTGTCAAAAGCTGGTCCAAGCCACCTGGAGACTCGCCGTAAATCAACATCGACGGCTCGTCCTGGCGAGAAACAAGCATGGGACATGGGGTTGAGACGGTCTGACGCTCAGAGATTGGGATGACAAACTTTCTCATGTAGCCGAGTAGCTGACGGCCTGACACTCTTCATGCGCGCTGAGACGGTCGACAGCCTGAAGGCCATCGACTTCGCTGCCGAGGCAGGTATGGGGCGTATGACCATAGAAACTGATGAAATGAAATGAAACAGTACTGAGGTCTGCCCCCAAAACCAGTAACTTCGATATGGCTCGCCCATGGCATGCTCTCTCGAGAAGCAAAGATATCTTTGTGCTTACCATCTTCATTGAGTTCAGTGTCTATAGTTTAGCTCTGGGTGGTGTCATGCTCAGTACTATGGCATGGAAATGTACCTGTCAGAGATTTGGCAGCAAAAGATTATCAATACAGTCCACCCATTCCTGTCTGGAAAATAACCGAATTCTTTCATGAGTTAAGCTCTTGAGAAATGAAATACACATACAGACAGTGTATGCATGTGTCTTTTTTATAGACAAAATGGAAGGATCTTGCCCTGTCTAAGTAGAATCATCCTGGAATTGCGGATATCCATTTTGGCTCCCAGGGACACGTGTTTCTACGCCCAAAAAATAACTTTTGAAATGTCAAAAATCCCAACAATTTTTTATGTATTTATAGTTACATAGCCTGTCCCAAGCCTGGGTAAAGGAGGAGGGTTATGATAGGTTTGGCGAGCTAACGTGAAAACTCAGCCACTCTTATGGAGATGAAAACTGCGCACCGTATCTTGATCCAGATACGGTGGCAAGTGAGCGAGGATCGGGTCGTCGCATCCTTAGTGGCGCGCTACATCGGCACCCGGATGTAGTGCAAAATGAGAAAGGGTTTTTGCATTTGACTCGACGAGTGCGAAGGGTAAGGAAGCTAGCCGAGCCTAGGAGGATTCGCTTAGATAGCTGGAACGTAGGGTCTCTGACAGGGAAGCTTCGGGAGCTAGTTGATGCAACGGTGAGGAGAGGTGTTGATATCCTTTGCGTCCAAGAAACCAAATGGAGAGGACAGAAGCGAAGGAGGTGGAGGATACCGGCTTCAAGCTGTGGTACACGGGGACGGCCGCAAACAGAAATGGCGTAGGCATCTTGATCAACAAGAGCCTCAAGTATGGAGTGGTAGACGTCTCGGACCGAATTATCCTGGTCAAGCTGGTAGTTGAGGACTTGGTTCTCAATGTTATCATCGTGTATGCCCGGCAAGTAGGCCACAATGAGAACACCAAGAGGGAGTTCTGGGAAGGCCTGGAGAACATGGTTAGGAGTGTACCGATTGGTGAGAAGCTCTTCATAGGAGGAGACCTCAATGGCCACGTGGGTACATCTAACACATGTTTTGAAAGGTGCATGGGGACTTTGGCTATGGCGTTAGGAATCAAGAAGGAGAAGATGTCTTAAGCTTTGCTCTAGCCTACAACATGATTGTAGCTAACACCCTCTTTAGAAAGAGAGAATCACATCTGGTGATTTTTAGTAGTGACCAACACTCTAGCCATATTGATTTCATCCTCTCGAGAAGAGAAGATAAGCGCGCGTTCCTAGACTATAAGGTGATACCTGGAGAGAGTGTTGTACCCCAGCATAAGCTGGTGGTTGCCGACTTCCGCTTTCGGATTTGTGTCCATCGGGATAAGCGTGCCAAAGTTGCTAGAACGAAGTGGTGTAAGCTCAAGGGAAAGGTAGCTCAGGCGTTCAAGAAGAGGGTCATTAAGGAGGGCCCTTGGGAGGAAGGAGGGGATGCGGACAATGTGTGGATGAAGATGGCGACTTGCATTCGTAAGGTGGCCTTGGAGGTGTTTGGAGTGTCCAGGGGAAGGAGAAGCGAAGATAAGGATACCTGGTGGTGGAATGATGATGTCCAGAAGGCGATTAAAAAGAAGAAAGATTGCTTTAGATGCCTATACGTGGATAGGAGTGCAGACAACATAGAGAAGTACAAGATGGCGAAGAAGACTACAAAGCGAGCTGTTGGTGAAGTAAGGGGTCGGGCATATGAGGACCTCTACCAACGGTTAGACATGAAGGAAGGTGAAAGAGACATCTATAAGATGGACAAGATCCGACAGATGAAGACGAGGGATATTGGCCAAGTCAAATGCATTAAGGACGGAGCAGGCCAACTCTTGGTGAAGGATGAGGAGATTAAGCATAGATGGTGGGAGTACTTCGACAAGCTGTTCAATGGGGAGAATGAGAGTTCTACCATTGAACTGGACGACTCCTTTGATGAGACCATTATGCGTTTTGTGCGGCGAATCCAGGAGTCTGAGGTTAAGGAGGCTTTCAAAAGGATGAAAGGATGCAAGGCGATGGGCCCTGATTGTATCCCAATTGAGGTGTGGAAAGGTCTTAGAGATATAGTGATAGTATGGCTAACCAAGCTTTTCAACCTCATTTTTCGGGTAAACAAAATGCCAGAAGAATGGAGATGGAGTATATTAGTACCAATCTTCAAGAACAAGGGATGTCCAGAGTTGTACTAATTACCATGGAATTAAGCTGATGAGCCATACAATGAAACTATGGAAGAGAGTTATTGAGCACCGCTTAAGAAGAATGGCAAGTGTGACCAAAAATCAGTTTGGTTTCATGCCTGGGTGGTCGACCATGGAAGCCATTTTCTTAGTACGACAACTTATGGAGAGATATAAGGAGCAAAAGAAGGACTTGCATATGGTGTTCATTGACTTGGAGAAGGCCTATGATAAGATATCGCGGAATGTCATGTGGTGGGCCTTGGAGAAACACAAAGTCCTAGCAAAGTACATTACCCTCATCAAGGACATGTACGATAATGTTGTGACAAGTGTTTGAACAAATGATGTCGACATTGATGACTTCCTGATTAAGATATGACTGCATCAGGGGTCAGCTTTGAGTCCTTATCTTTTTTGCATTGGTGATGGATGAGGTCACGAGGGATATACAAGGAGATATCCCATGGTGTATGCTCTTTGCGGATGATGTTGTGCTAGTTGACAATAGTCGGACGAGGGTAAATAGGAAGTTAGAGTTATGGAGACAAGCCTTGGAATCGAAAGGGTTTAGTCTTAGTAGAACTAAAACCGAGTACATGCTATGCAATTTCAGTACTACTAGGTGTGAGGAGGAGGAGGTTAGCCTTGATGGCCAGGTGGTACCTCAAAAGAACACCTTTCGGTATTTGGGGTCAATGCTGCAGGAGGATGGGGGTATTGATGAAGATGTGAACCATCGAATCAAGACTGGATGGATGAAGTGGCGCCAAGGTTCTGGCATTCTCTATGACAAGAGAGCGCCACAAAAACTAAAAGGCAAGTTCTACGGGACGACGGTTTGACCCGCAATGTCGTATGACGCTGAGTGTTGGCCGACTAAAAGGTAGCATGTTCAATAGTTAGGTGTGGCGGAGATGCATATGTTGAGATGGATGTGTGGCCACACGAGAAAGGATCGAGTCCGGATTTATAATATACGAGATAGAGTTGGGGTAGCACCAATTGAAGAGAAGCTTGTTCAACACCGTCTGAGATGGTTTGGGTATATTCAGCGCAGGCCTCTAGAAGCTCCAGTGCATAGCAGACGGCTAAAGAGTGTGGAGAATGTCAAGAGAAGGCGGGATAGACCGAATTTGACATGGGAGGAGTCAATTAAGAAAGACCTGAAGGATTGTAGTATCACCAAAAAGCAAGCTATGGACATGGACGCGTAGAAGCTTGCTATCCATGTGCCAGAGCCATGAGTTGGTTGGGAGATCTTACAGGTTTCACCTCTAGCCTACACCTACTTGTTTAGGACTAAAGGCTTTGTTATTGTTGTTGTTGTTGTTATTTATAGTTACATCTAAATGCTACCTGCAAAGGTTTAGGGAAAAAGTTAAATATTTTGGCCTGTACAAAATAAATAAATTTGAACACCAAATGTTACCTTAAATTTGCTTTTTCACCGACAAAACACTACTGCTATGTTTTGTATGAAAATTGTCAAACATGCTTGTGACACTAACACGAACAACTATAAAAAATCAATTTTAAAAAAAAACAGTCTACTATTTTTTGGGTACTATTCATCCAGAAGCGTTAGGACCAAAACACTCCTTCCTGATTTTTTATCTTCCTTTTTTGAGTATGAATTTTTGGGCCTCGGGTGCGATGGGTCTCGCTATCCTCACCATGCAGAAACGCGAGGAGATGGGTGCTAGTGTCTCGCTAGGTTAGCTGGAAATAAATGCACCGAGAAATACGACTGAGCCATGGTTCAGAATACGGGCTTTCATACATGTGCGGGTGAGCCAAGAAGTGCATATGAAAATATGAGTGGTTTGCTGTATGGTGGTTGGTAGACTGCATATGAATATAAAAAATACTTCGTCCGGTGTTTGGTTGCTTGGCTCAGATCAATTTCCAGCATTGCATTTTGTTTAAAGCACTCGAGGGCCAGGCTGAGGAGGTATGACCGAATTGGCCATTTTCATTCATGTAGTTTCACGCGGACCACGAGGTGAGAAAGACCTGTTTCTTTTCTGTGTCAGGTTGCATTCTTCTCTCATTGCGCATACGGAACGCCGCTACTACCAAACGTGTGAGCTTGTATTCTATCAAACCCCACCAACCATCATGCAAGCAAAAACAACATGAGTACATCATTTCTTGCATCATTTTTCCTCAACTAGGCCACAACCTGACTCGTTTCCCTCATACATGAGGATAATATGAGTATTGCCGGACAACCCGAGCATTTGAGGAGACTTTGAGGGGCTCGGTTGGGTCAACTTTTCTTTCTCTCTCCTGTCCGATCAGTGATCATATGTCTGCCCGGTCAATTTGAGGAGTTCGACTGTAGATGCTTTAAGATACATTAAAAAAAGTTGGTTTTGTAGGCTCATAATAGCAAATAGCAATCCACTTATTTGTCTTCCTTCTATAGCACACAAACATAAAATATGTATCGGCTAAATTTTGTGTTGACGTACATATTATGAAACCAAAATAACTTCTATGGGAATAGAGCTACGTTCTGAAAGCTTTCAAAAAAAGAGCTACTTTCTGAAACAAATAACACCCAAGTTCTGCAGAATACATGCGGCCATTTTTTTACAAGCACGGTTTCCATTTATCACTATGTTGGTTTTAAGGTTTTTATATTTTTAGGGGTTTTTGAGGTTTTTATCTGCCAAATTTCCCAAACCATGAAGAGGTGCACCAAATCAAATCCGCTTTAGACTCGCGGGCTTCGGTCTATAGCCCACTTCAGTGTCGTCCGCGAGCGTCCCGGAGGACGAGGCAAACAGGTGAGGGCGGGAATGGAGGCTACAGGGAGCGGGAGAGAGGGGTGGTCACCATGCGGCGACCTACGCGTGAAGGAGAACGATAGACAGTAGCAAAGCAGAGGGAAGGAAGAAGATGACCTAGGTGGATAAGGAGCCAATGGCTCGGGGCGGGCAAATCGGAAGACAGCGCGGCGATCGGCGCCTATCATCGCCCCATTTTTTTACAAGCACGGTTTCCATTTATCACTATGTTGTTGTTTAGGTTTTTATCTTTTTATTATATGGTCTTCTGAGGTTTTTATCTCCCAAATTTCATTTTTTAAGTCTAAACACGCTTTATTCATTACTCAAACAAGTTCATGGGGATACAAGAGATGTTTGGAGGGTGTAAAAGCCACACACGGCGCCCATAATCCAAACCGAAAGCATGTTTAGCGAGGCTATGTGCCTCAATATTAGTGGCTCTACCTTCAAAGATGAAGGTACAACTATCAAAACTAGTTGATGTTTCCACGATCTCCCTGGTTGTGCTGGCGTAGGCTCCCCCGGTGCAATTCTTGATGTCCTTCACTACCCCTTGGCTGTCACTCACGACGAGGATGCGAGCAAGGCCCAGGTCAGTTGCCAGCGCAAGCGCCTCGCGGCATGCCAGCGCTTCCAGTGTCACCGGATCCGTTACTCCATGAACCTTGATGACCGAAACACCCAAAAAACTTCTTGATGAATTTCTACACAGGGCACTGAATGAGCCAAAATTGCCATCTATGGAGACAGCCCCATCGACCTGGATTTTAGCAATTCCTTCAGGAGGAGGGATCCATCTCGGATGTGCAGGAGTCACCATTGGTTGTCCAGATGTATTTTTCTTCGGTTTGCATTCGTCAAGCTCCCGGACGAACTTCAAGATGAAGTGGTATGTAGACAGTGGGCTCTAAAAAATGTGTTCGTGTAGCGCCTGTCGTCGTGCAATCCAAAGTGCCCATAGAGTTGTGACTACCAAGAGAAACTCCTGCGAAGAGAGAATCTCCTGGAGCGAAAAAAGCCATCGTTTTGCATCTGGTTCCGTGGTGGTGTTCAAGGCCTCCACGAGATCCTGATCAAAAAGTGTCCTGACGCATCTGGCCACCGTGCAATGAAGCAACGAGTGCTGCCAGGAGTCCTCAGCTCCGCAGAGGCCACAACATGTCGTTGTGGACATATTACGGTGATGCAGCACATCCGCAGTCGGGATTGATTGCTGAGCCAGCCTCCATATAAAGATTTTCAGCTTGGGAGGGACATTCACCTTCCACAACACGTTCCAGGATTGTTTTTCTTTGTCCCCATTCGACGCAAAAGCCGTTCCTTCGAGCCACGCCTCTCTTGTCATCTTAGTCTCAACTAGCATGCGATAAGAGGATCGAACTAAAAAAATACCACTTCTTTCATGTACCCAGGACCAAAAATCTTCAATATTCCGTGTGCATAGCGGGATGGAATATATAGCTGCAGCGTCTGATGGTAGGGAGACTTCATCAATCAGCATTCGGTTCCATTCAGCACTAGGTAGAGTCAGTTCATTAACCGTCTGAGGAGGGTCTGCCACTCTGCTCACAATTGGCCTCATGTCCGAGGGCCTCGGCAACCAGTTGTGATGCCAGATGCTCGTCGAATGACCGTTTCCTATTCTCCTGATCATCCCTTGCGTGAGTACCTCGCGGCCATCAATGATGGCGCGCCATATCTAGGACGGTGCCGAGTCTAGTTCGGCATGTAGGAATTCTTCGGAAGGGTAGTACTTGGCCTTGAGAGTTCGAGCACTAAGTGATTCAGGGTCCATCACGATCCTCCATGCCTGTCTAGCGAGGAGAGCAAGGTTGAAAAGTTCAATATTTCGAAAACCAAGGCCTCCACAATATTTTGGTTGCGTCATTGTACTCCAAGAGACCCAACTAGGCTTCCGTTTTCCCTCTTTGCTGCCCCACAAGAACTTCTTAATCAAGGAATTAATATGCTCACAGAGGCCGCGTGGAAGTCTGAAACATGACATGAAATATACTGGAATTGCATGTGCCACCGATTTAATAAGAACTTCTTTCCCTCCTGCCGACAGAAGTTTTTCCATCCAACTCTTGACCTTGTTCCAAACCCGGTCCTTTAGGAACTTGAAAGCCCCGTTCTTACAATTTCCCACATCAGATGACATTCCTAAATATTTATCAGAGAGCGATTCAGTTGGAATATTCAGAGCAGCCTTTATCTCAGTTTTCAAAGAAGTAGGGCAGCCCTTACTAAAGAAGACTGAGGATTTTGCAAGGTTTATCCTTTGACCTGATGCATTGCAATAATCTCCCAAATTTCAAAAACAGTGAAGAGGTGCACCAAATCACTCGTGGGCTTCAGTCTGTAGCCCACTTCAGAGCCTGCTTCTGCTCTTCACACTTCACTCTTCCCAGGCCGCGCCGCCCCCAGCCGCCGCGAGAAGATGAGCAGCCCCCGCCGCCGCCCCCGCTCCTCGGCGGCGGCGCCGCTGGACGACGACGACCTGCTCGCCGAGATCCTCCTCCGCCTCCCCCCGCAGCCCTCATCCCTCCCCCGCGCCTCCGCCGTCTGCAAGTTCTGGCGCAGCCTCGCCTCCGACCCCGGCTTCTCCCGCCGCTTCCGCGCGCACCACCGCAGAAACCCTCCCCTCCTCGGCTGCTTCGTCCATGATTTTTGCGAGGTTCGCTTCCAGCCTACCCTGGAGCCCCCCAATCGCGTCCCGCAATCCCGCTTCCCCTTCGCAATCGCCGCTGGCGACCGCTTCCACATCCTCGGATGCCGCCATGGCCTCGTACTCATCTTCCACGACTCACAGAAGCAGCTCCTGGTGTGGGACCCATTCACCGGCGACCAGCACCGCCTGGACATTCCCCCGGGGTTCGCCGTGGAGAAAACCTGGATCGGCGCGGCGGTGCTTCGTGCTCCCGGAGATTTCCACCATTTCCAGGTGGTCTTGGTAGGCAATAGCGACATTCAAAGTACACAAGCTGTAGCCTCTGTTTACTCGTCGGTGACCGCTGTATGGGACAATCTCGTCTCAACACCGCTTCCATCAGAGGATTCTGGTTTTCTCACCATGGTTTACACGGGCATGCCTGCTGTGATGGTTGGGGGTTCCTTTTATTGGTTGCTTTATGGGAATTCGCAAGAAATCCTTGAATTTGATTTGGATAAGCGGAGCCTGGCTTTAATACCCATGCCAGTGGGGAACACTCGAGACATGGGCGAAGGCAATATTTGGGTTATGCCGGCAGAGGGTGGTGGCCTTGGTTTCCTCTTCCTGAGAGGCTTTTGTGCCCAATTATGGAAGAGGAAGACCGATTGCAAGGGTGTTTCTTCATGGGTGCTGGGAAGAAGTATTGATCTCGACAAGTTACTTTCCTTGAATTCAGAGATGGAGATAGGGTACCCATCGATACTAGGGTTTGCAGAGGACAATAATGTGGTGTTATTGTGGACGTCTGTCGGCATCTTCACGGTCCAGTTTGAATCATTGCAGTTCAAGAAACTTTTCGAATCCCATGACTGGTATCGCTGTTGTCCATTTGAAGGTGTCTATACTGCAGGTAAAAACAAATCAAGTTATTTGATGTTCTTGGATTATTACTGTTGAATTGTGTACTTTTACCTGTTTAATCTAGGACGTCCATAGAATGAAACAACACAAAGATTTGCAAATAGTATTATGTAGAGTACTCGAACTAAATTTTTGTTATGGACCAATAGACATACTCAAGAATTTCATAATGGTGGTATTAGTGCATTGCTGCAGTACAAATGTTACTCAAGATGAGATACACAGTGTTTTGAAATTGAAGACAGTTACATGAGAAACTTGCTTGAACCAATTGAAATGTCAAATAGGTAGCTCAATTGGTACATCCTGAAGCTCAAAGCTGGTTATATTTCTTCCATTCAATATGGTTATCTTTGTCGATCTTGCCAGTAATAGTAAATCCCCAATGGCGACTAGGTTTGATGGTTACAAATTAGTTTTTCACTTTTAGAAGAGTCATGCTGCAAGTGACATGTCCATTTGCTAGAAATTCAGGCTAAATTTATTTAAAGATAATCTTAATATGAATAGTCATGATCACTTTTATTGCTAACATTTATTAGTATGAGCATGTTCCATTTTTATCCAGTGTGGCATGGACCATCTTAAGTGTAACTTTAGATACTTTTCCTTTCCTATCTGCTATTTTATTTATCTATTCCTAATTTTGCACCAGGCATGAATTATTTTCTCAAAATACAGCATTCTGTTTATCTACATATCTTGTTAATGCTCTCTCGTACCTATTTGACTGTTCGTTGGAATCTCATTTGTTCTTTAACATATTATTCTTGTAGACGGGGGCAATGGTGGTGGACCCTCTGGAGCTAAACTTTTGTACAATACATAATCTGAATTGTCTGGATAGACATGCTAACGTGATGAAATGCTTGAGCAGGTACTATCTGTTAGTAGTAGCATAATGAAATATTTCCCTTTCTTTTTATTTTTGCTGGTTGCTACATTGCATTGATTTTTTCTGTGGTTATGGGTCTGTGAAGTTTGAAGATGATTTGTTTGTTGTTCCATCAATGCAAATAGCTGATAACTAACAACACCTCGGCACTTGGCTTGAAACTTTCTTTATTAATATGGGTTTGCCATTTCACATATTGCTTTTTTAGGGAAACATTTTCACATTATTTTATCTAATTATTCTTTTTTTTCTTGTATACGCGTCAGACACAATCTACTAATTGATCTATATTCTGATACCCTACTATATCATAGTATCTACTACTAGTATCTTTAATACCTTAGGAGCTCATGAGACTCTTTTAGTGAAATTCATAAGTCTCAATTCTCATGAAGGATCGTTATCATACCTAATGACCACTTGCAGTTATTGTACAGATAAGATAATCTTAGGTGTTTGGTTAAGTACTTTTCTCAACATGTCTCTATTTATCAGTCTAACTCCCATAATCCCTAATATAGTTGTTTGTGTGCAGTCTGATTTCTTCGATTTCAGTCATTATAAATGTTTAACAATTTTTGTACTGAGCACATGATAAAAATGGCATGACTAAAGTAGTGACCTAAACGCTCTTATATTTCTTTACTGAGGGAGTACTCGTGAAGAGGGCACTGATAGTGATCTAAACGCCCTTATATTTCTTTACAGAGGGAGTAGTTGCCTGTTGCCAACATTTCGTTTTTGATATTGCGCAGAGTAAGAAAAAGGTCCTCTGTTTGGTTGGAAGGAAGTATTAATCAATAAACTGATGCATGATTAATGAATAAAATGATGCATGATTTTCTACTGCATGAATTTGATTAAATTCTAGGTGTTAGTGATTATATAGATCGTACGTTTCTGTAAGAGTATGCTTATGAGCTAAAACCAGATGTTTCTGCTCTGTTTCTCCGTGAGCCCCTCACATGCCCATGATTAGAAAGAAACTTTCACAAGATTTGACAAGCTATAGGATGTTCTAATAGATTTATCTGAAGCACCAACCATTTAGGCTCTACTGAGACTAGATGTAGCCAAAAGCCTGAGAAATTGAATGTGTGCCACTACAAATTAACTGTCTTCCTATTTCTGTTCTCTCTTTGTACTGTTGGTTGTGTCCAAAATTGTTGAGTCGATTCAACCTTGAGCTCTTGAAACAATCTCCATAATGTTTTTTTAGAGACCAATCTCCGTATTGTTGTAGCTAGTGCCTACTGTCTGAATCAGACAAAAAAAAATGTTAGATAAACTCAATGTCTTCTGCGTGGATGAGTACTGCAATTCGGTTTATCTGACAACAATGGTTGCTCTGCAGGTAACAAGAGTTAAGTTTCGTTGTCAGAGACGAAGAAAATGGATTAGTTGATGTATGTTTTTCTACTCTCTACGCTGTGCATGCGGCTTGTGATGTGCTCCACAAGGGAATTGACCTTCTATTTATCATGCCCTGGTCAACTGTGATGATGTGCACTTGTAGGGATTAAACATGCCCTTCTATTTATCGCCGAGATCCTCCTCCGTCTCATAGGGCTCTTCTGCATGCCTACGCTGGAGGCCCCCAATCGTGTCCGCGCTTCTTCTCCTTGCAGTTTGACTAGCACATGATGTACGACGCCAGGGCAGATTTATTTTCCTTGATGCCCACGGGTTTCAGCGCCCTAGCGGAAGAAGGTCCTGGTCTAGACTCCGTCAACGGCGACTAGCCTCCCCACGGGGTTCGATTGGAAGAACACCTCAATCAACGGGCGGCACTCCGCTCTGCTGCCGGAGACATCCACCACTTCCAGGTGGTTTTGGTACGCAAAGACAAACATCATACATGAGGTGGCTGCCTGCATTTACTTGTCGGACGCCAATTCCATCTAAGGCTCATACACAAATACGCTCGGTGTTTTTTCTATGTTGTACGTGGTGTTAGCTGTGGATTTCCTTTAATGTCTGGAATTACCGATTTTGATTTCGGCGATTTCGTCTTTCATGGTTCTTTTTTTATGCACCAGGCTTGTTCCATTATAAATCAAGTGTCTCCAAAAACACTTGGCTTACAATCTTGCATCTTGATTGGTCAATGCAGGTCTTCCACGGATTACGCGTCATGACCGTTGGATTTGCTTAGTCGGACGGCTGTGAGCACCTATTATAAGCTGAGTGCCGCCAAGAAAAAACACACTGCTTATACCCTTGCATTTTGATTGGTCAATATAGGCCTCCCATGGATTACAAGTTAGAGCAAGTATAGTAAGCTTATGTAAGCAGGACATGGAGGGGAAAGAAGAGGAGCCGGCTACAGAATAAGAGCCGGCTGCAACACGTGCTCGTAGGCACTATGTGAGAGTGAAAGGTGGGCCATTTATTAATAAGGTAGCACATCTTTGTATCTTATTATTATACTTGAAGGCTACAAGTTTTTTTTTTTTGAGATAAGGCTACAAGGTTGGCTATAGATGACAAGGGAACGTCATATAGACATCAGCTGGCTGTACTATTAGGCTGGTCATAGTGGGGAGTAACTTAGACTAGTGTCATATGCATGCCACTAGTCTAAGTTACTACCCCATAGTGCAAAGTATCTTAGTAGTAGTGTCATAGTTTGTTTCATTTTTATTGCCTTATAGACTCATTTTATCTCGGGAAGCGCTATGTTACAATAACATATTATGTTACTCCAAATACCTCTCTCCTCATTAAATACTTGTCACATAAGCAAAATTGTCTTGGGATGTGTTAAGTTACTATCTAAGTTACCCCCACTATGACTAGCCTTAACCATGCTCTTATGACCGTTGGATTCGGCTTAATCGGACGGCCCTGAGTAGCTATCTTATCTGTCCCATCTCTCACTCTCCTTATCTCTTTTCTCCTCCAGTACGCAGCCGCCGCAGCTCCTCCTCTGGCTCGCCTCGCTGCCACTGCTCCTCCTCTCGGCCAAGCTAGTCCTCGTCCCCTCTTCTCTCCTTGTCCTCCTCTCCACCTCTTCCCCTCTTCCTTCCTCGCCAGCAGCAGCAGCACTAGGGAGCAGCGGCGGCGGCAAGCGAGCAGCAGCAGCGGAGTAGCAACAGCGAGCAGCAAAGTAGCAGAAGTAGGGAGCGCCGGCGGCCGCGGAGGAGCAGCAGCGTCAAGATAATTGATTCTTGCCGGAAGGAACACACGTACACAGCTCCTGAATCTGATTCTTTTCGTTTATTTACACATGCGCACACAAAACCGGTGCATTGCCGCAAGCTCGAATCGGGCCTGCTTCTTTTCGTTTGTTTCTCGTCATTGTTCAGTGTTTACAAAGGGATATACATGCGTATACATACCGCTGGTGGCCCACGACGGCCCTCGGTTTATATATAAACCGGGCTGCTCACCTCGGCCCTTGGTTTGCACCCGGCTTGTACCTAGTAAACCGTGTACTACAAGCCTCTTTTTATATATAAACCGAGTTTAAATCGGCATAGCCGAGTGTATTAGGTACACGGCTTAATTATAATTTTTTTGAAACTAGCTTGAACCAAGTCAAGTGTCAAATAGGTAGCTCAATTGGCACATTATGAAGCATAAAATTGGTTATATTTCATTGTTTGGATATTATTATCTTTGCCTTGCTGATATTATTAAATCCATAATAATGACTTGGTTTCATATTTTACAAAATAGTTTTTGTAACGTTTAGAAGAGTCCTGATGCAGCTAGTAAGTTCATTTGTGCAGGAGAATTCAGGCTAAATTTTTACAAAGATAATCGAAATATGAATAGTCATTATCACATCTGTTGCCAGAATTTATAAGTATGGGTACATTTCATTCTTGTCTGATATAGCATGGAATGAGCTTAATAGTAATTTTAGATACCCCTACCTTCTAATCAGTGAACAGTCTAAGTATGTATGTTCTTCAATTTACGATATTAGTGAGTATATATTGTTATGAGAATATTTGATTTATTTATTAGTAGGTGTTGTTTGGTTTATCTTTTTCGTAATGTTGCATCAAACCTGAGCTGCTTTTCTCAAGTGAGTTTATCTAAATACCCTGCTCATGCCCGCTCGTATCTATTCATTGTTCATTGCATTTCAATGGTTCTTTGACTTCTTAATCTTGCAGACATGGGCGTTGATGGTGGACATGGTGGAGCTGAAATTTTGCACAAAAAGTTCATTTGCCCCAGTGGAAGTGCTTTGATGTTGTTTGGTTGAGCAGGTAACCATCTGTTACTAGTATCACAATGCAATATTTTCCTTTTCCTTTAGTTTCCTTGGTGGGTGTTTTCTGTTTTAATTTGGTGGTTGCTAAATTGCATTTAACTTTTTCCATCTGTGGTTATCATATGACTATGCAGCCAACCAAATCGGCTGAACAAAGCCTGAGCAACCATTTCCAAGTGGCTGCACCCAGAATCCAGTGTAGCCGGCGCCTCCACAGGTTGAACTAAGGATCACGTAGGATCCAGTGCAGATCATTTCCAAGTGGCTGCACCGAGTTCAAACCTGCAGGAAAGTAGAAGCTCTTTGATTGTTAAAAACAATATTATTGCAATACCTTCAAATAGCCTTAGACTAAAGCACAAACTCCAACCCAGATTTGAGCTTTTAGTCGTTTATTAATACACCATAACCATTTTTCGAACATTATTAGACTAAAGCACAAACTCCAACCCAGATTTGAGCTTTTATTTGTTTATTAACACACCCTAACCAGTTTTCTGAAATAGAAGTTAGTAATGTACACCTTGAGTTGAGCTTCTCCAATGGTGCCATCATCTTGCTCAAGCTGATTTTTTTTTTACGATGCTTCCCATTTGCAAGTAAAATGGAAGTACTTCATATTGCTTCCCCCCTCCTGAACATGCTTCACTATAGCATGTTAGGTCCATTTCAACTCTTCTTCTCTCATAAGCTTAGTGGTCCGCTCATCAGCATCACTCTTGATAGACCTTTCCGGCTTCCGCTGCACTCAGTGGATTTAGTTCTGCCTTAACATCCAGTTGATCAATCAACTGAAGTAAGCCCTCTTTTTCTTTCCTATACCCCCCACTGAGACTACGAGCCCATCCCTTTAGGAAATCAAGCATGCCTTTTCTCTACTTTGATCAAGTCGCAGACTCCCTGCTAATTAAGGTCAGTTTATGCTAAAGGGAAACGAATTAGTCTTATTGACTGATAAAACAAATGAGAGATGACAGTTCACACGTATTGACTTCAAAAAGTCTCACTTGCTTGTCAAGTGCTAACATGAACCCATGTTAATTGCGAGATCCATCTAAACAGAGTCACAATTGACCTACTAAACTAATTATAAGGCTTAAGGGGTAAATGACTAAGTGACCGTTTTGTTTGAAACCAACTGAAAATATTGCTGGATACCCACTGTCAGTTCCTTCCATATGAGGGGAGAAATTACGAATTAACCATCACATTTGATCTTGGTTTGTCTTTATTCTGATCAAGTCCTAGGCTCCTAGGTAACTATACCGTCGGTCTATGCTGAAGGGAAAGAATTAGTCTCATTGAACGATAGACAAATGGTAAGAGTACTATTCACAAGTATTGACTTCACAAGAATTGCACATGATCGATTGCTTGTTGCAAGAGCTCATGGACCATGGAAACTGTGAGATCCACTCACACAGACCTGACTTGAGGAGATACCTGTACATGACCAAGTGGCTGGTCAATTTTAAACTGATCAGAAGTGCCGCTAGATATCAGTTGTGCTCCTTTTATGTGGCTATAAAACATGGAACACTGAGCCTTTTCTTCTTTTTAGATGAGAAGGGAAAAATATGAAACAAGCACATTTGAGCATAATTTTGTTTGCTTTGTTGAAGTCCCAGGCTCCTGGCTAATCAGAGTAATATATGCTAGGGAAAAAACATCAGTGTCTCATTGAATGATAAAAGAAATGTGTGATGATGACCATCGATTGAGTGTGAGAGATAGCATTGATGCCAGATCTATCCACATGGCCAAAATAATATGATTATGGTGCAAGTCAACTCTGCTAGATGCTGATCCAGATGTTGCTGGCAACTCTCTGGTTGGGTGATATATTAATTCCACCCTGGACAGAGAAGACAAAACTTAGTTTCACGCAATACATGGATATGCTGGCAAGCATCAAAGAATCTCGACTGTCAATGTAAGTTGCAGAAATGGAAATGGTAAGAAAGAATACAAGCTGCTCTCCTGATTGCCGCTATATCAAGTGATTGCCAATGTATCAGTATATCACTGTCAGCAGAATATCACAGGATCCCACCATCATCAGTATATCTAGACCAAGAAATGTTGAAGAATGACCTGTATGAAAAGGTAGTGCTGCAAATTTGATAATATATGCACAACCGCGTCTGCAGTTGTTTTACACAACCAAAATACATTGAAATATATCAAACTGATGCCCGTTTTAAATTGTTGGTGGTTGCACACAACGCGCTGACAGTTGAGCAAACTACGATGGCGTACAAGTATGCAATAGTTAACAAAGAGGCTACTTGGCCCTGTGGGTCGCATATTGTGGAGTGCCATACCACTAAGCTCCAAGCTTTATAATACCTTGCATTACTTTCTGCCATATTCCATATATAGTTCCATATCGCTGGCTTAGACTCATACTTCTCATCATCACCAGCATTGTCAAAATGGGCGAGAGCAGAGGAAGCATCGCCTTCTTTGCGTGCTACAGGCCTCCGGTGCCCCTCGACATATTCTGCTGTCCAGCTCCAGCATCATCAAGGGAGGAGGAGCGGCACTTGACGGATGGCGTGTCGTACAACTACAACTGCCAACCCATTCCATCTGCGGCCCTCAAGTCGATCGTCAAGCACCTAGATCTGGCTCCTGAAGCCGTCGAAGAAGCCGCCATCGATTCGGGCCGTCTCACCGGCCTGGTCTTCGTCTCCGAAAGGCAACACCACCTCGAGACTCTTCATATAGGCCTGCGCTTCGATGACGGCGACGAAGTCTGGGTCTTCACCTTGGGGGACATCTATGGCGGCGACTTTTTCAGTGGTGCCCGTCTGGAGGACAGCGGCTGCATCGCAGGAGGCTACGAGGTGGATGGTCACACAGCTGACCATTACCTCGTCTTCGTGTCCACGAAGGAGCCCGTGCAAGAACGCCGCAGCCCCTGGAATGTCGTCTACAAAACTAATCTCAGAACAGGCGAAACTGAGCGCCTCACTCCACCAGGTAATTTGGTTGTTGAATCTTATCTTCCTTTTGCTATTTGATCTACTACTTTGTACTTGTCTCTGGATATATGAATGACTAATTAAGTTGTGTCCTTTCTGAATTTGATCTGCTTCTACTTGTTCTTGGATGCATGGCTAAATTTCTGCTTAAATAATATTTGGTTGACCTGTTTAATTCTACATACATAAACAGGGACGTCCGATTTAAGCCCCTCGGTGTCACCATCTGGGAAGAGGGTAGCAGTGGCTTCGTTCCAAGGAAAGAAATGGGATGGTGAAGTTAAAGACTTGCTGACAAACATTTACGTGATGGACCTAGAGAGCACATATCTGGAGCGCGAGCGGGTGATCGAGAACGCTGGCTGGCCATCATGGGGAAGCGAAACAGTACTATTTTTCCATAAAAAGGTTGGGGATAACTGGGGTGTATTTCGGCACGACTTGAGCACCGGCGAGACCCTCCGTGTGACCCCGGAGGCATTCGATGCAGTGACTCCAGCAGCCATTGATGAGAGCAGAGTGGCTGTGGCAACCATCCGCCAGAAGTCTGTGTTCACCGACGTCCGTGTTGAAGCGCAGTACCGTCACATCGAGGTTTTTGACATGGGTTTGCCGGAGGAGCCACTTCAAATCACTCGGTGTACCAAGCCAAAAGGCGACCATTACAACCCCTTTGTAATGGATGGTGGCAAGTACATTGGCTATCATCGTTGCAAAAGCGACCATCTCGAGGTACCTATCCTTGTGGCTATGCCCTATGCACAATGATTTGCTTGTTCAGTAGTACACACTTGCACAGTTACATTACATTAATTATACTCCCCCCGTTCCAAAAGATAAGGTGTATTAGTTTTTTGAAGTCAAACTTGTGCATGTTTGACCAAGTTTTTAGAAAAAACATATTAATATCTATAATACCAAATTTGTATAATTAGATCCATCATGGGAAGTATTTTCGTGTTTTATTTATTTTTGTATTGTGGATGTTGATATTTTATTCCGTAATCTTGGTCAAACATACATATATTTGACTTTAACGAAAATTGATGCACCTTATTTTCTGGAATGGAGTATGTAGTGATGTCGTTCAAGCTGTCTAAAACATTGTGTCTCCTGCAGCATGGAGATGATGTCCCGAGGCGGTTCGACAAGCTGCAGTCCCATCATGAAGATATTGGTCTGTTTAGGGTTGCCGGTGCATTCCCGGCATTTTCCAAAGATGGCTCTAAGCTTGCATTCGTCGATAACGAATTCAAAGCTGTGTGGCTGGCCGATAGTGACGGAATGCGTGTTGTCTTCGAAGTAAGTACACCATGCCGCTTTATCTTTTGGTTCAAAAGAATGGATGAATTTGCGACTGTTTATGACTGGCCGGTTGTTATTGACTATGGGTGCTCTGTTTGTATTTGTGTACTTGTACATATAGACGGATGGTCCTGATGGTGTCTTCTCACCGGTGTGGAACCAAAAGAAGGATATACTTTATGTCTGTATGGGACCGTCTTTCAAAGCCAACGAAATATTGGAGATCTACGCCATCCCTCACGTATCGAGTGGTGCACGAGAGCGGCGACTGCTCACGAAGGGAAAATTCAATAATGCGTTCCCATCCACCAATTCAGACGGTAAGGAATTACCACTACTGCAGCCTTGCTTCAGTGGCTCCATGAGTCCTCTAGTCCATTCAATATGAATATTGTTTCCCTTGGCATGGTGATAACTTTGTATACCTCTCACAATGACCGCTGTATATTTACATTTATGTATTTATTACACTTGTACAGGGACAAAACTTGTTTTCCGATCGACAAGAAATGGGGGAGACAAAAAGTACAAGAATCTATACATGATGGACGCAGAGATCGGGGAGGACGGTGGTGAAGCGGAACGGATAACAGAGGGCGATTGGATTGACACACATTGCCAGTGGTCGCCGGACAGGGACTGGATCGTGTTCTCGTCAAACCGTGACAAGCCCGCGGACGCTCCGGAGCGCGACCATGGTATGGACCCGGGGTACTTTGCTGTTTACCTGATGAACGCAATCGACCGCTCTGTGGTGAGGGTAATCCGGAGCGGGTACGACTTCTCCGGGCACGTGAACCACCCGGTCTTCAGCCCGGACGGGCGGAGCATCGTCGTGACGGCAGATCTTGCCGCGGTGTCTGCTGACCCAATGTCGCTGCCGCTCTTGTTGCATTCGCAGAGGCCCTACGGCGACATCTTCACCGTTGATATCGACCCGGATGACATGGAGAAGAACCAGGATGTGGAGGAGTTTGCCCGAGTCACGCATAGCAGGTATGAGAACGCCACTCCTGACTGGACCGTGTTCTCAACTCATGACCCGCATGCGCAGTGGAACCTCCTGGTCATGGAGGAGGAGTACACCCCGGCGTGCCCGTATGCGCATCATGATGGGGGTGAAAGCTGGCACATGACAGGCCAGATGTGCATCCCGAAAAGGGTCTGTTGATCTTACGCCGCTATGTCGGAATGGCCCGGATAACTGTGCCTGTTTCGTGCTTGGGCTCATACTGTTGCCTGGATTTATTGCTTGAGATGTATTTGTAATTTCTGTTTGGATTGCTGTCTATTTGGGTTGGTGTTGAGGTGATTTGCCCGGACCATTTGCATTCTACACATTTCATCTTGCTGTAATATATAAGACTTCAGAGTTTTATATGATGATTCTGAATTGAGTAGCCCCTGCTTTTGTTGTGACAAGTTTTGTTAGACTTTCATGACACAAGTACATTATTTATCAAAACGTAATATGATGATATATTTACATAGAAAGGTTTCGCGGAGGTGATTTGCTACCTTTGACAGGAACGGTTTACATCATTCAAATGCTCAGCAACTTGAAATAGTTGTCCACACCTGCTGTGTGGTAAGTCCTACTAGCACCTAGCTCCCTATCTTGCCAACAAAGTGTCTGCTCTCTCAACCGAGATCCAACAACTTCAGCAACACGACCTGACCGGATGGGATGAAGCTGCCAACTTTGTACAAAGGTTTTCATGATGGTGTTCCTAAATACCAGCACAGTGGCCTTCGCAAATGCAATAGCATGACTTTTCATACACTGGAATTTTTTGAAGATGTTTATATTATGTAAACTGAAATATTTAGGTTATAATATAGCCACTACAATTGTTTTTGCTCAGAGAGTATACTTGTGGATTACTTCCTTAATCATAAAGTTTGTAGACTTAATGATTACTATTACCAATTCAGAAACACCATATTATCAACCACATGAGCCCATATTATGTACTCCCTCCGTCCTAAAATAAGTGTCTCAAAGTTGATACACTTATTTTGTGACGGAGAGAGTACTATCTCTGTATCAAAATGTAAGATGTTTTTGAGGCATCCTAAAAAAACGTCTTAGGAGTACTTCTGTTAGATATATGACTATGAATATAATACTAATCAGCATTGGCCACATGACATTCAGTGTATAGTTTGACTTATATCAAGTGCTGAATGTTGTTTATGTATAATTATCAAGATATTTTGGTTGACATATCAAAGGTAGGATAACGCTTAGATACACTCAGCATGTGTACTGTGTATAAAAAAATTAAAATACAAATTCATATATGCAATGTGTCAGAAAGACTATACTACTGGAAACTTGTTTTGAATACGAATTCAATAGTACTCCCTCCGTAAACTAATATAAGAGCGTTTAGATAGATCACTATTAGTGATCTAAACGCTCTTATATTAGTTTACAGAGGGAGTACATATTAAAGTGGTATAGTTCTATATAGTAGAACGGTTCTAACACGAATTGTGGTGGTTTGACCGTATAACGCACGAAATTACGAGTAGGCAGATCAGCGTCCTCTCACATAATCAGATGACCGCAAAAGCACGACAAACTTTTCCGCAAAGAAAAAAAGAGCACGAGGAGCTGCAGGAATAATAATTAAGCACATATAGAGCTAGAGATGCGATAACGACTTGGTGCAAACAGCAGCAGTTTAGAACCAGTACTCCTCACTTAACCCATTACATACCCAGGAGTGACACATCTGGCGAGACATCAACTAAGATAGATACCCAAAGCTCGAGCGGAACATTCTCCACGTACGTACCACGGTTGCTGGGTATAGAAGAGCGGTACGTTGTCATCACTCATCAGTCATAGTCCAAACAGAAAACACACGACGTAGATCAGGAAGTATGCGAGAGGGCCAAACGCGCAGCCGCAAAGAGAGCAGACGATGGAGATGAGCGTCCCCGCGGCGCCCGGCGCCATCACCGCCGGGCTGGAGAAGGCGTACACGGCCACCACGACCGCCAGGATCACCGCCAAAATCATGGCGGACGAGCTGATGATGATGATGCCCTGGAAGTGAACGGAGGGAGTCGGAATGGATCGATGGCGAAGAACGAGTGTGGAAGGAAAGCGGGATGTCGAACATATGCTATGACTGGTGGGTTCTTATACAGGCCTCCAGCGCAGTCTGCACGAGTTAATCGGTCCTCGGCCAGCGGTGAAGAATTAACGTTGCATGTCTTGGGAACTACAAAGGCACGAGTTAATCAGAGCTTCGCGTAGGTTTGACCCGTTGTGAAGTTTAAGGCTGGTCACAATAAGGAGGAACTTAGGAGTAACATCACACACTCTAATACAACTTTGCTTATGTGGCACATATTTAATGAAGAGAAAGGTGCTTGTGGTAACTAGCTAAGTTACCGGAACATCACACACTCCAAGAAACAATGAGTCTATAACCTAATAAATACGTCTTTGCATGACACTACATAGATGTTCCTACCCATTATGGAGGTAGTAACATAGTCTAGAGAAGTGTGTAAGTTACTAGCTTATGTTCTTGCCCATTGTGACCAGCTTAAGGGACTTGACTTGTGCGTGGTGTTTGACTGGACAAGGATTTATCACCTTTTTATTGGTTCATCTTTACCTCCGTTTGATTTTTAATTCAAGCTTGGCTGCTCTTCTTCATCTGAACCATGTGGTTCAAATTTCTGAAAGTTGAGATTTTTTAGGGGAGAGCGAAATTTCAGAAAGTACAGAATCCAAGTCCTTGTTTGATACTCCATCTGTCCGGATTTATTAGGTCTAAAGTCAATTTCTCTTAAACCAAGACACATAGTAATTTGCTCACATTAATTCTTTCATTTCACTCCCAATGTACTCTCTCACATGCATGCAGCAAATGAAAAAGCATGCATGAAGTATATTAATTTTTCAGCCATGGCACCAACAACAATGGCTTTCAATGCAACCAATGAAATGGTTGCATGCATGCACCTTTCCAAAGCGAGGCCTTACAAAAGGGGACATGCTTGTGATGCTGAGAGGCCTAATAAACCCGGACGGAGGGAGTACGGTGGGACGCTCAATTTCTGAAAGTTGGCGTCCCAATATCCGCAGGATGGTTTTGTTTAGCTTTGTGAATACTTGTGCTCAAACTTTTAATCTTTGTCTTCAGGAGAAACCTCCTGAGGGCTATGCTAAAATGAATATCGATGCTGCTTTCTGACTTCAGGAGGAGAAATGGGCTACTGGAGCTGTGATCAAAGATGACCATGGGCACTTTGTGGCGGCGAGTAACAGCAGAATTGAACATGTAAACTCGGCAGCTATTGCTGAAGCTAGAGCGTTGAAACTTGAAAGACGGGCTCATCCTGGCAGGTCAAGTTGGACGCGAGAAGATAATTATCAACTCGGACTGCCTGGAAGTTGTTCAAACTATCATGATGGAGGTTTTTCAGCAACAAAAGCTTCGGCAATATACGAAGAGTGTGTGTTTTAAGCTAGGAATTTCTCTCCTGTAATCATAAAACACTGTCCAAGGGAGAGGAATATTGTACTGGCTCATTTGTTAACTGCCCATGTAGAAGGATCCCAGACTTGTGCATGGACGGGAGATCCTCAAGTTTTCATTGTATCTAGCCTAGTGGACGATGTAACTATGGTTCAAACATAATAAAGTCGCTATGATGGCTTTTCCTCAAAAAGTTTTTTTAATCTTTGTCGTAGTCCTATTATTGTATTTTTTTTTGCAGAGAAGAGGCAAGTGATGGAGAAAATAGTAAATTACAAAAATAATAATCACATTTGGTGCTATGATATCATGGAACAACCATCTTTGATGAAAATTACAAAAAAGACCCCACCAACATTGGGACATGTGTATAACATAGTACTGATCTTGTGGTTTAACCGCTTGGGCCCAGTTGTCGGGTGGAACCAGATCCTCTACCGTGCCCGAAGGCACGTCAGAGATGCCGTGCCTTCGCTTTCCAGGAACGGCTGAACTAATGGGCCTGTAGCCTACGAGCAGAACGGCCGAACTAATGGGCCTGCTATTTTGATTGTCTTTTCTGTTTATTTTCAGCAGCTTGACAACGTTTGGCTAAAAAAAACAGCTTGAGAACGGGAGGATTACACATTCGTTGAATAGCAAAGCAAGATTTTTTTTCCGCGAACTTCCAACATATTTTTTTCCAGAAAGATCAGATCTACTATAAAAGTTGATAAACTAAATCAAGATGTTATGCCTGTGGTGACTTCGTACAATCTCAAGATGCTATTCCAGCTCAGTCTTTTGGAGGTGCTCATACGGGTAGGGTGTACATGCATGGGTTCCTAGGGTGAGTGTATGCTCATGTATGTGAGCGACTATTCAAGGTCGGGTTTCTCATGCCTCCCGCCAGTGTCTCTCTGAAGATGGAATAAGTTTCTCCCCGCCTAGTTCCCATCCCGGTGGTGTTTCTAGCATCATCGGAGGGTGTGTGGAGATTTGTCTCCGGCTGATCTCGCGGGATCCCATCTTCGTTCGTCTGTGTTCATGTGTCTATAGGTTGGACCCTTCTGATCTATACTTCTCTTCAACAATAGCGGTTGTTGTTCTAGTGCGCTGGTCTGATGGAGCCTTAGCACAACAACTTCCCAACTGTCTACAACAGCAAGATTTGCCTGGATCCGAAGAGACAGGGGTGAAGACGGCGGCGCACCTTCGGCTCGCTCTAGTGCTTGTAGTCATTAGTAGGTTTCTACAGACTTGGATGTATTTTTTACTTCTTGTTTTCTTTGTACTACCTTGACAGTTGATGAATAAATTAAAAAAAATCTCGCAAACAATATTCTTTATACGACAAATGATGAATAGTGGTTGTTCGGTGGTTTCAGAATCTTGATGTAATTTTTGAGTTGATTTTGTACTTCCGATGAACTTTTATAATACATCTGATTTTTCCGGAAAACATGGTTGGGTGTTTTCTGCATAAAAAATCTTGCTTTGCTATTCAACGAACGTGTGATGCTCCCGTACTCAAGGTTGGATGCTTTTTTAGACAAACGTTGTCAAGCTGCTTTTTTTAGGGGTACATTGTCAAGTTGCTGGAAATAAATCGGAGACTTTGTCCCCTAGGGTTTCCCTCTAGGGTCTACCTGTTCCTTCGGCGGCACCGCCGAAGTCCACATCAAATCTACTATATTTCCCTGGCTTCTCACCGGCGGCTGGTAGCAACAACAGAGATCCTACGGGGGTGCGCCCAATCATGATGGAACCTGCAAGCGATGGGCTCGGGGGTGTCCCCGAGGAAGGACAGACGGGGATGGAGAAGCGGGATGGTGAGGAAGTTGGGGTCGGCCATGCCTCGGCCGATCTGCCAGGATCAGATGTTCCAGAGGGAAGTGGGTCGGCTGGGATGGAAGAGGGGGATATGGAGGATGTAGAGGAAGAGGATTGGGATCGCTGTGGGCCTGAACCGAATTTCGAGGATGCGTTTGAGGGGTTGAACTTGCACGGGGAGGAAGCGAAAGATTTGGACCTATCCGGTGAGGTGGATGATCTGATCAAGGATGTGTGGTGGCTGGCCCTTTTTAGGGTTCATACGCTGCGCCCGTTCAGCCATGCTGCTCTACTTAACTCCATGAGAAACGCATGGTCGTGTGCGCAGGGTGTCACCTTCAATATCAAAGGACCGAATTTGTTCTTGGCCCAGTGCCACTGTCTAGGTGATTGGAAGAGGGTAATGGAAGGGGGGGCCGTGGAAGTTTCGGCGTGATCCTGTGGTGCTAGTGGAATATGATGGCTTTACCAATGTTACAGAATACGCCCTGGACATGTACCCGCTTTGGGCAAGAATTAAGGGCTTGCCGGATGGACTAACTAGGAAGAAAGAGCTCGCGGAGAAGGTGGCCAAGAAGGTAGGAGAGCCTCCCTTCACAGTGATCGTGAACGAAGGGAAAATAAATCCTTCGAGCTACCTGAGAGTTAGAGTCTTTGTAAATGTCAATTCTCCTTTGGTTAGATTTGTGCCCATTACATTGAAGGAGAAGAAGAAATATCCAGTATACTATGAAAAGCTCCCGGACTTCTGCTATTTTTGTGGCTGTATGGGGCATGTGGTTGAAGAGTGCGGAGATGGCATACATGACCCAAGTACTTGTGAATGGGGTGAGTACCTCCACTGGATAAATGAGCCTGTTGGCAATGGGCCCAAAGGGGGCCGAGGTGGTTGGGGTTCTGCTGGAAGAGGGGGTAGCACGTTTGGTAATGGGCACCGTGGGGGTGGAGTTGGTGCAAGGGGAAGAGGTGCAAGAGGAGGAAATAATTCAACAAGGGGCTATAGTGGGGGGATGTGGATACGGGTATGGATGAGATGCCAGGAAATAATCATTTTAACTCAATGGACATAATAAGGGATGATAGGAGTGCTCGGAAGAAACTGATCCGAGATGATGGCACTATTAATGTGCGCGGACAACCTGTACCCAACCTTGCTGGGAAGGTTGCAGGTACAGTTTTGCTGATTGAAAAAGGGGAAGTAGCTGAAAACAGTGTTAGATTGGAACCCAGTACGACCCCCCGAAAAATACCTATTGTGAAGCGTAGGAAGCAAGGTGATGGTGAGATGGTGATGCAGTTTCTGATACAGCTAGGACAGCCGAGGCGGCCTCCGAGATGGAGGACCGCCGGTCCCAATGAATCTCATTAGTTGGAACTACCGGGGAGGGGGCCGGGAATACCCGGACAGTTCGAGAAGTGGCGACTTTTATTAGGTCGCATTCTTCTCATCAATGCCTAGGCCTCAGAGAGGCAGATGCAAGCTTTTCGTGACTCATTGGAGATTTGTGACCTTGCTGACTTGGGGTTTTCTGGAGTCCCACGCACGTATGATAACAAAAGGAGTGGCAATGGTAATGTTAAAGTTCGCCTAGATAGGGCGGTGGCTTCCCCGTCCTGGCGCAACCTCTTCGAGCAGCCGTCAGTTCGTCACCTGATCTCACCGGTGTCAGATCATGTGACCTTGCATGTAAGCTGTGATAGATTTGTGGACATGCATGTTAAAAAGAAATTTAGGCAATATGAAGTAATGTGGAAAAGGGAGCCGGCGCTCCAAGAATTAATCGCGCGTGCCTGGGCGGATGCATGACAGAAAAGGTGCATGGGTGATGTACATGCGGCCCTTAGAGCCATGATGCATAAGCTCTACGCATGGAGTAAGGAGAAATTTGGCAGCGTGACTAGAGAAATAGAGAAGACAAGAACACGGCTTGAGGAGTTGATGCTTATGAATGCGGATAGATGTGAGATTCGACGAGTTACTGATAAGTTGAATGAACTATTATACAGAGAGGAGATGATGTGGCTGCAGCGGTCTCGAGTGGATTGGTTGAAAGAAGGCGATCGCAATACAAAGTTTTTTCATGCAAGAGCTATTTGGAGAGCTAGAAAGAACATGATCAAGAAACTAGTAGATGAACAAGGTACTGTTCACATGGAAGTCAGAGAGATGGGAGATGCAGCCTCTGCTTATTTTGGAAATATCTTCAAGGCAGGCCCCTCACTTGATTCTTCTCCCGTCACAAACCTGTTCAGTTCTGTGGTCACTGACGAGATGAATGATAATTTATGTGCAGATTGTTCTGAGCAGGAGATCGCCGATGCCCTGTTTCAGATTGGTCCCTTGAAGGCGCCAGGGCCCGATGGCTTTCCCGCGCGGTTCTTCCAGAGAAATTGGGCGACTATGAAGGAAAGTGTAATTGTTGCGGTAAAGGAATTTTTTTCGCACAGGTATCATGCCACCACACATTAACGACACTATTATTGTCATGATTCCGAAGGTGGATAGTCAAGTAAAGATTACAGACTTCAGACCAATCAGTTTATGTAACATCATTTATAAAGTGGTGTCCAAGTGCTTGGTGAATCGATTGAGGCCTATTTTAGATGATATAATATCTCCTTCTCAGAGTGCGTTCATCCCTGGGTGTATGGTCACTGATAATGCTTTCATAGCGTTTGAGTGCATTCACCACATAAAACAGGAAAAGGACCCCACTAGGAGTTTCTGTGCTTATAAACTGGATCTCTCTAAGGCATATGATAGAGTGGATTGGAACTACCTTAAGCAGATGATGCAAAAGATTGGCTTCGCTCACCAGTGGATAGACTGGATAATGTCGTGTGTGACCTCGGTGAGATACTCCGTAAAATTCAATGGAGCCATCTTGAATTCATTTGCACCGTCGCATGGCCTACGGCAAGGTGATCCGTTATCCCCTTATTTGTTCCTTTTTGTTGCAGATGGTCTCTCGGCTCTCATTAACAAGGGGGTGGAAACTGGGAATTTGTCACCACTGAAAATAACAAGGAGAGCCTCCGGAATATCACATCTTTTGTTCGCAGATGACACGTTATTGTTCTTCAAGGCTGATATTGATGAAGCCAACCATATTAGGAGCATTTTGGATGTTTACGCGGCTGCTACAGGACAACTTCTAAACCCCTCCAAATGTTCTATACTGTTCGGAAGTTCCTGTCCTGTTGGGTCTTTGGAAAGCGTTAAGCAAACGCTGTAGGTTACTGCATCGGATTTTGAGGAAAAGTACTTGGGCCTACCAACACCAGACGGTAGGATGTCAAAAGGGAATTTCCAAAATTTACAAGTTAAAATGACAAACCGCCTGTTTGCGTATGATGGCCATCCTACACAGGCTGGGAAAGAGGTTCTTATTAGAGCAATTGCTCAATCTATCCCGACCTACATCATGAGTGTATTCAAACTCCCCATGGAGCTTTGTGACTATCTGAATCGCCTAATCCGCAACTGTTACTGGGGTGCAGAGAAGGGAAAGCGGAAGACTCATTGGCATGCATGGCATAAAATTACTCGGCCAAAGAAACAAGGTGGCCTGGGTTTCAAATATTTTCGCTTGTTCAACCAAGCCTTGTTGGCACGCCAAGCCTGGAGGATTCTGGAGTTTCCAGATTCTTTGTGTGCCAGGTTACTTAAAGCCAAATACTTCCCAAATGGACACCTCTTGGATACTGTTTTTGCTGGAAACCCATCGCCTACTTGGCAAGCGATTGTCCATGGGTTAGAGCTCTTGAAAAAAAGCATGGTTTGGAGGATTGGGACGGACCAAAATGTCCGTATCTGGAGGGATCGATGGATTGTTAGGGAGCCATCTGCTGGCCTTATTTCTCCACGAGGGAGGTGCCGCCTCAAATGGGTCTCGGAGCTCATAAACCTCCATGGTAATTGGGACATGGATAAACTAACGCAGTTTTTTCTCCCAGTGGATATTGTGGAAATCCTGAAAATCTATTTGTTTACTCGCTTTGGGGAGGATTTCTTGGCATGGGCACTTGAAAAGAACGGTGTGTTCTCTGTCCGGAGTGCATACAAACTTGCTAGTGATGAGTTGATGAACCCACGGGGACACTCCTCCAGCACCAGATCGGATGGCACACGGGAGTGCTGGAAACACATTTGGAAAAGTACGGCTCCACCAAAAGTTCAGAGTTTTGCGTGGAGATTGGCCACGGACTCATTGGCAAACTGGACTAACAAAGTCAAAAGGAAACTAGAGGTGTCACCGTTATGTACAGTGTGTGGTATGGAAGAGGAGGATTCATTCCATGTGTTCTGCAGTTGTAATCATGCGAGGGTGCTATGGAAGCTGATGGCAAAGGAGTAGAAGCTCCCACCTAGATCTTTGTTAAAGCCGGTCGGCTTTGATTGGTTTATCAAACTCTTGTCTGAACTGAATGATGAAGGCAGAGTGCATGTGTTTATGTTGTTCTGGAGAATCTGGTTTGTTCGTAATGAGATTGTCCATCACAAGCAGCCACCTCCAATGGACGTGTCAGTGTAGTTTTTGTCTAGTTACCTGTCCTCACTTTATAACATCAAAGCCGATCCACACTATGATCCTATCAAAGGGAAGGTCGTCGTGGATGCAGGTTTTAATCCAATACCATCCGTTGGCTGCTCTGTAGATGGGTGGTTGAGGCCCCTTGGACTAAATCGGACATTGGTAGAGTGAAACTAAACACAGATGCTTCAGTGGCTGGAGGGGAAGCAGGATCTGGTATGATTCTAAGGGATCATGAGGGTTCCATTATCTTCACTTCATGCAGACACATACAGGGATGATGTGATGTTCTGGAAGCCGAGCTCCTGGCCTTGCGAGAGGGTATTTTGCTGGCGTTGCAATGGAGCAACTTACCCTTGGATATTGAGTCGGATTGTTTGGAAGCGATCAAGATGATAAACAGATGCAGTAGTAACAAGTCTAGGTTTGCTTTCATTATAGGAGAGATCACCAGGAGTTTGGGGGAACGAAGTTCTTGCATTGCTCATACTCGTCGGAGTTGTAATAGGGCTAGTCATTCCTTGGCTAACTTTGGTAGGTTGCATCATTGAACTGTTGTTTGGCTAGGCTCTGGTCCGGAGGAAGTCCTGGAAATTGTTGGACGAGATTGTAACTTGTAAACCAAAGTGAGTAATGCATGAACTTTATACCGCAAAAAAAGCTGCTGGAAATAAACAGAAAAAACAATCAAAATACCATGCCATTAGTTGGGCCGTTCTGCTTGTAGGCTACAGGCCCAGTGTGCCCGTTTTGCTGGAAAGCAAGAAGGCACGGCACCTCTGGCGTGCCTTCGAGCACGGTAGAGGATCTGGTTCCTTGTCGAGTTGGCACCGATACAAGCTGGGTGGCCGACAAAAGTTAGGGCGTTTCATTTTTTGCCCAGCCAATCCCTCCCATTCGACCCCTTTTCCCACACTTTGGATTCCATGGTGACAGGTGGTGGAGGTGTCAGTGGTGGAGGTCTGGCGGCGATGGTGCTGCTTGTGCCGATAGTGGTGGTGGTTCGTTGATCTGGAGGACAAAAGGAAGCGGAAGAATCGGTGGTGCCACATGTCCACATGGTATGCCAAGCATCGTGCAGCGGACCTTCAGAAATCATTTGAGCAAAAAATTACCCTACCTAGCTATAGTGTCAGCGCGGCTGGGCCATGGTTGTAGTGTCGAGATGTATGCGAACAGTCCCGGTGCCTTGGCCCACAACGACGACTCGTAGGTGATTTCGGCGCGTCCCGGCCATGAGCGTGTAGTGGAGGCAGTGGCGAGGTGTCTTTCCTAGCCTGAGCCAGGGAGAGGGAGAGCCGATGGCGGTGGTGCGTGACAGTGGTGCTAGCAGAGGCTCGTCAGAGCACCGCGACTACTTCCTTGATCTCGAGACGATCATCATCGAAGAGAAGGAGGAAGAAAGAGAGGGAGAGGGGGAGAGCAGCCGGTGGTTATCGATGCGGTGTCCGGTGGTTACCAGAGCGTCATCCGTGTCATCAGTAGAAGAAGACCTCAGCCATTTGGTCTGGATAGATGGACGAATGCAATCGCAATCCATGAGATGGCCAAGCCGACCTATCAAAACCCACAAGAGGGCTTTCATGCTTTGCGAGTGTTGCATTCATTAAACACTCAATTCTTTGTCGAGTGTTGCACTCGACAAAGTTATTTTATATGACTTGGGAAATATTTAACTTGTATACTCAATTTTTTATCTGATACATCTAAATACAATTTTTTTACATGTAATATACAACATATAAGTTATTTTGTAGGAGTTTCCATAATTTTGAATTGATTCAGTCTTTTCTAAAGTATAAATGCATTTGATTGCTCAAATATAGCAAATGGACCCTTAAAATGCGAAACTTTGACTATGTTACATAGAAGTGCAACGAAGTGCTTCTTCAATCCCGTCTTCTTCCTCCAATCCCTCAAAGTAGAACTGGCTAGACAACCTACTCATGCCTCATGTGGCCGGCGGCGCTTCCACACTCTCATTGCTTCTCCACCCTCCCTAAGCCATCGCACAGACCATTCCTCCAGCCAGTTGTTGTTTTCTGCATGTTTTTGACTTCTCAGAAAATTAATATCTACGGAGGTACAAATACTTGTGGATTTAATACGATTTTTTCGCGACACGAGGAATCCAAAGGTATCGGAGCTAGATGAGAGGACCCACAGGGCCTCCATGTGGGTAGGGGTGTGGCCAGGGGCTGACCCGTGCCTCTAGGACGCGTGGGCCCCTATTAACCGCCTTACGTCCATTCTTTGCCTATAAATTCCATAATTCGAGAAACCCTCAGTACCAATTTTCTCTGATTTTTTCCGCCATCGCAAGTTCCTGTTTCAAGGAGATCCAATTTGGAGGCTTGTTCCGGCACCCTGGTAGAGAGGGAATCCATCAACAAAGGCTTCTTCATCAACCTTGCTGTCTCCATGACCATGTGTGAGTAGTTACCTTAGGACCTTAGGGTCCATAGCAGTAGTTATATGACACTCTCTTGTTCTTCAATACTACATTCCCGTGAGCTGCCTCACATGATCGAATCTATCTTATGTAATCTGTGATGTGTTTGTTGGGATATGATGGATGGTCACTTTACAGATTGTTCATTGAAATCAATTGAATCCTTTGAAGTTTCTTTGTTTTATAATTGAATAGCTTTTTATGCTCTTCGATCTATTTGTTTCCTTTAACTAAGTATGATGGGTAGTTCCACAGAGGGAGTTGTGCATTGTAGTGGGTTATAATCTTGCGGTGATTTATATCCTAGTGAGAATAAGGGACAAGATACATATTGTATTGTTGCCACTAAGAACAAAGCCCTAGTTTCTTGTCATATTATTTGATATTTTACTATCTATATTATGTCATCTTACTTATTGCAATGCTCTTTTTGTCATGAAATTAATACTTCGGGGTGCATGCTGGATAGCGGTTCTAGGTTGGAGTATTAGTTATAGATACAGTCCGATAACGGTCTACATATCACTGATGTAATGCCTATATGAGATTATACCATGAACAATCACATTCATAAATATAAATATTACAATTTAATCGCTGCACAACTGTAATTTGTTCACCACACCACACTTTAATGCTTATGAGAGATTCCACTAGTGAACATATACCCCCTAGGTCTATTATCTATTAATGAAAACCTTATCAAAAATATTACTTTTTGTTATATCATTTCGTTTAATTTATCTTTTATCAATTCCTACCATACCGTGCAATTTAATCTTGTAAAAAGCAACACAAGAAGCTTGACATCCTTCTTGACATGTTGGGGACAAGCTTGTTTTGTGCCTTGTGTACAGGTACCAATGACTTTGTTTTCTGGAAGAAGTCCTTTTGGTTCGATAAACCTTGGTTCTCTACTAAGGAAAATATTTATTGCTAGGTTACTTCATCCTTATACTTGGGGGGGTACCCAACCACTCTTAGAGAGAGTAAGCAATGCATCATTGTGGTCACGACATCTTGGACCTCGACCTAACGCATAATCGAGTGACGTGAAACAAATTTTGAGGAAGAAAAGAGGTGCCTCCTAATGGGAAGCTGACATGTGAGACCCACTGAAAGCACAAGTGCTACCTGGGTGATTTTGGTAATTAATGTCAACATATCTCTTGTTGGACTAATGTTTCTACCTAGTATGTTTTAGACAAGTTCAACAATGGAGTGGCATGGACTAGAGGATGTGGAACCCCTTCAATATGCTAAGGACAAAGGATTGGCTCAAGCTCAAAGCTCAGGACTCTACATTTTCTATTTTAGCAATCCAAGATCACATTGAGTCCATAGGAAAGCCAATACTATTAAGAAGGGATGAGGTGTTCTTAATGGCTTGTTTGCTAAAAGTGCTTAGTGATATGCTCCAAAGCCCTCAACCACTTTCTCACTTCCAAATTTGTCCCAAACCAAAAGTCAAACTCGGCCCCACCGATTCTTTCTATCCGGAGCCACTGACACTAGTGCAGAACCGGGCTTTAGCGCCGGTTCGTAAGGGCCTTTAGTGCCGGTTCCACAACCGGCACTAAAGAGTGGGGACTAAAGGTCCCCCCTTTAGTACCGGTTCATCACGAACCGGCACTAAAGTGCCACCACGTGCCACGAGCCAGGCCCGGGTGCGTGTAGGTCATTAGTACCGGTTGGTAACACCAACCAGCACTAAATGTTTTGGTTTTATTTTTTATTTTTCCATTAATTTTGTGTTTTCCATTTAATTCTTTTTTGTTTGCTGGTATTTTACGATACTTCATATTGTACACGTTATGCATATATATAAATAGATTTTCTCGTAGAACATTATATATATAATTAAATGTCTAACAACCACCATTAATTATTCACACATACACATGTATATATATACAATTTCTCCTACATGTTGCCTTGGTGCCTTCGGAGCACGATAATAAGTGGTTCATGGGGGCGATAGCGGGTAATAGTATTTTTTTCGGATCTATGACCTGGTCGAGCAAAAATCTCGATATTTACTCTTGAAGTGCTAGTATGCGCTCCGTTGTTAGGAGCTTCTCCCGCACCTCTTTGAACTGTTAAGAAGGAGATCAATATGCATGTGTATTAGTTGTGTGACTAGATATCGATAATGATGTAAATATTATGAATAGTGTTCTGGAAAACGTACCCATTCCTGTCTTTGAGATTTGCTCTTTTCGGACGCCATCATGTGAATGTTCTCGCAAACGTAGTATGCACACATATTATTCCTCGGAGCCTGCCTCAGGGCCTTTACAAGAATGGAATTTAATCAGATAATAATTAATCAAGCATGATAATTAATTAATGATATTGAAACAAGAATTAAAGAGATGGTAAGCTAGCTAGTAATACTTAATTACTTACCTTGTGTCGATACCAATACAGCTTTTGTCGCCATTTGCCTGGAGTCACCTTGATGAACTTTGCCCAAGCCCTGCCCGCCAGCAAAGAAAATGAATAAAGGGGTTATTAAATAGTTGATATCAGAAAATGGCAAACTAATTAAATAGGCCGAGATATAGTTAATAATGATTGAAATTACCTGCCGACTATCCCCTTCACGATGGCGAAGTCACTTTCTGCCTTAAGTAGTGAGTTCAGTACTTCAACTGTTCTTTTATCAACTTTAATAATTAACAAGATCAAGTGAAAACTGCATGCGCACACGTTTACATGTCTTATTAAGCAGGCATGTGCACAACACTAATCAACTAGCCTAAACCCTATACACTTAATTATTAACATCTAGCTAGCTAGTAAGCAAAAATAGAATTTGTAGTACAAGACAGTGTGACTCACAGGAAATTGTAAGGAAATACTATATCTTCATTGCTATTGAGGCGTTTGAAGAACTCTAGCATGCTTTCCTCTAAACTTGCTCGACAACTTGGAATATTCCATGTCTACTCATTAACGGTATTAGGGTCAATGAACCCAATGCCATAGCATCCAGATTTTTTCATTTCATACATCTTCATCCTGCATAATACCACAGAAAAGAATATAGTGAGGATAATTACAGGTAATGATTGATCAAAATGATCACTACAGCTAGTTTGAGACTTAAATTACAGAAAGAAATCACTTACAAACAATAGCAACTGACGAAAGATTTGTCGAGTGCGTCTTGATTGTATAACTGAAATAGTTCTGAATACTCAATGGACAGAGCTTTCTCATGGTAGTAATGCTCCTCCTTGACATTCACCATGAGGGACTCTCGATTGGAAATCTTGGTAATGTTCATGTACCACTGATGCAATTCATACATTCTCGTTGGGAGGTTCTTGACCTCCTCGGGCTTGACCAAAGGTTGGTCGTGGACATATTGCCGTTTTATTTCCTCCTCTCTAAGAGGAGACATGGGCTCGATGTCGAGGAGTTGTCCAACACTGATACCGAGCATTTTAGCTTGCCTTATATGCTCCTCGGTTATTACCATATTGTTCAGCTGGGGAACGGTTTGCCCACAATAATATATGGCGCGCGTACTCTCATGTGTTGTTGGCACAACAACTGGGGGATCGATTGCGCTGCCTGTTTTCCCAGCTGGGGAACAGTTTTCCCACATTTTTTGGCAGCTGCTTGTTGGATCGAGCTCGAGCTCGCTTCCCTCTGTAGTCGTGCTCGATGTGCCTTCCTGAGTTGGCGCTCATAGTCAGAGTCAACAGGCTTGGGAGCTGGTGCTCTAGCCATACGAACGAAGTGGTCAATCTTTTCCTCAAGCACTTTCTCCCTTGGCGGCGGTGCCGGTTTCGGTCCAAAATGGGCGTCCACTTCGGCCTTCACTATGGCTTTGTTTTGCTCCTCGGTCATGTCGTAAGGCCTCTGAGGAAGAGGAGCGAGGCTGCTTGAACCATATTTATATCGCTTGCCTCCGCCTGTACCTCCTGTACTACCTCGACTCGTACCGCTACACACCATAGCTGCAGCGTGTCTCTTCTGCGATTGCTGAGGCGGCAGAGACGGCTGACATGGCTGAGTTGGAGCAGGAGTCTGCTCACGCATTGGTGGACTTGGAGGAGCGGGAGTCTGCTGACACGGTGGCGGACTTCGAGGAGGAGTCGGCTCAAGCATTCGTGGACTTGGAGGAGCGGGAGTCTGTACACATGGTGGCGGACTTCGAGGAGGAGTCTGCTAACGCGTTCGTGGACTTGAAGGAGCGGGAGTCTGCTGACACGGTGGCGGACTTCGAGGAGGAGTCGGCAGACGCGGTGTCGGTGGACTTCGAAAGATGATGCAATCATTTCTCCATAGGATGATATGATGTATGGCCTCTCCCAGTGTGTGCTCATCGTCACCTCCAGGAATGTCAAGCTGTAGCCCCGAATATGGGTCCACCACCTCATCAACCAAGACACGAGTATAGCCCGCTGGAATATGGGCGCAATGGAAGGTTGCTTCGGGGGTAATTGTAAAAGCAACGGCGTCCGCCACCTTCATGGATATGTTCTTCATTTTGAAGTGTAGCTCACAGTTAGTGTTCTCTATGATGTCATCCACAGGGTATGTATCCAGCAGTACGTCGCCTGGGGCGGAACCAACGCTGCTTCTCGGCATGGATGGGACGGTGCTATATACACTACTAGATATTCCGTTTTAGCCGAGGGTCCAATTACCGTCGGATATTTAAGTTCACCGTCGGATACTTTTATAACTGACGGTATACCGCCGGCCATCTCCCGTCGGCTATGCTTCGTCAGCCATTACACTAATAGCCAACGGTACCGTCATATTATATCTTTGCCCACGGTGAGAAGCTGACGGTGAGCCGTTGGATATCTTGTTGCCTACACCTGGCTCCTAGTAGGTCGAATGCACTTATAGCCGACGGTTCACGGTCGGGTGTTTATCATCCGACGGTTATTGCTTACCGTCGGTTTTCTTAATAGCCAACGGTATATACAACCCGTCAGGGTTACGTAGAACTGAGAGGAGAGCCGAACCATCGGTTAATGTGATTATCGATGGTGCATACACCCCTTCGGGGATTCCTTTAGTTGAGAGGTTAGCCCGCGCCTTCAATTTAGAAAGTCGCCAACAGTCTAAAGTGCATGTATGCATATTCTGTATCCAAGATGTTTGTTGCACCATGGGCCATTTGTCAACCCTCACTGAATTAATTTCACTAAGAGGTGTTGCACCACAGGGAAGTGCGATATATAACCGCACATGAAAATTCTTTTTAATTAATTTAGCATAATCTAAGTATTACAAACCTAATGAGTTGCATATGAATTACATTTACCATAACAATCCATCTAGGAATTGTTGAATGCAAAACAAAATAGTGACAAAGAGGTCCAGACAATTTTGCGTCAGCAACTTCAGAGCTCTACTTTATCACAATGCTTATCGCCAAAGCTATCATCTCCCTTGTTGCCATAGATGTCATCCTCATCATCATCAATGTCATGATCATTCTCACAGCTCGGACCTCTTCTAATATTTCTTCACGTTCCTTAAGAAATGACAAGACTAGATGTGAGAGAGATGCAAAACAATGCAATGCATTTGAAATTAAATTGAACCACAGGGAACACATTTTATTAGGGAAGGTACAGAGAACAAATTTTATTGTTCTAGAAACATCTATGCATGGAGATATATAGCTAATCACGTACTGTTGGAACTAGAAACTACATCGACAATTACTAGTGTTACAACAGTAATTCATTTCTTTCCAAACCATACATCTGAGCAATAGAAACTAAAATATATAGATGAACAGTAAATATAAAACTAGTATTTTGCATCTTTTATCCACAAGGCTGAATACTAGTACTTTTTGACCTCTTAATATACTTCCATGTATTTTTGTGTATTCACGCAAGACAAAATCTATTTACCCATCGGAATATTCAGTTATTTGTGGTACTATTTTCCTAATTGTTGTATATGTAGTTGTACCTTTACACAACTAGCGATTAATGGAAAAGCCAATAAAATTGTAGAGGACATCATAATAGATTTCTCAAAGAGAAGGAATGTCGCTGCCATGAATTTGGAGAGGCAAGAGAGATCTGGGGCACAAGCTACCTTCAGGTTCCAAGGATATCTTTTTGACGGGCAAGGAATTCCTCATTCACTTTACAAGGACAACACAAAACTTGAGCCTATGTTTGCATAGTAACTGCATACGGAACAGAAAGTTATACTGACCCATAAAGGATGAAGCAGAAGGCGTATGTGTTGATGCTCGAGTCGAACACTTCATTTCTGTACAGCTTAAGCACAGTGTAGTAACCTAAATTGCAGAAAAGTATAATAAGTTTGTCAGCAAAGCCTTATCTGAATGCTTCTCATTTTATTGTTGTTGAAATTAGACTTACTGAAGCCGTCGACAAGGGCTCGTGCTTCACCAATTTCACCTTGTTCACAACGATCTTGGACAGCCTCATCAGTCTGAATCCTCCTGCTTTCATTAGGCCTCTGTTATGGAAAATATTTCTGGTACCTTACCAAGATTCAAATAGTCCAGTGTGGCACAAACCATGGCAATGTTTTTGCATCATCTAAATATGCACGTAATTCCTCATGTTACTTTGTTCCTGAATAACTAGGTGTACAGATTAAGCGAAGTTACTACTACTATTCCCTTGTGGTAGTATTTCCAGCATAGTTGTGTGAATCGTACCAATTTTGACATCTTAGCTAGCAAGGATTTGACATCAGAAATCAATCAGACTAGAATAGATGGGGATTGCAACCTTAACTTGCAGAGGAGTACAATATAGTAAATGGAGAACAACAGAGCCGAACCCATTGCCTGCCACCACCGCTAGCGTACTGTTGTTGCAGAAAAAGAAGAAAGAAGAGACAAGGTGAGAAGAGACAAGGTGGACCTAGGGTCGTAGCCCACCGAGTGTTGCACGCCGCCGCAAAGAACTGGCAAGAGACGAGATCTGGGTGCACTTGCACATTACGGGAGGATAGAAAGGGGTGAGAGGAGCAAAACGTCTCCAGCCTCCCCGGCCATAGCTGCTGCGGAGTGGAGAGGCGATAGGAGGAGTCGATCTGAAGCTAGGCGACGGGGAGGTGAGGGCTGATCTTTGGCAGCAAGGTGAGGACAGGCCACGACGGCTACCAGGGGAGGTTAGACGAAAGCGACCGGGAGTTCGTGCCGAGTGGGCTATTTAGAATTTTTTTTGTTTCGCGCTTGTGTGGGTTGAAACTTTCAACGCGCGTGTAAATACGACTGAGATTTCTTTTGCTACTTATATATTCCTCTGTACATCAGAACATTAATCATCATAATTATATTTCATCAATTTAGGTGCAATAAAGTAAATTCAATGTATGATATTTAAATATATACTTTGTAACATTTTAAACTCAAAGAAAATTAAAGAACGGCCTTTTTATCACCCGGCGAATCACACATACGTGTCAACCACTTTGTTCGATTAATACATGTCCTAGGGGCTCCACACATCGCTCTCCTCTAATCTAATAGCTTATTCCGAATGGATGAACTCGTCTTGCTCGAGAGAAATCAATCTCATCTCTGACCCGTCTAAAAGCGACACTGGATACATTTGCTACTAGTACAGGATAACTTATTAACCCAGGAAAATGCTCAATATTTTTTGGAGATTCTTGTGACCAAGAAACTAGAGAGGAAGTAAAGCATACCTTGCAGGTAACAAATGAGGTGTTTGAGCCCAAGTACCTGGGGCTGCCAACTCCTGAGGGCAGAATGACTAAGGATAAGTTTCAAAATCTACAATCAACGACAACAAAGAGGTTAATGCAAGGGGGTGATAATGACCTATCTTCAGCTGGAAGGGAGGTAAAGATAAAATCAGTGGCTCAAGCCTTGCCGGTATATGTCATGGGAGTTTTTAAGCTACCATTTGGTCTATGTGATGATGTAGAGAAATTGATCTGAAATTATTGGTGGGGTGCAAAGGATGGAAAAAGGAAAACTCATTGGATGGCGTGGGATAGACTAACACGACTGAAAGACCAAGGGGGCATGGGCTTTAAAGATATGCGTTTGTTCAACCAAGCTCTCTTGGCGCGACAAGATTGGCGCCTCCTCCAGTACCCTGATTCCCTTTGTGCACGTGTACTAAAAGCAAAATATTACCCTAATGGCAATTTGATTGATACTGTCTTTACAGGCAACGCATCATCGACCTGGCATGCCATTGAGTATGGGCTGCAACTGCTGAAACAGGGAATCATTTGGCGTGTAGGCAACGGAGCAAGTATCCGAGTGTGGCGAGACCCTTGGATACCAAGAGCATGGAGTCTGAGACCTGTAACACAGCAGCGACGATGCAGATTGAGATGGGTAGCTGACTTTCTAGAACCCAATGGCAATTGGAATATGCAACTGCTAAACCAATATTTCCTTTCAATGGATGTTGCAGAGATAATAAAGATCAGACCATCACTGAGGAATGAACAAGACTTTCTGGCCTGGCAACCAGATAAACTGGGAATTTTCTCTGTCCGCAGCGCCTATCGCCTCGCGCTCCAGCTACAAATAAACCAGCAAGGGGTTGGAGCTACTAGCAGCCGACCAGATGGTGAGCGGCCTGGATGGCGCTTGATATGGCAGTGTCTAGTACCCCCAAAGGTACGCGTCTTTGCATGGAAGGTAGCCTCAAATATTCTGGCAACAGAAGTGAACATGAAAACACGACATATGACACATGATGCAACATGTCGCATCTGTGGGAGGGAAGATGAAGATACTTTCCATGCGCTAGTTCGTTGCACCCACGCGCGGCTGCTCTGGGAGGTGATGCGTGAAGTTTGGGACCTGCCGAGGGATGACATGGTGCGGCCGGATGGACATGAATGGCTACTGCAGATCCTTGCGAGACAAACTGAGACCCAACGTTCGCTGCTGCTAATGCTTTTGTGGAGGATTTGGCATGTCCACAATGAACTTACGCATAATAAGCCGGCTCCGCCAGCTGAGAGCTCCCGCAGATTTCTGTGTAGTTATATGCACGCTGATGTATATAAAGCAACATCCAACAGCAGACGTAGTGAAAGGAAAGGAAACAGTGTCATACATATCAGTGAGTAACCAAGACAAGCATATGGGAGATGGCCGAAAGAAAATCAGGAAGAAGTGGCAGCCGCCTGAGGAAGGGAGAATGAAGCTGAATGTTGATGGGGCATATGCAAATGATGGAACAGCAGGCGCAGGTATGATTCTCCGCGACTACACGGGAGCCGTGATCTTCGCGGCAAGCCGGCAGATACGTGTTGGCATCGATGCACTCGACTCGGAGCTTGCAGCGATGGAGGAGGGCCTCGCCCTCGCGCTGCACTGGACTCCGAACGCCTTCACTCTAGAATCAGACTGTGCGGAGGTCATCAAGCTATTGGATGTGAGAAGTCCGAATGCGTCCATCTATGCATCAAGGATTAGTGTGATTTGGGAGCTCATCAGGGAAAGAGATATCCAGGTAGTTCAAATCAGCCGTGATGCTAACAAGGCAAGTCACGAGCTGGCTAGACTAGGTAGAGTACAAGGCAGAACAGCCGTTTGGCTTAGAAACTACCCTCCAGAAATCACTGAGGCGATTTGTGCTGATTGTACTCACACCCCAGTTTAATTTAATCTCTTTTCCCTGCAAAAAAAAGCGACACTGCTTCAACTCCCAGACCAATATGTTGCCAATTGCTCCTTTTGTCACTGCAAACCGCTTAGACCGTTGCATGCACATGATGCGGTCGTCGTCGTTGGCTTCAAGCCGAGGAGTCGCACACCTCCAACCACTGCCGCTACAAGAGGAGGATGTCGTTGCTACAAGACGGCCAGATGGCATCAAAGAAGTTTTGTCCTTGCAAGCGGCTGGGTTGGACTGGACGCGCTGCCAAACTGCGTGTAGCACCTCCCGGGCGGCCAGTCCTCGTTGGTCTTCTGTGCGCCAGTGCGGGCTCGCCCCACTGAACCGAGCTTCCTCAGCTAGCTCATTGCCTAGCGCTTTAGAGTTGGATTTTGGGTCAAATCCCAACACAAGAGTCAAGGAGGAGAGGGAGACGAGTTGAGTGAGGAGAGCTAATACATCTAGACAGTGAACGACAACATATCTAAGCGGTGACTAGTGTTGAGAGTGAGATGATTAGGCTGGCTCTAAAGCTATACATTAATACACACACATCAAATGTCCATGAACGTGTCCGCAAATAGCGCTATGGGAGTCAATCAACCAACCGTAGTCATCAAGTCCAGACGACATGAGTGGGTCATGCGTGGGCTATGTGGACCTAAACGAAAATCACATGTGCTGTGAGGACATGTTGTCAAACTGACAGTGAGACAAGCGGACTGTTCGACTCCCCCCCCCCCCCCTCATTTGCTAGCAGATTTTGGGGATTCGGACCGGAAGTTTGGTGCATCCTGTTGGATGGCTATAAATGTCCAAACCTTGAAAGCACGGGAATGAGTGCGGAGCAGCTCCAGAGCCAAGAACTTATTGAAATATATTCCAGCTATGCGCTCTACAGAAGATGGCCAGCAACCGGCACCATCCGGACTGCAAGCGATGCCAGCCACTAGCCACTAGTTAGGACATCTCCAGCCGCGCCCCCAACAGGCCCCCCCAAGCCACTTTTTCGATGCCGGCGTCGAAAAAACGGCCCAGTCGCGCCCCCAGAACGCCGAAAATCGTCGGTTCGGATCTTTTTTCCGCCCGGCGGTCACAGGCCGAACCCAGCGCGCTGGGGAGCAGTTGGGGGCTCCGACGCTAGTGAAAAGCACGCCTGGCCCACACCGTCAGGGGAAAAGTTAAGGTTTTCTTCCCCCGACTCGCCTCGCACCCCCCGCGTCCTCGGCCACCACTAGCTATATCCCGGCGACGGCCGCCGCCCTACTCCGCTAGATAGCCATTCCCCGCCGGAAAATAGCAGCGCTTCGCCGCGGCAGCCCCTCCCACAGTAGCTGGGCGTTTTCGGCCGCCGTTTCCGGCCGTGGAGGCACGGTTTAGCGGCGGGTACACGCCCACCGAGCGCAAGGTGTTCGGCGTTTTGCCTGACTCGGCGATGGACTCGTATGACGAGGAAGAGCTCGCCGCGCTGCTGGAGGAGGAAGCCACGGCCGACGTCCAGGAAGAAGAGCATCTCATGGTGCTCGCCACCCTCGCCCAGCGGCTGGCGAGCAATGAAAAGCCGCGGCGAGGTGGCTCGGCGCCGGGGCGGGTGAAAGCAAAGAACCGGCATCGTCTCGAAGGCTACTGCATGCTCTACTCTGACTACTTCGCCGATGCTCCACTTCATGGTGAGAAAACATTTCGGCGCCGTTATCGGATGAGCCGAAAGCTCTTCCTCAGGATTGTGAATTTCATCCGGGAGTTCGACAACTACTTCAAGTGCAAGATGGATTGCACTGGCGCTCTTGGATTCACCTCCATCCAGAAGTGCACGACAGCGATGAGGATGCTTGCATATGGAGCTCCCAGTGATTCACTCGACGACTATGGGCGCATGTCCGAGTCCACCAGCATAGAGTCTTTCTACAAGTTCTGTCGGGCAGTGGTGGCAGTGTTTGGGCCACAATACTTGAGAACACCCAATGCGGAAGACACTGCTCGGATCCTAGCCCAGAATGCAGCAAGAGGATTTCCTGGGATGCTTGGAAGCATCGACTGCATGCATTGGAAATGGAAGAATTGCCCATTTGGTTGGCAGGGGATGTACAAAGGCGTCAGAGGCGGTTGCAGTGTGGTGCTTGAGGCGGTAGCCACACAGGACCTCTGGATTTGGCACTCCTTCTTTGGTATGCCAGGAATTCACAATGACATCAATGTGCTGCAGTGCTCTCCTGTTTTTGCCAAGCTCGCTGAGGGCCATTCTCCTCCGGTGAACTTCGAGATCAATGGGCACCAATACAACAAGGGGTACTACCTAGCAGATGGCATCTATCCGAGATGGTCGACATTTGTGAAGACGGTCTCAAACCCTGCGGCAGGAGGCAAGAACGCCTGGTTTGCAAAAGTTCAGGAGGCTTGCAGGAAGAATGTCGAGCGGGCATTTGGTGTGCTCCAATCTCGATTCGCTGTTGTTCGGTACCCCGCTCAGACCTGGTCCAAAGATCAAATGTGGGAGATTATGACTTGTTGTGTCATCTTGCACAACATGATCATCGAGAGCGAGCAAGAAGACCCAGTGTTTGACATTAAACCATACTACAGGCAGGGTCCTCTAGCCGAAGTTGATCACCATCTACCGGCAACTTGGACTGCCTATCTCAGTATGCGTCAGGAGATCCGAGACCCACAGGTGCATCATCAACTGCAGAAAGATCTGATTGAGCACCTATGGAGGCTCAAGGGGGACGCCGTGTGATGAAATACGAGTTTTTATTTGTTGAACTATATAATTTGTATTAAACTATTTGTTGTTGTACTATTTTGTTGAAGTATTTGATTTTTCTGTGATGAAATATGTGATAAGAAATAATTGTGTTGATAATTGAACGCCGAGACACGGCGAAACCACGCCGAATATGGGTCTATTCTCGCCCATATGGGCCCTTTATTCGGCGAAATTGGGCTGCAAAGTGGGCCAATTTCGGCGCCTGGGGGCGAGCTGGGGACGACGACTGGGCGCAAAACCGCCCCCAGCGCCGATTGTATTGCCGGCTCGCCCCAGGGGACGATTTTTATGCGTCCTGGGGGGCCAACGGCTGGAGATGCCCTTACAGTGGCAGCACACTCCACTTCGGCAAGACACCATGTGCCACAAAGTGCAAAAAAACCCACCTAGACATGTATACACATGACTACGCTGAGCACCTTTGCCTCCTCTACTCCGGCCAACGATGTTGTCGGAGAATATAGGGGATTGGGCCAGGGAGGACGATCTCTTCTGGACTCTCAATGGGGTTTCTCCACATACTTTGTAAGTGGACATTTTTCAAACATGCCATTTTTTAAACCATCATATTTGTATTGTTTTGGACCAACTTTTTAAATCATCATATTAATGAAAAATAATAGTGCATTTATAGAAGTGGTAGAATTTAATGGTGGGAAATTTACTTATATGGAAATTATTTGGAATGTAACCATTGTCGTGTACATGTTTATCGCATTCGTCTATCGAAACATATCACCGAGGGTGAAAGTCAACCATCGGTTATTACTATCTCCCGTCGGATATCTAATCAAATAACCAAGAGTGACATATTGACCGTCGGTCATTTTCACTCATAGCCGAGAGTTTTGTTCTGACCTTCGGCTATTAAAATTCACCGTCGGGTATTACATGTAATCCCCGTGGGTACAACCAAAACCGTCGGATATTACAATGGACCGTCGGGCATTAAATTGTATACCCAAGAGTTGGGTTTTCCCAGTCAGCTATTTTAGTGCATCGTCGGTTATTAGTAGTCATACACGTGAGTATGCAATAACCGTCGGCCACTATCAACACAATCGGCTATTGCAGTAATGACCGACGGCCCGTCGGCTATTAGATTTCACCGCCGAAAATATATCCAATGCTGGACGATCATCCGCTTGCTGCTGCCGCTGCTGAGACCCCCTTTCCTGGCTAAGTGAGTCGATCTGCTGCTGGAATTTGAGTGCCAAGTCCGCGTGCCTTGCTTCTAGGCCTTGAAGGCGTTCTGCGTCCTGCTTCCTCTGCTCCTCCTCCAGCTTCCTCTTCTTCTCCTCCTCCCTCTTCTTTCTTGCACGGGTCCTGTAGTCGTCGTTCCATTCTGAAAAGCCCTCATACCAGGGAATAACGCACTTGCCTTGTGTTCTTCCTAGGTGTTCAGGATTTCCCAGGGCACGCGTAAGCTCATCGTTCTCTCTGTTGGGCGTGAACACGCCTTTTCGAGCATCTTCTATTGCGTCAAGTAACTTTTGTTCGACTCCTTTTAGACTTGCCTTCTTCGAAACCTCGCCTGTCTTCGGGTCCAACTCCCCCCTTGCGCATAGAACCAAGTTCTGCACCTAGGGGGGCAGCTCCTAGTAACAGGAGTGACCCCTGCATCCTCCATATCTTGCTCAGACTTATCCCACTTAGGCATTGCCACCGCGTAGCCACCTGGCCCCAACCTATGGAACTGCGTCTTTTTTGCGGCATTGGCCTTGTTTTTTCTCGACCGTTCCTTAGATAATTCTGATTCCTTGAATTCCATGAAAGCGGGCCAGTGTTCTCTTTGCTTCTCCAGTGTTCCCGTGAATTCAGGAGTCTTCCTGTTTGCAACGAGGTAGTTGGCCCATACAATTTTCTTGTGGGTGTTGAATGCAATTGCCATCTTCCACTACAAGGATACCTCCTATAAAGCAACACAAGTTCTACAACGTTTTAACTATATGTTGCAAAATCATTTGTAGATACGCATATAGGCGTTGCAGCGAATGTGTTGTAGAGTTGTAGCTCATGACCACATTCTAGTACATAAGTGCAACAGATCATATACGTTGCCAGGATGTGTTGCCAATTACATGTATTGTAAGACTGTCAATATACATAGTAAAAATAAAAATAATAATTAGACATGCCTGTACACTTAAGGAATTTGGCACAGAAATATGTGTTAACCGTTGTAGGCAACCAAATCGCCCAGAGTCCCTCTCTTTTATTCTCCTCCTTGCATCGTGCCCTCTCTTTTATTATTGGATGTATCTAGATTGACATCAGATCGATCTCGATTTTTTTCTTTAGGGGTAGATCTACCTCGGTTTGTCCCTCCAACTACGACACAATTTGTTTGGGAAACGTTTTACGTCGGTGGGCCGGTCGCACCGCTCGATCGCTCGTGCTGCCCCTCGCTGCTAAGCCACCAGCGCGCCGCTTGACCGTTCAACTAGTGAACCTTATCCTTTCCCATCACTGTGGACCGCTCAACCTCTCTCCTTCCACGAGACACTTTTTTCTCCTCCTCTTCCATCTCCCCATTCCCGGCTGGTGTGACTCCTTCGCTGATCCTTCCCCCTCCTCTCTACTCATCAGGCAAGCCCAAGGCTGCAGATCCGCCTCCTGGTGACAGAATCCGGCGAATCAAGCTGCTGCAACGGCGTCCTGGACCGCGTGCCGCGAGATGCTGCAACGGCGCCACGGCGATCTGGAATCGGCGACTCCCTACACCGCGCCCCCCGTGTGGCGTGCTGCAACCGGCCATAGAGGAGCTGCAACCACCGGCACGGCGTGCTGCCACCTGAGATGAGGAGTGCTACCACGGTCATGCGGCAAGCGAGCACAATCCCACGATGCTGGAACCAGCGATCCATTTTGCTGGAAGCGGCAATTTTTTTTGCTGGAACCGGCCTTCTTCCCCAGCTTGTAATGGGGCTCGGCGAGCTAGGTGCTACAACTGTGATCCTGTTTTGCTAGAACCCCATGATTTTTTTGCTGGAAACAAATTCTCTTCCTGAGCTGCCGTGGTGAGACAAATATTTGCTGCATTTGTTGTTTGTAGGATTTTTGCTGGAACCATAATAATTTGTTGCTGGAAATGGATGTGTTTTTTGCTACAATCGATTTTGACAGAGATTTGTTGTTTGTGAGATTTTTTTGCTGGAACCAGTGTTACAACTAGCTGTGAGGTATGCTGGAACCGTAGCAATTTTTTGCTGCAACCATAGGTCGCCGGTGGTCGCTTCTCACAAAATTGCTGGAACCGGCGGTGAATTTTGTTGGGACCGCATCAATTTTTTGCTGGAACCATGGTTGCCATAGAAGATGCGGGGTGGATGTTTTGGACCTCCGGCAGGCAGCGGTGAGCCGGTGACAGGGGAGGAGGTGCGAGGGTGCGCTGGAGTGGGGTAGTGATTCAGGCGGGGGGAGGAGGTGCGTGGGATTCGCGGGGGCGAGCGGGGGATTCGCAAGGGCGACAAAGACGACGACCGAGTCTACAGTTCCGCGGGGCTCCGTATTAGGCAGATCGAACGGCCCAGGCTGGACCGGCCGAACGGTTCGGCCGGCGCGCCGGCTCCTATAAGCGCCCAATTTGTTTTGAGTCCGACTACGACAGAAATCAATCATGGAATCTCCTCTTGTTTTTTTAGCAACAGGAATCTCCTCTCGGTTTTTCGAGTAACCAGGAATCTCCTCTCGTTGAGCGACAATGGCGGAGCTGGGCCACAGGCAGCCCAGGCCATTGCCTGGGCGCCTGCTGTATAAAACAATATTTCGACCTGGCGCACAGCCCGCTCCTAACCTCTAGTTGGGCCTCAATTCTTAGCCCAATATTGTGTTCGACCCAAAAAGGAAAATTGCAAAATGAGGCAGCCCAGGCCATTACCTGGGCGCCTGCTGTATAAAACAATATTTCGACCTGGCGCACAACCCGCTCCTAACCTCTAGTTGGGCCTCAATTCTTAGCCCAATATTTTGTTCGACCCAAAAAGGAAAATTGCAAAATGAGGATTCGAACCTGGGTCATCTCGCTAGGAGAAGCTTTTTTTTTTGAGACAATCTCGCTAGGAGAAGCTGATGGCAGCCATCCGGCTAGGAGCTTGCGATACATTGAATTAACAGCCCGATTAACCATAAACTACTGTCAATCAAAGTAAATAAAAAGATGTAACTAAGCATTTGAAAAAAATGTTGAATGGATACATAAAAAATAAAAATGTGTATGGTAAAAGTTGATCGTGTATTTAAAAGTTAAACAAGTATTTTAAAAATGTTGAATAAGTATTAAAAAATGATGAACAAGAATTTGAAAAATGTTGAATAAATAATAATAAAATGTTGAAGAAGTATTTGAAAAATATTGAGTAAATAATAATAAAATGTTGAAGAAGTATTTGAAAAATGTTGAATAAATATTAAAAACTGTTGAACGAGTATTTGAAAAATGTTGAATAAGTATTAAAAAACTGTTGAATGGGTATTTGAAAAATGTTAAACAAGTATTTGAAAATTGTTGAGTACGTATTAAAAATGTTGAACGAGTATTTGAAAAATGTTGAATGAGTATTAAAAATGTGAACGAGTATATGAAGAATGTTAAACAAGTATTTCAAAATATTGAGTAAATATTAAAAGTGTTGAATAAGTATTAGAAATGTTGAACAAGTATTTGAAAAATGTTGAGTAAGTATTAAAAAATTTGAACGAGTATTTGAGAATGTTGAACAAGTTTTTGAAAATGTTGAATAAGTATTAAAATATTGAACAAGTATTTGAAAAATGTTGAATAAATGTCCGGACAATGTTGAATGTGTGTACGAAAAATCCCGTAAACCAGGGGATACATTGATGTTCGTCGGAGCGACGCAATCGGACGAGCAGCCGACTCTTTTGGGAAGGAGGATATCATCCTCTCCTCCAGCGACAAGGAGGAGCAGGAGCTGAAATCCAGTGAAAAACACGACCGCCTGCGAGTCAATCTATGTAGAATGAATCAGTGCCAAAGGAGCCCCTAAAAGGATTGTCGTCCGATGGGTACATGAAAGTGACAAAATTGGTTTGATAGTAGCCACCGCAGCCGCGCCTCCTCGCGGAGGTGGCGACAGCGGACGAGGAGTATTAGTGACACATGGCGATCCTCCTCGAGCGGTCGATCATGGACCATGGTCTGGCACCGCCTTCACCGCCACACAATAGTGTCAACACGGAGCCGGCATTGCCGCCTTGCCACCGCTCCAAGACAGGTCCGGCTTGGGCGCCTCTTCGGTGCAATCACGCAAATTAGATGTCGCATGAAGGAGGAGCCAACATCGCCGCTGCTCATCCAGTACACCCACATCACCTGGCAGGCGTCATCACCGCGCATCATGTGGTGCAATAAGATCATGAAGGAGGAGGTACCCCCGGTAATCGTGAAGGTGCATGGGCCCCTCCTCCACTGCCTCGGTCCCGACGGTGGCTCCTAGTAATCGCGGAGCAGCGTCAAGGTCGAGGAGAGGGTGGCCTGGCAAGCGGCCCATTGTGAGTTGCGCAATGTGGCATGCCACTCGGCATTTTTGAAACCCGACGCGACGCCGGCCTAGGTCCTCGCAGGCCCTAACCTTGCTTAGGCCCGGGCTCACGACCTGTTAGCGAGCATCGCGGAGTCGTCTGTGAGGCGGTTGTGCCGCTCGACGAGGAGCTCTCCAAGATCAGCGAGAGGTTGCTCAGTGACACCTCCGCCCTTGCATACAGGGGAAGCCCAGGGCATCCTGGCCGGGGTCCTCGTGGGTTGAGGAGGTCGTCCACACGATGTAGGAGGAAGCAAAGTGGCACATCCGCAAGTGCCAGGGCGGCGGCCGGGTAGGGCTCCCGGGCCCCCGAACCTTCCCCCGCTGGAAGGATTGCTCCAACGACGACGAAGGTGCTGCCAACCAGCCAGCCAAGCATACAAGTTCACTGCCTGCTACAAATTAGTTTAGGTTTTTCTAATTTTAGTTGAACGGATGGTTTATGTAAATTATACTAAACGCAGATCCGTTTGGATGAGTTCCGTCAAGTTTGCATGAATTATGTCTAAATTTGTTTGAATTTGTGGATGGACGTTTGGGGAAAGTGTTTGATGGACGGCTCTTGTATCACTATGGCCGCAAACAAATATTGTGTCCATTTTGGTGGCCGGCGTTGGCTATGGCCTTAAAACTTAAACTTTAGAAAATATTGCTTTAGCCTTCATATCGATGAGAACTAGCTAGTGATTTGGACGGACAACTAGTGATCTTGATTTGTATAAACCTAGAAGAAGCACGTTCTGTTTGACACAAAAAAGGAATATGTGAAGTGCCTGTCACGGGCAAGATGAGTATATAATAACAAAATTTATAATTGGTTCGCTACAAATATTTCGACTCTCTCGTATTTTTATTTTGGTCCATTTTCACTTTCCCTCCATTCTCTCCCTCCAATAGCGACTAATCTGGTAAAAAAATTACATACGTGCGCTTCATTGCCATGGCCCCATCTGTCATACAAAGCCCGGAAGGAGACTAACATCAAATTAAGTGTTCTCGAAGAGCCTGAGAAATATGACAGGGACGTAGCCCTTGCTACAATTGTAAGTTGCAATCCTCAATTTCAATTTGCTAGTGCTGAAATTAAAAATGAATTTTTGGCAGTGCATGTCGATGTGGCACTTATGATAACTGAGGATTTGGTACATAATTGCAAAAAAGTGCAATACTCTCGGTAATGCAGAAAAAACAAAGGTTGCATGGCCTTCAACCTTGGTACGTGACTAATATCCTGCCTCTGTCACTACTTCCATCATCTAAATGCATTGTGTGCTAACAGTTCATTTTGTTTTTTGTCTGCAGATTCAAAAGATGAATGGATGATTATATGGGTGTGTGGCAAGTATACTGCAATGATGATGATGATAATGCTCTATTTCATGATGATGACGATGGATGCTTTTAGTTTTAGTATGTAGGGATGATGTCCGGTTGGATGATGTTCCTTAGTTAAGTTTTGGTTAAGTTGTAGGGATGTAGATGAATATTTTCAGTTTATGATGTCAAGAAAATATTTAGATTATGCCTCACATTTGGATGATATTGCTCCTGTAATATCCACTATTGTAATTTAAAAGTTTTACATAATATATATGACTTCTTCCTCATGAGTATATTCTCTTGTTTCTCTTCACTTGAAATACATAATTATCACCAATTCGTGGAGCATTAATTTAATTGTTGGACTTTTGAAGCGTTGCAACTTCTCCGTTGCTAAGCAATGGGAATTTGATTCCTATACATTACGCACCAACATATACATTTGAAGGAAATATGCCCTAGAGGCAATAATAAAGTTATTATTTATTTCCTTATATCATGATAAATGTTTATTATTCATGCTAGAATTGTATTAACCGGAAACATAATACTTGTGTGAATACATAGACAAACTAAACGTCACTAGTATGCCTCTACTTGACTAGCTCGTTAATTGAGGATGGTTATGTTTCCTAACCATAGACATGTGTCGTCATTTGATTAACGGGATCACATCATTAGGAGAATAATGTGATTGACTTGACCCATTCCGTTAGCTTAGCAATCGATCGTTTAGCATGTTGCTATTGCTTTCTTCATGACTTATACATGTTCCTATGACTATGAGATTATGCAACTCCCGTTTTCCGGAGGAACACTTTGTGTGCTACCAAACGTCACAACGTAACTGGGTGATTATAAAGGAGCTCTACAGGTGTCTCCAAAGGTACATGTTGGGTTGGCATATTTCGAGATTAGGATTTGTCACTCCGATTGTCGGAGAGGTATCTCTGGGCCCTCTCGGTAATGCACATCACATAAGCCTTGCAAGCATTGCAACTAATGAGTTAGTTGCGAGATGATGTATTACGGAACGAGTAAAGAGACTTGCCGGTAACAAGATTGAACTAGGTATTGAGATACCGACGATCGAATCTCGGGCAAGTAACATACCAATGACAAAGGGAACAACGTATGTTGTTATGCGGTCTGGCCGATAAAGATCTTCGTAGAATATGTGGGAGCCAATATGAGCATCCAGGTTCCGCTATTGGTTATTGACCGGAGACGTGTCTCGGTCATGTCTACATTGTTCTCGAACCCGTAGGGTCCGTACGCTTAAGGTTTCGATGACAGTTATATTATGAGTTTATGAGTTTTGATGTACCGAAGGAGTTTGGAGTCCCGGATGAGATCGGGGACATGACGAGGAGTCTCGAAATGGTCGAGACGTAAAGATCGATATATTGGACAACTATATTCGGACATCGGAAAGGTTCCGAGTGGTTCGGGTATTTTCGGAGGTATCGGGGAGTTACGGGAATACGAGGAAGAAGCAATGGGCCTTAATGGGCCTTAGTGGGAAGGACCAGGAGGTGGCGCGCGCCCCTCCCAAGCCCAGTCCGAATTGGACAAGGGGTTTGGGGCCCGGCCCCTCTCTCCCTTCCTTCCCCTCTTCCCCCCTTTCCCCCCTTCTCCTAGTTGGACTAGGAAAGGAGGAAACCTACTCCAACTAGGAGTAGGAATCTTACTCCCTGGCGCGCCCCTCCTAGGGCCGGCCTCCTACCCCCTTGCTCCTTTATATACGGGGGCAGGGGGGCACCCCATGGACACACAAGTTGATCTTCATGATCGTTCTCTTAGCCGTGTGCGGTGCCCCCCTCCACCATAATCCTCGATAATATTGTAGCGGTGCTTAGGCGAAGCCCTGCGACGGTAGAACATCAAGATCGTCACCACGCTGTCATGCTGACGGAACTCTTCCCCGACACTTTGCTGGATCGGAGTCCGGGGATCGTCATCGAGCTGAACATGTGCTAGAACACGGAGGTGTCGTAGTTTCGGTGCTTGATCAGTCGGGCCATGAAGACGTATGACTACATCAACCGCGTTGTGCTAACGCTTCCGCTTCCGGTCTACGAGGGTACGTGGACAACACTCTCTCCTCTCGTTGCTATGCATCACCATGATCTTGCATGTGCGTAGGAAATTTTTTGAAATTACTACGTTCCCCAACAGTGGCATCAGAGCCTAGGTTTTATGTGTTGATGTTATATGCACGAGTAGAACACAAGTGAGTTGTGGGCGATATAAGTCATACTGCTTACCAGCATGTCATACTTTGGTTCGGCGGTATTGTTGGATGAAGCGGCCCGGACCGACATTACGCGTACGCTTACGCGAGACTGGTTCTACCGACGTGCTTTGCACACAGGTGGCTGGCGGGTGTCAGTTTCTCCAACTTTAGTTGAACCAAGTGTGGCTACGCCCGGTCCTTGCGAAGGTTAAAACAGCACCAACTTGACAAACTATCATTGTGGTTTTGATGCGTAGGTAAGATTGGTTCTTGCTTAAGCCCGTAGCAGCCACGTAAAACTTGCAACAACAAAGTAGATGACGTCTAACTTGTTTTTGCAGGGCATGTTGTGATGTGATATGGTCAAGACGCGATGAGATATAAGTTGTTGTATGAGATGATCATGTTTTGTTGAAGTTATCGGCAACTGGAAAAATCCTTATGGTTGTCTCTCTATTGCATAAGATGCAAGCGCCAAATAATTGCTTTACTTTATCGCAATGCGATAGCAATAGTTGCAAGAGCAATTGTTGGCGAGACGACCATGTAACGACACATTGATATAGATCAAGATGATGGAGATCATGGTGTCATGCCGGTGACGATAGAGATCATGACAGTACTTTGGAGATGGAGATCAAAGGCGCAAGATGATCATGGCCTATATCATGTCACATATTTTGATTGCATATGATGTTTATTTTTATACATCTTATTTTGCTTAGTTTGACGATAGCATTTTAAGATGATCTCTCACTAATTATCAAGAAGTGTTCTCCCTGAGTATGCACCGTTGTGAAAGTTCTTCATGCTGAGACACCACGTGATGATCGGGTGTAATAGGCTCTACGTTCAAATACAACGGGTGCAAAACAATTGCACACGTGGAATACTCAGGTTATACTTGACAAGCCAAGCATATACAGATATGGCCTCGGAACACGGAGACCGAAAGGTCGAGCGTGAATCATATAGTAGATATGATCAACATAGTGATGTTCACCAATGAAACTACTCCATCTCACGTGATGATCGGACATGGTTTAGTTGATTTGGATCACGTGATCACTTAGAGGATTAGAGGGATGTCTATCTAAGTGGGAGTTCTTAAGTAATATGATTAATTGAACTTTAATTTATCATGAACTTAGTCCTGGTAGTATTTTGCAAATCATGTTATAGATCAATAGCTCGCGTTGTTGCTTCCCTGTGTTTATTTTGATATGTTCCTAGAGAAAATTGTGTTGAAAGATGTTAGTAGCAATGATGCGGATTGGATCCGTGATCTGAGGTTTATCCTCATTGCTGCACAGGGGAATTATGTCCTTGATGCACCGCTAGGTGACAGACCTGTTGCAGGAGCAGATGCAGACGTTATGAACGTTTGGCTAGCTAAATATGATGACTACTTGATAGTTTAGTGCACCATGCTTAACAGCTTAGAATCAGGACTTCAAAGACATTTTGAACGTCATGGACCATATGAGATGTTCCAGGAGTTGAAGTTAATATTTCAAGCAAAAACCCGAGTTGAGAGATATGAAGTCTCCAACAAGTTCTATAGCTAAAAGATGGAGGAGAATCGCTCAACTAGTGAGCATGTGCTCAGATTGTCTGGGTACTACAATCGCTTGAATCAAGTGAGAGTTAATCTTCCAGATAAAATAGTGATTGACAGAATTCTCTAGTCACCATCACCAAGTTAGTAGAACTTCATGATGAACTATAATATGCAAGGGATAACGGAAACGATTCCCAAGCTCTTCGTGATGCTAAAATCGACGAAGGTAGAAATCAAGAAAAACATCAAGTGTTGATGGTAGACAAGATCACTAGTTTCAAGAAAAGGGCAAAAGGAAGAAGGGGAACTTCAAGAAGAACGGCAAGCAAGTTGCTGCTCAAGTGAAGAAGCCCAAGTCTGGTCTTAAGCCTGACACTAAGTGCTTCTACTACAAAGGGACTGGTCACTGGAAGCGGAACTACCCCAAGTGATCGGCGGATAAGAAGGATGGCAAAGTGAACATAAGTATATTTGATATACATGTTATTGATGTGTGCTTTACTAGTGTTTATAGCAACCCCTCAGTATTTGATACTAGTTCAGTTGCTAAGATTAGTGACTCGAAATGGGAGTTGCAGAATAAACAGAGACTAGTTAAGGGTGAAGTGACGATGTGTGTTGGAAGTGGTTCCAAGATTGATATGATCATCATCGCACACTCTCTATACTTTCGGGATTAGTGTTGAACCTAAATAAGTGTTATTTGGTGTTTGTGTTGAGCATTAATATGATTTGATCATGTTTATTGTAATACGGTTATTCATTTAAGTAAGAGAATAAATTGTGGTTCTGTTTACATGAATAAAACATTATATGGTTACACACCCAATGAAAATGGTTTGTTGGATCTCGATCGTAGTGATACACATATTCATAATATTGAAACCAAAAGATGCAAAGTTAATAATGATAGTGCAACTTATTTGTGGCACTGCCGTTTAGGTCATATTGGTGTAAAGCGCATGAAGAAACTCCATGCTGATGGATTTTTGGAATAACTTGATTATGAATCAGATGATGCTTGCGAACCATGCCTCATAGGCAAGATGACTAAGACTCCGTTCTCCGGAACAATGGAGCAAGCAACAGATTTGTTGAAAAACCATACATACTGATGTATGTGGTCCGATGAATATTAAGGCTCGCGACAAGTATCATTATTTTCTGACCTTCATAGATGATTTGAGCAGATATGGGTATATCTACTTCATGAAACATAAGTCTGAAACATTTGAACAGTTCAAAGAATTTCAGAGTGAAGTGGAGAATCATCGTAATAAAAATAAAAGTTTCTACGATATGATCGCAGAAGTAAAATATTTAAGTTATGAGTTTGGCCTTCAGTTAAAACAATGTGAAATAGTTTCACTACTCACGCCACCTGGAACACCACAGTGTAATGGTGTGTCTGAACGTCATAACCGTACTTTATTAGATATGGTGCGATCTATGATGTCTCTTACCGATCTAACGCTATCATTTTGGGGTTATGCATTAGAGACAGTTGCATTCACATTAAAAAGGGCACCATACAAATCCGTTGAGATGACAGCTTATGAACTGTGGTTTAGCAAGAAACCTAAGCTGTTGTTTCTTAAAGTTTGGGGCGTCGATGCTTATGTGAAAAAAGTTTCAAACTGATAAGCTCAAACCCAAATCGGAGAAGTGCATCTTCATAGGATACCCAAACGAAATTGTTGGGTACACCTTCTATCACAAATCCGAAGGCAAATTCGTTGCTGAGAATGGATCCTGTCTAGAGAAGGAGTCTCTCTCGAAAGAAGTGAGTGGGAGGAAAGTAGAACTTGATGAGGTAACTGTACCTGCTCCCTTATTGGAAAGTAGTTCATCACAGAAATCTGTTCCTGTGACTACTAGACCGATTAGTGAGGAAGCTAATGATGATGATCATGTAACTTCAGATCAAGTTACTACCGAACCTCGTAGGTCAACCAGAGTAAGGTCCGCACCAGAGTAGTACGGTAATCCTGTTCTGGAGGTCATGTTACTTGGCCATGACAAACCTACGAACTATGAGGAAGCGATGATGAGCCCAGATTCCGCAAAATGGCTTGAGGCCATGAAATCTGAGATGGGATCCATGTATGAGAACAAAGTGTGGACTTTGGTGAACTTGCTCGATGATCGGCAAGCCATTAAGAATAAATGGATCTTCAAGAGGGAGACGGACGCTGATAGTACTGTTACTATCTACAAAGCTAGAATTGTCGCAAAAGGTTTTCGACAAGTTCAAGGTGTTGACTACGATGAGAGTTTTCTCACTCGTATCTATGCTTAAGTCTGTCCGAATCATGTTAGCAATTGCCGCATTTTATGAAATCTGGCAAATGGATAAACAAAACTGCATTCCTTAATGGATTTATTAAAGAAGAGTTGTATATGATGCAACCAGAAGGTTTTGTCAATCCTAAAGGTGCTAACAAAATATGCAAGCTCCAGCGATCCATCTATGGACTGGTGCAAGCATCTCGGAGTTGGAATATACGCTTTGATAAGTTGATCAAAGCATATAGTTTTATACAGACTTGCGGTGAAGCCTGTATTTACAAGAAAGTGAGTGGGAGCACTACAGCATTTCTGATAAGTATATGTGAATGACATTGTTGATCGGAAATAATGTATAATTTTCTGGAAAGCATAAAGCAATATTTGAAAGGAGTTTTTTAAAGAAAGACCTGGGTGAAGCTGCTTACATATTAAGCATCAAGATGTATAGAGATAGATCAAGATGCTTGATAAGTTTTTTCAATGAGTACATACCTTGACAAGTTTTTGAAGTAGTTCAAAATGAAACAGTCAAAGAAAGAAGTTCTTGGCTGTGTTACAAGGTGTGAAATTGAGTAAGACTCAAAGCCCGACCACGGCAAAAGATAGAAAGAGAATAAAAGCCATTCCCTATGCCTCAGCCATAGGTTCTATAAAGTATGCCATGTTATGTACCAGATCTATTGTATACCCTACACTGTGTTAAGCAAGGGAGTACAATAGTGATCTAAGAGTAGATCACTGGACAGCGGTCAAAATTATCCTTAGTGGAATAAGGAAATATTTCTCGATTATGGAGGTGACAAAACTTACGTCGTAAAAAGTTACGTCGATGCAAGTTTTGACGCACATCTGGATGACTCTAAGTCTCGATCTAGATACATATTGAAAGTGGGAGTAATTAGCTAGAGTAGCTCCGTGCAGAGCATTGTAGACATAGAATTCGCAAAATACTTACGGATCTGTATGTGATAGACCCGTTGACTAAAATTATCTCACAAGCAAAACATGATCACACCTTAGTACTCATTGGGTGTTAACCACATAAGCGATGTGAACTAGATTACTGACTCTAGTAAACCCTTTGGGTGTAGGTCACATGACGCTGTGAACTATGGGTGTTAATCACATGGTGATGTGAACTATTAGTGTTGAATCACATGGTAATGTGAACTAGATTATTGACTCTAGTGCAAGTGGGAGACTGAAGAAATATGCCCTAGAGGCAATAATAAAGTTATTATTTATTTCCTTATATCATGATAAATGTTTATTATTCATGCTAGAATTGTATTAACCGGAAACATAATACTTGTGTGAATACATAGACAAACTAAACGTCACTAGTATGCCTCTACTTGACTAGCTCGTTAATTGAAGATAGTTATGTTTCCTAACCATAGACATGTGTTGTCATTTGATTAACGGGATCACATCATTAGGAGAATAATGTGATTGACTTGACCCATTCCCTTAGCTTAGCAATCGATCGTTTAGCATGTTGCTATTGCTTTCTTCATGACTTATACATGTTCGTATGATTATGAGATTATGCAACTCCCGTTTGCCGGAGGAACACTTTGTGTGCTACCAAATGTCACAACGTAACTGGGTGATTATAAAGGAGCTCTACAGGTGTCTCCAAAGGTACATGTTGGGTTGGCATATTTAGAGATTAGGATTTGTCACTCCGATTGTCGAAGAGGTATCTCTGGGCCCTCTCGGTAATGCACATCACATAAGCCTTGCAAGCATTGCAACTAATGAGTTAGTTGCGAGATGATGTATTATGGAACGAGTAAAGAGACTTGCCGGTAACGAGATTGAACTACGTATTGAGATACCGACGATCGAATCTCGGGAAAGTAACATTCCAATGACAAAGGGAACAACGTATGTTGTTATGCGGTCTGACCGATAAAGATCTTCGTAGAATATGTGGGAGCCAATATGAGCATCCAGGTTCCGCTATTGGTTATTGACCGGAGACGTGTCTCGGTCATGTCTACATTGTTCTCGAACCCGTAGGGTCCGCACGCTTAAGGTTTCGATGACAGTTATATTATGAGTTTATGAGTTTTGATGTACCGAAGGAGTTCGGGGTCCCGGATGAGATCGGGGACATGACGAGGAGTCTCGAAATGGTCGAGACGTAAAGATCGATATATTGGACGACAATATTCGGACATCGGAAAGGTTCCGAGTGGTTCGGGTATTTTCGGAGGTATCGAGGAGTTACGGGAATACGAGGAAGAAGCAATGGGCCTTAGTGGGAAGGACCAGGAGGTGGCGCGCGCCCCTCCCAAGCCCAGTCCGAATTGGACAAGGGGTTTGGGGCGCGGCCCCTCTCTCCCTTCCTTTCCCTCTTCCCCCCTTTCCCCCCTTCTCCTAGTTGGACTAGGAAAGGAGGAAACCTACTCCAACTAGGAGTAGGAATCCTACTCCCCTGGCGCGCCCCTCCTAGGGCCGGCCTCCTCCCCCTTGCTCCTTTATATACGGGGGCAGGGGGACACCCCATGGACACACAAGTTGATCTTCGTGATCGTTCTCTTAGCCGTGTGCGATGCCCCCCTCCACCATAATCCTCGATAATATTGTAGCAGTGCTTAGGCGAAGCCCTGCGATGGTAGAACATCAAGATCTTCACCACGCTGTCGTGCTGACGGAACTCTTCCCCGAAACTTTGCTGGATCGGAGTCCGGGGATCGTCATCGAGCTGAACGTGTGCTAGAACTCGGAGGTGTCGTAGTTTCGGTGCTTGATCGGTCGGGCCGTGAAGACGTACGACTACATCAACCGCGTTGTGCTAACGCTTCTGCTTCCGGTCTACGAGGGTACGTGGACAACACTCTCCCCTCTCATTGCTATGCATCACCATGATCTTGCATGTGCGTAATAATTTTTTTGAAATTACTACGTTCCCCAACAACATTTGCTATAAAAGTCTGTTTAATGTATTGTAGTCTTGCAACAGTCCCTTTTACCAAAGGTAGTCTAATCGTTGCATTATGTGCTAGCAACACTGGATAAGGCTACGCATCCCAAACCGTTGGTAAAGTCTCTTACAACGCATATATGGACTTTTAGATATGGAAGAAACCGTTGCTATAAGGGGGTCCTGTTGTAGTGTTCTTAAGAGCAGCGTCCTTGACTTTCTGCACATCTGCATCAATGAAATAATCTGGTAGGGTGAAATGTTCCATCAGAGATTCCCAAAGATTGGCTTTTGCTCTGTCGTCGACCCAAGTAACATCTGGACGTTTAGTTTTTGGCTCTTTCCATTCTTGAATGGAGATCGGGAGTTGGTCCTTCACAAGAACTCCGCACTGAAAAACAAACTTGTTCGCAATGTTCTTAGGCGTGTGGGGTTCGCCACCCGCTTTGATGGAATCGATGTTGTACTTTACACCCTCCTTCAACTTTTTGCCCGGGCCTCGCTTTGTCCTGCTGTCTATAGAAGCAGATTTGCTCGATCCGAAGGGCTGAAAGAAGAAAGATCGATTCGCTAATATATCTTCAAATCAAAAAAAATGTGATGATCACTAGATGCCTGCTTATATAAATATACCTCGCCGGTAGTCTTTGTTATTTCAAGATCAACATTGTCTGTGTCATCATAATCATAATCATAATCATAGTTCATGACTTCATCAGCTCGGTCGTCCTGATCGAATATCTTATCATCACCCTCCTCGGTATTGTTCAGATATTGGGAGCCGTCATCTGCTTCATTCAGATCATCTGGCCTGGTAGGGCTGCGTATGATCTTGAACATGACCTCTCCTCCCTCTCTGCCGGTATTGTCCGCCATAGCTTTTATTTAACACTAATCCAGAAGAAATATAAAACAATTTAGTATTCAAATTACAATGCATGGACGCAATCAATAAGGAAAAACTGAATCATATAGTACATAATATGCATCGTATCGAATAATATATAATCTCGATTACATCGTCTCGAATAATATATAATCTCGAATACATCGTCTCGAATAATATATAATCTCGAATACATCGTCTCGAATAATCACTGGCTAGGTAGCTAATAAATATCGAATACTACAGAAGAATCACGTGGACACCCAAAGAGAAGGAACCATCACAGGATCATATCTCCGGTCATCTGCCCAAAGAACCTGCCAGGTATTGGAGAACCTGACGTCCATAGCAGCCATGTACCGATGGACGTGCTCGTCCTCCTCCCTGACACGGCGACGCACCACCTCCGTCGGGGCCGGCTCCCTCTGCACCGAATGTGGCCCACGTGAACGCCACCAAAGGAGATCAGGGTCGATGACGGGACCCGGCTTCCTCACCAAGCGGCGATCCCCTGAAGGTAGCACCTCCCAGTGCCAGCCCGGCGGAGTCCAGTCCCGGACATGGGTCCTCTGAAGCAGGACATCGTCGCGAACGGGTCGACGGCGAGGATGCGGGTCGGGCATCGTCGAGAAAAATACTATATGCCGCAAAAGTAACATTTTTTAAATTATTGGATTGTGATTTCTTATATACAAATTTAAAAAATGCTATCACTGCATATGTCAAAATTCTATATGCAATTTCATACTAATTAAGCATCTAACACTAAAAATAGAAAAAACAACTTCTATACATCCATTAAAAAACAGAAAAACAACATTATATAAAAAAATCCATACTAATTAAACACTAATTATATCCATCTAACATGCATTCATATATATATATATACTAGTGAAAAAATAATAATCTAAAACATGTAAACTAATTAAACATACAAAAATACGTATATACTAATTAACTTAAGGAAATGTGTGTGTGTGCGCGTGTTCATCATGCTTGTGTGTGTGTATGGGCTCGGGGAGGGGTGGCACCCATGGTGGCCGCCGGGGGCGAGGGAGAGGGATAGAGGGGGGAGAGCTCACAGCGGGGCGACGACGACGGCGAGGCAACGGCGGCCGCGAGGCGACGGCCGGGAGCGGCGACGGGGGGCAGCGACGTGACGGGGGCGGCGACGCGGGGTCGGGCCGGGGGCGGCGACGGAGACGAGGGCGGCGATGGCAACAACGCGCGACGGGGGCGGCGACAGGGACGGCACAGGATACTCAGATAAATAACAGAATTTATCTTTTATTTTCGAGGTGTTTTTATATTGCACGGATAATCAGATAACAGACAGAAAATTATTTATTTTTACTTTATTTCAACTAAATAACAGAAAGTATAGAGAGGGTACAGAAGGTTGTGATTCTAGTTTCATCCATCTCATGCTCGTCAAAAGGAATCCACTAACAAGGTTGATCAAGTCTTGTTAACAAACTCATTCCGATTAACATGAAACCAGAGAAATTTCGAATAACACTAGGTTACCTCAACGGGAATATGCACATCCCCAATAATAAGTATATCATATTTCTTCTTGACAATAGGAAGAGGAAATTCAAAACCTCCAAATATAATCGATGAAATTTTTCCGATAGAATTGATACTATGAACTTGAGGTTGTTTCCTCGGAAAGTGTACCGTATGCTCATTACCATTAACATAAAAAGTGGCATTGCCTTTGTTGCAATCAATAACAGCCCCTGCAGTATTAAGAAAAGGTCTTCCAAGAATAATAGACATACTATCGTCCTCGGGAATATCAAGAATAACAAATTCCGTTAAAATAGTAATGTTTGCAACCACAACAGGCACATCCTCACAAATACCGACAGGTATAGCAGTTGATTTATCAGCCATTTGCAAAGATATTTCAGTAGGTGTCAACTTATTCAAGTCAAGTCTACGATATAAAGAGAGAGGCATAACACTAACACCGGCTCCAAGATCACATAAAGCAGTTTTAACATAGTTTCTTTTAATGGAGCATGGTATAGTGGGTACTCCTGGATCTCCAATTTTCTTTGGTATTCCACCCTTAAAATTATAATTAGCAAGCATGGTGGAAATTTCATCTTCTGGTATCTTTCTTTTATTTGTAACAATATCTTTCATGTACTTAGCATAAGGATTCATTTTGAGCATATTAGTCAATCGCATACGCAAAAAGGTAGGTCTAATCATTTCAGCAAAGCGCTCAAAATCCTCATCATCCTTTTCTTGGATGGTTTGGGAGGAAAAGGCATGGGTTTCTGAACCCAAGGCTCTCTTTCTTTACCATGTTTCCTAGCAACAAAGTCTTTCTTATCATAACGTTGATTTTTTGATTGTGGGTTATCAAGATCAGCAGCAGGTTCAATTTCTACATCATTATCATTACTAGGTTGAGCATCATTATGAACATCATCATTAACATTTTCATTAGGTTCATGTTCATTGCCAGATTGTGTTTCAGCATCAGACATAGAGATATCATTTGGATTATCAGGTGGTTCAGCAATAGGTTCACTAGAAGTTTGCACAGTTCTATCATTTTTCTTTTTCTTCTTTTTAGAAGAACTAGGTGCATCAATTTTATTTCTCTGAGAATCTTGCTCAATTCTCTTAGGGTGGCCTTCAGGATACAAAGGTTCCTGAGTCATTCTACCAGTTCTGGTAGCCACTTTAACAGTATAATCATTTTTCTTACTGTTCATCTCATTGAACAATTACTTTTGAGCTTTAAGTACTTGTTCTACTTGAGTGGTAACCATAGAAGTATGTTTGCTAACAAGATTAAGTTCACCTCTATTATTAGCCATATAATCACCCAAGTATTTAATCATATCAGCATCTTGTTTTCATTGTATCCCAAAATAAGCATTGAAGTCTTCTTGTTTAAACATAAAATTATCAAACTCATCCAAGCATTGACTAGCAGTTTTAGTAGGAGGGATTTCAGCTTTATCATATCTATAGAGAGAATTTATCTTTACTACCGGGGTCTGGAGGTTCTTCAATAAATAAAGGATCAAGATCATATGTTTCTTCGGCAGGCGGTAAATTAAGACCATGTATTTCTTCAATAGAAAGTAAATTCTTAACATCTTCAGCTTTAATACCTTTTTCTTTCATAGATTTCTTTGCCTCTTACATATATTCGGGACTGAGAAATAGAATACCTCTCTTCTTCGGAGTTGGTTTAGGAATAGGATCATTAATTGGTGCAGGAGCTGGCTCAGGAGGTGCCCAATTATTTTCATTTGTCAACATATTATTCAATAAGATTTCAGCTTCATCCGGTGTTCTTTCCCTAAAAAGAGAACCAACACAACTATCCAGGTAATCTCTGGAAGCATCGGTTAGTCCATTATAAAAGATATCAAGTATTTCATTTTTCTTAAGAGGATGATCAGGCAAAGCATTAAGTAACTTGAGAAGCCTCGCCCTAGCTTGTGGGAGACTCTTCTTTAATTTACACAAAGTTGTATATTTCCTTTAAAGCAGTTTGTTTCTTATGAGCAGGGAAATATTTAGCAGAGAAGTAGTAAATCATATCCTGGGGACTACGCACACAACCAGGATCAAGAGAATTAAACCATATCTTAGCATCACCCTTTAATGAGAACGGAAATATTTTAAGGATATAAAAGTAGCGAGATCTCTCATCATTAGTGAACAGGGTGGCTATATCATTTAATTTAGTAAGATGTGCCACAACAGTTTCAGATTCATAGCCATGAAAAGGATCAGATTCAACCAAAGTAATTATATCAGGATCAACAGAGAATTCATAATCCTTATCAGCAACACAGATAGGTGAAGTAGCAAAAGTAGGGTCAGGTCTCATCCTAGCATTTAAAGATTGCTTATTCCATTTAGCTAATAACCTTTTGAGTTCATATCTATCTTTGCAAGCTAAAATAGCTAAAGAAGCTTCTTGATCAAATAAATAACCCTCAGGAATAGCAAGCGATTCTTCATCATCACTTTCATCTTCATAATCAGATTCAATATTTTCAATCTCTCTAGCCCTAGCAAGTCGTTCCTCGAGAAAATCACCAAGTGGCACAGTAGTATCAAGCATAGAAGTAGTTTCATCATAAGTATCATATATAGCAAAGGTAGCATCATCAATAACATGCGACATATCAGAACGAATAGCAGAAGCAGGTTTAGGTGTCGCAAGCTTACTCATAACAGAAGGTGAATCAAGTGCAGAGCTAGATGGCAGTTCCTTACCTCCCCTCGTAGTTGAGGGATAAATTGTTGTCTTAGAGTCTTTCAAATTCTTCATAGTGTCTAGCAGATATAAATCCCAAGTGACTCAAAGAATAGAGTTATGCTCCCCGGCAACGGCGCCAGAAATTAGTCTTGGTAACCCACAAGTATAGGGGATCGCAATAGCTTTCGAGGGTAGAGTATTCAAGCCAAATTTATTGATTCGACACAAGGGAAGCCCAAGAATATTCTCAAGTATTAGCAGCTGAGTTGTCAATTCAACCACACCTGAAAACTTAGTATCTGCAGCAAAGTGTTTAGTAGCAAAGTAATATGATAGTGATGGTAACGGTAACAAAAGAGTAACGAAAGAAAAGTAATGTTTTTGGTATTTTGTAGTGATTGTAACAATAGCAACGGGAAAGTAAATAAGCGTAAACCAGTATATGGAAAGCTCGTAGGCATCGGATCAATCATGGATAATTATGCCGGATGCGGTTCATCATGTAACAGTCATAACATAGGGTGACACAGAACTAGCTCCAATTCGTCAATGTAATGTAGGCATGTATTCCGAATATAGTCATACGCGCTTATGAAAAAGAACTTGCATGACATCTTTTGTCCTACCCTCCCGTGGCAGCGGGGTCCTAATGGAAACTAAGGGATATTAAGGCCCCCTTTCAATAGAGAACCGGAACAAAGCATTAACACATAGTGAATACATGAACTCCTCAAACTACGGTCATCACCGGTAAGTATCCCGATTATTGTCACTTTGGGGTTAACGGATCATAACACATAATAGGTGACTATAGACTTGCAAGATAGGATCAAGAACTCTCATATATTAATGAAAACATAATAGGTTCAGATCTAAAATCATGGCACTCGGGCCCTAGTGACAAGCATTAAGCATAGCAAAGTCATAGCAACATCAATCTCAGAACATAGTGGATACTAGGGATCAAACCCTAACAAAACTAACTCGATTACATGATAAATCTCATCCAACCCATCACCGTCCAGCAAGCCTATGATGGAATTACTCACGCACGGCGGTGAGCATCATGAAATTGGTGATGGAGGATGGTTGATGACTACGGCGACGAATCCCCCTCTCCGGAGCCCCGAACGGACTCTAGATCAGCCCTCCCAAGAGGTTTTAGGGCTTGGCGGCGGCTCCGTATCGTAAAACGCGATGATTTCTTCTCTCATATTTTTTTCTCCCCGAAAGCAGTTATATAGAGTTGGAGTTGGAGTCGGGAGGTCTCCCGGGGGCCCTCGAGGTAGGGGGCGCGCCCTAGGGGGCGCCCCCCACCCTTGTGGCAAGGGTGTGGGCCCCCTGGTCTTCATTTTTGGCGAGGATTTTTTATTATTTATTGTAAGATATTCCGTGGAGTTTCAGGTCATTCCGAGAACTTTTGTTTTCTGCACATAAAACAACATCATGGCAATTCTGCTGAAAATAACGTCAGTCCGGGTAAGTTCCATTCAAATCATACAAGTTAGAGTCCAAAATAAGGACAAAAGTGTTTGGAAAAGTAGATACGACGGAGACGTATCAATTACCAGCAACTTTCCAATTCCCTTGTCAGATACACCATTCTCTGCTTTCCATTGCAGCAATTCCAGTGTGGTGCCCAACTTTTTCTTGTCAGGTTCGCAATTCGGGTACAACAATTTCTTGTGATCCTCTAACATGCGCTGCAACTTCTTCTTCTCCAAATCACTTGCGCAGTTTCTCTTTGCATCGGCAATGGCCCGACCTAGATCATCAGCGGGCTCATCTGATGCCTCTTCTTCAGCTTCTTCCCGCATTGCCGGCTCAGGTTCTTCCCCCATTGTTGTATCATCGTATTCAGTGAACCCATCATGGCCAGGATAGCTGTCGTCCTCTTCTTCTTCATTGTCTTCCATCATAACCCCTCTTTCTCCGTGCTTGGTCTAAACATTATAGTGGGCCATGAAACCGGACTCAAACAGGTGGACGTGAATGGTTCTTGACTTAGAGTAATTGTTATCATTCTTACAGCCAACACATGGACGAGGCATAAAACCATTCGCTCGCTTGTTTGCCTCAGCTGCAAGCAGAAAAGTTTGCACGCCATTAATGAACTCGGAAGAACATCGGTTATCGTACATCCATTGTCGGCTCATCTTTATTACACAACACCGAAAAGACCAAATTAATACAAGTTTATGCATAAAGTTCATACAACACTTAAATGCAACAAACAAATAACTCTCTAGCTAAAGAATTTAAATGCAACAACAAATGCGATCAAGATCGCAACTAAGATAACAATTGATCCAACAGCATAATGATACCAAGCCTCATTATGAATGGCATATTTTTTAATCTTTCTAATCTTCAAGCGCATTTTCTTCATCTTAATCTTGTGATCATCGACGACATCGGCAACATGCAACTCCAATTCCATCTTCTCTCCCTCAATTCTTTTCAATTTTTCTTTCAAATCCTCGTTTTCTCTTTTAACTAAATTTAATCTCTCGACAATAGGGTCGGTTGGAATTTCCGGTTCACATACCTCCTACATACAAATATCTATGTCAGCTTGATGGGTATAATTTGTCAAAAACACGAAATGCAACAAATAGTTTTAAAAGAGAATGTACCACATACGAATCATAACCCGGACGAGGGCCGACGGGGACGGATATCAAAACCATGGCACTATGTATAACAAACAACGTACGGGTAAGATAATTATACGAGTAACTATATATCCAAATCACACAAACATCAATTTTTTTATATAAAACATTCATGAACAAGAGGCTCACCACAAGGTGGTGTCGGCGACGGGACGGTGCAGGCGATCGACGGTGGTTACGACGGAGATTTAGAAGGCACTAAGTAAACCACAAATCAATCACTATAGCTAATCTAGCAATGAGAGATGAAAGGACAAAGTTGCTAACCTTTATGATCATTTGAATGGACGGGGGTCTTCAAATCTTGACAAATTTTGGGCAAAATGTGTGATGAGCTTGAGAGGAAGAGGGGAAGAACAGAGAGGAGAGGGGAAAGGGGAAGAACAGAGCGAGCTCGGATGGACGAATGGTGTATGTAGGACGACCTTTAGTACCGGTTCGTGATACGAGCCGGTACTAAAGGTGCTGGAGGGGCCCCGGACTGACATCTTGCCACCACTCACTTTAGTACCGGTTCGTGGTGCTAAAGGTTCGCCACGAACCGGTACTAATGAGAGCGGCCGGCTAGCCGTTGGAACCGATACTAATGCACACATTAGTGCCGGCTCAAAACCAAACGGACACTAATGTGCTTCACATTTGACCCCTTTTTTACTAGTGCGAGTTCAGTTGACATAGCCACTGCCAGAAACCCTAATCAATTCGGTCTCACCGATAAGATCTCGATCTCACCCAGATGGGCTTGAAAACTCTCTGTTACCTATTGCAATATTTTCGGTCCCACCGAGATATACAATCAGCCCCACCGAGTTTGCTTGACCAACTCTCTGTTTCGCTTATTACCCAAATCGGTCCCATCAAGTTTGAGTAATCGGTCAAACCGAGTTTTGGATTTACCCTAACCCTTGACAGTGTCATTTTAAATCCACTCTCGTGCTGATCATTATGGTCTCTTTTTTGTTTGTGTTTTGCAAAGTTCAGTTGGTAAATAAACATTGCCCACATTTCTATAGAGAAAGAAAAGTACCAGTACAGCATTACATGAAATCTGCTTGTCAAAAATTGCAGCTGCCATTATAAAAATCAGACTTGAACAATTAAGGCCTGATAGATTCAGAAACAACTTTCACTTACTATAGATAGCTTGTTCACTTGGGTTTAAGTCAGATAGGAAGATTCCAAGATTCATAGTAACCTGAATTGTCATGGTTCCAGAATTCTGCAATTAAGCCTATTCTGCAATTCTGGAGGCAAACTTGTTCATTCTGTACATCCGTAGCAGAAAATGATGAATGTTCTTTCAGCATTGCTAAACCCGTCATAAGAGTGTTCTGTACATCAGTAGCAGAAAATGATGAATGTTCTTTCAGCATTGCTAGATGTGGTAGAGACACGGCATGCAAGAGATAGAAAAGAGAAGAGCAATACCAATACAATACAGCCACCCAGAAAAGAGAAGACTCCTGCCTCCATGGATGGCTGTGTGCATCGCTTGACGCAGAGGTCGGGGGTTATCCTCCTTATCAAAAAAAATATGGATCACCTCAGACGCCATGAGCTTTGCGCCCTGTTGTGGCACCTCCGTTTTTTCCTCCGTTACCTCTGCATGCCATATGAGAGACCAGTGAGCTGGGATCGCAGCTCGAAACATGCCATATTTTCTGGCCTTCTGGATCCCCCAAAGTGTCCAACAGTCGCCATCTTCCTTTCCCAAGTAGGGAGAGATTTCTGAAACAACAATCAGCCGACATCAATTGGCAACAGAAGCCAATTGCACAACTTATATTGAGCTGGCAAACTGTCTACATGCCCTACAGTAAATGTCCACCTTTTCAGCTCAAACTTTGCTGGCCCTCCTTCAGAGTGAAGAGCCCCCAGCCGGTGCCATCCCAAGTTGCCTCTCTACTAGACAGGAAACGATTGTCTATTGATTTCTTGATACTGATGAGGAAAGCTACACCACTTTTCTCATTTGCTGGGACAGCTGAGAAATGATAACTTCACAATGCGCCTAGTGAAAAATACTGAAATCTTCTTGCAAGGAACCACCTACTAAATAGCATTTTTAGTGCATCGAAGATTCGCCTGATCTCGTAATATCTCTATTCCAACATGTGGTGTCAACATGATATGAGGATGGAAAATTTCAAAACCGTGCCATCAAGGAATGGAAAGTATCAGTTTCATCAGGAGCTAGCAACGACCAGAGGAACGAAAGAGCACTTTGATGTGGTTGTAGTTTGGGCTATCTTGTGCTGAATCCCCATACGTGGCACCATACCTGTCCATGTTCAAACCCAGCCACTGTTTATTTGGACTCATCAATTTATAGTCCTGTTCAATCCCCTAAATCTCTGATCATTAGGCTCTCCTCTTCGTGTAAAAGTTCAGTTGGTATACAACCTTGCTGAGTTTGATCTGGAAACAGAAGCAATACTACATCATCCTCCAGTTGGTGCTGCTCTCCTGGTCGTCCTCAGGCCGCGGTGGTCTTTCCGTCTCTGCTCCATAGAGATAATTGTAATGATCTTAGGGATTAATTCAGGAGCTGTATTTCATTATCAACTTTCAGCACATTGCCTTCATGCAGTAAGTTCACTAGTGAAGTTTATTTATCTACTCTAAATGGATATGCATAAATGTTGCAGAAATGAATTGCAGAAATAAGAATGATGCTAATCAACTAGCATCTCCACTTGGATTTCATCGCCGTGCCTTCAATACATTAGATACTAAATGTACGCTTTACACTTCAATGTAAAACAGTTTTATCCGCTGACACTGTAAAATGACATTTCCCTTTTGGTGAACCTGTATGAAAACATGCCTATTTTAATAGACTAAATTGGACATTGAAAACGACAGGAGAACCAAAATCCTCTAATCACTGATGTATAAGATAGAAAGTGATTTCTCATCATAATTAGTTAAGCCCAGTCCCAACGTTCTGAAAACATAAGACCTCTTGTCACACATATGCTGCTATGATAATGGAAAATGTTGATACTCTTCTCAGTATAATAGTTGTGGCTCTGAAGAGACTGGAGTGAAATTGTAAATAAAAGTTTAGCCTATTAGCTGCTGGCAACTTACTGCTCAGATTTGAGTTAACCTGGCTCCTGAAAGAATTCTAAATGCTTACTATAGCTTCACACTTGAATTGGGTATAATAAGTTTCAGAGTTCACACATGAAGTTTGAAAGATTCATGGCTAACGTTCAGCTCTGATTCGAATTCAGACTTCAGACTTCAGAGAACAAAATTTACATACCGCCTACTTTTTACATGCATGCGTGACTCGTTCAGATTGTTTACATCCAAGTGAAGATGCACCAAAATGTAGAAAATTGATTAAAGCACCAGATGCTACTAGTTTATTCAAAGCTATAGTACAATACTAGAAGGATTACTTAGCTTGCAAGATGCAAAAAAGAGAAAAGTAGGAGCTTCCCTGAATAAAACTCATGCATTGTCAGGCCATACTTGTTGCTGAAGCTTCAGGGTGTCATCAACTAACAGAACCTTCAGAATAATGTATAGTACAGCCAAGCCATTGCCGCCATGTTTCCTCTCGTTTCCTGGAAGAAGAAAAAAAAGCACCATCTACATCCAGTTTCAGCACATCTTCACCTGGAAGAAAGAAAGCACCATCCACATTCAGTAAATCAGCATGCTTCTATTGCCCAGCCCTTTTCAACATCTTCTCACCTGGTGGTAAGTCACTTCATCATCCGACCCGTTCCCCCCGCCTAGATTTCATTAATCTTGTTTCTACAATTTCAACAAGTACCAGAGAAGGGACACACAGTTGATCTTTAAATCACATCTCTTCACCGGTATTAGCATCGACCATCTCCTTTGCCCTCTGCTTTTCAGCACCATACCATACAAGCATCGATTTGCTTCTCTGGTACGATTACCAGGGCACTTGAAATATCTGTTACGTAGTGTATACAAATTGGCAATCAACAGAAACGCTACTATCCTACTACTCAACTAGCCAGTTTCGAGATCAGATGGCCCAAGAAAAGAATCGGCCATACACGAGACAAATAAATAAATAAACTGATACAAACTACTCGTAAATAATGGCCGTCTTCAACAATAGTTAATATCTCATAAACAAAATTACTGCACGAAGGAAGAAGGTATTTAGCTTAGATGAACTAGAGCAAGCAACCAACAAACTAGATCAAAACTGCATCATTGGCAGTGATCAGCAAACTGTAGCCAACTGGCCACCAACAGACCCAAAATTGTTTCCCACGGAAAAAGGGGTCCAAAAATTTCATGCAAAGGAAAGGTTGAGACTTCATATCATCTTCATGGCCAAAATGAGAACATTCTTTCATGGAAAGATAGATAGAGGGTTGCATTCAAAACTGAAATGGCCATTTCAGAACATACAAACAGAGAATGTGCAGAAATACTACTCATTGATACTTCAAAGCATTTGCAGAATGCCCTGATCTCATACTCTCCTAGTTCCAAGATGTGTGCAATACGACAACACGAGGAAGGACAAGTTCATAGAAGTGCAATGCTTTCTTCTCTACCGAATGACATAATGAACATACCAATTTTCTTATTAGTCTTGGTTCATCTAGCTGGAACCTCCCCTCTGCAAGCTGTTGCATAATCTTCAGCGAGATGCGGTGCAGCATCCTTATGAGGGCATATGAACTTCTCGACGAATACCTTCTCGCTGATCATGACTGCAGCATAGTAGTCCCGGTCGTGATCTAGCAATCCATTTTCCTTGAGAAATCTGACGACGTAGTACCGGGGCCTGAGCCGGCCCTCTAGACTGTAAGTGAGCATTATCGGTCGGTGAGCAATGTATGCTGGTTCCAGTCCCACCTCGAAGATAAGGAAATCCGATTTGCTCTGCAGCAAGTCCTCGGACCTCGTCAGCACCGTTGGAGCCTTAGAAACGGCAATGCCCACCTCGGCATCCGACCACCTGAACGCTTTCTTCAAGTGCTCCACTTTGGCGGTGATTTTCTCCTCGCTGAGGAATGCAACAGCTTGTAGTGCATGTCTGAACATCGGAGATCCACGGTGTACACCAAGACTATCGACGCATGCCACTGCTGTCCGGATGCGTTCCGTGCTGATGCTGAGCGGTGACGGAGTATATGCGTAGAGCTTGGCAATATCGCAAGCACCTAGCCCGCACTCGAGCAGGAAGGAGACATTGGGCTTGACCACCCGCTCCAGGTCGGACCCGAGAACGGAGCCACCCGCTAGAGGTAGGGCTCGAAGGAGGTTCTCGGAGGAGCCGAAGAGGGGCAAGCAGTACTGCAGCCCGGCGATGATGGATCTACAGCGGAAAGTGACACCGATGAGTGAGACGAGGCGCGCGATCTGAGAACGCGAGAGGCCGAGGCCGGTGAGCCCAGCGACGACGGGGGCCAGGGTTTTCTCCACGCTGGCACAGAGGAACTTGGGGTCCTTGGCGACGACGGCGGCGACGTCGGCGGGGGAGAGGCCGAGGCCGGCGAGGAAGGCAAGGACGGCGTCGGGCTTGGTGGGGGATTTGAGGTGGGAGAGCTTGGGGGAGGCCTTGAGGGCCTGGGGTCGGGTGAGGCCGCAGGTGGAGACGAGGTACTCCTCCACGGCGAATCTAGGGTTCCGGGAGACGGCGGGCGCGGCGGCGGAGATGAAGCGGCTGAGGTGGGAGATGGGAGAGGCAAAGGGAGAAGAGAGGATCTGGGAGAGGAGGCTGCGACGGAGCCGGAGCATGGCGCCGCGGTGGAGGGTGGAGATGGCAAGCGCGGCGGCGGCGATGGAATGGGGAAAGCTCGATGGGCGGTGGTGGACTGGAGTGAAAAGATGAAGTGCGCTGCGTGGGTGTTGAGGTCTGGTTCAACCCAACCCAAGTGGCCCCCACTCGCCAGTCTAAAAATGAACTACTCTTGGCGTGAAGAAAAAACCTTTTTGCAAGTTCCATGCAATTCCCAGAATGAAGAACTTTTATTAAAACATGTATTGTCCTGGACCGTGCAAAAATGCATGAAGATTAACATTTAGAATGAAAGGCAATCGCTCTTGCTTCATTTTTCTTTTCGACGGCATGCAAGAGAATTGTAACCAACCACTGATGCCCTACTTTTACAATATAGCTAGATGAATATTCGAATACCCCACGCATTCCTGCAGAAATCGTTAATAAATATTTAATGTTAAAAAACATGATCACAATATGTGAACTTCTCTTTTAATTCCTTACCTTAACAATTTATCATCAAGATGATTAGGGGAAAAAAGCTCACTTAGTCATCCCTTTGCAAAACCTAAAACAACGATAGCAACTATTGTTGTGCAATCTATAAAAAAAACATAGCTTGCACTAAAACTATAACATGTGAGTTCCCTCATAATCAAAATTTCTATTAAAAAAAGGTCACCTATAAATCATGAGACTCTCTCTTGAGTCTTCTCACCAAAATAATTTTGTGTGTTGTACGAATATTTCTATTAGGCCGTCATTCATGACAGTATACCTAGGCACCTCTGATTTATTTGTATTTAATTTTTGCCTTCTCTCATCTGCAACTAGGCATGCTTCTGCATTATGTGAAGGTTAGTTCCATTCCGAAAAAATAAGACCCTGATCATGAGCTTACTGTCTGTGTAGTGGAATTTAATTATGATTAGAAGGCTAAAAATTGACAACAAGAGGGAGAAGCACAAGACTGAAGGAAATATGCCCTAGAGGCAATAATAAAGTTATTATTTATTTCCTTATTTCATGATAAATGTTTATTATTCATGCTAGAATTGTATTAACCGGAAACATAATACATGTGTGAATACATAGACAAACAGAGTGTCACTAGTATGCCTCTACTTGACTAGCTCGTTGATCAAAGATGGTTATGTTTCCTAACCATAGACATGAGTTGTCAGTTGATTAACGGGATAACATCATTAGGAGAATGATGTGATTGACTTGACCCATTCCGTTCGCTTAGCACTTGATCGTTTAGTATGTTGCTATTGCTTTCTTCATGACTTATACATGTTCCTATGACTATGAGATTATGCAACTCCCGTTTACCGGAGGAACACTTTGTGTGCTACCAAACGTCATAACATAACTAGATGATTATAAAGGTGCTCTACAGGTGTCTCTGAAGGTACTTGTTGGGTTGGCGTATTTCGAGATTAGGATTTGTTACTCCGATTGTCGGAGAGGTATCTCTGGGCCCACTCGGTAATGCACATCACTATAAGCCTTGCAAGCATTGCAACTAATGAGTTAGTTGCGGGATGATGTATTACAGAATGAGTAAAGAGACTTGCCGGTAACGAGATTGAACTAGCTATTGAGATACCAATGATTGAATCTCGGGCAAGTAACATACCGATGACAAAGGGAACAACGTATGTTGTTATGCGGTCTGACCGATAAAGATCTTCGTAGAATATGTGGGAGCCAATATGAGCATCCAGGTTCCGCTATTGGTTATTGACCGGAGACGTGTCTCCGTCATGTCTACATAGTTCTCGAACCCGTAGGGTCCGCACGCTCAACGTTTCGATGACAGTTATATTATGAGTTTATATGTTTTGATGTACCGAAGGTTGTTCGGAGTCCCGGATGTGATCACGGACATGACGAGGAGTCTCGAAATGGTCGAGACATGAAGATTGATATATTGGAAGCCTATGTTTGGATATCGGAAGTGTTCCGGGTGAAATCGGGATTTTACCGGAGTACCGGGAGGTTACCGGAACCCCCCGGGAGCTTAATGGGCCATAGTGGGCCTTGTGGAGAAGAGGAGAGGCGGCCAGAGCAGGGCCGCGCGCCCCTCCCCCTAGTCCGAATAGGACAAGGAGAGGCCCCCCTTTCCTTCCTCTCTCCCTCCTCTTTCCCCCTCCTCTCCTAGTCCAACAAGGAAAAGGGAGGGAGTCCTACTCCCGGTAGGAGTAGGACTCCTCCTGGCGCGCCCCCTCTAGGCCGGCCGCACCTCCCCCCTTGCTCCTTTATATACGGGGGCAGGGGGCACCCTAGACACAACAATTGATCGTTTGATCTTTTTAGCCGTGTGTGGTGCCCCCTCCACCATAGTCCACCTCGATAATACTGTAGCGGTGCTTAGGGGAAGCCCTGCATCGGTAGAACATCATCATCGTCACCACGCCGTCGTGCTGAAGAAACTCTCCCTCAACACTCGGCTGGATCGGAGTTTGAGGGACGTCATCGGGCTGAACGTGTGCTGAACTCGGAGGTGTCGTGCGTTCGGTACTTGATCGGTCGGATCGTGAAGACGTACGACTACATCAACCGCGTTGTGATAATGCTTCCGCTTTCGTTCTACGAGGGTACGTGGATAACACTCTCCCCTCTCGTTGCTATGCATCACCATGATCTTGCATGTGTGTAGGAAATTTTTGAAATTACTACGTTCCCCAACATGGAGACGTATCATGCGGCCATTCGCACGGCCGTACTTCCCCAACCTCCGGGGGTGGAGATCACTATCAGACGACTCCCCAATAACTCCCTTGGAGTTCTTCTTAGAACCAAACTTCCTAAAGATATTCATGTTTTTCCTATGAACAAAAATAAATGACGCTAGACTACCCGCATACCTAGAGGCTTCGCGATTTCGATTCATCTAGCCCACACGATGTGCGCTGCTGTCCCCTGACAGTGTACCTTCTAACTGCATGGTAAACATCTGGTCGTTCATTCTTTTGTACGCTATGTGCTCGGGTTAGAGCGGATGACGACTGGGCCACTCTTCCGCTCGGGCCCATCTCGCAATCACAGTGCGTGTTTGTGTTCGGGTGGAAAAAACAGGTTGGCAGTAAAAAGAGGGGTGGACTTGTGGCCCGCACCGCGTCGAGCCAATCCACTGCCAAAAACCTAGCGCACCAGAGCCCCACGCCCTCTTCTTCCCAGTTCCTCTCCACGCCATCCTTCCTCCCTCTCGCACCGTCGCCTTCTCTCCACACACACCTCATCATCGGCCACCCTCCTGGCACGTTCTTCCGGCCCTCTTCTCCTGCGCTCGAGGTGCAGCAGCGGTGGCGGCGCTCCTCCTCACGGGCATGGCCGCATCTGCCTGTGCTCGGCAGAAGGAGTGGTTGATGTGATGGTAGATGCGTGAGGAGGAGGCCGTGGTCATGGCGGCGCGACGGAGGTCGTGCCCGTCTGGCGTGCGACACTAGCACTACAAAAAAAATACACTTCCGTGATGATACGTGTTTGTCACAGTAGGTCGCTTTTTTGTCATGCATGTACATCCATGAAAAATTTATGACAGAATCAAGATAGTCATACATGTGCTGTCGTAGAAGTGTTCCATGACATTACCAAAATTATCATCACAAAAGTGTCCACTTCCATGACGATAAATCGCGCGTCACAGAAGTGCTTTTGTCAAGGGTGACCGACACGTGGCATCCACCGTAACGGAACGCCGTTAAGCTATCGGGTCGGGTTTTGGATCCGATAACCCGTTAACAGCCCCGACCAATGGGGATTTTCCACGTGTAAAATCATCATTGGCTAGAGGAAACACGTGTCGGCTCATCGTCGGGACAGATGTCATCCACTCACTGGACAGAAGGCGCCTATGATACGTCGACACGTGGCACAACCCAACAAGTTTAAATGGGCTGGCCCAACTAAAGGCCCACAAGATTTTGCGGACCATAATGGACCGGCCCAACTAAAGGCCCACGAGATTTTGCGGACCATAATGGGCTGGCCCAGCTAAAGGCCCACAAGATTTCGCGGGCCATAATGGGCCGGCCCAGGTACATGCCCACAAGATTTTTGTGTGCCATAATAGGCCGGCCCAGGTAAAAGCCCACAAAATTCTTACGGATCATAATGGGCCGGCCCAGCTAAAGGCCCACGAGATTTCGCCGACATTAATGGGCCGGCCCAGCTGTAGGCCCACAAGATTTTGAGGACCCTAGTAGGCCGGCCCATTAACTGGCTGCCATGTTTTGGGCCAAATGCTGGCCCATATTTGATACGGTCTATTAATGGCCTTCCACGCTCCGGGCCTAATAGTGGCCCATATGAAATCCGGTCCATTAAAAGCCTACCACGTCCTGGGCCAAATTACGGCCCAGATCAGGTCCGGCCCTTTAAGAGGTTTTGGGCCTAATTATGTCCCATATCAGATTCGGCCTGTCAATTGGACACTATGCTTTTGGGCCCACTTGCTAAAGGCCCACTTAGTAATTCGGCCTGATATTAGTTTTGGCCTGTTAAGGGCCCGTTTAACATTTCGGCCCTATATTAATTTTAGCCTGTTAAAAGCCCGTCATATAGTTGGGCCTAACTACGGCCCGGTTTGCATCCGGCCTGCTCACAGCCGATATCTGATTGGGCCAAACAAGGACCGAGACAATTTTTCGGCCTGTTAAAAGCCCGTGATTTGATTCGCACAATCATGGGTCGGGATTCATTTCGGGCTGCTGCCGGCCCGTGAGCTGATCGGCACGTTTCAGGCCCAACCTACATCGTGATTGCATGACAGCCCGATTATGTACCGTAATTTTACGGTTTGGCCGGTTTACTGCGAAGACAGGATATATATACAGTAAAATAACTGCAGCATCGTGAATAAGAAAAACCTATACTATACAATAAAGAAATTACGGCATATTACATCCATTGGGCATCAAAGTTCGCCACTATGATAATAAAGCACAAGCAGACAACAGATTACATACACTGGGCATCAAAGATCGCCACCAGTGCAAATAAACACGTTGACAAAATAATATACAAAACCGACAGCACTTCAATAGAGTTCAAGAAAGGTTAGCCCTGCTGGGGAGCTGCAGCGCAAGCAGCTGAGCAAGATGATGAGACTGCGCTTGTTCAACACTTATATCTTCCTCACTCTGAAAGATAAACAAGCAGACAGATGACAGGTTTTGCACATAAAAGTATCAGTGCTGACAATTCATCACACTTCTTACTAATGAATAAAGTGACACAGTTTAAATTTGCATTAACACAATACAGTATTGTTTAGGTCAAGACATGGCAGGAAATGACATTGTGAAGGAGTTGGCAGCTTCACGACACCACTGGATTACAGATCAAGAACTCATAAGTATCAATGGTTAGTGTGCTGTCAATTTATACCATTTTAGATTGGCAAATCAAGAGACGGTTTAAATAATAGTAGAATGATATGACATTTTTCATAGTTAAGACATTGCAGAATATGACATTGTGTTGTAGTCGGTAGGTTCACCACACCACTGGATTACAGATGAAGAACAGAAGCATACATGCAGTGCAAACGAAGATCACTTGCTCTGTATAGTTTAATTTACATGGTATGAAGAAGGAACTTGGTTGTACAACTGAAAACTTAAATTGAGAAAGGACAAACTTTTGTTTATGAACTACATATAATAAACTTTAAACAAGCAATTTGATGCAAACACCAAAAATAAACAGCTGCTGCAGTCATGCCTAACCAAATATATACAATAAACTTTGAAGGCTTGAGATGGACAAACTTACATTATTGGTGAAGACAGGCTCTATAAAGGCCTTGTCCATGCTGATGGGGGGGGGGCAATTCAAGAAGTTTACCACAGAATCTTCTTCAAAAGCATTGCCTTTATTCTACATTTTGTTAAGAGTAAATATAGATGTGATAATATACGAAAAAATGGAGAATATTTAAGATAAGATGAAGAGTGATGCTACATAACCAAGTAGCTATAAATGTAAGTGCAGCGATACAGGCAAAAGGTACAGCCAAGAGCAATGCACAGCTAAACTTCTTCAGTACCAACCTTATGGTAAGAGTAAATATAGATTTGATGTGTAGAAAATGGAGGGCAAATGAAAATAAGCTGCAGAGTGATGGTACATGAACAACTACCTGTCATTATAAGTACATTGATATAGGACAACATGTACTTACAAGAATAATGCAGAGCTAAAAAACATTGGCATTGGATATATTCGACACTAATGTAACTATTCATACAGATCAGATAATTTGGAGCTAACAATTGATAAGCAAGCTATCATGCATACTGCTGTCACATAATGAACCAGGTATGTATGCAAGTACAGTGATACAGGACAATAGGTACTAATAAGAGCAAAGCAGGCGGCAACATATTTGAGATATCCTGTCGTTCTTGTCAAACCGGAATTCTTCTTCAAGTAGATTTCCTGCAAAAAAGATCTGTAAGGCACATGTGGAAAAGTAGAAGTTCAAATTGTCATGTGATTTCATAGACAGTACCTCATCCTGGGAATGAGATCAGTGCATAACAAGGTTTTTCCATTCAATGTCTTCTAAATTTAGCACAAGAGACTTCACCAGGAATTCGTTTATAGACTTGTCATCAAAGTGTGATTTCCTCAGGTAACACCGATACTGCTGCAATGCTTCCTTAAAAAGCACAAGCAAGCTTTGCTCGTCATGACTATCCAGATTGACCCTCGCCTAGTTACAACAATGTAATGTAAATCATTGATGTGTTCAATCAGCAGAAAACAGGAAAATAATAGCCATGAATAATAGCACTTACACGTAAGTTGGACAGGAAGATATGAAAATGGTGTTTGTCTTCACAATAATCTTCCCATGATGGGAATATATGCACGTAGTCCCTAACAACATTGAAAGCATTGTCTTTTAAACTGGGAATAATTGGAATGGATTTCCAATCTGCAGGAATTGGCCGTCTCTGCAGTTGGGATAGGTCTTCGGCCGGTGGACTTGTTGTACTTTTTGCTGGAGTGGGATTTTTCTATGGTACAGCTGGTGCTATGGCAAATGAAATCGGTATACCTTTTGCTGGAGTGCAGGTCCTATGTGGTGGGGCTAGTGGTGTGACCAGTGAAGTATGGGTAAAGTCTGCTGGAGTCGGTCCTACGTTTTGTGTCACTGGTTGTACAACCAATATAAGTGGGGTGCTGTCTGATTTCTCCGGCACCACCACGTTTTTCAAGGACTTTGCTGGTGCTCCTTCAGGTTCGGCAATCACCCTCTTCCTTTTTGATGTCTGATGCACAAGAACAGCATTTGAGTGGAAAAAGATGGTATGATGACAGATGGAATATGTATTGATAATGGATGGGCATGGCATCTCCACATATATGATGAGTAAACTAAGCAGATGGCGGTGCAACAAAGTAAAAGAAATGCAAGACAACATATGCAAGATACCCGCAATCAATAAAACATTGCCAAATTAGAACATGCACCTTGATGGGTGAACAGGACAGGCCATCTGCCTTTGACTCCTCGAGGTTAGAATAGTCATTAGGATGATATTCTGAACAAGAATCAACAGGTGGGGAGCGTATGAGTTTCATTGCATCCAGAATGGCACTCAATGCCTTGGTGCCAATTTTGTAAGTCATTGCAGTGTTTAGCTTCAAGAGTGGACTGCTGCTAGTGCGACAAAAAGCAGCTACACAGATCATGGTGTAGATATAACGGGAAAACCTTAAGCATCAGAGTAAAATCAGCAAAGTGGAACTTGCTGGAATATATGTTCTAGTATTGCCGGTATGGCTAGAAAGGCTTCGGATACCAGCTCTCTTCAAGTGAAGGTGTGGTACTGTTAATATCAATGTAACTCTCAAAGGTGACACAGCTCCCCGCATTTCCTTGCTATTCTTATAGGATTCAAGTGGGCAGGCCACTACAAATCCTATTCCTATATTTACAAGATCCTACGAATCAAAGAGGCTCAAAGTGTCCATCACAACCGACCGTATAAACCTCTACACTGCAAATGTCCCTACTCATCTTCATTACAAGGAACATACTGTACTACTATCATACTCCCTCCGTTCCAAAATATAAGTCTTGGTAGAGATTTCCACTATGGATCACATATAGATGTATCCAGGTACATGTTAGAGTGTAGATTCACTCATTTTGCTCCATATGTAGTCCATGGTGAAATCTATACGAAGACTTGTATTTAAGAACAGAGAGAGTACATATTAAAGAAGAACGGAAGAGGAACATGGTAAAGAAGAGCAAGCAGATTTTGGATAATAAAATGTTGGTTGCGCAGTGCCCACACATGATGAACCAGAGCGCATTAAGAATGCAACTCCTAGCTGTCTCTCGACCATTTCAGGCGGTTGGATGAAGATCCTACGTCTCCTAACCCTTCTTCTTCCTAGTCTCTGATTCTTCCCATACAGAACACCGCACGGGCCGCCGGCCGGACCACCGGCCCCCACCGCCTGTGTTCCTCTGCCACTCCCACCCCAACCCCCACCCGCGTCGAGTTTTCTTCGTTTGACGAGGCCCCACAACCACCCGAGCCCCTTCGATCGCACCGGCGAACTCCGGCGAGCTCTGAAAAATCGACTGGCCCAATTTTGAAATTTAGTCTACTGTGATTTAACTAGTGTGGAATATAAAAGGGGAAAACCATAAGCATTGCGAGTATGGTGTTGAGCATGCCATGGCGGATCTGAAGGTGCAAACCGGACAAAGGCAACTTCTCAACCAAGACAAGAAATCGGAGTAAAGTAGTGGCGATCTATTTTCTTGCTGCGATAAATAAGTTGAGCAGATACGAAAGAGTACCGCCTCTGGTGCGGCGCTGTGTAGGCATCTGCTGAGAATTTGACGGTGCTACGGTAGCGATGGCTGTAGGCGGCGTGGAAGCAGATCTAGGAGGGTAGACGCTGGCGGCGGGGCACGGTGGACAAGACGGTCGTAGGAGCGACGCCGACAAGGTGGACGACGGCGTGGATGAAGCGAGAGGACGGAATTCAAGGATCCCAGTCCGAAGCCGTGGATGAGAGAGGTTGATCTCTTGTAATGGACGGCGGCGTCGGGGTATCAGCTCCGGCATGGTGGAGGAGGACGGCGGTGGATGGGGTGGCGGACGGCGGCAGACGGAGGAGGGTGGGGTGGAGAGGGTGTTTTGGCGCCCATGGAGTACGAATGGGGAAAAGGGAGGTAGAGGGGAAGGGGGGAACCATGTATTCAGGGCGCGCTTGTCTCAAATGCGAGGAAATTTACAAACTTAGCCCCCGTTTCAAATTTCTACTACATCACAGCAACACTAGTCGGTCGGGGATAGAACGGTAATCTCACATACACCGAATATTTGCCGACAAGAGTTTGCTTTTGGCACCCACCATGTATGAATATGAATCGGGGAGGGAGTCGATTTCGGCTGAGGACACACTGTGTTTTGGCGCCCACCATGTATGAATCCGGGTGAGAGGCGGTTACGTCACGTTTGGGTGAAATTACAAACCTACCCCTATCAAAACCTATAGAAATCCAGCATATAGGCTTTGCGTGGCAGGGATAGGCAGTAGTGATTTCCATCTCACAGATTTTGGTTTCGGGCGGTTACTGCAACTTTCCCCGCTTCGTTCAATTTTTGTAGAGTGCATGTTTGCCGTGCCAACTCAATTCGAATCCCGTTTGTATTCTATTTTTTCGGGCAGGATTCATTTTCAATTGGAATTACATTCTATATACATCATTTTTTTATATATATACGTTCAAAAGCACAACAAAGAATTCTGCTCCTTTATATGTATAATATGATCTACAAATACAACGATCTCGAAATCTTAAGGTTGAATTCAAAAATTTTTAACCAAATTATGTTCTACTAAAATGTATGGATCAGTAATATCTACATATTAAATAACATAGATGTGCGTGAATTCATACGAGTATGCATGTTTGATAGATCAATTTTGGTTCGAGTATGGATTACATGTATCATCATCTCGAATTCAAATATTTGAAACCCTTTTTTGTTCACTCCTTTAACGCCCATCTCTCTCGCATGCATGCTCCTTCAGTTAGCTATCACTCTCTTTTCTCCAGCTCACCCGCGCGCTCACTTCATGTTGCTCCTATCCTCGCAGTCTCGCTTGAGAAGTGTCACACTCTCCCTATCATTATAAATTACATGGTTTTCATTATCTCTCATGTCTCTATTGTTCTCTGGTATCACTCGGTACCTAAGCTTTCTTTTTCACCGCCAAACACACAGTCTCCACTCGTCTTTCACTTTGTCTTTCTCTCTATGGGATTCTCTCACACACCCTATATGTCTCTACATATGACTCATACCAGTAAAATTACTCTCTCTATCTCTCCTGTAGACACAACATTTGTTGTGGTCTCCTTTTCGTCTCCATCCTGGACTGACATTATTCATTTGTTTACCGATCAGACAACCCCGACTACCGTCTCCTCTCTCTCACACACAGACACACACGCACAACTCCTACCACTAAAATGTTAATGAAAAACGAGATTTTGTTATACCCAAACAAAAAAGGACTGGAGGGAGTGATTGCTTTGACACGGACGCGACCTCTCATAGCGCAGGCATTGAACCGGCGCGCCGGCCAAGAGGGCCGCACTCGCTGCAGGCCCGGCTAAGCACGCCTCCTCGCCGCGTGCAACCAGCTTAAGATTGCCCCGCCTGCCTTCATTGAATCCGTGCGTGTGCCGGCAACACGTCCTTCCGCGAGCCGGCAGGCATTTTAGAACACAAAAAATGACTACAATATAATTAATTTACGCATGGTCTTGACTTGTTGTGCTCGCACTGGTAGCAGGAACTAGTAGAGGATTTTCTTTATTTATAACTCTCCTCACATTTTTTTGGCTTTGAAGTGAATCATGGTTGTGGACATTATGTATGAATGTGCAGATATCTGTGAACATGAGTTTGATGTGGAAGTTGAACTTGGAATGTCGGGCTTGCGCGTGAACTATACCATGTCCAATGCTTCGTCTGTTATTGTTTGGAAAGTAATTGCTCTTATTACATGACCCGAAAAAAACATTTTGTGCCACATCAGTAGATGCACGGACATCACAACAGGCATGCTGACTGGATAAACATTTGAACCTAGCTATTATGAAGGAAATTTTGTATTGACAACAGTTTTAGATAGCAGGAGACGCCTAGCCTGCTTTGCCTCTGCTAGCTTATTTCTAGCTTCTTCCATCTCTTCTTTGGCTTGGGTGAAGAGAACATCTGATTACTCTTTTCGCTTCTTCAGGAACTCAACTACATTCTCAAGGGCTGCTGCACGCTTTCTTTCAGCCTTTACTAATGCCACGAGGACACGAACAGCTGACGAATCCACCTGGCTTGTGTGTAATCCAGCATCATCTGGGAATTTGCACTTTGTGTCTAATCCATCATCATTAGGGAACTGGCACCTTGTGTGTAATCCAGCCTCATTTTGGAAACATGATCTCGAGGTTGACCATACTTCCCTCCTCACAGGAACTGCATCCTGACATGAAGTTACTTCTTTTTTAGATTAATACTTAGAGCAACCTAGATCCATTTAGTAGAAGCCAGATAAACAGAACTCGGAGAAGTGAATTCAAAAGGAATAAATAAATAAAAACAGACTACAAGGTGAGAACACCCACTTCCTACATCAAGCTAAAAACGAAAGCATTAGGACGATTAAGACTCTTCTTATTACACATCGAAGAACACCACGCTTAAGAGAAACGGAAACTACAATATATACACATCGAAGAACACGAGGCTACACGGAAGTAATTGAAAGGGTGTTACTTACCAAAGCTCGTTTTACAGGTTCGGTGCAGCTCCTCTTTAACTTGCCACGCTCCTTGAAGATGTCCCAAATATCTCGTGTTTGATCTTCATTGCTCCTTTGCATGTTCGCACTCGTGGTTTTAAAATCTCAACATGGCAAGAAAAATATACTACTAATAATACTCGCGCATCTTGTGGGCAACATTAAAGCACTCGTCTGCCATGTTAGAGCATCTCCAAGAAGATAAACTACTCATACAAATGCATCTTGATGCGTGCAACGCATGGGCATTTTGCTAGTTCTAAAAACATTTCCATCATTTGCCACACTACTGGTTGCAGATGAAAAACCTACCCAAGCACAGCGCGATACATGAGCGACGCACAATTACAAGCTGATATTCTGTTGGACAATGGAGGCTATAACCAATTACTTTTACGAGAACAATAGCACCCAGGAAATTTGAAGGGTAGGTATGAACAAAATTGGAACTGCACATGTACTGCTAAGTGATTCAATACACACATTACCAATCGAGGAGGAGAACGATGGTCGCGGCGGCCTCTGTGAGTCATGGTCGGCAACGGGAGTCAGTTCATTGTCCACGACGTTGGTACTTCTGCGCTTGGCGTCGGCTTCCGGGAAGCAGATACGAGACCGTGGAAGAAGATGCCGGGGAAGAGGCTCCGTGTACGACGATGACGGTGGACCGGCTCCAGTGCGGCGTACGAGGTCGTCGATTAGGCAGATGCGCTGTGGTGGATGAGTGCGCCGATGTAAAGGGGAGGAGCACGAAGGCTGCCGTGCCGTGGAGAAGTCTATTTTGCGGTGGGGATAGAAATTGGGGAGTATTCAGGTGTACTACTCTGGGTGCCGGGGTGGGGTTGGCTGGGTAGGGTGAACCTGAAGTTACGAAAACAGCCCCCTACCAAGCGTCATCCGTAGGCCTGTTCCGAAGGCTATGATGGTAACTTCCCACTGCTCGAATCAGGGTCGCGGGAGATTTTCCCGCCGACCTCAAAATTTTGTGACACTGGACTCCCCATGTGGCGTGTTGAGTGATTCGGCTAAGCAACTAGCGAGTAGTAGTAGTAAACTCTGCATATTAGGTTTGACCAAAGTCAAACTTCCTAAAGTTTGACCAAGTTTATAGAAAAATATAAACATTTACCATAACAAATATGTATGATGTGAAAGTACATTCAATAATGAATCTAATGGTATTTATTTGTTATTGTATATGTTAATATTTTTTGTTATAAGCTTTCTGAGAGTTTACAAAACTTGACTTTGACCAATGCTAATACGCGAACTTAAATAAAAACGGAGGGAGTACACATTTGTTTTCTTAGTTTGTAGTGAACTAATCATTTGTTGAAATTGTGAAATAAATATATTAGGCTATTGACTTCGAATGTAATGGTCTATACAATTCAATAGTTACAATCATTGTCGAATCCCAAGATGTATACAAGGTCTATAGTACTTCACAACATGCTCAAACTCACATAATCCTAGTCAAATGAGAATCTAAATGCATTTCATAGTTATTACTTTGTAGGATGCAACAAGAACAACCATAGCTCTACATCAGCCATTATAGAAGCAACATTTTGACATATCCCAATGTGTGAATGAAACGTGCAGAGAGAGCTTTTGAAGATGGAGCAGATAGGGAGGGAAAGATTGTATGTATGTGGACGAGAGAGTAGGATACAAACCTAACGAGACAGAGAGAGAGATAGCAAGAGAAAGAGAGAGGAAGAAGTTAGGTCTGTGAGAAAGATGCATACATGTAATATACATGAGATGTGTGTGCATCTGGATTCTGTATACGTGGAAGGAGAAGAGACAACATGTTTGATGAGAGAGCAGGAAAAACATGGACGAGAGGGGAAGGATCTCGTGGGTTGAGGGATTGAAAATTTTGTGCGGGGAAGAGAGGGATTGGTAATTCTGTGCAAGAGAGAGAGAGGGTGGGGGGAGGAGTCAGTCAACCGTCGTCACATCACCCTGCTTCCAAATGACCCCGCATTCTCTAGCGCGGTGTGGTCACCGTCTTCGATCTGCTCGTTGCCCTCTTTGAAGATTGAGGTGTTGTGCATGTTGGGGTGCAAAGAAGCACAAGCGAGAGTGGTCGCCGTATAACCTTGGATGGAGATGAATTGTGTGCTCGGGGGAGTGTGTGTGTGTGTTGTGCTGCATGTGTCTCTCTCTCTGTGTGTGTGTGCATGTCTGTGTGTGTGTATGTGTGTGTGCGTGTCAGATATTGAGAGAAAACAAACCTAAGGAGAGAAATGGGTATTCACGAAGAGATTGTGCGGGCCTTGAGGTGGGCAGGTGTCGGGTGAGGGTGTCAAAATGTGCGTGTTGATGCATGTGTTGCATGCGACCGTGCGAGGGACGGACGAATCGAGAGAGATGGTTGTTGTGTTACGGATGCTCCTCTCTCTGTCTCTCTCTCTCTCTCTCTCTCTCACACACACACAAGTAAACTAGAAGACCGTTCTCTCATGTATACACAACATATCGGCATCTGTCTATGTCTCACTCATGCACGTCATTTGCACATTCACACCTCTCTATGTCTGTATCACACGCACACCATCTCCACATTGCCCTTCCGCCACAACACACATATGGACACATACAAACGTTCTCTCTCAGTCACACACACAAAATCAGTATTAAAAAAAACTAGGGCGCACCTAAAACGTCCAAATCCAAATAAACACGAACTGGAGCTAAATTCAAATATATGGAAATATTGCAGCGTCAAGAACTTTCACAAGAAAAAAAGTTGAGTAATATTCGAGGATTGTTTTCATACACACAAAAAGGTTCGGTGGATGTCCTTCGAGCGCGACACGGTGACGCACCGTCCGATCGACCGCACGGCCGTGGTTGATGCGCTTGCACAGGTTTCCGTATCGTGGCCGTGGTACTAAGGCTGGTCACAATGGGCAAGAACATAAGCTAGTAACTAATAAAAGCGCTGCCTAAGTCTAATGTTTACGTGTACTAGTACAGTTTTCTTTTAAGTTTGACCAACCTTATATATAAAACTAAAGTAAGCTCCCACACGCGCACTCATCAATATGTCGCCGCCGTCGTTGCGCATGCCGGCGCCCGCCTGCTCCGGCCAACAATTTCTCGCCCATCACCGCCGTGTCGCTGCCATCCCTGTGCCATGAAGCCGAAGGCTCGCCCGCTCACGTCGTCTGCAGTCCCTCCTCGTGATGTCGCCACACTGCCAAGCACGCGAGCAGCTGGTGGAGCCGCGTCTATTCATGCAGCGTACGAAGAGGAGGACGAGCGCGTGCTCTAGCACGCTGGCAAGGAGGAACTAGCGTGTCATTGTCGTCTCCGCCTGCGCGTAGGAGGAGCGCATGGTGGCTGTCGCGGCGGAAGCCGGTCGCGCGCGCGTCGAGCCCGCAAACCGGGTGCGGACGTGGAATCTACCTTCGAGACCTTGAATGCCACGTGGATCCTGCAATCTGAAGGAGCAATTTGGGTCAGTCGACTCATGTGAGCCGTTTGATGCAACATGGATGGCTAGAAGGGCTTCTTCCACCTCTTCTGCCGTCTTCTTCCTTCGCTCCGTCGAACTTCTTTCACAAATCGACTGACCCAAATTATACTACTAGTACGAACGTATTAAGTATAGTAGGAACATGAAGATACGAGCAGTAGTACCAACTGCAAGAAGAACAGTAGTAAGACATAGTACTAGTACCACTGTACGTACTAAAGAGTTCAAATAACGAGAAAGAACATAAACATAGGGGCTGTTTGGTTCCTAGCCACACTTTGCCACACTTTGCCACACCTAACCTTAGGCAAGTTTGACCAAGTTAGGTAGGTGTTTGGTTCTAGCCACACTTGAGACAAGGAATTTTTTATGAGCAGTGAACCCCACATGTCATAGACACAAAAAGTGTGGCAAGATTCCCTTAGGCAAGCCAAAGTATGGCTAACAATTTGAGCAACTCAAGTAAGGCAAGTGTGACAAATGTGGCAAAAATCATGTGGCAACATATGGCAAAGATAGTCACAATCCAAACAGCCCCATAGTTTTGCTGGGGCCTCAACACAACACACCCTTGAAAATAAACTAATAAGCAACTAGTCCGCTTGACACTGCAGTAGAACCAGCATGAGCGACGACACTACCACCTACTTGGAGTCCGAGTCCACGTCCTCGACTTCGTCCTCGTCCCTCTTCCTCTTCCTCTTCGCCGACGCTTCTTTGCTTGAACCGGACACTGGGCTCTGCTTTTTCATCCAACCCTTGTAGATATTTAAACAAAGGTAGGCATCCATTGCTGTGTACATGATGTGATCTTCATCTAATGTCTTCGACTCCCATGCATGATGAAACTCGTGATGAGGTTTCTTCAGTTTAGCGTACGAAGGATCAATCATGGCTGCTGCCAGGGTCAGCATTGAAGGTTGAGAGGAGGACACCAGGCTTGCCTTCTGGAGATCGAAGGGCTGGCTTACAACGAGACCTATCCGACGTAGGACGTCACTGTCGTTCTTAAAGCGTACAATAACGAATTTCACTCTTTTGTCCTTGAGGAAGTTCTTAAAATCCTGGCACTCAACGTCGGCATGGCATATGTGGTAGACCAAGCAAACGTTATGTACGCAAACCTGGATCACGGCGGGCTTCTTCCTCTCTTCGTCCTATAGATCCTTCTCTCGTCCAGGACTGCGGTGTACTCAACATCTAGCCCAGCGACCCACTCATCCGTTCAACTGTTGAACATGCGTAGGAAGCGAGCAAGCCATGCTTTCACCATCTCGGATCCATGTGTGTAGATGACGATGAACTGATCGCCGGTGATGGCTCTAACCTGGTACTCAGCGGCGACCATGGAGATTTGGGAGGCCATGGATTTTGGAGGAGGGTTAGGAGAAGTTGAACTGTTGTACCTCGCAAAAAAAACTGGGAGCGAACTAATGTGAAAGGACGGACGACTGGGAGTGAACTTTTGTAAGGTAGAAGACGTGGACGAGTAGGGCGTGCGAACGGCGTGGGGTTGCTGGCTTGCCCGGTGGATAAACGGCTGCAAGCCCCCAAAGAGTTCTTGAGAACTATGCGGGACCCACTAGATGTCATGTCTACTAGACCCATATCGTAGGCCTGACGGTATAGCTTCTGCCTGTTCGCACACCATGTCGGCGCGTGGATGTAACTTCACTTAATTCCGTCAAACGTCGCGCCTCCCACGACCTTCGCCTCCCTCGCGCGGTCACGCCCTTTGAGACTTCGACCGGCTATAAATGAGCAATTTTTTGCCTTTTCTTAGACAAGCAATTTTTTGCCTACTCCGAATGCATGATACTCCCTCTGGTCCTTTTTACTCCCGTCAACCGTTTGCAAAGTGTTTGACCAAATTTATACTTTTTTTAACACCACCTTATATTAATTAACCAGCCACACCAGTACACCCATTCGATACAATATTCACCACACAGGGCGGTACGTTATTTACAAGAATACCATCTAATCTATTGTCAAAGCTATACTTAGCGATTAAGTGTGCCACCTTATTGGCCGAACGGCTAATCTTTGACAATTGAAGATTGTTGATCAACTTCGAGATGCTCAACGCTTTCATCTTCAGGTCACGCATAACAGACCTATCAACGCTTTGACATGCATCAATGAAATCCCACGACCAAATTTATACTAAAAATATCAATATCTACAATACTCCCAAAACACTTAGACTAGCCATAGTGGGAGTAACTTCAGCTATAACATCGAGTCCAACTCAGTAGATTTGCTTATGTGGCAATGAGTTAATGAAGAGAGAGGTAATTGTAGTAACTTAGCTAGTTACTGTAACATCACATGTCCCAATGCAATATGAGTCTATAACCTAATAAATGAATCTTTGCATGTTACCACACTTAAGTTACTACCCACTATGAAGGTAGTAACATAGTCTAGGGATATGTGTATGTTACTATCCATTGTGGCTAGTCTTAGGCGCGGTGCATTAACTTCGTCGTTTCTTGTTTCTTGACATATCAACCAATAAGAGATGTGAGTGTGCATGCTTTTAATGACTTGAGACTACCAAACACGACATGCAGTGGTTAGTTCATTGCATGCAATGCTATTAATTAGCAAATAAACATTAAGATCTCTCGTTTTCCCCTCCTCCTTGGTCACAACGCACAATCTAAGATGACGTGCTCACCTAGACGGAGGGAGTACTGATTATAAACATTAAGATCTCTCATTTTCCCCTCCTCCTTGGTCATAGTGCACAATCTAAGATGACTTGCTCACCTAGATGGAGGGAGTACTGATTATAATGAGTACTCAACTAGTACTAGTATAAGAACTACGTTTTATAATGAGTGTAAAAATATTGATTTGACATTGTGAATGTGGACACATTGTGGAATAGTTTTTGAAGTCTGCAAAAGTACTCAACTAGTGTTGTTGTTCTCCACAAAAAAATGTGTTTACCAATGCATGCATGAACTCTAGTTACTCTAACCCCGCTCTCTTCTTTAATTCTTTGCCACATCAGCATGTTTGCTATTCCCGTGTGCATGATACCAGCTAAGATACCACCATTATGGCCAGCCTTAATCATCGCATGCAATAATTTAGTCCACCTTGAGATATGAACATGTGTGGGGCGTGTTTGTTTTTAATGACTTGAGACTATACCTAGCCCGGCATGCAAGATGACTTATTATGCATCGTTCCCCATACCTGCAGGAAGCCCGTTCATCTCCAAATTTTTTCCTCTCCATTTGTGAAACAATATGCCTGCCAAACTCTCCTTCTCCCTCTGGCGGCCCCACCACTCCACCCCGTGTGAAAAAATCTGCATGCATGACTCTCCTCCCCCCACGCTCGTCCAATCCGTTGTGACCAGCAATATTTCCACCCCTTCGCTCCTCCGTAATTTACTCCAACAAATATGCCCACGTAGCTGTTACTTAACTGCAGGTGCATTTGGTCACTGACATACGGGCCCAACAGGGGTCTGGCCCACATGTCAGTGACGCAACTGGACCGGCAGTTAAGTCAGTGCAGCTCAGTCCATATCTTACGTAGGTGTGCCATTGCTCGCTATAAATACTGCGCCTCCCACGACATCGCTATCTCCTCCCCCTCACGTTCACGTTCATCGCTATCTCCCCCCTTCCTCTCACGTCGACCACCATGGCATCGCCCCTCCCAAGCCCTAGGAGCCCCTCGCTGCACGGCGCGGACGGTCACGCGTCGCCGTTCCGTTCCTCGCCGCCACTAGTCAAGGAGGACGCGTCGGTGTTCCGCTCCTCGCCGCTACGCGACGCGTCACCATTCCATTCCTCGCCGCCACTAGTCGAGGAGGACGCGTCGGCGTTCCGCTCCTCACCGCGACGCGTCGAGGTGGACGCGCCGGCGTTCCCAATCTCGCCAGCACGCGCGCCGGAGGACGCGTCGGCTCCCCGCTACGAGGAGAACGCCGCGCCGCCTGCTGAGCCCCCCCAACCTTGAGGAGCTTTGGAAAGAAATGGATGTCGCCTTGTGGGAGGCTTTGCCTCCAGCAGAGTGCGCCAAAATAGAGGCGGAGAAGAAGGCCGAGGAAGAGAAGCGCACCGCGGAACAAGCCGCCTAGGAGGCCTATGTCGCGTCCGAGAGAGTCAGGCAATTGGCTCTTTGGCAGGAGGCTCGTGCGAGGGCCATGAGGGTGGCGGAGGACGCCCGTGCCGACGCCCTGAGTGCAGTCGGGCCCAAGCGCCTCATCTACGCTTGGTGGTATGTGGACCGGGTGCATGCTTCCAGCGAGGAGGAGTACCTGTTGGCGCCGGATCACCACACCGGTGAGATCGCGCTCGCCCGCCGGCAAGCCGCCAATCAGCACCTCGCGAGTTGCATGGCTGAGGAAGAGGCGTTGCGTCGGCGCGCTGGGAAACGGCCGCGCACCAGGGCACTCGTGGCGTGCCGCAAGTGCTCCTGCGAGCGCCGTGGCTTTTAGGAGGAGTATAATTTTTGTTTCGTAAGGCGATCTCATTAGTTTTGGGACACAAATGATAAATCCCGAACGTTCAGGAATTTTTAGCGTCCTTAATTAAGTATGTAAAAGGGAAAGTTTGGAAACCTTGTGTATTCGTACGCATTTTGCAAGTACGTGCATATAGCACAAACTTTACTATATACTATCGCAGGAAAAGAATTCTATGAGACCAGGTCTCACGCGAGACCCATCCTGATGGATGACATGTGGCATTCACAAATCACAAAGCATCCCCTGATGAAGCTATGTACCTAGGGTAGGGTCATGGACCTGTCCTACCTGCCCTACCCAAGGACATCTCTAGAAGAAATCACCTTTCAATCGACTTGGAGGTGTTCCACTCGACAGACTCGAAGACACTCGACCAAGAAGCAATCACTCGACCAAGATCCAACCACTCGACGGCCAGGAGACCTAAAGTCACTCCGCACGCTAACGGTCGGTCATTAAATAGCTTTTATGGTCATCATAGCACTTTATTACTAGCGTTACCAGTAACGCCCCGCCTTAATGTACATTGAACCCTTTGTAACGTGGGCTGGCCGGGGTCCTGGCGCACTCTATATAAGCCACCCCCTCCTCCGAGACAGGGGTTGGGACCTCTGTAATTCATACTCACATAATCCAGTCGACCGCCTCCGGGCTCCGAGACGTAGGGCTATTACTTCCTCCAAGAAGGGCCTGAACTCGTAAACCTTGCGTGCTTACAACTTCTCCATAGCTAAGATCTTGACTCTCCATACTTACCCCCCTACACTACTGTCAGATTTAGAACCACGACAGTTGGCGCCCACCGTGGGGCAGGTGTTTTAGCGTTTGTTAGAGGATTTGCGACCTTTTCCGACCCGAATCATCATGGTTTTCGGTGGAGTTTCGGTGGAGGGCCGCGAGATCTGTCTCGGCGCGCTCACGTTCATCGTCGACGACTCTGCTTGGCTCCAGGAGGCTCCGCTCGACGTGGACGCACTCCCTGCTCGCGGGGCAACGCACTTTAGCGCGTACGTCCGCGGCGTTCTCCTGCGACAACCGTCGACCCCCTACCGGTCGGCTCCTGTGTTGTCCTTCCTCCCCGTTTCCCACCGCGCAAGTGCTCCGGTCGGTCGAGACTTCAGCGGTGGGTGAGGCACGTGGTGGCACGTCAGTCGGCCACCCCTCAAGTTGCGGCCATCGAGCCCGACGAATCCCTCTACGGCATGTTCGACCTGTCAACTGGCTCCGCAGAGACCGCATCCGAGTGCGACAGCAGCGATCCGGCGGCGGAGGTTCTGATGGTCGATGGACCACCCAGTCCTCCCGGTTTTCCCTGCACTGATGGAGGCGCGGGTGGAGGCGACCCGTCGCGTCTCCATGAGGAGTATCTTCCCGAGCCTCTCACGTCGCTGCAGAGAGAAGAACTTCGCCGCCGGAACATGGATGCACTGCACACTCCTATCGTTGGAGAAACCCCCGAGGCTCGCGCCTTGGAGGACGCGCGCCTGGCAAACTTGGCCGAGCGCACTCGACTGGAGAACCTCTAGCGAGCACTCGACGAGCGTGCGCGACAACGGGTTCCCGAATCCAGTCGACGTCAGCTCTTCCCGCCCCCGCGGGTATATCGAACTCCGATTCAGAATTTAGCAGCTGCGGCCCGTATAGCGGAGTCGATTCAGCCTTCCCAGTCGGAGGCTGGTAGAGGCTTACTGCAGATCAGAGCATTACTCTGGGCAGCTGGAGATCAGAATTCCGTTGTTTCTCAGTCGCGGAACAGGATTCACAGTAGATCCGTTGCCGCGGACACGGTCCAGTCGGCTCACAGCCCGAGATCGCCCCCGAGGCGTGAGGGACGTGGAGACCGGCGTGACCAGTATGGGAACCATGAGCGGTATGATCACCGAGTCGATCGTGATGGTCGACGTCGAGTGCCCACGCCTCCCCCGAGGAGCGGGTCGTATGTGCCTCGCCAGCAGGATGACAGGCGCCCTCATAGTGGTGGGCGAAGGATTCCAGTCGACCCTAGAGGGCCAGGCTTTGACGCGAGATCCATTCTCGTCCAGGGTTTGTTCGACAGGAACAGGGCTCACCGAGAAGGTCACGACAGAGATGCACCTACCGGCAGCAGAGTACATGTTTCGGGGCCAGAGTGCTTTAGTAGAGCCATCAAGGCCGCTGTGATTCCTCCCAACTTCAGGTTGGCGACTGGAGTCAGTAAGTTCACTGGCGAGTCCAAGCCCGATACTTGGGTTGAGGACTACCGAGTGGCCGTCCAGATTGGCGGCGGCAATGATGAAGTGGCCATGAAGCACCTGCCTCTCATGTTGGAGGGCTCGGCCAGAGCGTGGCTGAACCAGTTAGCACCTAGCAGCATTTACACTTGGGAGGATCTCTCCCGAGTGTTCGTCACCACATTTGAAGGCACGTGTAAGCGACCGGCAGGGTTGACGGAACTGCGGTCTTGCGTACAGAAGCCGAATGAAACTTTGAGGGATTACATCCAAAGGTCGATCACGTTACATCACTCGGTGGAGAATGTGCCTGACCACCAAGTAGTTTGTGCCTTCAAGGAAGGCATCAAGTACAGAGAACTGAATTTGAAATTCGGTCGAACCGGAGATATGTCCCTGAATCAGATGATGGAGATTGCCACCAAGTACGCTAATGGTGAAGATGAGGATCGACTCAGGAGTGGCAAGCTCAAGTCAGTCGCCCAAGAAACCGGAGGAAATTCCAATCGGAAACAGAAGCGGAAAGCTGAGCCAGCGGCTCCCGGGGAAGCCTTGGCTTTAACCCAAGGAAAGTTTAAAGGGAAACCTAAAGGACCTTGGAACCCCAAAAAGGTTAAAGACCAGGACGGAAATGATGTGTTGGACTTACCATGTCTCGTCCATACAAAGAAAGATGAAGAGGGTAATTTCATTTACCTGAAACATACCACTCGACAGTGTCGACTCTTGATCCAGCAGTTCCAAGGCAAGCAGCCCAAAGGTAAGGAAAAGGAGTCGGACAAGGTCGAGGACAAAGAAGACAGTGACGACGGATACCCTCAGGTCAATTCCACTCTGATGATTTTTGCCGATGTTGAAAGCAAAAGTCGACTGAAAGTTATTAACCGAGAGGTGAATATGGTTGCTCCGGCGACACCAAGTTATTTGAAATGGTCTCAGACTGCCATAACATTCGACCAGTCCGACCACCCAACGCACATCACCACCCCTGGGAGGCAAGCCTTGGTGGTCGACCCAGTTGTTGAAGGCACTCGACTGACCAAAGTCCTGATGGATGGTGGTAGTGGTTTGAACATATTGTACGCTGAGACGTTGAAAGGGATGGGCATTCCGATGTTCAGACTCAGTGCCAGCAACATGAGTTTCCATGGGGTCATTCATGGGAAGAAGGCTGAATCACTCGGCCAGATTGCTCTTGATGTGGTTTTCGGTGATTCCAAGAATTACCATAAAGAGAAGTTGATATTTGAATTTGTAGACTTCCAGAGTGCCTACCATGCTATTTTGGGCAGGCCGGCTTATGCATGCTTCATGGCCCGACTGTGTTATGTGTATCTCAAATTGAAGATGTCTGGCCCCAAAGGTGTGATCACTATTACTGGCAATCGGAAGAAAGCGGAAGAATGTTTTCAGAAAGGTTCAAAGATCGCCGATGCTCAGATGGCAGTGGTGGAGTTGCAGGAATACCAGAAGACTGCAGACCCGAGTGATTTGTTGCGAGCCAAGGAAGCCCGCTACAGAGTCAGCATTTCAGTCGACTGGCGATACGAAGACAGCTCACATCCACCCGACCGACCCCAGCGCTGCTCCAACTCATATCTCGACAACACTCGACTCCAAATAGGAAGAAGCGCTCATCCAGTTCCTCCGTGAGAACTGGGACATTTTCGCATGGAAGCCCTTTGACATGCCGGGTGTTCCCAGGGAGCTGGCTGAGCACCGCCTAAGAGTCGACTCAAAAGTAAAACCTGTCAAGGAACATCTCCGATGGTCTGCCATCCAGAAGAGAAAGTCCATTGGCGAAGAGGTGGCTCGGCTCTTAGCGGCGGAGTTCATCCGAGAAATCTACCACTCCGAGTGGCTCACCAATGTTGTCATGGTCCCCAAGAAGGACAATTCACTTCGCATGTGCATTGACTTCAAACATATCAATCGGGCCTGCCCGAAAGATCATTTTCCTCTCCCCCGCATCGACCAGATAGTCGAATCGACTGTGGGATGTGAGCGTCTGTCTTTTTTAGACGCCTATTCCGGGTACCATCAGATACGTCTGTATGGGCCTGACGAGATCAAAACAACTTTCATCACTCCATTCGAGTGCTTCTGTTATGTTACCATGCCATTCGGCCTCAAGAATGCCGGAGCCACATTCATGAGGATGATTCAGAAGTGTTTGCTCACCCAAATCAGTCAGAATGTGGAGGCGTACATGGATGATATTGTGGTCAAGTCACGGAAGGGTTCCGACCTACTGACTAACCTTGCTGAAACTTTTGCCAACCTCAGAAGGTTTGATATCAAGCTTAATCCATCAAAATGCACATTCGGGGTTCCTGGCGGAAAGTTACTCGGTTTTCTCGTTTCCGAACGGGGAATCGACGCCAATCCAGAAAAAGTCGGTACTATACTCCGAATGAAAAGTCCTGTGCGAGTGCACGATGTTCAGAAGCTTACTGGTTGCTTGGCCGCCCTAAGTCGATTCATATCTCGTCTCGGTGAAAAGGCATTGCCTCTTTACCGATTGATGAAGAAGTCTGACAAGTTCGAGTGGACTCCTGAAGCTGACGCAGCGTTCGCAGAGCTCAAAGCTCTGCTCTCCACCCAGCCGGTGCTTGCTGCCCCAATCAGCAAGGAGCCTTTGCTACTTTACATTGCAGCCACAGGACAAGTCGTCAGTATGGTACTTACGGTCGAGCGGGAAGAAGAAGGGAAAACCTTCAAAGTTCAGAGCCCAGTGTATTATATTTCTGAAGTCTTGACCCCATCGAAGCAAAGATATCCTCATTATCAGAAGCTCGTATATGGGATTTATATGACTACAAAGAAAGTTGCCCACTACTTCTCTGATCATTCCATTACCGTCGTCAGCGACGCTCCATTGTCAGAGATCTCGCATAACAGGGACGCAACTGGTCGAGTGGCAAAATGGGCGATTGAACTCCTTCCTCTAGATATCAAGTTTGAGGCAAAGAAAGCTATCAAGTCCCAGGCAATCACAGATTTCGTCACCGAGTGGATTGAACAGCAACTGCCGACTCAGGTTCACTCGGAGCATTGGACCATTTCTTTGACGGTTCCAAGATGCTAAATGGTTCCGGCGCCGGAGTGGTGTTGGTCTCCCCCAGAGGAGATAAACTCAGATATGTTCTTCAAATCCACTTTGATTCCTCTAACAACGAGGCAGAATACGAAGCACTTTTTATATGGGTTGCGCATGGCCATTTCACTCAGCGTCCGTCGCCTCATGGTCTATGGTGACTCGGATTTGGTGGTCAATCAAGTGATGAAGGAATGGGACGTCAGAAGTCCAGCCATGACTGGTTATTGCAATGCAGTGAGAAAGCTGGAGAAGAAATTCGAGGGGTTAGAGCTTCATCACATACCCCGACTAAAAAATCAAGCAGCTGATGATCTGGCAAAAAATAGGTTCCAAAAGAGAAGCCATTCCCAGGAATGTGTTTTTGGAACACATCCACACACCATCAGTCCAGGAGGATCCCTTCACTGAAGAGGCCCCGCAACCAAAAAGCGCCACGGATCCGACTGAAGTTGAAGTTCCAGCTGTGGTCGACCTGATCATGGAAGTCTTGGTTATCACTCCCGTCTGGACAGAACCGTACATCGCGTACATCCTAAGGAAAGAACTCCCAGAAGATGAAGAAGAGGCTCGACAGATCGTCCGTCGATCCAAGGCCTTTACAGTCATAAAGGGACAGTTATATAGAGAAAGCGCGACTGGGGTCGGCCAGAAGTGTATTACACCAGAAGAAGGTCAGATGATCCTTAACGATATCCACTCAGGGACCTATGGTCATCATGCGTCCTCTCGGACCATTGTGGCTGAAGCATACCGAGCGGGGTTCTACTGGCCAAGAGCCAATGAAATGGCAAAAGAGATAGTCGACAAATGTGAAGGATGTCAGTATTACTCCAATATGCCGCACAAGCCCGCGTCAGCCCTGAAAACCATTCCACTCATCTGGCCTTTCGCTGTTTGGGGGCTGGACATGGTTGGACCACTGAGAACAGGCAGGAGCGGCTTCACTCATGTGCTGGTAGCAGTCGACAAGTTCACCAAATGGATTGAAGCCAAGCCTATCAAGAATCTTGATGCTTGCACCGCTATCAGTTTCATCAGAGAGTTGATATTCAGATATGGAGTTCCACACAGCATCACCACCGACAACAGGTCAAACTTCGATTCCGACAAATTTAGGGCCTTTTGCGCCTCTCAAGGCACTCGGGTCGACTATGCTTCGGTCGCTCACCCCCAGTCGAATGGGCAAGCAGAAAGGGCAAACGGCCTAATTCTCAAAGGAATGAAACCCTGATTGATGCGTGATCTCAAGCACGCAGCAGGTGCATGGGTCGACGAGCTTCCATCAGTCCTTTGGGGATTGAGGACAACCCCGAATCGATCGACCGAAAGAACCCCATTCTTTCTGGTCTACGGAGCCGAGGCAGTCTTACCGAGTGACCTGCTTCACAACGCTCCCAGAGTCGAGCTCTACTCAGAAGATGAAGCAGAACAAGCCCGGCAGGACGCAGTCGACCTCCTAGAAGAAGAAAGAGAAATGGCCTTGATTCGATCGACCATCTATCAGCAAGACTTGCGTCGATTCCATGCCAGAAATGTGAAGAGTCGAGCCTTCCAAGAAGGAGACTTAGTCCTCCGAGTGGATCAGCAGAAACCACACAAGCTCGCTCCTACTTGGGAAGGCCCCTTCATAGTCACCAAAGTCCTCCACAATGGAGCATACCACCTCTACTATGTCGATCGCCAGATTGATGAGCCCCGAGCCTGGAATGCGGAGCTACTCCGCCCCTTTTATACTTAAATTCTCACTCGGATGAGATGTAATAAGAAAAACTCCTGTAGTTTATTTATCAAAGACAAGAGCATTATGATTTTCCCAGTGATTATTATTGTTTTTGTTTGCGTAAGAAATCCCCCAGTGGGTGGCTTAGCTGCGAATCCGCTTCGCCTAAGTTTGGAAAAACAGTTTCCTACCGAGTGGCGAGCCAGCCTCCCACTCGGGGGCTTAGCTGCGAATCCGTTTCGCCTAAGTTTGAAAAAATCCTACCGAGCGGAGAGCAATCCTCCCACTCGGGGGCTTAGCTGCAGTCTAGGACTCGCCTAAGTTCTCTCACTTAGAGACTTAGTTGCAGTCCGACACTCACCGAAGTTTGAAAAAATCCTATCGAGTGGAGAGCAATCCTCCCACTCGGGGGCTTAGCTGCAGTCCAGTACTCGCCTAAAGTTCTCTCACTTGGAGACTTAGCTGCAGTCCAGCACTCGCCTAAGTTTGAAAAAAATCCTACCGAGTGGAGAGCAATCCTCCCACTCGGGGGCTTAGCTGCAGTCCAGCACTCGCCTAAGTTCTCTCACTGGAGACTTAGCTGCAGTCCGGCACTCGCCTAAGTTTGAAAAAAATCCCACCGAGTGGAGAGCAATCCTCCCACTCGGGGGCTTAGCTGCAGTCCAGTACTCGCCTAAGTTCTCTCACTGGAGACTTAGCTGCAGTCCGGCACTCGCCTAAGTTTGAAAAAATCCCACCGAGTGGAGAGCAATCCTCCTGCTCGGGGGCTTAGCTGCAGTCCAGTACTCGCCTAAGTTCTCTCACTGGAGACTTAGCTGCAGTCCGGCACTCGCCTAAGTTTGAAAAAATCCTACCGAGTGAAGAGCAATCCTCCCACTCAGGGGCTTAGCTGCAGTCCAGTACTCGCCTAAGTTCTCTCACTGGAGACTTAGCTGCAGTCTAGCACTCGCCTAAGTTTGAAAAAATCCTACCGAGTGGAGAGCAATCCTCCCACTCGGGGGCTTAGCTGCAGTCCAGTACTCGCCTAAGTTCTCTCACTTAGAGACTTAGCTGCAGTCCGGCACTCGCCTAAGTTTGAAAAAATCCTACTGAGTGGAGAGCAATCCTCCCACTCGGGGGCTTAGCTGCAGTCCAGAACTCGCCTAAGTACGAAACACATCTCAATCCTCAAGGACGACGAGGGGCAGGTCGACTGCCACCTTCTCCTGGGGAGCTTTGCCACAAATACAATGCACGATTCATCCCGCTCTACAGTAACGAAGTGCGGGTCGATTGCCACCTTCTCCTGGAGAGCTTCGCCACAAATACAATGTGCGCTCCGTCCCACTCTGCAGTAACAGGGTGTGGGTCGACCGCCGCCTTCCCCTGGGGAGCTTTGCCACAAATACAAGACATGGGTCGACTACTTCCCTCTCCTTCGGAGCTGCGCTGCGAATACAAAAGTTGTCTCAAATGAAGAATGGGTTCACTCAGCAGGAGATTCATAAAGATATTCAACGGTAAACCAAGTTCAGGTAAATTCTAAAGGTTCCAGATCACAGATCGAAGTACTCGGGCATGCAACCTGAAAAAGTTTAACGGTTACAAAAACCACTCGGCATTCTGAGGCAAATTTAAGGTGGGACATAAGAGTTTGTTCACTCCGCGGGAGGAGGGCTGGCAGGCTCGACGAACTCATCCAGGTCGACGCCGTCGGCTATCCGAGTGGCTGCAACGATGAAAGTCTCCATAAAGGTTCGGAAGTCATGCTTCTGGGTGTTGGCGACCTTGATTGCTGCCAGTTTGTCCTGTCGCACCTCCTTGCAGTGGACACGAACCAAAGACAGAGCCACGTCAGCACCACACCGAGCAGCAGACTTCTTCCACTCCTGCACTCGGTCTAGGATTTCATTTAGTTGAGTCATCAGGGACTCAAGATCATTTTGGAGCACAGCCTCTGGCCAAAGTGCCGGGTCAATCCGCGACATGGCGACCTTCAGTCGAGCCAAGTAGTCCACGGCACCGTCGATGCGAGATTCCAGATAGAGCAGATTCATGGCAGTTTCATCTTTCATGGGAGAGTTGATTGGATCCAAACCTGGTTCGATCCGCCCAGTCTCCTCTTCAAAGTTCTGGCAAAACTCTGCATTCATGATCCAAGGATAAGTCAATTTTCGTACACTGAGTCGACACAAAAAAAATCAGTCGGAACAGAATGTGCACCTTCAAGCTTGACGAACAACTTCTTGGCAAGACTTCTCAGATAGCTCTCCAGATCATCCCTCCTGTGAGCAATGCCTTCCATTTTCTCGCCCTGGACAAGATTCGCCTTCTTCCAGCGCGAGCACTCCTTGTTGGAGTCATTCAGAGCGGTCTTCAGCCTGGTATTCTCTTCTTCCAACTGGCCGACCGAAGCCAGCTTCTGTTCGGCCAGAGCGGTCTTGTCGTCAGCCTCCTTACGAGTAGCAGCCAAATCCTGATCCTTCTTTGCCAGAGCTTCTCTCAGTTTTTCTGCAAAGAAATGATGATTGATTCAGAAATAGCAGAAGGGTACTCAAGCCTAAAACTGACCAGTCGACAAACTCGTCTTACCAGCGGCGCCGTCTTTGACCTTTTACAGCTCTGTCCTGGCCATCTCCAAGTCAAGGTTCAGTTGAATCTGCTGCTTCTCCAAGTCAGCAAAGCGAGCTCCAAGATCACAAGATTTCTGAAATCAAAGGGGAGATGTTATTTTTACAGCAAAAAACAACAAAGGCAATAAATACTAAGACTACGGTCGACTGCCCGCAGTCCACCATAGTCTCGGGGACTACACCCAGTGGGTGCACTTTGCGTGCCCCCAACGGTTCTGATCCCACTCGACCGGCCCGCCGAAGTCGAGTCCAAAAAAAAGGCAAAAAGAGAGAAAGTAGAACTCAGACTACAGTCGACTACCAGCAGTCCACCGTAGTCTCGGGGACTACACCCAGTGGGTGCACTTAGCGTGCCCCCACCGGTTCTGATCCCACTCAACCAGACCGAGTGGAAGAGACAAACTACCAGTTTGGTTTATACATTCGGCAAAATGCAAAGACTAAAGTCCACTGCCAGCAGTCCACCGTAGTCTCGGGGACTACACCCAGTGGGTGCACTCAGCGTGCCCCCACTAGTCCAAAAATTCAATCGACGCACCCAGTGGGTGTACCGATGCAAAGATTTTCGGAAAGAATCTTCAGGTAGCATATCCTAACAGAACAAGCGGCGACCAACTAACCTGAACGTTGCTCTAGAGAGCCGAGCTGGCATCATAGGCGGCTTGGCTGGCGTCCCGCACCGTCTTCATCTTCTCCATCATAATGCCCGCCTGGCGTATGGCTTCCCTAGCAGCATTCACCTCGTCCTCTGGGACATGATGGGTTGCAAAAACTGAAGGCGGGTCGACAGAGGCCCGAGAAATCGACGAAGAAGGCAAGGCACTCGACAGTGGCTCGGCGAAGGTAACAGAACCCCGATTGACGTCGCCAGTGTCCTGAACGACTGGTTCCGCCCTCGGCGTTGACTGTAGCGCCTCACTTACAGGAGCTCGCCTATTCTTCCTCGTCAAAGGCCTCTCAGGCTCTTCATCATCATCAGGGAGGTCAATAATGTTGGGAGCTGTGCAAAGTTCAATTGCCAAAATCACGTCACCCAATGATGCACATTGCAGTTGAATCGACCGAATAAAGATAGTATGGCAGAAATCATACCCGGATTAGAAGTGACCGCATCCTCCATCACCTCATCATCATCCCTGTAAGCTGAGGTCCCAGAAGTGGCAGCGCTGACAATTCCAAAGTTCGTCCAGTTAAAACAAGAAAAACAAACAACGCGGAGCGTCGAGTGAATAGAAAGAGAGACACTCACGCGGAGGCGACGAGGATATCAATCTTGATCTTCGGCAACGCCTTCCGAGTCCTCGGCTCTACAACTTTGGGGTGCTTTGACGCCTTCTCAGTCGGGGTTGGTGAAGAGATCCGAGGACGCTTCGAAGACTGACCAGCCTGAGCAGTTGCCTTGTCGCGGGTACTCGGCCGTTCTTGGTCAAGCTTGGATCGCCTCTCCCTGCGAGGGGGCGACTCGACTTCTTCTCCATCACTTGAGTCGTCGCTTCCTCCATCCCCTTCACCATCGGAAGTCCACTCGCCACTGTCGCCACCACTCGCCCCGCCTTCCAGAACTTGCTCTTGCTCCCCGTTGGGCATTGAATACATTTCAATAATGGCTTGAAAGAAAGCAATGAGAGCAAAGTCAGTCGATGCAATATAGGCAGCTACGCGAGTGAATTCAGATTACAAGCAAAAACTCAGAATCAGACCTGCTCTGGTGCATGAGACTGGTCGAATGGGGGAACTCTCCTGGCTCCCCCGGGATTGTCCTTGTTCCCGGTAATGCCCGACAGCCACTTCTCCAGTGTGTCGTCGTCGGCCTCCTCCGGATGGATCCGAGTGTAGTCTTCAAGACCCGAATACATCCACATCGGATGGTCTCGAGCTTGAAGAGGCTGGATGCGCCGCTGAAGGAAGACCTCCAAGAGATCCGTACCAGTGACCCCGTCACGAATAAGCTGGACCACTCGATCGACCAACACCTTCATGTGCACCTTCTCCGGGAGCACCTTCAAAGGGGAGGGTTTCTCCACTCGGTCCATGGTAAAGGGAGGGAGGCCAGTCGATTGCCCTGGCGTCGACTGGTCTTTACAGTAAAACCAGGTCGACTGCCATCCGCGAACTAAGTCAGGAAGAATCATGGCCGGAAAGGAGATTTTCCCTCTCGTCTGGATGCCAAGGCCCCCACACATCTGGATCACTTGGGTCCTCTCATCACTCGGATTAGCCTTTTTCACTGTCTGGGAGCGACAAGTGAAAATATGCTTGAAAAGACCCCAGTGAGGCCGGCAACCCAGGAAATTCTCACACAAAGAAATGAAAGCGGCGAGATAAACGATTGAGTTGGGGGTAAAATGGTGGAGTTGTGCCCCAAAGAAGTTCAGGAACCCTCGAAAGAAAGGGTGAGGAGGCAAGGAAAATCCACGGTCGACGTGGGTGGCAAGAAGAACACGCTCACCCTCCCGAGGTTGCAGCTCAGATTCCTTCCCCAGAAGCCACGCCGAGTCGTAGGGGATCAGCCCCCCTTCGGCCAGGTCGTCGAGGTCTTCTTGGGTAATCCTCGAGTGGATCCATTCGCCCTGGATCCAGCCCTTCGGCAGGCCAGTCCGCGAGGAAGATCCGCCCCGGCTGGTCGCCTTCCCCTTCGACCTCGCCATCGCCTTCTTTGCCCGCTCCAGAGCCGCCGTCTTCTCCTTCCCCGTTATCGCCGGCGAGACGCGTACGGAGCGGTGATGCTGGGGCGAGAACGAGCACAGCAGAGGGGCGTGAAGAGGAGAAGAGGAAATGGGAACGCACTGTTCGGGAGACTCTGGTCCAACGCCTTATATGAGGCCGCTTCCGAGTGGCTGACGGGTAGGCCCAGGTGGCTCTGTCAAATCCCGTAACGATCGCGCGCGTGATACGTGGCGAAAAAGGCGGCACGGGGATCGAGGCGGCTCCGCTCTATCCCATCCGATTACTGCGGCCTCCCCCGTCCCGCGCGCTTTCCAAAATACGGATCCCATGAAATCTGCAGGCAGCAAACAACTTGTCAGACCAAAGATCTCCTCCGCACCGTCACTCGGAGCCTTACAAGTAAAGAAATTCACTCGACGAAGAATTAAGAATGGATCAAGGCGACTGAAAAGGAAGTTGCTGTCATCACTCAGGTCCGTTGATCCGAAACAAGATATGCTCACGGCATGAAAAACGAGTCGGAGAAGTTCTCAACTCCTTCCCCACACAAACCTCGATCCGTTCGGGGGCTAATGATGAAGCTATGTACCTAGGGTAGGGTCATGGACCTGTCCTAACTGCCCTACCCAAGGACATCTCTAGAAGAAATCACCTTTCAATCGACTTGGAGGTGTTCCACTTGACAGACTCGAAGACACTCGACCAAGAAGCAATCACTCGACCAAGATCCAACCACTCGACGGCCAGGAGACCTAAAGTAACTCCGCACGCTAACGGTCGGTCATTAAATAGCTTTTATGGTCATCATAGCACTTTATTACTAGCGTTACCAGTAACGCCCCGCCTTAATGTACATTGAACCCTTTGTAACGTGGGCTGGCCGGGGTCCTGGCGCACTCTATATAAGCCACCCCCTCCTCCGAGACAGGGGTTGGGACCTCTGTAATTCATACTCACATAATCTAGTCGACCGCCTCCGGGCTCCGAGACGTAGGGCTATTACTTCCTCTGAGAAGGGCCTGAACTCGTAAACCTTGCGTGCTTACAACTTCTCCATAGCTAAGATCTTGCCTCTCCATACTTACCCCCCTACACTACTATCAGACTTAGAACCACGACATCCCCCACCCTCCACTTAAAAGCCACGTGTCATCCATCAGGCGGGTCTCACCTGCTAACTGTGAGACCTGGTGTCATATACGAGTAATTTTTTCCACTATCGCACTACACGTCTCTCTCGATATATGCTTGCAGACTGTGCTACTCCCTCCGTCCAGGTCAATAAGTCATCTTCGGTTGTGCATCGTGACCAAGAAGGAGGGAAGACTTATACACCTAGATGGAGGGAGTACTACTATTACTTATGTACGTGCAAATGCACGTTTTAACATTACGATGCGGTTTTTGTAAAAGTAGAAAAACAACACTAGTCAAGCTTGTGAAACGATTCAATGCAAAACAAAAGCAAAAATGCTCGTTTGATTGTTTACTTTTAGCTTCCTTCTCTGTGGTTATTTCTCTGTCGTACTTTGTACGGAGTATCTCACTGGTTGGAAAGGCATGCAAATTCCCAAACCGCTTCCTACACCCTGTATCTCACTGGTTGCCGGCGTTGACGTTGTCGCCCATGTCGTCGAGAATAAGGTTGCCGAGGTCGGGGAAGAAGTCGTCGTTCGCAACTACTCATGTGGACTAGCATAGTAGTAGGGTACAGAGTAGAAACATGAATTTTACCACGATTTCGAACAGGAAGGACAGAAACACATAGGTGCAACGGGAGCTGCACCGTTGGCATTGAGGTTGTCGCCCATGTCCAAACACCACGTAGACACGATCTTTGAGCACGGTTCGTAGTCGTTCCACGCTCGGGCATTGAAGTTTGTAACTATTTTAGATTAGAATATACTACTCCTCCGGTGCTAGTAGTAGAGCAGAGTCCTACTCTACTACTCTACTCAAGCAAGTTAGGGCATAGCATTGTAGGGAGTACCAGTACTGTGATCACTCAAGCAAGTTGTCTGGCATTGACATGACCCTACGCTGCTGGTATGTGTCTCGTAAGTCAAGCGGCATGCTGTAGTCATCATCACCTGTCCACTTCCCGCAGCACATATTCGCTTCTCCATCTTTGTCCGCACATAATCTCGTCCAATCTTCCATCCTTGCTAAGGCGCCTCCCCCCCCTCGTCCGAAACCCAAGCACTAACAATGGCAGAACCGAGCAGCGTCCGCCGAAAGAGTGGCTGGAATTCGGTCCCCACAGAGGTAATCAAGCTCATTGTTTCGCGTGTGGACAATCTCAGTACCATGCCACTCGCCGCGTGCTCGTCGGGGCTGTACTGTTTACTCAAAGCCCTCAGGCCGGAGCTTTTTAAGCCAGCTCCTTGCTTGCTGATGCCGCCTGATCTTCAGAAACGGCGTGTCACGCAGCATAACGATCGTAGGGTGGCGAGCATCTACCCCCTTGACTGCGATCCGATCCCCGTCAGCCTCAACTACATTAACGGTATGTACTGGGTCGACATGAACACGTCTTGGATGGTGCTCGTCGACGGTCGCGGCAGCTGGATGCTCGTGGAGGTCTACACCCGGCGATTGATCCCCCTTCCTTCGATTAACACTGCACTGCTTTGGCACCGTAGCCCAGAATACTCAGAATCTTACAGTAGCCAACATGATACCAAGTTTGATTTGCTCAAGGTTGTAATCTGCCAAGTGCCCACAAGATCTGCGAATTATAAAGACTTCAGGCTAATTGCGTTCTTCAACCGCGGTCTCGCCTATCTGACAGGTCACTGCAGTAAGTGGATAAATCTGCACGTCCATCACAGGATCATACATCCTCCATGGTTCTCTGATGCCATTGAACACAAGGGCTTCATTTACGCTATCGACTCCTTCTATGGTTGGACGTATTGCTGGCCTACTCCAGTCATCGCTACAAACGGCTTTTACAGCAGTATGTTACTTTCCTATGATATCATGATGGCTTGCTTATATTACTGTCAACATTTGCTGAAAAATTATTCATCCTCATAACATGCTGTTCTTAAGATTGACTAAACCAAGAGCCCTTTTTTATTTGACTCCAACTTGATATGATGTTGTAGGCCGCCTGGTGTCCCTACCCTTCCTAATCCCAGAACCTTTCAAAGAAAAGCGGCATGGCAGTTGCAGGTGGTTCCTGGCTCGATCAGACAACGGCGAAAAATTGATGATTGTTCGCACGTACCGGACGTGTTGTTTTGCGGAATACAATCACAGTCACTGCAAGGTCTTTGAGCAGGATCCCAGCTTCTCTGGGCCTTCAGGAATTTTTGACTGGAGGCTGGTAAGTAGCCTTGGTACACGCTCTCTGTTTGTCGGACTGAATTATCCGATTAACCAGGAGATAACCGACGGCAAGGATCATGATGGCAGTGTGGTTTTGTTCATCAGGCAAAACTGTGTGTACACAGTGTACCATGCGTCTCTGCATGCACCATACCCTGATATGTGCCGCCACACTCTACAGCGCAAAGTAGGAGAGAGGGTCGCAACTATCAAACTTCGACCTGCTGGCTGGAGTTTCCCCCGTCAGGCACCCATCTGGTTCAAGCCATCAGCCAATCTCCACAGCTTAATAAATAGTAACGTCTAACTGAGCCAGTTAGTTAGATGCGTACACTTGGTGTAGTAGGATTTTTATTTAGTTTGATGCATACACTTGTTCTTTTTTGGTAGCCCTTTTGTAATGATGGCTGATGTTGGTTTGGAAGAGAGAGATGCGTCTTCACTCTTCTGGCCTGATTACTGCTTCTGTTGCACCCCCAGCCCTGGTTGCTGTTGCTGCTGTTTTCAATATACAATCAGTGGTATATTTCGTATGTTGGTTGAATAAATGTGTTGTTAGAAGGACAAACACAATGTTTTGGAAGTCGTTGCACGGTTCGATCCTTTAGTGCCCCGTACCGTACGTAGCGCATACTATTTACCATACGGAACACATTTTTTTTGAAACTCGGAACACATTTTTCACTTGTTGATAACATGCAGCCCACTGATGAAGGCCCAATAGAGAAGCCCATAATTAACTGAAAGGGAGGCTCTCACATGAATCCGACCCAGGTACATGCTCATGGTCCCCTAAACATAAATAAGTAAATAAATAAATAAATAAATAAAGCTAAATGCTCATGCACCAGTTCTTTGGGAAAATAGGTAGCCCAGTATTTCTTTTTGAAGAATACCCAAGCTAGGCCTATTTGTTTTCTCCGAATTACTGAGCTGCAAATCTTTCAAGACGAGGAGAGATGCATTCCGGCCTGGCTTAAGAGTATGGTCAATGTCTGTTAAAAGTAATATCAAAAGGGGTTAAAAATTCCAAAAAAATTTATAGCAAATGCGATATAAGTTTCTTTTTTTGTTTTTGTTCTTCACTGATATCTTATATGTATTTCATTGGATTTAACATGACATAGTACTAATTTATTTTTAAATTTGTTTTAGTATGTATATTAATTTTTGGATTAAGAATATTTCGTTCCCTAGGAAAAAATTGCGAATTTTCAAAATTTCCCACATATTTAGTTAATTTTTTGACCCTGGTACTGACCAGAAAATGGCCAGCAATTCTAAAAATGGAAAACGGGCTGCAATAAATTCCATATGAATTAGAAAATGAGTAAAAATTATAAAAATAATAGCAAATGGGCTGTACACGCCACAGATTTCGAGGCTGACTTGTTTACGCAAGGCTTTGTCAGTGAACACACGATTCTAACAGCAGTTAGTGTTGAATATCCATCCAACGGCCGACGTGCTTCTTCAATCTCTGACCTTCCTGCTCCAGCATCCTAAACTAGCGCTGACGGGACTGCCTGCTCCCTCCTCTTGTGGCCCGCTGTGATGCCGCGCAGGCTTCCCCGGCCCACCCTACTCCCTCCGCTGGCCTGGCCGCACGCAATCAACTGCCCCTTATTACGCGAAAAAATGATTCCTCCCACTGACATCTGGGGCACACCGGTTGGGAGGCAGACCTGTGGGCCTACTAAGTTGACGCGTACGTAGGGCTTGTCAACTTAGTCAACAAACGATTCTAGCAACAGTAACCGTTGGATTTGAATCGAGCGGTCCTGCTGCTTTTTCAATCGCTGCTCTTTGCACCAGCCGCCCAAACCAGCGCCGGGGAGACCGCTTGCTCCTGCCTCCAGTGGCTAGCTGTGCTGCCGATGAGGCCTCATCGCCCCCTACTACTCCCACTGCTAGCCAGGCCCTGCGGCGACGGTAGCCTCACACCGTAGCCGAACCAGTGAACCCTCGTACTCCTCTCCGCGTGGGCATCCACTGCCGCATCTTCCTCGCCTCTGCGTCGTCCCCTTCCTAGGCCTCGCCGTCGTCCACCGCCTTGGTGCTCTCGGCGCGGCGTGGTCAACGTGGTCAACGACATTCCATCGGAAGAGTACTGTACGTGGAGAGGCTGACAGCTGGGTCCACGGCCATAGCCCAGTTTTTTTGTGATTTGCCAAGTAAGTCGCTTTGTCAGGCCTGTTGGGCTGCAAATCTTTCAAGACGAGGAGAGCTTTCATTCGGCTGGCCGAGAAAATGGCCCATTAGTAATGAGAAATGGGCTGTACAATTTTAAAACACATCAAACCGGCAATTAGTTCCAAATATCTTTTCTTCATTTCGAGATTTGAAATTACATTAATTTTTATGCGTGGAGAATTTATTGGATTTTATATTGATATATATTTATTTTTAAAATCAGTTTGAATGTGAGTCAAAATTTTGGGATTAAAAACAGTTCGGACCGCACCGAAATATGCAAAATTTTATATAATTTTTTAACCGTGGCCACAATATGGGCTGTAATGCTAACAAAAAGAATATGGCTCCAAAAAACGTTAATAATTAGCAAATGGGCTGTAAATTATTAGAAATAATGGCAGATGGGCTGTATGCTATTTTCCATAGATTTGAGGCTTTCCTAAAAAAGTTTGACGCACAAGCAGTGACTGTTGGATGGCCATCCAACAGCCGTCGTGCTTCTTCAATCTCTGCTCTTCCTGCTCCAGCTGCTCAAACAGGCACCGACGGGACTGCCTGCTCCCTCCTCCCCGCGGCCGGCTCTGCTGCCGTGCAAGCCTCACCGCCCCACCGTACTCCCATCGCTGGCCTAGCCATCCCTCTACTCACCCACACCCGCTGTTATTCTCCGGCGACGACAGACGAACCAGTAAACCCTCGTACAGTCGTACTCCCCTCCGCGTGGGAAACAACTGCCGAGTCTTCCCTGCCTCCGTGCCGTTCCCTTCCTAGGCCTCGCCGTCGTCCACCGCCCTGGTGCTCTCGACACGGCCTGGTCAACATGATCAACGACCGACATGCATCTGAAGTGGACTTTACGTGGAGAGGCCGACAACTGGGTCCACGGCCGCACGCAAGGAAATGCCTCCTTGTTACGCGCAAAATAATGATTCCTCCACCTGACATCAGGGACCCACCAAAAGGGCCTCTGTATTTCGCGGAAAAAATGTTACCGACGCTGACAGCTCGGACCCACCAGCTATATCTTCGCACGCAAGGAAGTGACTCTTTATTACGCACAAAAAAATGAATACTCCCCCTGTTAGCTGGGACCCAGTATAGTGGCAGGCTGACTTGTGGGCCTACTAAGTTGACGGGGACGGAGGGCTTTGTCAACTTAGTCAATATGCATGATTCTAGCTCCAGTGACCGTACGATGTCCATCCAACGGCCGTAGTGCTTCTTCAACCTCTGGTCTTATTGCTCCAGCCGCCCAAACCAGCGCCGGTCGTGCCTCGTGCTCCTGCCTCCCGCGGCCGGCTGCGATGCAGCGGAGGCCTCACCGCCCCTACTACTCCCACCGCTGGCCAGGCCATCCCTCTACTCACCCACACCCCCTGTTATTCTGCAGCGACGGCAGCCTCACACCGCAGCGAACCAGTGAACCCTCGTACTCCTCTACGCGTGGGCATCCACTGCCGCGTCTTCCCCGGCTCCGTGTCGTCCCCTTCCTAGGCCTCGCCGTCGTCCACCGCCCTGGTGCTCTCGGCGCGGCGTGGTTAACGTGGTCAAGGAACATCTTCCATCGGGCGTGGACTGTATGTGGAGAGGCTGACAGCTGGGTCCACGGCCGCAGCAAGGAAGTGCCGCCTTATTACGTGCAAAATAATTATTCCTTCACCTGACAGCGGGACTCACCGGACGGGCCACCGTATTTCGCAAAAAACGTTTCCCCCTGACTGCTGGGGCCCACCAGCTACATCTTCGCATGCAAGGAAGTGCGTCCAGGCAAAAAAAACGATTCGCCCCCTGACTGCTGGGACCGACCAGCTACATCTTTGTAGGCAAGGAAGTGCTTGACAGTCAGGACCCATCTGGTCGAAGCGTACGTAGCGTTGTCATTCCGATCGCGAACGTGTACGTACATACTGGTCGATGTAGAGGCGCGCACTGTCGTAGTAGAGGCGCGCACGTGTCGTAGTAAAGACGCGCACGTAGCATTTACACGTACGTACAACGACCAGGGTGCAAGAAAGAAAATACGGCCACATATGTGTACATACGTGCAGGTCTCAAACGCCTACTTACGCATACGTACGGCCAGGGCTCGTGTACATGGCTGGGTCGGAACGGAGAAACAGCGTCGTCATCATGTTCATGGGGAGGCAACGGAATGCGTCGTGTTCATGGGGAGGCAACGGAATGCGTCGTGTTCATCGGGAGTGCTTGGACGGAACAGGCGATGGAAACGAGGCCTGGCGTATCGCAGAACGGAGGAAACAGCCTTGTGTTCGACCGGCCACGTTCGAAACGGGATCCTGTTCATCGGGAGGGGTCTGGCGTACCGCAAAACGGAGGAAACGGACCTCCTACGGTCGAAACGGGGGTCCTGTTCATTGGGAGGGGTGTGGCGTACCGCAAAACGGAGGAAACGGACTTGTGTTGGAGCGCTACGGTCGAAACGGGGGTCCTGTTCATTGGGAGGGGTGTGGCGTACCGCAAAACGGGACTCCACGGGATACTGTTCATCTCCACCGTCGACTCCCTCCAGCCTCCACGTACAAGCTACTGTTCATCCACCGTCGACCTCCTCCAGCCTCCACCTGCGACTGTTCATCCACGGGCTCCTGTTCATCCAGCCTCCACTGCGCACTACTCCACCGGCTACTGTTCAACCAGCCCTCTCCACGGGCTTCTGTTCAATAACCCCTCCACGGGCTACTGTTCATCCTGCCCTCCATCGTCTACTGTTCATCCTGCCCTCCACGGGGTGGTCCTGTTCATCCAGCCCCAACCGGCTCGATCGATCGGGGTCTTGTTCATCCAGAGGCAACACCACGGGGTCCTGTTCATCCACCCCCACCGGGAACTGTTCATCCAACCCCCCCCCCCTCCGCAACGCTCACTGTTCATCCAGAGGCAGCATCGATCGGCTTCAGTTAGCAGCAATAGCGAAGGAATCGCTCGATCGGGTTCAGTTAACAGCCATCGATCGATCGCTCGGGTTCAGTAACGCGTAGCCTGCAGTGCAATTGCTCGGGTTCAGTTAGATCCCAACGCCTCGCTGGGGTTCAGTTAGAGCCAACGCCTCGCACACACGCGCGTACGTGTATCAGAGAAACGCGCATCGCTCGGCCCCCGACCTCCCACCGTAACCGGGAACTCCCGAAATTCCCCCCCCCCTCGCTTCTACCGCGGTTTTTTCCATCATGGACGGCCCAAAGAATGTCATGCAGCTGCATCTCTTGCCCGCCCAGAACGAAAAGCCCATTTTCTGTCATGATTTTTTGTCATAGAAGTAGGAGCCCACCACATCTATGATAATATCGGGTTTTGTCACAATTATCGTCATAGAAGTGTCATATGTATGACAGAAAAAAAATTGTTCGGCCTAAAATATCACGGATGTGTCTTTTTTTTGTAGTGTAGGCTGCGGCGCTCTTCGTCGAGGCGGAGGTGAGTGGCTGCGGTGATGGCAGATGCATGAGGAGGAGGAGGCCTTGGTCATGGCGGCGCGACGGAGTTCGTGCCCGACAGGCGCAGCACCAGGCTGCGAGGGAGAAAGAGAAAGGAAATTGGAAAGGAAGGCCTCAGAATAGAAGGGAGAGGGTCGCCGGCCGGCGTCGGCCTGTGCCGGCGAGGTCGCTTTCCTCGTTGCCAAGGAGGGAAAGGCGACGTGACAGGCATCCGGGGCGGCGGCGGCGGCTGGACTCCAGGACCTGGCCGAGGTGGTTCTTGCCAAAGAAGCAGGCGGGAGCGCAAGGTATATAACAGGGCGACTCGTGTGATTTGTTCTCTGTTGATTTCCCTCTTGTCTCTGGTCTAATTTGGTGGTCAAAACAATTGCAATTTTCTTCATTGGCTAATCTGATTTGGCGCTGAGTTTTTCCCTAGATTCCTTCTTACAATTCCTTTATAATTTGCTGTTCATGGCTTGCTATGGTTGCAACAAAGGGAAACCGATATAACTTTACTCTTCTCATTTTTTTGGCTAGGTGTATAAACATACATGCACATGTATATCTAATTAGATTGTTAGCTGAACATTTTCTCTAATGTACATCTATGAAATTACTAATATGTGTATTTCCTAAACATGGTATTTGCAGATATGAGAAAGAATAAATAGGACCAAGAAAATTACTTGCTCATATATCATGTGTCGTGGAGAGAAGAACCCGATTGGAGAAATTTGGTATGCCAAGTAATCTGCAAGTACAGAATTATCATCATAGCAAATAGAATTATCTGAATATTGTTTGGCGGATAACAATTCCTCAAATTGGCTCATTTAATTTAGACTGTACGCCCAGTTCTTGTTGTCTTCATTACTCCATTCACCCCAACTGCAAAATACATATTTTTTTGAGTCATGTAAAATTGTACTGGCTTAACTAATTAATGAATTCATCAAATGCCTTTGCTTATGATAGTATCTCTTTGGCAAAAGCTTAGTGATCAATCAGTTTAAATTAGATGGAAACAATTTTGTATATTGCTTCGTGTTTTTGAGTAGCAGCAGAGTATCTTGCTTGCCATTTACAACGAATATATGTATTCCCTCTCTTTGTTGTTGTGATCATAGAGTATCCCAGATTTTCTTAGTCCGCTTGGAACTTCCAGGTCCAGATTATATCTATGTTATCTTAAACTATTTCTAATCCCACATTTTGCTGGAGTAGGCTGAAATTCTCTTCTGATCATTGATAGATCGCTCCTCTACAGTAGAGGTGCATATGTACAAGCATTACAGTGTGTGCAACCTGCTGTTTAATTTAACTATTCATACGGTTCCCTCTCAATGAGCCGTTAATTGTAAATAGATGACATGTACTTAGAACAGGCTATTGTGGAAGCTTTCCTTCTGTAGTGCTGAATTATGTATTAATGTATGAAGTAGGATGCCCATGATTACACCAACTTTGACCAGTTGTCTCATTTTTCTTTTTGGCAGTTTGTCCGAACTTGGCAAAGCAACTTGTCAACACAGGGCATATATTCATGACAGAAAAGGTTATTTTATTGTACTCCCTCCAATCTATAGTAAGTGTTGCAGCTTTGAACTAAGGTTGAACTAACCTTAGTCCTTAGTTTAGAACTGCGACACTTATTTTGGATCGGAGGGGGTATGAAATAATTGTTGGATAATGAAATGGCTTGATACTTGGAACATAGTTTGGCATCTCCTCTCTTCCAATATTTTTGCTGGCATTTTTGATCAATTTCGAAACCGGCATAGCTCTTATCACACAGATTGTTGATTTCATTTTTTGGTGTTCGAATAATTCTGGTATAGAAGATTGGGAGGTATGCCTGTGCTCTAGCTGAAATGTGGATTCCCTAAAAAAAAGTTTATCTGGGGGCTTTCATTAGCTAATTGCATATTTTTGTAAGCTATGCTATGAACTTTAGTGGCCTTATCTAAGCTTTGTATAGGTTGCCTGTGATGTGATGATTTCATGGGATATCAAGCTTTAAATTGGGCTCGTATTTGCAGAGCAGAAATATAGAGAATCGACATCTGAAGGTAAATAAATTGCTTAGTTATGTTGTTGCTTTATATAGTTCTGCATAGAAGGTTTGGGAAGGGGAAATAACTGGTCGTTGGGTGTGGCTTTCATAGTTGTTATTTGTATGTTCTGGTCATTTGCTGTTTCCTGAAATTCTATTCTGGCTAAGGATACACTGTTTTGCATAATGATCTTTAGAAAATTGTACAAAGGATACAATTGATAAAGGTCTTCTGCTTGAGGCTTCCTTGGACTATCACACAATCCCCTTCGATGTACTGGCCATCCTTGAAACTATCACTAACCAATTGCTGGGAAGAGGCCAATAGAAAGAAAGCACAACATGAACCTGTATTGACCAGCACCTTGTTAAAGAAAGGCCTAGGACCCAGAGAAGGACCACAAACTATATACTTGGCCAGTTTGGAAATGAAAAGGCTCTCCTTCCGCTTATTTCACTGACCCTGGAAAAGGAGAATGGTAATCAATATATACAAAGTATTGCCAATTTTTGGCTCGATATAATTAGCCGTTTAGCATCAATACTTCTCAACATAGAACTATGTATATAATAACAAAGTCAATATATACAAAGAGGTGTTTTTGCATAAATTGCACAAAGCTTGTCTGACTACATTTGAATGATCTTCTCAAAATATTATTGAAATGCATGAGAACCTGTCGTTCATGAGTAAACGAATATATGATTAAATGATTGGCAGCAAGCATGTTGGGTGGTGTGTATTAAGCGTACCATGTTGAACTTTTTTTTGCTATATAATAGGAGGTCACCAATTTGGAATTATCAGCGCATGTCAGCATGGAATAATTCCGTTAGTAACCATATTAATAGTATTGATTTATCGATTAAGTTTAATGTCGGTAGGAGTGGAAGATATTTGACTACAATAGTGTTAATGCAAGTTAAGTTTGTGCAAACAATAAATCATATGAAGGAAGCACTCCATGATTTGATCAAGGCAAAGGGGAAAAAACATTTGATCTGCCAGGTGTAACTGAGTAGCAAAAGAGAAGTAAACATGACAGACTCAAACAACTACATATGAATTAGATTCTTAAGGCAAGATCATTTGCTACAACTAAAATATTCATGAGCTAAACTGGTGATAGTGATATGACACAACCATGAACGTTTGCAATAAGAAGAAGGGTAGTACAAACAATAATCCCGGGGACAATCTTCTTGATGTGGTGGTGCGACGAATCGACCAGACGGCTGCTGCAAGGAGGAGGCAGGTGTGCGCGGCCTCCTGCTCCTTCCCCCCGCTGGCACCGCTCGCCCTGCTCCTTCCCCACTGCTGCATGCCCTACTCGCCAGCCTGAGCGACAGACAAGAAACATTTAAAGTTTGCACATGTTTACAGAAATTTATAGGCACAAACAACTTTGGAGAGATCCATTTTCAAAAGGAAAGTCAATAGCTTAGGAAAATAGCCCAAAAGTGTGTACATTTATTGGTATGCTTGAACAGAACATCATACTGAATTCTATTGTGTTGCCTATCTGTATCGTTACTCGGATCTTACATTTCAATTTTCTATTTTTGTCGATGCAAGTGTGTTCTTCCTACTATAAAGAACATGGATTTCTATAAATTAAATTGTATATATTGTGGAAGAATATCCTATGTATGTCTATATTCATGTTCATGCATACTATAAAATAAACATTCTTCATTGACTATGCCTTTTCCTTCTGTTAATGATGATATGCGGCTCTACATCTTAAATTCCTTCTTCATTCACTTGAAATATTTCATAACTATTTTTTTGTGTATTTGGTTTAACAGAGCATGGTCTGGTATGCATTTCTTAATTTCTCTTGATTTATGTTTCTGTTTTTGCTTCGTTTCATATTAAACCGATTGTGTTTGTACATGTAGAAGAGATTATTTCTCGTGTGAAGTTACTACTTTTTCCACTTCCGAATCACCTTCCTCAGGTTTTGATATTTCTCTGTTTGTAGGGTGTGCAGGTTCATTTATGGTCTACTACTTTACAAGAGAAAACATTTCTCTGGAAGGAGGTGCTGATAGGGCTATCTTAACAACAAACTGGACGGAGTTCTTCACATTGCAAACATAGATGAAGAAATGATGTATGCCTTCACCTTCAGGCGCAAGGCAAAGCGCCTCTGCCTCTGTCTAACCATTCGCTCCCTATGGGGACACCATCATAAACCTTCAGTGTCACACATATAGCTTGTGTACCGAGAAGTGCATGGATGAACCCGGGTACATATGAACCCATTTTGAAAATCACATTTCTAAATGCTAAAAAAATCTGAAAAAAGTTGCACGGTACATCTCCATGTTCTATGTGTGTGCATAAAGTCTCATGGAAAAATAATTTTTTTTGTGGCCTATGCAAGAAAGACAAAATTATGTCATGAAACACTATTTAGAAGCACTGAAATTTGTCTTTTCTATGGAGACAAAACAAAAATACATTTTTTCACAAAACTTTGTGCCGTGTACACACATTTGCGAACATGTATGCGTGATATTTTCTTTTAAATTTTTTGACATTTTAAAACATGCTTAAAATATATATTTTTTGAAAAGTGGGTGCATATGCCCATGGGTTCAGGGAGTGCCCTCTCCTTGTGTACCATACTACATGTTTATAATGCCCTTATGCTATTTCCACATTGCTTCGCCTTTCCTTATGGATTACCTCTTAGTATAGATATTATAGACCGTCCATCTGAACTACTATAAGTATGAGCACAAATAGATAAGCATATATTTCTCTCTTCCTCAAGCTGCCCTACAATATGCACATAATACATGGTTCTAACTGGCCTTGTGCGCCATTGGCGCAACGAGTCACCGAGTTGATCCAGTCGGTCCCACCGAGAATCCTAACATTCACATTTTGAACTAAATCGGTCTGACCGAGTTTCATGATTCGGTCCCACCGAGTTTGATGATTTGTGTGTAACGGTTAGATTGTGTGGAGGCTATTTATACCCCTCCACCCACTCTTCATTCGTGGAGAGAGCCATCAGAACACGCCTACTCTTCCAATACATATTTTCTAAGAGAGAACCACCTACACTTGTGTTGAGGTCAAGATATTCCATTCCAACCACATAAATCTTGATCTCTAGCATTCCCCAAGTTGCTTTCCACTCAAATCTTCTTTCTACCAAATCTAATCCTATGAGAGAGAGTTGAGTGTTGGGGAGACTATCATTTGAAGTACAAGAGCAAGGAGTTCATCATCAACACACCATTTGTTACTTCTTGGAGAGTGGTATCTCCTAGATTGGCTAGGTGTCACTTGGGAGCCTCCGACAAGATTGTGGAGTTGAACCAAGGAGTTTGTAAGGGCAATGAGATCGCCTACTTCGTGAAGATCTACCCTAGTGAGGCAAGTCCTTCGTGGGTGATGGCCATGGTGGGATAGACAATGTTGCTTCTTCATGGACCCTTCATGGGTGAAGCCCTCCGTGGACTCGTGCAACCGTTACCCTTCGTGGGTCGAAGTCTCCATCAACGTGGATGTACGATAGCACCACCTATCGGAACCACGGATAAAATATCACCGTGTCTCCAAATTGCGTTTGCACACTCCAATCCCTTCTCTTTACATTCTTGCAATTTGCATGCTTTACTTTCCGCTGCTCATATACTCTTTGTATGCTTGCATGCTTGCTTGATATGTATTGTGAATGTTTAAACTTGTGCTAATACTCCACATGAACCTAAAGAATTAAAAACTGCAACTTTTCTTGATAGAGTCTATTCACCCCCCCTTCTAGACACCTCTTCTCGATCCTTTCACCCACCATGTTGAACTCTACAGATGAAGTTTTCAATGTAATGAACAAACAAGAACCATCGAAAGAAGACTGTACAAGGAGAGACTGACAGTACAGACCCAACAGGTTTCACATGACCGTAAACAACTAAGTGCCTCCTTATTTATAACAAAAATGCCACTTTTTATTGAGTTGCTGATATGTGAAACCTACCAGGTTGAAGTCCTACGCAAGCTATTACCTGTCCAGTCCTAATCATGTACATACATACTAGTCTCCAGCGATAAGCTATTGTTGCAAATATGCCTCGAGGCAATAATAAAATATATTATTATATCTCTATGTTTATAATTAAGTATTTTTCTGTGTTATAATTCCACTGGTCTTGAATGTGAGATTCATAGGAAAACCTCTCTTTTCTTCGCGAGGAGGAAAACCTCTTTGCATGTGTGGAAAGATAAACATAAATCATATCCTTAGTTAGGCCTCTGAACTAGCTTATGTATAGTTGATGAATCTATTTCTCTAACAATGGGCATAGTTATTGTAACAAGGAAGTCAACAATAATAAGAACATATTGTTAGGATATAAATGGTGTTGGATAGACCCAATTTATGAAATACTACGAGACCAGGTCGTCAAATAAGTTGTTGGTATTTTCGTATATAGTGTTGATGCTTATCTGCATCCTTTGACCATGAGAATATCATATAGTCAGATAAAGATGGTTACTTTGGGGTTACCAAATGTCACTCGATGATCATAAAGGTAACTTTTGGGTATACGAGAAAAGTATGTTGTGGTGTTCGATACGGGTGAGACCATGTCTAGATCACTGGACCACAGTGAAAAATATCTCAAAGTACCTTGACAAGACAAAAGATATGTTGTTGTTTATAGAGGGGACGGAGAGCTTGTTGCACGAAGTTTCAAAAATCACGGTCAAGCTTTGTGTGTGCATTAAACGATGTTCCAGTGAGTTGAAAAAGTTCCAAGCATAACACTGTGGTGTATTCTACAAAGGAGGCAGAGTATAATTGCTTCAAAACTGGCAAAGGAGGGTTATTGGTTTAAGAAGTTGTCACTGAGATTTGTGTGGTTCTGAGTGCGCCGGATCATATATGGAGCTCTATTGTGATAATAGTGCACCATGCTCAATCAAAGGAGCCAATGTCGTACCAGAAATCCGAACATATACTATACAATTATCACCTACTTTGAGATTGGTGAAACATGGAGACGTAAAGATATGCAAGGTACACAGGACACAGAATGTGTCAGATTCGTTGATGAAGTCTTTGCCACAATCGAAGCACGAGTAACACCAGAATGCCATAGGTGTTAGGAGCTTATGTATTGACTACATTATTGATTAGGAGTTTGCTGGAAATATGTCTTAGATGCAATAATTAAGTTGTAATTATTCCATATATATGTCCATAATTAAGTTAGTTTTTCAGTGCTATAATTACAATGGTTCTTGAATGCGAGATTCAGAGACCTGTTTGCATGCATGGAAAGATAAACACCAATCAGATCCCTAGTCAGGCCTCTAGACTAGCTCATGTAGCATTTTTATGGTTCTGTATTCCTAACCATGGACATTATTATTGCTAAGAAGGATGACAAAAATAATGAGAACACATTGTTAGGATAACAATAGTATTTGATAGGCCCAACATATGGAACACTATGTGATCACACCATCAATATGTAGTCAATGCAAAAGATTGCATTCATCTCTTGAATAATGACTCCTGAAGTTCTCAAATATTCTTCCTTGGGAGAACTGAGTGTGGCTCGGATGGTTAGGTTCCTTGTGGTGGAACCAGCCCACTAGGGTTTAAGTTCTAGACTAGATACTGGTGCTCGGATTTTTCTGGATTTATTTCAGCCTTTCTGATGATGTTTGTTTAGTGGGGAGGAGACAATCTTGTCAACTAGGAGATGCATGTGATGACATTGTCAATCTAAAGATGTGATTTCGGCTCAGTATCTCGGAGATTTTTATAAAAATAGGGCATGTGTGTGCATTTATATGGGTTTTTTAGACAATGTGTTTATATGGATAAGTGTATGTGCGTGTGTTTGGCCTACTACGCCGTGACCAAATATTCTTCCTTGCCATTGGAGCAGTCTAGGTTGTTGGATATTAGATAGACACGTTAATATTTAGGTAATATATCAATTGCACATGGATATTAGATATGCTATTATTTATGTGTTAATTCTATTATTAGTGCAATATTTGGTATGCTATTAATTACACGTTAAACACGTTGAATGCTCGCCATTGGAGTAGTCTAGGTCGTTGGATTGACTTAGTTTGATGATCAAGATTAATTGGATCTGCCCCTTTGGGTCTTTTTATATTGGTATAGATATAGACATAGATGCCGTCCTACTTTTTCTAAGGTTTTTTTAGTTAATTTTTTTGAGTTGTGTGAAATGGTTTTCGTCTTAGCTATCGTGGGCTTCCCCTCTCTACAGAGAAAACTAGTATTGGGCTTCAAATCTCACTCGCAGCCTCAGTTTTCTTTTCTCCAGTGTCAGGCCAACCTTGCACTTCGAGTCCGCCCCACCCCACCCCAGCCGCCGCACTAGCAAGTGAGGTGGGCGAGATGACGGCCAGCTTCGGCCGCCGCCTCCAACTAGTTACAAGTGTCGAGTTTAGATAGACACGGCGAACCAGAAAAGTAGGATCTAGGCGATCAAGGAGGCGAAGAGGGATCCTTTGCGCGCCGCCGGTTTCCTCTCTCTCCGTCGGCCGCTCCGGCGGCGGAAGGGAGGGGGAACCTCGGGTCTGTTCGCTACGTGGGTATGTGGTAGGTTTAGGGTTGAGGAAGACGCTGCCGAGGCAGTTGTGGTGGTGTCGCGTTGGAATAAGTTTCTTCAGGCTCCATTCGTGGTCAGGCAAGGCTTTTGCCTTCGTTTAGGAGCCAGCGGTTTTGGGATCCCCGGATCTCGTCGAGGTCGCGGGCTATGGTGGTTGGAGGTCCATCGGCACTGGCGGTTTGGATCCTCAGATGGGCGATGGAGGCAGGGAGACGAAGACCTTTCTTCTTCCTTGTTGGTATGACTTGTTGCTGCTGTTCTTCTTCTTCCTCTGTGCTGATGCTGGTGGGAGATCCTGCTTTGTCCGGGCGGATGGCCTGGCCACGGTGCTGGACCGGTCAGATGACTCGAGTTCTCTTCCTTCCGGAAGGGACACTTTTCGCGGTACTCAAAGCCAAAGATGGCGACGACTGTTGCTTGTGTGTTGGATTGATGTCCATGCCCTCTCAGCGCTGGTGTCAAGAAAGGAGGAAGCAGCGTGGCGGCAATTGTTACCGTGGTCGAAGATGATGACCTGTTTGCGACTGGTTGCAGATCCTTCTGCTGCAGGGGTCTTCTCTCAAGATACAGGGATGATGACACAGGGCTCTGGAGATCTTCTTGTGTTATGGTTGTCTTAGGGTACTCTAGGTGTTCATAATCCTTTGTGTTTTGATACGTCTCCAACGTATCTACAATTTTTGATTGCTCCATGCTATATTATCTACTGTTTTGGGCAATATTGGGGTTTATTATCCACTTTTATATTACTTTTGGGACTAACATATTAACCGGAGGCCCAGCCCAGATTTGCTGTTTTATGCCTATTTCAGTGTTTCGAAGAAAAGGAATATCAAACGGAGTCGAAACGGAACGAAATCAACTGGAGAAGTTATTTTTGGAAGGAAACCTACCAGATAGACTTGGACCCTACGTCAGAAGATGAAGGAGGAGCTCACGAGGGTAGGGGGCGTGCCCACCCCCCTGGGGCGCGCCCCCTTGCCTCGTGGGCCCCCCTTCGGTCCACCGACGTACCTCCTGCACCCATATATACCTACGTAACCTAAAACTTCCAGAACAGAGAATAGATCGGGAGTTCCGCCGCCAGAAGCCTCCGTAGCCACCGAAAACCAATCTAGACCCATTCCGGCACCCTGCCGGAGGGGGAATCCTTCTCCGGTGTCCATCTTCATCATCCCGGTGCTCTCCATGACGAGGAGGGAGCAGTTCTCCCTCGGGGCTGAGGGTATGTACCAGTAGCTATGTGTTTGATCTCTCTCTCTCTCTCTCGTGTTCTTGAGATGATACGATCTTGATGTATCGTGAGCTTTGCTATTATAGTTGGATCCTATGTTTCTCCTCCCCCTCTTCTCTCTTGTAATGAATTGAGTTTCCCCTTTGGAGTTATCTTATCGGCTTGAGTCTTTAAAGATTTGAGAACACTTGATGTATGTCTTGCCGTGCGTATCTGTGGTGACAAGGATATCACGTGATTCACTTGATGTATGTTTTGGTGATCAACTTGCGGGTTCCGCCCATGAACCTATGCATAGGGGTTGGCATACGTTTTCGTCGTGATTCTCCGGTAGAAGTTTGGGGCACTCTTTGAGGTCCTTTGTGTTGGTTGAATAGATGAATCTGAGATTGTGTGATGCATATCGTATAACCATACCCACAGATACTTGAGGTGACATTGGAGTATCTAGGTGACATTAGGGTTTTGGTTGATTTGTATCTTAAGGTGTTATTCTAGTACGAACTCTAGGGCTGTTTGTGACACTTATAGGAATAGCCCAACGGATTGATTGGAAAGAATAACTTTGAGGTGGTTTCGTACCCTACCATAATCTCTTCGTTCGTTCTCTGCTATTAGTGACTTTGGAGTGACTCTTTGTTGCATGTTGAGGGATAGTGATGTGATCCAATTATGATATTATTGTTGAGAGGACTTACACTAGCGAAAGTATGAACCCTAGGCCTTGTTTCCTAGCATTTCAATACCGTTTACGCTCACTTTTATCATTAGTTACCTTGCTGCTTTTATAATTTCAGATTACAAATACCTTTATCTACCATCCATATACCACTTGTATCACCATCTCTTCGCCGAACTAGTGCACCTATACAATTTACCATTGTATTGGGTGTGTTGGGGACACAAGAGACTCTTTGTTATTTGGTTGCAGGGTTGCTTGAGAGAGACCATCTTCATCCTACGCCTCCTACGGATTGATGAACCTTAGGTCATCCACTTGAGGGAAATTTGCTATTGTCCTACAAACCTCTGCACTTGGAGGCCCAACAACGTCTACAAGAAGAAGGTTGTGTAGTAGACATCAAGCTCTTTTCTGGCGCCGTTGCCGGGGAGGTTAGCGCTTGAAGGTATATCTTTAGATCTTGCAATCGAGTCTTTTAGTTTCTTGTTTTATCACTAGTTTAGTCTATAGAAGAAAATTACAAAAAAATGGAATTAAGTTTTCCTCATACGCTTCATCTTTTTAATATGTTTCGTGAGTATGATGGAAAGGATAATTGTGCTCAAGTGCTAGAAGAAGAAATCTATAAAATGTTTGGCACTAAATATTTGAATGATGAGCATGATTGCAATGTTGTTAGTATGAATTCCTTGAATATCCATGATGCTAATGATATGCAAAGCCATGAGCTTGGGGAAGCTATGTTTGATGAAGATGATATTTTTTGTCCCCCAAGTTTTGATGAGCAAATTTATTATTATGAAAGCATGCCTCCTATCTATGATGATTATTGTGATGACACGTATGCTATAAAGAATAATAATAACCATGAAACTTGTCATCTTGATCTTAATTTTCAATCACATGATAGTTATTTTGTTGAGTTTGCTCCCACTATTATTCATGAGAAGAATTTTGCTTATGTGGAGAGTAATAAAATTTATATGCTTGTAGATCATGAAAATAATGCTTTAGGTGCTGGTTATATTTTTGAATTCATTCATTATGCTACTGAAAATTATTATGGGGGAGGAATATATGCTTGTAGGAATTGCAATAATATCAAGTTTCCTCTCTATGTGCTTAAAATCTTGAAGTTATGCTTGTTTTACCTTCCTACGCAAGTTGATTCTTGTTCCCATAAGTTGTTTGCTCACAAAATCCCTATGCATAGGAAGTATGTTAGACTTAAATGTGCTAGTCATATTCTTCATGATGCTCTCTTTATGTTTCAATTCTTATCTTTTATGTGAGCATCATTGAAATCATCATGCCTAGCTAGGGGCGTTAAACGATAGCGCTTGTTGGGAGGTAACCCAATTTTATTTTTGTTCCTTGCTTTTTGTTCCTGTTAGTAATATATAATTCATCTAGCCTCTTTTTAGATGTGGTTTTATGCTTTTAATTAGTGTTTGTGCCAAGTAGAACCTTTGGGAAGACTTGGGGGAAGTCTTGTTGATCATGCTGTCAAAAACAGAAACTTTAGCGCTCACGAGAATTGCTGCCATTTTTTATTGGAGAGTGATATTTAGTTAATTATTTTTGCAAATGATTAATAGATAAATTCCTCAGGTCCAGCAATATATTTGATAATTTTATGAGTTCCATAAGTATACGTTTGATTCAGATTACTACAGACTGTTCTGTTTTTGACAGATTCTGTTTTTCATGTGTTGTTTACTTATTTTGATGAATCTATGGCTAGTAAAATAGTTTATAAACCATAGAAAAGTTGGAATACAGTAGGTTTAACACCAATATGAATTTATAATGAGTTCATTACAGTAACTTATGATGGTGATTTGCTTTCTTATACTAACGGAGCTTACGAGTTTTCTGTTAAGTTTTGTGTTGTGAAGTTTTCAAGTTTTGGGTAAGGATTCGATGGACTATGGAATAAGGAGTGGCAAGAGCCTAAGCTTGGGTATTCCCAAGGCACCCCAAGATAATATTCAAGGACAACCAAGAGCCTAAGCTTGGGGATGCCCCGGAAGGCATCCCCTCCTTCGTCTTCGTTCATCGGTAACTTTACTTGGAGCTATATTTTTATTCGCCACATGATATGTGTTTTGCTTGGAGCGTCAATTTATTTTGTTAGAATTTGCTTGCTGTTACTTATAATAATGTTTTTCATATTTTATTTCAATAAAAGTGGCATTGATAGCCTTTACTATGCCTATGTTACAAGTATACATGTTGCTGTTTGAAAACAGAAAGTTTACCTCTGTTGCAATAATTCCCTAGAAAATTCAGAATGTGATAAAATGTTGAAACCTTTTGAATATTAAGCTATGATAAATTTAATACAGTGGTAATTTTATTTCATAATTTTTGGAGCTAGGGAAGTATGGATGTTGCAGCATTCTTTACAGACTATCCTGTTTAGGCAGATTGCTGTTATGTTTGCATTGTTTGCATATGTTTGCTTCTTTAATGATTCTATTTGAGGATAGGACTATTAAATATGCAGAGACATTTAGTATGCAATGTTGAGTAATAATTTTAGTGATTTGCTACAGTAGAGTATGATAAGGTTTTGGCAATGGTTTATACTAACTTATCTCACGAGTCCTTGTTGAGTTTTGTGTGGATGAAGCTTTTGAGATTTAGGGAGACCGTGATATGAGAGGAATTAAGGAGACACAAAAGCTCAAGCTTGGGGATGCCCAAGGCATCCCAAGATAATATTTCAAGAAGTCTCAAGCATCTAAGCTTGGGGATGCCCCGGTTGGCATCCCACCTTTCTTCTTCAACAACTATCGGTTAGTATCGGTTGATCCTAAGTTTTTGCTTCTTCACATGATGTTTGCCATTCTTAGAATGTAATTTTATTTTTCTTTGCTTCCTGTTTGAATAGAATACCAAGATCTGAAATTATTAAATGTTAGAGAGTCTTCACATAGTTGCATAATTATTCGACTACTCATTGATCTTCACTTATATCTTTCGGAGTAGTTTGTTGTTTGCTCTAGCGCTTCACTTATATCTTTTAGAGCATGGTGGTAATATTATTTTGAAGAAATGTATGAACTCTCATGCTTCACTTATATTATTTTGAGAGTCTTAAATAGCATGGTAATTTTCTTAAAATCCTAATATGCTAGGTATTCAAGAATAATAAAATTCTCTTATGAGTGTGTTGAATACTAAGAGAAGTTTGATGATTGATGATTGTTTTGAGATATGGAGGTAGTGATATCAAAGTTGTGCTAGTTGAGTAGTTGTGAATTTGAGAAATACTTGTGTTGAAGTTTGCAAGTCCCGTAGCATGCACGTATGGTAAATGTTATGTAACAAATTTGAAACATGAGGTGTTATTTGATTGTCCTCCTTATGAGTGGCGGTCGGGGACAAGCGATGGTCTTTTCCTACCAATCTATCCCCCTAGGAGCATGCGCGTAGTACCGAGGTTTTTGATGACTTGTAGATTTTTGCAATAAGTATGTGAGTTCTTTATGACTAATGTTGAGTCCATGGATTATACGCACTCTCACCCTTCCATCCTTGCTAGCCTCTTTGGTACCGTGCATTGCCCTTTCTCACCTTGAGAGTTGGTGCAAACTTCGCCGGTGCATCCAAACCCCGTGATATGATACGCTCTGTCACACATAAACCTCCTTATATCTTCCGCAAAACAGCCACCATACCTACCTATTATGGCATTTCCATAGCCATTCCGAGATATATTGCCATGCAACTTTCCACCATCCAGTTTATCATGACACATTCATCATTGTCATATTGCTTAGCATGATCATGTAGTTGACATAGTATTTTTGGCAAAGCCACCGTTCATAATTTTTTCATACTTGTCACTCTTGATTCATTGCATATCCCGGTACACCGCCGGAGGCATCCATATAGAGTCATACTTTGTTCTAGTATCGAGTTGTAATCATTGAGTTGTAAATAAATAGAAGTGTGATGATCATCATTCAATAGAGCATTGTCCCAAAAAAAGAGAAAGGCCAAAGAAAAAAAAGAAGGCCTAAAAAATAAAAAATAAAAGGGGCAATGCTACTATCCTTTTTTACCACACTTGTGCTTCAAAGTAGCACCATGATCTTCATAGTAGAGAGTCTCTCATGTTATCACTTTCATATACTAGTTGGAATTTTTCATTATAGAACTTGGCTTGTATATTCCAACAATGGGCCTCCTCAAGTGCCCTAGGTCTTCGTGACCAAGCAAGTTGGATGCACACCCACTAGTTTCTTTTGTTGAGCTTTCATACATTTATAGCTCTAGTGCATCCGTTGCATGGCAATCCCTACTCCTTGCATTAACATCAATCGGTGGGCATCTTCATAGCCCATTGATTAGCCTCATTGATGTGAGACCTCCTCCTTTTTTGTCTTCTCCACATAACCCCCATCATCATATTCTATTCCACCCATAGTGCTATATCCATGGCTCACGCTCATGTATTGCGTGAAGGTTTATAAGTTTGAGATTACTAAAGTATGAAACAATTGCTTGGCTTGTCATCGGGGTTGTGCATGATGAGAGCATTCTTGTGTGACGAAAATGGAGCATGACTAAACTATATGATTTTCTAGGATGAACTTTCTTTGGCCATGTTATTTTGAGAAGACATAATTGCTTAGTTAGTATGCTTGAAGTATTATTATTTTTATGTCAATATGAACTTTTGTCTTGAATCTTTCGGATCTGAATATTCATATCACAAGTAAGAAGAATTACATTGAAATTATGCCAACTAGCATTCCACATCGAAAATTATCTTTTTTATCATTTACCTACTCGAGGACGAGCAGGAATTAAGCTTGGGGATGCTTGATACGTCTCCAACGTATCTATAATTTTTGATTGCTCCATGCTATATTATCTACTGTTTTGGGCAATATTGGGCTTTATTATCCACTTTTATATTACTTTTGGGACTAACCTATTAACCGGAGGCCCAGCCTAGATTTGTTGTTTTATGCCGATTTCAGTGTTTCGAAGAGAAGGAATATCAAACGGAGTCGAAACGGAACGAAATCAACTGGAGAAGTTATTTTTGGAAGGAAACCTACCGAATAGACTTGGACCCTACGTCAGAAGATGAAGGAGGAGCTCACGAGGGTAGGGGGCACGCCCACCCCCTTTGGGCGCGCCCCATGCCTCGTGGCCCCCCTTCGGTCCACCGACGTACCTCCTGCACCCATATATACCTACGTAACCTAAAACTTCCAGAATAGAGAATAGACCAGGAGTTCCGCCGCCAGAAGCCTTCGTAGCCACCGAAAACCAATCTATACCCGTTCCGGCACCCTGCCGGAGGGGGAATCCTTCTCCTTTGGCCATCTTCATCATCCCGATGCTCTCCATGATGAGGAGGGGGTAGTTCTCCCTCGGGGCTGAGGGTATGTACCAGTTCGCTTGGCCACCTTGAGCAGATCGAAAGCTACGCCCCTGGCCGTCAGGTCAGGTTTGAAGCCTAAACTACACGGTTGACATCCGCGGGGACTTGATCTTCGACGGATTCGAGCCACAGCCAAGCGCGCCGCGCTGTCTCGACGGGCATGATATAGCTCTGCTGCCGAACAGCGCCCCGGAGGCCGCACACGCATCAGTCTCGACCATTGATTAGGAACCTACTGCGCCGACCGAGGATCAGCGGTTGGACGCTGCCTCAGGGGCTGCGATCTCAGAGACGATCGAGCCGAACTCCAGCTCCGCACTCCGCGTGGCCCGTGACTCCGAGGAGCCGGATTCCTCTCTGAACTCCGAGCCCCCCGCACCCCTGCCAATCGAATCCGATTGGGCGCCGGTAATGGAGTTCACTGCCGCGGACATCTTTCAGCATTCGCGTTTTGGCGACATCCTGAATTCTCTTAAGTCTCTCTCTTTATCAGGAGAGCCATGGCCGAACTACGGTCAGCAAGGATGGGATACGGATGGTGAGGAAATTCAAAACCCACCCACCACCCACTTGGTAGCCACTGTCGACGATTTAACCGACATGCTTGACTTCGGCTCCGAAGACATCGACGGCATGGACGACGATATAGGAGACGAACAGGAACCAGCACCTGTAGGGCGCTGGAACGCCACCTCGTCATATGCCATATACATGGTGGATACTCCAAAAGACGGAGATGGCGATGGAACAATGAGGGATGACGCCCCCAAGAAACAGCCAAAGCGCCGACGTCAGCGGCGCCGCTCTAAATCCCGCCAAGCACAAACGGCGATTCCGGCACGGGAGATAATACTACCCCGGATAACGCCGAAGAACACCCACCCCAGCAAGATTCGGCACAGAAAGATGGAAAAGCCAGCCCTCATGAGAGAGCGGCAGACCGAGAGGTCGAGGATGATAACTATACTCCTCCCTCCGAAGACGAGGCAAGCCTCGATGACGACAAATTCGTCATACCATCAGACCCTGCCGAACAAGAGCGTTTTGAACACAGGCTTTTAGCCACGGCAAGCAGCCTCAAGAAAAAGCAGCAACAGCTTAGAGCTGCCCAAAAATTGCTAGCTTTTAGATGGACTGAAGACCTTGCGGCCGAAGAGTATGAACTCGAACACCCCTCCAAGAGTTACCCGAAGCGCAGGTCACTACCCCGATCAGAAGAGGAAGAACCTACATCACCAGCGCACGACATGGCAGACCGGCCACCTCGCGGCCACGACAGAGAGGCCTCTCAGCCTTCCACCCAAGCCACGCCCCGACGCCGCACAACTAAGGCGCGGGAAAATGTGCCCGACCTGCGGACATACTGGAGGATAAGGCAAGGCAAACAAGATCGATCTACGGATCGCGCAGGCGCCCTACGGCACGTGATAATCTTCACGACGGATACAACAAATCCGGCCGGGCCGAACACAACAGACATAGCTCTTTCGAGCTGCGTCGTGATATACCCCAGTACAGAGGCGCCGCACACCCGCTATGCTTCACGAATGAAGTAATGGATCATAAAATCCCACAGGGATTCAAACCCGTAAACATCGAATCATACGATGGCACCACAGACCCGGCGATATGGATTGAGGATTATCTCCTTCACATCCACATGGCACGCGGCGATGATCTCCACGCCATCAAGTACCTCCCGCTCAAACTTAAAGGACTGGCTTGGCATTGGCTTAACAGCTTGCCAGCAGACTCAATCGGTTCTTGGGAGGACCTGGAAGCCGCATTCCTCAACAACTTCCAGGGCACTTACGTGCGACCGCCGGACGCCGACGACTTAAGCCACATAATTCAGGAGCCAGAAGAATCAGCCAGACAATTCTGGACATGGTTCCTAACTAGAAAACCCAGATAGTCGACTGTCCGGATGCAGAGGCCCTAGTAGCCTTCAAACATAACATCCGCGATGAGTGGCTTGCCCGGCACCTGGGACAGGAAAAGCCAAAATCCATGGCAGCCCTCACGACACTCATGACCTGCTTTTGCACGGGAGAAGACAGCTGGCTAGCTCGCAGTAACAACCTATCAAAGAACCCTGGTAATTCGGATAACAAGGAAAAAAGTGGCAGGACACGTCGGAACAACCAAAAGCGCCGCGTTAACAGCGATAGTAATGAAGACACTGCGGTCAATGCCGGATTCAGAGGCTATAGATCCGATCAGCGGAAAAAGCCATTCAAAAAGAATACTCAAGGCCCGTCCAGTTTGGACCGAATACTCGATCGCTTGTGCCAAATACATGGCACCCCCGAAAAGCCAGCCAATCACACCAACAGGGATTGTTGGGTGTTCAAGCAGGCAGGCAAGTTAAGAGCCGAAAACAGAGACAAGGGGCTGCACGACGACGACGAGGAGCCCAAGCCGCCGAACAACAATGGACAGAAGGGCTTTCCCCCACAAGTGCGGACGGTGAACATGATATACGCAACCCACATTCCCAAGCGGGAGCGGAAGCGTGCGCTACGGGACGTATACGCGATGGAGCCAGTCGCCCCAAAGTTCAACCCATGGTCCTCCTGCCCGATCACTTTTGATCGAAGGGACCATCCCACTAGCATCCGTCATGGCGGCTTCGCCGCATTGGTTCTTGACCCAATCATCGACGGATTTCACCTCACAAGAGTCCTCATGGACGGCGGCAGTAGCCTGAACCTGCTTTATTAGGACACAGTGCGGAAAATGGGCATAGATCCCTCAAGGATCAAACCCACAAGAACGACCTTTAAAGGCGTCATACCAGGTGTAGAAGCCAACTGTACAGGCTCAGTAACACTTGACGTGGTCTTCGGATCCCCGGACAATTTCCGAAGCGAAGAGTTAATCTTTGATATAGTCCCGTTTCGCAGTGGCTATCATGCCCTGCTCGGATGAACCGCATTCGCAAAATTCAATGCGGCGCCGCACTATGCATATCTCAAACTCAAGATGACAGGCCCTCGAGCAGTAATCACGGTCAACGGCAACACCGAACGCTCTCTTCGTACAGAGGAGCATACGGCGGCTCTAGCAGCGGAGGTATAAAGTAGCCTTCTTCGGCAATTCTCCAGTCCGGCCATTAAAAAGCCAAACACTGCCAAGCGCGCCCGGAGTAACCTACAGCAGGACCGCCTGGCACACTCTGAGCAAGCGTAGCAATGCGGCCCCAACCCCAGCTTTCGCGACCTAGCTAAACCAATACCTCGCGTACATAACTACGCCCTTGAAATACCATGGGCACAGGGGAAGGGGCAAAATAACGGCACGCCCAGCATACGCCGTAAAACGTACCAGGGGCTGCCAGATTCCTTTTTTAATTTTTTCTTACTTTCAGGACTCCATACTTCGGACGACCTGTTCGGCAATTCGATTGCTGCACAAACGATGCAAGACCCAGGGAGGCAGACGAGCCATGCCGCATTATGGAACTCCGAGGTGGTCTCGGTTGTGAGCGGTATACCTACTTTATATATAATTCCGCGGCCTGCCCCTAAGTCAGGACATATTGAGTAGTCCAATATCTTTTGCTTACCGCACTATTTGTATTGTTCGGCTTTGATAAATAGCCTCTCCATAAACAATGTTTAGCTTTTTGTCTACTTTTTGCATTACCCCTTTCATATATATGTTCACTGATGACATGTTGCACCCGTACACTATGGTACGGCACGTACGCCAGGGGCTTCAGTACCCTTTAATATGGTGTGAGAAGTCCGTACACTTTAACAAGTGCGGCACCCCGAACTTATAGCACTATATGCATCGGCTCCAAATCATGATTTGGGTCAATAGTTGGGTTTGCCCAGCTCCTATGTTTTGGTGCCTTACGTTCCGCTATATCGGCTAAGGTAGCACTAGGAGAACCACTGCAATTGTGCCCCGGTTGAGCTGGGTTAAGCACCTCAGTGGAGAAAGCTAAAACTGACTGTCATGATGAGGCGAGAGACTGGTCGCTGTTCGAGAGGTTTTTCGAGTCCCTAAAGGCTTATGCCGCTTCGAACGAGGAGCTGGATGACCCCAGCCTAGGCGTGGATAGCGCCCCGAATTCGGTCTTCCGAACTAGGGGCTTCGCCAAAATTTAAAATTGTAACGTTCTATGGCTAAGTGAGAGTGTTCAAGCATTATAGTCCGATTGCCTGGTTCATCGTGCTGAGCGCCTCCCTCGAAGGACCCAACCATGGGAAAAAGAACGCCCAGGTTTATCACCGAACACCCCAGCACTAAGTAGCATGGGGGCAGAAGCCGACGACTGGCCATCTCTCAATTTTTGATAAATGGCCGCACAGAAAATAATATTTTAAATTCAATAAGCATTGCTTAGCGCATATGAACAAGTTTTCAGCGCATAGGATAAACACAAGCGAATTCATTCAAAAATTACATCCTTGGTGCACTCATCCGCCACAAGGCGGGCACCCGCAAGAACATCCTTATAGTAGTTCTCTGGCTTGCGATGCTCCTTCCCCGGCGGCGGCCCGTCCGTCACAAGCTTCTCGCTGTCCAGCTTACCCCAGTGCACCTTTACACGAGCAAGGGCCCTACGGGCACCTTCGATGCAGACAGAGCGCTTGATGACCTTGAGCCTTGGACAGGCCTCCACCAGCCGGCGCACCAGCCCGAAGTAGCTCCCAGGCAGGGCCTCTCCGGGCCATAGCCGAACTATAAAGCCCTTCATGGCTTGTTCGGCCGCCTTGTGGAGTTCGACCAGCTGTTTCAGGTGGTCGCTCAAGGGCACAGGGTGTCCGGCCTCAGCATACTGAGACCAGAACACCTTCTCCGTCGAGCTACCCTCTTCAGCTCGATAGAATGCGGCGGCATCAGATACGCTGCGGGGAAGATCTGCGAATGCCCCTGGAGAACTCCGGATTCGGGTAAGTAACAAGTAGTTTACTTCTATATTTCTGCTTTGCATAAAGAATGCCTTACCCGCTGCTATCTTTTTCAAATCCTCCAATTCTCGGAGGGCCTTTTGGGCTTCGGCCTTGGCAGACTTGGTAGTCTCGAGGGCCGTCGCGAGCTCGGACGCTTGGGTCTTCGACTCAAGCTCCAAACTCTCATGTTTTTTCATGAGAGCCTGAAGCTCTTGCTGCATCTCGCCGACCTGAGACCCAAGTTTCTCTCGCTCGGTGCGCTCCGCGGCCATTTTCTTTTCGGCCTCGGACAGCGCCTGCTTGAGGGTCACCACCTCAGTCGTGGCCCCTACAATAAGCAGTTCAATCCTGTTATTTTTTGCAATCACGCCTCTCTATAGGCATCTTTTTATAAGGTATTTCCTACCTTCTTTCTCCTCGAGCTCCTGCTTGGCAAGGCCGAGCTCTCGCTCGGACCGCTCGAGTCCCTGTTTTAGGGTATCCACCTCCGCAGTCAGTACGGCAGTGGCTAGCAGCGAAGCCTGCATACGCATATTGACTCTTTACTGTTAGACTCCTGCGAAATTTGATAGATCCTCTATTCGGCTTTCCTTTCCGGACACCAAACAGAGCATCAGGGGCTACTGTCTATGCGGTAATATTTTTACATATTTTTACTTAACTCGAAGCCTGTTAGGAGGCCAGCGCAAGCTTCATTCAGCCCGCTCTTGGCGGTCTGAACCTTCCGGATCACCGTACTCATAATAGTACGGTGCTCCTCGTCGATGGAGGCGCCTTCAAGCACCTCCAGCAGATTGTCCGGCGCCTCCGGTTGGACGGAGGCTGCCGGCTCAGAAGGCTTGCTCCTCTTGGAAGGAGTTCGCCTGCCGCGGTCCGGAATTGTTGAAGATTCCGGCACGGTGTCCGGCTTAAAGCCGGACTTGGAGCCCTGAGGGGTCTTGTCCCCTTCACTCCTAGGGTCCGGGAGGTCGCCTTGCGGCCCCTCCTGGACCACCTCCTCCTGCCCTGGAGCTCGTTGCGATGCCACTTCAGCGTCATCCACAGTGCGGGGGGAGACAGCGGGCGGAACAGAGTTCACGTCCGATGAATCCAGGGAGCCGCTCGACGATTCGTTGAATGCGGCTCGGGGAGGGCTGCATGATTACATTCGACATTAGGGAAAGCTGCGCAATAAAGTAACATCATGAGTTACTCTGATACCCGAACTTACGATTTCGTCGGACGCTTGGTCCTGTCCGGCCACTCCTCTTCGCCCTCTTCGGCGTCAGGGGTGTAATCCGGCGGAGGGGTCTTCCTTTTTCTGGACCCCTCGGTCTCCCCCGTTGGGGCGGCCTTCCTCTTCTCTCCTCCCTCCACTGGAGGGGGAGAGTTTTCTTCTTCCTCCTCCTCGTTCTCGCGGGAGGAGGGCGCCTCGGACTCGTCAGATGACGAGCCCGACACCACCACGTTGCGGGTACTCTTTCAAGTCCCCGTGGTCTTCTTCTTGTTGGCCTTCTTCTCCGGCACCACATAAGGCGCCGGGGCCAGCAGCTTCACCAGTAAAGCTGGGGCTGGATCTTCGGGCAGCGGAGCCGGACAGTTAATCGGCTCGGCTACCGCCCGCCAAGCCTGTCAAAGGTAAGGGAGTTCAGATCCCGCATAGTGTCAAACTATGAAAAAAGGCTTAAACATCCTGTGAAGGGTGTAGATGGCATACCTTGCTAGCGTGACGCTGCGAGCTGTATCCGCGTCCTCGGAAGCGGATGCGGGATCCTCGGCGCCCTTGAATAGCACCTTCCAGGCATCTTCATACGTCGTGTCGAATAGCCTATTGAGGGTTTGGTGCTGCGCCGGGTCAAACTCCCACAGATTGAAATCCCGTTGTTGGCACGGGAGGATCCGGCGGACGAGCATAACCTGAATTATATTAACCAGCCGGACTGGCTTGTTCACCAGGGACTGGATGCATGTTTGCAATCCAATCACCTCTTTTTCATCACCCCACGACAGGCCCGTCTCTTTCCAGGACACAAGCCGCGTGGGGGGTCCGGATCGGAACTCGGGGGCCGCGGTCCATTCCGGATCGCATGGCTCGGTGATGTTGAACCATCCGGATTGCCATCCCTTTAGGGTCTCCACGAAAGAGCCCTCGAACCATAGGGCGTTGGCCATCTTGCCCGCCATAGCGCCTCCGCACTCCGCCTGGCTGCCGCGCACCACCTTGGGCTTGACGTTGAAAGTCTTGAGCCAGAGGCCGAAATGGGGGGGAACGCAGAGGAAAGCCTCGCACACGATGATAAACGCCGAGATGTTGAGGATGAAGTTCGGAGCCAGATCATGGAAATCTAGGCCGTAGTAGAACATGAGCCCCCGGACGAATGGGTGGAGTGGAAAACCCAGTCCGCGGAGGAAGTGGAGGAGAAAAACCACCCTCTCATGGGGCCTTGGGGTGGGGATGAGCTGCCCCTCCTCGGGAAGCCGGTACGCGATGTCCTTGGACAAATACCCGGCCTTCCTTAGCTTCTTGATTTTTCCCTCCGTAACGGAGGATACCATCCATTTGCCTCCCGCTCCGGACATTGCTGGAGAAGGTTGAGGTGGGAAGTGCGGGCTTGGGCGCTGGAGCTCGGGTGCGCGAGAGATGGATAGGCAAGGGAGGAATAAGGCGTAGGTGAAAAGGGTGGATTCTTATCCCCTTATATAGGCGGATGCGGTTATGCGTCCCCACATGTCTAATAAAACTCGCTTGCCTCCCGAGCGCCGTGATAAATGGCGCGGTTGGGTTACCCACGTCCGTATTGATGAGAATCCCGTAAAAAGGGTACACGATCTCTGCTTTGACAAGACGTGCCAAGGAAACCTCCTCGCAAAACATGCTGAGGTGGAAAAATAAAAACGATTCGAGTAAAGGACTTGGCTGTAGTGTGATGGCGCACTGCAGGATACGTCAGCAGATTTGATTTGTGCTAATGTTATTCTCTTTATGGCAATATGTGGAAACTCATTTTATAGAGCCGGACACTACTCTTGGTGATTACAATCTTCTGCGAAGGACTTGGAGGAGGAACCCACCTTGCAATGCCGAAGACAATTTGCGCGCCGGACTCGTCGTCATTGAAGCCTGGTTCAGGGGCTACTAAGGGAGTCCTGGATTAGGGGGTGTTCGGGTAGCCGAACTATACCTTCAGCCGAACTCCTGGATTATGAAGATACAAGATTGAAGACTTCGTCCTGTGTCCGGAGGGGACTTTCCTTGGCGTGAAAGGCAAGCTTGGCGATGCGGATGTTCAAGATCTCCTACCATTGTAACCGACTCTATGTAACCCTAACCCTATCCGGTGTCTATATAAACCGGAGGGTTGTAGTCCGTAGGACAGAATCAACTCCATACACAATCATACCATAGGCTAGCTTCTAGGGTTTAGCCTCCTTGATCTCGTGGTAGATCTACTCTTGTACTACCCATATCATCAATATTAATCAAGCAGGAGTAGGGTTTTACCTCCATCGAGAGGGCCCGAACCTGGGTAAAACAAAGTGTCCCCAGTCTCCTGTTACCATCCGGGCTAGACGCACAGTTCGGGGCCCCCTACCCGAGATCCGCCGGTTTTGACACCGATAGTAGGCGAGCACCTCCTCGCCCTCCGTGAAGGAGACCGCAGAGCCCTTCGCCTTGTCCTTCCCTCCGCCGCCGCCGCCGCTCGTGGTCGTGGTCATGTTGGAGCTGCCCACATGGCACCCGCGCAGGCACACACGCCAAGGGATGGAGGGAGGAAGGCGTGGTCGTGGGAGGGAGGGAGGAAGGCGCTGGATCGAATCGAGGCACGCCCACGCCGGCACGCACGCACGCCGGATCGAGACTAGTGGATATGGGGGATGAAGGCGAGGGGAAGGGGATGGCGGAGACGAGGTCGGCGGTGGGTGGGGGCGGCAGTGGTGGGTGGGGATGGAGGCGAGGGAGAGGAAGGCGCGGTAGCCTCGATCAGATCTGGAGAAGGAAAGGGTGGGTGGGTAGGTGGGTTAGGGTTTTGGTCTTTCAGGACAATATCCACCGTTGGATGGGCGCGTGATGGATGGCTCAGATCATGTCCAACTTGGTGATCCGCGTGGATGTGGTTCCTCGCTTCTCATTGGTTGGCTGGCTCGCGCTCAAGTATCCAAAATTTGGACCCAAATCTCTGATTTTTTTAAATGCCTACAAATCGGTGTTGCAAAATTTAACCACACCATTTTCCAAAAGGCGGTTGTTAGGCGCCGGTCAATCGGTCTAAATTTGGGTCGCTCGCCTGGCGCCCCTACGATGTTTTCGTATGTAACCATTTGATCACCCCCGAAGTTATATTTACTTTCCTATCTTGCTCGTTCTTATTAGATAGAACACATCGTTGACCCTCCTGTTGTTGCGCCGTCGCGCACAAGCGCAGTCTAGCGCCTCACAGTCGGAATCACCCCGACGTTCTCTAGTTGTACCATTCGCCAGTTCTAGCACCTCCCTGAGGCTAGTCACCGCCGGGATGAAGCATCCTGAATCAACAGTTCAAGCAATCCATATTGTCGGTTCCAGCAAATTACTTCACCACTTCCAGAGCCTCCCCCGCAAATTGCTCACTACCAAGGATGCAACATGCCAAATTCATTTTCCATTTTTCGAGTGCCCAAAATAAGTTTTTTGTGTGAATGACCTACCATATATTTTTTGTAAAATTGCACCAAATCATTTTTCTAAAATACTAGGCCATGTTTAATGCACAATTGACCAAATGGTTGGGTGTCAAAAGCCTTGATCCAGCTCTAGTGAAAAAGACAAATTTCCGCCGATTCAGTAGGAAGCGGGTCAAATTTGAACTATAGCTGCCTCATAGTTTGCTTTTTATTTTTTCCAAAAATCATTTATAGGTACATAAATATCTATTTAATCAGAGACATCAAAAGGTTTCCAAGATTCAACAACTAGCTAGGAACGGTCAAGCCCGCCGTTTCGACTGCATTTTGAAATGGGCATAAAAAATTCAAAAAAATTCAAAAAATTGGAAAACCTTCGCATTGTGTCATCATATGTGATCAAGTTATCGAGAAAAATAATAAACTTGTAATACGACAATTTGTTTAAAAAAGTTTTCTCAGAAATGAGCTATAAGTGTGAAGATTCATGGCTTTCAAGCCAAATGATCAATCTTATGGCCACATTCATGGCATAGTTTGTTAAAATGATCTTATATTTTGCAAAAAGGGTGCATATTGGAATGGCAAACAATGTTGCCTAAGGAAATTTTCATTTTCTTTGGACAAAAAGTCATTTTCCATTTTTCGAGTGCCCAAAATGAGGTTTTTTTGTGAATAACCTACCAAATAATTGTTGCAAAAATGGACCAAATCAATTTTATAAAATACTAGGACATGTTTAATGCACAATTGACACAATGGTTGAGTGTAAAAAGCCTTGATTCACCTCTGGTGAAAAAGACAAATTTCCGTCGATTCAGCTCGAAGCGGGTCAAATTTGAACTATAGCTGCCTCGTAGTTTGCTCTTTATTTTTTCCGAAAATCATTTCTAGGTACATAATGTTGGGGAACGTTGCAGAAAACAAAATTTTTCCTACTCGTTTCACCAAGATCCATCTAGGAGTTCATCTAGCAACGAGTGATTAGATGCATCTACGTACCTTGTAGATCGCGAGCAGAAGCGTTCAAAGAACGGGGATGATGTAGTCGAACACGACGTGATTCAAATCACCGATGATCAAGCACCGAACGGACGGTGCCTCCGCGTTCAACACACGTACGGAACGGATGACGTCTCCTCCTTTCTTGATCCAGCAAGGGGGGAAGAGAGGTTGATGAAGATCCAGCAGCACGACGGCGTGGTGGTGGATGCAGGGCGTCACAGTAGCAGGGCTTCGCCTATACTACGAGAGAGAGACGTAACGGGGAGAGAGGAAGCACCAAAGGCTGAGGTATGAAATCCCTCCTCTCCCCCACTATATATAGGAGGGCCAAGGGGGGGTGGTGCACAGCCTAGGAGATCCAATCTCCTAGGTGCGGCGGCCAGGGGAGGGTTTCCCTCCCCCCCCAAGGCACCTCGGGGTGCCTTCCACCACTTGGACTCCTCCGTGGTGGAAACCCTAGGCGCATGGGCCTAGTAGGGCTGGTGCCCTTGGCCCATGAAGGCCAAGGCGCACCCCCTACAGCCCATGTGGCCCCCCGGGACAGGTGGCCCCACCCGGTGGGCCCCCGGGACCCCTCCGGTGGTCCCGGTACAATACCGATAACCCCGAAACTTGTCCCGATGGCCGAAACAGCACTTCCTATATATAATTCTTTACCTCCGGACCATTCCGGAACTCCTCGTGACGTCCGGGATCTCATCCGGGACTCCGAACAACATTCGGGTTACTGCATATTCATATCTTCATAACCCTAGCGTCACCGAACCTTAAGTGTGTAGACCCTACGGGTTCGGGAGACAAGCAGACATGACCGAGACGACTCTCCGGTCAATAACCAACAGCGGGATCTGGATACCCATGATGGCTCCCACATGCTCCACGATGATCTCATCGGATGAACCACGATGTCGAGGATTAATCAACCCCGTATACAATTCCCTTTGTCAATCGGTATGTTACTTGTCCGAGACTCGATCGTCGGTATCCCAATACCTTGTTCAATCTCGTTACCGGCGAGTCACTTTACTCGTACCGTAATGCATGATCCCGTGATCAACCACTTGGTCACCTTGAGCTCATAATGATGATGCATTACCGAGTGGGCCCAGTGATACCTCTCCGTTATCCAGAGTGACAAATCCCAGTCTCGATCCGTGTCAACCCAACAGACACTTTCGGAGATACCTGTAATGCACCTTTATAGTCACCCAGTTACGTTGTGACGTTTGATACACCCAAAGCACTCCTACGGTATCCGGGAGTTACACGATCTCATGGTCAAAGGAAAAGATACTTGACATTGGAAAAGCTCTAGCAAATGAACTACACGATCTTTGTACTATGCTTAGGATTGGGTCTTGTCCATCACATCATTCTCCTAATGATGTGATCCCGTTATCAATGACATCCAATGTCCATAGCCAGGAAATCATGACTATCTGTTGATCAACGAGCTAGTCAACTAGAGGCTTACTAGGGACATATTATGGTCTATGTATTCACACGTGTATTACGATTTCCGGATAATACAGTTATAGCATGAATAAAGACAATTATCATGAACAAAGAAATATAATAATAATGCTTTTATTATTACCTCTAGGGCATATTTCCAACAGTCTCCCACTTGCACTAGAGTCAATAATCTAGTTACATTGTGATGAATCGAACACCCATGGAATTCTGGTGTTGATCATGTTTTGCCCTAGGGAGAGGTTTAGTCAACGGATCTGCTATATTCAGGTCCGTATGTACTTTACAAATCTCTATGTCTCCATCTTGAACATTTTCACGAATGGAGTTGAAGCGACGCTTGATGTGCCTTGTCTTCTTGTGAAACCTGGGCTCTTTGGCAAGTGCAATAGCTCCAGTGTTGTCACAAAAGAGTTTGATTGGCCCCGACGCATTGGGTATGACTCCTAGGTTGGTGATGAACTCCTTCACCCATATAGCTTCATGTGCAGCCTCCGAGGCTGCCATGTACTCCGCTTCACATGTAGATCCTGCCACGACGCTCTGTTTGTAGCTGCACCAGCTCACTGCTCCACCATTCAACATATACACGTATCCGGTTTGTGACTTAGAGTCATCCAGATCTGTGTCGAAGCTAGCGTCGACGTAACCCTTTACGACGAGCTCTTCGTCACCTCCATAAACGAGAAACATTTCCCTAGTCCTTTTCAGGTACTTCAGGATATTCTTGACCGCTGTCCAGTGTTCCTTGCCGGGATTACTTTGGTACCTTCCTACCAAACTTACGGCAAGGTTTACATCAGGTCTGGTACACAGCATGGCATACATAATAGAACCTATGGCTGAGGCATAGGGGATGACACTCATCTCTTCTATCTCTTCTGCCGTGGTCGGACATTGAGCTGAGCTCAATTTCATACCTTGCAAAACAGGCAAGAACCCTTTCTTGGACTGATCCATTTTGAACTTCTTCAAAATCTTATCAAGGTATGTGCTTTGTGAAAGACCTATGAGGCGTCTTAATCTATCTCTGTAGATCTTGATGCCTAATATATAAGCAGCTTCTCCAAGGTCCTTCATTGAAAAACTTTTATTCAAGTAGGCCTTGATGCTGTCTAAGAGTTCTATATCATTTCCCATCAAAAGTATGTCATCTACATATAGTATGAGAAATGCTACAGAGCTCCTACTCACTTTCTTGTAAACGCAGGCTTCTCCATAAGTCTGCGTAAACCCAAACGCTTTGATCATCTCATCAAAGCGAATGTTCCAACTCCGAGATGCTTGCACCAGCCCATAAATCGAGCGTTGGAGCTTGCACACCTTGTTAGCATTCTTAGGATCAACAAAACCTTCCGGCTGCATCATATACAATTCTTCCTTAAGGAAACCATTAAGGAATGCCGTTTTGACGTCCATTTGCCATATTTCATAATCATAGAATGCGGCAATCGCTAACATGATTCGGACGGACTTCAGCTTCGCTACCGGTGAGAAAGTCTCATCGTAGTCAACCCCTTGAACTTGTCGATAACCCTTAGTGACAAGCCTAGCTTTATAGATGGTCACATTACCATCCGCGTCTGTCTTCTTCTTAAAGATCCATTTATTTTCTATGGCTCGCCGTTCAACGGGCAAGTCAGTCAAAGTCCATACTTCGTTTTGATACATGGATCCTATCTCGGATTTCATGGCTTCTAGCCATTTGTCGGAATCCGGGCCCGCCATCGCTTCTTCATAGTTCGAAGGTTCACTGTTGTCTAACAACATGATTTCCAAGACAGGGTTGCCGTACCACTCTGGTGCGGAACGTGTCCTTGTGGACCTTCGAATTTCAGTAGGAGCTTGATCAGAAGTATCTTGATCATCATCATTAACTTCCTCTCTAGTCAGTGCAGGCACCTCAGGAACATTTTCTTGAGTTGCGCCATTTACCGGTTCAAGAGGTAATACTTCATCAAGCTCTACTTTCCTCCCACTTACTTCTTTCGAGAGAAACTCTTTCTTTAGAAAGAATCCATTCCTGGCAACAAAGATCTTGCCTTCGGATCTGAGGTAGTAGGTATACCCATAAGTTTCTTTAGGGTATCCTATGAAGACGCATTTTTCCGACTTGGGTTCGAGCTTTTCAGGTTGAAGTTTCTTGACATAAGCATCGCATCCCCAAACTTTTAGAAACGACAACTTAGGTTTCTTACCAAACCATAATTCAAACGGTGTCGTCTCAATGGATTTCGACGGAGCCCTATTTAAAGTGAATGTGGCAGTCTCTAAAGCATAGCCCCAAAAAGATAACGGTAAATCGGCAAGAGACATCATAGATCGCACCATATCTAATAAAGTGCGATTACGACGTTCGGACACACCATTACGCTGAGGTGTTCCAGGCGGCGTTAGTTGTGAAACTATTCCACATTTTCTTAAGTGTGTGCCAAATTCGTGACTCAAGTATTATCCTCCACGATCTGATCGTAGAAACTTGATTTTCCTGTCACGTTGATTCTCAACTTCATTCTGAAATTCCTTGAACTTGTCAAAGGTTTCAGACTTGTGTTTCATTAAGTAGACATACCCATATCTACTTAAGTCATCAGTGAGGGTGAGAACATAATGATAGCCACCGCGAGCCTCAACACTCATTGGACCGCACACATCAGTATGTATGATTTCCAATAAGTTGGTTGCTCGCTCCATTGTTCCTGAGAACGGAGTCTTGGTCATTTTTCCCATGAGGCATGGTTCGCACGTGTCAAATGATTCATAATCAAGAGATTCTAAAAGTCCATCTGCATGGAGCTTCTTCATGCGTTTGACACCTATGTGACCAAGGCGGCAGTGCCACAAGTATGTGGGACTATCATTATCAACTTTACATCTTTTGGTATTCACACTATGAATATGTGTAGTAATACGCTCGAGATTCATTAAGAATAAACCATTGACTATCGGAGCATGACCATAAAACATATCTCTCATATAAATAGAACAACCATTATTCTCGGATTTAAATGAGTAGCCATCTCGTATTAAACGAGATCCTGATACAATGTTCATGCTCAGACATGGCACTAAATAACAATTATTGAGGTTCATAACTAATCCCGTAGGTAAATGTAGAGGTAGCGTGCCGACGACGATCACATCGACCTTGGAACCATTCCCGACGCGCATCGTCACCTCGTCCTTTTCCAGTTTCCGTTTATTCCGCAGCTCCTGTGGTGAGTTACAAATATGAGTAACGGCACCGGTATCAAATACCCAGGAGTTACTACGAGTACTGTTAAGGTACACATCAATCACATGTATATCAAATATACCTTTGGTGTTGCCGGCCTTCTTATCCGCTAAGTATTTAGGGCAGTTCCGCTTCCAGTGACCCTTCCCTTTGCAATAAAAGCACTCTGTCTCAGGCTTGGGTCCATTCTTTGACTTCTTCCCGACAGCTTGCTTGCCGGGCGCAGCAACTTCCTTGCCGTCCTTCTTGAAGTTCTTTTTACCCTTGCCCTTCTTGAACTTAGTGGTTTTATTCATCATCAACACTTGATGTTCCTTCTTGACTTCTACCTCTGCTGATTTCAGCATAGCAAATACTTCAGGAATGGTCTTTACCATCCCCTGCATATTGAAGTTCATCACAAAGCTCTTGTAGCTTGGTGGAAGCGACTGGAGGATTCTGTCAATGACCGCGTCATCCGGGAGATTAACTCCCAGCTGAGTCAAGTGGTTATGTAACCCAGACATAGTGAGTATGTGCTTACTGACAGAACTATTTTCCTCCATCTTACAGCTGAAGAACTTATCAGAGACTTCATATCACTCGATCCGGGCATGAGCTTGAAAAACCATTTTTAGCTCTTCGAACATCTCATATGCTCCATGTCTCTCAAAACGCTTTTGGAGCCCCGGCTCTAAGCTGTAAAGCATGCCGCACTGAACGAGGGAGTAGTCATCAGTACGTGTCTGCCAAGCGTCCATAGCGTCTTGGTTCTGTGGGACGGGTGGATCACCTAGCGGTGCTTGTAGGACATAATCTTTCTTGGCAGCTATGAGGATGATCCTCAGGTTCCGGACCCAGTCCGTATAGTTGCTGCCATCGTCTTTCAGCTTGGTTTTCTCTAGGAACACGTTGAAATTGAATACAACGTTGGCCATTTGATCTACAGGACATATTGTAAAGATTTTAGACTAAGTTCATGATAATTAAGTTCATCTAATCAAATTATTAATGAACTCCCACTCAGATTAGACATCCCTCTAGTCATCCAAGTGTTACACGATCCAAGTCAACTAATCCGTGTCCGATTAACACGTGAGACGGACTAGTCATCGTCGGTGAACATCTCCATGTTGATCGTATCTTCCATACGACTCGTGTTCGACCTTTCGGTCTCTGTGTTCCGAGGCCATGTCTTCACATGCTTAGGCTCGTCAAGTTAACCCTACGTGTTTTGCATGTGTAAAACTTCTTACACCCGTTGTATGTGAACGAAAGGATCTATCACACCCGATTAACACGTGGTGCTTCGAAGCGACGAACTGTAGCAACGGTGCACAGTTAGGGGAGAACACTTCTTGAAATTGTTGTAAGGGATCATCTTATTTACTACCGTCGTTTTAAGTAAACAAGATGCAAAACATGATAAACATCACATGTAATCAAATAATAATAGTGACATGATATGGCCAATATCACATAGCTCCTTTGATCTCCATCTTGGGGCTCCATGATCATCCTTGTAGATCGTCATACTCATCGACATATAAGTCGAGATTCCTTGTACAAGAACATGATCAATCTCATACATCACATATATCATTCATCACATCCTTTTGGCCATATCACATCACATAGCATACCCTGCAAAAACAAGTTAGACGTCCTCTAATTGTTGTTTGCATGTTTTACGTGGCTGCTATGGGTTTCTAGCAAGAACGTTTCTTACCTACGCAATGACCACAACGTGATATGCCAATTGCTATTTACCCTTCATAAGGACCCTTTTCATCGAATCCGATCCGACTAAAGTAGGAGAGACAGACACCCGCTAGCCACCTTATGCAACTAGTGCATGTCAGTCGGTGGAACCTGTCTCACGTAAGAGTACGTGTAAGGTCGGTCCGGGCCGCTTCATCCCACGATGCCGCCGAATCAAGATAAGACTAGTAACGGCAAGTATATTGAACAAAATCAACGCCCACAACTACTTTGTGTTCTACTCGTGCAAGAGAACTACGCATAGACCTAGCTCTGATACCACTGTTGGGGAACGTTGCAGAAAACAAAAATTTTCCTACTCGTTTCACCAAGATCCATCTAGGAGTTCATCTAGCAACGAGTGATTAGATGCATCTACGTACCTTGTAGATCGCGAGCGGAAGCGTTCAAAGAACGGGGATGATGTAGTCGAACACGACGTGATTCAAATCACCGATGATCAAGCACCGAACGGACGGTGCCTCCGCATTCAACACACGTACGGAACGGATGACGTCTCCTCCTTTCTTGATCCAGCAAGGGGGGAAGAGAGGTTGATGAAGATCTAGCAGCACGACGGCGTGGTGGTGGATGCAGGGCGTCACAGTAGCAGGGCTTCGCCTATACTACGAGAGAGAGACGTAACGGGGAGAGAGGAAGCACCAAAGGATGAGGTATGAAATCCCTCCTCTCCCCCACTATATATAGGAGGGCCAAGGGGGGGGGTGCACAGCCTAGGAGATCCAATCTCCTAGGTGCGGCGGCCAGGGGAGGGTTTCCCTCCCCCCCAAGGCACCTCGGGGTGCCTTCCACCACTTGGACTCCTCCGTGGTGGAAACCATAGGCGCATGGGCCTAGTAGGGCTGGTGCCCTTGGCCCATGAAGGCCAAGGCGAACCCCCTACAGCCCATGTGGCCCCCCGGGACAGGTGGCCCCACCCGGTGGGCCCCCGGGACCCCTCCGGTGGTCCCGGTACAATACCGATAACCCCGAAACTTGTCCCGATGGCCGAAACAGCACTTCCTATATATAATTCTTTACCTCCGGACCATTCCGGAACTCCTCGTGACGTCCGGGATCTCATCCGGGACTCCGAACAACATTCGGGTTACTGCATATTCATATCTTCATAACCCTAGCGTCACCGAACCTTAAGTGTGTAGACCCTACGGGTTCGGGAGACAAGCAGACATGACCGAGACGACTCTCCGGTCAATAACCAATAGCGGGATCTGGATACCCATGATGGCTCCCACATGCTCCACGATGATCTCATCGGATGAACCACGATGTCGAGGATTAATCAACCCCGTATACAATTCCCTTTGTCAATCGGTATGTTACTTGTCCGAGACTCGATCGTCGGTATCCCAATACCTTGTTCAATCTCGTTACCGGCGAGTCACTTTACTCGTACCATAATGCATGATCCCGTGATCAACCACTTGGTCACCTTGAGCTCATAATGATGATGCATTACCGAGTGGGCCCAGTGATACCTCTCCGTTATCCAGAGTGACAAATCCCAGTCTCGATCCGTGTCAACCCAACAGACACTTTCGGAGATACCTGTAATGCACCTTTATAGTCACCCAGTTACGTTGTGACGTTTGATACACCCAAAGCACTCCTACGGTATCCGGGAGTTACACGATCTCATGGTCAAAGGAAAAGATACTTGACATTGGAAAAGCTCTAGCAAACGAACTACACGATCTTTGTACTATGCTTAGGATTGGGTCTTGTCCATCACATCATTCTCCTAATGATGTGATCCCGTTATCAATGACATCCAATGTCCATAGCCAGGAAATCATGACTATCTGTTGATCAACGAGCTAGTCAACTAGAGGCTTACTAGGGACATATTATGGTCTATGTATTCACACGTGTATTACGATTTCCGGATAATACAGTTATAGCATGAATAAAGACAATTATCATGAACAAAGAAATATAATAATAATGCTTTAATTATTGCCTCTAGGGCATATTTCCAACACATAAGTATCTATTTAATCATAGAAACACCAAAAAAATTCCAAGATTCAACCACTAGCTAGGAACGGTCAAGCCCGCCGTTTTGACCGCATTTTGAAACGGGCATAAAAAATTAAAAAAAAAACAAAAAATTCGAAAACCTTTGCATTGCGTCATTATATGTGACCAAGTTACCAGGAAAAATAATAAACTTGTAATGCGGCAATTATTTTAAAAAAGTGTTCTCGGAAACAAGCTATCTTGTGTGAAGATTCATGGCTTTCAAGCCAAATGATCAATCTTATGGCCACATTCATGGCATAGTTTGTTCAAATGATCTCATATTGTGCACAATGGTGCATCTTCGAATTCTAAACAATGTTGCCTAAGGGAGTTTTCATTTTCTTTGCACGGAAAATACATTTTCCATTTTCCGAGTGCCCGAAATGAGTTTTTTTGTGAAGGACCTACCATATATTTGTTGCAAAATTGGACCAAATCGATTTTCTAAAATAATAGGACATATTTAATGCACAATTGACAAAATGGTTGGGTGTAAAAAGTTTTGATCCTCCTCTCGTGAAAAAGACAAATTTCCGTCGATTCAGTAGGAAGCGGGTCAAATTTGAACTGCAGCTGCCTCATAGTTTGCTATTTATTTTTTCCAAAAATCATTTCTAGTTACATAAGTACCTATTTAATCAGAGAAACACCAAAAAAATCCCAAGATTCAACCACTAGCTAGGAACGGTCATTCTCGCCGTTTTGACCGCATTTTGAAACGGGCATAAAAAATTCAAAAAAATCAAAAAATTGGGAAACCTTCTCATTGTGTCATTATTTGTGGCCAAGTTCCCAGGAAAAATAACAAACTTGTAATATGGCAATTATTTTAAAAAAGTGTTCTCAAAAACGAGCTATCACGTGTGGAGATCAATGGCTTCCAAGCCAAATGATCAATCTTATGGCCACATTCATGGCATAGTTTGTTCAAATGATCTCATATTGTGCACAATGGTGCATATTGGAATGGCAAACAATGTTGCCTAAGGAAGTTTTCATTTTCGTTGGACGAAAAAACCATTTTCCATTTTTCGAGTGCCCGAAAGGAGGTTTTTTTGTGAAGGAACTACCAAATAATTGTTGCAAAATTGGACCAAATCATTTTTATAAAATTCTAGGCCATATTTAATGCATAATTGACAAAATGGTTGGGTGTAAAAGTTTTTGATCCACCTCTCATGAAAAAAGACAAATTTCCGCCAATTCAGCTAGAAGCGGGTCAAATTTGAACTGCAGCTGCCTCATAGTTTGCTATTTATTTTTTCCAAAAATCATTTCTAGTTACATAAGGACCTATTTAATCATAAATACATGGTTTGGTGGCGATACGTCGAGGTTTGGGCGGTGGCCGAGGACCCCAACTCTAGAGCGCGTAAACTCGCATCCCTGTCACGTGGTCACCGCATGACCGTAATGTTGCCATGTGTTCTGGGCGGCCTAGGCATGTCTAGTGGGTTGGGCACTCCCCAAGTTGGTGCTAGGAAGAAAATTACAAGATAAGATTCTCACGAGGAGACGGATAGATGCTCAAACATGAATTAGCAGCCAAGTGTTTGATTAGCGGTACGGGAAATGCACATGACCAATGGGCGAGTTTTGGCTGAGGATGATCATCTACTAAGGAGAATGTCTTCACAAATTTTTAGCTCAAAAGGAGGATCCTAGGTGGTACTTGCTTTGCAAAGTACCACGTTGGACAAAAATATGAATGTTGAAGCTGGGCTCAAAATAATGAATGGAGTGAGCTGAAATTTTGTGGAGGATGGTTATTTGGGCATAGGAAAGCATTATAGAAAATTGATACCATTTGGACATGCCAAAGTAGTACTTCCTTCACAACGCTCTTGTATGGACAAAAACTTGGGAAAACTAGTGAGAGAGATTGGATGAATGAAATGAGCTCAAAATTGGTGTAGGTAAGTTACTTTGGTATGGTCATGCGCTGGTAAATTTTCAGATCATTTGGGTAAGCCTAGCTAGTACTTACTTCACAAAGCTTCTCTCGAGGTAGAAACTTTGGAAATTTCCTGAGAAAGATTTACTAGGAAAATTGAGCTGAATAATATCATGTGGCAATGATTTGGGTATGGAAGAGTGCTCGAAAAGTTTGAGGGTAATAGGAGGGGTCTATATAACACTTGCTTTGCAACGTGCCAATTTGTCCATAAAATATAAATTGAACCTGGGCTCACATAGATGATTTGACTGAGCTGAAATTTGGAGGAGGGTGATAATTTGGGCATATGAAGGAACTGTATAAATTTCATGTCATTTAGAGATATAAAAAAGGTACTTCCTTCACAATGCTTCTAGGTGGACAAAAACTTTGGAAATTTGCCGAGGAATATTTGCTAGGCAAATGGAGCTGAATTTTGTCATGCGGTAATGATTTGGATAGGAAAGAGTGCCCAAAAATTCCGAGGGCAATCAAGAATATATAAATAGCACTTCCTTCATAAAGTGTTGTTGTGAACAGAATAGGAAAATGAATATTGTTGAATTAGTTTTGAACTAGGCAAGGAAGGATTTTTACATATTTGATGAAGATATGCCCCAAAGAATTTATGAGATTTTTTTGGGAATTTTGGGAATGATAGAAATATAGGTTGCTTCACAACCTAGGGCAAAAACTGCCACATGGACATGACACATAGGCAAAACTGATGAGATGGCGCCTAGTCATCACAACCCACCACAATCTACAAGGCTATGACCATCTATATTGGTCATTAACAACTAGAAATAAGGCAGCGGACTAGCACTGTTTGCTTTGTGACCATTTCATGTAAGGAAATTACGACCTTTCTGACCAAAATGGTCGCAATGGTTTAGGGTTTGGAGCCCCCTGAACAGCTTTTGACAAATTGGTCTAAAATGGTCATAAATTTATGACCAATTCTTCGAGGGTCACTGACAGAAGGTCATAAGTTGACACATTTCTTGTAGTGGGTGAGATTGCCCGGGTCTGTCGCGCGGACGGCGCCTTGGTGATCCATCTTGAATACGACGGCGCCTCCTTGATGTTCTTCAAGGTCTTTGATGCAGAAGGACGCCGGCTGGAATGCTGCCCTAAGGGAAGCAGCAGGGGTGACGAACTGGCGAGGACCAGCCCCGCCCGTTGGTCCTCCTGCAGCTCCTCAGGCAGCAATGGAGGGACTGGGGGCTTCAGCGGCTCCCCCGAACTCCTCGCGACCCCAGAGACGAGCGACGACAGCTACGAGCCTCCGAGCTCGCGCCGCACTCGGAGTGGGGCAGCTGCATCGGGCCGCCGACGCCACTGATCTGGATGGGATTGGCGCCGGCACTGGGTAGCCCACTGTTGATGATGGTGTCGCTCGGGGAGGTGCTGGCAAGTAGCGTTCCTTAGGGTTAGCACCTTTTGTTCCCTGCGAGGAATTAAAGCAACACCCCGCGGGGGTATGTAAGGCGTCTGCCGTGCTTTTTGTAAATACTATATCCTTAATATGATTTGGTGTGAGGTGTCTGTTCTGTTCCGGCTAAGCTCCCCCTTTCTATCCTCACGAGGACTTGGCGCTCTATGCTGACAGGTCCTAGTCCCCAGGCAGGCTTCAGCCGTCGCTGGTATGCCAGGTCACGATGCCGTGGTCAAGGCCAGGAGGTGAGCGGCCCGAGGTCCGGTAAGAGCCCCCGAGTCGTGATGCTCGGGAGGTCCCCTTTAGCGCTCAAGCAATCCTTGCTGTGCGAGAAAGGAAGGTAGCGTCGCCGTGACAGAGTTGCACTGGGCGGGGATTTAGCGCTGCGTTGGTCTAGCTCTTGCGAGGGCGCGACTTATCTTGTGCGTCTGATGTAGTTCCTCGGAGAGGCGCCTGGCCCGAGAGGCGGTGGCCGAGGTACTGCTGGGTTAGGCCCTCGCGAGCTCCTTCCCACTCCCCGCACTTCCCTTAACGCTCTATGTCCTCAGGTCCTGGCCCTCGAGCGAGCTCAGCCGCCGCTGGTATGACAGGTCGCAATGCCGTGGGTCAAGGCCAGGGGGTGAGGGCTGGGGAGCCAGTAGGAGCCCATGAGTCGCGATGCTCAGGTACCCCCCTTTTAACGTGCAAGCGGCCCGTGCCGAAGAGGGGGAGAGAGAGCTCACGATGCCCCCAACGTTGCTCCTGGAGTAGGCCCTGCACACCAATCATGAGGAGAAACAAGGCCTGTTGTTACGGTCGTCGGCCAACCTATGGTCACTCCGAGGGAGCGGTCAAGGCATTGAGGGCCCGGTGAGGTGGCGCCGTGCGGGGCTGCCGCGGCCAAAGCTCGACCACTCAGGTTTATCAACGCTGCAGGGACGGACCCGTGCGCACGCGCCGTGCCAGAGCGAGTGGCTCTTCAGATAGGCGTCGATCGAGCAGGTGATTAGGTCAGGTATGTTAAGCACATAGGAGGAAATCCAATTTCAAGCAAGCGTAGGTAAAAGCAACCGCCGCTGGGTCGGGCCCGAGCGGCATGGGGATGATGCAGCCCGAGGGGCGCCCCCAACAAGGTAAGTAAAGAGCATAAACAAAATGGGTACATGCCGCAAGGACGGACCCACGCGGCCTGGGAATGGTGCAGCCCTGTGGGCGCTCCCAGCTGAAAGTAGAACTCTGAAAGATGTCACCTGGTGCTGTTGAAGATGAAGTGATGCTGAGGAAGTGAGCGATGCGCGGTGAAGACGACGGCCCTCATGAGCCCCCAGGCCCAGGGGCCTCGGGAGGCTCCGGTGGCACGTGCAGGTCTTCGGGGACCATCGCCACCTCCGCCAGGACCGCGCGATGCCTGTCCTCCTGAGCCTCCAGAATGCTCCTCAACAGGCACCGATGTGCGGTGACCATGCTCGGCAGGCCGAAGGGCATGCGAACGTAGCTGTGAGGTGGTTCCTCGCAGCACCCTATGGCCGAAGGCCATAGGCGCTCCTGGGACGCAGCTCGGTTGAGCCCTGGTATGTCGGTGCAGATGCGCAGTCCTCCATCCTCGCCTGGATGTGGGGCCATGGCAGGTGAGCGGCGGCAGCCGTGCATGACTCTGGACTCTTGTAGCTCATGGGTGTTTCTTGCGATGAACTCCTGAGGGTTTGGTCTCCTTTGACTTGTACCTTCCTGAGGGAAGCGTGCTTGAAAGCACCCTTCCAAGTGGTGCCCGAGCGCCTCCCCCGCGACCTTGGCAAGGTTGGCGGCTCTCCAAGAGAGAGCCCCCGAGCCCTGCCTAAGGAGGGCGCCGGGCGCGCCTTCCTATGCGTGAGAGGGTGGCGCTCCCTGATCGGGCGCGAATCCTGACGCAATACCTCCGGAGGTGCTTGCTTCCTTGTGGCTCGGGCCAGGTGAGGTCTTCTTCTTCTTGAGGGTCGCCTCGGGAGGCCTCCCGCTCCTGCGATCTGGGTCTTCGATTGCTGCGGCTTGGAACGCATGCTCGAGCGAGCACACTGCGTCCCTTTCTTCACAGGGTACGGTGATGACTCCACTGCTTCCTAGCATCTTGAGGACATTGTAACCATGGTGAGTCACTGCCATAAACTTGGCTAGGGCTGGGTACCCGAGGATGGCGTTGTACGGCAGGCGGATGTGAGCGACATCGAAGTCGATGAGCTCGGTGCGGTAGTTGTTGCGTTGCCCGAAGGTGACCGGAAGGCGAACCTGCCCAATCGGAACAGTGGAACCATCAGTGACTCCTGAGAAAGGCTTGGTCCGCTGAAGCTGGTCATACGACACTTGGAGATTGTCGAACGTCTCAACGGACAGGACGTTGAGTCCTGCCCTGCCATCAATGAGGGTCCTGGTGACCTGCACGTTGCTGATGACTGGGGAGCAAAGCATCGGGAGGACTCCGGCCGTTGCTGCACACTTGAGCTGGTCTGCGGAACTAAACGTGATCGCGCACGTAGACCACCTGAGAGGGCGTGTGGCCTCAAGCTTGGGAAGGACTGCTTTCACCTCGCGAGCAAACTCCTTAAAGATGCGCTGTGAGGCCGGGGCTTGGGCGCCACCCAAGATGCAAGCAATTGCACACGGCTCTTGGAAGCCCCTAGCCCCATCGTCTTGGTGTTGGTCTTCGTTCCTCCTTGGTGGAGGCGGCAGAGGAGGGAGACCTGCGTTGTCGTGCGGGTGGCCCTCACAAGGCTGGTCCCTCCAGCCTCCCTCGCGAGGCTGGTCCTTCCAGCGGTCCTGCGAGGGCGGTCACGCCATCCCTGGCGAAGGCCACGGTCTTCCCATCGTCCGCCACCTCTTCCTCTTCCTCCTCCTCGGCCATAGCCCCTGTCGTTGTGCTCTGGGCGTCGGCCGATTCGCCCATCTCGCACGGCTCTGAGCTCTTGACATTCGTTGGTGTTGTGGGTGTGGAGGTCCTGGTACACGCAGTACCGTCCGCCCTTGGATGACTCAGACTGATCCCTGCCTCGCTTGGTGTCCGGTTCCGCTGCTAGCACGGCAGCCCCCTTGCGCTTCACGTCTTTGGCCTTGAGCTTCTTTTCTTCTGGGTCGGTTGCCGGGAGCTTGAGGAGGGAGAGACGCCCTTCCTCAGCCCTGGCGCACTTGGTCGCCAAGTTGAACAGCTCTAGGGATGTGCACACACTACAAAAAAAAGACACATCCGTGACATTTTGGGCCGAACAAAAAAAAATTCTGTCATACATATGACACTTCTATGACGATAATTGTGACAAAACCCGGTATCATCGTAGATGTGGTGGGCTCCTACTTCTATGACAAAAAATCATGACAGAAAATGGGCTTTTCGTCCTGGGCGGGCCGGAGACGCAGCTACATGACATTCTTTGGGCCGTCCATGACGGAAAAACCATGGTAGAAGCGAGGGGGAGGAAAATTTCAGGGAGTTCCCGGTTACGGTGGGAGGTCGGGGGCCGAGCGATGCACGTTTCTCTCATACACGTACGCGCGTGTGTGCGAGGCGTTGGCTCTAACTGAACCCGAGCGAGGCGTTGGGCTCTAACTGAACCCGAGCGATTGCACTGCAAGATACGCCTTACTGAACCCGATCGAGTGATTCCTTGGCTACTGCTGCTAACTGAAGCCGATCGATGGGATGAACAGTGAGCGTTGCACAGAGGGGGGGGTTTGGATGAACAGTGAGCGGTGGCATTGCCTCTGGATGAACAGGACCCCGTGGTGTGGTGGAGGGCTGGATGAACAGTAGACGGTGGAGGGGTGCCCGTGGAGGGGTGGATGAACAGGACCCCGTGGTGTGGAGGGCAGGATGAACAGTAGACGGTGGAGGGGTGCCCATGGAGAGGTGGTTGAACAGGACCCCGTGGTGTGGAGGGCTGGATGAACAGTAGACGGTGGAGGGGTGGTTGAACAGTAGCTGGTGGAGTAGCGCGCGGTGGAGGCTGGATGAACAGGAGCCCGTGGAGGCTGGAGGAGGTCGACAGTGGATGAACAGTAGCTCGTGGAGGCTGGAGGGGGTCGACAGTGGAGATGAACAGTATCTCGTGGAGTCCCGTTTTGCGGTACGCCACACCCCTCCCGATGAACAGGACCCCCGTTTCGACCGTAGCGCTCCAACACAAGTTCGTTTCCTCCGTTTTGCGGTACGCCACACCCCTCCCGATCAACAGGACCCCCGTTTCGACCGTAGGAGGTCCGTTTCCTCCGTTTTGCGGTACGCCACACCCCTCCCGATCAACAGGACCCCCGTTTCGACCGTAGGAGGTCCATTTCCTCCGTTGTGCGGTACGCCAGGCCTCGTTTCCATCGCCTCTTCCGTCCAAGCCCTCCCGATGAACACGACCACGCATTCCGTTCTGACCCATGAACACGACGACGACGCTGTTTCTCCGTTCTGACCCAGCCATGTACACGAGCCCTCGCCGTACGTATGCGCGAGTAGGCATTCGAGACCCCGCCCGTATGTACACATACGTGGCCGTATTTTCTTTCTTGCACCCTGGCCGCATCTACTACGACACGTGCGCGCCTCTACATCCACCAGTATATATGTACGTACACATTCGCGACCAGAATGACAACGCTACATACGCTTCGACCAGGTGGGTCCCGACTGTCAGGCACTTCCTTGCGTGTGAAGGTGTAGCTGGTGGGTCCCAGCAGTCAGGGGGGAAACGTTTTTTTTGTGAAATACAGTGGCCCGTCTGGTGGGTCCCTGCTGTCAGGTGGAGGAATCATTATTTTCCACGTAATAAGGAGGCACTTCCTTGCTGCCGCCGTGGACCCAGCTGTTAGCCTCTCCACGTACAGTCCATGTCCGATGGAAGTCGTTCCTTGACCATGTTGACCACGCCGCGCCGAGAGCACCAGGGCGGTGGACGACGGCGAGGCCTAGGAAGGGGACGACGTGGAGCCGGTGAAGACGCGACAGTGGATGCCCACACGGAGAGGAGTATGAGGGTTCACTCGTTCGGCTGCGGTGTGAGGCTGCCGTCGCCGCAGGGCCTGGCCAGTGGCGGGAATAGTAGGGGGCGGTGAGGCCTCCGCGGCAGCACAGCCGGCCACGGGAGTCAGGAGCAGGCGGCACGACCGGCGCTGCTTTGGGCGGCTGGAGCAAGAAGACCAGAGGTTGAAGAAGCACTACGGCCGTTGGATGGACATCGTATGGTCACTGGAGCTAGAATCGTGCATATTGACTAAGTTGACAAAGCCCTCCATCCCCGTCAACTTAGTAGGCCCACAAGTCAGCCTTCCATCCCAGCTAGCCGGGGGAGTATTCATTTTTTTGTGCGTAATAAGGAGGCACTTCCGGTGGGTCCGAGCTGACAGCGGGGGGAACGTTTTTTTTGCGAAATACGGTGGCCCGTCCGGTGGGTCCCAGCAGTCAGGGGGAAACAATTTTTTCGCAAAATACTGGTGACCCAGTCCAGTGGGTCCCTGCTGTCAGGTGGAGGAATAATTATTTTCCGCGTAATAAGGAGGCACTTCCTTGCGGCTGCCGTGGACCCAGCTGCCAGCCTCTCCACGTACAGTATTCTTCCGATGGAATTCGGTCGTTGACCACATTGACCACGGTGCGCTGACAGCACCACAGCGGTGGACGACGGCGAGGCCTAGGAAGGGGACGACGCGGAGCCGGGGAAGACGCGGCAGTGGATGCCCACGCGGAGAGGAGTACGAGGGTTCACTGGTTCGGCTACGCTGTCGTCGCCGCAGAATAACAGGGGGTGTGGGTGAGTGGAGTGGAGGGATGGTCTGGCCAGCGGTGGGAGTAGTATGGGGGCGGTGAGGCCTCTGTGGCAGCACAGCCGACCACGGGAGGCAGGAGCAGGCGGCACAACCGGCGCTGGTTTGGGTGGCTGGAGCAAGAAGACCAGAGGTTGAAGAAGCACTACGACCGTTGGATGGACATCGTACGATCAGTCGAGCTAGAATCGTGCATATTGACTAAGTTGACAAAGCCCTTCGTCCCCGTCAATTTAGTAGTCCCACTATACTGGGTCCCAGCTAGCAGGGGGAGTATTCATTTTTTTGTGCGTAATAAGGAGGCACTTCCTTGCGTGCGAAGATATAGCTGGTGGGTCCGAGCAGTCAGCGGTGGTAACGTTTTTTCGTCAAATACAGAGGCCGTTTCGGTGGGTCCCAGATGTCAGGTGGAGGAAATCATTATTTTGCGTGTAATAAGGAGGCATTTCCTTGCGTGCAGCCGTGGACCCAGCTGTCAGCCTCTCCACGTACAGTCCACTTCAGATGCATGTCGGTCGTTGACCACGCTGACCACGCCACGCCGAGAGCACCAGGGCGGTGGACGACGGCGAGGCCTAGGAAGGGAACGACACGGAGGCAGGGAAGACTCGACCGTTGTTTTTGTTTCCCACGCGGAGGGGAGTACGACTGTATGAGGGTTTACTGGTTCGTCTGCCGTCGCCGGAGAATAACAGCAGGTGTGGGTGAGTAGAGGGATGGATAGGCCAGCGATGGGAGTACGGTGGGGCGGTGAGGCCTGCGCGGCAGCACAGCCGGCCGCGGGGAGGAGGGAGCAGGCAGTCCCGCCAGCGCTTGTTTGAGCAGTTGGAGCAGGAAGAGCAGAGATTGAAGAAGCACGACGGCCGTTGGATGGACATCCAACAGTATACATGCCATCTGTGGAAAGCCTCAAATCTGTGGAAAACAACATACAACCCATCTGCCATTATTTCAAATAATTTACAGCCCATTTGCTAATTCTTACGGGTTTTTTAGAGCCCATATTCTTTATGTTAGCATTACATCCCATATTGTGGCCACGGTTAAAAAATTATACGAAATTTTGCATATGTCGGTACAGTCTGAACTGTTTTTAATCCCGAAATTTCGAGTCACATTCAGACTGATTTTAAAAATAAATGTATATCAATATAAAATCCAATAAATTGTCCACGCATAAAAATCAATGCAATTTAAAATCTCGAAATGAAAAAAAGATATTTGAAAATAATTGCCGGTTTGATGTGTTTTAAAAATGTACAACCCATTTCTCATTACTGATAGGCCATTTTCTCGGCCAGCCGAATGAAGCTCTCCTCGTCTTGAAAGATTTGCAGCCCAACAGGCCTGATAAAGCGACTTACTTGACAAATCACCAAAAAACTGGGCTGGCCATTTTCAGAAAGAAAAAGAAACTACTGGGCTGGTCTGTGGTAAACATAAAAGAAAAGGCTGTCTAGACAGGCCAGAGTGTCCTGCACAGCCCAGTTGACACCCTGCTTCCGTCTCAAAAACAAATTAGATAAATGCCACTCCAATTATGGAGATTCATAAAAATGCCACTACAATTTCCAAACTTTGAAAAATGCCACTACAATTTTTGCAAACTTTGAAAAACGCCACTGCAGTTTGCAAATTTTGAAAAACGCCACTCCAGACTTTGAAAAATGCCACTAGAAATGGCATTTTTCAAAGTTTGGAAATTGCAGTGGCATTTCTCGGATACACCAGATTTGGAGTGGCATTTATCAAATTAACCCAAAACAAAAATAACTGGGCGAGCTGCTGGGTCCCTGGTGTCAGCCGCTCGTTGTGCAATTCTCTCGTTTATTGACTACGTTGACAATGACATGGGACCCAGATGTCAGAAATCCACTAGGAGGAGCCATTTTTTTATTGGCTTGAAATAAGGAGGCACTTGCTTGCGTACTGTCATGACCTTGGCGGGTCCCTGCTGTCATCCTCTCCACGTATAATCATCTCCTGATTGTGTACGCGTCAACTTGCTAGGCCCACAAGTCAGCCTGTAAACCGTGGAGGACAAATACAACCCATTTAAAAAAATAACAGCCCATTCCATACGTTCAAACGGAAAGTTCAACATACAGACCAAAGTAACAGGTCTGATCCACATATAGAGTACTGAACTTCCACGTTGACAACCATCATAGCCAAGTTAACTATCTACTCCCACTAACACTCTAGTAGCATACAAGTACTAACTTACTCTTAGCTAACTAGACGATGCCGGCCGCCATCTACTGTCCATGCTAAACGCCGGCATCGGCGTCCTCTGCCTCGCCTCGGACTTGCCAGAGGTGCGATAGGAGGCACTTGTTTGCGTACGAGCTTGTCAGTTTCTTCAAAGGTAGGCATTTTTATTCAAAAACCTGCCACTTCGCATCTTGCATCGCAAATAAAACTACCAGGAGCGCATTTGTAGGCTAGCTAGTGATCGATCAGTAACTTGTAAATACTGAGCGAACAGAAATAAGTAACTGCTAATGCATCTCAATGATTCACAGATCATATACAAATATGTAGCTCCAAAAGCAAAGATCAGCCACTTCGGATCTTGCGTCGCAACTAAAACTAACTAGTACGATTCCCATACATAAGATCAACATGTTAATGCATCTCAATGACTCACAGATCATATACAAATATGTAGCTCCAAAAGCAAAGATCCAGAAAAAACATCTATTCTTCCTACTAACATGGATGCTTCTATTGGCCAACATTCAGTACAGACTGAAAGACAAATTTGTTTGTGAAGTCTACAATTCCTCTTGCAAACATAAGTGGTTTCACCAACAGCTGGAACCATGAGAATGAACCAGACATGATGGAGGAACATGCACTGCAATATGATTTGGTCTTCCCTCGATCACACTGCGAGACTATTTTCGGAATACAAACTTTAACTTAGGCAAAATGATGTCCATTGTATAATCAGACAAAAGCAATGAAGCACCTAGTGTTGGCCAATAAATAGTACAATACTACTTTTCTGCAGTCCATGAAGTGACTATCCAATCTTTCCGTGTCTATTTTCAAATGGCACTGCATGCAGTGACTATACTATTCTCTTGTGCAGTTCAACCAAAATTGCGGGCACTTTGTTGGTTTGCCAAATAGCAACGGGCAGACATCTCTGTCTACACAAATATCAAGCAGCTAGTAAACATATACCACACCTTGTATTCGGTTTAAACATGTCTCTTCCACTTAGCATCTGTCATGTTCTGCACTGGACAATCTGATACAGTTATGTTTTGCCCTGGACAATTTCATACTGAATTGATTTGCTGGTTCAGAGCAAAAATATAGCGCCTATTCTTCATCAGACCAAGGATATCCATGTTCGCAGTGATGGAAGAGGTGAAATCGATACAACCGAAATTGAGTATCCAATCACTGAATCCTGTCCTGCACCTCCAATGTAGGTCCACCCTGCCAATAAATTCACATGCAAACCACTAGTATTACTATCTAATGACAGTACAAAAAGAGTAGCAAGATAGTAGCAAACCATTTACCTTCGTAATGAACAGCTCATAGTGCCACCAATTGGATATAAAGGTTTGAAAAAAAACATGCTCCTAATGTTGAACCGGTTGGACTTTTTGTGCAGTTCCACTAAAATCGAGCATCCCTGTTTGCGTAGATATTGAAAGTGTGATTACTCTAAAAGTGGCACTAGTTGAAGCATGGACTCACAAATATAAGCATTCCAATTTCTTAATGGGAAAAGGTAGCAAGACTGTTTCTAACCACCTGTTTGAAGGAATAAATAAAGCAAAATCGGCTGATGTGAGGAAGGCATACATAGTTTTTTTTGGAAAAGTGAGCCATTCCTGACCTTTCCTCTTCTTTTAAGCAAATTTTGTGCAGTTCTACTAAAATAAAATGCCATCACCGCCTTGACAATTCAGTGACACTGTACAAAAGGAAATGACTTAACATTACATCATGATGTCAGGTATGTAGTCGATAGGCATTAGAGACAAACATATAGACCTCCTCAAGAGAACAGCCGGAGGAGGAGGTGCCCACTCTTGAACTTTCCTCTTGTCTTCATAATTGTCTGTGCAGTTTAACCAAAATAAAATGACATCAGCGCCTTGGCATTTTGGTGACACTGTACAAAAAAATTAACTTATCTCATGAAAGTGAGGTATGTAATCTATAAGCATTAACAGTGCAAAAATCTGATGGGAGTAACAAGTTTCATCATTGGTATACTGGCTGTGCAACAGCATTAGAATGCCTTATAGCTGAAAAATCTTTAATACATCCACAATCAACAGCTAACCCTGAAATAATCCAGTGACATTAAATGGCATTGCTTAAATTTATGGGTGGCATTAGACTGAGAGCGGCATTAGTTAAATGTGGCATCACTTTAGCAGTAGCATTGCTTGACTTGACTGCTGGTGTTATACTAACAGCAAAAAAAGTGGCAATAAGAGCATGGGAGGCACCAGTACGATGTACCTCCACAGACGCAGAGTGGTGAGGGAGGTATATGGTTTCCCAGAGCAACAAATATCCAGGCAGCATATGTGGATTACTGTCCCATTTTTGTTCTCTTTAGCCACCTTTTTCCTATGCGAGGACAAAAAACCGATCGACCTGGTCATTATCTATTGCCTTGTCATGCCTTTCTACCCTTCTTCAACCAAGAGACACGAGACTCGTTCCTTAACTACTGATTTTCCCCTTTTCAACCTAGATGCGGGTTCGATGCCTACTCTCTTGGACAGTACAGTCTCCCTTCCTTTCCTTATTCAACCCAGACATGGATTAGTCTGCATGAAGTAGGGTTTCCTTTAATAGTGCAAATTATGGTTTTCGTCTGCGTGGCCAGCAGAGTAGAGGATAGCAAATTGGGAAGATGGTGGAGTGGAAAAAGATCCACATGCAACGACGTAGCAGATGGGGCAATAGAACAAGGTTATGGCTCGAAAGAGGTAGCATACCCGAGGGTCGGCGGGAAGTGGCTTCGCTCGTGGTCGTCGTCCTCCGCACACACTACGGCAGCGAGCTTGGGGACAGAGGCCATCCCGCAGGGGTGCTAGGTCTGAGAGGACGGCCTTGTCGTCAGTGCGTGACCTCGCTCGCCGACGACAAGTGCGTCAACGCTGCACGTCCTTTTCTTCCCCGGCGGATCTGTGACCACCGGTGAGGAGGGAGAGAGGGGCCGTCTTTTTAGATCTGGAGAGAGGGTGGTAGTGTGAGAAGCAAGTGGACAGCCCATAGCAAGAAAGCGCTGAAGCTCCAGCCTATATATATCTTTTTTATACTACTAGTACTGGAGGTGGGGTAGTGGTAGAGTAGTTTATATTTTCTCTGCATACAGTACCAGTTAGTCGTGCTTCAAAACTGATCGGCACGCCATTAAAAAAAATAAAGGTCGATAACTAATGCGGCACCTCGGGCCAACGCGGCCAGATCGCATTTTGCATGAGAAATTACACACCGTGTTTCGTTGACATGTGGTCCCGTTCCAACATATCAGTGAGACGACGGCGAGTAGTAGGAGTATTTCCGAACGGACGTGTAGGCCGGGGCGCCTCTTCGTGAACCGTGGCAAACTCGCAACCGTCCACCGACTCTTCGCCTTTCCCTCTCGATTTGGAACTGCTGTCGCATGCTCTTCCTCTCCCTCCTCCATTTTCCTTCAGCCCTTCACCCTTTCTTCTGCCATTGTTCGATCGTCTTCTCCATGGAGGGAACAGGCCGGAAACGACCTCGTTATTCTTGGCCCGGTCTGAAAGATGACGTGGTGGAGGAACTCATTGATCGGTGCGACGTCATCACCTCGGCTAGCATGGCAGGTTCGTTCCAGCCCATTCTCGATTCAACTAATAACATCATTGCAAGGAACCCAAGGGTCAAGGAGCGGTTTGATCTCCCCTATCTTCTTCACCGTGACCCTGATGACTGGCGCCGGCACGACGGAGGCCTCGCCCTATGCAAGTTGATGCCGCTTGATAATGATACGTGTGATGTTAAGATGCCATCGCTTGAGGGCAAGGCTTGGGCGGGCGCAAATGGAGATTGGGCTGTTTACATTGGGTCCAACTGCGAGTGGGAACTTGTGAATGTGTACACTCGTCACCGGGTTCCACTTCCAAAAATCTCAGCACACTTCCCAGAGGTTGAGCACACCGGTAATGTACGCACGTTCAAATATGATCATGGCAACTGTCATCTACGGAAGATAGCAATTTGTCGAGTTCCCAACCGCTCTTGGAATTACAAAAACTATGATGTTGTTGCTATCTTCGACAAGCTTGTTGCCGTCCTTGATGGTTTCACTCGATGGATATTGCTCAAAAATCAGTTTCTGTACACGGATGACTACTGTGATGCAATTGAATACGAGGGCCTTGTGTTTGCTGCCACCACTTGTGGCACTGTTTTTGCATGGCATCCTCGTTGTTTCGGTACGTTTGTCTTCCACCGTAATTATAATTGTTTCATCCACATGCATGCGGGTTAGCAAGTTTCCCTTTACTAATTAACCTTCTTCTTGTGTTTCCAAGGTCCTGTGAACATCCCACCACCTATACTTGAACATTTTTATAACCAAGGGGGAGATGACGATGGTGATGATCACGAGCATGAGGACGAGCAGCGCTGATATACTCTGTGGCACCTGGCAACTAATTCCGATGGATCACCTCTTCTTGTGTGTATACAGCCCACTAATGATGTTACTGCTAAGGAAGCAGGTGTAGTATCCCATGGTCGCACTCTTTGGACCTATTCCAACACCCGTTGCATGGTATTCGGGATGGATACTAGGGTGCTAGCGGCAACTCCTTCTCCCTGGCACATAATTGATAGTCTTGGATAAAACTCGCTCTTCCTTGGACAAAACTATCCGATGATGGTGAAAGGCGATCCAACTGTTGTTGACACATTTATGAGAAGCAACTGTGTCTGTACCTCGGACATTTGGGTGGTTCCCTACCCTGGTACTGATATAGTAGGCCGCTTCAGCCTGGATGATCAGTCCTGCGTTGGTCTCCAGATCGACAACGGATGGCCCGTCCCAGAGAATCACTTGTGGTTCAAAGCAAGCGTTTCCAACGCTGCGGAATGGTTGAGTTGAAGTTCATTCCATGGCTTGTTATTTGTTGTGTGGTGAAAACTTTAGTATTTATAATGTATCCTCGTTGTCGATGTGGGTTGATGACCTGTTGTACTATGTAATAAAATGATATGCCTGTGATAAACTTACTAAATTTATGAATGGCTTTCGAGTCGCTTCTCTGAGTGAGTGGTGCGACGAGGCAAAAAATATTATCCGAATACATAATTCTACGTGCATTGCAACAGGTTATCGGATGAGGCCAATCAACAATAGTAGTACACTATTTGTACTAGCTTCACATGCTTCGCGCGTCAGGCGGGTGTTTTTACTATAGCCATATGTTAATGTGTTCGTTGTACATAACCAGCACCTCGAATCCTTGATATACTAGTAGTATAGTATATAGTAGGAGTAAGTAGTAGGAGTAGTAGGGTGGCATGGGCCAGAACAAGCATTCACGTACAGGAGTACGGCACACGCCACCACCACGACATCCATCTGACACCATATTATTTCTTGGAGTCCGTGCGAGAGCAATCTCTTCAACCTCGTCATTTCTCTAACTTCAGCCATCGCGCGGCGGGCGAGGTGGGGGTTTGCAGATAGTCGGTTTCCTTAACTGCGGTCCCACTTGTAAGGCCAACTCCCACGCACGACCCCAAACAGACCTCTATTTTGCACGAACTCCAATGATAATTTTGACTACTCCTGTAGTAAGTTGGATTAGTGCCTTCTCGATGCATTCATTGTTGATCTGCGGAGGCTCGATCCTGCGTGCTTCTTTCTTCTTCGAGTGTAAAGAAGTAGACGTTGCTTCCTTGCATCTAGTCTCATGTCTAGCCTCTATTCTATACTAGCTAAAAGTGATAGAACATCTACTAAACTACGCTCTATCAATATATGGATGTACTCTTCTTCCCAATACAAAAACTTGCATACATTCTACTCCCTCCGTTGCACAATACTACATGCCTTCTATTTGTCATAATATATATGTATCTAGACATGTCTTAGTATATAGGTACATCCATTTTTGGACAAATGGAAGTCAAGTATTTTGGAACGGAGGGAGTACACAATAAATTTTTTAAGTTAGCACAACTAGTCTAATCCGAGAGCAGAACCAAAGATTTGGTCAGGTTCTTCCTCCTTTTGCCGACACGTGGGACATCCAGCATCCAGGTCGTGTCATGAAAGAAAATAGAGTGGTAGTTGAAGCCACGAGATGTGCATCTTGGGTTAAACTGTAAATAGAATCTTACTACTCTTGAGTAACTCCAAAAGCGGCCACCGAAGATCTTTATTGGATTTGTTTTTCATCACCAGCACGTCGAGGTGAAAGATGTGCAGGTTCAGTGGGTCCTCTTGCGTTTTCACTGACATGTGGGGCCGCATGTGAGCAAACAGACGATGGGCTCTGCGCTTCCGCTGGCTGGCTGAGAAGAGAGATAGAGGAGGGTTGAGCACGGACTGTAGGAAATTTGTTCTACGTTCCTCGATATAGGCTCGATATAGTGGGGTGGCATGGGCCATAACTAGCATTCACGTCTAGCAGTACGGCACACGCCACCCACACGAGTCCCATCCGACACCAATTTTCTTGGAGTCCGTGCTACAGCCATCTCGTCTCCCTCCTGTCCTCTTTTCTCAGCCATCGCGCGGTGGGCGGGGTGGGGGTTTGCCGATAGTCGGTTTGCTCAACTGCGGGCCCACTTGTAAGTGAAAATGCAACACCGCACGCATTCCCGCTTGAGCGGCGTGCTGGACCAACTGCGTGGGGGTGCGATGCGAACACGGCAGGCTTTTCCTTTTGAACTCGTAACTTGTAAAATTTGGTTCTGCTCCATGGCGCGACCGATAGATAGAAAATAACAATTTTTCCTAGAGTAATGAGAAGTTTGCTTCTGGCACCGTTCATGCATGGAGTACGTACGAAAATTATGTAGTTGATGTGAAAGGTAAGATAATTACTATAGTATCATATACTACTACATGGATTTGACGGAAGGATAAAAATACATACGGATCCATCAACGTTCAATGACATCCTCACGCCCTAGTGCGCCAGGTCACCAACCTACGTGTGAGGAGCAGCGGCGTTGGCGGCGAGCTCAACGTGCCTCTGAACAGTGCCGTCCAAGGTTGCCCTGCGCTCCAAGAAGGCCAGCGTCCTATCGTCCTCCTCTTGCATGTACTAGTCCTTGTGGACGATTTGCGCGTAGACGTGGGTGATTATGTCGATGGTGTCTTGCTGTGCCAGGCGCTGCGCGGCGAGCGCGACCTCAAGGTGGACATTCTCCGGCGTGACGACGGGTAGTCGCAGGGCCACCAGTGCGTCGAAGAGGTTGTTACCATAGTGGCCGTTGAGGGTGGCGGGCATCGCAGAGCCTGGGCGCGTCGGCTGGAGGCTTACGTCAAAGTCGTCCGCAAGCTTCTTGACGACAGTGAACTTGTTGAGGAAACCGACGAGGACCTCGTCGAACAAGCGGCCCCTCGCCCTGGCGGCCTCAAGCAATACTACCTCCCGGGCCGCAGGCCGGCGTCGTGGACCATCTGGCACAGCCGGCTGATGCTCGCGCTCATCGCCTCCATGGGTCTAGCATAGCTTCTAGTCAACTGATCTTGTGATTCGAGTGATCACTCAGCCCTTGGTTAGCGTGCGTAGGTGCGTAGGATTTCGTACTACTCCTCGGCCCTCTACTGCACCTGCCTTTGGCTGTATGATAGGTGGGCCAGCCACCCCCTGGGGCCACGTGTCATTCACCTCCTGACCCGTCTCTCACACGCACCCTGCTAGTGTATATACTCCCTCCTTTCCGGTTTATAGGGCTTATCTCAAAATTTTAGTTTTTCCATTTCATAAGGCTCAATTTGGTTGTTTTCCATCACATGTTCAGATTCCAAGGTGCATTAAATCATTGCATGCAAGTACTAAGAGAAAATTGACCAATGCATGTAATTTATGCATGCATGCATTGCAATTAATGCATTGGTAAACATACTTTTTTGAGGAAAACAAGAGCATTAATTGGGTGCTTTTGCAAACTACAAAAAGTATTCCACCACTCACCATCTACCTTGGTTGGTGAGAATTTTGAATTGAGCCTTATAAACCGGAAAGGAGGGAGTATAGTGGTTTTCTTTTTCTCTCCATATCAACCATTTTATATTGGGTACGTGTCATTCAAGAGTGAAATGATGGTTGCTTCTTCCGACTAACTTACTGTGTGATTTGACTGCTCCTTAGTGGCCCCTACACGTACTCCCCCTACGTGTATGCAACAGTCACACATACACATGGACGCAAAAACGCGCGCGACGCCCTAATGCATGCATGTCCAAGCACACGACGGAACTCACACGGTGACGCTCAAGTGCTCAACCTACACGTGCATGCACACACATACTCAGTCAGGGTGAGCTAGTAACCGTATGAACACCGGAAAATATATATATTGAGCGCAATGAGTGTATTATGAAGTCCATTGACCGTATTTTTACAAATATACAATGACAGATAGTGTATTTATCTCGTTTGAAATTAAGCCATGTTAACCGGAGAGGAGGCAACATGGACTAGCATTACTTTGTTGTGTCCCATCAACTTGCCGAACGAGGAGAAGGTTGCAGGACGGGAGAAGCTTGCACGCGGTGGCTCGCAGGACAAGGAGAAACTTTTGACTAATGCAAGCTCTCCCTCGCTCACGTGGTAGACGTGCAACAGTTAATTTGGTGTCAGATTGCCAGAAGCATACTACACTATACTACTAGGAACCGGATGGAGGAGCGTCTGCACTCTTATTATAATTTTAAAATGTGATAAAGCAATCTTCAACACATTTGGTTCTCTTCGAGGGTTCTCGCATGTGATAATGGAAGTTGATTGCATGGAACACTCGCCACAATTCTCGCTTAATTCTGGCTCATATCCTGTTACAAATAGTAGCGCTCAGTAATATTTCCTCTTTTTTTGTAATTCAGCATGTAAACAGGTCAGCAAGCCTTGCGGCGGATCTTCGTGCGAATCGTGCTTGCTGCACTTTGAATGTGACCGAGAGCTGGCTTGATGAAACACCTCGCTTCCTACTTCTTTTTTTGGCTTCCTAGTGACCAGTTTTTGGCTGATCGTCCTAAGAATGCTTATATATGAATAAAGCTCTCTCATTTACCCGCAAAAAATATTAAGCCATATTAACCGGAAAGGAGGGAGTATGGACTAGCACTACTTTTTGGTGTGTCCCGTCAACTCGCAGAACGAGGAGAAGCTTGCAGGACAAGGTGAAGCTCGCTTACGCTTTTTGACTAATGCAACCTACCCTCGGTGGACATGCATCAGTCCATTCGGTGTTAGATTGTCAGAGGCATACACTGTAGTACCCAACATGCGGAGTACCATCATTGTTCGACTTCATGAAGGGGCGAAGAGCCAAGCGCAGTACTAGTACTAGTACTTGGTTTTGCACCTTCATACTACTCCACCCTCCGTCACAGTTTACAGGCGCGCTTCATTATGATGCATTTCTCTCAATGCATTTCCACCACCAGAGAGACTTTAGACGCGTTTGATTTAATGCTCAATTAATTAGGGCGTGGTAACCGCAATCAAGTCCACAATTTTCTCTCCATGTACCGTACTACTACGGAGTGCATGCATGTGTGTACTCGGGGTGGAAGCACTGCATGCATGTGTGTACGCATTATTCCCTCTAGTAATAGACGCCGTGCTATAACTACCAATGCTATTTTTCAGGCCGATCGCTAGTCGCCTTGGTCCCACAGATTTTTTTTCTTTTTTCTGAAGCGCGCTGTATAAACAGTGACGGATGGAGTAGTATGAGCGGATTCAAAGAAGAATGTATTGATGGTTGCTTCTTCAGAGCAACTTACAGTGGGAAAGGTGGGGCTTATGATTTGACTGCTCATTACTCACTATTAATGCGGCGCAACGACCGGGCTGGGTCTCCCATGCGGTTGTGCACTACCCCCTCGGTTCTTAAATATACTCCGGAGTATTTGTCTTTCTAAAATATGTTGAAATCTCTGTTAAGACGAATAGAATATTTAGGAACGGAGGGAGTACACATACGAAGCAAAATGAGTGAATCTACACTCTAAAATATGCCCGTTTGAAATTTGTAAAAAGACAAATATTTAGGAACGAAGGAGTATAATTTCGTGCATGGCACATGGACCCGGATGATGAAGAGGCTTCTGGCAATGCTATCAAGCTTCCATCATTTGTTTACATAATTGACGTACTATACAAATAATTTTCCAGCGACATGAAATTGTACAATGGTGTGAGTATAATTTCATGCATGGCACATGGACCCGGATGATGAAGAGGCTTCTGGCAATGCTATCAAGCTTCCATCATTTGTTTACATAATTGACGTACTATACAAATAATTTTCCAGCGACATGAAATTCTACAATGGTGTGAGCTTTCAGCTTTTGTTCCGCGTGTCTTGCCATCGATGCTCTTTCGAAAACAATAAAAAACTAACTTCCTTGCTAATGCATGCCAATTATTAGCAGATCAGAGCTAATAATTACATCACAACTGAAGACAAAGTTGTGAGAAGGTGTTAAATTAAAATTGATCCATGCTTTCATTGGCAGCAATGTCCCCCCAGCTCTGTCTAAATCAACAAGGCATGTTGGAAAAAAAAGTAGCTGTCTGGAGCATGCAACATTCCGATCATTTTGTGCAGTTCCACTAAAATAGAGCTGAGCGTCCCTGTTCCAAAGATATCAAGTGTGATTACGATAATAGAGGACTGCTGATGAAACAATAAACACACAAATAGAAGCCGGTCACCTTTGCGGTCTCTCTTAAGACTAACTAGTTGGAGAAGATTAGGCTCAGAGTTGGATGAGGAGGATAGAGCAAAACCAATCTCCCTTTGTGCAGTCGCACTGAAATGTAGAGACGTTGGCCGTGTGACATTTTAGTACAACTGCACAAAACACTCTTAAGAAAAAAGTGATTTGTGCAGTTCACCAAAAGGTCGCAATAGCAACGAGGTGAAATGGATAGCCCTGTTTGCAAAAAAGAGGTAGAAAGGAAACAATTACTGGCCAATAACAGTTGATGACACATGCGACGACAAAAAAGAAGCATATTCCTTGTCCTAAGGGAAGATAACAACACGGTTGTGTTTGTCTAAAACGGCGTGAGGACGAGAATGCAATATGGAAAGTACGCCGAATGAGCTACGTTTTGGGCAAAGAACTATGGAAGATCCACATGCAGCGATGTGGGAAAACGGGTAGTGGAGCAAGGCCGGAGGGGATACCTGGAGGTCGTTGGGATGTAACTAGGTGAGCGGCGGCGGGCGGAATCTATGAGCAGGTGGCGTAGGCCCTGCCGCGCCGGAGCTTGGTCAGAGAGAACGACGTGTACCGCAGATCGGGACGTGCTGCCTCGGCGACGTCGAATAGAGAAATAATGCACTTCCTTCCTTTCCCCCAGCGGACAGGATGCGGCTGAATCAGTGACCAACGGTGAGAGAGAGAGAGAGACCACCACACTCCCTTTCCCCCGGCGGACGGGATGCGGCCGGATCAGTGACCATCGGTGAGAGAGAGAGGCCACCGCACTCCCTTTCCCCCGGCGGACGGGATGCGGCCGGATCAGTGACCAACAGTGAGAGAGAGAGAGAGGCCACCAGAGCCTTGTGTGAGATACTCTGAAGAGCGACTACATTTTCCTCCATAAAAATCATTTTATATTCTGTGTACGTGCCATTGAGCGCTATAACTTTATTTAAAAATAACGCGACAACGCGTCAAGTCGAACTTTGTTTTGTGCACGCGTGGTACACGACCTCCCTAGGTAAACAACCGCTACAGGCGTTCAAATTAGCACGTGGGCTGCCATTTCGTAAAGAAATGAGCTCCACCGTGTACCCGCGCGGGTGTGGCTGGGCACGAAGCATGAGTACGTGCACGGTGCACCTATTCTCTTCTTGTATACGTACACCACCTACGTGGGGTTGTGTGAGAGATATACAAACCTAGAGAGATAGAGTGTGTGGGTTCTTAAGAGTTTTTGGGGGGGTCAATCAAAAAATTTAACATATGCAATGTGTGTGAAATAGAGTCCTGGATATAACATATATAGAGAGGGGGCGATCCACGAGAAGAGAGTGGAGGTATCATCGGCTTGAGGTGTCTATAGAATCGAAGAGAGGGATGATGTGTGTGTGTGCGCGCGCGCGCGCGATCGATAAAGAGTGCCATCGAATTTGTGTGTGCCCACGTCAAAGATATAGAGTGGCTGGCCTACTGGAATGTGAGATGGGACATGTGCAGTTTGTCTCTGTGGCATGGATACCTACCTGCAGCGCTCGACTATCGGTGTGTGGTAGGGGAAGAGGAAGGCCCAATTAACTATAGAGGTACAATGGCTGGTATATGTGTGGAGGAGGAGAGAGGCCTACCTCATGTATTAAGGAGATCGATCTGCCTCATGTATTAAGGGAGATTGATCGGCATCCATGCATATGTGCAGGAGATGAATAAGGTTGGGAGAGAGACATAGCTAGAGTGTTGGAGGGGGTGGTAGTGGAGTTGCTTCTAACAAATGGTGGGATAGGCTTGCTAGACAAACGGAGGGCACGTTCGCAATATCAATAAGAGAGGAGATGGCTGCTTGTTGTCTGTGCACGTGCGTGTGAGAGACGGGTCAGGAGGCATGCACGAATGATGAGGGGGACGATGTGGCTGTGTTAAGCAGACGTAACTACATAGGAAGATCAATCACCCTTTGTAAGAGAAAGGAGAGACATAACTTGTGAGGTACGTCGATCGATGGGGGGGTAGTTAAAGTCGATCTAGGTATATGTTGGGAGATCGATCGGTATACATGCATGTGTGTGTGTGTTAGAAGCAAATGAGGCACGAGGAGAAGGATAGAGAGAGAGAGGGATGCATGTAGGAGGTGGTACGAGAGGCATACTATATCGAGGGGAAGGAGTGTGCGAGTACGAGAACGATGAAAAGAGTGGAGGGAGTGAGGCATGGATGATGACAAGAGAAGAGGGGAAGCTTGTGTTTGTGCTAGGCACACCTGGCTAGAGAGGCATATCGATCGATGTGTGTCGTAAAGAAGGAGCTGGGGGCCCTACACACACCGTGGGTGAACGACCTAAGGTGAAAACACGAATTTGCACGATGGAGCTAGAGAATGCTGAGGGAGGGTGAGAGGGATGCGGGCGTGTGCATGCACAAGAGAAAGTTAGTGCTAGCTACAAAGATAAGAGGGTTGTGTGGGTGTAAAAGACGAATAGAGATCATATATACTTCATTATAAAAAGCGCATTCGTATATTTGAAGAATTTATCATAGTGTTTAAAACCAACGAATGTGTGAATATATATATAACGGTGATAAACATGGTGTGGTTATGAACATGGTATACTACATTTAATATATTTTATCTCTACTCTTATAAAAACGGAGTTGTTGATGATGGTGTGCCTGCCATCCTGCATTATAGGCCGTCTGATTTATATCTGGCGGATAGCAAGGAAACTTTGATGGTTGAAGTTGGCAACAATCATGATTGTAGATTCTTATTGAAATAGAGAAACGAATTCAAATTTAGTTCGAATTGCAGCGGTAGTATAGACATTTGGAATGCACTAAAATATTGGTATGAGTAGGTTACATGCATTATACAGCAAGCGAAAAAATTTAATCGGACATAACATGGATTCATACTCCCTCCTTCCATCTACATAGGGCGTAATGAGATTTTTAAGACTGCCTTTGACTATTGACAAGATTAATAGTACATGACATGCACAATGTGAAAATTATAACATTGAAAGAACCTTTCACAGACGAATTTAACGGTGTGCTTTGTGTAAGTTGCATGTCATATATCATTGCTCTAATATTTGGTCAAAGTTAGCATCGAAAAACGCATTAGGCCCTATATAGATGGAAGGAGGGAGTAGCTTTGAATAGCATTTGTATAGTAAAATGGGGCAAGACTCTCTCTTTGTGTGGTGTGAATAGTTTTATTTTTTTCGTTTTCTTTTTGGTTGAGGGAAGTGCGAATTGATTTGGTACGTACAAGTACAATATTACGACACGTTAGGCTTGTCCCTGAAATTCAACCCGTGTCTTGTTATATCCCGAAAATTCAGATATCGTGCTCCCAAAACTGGCGCCTTCACAACCCGCGCCTTGCTATCCTGAAATTACAACGCGCGCGAAAACTCCCTCCAGCTGCCAAATCCTGACACGTGAAATCCCCCTTCTAACCCTGAGCCGAAAGCGCCGCTAGTTCAAATCGGTGGGGGGTACTTTTGTAACACACCCTACATTTTGGACAAGCACGTTCCTAAGTCATGCTTCACCCCCTCCCATCACCCCCTTTTCGCCATTCGAAATCCCAGGCCGCCATAACCTCTCCGCTCCAGCCGCGAAACCCCATCCTCCTCCGTCCACCACGTCACCGCTGCCCGGCCGGAGCCTCTTCCCCGACGAGGTCGTCCACCGCAGCAGCTCAACGTCCCTCGTCCACCTCCCCGAATGAGGATCCGTCGTCCATCTCGTCGTCCCGCCGATTCAGCCGCCCCGTCCTCCACCTCCAAGGAGCTGCTCCGACGATCGCCTCGTCTATCGTGGCTGCTCCATCCCCACAGCGCCACCTTACCCTGCTCCACCGGAACCGCAGCATCCTCACCGACTCCTCGGACGAAGCCGAGGCCTACTCGGCGCCACCAAAGAGGTTGTACACTCATCGCAGCGCACCTTCTCCTTAACTCGGCCTCCCGGCGCCGACGGTGCTCCATCCCGCACCCCCATGGAGCGGCTACCTTGAAGCCGGCGCCGCGGGCGACATCTCCACGGCCGCTGTCCCCCAGTGCGAGGCCCCTTCGACGGCGGCGTCCATACCAGCCGGATCTGCTGCTGCTGCTCCGGCTCTCGCTCGATCGCTCGCTCGCCCAGCTGCTGCTGCTGCTCTCCCCCTCGCTCGTGCTGCTGCTCTGCTCCGATTAAGCCACACTTCAGTCGACTGAATCGACTTTTGGGTCAGTCAATTTTCAGGGGTTGGGGGGATCGCCGGAGTTAAGGAAGAACCACCCACAGTGGGGACGGGGGCTCGCCGGAGAGGTACCCCACTATCTATCTTAGGGTTCAGGGTGGGGGCGGGGGGCCTAGAGGGCTGGCCGGGGCGATGGTGGCGAGTTGTTTCGGGTGGCGAGGTGGCGCTGGGGCCGGCGGTTCGGCCGGTGGTGGCTGGCGGCTCAGGGGGGTGCAGGTTGAAGATGAACTGCAGGCCCTCCCTAAACTACATGTCAAGTGCCTCTCTGCTACCATTGCATTCAGTTTCGACAGTAGCATTCAGATTCCACAGTAAATTTCAGTTTCGACGGTTAAGTTCAGAGTCAACAGTTTTTACCTCATCTGTTGTAGTCAGGTGGTTTTTGGTGATGTTAATTTTACATCCATTTTACATCATCTATTGGAAATGCTATTAGAATCCCACTTGAGATTGACAATGTTTGTCTTGTCCTGCTTCAGCCTTGACATCTTACGGCTCACCGGAGCTGCTCCAATGACAGAACGATCCATCACAACAGAGCAGTGCCTTGGACGCTGTCTACAGATTCCTCAGATCTTCCTCCACACCTCCGACAGCCACCTCTGCCTCAACTGCTTCAGCGACCAACCCAATGATGCTGAGGTCGACACGGCTACGGCAAAGAGGTTGTACACTTGTTGCATCACTTATTACTATACATTCACGTCGATCAATTAGGGCTATTTTGGTTCAACGGAAAAACATCGATCCACTGGGTGTTACCATCACTCTAAATTTCTGCATGCTCTCCTTACATAATCTCACCAATTTTTTTCGTATGCATGTCAGATATTGTACACAGTCATGCTGAACATGTAGAGAAAAAGAGAAGTTTTGCGCGGCAATACAATGTCATGCAGACATCGCTCCATGGTGGGTTCAATGGCAAACCCTCCCCACCCCTCTCCAGATTGTAATCCAGAGGAAGATATCTGTTCTGAGGCGGATTCGGACGCCGCTGACCACTCCTATTTACCCCCCAAGGTGTTTGCTCTACCTTGGCATGGTGATGTTAGTCATATCATGCATATGTTGCCTTGCAGTGCCTACTTTTGACATCATATATGTCATCTGCTTAGTTTAGACATGTTCTGTAATGCCACCTGTTTAGTTTCTATATCATATATGGGAATTATGCAGTCTCATGTCTTTTAGCCAGCCATAATATATGTGAAATGTGCAATGCCATCCTGTTTAACCAGGCATCATATATTTGAATGATATCTTGCCCATCCTTTTCTTCATTACATTTTCATTTGTCGACAATGTTTGTACATTAAACTACTCTTCCTGTGAATCAGCCATTTGGGTGGAAGATGGAAAAAATCTGGAGTGAAAACAAGGCCTTCAGAGCAGACAGTGCTACCTGTCGAAGTAGATCTCTTGTTGGGTCCCGGTAGCTCCTCAGAGATGGATTCAGAGACACATGACCAGTCCTATTCCCCCACTGAGGCGTATGCTCTAACTTGGCACGGTTATACTGCTCATATCATGCATACGGTGTCTTGCATTGCATAGTTTAGACATCATATACACAATATTCAACACCATGTTCTTAGTTCAGACATCATATCGAATGCCCTCTGTTTAGCATATAAATCATATATGTGAATTAAATGATGCGATCCTGATTACTTAGATAACATGTAGGTGAATTATGTCAGGCAATCCTGTTTAGTTATTCATCATATCTTTGAATTATGTTATGCTATGCTATCCAGTTTAGATAGATATCATATATGTGAAATTATGTCATGCTATCCGTTTTAGTTAAACAATATACATGTCAACTATTTCATGCCCTCTTTTTTCCACACTATCTATTGCATCTGTCTCTCATACAATGTCTGTACATTCAACTATGTTTCCTGTTTATCAGCCATTTGAATTGGAGCGGGTGATGCTAGTATCTAGCGGACTAAAAACACGGTCTTCAAAAAAAACAGTGCTACCTCTTGGTGGAGATAGCACCCCGGTTGTACATGCACAAGAACCAGCCCTACCACACATAACCCAAACTCTCACAGATTGTACCCCTACTACGATGGACAGAGAATCAACTCTACCCAATCTAACCCCAACCCCAGCCGATAGTAACCCAGTTCCTGTTGACACAGCACCATCTCCACCACAGAGCTCCCAAACAAGAGCAGTTAGTAAGGCAGCTCCGGTACCCAAAGGGCCAGTACTATCACGGCGAACCCCAACTCCACCAGTTAGTACGCCTATTCCTGTGGAGGAAGCACAACCAGCTAGTCGTAGTTTAGCATCTATCGCATTTGATGTTGTTAAATCGTATGTGCGTATCTTCCCATCTTGGAAATATTATATTGAAGATGAAGAAAAATGCCAGTTGCAGGTGTTTGTCCAGGAGTTATGTGTAAGTAATGTTATTCATGGCAATTACTTTGCTTTGTCCCATACATCCTACCTCCATGATGGTTATAATACAGCAAATTTTCCCATTTTTCTCTATAGAGAAGGACCGATTTGGAAACTCAAGATGAGATAACCTGTGCTAATACCTCTGCTATCTTCAAAAATGCTTAGTGGCAGTATTGGAATTACCTGAAGAAAACGTACTTCACCGGCAAAGAAACTCATCAAATTCCCTTACGTTCTCCTGAGACACATTTACTGGACGATGACTGGAAATGCCTTGTTCTGTACTGGTTCCGAACCAAGAATGTGGTAAGGTCTATGAGCTCATTTTCTATTTTTAAGTATTATATTCTTGCGTTTTACTGTACTCTGTTCATGTAGAACAAGTGCCTAAACCTGAAGAACAATTGTTCTAATTTAAGATTCCATTGCTACCATAGGACATAGATATATGTTTGTTTGATACTTTTATTATGTACTAGTACTTGGCAATAGAAGACTTGGTAGTTTAATCCTGTCCACCTTACTAATGAACTGGTTCACCGAAATGAGTTTCATATACTAGTACATGCTAAACTTGTTATGTGTCTGCTTGTTTCTTCTTTTAGAATGCTGACAGAATATTGGGGAAGAGTGCCTTATTAAGCAACGATAAAGGAAGTAATGCAGATAAGGTTCAGGATAGTGACACATCCTGTCTTGGTTTAGTGTTGGAGTTACTGGCCACTACCGCTTGCACAAGCTATTCAAACTCACTGTCTGAATCAGTTCGGTTTGTTGAGTCTCAGCTACAAGCTGAAAGACATCGATCAGCTGTGCTACGACAAGAAGCGGAAGGACTGCGGAAGTCCCTGGAGCATTCAGATGCATACTTTCTGGTGCAACAGCAAGCGTTGGAGGATTTTAGCGCCAAACAGGACAAAGCTAATCAGCTTGCTAAGCTTATTGCCAGCATGGTGGATACCCAGGATAACGTTTCTTGAGCTCTTCTGAAGTTGTTTCAGTTATGCTCTTGTTTTGCTGCCGCATTTTTTTGCACTGGTGGCCAATTTTGACAGCCAGTGTATATGATATGCTGCTTTGTTCCCTATATTTGCACTGGTGGCGAACTTTGATGCCCAGTGAATGTAATATGTGTAATAGCCGTGATAGCCTAGCGTTAGTTGCTTGCTTATTTATTTCCTTGTTGTCTTGTTTATTTGTTTGCTTGTAGTCATTGCAATTCTTTTTCCGCGGTTAACTAGTGGCTGCAATAACCTATTTTTTAAAACTAGGCCACAATAACCATGGGCTAATATTTACTGTAGTGACACTGGGCCTCCTACGGGCCGTAGAAACAGTGGGCCTTTTACGGGCCGTAGAAAATAGTAGGCCTTCTACGGGCCGTAGAAACAATGGGCCTTCTACGGGCCGTATCATCAATGGGCCTTATACGGGCCGTATGATCGATTTGCCAAACATGGGCCAATAACAGGCCGCATTATGGCCGTAAACGGTCTAGAGTTGGAATCGTCCATTCATGGACCGACCGTAACGGGCCATCGTTAATAGGCCGTATTTGATGACGCTGTGAAAACGGCCCAACGTATTAACGGACCACAAACGGGCCGACTGTAACCACGGGCTGAATTTGTCCCACAAGCAGAAAATGACAGTAACGGGCCGTAAGTAAACGAATGCTGGAAATGAGCCCAAGAATAAATGGGCTCTGAGAAGGCCGAAAGATAACATGGGCTGGAAATGGCCCAACGGAATAACGGGCCGTTAATGGGTATAAAGTGATACACTGTTCATTACGGGCCAGTTTCACCACGGGCCGTTAATGGGTGTAAAGTGATACACTGTTCATTATGGGCCAGTTTCACCATGGGCCGTTAATAGGCCAAGAGTTACATAGGGCCTCATATGGGCCGAAAGACGTCATGGGCCATACATGGGCCAGAAGTGAAAACGGGCTGGAATCATATTGGATGGCCCAGATGACGCTACTGGGCCTAATTCGGATAGGGCGTAACGGGCCTTGGGTTAGCGGGCTGTAAATGGGCTATATGCGAACAGGCCGTTAACAGGCTTTCCATGGGCCGGCCCGCCAGCTTTTGACCAAGTCAAATGGGCCGGCCTTTTCACAGGAATGGGCCTCTGTTGGGTCGTGCCACATGTCGACGTATCATAGGCGCCTATCTGACCAACTGACGAACTGACACGTGTTTCGTCCGGCCAATAAGAATTTTACACGTGGAAATTTCCCATTGGTTTGGGCTGTTAACGGGTTATCGGATCCAAAACCCGACCCGATAGCTTAACGGCGTTCCATTACGGTGGATGCCATGTGTCGGTCACCCTTGGCGAAAGCACTTCTATGACGCGCGATTTATCTTCATGGAAGTGGACACTTCCGTGATGATAATTTTGGTAATGTCATGGAACACTTCTACGACAGCACAGGTATGACTATCTTGGTTCTGTCATAAATTTATCATGGATGTACATGCATGACAAAAAAAGCGACCTACTGTGACAAACACGTATCATCACGGAAGTGTATTTTTTTTGTAGTGACAGGTCTTCATGGATTACTAGCTCTTCCTTCATCTTGACGTCGCGCACGCCGTCGGAGAAGGCTGAGATGATAACTTCTTCAGTCACCTTGGGGATCTTGAGGCGAGCGTAGTTGAAGCGCTGGATGTACTTCTGCAGGGTTTCTCCTGGCTGTTGCTTGATGAGGCGCAGGTCACTCACGGCCGGGGGCCGGTCATGAGTGCCCTGGAAGTTGGCGATGAAGCGGGTGCGCATCTCGCTCCAGGAGGAGATCGTGCCGGGAGCCAGGTTCAGGAGCCAGGTGCGGGCGCCGTCCTTGAGCGCCATGGGGAACCAATTTGACATGACCTTTTCGTCTCCGTTGGTGGCTACGATGCCCAGCTCATAGAGCTGCAGGAACTCCGCGGGGTCCGCTGTGCCATCATAGCGGGGAGGGAGGTCAGGCTTGAACTTACCTGGCCATGTGACGCCGCGCAGCTCGGGGGTGAAGGCGAGGCAGCCCGCCGTGGCCACCGGCGCCCTTTGGTGGTGCTGGACTTGTTCTTGCGGGTCACCACGCGCCGCCACTGGGAGCAGCGCGGGGTTTTGTCATGGAGGCGCTGGGGCGCGATCTTGGCCGCCGGCGCTGGGAGCGCGCAAGCACCTTCCCGGGGACGTGGGATCTCTTGGCAGCTCCCTTCTTGATGCGTAGGCACCGGACATGGAGGGTCCCGCCCTGGGGCTGCGCGCCTTGGGGCCAAGGCACCTTCTTGGGGAGGAGGTGGCGGAGGCACCTCCTGATCCTCGCCCCCTGCACGGGACGGAGGGCGAGGCAGCGAGAGGGACCACAAGGGGGAGCCCCCTGCGGCACTGACGAGCTCGGTGATGCGGGCGAGCCAGTCCTCGTAGAGGTCGTCGACGGGGCGATAGTGCAGGAGCTCCCGCGCCAAGAGCAATGAGGCGTGCACATCCATGGGTGCGCGACGGGCGTGGGACGACAAGCCAGCTGGAGTCAGCGACGGGGTGGCAGTGCGGCCATCCCGCCGCACCGAAGGATGTTGGGACGAGGCCTGCTGCTCGTTCCCCGCCGGGCCGGTGGCGGCGTTGGCGGCGGGCGACAGGGAACGACGTGGGGGGCCGCCGACGGGCGCCGGCTTGGCCCCTTGCGAGGGTCTTGAGCTCGCACTGATGAAGATGGGCCGCGCTGGGCCCCCACTTGAGCCACGCCGCAGGCCGCAGGCAGGCAAGTCTAGGGACCCCCGTTTTCAGAACGCCGACACCCCCATCTCTGGCGCATGTGATGCTGGAGGAGGATGTCGGGGATGTCATGTGTGGTTCAATAAGAGGTCAGGTAACGGCAAGGCAGATGGATCAGGGTATCATAGTTCGCACCGGTGGCCACTACAGGACTCTAGGTCGGCAAGAACACAATCTGCAATGTGGAGAGATGCATAAATAGAGGGAAGAAGAGAAGAACTGGGAGGACCGTGATGGAGATATATTGATTGGGGGTGATAAAGGGAACCATGGGTGGAAGGTGGAGAAATGCATGAAAGACAAACGGACGGAATAGATGAGGAGCCGATTCTTTGTTGTTTCGTGAGGTATGGGGAAATTGATTGGATTTCCACCGCAGCTATAGGCAAGGGGAATTTTAGTGTGTGTGTGTGTGGGGTGGGGGGGGGAGGGAGGGCGGGAGGGGCAGATTAGAGAGAGGGGGTCGATTGGTTGTTGCTTAAAAACTGACGCTGACATCAGGGGTGGACCTAGGATTGGGCTAATCCCTAGGCCCTAGGCTAGCTAGATGGCATCATACTGACGTGAACAACGAGTATGTGCAAAGAGAATTGTTAATAGTGGGGCTCAACTTGTTTTTATCAACTCCTTATGAGTATATATAGGATTTTTAACCTATGATTAACGAAAGGAGGCCTAAAGAAAAAAAAACTGCTGGGCTTCAATCTCACTGGCAGCCTCACTTTTCTCCTCTCCAGTGCCCCTTTGGGCCAACCTGCAGTTAGAGTCCACCACACCCCACCCACGCACGAGCAAGCGAGATGACGTCCAGCCACCGCCGCCTCCGCCCCCGCCCGACGTCGGCGCCGCCGCTGGAGGACGACGACCTGCTCGACGAGGTCCTCCTCCGCCTCTCCCCGGATCCGTCCTCCCTCCCGCGCGCCTCGGCCGTCTGCGCCCGCTGGCGCCGCCTCGTCTCCGACCCCGGCTTCGTCGGCCGCTTCCGCCTCCGCCACCGCCGCAGCCCTCCCATCCTCGGCTGCTTCATCAGGGACAAGCAGAGCCCGATCGTCTCCTTCGTGCCCACCATGGAGGCCCCCAATCGTGTCCCCGCCGAGCGCTTCTCCTTGCAGCTCGGCGGCCGCGGCCCCATCACTTTCCTCGACTGCCGCCACGGCCTCCTGCTCATGTTCCTCCCGTGTTGGATCAAGGTCCTGGTGTGGGACCCCGTCACCGGAGACCAGCACCGCCTCGACATTCCCCCGGGGTTCGACACGAAGCAGGGGATCGGCGGGGCGGTGCTTCGCGCCGCCGGGGCCATCAGCCACTTCCAGGTGGTCTTGTTGGGCAGAGACAAACAAGTGATCACCGCCTGCGTTTACTCGTCCGAGGCGGGCGTATGGGGCGGTCTCATCTCGACTCCGCTTCCAAATGAGGTGCCAGTGGACTTCGATTTTAGGGGGGTGCCTGTGCTGATTGGGGATTCCCTTCACTGTTTGATTACGGGTAGCTGTTCTGGAATCCTTGAGTTTGATTTGAATATGGGGATCCTGACCGTGATACCAGGGCCTGTGGATATTTTGGATGCGGGTAGTTGCCAATCCACGGTTATGCGGGCAGAGGATGGTGGGCTTGGTGTTCTATTCAAGTCAGACTGCAATGTCCAATTATGGAGGAGGAAGATTGTTTGTGATGGCGAGGTCTCATGGGTGCTGGGAAGAACTTTTGAGCTAGATACGCTACTTTCCCTGAATTCAGAGGAGAAAAGGTACACGGTGATGCTAGGCTTGGCTGAGTACAATAATACGGTGGTGGTGCAGACGGTTGCCGGCCACTTCATGGTCCAGCTCGAGTCATTGCAGTTCAAGAAGATGTCCGAAACCATCAGTTCGCATTTCCATCAACCATTTGAAAGTGTCTATACTGGAGGTAACAGAATGCCTTTACAATGCGAGTATAACAAAATCAGCTTGCTTTCGATAATTAGTCGATGAAATGCTGTTCACATCCGTTAGGTTTAAGCTAACAATTTTTAAGTTATGCCATATCACTAATTTATTTCGCTGCTTGATGATTTCTGCTATATATTGCAATTTTGCACTGTGGTGTCCTGTCCCAATGCGTGTATAATGGTGTTAATGTCGTTGTTATGATCTGGAAATATATTTGCTTGTGGTATCTAGTTTAGTTTATGTCACCAATTCTGCTTGTGCAACCAAGTTTGCCAAATGCTTTGCATAATAATTGGACTGAATTTCATTGTTACTTGCCTATTGACAATTTGACATACTCCCTCCATTCCAGTGAATAAGGCGCATGTATTTCAAAATGAAACTTTGGCCATCAATTTAACCAACCAAATGTAGGTTATTGTGACAAAAGTTATACCGTTCAATTCGTTTTCAAAAAAAGTTTTCAGTTGTATAATTTTGAAGTAACATAGCATATATTTTGTGGCTAAATTAATGGTCAAAGTTGAATTTTGAAATGTGTGCGTGCCCTGTTTATTGGAATGGAGGGAGCATGTAAGAAGTGTATAATGGTAGTGCTAGTTCATATCTCCAGTACACTTTTGACTCAAAATTAGAACTTAACAGTTGGAAGTTGAAGATGGCTGCATGAAAAACTAGCTTGAACCAACTAGAATGTCAAATAGATTAGCTTAATACGTGCAATTGGAAGCTTAAAGCGACTTATGCTTCTACCATTCAACATTTTTATCTGTGCTAAAAACCTGTAAATCTGTAACAATGACTTGGTTAGAAAATTGCAAATGAATTGCTTATTTTATCATTTCTAGGAGACTCCTGCTGTAACAATGACTAGGTTTAAAATCTATAAAACAATTTCTTGTTTTATCACTTATAGGAGCTGCGAGTGGCCACCCTTTTAAATAAACTGAGCTTATTTCATCTTTTCAGGCTTAATTTATTTTAAGACAGACTAAATCTGAATAGGCACAATTACTTATGTTGCTAGGATTTGTCAATGCTGTATCAAAGCTTACTTGTTTTTTCTTCTAAAATTGCACCTTTGTGTTCATCTAAATATTTCCTTGATGCCTTCCCGTATTTAGTTGGTTTTCCATTGGAATATCATTGGTTGTTTGACTTCTTATGCTTGTAGAAACAAGCATTGGTGGTGGAGGGCACAATGGAGTTGAACTTTTGCACAACATTTAAGATGACTGTCTGGTTCAGTATGTTATTATGATGTATTGGTTGAGTAGGTAAGCTTGTCTTCTTCATGTAAGTTGAGGTATATCTGAAATGTTCTTTTTGAATAAACATAAGCTTGCCTTCTGTATGTAAGCGAGGACTCAAGATACTCTCCATGAACCTTAGCGCAGCTCCCACCAACCTGGCCGCTTCCCACCAGTCTTTATTGGCGTGTTGGATCTTTCCTCCAGGCCTCGCTTCCTCATCCCTTCCTCAGCCGCTTTCTGTTCCCTTCATCACTCCTTCACCCAGCTACTTCTCTTCTATTTGCACATCTTTTCTCCCCCTCTCTACTGTTTGGATCATGCCAAAAATTTGAGATTGTATAACTCTAATCGCTTCTCCATGAATGAAATGGCAAATTGGTTTTACTAATGACATTGGTCGCTCCACAGGTGTCTAGAATTGTATCCTGGTTGCTGAGACGCAGGACTTGGATTCTGTGCGTAGTATGTAGGTTCTTCCATTTTGTATGCTTCATGTGGAGATTGACCCTCTATGTTGCAAACATCTGCTCTCAGGTTTGCCTGTCAATGCGTAGTGCTTGTGAAGCTTTTTGTTTCGAACCTGAGGATGTGTTCAGGTCTGGTAGTTCTAGTTTCCGTCATGTTTGTTGCTGGTCTGGCGCATGTGCCTACTCCCGTGTGCTGTTTAAAGTATACTTTGTTACCTGGTTTTGTTTTCAGCAGCGGAAATGGGGCCTGGTCGAGAGTCTTTTTCCTCTAAAAAATCTGGTCTCAGGTGTCTAGAATTGCATTGGTATTACCTATTTGCGTTCTCTGTTTTTATTACTCTAGAAGCTGAAAGTATGTCACCGCACTGCATATTACATATTTGCGTTTGCTGTTTCTGTTACTGTTTTCTCCCAAATATTGCTGGTTTGGAGTTTTCAGCACAATTTCCAGTGGTGAAACTAATGTTTACTACAGTATTTGAATCATACACAAATTATGAGACTGTATAACTCCAACGGGATTCGCATGATTTCTCCACAGGTATCTAGAACTGCGTTCTGGTTGCTGAGATGCAGAAATGGGATTGTATGCTGCAGGTTCTTCCATTTTGTGGGCTTCACATGTCGACCGACTCTCTGTAGCACACACTCGTCAAGTGTGGAGAGTAACTGCAGGAATTAATCGTTTAATTTGATAACTACCCGCTGTTATTATCTAATCGAAACTTCTTCCCGCACGATACTTGTGCACCTGCCGACAGGTGCACGATGTGCAAATCCAGCGGAAGGAAACCCAGTCAAAATCCCGACAGGTGCACATTTTGCGGGCACTTGCGTTCATTCCACATATTCCATGCAAAGTACATTTGCTTAATTGCTGGGCGTCTTGAGCCCACCAATCTTGTGCTGTGAGGAACTGCGAGTTGTTTAAGCTTGTGGCAGCATTTCGACTGGGTTGATGAGTGTGGTGCAACTTAAAACGGACTTCAACAGTGAAAGGGCAATGGCAGAACAGGTGAAGCCGCCGTTCATCATGACCACAGCCTCTCGCTTGCAACCGATCAGTGGTGGGAAGCCGGTTTTACGCCAATAGCCAGGTGAAGAAATTCACTTCTCCTTCAGATTTGATGTGCCAAATTTTATTCAGGGTGGGCCGGTTGATGGAGCCCAAGAACTGCAGATTGTAGGCCGAGGAGGCAGAGTAGGTATTGGAAGTGGATGCCTTCCAACAAATTGTATCAAAGCTCCTCGGAGAGGTTGACAAGTTGAATTTGTTGCCAAAGGGACCAGAAACAATGCAGATCTTCAGTTGTTGTCAATCCATGAAGGCCTCTCATCCAGTTGCTGCCATTGGATAGTGCAGTTTCTACCGAGGCGTTCTTCCTTTATGCTAGTTTGTACAGGTTGGGGGCCAAGTTCTTTGGGGCTGCTCCGTTTAGCCAGCTGGAGGACCAACATTTTGTTGATCCTCCGTTACCAAGAGTGATTTCAGTTGCAGCGTTGAACAAGGCCGTGTCCGCGGGAGAGCAAGGCAATTTGGTCCCAGTCCAAGGCCGCGAGGGGGAGGTCAAGGAGTTCCAGAGCCATCGCAGCCTAAGGGAGCGGCTGAACAATTCAAGGTTCTTGATACCTAAGCCCCCAAGTCTTTTTGGTGAACACACTTGCTTCCAATTCACTGCACAATGGATACCCGTGGCTTCTTCCTCACCACGCCAAAGAAAACCTCTCTAGAGCTTGTCAATTCGTTTGATCAACCATTGTGAGGTAGTAGGTGGTGATGGAGGGTCTTTCTGTGTTTATACTCGGCTTGCACTAGTAGAAGCCGAGTAATTCGGAGACTCGGCTTCTACCAGTGCAAGCCGAGCATAAACACAGAAAGACAACACGAAGAAAGGCGCTTGGCTGTCCGGCGGGCGCATACGTGGCCTGGTGATCCAAGTGGGATATAATCTTGAGACCAATTTAGTGGCACCACAATTCTTGAGTACGATATAATGGCCATGTGTAAAGTTTGGGGTGATTCTTGGTCAAGAAGATGAAAAGGAAAGGGGCTTTGCTGTAACAGCCCTCTCTGGCGAGCCCCGCGTTGCCTAGCCCGGCTTTTTCGGAAGGGGTCACTCCTTGTGAGTTTTACTCCTTGCTTGTGCTTGAGAAGGTCATAGGGTCATTTCAAACCAAAAGAGAGATCCTAGCATGAGTTGGACCAGCGGCACCAGAAGGGGGTATGTTCGCACCAGAAGCCCTAGATCTTCCAGCAGGATCGATGTCCGAATTGACTAATTTCAGTCCCGCCTATTTATTCCACAGGAGTGCATTACTATGTTTGTGCTTAGCAAATGTGATACCAAGCCATCCGCAAATTTTCTCCACCGTCTCCAGCAACAGGCAACCCCCGATAGCCGCCCCAAGAATTGCATGACATGGACGATAACGATAAACAAAACCTCAAGTAAATGTAGACAATGGCAAGATGGGTCGCCTAGGAGATAACTCCTTGTCGGTGACAAAGTGACCAACATATGATATATAGCAGCAGTTCAGTGCAAAAAAGAAAAAAACACGAGGTATCTCATCTTTCATACATAGTGTTTGCAGCGACGTCCTATACCTGGGTGGAAAAGTTAACGATCAACGGGGTTCAGTACCTAATGTAGGATATAGAGCGCAGACGCGACAGTAGTTAGTCAGACAGAGACGGTAGAATCTACAATTGCCAGCTGGTACGTAAGCGCAGACCAGCTCGTGTGGCGTGGCAGGTCCGGCGGGGTTCCTTCACAGCTGGGGAGGGGGAGGGGGGTACGCTGGAGGTGCCGAGGCGTGCTGGGGCGGTTGCGGCTTGATGCCCCGGGTGCGCATGTACTCCAGGAACTGCCCAGGCAGCTCCTCCAGCAGACTCTGGACAACAGTGACCTGCCCACCTGCTGATAAAACCGGCGTCGATCGATCAGTCACGCTTGTTCGGCGGTGGTACTATAAGCAAAGAGCTGGAGTAAGTTGATGGTGACAGAATTCGAAACTGATGCTGACCTTGGACTTCCCTCATGGGGACGAACTGGACGATGTCACGCGTCGCCACCCTGCCTGTCGAGCTTTGAAGCCGCTTACCCAAGTCCGCATCCAGAGTCTGACAAAAGCCAAGGAGAATTGCCAGATAAAATATTACTGCTACAAGAAAATTGTTCAGGGGGTGAAAGATTTAAAATGTATTCAGTAAATGACTTACCCTCATTTGAGTGAAATCAGCACCCCCGACTCCCACGATGAGAATTGATAACGGCAAATCTGATGCCCTTACAATAGAATCTTTTGTTTCTTGCTCGTCGGTGATAACTCCATCCTGCATATATACAGTGCTCGGGTGAGTTTTGTGAACAGAGGTCACATGAGGATATTAATGAGTACATACCGTGATAATGAGCAGGACAAAATATCTGTTGTTCCCGTATTGCGCAGAATGGCTGGCAATTTCTGCAGCTTTGTTGATCACGGGCCCAAACAAGGTTGGCCCTGACAGAGAAACACTGTACAGAGTAGAAGAGTATGCTGACATGATGCCTTCAAATCCAACAACCTGTGATAGGAACAGAAAATCCGTAAACGTCAACGGCGGTCTAACTGAGAAATCTAGGTGCCCTCAGCTGGTAAATACAAAAGATTCGAAAAACTGATCTAAGCAATATAAATACCATCAGCTATTCTACAGGTTGCTCTTATTTTCTGGCAACATTCAGCAATATTTCAGGAACAATTACCACACATCATTTGTCGCACCATATTTGCCATACCAATAGGTGACATTTGTGACTATTAAACGAGACGTTAAGAGTACATATATACAAGTAATTAAGGAGGATGAGACAGGGCAAGTATGATAAGACCATATCAGTATTTTGTAATTAATGAGATTTATGAGTCCAACAGGAACCTAATTTCTTAGTAATCGATATCTGCACACTAACATTTGTAAGGAAGAGAAAAACAGGATATGCGGCTGAACACAATTGGGTTTGCAGCATTACATTCTCATGTGTGAAGCATTAGTTGTTCAATTAATACTACTGTAAAAGCAAAACAAGGAAACAGAAAAGACTAGTAGCTCCAAAAATCATTGGTTCACAAATATCCAAAAGTTGGTTTATAGGGGAATGTTTCTTTTCAGTATCGTCCATTGTCAAAAACTAATTAAAACTAAATTGGCAGTAGCTCTCCAGGCATGAAACTCACCTCACAGTCATTGGTACTTGCATTCAAGTTGAAGCAGTGGGATACAGATCCCTGTGGCATCCTTGCACCAAAACCCCATGCAGGGAATCGTCTATCTTTGTCATAAAACTGCAGAACTTCGCTGACACCTAGAATTGCCTGGTACATCAAATGGTTCAATAAGAAGGCTTTCAGTTTAAATAATATCTTAGAAATGTCAGAAAATTCCAAACCTGCTGGTATGAGTTTAGTCTGCCAGAGGGGTCAATGTAGTGCAAAGATTGGGGTGTACGAGGGTCGCCATTTGATGCTGGAAACAAATGGAATAACCACACATAAGCCACAGATGATTGACGAGCTATAGAAATCATTTAAGCTCCCAACTAGAACTAACCAGTAAAATCTACAGCCACCATAAAATTGAGCTCAAACCCGCTGGAAATATAGTCCAAGAAAGTATGTTGAACTTTTTCCTGGAATGTATCCAAGAACAACTGCCCTTTCAACTGAACACAGATTGGTTACATCGAGAGGTTAGATGGAGTAATATTTTGTTAAGTAGATTGTGTCATATAGTTGAAATCAAACCTTCTTTTGTCCCTTACGGCTGTAAAAATTTGCTCCAGCCTTTGACTTATATAGATTTTCAAGCTGAGCGATAGTTGTCTGGAGAGCCCTATTTGTCAGAAAAGTAACAAAAGCAATTAAACTTCGTATCACTGGAAAAGGATGCCAAAATACTTCCTCACCCAACCTACCCCATAAGTTCATGGTTGCCACTGGCATCAAAATCAAAACACTCAAGTAGCAGTGGGTCATCCTGAAATAAAGTCACATATTAGATAAAATATATATATTAGATTAACCTTGAATTACACACTTGCTAAACAAGGCCAACAGAAATTTTCATATACTAGAAAAATGTACTTGCCCTGCTACTGTATTGTTGTGATGTCAGTGTTATAGGCCTCCAAACAGGGTTTAAGTTGTTATTGATCACTTCTGTTTTACATATAGGAATGGCAACAGCACTTTCTGACAGTCTTGATACTCTCAAGAAGGGATCCTGCACAATAAAAACCATTTATTTAGAACTGCAAGTAATTTGCCACCTTACGACTACCAAGGAAGTTATGCATACACTTTTGGAGAAGGTGTCCTTGTTATCAAGGTTCAGGCAGTGGAATGTCATCTCAACTGCCATCCTTGATGAAGCAGTTTCTTCAGCGTGTACTGTCATTGTGCCCTGAAGGGCATGTCCAGAACCATTTCGGAGGTTCAAAGTCAGGCTATGGTTGAACTTTGTGACTATCTGTGGAAAGAGCAAAGGGGTGCAAAGTAAATATCAGGAGTGCGTTTGTGTTTCTCTCTTCTTCATTTACATTTATTTAGAGAAATTATACGCTGCAGCTGGATTATGCACTGTATCATATAACTGATTTTGCACAACCTCGGATAAATTGCAGAATGCTTCCCCTAGAAAATCTTGCTGAGCCAAGTTCAGCATCTGCATAATATAAATGATTCAGGCTTCAATAGTTGCATAAAGTAATAGACTAGAAAATTTAAGCAGGCTATAATGTTGCTGTCTTGTGTGAGTCATTGAATATAACAGATAGCCTACAGAAAACGTACAATTATTTTTTCTCCGCAATGAAACAATTAAGACAACTCTATTTGGGTGAAGGAAAAACATGAATTAAGGGCACAGAATATACCTTCACTGGTGTGTTATGGTACTTTGTGTCAATGTCATATATCCTGAATCTATCATGAGCCCCAAAAAAAGTAGCAGTAAGTATGTGCTTTCTACAAGTAATCAGTATGTATATAGTTTTATAAACTTTACACAAGGGGTTGCACAATCTCAAATTGGTAATTAATCATAGTTTTTGTGATCCACAATGGTTTCAGTGAATTCAATATCACTTCAGTACGGCCAATCTCTTCTAGCCTTCCATCCATTTTTGTGTAAACCACCAACATAGGATCACTCTGCACCAAGCAGATGACAGTTATAACTGAGGAGGATACATACACATACACAAGGAAAGCAACCAAGCAAGCACCATAATTTTCTGTTGCACACTTTGCTGTAAAAGGATTGGTACACTACAATGAAAACTTTGACAGTAGGATGCATATACTTAAACACAATGATTGAATATGAATTGATTGGCAATGCAATGATCTTCGATGTACAAACAGATATCAAAATCAAACTGAAAAATAGAGCAACCTATCATGAAAATCAGGCATGCCGCTTTTGGGGATAGCGATTTCAAGTTTCAACTATTAAAAATGTAAGCCATCTTGTTCTTAGCTAAAACTGAATATTAGCATGCATTGTTGTTCTTTACATCAAACTTGTAGGGCTAAATAAAAAAATATTTCTGTTTTTTCAGCGCTAGAAAGGGTGAAAATGGAACAATAAGAGGGTAAACAAATGACATGTGGATACAGAAACACGAATCTGCACTGATTCATACATAATCGTATAGTTTTGTTTGCTTTAAACTTGTTATTTTAGCAAAAGGCCAAAGGATATTGAACATTTGGCAGCATCTACTTCAGTTCCAACAGATTTTAATTTCACTTTTCAAGTTATGGTACAGTAAGATGCACTACCAGAAAGGGAATAGAGATATAGATATTGAAATGCTTGGAAGAACTGGATGGTAGTTTTTACCTTAGAAAGCGCATCCATATCTCTCAACTTGGAAGCTGAAAAAGATAGCTGTAATGCAAGAAGATGGTGACATGTCAATCAAGGCAGATCATATTGACGTCTAGTTCAAATTTGAACTAAAACCACGACGAGTAATTTGGAACGGAGGGAGTATCAGCTAGTTGAGAACATATTAGCATGCAACACCACCATACGCTGAACTGGTTCAAAATTATCTCTGACTGGAACAGATCCGAGCATATGGATTATCCTTGAACATGCATGGAAACCACCATAATAAACACTCTAACAGATGAAAACTCTAAAATATGAAAGAAGTGACCACACAGTTCTTCACACTGAAAGCTCTATAATAAAACATGACACCGAAAACGTAATATTATATTGTTCGAATGACTTTCCTTAGTAAAAATCTGAATAAGAACCTTTTATAATTGAAAAGGATTGAGTAAATCATAAATAAAATAGAAATATTATTAATTAATTGGTAACGTAAAGGACGTAAAGTTCGTAATCCAGTGTATGCAAGTTAGTGCTCCATCGTCTGCACAACATTGTTCCATTTGTAAAGCAGGCGATTGATGTCCGCCACCACCCACTCCGGCCTAAAATATATTTGACCATTCCTGACCCACTTCCAGAAAATGATCCAGGCGTCAAAATTTTAATCAAAACTAAAACAATGTTTTCCAGAGACCGGTCCATCAAATTTCTATGCGACCACCAATGGAGGAACCGCATGCAGAAACTGAAAATATTACGCAGTTAGGATCTTATTCCTGCACAAGCAGATCACCGAGAAATTGCATGCCATTCTGTAAAATAAAAAGTTAACGAATATATCCGCACGCATGCAGATGACGCCCAAAAACAAAACTTAGGAAACATACAGAATTGAGGTGCGCTAGCGCCGCATATCCGATTTGGCTCCGACAGAGACTAATTTCCCAGCTACTTAGATGAGAACTCATAAAAGTAGGATTTCGCTACAACTCGAACGTTTTTTTTTATAGCAGATTATGTTGTCGCCAGGATGGGAATTTGCTTAAAAATCTGACGTCGGATTTTTAACATTCCCGTAAACGAGCCATAGAGTAAAATCCCCCCTAAATTGCGCGCATTAAAAAATTGGCGCAAAGCGAGCCACACTTGCATATAAAAAGTGGGATCTAAGCCAGAATCGAAGCGATGTATAATTGCAATTTGCAATGCCGGCAGGTTTGGTAACATCTGCCTGGCCGTTGTGACAGCGGAGCACATTTACCAATAAACAAATGAACGGCACCCGAACTCCACCTCGCTTGACAGCGAAGGCCCACCAAATCCCCGTCGCCAGCGGTTCCCTCCCGACGACCCCCAAATTCCCTCCTCGCCCCCCAAAAAAACCCGCCTCAATCGCGACCACGAATCCGTCCGTGAAGCACGACCATTCTGGGAAAATTCTCCATGACTAGCGAGCGAGCGAGCGAGCGCTGGTGGACTGGACTGGACACTAGCTAGGGTTTCGCGTGGAGGAGGAGGGGAGTGAGCGAGCATCACCTCGAGGGGGGTGTAGAGGCCGCGCAGCCCGTGGCCCTGGAGGAAGTGGTCGAGCGCCTCGTTGGGCCCGCCCTGGCCCTGCCCCGCCGCCGCCCCGCTCGCGCCCCCGCCGACGGCCTCCGTGCCGCCGCGCACGTCGCCGGAGAAGCAGCCCCCCATCCCCGATCCCGACTCCGGAGCGAGCGAGCCTGCCCTCTAGTTTGAATACGAGTTTACTTGCTGAGAGAGAGAGAGGGAGTTGAGAGGCAGAAATCCCCTGCTTGCGGGGTTGTAGGCCGCGTTACCTTTTCTTTCCTTTTTTTTTCGAGAAGAAGCCGCGTTGTTTATATGCCTGCAAAAAGGAAGGAGCCACGGAGTGCGGAGCGCGCGATGTGGCAGAGGCCCACGCGTCAGATGGGCTTGGCGTGAGTTTCCTGGGCTTTTCTCAGAAGGAAACGGCCCCTGTTATTCGGTTACCGATACCAGTATTTTTCACGCGGATGCATGCATGCATAGTGCTCGTACACGGTTTCCTCCTCCTTCCGGGAAAAAGACTGAGAACCAAATCTGAGATCGCCGCGGTATTTCCTCACACGCCGTTCTCTAGCCGTGTGCTATGATTATCATTATTTTCACGAATAACTAGAGAGAGAGAAAGAGAGAGCTTATCGATGGATCAACGGGAAATTCACATGGGCACACATGTGTGTGTGGGAGCAAGCGCCTGCTCGGTACTTCCGGGAGCATTTGTTCACGTGATTCTTCGTGCACTCGTTTGTACCCGAAAAACGCCTAAAAATCACTTGTAGATTTTTTTACCGGAAGGACAAACTATGCAAGGTTGGCGCCACTGAAGACCACCGAACAAACCACCTGTTGCGTATCATCGTTGCCACCAGGCGTCCGCCGCCATAGCTTCGACTTCACCGCAACAAAACAATCTGCGCTAATAGCTAAAGTTGGGATTTCCACACACACTGCTGCTATTGATAGAGAACAGGTTACAAAGTACATATAGTGAGGAGCTGAACTGCTAGCGCAGATGTAGGCACGCAGGCCACAGCTAGAGGAGCGGATCGTGATCCGTCTGAGCAGCGGGTGGTTACAACAGAACCGGCACGCAGGCCGTATACAATACATGTATGAGTACAAATATACAACACTTGTTAACAGCACCCCGCAGTCGGAACTCCGCCAGGTAGGATGTTCAGACTGGAGCGAAACTCTGTGAAGATCGGCGTAGGAAGCCCCTTGGTAAACACGTCAGCAAATTGAGAGCCGCTCGGGACGTGCAGAACGCGAGCCTCACCGAGGGCCACCCGGTCACGAACAAAGTGCAAGTCGATCTCGATGTGTTTGGTTCGCTGATGTTGAACCGGGTTCGAAGACAGATATGTGGCGCTGATGTTGTCACAGTATACAAGTGTGGCACGGGATGGAGGGCGATGCAACTCAGTGAGCAATTGGCGAAGCCGGCAAGATTCAACGACACAATTTGCGACGGCCCGGTACTCCGCTTCGGCGCTGGACCGAGAGACCGTGTTTTGGCGCTTAGAAGACCAAGAGATGAGGTTTGGACCAAGGAAAACGCAAAACCCTGAGGTGGATTTCCGAGTGTCAGGGCAACCGGCCCAATCCGCATCAGAATAAGCCACCAAGTCATGGCCAGGAGAGTGATAGAGTTGGAGCCCGTAATGAGAGGTGGCCTGGAGATACCGCAAGATCCGCTTGACGAACTGAAGATGAGAGGTGCGTGGATCATGCATGAAGAGACAAGCCTGTTGCACCGCGTAGGAGATGTCAGGACGTGTCAAAGTAAGATACTGGAGGGCGCCTGCGATGCTGCGATAGAGGGTGGGGTCGGGAACGGGTGTGCCAGCGGTGGCAGAAAGTTTGGACTTTGTGTCGACGGGCGTGGCGATGGGGTTGCAATTGCTCATCTTGGCGCGGTCTAAGATCTCGAGGATGTATTGTTGTTGGGAGAGGAAGAGGCCATGCTTGGAGCGGGTTACGTTGACACCAAGGAAGTGGTGAATGTCACCAAGATCTGTCATGGAAAATTCGGACTTGAGGGATGAGATGATGGAGTGTAAGGTGGAGGTGGTGTTGGCGGTGAGGATGATGTCATCCACGTATAGAAGGAGATAGGCAATGGCTGAACCATGACGAAAAATAAAGAGGGAAGTGTCGCACCTAGAAGCAACGAAACCCAAGGAGAGAAGGAAAGCCTGTAACCGAAGGAACCAAGTGCGAGGCGCCTGCTTCAACCCGTACAATGACTTTTTCATAAGGCAGACATGGGTGGGGCGAGAGGAATCAAGGAAGCCGGCGGGCTGATTGCAATAGACGATTTCACCGAGTGTGCCATGGAGAAAGGCATTTTTGACATCCATTTGATGGATGGGCCAAGAGTGAGCAGTGGCGAGGCTAAGAACCACACACACCGTAGCCGGTTTGACAACCGGACTAAAGGTCTCGGTGTAGTCGATGCCCTCTTGTTGAGTGAACCCACAGAGAACCCAACGAGCCTTGTAGCGAGCTAACGAGCTATCCGGGTGAAGCTTGTGCCGAAAGATCCACTTCCCGGTGACCACATTGACACCTACAGGTCTAGGAACCAAACACTACGTATCATTCTTTAACAAGGCATTAAACTCATCAAGCATAGCTGTGTGCCAATGGGGATCCTTTAAGGCAGATTTGTAAGAAGAGGGAAGTGGTGAAATATATATCAGTAGAGGAGGTGATGAAAATAAACGTCTCGGTTGAGCAAAACCAGATTTTGCCCGGGTTGTCATTTTATGTGGGTTTAGAGGAGGTAGGATGGGGACTGCATTGGGGGGGAGACGTGGAGGGGAGGGAGTGGGCGGCGCGGAACAAGAGGAGGATTTGGTGGGGCCGGAAGCAGAGGCGTCAGGGGAGGAAGGCGCGGAATCAGAGGAGGATTCGGTCGGGGAAGTAGACGACGCGGTAGGTGGCGTGGGAGGAGGGGACGCGTGGGATCCGTTGGGTGGGGAGGTGGATCCGTTGGAGGTAGTGGGGGAGCAGGCGGGCACGTGGCGGGACGTGGATGGCTGCATGGGGTTGCAGGGTCCGCCTGCGGGAGATCCACTAGGGGATGGTGCGGACGAGGTAGGTGGAGCGCAGATCCCGGAACAGATCGCGCGAGGGCGTATCAAGGCGGGCGGATCCGTTGCGGATGGTGTGGCTGGGGGCGGCTGTGTGGGCGGGAGGTAGGGAAATTCCGTTTCATCAAAGAGGACGTGACGGGACACGATGACTTTGCGAGTGTGAAGATCGAAACACCCATATCCCTTCTGTTCGAGAGGGTACCCAACAAAAACACAACAGGTGGACCGTGGAGCAAGTTTGTGAGGGCTAGTGGCGTAGAGGTTGGGGAAACATAAGCGGCCGAAAATGCGAAGATGATTGTAGCGGGGTTGGACGCCGGTGAGAAGGAAGTATGGGGTGTGTGGTGCAATTTTTGTGGATGGGCGACGATTGAGAAGAAGGGTGGCAGTGTGTAGGGCCTCGACCCAAAATTGGGGAGGAAGGCGGGCTTGAAGGAGAAGTGTGCGGACAACGTCGTTGGTGGTGCGTATCATGCGTTCTGCCTTGCCATTTTATGGTGATGTGTGAGGGCAAGAGAGGCGGTAGGTGATGCCGTTGTTGGAGAAGAAGGTGCGGAGGGAGGTGTTGATGAATTTGCCGCCATTGTCACATTGCATGCATTTAATGAGTGTGTGGAATTGGGTAAGGATGTAGAGAAAGAAGCGTTGAAGGGTGAGGGAGGTGTCGGACTTGTGGCGTAACGGAAAAGACCAAGAGTAGTGAGTATAATCATCTAAGATAATAAGATAATACGCATAACCAGAAAAACTTGTAATAGGAGACGTCCAAAGATCACAATGAATCAGATCAAACGGAGCAGAAGTGACATTATTGGATGAAGGAAAAGATAAACGTGGCTGTCTTCCAAGTTGATAGGCAGTACAAGAGGAGCTACGAGCATTATTACAATCGGGAAGTAAAGTCTTGGAAAGGGAAACTAATGAGGCCTTGCCCGGATGGCCAAGCCGCCTGTGCCATAGATCACCACTCGTAGTATGGAAAGCAGCGCCGCCGGTGGAAGGGTTGCCATGATGCGGGTAGAGTGGACCGGGACTACTGGACGTCATGATGAGTCTCCTGGTGAGAAAATCCTTCACAGAAAAACCATGGGGATTAAATTCAACGGAAACATTATTGTCAGTGGATAATTTGCGAACAGAGATTAGATTTTGGACGACACCAGGACAGACGGCAACATCACGAAGGGAAAGATGGGAGGGAGAGAGGGTGGTAGAGCCCGTAGCAACAATAGGAAGATGAGCCCCATTACCAACAGTAATACTTGAACGAGAATGCTTTGGAAGAGAACGAGACGTAGAGAGGTTACCAGAGTTGCCGGTGACATGAGTGGAGGCGCCGGAGTCGAGGAGCCATTCTGCACCAGTGTTGGGGAGGCTGTGCTGGCTAGAGGCGGTGTTGAAGAGGGCGGCGTGATCCCATGAGGAAGGGCCCGGCAGGTACGGCGAGGGAGCGGCGTGAGGTGCTGGTCCAGAGAACATCACAGGGTAGACCTGTGAGTGCACACTGGGGCGAGGGCCAAGGACCCCCGCAGCATTGGGAGGTGCCCAGCCAGGGCGGGGAGGAGGCAGTGCCATGCCGTAGGGCGCGAAATAGCCCGTCCACGGAGTCGCCGGCGCCTGCTCCACCGCCGGCGCGAAATAGTCAGGACACCCCCGGCCTCGGCCGGATCCACCGCGACCACGACCACGGCCACGATCAGTGCCGGAGCCACGGGCGCCACCGGTGCCACGCCCGGCGGGGGCGCCAGGAGGAGCGCGGTCACCGCGATCACCGGAGCCACCGGAGCCGCCGGAGCCACCAGGGCTGCCGTTGGTGATGGAGAGGGTGGAGGCGCCCTCGGTGGCAGCGCGGAGGGAGAGATTGTACTCAGCGAGCTCGAGGCGCGAGCGCACCATGCCGAAGGGAGGGAGTGGGTTCGTGTCCCCCAGCACGATGCGGATCGTCTCGAAGCGCGACGCAAGGCCGTGAAGCAGCTGCATGGTGAGGTCGTAGTCGGTGACGGTGGCGCCAACGTCCGCCAAGTTGTCCGCCAAAGACTTAAGGCGACGGGCGTCCTCGACGATGGGTAGATCGCCCTGCTGCAGATTCCTGTACCGACGAGTGAGATGGAGGACCTGGGCCCCCTGGTTGGCGAGGAAGTAGTCGGAGATGCGGTGCCACGCCGTGTAGGCGGTGACGGCACCACCGGTGATGAGGTCGAGGAGAGAATCCGCAAGAGTGAAGAGGATCCAAAGCGTCAGACGGTGGTCGATGGCGAGCCAAGCGGCGTCGGCATTAGCAGGTGGGGGGCGATCGACGTGATCCTCGACACGGTACTGGCTGAGAACGATGCGGAAGAAGGTGTGCCACTTAGAGAAGTTGTTCTTCTCCGGATCCAGTTTGAATTTGATGTAGTTGGAGATGTGGTCGTTGTGGATGGTGAGCGGAAGCTGGGAGGAGGAAGGAGGGGCGTTGAGGGAAAGGGTGGCGGCGGCAGTGGTGGAGAGGAGAGGAGAGGTCCCGGAGTGAACCGACGAGGAGGAGGAGGAGGAGTGGGGCGCCGGGGAGGGAGGTTCGCCGAAGAGGTCCTCAAAGGCCATGGCAACTGATACCAAGCTAAAGTTGGGATTTCCACACACACTGATGCTATTGATAGAGAACAGGTTACAAAGTACATATAGTGAGGAGCTGAACTGCTAGCACAGATGTAGGCACACAGGCCACAACTAGAGGAGCGGGTCGTGATCCGTCTGAACAGCGGGTGGTTACAACAGAACCGGCACGCAGGCTGTATACAATACATGTATGAGTACAAATATACAACACTTGTTAACACGAATCCCACGGACACACCAGACAAAAGCCGACTACCTAAATAATTGTCACGCCTCTGTCGTCACTTCTCTCATCATCGTTATCATAGAAGTCTCGATCCCGACACCATCACCATCCACCGGTCTCGCTTGCCGATGCCCATCTCCAAATACGAAACCCAAATCTAGAAGCTTAGTACTTTCAATACTATGGTGAAAATGAATAGCATTTATGGTCGGATGTCAGGGTGATACTCCCTCCGTTCAAGTTTATTGGGCCTGAAGATAAAATTAGCAGGACCAAGGAACCCGCATCCCCTATTTGACGCTTGTTCCGTATAATTGTTGATGCGACACACAAGGACGAGCTAGCCAGCGAGTAAATGGGCTGACCCATTTAGATTCAGCCGGACATTTTCTCGTTTAGTTTTGCGAACGTTTTGAGCCAGTTTTTTATGTTTTATTTTTATTGGATTTTTCTGGTTTCTTTTCATTATATTTTTTTCAGATTTTCAGATTTTAAGAAAACGTCCGTGTTTCCAAAAAAATGTTTAGAGTATTAAAAATGAATTTTTCAAATATTGTTTTGAAATATAAAAAATGTTCAGAATTTCAAATATTATTCACAGGTTTTATTTTTTCTAAAAATTAAAAATTGTTTGCATTTTTCTTATAATGTTAGAGTGTGTACAGATTTAAAAACAGATCGTACTTTTTTAAGAAAAGAAGTACGTCTTTTCAAAAATCCATCTTTTTTTTCGAAAAGGGGGTTTACCCCAGCCTCTGCATCAGAAAGATGCATACGGCTCATATTATTAAAAAGGAAATCCAGCAACAAAGTCTCCAAGTATCGAGATGCAAAAATAAACAAAAGCTCATAAGAGCTAAAGCCCAAAGCCACAACCGGCTGGCAAATAAAATAGGAGCATTATATGCCTATCCTATTACATGACCGCCATCCAAACCGGTTGAAAATATCCCGAGCTACCATCTCCTATCAGGTAGATGCAGTAACCAAACGCTCCCTGGCCTCCGTCGGAGTGAGTAGCGACCACATACGGATGAACGCCGTGGCCCTGAAGTTAACCTGTAAGAAGTGAATGTTTGTTGATCTGTTAAAAACTAAATCATTTCTGCAGTTCCATACTGCCCAAAATAAAGCACAAATGACATTACGAATGTGTCTCGCAGTATCGAAATCAACCGCATCAAGCCATGTTCCAAATAACATGTTGATAGAGGTGGACTGATTAATATTAAACGCAATATGAATCGACCGCCACAGAATCTTAGCCAACGGACAATCAAGAAAGAGGTGTTTGATGTTTTCGTTATGATCGCAAAAACTACACCTAGAAGAACCCACCCAGTAGCGTTTTGCCAGGTTATCCTTAGTCAAAATGGCTTGTTTATGCACAAACCACATAAACACTTTGATTCGTAAGGGTACCTTTACTTTCCAAACGTGTATCGAGGAAGGGATAACGTTAGAGTTAATGACATCCAGATACATGGATTTGACCGAAAACACATCGTTCTTAGTAAGTTTCCAATATAACTGATCTGGCTGCTGGGACAGCTGGACTACCATTAAACGTCTTACAAGATGGAGCCAGGTCTCCCAACGATTTCCAACTAGCGTCCTCCGAAAACTAATATTGAGGGGAGTGGATTGTAAAACAGTTGCAACGTAGGATTCTCTATGTCGAACAATGTTGTACAAAGTAGGATATTGAAGTGCAAGGGGGGTCTCCCCAAGCCACGTATCCTCCCAGAACCTCGTAGTAGCTCCATTCCCGACAATAAATTTTGTCTTGTTGAAAAAGAGTTGTTTAACTCTCATCAAACCCTTCCAAAAAGGTGAGTCGGAAGGCCTCACATTCACCTGGGCCAAGATTTTAGCATAAAGATACTTATTACGTAGAATCTGTGCCCAAGTAGCCTCCGTCTCAGACAAAAGTTTAAATAGCCACTTGCTAAGGAAACATATGTTTTTGACTTCCAGATTTTCAATACCTAGACCCCCTTGGTCCTTCGGCCTACAGATTATATCCCACTTAGCAAGCCTATACTTTCGTTTAAGCTCATCACTCTGCCAAAAGAATCGAGATCGGTAGAAGTCTAACCTTTTCCTGACACCCACCGGAACCTGGAAAAAGGATAGGAGAAATATAGGCATACTGGTAAGGACCGAATTAATCAGAATCAATCGTCCTCCGTATGACATGAGCTTCCCTTTCCAACAGCTCAGTTTCTTTTCAAAACGATCCTCGATGCATTTTCACTCTATGCTAGTCAGCTTACGATGATGAATGGGTATACCTAAGTACGTAAACGGTAATGAGCCCAATTCACAGCCAAACAATTGTTTATACGCCTCCTGGTCATCATTAGCTCTTCTGAAGCAAAACAATTCGCTCTTGTGGAAGTTAATTTTGAGCCCGGACAATTGTTCAAATAAGCATAATAGCAGCTTCATGTTTCTTGCTTTCGCCAAGTCATGCTCCATAAAGATGATAGTATCATCAGCATACTGAAGAATGGAAATCCCTCCATCAACTAGATGTGGAACCAGGCCACCTACCTGCCCTGCATCTTTTGCCCGTCCTATTAAAATAGTCAGCATATCAGCCACTATGTTGAACATGATCGGTGACATCGGGTCTCCTTGCCTTAGCCCCTTGTGTGTCTGGAAATAGTGTCCTATGTCGTCATTCACTTTAATCCCTACACTCCCTTTTTACGTAAAGGAATCAATCTGGTTTCTCCAGGCTGGATCAAAACCTTTCATACGCAAAGCTTGTTGAAGGAAATGCCATTTAACTTTATCATATGCTTTTTCAAAATCCACTTTAAAAACTACGCCATCAAGCTTTTTTGAGTGGATCTCATGGAGCGTCTCATGCAAGACAACAACCCCTTCAAGGATATTTCTATCAGGCATGAAAGCAGTCTGGGACAGATGAACTACAGAGTGCGCAATCTGCATAAGTCTGTTCGTCCCGACCTTGGTGAATATTTTGAAACTCACATTAAGCAGACATATAGGCCTGAACTGCTCAATGCGAACAGCCTCTGTCTTCTTAGGAAGAAGAGTTACCGTTCCAAAATTCAGCTTAAACAACTGAAGCTGTCCCTCAAAAAATTCTTGAAACATGGGCATCAAATCTCCCTTAATAAAATGCCAACACTTTTTATAGAACTCCGCCAGAAACCCATCCGGTCCTGAAACCTTATTATTCTTCATTTGTGCAATGGCCTCAAACACCTCTTTCTCTGTGAAAGGAGCAGTCAAGATCTCATTCTCGTCAGTCTCAAGTTGAGGAACATTGTCAACCCTAGACTCATCTAACGACACAAAATTCTCTTCCGGGGGACCAAACAACCGCTTATAATAATTGGTAATGTAGACTTTCAGATTGTCTTGACCAACTATCGTCCCTTCGTCTTGTTCTAGTTGGAAAATTCTCTTTTTACGATGCTTCCCATTAGCAATCATATGAAAGAATTGAGTATTATCCTCGCCTTGTACTATTTTGCGAACCTTAGCTCACAACACCCACTTCAATTCCTCCTCGCGAAGAAGCTTTTTAAGTCGCATCTCCGCCTCTATCTTCGTTTCCAACTCACTAGAATCCAAGATAGAAGTTTCTGCTTTAACTTCAAGGTTTTGAATAAGTAGAAGAAGTCTCTCCTTCTCCTCCTTATAAATACCATGCATGTGCTTAGCCCATCCATGAAGGAACCTTCGGAGATGACGAATCTTGCATTGCCATCGCTCGATAGGCGTCCTTCCTCCTGAGTCTTTAGCCCACTCCCGAGCTAACAATTCGAGGAACGCTTCTCTTTCAAACCAGGCAAGTTCAAATGAGAAAATGTTCTTGTTGCCCACAAATGTTTGAACGCCCGAGTCCACTAGTAACGGTGTGTGATCAGAGACACCTCGTGTCAATGCCTGCACAGTTACCAAAGGAAACTTCTGTTCCCATTCGACACTAGCTAGAACACGGTCAAGTTTCTCAAACGTCGGTACCGGTAACGAATTAGCCCAAGTGAATTTCCTACCCGAGAGCTCTATCTCTCTGAGATCCAAGCTTTCGATAATAGTGTTGAACATAAACGATCATCTGCCGTCAAAATTGTCATTATTCTTTTCCTCTTTTCTTCGGATAATGTTGAAATCCCCCCCCACTAAGAGAGGGAGCTGCTCGTTACCGCAAATGCGAACCAGATCCGCCAACAAATCTGGCTTGAGCTCTGGTTGCGCAGCTCCGTAAACCGCCACCAAAGCCCAATCAAACCCATCTGCCTTAGTTCTAACTCGAAACTTGACAGAAAACTCTCCCAAAACTACACTCCGAACTTCCAAAGTTTCGCACTTAACCCCAAGTAAAACCCCACCGGATCTTCCTCGAGGGGGAGGCAATGCCAGTCAAAATCTACCCCCCCCCGGACAAAGTGGTAAGAAATTGTGAAGTGAAGTTGCTTCTTCCAGTCTCAAACAAAGCAATAAAATCCAAATGATGTTCAAGAGAAGCATCCGCTAGAAACCTTCTTTTAGCCAAGTCTCTAAGACCTCTGCTATTCCAGAAAATGCCTCTCATAGTTCATCATGAATTTTTTTGGCGGTACGGATCCTAGCACTCCTACGCGCTGCTGAGACTGGATAAACCTTCCGTTTCCAAGTCCGTTTTGGCTTAATGTGACCATCAGCCTGGTCACAATACTCATTCTCTGCTTCAATCACCAAGGACTCATCTACATGAAGAGACGTCTCAGGATTGGTACACCCCTCGTCCTCCTCCGTCTCAGGTAACGCAGGGTCAAGATCGGCACACAAGCCATCAAGAACCCTAACCCCAAGCGCATCGATCTCCGAGTCGTTCATAGGTTTAACAGCAGCAATGTGACGAATCATATCTACTGCTTGTTCAGCTTCCAAATCAAGAATGTCGTTAACCGACCAAGATATCTCAATATCATTATTATCAAGTGAAACTCCTATTTGATTTGCATCATGAATAATTTCATCATCGGTAAAATGCAAAATGGAATTCGACTTATTAACAGACATACCAGTGGAGATCTCGACGTCACGCAACTTGGCAGCCCTCATGGCACACCTCAGCTGCATGTCATCAACGTCAGGCTGCTCCTGCAGCCTCCCGCTGATCTGCCTCCCCTAGGAGATAGGATCCGGGATACCGCCAAAGGCGATGACCTCCTCGCGTGAAGCTCTGCTAGGGGAAAGGCCTCCTACCCGTCCCCCAACAGCGGTGCCCCGGGCCGAAGCCACTGGGGCAGCAGAAGAAAACGGCGACGACTCCCGCGGCCTGTCCACGGGCGACCCGCCGACAGCAAGGACCGGGGAAACCATCGCGCGGTGCTCCGGAGAGGAAGCCGGTGAGACGGCCGCGCCACCCGACCCACCCACTGCAACGGGGCGCGGTGTGACGGCGGCCTCCTGCACGGCCACTCCTCCGCACGCGTGCGGTGACGTGTAGAGGAACGCCGAGCCCGCCGTGGGCGCCGTCGGCGTCAGCACCTCAAAGGACTGGGCCTCCAGCCCGTCACCTCTAGCCATAGCCACAAACGCAGCTCCATCCACGGTGGTCATAGGAGAGGTAGGAGACGTGGGAAGGGCCACCTGCCCCTCGGTATCTCCCAACTCAAGTACCGCCGACACACAAATGGGAACCACAGGATCCACGGAACCCAGACAGACACCCCGAAGCCGAGGCGGAGCAGAGAACGGTCCCAAGGACCCAAGCTGCAAGGTGGACATCGGAGCCGCACCAGATGACCGAACAGGAGCAATGTCACTAGAATCCGACGGACCCGCCGGCTCCTTGGCCTTATCATCATCACCCTTAGCCGAATCATCCTGGTTCCCCGGGGCACCTCCTCCCTCAGACGTGTCCATAGGATTATCATCCTCAAAATCATCGAACAGATTAGGATCCTCATACTGAACGTCTAGCTGATACAGAACACCTTCATAAGTCCAAGGCACCACGTTCGGTAAGAAATCAATATTAGCAACACTGACAAGTAAACGCGCCACCCCGTTAGCCCGAGTGAAGGGCATATCCACCTGCTCAGTCTTGCCAATCAAAGACCCCAAGCTCCACGTCACCAAAAAGCTGTCCAGGGGATCAGATGGCGCCCCGGAGAAACGAACCCAAATCTGCCGCAACGGCATGCCCTGCGGCTCCTTCTTTTTCCACTCATCAAACTGCAACACAAAACTAGTGCCTGTGACCCTGCTCATACCGAACTTGAGGATTCTCATCTGATCCTCCTTAGATGGGAAATCAACTTTGTAGGATGTATCATTTAGCTTGAGCAACGACCATTGAAAATTACCCGGAGCGAGTTCCCGCAGCTGCTGAATAATTTGTGCCTCGGTCAACGGTCCATGAACTACCTTCACCACCCCGGGGAAAGAGGTCTCTACCACTGGTGCCAAGGGTGCCACACTGGGAGACTCGAAGAACATCAACTCCGAGCAGCAGACCCCATAAATCTGAACAGTAGGCTTAGGCCCAAGCATAAGAGGACACTCGGCAGCGGTATGTTTAGGTTTCCGGCACAGTTCACATAATTCCGCAGTGCAATCAGCCATAAAGTGTCCCGTGTCACCACAGCGGAAACAAGTGAGCTTCTTCTTCTTCGCCGCCCACTTGGACACCTTGTCAGCCTCTGATTTATCCGTACCTTGCTCAGAAGCAGAATCACCAGTCTGCATGGGCTCCGGCAATGTGACTTCGGCCAGGGCCTGAACCTTCTCCACCGCCACATGCGGTAGAACCGATCCCCGGCCGGCCACCACCTCAGTCTCAACCGTAGTCTTCGGATGCAAGGCGGATAGTTCCGCCTGTTCCCGCCCCGACCTCCGCGGAAACGGCCCCGGAAAGAGCGGTTATTAGGGGCGACCGCCCCCTCCACAAAGTTACCGGGCGGCCCCTGAAAACCCCGGTTGGCATGGCCGTTGTCCGTCCAAACATATCCACGGCCACCGCCGGAAGACGAAGAACCCGGATGCAGCCCAGCACCGTAAGCGTCATACCCATCATCGCCCCACTGACCACGCGGAGGATTCCGATCATCTCCCGCTGACGCACCCGCCCCACGGCCGATCGAGCCTTGGCCAGAGCCACCGCGGCCACCCGCCATTTGCCGCGGCCATGGCCTTCGGTTCGGCTGCGGCTCGGCCCTAGGCGGCGGCGACGGATCAGCCCTAGACTGCTGAGGCGGCGGAGTCAGGGCGCTCCGGAGGCCGAGTGTTTGCCGCGTTGAGCCGCATAAGGATCTCCCCAAGGAACCGAGTAATTCAAAAGAAAAATTGTCTAAAAAAAGTAATTCATTTTTTCTAAAACGGATCATAGTTACATGCCCGTGCGTTGCCATAGACTAATAAAAAGATGTCAATACACACTAACATGGGAGACGAGTAACAAGCTGAACATATCCCTAGCCCAACACCATTCACCGGTAGAAATGATACTTAGTCTGTTCTGCTCTTTCTCATCCCGCCATACATCTATTAGACGTAGTCTTTTCGTCAACCCGTTTCGTTGGTGCAACCAACACCACATCAACATCAGTGAGTTCATCAACGACGCCGCATCTTCTTCATTTATCATCAGTTTAATTCTTGTTCCTACTTATTTTCTAAAATACTCTTCCTTTCTTTTTCCTCTTTATTTCCCGGAACACTCTTCCCAACACCATGCACCACTTGGCCGCTTTAGTTTTTTTTCTTGTAACACTCTTCCCTTCTACAACACCATGAACCATTTGGCCAATGTAGTGTCATGTTGATTTGTTTCCTTCCCCAAGTGCTCCACTTGCTACTCTTCCTTGTCCTCCTCCTCAAACAATTTTTACTCTTCCTCCTTGTCCTAAGACTTCAACGATGTTTCAGAAAATATGCGAAAGCAACGGGAGACATTGAGCATGAACACGTCAATATATTCAGATTTTTTTTTCAAACATTCTAGTAATTTAGCATCAATTTCAGGTCCATCATTTGTATATTATTACCCTTTGCCCCGTTGATAACAAATGAAACTAAATTTTCATTTCCTCTAACTATGATTGAAACTGTCATCCCTCATAAACCGAAACAGGGGAACATGTCAGGCAACGCTGTTTGACAAATACACCTTAGGAAATAAATGATGTTTTAGACCGTGTAGTGCAATTTGAAATACGTTCATATTGCATGTGTTGGACTATGCATACATATTACTTTGCAGAAGAGTTAGTGTCGATTATGTGAGGGAGTTTTCACTACTCGAATCGCAGAGTGTCTCGGGAACTCGGCAAAGCCACAAAAAAACTCAGTGGTGTGTTTGTTGAGTTTCATTCTTGGTAGGAAATACTTGATTGATTTATATCCCATAGTCCTCATCTAGTCCTCCAGTGAAATATATAAGGTATATAACGCGATTGGTTTAGAATGAAGTAGACGATAAAATGGAAAAGAGAGTAAATGAAATAAGGTTGAATTAACTTTCAATAGGGTCACATTGCACTACCGAGACTAACTAAAACTTGACTACTTATCTGTCTGCATTTTAAGAGAGGTATAGTTAGCTTCAGATTCAGATTCTAAACAGAAAAAAATGATAGATAATAAATGGTGAAACAAAAGGAGGGGAGAGTATGGAAAAATAAATATTATTAAAATAGTACATACAAATAAGTCATTTATTTCTACCTCACCCCTTGATTCTTGCTTCTCCTTCCCCTGCTCATGTCCCATGCCTCCACGAAAAATATGTTGTTGGACCTAAAAATGAGTTAACACACATGGAATGACCACTCTGCCTTTTATTTTCAATTTCCTTTATTTACACCCTCGTTCAACTTTTGTTATTAGATATCATATCTCATGAAGACCAAGTATATTCCTCTCTCAATATATCCTATCCATCAATGAACCGGATTTCCCTAATGTTATATCACATCAAATTCACATATTTACTAACTAATTTTAATCATCTCCACAACATCTTAATAGGAATCATTGCACTTTAATTAGACAAGAAATCATCACATCATACACCACGTAACTGAAAAAACACACAAGCCATTATTTCCACAACACCTTAATTAGGAACCATTGCATCTTAATTAGTTACACATTCATCATTAGGAAACAAGTCGTCACACCATATATCATATCACATAACTGAAATAACACATCAACCAAAAATCACGCATCCCACACATAACCGATTTTGGTTGGCTCCACGGGCGCTCAATATGTTCAGCGTGCAATTAATATCATATCATATATAACATCAATGCAATCACATAATTAATGTGTAATTTTTTTGAAACGAGGCAAAAGACTTGCCATTTCATTGATTAAGAAGAAGAGAATTGCACCGTTAATTGGCGGAAAACCGGGCTAAAACCGATACAACTCAACCCATATGACATGTGCACCATTGGCCAACCTGGCCACCGACATGAAACTCGGAGCTACAAAGAAGAAAGACATCCGCCGAGGAGTCGCAAGCGTCATCGTCATCACCGGTTGCCTCGAACGGGCGACTCCGACTTCACCGTAAAGCTCCACTATCGAAGTCAACCCGCAAACAGCCGCCGAAGCCACGACGGCACATGCCAACAGATGGCCACACGCGCAAGCAACCGTCAGCTCCGACTTTGACGACGAGCTTCGGAAGGGAAATATGCATGACTTGCGCCGAACATGCCCTCCATAACGGAAGGGCACCTCGGACACGTCAGGAAGAACCGATTACCGAAGTCCACGCTGCGACCTGAGCTCCTCTCAACGCCATCATCGCTGCCAAAACAGAAACCAACGCCCCGCCTCAGCAAGCCACGCAGCGAAGATGCCGCCATCCACCAGTCTCCCAGTCGTAGCCGGCTCCGAGACGATGCCCCTAAGGAGGAGAAAGACGTGAAGACGCCTCCATCGCCCGATCCAGCTGATCTGAGGTTTTCCTCCGGAGCCAATGCCGTGGAGAGGAGGAGCACAACTCCAAGACGACACTTCCAAGAAAGGTCACGACACCCGTGGGCGCCGCCGTCGCCGGCTCCGATGAAGATCGAAACAAGGATTTCTCCCAGAGTTGTGCCACCATCAATCGCCACCGACCGCCGCCCACCATCCACCATCCCAGCCTAGGTCGACCTCACTCTGACCGCGGGATCCCACGATCCACCCCGTCCAGATACGCACCACCCCCTGGCCGTAGCCGCCAACCACCACCGCAGCACCGTCGCGGCCACCACCACCGCAGCAACCAGAACGGAGCACCGACGCGCCAGATCCATATCGAACCGCTCGAGCGAAGCAGCTGAGCAGGAGCCGGCCCTCCACACGCAGCACACCTCGCGCTACGGGGATGTCAAGCCCGCCACGCCCAGCAGTCGCCGCACTCGCCGCATGCCGGCCGCAGCCGCGCCCGCCGCTGGTCCGCGCCCCACGCGCGCATCCGGATTCACCGCGCACATGCACGCCGCCTGCGCACACCGTCCACGCCCAGGCCGCGCCGGGAGCTCAGATAGAAGCCGCCGCCCCAGCAACCCTCCCTCTGCCCGCAGCCTACGTGAAGCTCCACGCGCCGGCCGCCGCCCGAGCTCCCCCTCGCGAGCGCCCAGGAAACGACGGGGAGAAGAGGCCCCGCCGCCGCCGGATCCGCGCGGGCTTCGCTCGGTGGAGCCCACCGGCAACGGCGAGGGGAGTGAGTGGGAGGAGGGCGCGCGGTGGACGGGGCTGAGCCGCCGCTCGTGTCGCCCCGGGGAGGGAGCAACGCGAGGGCTGTTTCGCAATCTGTCAGATTAATGTGTAATTGATATCATATCATATATGACGGCATAGCGGTCGTACCGCTGCTCGTATCGAGTTCGGCCCAAAAGCAATAAAAACTTCATTTTTCGAAAATGGTGTGTGGTACAAGCATGAGCGTTCGTACCCACGCTCATACCGTTGGGTGCCGATGTTGTGTGCCACACCAGAACGCAGGATGGCGGATGGTATGACTGAGTTCGGTTGTATCCGCGCTCGTACCAAGGCAAGAGACGTCCAATTTGTTTATTTCTTCGAGCCAAGGTCAGCGGGTTATATTGTAACTATCCGTTTACACTAACAATTATTATTTACCTTTGAAGCGTCTCAACCAATGATTCTTTGTAGGTCTTCATTTCTTTCCTTTTGCCCGATTGGGTATACGAATTATGTCCGTATACCGAACCGTGTTCTTTTCTTATCTCGTGTGTTATTTTCGCAGAGACTTGGACCTAGTGTGGCGACATGTACAATATGATGCCAACCGTATACAAACCCGCACAAGCCGCTGGATGGCTTCAATTCAACAAAATCTTCAACTACAAGTCCCGGTTCCACCAAATTGTTTTTTCTTGTCGTTTCATAATTTTCTCAAGACTAATTCTTGCGAAGTTCTAAGCTTAGGGAAGTTACTTTGGCATGTGTAGAGTCTTGTGCAATGATCTTTATCAGATAGATACTATAAAATCATGTGTCCCACTGTTTTTAACATGTCTGCTTAAGTATTGAAAGTGCGTTAAGTCGACTAGGAGAGGGGGGGGGGGGTGAATAGGCGATTTTTATAAATTCTTCACCGAGGAATTTCAGGGTGAGGAAATTTCTAAGCAAAGAACTACTTACAGCAGAATAAGTACTCAGATGCAGACATGACATAATATAAGCATGGACATCATGATGAATTGGAAACAAAACACAGAGCACAGAAAGCATAAGCACATGATAAAACATAATGAAGACAAACGGACTGAAGAAATTGAACTGAGGAAATTGAGAATGTCTTCAGTCAACGCCTTCAAGCAGATATGAACAGGTACACAACACAGTAATGAAGAAACGAAAGGGTTGAGAAAATATAACCAGTTAGCTCGGTGAAGAGAATGATTTGGTAGACCAGTTCCAACTGCTGTGACAGTTGTACGTCTGGTTAGAGCGGCTAGGTATTTAAACATGAGGACACGCAGTACTCACCGTATTCTTCTTGAACTAAGGTCACACAGACCTCGTCCAATTACTCGTGATAAGTCTTTAGGTGACTTCCAAACCTTCACAGACTTGGTTACTCGGCGATCTACAATTTCCTCTTGGATGCTCTAGACCATGACGCCTAACTGCCTGGAGGATGCACAGTCCTTAAAGATAACAAGCGTCGGCTCCACACAGGAACCATCTCTTCAGTGATGCTCAATCATTTTGCGTTTGTAGGTGTTTGATTTGGGGTTTTGAATTTTTCTTCACTTGATGATTTTCGCTTAAAGTCCTCGGAGGATGGGATGCTCGCAATGACAAGTGCCAGTTTCTCGCGGAGCAGCCAACCAGCTAGTGGTTGTAGGGGGCGGCTATTTATTGTCTAGGGAGCAGCCCGACATGATACGACATAAATGCCCTTCAATGATATGACCGTTAGGTGAGTAGATATTTTGGGACAGCTGGCGCATAGCACAACAACGGTCGGAAATTTAAGATTCAAGTTTCTCAGGGCTATCATGTTCCTTACTTGTAGGCAATCCGCACTGGCGAATTTCTAACTCCCCAGTCAGGACAAATTCCTCAGAGACCAGAAGAACTTCGTCTTTGTCACTGAAGAAATTGACTGAACTGTATGAGATTATCAATGGCTTCACTCGAAGGGATTGGTAGGTGTAGGATTTTGAGTTGAGCATCACTTGGAAACTTTTCCTTAGTTTTACCTCGACCCCCTTTAACAATACGGCGTTTTCTATGACTCAATAAAGAGAAAATGAAACTACGAAACAAAAGTCTTCACACTTCATGTTCCTCGCATGAATATCAAGTCTTCATGGCCACATCAATTTCTTCACTTTCAAAGTCTTCGGAAAGTCCTCAGAGATCCAAAGTCTTCAGTTGAAGACATTCATTTTGAGGGGTCGACTTTGTCTATAAATATCAAACTCCTCATAGACTTATAGATCTGTGTATACTCACAAACGCATTAGTCCCTTAACCTATAGGTCTTCAATACACCAAAATCACCATGGGGCACTAGATGCACTTACAAGTATGATTGATCGGTATTTGTATAAGGGAATCACTTGCTCAAGTTATGCCTTATATTGCCAAATTATTGTTTTTATGTTCTTTGTTAAAGTTTTTGCTTACCTTGGGAACAATCTTATCATCCCCTGAAAACATCGCCATAATTCTACATTTTCAAAAAAAAAATGTTTGATGGAATAATAAAGGGTTTGACACTTGTTAGAATTGTTCTAAAATGAAAGGTTATGGAGTAACTCAACCCCATGGTGTTCTAGCAATAGACTCGGTGGCCCTTGATTTGGGCGTTGTTTATACGAAATCAACATTCCATAATATTTAAGATTATGCCAAAAATTGTTTTGCAATACATAATGCTTCAACTTCTTGCTGGTTCCATGGCTTTGTCACCTTATGTTGCTTTATGCCGCGTAAATCGTCACCTCTCTTGAGTTTATGTTGAGGACTCTGCTGGCAAATGAATGATCCACCAGAGTTTTGGCTCGGATTTCGGCTATGAGTTTATCAACGTTTGTAGTGGAAACACTGCAACGAATATATTCGTCTTTCCTTTCAGAGTGTGTGTGAGCGTGTGTGTGTGTGGTAGCAAATAATACCTATCGTTGCGCTCGAATGAGACAATTCTTGTTCCATAGTATTCAAACATAAGCCTTACCAAAAAAATCTCATTTGTATATCACCTTTTGGCATAATATTGAGAACTTAGAGATACCTATTCTAAATGCGCCGGAACATAACTGAAGTAAGTGCTTGAGAGCCTCGACTTGAGAACATTAGTGGATATGAATGAAAAAGCTCTATATCTTGACTTTTTTGACAACTCTACGTGCTCATTATAAAGAGAACAACAAAAAGAAATGAATAATCTATTTAATAAGAGGATCCAAGTATTTGTTTTCTGTTGGGGAACATTGTAGAAAAAAAAAATTTCCTACTCGTTTCACCAAGATCCATCTAGGAGTTCAACTAGCAACGAGCCATCGGATGCATCTACATACCTTTGTAGATCGCGTGCAGAAGCGTTCAAAGAACGGTGATGATGTAGTCGTACACGACGTGATCCAAATCACCGATGACCAAGCGCCGAACGGACGGCACCTCCACGTTCAACACACGTACGGGACGGGAGACGTCTCCTCCTTCTTGATCCAGCAAGGGGGAAGGAGAGGTTGACGAAGATCCAGCAGCACGACGGCGTGGTGGTGGATGCAGGGCGTCACAGTAGCAGGGCTTCGCCTATACTACGAGAGAGAGACGTAACGGGGAGAGAGGGAGGCGCCAGGGGCTGGGGTATGAAGTCCCTCCTCTCCCCCACTATATATAGGGGTGCTAAGGGGGGCGCCGGCCCTAGTAGATGGAATCTACTAGGGGGGGCGGCGGCCTAGGGTGGGGGGGGGGGCTTGCCCCCCAAGCAAGGGGGCGCCCCCTTTAGGGTTTCCCCTCAACCCTAGCCGCATGGGCCCTAGGGGGGGGTGGCGCCACAGCACACTATGGGCTGGGTTCCCTCCCACTTCAGCCCATGGGGCCCTCCGGGATAGGTGGCCCCACCCGGTGGACCCCCGGGACCCTTCCGGTGGTCCCGGTACAATACCGGTGACCCCGAAACTTGTCCCGATGGCCGAAACAGCACTTCCTATATATAATTCTTTACCTCCGGACCATTCCGGAACTCCTCGTGACGTCCGGGATCTCATCCGGGACTCCGAACAACATTCGGGTTAATGCATATACATGTCTTCACAACCCTAGCGTCACCGAACCTTAAGTGTGTAGACCCTACGGGTTCGGGAGACAAGCAGACATGACCGAGACGACTCTCAGGTCAATAACCAACAGCGGGATCTGGATACCCATGTTGGCTCCCACATGCTCCACGATGATCTCATCGGATGAACCACGATGTCGAGGATTCAATCAACCCCGTATGCAATTCCCTTTGTCAATCGATATGTTACTTGCCCGAGATTCGATCGTCGGTATCCCAATACCTCGTTCAATATCGTTACCGGCAAGTCACTTTACTCGTACCGTAATGCATGATCCCGTGACCAGACACTTGGTCACTTTGAGCTCATTATGATGATGCATTACCGAGTGGGCCCAGTGATACCTCTCCGTCATACGGAGTGACAAATCCCAGTCTTGATCCTTGTCAACCCAACAGACACTTTCGGAGATACCCGTAGTCTACCTTTATAGTCACCCAGTTACGTTGTGACGTTTGGTATACCCAAAGCACTCCTACGGTATCCGGGAGTTACACGATCTCATGGTCTAAGGAAAAGATACTTGACATTGGAAAACTCTAGCAAACGAACTATACGATCTTGTGCTATGTTTAGGATTGGGTCTTGTCCATCACATCATTCTCCTAATGATGTGATCTCGTTATCAATGACATCCAATGTCCATAGTCAGGAAACCATGACTATCTGTTGATCAACGAGCTAGTCAACTAGAGGCTTACTAGGGACATGTTGGTGTCTGTTATTCACACATGTATTACGATTTCCGGATAACACAATTATAGCATGAATAAAGACAATTATCATGAACAAGGAAATATAATAATAATGCTTTTATTATTGCCTCTAGGGCATATTTCCAACAGTCTCCCACTTGCACTAGAGTCAATAATCTAGTTACATCGTGATGAATCGAACACCCATGGAATTCTGGTGTTGATCATGTTTTGCCCTAGGGAGAGGTTTAGTCAACGGATCTGCTACATTCAGGTCCGTGTGCACTTTACAAATCTCTATGTCTCCATCTTGAACATTTTCACGAATGGAGTTGAAGCGACGCTTGATGTGCCTTGTCTTCTTGTGAAACCTGGGCTCCTTGGCAAGAGCAATAGCTCCAGTGTTGTCACAGAAGAGCTTGATCGGCCCCGACGCATTGGGTATGACGCCTAGGTCGGTGATGAACTCCTTCACCCATATTGCTTCATGTGCTGCCTCCGAGGCTGCCATGTACTCCGCTTCACATGTAGATCCCGCCACGACGCTCTGCTTGCAACTGCACTAGCTTACTGCCCCACCATTCAAAATATACACGTATCCAGTCTGTGACTTAGAGTCATCCAGATCTGTGTCGAAGCTAGCGTCTACGTAACCCTTTACGACGAGCTCTTCGTCACCTCCATAAACGAGAAACATTTCCTTAGTCCTTTTCAGGTACTTCAGGATATTCTTGACCGCTGTCCAGTGTTTCTTGCCGGGATTACTTTGGTACCTTCCTACCAAACTTACGGCAAGGTTTACATTAGGTCTGGTACACAGCATGGCATACATAATAGAACCTATGGCTGATGCATAGGGGATGATGCTCATCTCTTCTATATCTTCTGCCGCGGTCGGACATTGAGCTGAGCTCAATTTCATACCTTGTAACACAGGCAAGAACCCCTTCTTAGATTGATCCATATTGAACTTCTTCAATATCTTATCAAGGTATGTGCTTTGTGAAAGACCTATGAGGCGTCTCGATCTATCTCTATAGATTTTGATGCCTAATATATAAGCAGCTTCTCCAAGGTCCTTCATTGAAAAACTTTTATTCAAGTAGGCCTTAATGCTGTCCAAGAGTTCTATATCATTTCCCATCAAAAGTATGTCATCTACATATAATATGAGAAATGCTACAGAGCTCCCACTCACTTTCTTGTAAACGCAGGCTTCTCCATAAGTCTGCGTAAACCCAAACGCTTTGATCATCTCATCAAAGCGAATGTTCCAACTCCGAGATGCTTGCACCAGCCCATAAATCGAGCGTTGGAGCTTGCATACCTTTCAGCATTCTTAGGATCGACAAAACCTTCCGGCTGCATCATATACAATTCTTCCATAAGGAAACCATTAAGGAATGCCGTTTTGACGTCCATTTGCCATATCTCATAATCGTAGAATGCGGCAATTGCTAACATGATTCGGACGGACTTTAGCTTCGCTACTGGTGAGAAAGTCTCATCGTAGCCAACCCCTTGAACTTGTCGATAACCCTTAGCGACAAGTCGAGCTTTATAGATGGTCACAGTACCATCCGCGTCTGTCTTCTTCTTAAAGATCCATTTATTTTCTATGGCTCGCCGTTCAACGGGCAAGTCAGTCAAAGTCCATACTTCGTTTTCATACATGGATCCTATCTCGGATTTCATGGCTTCTAGCCATTTGTCGGAATCCGGGCCCGCCATCGCTTCTTCATAGTTCGAAGGTTCACCGTTGTCTAACAACATGATTTCCAAGACAGGGTTGCCGTACCACTCTGGTGCGGAACGTGTCCTTGTGGACCTTCGAATTTCAGTAGGAGCTTGATCAGAAGTATCTTGATCATTATCATTAACTTCCTCTCTAGTCGGTGCAGGCACCTCAGGAACATTTTCTTGAGTTGTGCCAGTTTCCGGTTCAAGAGGTAATACTTCATCAAGCTCTACTTTCCCCCCACTTACTTCTTTCGAGAGAAACTCTTTCTCTAGAAAGGACCCATTCTTGGCAACAAAGATCTTGCCTTCGGATCTGAGGTAGAAGGTGTACCCAATAGTTTCTTTTGGGTATCCTATGAAGACGCATTTTTCCGACTTGGGTTCGAGCTTTTCAGGTTGAAGTTTCTTGACATAAGCATCGCATCCCCAAACTTTTAGAAACGACAGCTTAGGTTTCTTCCCAAACCATAATTCATACGGTGTCGTCTCAACGGATTTCGACGGAGCCCTATTTAAAGTGAATGCGGCAGTCTCTAAAGCATAGCCCCAAAAAGATAGCGGTAAATCAGTAAGAGACATCATAGACCGCACCATATCCAATAGAGTGCGATTACGACGTTCGGACACACCGTTATGCTGAGGTGTTCCAGGCGGCGTGAGTTGTGAAACTATTCCACCTTTTCTTAAGTGTGTGCCAAACTCGTGACTCAAGTATTCTCCTCCTCGATCTGATCGTAGGAACTTGATTTTCCTGTCACGTTGATTCTCAACCTCACTCTGAAATTCCTTGAACTTTTCAAAGGTTTCAGACTTGTGTTTCATTAAGTAGACATACCCATATCTACTCAAGTCATCAGTGAGGGTGAGAACATAACGATAGCCACCGCGAGCCTCAACACTCATTGGACCGCACACATCAGTATGTATGATTTCCAATAAGTTGGTTGCTCGCTCCATTGTTCCTGAGAACGGAGTCTTGGTCATTTTACCCATGAGGCATGGTTCGCACGTATCAAATGATTCATAATCAAGAGACTCTAAAAGTCCATCTGCATGGAGCTTCTTCATGCGTTTGACACCTATGTGACCAAGGCAGCAGTGCCACAAGTATGTGGTATTATCATTATCAACCTTACATCTTTTGGTACTCACACTATGAATATGTGTAGCAATACGCTCGAGATTCATTAAGAATAAACCATTTACCATAGGAGCATGACCATAAAACATATCTCTCATATAAATGGAACAACCATTATTCTCAGATTTAAATGAGTAGCCATCTCGAATTAAACGAGATCCCGATACAATGTTCATGCTCAAAGCTGGCACTAAATAACAATTATTGAGGTTTAAAACTAATCCCGTAGGTAAATGTAGAGGCAGCGTGCCGACGGCGATCACATCGACCTTGGAACCATTCCCGACATGCATCGTCACCTCGTCCTTCGCCAGTCTCCGTTTATTCCGCAGCTCCTGCTGTGAGTTACAAATATGAGCAACGGCACCGGTATCAAATACCCAGGAGTCATTATGAGTACTGGTAAGGTACACATCAATTACATGTATATCAAATATACCTTTTGTTTTGCCGGCCTTCTTGTCTACTAAGTATTTAGGGCAGTTCCGCTTCCACTGACCGCTTCCCTTGCAATAAAAGCACTCAGTCTCGGGCTTGGGTCCATTCTTTGGCTTCTTCCCGGCAGCTTGCTTGCCGGGCGCGGCAACCTCCTTGCCGTCCTTCTTGAAGTTCTTTTTACCCTTGCCTTTCTTGAACTTAGTGGTTTTATTGACCATCAACACTTGATGTTCCTTCTTGACTTCTACCTCCGCTGATTTCAGCATTGAGAACAACTCAGGAATGGTCTTTTGCATCCCCTGCATGTTGAAGTTCATCACAAAGCTCTTGTAGCTTGGTGGAAGCGACTGGAGGATTCTGTCAATGACCGCATCATCCGGGAGATTAACTCCCAGCTGAGACAAGCGGTTATGTAACCCAGACATAGTGAGTATGTGCTCACTGACAGAACTATTTTCCTCCATCTTACAGCTGAAGAACTTATCGGAGACTTCATATCTCTCGATCCGGGCATGAGCTTGAAAAACCATTTTCAGCTCTTCGAACATCTCGTATGCTCCATGTCTCTCAAAACGTTTTTGGAGCCCCGGCTCTAAGCTATAAAGCATGCCGCACTGAACGAGGGAGTAGTCGTCAACACGTGTCTGCCAAGCGTTCATAACGTCTTGGTTCTGTGGGACGGGAGCTTCACCTAGCGGTGCTTGCAGGACATAATCTTTCTTGGCAGCTATGAGGATGATCCTCAGGTTCCGGACCCAGTCCGTATAGTTGCTGCCATCGTCTTTCAGCTTGGTTTTCTCTAGGAACGCGTTGAAGTTGAGGACTACATTGGCCATTTGATCTACAAGACATATTGCAAAGATTTTTAGACTAAGTTCATGATAATTAAGTTCATCTAATCATATTAATGAACTCCCACTTAGATTAGACATCCCTCTAGTCATCTAAGTATTACATGATCCGAGTTAACTAGACCGTGTCCGATCATCACGTGAGACGGACTAGTCAACGTCGGTGAACATTTTCATGTTGATCGTATCTTCTATACGACTCATGCTCGACCTTTCGGTCTTCTGTGTTCCGAGGCCATGTCTGTACATGCTAGGCTCGTCAAGTTAACCCTAAGTGTTTTGCATGTGTAAAACTGTCTTACACCCGTTGTATGTGAACGTAAGGATCTATCACACCCGATCATCACGGCGTGCTTCGAAACGACGAACTTTAGCAACGGTGCACAGTTAGAGGAGAACACTTCTTGAAATTGTTATGAGGGATCATCTTATTTACTACCGTCGTTCTAAGTAAACAAGATGTAAAACATGATAAACATCACATGCAATCAAATAATAAACGTGACATGATATGGCCAATATCACATAGCTCCTTTGATCTCCATCTTGGGGCTCCATGATCATCTTGTCACCGGCTTGACACCATGATCTCCATCATCATGATCTCCATCATCGTGTCTCCATGAAGTTGCTCGCCAACTATTACTTCTACTACTATGGCTAACGCGTTTAGCAATAAAGTAAAGTAATTTACATGGCGTTTCTCAATGACACGCAGGTCATATAAAAGAATAAAGACAACTCCTATGGCTCCTGCCGGTTGTCATACTCATCGACATGCAAGTCGTGATTCCTATTACAATAACATGAACATCTCATACATCACATATAGATCATTCATCATTCATCACAACTTTGGCCATATCATATCACAAACCACTTGCTGCAAAAACAAGTTAGACGTCCTCTAATTGTTGTTGCAAGTTTTACGTGGCTGAATTAGGGTTCTAGCAAGAACGTCTTCTTACCTACGTTAAAGCCACAACGTGATTTGTCAACTTCTATTTACCCTTCATAAGGACCCTGTTCATCGAATCCGCTCCAACTAAAGTGGGAGAGACAGACACCCGCCAGCCACCTTATGCAACTAGTGCATGTTAGTCGGTGGAACCGGTCTCACGTAAGCGTACGTGTAAGGTTGGTCCGGGCCGCTTCATCCCACAATACCGCTGAAGCAAGATAAGACTAGTAGCGGTAAGAAAGTTGACAAATCTACGCCCACAACAAATTGTGTTCTACTCGCGCAAGAAGAACTACGCATAGACCTAGCTCATGATGCCACTGTTGGGGAACGTTGCAGAAAACAAAAATTTTCCTACTCGTTTCACCAAGATCCATCTAGGAGTTCAACTAGCAACGAGCCATCGGATGCATCTACATACCTTTGTAGATCGCGTGCGAAAGCGTTCAAAGAACGGTGATGATGTAGTCGTACACGACGTGATTCAAATCACCGATGACCAAGCGCCGAACGGACGGCACCTCCGCGTTCAACACACGTACGGGACGGGAGACGTCTCCTCCTTCTTGATCCAGCAAGGGGGAAGGAGAGGTTGACGAAGATCCAGCAGCACGACAGCGTGGTGGTGGATGCAGGGCGTCACAGTAGCAGGGCTTCGCCTATACTACGAGAGAGAGAGACGTAACGGGGAGAGAGGGAGGCGCCAGGGGCTGGGGTATGAAGTCCCTCCTCTCCCCCACTATATATAGGGGTGCTAGGGGGGGCGGCGGCCCTAGTAGATGGAATCTACTAGGGGGGGCGGCGGCCTAGGGTGGGGGGGGGCTTGCCCCCCAAGCAAGGGGGCGCCCCCTTTAGGGTTTCCCCTCAACCCTAGCCGCATGGGCCCTAGGGGGGTGGCGCTCCATCCCACTATGGGCTGGGTTCCCTCCCACTTCAGCCCATGGGGCCCTCCGGGATAGGTGGCCCCACCCGGTGGACCCTCGGGACCCTTCCGGTGGTCCCGGTACAATACCGGTGACCCCGAAACTTGTCCCGATGGCCGAAACAGCACTTCCTATATATAATTCTTTACCTCCGGACCATTCCGGAACTCCTCGTGATGTCCGGGATCTCATCCGGGACTCCGAACAACATTCGGGTTAATGCATATACATATCTTCACAACCCTAGCGTCACCGAACCTTAAGTGTGTAGACCCTACGAGTTCGGGAGACAAGCAGACATGACCGAGACGACTCTCAGGTCAATAACCAACAGCGGGATCTGGATACCCATGTTGGCTCCCACATGCTCCACGATGATCTCATCGGATGAACCACGATGTCGAGGATTCAATCAACCCCGTATGCAATTCCCTTTGTCAATCGATATGTTACTTGCCCGAGATTCGATCGTCGGTATCCCAATACCTCGTTCAATATCGTTACCGGCAAGTCACTTTACTCGTACCGTAATGCATGATCCCGTGACCAGACACTTGGTCACTTTGAGCTCATTATGATGATGCATTACCGAGTGGGCCCAGTGATACCTCTCTGTCATACGGAGTGACAAATCCCAGTCTTGATCCATGTCAACCCAACAGACACTTTCGGAGATACCCGTAGTCTACCTTTATAGTCACCCAGTTACGTTGTGACGTTTGGTATACCCAAAGCACTCCTACGGTATCGGGGAGTTACATGATCTCATGGTCTAAGGAAAAGATACTTGACATTGGAAAACTCTAGCAAACGAACTATACGATCTTGTGCTATGTTTAGGATTGGGTCTTGTCCATCACATCATTCTCCTAATGATGTGATCTCGTTATCAATGACATCCAATGTCCATAGTCAGGAAACCATGACTATCTGTTGATCAACGAGCTAGTCAACTAGAGGCTTACTAGGGACATGTTGGTGTCTGTTATTCACACATGTATTACGATTTCCGGATAACACAATTATAGCATGAATAAAGACAATTATCATGAACAAGGAAATATAATAATAATGCTTTTATTATTGCCTCTAGGGCATATTTCCAACATTTTCATGCTAGATTAAACTTTGACAAGGAGCATAGAAATTTATTCTGAAGCTCTAACTGGATTGGATGTCAAAATAGACTATATAAATGAGCATGTGCTACCTTGTACAAATATGTTCTAACTTGCTTATAGCTTGCATAGAAGACAAGGATACGCCTATAGGCAACAATCTTTATTGATGAGCTAGATGGATAACTTGGGTTTATCAACCTTCTTGCTTGAGGATGAGCAAGGCTTAAACTTGGGGAGGTTGATAAGTGAAGTTTATGCTTATTTTTTATAGTACATTTAGTGCCAAAACCTCTCATATCATATCCATCTAGCACTTATTCATGTCTTTGATGCATAGTTTTCGGTTTTTACTTGTTTTACCAAGTTTGTTGCAAAAAAATATTTTTATTAGTTTTCCTTTATTTTGTGGTCTTTCTGGTGTGTTGGCATGTTCATGGACTTGGCACATCAAAAGCACCAGGTTGGGGGTCAAACCGGAGAAGTTCTAGGCACCAGATTAAGGACCTATGGTGAGTTTGATGATTTACATTTACCAAATTGTCCAACTTGAAGATCTAAGACCACTGACGCATCGAGCTTTTTAAGGGGAATCCAACAAGTCCAAAAACATTAAAATCGGAGTTCGTATGAAGAATGGTGACCAAAATACGAAACTCCTCTTGGAGTCCAGGGCATTTGATGGCATCTTGCGGTCGTACCAGCACTCATACCATATCCTGACGACTTCGTAAATTAGCGATAACTATGCCGATTTTCTCCAATTTTGTCCCCATTTTTTCCTAGTGGATACTTGACGAACAAGGATCTGTGAAATTCGGGCCTGGCGGTTCTGGAGGACTCCCGAACAGGCCATTATACGTTAACTTTTATGAAAAATTTCCAAGAGGCATGCAAAGGCATTAATCAGCTGGTGTGGACATGGAGGACTAAAAACGGTGTGCGGACTGAGGGTAGCTCCAATGATTAGGTTCCTTGTGGTGGAAACAACTCACAAGAGTTCAACTACTAGAGTTGGCACATGTGCTCGCATTTTCCTAGATTTAGTTTAGGTTTCTCAATTATGTTGATTTAGTAGGAGATGATGTTATTGTCAAGTACAAGACACCTATGATGACTTCGTCAATCTCAAGATTTGTCAACTCGGTCTCTGAGAGGTGCTCATAAGGGTAAGATGTGCGTGCTCGCGCACATTTATTGGGGTGAATGTTTGTAAGCATATATGAGTATCGATGTTTGTACTTTGTAATATGTTGTTATAAGAAAAGTAAAAGCAGTGACTTGCATATATAGTTGCGGCTCTTATCTTATTCATTGGTACACGGGCACCCTTATCTTATAGTTGTGGCTCTTATCTTATTCGTTGGTACACGGGCACCCTAGAGCATCTTCAGTCGCGCCCCCAACAAGCCTTTTCCAGGTGTTTTTGCCGCGCCGGCGCCGAAAAAACGGTCCAGTCGCTCCCCCAGAAGTCCGTTTTTCGCTGGCTCGGGATGAAACTGGTGCCGGCGGATCCAGGCAGAACCCGGCGCCCTGGGGGGGCGCCTGGGGCGCCGGCACAAGCGAAAAAGGGCGCGTGGATCCGCCCCGTCGACGAGTCCAGCGCCTACTCCTGCCGTTTCTTCCTGCTTTTCCCCCACTTCCCTTCCATTTTCTCCTTTCCTCCCGTCAATCTCCCTCCCGCTCGCCTCTCAGCCGGCCGCCATGCCACCGAATAAGTACGTCGCCCCCCGTGCGGCGGCAACCGCGACCGTCTCCGTCGCCCAGCCGAAGCAGAGGAAGGCAAGGGCGCCGCCGTCCAAGCCACCGGGCATGACAAACGCCGAGTGGAGGGCGGAAGTTCAGCGACGGGAGGCTGTTGCCGCCGACCGGCACAACAGGGCCATCGCCAAGAAAGCCCGTGACAACGCGGCGCGCGCGGCTGCCGCTTCGGCGGACCAAGCCGAGGTCGAGGCGACTCGTGCGGGGATGATGAATCCACCCAGCAGTCACGCCCAGTACGCTCCCTGGGGCCAGCAAAGCGTCGGCTCTCCGTCGCCGCAGCCGTGGGGATCGCCCTCGTTGAGTTACACCGATGGGGACGCGCACGGAGCGCGGCCTTATCCTGAACCAGCTTCCCTCGACACCGTTGCCGACGCCGACGCCCACGCCGCCGCCAAGCCCGCGTGATGACGCCTCCACGACGCCCAGCAGCACCGATGCCGCGCCGACACCGCCCAGCACAGAAGCAGCTCTGACACCGCCAAGCCCGCGCATGCCAACTCCGCCGACGCCTGGGGCAGAGCCCGCCGAGTGATGCGAATGCGAACTTCTGCCACTCTATTTTTTGTACGCCTGTCCGATCGCCGAACTGTGACTTGCGATCGCCGGACTTGTGTGACGTCTTTTGTGAGCGGGAACGACCAAGTTTGAATTTTCCGCGTCCTGGGGGCGGCGCCTGATGGCGTGACTGGAAGCTAGGTCGTCCCCAGAGACCAAACTAGCGCCGGTTCACTCCCAGACCGCTAATTTTTAGCGCCCTGGGGGGCCGAACGGCTGAAGATGATTTTACAACACATGAGCAGCATAAGTACTACTCCTTGATCATTCCCCAGATAGCATGCAACCGGTGAAAAAACACGTCACTAGACTCTATCATTAGGCGTTGTCCTCTTTCTTCCCCACGATCGCGGTCACCTGATTAGATTTGACATAGCTTCAAGGCCGAACAATGCCATTGCCAGTGGTGTATTGGGGCAAGATGTCGTTGCTCTTCTTGGGCCTTGGCACCATGGCCTGGTGATCCCCATGTTGAAGATTGTTTTTCGGTGTACACTGGCAGTAACCAGGATAACACATATATACAAGGCCTACATTGCAAGATAGGTTGTTGGTATCAACGACGGCTTGGCGACCCCAAAGTTGAAGATTGTTTTTCGGTTCACACTGGCAGTAACCAGGAAAACACATATATTCATAGCCTTGATTACATGACAAGTCGGCGTCAATAATGGCTTGAAGAGAAAGCACTAGAACCATGATAGTGGCAATGGATCTCTTTGTGAAGGACATCTCTCTCTCTCTCTCTCTCTCTCTCTCTAGGTTATTTTGTGGATCTCAATGTGTGTAATCCGTTGTGGCGTGGGCTCACCTCAGGCAATCTCAATTTATAGTCTCGTGCATCCATTCAACGCCTATGTGCATTGCCAGATGGACACCAGCACAAGTGAAAAAGCAATACATTTTGATTGGCACTAGCGCTAGCTACCGCCTATGGAACATTCTAGATCTGTGTACGTGTACGTAGAGCTAGCGCACAGGTGAAAAAGCAATGCAGTTGGCATGTATATGATCGAAATTAACGGACAAACCAAGCCTCTATGGAACAATCCAGATCGATCTGTGTAGTGTAGATGTGCCAGCGTGCAAGTTAACAAGCAATGACAACGCAGTTTGTTGTGTATTTGGCATTAACGTACAAACCACAACCGATGGAACATCTCTGTAGGTGTATTGAGTGGTTGTTATTATTTTTGACGCGTAGTGGTTGTTATTATTTACTAGCTGACGTAGGAAAATGCCAAATTAATTAGGCTGTGTGCTTCCAAATTTGGGTTGTAGTTCCCGTTTTACCCCCATAGATCTCTCCGGCATGCTAATCTCGCCGACGACGAGGCTCAGACATGTATGCTCCATCTACTCCAACATGCAACTCAGTCGGAGGAGAAAGGTGAAATCATAAGCCAATAGCATGATGTACGGGTGTTAGCCTCAGGTAGGATCGGTCGGGTCGAATTGGTGGAAATTGTTCGCTGATTGCTGCGACGTTTAGACGAGATTCCGGTGTACTGCTCTCCAGTACGTACATGGCTCTTTGGTGTTACAAGCGCAACGGCATAGGCCGTGTCCAATTCTCCACCAAGCTCTTCCCACACAACGCAACGGTCTCCTATAAGTACGTTGCTCTTGCCAGACTGGTCGTCTCCTCCTCAGCGTGTTTTTAAGTTTTTGTTCCTAGCATGCAGGAGCATGCCTAGTCGATCCGATAGATGTGAGTAGCCTAATATTATGGAGTTACATGGTTGTCTAGAGATAATAGTAACATTTAGTGAGAATAGTTATAGAGCTTCGCTGTTGAATTCTCAGTTAACGTTCATGGTGCTACTCAATTAATAGTGAAGCTGCTAGCTCTGTTGCGTTCTGCCAGCATGCTGTCATGGAAATTTGGTTTAGGGAGCAGATTTCAGAGGTATATCGGTATTGACTTAGCAAAATAGTGAGGATTTAAAAAATACATTGTGTCCTTGCCGATGTGCCTACTCCGACTACCCAGTTGCCCAGTTGCCCTACCTGATGTTCCGGACTCCTTGTGTGCTCGTGTCTTAAAAGGTCGATATTTCCCACACACGGATTTCTGGAATGCACCGGCCCCGCGTTCGGCTTCTGCCACTTGGCGCATCATTCTTGCTGGCCGTGACCTGCTCAAGAAGGGAGTTCAATGGGGAATTGGGGACGGCAGCCAGGTTCACATTATTTCTGACCACTGAATTCCATCATCTTTGTAACGCCCTCGATACGGCTATATCTCCCACGTGTCGAAGCACGACTTAGAGGCATAACCGCATTAAAAACAATGTCGCAAGTCAGGGTGTACACGGTCCGGGCCGGTCCGGTCCCTGACTGAGCCAGAGTTTGGACCGGCCGCCGGCGGTCCGGACCGGACCGGACCGACGAACCTTGCGGTCCTGTTTATAGGGACCGGACCGGCGGCTGCAAAGCCCGGGCCGGACCGAGCGGACCGGCGAACAACCATCGGCGGCGACGTCCATGGATGCAGCGACGAGGTGGGCGACGTGCAAGGGACTGCGGCGAGGTGGGCGACGTGCTGTGGAAGTGCGCTGAGTGGCGCTGCTGTTGTTTGATTGATTTTTGATGTAGGCATGAACCAGCACACGATGTATTTCTTCACTACTAGGGAAAAGCCTAGCAGCAACGCGGGTTTTCGGCCTTTTAGTAGCGCGGGGGCCGGCGCTACTAATAAGGCGCTACAGCTAACGTATAGCAGTAGCGCTGGTCCACCCGCGCTACTGCTACACAAGTGTTGCAGCAACGCGTTTAAAGGAACCTCGCTGCTGCTAATAGCTATAGCGCGCTTCCCCTGTGCGCGCTACTGCTACAACCACGCTGCTGCTAACTTTTCTCCACTCGCTACTGCTAATTTTAGTAGTTTTTTGTTTTTTTCGGCATATTTGTTTTGTATTTGAACAGGCTTTATAGAAGAATCTTTAGCACATACAAATGTCATCATGATACACATACAAATGCCTGCGAGACCACAAATGTAATCATAGCATATACATACAAATAGTCTCGTCATAATCATCATCCAACACAAAGTGGTATCTTGTCATCATCTCGAAAATAGCGATACATGCAAGTCTCAAATACTTGCAACTACAACGTCATCCATCTAAACAAAGGTATACGCGAGAAGAGCTATCACTATGAGTGAGAGCGGAACTATGCAGTACATGAGATGCCGGTTACGAGTCCTCTCTCGCGCTAGCGTGAACCTCAAGTAACTAGCTTCTCCTTCTTGTCTGCTTTTGAAGCCTTTATGGCTGGCGTCCGAGAACCCATTCACTTGCGCCTGACACTCATGCCACTCGTTGTACACCCCTGGAACCTTCCCTTTGTACACGACATAGCAGTTCCATCTCGCCATCAAGAAACTAGGTACCTGTTAGAGATGCATGTTCATGAAGAGGATGTACAATCATATATATGCAACAAAATATACTAGAGAACACCGAAAAAGAAAGGGTTAGCGACTAGATGCAACATACAGTACGCAAATTAATTAACTAGAGGTACGCAGGTCATCGTACGCAAACTAACAAAGTAGCGTTACGCAAGTTCGGCAGGGATCGTGGACATCACAAAGTTGCATCGCTCCAAATAGTCTACAAGTTCAACCGACACATATCATCATCATCGGCATCATAAATCACTAGAAGTTCCATCCTTTCATATCATCGAGGATGGACCCTAGCTTCTTGAACGGCGTGAGGTCTAGACGTTGCATGCCTATGCGAGTTCGGACGTTAGCTCGCGATATAGGGCCATGGTGGAACATCCCCTTCTCATCGACGACTTCTTTCATGATGATCGTCGCAATGTCGCTTTGGATGCGAAAGAAGTCATCTCTAAGTTTATAATCCGCTTCTCCATGAGATTCTAGCCACTTGTGGATATGATCATCATTTCTGCTTCTCATGCGAAGCTTTTGGTGATCCGTGTTGAACTGAATCATGAGATGGAGGATGTACAATCCATCCTTCTTGCTTGGTTTTGGGACTTGGATGCAGGAGAAGTTAGTTTTATGCGCGAAACCCATCTTCTTGTTCCTTTGTTTCCTGATCTGCATGTGGCCACCTCTAAAGCTGAAGCCTTGGAGAGCATCATCTAGAATATTCATTATGTGGGTGTAGTCTTTTTTCTCGTAGTCTCTGGAAGGGTCAAAATACACGGCGTGGGAGACTTGCGGATAAAGAACGATAAGGACGGCGCGCCTGTTGCTGCGGGGAAAAGACACCTCAAATTATTCCCCATAGAGAGAGAAGGAATGATTGAAATGTATGAAAGGGTTGTTCGAAACTGACTTTGGATGATAAGACACGAGGACAATTTCCCGGTCCTTATTCTGTACCATGAAGTTTTGGAGGTAGTCCCTAGCAGTTTCACGCTCAAAGTCGCCGAGACTCAAGAAAGACTCATGCATGTAGTACGGATCCGCCACACAGATTTGCGAGACTTCTTCACTGTTCATGACAGAGCTCATATATAGCGCAAAAAGGCGGACGATTGTAAAATCGAGCCGCCTTGTCAGAAACATCTCAAAGATATGGTCAAACCACAGGAAGAACACCTCCGCGGTCCGTGTCTCGACGTAGCACTTCCCCTCAGGCACACGAGCCGCGTATGTCGGATATCCTGGATCCTTTGAGGCTAGTAGGCTTTTCTCAGTCGACAGCACATGGTCGTGCAGTCTCCCAAGATCCCCTAATAGTGCCTCCAGCGGTTTCGGCGGTAGCATCGGCTCGCCCGTGAGATGGAACATGGCCGCACCTTTCACGGGTACACGCTCTTCAGAATGCATCGTTTGGCTGCTATGTGCTCTGGCTTGTTTGGAGGCAGCTATCTTCCCCGATCTCTTTCTCACCTTTTTATTGGGCACACCTTCTAGACCCTTCCTTAACCCCTGCCCCAGTGTTCCCGGGCTAAGTACTGTACGACCCTCGCGCTGGGATAGTTGAGCCTGTGTTGGGGCGGCATCTTCAGGCGTGTCCTGTGAGGATTTCATGAAGAGAGACTTTTTGCAATCCCTGCTACGACCTTCCTGCCCGGGCATATCATCCATATCCTCATTAGCAAGCTGATAGCCCGATTCATCATATGGTTGACTCATCAATTCTATGTCACAGTCATACGCGTTTGTATTGAGGAAATCCATAGGGTCGACCTCCGTCTCATCATCCATTCTCTGTTCTATAGGACAAATTACATCAGCCAGCACTATTGCACCCCCTTCATCATGTCGTCCGCCGCTCTCACCCGGCACTACAGGAGCTGGTAATTGCGTAGGCGGGGTGGTGGTCTCCGCACATGCTTGTTGATGTGTGGTTATTGGTGTGCTCTCGGCCGGCTCCAGACGAATAAGATTCTTCGGCCATAGCAGCACCCAACCCTTGTAGCTTCCAATCCGCGTCGGGGTCTCGTCGTCCGCTCTCACATGCTGTACTGGAGGAGGCAAATCCTCGTGCCCCGATTTCACACTGGACAAGCTAACCCTGAAGTGCCCAGCAGGGATCGGCTGGTTGTGGAACGTGGGTTGCAAGGGGTCCATTATCATCCCCTTTCCCACGTCCACCTTCTGGCCTTTGATCAAGTAGAGTATGGTGCACGGGGTTTCTTTCGCCTGCAAACACATATGTCTGTGGCGTAAAACATCCGAAAGGCAACAAAAATGGAATATTATATATATATGGTGGTGCGACATGTAATTACCGTGATGGCGTCGAGCTCAGCCAAAGACGAAGGCCCACCGAGCGCGCCAGAGACTGAGGACGGGCTGCTATGAGCGGGAGCGGCTGCGAGAGGAGGCCCGGTTGCGTGGGCAAGTGATGGTGCGATGATGTTGTTGTTCATGGAGTTGCTCCCGTTGAAACTGGGCAACGAGAAATCATGTACCGTCTTGTCTAGATTTTCCTTCGTCCAGTTGAGGATAACTGGAACCAAGTTAGTAGCGAAATCATTTCTGCAGGCAGTTACAGCTGCATTGACTGCCTGCTGTAAGAACTCATATTTGTCCTCGGCTGCTTTTTTCGCGTCCTCAGCTGCTTTTTTCTCGACCGCAAGCTTCACCTTCGCGTCGATGTCCGCCTGAATAAACTTCTTTTTCTGCTTCTTGGCCTCCGGGCCCTTGTTGTAAAACACCTTCCACGTGGCGCCATCTCCAGCGCCATGCACATGACCATATTGCGGCCGCTGGCCCAAAGGGAGTCCCTTAAGTTCGTTCAAGGCCCGGTTGAGAGGGGTGTCCCACTTGGGCCTGAGAAGTAGGGTTTTCGGCTGCAAGCTGGTGTTGCTTCTCCAGTAGTCTAATCAATTTCCTCGTGATCTTGTCCATGTAAAAAACCTTTTTCTCCTTGTCCCACTTGTAGCGGGCCCTGATGAAGTCATGCTCCAAGGGGTTGGTGAACTTCGCGAAGGGGTCTGGGAGACCCGCGGCTTCACGTTCCGCGTCCTCCTTATCCCATATGGGCCTTTTACCGAGGTAGCCACGGCTTCCGAGGCGATGCTTCCCCGTGTTCCTTTGCTGAAGGCTCTTAAATTTCGCAGCCTTAGCCTTGGCGTCCTCGGTAGCGCAAGTGTCCTTGAACTTTTCGAACTCCTCTTCCATAAGTGTCGGATTTTCCTCCAGAATCTTGGACAGGGGTTCCTCAGCCTCAATAGCTCGTTTCACCCTCGATTTCCAGGAGGCCAAATCATTGCTGAACATGCCAATGACGTGATTGTTAATCTTTTTCATCTTCGGATCATCCCACGGTTGTTCTATGTTATCATCCCGATCGGGGAACTTGAATCTCTTGTGCAACTTCGTTAGGAGCAACTGCGTCAAATGTTCTTTACTCCTTAAGTCATCATCATTGATGCTCGCGCATTCCTGTAGGATGCATCCTACTTGGTTCCCATAGCACTTGCGAGGTTCTTCCGGCTCTAACGGCTCAAACTTGCCAGGTGCCATCTTTGTGATCACAAGTCGTCCAATCCCTAGTTTGTTAGGTTTTTGTATCCTCTGCTTCTTATACCTCTTTTCAGTACCGGCATCGGCGCCGGTATCTTCCCCGGCGGTACCTTCGCCACCGGTCTCGGCGCCCCATCGGTGCCGGCGCCGTCGGTGTCGGTGTCGGCGTCAGTACCAGCATCGAGGCGGACCTGCAAACCTTGCTTAGCAGTCAAAAAGTCGAGGTAGTCTTGTTCACCCTCATAATCCATCTCGTCTGCATCTTGGTCAGAAGGCCCAGTTTCTTTGTTGTTCGACATGTTTCCTATGATTAAGTGTCCCCATTTATTTCTAAAAGTATGAATAAATGAGAAATGAGATAAAAAAGAAATCTATGTGCCAGAACTCGATATGCCAACTATGTAGCACAAATCATGCCTTTATTCACGGGAAATTTCGGCATGACCTTTGCTAAAAAATGGACATATCGAGTGCCTGAAATTCACCGGAACGGAAATGAATCAACATTCTGGCGTAACATAGGCAACTCGGATCATTTACCAAAACATGACATGTCCAAAACATGACATATCCACATATCACATGTCCAGTTCAAATTTGCATATAAATTCAGCAAATTTTGAAACCTATCTAAATTCATAACTAAATAGATAACCTAATTAACATAACTAAAACCTAAGTAAATTAACCCTAGCTAGCAGAGAGAGAGGGGGGGGGGGTGGTTTACAGAGGGTGCAGGGCGAGGAGGCAGGCCCGACGACGGCCGAGGTTGGGAGGGGAGGAAGCAGAGGAGGGAGGCGAGGGCCGATGGGTTGGGGGCGAGCGCCGGCGCCGGGGGCGAGCGCGCCTGGGTCGGGGGCGGCGGGGTCGGGTGCGAGCGCGTCGAGGTCGGAGGCGGGCGCGGCGGTGCGACGGGGCCGGGGAAGAGAGAGTGGGGATTTGGGGGAAAAAAGGCGGGATGAAGCAGGGAGAGGGAGAATTTTGGGTTAAGTGGATGTAGCAGTAGCGCGTTTACATGAAACGCGCTACTACTATTACGAGCAGCTATAGCGATTTTCTGTAGAAACCGCTACTGCTACCTTGACTAGCTGTAGCTCTTTTTCACTAAAGCGCTACTGCTATAACCAGTTTCCCTTTTTTCTTTTCCTCAGCATAATAGGAACATATATATTACATCATTGGACCCTTGCATAATAATGGCTAAGTGTGTATACAAAATAGGAATATATATATATATATATTACATCATTGGACCCATGCATAATAATGGCTAATTAAGTGTGTATACAAAATAGGAACATATATTTCCATTTTGCAAAAGCATGAAATATTAATCACACCTCTATCTCGAGATCGAGCACACGGTGGAGATGATGATGTAGGGAGGTCAAAAGTGCACAAAGCTCTTCTTGACAAAGAAAGATCTAGTTAGGGGGCAAATAGGTCACTTAACTAAATGCTACATCTACCTAGCTAGCTAATTTGGGAGGAGACAACTTCAACTAGTGGAGGGGGGAGGAAAAAGAGAAAGGAGATGAATTAATGGAGGTGGTGTAGTTATAGCTAGGAGTAATGAAGAGAGAGAAAAGTAGGTAGAAGAGGGAGAGTAATGGGGGGAGAAGTATTGAGGAAGAAGAAGAGTGAGAGAGGGAGGATGTGGGAGGTAGGGGAAAGGGAGGAGAGGAGATGGGGAGGGGAGGTGGAAAAGGTGGTGGATGCTGCGTCTTAGCAGTAGCGCGGGAGAGAAAGCGCGCTGCTGCTAAGAGCGTAGCAACAGCGCGCTTTCCTATCACGCGCTACTGCTAAACGGGCCAACCCTGTGCATAATTTCAAAATTAGCAGCAGCGAGGTGACAAAAAAGCGCGCTGCTACTATGGCATTAGCAGCAGTGCGCTCCCTGGCGCCGCGCTACTGGTAAACTTATGTCGTTGTGTACTGTCGGTGGATTTTTGTAGCAGCGCGGTTTAAGCGTCACGCGCTACTGCTAAGTTTGCACCAGTAGCGAGCTTTCCGTAGCCACGCTGCTACTACTTAGCAGCAGCGCCTGTTTTTATGCCGCGCTGCTGCTAAGATTCTATGTATAAGGTTTTCCCTAGTAGTGCTTAGCAGTTTTTCTGTTGCATGCAAGTAATGTTGCGTGTGCATGAGCCCATGATTTTCGCTGTGCGGGCCTTGTGCTGATTAGCGGATCAAATTTGACGTGGAGAAGGTCGTCAAATGACGCCATGATTTTTGGATCAATCCCATTTTCTCTCATACTTTCTATTCTCTGTTCGGCTAAATAAAAGGAACGGCTGTGTGGGATCGATGATGCGTGATTAGAGGAAGCCGCTGCTAAATTTAGAGCCTTCCAAAACAATACTGTACTTGCCTAATCTGTTGTACATGAAAGTCACGGCAAACTATTACTCCCACGATCCAAAAAACAAGGCCGAGCATTTCTCCCACGATCCAAAAATCACGGCAGAGCATTCTCCCACGATCCGATTGGTGGCCTACGTGCGTGCTTGCTCTGCTGAAGTGGCTGCCATGGCACTTGTCTTTGTCTCCATGGCGAAAAGCGCTGCCATGGCAAGAAATACCGCTGCCATGGCATGAATTGGTGCAACAATTGTGGTTGATGCCATGGTCGAGAACTCCAGAGCGGCTGCGGCGCACACACGACAGCAACGGTGAGCGGCGGCAAGATGCTAGGACGAAACAGGGAGATGAGAATGGAAGGGAAGGGCAAGCTTGGAGACACGGTGGTTCACCTGAGGGCTACCGGTGGCCGCGACGACGAGGAACGGCGGCGGCTGTCGCTGTGTTTTCTCGGTCCGCTCGGTCGGCACGGTTAAAGAACGGACCGGACCGACATTTTTTCGGGCCCAATTTGGCAGACCGGACCGTCCAATTTCTATAGCGAGCCAGGACCGAGCGGGCCAAGACCGAATGGGCCATGAGCGGGCCAAAAAGCCCGCTCAGTACGTCCAGCCTGAGTCGCAAGTGAGGTAATCTTCAGAACAACCCATGTAAATGAATAAGGGAAAAAGGATATATAGTTGGTTTACACTCGCCACTTCACACAATACATAAATAAAGCATTACATCATCCAGATACACATAAGGTCCGACTACGGAACCCAAAATAAAAGAAGACTACCCCAAATGCTACACAGATCTCCGATTGTCCCAACTAGGCTCCACTACTGATCAAATGGAAAAGAAACAACACAAAGAACGAGATCTTCATCGAGCTCCTCCTTGGGCTCGGTTGTGTCACCTGCACAGTATTCATCGGCACTTGCAAACTGATTTTGGAAGTAAACTGTGAGTCACGAGGACTCAGCAATCTCACACCCTCGGGATCAAGACTATTTAAGCTTATAGGTAGAGTAAAAGGTATGAGGTGGAGCTGCAGTAAGGGACTAGCATATATGGTGGCTAACATACGCAAATGAGAGCGAGAAGAGAAGGCAAAGGCACGATCGATGAACTATGATCAAGAAGTGATCCTAGAACAAACTACGTCAAGCATAACTCCAACACTGTGTTCCCTTCCCGGACTCCGCCGAGAAGAGACCATCACGGCAACACACGTGGTTGATGCATTTTAATTAAGTTAAGTTTCAGGTTATCTATAACCAGACATTAACAAATTCCCATCTGCCCATAACAGCGGGCACGGCTTTCGAAAGATCAAATCCCTGCAGGGTAGTCCCAACTTAGCCCATCACAAGCTCTCATGGTCAACGAAGGATATTCCTTCTACCAAGACAATCCGATCAGACTCGGCATCCCGGTTACAAGACATCCTCGACAATGGTAAAACAAGTCCAACAACACCGCCCGAATGTGCCGACAAATCCCGATAGGAGCTGCACATATCTCGTTCTCAGGGCACACTCAGATGAGACTAGCTACGAGAAAAACCAACCCTCGAATTTTCCCGAGGTGGCCCCGCAGGCAGCTCAGTTTGGACCAACACTCAGAGGAGCACTGGCCTGGGGGGGTTTAAATAAAGATGACCCTCGGGCTCCGGAAACCCAAGGGAAAAAGAGGCTAGGTGGCGAATGGTAAAATCAAGGTTGGGCATTGCTAGAGGAGTTTTATTCAAGGCGAACTGTCAAGGGGTTCCCATTATAACCCAACCGTATAAGGAACGCAAAATCCGGGAACATAACACCGATATGACGGAAACTAGGGCGGCAAGAGTGGAACAAAACACCAGGCATAAGGCCGAGCCTTCCATCCTTTATCAAGTATATAGGTGCATTAAGATAAACAAGATAATATGATGATATGCCAACAATAAACATGTTCCAACAAGGAACAATCTCCAATCTTCACCTGCAACTAGCAACGCTATAAGAGGGGCTGAGCAAAGCGGTAACATAGCCAAATAACGGTTTGCTAGGACAAGGTGGGTTAGAGGTTTGACATGGCAACATGGGAGGCATGATAAGCAAGTGATAGGTATCGTAGCATAGGCATAGCAAAAGAGCGAGCATCTAGCAAGCAAAGATAGAGTGTGATTTCGAGGGTATGGTCATCTTGTCTGCAAAGTTCTCCGAGAAGAACGGAAGCTTGAACCTCGTAAACGTACTCAATGGGCTCCTCGATCACGTACTCGTCTCCCGGCTCTACCCAAGGCAAGAACAACAAGCAAAAGGGAGAACAATCAACCACGTGCAATGCTCAAGCAACATGATGCAAGACATGGCATGATATGTGGGATGCGGTATGCGATGCATATGCATGATTTGGAAAGCAATGATTGAACCTGGACTGAATATGGAAATCCAAGAGTGCCACTGGAAATGTGAGGTGATTTCGGTCGAAATCGATATAAAGATCACTGGAATCGGATGCACGGTTTGGAAATGGCAAGCAAAACAAATATGGCACTGGTCTGCGATTAACAGCAAGTAGCCTTCTAAATGCATCAAGCTAAATAAGCTACTGCACCCAAACATGGCAAAAAATACATGGAAGGGATCCACTCATGATGCTTGACAAAAGATGAACACTGAGCTACGGCTAGTTCACTCAATAGCAAGCTCAAACAAGCATGACAAAAGTGCAAAAGATAACAGGTTACAGACTTTGTGAAATTAACAGCATGTCAGGAATTTATCATCAGGAAGCAATGTTTAGAGTATGATAACTACATGCTAAAGGAACATATCATGGCAAAGCAAGGCATGGCATGAAGCTACTCAAAGCATACAACAAAAGTTCCTTACTGACCATGAGCCAAAAGGGATCAGAAAATACAATTGCAAGCATGTGAACATAGCAATTAACGAAAACAGATTCAGACTTAGTGAAAAACTGGAGCATGCAAAACAGTTAACAAGTAGGCATGTTTACGAGCTCGATGCACTCACTAAGAGGCATTGCATGACAAAATAAGCATACACCCAGCAAATAGACATGGCATGGAAGCTAGATATGGCAAGAACAACAACATAGCATGCACGGATCAACTACAACAAGCTCGGCAAAATCGTTAAACATATTAACAATCTGCCAGGAACATTTTATGGCAAAAGTAGAGCTCGATTGACTCAAGATAGGGTGATCCATAATTGCAAATAAAGACATGGATGGATAGAGCACAACATTATCTACAAAACATCCTTACTGAGCATGCTCAAAAGAGGCATGGATCACTCAATATCAACATGAACATATGGCATAAAAATAATAATAGGACAAGGACTTAGAATATTTCTAAGTCCCTGAAATCAGCAACAATGAGTAAGCTACTTTGCATGCTTGTGCTAGTCACTACAAAGATCACAAAAATACATGGCATACACCCCTGTAAAGATGGCATGGCATTCTTCAAAACACATGTAGAGCTCAGGATCATAGCATGCACACATAATCATGGCAAAAATGACAAAAGTGCATTTGCTGAAACAGATCCGAAACTATCATCACATATCCCTCTTCCAACAGCATTTCGGGCATCAAGATGAGATCAAATGAATATGATGCAATGAGATGAAATGATGTACTCATCAAGACGAACATTTTGATATTCTACACGCACGAATCGGAGTCACGGTGAGGAAGTTATGGCATGTCAAAGTATGCACAAAAGTTAGGGTTAGGGACGAAAAAGTCAACCGAGAGGGGATCTAGATCTGGATCCAGCCGGCGGCACTGTAGCTTCGCGCGACGAGGTTCGCCGGAAATGGCCGCGGCGGTGGCCGGACTTGCCGAGGTCGCCGGAATCGTCGCTGGACTGGCACCGGCGTCGAGGAGGAGGACGGCGGCTGCGGCTTGACGGCGTGGAGGAGGATGGCGGCGGGGCTCGGCCAGAGTCGTAGGAGGCCGGCCGGAGCGAGGTGTGGGCCGGTGGTGGCGCGGCTTGCCGGCGGCGTGTCGGCGAGGGGCGGCGCGGCGACCAGAGCCGGTCGGGGCGGCGGCGCGGGGAGGGCGGCACGTGGGCGATGGGCCGCGGGGGCCCGGAGTGGGCTTCCTGGCCGGCGGCGGGAGGAGTGCGGCGGCAACACGTGGCGGCAGGCGGTTGGCCGCGGCGATGCGTCCGACCGGAATCGGACGTGTCCAGCGCGGCACGGGCAGATTTTTAGGGTTAGGGGGAGAGGAGATCCGGGATTTTCAGGGAGGGACCTATTTATAGAGATAGAGGGAGCTAGGAAGCTCCAAATGGGGTGCGGTTTTTGGCCACGCGATCGTGATCGAACGGTCTAGGTGATGGAGGAGGTTTAGGTGGGTTTGGGGACACTTTGGAGGGGTATTGGGCTGCAACACACACGAGGCCTTTTCGGTCGCTCGGTTAACCGTTGGAGTATTAAACAAAGTCCAAATGGCACGAAACTTGACAGGCGGTCTACCGGTAGTAAACCAAGGCCGCATGACAAGTCTCGGTCCAATCCGAAAACGTTTAACACCCGCACACGAAAAGAGGTAGAAAGGGACACCGGAGGACATAGGAGCGCCGGAATGCAAAACGGACAACGGGGAAAATGCTCAGATGCATGAGACGAACACGTATGCAAAAGAAATGCACATGATGACATGATATGCAATGCATGACACGCAAGCAATGACAAGGCAACAACAGAGAATAACTGGAAGACACCTGGCACATCGGTCTCGGGGCGTTACAACACTCCACCACTACGAGAGGATCTCGTCCCGAGATATAGAATGGCACCGGAGGGAAAAATGGAAGAGAAAGAGGAGGGGTAAAGCTACGTTGCTTCTTTGACAAACGATTGAGACCAAAGAACCTTGAAAAGGTTAAGCCATTTCGAGAAAGGAATACAACGGAGACGAACAAAGTTGAAAACACACCATTAGAAAAGAGGAACAAGGAACATCACGAGAACCCTGTAGGTTGAAAGACATGAGAAAAGGGTTGCAATGGACAAGAAGTACATCCAAACACTCCGGTAGAAACGAGATGAAAGACTTGATAAGATGAAAAGAACTTGAGCAAAGGGCACAATACTCCGGTTAAATGGGTAGGCATGAAAAGAACATGATCTTTGACAAAACAAGATGATGGGTTGAAAAGAGTAACATATCAATGCCTCCGGAACAAAAGAATTGAAGATAGATAATTGAAATAGGAGAATGGAGAAGAAAATGCCAACTTCTGCCACAAAAGAGTTTGAAAAGGCATCCTTAGGAGAAGGGTCGAACGGAGTTGTTGGGAAAACTAACAACGAAAGAGTAAGCTCATTGTGGGCTTATGAAGAACATCTCAAAACTATGATGTGAAATTCTGCCACTAACGGAAACGATAGATTGGATTTATATCAACAAGGAGACTAGAAACTTATTTCACCGGGAGGATAAATGAAGAACCTAGGTCATTTATAAGCACCAAAGATAGCAACAATCCTTAGGGAAGGCTTTAGGTGAAGCATGACACCAGATAACTTCAACGAAGAGGTTGGTGGATTTAAAATACCTCATTCTTAACAACATGTGAATCATGAAACATGAACTCAAATTATCAAGAATGACATAATACCACCTCCAATGATACGGTTGAAAGAATAGCACCCCGGATTGCAAGATGAAGAAAACTTGAAGTATATCTTGGCGGATCATAGCTTCGAGAGATATCTTGAAGAACAATTGAAGAATGAAAAGAATCCTTGACGAACCACCATGAGGAACTCCAGTAATAAAAGAAATGATCAAACAAAATGAAAGAGAAGTTGAAAACACAAGGTGAAGACTTGCAATGATTAGATAGATCTTCATGATGAGAAAATTGAGAGAGCTTGGAACTCTGGGAAAAGAAAAGATAAAGCATTTCGAACCGAGAATGTGATATGAAGAACCTCCGGAATAAGGAATTGAATTTACTTGATGAAGCAAGAATAAGAACTACATTATGCGTATCCTTCACCAATTTAAATTGATGACAAGCAACATATTTGGCATACTACTTATTCTCGTAGCGCAAACTTGAGAAGGTCTTCACCGAACCACCGGTAGGATTGGAAAGAACGAATGAATTGATATGATAATGAATGACGAGAACTCTTGCACGAACCACCGTAAGAATTAAAATGACCGAAGGAAAGATAAAGGAACACCAGGAAGAATTATGAAATGAACGAGGATACTTTAGAGAATTTAGATACAAGTGAACGAAGAGATCTCGAGGTGATTAGAGAAATTTGAATGATGCACCGGTAAGATTTAGATAACGAGAGCTGAAAGCTAAGAATGAATAATTCTGAGATGATGGGCTCCGGAGAATCAAACTGAAAAAGACTCCTGAATTACTCCAGATGGGTGAAAAGAATTCTCACAATCAAATACAATTATGAGAGGATGGCAACAAGCTGGAATCACAAATCCTGAAGAGAATGGAGCAAGATTTAGAGAAAAATCTTCTTTGGTCTTCAAAATCTGAGAATGACGACGAGAAACACCACCAATAATTGTAGAGGCACTTCGGAATTAAAATTGGAAAGGTTGAACCAACGATGAAAAGAATTTGAAAGATCTTGGAGAAAGGCAATTAACTGATGATAAATCATTCTTACGTCAAACTTCGAAAAGAAATTTGAGGATAGCTCCGGGAAAAATAAGAAGAGTCGGGTAAGATCCTGGAAAAAGACCTGTGGGTTAGGTCCCACTCAAAAGAAACACCGTTGAACGATTTGAAAGAGAGATTGCGCCGGTTGATTTAAATGGCTTGAATGAGAAAACATCCTCAAAAGATCTTGAATGCATGAGAATAAACACTAGCATCTTCTGAGATATCTTCAGCACTCCAGAACAAATGAATAGCAAGCGGGGAATGATTAAGAGGTGCACCGGTATTAGATGGTATTTGAAACGAGGAAAAGGATATGATCAACAAAGCTTGACTTGAAACCACCGGAGATGAAAAGAATGAAGAATGATGAACTTGAGGCTCCGTTAGGATCTTCATGAGAATCACCGGATGAGAATATTGACGGAAAAGGATGGAGAGACTTCACAAGAATAAAAGGATACTTGATTAAGACATCAAATTCCTTGAAGAAAAGGGGTGGGTGATACGTCTCCAATGTATCTATAATTTTGATTGCTCCATGCTATATTATCTGCTGTTTTGGACTATATTGGGCCTTATTTTCCACTTTTATATTATTTTTGGGACTAACCTATTAACCGGAGGCCCAGCCCAGAATTGCTGTTTTTTGCCTATTTCAGTGTTTTGGATAAACAGAATATCAAACGGAGTCCAAACGGAATAAAATCTTCGGAAACGTGATTTTCTCACCGAACGTGATCTAGGAGACTTGGACCCTACTTCAAGGGATCAAAGAGGTGGTCACGAGGGTAGGGGCGCCCCCCTGCCTCGTGGGCCCCTCGGTGCTCCACCGACGTACTCCTTCCTCCTATATATACACACGTACCCCCAAACGATTAGAACAGGAGCCAAAAACCTAATTCCGCCGCCGCAACTTTCTGTATCCACGAGATCCCATCTTGGGGCCTGTTCCGGAGCTCCTCCGGAAGAGGGCCCTCATCACGGAGGGCTTCTACATCATCCTAGCCCCTCCGATGAAGTGTGAGTAGTTTACCTCAGACCTTCGGGTCCATAGTTAGTAGCTAGATGGCTTCTTCTCTCTCTTTGAATCTCAATACAAAGTTCTCCCCCTCTCTTGTGGAGATCTATTCGATGTAATCTTCTTTTTGCGGTGTGTTTGTTGAGATCGATGAATTGTGGGTTTATGATCAAGTCTATCTATGTATAATATTTGAATCTTCTCTCAATTGTTTTATGCATGATTGGTTATCTTTGCAAGTCTCTTTGAATTATCCGTTTGGTTTGGCCAACTAGATTGGTAGTTCTTGCCATGGGAGAAGTGCTTAGCTTTGGGTTCGATCTTGCGGTGTCCTTACCCAGTGACAGAAGGGGCAGCAAGGCACGTATTGTATCGTTGGCATCGAGGATAACAAGATGGGGTTTATTTCATATTGCATGAATTTATCTCTCTACATCTTGTCATCTTGCTTAAGGCGTTACTCTGTTTTTAACTTAATACTCTAGATGCATGCTGGATAGCGGTCGATGAGTGGAGTAATAGTAGTAGATGCAGAATCGTTTCGATCTACTTGTCACAGACGTGATGCCTATATACATGATCATGCCTAGATATTCTCATAATTATGCACAATTCTATCAATTGCTCAACAATAATTTGTTCACCCACCATAGAATACTTATGCTCTTGAGAGAAGCCACTAGTGAAACCTATGGCCCCCGGGTCTATTCTCGTCATATCAATCTCCATCACTTTTATATTGTTTTGCTATTTACTTTGCCTTTACTTTTTACTTTGCATCTTTATATCAAAAATGCCAAAAATATTCTATCTATCAGATCTCACTCTCATAAGTGACCGTGAAGGGCTTGACAACCCCTAATCGCGTTGGTTGCGAGTAGCTATCGCTTTGTGCAGGTACGAGGGACTTGAGCGTGGGCTCCTACTGGATTGATACCTTGGTTCTCAAAAACTGAGGGAAATACTTACGCTACTCTGTTGCATCATCCCTTCCTCTTCAGGGAAAACCAACGCAAGTGCAAGATGTAGCAAGAAGGATTTCTGGCGCCGTTGCCGGGGAGTCTACGCAAAAAGTCAACATACCAAGTACCCATCACAATCCCTGTCTCTCGCATTACATTATTTGCCATTTGCCTCTCGTTTTCCTCTCCCCCCAATTCACCCTTTCCGTTTTATTCGCCCTCTCTCTCTCTATCCTCCCTCTCTATTTGCCTCTTTTGTCCGCTTGCTTTTTGTTTGCTCGTGTGTTAGATTGCTTGTTTGTCGTGATGGCTCAAGATGCTACCAAATTGTGTGACTTCACCAATACCAATAATAATGATTTCCTTAGCATTCCGATTGCTCCTCTTACCGATGCTGAATCTTGTGAAATTAATACTGCTTTGTTCAATCTTGTTATGAAAGATCAATTCGCCGGCCTTCCTAGTGAAGATGCCGCTACTCATCTGAATAGCTTCGTTGATTTATGTGATATGCAAAAACAAAGATGTTAATAATGATGTCGTTAAATTGAAGCTATTTCCTTTTTCGCTTAGAGATCGTGCTAAATCTTGGTTTTCGTCTTTGCCTAAGAATAGTATTGATTCATGTAACAAGTGCAAAGATGCTTTTATCTCTAAGTATTTTCCTCCCGCTAAGATCATCTCTCTTAGAAACGATATAATGAACTTTAAACAACTGGATCATGAACATGTTGCACAAGCTTGGGAGAGAATGAAATTAATGATACGTAATTGCCCTACTCATGGTTTGAATTTGTGGATGATTATACAAATTTTTTATGCCGGATTGAATATTGCTTCTAGAAATCTTTTAGATTCGGCCGCGGGAGGCACTTTTATGGAAATCACTTTAGGACATGCTACTAAACTCCTAGATAATATTATGGTTAATTATTCTCAATGGCATACTGAAAGAACTTCTAATAAAAAAGTGCATGCGATAGAAGAAATTAATGTTTTGAGTGGAAAGATGGATGAACTTATGAAATTATTTGCTACTAAGAGTGTTTCTTCTGATCCTAATGATATGCCTTTGTCTACTTTGATTGAGAATAACAATGAATCTATGGATGTGAATTTTGTTGGTAGGAATAATTTTGGTAACAACGCTTATAGAGGGAATTTTAATCCTAGGCCATATCCTAGTAATCCTTGTAATAATTATGGGAATTCCTACAACAACTCTTATGGAAATTATAATAAGATGCCCTCTGATTTTGAATCGAATATTAAATAATTTATTTCTTCGCAAAAGAATTTTAATGCTATGATTGAAGAAAAATTGCTTAAGATTGATGATTTGGCTAGGAACGTTGATAGAATTGCTCTTGATGTTGATGCTTTGAAACTTAGATCTATTCCACCTAAGCATGATATTAATGAGTCTCTAAAAGCCATGAGAATTTCAATTGATGAGTGTAAAGAAAGAACCGCTAGGATGCGTGCTTCCAAAGATGCCTTTATTAAAGCGTGTTCTTCCAATTCCTATGAAAATCAAGATGAAGATCTAAAAGTTATTGATGTGTCTCCAATTAAATCTTTATTTTGCAATATGAATCTTGATGAAACTGAATATGATCTTCCTTTACCTAGAAGGCATTCTAAAAATTCGGAGTGTTTAGATCTAGATGTTGCTAACCCACTATATTGGATTTCAAGGAATTTAATTATGAAAATTGCTCTTTGATTGATTGTATTTCCTTGTTGCAATCCGTGCTAAATTCTCCACATGCTTATAGTCGAAATAAAGCCTTCACCGAACATATTGTTGATGCCTTGATGCAATCTTATGAAGAAAAACCTGAGTTGAAAGTTTCTATCCCTAGAAAACTCTATGATGAGTGGGAACCAACTATTAAAATTAAAATCAAAGATCATGAGTTTTATGCTTTGTGTGATTTGGGTGCTAGCGTCTCTACTATTCCCAAGACTTTGTGTGATTTACTAGATTTCCGTAATTTTGATGATTGCTCTCTAAACTTGCATCTTGCGGATTCCACTATTAAGAAACCTATGGGAAGAATTATAATGTTCTTATTGTTGCAAATAGGAATTATGTACCCGTAGATTTCATTGTTCTTGATATATATTGCAATCCTTCTTGCCCTATTATTCTTGGTAGATCTTTCCTTAGAACGGTTGGTGCGATTATTGATATGAAGGAAGGGAATATTAGATTTCAATTTCCATTAAAAAGGGCATGGAACACTTTCCAAGAAACAAAATAAAATTACCATATGAAACTATCATGAGAGCCACTTATGGATTACCTACCAAAGATGGCAATACCTAGATCTATTGTTGCTCGTTATGCCTAGCTAGGGGCGTTAAACGATAGCGCTTGTTGGGAGGCAACCCAATTTTATTTTTATTCCTTGCTTTTTTCTCCTTTTTAGTAATAAATAAATTATTTAGCCGCTGTTTTGGTTGTGTTTTTTGTGTTTAATTAGTGTTTGTGCCAAGTAGAACCGTTGGGAAGACTTGGGGAAAGTCTTGTTGAACTTGCTGTAAAAAAAAGAAACTTTAGCGCTCACGAGAACTGCTGCAATTTTTATTTGAAGAGTGCTATTTAGTTAATTCTTTTGCAGATGATTAATAGATAAATTCCTCACGTCCAGCAATTTATTTTAGAATTTTTGGGGTTCATATTTTGCGCTAGCTACAGATTACTATAGACTGTTCTGTTTTTGACAGATTCTGTTTTTCGTGTGTTGTTTGCTTATTTTGATGAATCTATGGCTAGTAAAATAGTTTATAATCCATAGAGAAGTTGGAATACAGTAGGTTTAACACCAATATAAATAAATAATTAGTTCATTACAGTACCTTGAAGTGGTCTTTTGTTTTCTTTCGCTAACGAAGCTCATGAGTTTTCTATCTTGAGTTTTGTGTTGTGAAGTTTTCAAGTTTTGGGTGAATTCTTTTGATGGATCATGGAACAAGGAGTGTCAAGAGCCTAAGATTGGGGATGCCCATGGCACCCCCAAGATAATCCATGGACACCAAAAAGTCAAAGCTTGGGGATGCCCCGGAAGGCATCCCCTCTTTTCGTCCACTTCCATCGGTAATTTACTTGGAGCTATATTTTTATTCACCAACATGATATGTGTTTTGCTTGGAGCGTCTTGTATTATTTGTGTCTTTGTTTGTTAGTATTCCACAATCATCCTTGCTGCACACACCTTTTGATAGAGCCATACATGAATTAAAATTTGATAGAATACTCCATGTGCTTCACTTATATCTTTTGAGCTAGTTAATTTTGCTCTGTGTGCTTCACTTATATCTTTTGAGCTAGATAATTTTGCTCTATGTGCTTCACTTATATATTTTGAGATAGATAATTTTTCTCTATGTGCTTCACTTATATCTTTTGAGCGTTATAATTTTGCTCTATGTCTTTCACTTAGATCTTTTAGAGCACGGTGGTGGATTCGTTTTAAAGATACTATTGATCTCTCATGCTTCACTTAAATTAATTTGAGAGTCTCTTAATAGCATGGTAATTTGCCTAATAATAATATGCTTGGTATTCAAGATTTGTGAAACTTTCTTTTGAGTGTGTTCAATACTAAGAAAATATTGAAGCATGATAATTGTTTTGAGATATGGAGGTGATAATATTAAAGTCATGCTAGTTGAGTAGTTCTGAATTTAAAGAATACTTGTGTTGAAGTTTGTGATTCCCGTAGCATGCACGTATGGTGAACCGTTATGTGATGAAGTCGGAGCATGATTTATTTATTGATTGTCTTCCTTATGAGTGGCGGTCGGGGACGAGCGGTGGTCTTTTCCTACCAATCTATCCCCCTAGGAGCATGTGTGTAATACTTTTCTTTGATGACTTCTAAATTTTTGCAATAAGTATATGAGTTCTTTATGACTAATGTTGAGTCCATGTATTATACACACTATCACCCTTCCACCCTTGCTAGCCTCTCTAATACCGCGCACCTTTCGCCGGTATCATACACCTACCATATACCTTCCTCAAAACAGCCACCATAACTACCTATTATGGCATTTCCATAGCCATTCCGAGATATATTGCCATGCAACTTTCCACCATCTAGTTCATCATGACACATCCATCATTGTCATATTGCTTAGCATGATTATGTAGTTGACATAGTATTTGTGGCAAAGCCACCGTTCATAATTCTTTCATACTTGTCACTCTTGATTCATTGCATATCCCGGTACACCGCCGGAGGCATTCATATCGAGTTGTAATCATTGAGTTGTAAATAAATAGAAGTGTGATGATCATCATTCAATAGAGCATTGTCCCCAAAAAAAGGCCAAAGAAAAAAAATGAAGGCCCAAAAAATAAATAAAAAAGGGGCAATGTCCTTTTTTCCACACTTGTGCTTCAAAGTAGCACCATGATATAGCAAGTCTCATATATTGTGCTTCAAAGTAGCACCATGTTCTTCATATAGAGAGTCTCATATGTTGTCACTTTCACATACTAGTGGAATTTTGCGTTATAGAACTTGGCTTGTATATTCCAATGATGGGCTTCCTCAAATTGCCCTAGGTCTTCGTGAGCAAGCAAGTTGGATGCACACCCACTAGTTTCTTTTGTTGAGCTTTCATACATTTATAGCTCTAGTGCATCCATTGCATGGCAATCCCTACTCACTCACATTGATATCTATTGATGGGCATCTCCATAGCCCGTTGATACGCCTAGTTTATGTGAGACTATCTTCTCCTTTTTGTCTTCTCCACAACCACCATTCTATTCCACCTATAGTGCTATATCCATGGCTCACGCTCATGTATTGCGTGAAGATTGAATTTTTTTTGAAAAAGTTAAGAGTATGAAACAATTGCTTGGCTTGTCATCGGGGTTGTGCATGATTTAAATACTTTGTGTGGGGAAGATGGAGCATAGATAGACTATATGATTTTGTAGGGATAACTTTCTTTGGCCATGTTATTTTGAGAAGACATAATTGCTTTGTTAGTATGCTTGAAGTATTATTATTTTCTATGTCAATATAAACTTTTGTCTTGAATCTTTCTAATCTGAATATTCATACCACAATTAAGAAGATTTGCATTGAAATTATGCCAAGTAGCACTCCGCATCAAAAATTCTCTTTTTATCATTTACCTACTCGAGGACGAGCAGGAATTAAGCTTGGGGATGCCTGATACGTCTCCAACGTATCTATAATTTTTGATTGCTCCATGCTATATTATCTACTGTTTTGGACTATATTGGGCTTTATTTTCCACTTTTATATTATTTTTGGGACTAACCTATTAACCGGAGGCCCAAGCCCAGAATTGCTATTTTTTGCTTATTTCAGTGTTTCGGATAAACGGGATATCAAACGGAGTCCAAACGGAATAAAATCTTCGGAAACGTGATTTTCTCACCGAACGTGATCCAGGAGACTTGGACCCTACTGCAAGGGATCAAAGAGGTGGTCACGAGGGTGGGGGCGCCCCCCCCCCCCTAGGGCGCGCCCCCTGCCTCATGGGCCCCTTGGTGCTCCACCGACGCACTCCTTCCTCCTATATATACACACGTACCCCCAAACGATCAGAACAGGAGCCAAAAACCTAATTCCACCGCCGCAACTTTCTGTATCCACGAGATCCCATCTTGGGGCCTGTTCCGAAGCTCCGCCGGAAGAGGGCCGTCATCACGGAGGGCTTCTACATCATCATAGCCCCTCCGATGAAGTGTGAGTAGTTTACCTCAGAACTTCGGGTCCATAGTTAGTAGCTAGATGGCTTCTTCTCTCTCTTTGAATCTCAATACAAAGTTCCCCCCCTCTCTTGTGGAGATCTATTCGATGTAATCTTCTTTTTGCGGTGTGTTTGTTGAGACCAATGAATTGTGGGTTTATGATCAAGTCTATCTATGAATAATATTTGAATCTTCTCTGAATTCTTTTATGCATGATTGGTTATCTTTGCAAGTCTCTTCGAATTATCCGTTTGGTTTGGCCAACTAGATTGGTAGTTCTTGCCATGGGAGAAGTGCTTAGCTTTGGGTTCGATCTTGCGGTGTCCTTACCTAGTGACAGAAGGGGCAGCAAGGCATGTATTGTATCATTGCCATCGAGGATAATAAGATGGGGTTTATTTCATATTGCATGAATTTATCTCTCTACATCATGTCATCTTGCTTAAGGCGTTACTCTGTTTTTAACTTAATACTCTAGATGCATGCTGGATAGCGGTCGATGAGTGGAGTAATAGTAGTAGATGCAGAATCGTTTCGATCTACTTGTCATGGACGTGATGCCTATATACATGATCATGCCTAGATATTCTCATAATTATGCACAATTCTATCAATTACTCAACAGTAATTTGTTCACCCACCGTAGAATACTTATGCTCTTGAGAGAAGCCACTAGTGAAACCTATGGCCCCCGGGTCTATTCTCATCATATCAATCTCCATCACTTTTATATTGTTTTGCTATTTACTTTGCCTTTACTTTTTACTTTGCATCTTTATATCAAAAATACCAAAAATATTCTATCTATCAGATCTCACTCTCGTAAGTGACCGTGAAGGGCTTGACAACCCCTAATCGCGTTGGTTGTGAGTAGCTATCGCTTTGTGCAGGTACGAGGGACTTGAGCGTGGGCTCCTACTGGATTGATACCTTGGTTCTCAAAAACTGAGGGAAATACTTACGCTACTCTGCTGCATCATCCCTTCTTCTTCGGGGAAAACCAACGCAAGCTCAAGACGTAGCAGTGGGTGGGCGGGGAAAACAAAGGCAACTTGGAGACGGATGAAACGAACACCGTTGAGAATGCTTGAGTTGATCTTGCGGATGTTGAAATGATCGGATCCACTTGAAGAGAAGCACACCGGTTGAAAAAGGATTGACATGGCAATTTCGATTATCATGAAGGATTAGTGTTCACATCGGAGTATGAGAACACCGTTTAGGGAAGGTATGGAATCCATATTTGACTTCGAAGCAACTCGAATACCACAACTCCAAACAAAAACAAAGGATTGGCTTGCAGAATAAGCCGGAACAAACATATGATAGAGATTTCGTCCGAAGTTTTCGTGATGGGGCCCACACGGGCTCGATCGTACACCACCATCATGTACAAGGCAATGCACATGACATACGAAGCATCACCGAGTCAGCATAGCCAAGGACTCTTTAAGACACAACGAGACCACTATAAAACCAACCGTGGATAGGCGGACTACTAGACGTCGAACCCGAATTTCATATCATACATCTATCGGAAAGATATCGTAAGAGCTACTTGAATTCCTACTTATAAACTCCCGAAATTTTCCTGTTATGCAATCAGGTGTTGGGGATACAGGGGAAGCACAATATCTCACCCAAAACTAACAAATCCTACATCCAGCTGTATCCATCCTTCAACACATAACCAAGAAACCTTCGGAAATCATTTACCTCAACCTTCGAAAAGCATCTGTTATACGAGTTATGGTAATACTCCCGAACTCCCGCCCCAGTACTGGGTGGCGTTGAGTGATGACCCACAAGTATAGGGGATCTATCGTAGTCCTTTCGATAAGTAAGAGTGTCGAACCCAATGAGGAGCAGAAGGAAATGATAAGCGGTTTTCAGCAAGGTATTCTCTGCAAGTACTGAAATAAGTGGTAACATATAGTTTTGTGATAGGATAAATTGTAACGAGCAACAAGTAACAAAAGTAAATAAAGTGCAGCAAGGTGGCCCAATCCTTTTGTAGCAAAGGACAAGCCAAAACAAACTCTTATAATAGGAAAAGTGCTCCCGAGGACACGTGGGAATATCGTCAAGCTAGTTTTCATCACGTTCATATGATTCGCGTTCGATACTTTGATAATTTGATATGTGGGTGGACCGGTGCTTGGGTGCTGTTCTTACTTGAACAAGCATCCCACTTATGATTAACCTCTATTGCAAGCATCCGCAACTACAACAAACGTATTAAGGTAAACCTAACCATAGCATGGAACATATGGATCCAAATCAGCCCGTTACGAAGCAACACATAAACTAGGGTTTAAGCTTCTGTCACTCTAGTAACCCATCATCTACTTATTACTTCCCAATGCCTTCCTCTAGGCCCAAATAATGGTGAAGTGTTATGTAGTCGATGTTCACATAACACCACTAAAGGCTAGACAACATACATCTTATCAAAATATCAAACGAATACCAAATTCACATGACTACTCATAGCAAGACTTCTCCCTTGTCCTCAGGAACGAACGTAATTACTCACAAAGCATATTCATATTCATAATCAGAGGGGTAATAATATGCATATAGGATCTGAACATATGATCTTCCACCAATTAAACCAACTAGCATCAACTACAAGGAGTAATCAACACTACTAGCAACCTACTAGCACCAATCTCGGACTTTAAGACAATAATTGGATGCAATAGATGAACTAGGGTTTGGAGATGAGATGGTGCTGGTGAAGATGTTGATGGAGATTGCCCTCTCCCAATGAGAGGAGTGTTGGTGATGACAATGGTGATGATTTCCCCCTCCGGGAGGGAAGTTTCCCCGGCAGAACAGCTCTGCCGGAGCTCTAGATTGGATCCGCCAAGGTTCCGCCTCGTGGCGGCGGAGTCTCGTCCCGAAAAGTTCCTCCTTATTTTTTTCTCATCGAAAGACCTCATATAGGAGAAGATGGGCATCGGAGAGCCACCAGGGGGCCCACGAGGTAGGGGGCGCGCCCTAGGGGCGAGGGCGCCCCCACCCTCATGAGAAGGGTGTGGGCCCCCTGGCCTTCATCTTTGGCGTGGATTTTTCTTTATTTCTTTTAAGACGTTCCGTGGAGTTTCAGGACTTTTGGAGTTGTGCAGAATAGGTCTCTGATATTTGCTCCTTTTCCAGCCCAGAATTCCAGCTGCCGGCATTCTCCCTCTTTATGTAAACCTTGTAAAATAAGAGAGAATAGCCATAAGTATTGTGATATAAAGTGAAATAACAGTCCATAATGCGATAAATATCGATATAAAAGCATGATGCAAAATGGACGTATCAACTCCCCCAAGCTTAGACCTCGCTTGTCCTCAAGCGAAAAGCTGATAACAATAAATATGTCCTCATGTTTAGAGGTAGAGGCGTCGATACAAATAAAATACGGACATGAAGGCTTCATGATTATTCTTATAACAGCAACATATATAGGTTTTGTCATATGATTACTTATGTTCAAGTGATGATCTATTCACAATGCAAAAGTATAAATCATAAACCTTATTGGGCTCCAACAAACTATAATCTCAGTCATTGAAGCAATTGCAATTTATCATAACATCGGAAAGAGTCTATGTCAGAGCTAAAAAGCAAGTCCACATACTCAACTATCATTTAGTCCTCCATAATTGCTAACACTCACGCGATACTTGTGGTTACGGAGTTTTAATCGTACACAGAGAAAGATAGGGGCTTATAGTTTTGCCCCACAACTTTTTACCTCCAGGGTAATGTCAACAATAATGGTTCATGCTCCCCTACATCCAATTAGATATATATATATATATATATATATATATATATATATCATGTTCTTTCCAACATGCTGAGCTTGCCAAAGGATAAAATGAAAAAGAAAAGGTGAAGATCACCATGACTCTTGCATAAGTTAGAAGATAATAATAAAGGATAGGCCCTTCGCAGAGAGAAGCGAGGTTGCCATGCGCTTTTATGGTTGGATATATAAAATCTCAATGCGAAAGAACGTCACTTTATATTGCCACTTATGATATGAACATTTATTATGCAGTCCGTCACTTTTATTACTTCCACATCACAAGATCGTATAAAGCTTATTTCTCCCACACCAATCAATCATATATTTTTAGAGCAATTTTTATTGCTTTGCACCGATGACAACTTACTTGAAGGATCTTACTCAATCCATAGGTAGATATGGTGGACTCTCATGGGAAAACTGGTTTAGGGATATTTGGAAGCACAAGTAGTATTTCTACTTGGTGCTGAGAATTTGGCTAGCATGAGGGGGAAAGGAAAGCTCAACAAGTTAGAGGAACCATGACAACATACTTTATCTCAGATATAAGAAAGACATAACTCATTATGTTGTCTTCCTTGTCCAACATCAACTCTTTAGCATGTCATATTTTAATGAGTGCTCCCAATCATAAAAGATGTCAATGATAATATATCTATATGTGAAAACCTCTATTTCCATATTACTTCCTATTAATTGCAACAATGACCAAAGCTATGTCTGCCAATTCCCAATAACTTTTAATCATCATACTCTTTCTATTGAAGTCATTACTCTCAATAAGATCAATATGAACTTTTTGTTTCTTTTTATTCTTTTTCTCTTTTCTTTTATTCACCCAAGATCATGGCAAAATAAACAAGCCCTTGACTCAACACTAATCTTTATTATATATAACTCACGGACTCGATTACATAGAGAGATCATAAAGCAAAACTCAAAACTAGATCATGCCATAAACTTTATTCCACTAGATCAAGATACTACTAATAGGATCGAACTAAGAAAAACGGTAAAGATAGGAGTTGTGATTGTGATACGATACCGGGGCACCTCCCCCAAGCTTGGCAGTTGCCAAGGGGAGTGCCCATACTCATGTGATTATGTCTCCTTCTTTGTTGTCGATGTAATATTCTTGGCGATAATTCCCCTCAGGATGCGGTTCTCCTCCTCGAGCTTATTGACTTGCTGTTTGAGGTCCATTATTTCCTTATGAAGCTTTCCTGTGACAGCTAAAGCTCCTTGCACCCAAGGGTGTTGCATTGCTGCAGGAGAACAAGTGACACTCCTCTTCATATTTTCATAAGAAAGAAATCTAACATTAGAAGGGATAAACGAGTTTGGAATAGCTGAGCTCTGTAGTTCCCCCATCATGAACCCAGCTCAGAGGCGAGAGGTGACTTCTTGATCCTCCATAGCATCTACTCTCATCAAGTCAGCCTCCATCTCCTCCTCCGTTGCTAGCCCAAAGTGGTCAGGATCGCTGCTTGCCCTTGGTTCCGGTGCCGGATTAGATACCCGGCTCTCCCCGATTGACTCTTGAGAAGACATCTTGCTCTAATCTGCAGCAGCAACAGCTCGAAAACAAAAACAGAGGAAATTTGCATGATACGGGAGTCAAAATGTTCGGGAGGTCATATAATGAATTTTTACCGACCAAAATACGTAATGTGCAAGAAAACGGAGTCCGGAAAGCACACGAGGTGCTCATGAGGTAGGGGGCGCACCCACCACCCTCGTGGGGCCCTCGTGTCCTTCCCGGACTGCTACTTATTTTCCTATTTTTTCTAAATATTCCAAAACGGAGAAATATTGCCTTAAAAATTGTTTTGGAGTCGGTTTACTTACCGTACCACATACCTATTCCTTTTCGGAGTCTGAGGCGTTCCAAAAAGTGTCTCTTATGTATTCCTCCGGGGTTATGGTTTCAATAATATTGGTTTTAACATTTATGGGATTACCTGAGATATGATGTTTAATTCTTTGACCGTTTGCCACCTTTGGATTTGTGCCCTCGAAGTTGTTGATTTTTATGGCACCGGAACGATAGACCTCTTCGATAACATAGGGGCCTTCCCATTTAGAGAGAAGTTTTCCTGCAAAAAATCTTAAACGAGAGTTGTATAGAAATACATAATCACCTACATTAAACTCACACTTTTGTGTCCTTTTGTCATGCCATCTTTTAACTTTTTCTTTAAACAACTTGGCATTTTCATAAGCTTGGGTTCTCCATTCATCAAGTGAGCTAATATCAAATAACCTCTTCTCACCGGCAAGTTTAAAATCATAGTTAAGCTCTTTAATAGCCCAATATGCCTTATGTTCTAGTTTGAGAGGTAAGTGACATGCTTTTCCATAGACCATTTTATACGGAGATATACCCATAGGATTTTTATATGCAGTTCTATAAGCCCATAACGCATCATCAAGTTTCTTAGACCAATTCTTTCTAGACCTATTAACAGTCTTTTGCAAAATTAATTTGAGCTCTCTATTGCTCAACTCTACTTGACCACTAGACTGTGGGTGATAAGGAGATGCAATTCTATGATTAACATCATATTTAGTAAGCATTTTACAGAAAGCACCATGAATAAAGTGTGAACCACCATGAGTCATTAAATATCTAGGGACTCCAAACCTCGGGAAAATAACTTCCTTAAGCATTTTAATAGAAGTGTTATGATCAGCACTACTAGTTGGAATAGCTTCTACCCACTTAGTAACGTAATCAACAGCAACTAGAATATGTGTGTATCCATTAGAGGCAGGAAAAGGTCCCATATAATCAAAGACCCAAACATCAAACGGTTCAATAACAAGTGAATAATTCATAGGCATTTCTTGACGTCTACTAATATTACCAATTCTTTGACATTCATCACTAGACAAGACAAACTTATGGGCATCCTTGAAGAGAGTAGGCCAATAAAAACCAGATTGCAATACCTTATGTGCAGTTCTATCTCCAGCGTGGTGTCCTCCATAAGACTCGGAATGACACTTGCGTTGGATCTGTTCCTGTTCATGCTCAGGTACACAACGCCTAATAACACCATCTACTCCTTCTTTATAAAGATGTGGGTCATCCCAAAAGTAATGTCTCAAACCATAGAAGAACTTTTTCTTTTGTTGGTATGTGAAACTAGGTGGTATAAACTTAGCAACAATATAATTAGCATAATCAGCATACCATGGAGTACTATGAGAAGTACTTATAACATTAAATTGTTCATCAGGAAAGTCATCATTAATAGGTAGTGGGCCATCAGGAATATTTTCTAACCTAGATAAGTTGTCTGCAACGGGGTTCTCAGCTCCCTTTCTATCAACAATATTCAAATCAAATTCTTGTAGCAAGAGAACCCATCTAATAAGTCTAGGTTTAGCATCTTTCTTTTCCATAAGATATTTAATAGCAGGATGATCAATATGAATAGTTACTTTAGAATCAACAATATAAGATCTGAACTTATCACAAGCAAATACAACTGCTAAAAGCTCTTTTCAGTAGTAGCATAATTTCTTTGAGCATTGTCTAGAGTCTTACTAGCATAATGAATAACATTTAATTTCTTATCAACTCTTTGCCCTAGAACAACACCTACAACATAATCACTAGCATCACACATAATTTCAAAGGGTAAATTCCAATCAGGTGGCTGAACAATAGGTGCAGAGATTAATGCTTTCTTAAGTATTTCAAATGCTTCTACACAATCATCATCAAAGACAAATGGTATATCTTTTTGAAATAAATTAGTCAGAGGACAAGAAATTTTTGAGAAGTCCTTAATGAACCTCCTATAAAATCCAGCGTGACCAAGGAAACTTCTTATACCTTTCATGTCCTTGGGACATGGCATCTTTTTAATAGCATCAACCTTGGCTTTATCAACTTCAATACCTCTTTCAGAAACTTTGTGCCCCAAGACAATACCTTCATTAACCATAAAGTGGCACTTTTCCCAATTCAAGACAAGATTAGTTTCTTCACATCTCTGCAAAACTCGATCAAGATTGCTCAAGCAATCATCAAAAGAGGAACCATAGATGGAAAAGTCGTCCATGAAAACCTCACAAATCTTTTCACAAAAGTCAGAGAATATAGCCATCATGAATCTTTGAAAGGTAGCAGGTGCATTACATAAACCAAAATGCATATGTCTATAAGCAAAAGTACCAAAAGGGCATGTAAAAGTAGTCTTTGATTGATCTTTAGCTGACATAGGTATTTGAGAGAAACCAGAATAACCATCTAGAAAGCAATAGCGTGTATGTTTGCATAATCTTTCTAGCATTTGATCAATAAAAGGTAAGGGGTAATGATCTTTCTTAGTAGCTTTATTTAATTTGCGGAAATCAATTACCATCCTATAACCTGTGATAATTCTTTGTGGAATCAATTCATCTTTATCATTAGGAACAACAGTAATACCTCCCTTATTAGGGACACAATGGACAGGACTTACCCACTTACTATCAGCAACGGGATAAATTATACCTGCCTCCAGAAGCTTGAGTATTTCTTTTCTTACCACTTCTTTCATTTTAGGATTCAGACGTCGTTGAGGATCACGAACTGGTTTGGCATCTGCTTCCAAATTTATTTTATGTTGCCATAGAGTGGGACTAATGCCCTTAAGATCATCAAGATTATATCCAATAGCAGCACGATGCTTCTTCAGAGTTTTCAATAATCTTTGTTCTTCATACTCTGAAAGGTTAGCACTAATAATAACAGGATATATCTTCTTTTCATCAAGATAAGCATATTTAAGATTATCAGGCAAAGGTTTAAGCTCAAACACGGGATCACCCTTAGGAGGAGGAGGATCCCCTAAAATTTCAATAGGCAAATTGTGTTTCAGAATAGGTTCATGTTTAAAGAATACTTCATCTATTTCCCTTCTTTCATTCATGAACATATCATTTTCATGGTCTAGCAAATAGTGTTCTAAAGGATCACTAGGAGGTACGGCAATAGAAGCAAGACCAATAATTTCATCCTTACTAGGTAATTCTTCCTCACGATGTTGTTTACTAAATTTAGAGAAATTAAACTCATGAACCATATCACCCAAGCCAATAGTAACAACATTCTTTGTGCAGTCTATGGTAGCATTGGCCGTATTTAAGAAGGGTCTACCAAATATAATTGGACAAAAGCTATCTTTCGGAGAAGTAAGAACAAGAAAATCAGCAGGATATTTAGTTTCCCACACAAGACTTCAACATCTCTAACAATTCCAATTGGTGCAATAGTATCTCTATTAGCATGTTTAATAGTAACATCAATATCTTCTAACTCAACAGGTGCAATTTCATTCTTAATTTATTTGTATAAGTCATGAGGTATAACACTAGCACTAGCACCCATATCACATAAGCCGTGATACCAGTGATCTCCTATTTTAACATAAATAACAGGCACGCCTACCACAGGTGTATGTTTATCTTTATCACAAGGTTTAGCAATTCTAGCAGTTTCACCTTCGAACTGAATAACATGCCCATCAATATTATCAGACAAGAGATCTTTAACAATAGCAATATTAGGTTCTATTTTAACTTGCTCAGGAGGTGTATAATTTCTAATATTGCTTTTACGAACAACAGTTGAAGCTTTAGCATGATCCTTTACTCTAACAGGGAAAGGGGGTTTCTCAACATAAGAAGTAGGAACAATAGGATAATTATAAGTGACAGTCTTTTCTTCAACTTTAATAGGTGCAGCTACTTTTACTTCTATGGGAGGATGATATTTAAACCACTTCTCCTTAGGGAGATCAACATAAGTAGCAAAAGATTCACAGAAACAAGCTACTATCTCAAAGTCAAGTCCATATTTAGTGCTAAACTTACGGAAAATATCGGTATCCATAAAAGATTTAACACAATCAAACTTAGGTGTCATACCTGACTCCTTACCTACGTCGAGGTCCCAATCTTCAGAGTTGCATTTAATTATATCCAATAAATTCCATCTGAATTCAATAGTCTTCATCATAAAAGAGCCAGCATAAAAAGTATCGAGCATGTTGCGATTGTTTTCAGAAAGCCGAGCATAAAAACTTTGCGTAATTATTTCTCTCGGGAGCTCATGATTGGGGCATGAATATAACATTGATTTAAGCCTCCCCCAAGCTTGAGCGATGCTTTCTCCTTCGTGAGGCTAGAAATTATATATATAATTGCGATCACGATGAACAAGATGCATAGGGTAATACTTTTGATGAAATTCCAACTTCAATCTTTTATAGTCTCATGATCTCATATCATCACATAGCCTATACCATACCAATGCGTCTCCCTTCAAAGATAAACGGAAGACCTTCTTCTTAGCAACATCATCGGGTATACCTGCAAGCTTAAATAATCCACAAACTTTATCCACATATATTAAGTGCTCATCAGGATGCTTTGTTCCATCTCCTGTAAAAGGATTAGCTAGCAGTTTTTCCATCATAGCCACAGGAAATTCAAAAGGAGTTTCATTTTCAATAGGTTCAGTAGGTTGAGGAGCAACTCTTTGCTCTACTGGACAGGGTGAAGATACCCCGAACAAGCCCCTCAGAGTATTACTTTCCATAGAAACAAGTGACAGCAAATTTCAGCACACTATATAATTTTTTCCTTACCAAAGGCGCTACACTCCCCGGCAACGGTGCCAGAAAAGAGTCTTGATGACCCACAAGTATGGGGGATCTATCGTAGTCCTTTCGATAAGTAAGAGTGTCGAACCCAACGAGGAGCAAAAGGAAATGATAAGCGGTTTTCAGCAAGGTATTCTGTGCAAGTACTGAAATAAGTTATAACAGATAGTTTTGTGATAGGATAAATTGTAACGAGCAACAAGTAACAAAAGTAAATAAAGTGCAGCAAGGTGGCCCAATCCTTTTGTAGCAAAGGACAAGACGGAACAAACTCTTATAATAGGAAAAGCGCTCCCGAGGACACATGGGAATATCGTCAAGCTAGTTTTCATCACGTTCATATGATTCGCGTTCGATACTTTGATAATTTGATATGTGGGTGGACCGGTGCTTGGGTGCTGTTCTTACTTGAACAAGCATCCCACTTATGATGAACCTCTATTGCAAGAATCCGCAACTACAACAAAAGTATTAAGGTAAACCTAACCATAGCATGAAACATATGGATCCAAATCAGCCCCTTACGAAGCAACGCATAAACTAGGGTTTAAGCTTCTGTCACTCTAGCAACCCATCATCTACTTATTACTTCCCAATGCCTTCCCCTAAGCCCAAATAATGGTGAAGTGTTATGTAGTCGACGTTCACATAACACCACTAAAGGCTAGACAACATACATCTTATCAATATATCAAACGAATACCAATTCACATGACTACTCATAGCAAGACTTCTCCCTTGTCCTCAGGAACGAACGTAATTACTCACAAAGCATATTCATGTTCATAATCAGAGGGGTAATAATATGCATATAGGATCTGAACATATGATCTTCCACCAATTAAACCAACTAGCATCAACTACAAGGAGTAATCAACACTACTAGCAACCTACTAGCACCAATCCCGGACTTTAAGACAAGAATTGGATGCAAGAGATGAACTAGGGTTTGGAGATGAGATGGTGCTGGTGAAGATGTTGATGGAGATTGCCCTCTCCTGATGAGAGGAGCATTGGTGATGACGATGGTGATGATTTCCCCCTCCGGGAGGGAAGTTTCCCTGGCAGAACAGCTCTGCCGGAGCTCTAGATTGGATCCGCCAAGGTTCCGCCTCATGGCGGCGGAGTCTCATCCTGAAAAGTTCCTCCTTATTTTTTTCTCATCGAAAGACCTCATATAGGAGAAGATGGGCATCGGAGAGCCACCAGGGGGCCCACGAGGTAGGGGGCACGCCCTAGGGGGGGCGCCCCCCACCCTCGTGAGAAGGGTGTGGGCCCCCCTGCCCTTCATCTTTGGCATGGATTTTTCTTTATTTCTTTTAAGACGTTCCGTGGAGTTTCAGGACTTTTGGAGTTGTGCAGAATAGGTCTCTCATATTGCTCCTTTTCCAGCCTAGAATTCCAGCTGCCGGCATTCTCCCTCTTTATGTAAACCTTGTAAAATAAGAGAGAATAACCATAAGTATTGTGATATAAAGTGAAATAACAGTCCATAATGCGATAAATATCGATATAAAAGCATGATGCAAAATGGACGTATCATCGAGGTTATCTCACCAACAACTGCATAAAAGAGATTTTCGATGTCGGCGAAACTCAGGTATTCTAGAAGTGCAACGATAAAATTGTGACGACAACGATAAAACCCTGGGACACTGCCACAACCCCTAAATGTCATGAGGCACCAAGAACAATGTTCTCGTCACAAAACCATCGGAACGATTCCAAGATACCCGCATGATCCTAATTTTTTTGTGAAATTTGAGAAGAGAAGAGTCAAAACTCTACATCAGGATGCCTCACCAGAGCGACGAAGGGACTGAGGAGTAAAAAGAAGTCCTACTCTCCGATATATAATTCCTAAATGACTCAAAACATTTTTCTAGACTCAACAACGCCAGCGATTCGATCAAGCAGGGGGCTCCTAAGTCGGGGAAGGCTCTGATTACCAACTTGTAACGCCCTCGATGAGGTTATATCTCCCATGTGTCGAAGCATGACTTAGAGGCATAACCGCATTGAAAGCAATGTCGCAAGTGAGGTAATCTTCACAACAATCCATGTAAATGAATAAGGGAAAAAGGATACATAGTTGGCTTACACTCTCCACTTCACACAATACATGAATAAAGCATTACATCATCCAGATACACATAAGGTCCAACTACGGAACCCAAAATAAAAGAAGACTACACCCAAATGCTACACAGATCACCGATCGTCCCAACTGGGCTCCACTACTGATCAAATGGAAAAGAAACAACACAAAGAACGAGATCTTCATCGAGCTCCTCCTTGGGCTCGGTTGCGTCACCTGCACGGTATTCATCGGCACCTGCAAACTAGTTTTGGAAGTAAACTGTGAGTCACGGGGACTCAACAATCTCACACCCTCGCGATCAAGACTATTTAATCTTATAGGTAGGGTAAAAGGTATGAGGTGGAGCTGCAGCAGGCGACTAGCATATATGGAGGCTAACATACGCAAATGAGAGCAAGAAGAGAAGGCAAAGGCACGACCGATGAACTATGATTAAGAAGTGATCCTAGAACAACCTACGTCAAGCATAACTCCAACACCGTGTTCCCTTCCCAGACTCCGCCGAGAAGAGACCATCATGACGACACACGCGGTTGATGCATTTTAATTAAGTTAAGTTTCAGGTTATCTACAATCGGACATTAGCAAATTCTCATCTACCCATAACCGCGGGCACGACTTTCGAAAGATCAAATCCCTGCAGGGGAGTCCCAGCTTAGCCCATCACAAGCTCTCACGGTCAACGAAGGATATTCCTTCTCCCAAGACAATCCGATCAGACTCGACATCCCGGTTACAAGACATCCTCGACAATGGTTAAACAAGTCCAGCAACACCGCCCAAATGTGCCGACAAATCCCGATAGGAGCTGCACATATCTCGTTCTCAGGGCACACTCAGATGAGACTAGCTACGAGTAAAACTAACCCTCAAGTTTCCCTGAGGTGGCCCCGCAGGCAGCTCAGTTTGGACCAACACTCAAAGGAGCACTGGCCCGGGGGGGGGGGGGTTAAATAAAGATGACCCTCGGGCTCCGGAAACCCAAGGGAAAAAGAGGCTAGGTGGAAAATGGTAAAACCAAGGTTGGGCATTGCTGGAGGAGTTTTATTCAAGGCGAACTGTCAAGGGGTTCCCATTATAACCCAACCGTCTAAGGAACGCAAAATCCGGGAACATAACACCGATATGACGGAAACTAGGGCGGCAAGAGTGGAACAAAACACCAGGCATAAGGCCGAGCCTTCCACCCTTTACCAAGTATATAGGTGCATTAAGATAAACAAGATAATATGATGATATCCCAACAATAAACATGTTCCAACAAGGAACGGTCTCCAATCTTCACATGCGACTAGCAACGCTATAAGAGGGGCTGTGCAAAGCGGTAACATAGCCAAACAACGGTTTGCTAGGACAAGGTGGGTTAGAGGTTTGACATGGCAACATGGGAGGCATGATAAGCAAGTGGTAGGTATCGCAGCATAGGCATAGCAAAAGAGCGAGCATCTAGCAAGCAAAGATAGAAGTGATTTCGAGGGTATGGTCATCTTGCCTGCAAAGTTCTCCGAGAAGAACGGAAGCTTGAACCTCGTAAACGTACTCAACGGGATCCTCGATCACGTACTCGTCTCCCGGCTCTACCCAAGGCAAGAACAACAAGCAAAAGGGAGAACAATCAACCACGTGCAATGCTCAAACAACATGATGCAAGACATGGCATGATATGTGGGATGCGGTATGCGATGCATATGCATGATTTGGAAAGGAATTATTGAACCTGGACTCAACATGGAAATCCAAGAGTGCCACTGGAAAGGTGAGGTGATTTCGGTCGAAATCGATATAAAGATCACCGGAATCGGATGCACGGTTTGGAAATGGCAAGCAAAACAAATATGGCACCGGTCTGCGATTAACAGCAAGTAGCCTTCTAAATGCATCAAGATAAATAAGCTACTGCACTCAAACATGGCAACAAAATACATGGCAGGGATCCACTCATGATGCTTGACAAAAGATGAACACTAAGCTACGGCTAGTTCACTCAATAGCAAGCTCAAACAAGCATGGCAAAAGTGCAAAAGATAACAGGTTACAGACTTAGTGAAATTAATAGCACGTCAGGAATTTATCATCAGGAAGCAATGTTTAGAGCATGATAACTACATGCTACACAAACATATCATGGCAAAGCAAGGCATGGCATGAAGCTACTCAAAGCATACAACAAAAGTCCCTTACTGACCATGAGCTAAAAGGGATCCGAAAATACAATTACAAGCATGTGAACATAGCAATTAACAAAAACAGATTCAGACTTAGTGAAAAACTGGAGCATGCAAAACAGTTAACAAGTAGGCATGTTTACGAGCTCGATGCACTCACTACAAGGCATTGCATGACAAAATAATCATACACCCAGCAAATAGACATGGCATGGAAGCTAGATATGGCAAGAACAACAACATAGCATGCACGGATCAACTACAACAAGCTCGGCAAAATCGTTAAACATGTTAACAATCTGTCAGGAACATTTTATAGCAAAAGTAGAGCTCGATTGACTCAAGCTAGGGTGCTCCATAATTGCAAACAAAGACATGGATGGATAGAGCACAACATTATCTACAAAATATCCTTACTGAGCATGCTCAGAAGAGGCATGGATCACTCAATATCAACATGAACATATGGCATAAAAATAATAACAGGACAAGGACTTAGAAGGCCTTAGAATATTTCTAAGTCACTGAAATCAGCAACAATGAGTAAGGTACTTTGCATGCTTGTGCTAGTCACCAAAAAGATCACAAAAATACATGGCATACACCCCTGTAAAGATGGCATGGCATTCTTCAAAACACATGTAGAGCTCAGGATCATAGCATGCACACATAATCATGGCAAAAATGACAAAAGTGCATTTGCTGAAACAGATCTGAAACTATCATCACATAGCCCTCTTCCAACAGTATTTCGGGAATCAAGATGAGCTCAAATGAATATGATGCAATGAGATGAAATGATGTACTCATCGAGACGAACATTTTGATATGCTACACGCACGAATCGGAGTCACGGTGAGGAAGTTATGGCATGTCAAAGTATGCACAAAAGTTAGGGTTAGGGACGAAAAAGTCAACTGAGAGGGGATATAGATCTGGATCCAACCGGCGGCACTGTAGCTTCGCGCGATGAGGTTCACCGGAAATGGCCGTGGCGGTGGCCGGACTTGCCGAGGTCGCCGGAATCGTCGCCGGACTGGCACCGATGTCAAGGAGGAGGACGGCGGCTGCGGCTTGACGGCGTGGAGGAGGATGGCGGCGCGGCTCGGCCAAAGCTGTAGGAGGCCGGCCGGAGCGGGGTGTGGGCCGGTGGTGGCGCGGCTTGCCGGCCGCGTGTCGGCGAGGGGCGGCGCGGCGACCAGAGCCGGTCGGGGCGGCGGCGCGGGGAGGGCGGCACGCGGGTGATGGGCCGCGGGGGCCCGGAGTGGGCTTCCTGGGCCAGCGGCGGGAGGAGTGCGGCGGCGACACGTGGCGGTAGGCGGTTGGCCGCGGCGATACGTCCGGCCGGAATCGGACGTGTCCGGCGCGGCGCGGGCGGATTTTTAGGGTTATGGGGAGAGGAGACCCGGGATTTTCAGGGAGGGGCCTATTTATAGAGGTAGAGGGAGCTAGGAAGCTCCAAATGGGGTGCGGTTTTCGGCCACGCGATCGTGATCGAACGGTCTAGGTGATGGAGGAGGTTTAGGTGGGTTTTGGGCCACTTTGGAGGGGTGTTGGGCTGCAACACACACGAGGCCTTTTCGGTCCCTCGGTTAACCGTTGGAGTATTAAACGAAGTCCAAATGGCACGAAACTTGACAGGCGGTCTACTGATAGTAAACCAAGGCCACATGACAAGTCTCAGTCCAATCCGAAAACATTTAACACCCGGACACGAAAAGAGGTAGAAAGGGACACCGAAGGACATAGGATCCTGGAATGCAAAACGGACAACGGGGAAAATGCTCGGATGCATGAGACGAACACGTATGCAAAAGAAATGCGCATGATGACATGATATGAAATGCATGACACGCAAGCAATGACAAGGCAACAACAGCGAATAACTGGAAGACACCTGACACATCGGTCTCGGGGCGTTACAATCTCCGCCTTGTGTTCTTCAGCCGCTCTCTCCTATTCCTGCTAATGCTAAAATTAAGTGCCTTATGGATGAGGAAAGCGGATCCTGGAATGAAGCAACAGTGCGTGCCTTCTTTCGGAACGACGTCGCATGCGAGATTCTTCGGATCCCTATCTACAAGCATGGTGAGGATTTTGTTCGATGGCCATTCACAAGATTTGGGGAATACACGGTGCGATCAGCCTACAATTTGGTTCAGTCTGCACACTTCTTGGAGTCTCATAGTAAGAAAGGAAAGGGTTTGAGTTCCAATTTTTCTTCCCAGGAAAAGGATTGGAGACTGTTATGGTCTATCAAAGCACCATGCAAGATGAAAGTTGTCTTATGGCGCTTTGCGCAGGATTGTTTATCATCTGGGGAACAACTTAAACGCCGCCAGGTACCCAACTCTGAACACTGCTGCTTTTGTGCTCGGTCTAAATCTGTTTTGCCCACATGCCAGGGACGTGTGGGATATCATCAAAGAGGAATATAATTTCAGCCTGCATCGTGGCACTTTTCTGTCTCCAATGCAATGGATTTTTGACTTCTTGGCAAGGTCGTCTGATCAGGTGCGTACTGTCCTGGTTGTGACCCTCTGGCATATTTGGGAGGCTCGAAACTTTACGAGAAACGATCTGGAGGCTCCCCATCCACGACGTACTGCTGAGAAGATCAAGGCTTATGTCGCCCTTATCTTGCCGCATCGATCTTTTCCTTCCAGTATCTGAACATATGCGTGAAACCAATGCGTCCAGCTCCAACTGGTCTCCGCCGCCGTCAGGTACCATCATGTTCTACTCAGACACTGCAACTTTCTCGAGCCTGGATAAATCCGGCGTTGGGGTCGTCGGCAGGGATGACGGAGGTCAACTCGTGGTGGCCTGTAGCGAGCCTATTGAGGGTAGCTTGGAACCTGAAATGGCTGAGGCCATGGTTCTTCGACGTGCGGTTTTTTTGGCGCATGATGAATAAGTTTCAGATGTTATCTTCGCCTCTGACTGTCTCTCACTTCTGCAAAGGATCAACTCGCCTATGAGTGACCGTTCTTCAATTGGAGTGGTGGTGGCTGATATCAAGTCTATGTCTGAATGTTTCTCTTCAGTGTCCTTCAAGCATGTTCGTCAGCATTTGAATGTTCCTGCTCATGTGCTAGCTAAATCATGTAGGAACTCTTCTAGTCTTTGTGTGTTCCATTCTGTTCTGGATTGTATCCGGCACTAAAAAAAAGTCGTTGCCTCCTCCCTCCTACCGTTGGTAGACCGATGCGCTCCTGCAGCCCCAGTGGCCCCACTCAACTCGGATGCCGGCCACAACGTGTTGATGGTTGTATGTCTCGTTAAGACGGAACTAGGAGCAGCACCTAGGTTTTCACTTTCGTTTTCAGAAAAGTTTCAGCACCAATCGAATCACTGAAATTCAGTGATTTCGGTTTATGTTTCTGCCAAAAGGCTGAAATATTCACTTGAATTCAATTATTTTTTTAAAAAAAATTGAAAAATATTTGTATTCATGTGTACAACTGAAATTGCTGAAATAATTGGCCGAAAGGTATATATTTCAGTGTCGAATTTCATCGAAATCTCATCGAAAGTGAAAACCATGAGCAGTACGTATCACACATTTGGTCATTTGTCGCCTTCTTCATGTGAGATTCATGGTTCTACTAGTAGTACTATCATGGTGGCGAAATGAGAGACGCTCCTTATTAGACTTAGGATGGTTTGGGTGGAATAGCACATCACTGGACGGGTGGCTCTGCATATATTTATATGAGAATATCAGGTACAGTTACAAGGCATATACAAGACGTATAGAACTACAATTCTAACACCCTCCCTCAATCTCAACTGTGTTCTGTAGGTTGAGATTGTGCCAACAATATATCCTCGAACAAAGGTAATGGCAACGGTTTGGTGAAGATGTCTGCAAGTTGATATTTAGAGGAGATTAACTTGATCTAAGTAGTTTATGTGCAACACGTTCTTTGACAAAGTGGTAATCAACTTCGATATGATTTGTTCGTGCATGAAATACCGGATTGGAAGAACGGTATGTAGCGTCAATGTTATCAAGCCAAAGAACCGGTGGTTGTCGCTAAGGTACTCGCAACTCACGAAGCAGGTATTGTACCCAAATAAGTTATGCGGTCGCATTAGCTATAGTCTTATACTCAGCCTCTGTGCTGCTACGGGACACCGTGGCTTGCTTGCGAGCACTCCAGGCGATCAAGTTAGGGCCAAAAAAACTGCATGTCCCCTTATGGATCGTCGATCATCAGGATTACCTGCCCAGTCTGCATCTGAAAAAACAGAAAGAATGCTAGAGGGGGCAGGTCAAAGATGTAATCCATAGGAGGCTGTCAGGCGAACATAACGGAGAATGTGTTTAACCGCTGAACGATGTGAATCCCGACGTGTATGTAGATACTGGAAAACTCGTTTGACCGCAAAGACTATCTGGACTGGTGATAGTGAGGTATTGCAGACCGCCAACAAGACTACGGTACATAGTAGCATCATCAGGAGATAGAAGTTCACCATCAACAACATAAATCTTTTCAGTAGCAGACATGGGTGTGGAGGAGGGGTTGCACTTGAGCATAGCAGCACACAACGCAATAGATCCAAGGAATACTTCTTCTGAGTGAGATAGAGTCCATCAGAAGTGTGGGCAACCTCCAAACAAAGAAAATAATGAAGCTTGCCAAGGTCCTTAACAACAAAATCAGAACAAAGAGCTAATAGAAGACGATCAACAGACGACACTGAGGAACTGACAAGAATAATGTCGTCAACATAAACTAGAAGATATATATATATATATATATGATGTATCAGCTATAGATGGAACAAAACCATGAGCATGTAGAGCAGTCGCAAGACGAGCATGCCAAGCACGGGGTGCCTACTTCAGACCATAAAGTGCTTTATCCAAGCGACCAAGGTGATGAGGATGATCAGGATCAACAAAGCAGGGGGGCTACGTCATGTAAACTTCCTCCTCTAACACACCATGAAGAAAAGCATTCTGAACATCCAACTATCAGAGAGACATGCCACGAGTAACCGCCAAGGACAGTAAGACGCGAGTGGTGGTGGGCTTGATAACTGGAGTGAAAGTATCCTCATAGTCAAGGCTGATGGAAATATGCCCTAGAGGTAATAATAAATAGGTTATTATTATATTTCCTTGTTCATGATAATCGTTTATTATCCATGCTAGAATTGTATTGATAGGAAACTCAGATACATGTGTGGATACATAGACAACACCATGTCCCTAGTAAGCCTCTAGTTGACTAGCTCGTTGATCAATAGATGGTTACGGTTTCCTGACCATGGACATTGGATGTCGTTGATAACGGGATCACATCATTAGGAGAATGATGTGATGGACAAGACCCAATCCTAAGCCTAGCACAAGATCATGTAGTTCGTTTGCTAAAGCTTTTCTAATGTCAAGTATCATTTCCTTAGAACATGAGATTGTGCAACTCCCGGATACCGTAGGAGTGCTTTGGGTGTGCCAAACGTCACAAGTAACTGGGTGGCTATAAAGGTACACTACAGGTATCTCCGAAAGTGTCTGTTGGGTTGGCACGAATCGAGACTGGGATTTGTCACTTCGTGTAAACGGAGAGGTATCTCTAGGCCCACTCGGTAGGACATCATCATAATGTGCACAATGTGATCATGGAGTTGATCACGGGATGATGTGTTACGGAACGAGTAAAGAGACTTGCTGGAAACGAGATTGAACAAGGTATCGGGATACCGACGATCGAATCTCGAGCAAGTATCATACCGATAGACAAAGGGAATTGTATACGGGATTGATTGAATCCTCGACATCGTGGTTCATCCGATGAGATCATCGTGGAACATGTGGGAGCCAACATGGGTATCCAGATCCCGCTGTTGGTTATTGACCGGAGAGGTGTCTCGGTCATGTCTGCATGTTTCCCGAACCCGTAGGGTCTACACACTTAAGGTTCGATGACGCTAGGGTTACAGGGAATAGATATACGTGGTTACCGAATGTTGTTCGGAGTCCCGGATGAGATCCCGGACGTCACGAGGAGTTCCGGAATGGTCCGAAGGTAAAGATTTATATATGGGAAGTCCTGTTTTGGTCGCCGAAAAAGTTTCGGGGTTTATCGGTAACGTACCGGGACCACCGGGAGGGTCCTCGGGGTCCACCAAGTGGGGCCACAAGCCCCGGAGGGCTGCATGGGCCAAGTGTGGGAGGGAACCAGCCCCAGGTGGGCTGGTGCGCCCCCCCACAAGGGCCCAAGGCGCCTAACGGAAGGAGGGGGGGCAAACCCTAAGGGCAGATGGGCCTTAGGGCCCATGCCTGGTGCGCCTCCCTCTCCCCCGCCCCTGGCCGCCCCACCAGATGGGATCTGGGCTGGCCGCCGCCCCTAGGGTGGAACCCTAGGTGGGGGCGCAGCCCCCTCCCTCTCCCCTATATATAGTTGAGGTCTTTGGGGCTGCCAACACACGAGTTTCTGACCTCTCCCTGGCGCAGCCCTACCTCTCTTTCTCCTCATATCTCGCGGTGCTTGGCGAAGCCCTGCTGGATCACCATGCTCCTCCACCACCACCACGCCGTTGTGCTGCTGCTGGATGGAGTCTTCCTCAACCTCTCCCTCTCTCCTTGCTGGATCAAGGCATGGGAGACGTCACCGGGCTGTACGTGTGTTGAACGCGGAGGTGCCGTCCATTCTGCACTAGGATCTCCGGTGATTTGGATCACGACGAGTACGACTCCTTCAACCCCGTTCTCTTGAACCCTTCCGCTTAGCGATCTACAAGGGTATGTAGATGCACTCTCCTTCCCCTCGTTGCTGGTTTCTCCATAGATAGATCTTGGTGACACGTAGAAAAATTTTGAATTTCTGCTACGTTCGCCAACAAAGGCCATGGTGTTGTTTGAAACCTTTAGCAACTAGACGGGTCTTGCAACGCTCAATGAAGCCATCAGAATGTTTCTTCACCTTGAACACCCATTTGGAGTCAATGATATTAACACCAGGGGAGGAGGAAATAGATGCCATGTTTGGTTGTGAATGAGAGCATGATACTAGTGTTCCATAGCAGCTCGCCAATGTGGAACACTCATAGCAGCTTGATAATGATGGGCCTGGGAAGTCGGATCAGAAACTGCATGAGCCATACAAGTTGCAAGCCAGGCAACCGTGCCATCAATACTTTGTTTTGGACAGACAATGCCACTCCGACTGCAGGTATGTGGTCTCGAGTCACAGGAGCTGGAGGTGACGCCGGATGGACCAGAGATGCAACGGGTGGTGACGACGGCACAGGCGTCGCGGATGGTGACGCTGGCTCAAACAACCCAGCAGACATGAGCGCGGTGTGTATGGTTCATCAGAGAGCAACCTAGCTGGCGACGGAGCCTGCTGTGGACGCGAGGCACCCGGTGAAGACATTATTATCATAAGTAAGTGAAGGAACAAACAAGAGATTACGGGTGACAATTGAAACTCAAAGAACATTAGAGAGTTGAAGTTGGCAAGATGTAGATGTTGAAAGAGAAGATTGACCAATATGAGAGATATGCATACCTGGCCCATTTGTTGTATGAACCTTGTCATGACCTGGTAGCGCTCATATGCAGCAAGCTTGCTGAGTTCACTCGTTAGATGATCTTAAGCACCAGTGTCCATGTACCAGTTGGGATCAACCTGGTAGGAAGGGGCGTGCCCTTGTATCGTCATGGCTGCTTGATGCTCATTATCACACCCATCATTGCCGATGTCAAGGACGTCCTGCTTGAAGCGTTTATGGCAGTGGGAGGGACCAGGGATACCGCACAGCTGACAAGGAGGGCGGTTGCCCTGGTTACCACACACGTATAGAACTACAATTCTAACACTCCTACGTACTCATAGGACCATCACTGCAGAGAACACCAAATACCCATGGAAATCACCACCTTTACTAATCACACATTGTCGCATAAACATGTTTCAATCTTAATTAACTAGGTACCAGTCCAAGTTCATGTAAATTTTCGTTCTTACCGTTGCGAGCTACAACCAGTTAGAAAATGTGGCTCTAGTTAACTAGGAAAACACCCAACTTCAACTGTTGATGTATATTTGATGATGTAAAACTAATGCTTCAACAGATGATATATATTTGATGATGTAAAACCAGTGCTCCAACATCGACGGACGAGCTTGAGGACGAGCGGCGGGGCAACGGCCGAGCATGGAGATGAACTGCGGGCCGGCAGGTGAGCTTGGAGACGAGCGGGGCAGGCGGTTATTTATACATCTACATCATCTATTGGTGTAAAATATGGTTATTTATACATCTACATTATCTATTGCCGAAATATGATTATTTATACATCTACATCATCTTTGTACTAATTTTAATTAGTACAAAATTGTATTAAGGTTGAGACACTTATTTTGGGACGAGGGGAGTACTAGAAAATGACGTTAGTTCCAATTATTATGTCATCATTTATCATTAAAATGAGATCAGCCTTATGCTGAGGTAAATCATATTGTTACTAATTAATGCAAAGTTGCTGCCCTTGTGCCAATGGAATCAAACTGTTACCCCTTGTATAAATTATTATAAAAAATAATAGTAGTACAAAGCCAATCTCGTTTCTATATAATGCTAATTAATGTCCAAGATATCACTCTTTTTCCAGTCACTCCTAAACTATTGGTTGCATTTCGGAAAATCTACAGGCGGTGATGGAAGAGCTGATTCCAATGTTGGCCCGTCGTCTACGATGAACACAGCTGCCATTCCAATGGACACATGAAGCTCGTAGTGGCAGTGCATGTACCACACCCCTATAAAATTAAATGTATAAGAGAGAGAAGCATCAGATCCCATGGGAAAAACTTGCACACTTCAGTTCTAAAACAATGGCAATATGCATTAGTATATACTCCCTCCCTCCGAAAATACTTATCATCCCTTTTCATCCATTTTGATGACAAGTATTTTCGGACGGAGAGAGTACCAAGGAAACAATAGATCAAATAAGTCAAACTTTTTTATATCAGATTTCCTGTGTTGCCCTTATTTATGTACTATAGTTTCAAAGTTTCCAAATTCTCAAGGAAACCCAAATAAACAGTTTATGACAAACACACTGGAACGATTGGATGAACAAACCCATATGCCCTGGGTACGCACCTGGATTGTCGGCCACGAACCGGACGGCAGCCCAGCCTAGCCTGGGGACAAGCACCGTGTTCCTGAGCGGCGGATCCACGAGATTGTACTTCGCCACGTCCCTCACCGTGTCGTAGTTGTTGTGCCCCTGCGCGAGGATGAACATGTCATGCCCGTGCAGATGCATCGGGTGGTTGTCGGTGTCCATCATCGCCGCGTTCTGGAACACGATGTCCACCACCGCGCCGTGCCGGAACCGCCGCGCCACCGCCGCTTTCTCCGTCGGCTCCAGCCACGCCTCGTTGGGGCCCCACGGGATCAGGGCGCGGTCGGTGTAGTTGAACGGCCTCGCCGGCCTGTCCGGCAGCGTGTACAGCTGGTCAAGCCCGCCGCCGCCGCCGCCGGCGACGGTTCCGTTGCGGCGGTTGTCGTAGTAGAGCTCCTCCAGCAGCGGCGTGGCTGCCGCCGCGGCGGGGAGCTGGAAGGACACGTTGTTCATGGTCTCCACGATGATGGACTCCTTGCTCCCGCTCCTCTTGCAGGACAGTCGACCTTGTCGGCAGATGGAGCCCATGCGGAGCACGACGAACAGGCTCTCATCAGCGGTCGCCGGCACCGGCGGCGAGCCCGTCCGGTTCAGGCTGCTCAAGTTGCCATGGAAGTTGAAGGACACCATGAAGTCGTGCTGGTCAGGCATCTCCGGCGCCACCGGCGGCGCCGCCTCGTCACTGTTGCCGGCGCCGATCGCGTAACGCACCGTCGCTCTCGACAGGGTCGCGGGGATCTGGATGTCGGGCTTGGGCGCCTGGCCACCAACGGCGACCATGTAGTACTTGCCGGGGATCGCGTTGGCGACCACAAGCGCGTCCAGCGTCTCGCCGGGGCCGATGGCGACGACGTCCGTGGTGAAGGGGCGGACGTAGTTGGCGTCGGCGCCGACCACCGTGAACTCGTGCCCGGCGATCTTGAGGTAGTACTCGGAGTAGAGCGCGGCGTTGAGGAGGCGGAGCAGGTAGGTCTTGCCGGGCTCCACGTCCAGCACCAACCCATCTTCCACGACCCCTTCACGTTGATGAACAAAAGAGAAATAAAATAATAACCTTTAGATTAGACATGGACATGGTCTATATACATCTATATGTAGTTCATATTTGAAATCTTTAAAAAGATGTATATTTAGGAATGGAGGGAGTACATGTTATCTAAAAACAGATGATTACCGGAGCAGTTGTAGAGATCTCCAAGCTTGCCATTGATCGTGGTTGCACTGGAGGTGTCATCGTAGTAGCCATCCTCCATGTTCTTGCCCAACTGCGCGAGGTTGATGCTCCACCACTCACCTGCCACGATCAAGATCATTCACACCAGTTCGATCTCGATCAGAATCTCATCGACCGACGCCAAATTGATTTGCAAGAAGTGGATTTGCTATATGAACAGTCTTTGAAGAACCTATAACGATGGGGATCTCCTTGTCGGGCTTGGGAAATGGGTAGGCGTGCCGCGGTCGGATGATGAAGGCACCGTGCAGGCTCGCCCGGAGGCAGGAGACGTGAGCGTGCCACCACAGGGTGCCTTCCTGCCCGGTGACGTTGAGATGGTACGTGAAGTTTTGGCCTGGCCGGATAGGGCACTGCGTGATCATCGGCACGCCGTCGGCCCAGCAGTTGAGCCGCTGCTTCAATCCGTGCCTTCATGCATCCATCACAAAGCACAAGATTAGCGAAGCACATGATTAACAAGATCAGCAAAGCACAAGATTAGCGAGATGTACTTGGTTGTTCAAAGAAGACAAATGCGGGATCAGAATTGGTTATGCGTGCAGTAGCTCACTGGGTAAATATATACTTGGTCATTATTTGATTACCAATGGATTGTTATGTTGTGGGGAGACTTGTTGACGACATGGACGGCGACAGAGTCTCCCTCGGTGACCTCGATCGCCGGACCAGGGAGCTGCCCGTTCACCACGGTGACCAGCGTCTCGTTGCACAGGTGCGTCATCTTCATCTCGCTCACCTATATATATCATCAGGCATATCATATTGGAACAAATCAAGCGTATATGAATCGATCGATGGATTGTCACACATTGCTCGCTCTATAGTCTGAACTTACAACAAAGGTGTGCTCGACCTCGCCGACGGCAGCTGCCGCAACCGCGGCCAGGGCAACAATGGCCATGCAGAGGTTGGAGGCCGCCATGGAGAACTTGGCCATGACAGCCAAGAACAAGTAGCAACTGTCTGCTGCTAGTCGCTAGACTACTTGCGGTTTATGAAGAATCGCCACATGCCCTATATATATATAACTATGGTAAGTTGGTAAGTTGATGCTAGCTGGGGATAAAACACCTGAACTGAACCGCCGTCTGCAATGGTTGACCTGACAATCAGATTGGAAGAGAAGAAAAATTGACGGGCGGTGGCGGTCGATCAACGCTAGGTATAGTTAATCTCCTTTAATTTGTTTGCACCAACCCATGCTTTTGGTGTTGATTGTATTGTTAGTTATATTAGTCCTAAGAATGGTGATAGGTTAGCAGACATTTTCGTACTAACTAGAACGGTTAATACTTTGTCATGTTTTATAATCATATACTCCCTCGGTCCCAAAATAAATGACTCAACTTTGTACTAAAGTTAGTGACAATGGCGGAGCTAGCGAGATATTACTGAGGGGGCAAATAGCCAAATATAATTGTCTAGAGGGGCCAAATACTGTACTTATCTTAATTTGTGTCGTCCTAAACAGTGTTTCTTCACAAAATATTCTTGGGCTGGGGGGCCATGGCACCTGCAGCATAACAAATAGCTCCGCCGGTGATTAGTGCAATGTTGAGTCATTTATTTTGAGATGAAGGGAGTATTAAATCAAATTTTACACTAGCTATGACATAGAACATATTAACTCTATTTTTAAGAAATTTGTTTATTTCAATCCTTTAATTCTCGCCACTAAGTCCAAAGAGTTCACATACTGCTGCTTTCCTTTTGTTCATGCCCATCTCAATATTTTCATCATGTGCCATACCTAATCAATATTAATTTATATTCTTACTGCTGACTTTTTACATAGTACATTGAATTATTTAGCACAGCTAGTCTAATATTCACTCCGTATAGAAATATTTGTCGCTTGACTTTTTCCTGCAACGGTTGACCATTCGTATTATTCAAAAATTTATTGCAAACATAGAAAAAATATCTTAGTCAAGTTTGTTTCTGACTGGGAGACGGCTGCTGGCATAATCTCTCCGTATCAACGTCTATGACTTTGCTTATCCCTGGCTAATGTACGTGATTTTGCTTGGAAGAGAAGGCGATCAGCTGATGCATGCAATTTGAATTCCCCATCTTCTCCTCTCGTCCCCTTGCTAACAATGCAAAAACAAGTTTCAACTCTTGTTGGCGGCTGATGCTTGAAAATTTCTTTGCCTAATTAAGCACGACAAGCTCGTGTGGTTAGCTCTCAAGTTCCAGCCGGCTGCGTCTTGATGTTGACCGGTAGGCGGCGCTGCAACTCTAGGCTTATGCATGGTCGACATGCCTCATGACTTTGTACGCGGCACTGCTAGCCTGACGTGGATATGAACAGTCTGTCTGGTGAAGAAAGAAGGGGCTTGCACAGTCAGCCCGGCATGCAATCTGGTAAAGCCTCCGGTTCTCTGCCGTTGTCAATGGTCAAGCTTCTGATGGATGAGAGATGCTGCAACCATGACAGTCTCAATGTGCAACAAAAAACTACTGTAAACTCCAGGTTCGTGCGGGAGCATGCACCTGCTCGGTCCGTCTTAACTATTGTAAGTTGGAGAAGTGCATGTTGTCATCAGCCGGCAATGTCATATCCTTCAACGTATCAACGTCTATGACTTTGCTTATCCCTGGCTAATGTACGTGATTTTGCTTGGAAGAGAAGGCGATCAGCTGATGCATGCAATTTGAATTCCCCATCTTCTCCTCTCGTCCCCTTGCTAACAATGCAAAAACAAGTTTCAACTCTTGTTGGCGGCTGATGCTTGAAAATTTCTTTGCCTAATTAAGCACGACAAGCTCGTGTGGTTAGCTCTCAAGTTCCAGCCGGCTGCGTCTTGATGTTGACCGGTAGGCGGCGCTGCAACTCTAGGCTTATGCATGGTCGACATGCCTCATGACTTTGTACGCGGCACTGCTAGCCTGACGTGGATATGAACAGTCTGTCTGGTGAAGAAAGAAGGGGCTTGCACAGTCAGCCCGGCATGCAATCTGGTAAAGCCTCCGGTTCTCTGCCGTTGTCAATGGTCAAGCTTCTGATGGATGAGAGATGCTGCAACCATGACAGTCTCAATGTGCAACAAAAAACTACTGTAAACTCCAGGTTCGTGCGGGAGCATGCACCTGCTCGGTCCGTCTTAACTATTGTAAGTTGGAGAAGTGCATGTTGTCATCAGCCGGCAATGTCATATCCTTCAACGTATCAACGTCTATGACTTTGCTTATCCCTGGCTAATGTACGTGATTTTGCTTGGAAGAGAAGGCGATCAGCTGATGCATGCAATTTGAATTCCCCATCTTCTCCTCTCGTCCCCTTGCTAACAATGCAAAAACAAGTTTCAACTCTTGTTGGCGGCTGATGCTTGAAAATTTCTTTGCCTAATTAAGCACGACAAGCTCGTGTGGTTAGCTCTCAAGTTCCAGCCGGCTGCGTCTTGATGTTGACCGGTAGGCGGCGCTGCAACTCTAGGCTTATGCATGGTCGACATGCCTCATGACTTTGTACGCGGCACTGCTAGCCTGACGTGGATATGAACAGTCTGTCTGGTGAAGAAAGAAGGGGCTTGCACAGTCAGCCCGGCATGCAATCTGGTAAAGCCTCCGGTTCTCTGCCGTTGTCAATGGTCAAGCTTCTGATGGATGAGAGATGCTGCAACCATGACAGTCTCAATGTGCAACAAAAAACTACTGTAAACTCCAGGTTCGTGCGGGAGCATGCACCTGCTCGGTCCGTCTTAACTATTGTAAGTTGGAGAAGTGCATGTTGTCATCAGCCGGCAATGTCATATCCTTCAAAGTAATCGAACTAGACTCCTATGATATGTCGAAAGTGGGAGGGATTCACGCGTAGTAAAAATGCACACACAAAAAGAAGGGGCCACTCTACGTGGTCGCGCCAAGCGTCCACGTGGGCGCACGCGCTATATATAGCTAGCGTGTGACCATAGCACTACTCCTTCCGCACCATTTGCTCCTAGCATTTCTAAGACAATGAGAACAACCCTTATATGCAGGGCAACTCCCCCTTGCCTCTGCGAGGTGGTACTAAAAATTCCACTCACTCCTGCATGCATCGCTCCCTCACTGTGTGCAGGTGGTGGGCTGTGATACGGCACAAAGGTGTCATCTGGACTGGTGTTGCTTTCATGCATATGGGTTTCAGTGTTATTGCTTTCATGCACATGGGCTTTAATGGAAGACATGAAAGCTCCAGCAAAGGAAACTACCCAACACAACACCCCCCCCCCCCCCCCCACCCCACCCTAGACACACACACACACACAAAAAGAGGAAACTTCCCAACATTCTGAGAACTTACTTATTTATTTTGACAACTTTCTATTATTTATAAAACAAACAAATGGATGATGAAAATTCAATCCAAAAATTATGCGTTAGTTTCAACAAGTATATTTTAGGAACTAGGACATTTTTGTCGTTTCATCTCACTTCTATGCTTAGAACCGATATTCATGGATCATGTTGTCAATTTAACTCACTTTTGTGAAACAAACTGCATTTTTTTTCATGAAATGGCTACCAAATGAGATTAATATATGTACGCAAAACAGATTGCTGTGAATTCACATGTTCAGAACAGATTGCACTGTGCAATACAAATCGGCCAAAGTCACATATAAAGGCTGACTCAGTTCCAGCCATAACCCTCACATTTATAGATATAATCATCAGGAACATGCATTTTAGCTGAATACATCAAATATACACAAAGCTTCACAAGCTACAGAATACATCTTCTCAGCCTTCTTCACCTTTCTAGCCTCCCACAACTTGCAACGATTGCTAAAATCTTCTCCCCAGTACCCCCATGGCTTCCAGGAGCTGCACATCTCTTCGCCTTACAACCACCGGAGGAGATCACCCCAAACAAAATGATTTCAGAGCAATTCAAGCAGAGTTTCAAGTAAATGAAGAAGTAAAATGACCTAAGCCCGAGGTCTCATCCCTGCAAATCTATATTATGCCTGATCATCACCAAACACACCACCATACAAGATGTATCCACGTGTCCACAATAAGATAAAAATGGGAAAAAAAAAAACACACAACTGAGCTTGGCATAGAGCAACATATCAACAGACCAACAAAAATAATGAACCACCCACAGGAAAAGTGGCTAGCAAACATCATCAGAAACAAAGATACATCGCTACAGAATATAGATAGCTACAGAATACACCAAACAGCAGCAATGACAAGCAGCGACACATGGATACATCTTCTCAGTCTTCAACTTTCTTAGCTCCTGCAACTTGCAATGATCGCAAACATCTTCTTAGTCCTCTGTGGCTTCCTGGAGCTGCATATATCTCGACGCCTTACAAGCACTTCAACAAATTGATTTCAGAGCAAAGGTTCAGCTAAATTGACTGATCTTGAGGTCTCATCCCTGCAAAGAAAATATTATGCCTGATCATCACCAAACACACAACCATACCAGAATTATTCACATGTTTGCAACAAGATAGAAACGGGGGAAAACATCAACATACATGCATCCAATGGCAGGTGCTCCCTGAAGTAGGGGCAAAGGCAAAACATTCTCGCTCGTGCAATCACAGATCATGTCCAGAAGTCACAAATGCATCACTCTTGAGTCATATAAGTATGTTAAGATCAATATCTACTCGAGTCGCTCGAGTTCGCCTTCTACTGCTGACTGCGTCAGGGTCCTGGGCATCCATGGCTGCATCTCCTAGAAACTGTCATGGAAAAATATCGATCAAATAACCACAACACACCGTTGGTTATCAACAAGACCAGTAAGACCAGAGAATCATATGCAACTTATTAACAAAAAGAACCAAGTGGTATACCTAAACAGTCATGGGTCGGCGTGTAATCTCCTCGGTGTAGTCGACCGTCTCTAAATAAAAGAGACGGGGGCAGACATGGGTCGGCGTGTAGGGCTCATCGCAATTGAAGCAGAGACCCTGACGGTGACGCTCCTGCTGCTCGGCTGGTGACAGCCGACGGAAGGGCCGTGTGGCGGCCGGGGGTGTGGCCGTCGCGGCTGGGCCGGAGAGGCCGACCCGGGGCTAAGGAAGTCGGTGCTAGCCGACTGGGCTGGCGGCCGCTCCGTCCGAGTGGCTGCTGCAGTGCCTGGGCCCGCTGCTCGAAGGCCCGGGCGTAGTACATGGCCGTCTGGAGGTCGGGGGGGGGGGGGGGTCCCGGAGCTCGACGTCCACTCGGATATGGTCCGGCAGACCGCCCACAAAGAGCTCGGCGCGCTGGATCGCGGAGACGCCCGACGCGTGGCACGCCAGGGCCTGGAAGCGGTCGGCATAGTCCTGCACCGTAGATGTGAACGGTAAACGGCCGAGGGCCGCCAGTCGGCTCCCGCGGATAGGAGGCCCAAAGCGGAGGAGATAGAGCTCCCGGAAGCGCTCCCAAGGTGGCATGCCGCCCTCGTCCTGCTCGAGGGCGTAGTACCAGGTCTGCGCTGCACCTCGAAGATGATAGGACGCGAGCCAGGTACGATCCGAAGCGAGCGTCCGCTGCCCTCGAAAGAACTGCTCGCACTGGTTGAGCCAGTTGAGGGGGTCCTCCGTGCCCTCGTAGGTGGCGAAGTCCAGTTTGGCGAAGCGAGGGGGTGTCGGCCCGCCGTGCCCGGGGGCGGCCACAGTCGCCACCGGCGCGTATGCTGGGTCGGGAAGCGCCGGGGCGTAGTTCGCCGAGCTGGAGGGGTGATCAAACCGTAGGGAGGGCGTCAGGTGTTCCGGCGCCATGGAGTAGACCGGGCCCGGAGACGAGCCGGTCGCCCAAGCGGGGATCGGTGATGGTGACGGTGGAAACTGCACCTGGTGCAGGGGCCGACCCGTAGCCCTAGGCGCGGGTGGTGGTACTGTCGATGGCGGCGGCGCCTGGTGGAGCTGCTGCACCGGCGCCTGCGGTGTGGGGGCCGGCGGTGGCGCCGGAAGAAGCTGCTTGGTCGGGCCCCCCAGCAGCGCGGTGGAGGCCGGCCATGCTGGCCACGGCTCTCCCGCAGCCGAGTAGTGCGGCAGCAGCAGCGGCGGCTGGGACGCCCCTCCGTAGGGCGCCTGGAAGGCCGGGGCGGGCCACTGTAGCGGCGGCGGCCCGTAGGCAGTGGTGCCGGTGCTCGGTGGCGGGGGCTGGTTCCCGGCGAGGTAGAGGGTAATACCCCGGACCGCCTGGACAAGCTCCCGCAGGGTGCCCGACAGCTCCTCGGGCGAGAGGAGCGGAGGTGGGTCCGCCATGATGGTGATGGGTGCTGTCGCGGCGGGGATGGTGGTGCCGGATGCGATCTCCGCCATCGCGGTGGAAGTGGCCGGCGGCAGCGAGAGCGGGGTGGAGGTGGATGGTAGCGGCGACGGTGATGGAGATTGTGACATGATCGGCCTGGTGTCTTTGGATACCAAATAGGTAGGACTAGGGTTCCTACCGGCTCTACTGTGTAGGTTGTAGGGGCAAGGAGGGAGTGGACGCAGCGAGGAACGGGCGCGCCGGCGGCAGGGCGCCGGCGGCAGGGCGCCGTCGCGGCTAGGGTTGAAGGCGGCGGCGGCTTGGCTGCGGCGGCTAGGGTTTCCGGCTCCTCTAGGAGCCGGGCAACAAAAGATAATAATAGTCTTTATTGCTTCCTCAAAACGATGTCTTACATGAGTATTTATAACTTTAGCCTAAGATAACTTTCCTAAGATAACCTGCCTAAGATAACTTGTGGGCCAAGCCCCTAATACTAATGCCCAGTGGGCCTCTTCCTAGAATAGACCAAGCCGGTCATAACATCTCTCCCTGCCTGCGCAAACAGCTCGTCCTCGAGCTGAAAGTCTGGATAGTGTTGACAGAAATCCTCACGCTGCTCCCAAGTAGCCTCCTCCTCTGGAAGGCCCGCCCACTGAATTAGGACGAACCAGACGCCACGACGGAGCTAGGCCTGCAACACCTTTGCTGGCTCTGGAAGAATGCGACCATCGGCGGTTGGAGGAAGCGCCGGAGGAGCCGCCGGTGGCTCGCCATGGAAAGGCTTGAGCAGCCCCACATGGAACACGTCGTGGATGCGGGTGCGGGCTGGAAGCTGAAGACGATAGGCCACCTTCCCAATGCGCTCCACGATAGGGAAGGGCCCCGCGTAGCGAGGGCCAAGCTTGCACTTCGCGCGCGGATCCAGTGACTGCGTAGAGCAGTGGAGAAGACGCAGCCACACCCAGTCACCCACTGCGAACTCCGCCTCGCGATGATGATCGTCGTAGTAGTGCTTGGCCGTCTGCTGGGCCTGAAGGAGACGCTGACGGACCTCAGCCAGCATCTCATCACGGGTGCGGATAAGGTCACCCGCCACCGCCGTCCGAGCCATCTCCGGGTCGACCGGAAGTATAGGCGGGGGTGGTCGACCATAGACCACCTCAAATGGCGTCGCACGCAGGGCGGAGTGATAAGAAGTGTTGTAGCAGTACTCCGCCCAAGAGAGCCAGTCCACCCAAGCGTGAGGCCGATCACCTGTCACACAACGCAAATACATGGCAATGACCTTGTTAACCACCTCAGACTGACCGTCCGTCTGAGGATGGAACGCCGTACTCAGGCGGAGCTGGACACCCGCCATCCTGAAGAGGTCGCGCCAGACATGTCCCGTGAAGACTGGGTCCCGATCACTGACGATCGACGTCGGGAACCCGTGTAGACGGACTATGCCGTCGAAGAAGGCCCGGGACACGGACGCCGCCGTGTACGGATGGCCCAGCGCGATGAAGTGGGCGTACTTAGAGAAGCGATCGACCACCGTGAGGATGACCGACTTGCCCCCCACCTTGGGAAGGCCCTCGATGAAGTCCAAGGAGATATCCGCCCAAACCTGAGACGACACCTCCAAGGGCTAAAGGAGCCCCGCCGGCCTCAGGGTCTCTGTCTTGTTGCGCTGGCAAGTCTGACAAGATCGAACCCAGTCGCGGACCAGGGCACGATCGCCAGGGATGTAGAAGTCGGCGCGAAGACAATGGAGGGTTTTCTGCACACCCTCATGGCCCGCCGAGTGGGCGAGCTGCAAAACCTGGTGACGGAGATCATCATGCGCCGGACCAAAGATCCGGCGCCCATGGAGGAGCAGTCCGTCAGAGAAGCGCCAGGGCTCCTCCAAGTCGCCGGCCGCGAGCTGCTGCTGAAGAATTGCGGTGTCATCTGCCGTCGCAGTGGCGCGTCGAATGTCGATGAAGAGACCGAACAATGGCCCGGAGCGGATGCACAAGGCCGTCCCGGCGGACGCGTCGGCGGGTGGCACGAGGTCGGAATCGCGACGGGACAGCGCGTCGGCCACGGTGTTAAGACAGCCCGGCCGATACTCCACGGAGAAGTCGAAGTCGAAGAGCTTGCTGATCCACTGGTGCTGTGGAACGGTCGACAACCGTTGATCCAGCAAGAACTTCAGGCTGTAGTGGTCCGTGCGAATGTGGAAGGTCCGCCCCCACAAGTATGGCCACCAATGACGCACGGCCTGGACGAGGCCAATGAGCTCCCACTCGTAAGCTGCCAACTTAAGATGGCGCGGAGTGAAAGGCCGGCTGAAGAAAGCGAGGGGCCCATCGCCCTAATGAAGTACGGCACCGAACCCGGCGCCCGAGGCGTCACAGTCCACCACGAACGGGCGGTCGAAGTCGGGCATCTGGAGGACGGGGCCCGTCGTGAGGGCCCCCTTGAGGGCCTCGAACACCGTCGTCGCCTCGTCGTCCCAGGCGAAGGCGTCGCGGCGAAGCAACCGCGTGAGGGGCGCCGCGATGAGTCCGAATTCCCGGATAAATTTTCGGTAGTAGCCGGCGAGTCCGAGGAATCCGCGGAGAGCCCGCGGCGAGTGAGGCGTCGGCCAGGCGGAGACGGCCGCCACCTTATCGGCGTCCATAGCCACCCCGTCGGCCGAGATGACATGGCCGAGGCAGGCGATGGTAGGCGTCCCGAACGAGCACTTCGAGCGCTTAAGGTGGAGGTGGTGCGCCCGAAGCTTGTTGAAGACGATGGCGATGTGTTGGAGATGTTCGGCCCAGGTGGCGCTGTAGATAAGAATGTCATCAAAGAAAACAGGCACAAACCGCCGTAAGTAGGGTCGAAGGACGTCGTTCATCAGGGCCTGGAACGTCGCCGGGGCGTTGGAGAGGCCGAAAGGCATCACCAAGAACTCGAAGTGGCCATGGTGGGTGCGAAACGCCGTCTTGGCGATGTCATCCGGATGCATACGCACCTGATGATAGCCCGACCGGAGATCGAGCTTGGTGAAGAAGCGTGCCCCATGGAGCTCATCCAAGAGCTCGTCGACCACCGGTATAGGGAACTTGTCCTTGAGCGTGAGTGCGTTGAGGGCGCGGTAGTCGATGCAGAAGCGCCATGTGCCGTCTGACTTACGGACGAGAAGCACCGGCGCCGTGAAAGGCGACGTGGAGATCCGGATGATGCCTGCGGCGAGCATTAGGGCACACTGGCGCTCCAACTCATCCTTCTGCAGCTGGGGGTAGCGGTAGGGCCGCACCGCCACCGGAGTGGAGCCTGGTACGAGGTGAATGTGATGGTCGTACACCCGGGCAGGCGGAAGACCCCGCGGATCGTCGAAGAGGTCACTGTGCTGTTGCAGAAGAGAATCTAGCAGGGGGTGCTCGGCCTCCGAGGACGCGGCAGCCAGCTGGAGGTGTGGCACGGCAGGCGTGGCGCCCCCAATGCCCTCCCACCGGATGCGGCGGCCCTGCCGCCAGAAAGTCATCGTGAGCGCGTCAAAATCCCACAGGATGGGGCCGAGGGTCCGGAGAAAGTCCACCCCGAGGATGAAGTCGAAGCAGCCCAGATCGATCCCTGCACAGGTGATGGAAAAGTGTTTGCCGCTGATGGAGATGGGAACGTCGCGGGCTAGCCCATGGCACCGGAGGCGATCGCCGTTCGCCACTGTGATCCGTAGGCGCTCCCCGCCCGTGGTCGGGAGGGCTAGCCGACGCATGGTCGACTCGGGCAGAAAGTTGTGTGTGGAGCCCGTATCCAGCTGGGCCACCAGTCGCTCGCCATGGATCGTCACGGGCAGCAGCATGGTCCGCTCGCCCCGGATGCCGGCCAGGGAGTGAAGGAAGACGACGCACGCCGTCGCTGCGGAATCCGCGGCCGCGTCCTCGGTCGCCGCAGGCATATGTAACGGGTCGGGCGAGTCGTCCTCCTCGGTGTAGTCGACCATCTCTAAATAAAAGAGACGGGGGCAGACATGGGTCGGCGTGTAGGGCTCATCGCAGTTGAAGCAGAGACCCTAACGGCGACGCTCCTGCTGCTCGGCCGGTGACAGCCGACGGAAGGGCCGTGTGGCGGCCGGGGGTGTGGCCGTCGCGGCTGGGAGAGGCCGACCCGGGGCTGAGGAAGTCGGTGCTGGCCGACTGGGCTGGCGGCCGCTCCGTCCGAGTGGCTGCTGCAGTGCCTGGGCCCGCTGCTCGAAGGCCCGGGCGTAGTACATGGCCGTCTGGAGGTCGGGGGGGGGGGGGGTCCCGGAGCTCGACGTCCACTCGAATATGGTCCGGCAGACCGCCCACAAAGAGCTCGGCGCGCTGGGTCACGGAGACGCCCGACGCGTGGCACGCCAGGGCCTGGAAGCGGTCGGCGTAGTCCTGCACTGTAGATGTGAACGGTAAACGGCCGAGGGCCGCCAGTCGGCTCCCGCGGATAGGAGGCCCAAAATGGAGGAGACAGAGCTCCCGGAAGCGCTCCCTAGGTGGCATGCCGCCCTCGTCCTGCTCGAGGGCGTAGTACCAGGTCTGCGCTGCGCCTCGAAGATGATAGGACGCGAGCCAGGTACGATCCGAAGCGAGCGTCTGCTGCCCTCGAAAGAACTGCTCGCACTGGTTGAGCTAGTTGAGGGGGTCCTCCGTGCCCTCGTAGGTGGCGAAGTCCAGTTTGGCGAAGCGAGGGGGTGTCGGCCCGCCGTGCCCGGGGGCGGCCGCAGTCGCCGCCGGCGCGTATGCTGGGTCGGGAAGCGCCGGGGCGTAGTTCGCCGAGCTGGAGGGGTGATCAAACCGCAGGGAGGGCGTCGGGTGTTCCGGCGCCGTGGAGTAGACCGGGCCCGGAGACGAGCCGGTCGCCCAAGCGGGGATCGGCGATGGTGACGGTGGAAACTGCACCTGGTGCAGGGGCCGACCCGTAGCCCTAGGCGCGGGTGGTGGTACTGTCGATGGCGGCGGCGCCTGGTGGAGCTGCTGCACCGGCGCCTGCGGTGTGGGGGCCGGCGGTGGCGCCGGAAGAAGCTGCTGGGTCGGGCCCCCCAGCGGCGCGGTGGAGGCCGGCCATGCTGGCCACGGCTGTCCCGCAGCCGAGTAGTGCGGCAGTAGCAGCGGCGGCTGGGACGCCCCTCCGTAGGGCGCCTGGAAGGCCGGGGCGGGCCACTGTAGCGGCGGCGACCCGTAGGCGGTGGTGCCGGCGCTCGGTGGCGGGGGCTGGTTCCCGGCGAGGTAGAGGGTAATACCCCGGACCGCCTGGACAAGCTCCCGCAGGGTGCCCGACACCTCCTCGGGCGAGAGGAGCGGAGGCGGGTCCGCCGTGATGGTGATGGGCGCTGTCGCGGCGGGGATGGTGGTGCCGGATGCGATCTCCGCCATCGCGGTGGAAGTGGCCGGCGGCAGCGAGAGCGGGGTGGAGGTGGGTGCTAGCGGCGGCGGTGATGGAGATTGTGACATGATCGGCCTGGTGTCTCTGGATACCGAATTGGTAGGACTAGGGTTCCTACCGGCTCTACTGCGTAGGTTGTAGGGGCAAGGAGGGAGTGGACGCGGCGAGGAACGGGCGCGCCGGCGGCAGGGCGCCGTCGCGGCTAGGGTTGAAAGAGGCGGCGGCTTGGCTGCGGCGGCTAGGGTTTCCGGCTCCTCTAGGAGCCGGGCAACAAAAGATAATAATAGTCTTTATTGCTTCCTCAAAACGATGTCTTACATGAGTATTTATAACTTTAGCCTAAGATAACTTTCCTAAGATAACCTGCCTAAGATAACTTGTGGGCCAAGCCCCTAATACTAATGCCCGATGGGCCTCTTTCTAGAATAGACCAAGCTGGTCATAACACCACGCAACAAGAACAAGCCCGTCAACCATGTTTTGGCTCCCAAGGAGCTTGCAATTTTAAAACAACACTTGGATGCTATTGCTAGACAGTAAGAAAACTGCAGAGCAAGGAGACCAACTGACTAATTCGAACCAATGAGAATATGTGAATCCTACCTCGCTCACCATCACCAGGGTAAGCGCGAGAAGAGAACCAAGGAATGATAGATTTCTGAGCAGCACAACGACTGCAATGCCATGAGAAACTGGGGCATCAACCAGTTTTAAAAAGCTCGATTTTTAGAGATTTTGAAGGACATAACAAAAGACCAGAAAGGGCTCAAGGGTCTAAATGTTCCACATAAACTGCTCAGCAAATCATCACATCAAGTAACATGTATGATCAACAAGAACACATGACCTAGCCGCCCCGAGATCCTTTTCTCCATCTCAGCCAAACAAGAATACACACAGAATCTAATGAACAACAAGGAAATGTTACTCTATGCCCTCTCGTCCAAATCAATAGGATTAAGCATGAACAATGGAAAGCCATGAGTGACAATAACGAGTAAAATGCCATGAGAAACCAAGGCAAAGAGTATCCTGCCATTTTGCTTGCATAAACTTCCAGAAGTCTAGTTTAGTATAATAAGAAATCAATAAACTAACACAATATGAAGCAAACCAAAATATCAAAAGAAAAGCATTAGTGAGGAGGAGGAGTTCTAGTGATAGATAGCAATAAAAAGCAGGCACAATCTGAACATACCAATCACCCAACAAAATTGAAAGAACTAGCAGATAAATTCAGCCATGGCCAACAAAAGCAGAACTCAATCACTGGACAGTAAGGAAACTGCAGGGCAAGGAAGGCAACTAACTAATTCAACCAAAAAGAATATGTTCACCTGGCCTCACTCACCAGCCATAGGGAAAGTGACCAGCAAACAACGCGAGAACCAGGGACTGATGGATCTCCAAGCAACACAACGACTCCGATGCGTTGAGAAACTGAGGTAACCAGTAACCTGTCATTTTGCTTGCATAAACTTCCGCTACTTCAGTCTTAGCCTAATAAGAAACCAACAAACTAACCATGTGAACAAACCACTAAAAAAATGTTGGTTAGGAAGGTGCAGTTCCGGTAGTAGATAGCAACCCACTATCTGAACATATAACCAACAAATTCAAATGTGTTAAACACAATATTATGAGGATTTTGGGCCGAACAACTTATGTATCACGTTGGAGTAGTTAGGTGTTGTATCTCCTTCTATCTCCTATCTATATCTCCTGTAATATCTCTTGTTGGTTAGATAAGACTCTGCCAACTGTTGTAACACAAGTCATCAATCAATATATATCGATGCAGCTCCCCTGTTGGGAGTAGGAACGCTTACCCAATCTTTACATGGTATATAGAGCAACCTCTTCCGCCACATCTAGTTCGATCTGCCTGCGCCAAGAACCCTAGCCACCTTCCTCCTACCTGCGCCAAAACCCTAGCCCACTTCCTTCCATCAGCCATGTCTTCTTCTTCCTCCACCATCGCCTCTAGCCTCAACTACAACACCTCCGAGCCACTTACCCGAACCAATTACATCCTATGGCGCGCGCAGGCATGATCACAGATCATGGGTGCCGGCCTCTTCAACTACCTAGATCAAACCACTGAAGAACCATCAAAAACCCTTACCACCAAAAACGCCGAAGGAAAGGATCAGGTTGTTGTGAACCCTGCCTACTCCCAATGGCTCATCCAAGACCAACAAATCGTTGCCTATCTCCTCAGAAACCTATCCAAAGAAGTTCTTGTCCAGGTTGCTTTGCTTGAGAGATCACATGCGATATGGACTGCGCTTGGGAACATGTTCTCGGCCATGTCTCTCTCACGCGCCAACAACATACGGGTTGCCCTCACCAACGCCCAGAAGGGCTCCCAGACGGCGGCTGCATACTTTGGTCACATGCGCACCCTCTCCGACGAGCTTGCAGCGGCGGGCAAGCCGATCGGCGAGGATGAACTGATCTCCTTCATCATCGCCGGGTTGGACATGGAGTACCAGCCCATCATCTCGGCGCTCGACGCAAGAACAGAACCGGTCTCCGTCGACATCCTCTTCTCCATGGTGGAAAATTTCGATCAGCGAGTCGAGATGTTCCATGGTACAAACGCCGGATCCTTCAAATCATCGACGAACACTGCATCTCGTGATCGTGAGGGAAACACCAAAACCTATCAAAACCAGCGGAGTGGTGGAGGTGGTGGTGGATCCCGTGGTGGTGGCGGCCAGTACGGAGGCGGCGGCGGACAGTACGGTGGTGGCGGTGGCTATCACAACGGCGCAACAACCAGGGCAGCGGCTACCACCCAAATAACAGTGGTGGCAGCGGCTACCCTGGCGGCAGGGGCGACTACCACAGTGGTGGTGGTGGAGGCTATCCTGGTGGGGGTGGCGGCTACTACCAGGGAAACCCTCGCGGTGGAAACAACAGGCGCCCCCCGGCAACAACAATCAGGGGCGCAATTTCCAGGGCTACGAGGGGTACGAAGGGAAGTGCCAAATCTGTAAAAAAAACAAACCACATAGCTAAAGATTGTGATTGGCGCTACGCTGATGACAATTCTCAAAAGAAAAAGGTTGCAGCCGCTGCTGATATGTCATATGGTGTAGATACAAATTGGTATATGGATACAGGTCCCACCAACCATATCACTGGAGAACTAGACAAGCTGACGATGCATGAAAAGTACCGGGGCAATGATCAAATCTACACAGCTGCCAATGGTCTAGGTATGGAAATTAGTCACATTGGAAAATCAATCATTGAAACCCCACACACAAATCTTGAACTCAATGATATCTTGCATGTTCCTAATGCTGCTAAGAATCTTCTATCTGTCCATCGCATTGCTCTTGATAATAATGTGTTTCTAGAGTTTCACCATTTCTTCTTTTTGATCAAGGATCAGGTCACGAAGAGGGTTCTTCATAGGGGTATCTGTGTGCAAGGGCTCTACTCGTTGCTTCCCAAGTATTGCAAATTCAATAAACAAGTCTATGGTGCCATCAAGCTTTCTGCTGAGAGGTGACATAGTCGATTAGGTCATCCATCCTTTGCTACTGTTCATCAAATTCTTAGTAGGAATAAACTCCCAGTTGTTGGTGAGAGAAATTTAGAAACGGTTTGTGATTCATGCCAAAAAGCAAAAAGTCATCAACTACCCTATCATGTCCCTACTAGTGTGTCTACAAAACCCTTGCAACTTATTTTCTCTGATGTTTGGGGCCCAGCACCCACCTATGTTGGTAGACACTCTTATTATATGAGCTTTATTTATGATTTTAGCAAATATACTTGGCTATATCTCCTTAAAAAGCGTTCAGATGTGTTTCAAGTTTTTCAAAATTTCCAAGCCCTCCTTGAACGCAAGTTTGATTGCAAAATCCTTGCCATGCAATCAGACTGGGGTGGTGAGTGATACGTCTCCAACGTATCTATAATTTTTGATTGCTCCATGCTATATTATCTACTGTTTTGGACTATATTGGGCTTTATTTTTCACTTTTATACTATTATTTTTGGGACTAACCTATTAACCGGAGGCCCAGACCAGAATTGCTGTTTTTTGCCTATTTCAGTGTTCGAAGAAACGGAATATTAAACGGAGTCCAAACGGAATAAAACCTTCGGAAACATGATTTTCTCACCGAACGTGATCCAGGAGACTTGGACCCTGCTCCAAGGAACAAAAGAGGCGGTCACGAGGGTGGGGGCGCCCCCCCTAGGGCGCCCCCTGCCTCGTGGGCCCCTCGGTGCTCCTTCGGCGTACTCCTTCCTCCTATATATACCTACGTACCGCAAACGATCAGAACGGGAGCCAAAAACCTAATTCCACCGCCGCAACTTTCTGTATCCACGAGATCCCATCTTGGGGCCTGTTCCGGAGCTCCGCCGGAAGAGGGCCGTCATCACGGAGGGCTTCTACATCATCCTAGCCCCTCCGATGAAGTGTGAGTAGTTTACCTCAGACCTTCGGGTCCATAGTTAGTAGCTAGATGGCTTCTTCTCTCTCTTTGAATCTCAATACAAAGTTCTCCCCCTCTCTTGTGGAGATCTATTCAATGTAATCTTTTTTTTGCGGTGTGTTCGTTGAGATTGATGAATTGTGGGTTTATGATCAAGTCTATTTATGAATAATATTTGAATCTTCTCTGAATTATTTTATGTATGATTGGTTATCTTTGCAAGTCTCTTCGAATTATCCGTTTGGTTTGGCCAACTAGATTGGTAGTTCTTGCCATGGGAGAAGTGCTTAGCTCTGGGTTCGATCTTGCGGTGTCCTTACCCAGTGACAGAAGGGGCAGCAAGGCACGTATTGTATCATTGCCATCGAGGATAACAAGATGGGGTTTATTTCATATTGCATGAATTTGTCTCTCTACATCATGTCATCTTGCAAGGCATTACTCTGTTTTTAACTTAATACTCTAGATGCATGCTGGATAGCGGTCGATGAGTGGAGTAATAGTAGTAGATGCAGAATCGTTTCGGTCTACTTGTCACGGACGTGATGCCTATATACATGATCATGCCTAGATATTCTCATAACTATGCTCAATTCTGTCAATTGCTCAACAGTAATTTGTTCACCCACCGTAGAATACTTATGCTCTTGAGAGAAGCCACTAGTGAAACCTATGGCCCCCGGGTCTATTCTCATCATATCAATCTCCATCACTTTAATCTTGCTTTGCTTTTTTACTTTGCTTTTACCTTTTACTTTGCATCTTTATACCACAAATACGAAAAATATTATATCTATCAGATCTCACTCTCGTAAGTTACCGTGAAGGGATTGACAACCCCTAATCGCGTTGGTTGCGAGTAGTTATCGCTTTGTGCAGGTACGAGGGACTTGAGCGTAGCCTCCTACTGGATTGATACCTTGGTTCTCAAAAATTGAGGGAAATACTTACGCTACTCTGCTACATCATCCCTTCCTCTTCGGGGAAAACCAACGCAAGCTCAAGACGTAGCAGTGATTATGAAAAATTGAACTCTTTCTTTCAACAAATAGGCATATCTCACCATGTGTCATGCCCTCACGCACACCAACTAAATGGCTCTGCTGAACGCAAGCATAGGCATATTGTTGAAGTAGGATTAGCCCTTCTAGCTAATGCCTCTATGCCCCTCAAATTTTGGGATGAAACTTTTCTTACCGCCGTTCACCTCATTAATATGTGGCCAAGTCGAACTATTTCCAATGAAACACCCACTGAACGCCTTTTGCATGTCACACTAGATTATCAAACTCTTAGGGTTTTTGGTTGTGCCTGTTGGCCCAATCTTCGTCCCTACAATTCTAGCAAACTTAGCTTTCGCTCCAAATAGTGTGTCTTTCTTGGTTATAGTGCTCAACACAAAGGTGTAAAATGACTTGATGTATCCACTAGACATGTGTACATCTCTCGTGATGTTGTGTTTGACGAAACCCAGTTTCCCTTTGAAAAACTCCATCCCAACGCCGGTGCTCTTCTCAAGAAGGAAATCCTTCTTCTCCCTTCTCATCTTCTTGGCAATGATTGTGTGGGTGTTAATAATGATGAGTCCATATTGACTAATTCCTCTCTGGTTCCATATGAGCTTTCTACTACAGGATTAAACAGTGCAGCAAATGGTGTGCAGCATGCCCCTGTTTTGGATGCAGCAGATCCGGACGAATCTCCCTCGGGATCGGGGCGACAGACTGCTCCCGGATCCTCCCCGGGATAGTTGTGCCAGTCTGGGCCCGTATCTGCTTCGGGATCGGTGGCCTGTCCCGCGACGGACACGTGTGCAACACGCCACCCACCACCAGGGGACAACCCGACCGGCCGGGACCCACTCTCCGGGCGGTACGCGCCATCCCCGCGTGTCTACGTCAGGCGACAACCTGCCTCTGCGCCAGGCGGGACCGGCGCTCCACCCGAGCCTGCGCCAGGTGGGATCGGCGCTCCACCCGAGCCTGATTTGCTGGGTCCCCTTGGATCTTCTGTGGCACGTTCTCCTTCACCACCCTCTGGTTCTGCCACAGACGATCCGACCGCGACAGCTGCCTCGGGATCGCCTCGGTCAACTACAGATCTGGCCGGTTCGCCTGTCCAGGAGGATTTTGCTGCCCCTGGATCTTCTGTGCCGCTACAGCCACCTCGTACATAACTTCGAACAGGCACAATTCCTTCTGTTAACTACAAAACTAAATATGGCTTGGTTGTATCTGATACATCTACAGGAGAACCTCGCACTATTCATGAAGCACTTGCTGATCCCAAATGGAAACATGCCATGGATGAGGCGTTTTGTGCCCTTCAGAAAAATCATACATGGCACCTTGTTCCTTCCTCTCCGGGTACAAACCTTATTGATTGCAAGTGGGTCTTTCGCATCAAACGGATATCAGATGGTACCATTGATCGACACAAAGCACGTCTTGTTGCTAAAGGATTCAAACAGAGGTATGGACTTGACTATGAGGATACTTTCAGTCCTGTTGTTAAAGCGGCAACTATTCGCCTGGTTCTCTCTATTGATGTTTCTCGTGGCTGGTGCCTTCGTCAACTAGATGTACAAAACGCGTTTCTTCATGGTGTTCTGGAAGAGGAAGTATATATGAAACAACCTCCTGGGTTTGAAGATCCAAACAGGCCATTCCATGTCTGTAGACTTGATAAGTCACTTTATGGACTGAAACAGGCTCCACAAGCATGGTACTCTCGCTTGAGCTCCAAATTGCAAAGTCTTGGTTTTGTTCCTTCCAAGTCTGATACTTCTCTGTTTATTTATCGTCGTTCCAACACAACTATTTTTGTGCTTATCTATGTTGATGATATTATTGTCACTAGTTCCTCCAATGAGGCAGCTACAGTTCTCTTGCAAGATTTACAGCCAGATTTTGCTCTAAAAGATCTTGGTGACTTCCATTTTTTCCTTGGTATTGAAGTCAAGCGTAACCAGGAAGGTGGTCTTCATCTTTCTCAAGAGAAATATGCCATTGATCTTTTGAGCAAGGCAGGATTGCAGGGTTGTAAACCATCACCAACTCCACTCTCCAGTTCAGAAAGGTTGTCTCTCACAGAGGGTGTACCTTGGGATCAAGAGGATGGTACTAAATACAGGAGTTTGGTAGGAGCACTTCAGTACTTGACACTCACGAGGCCTGATATTTCATTTGCTGTAAATAAAGTATGTCAGTATCTTCATGCACCTACTTCTGCTCATTGGACTGCTGCTAAACGCATACTGAGATATGTGAAGAACACACTAAGCATTGGACTAACGTTCACCAAGTCAACCTCTACACTTGTTAGTGCCTTTTCTGATTCTGATTGGGCAGGTTGCTTAGATGACATAAGGTCTATAGGTGGTTTTGCAGTTTTCTTTGGACCCAACTTAATCTCTTGGTGTGCAAAGAAACAAGCCAATGTGTCAAGATCAAGTACTGAGGCAGAATACAAAGCACTAGCCAATGCTACTGCAGAAATTATATGGGTTAAGTCTTTGCTTAAAGAACTTGGAATATTTCACACGCAAACTCCATGTCTCTGGTGTGACAATATTGGTGCTACTTATCTCTCTGCCAACCCTGTTTTTCATGCGAGAACGAAGCACATTGAGATTGATTATCATTTTGTTAGAGAGAGAGTTGCTAGCAAAGAATTACAGATTCGGTTCATACCTTCAAAGGATCAAGTGGCTGATGGGTTTACTAAGGCATTATCAACAGGACTGTTTGAAGAGTTTAAGCGTAATCTAAACTTGAGAAGTTTAGATTAAGGGAAGATGTTAAACACAATATTATGAGGCTGTTGGGCCGAACAACTTATGTATCACATTGGAGTAGTTAGGTGTTGTATCTCCTTCTATCTCCTATCTATATCTCCTGTAATATCTCTTGTTGGTTAGATAAGACTCTGCCAACTCTTGTAACACAAGTCATCAAGCAATATATATCGATGCGGCTCCCCTGTTGGGAGTAGGAACGCTTACCCAATCTTTACAAAATGAACCAGCATATTAGTATCATCTATCTTCACCAGAGCGTAAGACACAGTCAGCCATAGCCAACAAAAACATATCTCAATCACTCAACGGTAAGAATACTACATCAGCAAGGAGGGCCAACTGACTAATTCAACCAAGGAAAAATATGTTCACAACCTAGCTCACCAGCCCCAGGGTAAGTGGCTGGCAAACACGGGAGTGATGGATTACCAAAGAAAATTTTGATAGGACAGAACCACCACTTTTGTGCTTCAGGATATGAGAAAGATAACTAAGACCAAACTGAAGGGAACCACTGCTGAGTCTGACGAACATCAAGATCAAGAGAGAATTAGCAGCCCCGATATCTTTTGCATGATCTCGAGCCAAACATAAATAGAACAGTTTAACAAGGAGAAAATGTTACCCTAGGCCCCTCGACCAAACCCATTACTTCAGTCTAATCTAGTCAGAAATTAAACTAAGTGTAAGAACAAACAGAAGAAATACATGGTTAGGAAGAGCAGCTCCACTAGTAGACAACAACAACATGTAGCCACTGTCTGAACATATCAACCAACAAAAATTGAAAGAGCCGGTAGATAAGTTCAGTCAAGGCTGATGAATGTTAACCAACCAATTTGCTCGGGCAAACCTCACTAAATGGCCTTCTTGCCTAGCCAGAAAGCAATCAAATAGAGAAGGACCTTAGGTTGCAAGTTCAGTTAAAACCATTTTTAAAAGGTAAGGTCGATAAGAAAACTGGAATTCACTTAAATAACATTTTACAAGACACTGACACATCCCCAGAGTACACCACGAATATACTTATTTTCCATGACAATGCGGGCCTGAAATAATTCATATAGTAGATACTAATACAAATAATGCAGATACTACAGTTATCTCATACTCCCTCTGTTTCTTTTTAGTCCGCATATAAGGTTTGGTCAAAGTCAAGCTTTGTACTAAGTCCACGCGAGCGCACGCGCTATACATAGCTAGCATGTGACCATAGCACTACTCCTTCCTCATCATGTGCTTCTAGCATTTCTAACACAATGAGAGCAACCCTTATATGCAGGGCAACTCCCCTTTGCCCTGGCAAGGTGGTCCTAAAAATGCCACTCGCTCATGCATGCATCGCTCCCTCACTGTGTGCATGTGGTGGGCTGTGATATGGTACAAAGGTGTCATCTGGACTGTTGTTGCTTCCATGCATATGGGCTTCAGTGCTATTTCTTTCATGCACATGGGCTTTATTAATGGAAGACATGATAGCTCCGGCAAAGGAAACTTTCTAACAGAACACCCCCACACCCAAAAAAAGGAAACTTCCGAACACTCTGAGAACTTATTTATTTATTTTGACAACTTTCTATTATTTAAAACAAACAAATGGATGATGAAAATCCAATCCAGAAACTATGCGTTAGTTTCAACAAGTATATTTTAGGAACTAGGACATTTTTGTCGTTTCATCGCACTTCTATGCTTAGAACCAATATTCATGGATCATGCTGTCAATTTAACTCACTTTTGTGAAACAAACTGCAATTTTTTTTGCTTCAAATGGCTACCAAAAGCGATTAATATATGTATGCGAAACAGATTGCTCTAAATTCACATGTTCAAAACAGATTGCACTGTGCACTACAAATCGGCCAAAGTCACATGTAAAAGGCTGACTCAGTTCCAGCCATAACCCTCACATTTACAGATATAATCATCGGGAACATGCATTTTAACTGAATACATCACATATACACAAAGCTTCACAAGCTACAGAATACATCAAACACCACATCTGCTCAGCCTTCTTCACCTTTCTAGGCTTCCATAACTTGCAACGATTGCTAAAATCTTCTTCCCAGTACTCCCATGGCTTCCAGGAGCTGCACATTTCTTCGCTTTACAACCACCGGAGGAGATCCACCCCGAACAAAATGATTTCAGAGCAATTCAAGCAGGGTTTCAAGTAAACGAAGAAGTAAAATGACCTAAGCCTGAGGTCTCATCCCTGCAGATCTATATTATGCCTGATCATCACCAAACACACCACCATACAAGATGTATCCACGTGTCCGTAACAAGATAAAAATGGGGAAAACAACAACATACAACTGAGCTTGGCATAAAACAACATATCAACAGACCAACAAAAATAATGAACCACCCATAGGAAAAGTGGCCAGCAAACAGCACCAGAAACAAAGATACATCGCTACAGAATATAGATAGCTACAGAATACACCAAACAGCAGCAATGACAAGTAGCGACACAAACTTTCTTAGCTCCAGCAACTTGCAATGATCGCAAACAAGTCCTCTGTGGCTCCCTGGAGCTGCATATATCTCGACGCCTTACAACCACTCCAACAAATTGATTTCAGAGAAAAGGTTCTGCTAAATTGACTGATCCTGAGGTCTCATCCCTGCAAAGAAGATGTTGTGCCTGATCATCACCAAACACACCACCATGCCGGAATTATTCACATGTTTGCAACAAGATAAAAACGGGGGAAAACATCAAGACACATGCATCCAATGGCAGGTTCTCCCCTTGAAGGAGGGGCAAAGGCAACACATTCTCGCTCGTGCACTCATAGATCATGTCCAAAAGTCACGAAGGCATCACTCTTGAGTCATATAAGTATGTTAAGATTAATCTCTACACGAGCTGCTTGAGTTCGCCTTCTCTGCTGATCGCGTCAAGGTCCTGTGCATCCATGGTCGCATCTCCTAGAAACTGTCATGGAAAAAGATTAATCAAATAACCACAACACACAGTTGGTTATCAACAAGACCAACAAGACCAGAGAATCGTATACCTAAACAGTCAGTTAGGAACCACACAACAAGAATAAGTCCGTCAACCTAATTTGAACCAATGAGAATATGTGAATCCTGCCTCTCTCACCATCTCCATGGTAAGCGCGAGAACCAGGGACTGATAGATTTCTGTGCAGCACAACGACTACAATGCATGAGAAACTGGGGCATCAACTAGTTTTAAAAAGCTCAATTTTTAGAGATTTTAGAGACATAAAAAAAGACCAGAAAGGGCTCAAGGGTTTAAATGTTCCACATAAACTGCTCATCAAATCATCACATCGAGTAACATGTATGATCAACAAGAACACAAGACCTGGCCGCCCCGAGATACTTTTCTCCATCTCAACCAAACAAGAATACACGCAGAATCAAATGAACAACAAGGAAATGTCACTCTATGCCCTCTCGACCAACTCAATAGGGTTGAGCATGGACAATGGAAATCCATGAGTGATAATACCGACTAAAATGCCATGAGAAACCAAGGCAAAGAGTATCCTGCCATTTTGCTCACTTCCAGAAGTCTAGTCTTGTATAATAAGAAATCAATAAACTAACACAATATCAAACAGACCAAAATAATCAAAAGAAAAGCATTGGTGAGGAGGAGCAACTCTAGTGGTAGATAGCAATAAAAAGCAGCCACAATCTGAACATACCAATCAACCAACAAAATTGAAAGAACTAGAAGATAAATTCAGCCATGGCCAACAAAAGCATAACTCAATCACTGGACAGTAAGGAAGGAAACTGCAGGGAAAGGAAGGCAACTAACTAATTCAACCAAACAGAATATGTTCACCTGGCCTCGCTCACCAGCCATAGGGAAAGTGGCTAGCAAACAACGTGAGAACCAGGGACTGATGGATCTCCAAGCAACACAACGACTCCGATGTGATGAGAAACAGAGGTAACCAGTAACCTCCCATTTTGCTTTCATAAACTTTGGCTACTTCAGTGTCTTAGCCTAATAAGAAACCAACAAACTAACCAAATGAAGAAACGACTAAAAGAATGCTGGTTAGGAAGGGCAGTTCCAGTAGTAGATAGCAAACCACTATCTGAAGATATAACGAACAAATTCAAATGAACAAGCATATTAGTGTCATCTATATTCACCAGAGCGTAATACAGAGTCAGCCGTATCCAACAAAAATAGAGCTCATTCACTCAACGATAAGAATACTACAACAGCAAGGAGGGCAACTAACTAATTTAACCAAGGAAAAATATGTTCACAGCCTAGCTCGCCAGCCCCAGGGTAAGTGGCTAGCAAACAAGGGAGTGATGGATTACCAAAGAAAATTTTGACAAGACAGAACCTGGTGGTGAATGATGACCCACAAGTGTAGGGGATCTATTGTAGCCTTTTTGATAAGTAAGAGTGTCGAACCCAACGAGGAGAAGAAGGAAATGATAAACGGTTTCCAGCAAGGTATTCTCTGCAAGCACTGAAATTATCGGTAGCAGATAGTTTTGTGATAAGGTAATTTGTAGCGAGTAACAAGTAATAAAAGTAAATAAGGTGCAGCAAGATGGCCCAATCCTTTATGTAGAAAAGGACAAGCATGGACAAACTCTTATATAAAATAAGACGCTCCCGAGGACACATGGGAATTATCGTCAAGCTAGTTTTCATCACGTTCATATGATTCGCGTTCGGTACTTTGATAATTTGATATGTGGGTGGACCAGTGCTTGGGTACTGCCCTTCCTTGGACAAGCATCCCACTTATGATTAACCCCTATTGCAAGCATCCGCAACTACAACAGAAGTATTAAGGTAAACCTAATCATAGCATGAAACATATGGATCCAAATCAGCCCCTTACGAAGCAACTTATAAACTAGGGTTTAAGCTTCTGTCACTCTAGCAACCCATCATCTACTTACTACTTTCCAATGCCTTCCCCTAGGCCCAAACAATGATGAAGTGTCATGTAGTCGATGTTCACATGACACCACTAGAGGAAAGACAACATACATCTCATCAAAATATCGAACGAATACCAAATTCACATGACTACTTATAGCAAGACTTCTCTCATGTCCTCAGGAACAAACGTAACTACTCACAAATCATATTCATGTTCATAATCAGAGGGGTATTTGTTGGGGAACATAGTAATTTCAAAAAATTTCCTACGCACACGCAAGATCATGGTGATGCATAGCAACGAGAGGGGAGAGTGTGATCTACATACCCTTGTAGATCGACAACGGAAGCGTTTGGTTGATGTAGTCGTACGTCTCCATGGCCCGATCGATCAAGCACCGAAACTACGGCACCTCCGAGTTCTAGCACACGTTCAGCTCGATGATGATCCCCGGACTCCGATCCAGCAAAGTGTCGGGGAAGAGTTCCGTCAGCACAACGGCGTGGTGACGATCTTGATGTACTACCATCGCAGGGCTTCGCCTAAGCACCGCTACAATATTATCGAGGACTATGGTGGAAGGGGCGCCGCACACGGCTAAGAATATGATCACGTGGATCAACTTCTGTGTCTCTGGGGTGCCCCTGCCTCCGTATATAAAGGTTCAAGGGGGGGAGGCCGGCCGGCCATCATAGGGCACGCCAGGAGGAGTCCTACTCCCTCCGGGAGTACGACTTCTCCCCCAATCCTAGTTGGAATAGGATTCGCGAGGTGGAAAAGAGAGAGAGAGAAGGGGGGGCGCCGGCCCCCTCTCTCCTTGTCCTATTCGGACTAGGGGGGAGGGGCGCGCGGCCCAGCCCTGGCCGCCTCTCCTCTTCTTCCACTAAGGCCCACTAAGGCCCATATAGCTCCCGGGGGGTTCCGGTAACCTCCCGGTACTCCGGTAAAATCCCGATTTCACCCAGAACACTTCTAATATCCAAACATAGGCTTCCAATATATCAATCTTTATGTCTCGACCATTTCAAGACTTCTCGTCATGTCCGTGATCTCATCCGGGACTCCGAACAACCTTCGGTACATCAAAACGTATAAACTCATAATATAACTGTCATCGAAACCTTAAGCGTGCGGACCCTATGGGTTCGAGAACAATGTAGACATGACCGAGATACGTCTCCGGTCAATAACCAATAGTAGGACCTGGATGCCCATATTAGCTCCTACATATTCTACGAAGATCTTTATCAGTCAGACCGCATAACTACATACATTGTTCCCTTTGTCATCGGTATGTTACTTGCCCGAGATTCGATCGCCGGTATCCAATACCTAGTTCAATCTCGTTACCGACAAGTCTCTTTACTCGTTCCGTAATACATCATCTCGCAACTAACTCATTAGTTGCAATGCTTGCAAGGCTTAAGTGATGTGCATTACCGAGAGGGCCCAGAGATACCTCTCCGACAATCGGAGTGACAAATCCTAATCTCGAAATACGCCAACCCAACATGTACCTTTTGAGACACCTGTAGAGCATCTTTATAATCACCCAGTTACGTTGTGACGTTTGGTAGCACACAAAGTGTTCCTCCGGCAAACGGGAGTTGCATAATCTCATAGTCATAGGAACATGTATAAGTCATGAAGAAAGCAATAGCAACATACTAAACGATCGAGTGCTAAGCTAGTGGAATGGGTCAAGTCGATCACATCATTCTCCTAATGATGTGATCCCGTTAATCAAATAACAACTATTTGTCTATGGTTAGGAAACATAACCATCTTTGATTAACGAGCTAGTCAAGTAGAGGCATACTAGTGACACTCTGTTTGTCTATGTATTCACACATGTATTATGTTTCCGGTTAATACAATTCTAGCATGAATAATAAAGATTTATCATGAAATAAGGAAATAAATAATAACTTTATTATTACCTCTAGGGCATATTTCCTTCAGTCTCCCACTTGCACTAGAGTCAATAATCTAGATCACATCACCATGTGATTAACATCGATAGTTCACATCATCATGTGATTAACACCCATAGTTCACATCGCCATGTGACCAACACCCAAAGGGTTTACTAGATTCAGTAATCTAGTTCACATAGCTTATGTGATTAACACCCAAAGAGTACTAAGGTGTGATCATGTCTTGCTTGTGAGAGAAGTTTAGTCAACGGGTCTGCCATATTCAGATCCGTATGTATTTTGCAAATTTCTATGTCAACAATGCTCTGCACGGAGCTACTCTTTAGCTAATTGCTCCCACTTTCAGTATGTATCCAGATTGAGACTTTAGAGTCATCTTGATCAGTGTCAAAATTTGCATCGACGTAACCCTTTACGACGAACCCTTTTTTTTCACGTCCATAATTGAGAAACATATCCTTATTCCACTAAGGATAATTTTGACCGCTGTCCAGTGATCTACTCCTAGATCACTATTGTACTCCCTTGCCAAAATCAGTGTAGGGTATACAATAGATATGGTACACAGCATGGCATACTTTATAGAACCTATGGCCAAGGCATAGGGAATGACTTTCATTCTCTTTCTATCTTCTGTCGTGGTCATGTTTTGAGTCTTACTCAATTTCACACCTTGTAACACAGGCAAGAACTCTTTCTTTGACTGTTCCATTTTGAACTACTTCAAAATCTTGTCAAGGTATGTACTCATTGAAAAAACTTATCAAGCGTTTTGATCCATCTTTATAGATCTTGATGCTCAATATGTAAGTAGCTTCACCGAGGTTTTCTTTGAAAAAATCCTTTCAAACACTCCTTTATGCTTTGCAGAATAATTCTACATTATTTCCGATCAACAATATGTCATACACATATACTTATCAGAAATGCTGTAGTGCTCCCACTCACTTTCTTGTAAATATAGGTTTCACCGCAAGTCGGTATAAAACTATATGCTTTGATCAACTTATCAAAGCGTATATTCCAACTCCGAGATGCTTGCACCAGTCCATAAATGGATCGCTGGAGCTTGCACACTTTATTAGCTCCCTTTGGATCGACAAAACCTTCCGGTTGCATCATATACAACTCTTCTTCCAGAAATCCATTCAGGAATGCAGTTTTGACATCCATCTGCCAAATTTCATAATCATAAAATGCGGCAATTGCTAGCATGATTCGGACAGACTTAAGCAGCTACGGGTGAGAAGGTCTCATCATAGTCAACCCCTTGAACTTGCCGAAACCCTTTTGCGACAAGTAGAGCTTTGTAGATAGTAATATTACCGTTAGCGTCAGTCTTCTTCTTGAAGATCCATTTATTCTCAATTGCTTGCCGATCATCGGGCAAGTCAACCAAAGTCCATACTTTGTTCTCATACATGGATCCCATCTCAGATTTCATGGCTTCAAGCCATTTTGCGGAATCTGGGCTCACCATCGCTTCTTCATAGTTCGTAGGTTCATCATGATCTTGCAGCATGACTTCCAGAACAGGATTACCGTACCACTCTGGCGCGGATCTCACTCTGGTTGATCTACGAGGTTCAGTAGTATCTTGTCCTGAAGTTTCAACAGGTTTCTGTGATGTACTACTTTCCAATAAGGGAGCAGGTACAGTTACCTCGTCAAGTTCTACTTTCCTCCCACTCACATCTTTCGAGAGAAACTCCTTCTCCAGAAAGTTTCCGAACTTAGCAACAAAAGTCTTGCCTTCGGATCTGTGATAGAAGGTGTATCCAATAGTTTCCTTTGGATATCCTATGAAGACACATTTCTCCGATTTGGGTTCGAGCTTATCAGGTTGAAGCTTTTTCACATAAGCATTGCAACCTCAAACTTTAAGAAACGACAGCTTAGGTTTCTTGTCAAACCATAGTTCATACAGTGTCGTCTCAACGGATTTAGATGGTGCCCTTTTTTCGTGAATGCAGCTGTCTCTCATGCATAACCCAAAAACTATAGTGGTAAATCGGTAAGAAACATCATAGATTGCACTATATCCAATAAAGTACGGTTATGACGTTCGAACACACTATTATGCTGTGGTGTTCCAGGTGGCATGAATTTGTGAAACTATTCCACATAGTTTTAATTGAAGACCAAATTCGTAACTCAAATATTTGTCTCCGCGATCAGATCGTAGAAACCTTATTTTTCTTGTTACGATGATTTTCCACTTCACTCTGAAATTGTTTGAACTTTTCAAATGTTTCAGACTTATGTTTCATCAAGCAGATATACCCATATCTGCTCAAATCATATGTGAAGGTCAGAAAATAACGATACCCGCCGCGAGCTTCAACACTCATCGGATCGCATACATCAGTGTGTATTATTTCCAATAAGTCAGTTGCTCGCTCCATTGTTCCGGAGAACGGAGTCTTTAGTCATCTTGCCCAAGAGACATGGTTCGCAAGCATCAAGTGATTCATAATCAAGTGATTCCAAAATCCCATCAGCATGGAGTTTCTTCATGCGCTTTACACCAATATGACTTAAACGGCAGTGCCACAAATAAGTTGTACTATCATTATTAACTTTGCATCTTTTGGCTTCAATATTATGAATATGTGTATCACTACTATCGAGATCCAACAAACCATTTTCGTTGGTGTGTATGACCATAGAAGGTTTTATTCATGTAAACACAACAACAATTGTTCTCTAACTTAAATGAACAACCGTATTGCAATAAACATGATCAAATCATATTCATGCTCAACGCAAACACCAAATAACACTTATTTAGTTTCAACACTAATACCGAAAGTATAGGGAGAGTGCGATGATGATCATATCAATCTTGGAACCACTTCCAACACACATCGTCACTTCACCCTTAACTAGTCTCTGTTTATTCTGCAACTCCCGTTTCGAGTTACTAATCTTAGCAACTGAACCAGTATCAAATGCCGAGGGGTTGCTATAAACACTAGTAAAGTACACATCAATAGCATGTATATCCAATATACCTTTGTTCACTTTGCCATCCTTCTTATCCACCAATTACTTGGGGTAGTTCCGCTTCCAGTGACCAGTCCCTTTGCAGTAGAAGCACTTAGTCCCAGGCTTAGGTCCAGACTTGGGCTTCTTCACTTGAGCAACAACTTGCTTGCCGTTCTTCTTGAAGTTCCCCTTCTTCCTTTTGCCCTTTTCTTGAAACTAGTGGTCTTGTCTACCATCAACACTTGATGTTTTTCTTGATTTCTACCTTCATCGATTTTACCATCACGAAGAGCTTGGGAATCGTTTCCGTTATCCCTTGCATACTATAGTTCATCACGAAGTTCTACTAACTTGGTGATGGTGACTAGAGAATTCTGTCAATCACTATCTTATCTGGAAGATTAACTCCCACTTGATTCAAGCGATTGTAGTACCCAGACAATCTGAGCACATGCTCACTGGTTGAGCGATTCTCCTCCATTTTTTTAGCTATAGAACTTGTTGGAGACTTCATATCTCTCAACTCGGGTATTTGCTTGAAATATTAACTTCAACTCCTGGAACATCTCATATGGTCCATGATGTTCAAAACGTCTTTGAAGTCCCGATTCTAAGCCGTTAAGCATGGTGCACTAAACTATCAAGTAGTCATCATATTGAGCTAGCCAAACGTTCATAACATCTGCATCTGCTCCTGCAATAGGTCTGTCACCTAGCGGTGCATCAAGGACATAATTCTTCTGTGCAGCAATGAGGATAAACCTCAGATCACGGATCCAATCCGCATCATTGCTACTAACATCTTTCAACACAATTTTCTCTAGGAACATATCAAAATAAACACAGGGAAGCAACAACGCGAGCTATTGATCTACAACATAATTTGCAAAATACTAACAGGACTAAGTTCATGATAAATTTAAGTTCAATTAATCATATTACTTAAGAACTCCCACTTAGATAGACATCCCTCTAATCCTCTAAGTGATCACGTGATCCAAATCAACTAAACCATGTCCGATCATCATGTGAGATGGAGTAGTTTCAATGGTGAACATCACTATGTTGATCATATCTACTATATGATTCACGCTCGACCTTTCGGTCTCCGTGTTCCGAGGCCATATCTGTATATGCTTGGCTCGTCAAGTATAACCTGAGTATTCCGCGTGTGCAACTGTTTTGCACCCGTTGTATTTGAACGTAGAGCCTATCACACCCGATCATCACGTGGTGTCTCAGCACGAAGAACTTTCGGAACGGTGCATACTCAGGGAGAACACTTCTTGATAATTAGTGAGAGATCATCTTAAAATGCTACCGTCAATCAAAGCAAGATAAGATGCATAAAAGATAAACGTCACATGCAATCAATATAAGTGATATGATATGGCCATCATCATCTTGTACTTGTGATCTCCATCTCCAAAGTACGGTCATGATCACCATCGTCACCGGCGCGACACCTTGATCTCCATAGTAGTATCGTTGTCGTCTCGCCAATCTTATGCTTCCACGACTATCGCTACCGCTTAGTGATAAAGTAAAGCATTACAGCGCGATTGCATTGCATACAATAAAGCGACAACCATATGGCTCCTGCTAGTTGCCGATAACTCGGTTACAAAACATGATCATCTCATACAATAAAATTTAGCATCATGTCTTGACCATATCACATCACAACATGCGCTGCAAAAACAAGTTAGACGTCCTCTACTTTGTTGTTGCAAGTTTTTACGTGGCTGCTACGGGCTTAAGCAAGAACCAATCTTACCTATGCATCAAAACCACAACGATAGTTTGTCAAGTTGGTGCTGTTTTAACCTTCGCAAGGACCGGGCGTAGCCACACTCAGTTCAACTAATGTTGGAGAAACTGTCACCCGCAAGCCACCTATGTGCAAAGCACGTCGGGAGAACCGGTCTCGCGTAAGCGTACGCGTAATGTCGGTCCGGGCCGCTTCGTCCAACAATACTGCTGAAGCAAAGTATGACATGCTGGTAAGCAGTATGACTTATATCGCCCACAACTCACTTGTGTTCTACTCGTGCATATAACATCAACACATAAAACCAGGCTCGGATGCCACCGTTGGGGAACGTAGTAATTTCAAAAAAAATTCCTACGCACACGCAAGATCATGGTGATGCATAGCAACGAGAGGGGAGATTGTGATCTACGTACCCTTGTATATCGACAACGGAAGCGTTTGGTTGACGTAGTCGTATGTCTCCACGGCCCGACCGATCAAGCACCGAAACTACGGCACCTCCGAGTTCTAGCACACGTTCAGCTTGATGATGATCCCCGAACTCCGATCCAGCAAAGTGTCGGGGAAGAGTTCTGTCAGCACGACGGCGTGGTGACGATCTTGATGTACTACCGTCGCGGGGCTTCGCCTAAGCACCGCTACAATATTATCGAGGACTATGGTGGAAGGGGCGCCGCACACGGCTAAGAATATGATCACGTGGATCAACTTCTGTGTCTCTGGGGTGCCCCTGCCTCCGTATATAAAGGTTCAAGGGGGGAGGCCGGCCGGCCATCATAGGGCGCGCCAGGAGGAGTCCTACTCCCTCCGGGAGTACGACTTCTCCCCCAATCCTAGTTGGAATAGGATTCGCGAGGTGGAAAAGAGAGAGAGAGAAGGGGGGGCGCCGGCCCCCTCTCTCCTTGTCCTATTCGGACTAGGGGGGAGGGGCGCGCGGCCCAGCCCTGGCCGCCTCTCCTCTTCTTCCACTAAGGCCCACTAAGGCCCATATAGCTCCCGGGGGGTTCCGGTAACCTCCCGGTACTCCGGTAAAATCCCGATTTCACCCGGAACACTTTTGATATCCAAACATAGGCTTCCAATATATCAATCTTTATGTCTCGACCAATTCGAGACTTCTCGTCATGTCCGTGATCTCATCCGGGACTCCGAACAACCTTTGGTACATCAAAACGTATAAACTCATAATATAACTATCATCAAAACCTTAAGCGTGCGGACCCTACGGGTTTGAGAACAATGTAGACATGACCGAGATACGTCTCCGGTCAATAACCAATAGCGGGACCTGGATGCCCATATTGGCTCCTACATATTCTACGAAGATCTTTATCGGTCAGACCGCATAACAACATACGTTGTTCCCTTTGTCATCGGTATGTTACTTGCCCGAGATTCGATCGTCGGTATCCAATACCTAGTTCAATCTCGTTACCGGCAAGTCCCTTTACTCATTCCGTAATACATCATCTCACAACTAACTCATTAGTTGCAATGCTTGCAAGGCTTAAGTGATGTGCATTACCGAGAGGGCCCAGAGATACCTCTCCGACAATCGGAGTGACAAATCCTAATCTCGAAATACGCCAACCCAACATGTACCTTTTGAGACACCTGTAGAGCACCTTTATATCACCCAGTTACGTTGTGACGTTTGGTAGCACACAAAGTGTTCCTCCGGCAAACGGGAGTTGCATAATCTCATAGTCATAGGAACATGTATAAGTCATGAAGAAAGCAATAGCAACATACTAAACGATCGAGTGCTAAGCTAGTGGAATGGGTCAAGTCAATCACATCATTCTCCTAATGATGTGATCCCGTTAATCAAATAACAACTCTTTGTCTATGGTTAGGAAACATAACCATCTTTGATTAACGAGCTAGTCAAGTAGAGGCATACTAGTGACACTCTGTTTGTCTATGTATTCACACATGTATTATGTTTCTGGTTAATACAATTCTAGCATGAATAATGAACATTTATCATGAAATAAGGAAATAAATAATAACTTTATTATTGCCTCTAGGGAATATTTCCTTCAGTATTAATATGCATAATGGATCTAAACATATGATCTTCCACCAAGTAAACCAACTAGCATCAACTACAAGGAGTAATCGACACTACTAGCAACCCACAGGTACCAATCTGAGGATTTGATACAAAGATTGGATACAAGAGATGAACTAGGGTTTGAGATGAGATGGTGCTGGTGAAGATGTTGATGGAGAATGACCCCCTCCCGATGAGAGGATCAATGGTGATGATGATGGTGATGATTTCCCCCTCTCGGAGGGAAGTTTCCCCGGCAGAACAGCTCCGCCGGAGCCCTAGATTGGTTCCACCAAGGTTCCGCCTCATGGCGGCGGAGTTTCGTCCCGTGAGCTAGCTTATGTTTTTTCCTCGACGAAAGACTCCATATAGCCAAAGATGGGCATCAGAGGGCCACCAGGGGGCCCACGAGGCAGGGGGATGCGCCCAGGGGGGTAGGGCGCGCCCCCCACCCTCGTGGATGATGGGTGGTCCCCTTTGGTACTTCTTTTGCCCAATATTTTATATATATTCTGAAACGTGCTCCCGTGAAGTTTCAGGACTTTTGGAGTTGTGCAGAATAGGTCTCTAATATTTTCTCCTTTTCCAGCCCAGAATTCCAGCTGCCGACATTCCCCCTCTTCATGTAAACCTTGCAAAATTAGAGAGAATATGCATAAGTATTGTGATATAATGTGTAATAACAGCCCATAATGCAATAAATATTGATATGAAAGCATGATGCAAAATGGACGTATCAGGAACGTAGTAATTTCAAAAAAAATCCTATGCACACGCAAGATCATGGTGATGCATAGCAACGAGAGGAGAGAGTGTCGTCCACGTACCCTCATAGACCATAAGAGGAAGCATTATGACAACGCGGTTGATGTAGTCGTACGTCTTCACGATCGACCGATCCTAGTACCGAACATACGGCACCTCCGCGATCTGCACACGTTCAGCTCAGTGATGTCCCACGAACTCACGATCCAGTAGAGCTTCGAGGGAGAGTTCCATCAGCACGACAGCGTGATGACGGTGTTGATGAAGCTACCGGCGCAGGGCTTCGCCTAAGCACTGCTACGATATGACCGAGGTGGATTATGGTGGAGGGGGCACCGCACACGGCTAAAAGATCATTGATCAACTTGTGTGTCCATGGGGTGCCCCCTGCACCCGTATACAAAGGAGCAAGGGGGAGGCCAGCCGGACTTAGGAGGGCACGCCAAGAGGAGTCATCCTCCTTCTAGTGGGAGTAGGACTCCCCTTTCTCCCACTAGGAGGGGGAAGGAAGGAGTGGGAGAGGGGAAAGGCAAGGGAGGCGCCCCCCCCCCTTTCCTTGTCCTATTCGGACTCAAGGGGAGGGGCGCGAGGCCTGCCCTGGCCGGCCCCTCTCTATCTCCACTAGGGCCCATCAAGGCCCATTAGTTCCCCGAGGGTTCCGGTAACCCCTCCGGCACTCCTATTTTCTCCGAGATCACCTGAAACCCTTTCGGTGTCCGAATATAGCCGTCCAATATATCAATCTTTATGTCTCGACCATTTCGAGACTCCTCGTCATGCCCGTGATCACATCCGGGATTCCGAACTACCTTTGGTACATCAAAACACATAAATTCACAATACCAATCGTCACCGAATATTAAGCGTGCGGAACCTACGGGTTTGAGAACTATGTAGACCTGACCGAGACTCATCTCCGGTCAATAACCAATAGCAGAACCTAGATGCTCATATTGGTTCCCACATATTCTACAAAGATATTTATTGGTCAAACCGCATAACAACATACGTTGTTCCCTTTGTCATCGGTATGTTACTTGCCCGAGATTCGATTGTTGGTATCTCAATACCTAGTTCAATCTCGTTACCGGCAAGTCTCTTTACTCGTTCCGTAATACATCATCCCACAACTAACTCATTAGTTGCATTGCTTGCAAGACTTATAGTGATGTGCATTACCAAGAGGGCCCGGAGATACCTCTCCGACAATTGGAGTGACAAATCCAAATCTTGATCTGTGCCAACTCAACAAGTACCATCGGAGACACCTATAGAGCACCTTTATAATCACCCAGTTACGTTGTGACGTTTGGTAGCACACAAAGTGTTCCTCCGGTATTCGGGAGTTGCATAATCTCATAGTTACAGAAACATGTATAAGTCATGAAGAAAGCAATAGCAATATACTAAACGATCAAATGCTAAGCTAACGGAATGGGTCAAGTCAATCACATCATTCTCTAATGATGTGATCCCATTAATCAAATGACAACTCATGTCTATGGTTAGGAAACTTAGCCATCTTTGATTCAACGAGCTAGTCAAGTAGAGGCATACTAGTGACAATTTGTTTGTCTATGTATTCACACATGTACTAAGTTTCCGATTAATACTATTCTAGCATGAATAATAAACATTTATCATGATATAAGGAAATATAAATAACAACTTTATTATTGCCTCTAGGGCATATTTCCTTCAGTCTCCCACTTGCACTAGAGTCAATAATCTAGATTACATAGTAATGATTCTAACACCCATGGAGTCTTGGTGCTGATCATGTTTTGCTCGTGAGAGAGGCTTAGTCAATGGGTCTGCAACATTAAGATCCGTATGTGTATTGCAAATCTCTATGTCTCCCTCCTTGACTTGATCGCGGATTTAATTGAAGCGTCTCTTGATGTGCTTGGTTCTCTTGTGAAATATGGATTCCTTTGCCAAGGCAATTGCACCAGTATTGTGACAAAAGATTTTCATTGGACCCGATGCACTAGGTATGACACCTAGATCGGATATGAACTCCTTCATCCATACTCCTTCATTTGCTGCTTCTGAAGCAGCTATGTACTCCGCTTCGCATGTAGATCCCGCCTCGACGCTTTGCTTAGAACTGCACCAACTGATAGATCCACTGTTCAATATAAACACGTATCCAGTTTGTGACTTAGAGTCATCCGGATCAGTGTCAAAGCTTGCATCGACGTAACCATTTACGATGAGCTCTTTGTCACCTCCATAAACGAGAAACATATCCTTAGTCCTTTTCAGGTATTTCAGGATGTTCTTGACCGTTGTCCAATGATCCACTCCTGGATCACTTTGGTACCTCCCAGCTAAACTAATAGCAAGGCACACATCAGGTCTAGTACACAACATTGCGTACATGATAGAGCCTATGGCTAAAGCATAGGGAACACCTTTCATTTTCTCTCTATCTTCTGTAGTGGTCGGGCATTGAGTCTGACTCAACTTCACACCTTGTAACATAAACAAGAACCCTTTCTTTGCTTGATCCATTTTGAACTTCTTCAAAGCTTTATCAAGGTATTTTCTTTGTGAAAGTCCAATTAAGCGTCTTGATCTATCTCTATAGATCTTGATGCCCAATATATAAGTAGCTTCACCGAGGTCTTTCATTGAAAAACTCTGATTCAAATATCCTTTTATGCTATCCAGAAATTCTATATCATTTCCAATCAACAATATGTCATCCACATATAATATTATAAATTCTACACAGCTCCCACTCACTTTCTTGTAAATACTATCAAACTCTCCAAAAGTCTGTATAAAACCATATGCTTTGATCACACTATCAAAACGTTTATTCCAACTCCGAGATGCTTGCACTAGTCCATAGATGGATCGCTGGAGCTTACACACTTTGTTAGCATCCTTTGGATCGATAAAACCTTCAGGTTGCATCATATACAACTCCTCTTCCAGAAATCCATTAAGAAACACAGTCTTTACATCCATTCGCCAAACTTCATAATCATAAAATGCGGCAATTGCTAACATGATTCAGACGGACTTAAGCATCGCTACAGGTGAGAACGTCTCATCATAGTCAACTCCTTGAACTTGTTGAAAACCTTTCGCAAGAAGTCGAGCTTTGTAGACAGTAACATTACCATCAGCGCCAGTCTTCTTCTTGAAGATCCATTTATTCTCGATGGCTTGCCGATAAACGGGCAAGTCAACCAAAGTCCACACTTTGTTCTAATGCATGGATCCCATCTCGGATTTCATGGCCTCAAGCCATTTTGCGGAATCTGGGCTCATCATCGCTTCCTCACAGTTCATAGGTTCATCATGGTCAAGTAACATGACCTCCAGAGCAGGATTACCGTACCACTCTGGTGCGGATCTTACTCTTGTTGACCTACGAGGTTCGGTAGTAACTTGATCTGAAGTTACATGATCATCATCATTAGCTTCCTCACTAATTGGTGTAGGAGTCACAGGAACAGATTTCTGTGATGAACTACTTTCCAATAAGGGAGTAGGTATAGTTACCTCATCAAGTTCTACTTTCCTCCCACTCACTTCTTTCGAGAGAAACTCCTCTAGAAAGGATCCATTCTTAGCAACGAATTTCTTGCCTTCGGATCTGTGATAGAAGGTATCGTATGAAGACACATTTCTCCGATTTGGGTTCAAGCTTATCAGGTTGAAGCTTTTTCACATAATAAAAAACTTTATGAAATGACAACTTTGGTTTCTTGCCAAACCACAGTTCATAAGGCATCGTCTCAACGGATTTAGATGGTGCCCTATTTAATGTGAATGTAGCCGTCTCTAAAGTATAACCCCAAAACGATAGCGGTAAATCAGTAAGAGAGATCATAGATCGCACCATATCTAGTAAAGTACGATTACAACGTTCGGACACACCATTACGCTGTGGTGCTCCGGGTGGCGTGAGTTGTGAAACTATTCCGCATTGTTTCAAATGAAGACCAAACTCATAACTCAAATATTCTCCTCCACGATCAGATCGTAGAAATTTTATTTTCTTGTTACGATGATTTTCCACTTCACTCTAAAATTCTTTGAACTTTTCAAATGTTTCCTACTTGTGTTTCATCAAGTAGATATATCCATATCTGCTTAAATCATCTGTGAAGGTGAGAAAATAACGGTACCCATCGCGAGCCTCTATATTCATTGGACCACATACATCAGTATGTATGATTTTCAACAAATCTATTGCTCGCTCCATTGTTCCGGAGAACATCGTTTTAGTCATCTTGCCCATGAGGCATGGTTCGCAAGTACCAACTGATTCATAATCAAGTGATTCCAAAAGTCCATCAGAATGGAGTTTCTTCATGCGCTTTACACCAATATGACCTAAACGGCAGTGCCACAAATAAGTTGCACTATCATTATCAACTCTGCATCTTTTGGCTTCAATATTATGAATATGTGTATCACTACTATCGAGATTCATCAAAAATAGACCACTCTTCAAGGGTGCATGACCATAAAAGATATTACTCATATAAATAGAACAACCATTATTCTCAGATTTAAATGAATAACCATCTTGCATCAAACAAGATCTAGATATAATGATCATGCTTAACGGTGGCACAAAATAACAATTATTCAGGTCTAAAACTAATCCCGAAGGTAGATGTAGAGGTAGCGTGCCGACCGCGATCACATCGACTTTGGAACCATTTCCCACGCGCATCGTCACCTCGTCCTTAGCCAATCGTTGCTTAATCCGTAGTCCCTGTTTTGAGTTGCAGATATTAGCAACAAAACCAGTATCAAATACCCAGGTGCTACTGCGAGCATTAGTAAGGTACACATAAATAACATGTATATCACATATACCTTTGTTCACCTTGCCATCCTTCTTATCCGCCAAATACTTGGGGCAGTTCCGCTTCCAGTGACCAGTCCCTTTGTAGTAGAAGCACTCAGTGTCAGGCTTAGGTCCAGACTTGGGCTTCTTCACTTGATCAGCAACTTGCTTGCTGTTCTTCTTGAAGTTCCCCTTCTTCCCTTTACCCTTTTTCTTGAAACTGGTGGTCTTGTTGACCATCAACACTTGATGCTCCTTTTTGATTTCTACCTCCGCAGCCTTTAGCATTGCGAAGAGCTCGGGAATAGTCTTATCCATCCCTTGCATATTATAGTTCATCACGAAGCTCTTGTAGCTTGGCGGCAGTGATTGAAGAATTCTGTCAATGACACTATCATTCGAAAGATTAACTCCCAGTTGAATCAAGTGATTATTATACCCAGACATTTTGAGTATATGTTCACTGACAAAACAACTCTCCTCCATCTTGCAGCTGTAGAACTTATTGGAGACTTCATATCTCTCAATCCGGGCATTTGCTTGAAATATTACCTTCAACTCCTGTAACATCTCATATGCTCTGTGACGTTCAAAACATCGTTGAAGTCCCGGTTCTAAGCCATAAAGCATGGCACACTGAACTATCGAGTAGTCATCAGCATTGCTCTACCAGATGTTCATAACATCTGGCGTTGCTCCTGCGGTGGGTTTGGCACCTAGCGGTGCTTCCGGGAGGTAATTCTTCTGTGCAGCAATGAGGATAATCCTCAAGTCACAGACCCAGTCTGTGTAATTGCTACCATCATCTTTCAACTTTGCTTTCTCAAGTAACACATTAAAATTCAACGGAACAACAGCACGGGCCATCTATCTACAACAACATAGACATGCAAAATATTATCAGGTACTAAGTTCATGATAAATTAAAGTTCAATTAATCAAATTACTTAGAAACTCCCACTTAGACAGACATCCCTCTAATCATCTAAGTGATCACGTGATCCATATCAACTAAACCATGTCCGATCATCATGTGAGTGAAGGAAATATGCCCTAGAGGCAATAATAAAGTTATTATTTATTTCCTTATAGTCATGATAAATGTTTATTATTCATGCTAGAATTGTATTAACCGGATCATAATACATATGTGAATACATAGACAAACAAAGTGTCACTAGTATGCCTCTACTTGACTAGCTCGTTAATCAAAGATGGTTATGTTTCCTAACCATGAACAATGAGTTGTTATTTGATTAACGAGGTCACATCATTAGTTGAATGATCTGATTGACATGACCCATTCCATTAGCTTAGCACCTGATCGTTTAGTATGTTGCTATTGCTTTCTTCATGACTTATACATGTTCTTATAACTATGAGATTATGCAACTCCCGTTTACCGGAGGAACACTTTGGGTGCTACCAAATGTCACAACGTAACTGGGTGATTATAAAGGAGTACTACAGGTGTCTCCAATGATACATGTTGGGTTGGCGTATTTCGAGATTAGGTTTTGTCACTCCGATTGTCGGAGAGGTATCTCTGGGGCCCTCTCGGTAATACACATCACATAAGCCTTGCAAGCATTGTAACTAAGATGTTAGTTGTGAGATGATGTATTACAGAACGAGTAAAGAGACTTGCCGGTAACGAGATTGAACTAGGTATTGGATACCGACGATCGAATCTCGGGCAAGTAACATACCGATGACAAAGGGAACAACGTATGTTGTTATGCGGTCTGACCGATAAAGATCTTCGTAGAATATGTAGGAGCCAATATGGGCATCCAGGTCCCGCTATTGGTTATTGACCGGAGACGTGTCTCGTTCATGTCTACATTGTTCTCGAACCCGTAGGGTCCGCACGCTTAACGTTACAATGACAGTTATTATGAGTTTATGCATTTTGATGTACCGAAGGTTGTTCGGAGTCCCGGATGTGATCACGGACATGACGTGAGTCTCGAAATGGTCGAGACGTAAAGATTGATATATTGGAAGCCTATGTTTGGATATCGGAAGTGTTCCGGGTGAAATCGGGATTTTACCGGAATACCGGGAGGGTTACCGGAACCCCCCGGGAGCTATATGGGCCATAGTGGGCCTTAGTGGAAAAGAGAAGGGGCTGCCCTGGATGGTCTGCGCGCCTCCCCCTTCCCCTAGTCCTATTAGGACTAGGAGAGGTGGCCGGCCCCCTCCTCCTCTTTTCCCCCTCTGCGAATCCTATTCCAACTAGGATTGGGGGGGGGGAATCCTACTCCCAGAGGGAGTAGGACTCTCCTGCGCCCTCCTCCTTGGCCGGCCATCCCTCCCCCTTGGATCCTTTATATACGGGGGCAGGGGGCACCTCTAGACACACAAGTTGATCCACGTGATCTATTCCTTAGCCATGTGCGGTGCCCCCTGCCACCATATTCCTCGATAATACTGTAGCGGAGTTTAGGCGAAGCCCTGCTGCTGTAGTTCATCAAGATCGTCACCACGCCGTCATGCTGACGGAACTCTTCCCCGACACTTTGCTGGATCGGAGTCCGGGGATCGTCATCGAGCTGAACGTGTGCTCGAACTCGGAGGTGCCGTAGTTTCGGTGCTTGATCGGTTGGATCGTGAAGACGTACGACTACTTCCTCTACGTCGTGTCAGCGCTTCCGCAGTAGGTCTGCGTTGGGTACGTAGACAACACTCTCCCCTCTCGTTGCTATGCATCACATGATCTTGCGTGTGCGTAGGAAATTTTTGAAATTACTACGATACCCAACAGTGGCATCCGAGCCTAGGTTATTTATGTTGATGTTATATGCACGAGTAGAACACAAGTGAGTTGTGGACGATACAAGTCATACTGCCTACCAGCATGTCATACTTTGGTTCGGCGGTATTGTTGGACGAGACGACCCGGACCAACCTTACGCGTACGCTTACGCGAGACCGGTTCCCTCGACGTGCTTTGAACATAGATGGCTTGCGGGCGACTATCTCTCCAACTTTAGTTGAACCAAGTATGGCTACGCCCGGTCCTTGCGAAGGTTAAAACGGAGTCTATTTGACAAACTATCGTTGTGGTTTTGATGCGTAGGTGAGATTGGTTCTTGCTTAAAGCCCATAGCAGCCACGTAAAACTTGCAACAACAAAGTAGAGGACGTCTAACTTGTTTTTGCAGGGCATGTTGTGATGTGATATGGTCAAGGCATGATTTTTATTGTATGAGATGATCATGTTTTGTAACCGAGTTATCGGCAACTGGCAGGAGCCATATGGTTGTCGCTTTATTGTATGCAATGCAATCGCGATGTAATGCTTTACTTTATTACTAAACGGTAGTGATAGTCGTGGAAGCATAAGATTGGCGAGACGACAACAATGCTACGATGGAGATCAAGGTGTCGCGCCAGTGACGATGGTGATCATGACGGTGCTTCGGAGATGGAGATCACAAGCACAAGATGATGATGGCCATATCATATCACTTATATTGATTGCATGTGATGTTTATCTTTTTATGCATCTTATCTTGCTTTGATTGACGGTAGCATTATAAGATGATCTCTCACTAAATTATCAAGAAGTGTTCTCCCTAAGTATGCACCGTTGCCAAAGTTCGTCGTGCCCAGACACCACGTGATGATCGGGTGTGATAAGCTCTACGTCCATCTACAACGGGTGCAAGCCAGTTTTGCACACGCAGAATACTCAGGTTAAACTTGACGAGCCTAGCATATGCAGATATGGCCTCGGAACACGGAGACCGAAAGGTCGAGCGTGAATCATATAGTAGATATGATCAACATAACGATGTTCACCATTGAAAACTACTCCATCTCACGTGATGATCGTTTATGGTTTAGTTGATTTGGATCACGTAATCACTTAGAAGATTAGAGGGATGTCTATCTAAGTGGGAGTTCTTAAGTAATTTGATTAATTGAACTTAAACTTATCATGAACTTAGTACCTGATAGTATCTTGCTTGTTTATGTTGATTGTAGATAGATGGCTCGTGCTATTGTTCCGTTGAATTTTAATGCGTTCCTTGAGAAAGCAAAGTTGAAAGATGATGGTAGCAATTATACGGACTAGGTCCGTAACTTGAGGATTATCCTCATTGCTGCTCAAAAGAATTACGTCCTGGAAGCACCGCTGGGTGCCAGGCCTGCTGCTGGAGCAACACCAGATGTTATGAACGTCTGGCAGAGCAAAGCTGATGACTACTCGATAGTTCAGTGTGCCATGATTTACGGCTTAGAATCGGGACTTCAACGACGTTTTGAACGTCATGGAGCATATGAGATGTTCCAGGAGTTGAAGTTAATATTTCAAGCAAATGCCCGGATTGAGAGATATGAAGTCTCCAATAAGTTCTATAGCTACAAGATGGAGGAGAACAGTTCTGTCAGTGAGCATATACTCAAAATGTCTGGGTATAATAATCACTTGATTCAATTGGGAGTTAATCTTCCGGATGATTGCGTCATTGACAGAATTCTCCAATCACTGCCACCAAGCTACAAAAGCTTCATGATGAACTATAATATGCAAGGGATGAACAAGACTATTCCCGAGCTCTTCGCAATTCTGAAAGCTGCGGAGGTAGAAATCAAGAAGGAGCATCAAGTGTTGATGGTTAACAAGACCACTAGTTTCAAGAATAAGGGCAAAGGGAAGAAGAAGGGGAACTTCAAAAAGAACGGCAAGCAAGTTGCTGCTCAAGAGAAGAAACCCAAGTCTGGACCTAAGCCTGAAACTGAGTGCTTCTACTGCAAGCAGACTGGTCACTGGAAGCGGAACTGCCCCAAGTATTTGGCGGATCAGAAGGATGGCAAGGTGAACAAAGGTATATGTGATATACATGTTATTGATGTGTACCTTACTAGAGCTCGCAGTAGCACCTGGTTATTTGATACTGGTTCTGTTGCTAATATTTGCAACTCGAAACAGGGACTACAGAATAAGCGGGCACTGGCAAAGGACGAGGTGACGATGCGCGTGGGAAACGGTTCCAAAGTCGATGTGATCACGGTCGGCACGCTACCTCTACATCTACCTTCGGGATTAATATTAGACCTAAATAATTGTTATTTGGTGCCAGCGTTGAGCATGAGCATTATATCTGGATCTTGTTTAATGCGAGACGGTTATTCATTTAAATCAGAGAATAATGGTTGTTCTATTTATATGAGTAATATCTTTTATGGTCATGCACCCTTGAAGAGTGGTCTATTCTTATTAAATCTCAATAATAGTAATACACATATTCATAATGTTGAAACCAAAAGATGCAGAGTTGATAATGAAAGTGCAACTTATTTGTGGCACTGTCGTTTAGGTCATATCGGTGTAAAGCGCATAAAGAAAATCCATACTGATGGACATTTGGAACCACTTGATTATGAATCACTTGGTACTTGCGAACCGTGCCTCATGGGCAAGATGACTAAAACACCGTTATCCGGTACTATGGAGAGAGCAACAGATTTGTTGGAAATCATACATACCGATGTATGTGGTCCGATGAATATTGAGGCTCGTGTCGTATATCGTTATTTTCTCACCTTCACAGATGATTTAAGCAGATATGGGTATATCTACTTAATGAAACATAAGTCTGAAACATTTGAAAAGTTCAAAGAATTTCAGAGTGAAGTTGAAAATCATCGTAACAAGAAAATAAAGTTTCTACGATCTGATCGTGGAGGAGAATATTTGAGTTACGAGTTTGGTGTACATTTGAAAAACTATGGAATAGTTTCGCAACTCACGCCACCCAGAACACCACAGCGTAATGGTGTGTCCGAACGTCGTAATCGTACTTTACTAGATATGGTGCGATCTATGATGTCTCTTACAGATTTACCGCTATCATTTTGGGGTTATGCTTTAGAGACGGCCGCATTCACGTTAAATAGGGCACCATCAAAATCCGTTGAGACGACGCCTTATGAACTTTGGTTTGGCAAGAAACCAAAGTTGTCGTTTCTAAAAGTTTGGGGCTACGATGCTTATGTGAAAAAGCTTCAACCTGATAAGCTCGAACCCAAATAAGAGAAATGTGTCTTCATAGGATATCCAAAGGAAACTATTGGATACACCTTCTATCATAGATCCGAAGGCAAGACTTTTGTTGCTAAATTCGGAAACTTTCTAGAGAAGGAGTTTCTCTCGAAAGAAGTGAGTGGGAGGAAAGTAGAACTTGACGAGGTAACTGTACCTGCTCCCTTACTGGAAAGTAGTACATCATAGAAAACTGTTTCAGTGACACCTACACCAGTTAGTGAGGAAGCTAATGATAATGGTCATGAAACTTCAGATCAAGATACTGCTGAACCTCGTAGATCAACCAGAGTAAGATCCGCACCAGAGTGGTACGGTAATCCTGTTCTGGAAGTCATGATACTAGATCATGATGAACCTACGAACTATGAAGAAGTGACGGTGAGCCCAGATTCCGCAAAGTGGCTTGAAGCCATGAAATCTGAGATGGGATCCATGTATGAGAACAAAGTATGGACTTTGGTTGACTTGCCCAATGATCGGCAAGCAATTGAGAATAAATGGATCTTCAAGAAGAAGACTGACGCTGATGGTAATGTTACTGTCTACAAAGCTCGACTTGTCGCGAAAGGTTTTCGACAAGTTCAAGGGGTTGACTACGATGAGACTTTCTCACCTGTAGCGATGCTTAAGTCTGTCCGAATCATGTTAGCGATTGCCGCATTTTATGATTATGAAATTTGGCAGATGGATGTCAAAACTGCATTCCTGAATGGATTTCTGGAAGAAGAGTTGTATATGATGCAACCGGAAGGTTTTGTCGATCCAAAGGGAGCTAACAAAGTGTGCAAGCTCCAGCGATCCATTTATGGACTGGTGCAAGCCTCTCGGAGTTGGAATAAACGCTTTGATAGTGTGATCAAAGCATTTGGTTTTATACAGACTTTCGGAGAAGCCTGTATTTACAAGAAAGTGAGTGGGAGCTCTGTAGCATTTCTGATATTATATGTGGATGACATATTACTAATTGGAAATGATATAGAATTTCTGGATAGCATAAAGGGATACTTGAATAAGAGTTTTTCAATGAAAGACCTCGGTGAAGCTGCTTACATATTAGGCATTAAGATCTATAGAGATAGATCAAGACGCTTAATTGGACTTTCACAAAGCACATACCTTGACAAAGTTTTGAAGAAGTTCAAAATGGATCAAGCAAAGAAAGGGTTGTTGCCTGTGTTACAAGGTGTGAAGCTGAGTAAGACTCAATGCCCGACCACTGCAGAAGATAGAGAGAAAATGAAAGATGTTCCCTATGCTTCAGCTATAGGCTCTATCATGTATGCAATGCTGTGTACCAGACCTGATGTGTGCCTTGCTATAAGTTTAGCAGGGAGGTACCAAAGTAATCCAGGAGTGGATCACTGGACAGCGGTCAAGAACATCCTGAAATACCTGAAAAGGACTAGGGATATGTTTCTCGTATATGGAGGTGACAAAGAGCTCACCGTAAAAGGTTACGTTGATGCAAGCTTTGACACTGATCCGGACGATTCTAAATCGCAAACCGGATACGTGTTTACATTAAACGGTGGAGCTGTCAGTTGGTGCAGTTCTAAACAAAGCGTCGTAGCGGGATCTACATGTGAAGCGGAGTACATAGCTGCTTCGGAAGCAGCAAATGAAGGAGTCTGGATGAAGGAGTTCATATCCGATCTAGGTGTCATACCTAGTGCATCGGGTCCAATGAAAATCTTTTGTGACAATACTGGTGCAATTGCCTTGGCAAAGGAATCCAGATTTCACAAAAGAACCAAACACATCAAGAGACGCTTCAATTCCAACCGGGATCTAGTCCAGGTGGGAGACATAGAGATTTGCAAGATATATACGGATCTGAATGTTGCAGACCCGTTGACTAAGCCTCTTCCACGAGCAAAACATGATCAACACCAAGGCTCCATGGGTGTTAGAATCATTACAGTGTAATCTAGATTATTGACTCTAGTGCAAGTGGGAGACTGAAGGAAATATGCCCTAGAGGCAATAATAAAGTTATTATTTATTTCCTTATAGTCATGATAAATGTTTATTATTCATGCTAGAATTGTATTAACCGGAAACATAATACATGTGTGAATACATAGACAAACAAAGTGTCACTAGTATGCCTCTACTTGACTAGCTCGTTAATCAAAGATGGTTATGTTTCCTAACCATGAACAATGAGTTGTTATTTGATTAACGAGGTCACATCATTAGTTGAATGATCTGATTGACATGACCCATTCCATTAGCTTAGCACCTGATCGTTTAGTATGTTGCTATTGCTTTCTTCATGACTTATACATGTTCTTATAACTATGAGATTATGCAACTCCTGTTTACCGGAGGAACACTTTGGGTGCTACCAAACGTCACAATGTAACTGGGTGATTATAAAGGAGTACTACAGGTGTCTCCAATGGTACATGTTGGATTGGCGTATTTCGAGATTAGGTTTTGTCACTCCGATTGTCGGAGAGGTATCTCTGGGGCCCTCTCGGTAATACACATCACATAAGCCTTGCAAGCATTGTAACTAAGATGTTAGTTGTGAGATGATGTATTACAGAACGAGTAAAGAGACTTGCCGGTAACGAGATTGAACTAGGTATTGGATACCGACGATCGAATCTCGGGCAAGTAACATACCGATGACAAAGGGAACAACGTATGTTGTTATGCGGTCTGACCGATAAAGATCTTCGTAGAATATGTAGGAGCCAATATGGGCATCCAGGTCCCGCTATTGGTTATTGACCGGAGACGTGTCTCGGTCATGTCTACATTGTTCTCGAACCCGTAGGGTCCGCACGCTTAACGTTACGATGACAGTTATTATGAGTTTATGCATTTTGATGTACCGAAGGTTGTTCGGAGTCCCGGATGTGATCACGGACATGACGAGGAGTCTCGAAATGGTCGAGACGTAAAGATTGATATATTGGAAGCCTATGTTTGGATATCGGAAGTGTTCCGGGTGAAATCGGGATTTTACCGGAATACCGGGAGGGTTACCGGAACCCCCCGGGAGCTATATGGGCCATAGTGGGCCTTAGTGGAAAAGAGAAGGGGCTGCCCTGGATGGGCTGCGCGCCTCCCCCTTCCCCTAGTCCTATTAGGACTAGGAGAGGTGGCCGGCCCCCTCCTCCTCTTTCCCCCCTCTGCGAATCCTATTCCAACTAGGATTGGGGGGGGGGGGGAATCCTACTCCCAGAGGGAGTAGGACTCTCCTGCGCCCTCCTCCTTGGCCGGCCAGCCCTCCCCCTTGGATCCTTTATATACGGGGGCAGGGGGCACCTCTAGACACACAAGTTGATCCACGTGATCTATTCCTTAGCCGTGTGCGGTGCCCCCTGCCACCATATTCCTCGATAATACTGTAGCGGAGTTTAGGCGAAGCCCTGCTGCTGTAGTTCATCAAGATCATCACCACGCCGTCGTGCTGACGGAACTCTTCCCCGACACTTTGCTGGATCGGAGTCCGGGGATCGTCATCGAGCTGAACGTGTGCTCGAACTCGGAGGTGCCGTAGTTTCAGTGCTTGATCGGTTGGATCGTGAAGACGTACGACTACTTCCTCTACGTCGTGTCAGCGCTTCCGCAGTCGGTCTGCGTTGGGTACGTAGACAACACTCTCCCCTCTCGTTGCTATGCATCACATGATCTTGCGTGTGCGTAGGAAATTTTTTGAAATTACTACGATACCCGACAGTGAGATGGAGTAGTTTTCAATGGTGAACATCACTATGTTGATCATATCTACTATATGATTCACGCTCAACCTTTCGGTCTCAGTGTTCCGAGGCCATATCTGCTTATGCTAGGCTCGTCAAGTTTAACACGAGTATTCTGCGTGTGCAAAACTGGCTTGCACCCGTTGTATGTGAACGCAGATCTTATCACACCCGATCATCACGTGGTGTCTTGGCACGACGAACTTTCGCAATGGTGCATACTCAGCGAGAACACTTATACATTGAAATTTGGTGAGAGTTCATCTTATAATGCTACTGTCGATCTTAAGCAAAATAAGATGCATAAACGATAAACATCACATGCAATCAATATAAGTGATATGATATGGCCATCATCATCTTGTGCCTTTGATCTCCATCTTGAATCTCGATCGTAGTGATACACATATTCATAATATTGAAGCCAAAAGATGCAAAGTTAATAATGATAGTGCAACTTATTTGTGGCACTGCCGTTTAGGTCATATTGGTGTAAAGCGCATGAAGAAACTCCATGCTGATGGGCTTTTCGAATCACTTGGTTATGAATCACTTGATGCATGCAAACCATGCCTCATGGGCAAGATGACTAAGACTCCGTTCTCCGGAACAATGGAGCGAGCAACTGACTTATTGGAAATAATACATACTGATGTATGCGGTTCGATGAGTGTTGAGGCTCGTGGCGGGTATCATTATTTTCTAACCTTCATAGATAATTTGAGAAGATATGGGTATATCTACTTGACGAAACGTAAGTTTGAAACATTTGAAAAGTTCAAAGAATTTCAGAGTGAAGTGGAAAATCATCGTAACAAGAAAATAAAGTTCCTACGATCTGATCGCGGAGACGAATATTTGAGTTACGAGTTTGGTCTTCAACTAAAACAATGTGGAATAATTTCACAAATTCATGCCACTTGGAACACCACAGCATAATGGTGTGTCTGAACGTCATAACCGTACTTTATTAGATATGGTGCAATCTATGATGTCTCTTACTGATTTATCACTATCGTTTTGGGGTTATGCATTAGAGACAGCTGCATTCACGTTAAATAGGGCGCCATCTAAATCCGTTCAGACGACACCATATGAATTGTGGTTTAGCAAGAAACCTAAGCTTTCATTTCTTAAAGTTTGGGGCTATGATGATTATGTGAAAAAGTTTTCAACCTGATAAGCTCGAACCCAAATTGGAGAAATGTGTCTTCATAGGATACCCAAAGGAAACTGTTGGGTACACCTTCTATCACAGATCCGAAGGCAAGTTATTCGTTGCTAAGAATGGATCATTTCTAGAGAAGAAGTTTCTCTCGAAAGAAGTGAGTGGGAGGAATGTAGAACTTGATGAGGTAATTATACCTTCCCCCGAATTGGAAAGTAGTTCATCACAGAAATCAGTTCCAGTGATTCCTACACCAATTAGTAAGGAAGCTAATCATGATGATCATGAAACTTTAGATCAAGTTACTACCAAACCTCGTAAGTTCAACCAGAGTACGGTCCGCACCAGAGTGGTACGGTAATATTGTTCTGGAGGTCATGTTATTAGACCATGACGAACCTATGAACTATGAGGAAGCGATGATGAGGACAGATTCCACAAAATGGCTTGAGGCCATGAAAACTGAGATGGGATCCATGTATGAGAACAAAGTATGGACTTTGATTGACTTCCTCGATGATCGGTGAGTCATTGAGAATAAATGGATTTTCAAGAGGAAGGCGGACACTGATAGTAGTGTTACTATCTACAAAGCTCGAATTGTCGCAAAAATGTTTTCGACAAGTTCAAGGTGTTGACTACGATGAGATTTTTGCACTCGTATCGATGCTTAAAAGTCTGTCCAAATCATGTTTGTAGTTGCCGCATTTTATGAAATCTGGCAAATGGATGTCAAAACTACATTCCTTAATGGATTTATTAAAGAAGAGTTGTATATGATGCAACCAGAAGGTTTTATCAATCCTAAAGGTGCTAACAAAGTGATCAAGCTCCGGTGATCCATCTATGGACTAGTGCAAGCATCTCGAAGTTGGAATATATGCTTTGATAAAGTGATCAAAGCATATGGTTTTATACAGACTTGCGGTGAAGCTTGTATTTACAAGAAAGTGAGTGGGAGCACTAAAGTATTTCTGATAAGTATATGTGAATGACATATTATTGATCAGAAATAATGTAGAATTTTCTGTAAAGCATAAAGGAGTGTTTGAAAAGAGTTTTTCAAAGAAAGACCTCGATGAAGCTACTTACATATTGAGCGTCAAGATCTATAGAGATAGATCAAGACGCTTGATATATTTTCAATGAGTACATACCTTGACAAGATTTTGAAGTAGTTCAAAATGGAAAGTCAAAGGAGTTCTTGCCTATGTTGCAAGGTGTGAAGTTGAGTAAAGACTCAAAATCCGAGCACGGCAGAAAATAGAAAGAGAATGAAAAGTCATTCCCTATGCCTCAGTCATAGATTCTATAAAGTATGCTATGCTGTGTACCAGACATATTGTGTACCTCACCATAAGTTTGGCAAGAGGATACAATAGTGATCCAGGAGTGGATCACTGGACATCGGTCAAAAATATCCTTAGTGGAATAAGGAAATGTTTCTCGATTATGGAGGTGACAAAGAGTTCGCCGTAAAGAGTTACGTCGATGCAAGCTTTGACACCGATCTGGATGACTCTAAGTCTTGATCTAGATACATATCAAAAGTGGGAGCAATTAGCTAGAGTAGCTCCGCGCAAAGCATTGTAGACATAGAAAAATTTGCAAAATACATACGGCTCTGAATGTGGCAGACCCGTTGACTAAATTTCTCTCACAAGCAAAACATGATCACACTTTGGGTGTTAATCACATAGCGATGTGAACTAGATTATTGACTCTAGTAAACCCTTTGGGTGTTAGTCACATGGAGATGTGAACTAATCACATAAAGATGTGAACTATTGATGTTAAATCACATGACGATGTGAACTAGATTATTGACTCTAGTGCAAGTGGGATACTGAAGGAAATATGCCCTAGAGGCAATAATAAAGTTGTTATTTATATTTCCTTATATCATGATAATTGTTTATTATTCATGCTAGAATTGTATTAACCGAAAGCTTAGTACATGTGTGAATACATAGACAAACAGAGTGTCACTGGTTTGCCTCTACTTGACTAGCTCACTGAATCAAAGATGGTTAAGTTTCCTAGCCATAGACATGAGTTGTCGTTCGATTAACGGGGTCACATCATTAGAGAATGATGTGATTGACTTGACCCATTCAGTTAGCTTAGCACGATGATCGTTCAGTTTGTTGCTATTGCTTTCTTCATGACTTATACATGTTCCTCTGACTATGAGATTATGCAACTCCCAAATACCGGAGGAACACTTTGTGTGCTACCAAACGTCACAATGTAACTGGGTGATTATAAAGGTGCTCTACATGTGTCTCTGATGGTACTTGTTGGGTTGGCATAGATCAAGATTAGGATTTGTCACTCCGATTGTCGGAGTGGTATCTCTTGGCCCTCTCGGTCATGCACATCACTATAAGCCTTGCAAGCAATGTGACTAATGAGTTAGTTGCAGGATGATGCATTACGGAACGAGTGAAGAGACTTGACGGTAACGAGATTGAACTAGGTATTGAGATACCGACGATCGAATCTCGGGAAAGTAACATACCGATGACAAAAGGAACAATGTATGTTGTTATGCGGTTTGACCGATAAAGATCTTCGTAGAATATGTAGGAGCCAATGTGAGCATCCAGGTTCCGCTATTCCTTATTGACCGGAAATGAGTCTCGGTCATGTCTACATAGTTCTCAAACTCATAGGATGCGCACACTTAACATTCGATGACGATCGGTATTATGAGTTTATGTGTTTTGATGTATTGAAGGTTGTTCGGAGTCCCGGGTGAGATCAGGGACATGACGAGAAGGCTCGAAATGATCGAGCCGTAAAGGTCAATATATTGGAAGGCTATATTCAGACATCGGAAAGGTTCTGAGTGATCCGGGTATTTTTCGGAGTACCGGGGAGTTACGGGAATACGGGAGTACATATGGGCCATAGTGGGCTTTAAGTGAAAAAGAGGAGAAGCCACGAGGGCTGGCCGCGCGCCCCCCATATGGGCCTAGTCCGAATTGGACTAGGGGAGGTAATGCGCCCCCTCTTTCCTTCTCCTCCCCCTCTCCTTCCTTTCCCCTCCTAGTAGGACTAGGAAAGGAGGAATCCTACTTCGACTAGGAGGAGGATTCCTCCCGCCTTTGGCGCGCCTAGAGAGGCCTGTCGGCCTCCCCTCCCTCCGTTATATACGTGGGGAGGGAGGCACCCTACAAGACACACAAGTTGATCAGTTGATCTTTTAGCCGTGTGTGGTGCCCCCTCCACCATAATCCACCTCATTCATATCATAGTGGTGCTTAGGCGAAGCTCTGCGTCGGTAGCATTATCATCACCGTCATCACGCCGTCATGTTGACGGAACTCTCCCTCGAAGCTCTGTTGCATCGGAGTTCGTGGGACGTCACCGAGCAGAACGTGTGCTAAACTCGGAGTTGATGTACATTCGGTACTTGGATCGGTCGGATCGTGAAGACGTACGACTACATCAACCGCGTTCTCATAACGCTTCCGCTTATGGTCTACGAGGGTACGTGGATGACACTCTCCCCTCTCGTTGCTATGCATCACCATGATCTTGCGTGTGCGTAGAAATTTTTTTGAAGTTACTACGTTCCTCAACAATTACATGGCGATTGCATTTCATACAATAAAGTGACAACCATATGGCTCCTGCCGGTTGCCAATAACTGTGTTACAAAACATGATCATCTCATACAACAAAATTTATCATCATGTCTTGACCATATCACATCACAATATGCCCTGCAAAAACAAGTTAGACATCCTCAACTCTGTTGTTGCAAGTTTTACGTGGCTGCTACGGGCTGAGCAAGAATCGTTCTTACCTACGCATCAAAAACCAAAACGCGGTATAGTGATTGGTTTTTGATCTTCAGAAAGAACCTTGTTCATTGAATCCGATTCAACTAAAGTCGGAGAAACTGACACCCACCAGCCACCTGTGTGTGAAGCGCGTCGGTAGAACCAGTCTCGCGTAAGCATACGCGTAATGTCGGTCTAGGCCGCTTCATCCAACAATACCGCCGAATCAAGAATCAACTAATGAAGGCAAGCAATATGTATATACCCACGCCCACAACTCCTTTGTGTTCTACTTGTGCATATAACATCTACGCATAAACCTGGCTCTGATACCACTGTTGGGGAACATAGTAATTGCAAAAAAAAAATCCTATGCACACGCAAGATCATGGTGATGCATAGCAATGAGAGGAGAGAGTGTCGTCCACGTACCCACATAAACCGTAAGTGGAAGCGTTATGACAACGCGGTTGATGTAGTCGTATGTCTTCACGATCGACCGATCATAGTACTGAACGTATGGCACATCCGCGATCTGCACACGTTCAGCTCGGTAACGTCCCACGAACTCACGATCCAGTAGAGCTTTGAGGGAGAGTTCCGTCAGCACAACGGTGTGATGACGGTGTTGATGAAGCTACCGACGCAGGGCTTCGCCTAAGCACTGCTAAGATATGACCGAGATGGATTATGGTGGAGGGGGGCACTGCACACGGCTAAAAGATCAATGATCAACTTGTGTGTCCATGGGGTGCCCCCTGCCCCCGTATATAAAGGAGCAAGGGGAGGCAGGCCGGCCCTAGGAGGGCACGCCAAGAGGAGGAGTCCTCCTTCTGGTGGGAGTAGGACTCCCCTTTCCTAGTCCCACTAGGAGGGGGAAGGAAGGAGTGGGAGAGGGGAAAGGCAAGGGAGGCGCCCCCTTCCTTGTCCTATTCGGACTCAAGGGGAGGGGGCGCGCGGCCTTCCCTGGCCGGCCCCTCTCTCTCCACTAGGGCCCATCAAGGCCCATTAGTTCCTCGAGGGGTTCCGGTAACCCCTCCGGCACTCCGGTTTTCTCCGAGATCACCCGAAACCATTCCGGTGTCCGAATATAGCCGTCCAATATATCAATCTTTATGTCTTGACCATTTCGAGACTCCTCTTCATGTCCGTGATCACATCCGGGACTCCAAACTACCTTCGGTACATCAAAACACATAAACTCATAATACCGATCGTCACCGAACATTAAGCGTGCGGACCCTACGGGTTCGAGAACTATGTATACATGACCGAGACCCATCTACGGCCAATAATCAATAGAGGAACTTAGATGCACATATTGGTTCCTACATATTTTACGAAGATCTTTATCGGTCAAACCGCATAACAACATACGTTGTTCCCTTTGTCATCGGTATGTTACTTGCCCGAGATTCGATCGTTGGTATCTCAATACCTAGTTCAATCTCGTTACCGGCAAGTCTCTTTACTCGTTATGTAATACATCATCCCGCAACTAACTCATTAGTTGCATTGCTTGCAAGGCTTATAGTGATGTGCATTACCGCGAGGGCCCAGAGATACCTCTCCGACAATCGGAGTGAAAAATCCTAATCTTGATCTATGCCAACTCAACAAGTACCATCGGAGACACCTGTAGTGCACCTTTACGATCACCCAGTTACGTTGTGACGTTTGGTAGCACACAAAATGTTCCTCCGGTATTCGGGAGTTGCATAATCTCAGAGTTATAGAAACATGTATAAGTCATGAAGAAAGCAATAGCAATATACTAAACGATCAAATGCTAAGCTAACGGAATGGGTCAAGTCAATCACATCATTCTCTAATGATGTGATCCCGTTAATCAAATGACAACTCATGTCTATGGTTAGGAAACTTAACCATCTTTGATTCAACGAGCTAGTCAAGTAGAGGCATACTAGTGACACTTTGTTTGTATATGTATTCACACATGTACTAAGTTTCCGGTTAATACAATTCTAGCATGAATAATAAACATTTATCATGATATAAGGAAATATAAATAACAACTTTGTTATTGCCTCTAGGGCATATTTCCTTCAGAACCACCATTGTTGTGCTTCAGGATACAAGAAAGATTACTAAGACCAAACTGAAGGGAACCATTGCTGAGTCTAACAAACATCAAGAACAAGAGAGAATTAGCACCCCGATATCTTTTGCTCGATCTCGAGCCAAACATAAATAGAACAGTTAAACAAGGAGGAAATGTTACGCTAAGCCCCTCGACCAAACCCACTACTTCAGTCTAATCTACTAAGAATTTAAACCAAGTGTGAGAACAAACAGAAGAAATACATGGTTAGGAAGAGAAACTCCACTAGTAGACAACAACAACAACATGTAGCCACTGTCTGAACATATCAACCAAAAAAAATTGAAAGTGCCAGTAGATAAGTTCAGTCAAGGCCGATGAACGGTAGCCAGCCAATTTGCTCGGGCAAACCTCACTAAATGTCCTTGCCTAGCCAAAAAGCAATCAAATAAAGAAGGGCCTTTGGTTGCAAGTTCAGTTAAAACCATTTTCCAAAGGTAAGGTCGACTAGAAAACTAGAATTCACTAAAATAACATTTTACAAGATAGTGACACATACTCAGAGCATACTCAGAGTACACCACGAACATACTTATTTTCCATGACAATGTCGGCCTGAAATAATTCATATAGTAAATACTAATACGGAGATCCTGAACTAATGACATAATATTAGTTATACACAATTTGTGGGTTTATTGCTCATAGGAATAGGGTAAGCATATCAGCATTCAGATTGTAGATACTACAGTTATATCATACAAATCAATCTTCAGAATACAGAAATATCATAGGTGATTCTAGCAAAATGGCATAAGGTGTTTGATGCAAGTTTGGGCTAGTTGCACTAATCTCCTCCTTGTGCAACTTTGCAGGGGTGATGTCCATGATCATGTGTCTATGTGGTAGAATTTTGAGCTCATATCGATAAAGTTGCTAATGTAACTTTGGCAAACCCTAGAAATCAACAGAAATGGATTTTCTTAGATATAGCTAAGATAATCAATTCTACTTCATGCACCACTTGGTGTAGTGTAATTATTTGGGAATTATTGCATTTCCACAAAAATTGAGATCAAAAGGCAATGGTTGGCAATGTAGAGTTGCTCAAATTTGGATCTGGACAGGGATGGTTTTGGGGCACTTTTGTGAACCAAAACTATTTGATTGGAATGAAACTTTTCAAGATCATCACATTAGGCATATGTGACTTGCTAGAATTTTCCTGGTTTTATTTGACAATATTTCTTTTAGAAATATTTCAAATCCTTGAAATATACAGAAAGGGTTTTGGAGGGATTTGACCAATATTTTGGTCATGACCATGTGTTGAAACTCATATAAATGGACAATATATGTCCATTGAGATTCCCTAAATTTTCTCAAATATTTTTGAAACATTAAAATAATTTTTACCTATTAAAGACCATTTCTGGCCTAAAGAAAAAACCTTTAAATAAAATAGCAAAATAACTTTTAAAATTATATTTTTGTGGTTTATGGGAGTCCTATATCTAATAGGAGTCAAATATACTTTTTGAAAGATTTTTCATGCCCAAAATTAAGTACTTGTAGTGCAAGCCTCGATTCAGGGTTTTTGGTAAAACCTAATTTAGAAAATTCTTTTTGGCCAAATTATTTTTGTAACAAAATACTATCTTATCCTATACACATGGCATGATTATTGGGCAAAGCTTTAGATCAAGGAGATGATTTATTTGAATTTTTTAGAGCACTTACCATGATTTATTAGCTTAAGTGTCATGGCATGAAAATCAGGGTGTGACAATTAATCGAATAGATCTCCAAGAACATCGAGGAGAACACTGTAATGAAGATTAAATAGAGAGAAGAAGCCATCTAGCTACAAGCTATGGACCCTTAGGTCCGTGGTAAACTACTCACGCATCATCGGAAGGGCGTCAAGGTTGGTGTAGAGGCCCTCCATGATCGAATCCCTCTCCAGTGGAGTGCTGGAAAAGGCCCCAAGATGGGATCTCATGAGAACAGAAGCTTGCGGCGGCGGAAAAGTATTTTTGGTGTGCCCTCTGTCGTAGGGGAAATATTTGAGAATTTATAGTGCGAAGATTAGGGTTGGAAGGTCTACGAGGGGCCTACAAGCCCGGGGGCGCGCCCCTACGGCTTGTGGCCGCCTCGTAGGTCTTCTGGCCTCCTCTCCAAGTCTCGTGGGTTTCTTCTTGTCCAAGAAAAATCACCGTAAAGTTTTATTCCGTTTGGACTCCATTTGGTATTCCTTTTTTGTAAAAGTCAAAAACAAGGAAAAACAGAAACTGACACTAGGCACTAAATTAATAAGTTAGTCCCAAAAATAATATAAAACAGCATATGCATGCATATAAAACATCCAAAACAGATAATATAATAGCATGGAACAATCAAAAATTATAGATACGTTGGAGACGTATCAGTGCACACAGAGAGAAATAGTCCATGCAGAACCGAAGAAAATGTTGTCTCCGGTGTCAAGTTCGAGGAACTTCACCAAAGAACATCTGTCATGCAGAAGAGGATTGAGCTATATCCATCGAAGCCATGTAGGCGAGAATTTTGATTAGAAGGAATTGACCACTTGAAAATTATTGCTGACGTGAAGCAATTGGTTCGGTGTTCATCCGAAGAAAATTGACTGTAGCTAAGAAAATCGAAGGCGAAGTGAAGACGTAGCATTCATTTTGTTGTTCTTCTTTCCTTATTTGAGTCATAGGACCTCCGTAGTATTAAGAGGGGTATAGGTTCTCAAAGCTTAGATCCGCTGTGATGCTTAGCCGAAACCTATGAAAGACTGGTAGAAATCTCTTTACGCTCTGAATGATTACCTACCAATAGAAGACGTTGTTCTTCAATGCCGCAGGAGATACTTTTCGGGCTGAGTTAGCATTTCTTGCTTCACAAGGAATGTTACCGTTGTGCTCAAAATTCCGACCGTTGGATACATGTCATTCAATCGTTCGATGATCCACATGTCCAATTTGGTCATTTCCCTTCAGGGAAGGCTGCGGCTATAAATAGCCACCCCGCTCCAACATTGCTTGTTGGCTGCTCCACTTAAGATTTCTGAGAAGATTGACTGAGCATCCCCTCTCCGAGAGATTTGAGTTTAAAATCCACCGAGAGAAAACCCAGAGCCAAAAATTAGATAGCTCTAGGTGCCCGCTTTTGTGTTGAAGAGTTGTTGTCTTCACCGAGCAAAATCTTTAGCAACCAAGAGTAGTTGTGGTTCGCGAAGAAGTCTGTCAAAGGTTTAGAGATCACCGACAAGTATCTACCATGAGTGAAATCAACTGGAATATGATTAGTTCCGAGTTCAAGGAGAATAGGACAAAGAGTGGTTTGCTCCTGTGTTCAATCACAAGTCCCTCCAACCAGACGTGGTCCATTGGCAGAAGGGGGGACTGGTCTACCAAATCCATCTATCACCTTCGTGCACCACTGGTTCACTTTACGATTCTGCAATACGTTCTGTAAATACTCTTCTTGCTCTGTGTCGATAGGCTCTTCCGATTATTTATCGGTCGCACTAGATCTGTATATCATATCGTGCTCGGTTTAACTATCATTCGGTGTTACTGTGGATTCTATTCTAGTAGAATTAGCTGCACGGTTCATCTCTTGTCTTGCCAACCCTAGCCCCTCCAAGAGAGGGGCGGCGGTCAAGGGGGGGGGTCTTGCGCCCAAGCCAAGTGGGGTGCCCCCACCCCTAGGGTTTCCCTCATCTCGCTGTATGGGCCTGGTGGGTGTGGCGCCCCATAAGTGTCCATGTGGTCCCCCCAGGGCAGGTGTGTTGGGGAACGTAGCAGAATTTTAAAATTTTCTACGCATCACCAAGATCAATCTATGGAGTCATCTAGCAACGAGGGAGAGGGGAGTGCATCTACATACCCTTGTAGATCGCGCGCGGAAGCGTTCAAGAGAACGGGGTTGATGGAGTCGTACTCGTCGTGATCCAAATCACCGATGACCTAGCGCCGAACAGACGGCACCTCCGCGTTCAACACACGTACGGTTGGGAAGACGTCTCCTCCAACTTGATCCAACAAGGGGGAAGGAGAGGTTGATGAAGATCCAGCAGCACGACGGCGTGGTGGTGGAAGCAACGGTGATCTCGGCAGGGCTTCGCCAAGCACAGGGAGAGGGAGGAGTGTCATGGGAGGGAGAGGGAGAGGCCAGGGGCTAGGGTGCGGCTACCCTCCCTTCCCCCCACTATATATAGGGTCCCTAGGGGGGCGTCGGCCCTAGGAGATCCAATCTCCAAGGGGGGGCGGCGGCCAAGGGGGTGGCTTGCCCCCCAAGCCAAGTGGGGCGCCCCCCACCCCTATGGTTTCCAACCCTAGGCGTAGAGGGAGGCCCAAGGGGGGCGCACCAGCCCACTAGGGGCTGGTTCCCCTCCCACTTCAGCCCATGGGTCCCTCTGGGATAGGTGGCCCCACCCGGTGGACCCCCAGGACCCTTCCGGTGGTCCCGGTACAATACCGAGTACCCCCGAAACTTTCCCGATGGCCGAAACTTGACTTCCTATATATAAATCTTCATCTCCGGACCATTCGGGAACTCCTCGTGATGTCCGGGATCTCATCCAGGACTCCGAAAAACTTTCGGGTTACCATATACTAATATCTCAACAACCCTAGCGTCACCGAACCTTAAGTGTGTAGACCCTACGGGTTCGGGAGACACGCAGACATGACCGAGACGACTCTCCGGTCAATAACCAACAGCGGGATCTGGATACCCATGTTGGCTCCCACATGCTCCTCGATGATCTCATCGGATGAACCACGATGTCGAGGATTCAATCAATCCGTATACAATTCCCTTTGTCAATCGGTACGTTACTTGCTCGAGACTCAATTGTCGGTATCCCAATACCTCGTTCAATCTCATTACCGGAAAGTCACTTTACTCGTACCGTAATGCATGATCCCGTGATCAACCACTTGGTCACATTGAGCTCATTATGATGATGCATTACCGAGTGGGCCCAGAGATACCTCTCCGTCATACGGAGTGACAAATCCCAGTCTCGATTCGTGCCAACCCAACAGACACTTTCGGAGATACCTGTAGTTTACCTTTATAGTCACCCAGTTACGGTGTGACGTTTGGCACACCCAAAGCACTCCTACGGTATCCGGGAGTTGCACAATCTCATGGTCTAAGGAAATGATACTTGACATTCGGAAAAGCTATAGCAAACGAACTACACGATCTTTGAGCTATGCTTAGGATTGGGTCTTGTCCATCACATCATTCTCCTAATGTGTAATCCCGTTATCAATGACATCCAATGTCCATAGTCAGGAAACCATGACTATCTTTTGATCAACGAGCTAGTCAACTAGAGGCTCACTAGGGACGTGTTGTGGTCTATGTATTCACACATGTATTATGATTTCCGGATAACACAATTATAGCATGAACAATAGACAATTATCATGAACCAAGAAATATAATAATAACCATTTTATTATTGCCTCTAGGGCATATTTCCAACAGTCTCCCACTTGCACTAGAGTCAATAGTCTAGTTACATTGTGATGTATCGAACACCCATGCAGTTCTGGTGTTGATCATGTTTTGCTCTAGGGAGAGGTTTAGTCAACAGATCTGCCACATTCAGGTCCGTATGTACTTTACAAATATCTATGTCTCCATTTTGAACACTTTCACAAATGGAGTTGAAGCGACGCTTGATATGCCTGGTCTTCTTGTGAAACATGGGCTCCTTGGCAAGGGCAATAGCTCCAGTGTTGTCACAGAAGAGAGTCATCGGGCCCGACGCATTGGGTATGACTCCTAGGTCGGTAATGAACTCCTTCACCCAGACTGCCTCTTGTGTTGCCTCCGTGGCTGCCATGTACTCCACTTCACATGTAGATCCTGCCACAACGCTTTGCTTGCAACTGCACTAGCTTACTGCCCCACCATTCAAAATATACACGTATCCGGTTTGTGACTTAGAGTCGTCCAGATCTGTGTCAAAGCTAGCATCGACGTAACCCTTTACGACGAGCTCTTCATCACCTCCATAAACGAGAAACATATCCTTAGTCCTTTTCAGGTACTTCAGGATATTCTTGACCGCTGTCCAGTGTTCCATGCCGGGATTACTTTGGTACCTTCCTACCAAACTTACGGCAAGGTTTACATCAGGTCTGGTACACAGCATAGCATACATGATAGACCCTATGGCCGAGGCATAGGGGACGACACTCATCTTTTCTCTATCTTCTGCCGTGGTCGAGCATTGAGCCATGCTCAATCTCATACCTTGCAATACAGGCAAGAACCCCTTCTTTGACTGATCCATTTTGAACTTCTTCAATATCTTGTCAAGGTACGTACTCTGTGAAAGACCAATGAGGCGTCTCGATCTATATCTATAGATCTTGATGCCTAATATATAAGCAGCTTCTCCAAGATCCTTCATTGAAAAACACTTGTTCAAGTAGGCCTTTATGCTTTCCAAGAATTCTATATCATTTCCCATCAACAGTATGTCATCCACATACAATATGAGAAATGCTACAGAGCTCCCACTCACTTTCTTGTAAATGCAGGCTTCTCCATAAGTCTGCGTAAACCCAAACGCTTTGATCATCTCATCAAAACGAATGTTCCAACTCCGAGATGCTTGCACCAGCCCATAAATCGAGCGTTGGAGCTTGCACACCTTGTCAGCATTCTTAGGATCGACAAAACCTTCCGGCTGCATCATATACAATTCTTCCTTAAGGAAACCATTAAGGAATGCCGTTTTGACGTCCATTTGCCATATCTCATAATCATAGAATGCGGCAATTGCTAACATGATTCGGACGGACTTTAGCTTCACTACGGGTGAGAAAGTCTCATCGTAGTCAACCCCTTGAACTTGTCGATAACCCTTAGCGACAAGCCGAGCTTTATAGATGGTTACATTACCATCCGCGTCTATCTTCTTCTTAAAGATCCATTTATTTTCTATGGCTCGCCGATCATCGGGCAAGTCAGTCAAAGTCCATACTTTGTTTTCATACATGGATCCTATCTGGGATTTCATGGCTTCCAGCCATTTGTCAGAATTCGGGCCCGCCATTGCTTCTTCATAGTTCGAAGGTTCACCGTTGTCTAACAACATGATTTCCAAGACAGGGTTGCCGTACCACTCTGGTGCGGAACGTGTCCTCGTGGACCTACGAAGTTCAGTAGCAACTTGATCTGAAGTTTCATGGTCATCATCATTAACTTCCTCTCTAGTCGGTGCAGGCACCTCAGGAACATTTTCTTGAGCTGCGCCACTTACCGGTTCAAGAGGTAATACTTCATCAAGTTGTACTTTCCTCCCACTTATTTCTTATGAGAGAAACTCTTTCTCTAGAAAGGACCCATTCTTGGCAACAAAGATCTTGCCTTCGGATCTGAGGTAGAAGGTATACCCAATAGTTTCTTTAGGATATCCTATGAAGACGCATTTTTCCGATTTGGGTTCGAGCTTTTCAGGTTGAAGTTTCTTGACATAAGAATCGCATCCCCAAAATTTTAGAAACGACAGCTTAGGTTTCTTCCCAAACCATAATTCATACGGTGTCGTCTCAACGGATTTCGACGGAGCCCTATTTAAAGTGAATGCGGCAGTCTCTAAAGCATAGCCCCAAAATGACAGCGGTAGATCGGTAAGAGACATCATAGATCGCACCATATCCAATAGAGTGCGATTACGACGTTCGGACACACCATTACGCTGAGGTGTTCCAGGCGGCGTGAGTTGTGAAACTATTCCACATTTTCTTAAGTGTGTGCCAAATTCATGACTCAAGTATTCTCCCCCACGATCTGATCGCAAGAACTTGATTTTCCTGTCACGTTGATTCTCAACCTCACTCTGAAATTCCTTGAACTTTTCAAAGGTCTCAGACTTGTGTTTCATAAGTAGACATACCCATATCTACTCAAGTCATCAGTGAGGGTGAGAACATAACGATAGCCATCGCGAGCCTCAACACTCAATGGACCGCACACATCAATATGTATGATTTCCAATAAGTTGGTTGCTCGCTCCATTGTTCCTGAGAACGGAGTCTTGGTCATTTTACCCATGAGGCATGGTTCGCACGTGTCAAATGATTCGTAATCAAGAGACTCCAAAAGTCCATCGGCATGGAGCTTCTTCATGCGTTTGACACCTATGTGACCAAGGCGGCAGTGCCACAAGTATGTGGGACTATCATTATCAACCTTACATCTTTTGGTATTCACACTATGAATAAGTGTAACATTACACTCGAGATTCATTAAGAATAAACCATTCACCAGCGGAGCATGACCATAAAACATATCTCTCATATAAATAGAACAACCATTATTCTCAGATTTAAATGAGTAGCCATCTTGAATTAAACGAGATCCTGATACAATGTTCATGCTCAAAGCTGGCACTAAATAACAATTATTGAGGTTTAAAACTAATCCCGTAGGTAAATGTAGAGGCAGCGTGCCGACAGCGATCACATCGACCTTGGAACCATTCCCGACGCGCATCGTCACCTCGTCCTTCGCCAGTCTCCGCTTATTCCGCAGCTCCTGCTTTGAGTTACAAATGTGAGCAACTGCACCGGTATCAAATACCCAGGAGCTACTACGAGTACTGGTAAGGTACACATCAATTACATGTATATCACATATACCTTTAGTGTTGCCGGCTTTCTTGTCCGCTAAGTATTTGGGGCAGTTCCGCTTCCAGTGACCACTTCCCTTGCAATAAAAACACTCAGTCTCGGGCTTGGGTCCATTCTTTGGCTTCTTCCCGGCAGCTTGCTTACCGGGTGCGGCAACTCCCTTGCCGTCCTTCTTGAAGTTCTTCTTACCCTTGCCTTTCTTGAACTTAGTGGTTTTATTCACCATCAACACTTGATGTTCCTTTTTGATTTCCACCTCCACTGATTTCAGCATTGAATATACCTCAGGAATGGTCTTTTCCATACCCTGCATATTGAAGTTCATCACAAAGCTCTTGTAGCTCGGTGGAAGCGACTGAAGGATTCTATCAATGACCGCGTCATCCGGGAGATTAACTCCCAGCTGAGTCAAGCGGTTATGCAACCCAGACATTTTGAGTATGTGCTCACTGACAGAACTATTTTCCTCCATCTTACAGCTGAAGAACTTGTCGGAGACTTCATATCTCTCGACCCGGGCATGAGCTTGGAAAACCATTTTCAGCTCTTCGAACATCTCATATGCTTCGTGTCTCTCAAAACGCTTTTGGAGCCCCGGTTCTAAGCTGTAAAGCATGCCGCACTGAACGAGGGAGTAATCATCAGCACGTGACTGCCAAGCGTTCATAACGTCTTGGTTCTCTGGGATGGGTGCGTCACCTAGCGGTGCTTCTAGGACATAATCTTTCTTGGCAGCTATGAGGATAATCCTCAGGTTCCGGACCCAGTCCGTATAGTTGCTGCCATCGTCTTTCAGCTTGGTTTTCTCTAGGAACGCGTTGAAGTTGAGGGCAACATTAGCGTGGGCCATTTGATCTACAAGACATAGTGTAAAGATTTTAGACTAAGTTCATGATAATTAAGTTCATCTAATCAAATTATTCAATGAACTCCCACTCAGATAGACATCCCTCTAGTTATCTAAGTGAAACATGATCCGAGTTAACTAGGCCGTGTCCGATCATCACGTGAGACGGACTAGCCAACATCGGTGAACATCTTCATGTTGATCGTATCTTCTATACGACTCATGCTCGACCTTTCGGTCTTCCGTGTTCCGAGGCCATGTCTGTACATGCTAGGCTCGTCAAGTCAACCTAAGTGTATTGCGTGTGTAAATCTGGCTTACACCCATTGTATTCGAACGTTAGAATCTATCACACCCGATCATCACGTGGTGCTTCGAAACAACGAACCTTCGCAACGGTGCACAGTTAGGGGGAACACTTTCTTGAAATTATTATGAGGGGTCATCTTATTTAAGCTACCGTCGTTCTAAGCAAATAAGATGTAAAACATGATAAACATCACATGCAATCAAATAGTGACATGATATGGCCAATATCATTTGCTCCTTTTGATCTCCATCTTCGGGGCTCCATGATCATCGTTGTCACCGGCATGACACCATGATCTCCATCATCATGATCTCCATAATCGTGTCTTCTTGAAGTTGTCTCGTCATCTATTACTTCTACTACTATGGCTAACGCTTTAGCAATAAAGTAAAGTAATTACATGACGTTTATGTTGACACGCAGGTCATAAATAAATAAAGACAACTCCTATGGCTCCTGCCGGTTGTCATACTCATCGACATGCAAGTCGTGATTCCTATTACAAGAACATGATCAATCTCATACATCACATATATCATTCATCACATCCTTTTGGCCATATCACATCACACGACACATGCTGCAAAAACAAGTTAGACGACCTCTAATTGTTGTTGCAAGTTTTTACGTGGCTACTATAGGTTTCTAGCAAGAACCCTTCATAAGGACCCTTTTCATCGAATCCGATCCGACTAAAGTGGGAGAGACAGACACCTGCCAGCCACCTTATGCAACTAGTGCATGTCAATCGGTGGAACCACTCTCACGTAAGCGTACGTGTAAGGTTGGTCCGGGCCGCTTCATCCCATGATGCCGCCGAATCAAGATAAGACTAGTAACGGCAAGCAAATTGACAATATCGACGCCCACAACTGCTTTGTGTTCTACTCGTGCATAGAAACTACGCATAGACCTAGCTCTGATACCACTGTTGGGGAACATAGCAGAATTTTGAAATTTTCTACGCATCACCAAGATCAATCTATGGAGTCATCTAGCAACGAGGGACAGGGGAGTGCATCTACATACCCTTGTAGATCGTGCGTGGAAGCGTTCAAGAGAACGGGGTTGATGGAGTCGTACTCGTCGTGATCCAAATCACCGATTACCTAGCGCAGAACGGACGGCACCTCCGCGTTCAACACACGTATGGTTGGGAAGACGTCTCCTCCAACTTCATCCAGCAAGGGGGAAGGAGAGGTTGATGAAGATCCAGCAGCACGACGGCGTGGTGGTGGAAGCAACGGTGATCTCGGCAGGGCTTCGCCAAGCACAGGGAGAGGGAGGAATGTCACGGGAGGGAGAGGGAGAGGCCAGGGGCTAGGGTGCGGCTGCCCTCCCTTCCCCCGCTATATATAGGGTCCCTAGGGGGGCGCCGGCCCTAGGAGATCCAATCTCCAAGGGGGGGCGGCGGTCAAGGGGGTGGCTTGCCCCCCAAGCCAAGTGGGGCGCCCCCACCCCTAGGGTTTCCAACCCTAGGTGCAGGGGGAGGCCCAAGGGGGGCGCACCAGCCCACTAGGGGCTGGTTCCCCTCCCAATTCAGCCCATGGGGCCCTCCGGGATAGGTGGCCCCACCCGGTGGACCCCCAGGACCCTTCCGGTGGTCCCGGTACAATATGGAGTACCCCCAAAACTTTCCCGATGGCCGAAACTTGACTTCCTATATATAAATCTTCACCTATGGACCATTCCGGAACTCCTCGTGACGTCCGGGATCTCATCCGAGACTCCGAACAACTTTCGGGTTACCGTATACTAATATCTCAACAACCCTAGCGTCACTGAACCTTAAGTGTGTAGACCCTACGGGTTCGGGAGACACGCAGACATGACCGGGACGACTCTCCGGTCAATAACCAACAGCGGGATCTGAATACCCATGTTGGCTCCCACATGCTCCTCGATGATCTCATCGGATGAACCACGATGTCGAGGATTCAATCAATCCGTATAGAATTCCCTTTGTCAATCGGTACATTACTTGCCCGAGACTCGATCGTCGGTATCCCAATACCTCGTTCAATCTCGTTACCGGCAAGTCACTTTACTCGTACCGTAATGCATGATCCCGTGATCAACCACTTGGTCACATTGAGCTCATTATGATGATGCATTACCGAGTGGGCCCAGAGATACCTCTCCGTCATACGGAGTGACAAATCCCAGTCTCGATTCGTGCCAACCCAACAGACACTTTCGGAGATACCTGTAGTTTACCTTTATAGTCACCCAGTTACGTTGTGACGTTTGGCACACCCAAAGCACTCCTACGGTATCCGGGAGTTACACAATCTCATGGTCTAAGGAAATGATACTTGACATTCGGAAAAGCTATAGCAAACGAACTACACGATCTTTGAGCTATGCTTAGGATTGGGTCTTGTCCATCACATCATTCTCCTAATAATGTGATCCCGTTATCAATGACATCCAATGTCCATAGTCAGGAAACCATGACTATCTTTTGATCAACGAGCTAGACAACTAGAGGCTCACTAGGGACGTGTTGTGGTCTATGTATTCACACATGTATTACGATTTCCGGATAACACAATTATAGCATGAATAATAGACAATTATCATGAACAAAGAAATATAATAATAACCATTTTATTATTGCCTCTAGGGCATATTTCCAACAAGGTGGACCCCCTGGTGGACCCCTGAACCCTTCAATGCCTCTGGTACATTGCCAATATACCCCCGAACTTTTTTGGTACTCCAAATATGACTTTTCATATATAAATCTTTACCTTTGGACCATTTCGAAGCTCCTCGTGATATCCTGGATCCCAACCGGGAATCCGAACTACTTTCAGACTTCACTATATGAACATCCCAATACTGCCCTAGCATTAAGTGTGTGACCCTACGGGTTCGAGAACATGCAGACATGACAGAGACTCATCTCTTGTCAATAATCAATAACAGACCTGGATGCCCATATTGACTCCCACATATTCAACGAAGATATTTATCGGTTTGAACCACGATGTCGAGGATTTAGTTAATCTCGTATACAATTCCCTTTGTCCAGCGATATGTTACTTGCTCGAGATTCGATCATCGGTAATACAACATCCCCGTGACTAAACTCATTAGTCACATGGTTGCATGTTATCCACGATGTTGTATTACCGAGAGGGCCCCATGACTAAACACAAGTGATTTTAGCCTCTAAAAATTCTTTGGTTCCTTTTTTTCTAAAAGTGAATTACTCGGTTCCTTGGGGAGCTCCTTACTCTGCTCAATGCGGTGAACCCTATATCTCGCTAACGGTGAAAGCTATGATACTCTCGCATCAAGAATTTCGCTTCATGTTTTAACTCGGCTAGCCCAGTTCATCTCCTTGATTCTCTTCGTGTTTTAACTCGTGCTAGGCTTGCTCGGTGGGTAGGTTGCTGAATGGTTCGACCAAGTTTTCTTCCCTTTTTATTGTTTCTTTTTGTTTTCTTTGTTTCTTCATGATTTTCTTTAGTTTTTCTGTTTTCTTTGCCTTTTATTGGTTTTCTTCATTTCTTTCTTGGTTTCCATCAGTTTTTATGTTTTTGTCATTTACAGTTTTTTCTTTCATGGTTTTTATTTTTTTTCCTTTTTCTTGGTTTTTCTTTGTTTCTTTCTCGGTTTTCTTTGTTACCATTCTTATGCACTGGTTTCTTTGTTTTCTTATTTTCTTTGTTTTTCATTTTGGTTTTTATTAGGTTTCTTTATTTTTGTTGATTTTCATCGATTTCCTTTTCGTTCAACACATGTTAACTTTTTTTCATATTCATTCAACATTTTTTGTATACACCAGAAATATTTAATATAAACATGTTTGACATTTTTAAATACATGATTAACATTTTTTAGAATTATATTTTTGATATCTACTTTTTCCCATACACATTGAACATTTTTGGTAACACATTTAACATGTTTCACATATAAGATTAACATTTTTTGAATACATGGTCAAAAAATTTCCTATACATATTAAACATTTTTAAAATGCTTGATTAACATTTTTAAAATACTTGTTTAACATTTTTCTCATTTGTTTTAATTAATTTTATAAATACATGATTAACTTTTTCACACATGTTGTACATTTTTTATATACATGCGATACATTTTCTATATACAAATTTAACACTTTTCAAATGTTTGGTTAACATTTTTTGTCAAATGTTTATATAAAGTGTTATTTGTAATATATTAGATTCTGAGAATATTTGGAGGTATGAAAAAACGAAAGAAAAAACTTGAAAAAAAAATGTGTCTTGCTTTAAGGGGGAGGAGAGTCCCTGCTCGACGCCCGCGTGCGTCAATATGACGACCTTTCGCTAAAGGGCGCGCAAAACAGGCCGGCCCGTTAGCAAGCGTCATATGTAAAACTTCAGTAACAATCAGGACGGCTTTAGTGCAACACCAAGGTATAAGTACTAACGAGTAAGGAATGGGAGGAGTTTTTGTCAAATGGAAGATTTTAGAGAATGTCTGGCCGACTGCGGTTTGGCTGATCTTGGGTTTCATTGATATCCTTATACGTGGGATAATAAGCGAGATGGTTATGAGAATGTTCAAGTTCGCCTAGATCGTGCTACATGCAATAATAATTTTCTTGGTTTATTTCCTTTTACAGAAGTGGAACATGTCATCACTGAGGAATCAGACCATAATGCTATTATTGTGAGAGCTAGGGAGACGGCTTCTGTTGCTTTTAATAATGGACCTCGAAGGTTTTGCTATGAAGAAATGTGGGTGAGGCATGAAGGTTATGAGGATATGGTAAGGAGTGCATGGGAAAAGGCCGTATCCAGGGGGCAAGGTGCTGTAAAAACATGTGATATTTTAAATTATGTGTCGGCTGAGATGCAAAAATGGGGGCGCACTGTTTTTGGTTCAGTCAGAAAGCAAATATCGAAACTAAAGACTCAGCTTGGATACGCTAAAGAGAGAGCTTTTGTTTCGGGCTGTTCTTTGGAGGTCTGAAATTTAGAGGATCAGTTGGGAGAATTATATGAGCGAGAAGAAATTATGTATAAACAACGATCAAGAGTTGGATGGTTAAAGGAGGGTGATCAAAAATACAAAGTATTTTCAGAATAGATCCACTCACCGCAAGCGGAAGAACACGGTCAAGGCCCTTAAACGTGAAGATGGAAGCAAATGTATTTTAGATGAGGAAATGAGAGGTATGGCTGCATCATTTTATGCTAATCTTTTTGCTTCTGATGGTTCGGTGGGTGCAGATAGAATTACTGATTTGATGGATGGATTAGTTACGACTGAGATGAATGATCTTTTAACCTGACAAATTATGGATGATGAAATTGAGATGGCTCTATTCCAAATGGGAGGTATGAAAGCTCCTGGTCCGGATGGCCTTCCAACATTATTTTATCAGAGACACTGGTCTCTTGTTCGAAATGATGTGTGTGCTGTTGTTCGTGATTTTCTGCAAGGAGGAGCGATACCAGAAAATTTTAATGATACGGTTCTGGTTTTGATCCCGAAAGTTAGTTCACCGGAGCTACTTTCTCAATTTTGTCCTATTAGTCTTTGTAATGTGCTTTACAAGGTGGCGGCCAAGGTTCTTGCAAATAGATTGAAGGGTATTCTTCCGGTCATGATTTCTGAGGAACAAAGTGCTTTTGTGCCTGGGTCTCATCACGGATAATGTCTTAGTTGCTTATGAATATGTCCATGCTATTAGGAATCGCAGAAGAAAGAAACCTTTATGTGTTGTCAAGTTAGATATGATGAAAGCATATGATTGGGTTGAATGGTCTTTTTTGGAGAATGTTATGAAAAAATATGGTTTCTCCCAGGGATGGGTGATATGATTATGAGATGTGTCAAAACAGCCAGGTTCACTGTCAAACTAAATGGTGGCTATTCTGAGCTATTTCTTCCATCTAGAGGTCTACGATAGGGAGACCCTCTATCCCCCTATTTGTTCCTTTTATGTGTTGAAGGTTTTTCTGCTCTACTGAAAAAAGCAGATTTAGATAAGCAGATTTGTGGGGTTTCATTTGGGAGCACTGGCCCACATGTGACCCATCTTTTATTTGAAGATGATAGTATTGTGTTCCTTGAGGGATCTCAGAGCAATATGGAGGCACTTAGAGATATTCTTCAAGTCTATGAACAAGCTTTGGGTCAACGTATCAATTTTCAGAAGTCTTCTATATTCCTTGGGAAGGGGGGGTTATGAAGGTGATAAGCAGATGGCCAAGAGGATTATTGGTATTTCTTCTGAGGCACTTAGTGAAAAATACTTGGGGCTGCCAACTGTGGTAGGCTGGTCGAAAGATGGCACTTTTAAGCATGTTAAGGAAAGTTCTAGAGGAAAAGTTTTGGGATGGAAGGGACAAGGTTTATCTAAGGCTGCTAAGGAAGTTCTTGTCAAATCTGGGCTACAAGCGACACCAACATTCACCATGAGTTGTTTTCAACTTTCTAAGAAAATGTGTCGGAATCTGACTAATATCTCTTCTAACTTCTGGTGGGGTTCAGCAAATGGTGAGAAGAAGGTTCACTGGGTGGCTTGGGACAAGATGTGCCTATCAAAGAGGGATGGTGGTATGGGATTCAGGAACTATGAAGCATTTAATCAGGCGTTACTTGCCAAACAGGCTTGGAGAATCTTGCAGACACCGGATTCATTATGTGCTAGAGTTCTTAAGGCTAGATATTTCAAAGATGGGTCCATTATTAATGCAACTTGCCCTGCTAGAGCTTCTTACACATTCGGAGCATTCTTCATGGTCGAAATCTTCTTAGAGAGGGGCTTGTTTGGCGAATTGGTGATGGTTCCAATGTGTTTATACATCATGATAATTGGATCCCGCGTAAAGGGAGTTTAAGGCCACTGGGTCAAATATTCATGCATGGTATCACTCGAGTGAGTGATCTTCTTTCTGATCAGGAGATTCTGGGGATCATTTTAAGATTGATGCAATGTTCTCTGTTGATGATGCAAATGATATCAAGCAAATTCCGGTTGGGGGTGATGGTGTGGATGATTTTATGGCTTGGAATTTCACTAAGGATGGTGTTTTCACTGTTCGGTCGGGCTACCACTTGCCGATGAGTAAAAGGAGAGCGCTAAACGGACGGCCGGAGCCCTCCTCGACTGTTCAAATACATCACAGCTAGTTGGCTCTTTGAAGTGCTCATGTGCCTAACAAAGTGAAGGTGCATAGTTGGCGTCTCATGAGGAATGGTTTGGCTGTAGGTTCTGAGCTTAGTCGACGAAAAATTAAATCTGGTGTGGGGTGTGCTGCATGTGGGAGAGAGGAGTCTCTTGCTCATAGATTTTGGATGTGTCCACACTCGCAATGTTTTTGGAAAGTTTTTTCTGAAAAAAGAGGAATCCGTGCAAGCTACCTGCCAGAAGATATGCAATCAAATGTGGAGGTAGGTAGATGGTTGGCTCAATGGATTTCTGAGGTTGATGATGAACAGGGAGAAATGATGATACAGGGTGTTTATGGGCTTTGGCTTGCGAGGAATAATGCAAGGGATGGGAAGAAGATTCAATCTCCACATGAAATATCCTATTCGGTCTCAAAGCTCATGGATGAGTGGTATGAAGTGGTGCAACGAAAATCAAGAACTGTTGTGCGACCACGACTTGAGAAATGGACATCACCTGAACAAGGATGGATTCTAGCGAATGTTGATGGAGCGGTGTCAAAGAATGGATGTTAGGGAGGAGGAGGAGGGTGGTCTTGCGTGACCATGATGGTGCCTTTCGGGGTGCTGCAACTCAATTCTTTCCATATGACTCGAAACCGAAATTTGTTGAATTGAAGGCATGTAGAAGAGCGCTCCAAATTGGGCGTGATTTGAGTATCTCAAAGATTCATGTTGAAATGGATTGCAACCAGGCTGTGAGAATGATAAATAGTGCTTGCAGAAATCTCTCGGAGGCTGGGCCAATTGTTGAGGATATTAAGGCTCTGATGCAGGGATGGCAGGGTTGTAAAGTTTCATGGAGAAGAAGAACTGCAAATCAAGCTGAACATATTCTTGCTAAGTTAGCTGTTAGTGAACAAGTTTCTCAAGAATGGCGTGTTGTGCCTCATGAGTGTATTCTGCATGTAATAGGGGCGGCGATTCCGAACGCTTTTTAATTAATGAAGTTTGTTATTCTAAAAAAACGAGTAATGGCAGATCCGTTTTTTCCTTCAAATTTCTCAGTATTTCTTGAAAAAATGTGAACAATCTTTATTAATAAACGCGAATAATGTTTGAAAATGTGAACACATTTCAAAATTAGAACAAACCTTTACAACACGTTTCTTTTCAGAAAAGTGAACAAAAACTGAAAAACACGAACAGAATACTATATACGCTGAAAATTTTTAAGTGTACATTAATATACACTGAACAATTTTGTAATATACATTGAACATTTTTGTGATATTCATTTAGTAATTTTTGAATACACATTGAATATATGTGTAAAATACGCTGAATAAATTCCAAATACACAGTGAACATTTTCTAGTATTCATTGAAAAAATTCTTAAAATATGATGAACATTTTTATAATGTATGGTGAACTTTTCTGTAATATATCATGAACATTTTATTAATGTATGATGAACATTTTTGTAATACATGATGAACATTTTTATATTGCAGGGTGAACTTTGTCATAATATACGATGAACATTTTTGTTATATGCGGTGAAAACGCAAAATATGAGACGAAAAAAAACATAAATGAAAATAAACGAAAAGGAAAAGAATGAAAGGACAAAGGAGAAAAAACCAGAACAAACCCATCAAGAACTGGACAAAATATTGAAAAACGAAGCAAAAAAACCACAGAAGAACAACGAAAAACAAAACCCGCAGGAAACATCAAAGAAAGCAGCAGCAAACGAATAACAGGAGAATCCCGTATGTGGGCCGGCCCAACCGGAGGATCGCCTCAGCGAAGGCACAATCTTTTTGACGCTAACTAGCGTCATATAGGATCTGCCCTCAATGCATGCATGTCCTGGGGCCGGTCACTTTATATTCAGGCTGTAGGTGGACACGGGCCATCCATGGTGTCCACTTAAAAGCCCATTTAATTCGGCTTTGTGGATACCCATGAATAGGACGGCCTGATAAGTGGAATAAGTGGGATAGCCCACGGTGCCCACATCGTCCACTTCCGCACCCACGATCGGGTAGGGCTCGTCGCCGCCCACGAGGGGATAGGGCTCACCGCCGCCGTTGACTTCCACCTTGGGATGTAAACGGATCGGATCGGATAATGCCTTTACTATATCCTTTACCACTTTTTTTGTCGGATTTGGAGCGGATCGAATAATGACCGGATGCGGATTCGAATACGGATTATATCGGACTACGGATTTGGAGCGGAAGCGGAGTGGATTCAGACTGAAAACGGATAAAAATCTATGTGCATATTTCCATCATATCTACCATGATCTATGCAAAAGAAGAACAGTAGTATATAAGTAACCAATCATTTTTTACATTTTTTACTGATCAATGAAACTAATAGCTTACACGCTGCAGCAAGCAAGACATTAGACATCATAAGTTAATAGTGTTCTCTAGTCTGTAATAAAATCTATTTAAATATTAGATAAGTGATCTTGTACAGTATGTGTTCTCAAGTCAATTGGCTACGCTTGTACGTAAGCTATTTGAGTTGGGGTTATATAATATTTATATGTGGTGATTTTAATTATTAGCCTAATTGGGTATTTGGGCTTGTCGATTGGACCAAATTTATCAGATAATTCTATTTTATAACACCGAATAATCCGTAAAAAATACCGGATAATCCACATCTGCCGGATATTATCGATACCATATCCGCTACCAAATTTATCGGATATCCGGTTGACCAAAATCCGTATCAGCATCTGTATTCGCCGAATTTGTGAAAGTGCATAACGTATCTTTAAAAACGGATGCAAATGCAGATTCAAAACGGAAATTATCCGTATCATTTACATCCCTACTTCCACCTCCGCCATCTCCGCTATGGCCACGTCATCGCCTTCAAGAAGACCAGGATGATTAGAAAAATCAAAGAAGAAGCTGCAACGATCTCCAAAAATTCCAAGGTAATCCAAGGTACTGTTACTGCCACTAGCATGTTTGACTGAAACCTGATAGTTAGGGCATCTCCAGCCGTTCGGCCCCCCAGGGCACCTAAATAGAGCGGCCTGGGGGTGTGCCGGCGCTAGTTCGGCCCCTGGGGGCGACCTAGCTCCCAGTCACGCCCCCAAGCGCCGGCCCCAAGATGCGGGAAATTTAAACTTGGTCGTTCCCGCTCTCAAAAGACGTCACAAATCCGGCGATCGGACGTAGTCTGGCATTACAAAAAACAGAGCGACGCACGCCGCAAGTTCGCGTGCGCAATGATTCACTCGGCGGGGTCGGCTCCAGGCGTTGGCAGAGTCGGCGTGCGCGGGCTCAGCGGTGGTTCGCGCCGGTGGTCGGGTCGAGGCAGACGACTTTCCATGCTTCGGCGAGGCATTCCTCCTCCTTGGATGTCCATTTGATGCGCGGTTCGCCTGACCTAGCCGCCCGCTTCTTCTTCTTCTGGCGCCCCTTCGTCGGAACAGGAGCCGGCTCCTCCTCCTCCTCCTCGTCCTCCTCCTCCTCCTCGGGTTCCTGCGCTTCGTGCGCGTCCTCGCCGTAGACGTAGCCGAGCTCGGCCTCCATGTCGCCGTTGAGATCCACTACCTCGTCCTGGGTGGCGAACCCGGGAGACGCGGCGGCCGCGGTCGATCCTGTCGCGATGATGTCGTCCATGTCGGCTCCTGTGTCGTCGGTGTCGCCAAGGTGCGAGAAGGGCAGCGGTCCACGGCGGAGATGGGGCGTCGGTGTGGACGCGTAGGCGGCGGGCGGCGAGTAGTTGTATGGAGGGTACTGCACGCCGACGAAGGCGGGCGAGGGTGTGCGCGTCGCGGGGTGGCCATGGGGGAAGGTCACGTTTGGGTTGAACCCCCCGTGCGCGTCGCCGTCGGCGTAGCCGGGCAACGACGATCCCCATGGAGATCCGACGCCTTGCTGTCCCTAGGGCGCGTACTGGGCGTGGCTGACGATGGGTGGATTCATCATCCCCGCGTGGTCGACCGATGAGGAAGACGCCACCGCACGCGCCATGTTGTCGCGGGCCTTCTTGGCAATGGCCCTGTTCCGCCGGTCGGTGGTGACTACATCGCGTCGCTGAACTTCCACCCTCCACTCGGCGCTCGACATGCCCGGTGGCTTCGATGGCGGCGCCCTCGGCTTCCTCTGCTTCAGCTGGGCCACGATGCCAGTTGTGGTTGCCGCCGCGCGCGGCATGGCGTACTTCTTCGGCGGCATGGCGGCGACTGGAAGGCGAGCTGGAGGGGGTTTGGCGGGAGAAACGAAGGGAATGGCGGGAGGAAGGCGAGCGAGCGGGAGAGATGCGAGGGAAAAGCGTCAAGAAGCGGCGGGAAAAGGCCCTCGAGTCGCCGCCAGGGCGGGCCCACGCGCCTTTTTCGCTTGTGTCGGCTCCCCAAGCGCCCCCAGGGCGCCGGGTTCGGCCTGGATCCGCCGGCACCAGTTTTGGCCCGAGCCGGCGAAAAACGGGCTTCTGGGGGCGCGACTGGGCCATTTTTTTGGCGTCGGCGCGGCAAAATCGCCTGGGGAGGGCCTGTTGGGGGCGCGGCTGGAGATGCCCTTAGACTCAAACTCGAAAGCCTCGACGTATCGAAGTGGTTGCGGGCTTGTTCATGCCAACGGCCAACCACATTTCTTTTTTTTTCGAAAAGAGAAGTTTCCCCGGCCTCTGCATCAGAACGATGCATACAACCAACTTAATTAAATAGCAAATAGGTTCAACAAAGGTCTTAAAGTCTCAACGAAAGTAAAAAAAATCTCATATAGAGCCAATAAAAAAAGTAGACATAAAGCCACAACCGACTAGCATAAGAAAGATAGAGAAACTAATTGCCTATCCTATTACATGACCGTCATCCAAACCGATTGAAAATAGCCCGTGCTACCATCTTCCACCGGATAGATCCAATAACCAAACGCTTCCTGACCTCTGTCGGAGTGAGTAGCGATCACATACGAATCAATGCGGTGGCTCGGAAGATAACCTGCAAATAATGAATATTTGTCGTTCTGTTAAAAATCAAATCATTTCTGCAGTTCCAGACTACCCACAATAAAGCACATACTCCTACGTGAATGTGTCTCGCTGTTTCAGACTCTATCTCGTTAAGCCACGTCCCAAATAACGTGTTGACAGAATTCGGAGGAGTAATGTTAAAGGCTATGTGTACCGTCTGTCATAGAATTTTTGCCAACGGACAGTCAAGAAAAATGTGTTTGATAGTTTCACCCCGATCACAAAAACTACATCTTGTAACCAACCACATTTCTACGACAAGTATAAACAACACACAACATTTTCTCACAACAAGGGCACTGGCCACATGTTTACATTGACTTAGAGCATCTTTAGTAGATCCCGCATAATGTCGACCCACAAAACGCATTTGCAGTTCGCGAAAAAATGGTTTTGCGGGCCGGCGCGGATGGCCGCGAAGGCAGACCCCGCAGAACGGACCCGTATAAAGGGATATACATGGAATATGCTCTTTTACGGGTCGGCTTTGCGGTGTCTGCTCTTACGCCGCTGCCGCCAGTCCGCAAATATCAATACCACACCACAAAAATACAACAATCATCCACACTACAAATAATATTCAGGAAAAATATCAATACCACAGCACAATACAACAATCATCCACATTACAAATAATTATTCAAATCACCGAAGAAAACTAAAAAATGCAATATAAAACTTGTCCCGAATACAAATAACACATGAATTAAATGAAAATGATAGAAAAATGAGTTTTGTTACTGTCCAGCCCTTTGCCAATGGTACTTAATGAGATCCTTCTGAAGTTGAAAGTGGTTGTTTGCATTTTCAATCTTCTTGTATGTCTGAAGAAAGGCTCTAATGCGGTTAGGGTCTCTAGCTGGTTTGACACATCTATCCACATTGTCGTAGAAGAACTCCAAGTTCATGCCTCTCTCATCTTCGAGAATCATATTGTGAAGAATAATACAGCATGTCATGATGTTTTTCAAGGTCCGCTTGTCCCAAAAACTTCTCGCACGGGCTCAACTCCATCTACATGAACAAAAATCGCACGCTGCGTCAACCAACTATGCATAGAGCTCGGTACAAAGCACAAGTAAACACTCATCGGCTGCTCGTGGGCCGTGGCTCTCCGGCGGTTCGGGGGCGGGCGATCCCGGGCGGCGACTAGGGGCGGCTCGAGGGCGGTCGATCCCCGACGGCGACGACGACCAGGGGCGGCTCGTGTCGCCGGATCCGGTGGGCGGTGCAGCGTATCGGTGGTAGAGGGTGGGGACGCCCCCGCGGCGTGATTCCGCCCGCAGATTTGGCCGGAATCGCCGGCGGCGGACGGGCGGAACCAATGGCGGGCAGCGGCAGAAGAAGGTGGGGAAAGGGCGCGGGCTGAAATGTCCCTCCCGCCAACCGCTTTCCTGGAATACGGGGAACGGTAGGGGCGAGGCGGGAACCTACATATTCGCGGGTTGGGGCCGAGATTTTGCCGCGCCCTTCAAAACTATTTACGGGTCGGACGCGTTTGCGGGGTCTGATCGGTCAGCTTTTTCCGCATTGACCCGCATTTTGACGGTTTATTTTGCGGGTCGCGGCTTTTTACGGGTTCGGCTAGAGATGCTCTTACTGTGTCGGCTAGAGATGCTCTTACTGGTTGTACTGATGAAACCGAGTGCATATTTGTGCAGAGTCTGCAAAGAGTATAGTTTGTAATATGAGGAAATGATTCCCGTCTGTGTTAACCTCCAGTCGTTGTACTGCTGAAGATTATAGTTTGTGTTGTATCATATGTGGGCATGTTCTTTACTTCAATCTAGACTTATGTGCCTTTGTGTTAAGTTGTTTTACATCTCAAATTTTGTATTTTCATGTTTTATGAATTATGTGGGTATGCGGCAGCCCACATAATAGCACATACATTATGTGGGTTGCCCACTTAATCCCATTTAAATAAGTGGACATATGTGGCAGGAAGTGGGAGGGTGCCCCACCTACAGGCTGACTTTATATAGTCTGCTCTACAAGCCGGGTGATTCTAATTTTAGTTTCCTAATAGTGCATGACATGTCTTGGAGAATGGGGGAAGCGCCTGCCCATTTTCACCTCTTGCTAGCATGGGTAAGGAAAGGGAAACAGACGCTGTCCCAACTCTAGCACATCTTTTACCTCACATGAAAAAAAAAACTAGCAGATCTTTGAAGCACTCGCCCTTTATAAAAATCTTGTATGAAAATTCGAAGGAAAAAAATCGGCAGAAAAAATACAATTTTTTTAGATATGCCATTCTTGTTTCTTTTTGAGAAAGACTAATTTGTCTGTTTGGAATTGCTTTTACCACGCTTGCTGCATGGTCTTAGATATGCTTAGATATGCCATTCTATTGAGCAACTCTAGCAGAATCGTGACAAGGTGGGAATATCCGGGGAAGATGAGGTACATGGCATCATAAGCAGGAGCATCATGATCTAGGGGAACCCGAGGATATGGATCATGATCACTTGAGAAGGAACAATGCAATGGAGATTGCCAATTAGGAAGAAAACGACCACTGGCTGAGACTATTGATCCGACTATGGTGCATGAGAAGGAACTGCTGGCGGTTGATGGTAATACACTAAATGAGCTAATCAACCTAGGAGCAGATGCAGTCCCAACAACAAGAAAACACCTAGCAGAAAACTCAGTTGTTGTGGGGGTGGACGGACCGACTAATAATCCACTTGTGATAGTATCGGTTTCAAATTTTCATTGATTATTGATCAATACAAGGATGTAACTGAGGGGATGAACCTCGGATAGCACGCCCCAAAAGTCTGCTAACAAGAAAAGGCTGAAGAGTGTTGATGTTTTGGCAAAGGATAATAACACAGCTAAGATACCGCGGCCTCCCAGGGGGAGGACCGTCGGGGGCAATGGAAACCCTAGCCTGATACTATTGTGATATACTCTCAAACATGGAAGTTCATGAGCTCTTTGATTTCTAAGGGAAGTTTAGTGCAGCTATTATCTTTCTTTCGTAGCCGCACTTAGATAAGGATAAGTGGGATGTTCTGCGCCGGGAGAGTTTTGATTTTATGCGTGTAGTAGAGAGTGATCGTCGGGTCCATGCCTAGTTATGTTTTACAATAAAGAAAATGAAGTGGTGTTGTATTATATGGGGCCTAATTACTTTGATGGAATTGTAATGGAAGGGGGAATGTGGGCTGGCGTATAACCGGTTTTATGGAGAAGCTTCATGGGATCAACGACACATGTCTTGGCTATATCTTCACGATCTTCATAATGTAGCAATTGATCCCTGGTTGGTCATTGGTGATTTCAGTAAATTTTGTGCTAGGTGCTGAGAAGCAGGGGGCAACACTCGACCGAGCATTATGATGCGAAACTTTAGAGGATGTTTCGATGTTGTGGTCTTGGTGACCTCGGCTATATCAGTGATAAATTCACCCGAAGAGGGGGGCATATTAGAGTGAAGGAAATATGCCCTAGAGGTAATAATAAAGTTGTTATTTATATTTCCTTATATCATGATAAATGTTTATTATTCATGCTAGAATTGTATTAACCAGGAACTTAGTTCATGTGTGAATACATAGACAAACAGAGTGTCACTAGTTTGCCCTCTACTTGACTAGCTCGTTGAATCAATGATGGTTATGTTTCCTAACCATAGACATGAGTTGTCATTTGATTAACGGGATCACATCATTAGAGAATGATGTGATTGACTTGACTCATCCGTTAGCTTAGCACGATGATCGTTTAGTTTGTTGCTATTGCTTTCTCCATAACTATACATGTTCCTATGACTATGAGATCATGCAACTCCCGAATGCCGGAGGAACACTTTGTGTGCTACCTAACGTCACAATGTCACTGGTTGATTATAAAGGTGCTCTACAGGTGTCTCCGATGGTGTTTGTTGAGTTGGCATGGATCAAGATTAGGATTTGTCACTCCGATTGTCGGAGAGGTATCTCTGGGCCCTCTCGGTAATGTACATCACTATAAGCCTTGCAAGCAATGTAGCTAATGAGTTATTTACAGGATGTAGCATTATAGAACGAGTAAAGAGACTTGTCGGTAATGAGATTGAACTAGGCATTGAGATACCGACGATCGGATCTCGGGCAAGTAACATACCGATGACAAAGGGAACAACGTATACCGTTATGCGGTTTGACCGATAAAGATCTTCGTAGAATATGAAGGAGCCAATATGAGCATCCAGGTTCCGCTATTGGTTATTGACCAGAGACATGTCTCGGTTATGTCTACATAGTTCTCGAACCCGTAGGGTCCGCACGCTCAACGTTCGATGACAATTGGTATTATGAGTTTATGTGATTTGATGTACCGAAGGTTGTTCGGAGTCCCGGATGAGATCACAGACATGACGAGGAGTCTCGAAATGATCGAGCCGTAAAGATCGATGTATTGGAAGGCTATATCGGAAAGGTTCCGAGTGGTCCGGGTATTTTTCAGAGTAACGGGGGAGTTACGGGAATACGGGAGTACATATGGGCCTTAGTTGGCTTTAAGGGAAAAAGAGGAGAAGCCACGAGGGCTGGCCGCGTGCCCCCCATGGGCCTAGTCCGAATTGGACTAGGGGAGGGGTTGTGCCCCCTCTTTCCTTCTCCTCCCCTTCTCCTTCCTTCCCCCTCCTAGTAGGACTAGGAAAGGAGGAATCCTACTCCTACTAGGAGGAGGATTCCTCCCCCCCCCCCTGGCGCGCCTAGAGAGGCCGGCTGGCCTCCCCTCCCTCCTTTATATACGTGGGAAGGGGGGCACCCTAGAACACGCAAGTTGATCATTGATCTTTTAGCCGTGTGCGGTGCCCCCCTCCACCATAATCCACCTCGGTCATATCATAGCAATGCTTAGGCGAAGCCCTGCGTCAGTAGCATTATCATCACCGTCATCACGCCGTCGTGCTGACGGAACTCTCCCTCGAAGCTCTGCTGGATCGGAGTTCGTGGGACGTCATCGAGCTGAACGTGTGCTGAACTCGGAGGTGCCATACGTTCGGTACTTGGATCGTGAAGACATACGACTACATCAACCGCGTTCTCACAACGCTTCCGCTTACGGTCTACGGGGGTACGTGGACGACACTCTCCCCTCTCGTTGCTATGTATCACCATGATCTTGCGTGTGCGTAGATTTTTTTTGAAATTACTGCGTTCCCCAACAGTGGCATCCGAGCCAGGTTTATGCGTAGATGTTATATGCACGAGTAGAACACAAAGGAGTTGTGGGCGTGGGTATATACATATTGCTTGCCGTCACTAGTTGATCCTTGATTCAACGGCATTGTTGGATGAAGCGGCCCAGACCGACATTACGCGTACGCTTACACGAGACTGGTTCTACCAACATGCTTCGCACACAGGTGGCTAGTGGGTGTCTGTTTCTCCAGTTTTAGTTGAATCATATTCAATGAACAGGGTTCTTTCTGAAGATCAAAAAGCAATCACTATACCGCGTTGTGGTTTTTGATGCGTAGGTAAGAACGGTTCTTGCTCAGCCCGTAGCAGCTACGTAAAACTTGCAACATCAAAGTAAATGACGTCTAACTTATTTTTGCAGGGCATGTTGTGATGTGATATGGTCAAGACGTGATGAGATATAAATTGTTGTATGAGATGATCATGTTTTGTTAAAGTTATCGGCAACTGGCAGGAGCCTTATGGTTGTCTCTTTATTGCATAAGATGCAAGTGCCATGTAATTGCTTTACTTTATCGCTATGCGATAGTAATAGTTGCAAAAGCAATAGCTGGTGAGACGACCATGTGACGACACGTTGATAAAAGATCAAGATGATGGAGATCATGGTGTCATGCCGGTAACAATTGAGATCATAAAAGTACTTTGGAGATGGAGATCAAAGGCACAAGATGATGATGGCCATATCATGTCACATATTTTTGATTGGTGTGATGTTTAACTTTTATACATCTTATTTTGCTTAGTTCAACGGTAGCATTATAAGATGATCTCTCACTAAATTTCAAGGTATAAGTGTTCTCACTGAGTATGCACCGTTGCGACAGTTCGTCGTGCCGAGACACCACGTGATGATCGGGTGTGATAAGCTCTGCATTCACATACAACATATGCAAGCCAGTTTTGCACACGCAGAATACTCGGGTTAAACTCGACGAGCCTAGCATATGCAGATATGGCCTCAGAACACTGGAGACCGAAAGGTCAAGTGTGAATCATATAGTAGATATGATCAACATAGTGATGTTCACCATTGAAAACTACTCCATCTCACGTGATGATCGGACATAGTTTAGTTAATTTGGGTCACGTGATCATTTAGATGACTAGAGGGATGTCTATCTAAGTGGGAGTTCTTAAGTAATATGATTAATTGGACTTTAATTTATCATGAACTTAGTCCTGATAGTATTTGCATAACTATGTTGTAGATCAATAGCTCGCGATGTAGCTCCCTGTTTATTTTTGATATGTTCCTAGAGAAAAACTAAATTGAAAAATGTTAGTAGAAATGATGCGGATTGGATCCGTGATCTAAGGATTATCCTCATTGCTGCACAGAAGAATTATGTCCTTGATGCACCGCTAGGTGACAGACCGATTGCAGGAGCAGATGCAGACGTTATGAACGTTTGGCAAGCTCAATATGATGACTACTTGATAGTTTAGTGCACCATGCTAGCTCTACGGCTTAGAATCGGGGATTCAAAGACGTTTTGAATGCCACGGAGCATATGAGATGTTCCAATAGTTGAAATTAGTATTTCAGACTCATGCCCATGTCGAAAGGTATGGGACCTTTGACAAGCACTTTGCCTACAAGATGGAGGAGAATAGCTCAGTGATAACCCACAAGTATAGGGGATCGCAACAGCTTTCGAGGGTAGAGTATTCAACCCAAATTTATTGATTCGACACAAGGGGAGCCAAAGAATATTCTCAAGTATTAGCAGCTGAGTTGTCAATTCAACCACACCTGGAAACTTAGTATCTGCAGCAAAGTGTTTAGTAGCAAAGTAATATGATAGTGGTGGTAGCGGCAACAAAAGTAAAGACAGTAAAAGTAATGTTTTTGGTATTTTGTACTGATTGTAACAGTAGCAGCGGAAAAGTAAATAAGCGAGAACCAGTATATGGAAAACTCGTAGGCACTGGATCAGTGATGGATAGTTATGTCGGATGCGGTTCATCATGTAACAGTCATAACATAGGGTGACACGGTACTAGCTCCAATCCATCAATGTAATGTAGGCATGTATTCCGTATATAGTCATACGTGCTTATGGAAAAGAACTTGCATGACATCATTTGTCCTACCCTCCCGTGGCAGCGGGGTCCTATTAGAAACTAAGGGATATTAAGGCCTCCTTTTAATAGAGAACCAGAACAAAGCATTAGCACATAGTGAATACATGAACTCCTTAAACTATGGTCATCACCGGGAGTGGTCCCGATTATTGTCACTTCGGGGTTGCCGGATCATAACACATAGTAGGTGACTATAGACTTGCAAGATAGGATCAAGAACTCACATATATTCAAGAAAACATAATAGGTTCAGATCTGAAATCATGGCACTCGGGCCCTAGTGACAAGCATTAAGCATAGCAAAGTCATAGCAACATCAATCTCAGAACATAATGGATACTAGGGATCAAACCCTAACAAAACTAACTCGATTACATGATAAATATCATCCAACCCATCACCGTCCATCAAGCCTACGATGGAATTACTCACGCACAGAGGTGAGCATCATAAAATTGGTGATGGAGGATGGTTGATGATGACGACGACGACGAATCCCCATCTCCGGAGCCTCGAACGGACTCCAGATCAGCCCTCCCGAGAGGTTTTAGGGCTTGGCGGCGGCTCCGTATCGTAAAACGCGATGATTTCTTCTCTCTCATTTTTTCTCATCGAAACTCAATATATGGAGGTGGAGTTGGAGTCGGAGACGCAACAGGGGGCCCACGAGGTAGGGGGCGCGCCCTAGGGGGGCGCCCCCCACCCTCGTGAGAAGGGTATGGGCCCCTGGTCTTCATCTTTGGCGAGGATTTTTTATTGTTTTTTCTAAGATGTTCCGTGGAGTTTCAGGTCATTCCGAGAATATTTGTTTTCTGCACATAAAACTACACCATGGTAATTCTGCTGAAAACAGCGTCAGTCCGGGTTAGTTCCATTCAAATCATACAAGTTAGAGTCCAAAACAAGGGCAAAAGTGTTTGGAAAAGTAGATACGACGGAGACGTATCACTCAGCTAGTGAGCATGTGCTCAGAATGTCTGTGTACTACAATCACTTGAATCAAGTGGGAGTTAATCTTCCAGATAAGATAGTGATTGACAGAGTTCTCTAGTCACTATCACCAAGTTACTAGAACTTCGTGATGAACTATAATATGCAAGGGATAATGGAAACGATTCCCAAGCTCTTCGTGATGCTGAAGTCGACGAAGGTAGAAATCAAGAAAAGCATCAAGAGTTGATGGTTGACAAGACCACTACTTTCAAGAAAAAGGCAAAGGTAAGAAGGGGAACTTCAAGAAGAACGGCAAGCAAGTTGCTGCTCAAGTGAAGAAGCCCAAGTCTAGACCTAAGCCTGAGACTAAGTGCCTCTACTGCAAAGGGACTGGTCACTGGAAGCAGAACTGCCCCAAGTATTTGGCGGATAAGAAGGATGGCAAAGTGAGAAAAGGTATATTTGATATACATGTTATTGATGTGTACTTTACTAGTGTTTATAGCAACCCCTCAGTATTTGGTACTAGTTCAGTTGCTAAGATTAGTAACTCGAAACGGGAGTTGTAGAATGAACAGAGACTAGTTAAGGGTGAAGTGACGATGTGTGTTGGAAGTGGTTCCAAGATTGATATGATCATCATCGCACACTCCCTATACTTTCGGGATTAGTGTTGAACCTAAATAAATGTTATTTGGTGTTTGCGTTAAGCATGAATATGATTTGATCATGTTTATTGCAATACGGTTATTCATTTAAAGTCAGAGAAAAATTTTTGTTCTGATTACATGAATAAAACCTTCAATGGTCATACACCCAAGTTGAATGGTTTATTGAATCTTGATCGTAGTGATACACATATTCATAATATTGAAGCCAAAAGATGCAAAGTTAATAATGATAGTGCAACTTATTTGTGGCACTGCCGTTTAGGTCATATTGGTGTAAAGCGCATGAAGAAAACCCATGCTGATGGGATTTGGAATCACTTGATTATGAATCAGTTGATGCTTGCGAATCATGCCTCATGGGCAAGATGACTAAGACTCCGTTCTCCGGAACAATGGAGCGAGCAACAAACTTGTTGGAAATAATACATACTGATGTATGCAGTCCGATGAGTGTTGAGGCTCGCGGCAGGTATCGTTATTTTCTTACCTTCATAGATGATTTGAGCAGATATGGGTATATCTTCTTGATGTAACATAAATCTGAAGCATTTGAAAAGTTCAAATAATTTCAGAGTGAAGTGGAAAATCATCGTAACAAGAAAATAAAGTTTCTACGATCTGATCATGGAGGAGAATATTTGAGTTACGAGTTTGGTCTTCATTTAAAACAATGTGAAATAGTTTCGCAACTCACGCCACCCGGAACACCACAACGTAATGGTGTGTCCGAACGTCGTAATCGTACTTTACTAGATATGATGCGATCTATGATGTCTCTTACTGATTTACCGCTATCGTTTTGGGGTTATGCATTAGAGACAACTACATTCACGTTAAATAGGGCACCGTCTAATCCGTTGAGACGACACCGTATGAACTATGGTTTGGCTAGAAACCTAAGATGTCGTTTCTTAAAGTTTGGGGTTGTGATACTTATCTGAAAAAGTTTCAGCCTAATAAGCTCAAACCCAAATCGGAGAAATGCCTCTTCATAGGATACCCAAAAGAAACTGTTGGGTACACCTTCTATCACATATCCGAAAGGCAAGATCTTTGTTGCTAAGAGTGGACCATTTCTAGAGAAGAAGTTTCTCTCGAAAGAAGTGAGTGGGAGGAATGTAGAACTTGATGAGGTAATTGTACCTTCTCCCGAATTGGAAAGTAGTTCATCACAGAAATCAGTTCTAGTGATCTCTACACCAATTATTGAGGAAGCTAATGATGATGATCATGAAACTTCAGATCAAGTTACTACCGAACATCATAGGTCAACCAGAGTACGGTCCGCAGCAGGGTGGTACGGTAATCCTGTTCTGGAAGTCATGTTACTAGACCATGATGAAACTATGAACTATGACGAAGCGATGATGAGCCCAAATTCCGCAAAAAGGCTTGAGGCCACGAAATCTGAGATGAGATCCATGTATGAGTACAAAGTATGGACTTTGATTGACTTGCCCAATGATCGGTGAGTCATTGAGAATAAATGGATATTCCAGAGGAAGACGGACGCTGATAGTAGTGTTACTATCTACAAAGCTCGAATTGTTGCAAAAATGTTTTTTTCAAGTTCAAGGTGTTGACTACGATGAGAGTTTCTCACTCGTATCGATGCTTAAAAGTCTGTCTGAATCATGTTAGCAGTTGCCGCATTTTATGAAATCTGGCAAATGGATGTCAAAACTGCATTTCTTAATGGATTTATTAAAGAAGAATTGTATATGATACAACAAGAAAGTTTTATCAATCCTAAATGTGCTAACAAAGTGTGCAAGCTCCAGCGATCCATCTATAGACTGGTGCAAGCATCTCGGAGTTGGAATATATGCTTTGATAAAGTGATCAAAGCATATGGTTTTATACAGACTTGCGGTGAAACCTGTATTTACAAGAAAGTGAGTGGGAGCACTACAACATTTCTGATAAGTATATGTGAATGGCATATTTTTGATCGGAAATAATGTAGAATTTTCTGGAAAGCATAAAGGTATGTTTGAAAAGAGTTTTTCAAAGAAAGACCTCGGTGAAGCTACTTACATATTGAGCATCAAGATCTATAGAGATAGATCAAGATGCTTGATATATTTTCAATGAGTACATACCTTGACAAGATTTTGAAGTAGTTCAAAATGAAACAGCGAAATAAGGAGTTCTTGCCTGTGTTACAAGGTGTGAAGTTGAGTAAAGACTCAAAACCCGACCATGGCAGAAAATAAAAAGAGAATGAAAAGGCATTCCCTATGCCTCAGTCATAGGTTCTACAAAGTATGCTATGTTGTGTACCAGACCTATTGTGTACCTCACCATATGTTTGGCAAGAGGGTACACTAGTGATCCATTAGTGGATCACTGGACAGCGGTAAAAAATATCCTTAGTGGAATAAGGAAATGTTTCTCGGTTATGGAGGTGACAAAGAGTTCGTCGTAAAGAGTTACGTCGATGCAAGCTTTGACACCGATCTGGATGACTCTAAGTCTCGATCTAGATACATATTGAAAGTGGGAGCAATTAGCTAAAGTAGCTCCATGCAAAGCATTGTAGACATAGAAAATTTGCAAAATACGTACGGCTCTGAATGTGGTAGACCCGTTGACTAAATTTCTCTCACAAGCAAAACATGATCACTCTTTGTGTGTTAATCACATAGCGATGTGAACTAGATTTTTGACCCTTTGGGTGTTAGTCACATGGAGATGTGAACTAATCACATAAAGATGTAAACTATTGGTGTTAAATCACATGACGATGTGAACTAGATTATTGACTGCAAGTGGGAGACTGAAGGAAATATGCCCTAGAGGCAATAATAAAGTTGTTATTTATATTTCCTTATATCATGATAAATGTTTATTATTCATGCTAGAATTGTATTAACCGGGAACTTAGTTCATGTGTGAATACATAGACAAACAGAGTGTCACTAGTTTGCCTCTACTTGACTAGCTCGTTGAATCAATGATGGTTATGTTTCCTAACCATAGACATGAGTTGTCATTTGATTAACGGGATCACATCATTAGAGAATGATGTGATTGACTTGACCCATCCGTTAGCTTAGTACGACAATCGTTTAGTTTGTTGCTATTGCTTTCTCCATAACTATACCTGTTCCTATGACTATGAGATCATGCAACTTCCGAATACCGGAGGAACACTTTGTGTGCTACCAAATGCCAGAACGTCACTGGGTGATTATAAAGGTGCTCTACAGGTGTCTCTGATGGTGTTTGTTGAGTTGGCATGGATCAAGATTAGGATTTGTCACTCCGATTGTCGGAGAGGTATCTCTGGGCCCTCTCGGTAATGTACATCACTATAAGCCTTGCAAACAATGTAGCTAATGAGTTATTTACGGGATGTAGCATTACTGAACGAGTAAAGAGACTTGCCGGTAATGAGATTGAACTAGATATTGAGATACCGACGATCGAATCTCGGGCAAGTAACATACCGATGACAAAGGGAACAACGTATACCGTTATGCGATTTGACCGATAAAGATCTTCGTAGAATATGTAGCAGCCAATATGATCATCCAGGTTCCGTTATTGGTTATTGATCGGAGACATGTCTCGGTTATGTCCATATAGTTCTCGAACCCGTAGGGTCCGCACGCTTAACGTTCGGTGACAATTGGTATTATGAGTTTATGTGATTTGATGTACCGAACGTTGTTCGGAGTCTCGGATGAGATCACGGACATGACGAGGAGTCTAGAAATGATCGAGCCATAAAGATCGATATATTGGAAGGCTATATTTGGACATCGGAAAGGTTCCAAGTGGTCCGGGTATTTTTCGAAGTACCAGGGGAGTTACGAGAATACGAGAGTACATATGGGCCTTAGTGAGCTTTAAGGGAAAAAGAGGAGAAGCCACGAGGGCTGGCCACGCGCCCCCCATGGGCCTAGTCCGAATTGGACTAGGGGAGGGGTTGTGCCCCCTCTTTCCTTCTCCTCCCCTTCCCCTTCCTTCCCCCTCCTAGTAGGACTAGGAAAGGAGAATTCCTACTCCTACTAGGAGGAGGATTCCTCCCCCCTTGGCGTGCCTAGAGAGGCCGTCCGGCCTCCCCTCCCTCCTTTATATACGTGGGAAGGGGGGCACCCTTGAACTCACAAGTTGATCATTGATCTTTTAACCGTGTGCGGTGCCCCCCTCCACCATAATCCACCTCGGTCATATCGTAGCAGTGCTTAGGCGAAGCCCTGCGTCGGTAGCATCATCATCACCGTCATCACGCCGTCGTGCTGACGGAACTCTCTCTCGAAGCTCTGCTGGATCGGAGTTCGTGGGACGTCACCGAGCTGAACGTGTGCTGAACTCGGAGGTGCCGTACGTTTGGTACTTGGATTGGTCGGATCATGAAGACGTACGACTACATCAACCGCATTCTCATAACGCTTCCGCTTACGGTCTACGAGGGTACGTGGATGACACTCTCCCCTCTCGTTGCTATGCATCACCATGATCTTGCGTGTGCGTAGGAAATGTTTTGAAATTACTACGTTTCCCAACATAGAGAACAACTCAATGCAGTTGTTTGTAATGATGCCTGGAGAAATAAATTCCCATTCGCAATGGTAGTAAATGGATAGCATGCACATTCTGATCATTGTCCACTTGTGCTTGACACTGAGTATTATGATGGTGATAAGCTTAAGTGATAGGTAGGAGGTATGAATTTTGAAGCTCGGTTACTACAGGAAGATATTGTAAATGCGATAGAAATTCCGAGTAGACTATATCAAAAAGTTTAAGAAGGAATCAGAAAAACTGAAATGCGGTCAAGTTATAATTGAGACAATAGCATGACCAAAGGAGGTCCAGATCTTTGTGGAAAATTTGTTGGATCAGGAAGAAATATACTGTTTACAAAGAGCAAGAGCCAATTGGCTCATGCATGGAGATATAGAAACACATCATTTTTTCGTAAAGCAGCTACAACAAGGAAGGACATCAAATTGAGAAACTTCAAGATGATTGTTGAAATTCGAAGCAAGGTACAGAGGATATCAATTTTTAATTACTGAGCATTTCTCTAAACTCTACACGTCGGCAATTCTAGCACCTAATTGGGGGGGGGTATCTTTCCGTCGGTGAGCCGCGAGGGACATGAATGTGTCACTTTCGGGCCCTTATACGACCGAAGAAGTTCGTAAAGCCCTCTTTGAAATTGGAGATCTCAAGGCTCCAGGCCTGAAAGTCTTCATGCCATATTTTACTAGAGGTTTTGTATTATGTTGGGTGGTAATATTATAGAACAAGTTCTTAGAACGGTAAATTCTTGCAGCATGCCGAATGGGTGGAATGATAAGGCGACTGCAATGATCCTGAATGCATTCACAGGGGAAGATAACCCAATTTAGGTCGATCAGTTTGTGTAATATGTGCTATATAAAATTATTTCTAAGATGTTGGAAGCCCGTCTTAAAGTAATTTTGCCAGGGGAGATCATCCCTACACAGAGTTCTTTTGTTATGGGTTGTTTGATTGCTCATAACGTTCTTGTTGCATATGAGAGCCTTCATGCCATAGAAAATTTTAAAAAGAAGGAAGGAAAGGTGGTGTGTTGTAAAGTTGCATATGCATAAAGCACATGATCGTGCAGAATGGGTCTTTTTGGAAGGAATACTTTTGAAGATGGGTTTTCAAGCAAGTTGGGTCAAGCTTATTATGATGTGTGCCACTTCATTCCAGTATAGAGTTTGATTTAACTCGGACGAAGATGAGAGCTTTAAGGTAACTAGAGGATTCCGTCAGGGGAACCGTTGTCTCCTTTGCACAGAGAGTTTATTAGAGTTGTTGGCACATGCAGAGAAAGAGGGAGAGCTTACTGGAGTCAAGGTATCCCATGATGCACCTGTTGCTACGAATCTTTTATTTGCGGATGAGTCTCTGATTTTAATGAAAGCCAACTCCCAAAAAGTTGAGTGCTTGAAGTGTTGTGAATGCATATTGTATAGCTTCGGGACAATTGGTTAGTGGCGATAAATCCACTATTTTCTTAAGCCCAAGTACTAGTGTTAATACTAGTGTACAAGTGTGTTCGACACTGTATATCATGACCGAGGCTTTGGATGACAAATATTTAGGCCTCCCAGTGACGGTTGGTCTAGGAAAAACAAATTGCTTTCCATATTTGGTGGACTGTTTATTGAATGGATGGAAGGAGAAGTATCTGCCATCAGGGGCAAGGAGATTCTTACTAAGTCACTAGCACAACCAGTACCATCATATGCAATGTACGTCTTTAAAATTCCTAAAAAGATAACATTTGCAGAGGAGCCATTGACACGATTACACAATTTTGGTGAAGTGATGATGTTAATCATAAGAAAATGTATTGGTTTGCCTGGTGGAAAATATGTGTTCCAAGAAAGAAACGAGGAATGAGTTATGTGATTTGCATTGCTTTAATCTTGCACTTTTAGCTAAACAGGCTTGGAGATTAACTGATCATCCAGATTCTCTTTTTGCTACCATCTTGAGCAGTAATTACTTCCCGGATGGAGGCCAACTTAATGCTACTCTCACAAAAAAGTCATGTTACACATGGAAACCGATTATGGCAAGCAAAAAGTCATGTTACACATGGAAAACCATTATGGCAAGGGTGAACATTATCAAACGTTTGTGTGTGTGGAGAGTATGTGATGGTAAGAACATTAACATTTGGAGCGAGTCCTGGATCCCGCAAGCTCCAGATAGGAGGGTAATTACTAGAAGTGGAGGTCACTTACTATCAACTATTGATCTTATTAGCCGTGTTATAGGATAATGAAATGAACCACTTATAAATCAAACCTTCTGGCCTGTTGATTCAAGAAGCATACTTTTCACCCGTCAAAAAAGCATACTCTCCATACCAGCCCATGAGATATCTGATTCTATTGCATGGAGCTTGATGAAGACATGAACAACTTATCATTTAGAGTGGGATTGTCAGTTTGGTAATCAAATAATTGAAACAAATGGTGTGGGTGCAATTCGAAATTGCGCTGCCTACCAAAGGTTAAAGTTATTGTATTGAGAAATATACATGGGTCGTTACCATGTTGGGATGTGCTTGTAGATAGACATTTTAAAATCCCTCAGCAATGCCCATCATGTAATCAAAGTGCTGAGACCATAAGCATATTCGGTTTGAATGCAAGAAAGCCAAGGAGGTGTAGAATCAACTTGGAGTTGATGATGTTATCCGCAAAGCCTGTTCCCATTAGGGTGCTGGTGAATTGATTCTTGAATAGTTGATTTGCACCCCTAACGAAGAAGCTTTGGTTCTCGGTCAAGGAAGTTTTCCCATTAGGGTGCTGGTGAATTGATTCTTGAATAGTTGATTTGTACCCCTAACGAAGAAGCTTTGGTTCTCGGTCAAGGAAGTTTTTGTGAGACTGTTGCGATGACAACCTGGTATTTGTTGTGGGAACACCACGAGCTAGTGCACGGTGAGAAAACTCAAGATGCTTCCCAAGTCCCTGTGAGAGTGCTTACTAGGAATTACTTTCAGGCAAATTCACCGAAAGCTAGGCATCAGAGTGAAGTTTTGCTAGGTTGCCGGCATCTTTTGTTTGTGTTCATGTTGGTTGTGTGCATCCTAACTGTGCAGAGGCTGGGTATGTGCTCATAGTATTTATATCCTCTTGATGCTCCATTTAAACCAGTAAAATCTACCATTTATTGAAAAAAGAGTGAAGGGTGGTGAAAGCCGAATCAAAACTATGTTGGGAGAGGCTAGGGGTAAGTCGACCCTAAAATAAATTAGGGTCAATCGATCATTTTCAGCCTTTAGATTGAGATCCAACAATACATATGCCTTCTTCTACCTCCGAATCGTTTCCTGTTCATCTTCTCCCAGATCTCACCCAAGCCGCCAGCTACCACTAGCATAACCGCCGGCTCTCCCGCGACCGCCTCGCCGCCCCGCCCTCCCCTCAACCTCCCCACACCGCCGATCTTGCCACCGTTCCTGCCTATCCCTCTAGCCCCAGGCCTCGCTGGTTTTTTCTCTGGCAAAGTTGCCCCCCCCACCACCACCACCACCACCGCCACCGTCGCCGTTCTTCCGCCCTCACCCCTAACCTAAGACAGATCATGGGGAAGCTTGTGAAGTAAGCCCCCCCCCCCCCCCTCGCGCGCGCGCTCAGGTGATGCGGCTGTTTCTTCCTTCCCTTCGGCGCCTCCTTTCTTGTAAGGAAAATCGACTGACCCAAATCAGATTTCCAAGCGACTGGCGTTTACCTATTGTGAACTATGTTAAACTGAATGTTGATGATGCTTTCGATGTTAATTCTCTGAAGGATGCGGTTGGTGCTGTGTTGCGAGATAGTAATGGAAGATTTCTTGCAGTGAGCAATAACAACATCAATTTCTGTGTTAATGCCTTATTAGCGGAGATGACAGCGCTAAGGTTCAGTGTGAATCTGGCCTACACAATATGCGTTGGGGGATCAATCATAATACTATAGTTAACCGCACCAATGAATTTTGATGAAGAAAGTTACTCCCTCTTCCCATAATATAAAAACATTTTTCAAGCTTTGTTAGTTTGAAAAACGTTCTTGTATTATGAAAACGGAGGGAGTAGAGAATAACACACTCCACCAAATCTTGTAAGATCTAGCGCGATGTGATGTGCTATTATAACCAACCCATCGATGAGGCAGTGGCGAATGGCAGGCAATCCAAAGCGAAGCGGCCACACATGACCGACGCGATGCCTAAGGAATCAGGAATGTCTGGCTACTGAATTTTCATGAATAGCTAGTGTAGATAAACCGGGTGCATCTCGTCCGCACGATTACAAGATAGTAGGATTGCATGCATGATAGCTAGGTGACCACGACGGGGACGACCCTAAGGGGCACGGCGAGCGTGTTCACCGTGGTGAACTTCTCCGTCACGTCCAGCTCGTCGACTGCCACGCCGTCCGGGAGCCGCCACTCGAACGCCTGCAGCAGCGACGCCACCACGAACGGCACGACCCGCTCCGCCATCGGCAGGCCGGGGCACAGCCGCCGCCCGGACCTGAACGGGATGAACTCGTAGTCCTTGCCCCGAAACTCCACCGCCTTATCCAGAAACCTCTCCGGCACGAACTCGTCGGGCCTCTCCCACGCCACCGGATCCCGCATGATCGCCCACACGTTGAAGATCAGCGTTGCGCCTCTGGGCACGGCGAAGCCGCCGATCTCCACGGCATCCTCCGCGGCCTGGTGCGGCAGCATGATCGGCGCCACAGGGTGCAGCCGCATCACCTCCTTCACCACGGCCTGCAGGTACGGTAGGCTCGCCGCGTCAGGCTCCTCGAGGGTGTCCGTGTCGACCTTGCCGCCGAGGACGTCCTCCATCTCCGCGCGCGCCTTGGCCATGGCGCGCGGGTGCCGGAGCAGCTCGGCCATCGCCCACTCCACCGTGATGGCCATCGTGTCGGTCCCGGCCACGAACACGTCGAACAGTATCACCGTCACCTTGTCGCGACCGATCTTGCCTGCGGAAACGAGCTCCAGCAGCGAGTCCAGGAAGTCGCCGTGCGCGTGCTCGCCCGTGGACGACGGTCTATAATTCTGTCAAGTATGCCAAAGACCTTGTGGTAGCGCGCCCCCGCCCAGCGACGCCAGCCCTTCAGGTCCAGCGGCCGGAGGAAAGGGAAGATGTTGGACACGTTGGGCTTGCCCAGCGCGGCGATGATGTCCTCCACGACCTCCCACAGCTCACTCGCGGACTCTCCGCCCACGTCCACCACGTCGACGGAGAAGAAGGCGCTGGACACGAGGTTCAGCACGCCGCCCTACACGGCCTCGCCGACGTCCACCTCCTCCCCCGCGCGGCGGCGGAAGTAGCCCACCATGTCACGCACCTTGCGCTCGCGCACGCCGCGCGCGGCGGCGAGGCCACGCGGGGAGAATATGTGCGAGGCCACGATGCCGCGCAGGGTCTTCCAGAGCGGGTCGGAGCTGGGCAGCCAGATCATGGACCGGCCGGAGTTACCGACCGCGTTGGCCGCGTCCGGGACGGGGCGCGCGGCCAGGTGGCGGTCGTACCTGGTGAAGGCCTCCCGCGCAGCGTCACGCGAGGAGACCACCACGGTGGTGACCAGGCCCAGCTTGAGCTTCATGACGGGGCCGTGGGCACGGGCCAGGCGCGCCAGCGTGTGGTGCAGGTTGCCGCCTAGATCGGGCAGGCTGCCGAGGACCGGGAGCGGCTTCGGGCCCGGAGGCGGCCGTCCCCCGGTGCCCCCTAAAAAACCGAACGCACACCCTGGGGCACGCCCCCTGCCTCGTGGGCCCCCTGGAGCTCCACCAACCTCAACTCCAACTCTATATATTCACGTTCGGGGAGAAAACAATCAGGGAGAAGGATTCATCGCATTTTACGATACAGAGCCGCCGCCAAGCCCTAAACTCTCTCGGGAGGGCTGATCTGGAGTCCGTTCGGGGCTTCGGAGAGGGGAATCCGTCGCCATCGTCATCATCAACCATCCTCCATCACCAATTTCATGATGCTCACCGCCATGCGTGAGTAATTCCATCGTAGGCTTGCTGGACGGTGATGGGTTGGATGAGATTTATCATGTAATCGAGTTAGTTTTATTAGGGTTTGATCCCTAGTATCCATTATGTTCTGAGATTGATGTTACTATGACTTTGCCATGCTTAATGCTTGTCACTAGGGCCCGAGTGCCATGATTTCAGATCTGAACCTATTATGTTTTCATGAATATATGTGAGTTCTTGATCCTATCTTGCAAGTCTATAGTCACCTACTATGTGTTACGATCCGGCAACCCCGAAGTGACAATAATCGGGACCACTTCCGGTGATGACCATAGTTTGAGGAGTTCATGTATTCACTATGTGTGAATGCTTTGGTCCGGTACTCTATTAAAAGGAGGCCTTAGTATCCCTTAGTTTCCATTAGGACCCCGCTGCCACGGGAGGGTAGGACAAAACATGTCATGCAAGTTCTTTTTCATAAGCACGTATGACTATATTCGGAATACATGCCTATATTACATTGATGAATTGGAGCTAGTTCTGTGTCACCCTATGCTATGATTGTTACATGATGAACCGCATCCGACATAATTCTCCATCACGATCCAATGCCTATGAGCTTTGCACATATTTTTCTTCTCTTATTTACCTTTCCGTTGCTACTGTTACAATCACTACAAAACCCAAAAATATTACTTATGCTACCGTTACCGTTACTTCCATATTACTTTGCTACTAAATACTTTGCTGCAGATACTAAGTTATCCAGGTGTGGTTGAAGTGACAACTCAACTGTTAATACTTAAGAATATTCTTTGGCTCCCCTTGTGTCGAATCAATAAATTTGGGTTGAATACTCTACCCTCGAAAACTGTTGCGATCCCCTATACTTGTGGGTTATCAAGACTATTTTCTGGCGCCGTTGCCGGGGAGCATCGCTCTATTCTTTGAGTCACTTGGGATTTATATCTGCTGGTCACTATGAAGAACTTGAAAGACGAGAAGACAAAAAATTATCCCTCAACTACGAGGGGAGGTAAGGAACTGCCATCTAGCTCTGCACTTGATTCACCTTCTGTTTTGAGTAAGCTTGCGACACCTAAACCTGCTTCTGCTATTAATTCTGATATGTCGAATGTTATTGATGATGCCACTTCTGCTATGCATGATACTCTTATGATGAAACTACTTCTATGTTTGATACTACTGTGTCACTTGGTGAATTTCTTGATGACCAACTTGCTAGGGCTAGAGAGAATGAAATTATTGAAACTGATAATATTGATGAAAATGATGATGAAGATTCTCCCCCTAAATATGAATTTCCTGTTGTGCCTGAGGACTATGTTATGGATGAAGAAACTGCTAGAGACTTTCTTGCTTTCCAATAATAGAGGTGATCTTAAGAAATTATTAGCTAAGCTTAAACAAAAAACTCTGAATGCTAGAATGAAATATGATCCTCCTTATGCTACTTCACCTATCTTTGTTACTGATAAGGATTACGAATTCTCTGTTGATCCTGATATAATTACTTTGGTTGAATCTGATCCTTTTTATGGCTATGAATCTGAAACTATTGTGGCACATCTTACTAAATCAAATGATATAGCCACCCTGTTCACTAATGATGAGAAATCTCGCTACTATTATATCCTTAAGATATTTTCGTTCTCATTCAAGGGTGATGCTAAGATATGGTTTAATTCTCTTGATCCTGGTTGTGTGCGTAGTCCCCAGGATATGATTTATTACTTCTCTGATAAACATTTCCCTGCTCATAAGAAACAAGCTGCTTTAAGGGAAATATATAATTTTGTGCAAATTGAAGAAGAGAGTCTCCCACAAGCTTGGGGGAGGCTTCTCCAATTACTTAATGCTTTGCCTCATCATCCTCTTAAGAAAAATGAAATACTTGATATCCTTTATAATGGACTAACCGATGCTTCCAGAGACCACCTGGATAGTTGTGCCGGTTCTGTTTTCAGGGAAAGAACACAGGATCAAGCTGAAATTCTATTGAATAATATGTTGACCAATGAAAATAATTGGACACTTCCTAAACCAACTCCTAAGCCAACTCCGAAGAAGAGGGGTGTTCTATTTCTCAGTCCTGAAGATATGCAAGAGGCAAAGAAATCTATGAAAGAAAATGGTATTAAAGCTGAAGATGTTAAGAATTAACTTCTATTGAAGAAATACATGGTCTTAATTTACCGCTTGTTGAAGAAATATATGGTCTTAATTCATCACCTATTGAAGGAACACATGGTCTTGATAACCCGACACAGGTAGTAAAGGAAAATTCTCTCTATAGATTTGATGAAGGTGATATCCCTCACTATAAGTCTGCTAGACAATGCTTAGATGAGTTTGACAATGTTATTGTTAAACAAGAAAACTTCAATGCTTATTTTAGTAGACAATTTAAATACAATTCCGATATGCTTGAACACTTGGGTGATTATATGTCTAGAGTTAAAGGTGAACTTAAACTCATTAGTAAGCATGCTTCTATGGTTACCACTCAAGTAGAACAAGTACTTGAAGCTCAAAATGATTTGCTCAATGAATTAAATAATAAGAAGAATGATAATGCTGTTTATGGCCTAAGTTGTTGGGGTCTATGGCCACGGCTGGCCTGGCGGATATCCATAATAATAGTTGTTGGGGTCGTACTGTGATGAGGAGGAATAGTTGGGATCATACTGATGTGTAGCGGTTATCGCCTGCTGTGCTACAGCGTGGAGTCGAGCTGCCTCCGCTCTCCTCTTGTACTCTTCTGCCTCCTCTCTGGTAATAACATATCTTCCTTTTTTCTGTGAATCAAAGAAGGCATGAGCAAGGAGAATAATATGGAAAACACGTCTTTTATCAAAAATTAAGCGATATAAGAGAGGTGATTCAGGCCTCTCGACAAACTGGTGCGAAGCCATAGAGTCATAATCTAAATATGAAGGAGGCAATTCCATATCACCCTCACGAATGTCTATCTCAAGAAAATGAGCTAAGCGGGTTGCATAAATTCCTCCAAAGAAATCTCCATTATGTCTATTATGATGCAACCTACGAGCTACAATGCCTCCCATATGATAAGATTGGTCTCCTAACACAGCACTCCTAAGAATGCTAAGAATAGGGACACACATGTGACATGCTTCATCCTTAGCATTTATGCATCTACCGATGAAGAGAGCAAAATAATGTATAGCAGGAAAGTGAATGCTCCCTATGGTAGCATGCGTTATATCTCTAGATTCCCCCACAGTTATACTAGCAAGAAAGTTTCTAAATTCGGATTTAGGGGGATCCCTAACACTACCCCATGATGGAAGTTTGCATGCAAGAGTGAAATCCTCTAGGTCCATGGTATAAGATTTGTCATAAAGATCAAACATTACTGAAGGAGAATTACGCGAAGATGAATACTCAAACCTCCTCACAAATGAACTTGTGAGATCATGATACTGGGGGCATTTGTTAGCCTCAAAATCCTCAAGACCGGCATTGCGCAAATATGATTAGAATTCTTCTTTAATTCCCGCACGGTCCATAAAATTTTCCGACGGCCATTCGCAAGGCCGTACTGGAGCGTCTCTTGGTGGATCCCCGTCAGCATCGCGCATAGCAATCCTGGGTCCTTGCTTCTTAGAGGAACCACCTTGGAACATCTTTCTAAGCATATTGTTTTTCTCTGAAAAATTCTGAAATTTTTAGTAACTTCAAAATAAAAGTAAACCAAACTCAATAATATTGATAGCAACTACTCCTACAAGTGCCTAGAGCCTATATCAAGCATTAGAACTACTTGGAACCATATAAATTTGACATGCAAGCTCAAGAACATGGTCACCTATGCAGCACAAATTTGCAAAGAATAAAGCACTAGAACAAAAACTAATTGGACCAATGGAGGAGTCACATACCAAGGAACAATCTCCCCAAGCAGTTTTGCGAGAGGTGCTTTGAGCAAGGAGATCGAAAATCATAGCAAAAGTGGCTGGAACTCGTGCTTGAGTTGGTTTTTCCGGTTTGTGTGAGATAGAGGAAGAAGAAGGGTGCTGGGATAAGTGGAGGAGGGCCACCGTAGGCCCACGAGGCAGGGGGGCATGCCCTATAGGGGGGGCGCGCCCACCACCCTCGTGGCTAGGTGGCAACTCCTCCCGCGGTAATTTTTGCACAGTAAATCCTCAAATATTCCCAAAAAATCATATTAAATTGGCATGGCATTCTGAGGACTTTTATTTTCGGGATATTTTTATATTGCACGGATAAGTCAGGAAACTGACAGAAAATACTATTTTTACTTTATTTAATAAAAATAACAGAAAGTATAAAGAGGGTACAGAAGTTTGTGCTTCTAGTTTCATCCATCTCATGCTCATCAAAAAGAATCCACTAACAATGCTGATCAAGTCTTGTTAACAAACTCATTCCGATAATCATGAAACCGGAGAAATTTCGAATAGCACTAAGTTACCTCAACGGGGATATGCACATCCCCTATAATAAGAATATCATATTTCTTCTTGACAGTAGGAAGAGGAAATTCAAAACCTCCAAATATAATCGATGGAATTTTTCCAATAGAATTGATACTATGAACTTGAGGTTGTTTCCTCGGAAAGTGTACCGTATGCTCATTACCATTAACATGAAAAGTGACATTGCCTTTGTTGCAATCAATAACAGCCCCTGCAGTATTAAGAAAAAGGTCTTCCAAGAATAATAGACATACTATCATCCTCGGGAATATCAAGTATAACAAAGTCCGTTAAAATAGTAACGTTCGCAACCACAACAAGCACATCCTCACAAATACCGACAGGTATAGCAGTTGATTTATCAGCCATTTGCAAAGATATTTCGGTAGGTGTCAACTTATTCAAGTCAAGTCTATGATATAAAGAGAGAGGCATAACACTAACACCGGCTCCAAGATCACATAAAGCAGTTTTAATATAATTATTTTTAATGGAGCAAGGTATAGTAGGTACTCCGGGATCTCCAAGTTTCTTTGGTATTCCACCTTTAAAAGTATAATTAGCAAGCATGGTGGAAATTTCAGCTTCCGGTATCTTTCTTTTATTAGTAATGATATCCTTCATATATTTAGCATAAGGATTTGTTTTGAGCACATCAGTTAATCTCATACGCAAAAATATAGGCCTAATAATTTCAGCAAAGCGCTCAAAATCCTCATCATCCTTTTTCTTGGATGGTTTCGGAGGAAAAGGCATGGGTTTCTGAACCCAAGGTTCCCTTTCTTTACCATGTTTCCTAGCAACAAAGTCTTTTTTATCATAACGTTGATTCTTTGATTGTGGGTTATCAAGATCAACAGCAGGTTCAATTTCTACATCATTATCATTACTAGGTTGAGCATCATCATGAACATTATTGTTAATATTTTTACTAGGTTCATGTTCATTACCAGATTGTGTTTCAGCATCAGACATAGAAATATCATTTGGACTATCAGGTGGTTCGGCAATAGGTTCACTAGAAGTTTACACAGTTCTATCATTTTTCTTCTTCTTCTTTTTAAAAGAACTAGGAACATCAATATTATTTCTTTGAGAATCTTGCTCGATTCACTTAGGGTGGCCTTCGGGCTACAAAGGTTCCTGAGTCATTCTACCAGTTCTAGTAGCCACTCTAATAGCATAATCATTTTTCTTACTATTCATTTCATTAAGCACTTCTTTTTGAGCTTTAAGTACTTGTTCTACTTGAGTGCTAACCATAGAAGCTTGTTTACTAACAAGTTTAGTTTCACCTTTAATATCAGCCATATAATCACCCAAGCGTCTAATCATATAAGCATTTTCTTTTAATTGTCTACCAAAATAAGCATTGAAGTCGTCTTGCTTAAACATAAAGTTATCAAACTCATCCAAGCACTGACTAGCAATTTTAGTAGGAGGGACTTCAGCTTTATCATATCTATAGAGAGAATTTACCTTTACTACCTGTGTCGGGATATCGGGATCAGGAGGTTCTTTAGTAAATAAAGAATTGAGATCATATGTTTCTTCAACAGACGGTATATTAAGACCATGTATTTCTTCAATTGGAGGTAAATTCTTTACGTCTTCAGCTTTAATACCTTTTTCTTTCATAGATTTCTTTGCCTCTTGCATATCTTCGGGACTGAGAAATAGAATACCTCTCTTCTTTGGAGTTGGTTTAGGAATAGGCTCAGTAATTGGAGCAGGAGTTGGCTCAGGAGCTGGCTTAGGAGGTGCCCAATTATTTTCATTTGTCAACATATTATTCAATAGAATTTCAGCTTCATCTGGTGTTCTTTTCCTGAAAAGAGAATCAGCACAACTGTCCAGGTAATCTCTGGAAGCATCGGTTAGTCCATTATAAAAGATATCAAGTATTTCAGGTTTCTTAAGAGGATGATCAGGCAAAGCATTAAGTAACTTGAGAAGCCTCCCCCAAGCTTGTGGGAGACTCTCTTCTTTAATTTGCACAAAGTTGTATATTTCCCTCAAAGCAGCTTGTTTCTTATGAGCAGGGAAATATTTAGCAGAGAAGTAATAAATCATATCCTGGGGACTACGCACACAACCAGGATCAAGAGAATTAAACCATGTCTTAGCATCACCCTTAAATGAGAACAGAAATATTTTGAGTATATAGAAGTAATGCGATCTCTCATCATTAGTAAACAGGGAAGCTATATCATTTAACTTAGTAAGATGTGCCACAACAGTTTCAGATTCATAGCCATAAAATGGATCAGATTCAACCAAAGTAATTATATCAGGATCAACTGAGAATTCATAATCCTTATCAGGAACACATATAGGTGAAGTAGCAAAAGCAGGGTCAGGTCTCATTTTATCTCTAAGTGATTCTTTGTTCCATTTAATTAATAACCTCTTAAGCTCATATCTATCTTTGCAAGCAGAAATAGCGGCAGAAGATTCCGCATCAAAAAGATAACCCTCAGGAATAACAGGCATATTTTCATCATCACTATCATCATCGTATTCAGATTCAATAATTTCTCTTTCTCTAGCCCTAGCAATTTGTTCATCAAGAAATTCACTAAGGGGCACAGTAGTATCAGGCATAGAAGCAGTTTCATCATAAGTATCATGCGTAGCAGAAGTGGCATCATCAATAACATGCGACATATCAGAACGAATAGCAGAAGAAGGTGTAGGTGTCGCAAACTTACTCATAACAGAAGGTGAATCAAGTGCAGAGCTAGATGACAGTTCCTTACCTCCCCTCGTAGTTGAGGGATAGATCTTGGTTTTTGGATCTCTCAAGTTCTTCATAGTGTCCAGCAGATATAAATCCCAAGTGACTCAAAGAATAGAGCTATGCTCCTCAGCAACGGCGCCAGAAATTAGTCTTGATAACCCACAAGTATAGGGGATCGCAACAGCTTTCTAGGGTAGAGTATTCAACCCAAATTTATTGATTCGACACAAGGGGAGCCAAAGAATATTCTCAAGTATTAGCAGCTGAATTGTCAATTCAACCACACCTGGAAACTTAGTATCTGCAACAAAGTGTTTAGTAGCAAAGTAATATGATAGTGGTGGTAGAGGCAACAAAAGTAAAGACAGCAAAAGTAATGTTTTTGGTATTTTGTAGTGATTGTAACAGTAGCAGCGGAAAAGTAAATAAGCGAGAACCAGTATATGGAAAACTCGTAGGCACCCGATCAGTGATGGATAATTATGCCGGATGCGGTTCATCATGTAACAGTCATAACATAGGGTGACACAGAACTAGCTCCAATTCATCAATGTAATGTAGGCATGTATTCCGTATATAGTCATACGTGCTTATGGAAAAGAACTTGCATGACATCTTTTGTCCTACCCTCCCGTGGCAGCGGGATCCTATTGGAAACTAAGGGATATTAAGGCCTCCTTTTAATAGAGAACCGGAACAAAGCATTAGCACATAGTGAATACATGAACTCCTCAAACTATGGTCATCACCGGGAGTGGTCTCGATTATTGTCACTTCGGGGTTGCCGGATCATAACACATAGTAGGTGACTATAGACTTGCAAAATAGGATCAAGAACTCACATATATTCATGAAAACATAATAGGTTCAGATCTGAAATCATGGCACTCGGGCCCTAGTGACAAGCATTAAGCATAGCAAAGTCATAGCAACATCAATCTCAGAACATAATGGATACTGGGGATCAAACCCTAACAAAACTAACTAGATTACATGATAAATCGCATCCAACCCATCACCGTCCAGCAAGCCTACGATGGAATTACTCACGCACGGCGGTGAGCATCATGAAATTGGTGATGGAGGATGGTTGATGATGACGACGGCGACGAATCCCCCTCTCCGGAGCCCCGAAGGGACTCCAGATCAACCCTCCCGAGAGGTTTTAGGGCTTGGCGGCGGCTCTGTATCATAAAACGCGATGATTTCTTCTCTCTCATTTTTTTCTCATCGAAACTCAATATATGGAGGTGGAGTTGGAGTCGGAGACGCAACAGGGGGCCCATGAGGTAGGGGGCGCACCCTAGGGGCGCGCGCCCCCCACCCTCGTGAGAAGGGTATGGTCCCCCTGGTCTTCATCTTTGGCGAGGATTTTTTATTGTTTTTCTAAGATGTTCCGTGGAGTTTCAGGTCATTCCGAGAATATTTGTTTTCTGCACATAAAACAACACCATGGTAATTCTGCTGAAAACAGCGTCAGTCCGGGTTAGTTCCATTCAAATCATACAAGTTAGAGTCAAAAACAAGGGCAGAAGTGTTTGGAAAAGTAGATACGACGGAGACGTATCACTCAGCTAGTGAGCATGTGCTCAGAATGTCTGTGTACTACAATCACTTGAATCAAGTGGGAGTTAATCTTCCAGATAAGATAGTGATTGACAGAGTTCTCTAGTCACTATCACCAAGTTACTAGAACTTCGTGATGAACTATAATATGCAAGGGATAACGGAAATGATTCCCAAGCTCTTCCTGATGCTAAAGTCGACGAAGGTAGAAATCAAGAAAAGCATCAAGTGTTGATGGTTGACAAGACCAATAGTTTCAAGAAAAAGGCAAAGGGAAGAAGGGGAAGTTCAAGAAGAACGGCAAGCAAGTTGCTGCTCAAGTGAAGAAGCCCAAGTCTAGACCTAAGCCTGAGACTAAGTGCCTCTACTGCAGAGGGACTGGTCACTGGAAGCAGAACTGCCCCAAGTATTTGGCGGATAAGAAGGATGGCAAAGTGAGAAAAGGTATATTTGATATACATGTTATTGATGTGTACTTTACTAGTGTTTATAGCAACCCCTCAGTATTTGGTACTAGTTCAGTTGCTAAGATTAGTAACTCAAACGGGAGTTGAAGAATGAACAGAGACTAGTTAAGGGTGAAGTGACGATGTGTGTTGGAAGTGGTTCCAAGATTGATATGATCATCATCACACACTCCCTATACTTTCGGGATTAGTGTTGAACCTAAATAAATGTTATTTGGTGTTTGCGTTAAGCATGAATATGATTTGATCATGTTTATTGCAATACGGTTATTCATTTAGAGTCAGACAATAATTGTTGTTCTGATTACATGAATAAAACCTTCAATGGTCATACACCCAAGTTGAATGGTTTATTGAATCTTGATCGTAGTGATACACATATTTGTTGGGGAACGTAGTAATTTCAAAAAAATTCCTACGCACACGCAAGATCATGGTGATGCACAGCAATGAGAGGGGAGAGTGTTGTCTACGTACCCAGGCAGACCGACTGCAGAAGCGTTGACGCAACGTAGAGGAAGTAGTCGTACGTCTTCCCGATCCGACCGATCCAAGCACCGTTACTCCGGCACCTCCGAGTTCTTAGCACACGTACAGCTCGATGACGATCCCCGGGCTACGATCCAGCAAAGCGTCGGGGAGGAGTTCCGTCAGCACGACGGCGTCGTGACGATCTTGATGTTCTACAGTCGCAGGGCTTCGCCTAAGCACCGCTACAATATGATCGAGGTGGAATATGGTGGCAGGGGGCACCGCACACGGCTAAGGAACGATCTCAAGGATCAACTTGTGTGTCTAGAGGTACCCCCCTACCCCCGTATATAAAGGATCCAAGGGGGAGGGGGCGGCCGGCCAGGAGGAGGGCGCAGGAGGAGTCCTACTCCTACCAGGAGTAGGACTCCCCCCCCCAATCCTAGTTGGAATAGGATTCCCCGAGGGGGAAAGAGAGAGAGGGGGGCCGGCCACCTCTCCTTGTCCTAATAGGACTAGGGGAGGGGGGAGGCGCGCGGCCCACCTTGGGCTGCCCCTTTCTCCTTTCCACTAAAGCCCACTAAGGCCCATATAGCTCCCGGGGGGTTCCGGTAACCTCCCGGTACTCCGGTAAAATCTCGATTTCACCCGGAACACTTCCGATATCCAAACATAGGCTTCCAATATATCAATCTTTATGTCTCAACCATTTCGAGACTCCTCGTCATGTCCATGATCACATCCGGGACTCCGAACTAACTTCGGTACATCAAAATGCATAAACTCATAATAACTGTCATCGTAACGTTAAGCATGCGGAACCTACGGTTCGAGAACAATGCAGACATGACTGAGACACATCTCCGGTCAATAACCAATAACGGGACTTGGATGCCCATATTGGCTCCTACATATTCTACAAAGATCTTTATCGGTCAGACCGCATAACAACATACGTTGTTCCCTTTGTCATCGGTATGTTACTTGCCCGAGATTTGATCGTCGGTATCCAATACCTAGTTCAATCTCGTTACCGGCAAGTCTCTTTACTCGTTCCATAATACATCATCTCACAACTAACATATTAGTTGTAATGCTTGCAAGGCTTGTGTGATGTGCATTACCGAGAGGGCCCAGAGATACCTCTCCGACAATCGGAGTGACAAATCCAAATCTCGAAATACGCCAACCCAACATGTACCTTTGGAGACACCTGTAATGCTCCTTTATAATCACCCAGTTACATTGTGACGTTTGGTAGCACCCAAAGTGTTCCTCCGGCAAACGGGAGTTGCATAATCTCATAGTCATAGGAACATGTATAAGTCATGAAGAAAGCAATAGCAACATACTAAACGATCAGGTGCTAAGCTAATGGAATGGGTCATGTCAATCAGATCATTGAACTAATGATGTGACCTCGTTAATCAAATAACAACACTTTGTTCATGGTTAGGAAACATAACCATCTTTGATTAACGAGCTAGTCAAGTAGAGGCATACTAGTGACACTCTGTTTGTCTATGTATTCACACATGTATTATGTTTCCGGTTAATACAATTTAGCATGAATAATAAACATTTATCATGATATAAGGAAATAAATAATAACTTTATTATTGCCTCTAGGGCATATTTCCTTCAGTCTCCCACTTGCACTAGAGTCAATAATCTAGTTCATGTCGCCATGTGATTTAACAGCAATAGTTCACATCACCATGTGATTAACACCCATAGTTCACATCGATATGTGATCAACACCCAAAGGGTTTACTAGAGTCAGTAATCTAGTTCACATCGCTATGTGATTAACACCCAAAGAGTACTAAGGTGTGATCATGTTTTTCTTGTGAGATAATTTTAGTCAATGGGTCTGTCACATTCAGATCCGTAAGTATTTTGCGAATTTCTATGTCAACAATGCTCTGCACGGAGCTACTCTAGCTTATTGCTCCCACTTTCAATATGTATCTAGATCGAGACTTAGAGTCATCCAGATCTGTGTCAAAACTTGCATCGACGTAACTTTTTACGACAAACCTTTTTGTCACCTCCATAATTGAGAAATATTTCCTTATTCCACTAAGGATAATTTTGACCGTTGTCCAGTGATCTATTCTTAGATCACTATTGTACTCCCTTGCTTAACACAGTGTAGGGTATACAATAGATCTGGTACACAGCATGGCATACTTTATAGAACCTATGACTGAGGCATAGGGAATGACTTTCATTCTATTTCTATCTTCTGCCGCGGTCGGGCTTTGAGTCTTACTCAATTTCACACCTTGCAACACAGGCAAGAACTCTTTCTTTGACTGTTCCATTTTGAACTACTTCAAAATCTTGTCAAGGTATGTACTCATTGAAAAAATTATCAAGCGTCTTGATCTATCTCTATAGATCTTGATGCTCAATATGTAAGCAGCTTTACCGAGGTCTTTCTTTGAAAAACTCCTTTCAAATATTCCTTTATGCTTTCCAGAAAATTATACATTATTTCTGATCAACAATATGTTGTTCACATATACTTATCAAAAATGTTGTAGTGCTCCCACTCACTTTCTTGTAAATACAGGCTTCATCGCAAGTCTGTATAAAACTATATGCTTTGATCAACTTATCAAAGCGTATATTCCAACTCTGAGATGCTTGCACCAGTCCATAGATGGATTGCTGGAGCTTGCATATTTTGTTAGCACCTTTAGGATTGACAAAACCTTCTGGTTGTATCATATACAACTCTTCTTTAGTAAATCCATTAAGGAATGCAGTTTTGTTTATCCATTTACCAGATTTCATAAAATGCGGCAATTGCTAACATGATTCGGACAGACTTAAGCATAGATACGAGTGAGAAAATCTCATCGTAGTCAACACCTTGAACTTGTCGAAAACCTTTTGCGACAATTCTAGCTTTGTAGATAGTAACACTACTATCAGCGTCCGTCTTCCTCTTGAAGATCCATTTATTTTCTATGGCTTGCCGATCATCGGGAAAATCCAGCAAAGTCCATACTTTGTTCTCATACATGGATCATATCTCAGATTTCATGGCCTCAAACCATTTCACGGAATCTGGGCTCATCATTGCTTCTTCATAGTTCGCAAGTTCGTCATGGTCTAGTAACATGACTTCCAGAACAGGATTACCGTACCACTCTGGTGCGGATCTCACTCTGGTTTACCTATGAGATTTGGTAGTAACTTGATCTGAAGTTACATGATCATCATCATTAGCTTCCTCACTAATTGGTGTAGTAGTCACAGGAACAGATTTCTGTGATGAACTACTTTCCAATAAGGGAGCAGGTACGGTTACCTCATCAAGTTCTACTTTCCTCCCACTCACTTCTTTCGAGAGAAACTCCTTCTCTAGAAAAAAACTCTGAATTTAGCAACAAAAGTCTTGCCTTCAGATTTGTGACAGAAGGTGTACCCAACAGTCTCCTTTGGGTATCCTATGAAGACATATTTCTCCGATTTGGGTTTGAGCTTATTAGGATGAAACTTTTTCATATAAGCATCACAACCCCAAACTTTAAGAAACGACAACTTTGGTTTCTTGCCAAACCACAGTTCATATGGTGTCGTCTCAACAGACTTAGATGGTGCCCTTTTAACGTGAATGCAGCTGTCTCTAATTCATAACCCCAAAACGATAGTGGTAGATTGGTAAGAGACATCATAGATTGCACTATATCCAACAAAGTACGGTTATGACGTTCGGACACACCATTATGCTGTGGTGTTCCATGTGGCATGAGTTTGTGAAACTATTCCACATTGTTTTAATTGAAGACCAAACTCGTAACTCAAATATTTGTCTCTGCGATCAGATCATAGAAACTTTATTTTCTTGTTACGATGATTTTCCACTTCACTCTAAAATTCTTTGAACTTTTCAAATGTTTCAGACTTATGTTTCATCAAGTAGATATACCCATATCTGCTCAAATCATCTGTGAAGTTCAGAAAATAACGATACTTGCCGTGAGCCTTAACACTCATCGGACCGCATACATCAGTATGTATTATTTCCAATAAGTCAGTTGCTTGCTCCGGAGAACAGAGTCTTAGTCATCTTGCCCAAGAGGCATGGTTCGCAAGCATCAAGTGATTCCAAAATCCCATCAGCATGGAGTTTCTTCATGCGCTTTACACCAATATGACCTAAACGGCAGTGCTACAAATAAGTTGCACTATCATTATTAACTTTGCATCTTTTGGTTTCAATATTATGATTATGTGTATCACTATGATCGAGATCCAATGAACTATTTTCATTGGGTGTGTAACCATATAAGGTTTTATTCATGTAAACAGAACAACAATTTATTCTCTTACTTAAATGAATAACCGTATTACAATAAACATGATCAAATCATATTCATGCTTAACGCATACACCAAATAACACTTATTCAGGTTCAACACTAATCCCAAAAGTATAGGGAGTGTGCGATTATGATCATATCAATCTTGGAACCACTTCCAACACACATCGTCACTTCACCCTTAACTAGTCTCTGTTTATTCTGCAACTCCCGTTTCGAGTTACTAATCTTAGCAACTGAACTAGTATCAAATACTGAGGGGTTGCTATAAACACTAGTAAAGTACACATCAATAACATGTATATCAAATATACTTATGTTTGCCATCCTTCTTATCTGCCAATCACTTGGGGTAGTTCCGCTTCTAGTGACCAGTCCCTTTGCAGTATAAGCACTTAGTCTCAGGCTTAGGACCAGACTTGGGCTTCTTCACTTGAGCAGCAACTTGCTTGCCGTTCTTCTTGAAGTTCCCTTTCTTCCCTTTGCCCTTTTCTTGAAACTAGTGGTCTTGTTAACCATCAACACTTGATGTTTTTCTTGATTTCTACCTTCGTCGATTTCAGTATCACGAAGAGCTTGGGAATTACTTTTGTCATCCCTTGCATATTATAGTTCATCACGAAGTTCTACTAACTTGGTGATGGTGACTAGAGAATTCTGTCAATCACTATTTTATCTGGAAGATTAACTCCCACTTGATTCAAGCGATTGTAGTACCCAGACAATCTGAGCACATGCTCACTAGTTGAGCGATTCTCCTCCATCTTTTAGCTATAGAACTTATTGGAGACTTCATATCTCTCAACTCGGGTATTTGCTTGAAATATTAACTTCAACTCCTGGAACATCTCATATGCTCCATGACGTTCAAAACGTCTTTGAAGTCCCGATTCTAAGCTATTAAGCATGGTGCACTAAACTATCAAGTAGTCATCATATTGAGCTAGACAAACGTTCATAACGTCTGCATCTGCTCCTGCAATAGGTCTGTCACCTAGCGGTGCATCAAGGACATAATTCTTCTGTGCAGCAATGAGGATAAACCTCAGATCACGGATCCAATCTGCATCATTGCTACTAACATCTTTCAACACAATTTTCTCTAGAAACATATCAAAATAAACACAGGGAAGCAACAACGCGAGCTATTGATCTACAACATAATTTGCAAAATACTACCAGGACTAAGTTCATGATAAATTTAAGTTCAATTTAATCATATTACTTAAGAACTCCCACTTAGATAGACATCCCTCTAATCCTCTAAGTGATTACGTGATCCAAATCAACTAAACCATGTCCGATCATCACGTGAGATGGAGTAGTTTCATTGGTGAACATCACTATGTTGATCCTATCTACTATACGATTCACGCTCGACCTTTCGGTCTCCGTGTTCCGAGGCCATATCTGTATATGCTTGGCTCGTCAAGTATAACCTGAGTATTCCGCGTGTGCAACTGTTTTGCACCCGTTGTATTTGAACGTAGAGCCTATCACACCCGATCATCACGTGGTGTCTCAGCACGAAGAACTTTCGCAACGGTGCATACTCAGGGAGAACACTTCTTGATAATTAGTGAGAGATCATCTTAAAATGCTACCGTCAAACTAGGCAAAATAAGATGTATAAAAGATAAACATCATATGCAATCAAAATATGTGACATGATATGGCCATCATCATCTTGCGCCTTTGATTTCCTTCTCCAAAGTACTGTTATGATCTCTATCGTCACCGGCATGACACCATGATCTCCATCATCTTGATCTATATCAATGTGTCGTCACGTGGTCGTCTCGCCAACAATTACTCTTGCAACTATTGCTATCGCATAGCGATAAAGTAAAGTAGTTATTGGGCGCTTGCATCTTATGCAATAGAGAGACAACCATAAGGATTTTGCCAGTTGCCGATAACTTCAACAAAACATGATCATCTCATACAACAACTTATATCTCATCACGTCTTGACCATATCACATCACAACATGCCCTGCAAAAACAAGTTAGACGTCCTCTACTTTATTGTTGCAAGTTTTACGTGGCTGCTACGGGCTTAAGCAAGAACCAATCTTACCTACGCATCAAAAACCACAACGATAGTTTGTCAAATAGACTCCATTTTAACCTTCGCAAGGACTGGGCGTAGCCACACTTGGTTCAACTAAAGTTGGAGAGACAGTCGCCCGCAAGCCACCTATGTGCAAAGCACGTCGGGAGAACCGGTCTCGCGTAAGCGTACGCGTAATGTTGGTCCGGGTCGTCTCGTCCAACAATACCGCCGAACCAAAGTATGACATGCTGGTAGGCAGTATGACTTATATCGCCCACAACTCACTTGAGTTCTACTCGTGCATATAACATCAAACCATAAAACCTAGGCTCTGATACCACTGTTGGGGAACGCGGTAATTTCAAAAAAATTCCTACGCACACGCAAGATCATGGTGATGCCCAGCAACGAGAGGGGAGAGTGTTGTCTACGTACCCACGCAGACCGACTGCGGAAGCATTGACGCAACGTAGAGGAAGTAGTCGTACGTCTTCCCGATCCGACCGATCCAAGCACCGTTACTCCGGCTCCTCCGAGTTCTTAGCACACGTACAGCTCGATGACGATCCCCGGGCTCCGATCCAGCAAAGTGTCGGGGAGGAGTTCCGTCAGCACGACGGCGTGGTGACGATCTTGATGTTCTACAGTCGCAGGGCTTCGTCTAAGCACCGCTACAATATGATCGAGGTGGAATATGGTGGCAGGGGGCACCGCACACGGCTAAGGAACGATCTCAAGGATCAAGTTGTGTGTCTAGAGGTGCCCCCGTATATAAAGGATCCAAGGGGGAAGGGGCGGCCGTCTAGGAGGAGGGGGCAGGAGGAGTCCTACTCCTACTGGGAGTAGGACTCCCCCCCCCAATCCTAGTTGGAATAGGATTCCCCGAGGGGGAAAGAGAGAGAGGGGGGCCGGCCACCTCTCCTTGTCCTAATAGAACTAGGGGAGGGGGGAGGCGCGCGGCCCACCTTGGGCTGCCCCTTTCTCCTTTCCACTAAAGCCCACTAAGGCCCATATAGCTCCCGGGGGGTTCCGGTAACCTCCCGGTACTCCGGTAAAATCACGATTTCACCCGGAACACTTCCAATATCCAAACATAGGCTTCCAATATATCAATCTTTATGTATCGACCATTTCGAGACTCCTCGTCATGTCCGTGATCACATCCGGGACTCCGAACTAACTTCGGTACATCAAAATGCATAAACTCATAATAACTGTCATCGTAACGTTAAGCGTGCGGACCCTATGGTTCGAGAACAATGCAGACATGACTGAGACACATCTCCGGTCAATAACCAATAGCGGAACCTGGATGTCCATATTGGCTCCTACATATTCTACAAAGATCTTTATCGGTCAGACCGCATAACAACATACGTTGTTCCCTTTGTCATCGGTATGTTACTTGCCCGAGATTCGATCGTCGGTATCCAATACCTAGTTCAATCTCATTACCGGCAAGTCCCTTTACTCATTCCGTAATACATCATCTCACAACTAACATATTAGTTGTAATGCTTGCAAGGCTTATGTGATGTGCATTACCGAGAGGGCCCAGAGATACCTCTCCGACAATCGGAGTGACAAATCCTAATCTCGAAATATGCCAACCCAACATGTACCTTTGGAGACACCTATAATGCTCCTTTATAATCACCCAGTTACGTTGTGACGTTTGGTAGCACCCAAAGTGTTCCTCCGGCAAACGCGAGTTGCATAATCTCATAGTCATAGGAACATGTATAAGTCATGAAGAAAGCAATAGCAACATACTAAATGATCGGGTGCTAAGCTAATGGAATGGGTCATGTCAATCAGATCATTCAACTAATGATGTGACCTCGTTAATCAAATAACAACACTTTGTTCATGGTTAGGAAACATAACCATCTTTGATTAACGAGCTAGTCAAGTAGAGGCATACTAGTGACACTCTGTTTGTCTATGTATTCACACATGTATTATGTTTCCGGTTAATACAATTCTAGCATGAATAATAAACATTTATCATGATATAAGGAAATAAATAATAACTTTATTATTGCCTCTAGGGCATATTTCCTTCAATATTCATAATATTGAAGCCAAAAGAGACAAAGTTAATAATGATAGTGCAACTTATTTGTGGCACTGCCGTTTAGGTCATATTGGTGTAAAGCGCATGAAGAAAATCCATGCTGATGGGCTTTGGAATCACTTGATTATGAATCAGTTGATGCTTGCGAATCATGCCTCATGGGCAAGATGACTAAGACTACGTTCACCGGAACAATGGAGCAAGCAACAAACTTGTTGGAAATAATACATACTGATGTATGCAGTCCGATGAGTGTTGAGGCTCGCGGCAGGTATCGTTATTTTCTGACCTTCATAGATGATTTGAGCAGATATGGGTATATCTTCTTGATGCAACATAAATCTGAAGCATTTGAAAAGTTCAAATAATTTCAGAGTGAAGTGAAAAATCATCGTAACAAGAAAATAAAGTTTCTACGATCTGATCATGGAGGAGAATATTTGAGCTACGAGTTTGGTCTTCATTTAAAACAATGCGAAATAGTTTCGCAACTCACGCCACCCGGAACACCACAGCGTAATGGTGTGTCCGAACGTCGTAATCGTACTTTACTAGATATCATGCGATCTATGATGTCTCTTACTGATTTACCGCTATCGTTTTGGGGTTATGCATTAGAGACAGCTACATTCACGTTAAATAGGGCACCGTCTAATACGTTGAGACGACACCGTATGAACTATGGTTTGGCTAGAAACCTAAGATGTCGTTTCTTAAAGTTTGGGGTTGTGATACTTATCTGAAAAAGTTTCAGCCTGATAAGCTCAAACCCAAATCGGAGAAATGCGTCTTCATAGGATACCCAAAAGAAACTGTTGGGTACACCTTCTATCACATATCCGAAAGGCAAGATCTTTGTTGCTAAGAGTGGACCATTTCTAGAGAAGAAGTTTCTCTCGAAAGAAGTGAGTGGGAGGAATGTAGAACTTGATGAGGTAATTGTACCTTCTCCCGAATTGGAAAGTAGTTCATCATAGAAATCAGTTCTAGTGATCTCTACACCAATTAGTGAGGAAGCTAATGATGATGATCATGAAACTTCAGATCAACTTACTACCGAACATCATAGGTCAACCAGAGTACGGTCCGCGGCAGGGTGGTACAGTAATCCTGTTCTGGAAGTCATGTTACTAGACCATGATGAAACTACGAACTATGATGAAGCGATGATGAGCCCAAATTCCGCAAAATGGCTTGAGGCCATGAAATCTGAGATGAGATCCATGTATGAGTACAAAGTATGGACTTTGATTGACTTGCTCGATGATCGGTGAGTCATTGAAAATAAATGGATCTTCAAGAGGAAGACGGACGCTGATAGTAGTGTTACTATCTACAAAGCTCGAATTGTTGCAAAAATGTTTTCGACAAGTTCAAGGTGTTGACTACGATGAGAGTTTCTCACTCGTATCGATGCTTAAAAGTCTGTCCGAATCATGTTAGCAGTTGCCGCATTTTATGAAATCTGGCAAATGGATGTCAAAACTGCATTCCTTAATGGATTTATTAAAGAAGAATTGTATATGATACAACAAGAAAGTTTTGTCAATCCTAAATGTGCTAACAAAGTGTGCAAACTCCAGCGATCCATCTATGGACTGGTGCAAGCATCTTGGAGTTGGAATATATGCTTTGATAAAGTGATCAAAGCATATGGTTTTATACAGACTTGCGGTGAAGCCTGTATTTACAAGAAAGTGAGTGGGAGCAATACAACATTTTCTGATAAGTATATGTGAATGACATATTTTTGATCGGAAATAATGTAGAATTTTCTGGAAAGCATAAAGGTATGTTTGAAAAGAGTTTTTCAAAGAAAGACCTCGGTGAAGCTACTTACATATTGAGCATCAAGATCTATAGAGATAGATCAAGATGCTTCATATATTTTCAATGAGTACATACCTTGACAAGATTTTGAAGTAGTTCAAAATGAAACAGCCAAATAAGGAGTTCTTGCCTGTGTAACAAGGTGTGAAGTTGAGTAAAGACTCAAAACCCGACCACGGCAGAAAATAAAAAGAGAATGAAAAGGCATTCCCTATGCCTCAGTCATAGGTTCTACAAAGTATGCTATGTTGTGTACCAGACCTATTGTGTACCTCACCATATGTTTGGCAAGAGGGTACACTAGTGATCCATTAGTGGATCACTGGACAGCGGTCAAAAATATCCTTAGTGGAATAAGGAAATGTTTCTCGGTTATGGAGGTGACAAAGAGTTCGTCGTAAAGAGTTACGTCGATGCAAGCTTTGACACCGATCTGGATGACTCTAAGTCTCGATCTAGATACATATTGAAAGTGGGAGCAATTAGCTAAAGTAGCTCCATGCAAAGCATTGTAGACATAGAAAATTTGCAAAATACGTACGGCTCTGAATGTGGCAGACCCGTTGACTAAATTTCTCTCACAAGCAAAACATGATCACTCTTTGTGTGTTAATCACATAGCGATGTGAACTAGATTTTTGACCATTTGGGTGTTAGTCACATGGAGATGTGAACTAATCACATAAAGATGTAAACTATTGGTGTTAAATCACATGACGATGTGAACTAGATTATTGACTCTAGTGCAAGTGGGAGACTGAAGGAAATATGCCCTAGAGGCAATAATAAAGTTGTTATTTATATTTCCTTATATCATGATAAATGTTTATTATTCATGCTAGAATTGTATTAACCGGGAACTTAGTTCATGTGTGAATACATAGACAAACAGAGTGTCACTAGTTTGCCTCTACTTGACTAGCTCGTTGAATCAATGATGGTTATGTTTCCTAACCATAGACATGAGTTGTCATTTGATTAACGGGATCACATCATTAGAGAATGATGTGATTGACTTGACCCATCCGTTAGCTTAGCACGACGATCGTTTAGTTTGTTGCTATTGCTTTCTCCGTAACTATACATGTTCCTATGAATATGAGATCATGCAACTTCCGAATACCGGAGGAACACTTTGTGTGCTACCAAACGTCACAACGTCACTGGGTGATTATAAAGGTGCTCTACAGGTGTCTCCGATGGTGTTTGTTGAGTTGGCATGGATCAAGATTAGGATTTGTCACTCCGATTATCGGAGAGGTATCTCTGGGCCCTCTCGGTAATGTACATCACTATAAGACTTGCAAACAATGTAGCTAATGAGTTATTTACGGGATGTAGCATTACGAAACGAGTAAAGAGACTTGCCGTTAATGATATTGAACTAGATATTGAGATACCGACGATCGAATCTCGGGCAAGTAACATACCGATGACAAAGGGAACAACGTATACCGTTATGCGATTTGACCGATAAAGATCTTCGTAGAATATGTAGCAGCCAATATGATCATCCAGGTTCCGCTATTGGTTATTGACCAGAGACATGTCTCGGTTATGTCCACATAGTTCTCGAACCCGTAGGGTCCGCACGCTTAACGTTCGGTGACAATTGGTATTATGAGTTTATGTGATTTGATGTACCGAAGGTTGTTCGGAGTCCCGGATGAGATCACGGACATGACGAGGAGTCTCGAAATGATCGAGCCGTAAAGATCGATATATTGGAAGGCTATATTCGAACATCGTAAAGGTTCCGAGTGGTCCGGGTATTTTTTGAAGTACCGGGGGAGTTACGGAAATACGGGAGTACATATGAGCCTTAGTGAGCTTTAAGGGAAAAAGAGGAGAAGCCACGAGGACTGGCCGCGCGCCCCCCATGGGCCTAGTCCGAATTGGACTAGGGGAGGGGCTGCGCCCCCTCTTTCCTTCTCCTCCCCTTCTCCTTGTTGGGGAACGTAGTAATTTCAATAAATTTCCTACGCACACACAAGATCATGGTGATGCATAGCAACGAGAGGGGAGAGTGTGATCTACGTACCCTTGTAGATCGACAGCGGAAGTGTTATGACAACGCGGTTGATGTAGTCGTACGTCTTCACGGCCCGATCGATCAAGCACCGAAACTACGGCACCTCCGAGTTCTAGCACACGTTCAGCTCGATGACGATCCCCGGACTCCGATCCAGCAAAGTGTCGGGGAAGAGTTCCGTCAGCACGACGGCGTGGTGACGATCTTGATGTTCAACTGTCGCAGGGCTTCGCCTAAGCACCACTACAATATTATCGAGGTATATGGTGGAAGGGGGCACCGCACACGGCTAAGAAAATGATCGCGAGGATCAACTTGTGTGTCTAGGGGTGCCCCCTGCCCCCGTATATAAAGGAGCAAGGGGAGGAGGCCGGCCGGCCCTATTGGCGCGCCAAGGATGAGTCCTCCTCCTAGTAGGAGTAGGACTCCTACTAGGAGGGGGAAAGGAAGTGGGGAGGGAGAAGGAAAGGGGGGCGCCGCCGCCCCCCCCCCCCTCTCCTAGTCCAATTCGGACCAAGGGGGGAGGAGGCGCGCGGCCCACCCTGGCTGCCCTTCTCTCTCTCCACTAAGGCCCATATGGCACATTACTTCTCCCGGGGGGTTCCGGTAACCCTCCGGCACTCCGGTTTTCTCCGAAATCACCCGGAACACTTCCGGTGTCCGAATATAACCGTCCAATATATCAATCTTTATGTCTCGACCATTTTGAGACTCCTCGTTATGTCCGTGATCACATCCGGGACTCCGAATTAACTTCGGTACATCAAAAACTCATAAACTCATATAACTGTCATCGAAACCTTAAGCGTGCGGACCCTACGGGTTCGAGAACAATGTAGACATGACCGAGACATATCTCCGGTCAATAACCAATAGCGGAACCTGGATGCTCATATTGGCTCCCACATATTCTACGAAGATCTTTATCGGTCAGACCACATAACAACATACGTTGTTCCCTTTGTCATCGGTATGTTACTTGCCCGAGCTCCGATCGTTGGTATCTCAATACCTAGTTCAATCTCGTTACCGGCAAGTCTCTTTACTCGTTACGTAATACATCATCTCGCAACTAACTCATTAGTTGCAATGCTTGCAAGGCTTGTGTGATGTGCATTACCGAGAGGGCCCAGAGATACCTCTCCAACAATCGGAGTGACAAATCCTAATCTCGAAATACGCCAACCCAACATTTACCTTTGGAGACACCTGTAGAGCTCCTTTATAATCACCCAGTTACGTTGTGACGTTTGGTAGCACACAAAGTGTTCCTCCGGCAAACGGGAGTTGCATAATCTCATAGTCATAGGAACATGTATAAGTCATGAAGAAAGCAATAGCAACATACTAAACGATCAGGTGCTAAGCTAATGGAATGGGTCATGTCAATCACATCATTCTCCTAATAATGTGATCCCGTTAATCAAATGACAACACATGTCTATGGTTAGGAAACATAACCATCTTTGATTAACGAGCTAGTCAAGTAGAGGCATACTAGTGACGTTTAGTTTGTCTATGTATTCACACAAGTATTATGTTTCCGGATAATAAAATTCTAGCATGAATAATAAACATTTATCATGATATAAGGAAATAAAATAATAACATTATTATTGCCTCTAGGGCATATTTCCTTCAGTCTCCCACTTGCACTAGAGTCAATAATCTAGATTACACGGTAATGATTCTAACACCCATGGAGCTTTGGTGCTGATCATGTTTTGCTCGTGGAAGAGGCTTAGTCAACGGGTCTGCAACATTCAGATCCGTATGTATCTTTCAAATCTCTATGTCTCCCACCTGGACTAGATCCCGGATGGAATTGAAGCGTCTCTTGATGTGCTTGGTTCTCTTGTGAAATCTGGATTCCTTTGCCAAGGCAATTGCACCAGTATTGTCACAAAAGATTTTCATTGGACCCGATGCACTAGGTATGACACCTAGATCGGATATGAACTCCTTCATCCAGACTCCTTCGTTTGCTGCTTCCGAAGCAGCTATGTACTCCGCTTCACATGTAGATCCCGCCACAACGCTTTGTTTAGAACTGCACCAACTGACAGCTCCACCACTTAATGTAAACACGTATCCGGTTTGCGATTTAGAATCGTCCGGATCAGTGTCAAAGCTTGCATCAACGTAACCATTTACGATGAGCTCTTTGTCACCTCCATATATGAGAAACATATCCTTAGCCCTTTTTAGGTATTTCAGGATGTTCTTGACCGCTGTCTAGTGATCCACTCCTGAATTACTTTGGTACCTCCCTGCTAGACTTATAGCAAGACACACATCAGGTCTGGTACACAGCATTGCATACATGATAGAGCCTATGGCTGAAGCATAGGGAACATCTTCATTTTCTCTCTATCTTCTGCATTGGTCGGGCGTTGAGTCTTACTCAATTTCACACCTTGTAACACAGGCAAGAATCCTTTCTTTGCTTGATCCATTTTGAACTTTTTCAAAACTTTGTCAAGGTATGTGCTTTGTGAAAGTCCAATTAAGCGTCTTGATCTGTCTCTATAGATCTTAATGCCCAATATGTAAGCAGCTTCACCGAGGTCTTTCATTGAAAAACTCTTATTCAAGTATCCCTTTATGCTATCCAGAAATTCTATATCAATTCTGATTAGTAATATGTCATCTACATATAATATCAGAAATGCTACAGAGCTCCCACTCACTTTCTTGTAAATACAGGCTTCTCCAAAAGTCTGTACAAAACCAAATGCTTTGATCACACTATCAAAGCGTTTATTCCAACTCCGAGAGGCTTGCACCAGTCCATAAATGGATCGCTGGAGCTTGCACACTTTGTTAGCTTCCTTTGGATCGACAAAACCTTCCAGCTGCATCATATACAACTCTTCTTCCAGAAATCCATTCAGGAATGCAGTTTTGACATCCATCGGCCAAATTTCATAATCATAAAATGCGGCAATTGCTAACATGTTTCGGACAGACTTAAGCATCGCTACGGGTGAGAAGGTCTCATCGTAGTCAATCCCTTGAACTTGTCGAAAACCTTTTGCGACAAGTCGAGCTTTGTAGACAGTAACATTACCGTCAGTGTCAGTCTTCTTCTTGAAGATCCATTTATTCTCAATTGCTTGCCGATCATTGGGCAAGTCAACCAAAGTCCATACTTTGTTCTCATACATGGATCCCATCTCAGATTTCATGGCTTCAAGCCATTTTGCGGAATCTGGGCTCACCATCGCTTCTCCATAGTTCGTAGGTTCATCATGATCTAGTAGCATGACTTCCAGAACAGGATTACCGTACCACTCTGGTGCGGATCTTACTCTGGTTGATCTACGAGGTTCGGTAGCATCTTGTTCTGAAGTTTCATGATCATCATCATTAGCTTCCTCACTAATTGGTGTAGGTGTCACAGAAACTGGTTTCTGTGATGTAATACTTTCCAATAAGGGAGCAGGTACAGTTACCTCATCAAGTTCTACTTTCCTCCCACTCACTTCTTTCGAGAGAAACTCCTTCTCTAGAAAGTTTCCAAATTTAGCAACAAAAGTCTTGCCTTCGGATCTGTGATAGAAGGTGTATCCAATAGTTTCCTTTGGATATCCTATGAAGACACATTTCTCCGATTTGGGTTCGAGCTTATCAGGTTGAAGCTTTTTCACATAAGCATCGCAACCCCAAACTTTCAGAAACGACAACTTTGGTTTCTTGCCAAACCACAGTTCATAAGGCGTCGTCTCAACGGATTTTGATGGTGCCCTATTTAACGTGAATGCGGCCGTCTCTAGAGCATAACCCCAAAACGATAGCGGTAAATCAGTAAGAGACATCATAGATCGCACCATATCAAGTAAAGTACGATTACGATGTTTGGACACACCATTACGCTGTGGTGTTCCGGGTGGCGTGAGTTGCGAAACTATTCCGCATTGTTTCAAATGTACACCAAACTCGTAACTCAAATATTCTCCTCCACGATCAGATCATAGGAATTTTATTTTCCTGTTACGATGATTTTCAACTTCACTCTGAAATTCTTTGAACTTTTCAAACGTTTGAGACTTATGTTTCATTAAGTAGATATACCCATATCTGCTTAAGTCATCTGTGAAGGTGAGAAAATAACGATATGTGGCCACGAGCCTCAACATTCATCGGACCACATACATCTGTATGTATGATTTCCAACAAATCTGTTGCTCTCTCCATAGTACCGGAGAACGGTGTTTTTGTCATCTTACCCATAAGGCACGGTTCGCAAGTACCAAGCGATTCATAATCAAGTGGTTCCAAAAGTCCATCAGTATGGAGTTTCTTCATGCGCTTTACACTGATATGACCCAAACAGTAGTGCCACAAATAAGTTGCACTATCATTATCAACTCTGCATCTTTTGGCTTCAACATTATGAATATGTGTCACTACTATCGAGATTTAATAAGAATAGACCACTCTTTAAGGGTGCATGACCATAAAAGATATTACTCATATAAATAGAACAACCATTATTCTCTAATTTAAATGAATAACTGTCTCGCATCAAACAAGATCCAGATATAATGTTCATGCTTAACGCTGGCACCAAATAACAATTATTTAGGTCTAATACTAATCCCGAAGGTAGATGTAGAGGTAGCGTGCCGACCGTGATCACATCGACTTTGGAACCATTTCCCACGCGCATCGTCACCTCGTCCTTAGCCAATCTTCGCTTAATCCGTAGTCCCTGTTTCGAGTTGCAAATGTTAGCAACAGAACCAGTATCAAATACCCAGGTGCTACTGCGAGCATTAGTAAGGTACACATCAATAACATGTATATCACATATACCTTTGTTCACCTTGCCATCCTTCTTATCCGCCAAATACTTGGGGCAGTTCCGCTTCCAGTGACCAGTCTGCTTGCAGTAGAAGCACTCAGTTTCAGGCTCAGGTCCAGATTTGGGTTTCTTCTCTTGAGTAGCAACTTGCTTGCTGTTCTTTTTGAAGTTCCCCTTCTTCTTCCCTTTGCCCTTTTTCTTGAAACTAGTGGTCTTGTTGACCATCAACACTTGATGCTCCTTCTTGATTTCTACCTCCGCAGCTTTCAGCATTGCGAAGAGCTCGGGAATAGTCTTATTCATCCCTTGCATATTATAGTTCATCACGAAGCTCTTGTAGCTAGGTGGCAGTGATTGGAGAATTCTGTCAATGACGCAATCATCTGGAAGATTAACTCCCAATTGAATCAAGTGATTATTATACCCAGACATTTTGAGTATATGCTCACTGACAGAACTGTTCTCCTCCATCTTGCAGCTATAGAACTTATTGGAGACTTCATATCTCTCAATCCGGGCATTTGCTTGAAATATTAACTTCAACTCCTGGAACATCTCATATGCTCCATGACGTTCAAAACGTCGTTGAAGTCCCGACTCTAAGCCGTAAAGCATGGCACACTGGACTATCAAGTAGTCATCAGCTTTGCTCTGCCAGACGTTCATAACATCTGGTGTTGCTCCAGCAGCAGGCCTGGCACCCAGCGGTGCTTCCAGGACGTAATTCTTATGTCCAGCAATGAGGATAATCCTCAAGTTACGGACCCAGTCCGTGTAATTGCTACCATCATCTTTCAATTTTGCTTTCTCAAGGAACGCATTAAAATTCAACGGAACAACAGCACCGGCCATCTATCTACAATCAAACAAAGCAAGATACTATTAGGTACTAAGTTCATGATAAATTTAGGTTCAATTAATCATATTACTAAAGAACTCCCACTTAGATAGACATCCCTCTAATACTCTAAGTGATTACGTGATCCAAATAAACTAAACCATGTCCGATCATCACGTGAGATGGAGTAGTTTCATTGGTGAACATCACTATGTTGATCATATCTACTATATGATTCACGCTCGACCTTTCGGTCTCCGTGTTCCGAGGCCATATCTGTATATGCTTGGCTCGTCAAGTATAACCTGAGTATTCCGCGTGTGCAACTGTTTTGCACCCGTTGTATTTGAACGTAGAGCCTATCACACCCGATCATCACGTGGTGTCTCAGCACGAAGAACTTTCGCAACGGTGCATACTCAGGGAGAACACTTCTTGATAATTAGTGAGAGATCATCTTAAAATGCTACCGTCAAACAAAGCAAGATAAGATGCATAAAAGATAAACATCACATGCAATCAATATAAGTGATATGATATGGCCATCATCATCTTGTGCTTGTGATCTCCATCTTCGAAGCACCGTCATGATCACCATCGTCACCGGCGCGACACCTTGATCACCATCGTAGCATCGTTGTCGTCTCGCCAATCTTATGCTTCCACGACTATCGCTACCGCTTAGTGATAAAGTAAAGCATTACAGCGCAATTGCATTGCATACAATAAAGCGACAACCATATGGCTCCTGCCAATTGCCGATAACTTGGTTACAAAACATGATCATCTCATACAATAAAATTTAGCATCATGTATTGACCATATCACATCACAACATGCCCTGCAAAAACAAGTTAGACGTCCTCTACTTTGTTGTTGCAAGTTTTACGTGGCTGCTACGGGCTTAAGCAAGAACCAATCTTACCTACGCATAAAAACCACAACGATAGTTTGTCAAGTTGGTGCTGTTTTAACCTTCGCAAGGACCGGGTGTAGCCACACTCGGTTCAACTAAAGTTGGAGAAACTAACACCCGCTAGCCACCTTTGTGCAAAGCACGTCGGGAGAACCGGTCTCGCGTAAGCGTACGCGTAATGTCGGTCCGGGCCGCTTCGTCCAACAATACCGCCGAACCAAAGTATGACATGCTGGTAAGCATTATGACTTATATCGCCCACAACTCACTTGTGTTCTACTCGTGCATATAACATCAACACATAAAACCTAGGCTCGGATGCCACTGTTGGGGAACATAGTAATTTGAAAAAAATTCCTATGCACACACAAGATCATGGTGATGCATAGCAACGAGAGGGAAGAGTGTGATCTACGTACCCTTGTAGACCGACAGCGGAAGCGTTATGACAATGCGGTTGATGTAGTCATACGTCTTCACGGCCCGATCAATCAAGCACTGAAACTACGGCACCTCCGAGTTCTAGCACACGTTCAGCTCGATGACGATCCCCGGACTCCGATCTAGCAAAGTGTCGGGGAAGAGTTCCGTCAGCATGACGGCGTGGTGACAATCTTGATGTTCAACTGTCGTAGGACTTCGCCTAAGCACCACTACAATATTATCGAGGTATATGGTGGAAGGGGGCACCGCACACGGCTAAGAAAACGAACACGAGGATCAACTTGTCTGTCTAGGGGTGCCCCCTGCCCCCGTATATAAAGGAGAAAGGGGAGGAGGCCGGCCGGCCCTATTGGCGCGCCAAGGAGGAGTCCTCCTCCTAGTAGGAGTAGGACTCCTACTAGGAGTGGGAAAGGAAGTGGGGAGGGAGAAGGAAAGGGGGGCGCCGCCCCCCCTCTCCTAGTCCAATTCGGACCAAGGGGGGAGGAGGCGCGCGGCCCACCCTGGCTGCCCTTCTCTCTCTCCACTAAGGCCCATATGGCCCATTACTTCTCCCGGGGGGTTCCGGTAACCCTCCGGCACTCCGGTTTTCTCCGAAATCACCCGGAACACTTCCGGTGTCCGAATATAGCCGTCCAATATATCAATCTTTATGTCTCGACCATTTCAAGACTCCTCGTTATGTCCATGATCACATCCGGGACTCCGAACTAACTTCGGTACATCAAAAACTCATAAACTCATATATTTGTCATCGAAACCTTAAGCGTGCGGACCCTACGGGTTCGAGAACAATGTAGACATGACCGAGACATATCTCCGGTCAATAACCAATAGCGGAACTTGGATGCTCATATTGGCTCCCACATATTCTACGAAGATCTTTATCGGTCAGACCGCATAACAACATACGTTGTTCCCTTTGTCATCGGTATGTTACTTGCCCGAGATTCGATCGTCGGTATCTCAATACCTAGTTCAATCTCGTTACCGGCAAGTCTCTTTACTCGGTACGTAATACATCATATCGCAACTAACTCATTAGTTGCAATGCTTGCAAGGCTTGTGTGATGTGCATTACCGAGAGGGCCCAGAGATACCTCTCCGACAATGGGAGTGACAAATCCTAATCTCGAAATACGCCAACCCAACATTTACCTTTGGAGACACCTGTAGAGCTCCTTTATAATCACCCAGTTACGTTGTGACGTTTGGTAGCACACAAAGTGTTCCTCCGGCAAACGGGAGTTGCATAATCTCATAGTCATGGGAACATGTATAAGTCATGAAGAAAGCAATAGCAACATACTAAATGATCGGGTGCTAAGCTAATGGAATGGGTCATGTCAATCACATCATTCTCCTAATAATGTGATCCCGTTAATCAAATGACAACACATGTCTATGGTTAGGAAACATAACCATCTTTGATTAACGAGCTAGTCAAGTAGAGGCATACTAGTGACGTTTAGTTTGTCTATGTATTCACACAAGTATTATGTTTCCGGATAATACAATTCTAGCATGAATAATAAACATTTATCATGATATAAGGAAATAAAATAATAACATTATTATTGCCTCTAGGGCATATTTCCTTCACTCCTTCCTTCCCCCTCCTAGTAGGACTAGGAAAGGAGGATTCCTACTCCTACTAGGAGGAGGATTCCTCCCCCCTTGGCGTGCCTAGAGAGGCCGGCCGGCCTCCCCTCCCTCCTTTATATACATGGGAAGGGGGCACCCTAGAACTCGCAAGTTGATCATTGATCTTTTAACTGTGTGCGGTGCCCCCCTTCACCATAATCCACCTCGGTCATATCATAGCGGTGCTTAGGCGAAGCCCTGTGTCGGTAGCATCATCATTACCGTAATCACGCCGTCATGCTGACGGAACTCTCTCTCGAAGCTCTGCTGGATCGGAGTTCGTGGGACGTCACCGAGCTGAACGTGTGCTGAACTCAGAGGTGCCGTACGTTCGGTACTTGGATTGGTCGGATCATGAAGACGTACGACTACATCAACCGCGTTCTCATAACGCTTCCGCTTACGGTCTATGAGGGTACGTGGACGACACTCTCCCCTCTCGTTGCTATGCATCACCATGATCTTGCGTGTGCGTAGGAAATGTTTTGAAATTACTGTGTTTCCCAACATAGAGAACAACTCAATGCAGTTGTTTGTAATTATGCCTGGAGAAATAAATTCCCATTCGCAATGGTAGTAAATGGATAGCATGCACATTCTGATCATTGTCCACTTGTGCTTGACACTGAGTATTATGATGGTGATAAGCTTAAGTGATAGGTAGGAGGTATGAATTTTGAAGCTCGATTACTACAGGAAGATATTGTAAATGCGATAGCAATTCCGAGTAGACTATATCAAAAAGTTTAAGAAAGAATTAGAAAAACTGAAATGCGTCAAGTTATAATTGAGACAATAGCATGACCAAAGGAGGTCCAGATCTTTGTGGAAAATTTGTTGGATCAGGAAGAAATATACTGTTTACAAAGAGCAAGAGCCAATTGGCTCATGCATGGAGATATAGAAACACATCATTTTTTCGTAAAGCAGCTACAACAAGGAAGGACATCAAATTAAGAAACTTCAAGATGATTGTTAAAATTGGAAGCAAGGTACAGAGGATATCAATTTTTAATTACTGAGCATTTCTCTAAACTCTTCACGTCGGAAATTCTAGCACCTGATTGGGGGGGTATCTTTCCGTCGGTGAGCCACGAGGGACATGAATGTGTCACTTTCGGGCCCTTATACGACCGAAGAAGTTCGTAAAGCCCTCTTTGAAATTGGAGATCTCAAGGCTCCAGGCCCGAAAGTCTTCATGCCATATTTTACTAGAGGTTTTGGATTATGTTGGGTGGTAATATTATAGAACAAGTTCTTAGAACGGTAAATTCTTGTAGCATGCCGAATGGGTGGAATGATAAGGCGACTGCAATGATCCTGAATGCACTCACAGGAGAAGATAACCCAATTTAGGTCGATCAGTTTGTGTAATCTGTGCTATATAAAATTATTTCTAAGATGTTGGCAGCCTGTCTTAAAGTAATTTTGCCAGGGGAGATCATCCCTACACAGAGTTCTTTTGTTATGGGTCGTTTGATTGCTCATAACGTTCTTGTTGCATATGAGAGCCTTCATGCCATAGAAAATTTTAAAAAGAAGGAAGGAAAGGTGGTGTGTTGTAAAGTTGCATATGCATAAAGCACATGATCGTGCAGAATGGGTCTTTTTGGAAGGAATACTTTTGAAGATGGGTTTTCAAGCAAGTTGGGTCAAGCTTATTATGATGTGTGCCACTTCATTCCAGTATAGAGTTTGATTTAACTCGGACGAAGATGAGAGCTTTAAGGTAACTAGAGGATTCTGTCAGGGGGAACCGTTGTCTCCTTTGCACTGAGGGTTTATTAGAGTTGTTGGCACATGCAGAGCAAGAGGGAGAGCTTACTGGAGTCAAGGTATCCCATGATGCACCTGTTGCTACGAATCTTTTATTTGTGGATGAGTCTCTGATTTTAATGAAAGCCAACTCCCAAAAAGTTGAGTGCTTGAAGTGTTGTGAATGCATATTGTATAGCTTCGGGACAATTGGTTAGTGGCGATAAATCCACTATTTTCTTAAGCCCAAGTACTAGTGTTAATACTAGTGTACAAGTGTGTTCGACACTGTATATCATGACCGAGGCTCTGGATGACAAATATTTAGGCCTCCCAGTGACGGTTGGTCCAGAAAAACAAATTGCTTTCCATATTTGGTGGACTGTTTATTGAATGGATGGAAGGAGAAGTATCTGCCATCAGGGGCAAGGAGATTCTTACTAAGTCACTAGCACAACCAGTACCATCATATGCAATGTATGTCTTTAAAATTCCTAAAAAAATAACATTTGCAGAGGAGCCATTGACACGATTACACAATTTTGGTGAAGTGATGATGTTAATCATAAGAAAATGTATTGGTTTGCCTGGTGGAAAATATGTGTTCCAAGAAAGAAACGAGGAATGAGTTATGTGATTTGCATTGCTTTAATCTTGCACTTTTAGCTAAACAGGCTTGGAGATTAACTGATCATCCAGATTCTCTTTCTGCTACCATCTTGAGAAGTAAGTACTTCCCGGATGGAGGCCAACTTAATGCTACTCTCACAAAAAAGTCATGTTACACATGGAAACCGATTATGGCAAGGAAAAAGTCATGTTACACATGGAAAACCATTATGGCAAGGGTGAACATTATCAAACGTTCGTGTGTGTGGAGAGTATGTGATGGTAAGAACATTAACATTTGGAGCGAGTCCTGGATCCCGCAAGCTCCAGATAGGAGGGTAATTACTAGAAGTGGAGGTCACTTACTATCAACTATTGATCTTATTAACCCTGTTATAGGATAATGAAATGAACCACTTATAAATCAAACCTTCTGGCCTGTTGATTCAAGAAGCATACTTTTCACCCGTCAAAAAAGCATACTCTCCATACCAGCCCATGAGATATCTGATTCTATTGCATGGAGCTTGATGAAGACATGAACAACTTATCATTTAGAGTGGGATTGTCAGTTTGGTAATCAAATAATTGAAACAAATGGTGTGGGTGCAATTCGAAATTGCGCTGCCTACCAAAGGTTAAAGTTATTGTATTGAGAAATATACATGGGTCGTTACCATGTTGGGATGTGCTTGTAGATAGACATTTTAAAATCCCTCAGCAATGCCCATCATGTAATCAAAGTGTTGAGACCATAAGCATATTCGGTTTGAATGCAAGAAAGCCAAGGAGGTGTAGAATCAACTTGGAGTTGATGATGTTATCCGCAAAGCCTGTGCCCATTAGGGTGCTAGTGAATTGATTCTTGAATAGTTGATTTGCACCCCTAACGAAGAAGCTTTGGTTCTCGGTCAAGGAAGTTTTCCCATTAGGGTGCTGGTGAATTGATTCTTGAATAGTTGATTTGTACCCCTAACGAAGAAGCTTTGGTTCTCGGTCAAGGAAGTTTTTGTGAGACTGTTGCGATGACAACCTGGTATTTGTTGTGGGAACACCACAAGCTGGTGCACGGTGAGAAAACTCAAGATGCTTCCCAAGTCCCTGTGAGAGTGCTTACTAGGAATTACTTTCAGGCAAATTCACTGAAAGCTAGGCATCAGAGTGAAGTTTTGCTAGGTTGCCGGCATCTTTTGTTTGTGTTCATGTTGGTTGTGTGCATCTTAACTGTGCAGAGGCTGGGTATGTGCTCATAGTATTTATATCCTCTTGATGCTCCATTTAAACCAGTAAAATCTACCATTTATTGAAAAAAGAGTGAAGGGTGGTGAAAGCCGAATCAAAACTATGTTGGGAGAGGCTAGGGGTAAGTCGACCCTGAAATAAATTAGGGTCAGTCGATTGTTTTCAGCCTTTAGATTGAGATCCAACAATGCATATGCCTTCTTCTACCTCCGAATCGTTTCCTGTTCATCTTCTCCCAGATCTCACCCAAGCCGCCAGCTACCACCAGCATAACCGCCGGCTCTCCCGCGACCGCCTCGCCGCCCCGCCCTCCCCTCAACCTCCCCACACCGCCGGTCTTGCCACCGTTCCTGCCTATCCCTCTAGCCCCGGGCCTCGCCGGTTTTTTCTCTGGCAAAGTTGCCCCCCCCCCACCACCACCACCACCACCACCGCCACCGTCGTCGTTCCTCCGCCCTCACCCCCAACCTAAGACAGATCGTGGGGAAGCTTGTGAAGTAACCCCCCCCCCCCCCCTCGCGTGCGCGCGCTCGGATGATGCGGTTGTTTCTTCTTTCCCTTTGGCGCCTCCTTTCTTGTAAGGAAAATCGACTAACCCAAATCAGATTTCCAGGCGACTGGCGTTTACCTATTGTGAACTATGTTAAACTGAATGTTGATGATGCTTTCGATGTTAATTCTCTTAAGGATGCGGTTGGTGCTGTGTTGCGAGATAGTAATGGGAGATTTCTTGCAGCGAGCAATAACAACATCAATTTCTGTGTTAATGCCTTATCAGCGGAGATGACAGCGCTAAGGTTCAGCATGAATCTGGCCTAGACAATATGCGTTGGGAGATCAATCATAATAATATAGTGAACCGCACCAATGAATTTGATGAAGAAAGTTAAGTAGAGAGTAACACACTCCACCAAATTTTGTAAGATCTAGCGCGATGTGATGTGCTATTAACCAACCTATCGACGAGGCAGTGGCGAGTGGCAGGCAATAATCCAAAGCGAAGCGGCCACACATGACCGACGCGACGTCTACGGAATGTCTGGCTACTGAGATTTCATGAGCAGCTAGTGTAGAACTCGTGATTTTCATACAGTGTAAAGCGGTCGCATCTCGTCCGCACGATACAAGATAAGATTGCGTGCATACACAAGGCTAGCAGCTAGCTACGTGACCATGACGGGGACGGCCCTGAGGGGCACGGCGAGCGTGTTCACGGTGGTGAACTTCTCGGTCACGTCCAGCTCGTCGGCCGCCACGCCGTCCGGGAGCCGCCACTCGAACGCGTGCAGCAGCGACGCCAGCACGAACGGCACAACCCGCTCCGCCATCGGCAGGCCGGGGCACAGCCGCCGCCCGGACCCGAACGGGAGGAACTCGTAGTCCTTGCCCCGGAACTCCACCGCCCTATCCGCCGCCTTATCCAGAAACCTCTCCGGCACGAACTCGTCGGGCCTCTCCCACGCCGCCGGGTCCCGCATGATCGCCCACACGTTGAAGATCACCGTGGCGCCCCTGGGCACGGCGAAGCCGCCGATCTCCACGCCGTCCTCCGCCGCCTGGTGCGGCAGCATGATCGGCGCCACCGGATGCAACCGCATCACCTCCTTCACCACGGCCTGCAGGTACGGCAGGCTCGCCGCGTCAGGCTCCTCGAGGGTGTCCGTGTCGACCTTGCCGCCGAGGACGTCCTCCATCTCCGCGCGCGCCTTGGCCATGGCGCGCGGGTGCCGGAGCAGCTCGGCCATCGCCCACTCCACCGTGATGGCCATCGTGTCGGTCCCGGCCGCGAACACGTCGAACAGTATCACCGTCACCTTGTCGCGACCGATCTTGCCTGCGGAAACGAGCTCCAGCAGCGAGTCCAGGAAGTCGCCGTGCGCGTGCTCGCCCGTGCACGACGTCCGGGCATCTGCCAGGCGGCGGTCGATTATGCCGTCAAGTATGCCAAAGACCTTCTGGTAGCGCGCCCCCGCCCAGCGACGCCAGCCCTGCAGGTCCAGCGGCCGGAGGGAAGGGAAGATGTCGGAGACGTTGGGCTTGCCGAGCGCGGCGATGATGTCCTCCACGACCTCCCGCAGCTCACTCGCGGACTCTCCGCCCACGTCCACCACGTCGACGGAGAAGAAGGCGCTGGACACGAGGTTCAGCACGCCGCCGTACACGGCCTGGCCGACGTCCACCTCCTCCCCCGCGCAGCGGCGGAAGTAGCCCACCATGTCGCGCACCTTGCGCTCGCGCACGCCGCGCGCCACGGCGAGGCCACGCGGCGAGAAGACGTGTGAGGCCACGATGCCCCGCAGCGTCTTCCAGAGCGGGTCGGAGCTGGGCAGCCAGATCATGGACCGCCCGGAGTTGCCGACCGCGTTGGCGGCGTCCGGGACGGCGCGCGCGGCCAGGTGGCGGTCGTACCTGGTGAAGGCCTCCCGCGCGGCGTCATGGGAGGAGACCACCACGGTGGTGACCATGCCGAGCTTGAGCTTCATGACGGGGCCGTGGGCGCGCGCCAGGCGCGCCAGCGTGTGGTGCAGGTTGCCGCCCAGGTCGAGCAGGTTGCCGACGACCGGGAGCGGCGTCGGGCCCGGAGGCGGCCGTCGCCCGGTGCCCCCGCGGCGGGCTGCGCTGGTCAGGTAGTAGAGTAGCGCGGCGGCGAGCGTCGCGCATAGCAGCCAAACCTCGCTCTGCATGGCTGGTATGCTCAGGCAGGAGGCTGCCCGGTGGCCTTGTATAGTGACGACACGATAGATAGAGTGCTGGTGCGGGAGTGCGATGCCGTTTGTTTGGTCGAGAGAATTTCGTGGAGGTTTTGCCGGTGTGAGAGTGATGTTTCTATCCAATATCAAATACTAGTATATGGCAATGTCAAATATTAGCATCAAACCAATTATGCTCGAGGCGTAGATAGATAGGCAGCCGTTGCCTCTCCTCGCTTGTTTTTTCAGTTTTTGCATAATTTTTGTCATAGCCCGTCCCACTATGTGGTTATCTTGTTTTTTGGGAAATAATCCAAATCAGCCGACTGATCTCGCGTGTTGCATAGCTTCAAAAAAAAGATCTCGCGTGTTGCACCGGTCACGTGCCGGACTGTTCGATTCGTTTTGATCGGACCAACTACATGAAGGGCGGGCACAGGAGACGTGAAACTTCCCGGAACGCTATCTTCTCGCTCGATGTTATCCACTCTTTCAATCTGTCTTCCTCAGGGCCTATTCGGTTTGGAGGATTTTTATAGAAAACACATAGGAACAAGGATCCCGGAGAAAAATTTTCTATAGATGCATTCGGTTTGTAGGAAATGTATACATAAATTTCATAGGAATACTATTCATTTTTTGTGTTTTTGAGAAAATCACACATCCACTCAAAGCTCATTTTATGCGTAGGAACGAGGTGAGTCAAATTCTTAGAATGGCAAGTATCATCCTATAAAATTCCTATACTAATCCTAATTTCTACATTATAAAATCCTCCAAACCGAATGAGGCTTCAACTTTTCTTTTTTCCTCTTCTCTTCCTACTCCGGCGGTATACAGGGTGGCGCTCTCTCTTTTTTTTTTCTCCTTTGTGCTTCCTTGGACAGATGGTGCTGCGAGAAGATGTTGCGAGGAGGTGTTGCAAGCATTGAGTAGCAAGCATACGCAAGACGCAAGCACACACAAGCGACGATGAAGTCCTCCGCTCGTCGGTTGTGTTGCAATAGCCGAGGACCAGGTGGAACACAGGCATGTGTGCGACCGCGGCTGGGGCACACATGCGTGGCGCGGAACGAGGCAAGAAAGGGGCCGGCCCAAGCTGGAGCTTGTCCATGGCCATGGTCATGGCGGCCGGGCTCGGACTTGCAATTTTTTAATTTTTTGTAACAAGGATTCTGCTATGGCTTTTTGCAACAGCGGCGGTGTTGCAATACAGAGGTTGCAACAACAACAACAACAACAACAACAACAGCAACAGCAACAGCAGCAGCAATAACAACAACAGCAACAGCAGCAGCAGCAGCAACAACAACAACAACAACAACGGTGTTGTTGCAAATGCCAGCGGCGAATGGCGACTATGCTAGTGCTACTGTGACGCGGTGGCGATGTTTCTATAATGCAAAAAAAATATCTGCAACAAAAGTCTTGTTGCAGGAATAAGAGATGAGATAGAAGGTGTTGTTGCAATTTTTGCAATAAGAAATGTTTGTTGTGGTAACACACGGTAGAGGTCGAAATTTTATTTTTGTTTACTTTTGCAACGAAGGTCCTGTTGCAAGGGAGGTTTTACACCAAGGATCTTGTTGCGGGAAAATAGCGAAGAGAAACGATCCAATAGGACGGCGGGCCGATCTCTTGAAAAGATCAGCCAACGAACGCATAGCACACTTTTTTTCGTTTCTTTTTCTATAGTAGTAAATGCGCACGTGCAACACACGTTAACATTTAGATAATATATTAATTACATATGGATATTAGGTATAGCCACAACCGATGGAATAAAGAAAGATAGGAAACTAAACACCTATCATATTACATGACCACCATCCAAACCGGTTGAAAATAGTCCGTGCTACCGTCTCCCAATGGATAGACTCAGTAACCATACGCTCCCTGACATCCGTCGGAGTGAGTAGCGACCACATATGAAACAGTGTAGTGACCCAAAAACTAACCTGGAAGAAATGAATATGTGTAGTTCTTTTAAAAAACAAATCGTTGCTACAATTCCATATAGCCCATAATAAAGCACACACTCCTACACGAATCAGTTTTGCGGTTTCTGATTGTACTCCGTCCAGCCATGTCCCGAATAACATGTGGATGGTATTCAGAGAAGTAATGTTGAAAGCTATATGCACAAACCGCCATAATTTTTTTGCCATTGGGCAATAGAGAAAGAGGTGTTTGACAGACTCATCATGATCGCAGAAACTACATCTTCGCGATCCTATCCAGTTACGCTTAGCCAAATTGTTTTTGGTTAGAATGACTTGCTTGTGAACAAACTACATAAACACTTTAATTTTGAAGGGCACTTTGACTTTCCAGATATACAAAGATCGATGGATAATGCCAGAATTAATAATATCCACATACATGGATTTTACCGAAAATACTCCATTCTGAGTAAGTTTACAGCGCAACTGGTCTAGCTGTTGAGAGAGATGAACATCCATCAATCTTCTCACAAGATAGAACCAAGCTTTCCAACGGTTTTCGGTAGAGTCTTCATGAATTGAATATTAAGAAAAGTGAACTATAGTACTATTGCAATGTAAGCATCTCTACGTTGAACAAAGATCACTCACATAGATGTGTCAAGAAAGAAAAGACATCACCACGCATCCAACCGGAGACCTGGATGGAGTAGTAGCGTAACCGCCACGACGTCCCGGTTTTGCCAAGAAAACTCTAGAGCTACCTTGATCACTGGATTGAGTGAACGTAGACACGCCACATCGCTCTCCTGAGCTGGGACTATATAGACAAAATGAATCGCGTAGTAGTGTTACGTTCTGCTAGCTCCATCACACCCCTTAAGCATAAGTTTGAGAGTCTCAAAGCAAATGCGGTTAGCAATGCTTCCTCTTTGTTCTACCTATATGTATGCCTCTCTTTATCACAATCACAATCAAATTATTCTTTCGTTCATCCCTCAACCGAAATTTTTGAGGTCTTTTATGATACCCTCTGATGAATGCGGGTCGTGCATTCGCAAAGATCCAACAATGTATGATCTCGCGTGATTCGATCGGTGTTAATCTTTAGTGTATGTGTTTAGATCCGGTCTTCTTTCGTTTTTGCTTGGATGTTTTACAAGTTTGATCCTTCGGAACTACGATTTTCTTCATCGGTGATGTTTGCAGCTCTGGGCGCTGGTCCCATGTGGCCCTAACACGACGACTTCTCCACTGTCCGCTACAACAAAGTTTGCCCGACTTCGACAAAGGAGAGACGATGACAGCGACGCGCCTTCGGCTTGCTTCAATGCTTGTAGACATCGCTAAGGTGGTCCATGAACCTAGTGTAATTTTTATTACCTCTAGTGTTCTTTGTACATATTATGACATGATCCAAGAAAAACACAAATTATAATCTGCTCCCTGACTTTTATGAAGAGGAACATGAACAAACAAATAGGAACGCACCTCGGGTCCGAAACACATTCCACATAGCTGCAACCTCGTTGACGCCGGGGACTATGCATTTGGTTTGTCGAGACCTCAACCACACCATTGCCCACCGCCGGTCGAGCCCGAGAAGGATTTTGTCGACACCGAGCAAGAGATGTACTGCCTCCCATTTGGCACGAAAGACTAAAGGAAATAGATCAGTGGCCTTTCGACCAGAAACATCAAGAGCAGCTCATCTGACACCGACAGCAGGCCGTCGGACGCGCCATAGCTCTGCAGCCAAAGCCCTTGATGATGAGCACGAACCCATAGGCGAGCATCTTCTTCTTGCTCTTCCTCTTCTCCATGTCCACCACCTCGAGACGCCTTGAGAAGAATGGGGGCAGTGGATCCACCCCCGAACTCAGGGCACAAGGAGTTCTTGGCTGCCCGGTGATTGCCGGCGACTGGCGTGATGCCGCCCCCTTCTTTTCCTTTTCTCTTCTTCCCCCAGTAGATCTCTTCTCATAGCTCGATCCCGTCCTGTGTCCCCTTGATCCTCTGTTCTTGTCATCCCTCGTTCAGCTTCTCTCACCGGCGGGGAGGCCGCTAGCTACAGAGACTGGTGTTTGGTGGCGATTCCCGGCGATTGTCCGGCGACTGGTGTTCTGTCGTTCCTCCCTGCTTCCCCTTCTTGGTCTAATCTTTCTCTTCCCTTTCTGGATCTGATCTTCCTCTTCCCTTTTTTCTCTTGGACATCTCTAGATCCCCTTTCTCTATTGCCGTGTTCTTGTTGCTTTCTCGACCCCCCGCCCATCTCAGACTGATTTGATTCTCCCCTTCTCCTTTCTTACTCGATTTCTCGCTCTCGCATCTGCGTCCGGCAGCTGTCCCGCCTCCGTTTCTCCCGCTTCAGCCACCAAAGCCTTGTGCCGCCGCCGCATCCCGCTGACCTTGGCCCGCTCGTCTGCGCAGAGTGATCTGGTTGTTTCCGGTGCGCTTCTCCCAGCTCTTGCTGCTGTGCCTTCACACCTCGCTCCGCCGGTTCCTTTGCAAATCGACCTTAGCAAATCAGAGCATCTGCTGGATTTGGTCGGAGGGGCGCTCTCCGCTTCTTGGGGAGCGGCGCACAGCCCTATCGTGCCTCGGGCGCCATGAGGGCCATCGCTTGGAATTGCCGAGGTATGGGCCGACGCCTCGGCAATGAAAGAATGCTCTACCTAGCTAACTTAATGCGATCCACGAAGGCGCGTGTAACCTTTGTTTCGGAAATCAAATCATCCAAAGTTCGTTCTGTTGATCTTGTTAATAGGTTTGATGTTACCGATGGTTTTGTTGTTCCTTCTAGAGGTGCTTCAGGAGGTCTTTGGCTTATGTGGACTGATGATCTTAAAGTCTCTGTTCATAGTTCTGCTTTCCATTATATTTTAGCTAAAGTAGTTCATCTAGCTTCGGGGGTCAACTTTTGTTTAATTTGTATATACGGCGACCCATATCATAGGCACACTACTGGCATTTGGGATCAAGTTTCTTCTTTTGTGTATGATAATCTGGGCATGTCGATGTTGTGTATGGGAGACCTGAATGACATCCTGTATGATATTGATGGTTCTAATGGCAATGTGAATTACTATCGTATGCATGCTTTTCGTTCTCTTGTGAAAAATTGTGGTTTGTTTGATATAGGTTATAGTGGGCCTGCTTATACTTGGCGTGGTAGACAGAACACTTCCAATCCTATTTATAAACGCCTTAACCGTTGTTTGGTTAATTCCGAATGGTGCATGCATTATCCTAATACCAAAGTTCTTAATCTGCCTATCATTTTGAGTGATCATGCTCCCATTTTACTGTCTACTGAAGGTAATTTTGTCAAACCTAAGCAGACCTTCAAATTTGAAAATTGGTGGCTGTTAGAAAAGGATTTTTCTGCTTTTGCTAAATCAGCATGGACTAATTGCTCAGCTCAATCTTTTGCAGCCAAAACTTCCTCTTTAGCAGGGTCACTTAAAAAGTGGTGTAAAAGGAAGAAGCCCCTCCAACAGGACCTTCATGACCTTGAATTGAGTATTAACCAAATACAACAACTTCCCTTGCAGCAGCAAGATCATGCTTTAGAAAGTACTCTCACTATCAGGTATGAGCAAACTCTCTATAAGCTTAATCAGTTTTACAAACAAAGAAGTAAGAAAGGTTGGGCTAAAGATGGAGACTGCAATACTAATTTTTTTCATCAAGCTGTGGTCAAGCGTACAAAGAGGAATACTATTTGTTCTGTTAAGGATGAAAAGGACATGATGCAATTTAAGCCCACTGCTATCACTAACACTTTTGTTAGCTATTTCCGATATATATTTTCTTCTCCAAACAATAATTCTGAGAGACCTTACACTCATTCTCATTGGCCTAATGATTACCTAGATCCTACTTATGCTCTTCCAGATAAACAGGAGGTATTGCAGATTCTCAAGGAGATCAAATTAAATGCTTCTCCAGGGCCGGATGGGTTCAATGTGGAGTTTTATTTGGCAGCTTGGGACTGGATAGGTGATGAAGTTACGCAACTTGTCATTAATTTTTATAATACTGGTATTTTGCCTCCTCATATTAATGACACAAATATTGCACTTATTCCAAAAAAAACTTGAGCCTCATGTTCCCATGGATTACCGGCCTATTAGTCTTTGTAATGTTGTGTATAAGATCATTGCGAAGTCTCTTGCTAATAGGATTAAATTGCATTTGCGTGATTATATTGATCCTGCTCAGCAAGCTTTTATTGAGGGTAGACGCATTAGTGATAATATCATCATTGCCCAAGAAATCACGCACTCTTTCTCTCTTAAATCTTGGAATCATAATGCCTTTATGCTTAAAATTGATTTGGCCAAAGCTTTCGATCGTTTGGAATGGAATTTTATAGTGGCTGCTCTTACACATAAAGGGTTGCATGGTCATTTCATTAACTTGGTGCATGCTTGTATTTCTTCTCCCATGTTCTCGGTCTTGATTAATGGTCAGCCCTCGCGTAAATTTAGAATCTTCAGAGGTATCCGTCAGGGTTGTCCCATGTCACCTTATTTGTTTGTCATCGCTATCAATGAATTGTCTCTTGCTCTTAATGAGGCTCTGGCTGCTCACCATTTGCAGGGAATTTCTCTTGGACCAAACTGCCCTCCTATTCACTCTTTGTTGTTTGCAGATGATTTGTTGGTTTGTGGACAGGCAAGTCTTCAAGAGGTTCATTCTATGGATCAAATCATTAACCATTTTTGTGCCATCTCAGGACAAACTCCAAACTGGGCTAAATCAGCAATTCTTTTCAGCTCTCACGTTCCTCAAACTATAATTCATGCTATTAAGCATATTTTCCCGGTTTCTAACTTGGATAGCAGTTTTGTTCATCTTGGTCATCCTCTTGTGCTTCCAGCTAAGAATAGAGCCTCGGCTTACAACTTTCTCATTGAAAAATTTCTGAATAAGCTACCTACTTATAAAGCTAACATGCTTTCCCATTGTAAGGACATATTTATCCCTAAGTGTTTTGGTGATTGATGACAACGCATTTGCGGACTAATCGTGTGCCATGAGTATTCCAAACACTTATTTGCTAGGCACAAGACGATTGGATGCCCCTCGAAGACTGACGAAGACGGCGTCTTCTCTACGTTTCTTTTTGGTGGATTTGAGTCGTAGGAAAGCCGTACTATTAAGAGGGGGTCCGCGTTGGAAAGGTTTGGGTGGAATCATCACGTACACGTCTCCTTTTATCCCCTTCCTCTTCCTTGGAGCTTCCTCCATTTTCCTGCCTCCTTTGACTGGCTGTTGTTGTGGTTGCGGTAGTACTGCTCCTGGATCAACGGTAGTACCGTAGGCACCCACGGTAGTACCGCGCGGTGGCGCGGTAGTACCGCTGGTGCCCACGGTAGTACCGCTCCCCTGGAGCCGCACTACCGCTGCCCACCAGACTAGTGCCGCCCCCTTTGCGGTAGTAGGAGCGGATGTAATTTTTTACATCCGCACCTGCCGCGGTAGTACCGCTTTCGCCGTGCGGTAGTACCGCGCTATGCGGTCAGGCAGTAGTACCGCCCCTCGACAGTGCTACTGTGTCGGGTTTTTGCTACTTCCGTTTATTTGCGGAAGTAGGCACGGAAGTTCCCCTTCCCCCTGGCTGGGACTTTTGCCTTGCGGTAGTACCGCATGGGGGGCGCGGCAGTACCGCGCATGCAGAAGTACCGCCCCGAGCTTTGCGTCTGTTTCTGTGCTGGGGTCGCGGCAGTACCGTGGGTCGGTACGGTAGTACCGCACTGCCGTGCGGTAGTACCACTTGGTTGCAAGCAGTAGTACCGCGCCGCAGTAGTACCGCGCGGCCTTGCGGTAGTACCGCTGGCCGCAGGCTGGTTGGTGAGTAACGGTTGGATCTTTTCCACACACTATATAAGGGGTCTCCTTCTTCCCCGTTGACTCACCTCTTCCACCACTAAAGCTCCATTATAGCTCCAAGCTCCATTTTCGCCCGATCTCACTCCCTAGCCAACCAAACTTGTTGATTTGCTCGGGAGTGGTTGAGAAGGCCCCGATCTACACTTTCACCAAGAGATATTTGATTCCCCCTTACTAATCCCTTGCGGATCTTGTTACTCTTGGGTGTTTGAGCATCCTAAACGGTTGAGGTCACCGCGAAGCCATAGTCCATTGTGGTGAAGCTTCGTGGTGTCGTTGGGAGCCTCCAATTGAGTTGTGGAGATTGCCCCAACCTCGTTTGTAAAGGTTCGGTCGCCGCCTCCAAGGGCACCAATAGTGGAATCACGGCATCTCGCATTGTGTGAGGGCGTGAGGAGATTACGGTGGCCCTAGTGGCTTCTTGGGGAGCATTGTGCCTCCACACCTCTCCAACGGAGACGTACTTCCTCTCAAAGGGAAGGAACTTCGGCAACACATCCTCGTCTCCACCGTCTCCACTCTTGGTTATCTCATGCCTTTACTTGTGTAGCTTATTTGTTTCATATATCTTACTTGCTTGTGTTCCTATTCGTGTTGCATCATATAGGTTACTCATCTAGTTGCATATCTAGACAACCTACTTTGATGCAAAGTTTAAATTGCTAAAGAAAAGCTAAAAATTGTTAGTTGCCTATTCACCCCCCCTCTAGTCAACCATATCGATCCTTTCACCCATGCTGCCAGATTAGAATTGATTCGTTCGATTTTCTCGGCTATACTTGTTTATTATATGGCTAACATCTTGTTTACCAAGAAGTTCATAGCTAAACTTACTGCAATCATTAGGAATTTCTGGTGGACAGGTGTTCGAGAAAGTGATTCCAAAAAGAGCCTTTGCCTCCGAGCTTGGAAGGATATTTGTAACTCTAAGGAAGAGGGAGGATTAGGAATAAGGAACTTGAAGGCTATCAATGAAGGTCTCCTTCTCACAGCTGCTTGGAGATTAGCTAAGTCTCCTTCTTCTCACTTGCATCTTGTTCTTAAGGCTAAATACTTTCATAATGCCTCCATATGGACAGCCTCTGCTAATTCTGCTAAGTCGGCCTTTTGGGCTTCTATTCTTAAAATTCTACCGAAACTCAAAGCCCATTCTTTTTATCAATTATCTCAAGGCAATATCTCAATTTGGAGCATTCCTTGGTGCTCTCTTTGGATATCAGTTCATGATTGTCTTATTCATCAACGACATGGTTTTCAATATCCATCTTTAGTTAAAGATCTTTGGCTTCCGGACCAAAAAACTTGGAATCATGACTTGGTTTGCTCTCTTTTTCAAGAACCTTTGGCCTCTCTTATTGTGCAAACAGATATTATTGATGATGATAGTCCGGATACGCTTTGTTGGGATCTCACTCATAATGGTATTTGTTCTTCAAAATCTGCCTATAAACTTTGTTTGCAGGAAATTCAGGTCATTCCCCGAAATGCACCTTCTGTTGTTCCTTTGGATCTCTCAAATCTTCTTAAACTCATTTGGAAACAAAAGGATATGCTCCCAAAAGTTAAAACTTTTGCGTGGAGACTGCTTAGGAGGGCTCTTCCTACAGGGTTGAGGGCTGGTAGATTTTCCATTCATATTTCAAAAACTTGTTGCCGATGTGGTCAACAAGAGGATGAGGTCCATCTGTTTTTCATGTGCTCTTTTTCTCGTGCAGCTTGGTTTTCCTCTCCTTGGTTTGTTCGTTCGGATGCTTTAGTCCAGGGGCATTCCACCTTGCATTCTGTTATTGATGTTCTTCGCATGAGGCATCCATATGGTTCTCTTTCTAATATTTTTACGCTTCTTTGGTGTCTCTGGAAAGCAAGGAATGATTTTCTATTTCATAGGGCGAAATCTCTTTCTCATCAAGTTCACATTGTTGCTCTTGCATTAACCTCTAATGTGTATGACAATGCCCTTCTCTTGAATTAGACTCCAACTCCAACTCAGTTGTCTTCTAATCAAATTCCTTTGCCTGGCAGAATCCTTAGGTCTGATTTGTTGGCTGATGGGGCTAAAATCTATTCGGATGCAGCTTTTAGGACTAAGAAAATTCCAGGTTTGTTGCAAGGACAGGTTGGCACAGGTGTGGGAATCTTTATTTCCTTACCCTCTAACGGAGGAGAGATCAATGTGCAAGTGCAAGCTTCAGCTCCTCCAACTTCTACTCCTCTGCAAGCGGAGGCTCTTGCACTAAATTTTGCTGCTTATCTTGCATCTCAACTCAACATTGCTCAGCCTACTTTTCTGACGGACTGCTTGGTTTTAGCAGGGGCTGCTGCTCTAGGTAATGTCTCCACTTCTGAAACTCCATGGAGTATCAGGAAATCTTTGGCTAGTTTTTTAAGACTACTTATCAGCTTCAGCCAAAGGTGTTTCACATTTCTAGGGAGATCAATGGTATTGCTCATAATCTTGCTCAACAAGTTTTCCGTGCTATTGGCGACACTCGACTTTCTTGTTTTGCTGCAAGACACAATTATGGTCTTTGCCCAATACTGCCTCTTCTTGAAAATTTTCAGATTCAGGGCTTTAGAATTCATACAATTCACTGTTATTAATTTTCTCCCTGTAGGTTTTGGTGTGGCAAGTTTTTACCTCAGTTATAGATGGTAGCCTGGGCTTGTTCTTTGTTTCTTCTTGAGCTCTGCCTTCTCTCTGTACTTTGTGCTGTGCTTGGTTTTTATTCGTTTGCAGATCTCTGGAGTTTGATGCTATATCGCGAAGCTGGAGTACATCAGTTTCTTATTTTGTAGGGTTTTCATCTTGATTGCAGATGTATTTTGCTGTTTCTACAGGACCTTGACATGCTTGCTTCAAGAAAGATGGCAGTGAAGCAAAATACAACAGCAATTCATAGTTTCAGATTCAGAGTGTTCTTGTGCTAGAGTGTTCCTGTGCTAGTTCTGACCATGTTGATCATGGTGTAGTGGTCATTCCCACTTTGCCTCATATAGGGTCTTTCTTCAGCTCTCTTTTCTAGATACTGCTGCTACTCCTCTCTACATCTTCAGCAGATCTATATAATTCTCTTTGTACTTTCTCTACGAGCTGAATGAATTTGGCACTTCGGTGCCTTTGCTTGTTCAAAAAAAAGAAGGAGTTCTTGGCTTTGATTCCTGAAGCTGCTGACACCCTGCCACCACAACCATGGCCAGCATCATCTCCCACCACATAAATGTTGCTCTCCTAGTTCAATATCGTTTTATTTCTCTTTTGACCTGCTTGTATAAGGGTTGCCTCATCACTTTGCATCGGTTTTGCTGTTTGTGCCTTTATTTATGATGGGGGCGAGAGCCTGTTTCGAGAAATGCAATGCAAGTTTGAGTTTGAGCTATGCATCTTCCGTCTGAACACGAGCAAAGAGTTTCTTCAGAAATCTTGGCAATGAAAGAGATCAAGCGACAGGTGAGAACATGAGCTGAGTTCATGTGACCAGCATGCAAATTGCCGCACATGTTCATGCCTTGTTATGTGATTCGATCAGATATCTTCAGAAAAATCCCACCAATTTATATTCATTCAAGCATGAAGTTTTAGATTTTGATCTGCATGTGCTTGCCCTAGAGGTTCAGCCGATCGATGGATCGTGCACAAAATTAGGAACTAGGTCGACTAGCGTGGTGGCCGACACGGACATGAGGCGATGGCTAGACACAGAAGGAGAGACCACTGAGGACCATCGTGCCGGCGTCTCCTATTTCTTGTGTACGTCATGTCCGGTTCTGGAATGGTTCTAGAACCTTCCAAAACCTTTTTTATCTTGTTATTTTTTCGGGTTTTTCTTGTTTTCTTATTTTCCTTTGTCTTTTAATTTTCGCTTTTCCTTTTATTTCCTTTTTCTTTATCGTTTTTTCTTTCCAAATTTCATGAGCATTTTTTTCAAATCCCGGAACATTTCTTTAAAATTGGTGAACATTTTGTGATACTCTAACATTTTTTAAATCAGGGTGAACATTTTAACTAAAAATTTGTTCATCAAATTGAAAAAATGATCATACTTTTAAAAATTGCGAACATTTTTTACAAATTCAAAAACATTTTTCTATATCATGAACATTTTTTAATTCATGAACAATTTTTAGTTTGGTGAAACTTTTTTGAAATCATTATTTTTTCCAAATTCATGAACAATTTTTTGAAATTGAAAAAATTTCTTAAATTCGTGAACTTTTAAAAAATTGTGATCTTTTTTAATTCATGATTTTTTTTGTTTTTTAAATTGTAATATTTTGACCATTTAAAAAAATTCATGAACAATTATTTAGTTTTTTCCAATTATGAACATTTTTTTATAATTCGGAAATTTTTGAAATCCTAATCATTTTCAAAAGAAAAAAACTGAAAACATAAAAAGAAAGCAAGGGCGTGTAGGAGAGCAGGGTGGGGGGGTGCGCTTTCGTGGTTTCAGCCGCGCTGGTCGCCATATAGGAGGTCCCAATCATGGGAAAGACGGTGAGCGCAGCAGCGAAACCTGATGTCATACCTAATGGGCCAAAAATGACCCTCCTAGCAGGCCGAACAACACGTGAGCCTACCGTGCCTGTCGGGCCAGCGTGTCGGACGGTGTCATGCCAGGCCAGCTCTGCCTCGGACGACCGCTTCGGCGCCCTTAGGCGGAGTGGAGGGATCCTCCTCTCTCACCTTGTGTAGTAGGTTTTGTGTTGTGGTGGTACTTTCACCAACCTGCAACATAAATTTGTGGACTAGCCCACTGCTTGCATGTCCTTGGACTAATTCATTCCCGCCAGACAAGTTGTTTTATCCAAATGTAAGTTCTATCCGGATCATAATAACGCAACTCTTGATATTTTCTTTCCTAGTATGAATACTTGAGGTATTTCATTTCTTAAAGAGGTAATAGAGCCATGTCCACCATAATGTTGATTTGACTTTAATTTGGCCTCTTCCAAATCTAACTAATACAGTCTAAGAGTTTTTTTCTAGGGATTGAGAAATTTCATGTCTAAATATAGCTAATACAGTGTAGGAGTTAAAATTCAGAGGTTAGCCAACTCATTGGGTACACGAAAGAAGAGGGGGGAAACATCCCAGTAGCAACATGGCAGGTGACAGAGTAGCACAATATGATTGTGAGATTTATTTTTCTTCATATTAGCCCAAGTTAGCTACTGCATACTCCCTCCATCCGGTGAAGAACAAACAAAGTCCAGTGAACATTTGCGCATAACCAAATAGAAAAGAAATGCAATGAAGGGGAGCTGGAATCCCCAAGTCGTTTTGATCTCCACGCGCTGCATTCAGCAGATTATCGTATTGAACGAAATTCCATGTCAGTGAATTCAGCGAACAAAGCCGCAGCCAAGTACTGAATTCAGGTAACAAGTTGGTAGTGGCAAGGAGATAAAAAACATACAACAGATGTAGCAACCAAGATGATATCGCCAGAACAATGATTCCATTGCATTCATAATCATCGCCATCCACAAACCACGCAGGCAAAACCAACCCATGAAACAACATTCAGACAAGTTTCAGAGTTTCAGAACGCAGATCCGCATGGCTGCTGAAGAAACACATTTGAATCCAGAGGATGTTTCTGCATAACCAAATATGAATGCAGCGACAAATTGTGTCGCTCATTCAGCTAAAACCAAATTAAACGACTACAGCGTACTAAATCACACAAGCATCGAACAAAGACGCAGCAGAGTAGGATGTAACACATCGAGAGATGCAGAAAAGATAGTATAATACCAACGCTGATTCCATTGCATTCATACACATCGCCTTGCGCTAACTACACAGACCAAACCCTCACCAACGATTGAACAACACACTACACACGCACTGGGACAGATGGAGCAGCGGGAGCAGAGACTGGACGGAGCAGGGGGGGCTAGCCGCCGAATCCGTAGAGGGTGCGGCCCTGGCGCTTGAGCGCGTAGACGACGTCCATGGAGGTGACGGTCTTGCGGCGGGCGTGCTCGGTGTAGGTGACGGCGTCCCGGATGACGTTCTCGAGGAAGATCTTGAGCACGCCGCGGGTCTCCTCGTAGATGAGCCCCGAGATGCGCTTCACGCCGCCCCGCCGCGCCAGCCGCCGGATCGCCGGCTTCGTGATGCCCTGGATGTTGTCGCGCAGCACCTTCCGGTGGCGCTTGGCGCCGCCCTTGCCCAGCCCCTTCCCGCCCTTGCCGCGGCCGGACATGGTCGCCGGCTTCCTTCTTGGAGCAGATGGGATCCGATGGATTTGGAGGGGAACGGTGGTGGCTGCGTCTGCTGGAGTGGTGTGGGGAGAAGGGGGATTTAACGAGGGAGGAGGGTCGGCCTGCCGTTGGATCCGTACGCAGTGGACGGTCAAGATCTTGATCCGGGAGAGAGAGATTGCGCGGATCACTGACGTGGCTCAATTTTCGTCCGGTGACTCGGTGAGGCGGGCGGGAGCTCAGAAAATTTGGAGACCTGGTACGTACTCCCTCCATTCGAAATTACTTGTCTCGGATATGGATGTATATCTAAAACTAAAATACATCTAGATACATTCATTTCTGTGATAAATAATTCTAAACAGAGGAAGTACGACATAAGAACTTTTACGTAAGTATGACAGTTGAGATCAAGCCGTTTATATGCAAAAAGAATGACTAAGCTGTAGCATGCCATTGGATTAGGGATCGTAGCAAAATCGTACGGCGCCGTACGTGCAGTAATTTTGGAAAAATTGGACCCTATTTTGCCTTCCCGTTTTATTATTTGAAACATTCAATCCATTCATCATGGGTCCTCTGCTTCTTGCAGCATACTCATTCATCCATCATTATAAAATATTATTTTTGTGAACGGTAGCGAAGATCGTACCGAGCCGGAAAGTTACAATGGGCAACAGGATGAGATGAAGAAGACACACCAAACTGAAAGAAAAGGACATAAGGGCTATAGCGAAAGAGTCGCCACTTGCAATCACCAATCTCATCGACACAACCAATGCAGAGGAGGACTTCGTCTTTCATCTTCATCTGACCAAGCAAGCAGGGGCTTGAGCTTGGCCGTCTAGTCGCCACCCGGCAACACCCTCAAGGAAGAGGAGGAGAGTTGATATAGAACGGGGGGATCCAAGGTGGATCGCGGGCTCTCTTACCCGCCTTCAGATGAGAGCATCCGGCTCTTCCACAAACATGGACGATCAATAAGACCAATGCGCACAGCGGGCAGAAGAGCACCTCCAAGCCGCTAGTCCCCACAATCGGAATTCACTCCAAGACGAAGGCCTCAAGAAGCGCTTGACACATAGTGGCGCCATGGTCTGATCCAGAAACAACCGGATCGAGGGTTTCACCCGAAAGTTCGAGAAGGAACACGCCATTGCCCTCGACGACGGCTTCGGGAAGGTTATGGCGCTCGCGAGCATCACCGTCATCGGGCCGACCAAGATCACGCCAAGCTTACACCGACAGCTAGATTGTTTAGATCCGAGACCGGCTAGCCACCATCCCCTACCACCATCACACCGCACCAGAGACCCTCTTCGTAGTCCCACCTCTGCCACGTCTCCACTATCTCACTCGCCGGACCCAGTGGACGAGACGAAGCAGGGCCAGAGCTAGGCGTAGCCAGCGCCGCACCCCATGGACGAGGGATGCCAGGCGTAGCCACAACTAGAACGCAAGCCCAAGGTCCAGATCCGGCACCCCCACGCCGCCGAGCGGCCACTACCAAGGGCCGCTTAGGGAAGGCCTTGCCACCAGGTAGGGACGCCACCCCCACGAGCAGTAGGACCACCAGACCGCCACACAGTGCTGGATCGCCGCGCACCCCCGCCATCATGAGACCTATGCATGACACCGGCGGACCAACGAGGATGCCCCGCCGCCCCCCTCGAGAACATGCGGCTTTGCATGTGTCCCTCCGGCGGCGGCGAAGCGGTGGAGGGGCAGGGGAAGGCCTGGTGACGCGACTAGGGTTTCCCCCGCGTCACTAGAGAAGGGTGACTAAAGATTTCTATTCATGATATTCATTCATTGTTTGTGACAAGAAGCAGAAAGACAAATTGGATATGGAATTCCGAGCGGTAACTAGCACTGGCGATGGCTGTTGCTGAAAGTTTACATGTGCCTTCATACCAAAAAGATTACTACTAGTAGTAATATTATGGTTATTTCAGATTCGTAAAGTGTTTGTCTCCAGTTTGATGTTGCGTGTTTGGTACCTGCATGAAACCAACTAGATTCGCATGGTACAAAAATCGAGCGTTTGGTAGGCTGATGTGCACCAGAATCTTGGCCCGCATGAAACTTAAAGCACTTTCGAGCTAGGCCTGCTAGGAACGACCGAATCGACTGTTTCTAGAGAGCCAGGCTGAATCAAGCACACATGGTGGGTTTGATTGCACGAGAAAGTGCGAGAGGATGTGAGCGAGTACGCAACCTCTACTTGGTTTGTTTTCTTACCGCCCTTAATTTCCTTATCTAATATCTTTTTCTTGGTCTAATAAAAACTTCATAAATGTATTTTTATTTGAGATAAGCTCTATATGAAAAAGGTGTTCATCGATATTGTGGTTCTATTCAGGCAATCAGTTCGTAATTTCGTCAACCGTAAATGCTTAATTTGATGTTGATGTTTGGAGCTATTTTGGATGAATTTTGAAAGCGTTTGAAAATTCCTTTTACCGGTAGTTTCATCTCGATGTTTCACACAACTTTCATGTTGTACGTTCCCTGTTTCAATGATCATAGATGAATAGATCCACATCTATACCTAGTGGACTGTACAAATGCATATGTGTTATGTGTTTTAATGACACTTATTAATCTCCTTCAGCTAGTACCTTCCAATCTGCACATCAGTGCTTCGATTCGAGATAAGCTCTACTCGAAAAAGATACACATCAACGTCGTGGTTTGATTCGTATAGTCAGTTCGTAGTTTCATTTACCGTAAATGTTCAACTTCATGTTCACATTTGGAGCTATTTTGGATGAATTTTGTCAAACTCGTCGTGCACGATCGACCGTTTGAAATTTGATTTGGTCAGTACCTTCATCTCATTGTTTCAAATGACTTTCGTGTTGTACCTTTTCTGTTACGACAGTCGTAGACTATGTGTATCTCCCTATTGTATTGTACTAAGGTGTTCATCGTCAACCTTGTCGCATGGACGCCATGTCATGCCCAGCGCTGCCGTCGGCGTCATTCCTCTCGACCTCCTCGCCCGTGGCCGTCTACTACACTGACGTGACCATATCACACACATACTACACTCCTTCCCCTCAGTGCCTTCCTCCTCATCCCTCCTCACGGACCCCCCCTGCGACGGCGACGCTAGCAACAAGTTCTTTGTGCCGCCGACGAGGTCGCTCGCCTGCGACTTCGTGTTCGTCACGTCGGATGCAACGCCACGACCACTGAACATCATAGTCGCCAAGGCACTCTAGTGTAATCCTGTGTGTCATGTGTACTTGTCAACTCTTAATCACATCCATTGTATGCAAGCAAACACCGTGTAGCTGCATTTACCCCAGCCAATACAAACCACCAAACGCCCGATAGAAATTGTTGCCCTAATGCAGCCAGCCTACATGCGGTATACCAAACAACATGCACAACATTATTTTTATCATGTATGTGCTCAGCGAGACTCAACTGAATCACAGATGCAAGCAGGCAAAAAAGGTGCAGGTAACCAAATACGCCCATGGTGCATCTGCAAAGCAGTGCTCGTGTACTAATGATGTGTTTGATAGCCTGCATCATCCACAAATAGGCTCATTGGGTGTAAGAAAAATATGTTTGGTAGCATATATGGAGCCCTGACCTGCATGCATGAACCTTAAAGCAGCGGATAGCCCGACTTGCTAGGAACGCCTGAATCGGCCGTTTCCAGCGAGCCGGGCTGAGTGGCTCAAAAGCGGGGCACAACGTACGCGACGGTGCAGGGGAATTTGACACCAAGATGGCAGTAGACGGAAATGGATCTGCACGGGATGGCACGGAATCTAGCATCACCCCCTCACCCCCAGAATGATGAACTATGAGTTCTATGCACTTGTGTTATATATGAAAATGTTGAACTATGATACGTATTGAAGTTCAAGTTTAGTTTGTACTATTCATGAGTTTCTTTGGATATGCTCTCAAACTTTTGTTAATTTTTCAAAATTACTATCGTACATATCATATTTGATTGCAGGAGGAGCATTTTGGTGAACACTAATGTTTGCAAAAAATTCTGATTTTTTGTGGATCTTTGTTTAGCGTCGTAAGCATGGTTGACAATTTTCATGCGAAACAGAGCAGTAAATCAGTAATGTTTCGTCGGTGAAAAAACAATTTTGGGGGTGACATTTTATGATAACATTTGGTGTTCAAAATTGTTTTTTTTTGCACATGCCAAAATGTTTAAACTTTTTGCCTCATTTGGATGTGACTATAAATACATAAAAAATTGTTGAATTTTTTTGTCATTTCAAAAATTATTTCTCATGCGTAGGAGCACGTGCTCCCGAGAGCCAAATTGAATTGCCGATTCAATTGCCTGGTGTTAAAAATTTACAAATTAAGGGGTAGTATGACCACCTCGATTAAAAGGGTCATCACAACCCTAATCCACCATTCAACCCTCAAACCGAACACTTCTATGGATAGCCCCAGCCATAATTCATCCTTCGAACTGAACAAAACATCGGCTAACCTCATGCATCAACCAAACAGAAAAAGGGCTACCCCCAGCCAACTGGCTGGGGATACCCATGACCACCCTATCTTGTCCCTATAAGCAAACACATCCAAAGGTGAGAAGCAGGTCCTGCTGCGAGAGATTGAAGTCGTTGCCTTCGTCGCTTCCGTTGATCTGAGTCACCGCCGCCGACCAGGGCAAGACTGTGGTTGGGTTTGTCCTAGCGCTAGAGGTGAGCAAGGTCCAGGTGATCAGATCATGTTATTGGCACTCCTCTTGTCTCACTCTATTGACACTCTTCTTTTTTTTTCATGCGTGACTTACGGCTACTCTCTAGTGTTTGATCTGTTGCTCTTCTTCTATTAGCCTCTTCTACCTTTGGTTGAGACCCTCTATTGGCTACGTGAATTGGGTCAAAGGATAGGGGTTTTGGTGCCATTGAGTTGTTGTCTCTTCGTCTGTTGTCTTTCAAGGATTGTTCGCATCTGGTCTGAGTTAGCTAAGGTGATGCTCTATTCACCACATGCATCGTTGGCGGCTCTTTTGCTGCTTTCGGCAAAACACGACTTCATAATCTCATTTCTCGTTTTTCTTGGTTCTTGCCTTTTTTGGTAGCGTTTGTTATTGTCAATCTCTGCTCTTCGCGCTGGCAACAAGAGCCCGACTTGCCAGTGACATATTGGGTATGCGGCGTCCGATGGCTATCCCGATGATCATGTAGTACGCGATTGCAATATATGTTTTGTGTGACTTAACACGTATCCCATCCTTTGGCGATGGATTGGCCGCATGTGCTTGATTGGCTTTCTTGTAAAAACATTCTTTCCTGTGGGTTGTATCTGTAAATGGAGCCGTGTGCCTACCCAATGTGGTTTAACGCGGAGTTGGTTGCAAAACAGAAATTCCCAAGGGACCAAACCGCCCTCACAGTTTGCAAATAAATAGCCCTCGTCCCCCCTTTTCCCATCCCGCACCCTCCGCACGTTTCCTCTCCACACCCTCGCGAGTCCGCGGAATTGCCACGCGAGTCCTCCAAGTTTCTCCCGCCGCGACGCGATGGAACCGTCCGGTTCAGGAGCAGCAGAACCGGCCGAGGACGACCACCACCAAGAACCGGCCCATGGGGGCTCCAACTCCAACTCCAGCGCCTCCTCCAATGGGGATGGGGCCCCGAGCGCCGCCGCGCCGCCACCTCCCGCCGCGACGCCCCTCGACCAGGCCGGAGGCTCCTCCGCCCCCTCCCTCGACTACGACTCCTTCGGACCGTGGCTGACGTGGAGCGACCACCCCGTGGTGTCGCCGGCGAGGGAGGACCCCGACGCGGCGGCGGCGGGGCCGTCCGGCTCCGGGCTGGCGTTCGACCAGCGGCTGGCGATCGAGCAGGCGGCCGCCGACGTGGCGAACGCGCTGTGGACACGGCAGGTGGTGACCATTGCGATGCTGCGACGTGCTCGTGGCGTTTCTTTGGATTCTCCTGCGATGTTCAACTCGTGGCGCGCGGAAGAGGCGCTCCAGCGGAAGGAACAGGTATGGCATGAATCTGGCACTTCTTTCTGTTCGGGGTGTGGAATTGGAACTGTGATCTCTAAGCCTGCTGAAATCTTGGGGATGATTTAGTTTAGAGCAGTAGAAATGGAATCTTGGGGACAGTTTGGGGATTAGGTATTTTCTGATTGTTACACGAGTTCCTCTTGCGGCCGGCGCGTTATGAGATTTAGAGAAAGGCGAGGCGAAACTGCTCAAGATTTAGGTTCCCAGGCTTGCTACTTAATTTTCTTGTTCTTGTTCAGTGCTAATTGATTCTTCTATTTGGTTTGATAGCATGTTTTGCACTTTTGCTGCAACTGAAAAATGTGGAGATCATGTCTTGGCAGTGGTTGCTGACTGTCATATTTTGGCAATAAATCTTGATGCCAAAATGTATCAGTTTCCAGTGTAGATGAATAGCGTTATAGGGGAAGTTAACCTCAAGGTTTGCTTGGGATTACTTAACTTGATCTTGACGTACATTATCTGAATCTTGGTTAGAGCGTCATGTGGCATCCTTAGAATATAGGGGGAATCTTGGGCATATGTTGGCAGCAGTACACAGGTCCTTGTCCCTCGTGGGTCTTTCCACAATCTGTCATCTTATTCTGAAGCAAACGGCTATCATCTTGTTGAAACTGTTATCTATAAAATGTGGGGAAATCATGAGGTCATGTCCTGATTACTGCAATATTTTGGTAACAGAGCCTGAAGTCGAATGTATGAGCTTCCTTTGTAAACGGATGCTGTTATCAGAAACTTTAATCTAGACATTAGTTCAAGACTGCGTAAATGAATATAATAATTCCTGTAAATCAGTTGCCATTTACATGCAAAATCGGCAACCACTTTAGGATTTAGTCGACAAGTTTTGCCATTTAGGCGATTGGTGCCTGGAACTGATTCAGAAGCCTCAGAATAATTTCATGTAAATAGTTGCCAAAAATAAAGAAGCTTTGCACACACGTTTTGTGGTCTTGTTATATATCATTGTTTTATTTTTCTTTTGACCGGGAAAAGGAAAAAAATGATTGGTTGTTTGTTAATTACATTCACTTTTCATTCCCTTATTTCTTGTTTTGAAATACCCGATCTTCTTGTTGATTCTGTATAATTGTAAGACCGGCAGGATGTATGGTCTTTAACTTCGTTTTCTTCATTTCCTTTCAAATAGATTCGTAGAAAAGAAAGGGCAATATGTTCGGAACATGTGAAGCACCAGGTTTGTCTACATTTTGTCTAATGTAATGTTCAAAATGGAAGTGTAAAAAATCAGGATCAAAGCCCTATATCACAAGATACTGTGATGAGTGGTTCATGTACAATCAACTGTTCAGAAGGATTATGTTCTCTTTTATAAATGTTAAATTGTATGTTGACTCTTGGTTGTGATAGTCTGATGGGACCTGAATCGTACTTGTACTGTTGTTGAGTTTACCATGTGTTAATAGATATCTTCTTGTTTTGTTACCGAACAACAACCGATCAGTATCGGTGATGGGATTATATACTAGCTTTTTTCAAACATTTCCAGAGAACATGGAAACCTGAATATTTGAATGAAAACAAAATTTCCATCACATTTTTAGATATGTTGTTTCCATGTTCAACTCAGCGTAATTTGAATTCTCATATTTGTGTGTTCGTTGCAGACACATCCCATCACTGAAGTCAGAAGGCATCATAAGCTTGCTTCTGACGAGGCGAACCATCTTGATGCCTATTCGGAATGTAGATCGGTGATTGGAGATGGGGAGTGTTTCTACAGGAGTTTCATATTTTCGTACCTTGTAAGTTTCCCCTCTTTTCCTTATCATAGGATGTAGGTTTAGTTATTTAACTTTCTCTGTTTTCGCGAATGTACAACAGGAGCAAGTTATTGATAGGCAGGACACACATGAGGAACACCGTCTCCTTCAGGCTGTTGATATGGTGAATCTGCACTTTGCAGCTCTTCGATGGAACGAGTCTGAGTTTCGATGGAACGAGCCTGAGTTTTCCAGGAGCAGCAGAGTAAGTTCTCGCCTTGTCCATAACTGTTATTTCTTGGATAAACATGCTTGCAAGGGATGATGATTCTATTCAGGTTACTGTACACTTCAAGCAGCATCACTGCATCTGGCATCTCACTATCTTTGTCACTTGCAGGAGATGCACAATTGCTTTACAGTAGTTGGATGCCGTCACAGTTTTACACACTGTTGGCAATAACTGAATTGAAGTTTATTGTAAAGTTAACAGCCCGATGGTACCAACGGGCTTAAGAAAATTTACTTGCAAAGGAACACCGGCAATATAATGAGGAAATAACATAATTTTATGCTTGTTTGAGCACTGTAACAGTGCGCACCTACTGATTGTTGTTGTATAGGCATCACACTGTTCTGTTACTATGCTATAGTATATGCTTAATGACTGAAGCTTCTCAGGCGAGTTGTCTTAGCTGTGTTCTTTTATATCTTGCTATTGATCAGTGTCTGTATGTATCATTGTAACCTATGATATGTGATTATCAACTGTGAATTATTGCGTCGCTGGTTCTTTCAGGCATTTAAGAATCTGATGGAGAAAGTAATGAGATGGAAGAGTCATGGCAGGTGGAAGGGCATGGAATCAACTAGCAGGTTTTTGACTCGCTTGGTTTTCTGCAATTCCATCATTAGTATTGTGGCCGAATGCATTCCATCTCACTGACATAATATGTGCCATTTTTAGCTACCGTAAAGAGGAACTTCTTGAGTTCTTCAGCGAGTACGATACGACGCAAGACAGTGAGAAAAACACCCTTGAAGTCATATTTCCTTTTCTTCTCATGTAATTCATGTTTCTGACTCATTTTCTTGGATAGTTTTTATTTTCCTCAGATTAGTAGTAGCTGTCGAGATATGCTGGCACGACGAGGTGTATGAACCGCTTATACCAGGGCTCAGTGGAAATTACAATCTTAAAGATGTGAGTGATGCATATCCTCCCGTACATTACCTCATGCTGATTCCCAATGCATCCATTCTTGGATACATGACACTCAACTTACCTAACCTCCTGTTGTTGTTGTACGAACAGTGGTGCTTTCAGCGCGTCACTCCAGCTCGTCGGTTCACGGATCATGTTATGATGGTGGCCTTGGCCAGAGCGCTTGAGATACCCCTCAGAGTGGAGCGAGTCCGAGGAGGATATGATCCAGATATCTACACTGTCCCCGGAGTTCCCCGTCCGAGAGTGACCCTGCTGTACTCGGCAAACCATTACGAAATCATCTACCCACGTGTTCCTCCAGCTGAGAGTTCAAGTCATCAGGCTTCCCAGATAGAACATGCTGCTGATGAGGGTTCAAGCCAACAGACTTCCCAGAGAGAACATCCTGGCGATGAGAGTTCAAGTGAATAGATTCCGCTGGATCAAAGTTGAGTTGGGCTGCTGCCTATGGAGGAGGGTGTTGCTGAGTTTAGTGGTAGAGTAGATGCACCGACGAAGTTGGGGTAGGCATAGCATATACACTTGTGCATTCTTCTTCTGTTGGCTAGTATACAGTGAATCTTGTGTGATCACATTGAACTTGTTGCTAATTGTTGGGTGCTGCATACCTATGAATGAATTCACTTTCTTTCTTCTGTTGGCACATACTCTGCTGGTGCCACGGGGATGGATTGACATTCTTTCTTGTGTTGGCAAAGATACATACTGCTGGTGCCATTGGATTGATCAGTTTGGCATATACATAAGGTAGTCGTTTGATTAGTTTGTATGATTGGTTCATATGTGCTCGACTTCTGTTTCTGATTCTGTATCTCTGCTGGCTACGCTGCCTTGCCTGTGTTCATAAGGTAGTCGTTTGATTAGTTTGTATGATTGGTTCATATGCTCCTGAACATGTGTACGTACATGTGCAGGCTAGTTGGCCGCACGGGACGCGTCCTCCTGCATGAAGCAGCTCGATGCAGCCGACTTGGATGGAGCCATGGAGGCGGGGGCGGTGGAACGGAACAGTCGATGAAGAGGCCCGCGTTGGAGTACAGGCGCCTGGGATATAAAATACGAACGACACCAAGCCACCAAACTGATTTTAGATCGAAAAACAAAAAAAGAGTGCCGATCAAACAACCGGCGAGAGAGAGAAAACCGGATCAATGAATCAGAAAAACGATTTTCTAGAGCACCCGATCAAAGCGATCGACGTACGAATCCTAGCTACAAGTTGCGCGGCCCCCGGTGGAGATCGACCTCCCAAAGACGGTGCGACGTGGAACCTGTGGTGAAGCTAGTTCTAAGAACTTGCGATTGATACCATGTAAGAGGATTATTGAGGAGATAATTGACGTAACACGGTGCATGTCGTATCGAGCCTTTCGGGCGATGAGATGTGAGATGGATTACAGATTGTATTCTACCAAATGCATAGATATGCCTGTATACTCACTCAGTCGTTCTCGTCCCCAGTGTCTGATTCGTGGGTGTTGCTATCGGCCTCCTGGCGCTCTTCGTGCCAGCACTCGCAGAAGAACGATTCTCCTCCGCCCGGTCACTTGTCGACGAGCGGTTACCGCTGCTGGAACTCCCATTAGACGACGTGTAGCTCGACCTGTGCCCTCTGCACGGCGGTGCGTACATCGCCACCGGCATCTCCGGCGGCAGGTCCGGAGCTGGCGCCTCGAAGTGGAGCGCGCTCATGGCTTGTCGGATGGACGGCCGGAAGCCGTAGTCGGGGTGCACGCACCATAGTCCCACGACCAGCACACGCTCCATCTCCTGTGCATCGAAGTTGCCGTCAAGCCGCGTGTCCGCTGCGTCAAGGAGCGTGCCTCCCACGTACAACTTCTGGATCCATTGCACGAGCACGACTTTGTTCTCATCCTCCTGGAGCGGGGCGATGGGTCGCCGCCCGCAGGCGACCTCGAGGAGGACAATCCCAAAGCTGTAGACGTCGGTCTCCGCGCCGGCCCTGCTAGTCACCGCGCACTCTGGGTCCATGTAACCCTTGGTACCAGCCAGCATCGTCGTGTACCCGCCACGGCTGTGGTCGACAAGGCGTGCGAGCCCGAAGTCCCCCAGCTTGGGGTTGAACGAGGCATCGAGCATGATATTGCTTGGCTTGATATCTCTGTGCACCACGCACTGCTCCCACTCCTGGTGCAGGTAGAGCAGCGCAGAACCCGTCCCAAGAATGATCTTGTACCTGGTTGGCCATGTCAGTATGTTGGTGGAACTGTAGAGATGCTCATCGAGGCTTCCGTTTGTCATGAGCTCATAGACGAGCAGGAGCTCGTCAGCTTTATGGCACCATCCGACGAGCAGGACTAAGTTGCGATGCCGCAACCGGCCGATGATGGTAACCTCGGCGACGTACTCCCTCCTCCCCTGGCTTGACGTCTTGGAGATCCTCTTGATGGCCACATGAAGCCCCTGCTCCTGTAGGTACCCTCGGTACACTGCCCCAAACCCGCCCTCGCCGAGCTTCTCCTCGTCGGAGAATCCCCGGGTTGCCCGGGACAACTCATCGTAACTGAATCTCCGAGGCCCCGCCCCCTTCTCAAATACGTCATCCATGTCTTGGTCGAGCGGGACATCTGAATCTTCAGGTGCGTCTTGAGCGTGCATGCCCTTTCTTTTCAGATATTGTAGGTAACCGAGCGATGCCGCTACAGCGACGAATATGAAGATGCCAGTTGATACCAGCCCGGCTACTAGACCGGTTTCTTTCCTCTTCGAGGTTATTATCTCATCTGTCAATAAACATACCGGGATAATAAATTTTATGTGTGAATAACATTCAGAACTTCCAAATTCGTTATAAAAAAAATCCAAAATTAATTTTAGAATACTAGAATAGAGAACTCTGATGCCTCTGCATGGAGGAATCAACAACTTGCAACGATGCAACCACAACAAACTAGAAAGAAATGGTGGTTGATGGATGGTTAAGATCTTTGGCACTTGTTTCTCTGTGTTGTAATGACCTTATTAGCCTAATGTTCTGTTTGTAATAGTGAAGTTGAAAAATGCTTATATGTTTTTTTTTGTGATCAGAGGATTAGACACGTCCGTGGTTTTCTTGCGTACGGCTCCTCTGCCGTACTGCCCCCTGCCGTTGGCTCACTGACACGTGGGGCCGGGCCCACGTGTCAGTGGGCTGACGGCACGTCAGAGGAGCTGCGTCCGGTTTTCTTATAGTTGTCTTTTTTATGGTTTGTAAATTATGGCGGGTTCTTTAATGAAAATCTGTGAGGGGGCTCGTTGTTTTCTAGAAAACTGCATAGAAGCGTGAAGATAGGCAACAATTAATCGAGTGAAAATTATTGGGTCCCGCGGTCCCCCTCCACTCATGTCACTCCATTCATTTGTCCATGCTTCAATGTGTCTGTCCGCCTGCAACCACTCATTCACAAAAGATTTTTCATAGGTTTAGACTTATTTCTTTTGCGACATGGTTTAGACTTATTATTATGTGGGACATTGTAGCTTTTTATTATAGAAAAACACAATACAGACGTAGACACTCAGAAGCACACACATATCTATTCCTACAGAGCACACACATATCTATGAACGCATGGATGCACACTCTATTACTATGAGCACATCTGATAGATTGACCCAATGGGTCATGACTTACTTTGGAATTGGTACACATAGGGATGAATTCGTATGGAAATTAGCGTTTTTGGTTGGAAATGGGAGGAGGTGCGCCCACAATGAAAATTGATGTGTGTGGACGGAAAAATCTAGAGTTAATATCATTTTTAGTACATAAACTTGTCCCAGTGAGAACATATTCATACAGGAACTAAAAAACCTCATAAAAGTGGTCCTTAAACTTGTCTAACAGAACATTTTCATACAATTCCGTCAATTCTATCTGTGCACGGTCTCCTGCTGTTATAACAGCGCGTCAGGTTGGAACCGGGCCCTCTTGTCAATGTAATAGAGAATGAATAAACAAAACAATATAACAGATCGCTGTGGGGAATCAAACTAAAAAGACCTCCCGCACATGCAGCTCTGATGCGCCAGCGAGCTAAGGGCCCGTTCGCTTCCTAAGATTTTTTTTTTGAGCATGCTTCCTAAGAATTTTGGAGGAACCGTACATGTGTACGTTCCTTTGGGAAAAATTACTACCAGGCCGTTCGACTCAGAGGAATAGCTTCACGAGTTTCTCTGGAAAGGCTTGCATTCCTTTACGTTGGCAGTAGTTCTGTACAGGTGCAAGACGATTCCAGTACATAAACAATAAAGTTTGTGTGTTGTGTGGGGCCTTGAGCCAAATGAAATATTCTACTGATATCTCTCACTGGATAAGTTTCCATGCATAACCGAACATGCGACCTTCATTTCTTTCCATTGTTTTTATTCCTTTGTTTTGCCACTAGCTGCTAATCACATTCCTCTACTTTTTTGCTTTCCTCTGTTTTACAAGACTCTATTCCGAACAGGCCCTAAATTGAGTTGCAATTCTTATATTAGTTTCTTGACGCAAAGATTTTTCGGTTGTTATCGACAAGGTCAGGCCGACTCTAGTATGGGAGCGGTGACCGCGGCTCGTTCTGGCGGCGACAATGGTCGTTCGATGGTCCATGGACCTTGATGTAAGTTTTTTTTATGTTTGAGGTGTTCTGTATTTCCGGTAAATCTTTATAATAAATCTGATAATTTTCTAAAAAAAACAAATATGGACCATTAAACATATATTTAGCGAGGAATACAACTCTCGGTAAGAAAAAAATTATAAGTGTAAACTGTGCGTCACGGCAAGAGTAGAAATAGTTCAACTCTCTCTAAGGCAACAACTTAATTCGGTTGGGTTGGCCATCACGCTACGGTCTCACAGCTGCTCGAGGTCCTCTGTTCAAATCCATCCCCACCCTTTCTGTCTTATGTTTTGTTTATTCTTTCTCTGTGACACTGACAAGTGGGCCCAATTCCACATTAGTGAACCTGACGCGTGTTACAACAGTAACAGATGGTTGCACCGATAGAATTGACGGAATTGTATGAAAATGTTCTGTTAGGCAAGTTTGAGGACCATTTTTATGGGGTTTTTTAGTTCTTGTATGGATCTGTTCTCATCAGGTTAAGTTTATGTACTAAAAATGGTATTAACTCAAAAATCTAATCCGAAAGCTTAGCATTTTTTAGATAATTTTCACTAAAAAGACCAAATAAGTCCCTGTTTCTTACTATAGTTGACACGCAAAAGAGAAAATACAAGCCCGTTCGGAGATAATTACCCTGATTCAGTATAAAGTTATCAGCATCAAGTATTTTATGAAAGAACAGAGGCTGATTTAGTACAAAATCAGCATCAAGTATTTTCGGTCGGAGGCTTATTTAATACCACTATTTGTATTAAATAAATCAGTCTCAGGTATTTTCGAATGGAGGAACTAGTATGTATGAATACAGGTACGTAGAAGGAAGCCACATACGTACCTGTCAGAGTGGATTCGAACGACCAGGAAAAAATCTGGTGCTGCTCGACGTAGTCCCCGATGGCCGCCGAGAATCCCACCGCTGCGTCCTGCGTCAGGCCGGCGGCCCGGCAGTCGACGTTTGTGCTGACGGTGTAAGAACTCAACTCCGGCATGTCGTCTAACCGCAGGGTCGCCGAGAGCGTGGCCGTGCCGGCGTCGTACCTGACCGACGCCGACATGGCCCCATTGAAGCTCCCGTCCGGCAGCGCCGTGTAGTTCCTGGACCTGATGTCGTTGACGTTGAGGCCGAGGTGGCTGATGGTGTCATTGGGGTCCCACTCGACGTTCCTGAGCGTGTCAAACTCCACGCCGACGGTCGGCGGGAAGTAGGTGTTGGCCGGGTTGCCGCGGTTATTGAACAGCGCCAGGAAGCCGCCGGTGGCGTCCGTCGGCATGCTCGGCGGGTAAGGTCCCACGAAGAAGGCCATGCCATCACCCTGCACTTGGCCGGCGAGATTAATGGTACGGGTAGTACTTAGTAGCTCAGATCAGAAGAAGTCGGACGGACGGAAGAATATTTCAGAGAATTTCTGGTGCTTGCCTGGCTGGTGGTCACGTCGAGAGACTTGATGGCGAAGGTGAAGTTCGTGGTGAAGCTGGCGGCCTTGCCGGTGGCGTCGTCCCAGAGGCGCACGGCCTGCCCGTGGGCGACGCGGCCGGTGCTCCAGCTCCTGGAGAGGTTGGTGAGGTCGATCCGGTCGAGGACAGGGGCGGAGTCGTTCATGTACTTGAGGTCGGCGCCGGTGAGGACGCCGGGGGCGGAGAAGTTGTAGTCGAAGCTAAGCGAGGTGACGACATGCGGAAGGCAGCTGGATACGGCTAGGAGGAGCAAGCTGAGGACGGGACGGCACTTGGGTGTCGCCATGGCCATGAGCGTTGTGTGCACGCAGGAGCTCTTGCTGATGAGGAACGGCGTTTGATGATCGACACGCGAGCAGCTATTCTTATCATATAGGGACAATCTAACTAGAACTAGAACTGTATGATGGAGCCCTAGTACGTAGAGTAGGGGCAGTGAAAGGAAAATATATAGGAAAATGGCAGTGCGGTCTTATCAGAAACGAAAAGTACAGGTCAACGAGGACCGGCGAGACACCCTAGCTATTAATTACTGAGTATTTGATGAATACTCCCTCCATCGCAGTTTGTTAGGCGTATCTCGCATCGCTCTAGGCCCAAGGTGCGGTGTGATTGGCAGGAAATAAGGAGGCGCCGGAGCTGCGTTATTGAAGGAGGTGCGTCTAATAAATCACTAAACCAACGCATGCGGGAGGCCATGCGGAGCAAATAAGAAACCGATTCCCACTTGCACCTCATGTTCACACTTACATGCGCTGCACAAACCAGTGGGAAAGGCGTAACAAGTGTGGACGCGCAACGGGAGTGGATGGGGACCCAACATTCTCTCCCGCAAGAGGCGTTACATCAACGGTGGGAACGACTTCACGTCCATATAATTTGCCTCTGCTTTTCCTCTGTCTCGGTGGTGCTCTAATCGGCGGTGTCGGGGAGCAGGTGGCTTGGTCTTATTGTGGTCTTTAGATCCGGTGACATTTGTGTCTAGTGAGCTCGATCTCGTCTAGATGGTTTTGGCATCGGTTGATGCGGTTGTGTTTGATGTCTTGAAGCAGGATGTGTGGATGGCCGCAAGCGGGGATGTTTCTCTTCTTCGACCGTATTGAATGAAAATGATGATGTTGGGATTTAGTGAAAAGCATAAAACACCCGGCCCTCGATCTCGTTGTTTGCGGTGTTCTAGTTCATCGGCTCGAAAAATATCCTTGTATGTGAAGGCGCTCACTCCGATCTAGGTATGGTGGTTGTTATCTTTTTTCTCTAGCGTTGCCTTCATGGCGCCGGAGGACGATGGTGGGCAAGATTCAACGAGAGACAAGGTTCTTCACTCTTGAAATTATAGTTTTACTAGTTGCGGGATCTTTGATGTAAAAATGTAAGACAATAATGGCTAAAGTATTAAACAGTGCCAAACAGTGATCCTGTAGCTACAGCCAACGAACGATCTTGTCGGCACGCCTTAGGCCACAATCCTGGTAGCCCGGGGCCTGGCTACACCCCTGTATGTATGTCTCATCTGATGACCGCATGTGTATTCTCTATAATATGTTATCTAATGGGAGCTGAGCAACCCCGTGCCCGTCTGCTCCTAACTCATTTCCATGCCATGTTGTGTACATGGTTTAGTGAGTTCATGTAATCCCATGTTGTACCTCTCTCCTTCTATCAATGAAAAGATACGCAACCTAAGTGTATTTATGAAAAAATATATTATCTAATGAAATATGTTTGTCTAATGGAATATATGTGATTACCTTAAAAACGAAATATATATGGTTATATTTTAAAAGAAGTGTGAACGCGCAACAAGAATTCTTCTGGTACCTCACTTGTTGTGTTTGTGCCGCCACATACATCTTACTATTAAGCGCGCTGCCGTGGCCATTTCTGTTCCGAAAGCCTAGGTTACTAAATCGACGATCATTTCCAGGAAACGCATGACCTGAATTCTTGTCATCGTTGATCGTCTTGACTTGCCTTCTACTCCAGTTCACACTGCTCATACATTTGCTTTTCCACGCAAGTTCTATTTCCGTTGTTTATGTCGCTGGGTAGGGATGCACTGCACGCGCAATCAAGGCTGCTTTCCACCGCATGTCAATATTGCAATTTAAGTTCATTGCATATGGTTAAAATTCCTTCTGCAAACAGAGATCAAAACAGTCGCCTTGCGATGATGTATGATAAAAGGGTGCATTGCACATATTACATGCTAATCGTGTGTGATAGGGTTCAAGGATGAAGACATTTGAGGGAAAACAAACATAAACTATCGCAACACCCTTTGTTACGCCGTACGCAACTAACTACTAGCAGCGTTCGGCTCACACGCCACTTGTACGGTTCCGCTGATAAGTCATTACTATCAGCGTGCGGGCCGGACATTGCTAGTAAGAAAACTAACAGGGGCATGCGCATCGCACGCCACTAATAAGAGGTAGACTAAAAAATGTTTGTGTTATTAAAAATCAAAATTTAAAACTGTTCATGATTTTTGAAAAATGTTTATGAGCTAAAAGAAATCTCTTGAATTTGAAAAATGATGGCAGATTCAAAAATTGTTCGTTATTGTGAAAAATATTCTTGAATTCAGAAGATGTCTGAGAATTACAGAAAAATATTTGCGAATTCAAAAAAAAATCATGAATTTTAAAGTCTGTGCATTCAAAAAAAAATTCATGAGTTCAAAAAAATGTTCACAAATTTCAAAAAAAATCATGGATTTTAAAGTCTGTGCATTCAAAAAAAATTCATGAGTTCAAAAAAATGTTCACAAATTTCAAAAAAAAAATCATGGATTTTAAAGTCTGTGCATTCAAAAAAAGTTCATGAGTTCAAAAAAATGTTCACAAATTTCAAAAAAAGTTCATGGATTCCAAAAAAATTCACAACTTTCAAAAAATGTTCATGAAGTTCAAACTATGTTCACTAATATCATAAAATGTTCAGAAGTTAAAAATGCTCATAAATTTCAGATACAATAAATAATTCCAACAAATGTTCACGAATTCAAAAAATGTTAGTCAGTTAAAAAAATATTCACAACTTTCAAAAAAAATCACGAGTGTGCAAACATCTTCAAAAATTTCAAAAATGATTCTTGAACTCAAAACGTGTTCACAACCTTTTTAAAAATTCACAAATTTGTCGTCACCAGATCAAGGATCTTGAGTTTTCACCCTCGAGAGAGTCAGAGATCCCAAAAACAATGCCTTAGCAAGACCATTGCGAGGTACAACCAATGAAGGCCAGACCTTGGCTTTCACCCTGGAAATCATGGCTCGGTACTCGAGTAGCACCCCCCCCCCCCCCAAATGTTGTCCACTTGTGTTTGCTGCCCCCTCCGGCCAAGACCGCCGTTGCAAGTCCTCAACACCCGACACATAGGAAAAAACATCTGCCACCGTTCTTTGACGACGCAACCAAAACTCCCCTCCGCCATTACAATTTCTGATCGCAACCACCATGACTTTCTTCACCGCTGTCAACGCCCTGGAAATCAATATTTAGACATGTCCCATGACACTGACAAGAGAGCGAAGCTTCGCACCACGCCCTCATGAAGCCTCTCCGGCCGAAGATGAGGGCGCGCCCGACTAGATCAATTTCTATCTAGATATCCAATGGCGCTATGGGCCAAAAACTGAGATCTCCGAGAGGAAGACCGGAACCCGTCGGTGTCCAGATTGAGGAGACCGGCCTGAAGCAGATCGAAGTTTTGGAGCTCGAAGAACAGTAGGGCCAACCACCACGGAGCTCCCCTGAATCCGGACAGACTAGATCTGGGAAGTGCCCGGCCTCTGCCAACCCATTCGAGAGCCGCCGCTACAAGTCCTCGGGCACCGCACCGCTAGCCCAAGGTCGGGCGAGGTAGCCATCGGCGCACCGGACATGACCACTCGCGAGGAGGACGTCAGCAGCCCTCTCGGTTGTGCCCCCGAATGGGACAGACTACCGCTGGGCAGCAAGGCCACTTCCCAGTTCACGCCAGCCCTCCTCGCCACGAGCACCACCGCTCGAGATGGACGACCTCTAGGGGACGATGCGGGAGCCCAACCGATGCGGAGCATCCCAAGGTCTTCCCCATGGACCTACCATTGTCTCATCAAGTGCCTAGTGGACCCATGACTCGATCACGTGCAAGAGCTCTTAAGACCGAGGTGACATCTCTCCTCTCACAATTCCACTTCGATGACCATGAGACATGGCTACTACCTCAAACGGAGACATTGTGCATACTCAGGTATCAAGGAGTTAGCCATGGAGACGCCAAGGAGTAAGGAGAATCCGAAGAGGAAGATGGACGTGAAGATGGAGAAGGAAAGGGGCTAAGTCAGCAGAAGCCCGGACGTTCCGGACCGCCGTCCGGACGATCCTGCCTCAGCCCGGATGATCCGGACCCCGGCCCGGACGATCCGGATAATATGCCCAATGACACCCAAAGCGTCAACATGAAGCCAGGTCATCCGAACCCAGGCCCGGATCATCAGACCACACCCGGACGTCCGGACCAGGTCCCGGACATCCGGCCCTCCCGCAGTTGCTCCAACACAACCGGATCATCCGGACGCTGACCCGGACCATCCGGACCCCCGAAGCCCGGATCGTCCGGACCAACTCCCGGATCATCCGGCCACCACCTGCGTGCGTGACTTGGGCCGAGGCCCGTATACCCGTTTCGTCCCCTCACTTACCCCTTCGGCCCTTGGGCTATAAATAGATCTTCTCCTCCCCATTTTTAGGGTTAGCAAAGGTTTAGCTCATGTTTGTGTGAGAGCTTTGCTCATCCACTTGGTTACCTTCTCCACGGAGATTCGAGCCTCCACCGGAGAAGATCCCCCAAGCGGATTAGACCCCTTTTTAGGGAAGAACTCAAGACCTCCTCACGGAGAAGACCGGCTACCCTTGTATCGTCCTTAGTTATCCGTGAATCGTGTATCTTTCCTTATGTACTCGAGGGTCTAGACCATGTGTGACTTATTTGTGTCGGTTTAGTGTTTCCTCTCGTGTTTCTCATTGTGATTTCTCTCCGTTCTTCCCCGTATTCTTCGTGATTTTAGCGGGATCCGCTCCTTTCGTGAAAGATCGGGCGATTAGGGCCTCTACCCTACATCACCAACTGGTGGCGCTGAAGCCCCCCGCAACCACCAGTGTCCCGATCTGTCCAATCTAGCCGTCGTCGCGCCACGGGAGACCACCACTGTGTAGCCCAACGCGCTCGAGCATGACGACCGCGTCACCGTCTCCCAACACCTGCTACCACGCTGCCGCACCCCACGCCAACGCGCCGTCGCCGCCCACCGCCATCTCCCCGCGCAAGACGACTTCGAGCAGGAGGTGAGGAAGTCCGCCCGGTGACACGTCACGGCGGCAGCAAGGACGAGGGATGGAAAGCGGGGCCAAGGGCCGGCGGCGCTAGGGTCCCCCCCGTCGCGATGCGGGCACGGCACGGGAGGGATATGGTTTGTACCATATTAGGCGAATATACTCCCACGATTATCAAATATCAATAGCCGTGTCTGACCCGGTCAACACTATTTTCAAGGTGACGGGGCTTACTTTCCGCACAGATATTTGCATATGTGTGATCACCAATCCACCATTCCTAGCGTGAGGTCGAGGGTCATCCGTTGCTCTCTGAAGTGTTTGTTACGACAGGCAAGACGGCCAGACGATCGACGGCTTCCACACAACGCGCATCTCTCATTTACTAGTCTCACTGGCTATGAACGACGACTCCACGTTACAAACAATCAGTTGCACTCCTCAAGAGCAAGCACCGGGCCCCTCTTTCTGAAGCCTGAAGCCTGTAGCTACTAGCGCTGCACTTTCGCCATGCATCGCTCGGTTGCCAAGCTCGCCTTGCTCCTCGCCACGGTCATCTTCTCCATCGCTGCTCATGCCCGGCAGCTCCAGCCGGCCCATGCGGCTGGCGCGAGCTGCTTGCCGCACGAGAGAGACGCATTGCTGGCCTTCAAGCAAGCCGGCAACGACACCTACGACTTCCTCGCCTCGTGGCAAAGACGGCACAAAGATTGTTGCCGGTGGAGGGGTGTCACCTGCAGCAACGAAACCGGCCATGTGATCGAGCTTGACATTGGTGTCACCTTTTTGGAGGGCAAGATAAGTCCTTCCTTGCTTTCTCTTGAGCATCTTGAGTACCTAAATCTCAACAACACCAACCTACTTGGACCAGACGGTACTTCTTTGTTCCCAGCATTCTTGTGTTCTTTAAGCAACTTGAGGCACCTCGATCTCTCAACGACACCATTCTCTGGTAGATTGCCTGCTCAGCTTGCCAACCTTTCAAATTTGGAGTACCTCGATCTCTCATGGACATCCCTGCACTGGCCTAATGGTCGTGCTCCGGAGTTCTTGTCTTGTAAAAATCTGAGACATCTCGATCTCTCATGGACATCCCTGCACTGGCCTAATGGTCGTGCTCCGGAGTTCTTGTCTTGTAAAAATCTGAGACATCTCGATCTCTCACACACACAATTGTCTGGTAGAGTGTCTCCTCAGTATTTCAACCTTTCAAAGTTGGAGTATCTCGACCTCTCCAGCACTAGCATGTCGGGAATACTGCCGCCTCAGCTCGGAAACCTTACAAACTTGCGCCACCTTGGCCTCAGTTTCATGCAAGATATACACACATCAGATATCTCATGGTTAACTCATCTTCATTTCCTGGAATTTGTTGACATGAGTGACATAAATCTCAGCAGCGCGGATGTGTTTCTCGTGGCCAACACAATCCCATCTCTGAAGGCCCTTATTCTTATCAATTGCTCGCTTCCAAATGCAGACCAGTCGCTTACGCACATAAACCTCACGAAACTAGAGCAGCTTTATCTCTCCAGAAATTATTTGGGCCACCGAATTGAAACATGTTGGTTCTGGAACCTGACAAGCATCAAGGACCTATCACTCGTTTCAACCTATCTTTATGGCTCATTCCCTGATGCGCTAGGAGGTATGATTTCCCTCCAGCGCATGAATTTTAACTATAATGGTAATTCAGCCACAATGACGGTGGACTTGAAAAATCTATGTGATTTAGAGTTCCTAAAGCTCGATGGGAGTCTTGCATCTGGGAACCTGACAGACTTTGTAATGAAACTGCCACAATGTTCGTCCAGCAAATTGCAGACGTTGAGCTCAAATCACAACAATATGGCAGGAATGCTGCCAAATATGGTGGGGCACTTCACCAACCTGGAGCACCTTTACCTTTATAATAATAGCATTACTGGAGCTATACCAACTGGTTTAGTGAATTGTACTAGTTTGCGAACAGTCGCTCTCGGTTTGAACCAACTAAGTGGGCAGATACCAACATTGCCGAGAAGCCTCACCCAAGTGGACTTATCCATGAACAGCTTGTCAGGACCTTTGCCGTCAGATTTTGGAGCTCCAGCTCTTACAGTACTAAGTCTATCCTCCAATTACATCACTGGTCACGTTCCTAGTCCTATTTGCAAGTTGCAAAACCTAGCTTTCTTGGATTTGTCCCAGAATAGGTTTGAGGGAGAATTTCCCTGGTGTTCTTCAATGCCAAACTTGAGATTCGTACACTTAAGTAACAACAACTTCTCCGGAAATTTCCCGCCATTCCTCCAAAACTGCTCGCAGTTGACTTTCCTTGATCTTGCAATGAATGGGTTCGATGGAGCACTACCAGTATGGATCGGAGACCTAGTGAACTTGCGGTTTGTCCAGCTAAACCATAACATGTTCTATGGGGATATTCCAGCTAACATCACAAGTCTTGTACTACTTCAACTGTTCAGTTTAGCGAGCAACAATATATCAGGATCAATTCCATCATCCTTGTCAAAATTAATAGGCATGACCCTGAAACATCTGCCAAGATCTGAACCACAGTGGTTTGAATTCACAGGCCCTACAGATGAAATGCTGCCCGTGGATATTTTGTCTGTGGTGATGAAGCAGCAAGAACTTAAGTTTAGAGGTGCTGCATTTACTGACATGGTCAGCATTGATTTGTCTCTCAACCACTTGACCGGTGAAATTCCAGATGAGATAACTTCTCTGAACGGACTGTTGAGTTTGAATTTATCATGGAATCACCTGAGCCAGAAAATTCCTTCGAAGATTGGGGATATGAAATCACTGGAATCACTTGACTTGTCAAGGAACAATATCTCCGGTGAAGTCCCAACGAGCCTCTCAGATTTGACATATCTAAGCTCCTTGGACTTGTCATACAACAATCTTGCAGGAAGAATTCCAACAGGCCGTCAACTGGACACTCTGTACGCAGAAGATCCGTCCATGTACGATGGCAACAGTCGCCTTTGCGGGCTTCATCTTCAAAGGAATTGCCTAGGCAACAGTCCACCAGGGCACAGGAATCAGCAGAGAAGTGTAAGTGCTTATGACCCAGTGATGTTCTTCTACATTGGGCTAATGTCTGGCTTTGTGGTCGGACTATGGCTTGTGTTCTGTGCTTTCCTGTTCAAAAGGGCATGGAGATATGCCTATTTTCGCGTCTTCGACGAGCTATGTGACAAGTTGTACGTGTTTGTTGTTGTTATTTGGGGCCGGGTAAACACCAAGGCGACTGCAAGTTGAGTGATGTGTTAATCGAGTTATGCCGGTGGCACTCTATTGCTCTGCTCCATGGATATAACGTGAAGAAGTGTTTAGCAGATTGTACAAGTGTGTGTTTCTGTCTATATACTTGTGATATGAACATTTTCTGATGCATGTAACTGTTATTGGTTTGTACTCGTTGGTCATGATGAACCCACACGTGATTTTGGCTTCCTGCTCTGTTGTGTTTCATGTCGATGGTTGATGGTTTGTAACACTGAACTGCACTAGCAGAGCGGGCCTGTACAATTTTGCACGTCTTAATATATATATTGTATTTGTGCGCTTTAAGCATACAAATTTTCTAGTTATTTTGTTAATTCTCAGCTGGCTAATTCTAATAGATCTCAATCGTCACAGCAAAAGCAAACTTGTTAGTTTCTGAGGTAGGGACATGCGGCCAACACAGATGGAAGGCAAGATACATATCAGGTAGGAAAACGCTCACCGACGAGTAAACAGAGGCGACGGCTACCAAGAGATCACCTGGAGATGGTCGATTTCACCGGGAGCACGAAGCACCGCCGCACCGATGGAGGTTTTCTTCCCCGGTGATGGTGCCCACACCAGGAGCTGCGGCTGCTTACCCGTCGTCCAGCGGCGCCGCCGCCGACGACAAGCGGGGGCGGAGTTGGAGGCTGCTAATATTGGGAATGCGTTGGACTGGAACCAGTGCGATTGTAGCAGGCCCCCCAACGTTATAGCAAGGGAAGACGTCACGCTGAAGTTGTGAGCCCAAAACTCAAAATGAGAAGCCCATTATGAGTGTAACAGTATAGAAGCAGATTCACTATGCGACCTCAAAATAAAACCTTGAAAAAAAGGAGATTTGCTACAGGATGTTCAAACTTGCGAGTTCTAAAAAAATGTGAAAAAGATTCCAAAATTTCTCAAAAAATCTATGAGTGCATATAAGGACGCATTTGGTTGCTCGTATATGGGCCAACCAGGCCCGTGCGGGACGAAAACCAGTTGTTTGGTTGCCTGAGCGGCACCCACATCCCGGCCCGCACGGAACTTAAAGCAGTCCCGGGCCAGGCCCACAAGCTACAGTAGCCAGGCTGAGCGCGGCCACACGTGCCTCCTCGCTGCACGCCTCGGGAAGCGCAGGAGACGGGACCGAACGTCTCATAACTCCCCCTCCCTCTCTTGTCACCGCCCACTCCCTTTCACACCACACCTCCTCACTCTCCTCTCACCGCCGGCCCCTTCCACTCCTCTCCTCTCCACCGATGAGTCGCCCTCCGCCGCGCCCTCCGCTGACCCCATCATCAACGCCGGCAACAACCGCATCCACGAGCGGTGGGTTGCCGGCTTGGCGAACTCTGGGGTCGATCTAATGCGGGCTCTGCACGCGGCCTCCCCTATCTACACCAGGCCACCTCGTCCGGTCAATCTAGTGCCGGCCTCTCCGGCTCCACCACAGTTACCGGACCTCATGGTCCTAGGTTTGGTGACGCCGCCGATGGGGGTCGGCACCGCGACGCTGCACGGAACCCCTTTGCTTGGGGAGGGGGGGGGGGGTTACCTCCATCCAAGGTTTTCTGCAGGCATCGCCACGGGCCCATGGGCGACGGCGACCTCCTCCTCGACTGCACGCGTGGGCAGGAGCACCGGGCCAATGCCGACGGCCGTCGGCATTGGTGGCTCCTCCTCCTCGCCCACCATCTCCTTCCCACCGGGGTTTTCTCCCCGGCCGACGTACGCTCCAACTCCACCCACTCCGGTAAGAACAATCCCTCTGCTTGTAGATTTGTAGGTTAGGGTTTTCGTCATTAGCATGCTCTGGTGAGATGTGAATCGATTTGATACGATCCGATTCGATTGGAATCGAATCGAATCGATTCCTTCTTGTGCGGTACTGTTCATGGGCAAGTTAGTGTTCATGCTTGTTCTGTATTTCATGTGCATGCGTAGTATAGTGTTCATAGGCATGCAAGATTGGATTGTGCTTAGTGCTGATGATGTAGAATGTGGTCTTGGCTATGTTAGATATAGTTCTTTTGATTGATGTTCATGCCTACTAGTGTTCATAGGCATGCAATATTGGTGTGTGCTTAGTGCTCATGATGTACAATCTGTTCATGGCCATGGTAGATTGTTTTTTATGTTCACGATTAGTGCTCATGTGCAACAATTTGTTCATGATGCTAGCCATATTGTTGTTGTCTTTGATGTTCCTCCTACTTGTTCATGTGCATGTTATCTAGATTGGTGTGTGTTTCATGTTCATGCTTAGGGTTCATGGGCATGCTAGCTATATTGGTGCTGTGTTGTCTTTGATGTTCGTGCTTAGCGTTCTAGTACAAATGTGCATGTTAGGTTTACGTGCATGGTTCTCATGGTAGGTAGGACAAATGTGTTTGCTACTTTAGGGACTAGTACCAATGTAGCATGCTGCCAATGCCTTGCTACTAATCCATGTCATCTTAGCTGACAAGGTGATGAAGACGGACTGGGATAGGGCCGGTGGAGGAGCCCATGTCGTAGACGGCGCCGAGGCCACCGTGGACTTCGTCCCCATGAATCCTGGCTCAAGAGTGTGTACCTGCCTGGCAGGGTCGCCTTCATTAGCCGACCACGTTCAAGGGGACGAGCTCCTAGGACCGGCCACGAGGAGGGGTCCCGAGAGCTGCTACGATTCTACGTGCAAATCATGGACGAGGAGGATCTAGCCATGCTCATCATCCCTCCCAAGTTCCGGGAGGCGATGAGGCAGTGGCTACGGTGATCGGAGAACTTGGCATGAACCTGTTAATATTTTGTCTAGGGTTAAGCACCTGTTGTCTTTAAACTTAAGTCTGTTTAGCAGATTTGCTGTTTAGTTGCTTGTTTATCTGCTGTTATCTGTTGTTTAGTTGCTTGTTTCTCTGTTGTTAGCTTGTTTAGCTGCTAGTTGTTGTGTTGTTTAGTGCTCTACCTGTTGTTGTGCCTAATGTGGTGGCCGGTAAGGCCATCGCCTAATGTGGTGGCCGGTAAGGCCATCACATTTGAATGGGGTGAGCAGAACACAAACATGTATGTAGCCAAACAGCTGTGGTGCTCACCCTTAAGCACAAATTCGGACAACCAAACAACCGGCCCTAAAATGGCCATTAATGCAATGCAGGCAACTAAACAACATGCAGATGTTGATTTGTTGCCTGTTTTTGCTAAACCATGCTGGGTTGAGATGTGGCTGAAATGCAGGCACTATTCATCCAAGGCAACCAAACGCGCCCTAAATGTTTTCTAGTACGGGTAAAACTTACGTATTAAATAGTACATTGATCTAAATGTTACACAAAATGACAAGTTTCTGTTTGAAAAAGAAAATGTGACCCCATTTTGATACATGTATTTGCCTTTGGTGTACACCACAGAAAAGATATAGATGAATCGGTTAAAGAAAATAGTACTGCCCATTCAGGTAAAGCTGCTGGAGCTAACCTCATAATTTTTGTATGACTCAAGCAGAAAAAATCAGCATCACAATCATGAAGATTGTGCCAAAAGCTCCGAAACTGAACCATCTCAAACAGAGAACAGCGGTAGGGAATTTGCAATGTGGTAGTACATGTTCAGCCTCAAATTTTAGAATCATTTTTGGCCACACTAGTATGAGTAGAGGGCGAAAGAACAGTAGGCGTACGAGGGGCTCATGCGGTAGGAACATCCCAGCTCATAGGCATGCTTATTTAGAAATGTACGAGCCAGCTAGTCACCAACAAATCAAAAAAATTGATCAAATTCACGGAGTAAAAGCCTCAAGCAAGGGACCGCGTATAATCTTACTAATTGGCACTTCCTTCAACCGAAAACATATATAACAGCCATTTCTTACTCTTGACAGCATTAGGGAGTACTTTCACCAGTGTTCCATATGAAGTGCACCTGCCTGATCATGCTACAAATACAACTCACAGTAGCATCACCGCAGCAATGATACCTTCTCGACACACAAATTTTTATCTAATAAGAATCCAAAAACACGCACACACGCTCACTATACAAAAGGGAACGCCATGGGATAAAACATAAGCAGAGATTTAAAATTGAACCCTCGACCTGACACAATGGTACATAAGAAAACAATGGCGCAACTGACACTTTGGCTTGCATCAACATGCTTGCTTGCGAGCATAGAAAAAAAAAATGAAGAACGAGATTAACTGACAGGGCCAATGCTAATTATTAATACAAAACAAGTGATTGTGTCTTCATGCCAGTTGACTAGTGTCTACAGAAGACCCGGTATACACAACATACAAAATGGACAAATCTACGCGGAGGGTGGGGGGGAGCCACTTCTTCATCTCAACCACCGGAATGCATTTCTAGATACCTGCAGAGCAATCAATTTAATCAGTCAAACCAATTTGTACAAGACATTCATGGAAAAGCTGTTAAAGTTATATCTCACAATTTCTGTATGACTCAAACAGTAAACGTTGGCTTCACTAGTATTGTGGACAAGTGCCAAAAGCTCCAATTTTGGATCCCTTCAGCAGTAACACAAATACACAATGCCAACAACACAAACATAGAGAAGCAATAGGTAGTTTGTAGAATAGTGGCATGCCTAGAAATTCTAATGTCACCATCTGGTTTTTGACTACATTTGATCTTAATAGAGGCTAAGATGTTAGTGGTTAAAACTTATAATAAGTCCATTAGAAGCCAATTCTGAACAACCTAGCTTATCAAAATATTTCAAATATTGTTTGTTATCATGGGCATAAGGGGGGTTCATGGAGTAGAAAAGGGAGAAACGTCTGATTTCGAGCTCGTGGTCATACTTATATACGAGCTAGCTAGTTTCTAGCAAATCAAATTTAATTAAATGCATGCAGTAGAAAGCCTCAATTAAGAGATCAAGCATCATCTTTTACTAGTACATACACTTCCTTCAATCTACAATATATGTCATCTTTTTCACTCTGTACAGCATCAAACAAAATACTTTACCAGCCACTTAATGATAATATGTTAGTCAAAGATGCAATTCATGATGAAAGCAGTATTTAGGGTGAATGTGTTTAATATGAAATGTGGGCAAAGTAGCCCAGGGTATCTGCAGTGTTCATGTTTGGCTTGTTGACAGACTTGACATTGCTGAACAAAATTTGCCACAACCTCCTTGAGACCATCACAATGAAACAATTTCTTCACTCTTTCATAAGTGAATTGAGTGCCTGAATGACCTCCCACAGGGGAAGAGTGAAGGGCTTCAATGATTTTTGTTTGCAATCCAGCATTAGCCCCTATCCAAATTCTGCCCTGGTGTTTAAGCAACCCATTCTCCAGAGAAAACTCAGGTTCTTCATCAGAATGGACCACTAGTTTCTGCAAGAGGTGCTGAGCTTTGCAGTCAATTTCATAGGAATTGAGAATTTCTTGAATCCAGACAGGTTGGCTTGAAGAAACCGCAGGCAAGGCAAACAGATGTCCTACTCTGGACAGAGCATTCTTTGTTATGCTCCCCTTTCTTGTACTGGAACTGGAATTGAAGGCCAATCAACTTAGTCATGGCTTTTCTCTGGAGATCTGAAGTAAGAGCTTGAGTTTCCAAGTGACACAAACTCTTGTGGTCTATTTCATCACAAAAGGGCCCCTACATACATAGGGTCTCCACCTCTCAATGGCCATAGTAATAGCCATAAATTCATTTTCATAGATGATGTAGTAGGCGACAGGATGGCCCTCCTGTGTGAGCACAGGTCCAATGCTAGAGTCACAGGCATCTGTCTCTATGCAGAAAGGTTTGTTGAAATCGGGTAGAACTAGGACAGGGGTAGATGTCATATCCTTTTTCAGTAGATCAAAAGCAGCTTGAGCTTCAGCACTCCATCGAAAGGACTTTTTCTTCAGCAGATTGGTGAGGGGCTTGGCAATAATGCCATAGTTTTGAACAAATTTTCTATAGTACCCTGTGAGTCCCAATAACCCCGTGAGTTCAGTGACTGTAGTGGGAGTTGGCCATTGTACCATGGCAGTTGTTTTTGCTGGATCTGTGGCCACACCTTTGTCAGAAATGATGTGACCTAAATACTCCAGCAGTTGCTATGCAAAGGAGCATTAACTGAGCTTGACATAGAGTTGATGTTCTCTTAGAATTTGGAAGACCTGTTGCAAATGTTGTTGATGAGCTGTTAGATCTTTGCTGAAGACCAATATGCCATCCATAAAGAACAACACAATCTTTTTGGTGCAGCCTTTCAGAATGAAGTTCATGAAACCAACAGGACAGGAGATGCAAAAGGAGACATGCTAGGAGAAATAATTCATGCAGCTAACATTTCAGACACTTGCCTCTCTATCTCATCTTTCTGCAGAGGAGAATATCTGTAAGGTCTGGCATTCACAGGAGCAGTATTGGATAGCAGAGAAATTGCATGATCAAATCCTTTGTTGGTGGTAGTCCTGTAGGTTCTTGGAAGATATCAGCAAAGGAGTCTATAGTTTTCTGAATGCAGTCAGGAGTTTTAGAAACAAAGGGCATTGTGTTTACAGACAGCACTGCCGTTGCCCAGATATCATTTCCTTTGTGACACTTCACTACCTGATCTATAGTGAGCTCTTGTAGTTGAGTGATGGGTTTTGCTTTCAGGCCTTGCAAGGTGATAGTTTCCTTGTTGTCTTGGAACTGTATCCACTGCTCTTCCCAATGACAGGCCATGGGACTCCACTGAGAGAGCCAATCCATGCCAAGTATAGCCCCCTATGGACAGCACTCTCGTATCAGTGGAGAAAGTGTGCCCTTGTGCCCACAAATTCAGGCCGTGCACCATGTGTGTACACTTTAGTTTCTCTCCATTAGTTACCTTGACAGTCATAGCACTTGGGAGCTACACTGTAGGGCATTTTAATTTGTCTACAAGTTGTTGATCTAAGAAAGTGTGAGAGCTACCTGAGTCTACTAAGAGCAGCATCACTTGATTTCCCACCAGAGCTCGAATCTGAATTGTTTTTGTGTTGGTAGTACCAGCCAGAGCATTCACTGAGAGATATGCAGCAGCTTCTTCTATAATTTCCTCTTTAGCAATGGCGTCCAGCACAACATCAGACAGATGAGCTGCTTCTTCAGCCATGTGAAGTGCCTTGACCTGTGCCACCTGTTTATTAGCACAAACATGTCCAGGTGCAAACTTATCACCACAACTATAGCACAGCCCATTCTGTCATCTGTAATCCTTCAGTTGCCATGCTTTCCACATATCTCCAGCAGCTAGTTGAGACTGTGGTGTTTGTTCTGGCCGGGACTGGGTTTTTGTGTAAGTTGAACTTCTGAAAGTCCTGTTATTTCCTTGTTTGGCCCTATCGAGCAGAGCTTCTTGCACCAATGCATATTCACAAGCACTTGCTATTGTGGTACGTAACTGCATCTCAACAACAGCTCGCAGTTCCTCTTTGAGCCCCAGGACAAACTGCGTCACCAACATTGTTTCACTGATATTGCCCTCATACATCCAGACCTGGTACACCAACTGATGAAAAGTCGTGAGATATTCCTGAACCGTGCCCTGTTGCCACAGCACCAGCAAATCCCTCATACAAGTGCGGTGAACATTGACCTCAAATTCCTGTGTGATAGCTGTGCAAAAAATGTCCCATCTACTGCAGTACTCTGTCAGTTTGTAGGACTGAAACCAGTGAGCGGCGTTACCATGCAGGTGCATCGACACGGACATCAGCTTGAATGAGTATGGTATTTGATACAGCAGGAAAAATAAGCCTTGCAATTATCCAACCAGATACGCACATCCTCGCCCTCAAATCGTGGAAACTCCATATTTGGCATCCACGGCCACTCACTGCTCTGCTCCTCTTGAACAGGTTGTGACTGTGATACCTTTTTCTTTTTTTGCGGAGTGTGACTGTGATACCTGGGGTTCTGCTGGTGGGCGCGGTTGTAGGGGCGGAGGTAGTGGTGGTGGTGGTGGTGCACGGGATGTAGTCGGCGCCCCAAAATTTGCTGCAGCCTTTGGCGACACGCCCAAACAGCCCTCCGCCACGATCCGATCCTACTTTGCATCTCTGACGACTGACGCTGGTGGATTCCTTCAGCACTAGCGCCACCTGAACTTGCTCGTGGTGGATCTCTCCGATAGAACTCACCGACAGATTTACCTTGGCCTATACCTGATCCAACCGCGAGACTTGCTCTTCGAATTTAGCATCCAGCCCGTCAAGACGAGTCTGAATCACCTCAATCCCATCCACCTTCGCCTGAAGTACCTAGTCTGCGTGCTCGGCTTGAACGGTGCCGTTGTCACTTCCTCTGAATTCGACCGAACACTGATCTCGAATTTACAGTCGACTGCACAAGGCAATCAACCAGTCGATGTTACTGGTGAATCTCGAGTTTGTGAAGCGCGATCAGGACCAACGAAGCTTTGAATACCAATTGTAATACCTGAACCCTAGGGTAGCCAGAAGAATTGGGGATCGGAGGAGATGAGTTCAACTTGGAGAGGAAGAAGGAAGGTAGGAGAAGCAATGTTTCATTTCTCATCAATCGATGCCTGTTAGTTGTTACAGACTAGACTCGGAGCTTATATCCTCGCTCGTACATGGGCCTGTGCCGTAAAGGTTGGTCACTTACTCACACACTCAGCCCACACGCATACTGTATCCTATCGGGCACTTTTCGCCACAGTAGATAGTCTGGCACGCTTCAGTGACAGCTCACTTGCGTTGACATCAATACATAAACAAGGTGGCTTTCTGAAGCTAACACCCTAAACCTCAAGGCAATTTCCAGAGCCGTTGCGGCTCCGGTATTTCATGAGCCGCTACAATCTAACGAAAGACCAAACCAGGCAACACCCCTAGGGGAAAGCAACAAGCACGCCACTGACACCCGCTCAAGTAAAACCGAAACTTGTTGTTTCACCTGGAGAGCCGAGACTCAAATGACAAGCCGGTCACGGCTATGGCGATGAGGGGCAGTGACATGCACCCATCGGCTAGGTTTCAACAAATAATTGATTTGCGAGAGACTTTCATCAGATAGCCTATTTTTTAAATGGCTTTTAATAGAGAGGATTCTACTGGGCAAGGTTCGCTCTATTGTTTTTTACAAACAAGATTCATTCCATTCCCAGGTCAAAAGGGGCAACACACTACGTCCCCAGCTCACCGAAGAACAGGGGTATATATGCATTGTCGGTACGTTTCATTTCTCAAGAAGACGACTCAAATTCAGAGATGCTGTTGGACTAGCGTACAAATTCAAACACACAAAGAATGAAACGTCATGGGCATAAGCAGAGATCGTGGCACATGAGCAAACAACGCCGAAAAATATTTGTACACACGGAAAATAGTGCATACAATGCAAGCAAATGAACTGCAAGATTCAGAGACAGGGCAAACGGTAAGCAAGTTCATTTCTCTTCCTGCCAGTTTGAATATTGCCTACGTGAATCACTAAACAGACGGCAATTCACAGTTGAGAAGATTAATTCCATTTCTGCATACAGAATGGACGAACCTGCAGCGAATAATCCATTTCTGCATCTCAGACAACGAAATCCTAACTCTTGATACCTGTAGAGAAATCAATACCATCAGCCAGACTGATTTGTAATATCCCAACTTATCTCGCAATTTTTGTTTGACTCAAACACTGGAAATTGCGCCAGAAGCTCAAAACTGAATTAAGTCAGCATTACTGGACAAAACCAGCATTATATAGGAGATCAATTAATTTGTAGCAGCACACCTTCATTTCCTACTGTTAGCATATTCTCAAGTTTTTCGCTGCATCTGGTCTTGTCATTTTTTTTCAGGTGTTCAGTACAACAAATATTAAACATCCATATTGATCGAAATTGAAGAAAGTAGACTGCACAGAAACCACATGCTTTTAGAAAAACAGGGCCCTGCCCCAGTACCGTTTTCATCGAAAACAAAACCAACATTCGAACAGAGTGCCAGTACGCAGGGAATGGCCGAATGCCAACCCAGCAGAGCACAAAGAAATCGTAGTTTGGATCAGAAAAAACTATATTGGATGTTATCTGAGTTAAACTAACAAATAGAGAGCCATGCTGAGAAAATATATAACCAAACCGCTTAAGATTAACATAATTATACAATAACAACTGCAAGCGATCTTAAGGTATTATAACGATCCTGAATGAGCAATAATGTGAAAGAAATTGCAAGCCCATATTAATCAAATAAAGTTTAAAGCCAAATACTAGGACATTGTTAGTTATCAAATATTTGCATTGATGGAAAAACAAATAAATCATCCTCGAACTTGAAACTTGACATACACACAGGAAAAACTCAATTCAATGTAGCAACCAGCAAAAGTAAAAAACAAAAAAAAAATACCCTGGAAGGACAGGAAAGAAAAAATATTCCATTCGGCTACTACTAACAGATAGTTACCTGCTCAGTCAATACATCATGATAGTATGCCTATCCGGAAAAATCATATTATGTATTGTGCAAGAGTTTAACTCCATCGTGTCCACCCCCAATGCCCATGTCTACAAGAATAGGAAGTCCAGGAACCAACGAGATTCCAACGAACAGTTAAATGCATACAAGGGGGCACTAACTAGATTTATGCACACTACTACATAATTCCAGAAAACAATTCAGCTGTATCTGATAATGAAATTTTTGAATATGGCAATAGGCCCGCAACAATAAAAAATAGTTCGCTAATTATATACAGAATTTGCCAATCCGCCTCAAATATATTATTTCTGCCAGTCATTCTGTTCGTTGTTTTACTCTATGAACATCTAAAGAATAAACGGATAAAGTGTTTGCTACCTCTGACTCGAAGCACATAACTCAACAATAACAACACGAGAATATCAAATAACTTGGTTTCTCTTTACCTGCAGTATAGACACCTTCGAATGGATAATAGCGACGCCAGGAGAAACTGTGGTGGGATTCGAAAAGTTTCTTTAACTGTGATGATTTAAACTGAAGCATGAAAATGTCACCGATAAATGCCCACAGTAACACCACATTGTTGTCCTCGGCAAACCCAAGTATCCTTGCCTCCTCTGAATTCATGGAAAGTAGCTTGTCTAGTGCAACAGTTCTTCCCAGCACCCATGAAGCTACACCATCACAGTCCGTCTTCTTCTTCCATAACTGGATGCAGTTCTCCGAAATGAAGAGGAAACCAAGGCCACCACCCTCAGCCTGCATAACCGTGAGCAAGCAACTGCCGACATCGATGATTTCCACTGGCACATTTATCACACTTAGGCTCTGCCTATCCAAATTAAATTCAAGTATTCCAAACCAATTCACAGAAAGCAACCAGTAAAGGGAATTCCCAACCATCACAGAGCACATGTCATGGTAAACCATGGTGGGTACATGAGGATCGTCGGCCAGAAGCAGTGTCCACACCAGATTACTCCATAGACCAGTCTCCGACGAGTACACCGAGGCGACAGCCTGTGTAAGTTTTATGTCGCTGTTGCCAACCAAGACAACCTGGAAGTGGTTGGCTTCTTCGGGAGCACGAAGCACCGCTCCGTTAATCACGGTTTCCTCCTTGTCGAACCCTGGGGGAATGTCTAGGCGGTGCTGGTCACCCGTGAGGGGGTCCCATGCCAGGAGCTGGTTCCGCGTCCAAAGGAAGATGAGCATGAGGCCATGGCGGCATCCGAGGATCATGACGGTGCCGCCGGTGTCGATGGGAAAGGGGAAGCGGGTTTGCGGGACGCGATTGGGGGCCTCCAGCGTAGGTTCGAAATGGACGGTGTAGAGAGTTTGGACGAAGCAGCCGAGGAGGGGAGGGTTGCGGCGGTGGTGCTCGCGGAAGCGGCGGAGAAATCGGGGGTCGGATACGATGCGTCGCCAGAGCTTACAGGCGAGGGACGCGCGGGGGAGGAATGAGGGCAGCGGGGGGAGGCGGAGGAGGATCTCGGAGAGGAGGTCTTCGTCGTCCAGTGGCGCCGCCGCCGACGACCTAGGGCGGCTGCGGGGGCTGCTCATCTCCTCACCGATGCGCGATCTGCAGGCTCTCCAACGAGACAATGAAGAAGAAGAAGAGCCCAAAAGAAAGGGAAGCCCAGAACAAGGTTGGAGAATGAAGCCCACGGAGAGTGTAAATCCCAAGAAGGTTTTGAAGCTTGTGAATTTTCAGGGAAATAAAATCTCAAAACAACATACATAGTGATACGTAGGGATGGCGAACCAATCTCTGATTGAGATGGTTAGGTGGACAGTGGTATCCTCAACCCATCAGGGTTCAAATCCTGATACTCGCATTTATCCTGGATTTATTTCAGGAATTCCGGCGATACGCTTTCAGTGGGATATGCCGGCTCAGTCTCTCGGAGGTGCTTATAGGGGTAGGGTGTGCATGTGTGCGTTCATAGGGATGAGTGTATGCGCGTTTATATGAGCGCTTGCGTCTGTATTGTGTTCAAAAAAAAAGATACGTAGGGATGTACCGGGTCAACCTACTTATTTTTTCATAATAACCTTCTAAAAATATGCTTTCTTCAAGTTATTGGGAATTTCCTTCAAACGTGCAAGTTCAAAATGTTGTGTGTACTGGTGTGGCCTTCTAAAACATATAAACCATGTTCCACCACCGTCGTCGCAGTGAACATGATGTTGTTGTATGGTTAAGAAATGAAGTACATGTGGCTTTATTCCACCAAAAAACTCTTTCTCCACATACCGCTTTTTAAAATAACTCGCAATATCAATAGATCTGGATTTTTTATACACATGTACATATAGATGCAAGTATGTCTTTATAAAATTCCACTGCTACAAATTTATTTTCTGGAATGCACACAAACAACATTGATACATATTTTTGTTTGTGATAGCGATGATGTTTTTGAGTTTTGGTCGCACCTCTCCTCTCTCTTTCCGTGCTTTTGAACTCTTTATTTATACCCGGCTCATCAATGAATCATTATTTCGGCATCCTTTCTTTCAAGCAATTTGTCCCCTGGTATTGTTGTATATTCAGCAAACAGTCTTTTAATTCTGCCATTGGGATGTGAGGGTCATGCGATTGCGACTTTGTCAAACATCTCTGCTGCAGGTTTTTCACTAGAGGCTTGTAAGAATACACCGATGTGAATGGGTGATCAAGAAACTACAAGTTTGGTCGAACTTGATGTAACTTTGTTTATACCGAGGCTCCCGGTTGGCCGTGTTTTTTCATACTACAATTTAGACCCTTTGTACCATCTTTCTTTGATCAATAAAAATCATTTCATCCGTTTCAATGCTATATATATATATCCATTTGAGCGTCAACTAATTTTGGACGGAGAGAGTATATCATTGCCGAGAAGGCCTTGTTAAATGGGGCTTTTGAGTTGGGTTGATCTATTGGATTATGGAGTGTGTGACGTATATCAAGTACTCTGTGAAATTGAACAAGAAATTATTGAAAGAATTTTCGCCTGCTCGAGGCCTCCCACGAAGTGGTTCATTGTCCCTATTATTATTATTATTATTATTATTATTATTATTATTATTATTATTATTATTATTATTATTATTATTATTATTATCTGTTGTTGATGCACTCTCTCCTCTGATGAAAAGGAAGTGGCTGATGGGGGCTAGTACCTTTTAAAATTTGTCGGCGGACATCAGGTATCTTTCACCTGGTCTTCGCTGATAACTCCTTGTTGTTTTTGTATGCTAATGTGGGACAAGCCAATATTATAAAGAATGTTTTGAACACATATGTGCATCCTTGTCTGGACAACATGTGAATCCGTGAAAGTGTTCCATTCTTGTTTTTTCTGTGGCATGTTTGTTGAAAAAAAAGAAATTTTGGAGCTCTCTCGTGGAGTCTCTGAACCGGGGGCAATGCACGAAGGTAAAATCCAATCACTACAAAAAATAATTAGAAAGAGACTAATTGACCGCGGAGAGAAGTATTCCTCTTCCAAGGCAAAAGAGGTGTTAATTGAGTCCAACCAATGTTTTAAGTGTGTTTAGGCTGCCCGCATTTATTTGTGACGAGCTCAAGAATTTGACATGACGATTCTGACAAAGATATTTCTTTTTGAAACGGCGGCAAAAGATTTGTCTCGTCTCACTTAATAAGAAGTGGAGAGCAAAGTCTGTTTGTTACATGACCACAAAGGTCAAACAAAAAACACAAAGGGATCACTCTCCCGGTAAAATGTTACTCAGAAATTTTGCCCCTGCAAGCACCCAGAGTATCGCCTCCGCCTTGATCGACGCAATAACGTGTGAGGGTAAGGAGGCCTTTTTGCGAAACACATTTGCGTTCCTTTCATTCCAAAGTGCCCAACAGACTAACATCTTCAAAGAATTATAGGCCTTCCTGTTGACTCCTACCATCCCACCATGTTTGTTCCACCATGTTGCCATGGATGGAAGAACGGACCAGGAATTGACCTAAATTGCATCCCCAGCCATGCATTGACCGCATCCCAAAACCTAGCAGCGTAGCGGCATTTGAACATTAGGTGCGCCCCCGTTTCTGGTTCACTTCCTCGTCACCTCCCCCCTCCCCCCGAGATAATATATCTGCCGTTCACACACGATCTTGCAGGATGAGCCATGAGAAAAATCTAATTTTTGGTGGACCCATATTTTTCAGACCATCCTTGGCATGTACGACTTTATCAATCTTGCGAATTGCATTATGTATGCCATGGCGGCAGAATAGCACCAATCCGCAGGGAATTTCCATCGAATTCTGATAGAGAGTGGATAATGGAAAAAGGAAGATGGATTGTTGGCCTGGGAGATCCTCCCCAAAACTCATGGCGGAATGAGTTTAGAAGGTATGCAATTTTTTAAGCAGACCTTGTTGGCCAAACAAGCTTGGTGTCTGGTCGAGGGACAGGCAAAGTTTATGCACTTGTCTACTTTGCGCAAAATATTAACTAATGGGTCATAGTGGATATTGTCTTTATCGGGAACGTCTCTACTGTGTGGCTGGAATTAATAGAGCACAGATGAAGATGAATTCTCACTACAAAATCAAGGTTTTTTGTGACGAGCCACTTGTGTCACGTAAAATTGATCTTCGGAAGAAAAATGCACTAGTGATGGTTTCTGGCCGTCACATCTCACGTGGTCCATCACTGAATCATCGTCACAAAAAAACAAAATACTTATGGTACCACTTTTTCCATGACCTAAGATCTGTCACATGGTTCGTTCAGGTTTTTTCACTGGAGTCTATTTTTCTTGACGGTCAGGACTGTCACCATTTGAACAACCGATTTGCCACATAATATCGTTATTTTTGGTGACGAGGTACCGTCACTAACAATTGGTGCGTCAATTTTGACTGGTCAACGATTCTGACATATGGGCCCAGAAAATGCTGACGTGGCTTCTTACATGTGAGTCTAGACGGTATTAATGTGGCTGTTTATGTGGGTCCAGACGGTGATGATGGCTTGCATTTCCGTCATAATTATCGTCACTTATTGAAGCGTACCAACATATCTCAGTATGTGGCTGACAGAAAGTTTCATCAAGCCTTTCAGTTTGGCTAATCCTTTTGTGATGGATAAAGCGGTAGTACATCTTCTTTTATGCAATAAGATAAAGGGTAGTCACTGAAATGCTTAATCTTGTAAACAACTAGAGATCATTCTTTTCTAGTTGTGAAAAATAATAATCATTTGGAATCCCTTTCGTAAACTAGGGATAATTTTTTTTATATATATATATACAAGTTCTCACCCTTATCTTGTCATAACAATTGAAATATGCTACACATTTCTTAGTATTATTAACGCCAACCGTCTTTTTCTGATTTATTGAAAAAGCAAAGGTTTTGCCTCATTTTAGAGAAAGAGTTCTTGAACAGTCGATATATACATACTAATCCTTGTATATAATGGCAGAAGTTCGCCAGATGCATTTGAGTCTGATCTCCCACCTTCGAAACCAGCCACTCTTAAAACGGTTCAGATATAGTCAGTTCACTATTAGTTTTCTTGCCGCCAAGTAAACATGCAAAAAAGGTGGCTTACCGAAGCTATACCCCGAACATGAAGACAATTTTTGGAGCCGTTGCTCTGGTTTCTCGCTACCATCCGATGGGAGACCAAACAACGAGCACACCGCTAACACTCGCTCCAGGTCTCCAGCAAAAAGCAAAAACTTGAGTACTCCCTTCGCCCGAAAAAGCTTGTCTCAAGCTTGTTTCTGAAATGGATGTATCTAGCACTAACTTGGTGCTAGATACATTCATTTGAGGGACAAGCTTTTTCTGACAGAGGGAGTATTCACCTAGAGAGACGACATTCAAATGACGAGCCCGACGAGGGGCAGCAACATGACCCCAGTGGCTAGGTTTTCGAGAAACAATTAATTTGCGAGGCTTTTCACCAGGTAGCCTCTTTTTTAAGCAAGTAGAACGGGCGGGCAAAATCACGTGAGATCTGTTATCTAAATGGGACTGACTCGGCTCCAGAACAGGCATCATAAACAAAAAGATCCATTCCATTCCCAGGTCGAAAGGGGCGACACACTATACACTGAAGCACAGGGGTACATACGTCAATGCAAGCAAATGAAGTGCAAGAGTAAGTGACAGGGCCAGCGCCCGAGCAAGTTCATTTCCCTTCCTGTCAGTTGGAATATTGCCTACACAAATCTCAGATAGCAGACTGCAGTTCACAGCTGATAGCAGACTACACAAGTTCACACCACATTTGCTACAAGTTCACACCACATTTGACCAGGGCGTGATGTATATAGATTATAGAATGGAACAACCTACAACAAAGCAACCAATGCAATCAGCCAGACTGATCTAATCTCCATTCACGGGAAAAACTTTTAAACTTATCTCACAGTTTTTGTTTGATTCAGACAGTATAGCTTCAACATTGCAGAAATTGCGCCAAAAGCAAAAAATTGAATCAACTCTGCATTATTGGACAGAACCAACATTATATAGAAAGAACAACAAAAGGTGACCAATTAATCTGTAGCAGCACACCGCCAATTCCTATTGTTAGAATTCTTAAGTTTCTGGCTACAGTCTTATCATTTTAATCATGCGTTCAGTTCAAAAATTATTAAACATCTATAATGACCAAAATCGAAGAACATAGAATGTACACAAACCACACCAACAGCCAACATTTTGTAGAAGAACAGGGCCCCGCCTTGGTCCTTTTCATCAAAAACAAAAACAACATTCTATATTTCCCTGCGTGAAAAACGGAAGGTAAAGGAAGCAATGATTAGGCAACTCAGCTTCGTATAACAGCAAAAAGGGGAAGAAACATGACTTCCAGGTCAACATTTGCCTCCTTTTTTACCCACAAGTCACATAGCTGCTTCTTACGACAGCATAACACTCCCATTCTTGGACCATTCCTACTTAAGCTACTCAACAGATAAGAGGCAAACATACTAAACTGAATAATATTTTCTGGCCACATGATCAGGATGAATTGAACAAGAACAACCACAATTGACTTGCAACCGCCCTGTTTAAACTGCTCAACAAAATATGATCAGCTTGATGGTAGTATACTAAACTGAAATAACCTTTTCTGGCCACATGATCAGGATGAATTGAACAAGAACAACCACAATGGACTTGCAACCTCCATGCTTAAACTGCTCGACGACCAGCTTGATAGTTGTATCTTCGAAAAGGCAACATCAGCAGACTTCAGATGATGGATTTTGTCCACTATGCAATGTAACACTAATGCGCGTGGCACACTTAAGAGATCAGTTTGTCCTCGCCAGCGATCGACAACATTCTGCCACGATCTGTAAAGATACCAAGCACAAAACTCATGACCAACTTAAGACTTTATAATTTGCTCTGCCATGTACCTTTTCTTAGTTCAAAAGATTCCATGGGTGGATTTCAGATATGACCTTTAGTTATGCCAGAAAAAGAAAATAACATACAGTTTTTGAAGAAAATCTAAAGCCATGTAACAGGACAATATTATATCAACAAGTCTATTTGATTGTTTGGTAATCTCCAATTTAGCCTAGAAGCAAGTTCATGCTTCATCATCTACTTGACCAATCAATGGCTCTAGAGAATGGAGAAACTTCATTCTGGGGGTAATATGCAATTGGCTTACTCCCAAAATGGTCCGCGTATATAGCACATGAGTCCACATTCGCCAATGCATGAAAGAAGAGATGCCTTCTATTTTAGGATAGCATAATGTTGAGTACTTAACATCATTTTTCCATGTTTGCGGTAAGCGCGTAAAACATCTGAGTTACATGCACTTAAACTAAAATATGTTCTTGAGATGATTTACAGATGGCAAACGTTTTATGATGAGATTAAACTAGATCTTGGATCGCTGCATCTCTAATTGTATGCCCAAAAAGTCTGAAAATGCCAATTAGTCCTTCTGAAGATGAGATCGACACTGAACTTCAGATTTCAGGAAAGACTACACTCTTAGTTTAGTTTGAACTGGCCGAGTCAAGCATTATCTAGACAGTAACTTACATCAACATCATCAGGATAAATTCGACAAAAAAAAGCACAATTGATTATAACGACTTGCATGATCAGTATGTAAGCTGCTCAGCAGAGAATAAACGACTCCAAGGTCAGTTAGTCATAGACTCATAGTGATAACATTCTGCCATGATCTAAAAAGACACCGTGCACAAAAATAATAACCAAAAGTTCAGCTCAGCATTCCACTTTGGTGAGGGGTATGTACTAGTACTAAATATGAAGGTTACAAGAGCCTGATACGTGAGCTACAGCCATATGCTAGAAAAGAGAAGTGTCCTTTTTCTACTACCCCTATAAAAGCAAGAGAGGGCGGAGAACCAGATCATCCTATTCATCGACCTGCAATCCGATGGTCTACATCACTCCAGCATACTAAACGCGTTTTATGCTTTAATTACCCACCATGCCATTGCCTTAATTATTTACCCACCATGCCATTGTCTTAATTATTTACCCACCATGTCCATTGGATTAACATCGTCCCGAACACGTCGCTGCCCTCTCGCTACCACGCCGTCGGGGCAGTTTGGCCACCGCCCCACACCTCGCCCCACCTCTTCCCTACAACCTCTGCGCCAGCCACGCCTCGACCGCCGCCGGACAACCTCCACATGTGCCTGTCCACAAGCGCCGCTGGACAGCCGCTCCGTCCACGCGCCACGCGCCGCCGCGCCGTCCGCACTCGCGCTGCCCGGACCATCGCGCCGCCCAGCGCCCGCACCGCCCACGCGCCGACCGGGCCGCCACGTCCACTCCAAGGATCAGTGTTGAGGACGCCGCCCGCGTCGCCATCTCCCCCTTCGAGGACTCCATCGACGGCATCAGCGGCAACCTGTTCGACGCCTACGTCAAGCGTAAGTAACCGTCATCAGTCGATTCTTGAGCTGTTGATTGATTCTTGGTCTGTTCTTGCGTCTTTTTGATCTGTTCTTGCGTCTTCTTGAGTTGTTGATTGATTTGTTTTGGGCGTGGATGCAGCCTACTTCATGGGCGTGCGCCGGCCGGTGCGCAAGGGCGACCGCTTCGTGGTGCACGGCCACATGCACGCCGTGAAGATCAAGGTCGTCGACACGGACCCTGACGAGTGCGTCATCGTGGCAGCGGGCATGCAGGTCTTCTGCAACGACGCCAACCCGGTCAAGCGGGAGGACGAGGGGAGGCTCGACGGCCCGGGCTACGATGACATTGGCGGCGTCCGCAAGCAGCTCGCGCAGATCCGGGAGCTGGTCGAGCTGCCGCTGGGCGTGAAGCAGCTCGCGCCACCCCAAGCTGTTCAAGACGCTGGGCGTGAAGCCACCCAAGGGGATCCTGCTCTACGGCCCGCCCGACACCGGCAAGACGCTGCTCGCGCGCGCCATCACGGCCGAGTCGGGCGCCAACTTCGTCGTTGTCAACGGGCCGGAGATCATGTCCATGATGGCCGGCCAGAGCGAGGACAACCTGCGCAAGGTGTTCGCCCAGGCCGAGGCCCGGGCGCCGTCCATGATCTTCATGGACGAGATCGACGCCATCGCGCCCAACCGCGAGAAGACGCACGGCGAGGTGGAGCGCCGCGTCGTGTCCCAGCTGCTCATGCTCATGGACGGCCTCCGCCCGCGCGTGCAGGTCATGGTCATCGGCGCCACCAACCGCCCCACCAGCCTCGACCTCGCGCTCCAGCGCTTCAGCCGCTTCGACAAGGAGATCGATATCAGCGTGCCCGACGAGGTCGGCCGCCTCGATATCCTCCGCATCCACTCCAAGGACATGCCCCTCTCGGACGACGTCGACCTGGAGCGCATCAGCAAGGACACGCACTGCTTCGTCGGCGCCGACCTCGCCGTGCTCTGCTCCGAGGCGGCCTTCCAGTGCATCCGCCAGAAGATGGACGTGATCGACCTCGAGGCGGACACCATCGACGTGGAGGTGCTCAACTCCATGTCCGTGATCATGGACGACCTGGTGCACGCCAAGGAGGTGACCAAGCCGTCGGCGCTGCGGGAGACGGGTCTGGTGGAGGTCCCCAAGGTGTCGTGGGTGGCCTGGAGGATGTCAAGCGGGAGCTCCAGTAGACGGTGCAGTACCGTACCGGGTGGAGCACCCGGAGATGTTCGAGCTCTTCGGCATGGAGCCGTCGCGGGATGTGAGCTCCTCGACTGTGACGTCGCCGGGCGACGTGCTGCTTGTCACCTCGATGTCCGCCAGGACGGTGTCGGCCTTGCGGTTGATATCCGCCGGCGGCGGTCCTTAGCCCACACCTTGAACGTGTCCCGCGGCAATGGCGATGCCTCCGCCCTGATGCACACCACGGACGCGGTCGCGCCGGGGCCGAGCACACTGCCGACCAGGCGGAACGCGCGGTCATCCTCCTCCCTGAGCAGCAGCCGCCAGATGGGGCAATGGAGCACGCTTATGTATCTTGACGAAGATCTCCCTCCGCGAACTGCCCTTCGCCACCGTTGCGCCCCTTCTCCGGCCGATTGATGCGCGACGATCTCTTCCTTCGCTAGGGCATGGAGGAGCGACTCAGCAGCCAGCCTCGGCTTATTGGTGCTCTGCTGGTCGAACCTCTCCATCGCCGCCTGTGAGTCCTCCGAACCAGCTGCAACCTGCATCCTCCCCTTCACCTCTGCCTTTCTCCAGTGTCTCTGCTGAGCTGTAACTGATCCCAGCATTTAGGAAATGGCTTTGTAATCTCCATAGAATGTATACCTTCTTACTTCTATCATGAAGTCTCAACTAAGTATGGGCTGATTTTTTACTAGCGTAGGAGCAAGACCACTGACTAGCGGTGTTCTGGATAATTTACTAGCCACTGAAGTCCAACATCTAGACGACATAAGAAGAAAGGTAATAAGTAAGTCTTCTGCTAAATGAAGGGCTTGGGAATGTCACTAATCAGGATTGGCAAGCTCAAAACAAGGAGGTTAGGATGTGATTGCTTAGAAGTTCATATATGTTCTGTTTCAAGTCAGCATTAGTGATTACCAACTTAACAAGAGAATGTGCAGGTTATCAATGGCAAACCACTAGATTCAAATTTCAGGATTACAAATAACAAATGCGTTTGGACACCTTCAGGTTACAATCAGAAACTCTTGTATTTAGGATCATGCGCATATTGAATGTAAAGTAATGTTTTTAATCACCCATGTGTTCATGTTTCAGATTAGAAAAAAAAGATGACCTGAAGAGCTCCATGAAGTCAGCTGTGATGTTGCAATAAAATAATCAATGACAGAGGTTTCGCTGGTAAGCCATCTGAGCAAGACAAATTGGTGCAATCCTAATATGTCATTTTTCTTTAATTTGCTTATGCATGTCCTTATACTGATTTGTTCTGAATGTTTGCGGCAGAATGACTTCTGCAATGAAGCTTCTAACCTTTATGGGGATGAAGCTGCATGTCTCCATTCCAACTGTGCAACACATTTATCGTTTATAAGACAATAAAAAACATAATTCTTCATTGGTGTACATGTGCTTGACTTATCAAAGCTCATATTCAAGTGCTTAATATTCATGACTGTTATATATTTTGGAGGTAAGCAGTCAGGGAACAAACAGACATGTCATTTAAATAATACTATTTCACAATGAAATGATCTAACTATCTCAAAAAAATAACTATGCATCTAGCTAAGTTGTTCTTGTGAAGTGTTATTTTTTTTATCAGAACAGGGTAATGAGTTTTGACTGTTACGGCCAGGCGTTTATCATTTCGTGTGCCATATATGTAATTAAGTTTGATTAGAAAACCATTCGGATATGTAGCACATTGACCGACATCCAATATTTTTTTTCTCATATTAAATCACTCTTTTGAATGTCCTAAAAATCGGAATATATAGGTATATTTAAATTTCCTGCATTTTTGTGGTTCCATAAATTTCATCCACTGATATTTCATAGTTCCAGGTTTTCAGTTTTCTACTGCTCCAATTAATTATGAATACATGTGGAGTTCATCACTCAGAAAGTGAACCTTTGGCTTGCTGAAACCATCAAGGAAGATGCTACAGAAGCTCTAATCACCTTGCACAAACAGGGTGCACAGGATAAATAGGACACATGAAGCAGCTGTGAACATGAGGCATCAAGTTAGCAGGGTAAGCTCGAAGCCAATAGTTTCTGTTGTTCGCACTGAGATTTAACCTCTTGTTTTTTCTTCTCAGTGAGACACTTCTAGGAAACCTTGAAGGGTTCTTCTTAGATCCTGGATGCCAAAGAAAACTATGCAAATCAAGTGACCAGCAATTATGCTCGCAAAAAAAGGGCGGCGGAGATTGCTGCAAGAGGTTTGCATTTTCATTTGGCCCAAACCATGTTGACTTTCGGCTGGAAAGTAGTTACCATGTCATATGAATTGTTACCTTGGCTGTTTTTCATTGTTGTCATTTTCTTACACCGTCATTAAGAACTATAACTACAGACAAAGTGTTTTGATTGGGAATATATGTATCTTAGAAAAGAGCATTAGTCAAGCCGTGCGTTGCATGTGCAAACTTACTATAACAAAAAGAAAATCTGAAGCAAGGTTACAGAATAATATAAGATCACCAAGTTTGCGTGCACATTTAGCAATACAACAGATCCATGTCATGGCCCTTAACAACTAAAACATGAAACATAAAAGTACATTGCCTTTTTCCATGCCACATATTCAGTTTTCACTAGCATACAAAAAATTGTATGCATAATTGTTAGTGAACCAGAACCAATTGACTAAGCAAGCATACAGAAGCTGTAAAGAAAATGAAAGACAACAGATAAGCAAGGGCCAGTATCATACCTGGAGTGTAGAAGCTCATGTAGGGTAGGACGCTAAAGTAGACCCCAGGCTCATCAACCTTCTTAAGCTGCCCAGAGCTGAGCTTGATCATAAATAAGCCAGCACCTGTGCAAACAAAGATGACACCCACACCCTCTGCAGACCCAACAACAAATGGTTTCTCATCTTGTTTGGCAACAGGTACCGTTTTCTCCAGTTCGATGACCCTGTACTGCACCCATTCTGCAGGTCCTTCCGTATCCACCTTCCTTGACCACATATTGAGGCTGGAATCCTTAATGTAGGCAAAGCCAAGTGAATTGTTCTCCTCCATCGCCATGAGGGCAATGTAATACATGGTGTGCGGCGGCGGGTCAATCATGGATAAGCTGTTCTTGCCCAAGTCATACTTGACGATTGCATTACCCAGCCGAACTGTGAAGTAGACTGCATCTCCGACAAGGGTGCCTCGCTTAGGGTGGAGATAGGGTGTGTAGCAGCGTCTATATGCTTCTCCCTCTCGCATGTGCTTTACAAAGGTTTCACAACTGTTGTCGAGACACACCGGCTCGGTCCATGCCCCTGTCTCCGACGAGTAGACGCTCGCGCATATGGTGTCCTCGTAGTCGTGGGTGGCGGCGAAGAGCACGCGGAAGGGGCCGCCGTGGCAGTCGAGGTGGTCGCAGCCCTCGGCGGCGCAGAGCACTGCCGCGGACTCGATGAGCCACTCGATGTCCGGGGCGGGGACGGCGTGGCGGTCGCCCGTGATGGGGTCCCAGACGAGGTAGTCCATGTCATCGTGCTCCAGCATGCGGACGAGGACGCGGCCGTGGCGGCAGTCGAGGGGGCGCGTGCGGCGGCCGTCGGAGCTCGGGTGGGGGAAGTCCGGCACGGAGGTGGTGGAGGCGAAGCGGGCGGGCGCGTCCCCGTCGATCACCCTGAGCCTGTGGAGGAGGCCGAGGAGGGGAGGGGCGCCGTGGAAGGCGCGGTAGCGGCGGAGGAAGCCCGGGTCGCAGAGGATGCGGAGCCACGGCTTGCAGACGAGGGCCGCGCGGAAGAGGTGCTCCGTCTCGTCCGGCGGGAGGCGGAGGAGTATCTCGGCGGTGACATCGTCGATCAGCGGCGCCATTGACGGCGGAAGCGAGGGTTTTGGGTGGGGATTGGGGGAAGAGTCGGAGCAGAACGAGGCAGGTTGGGCTCTTCAACGGTTCAACCAGAACCGGCTTCAGCCTTATTTTGACGTGGCCATCTGGGCCGTGCCAGCTGGTCCAGCCCGTTAGCACACAGTCACGGCACAAGCTGAACGGGCCATGCCCCGGCACGGGGCACGCCAGGGAACATCGGCCGACACGACATGGCCAGTTTAACATTTTGTTTTAAATTTATATATATGGTATAAAAGAGAAAAAGTCCAAAACAAACCTTGAAGTTGTAGACAAAAGCTAAGTCAAACCTTGAGCTTTGAATTCCGGAAATTAGCACTCTGAACTTGTAATCCCGGTCTATTTTGGACCCTAGACCTGTCTGGTACACTGGGAATACTATAATCCCGACCGTGATAACCCGCTACTCTCTCATGGACAAGAATTTGGGCCGGCCCACTTTAACACAACAAGAATTCGTGAAGACTTAAAAATGTTCACGCATTCCTGAAATTGTCCAGTAGTTAAAAAATGTTCATATATTCTATTTTTGGCACAAATTAAATTATTTTAATTTTTTTTGGAATATTTAAATTATATTCACATTTTTTAAAATTATAAGAGATTAAAAAAATCACATTTGTCAAAAATTGTTCGGAGTCAACAGTTCTCCACATGCTATGAAAAGTGTTTTGAACGTTAAAAATTGTGTCACGTCTTTTAAATATTGTTTTTGTAATTTATTAAATTGTTTCGTAAACAAAAAATATTTCGGATTGTCGGCTGCGGACTGGACCGGGCCGGCCCACCAGACATGAAGCTAGTTTTTTTTCTTAATATGCGATGTAAAAATTTGTCCTTTCTTTTTCTTAATGTGCAACATAATAATAATTCGAAAACAGAAACAACTGCTTTGGATTCGAACTATGTTTGGAATTTTGAAATTCTATTTGCATTTTTCAAAATTGTAAGTGATTTAAAAAATCACATTTAAAAAAAAAATCATAGTTCCAACAGTTCTTCACATGCTATGTAAAGTGTTTTGGATGTTCAAAATTGTGTCAAATTTATTAAATAATGTTTTTGTAATTTCTTAAACTATTTCGTAAATAAAAAATGCTTCGTATTATCGGCTGCGGACTGGACCGGCCCGGCCCACCAGACATGAAGCGAGTTTTTTTCTTAATATGCGACGTAAAAATTGTAAGTGATTTAAAAAATCACATTTAAAAAAAAATCATAGTTCCAACAGTTCTTCACATGCTATGTAAAGTGTTTTGGATGTTCAAAATTGTGTCAAATTTATTAAATAATGTTTTTGTAATTTCTTAAACTATTTCGTAAATAAAAAATGCTTCGTATTATCGGCTGCGGACTGGACCGGCCCGGCCCACCAGACATGAAGCGAGTTTTTTTCTTAATATGCGACGTAAAAATTCGTCCTTTCTTTTTCTTAATGCGCAGCATAATAATAATTCAAAAATTGAAACAACTACTTTGGAGTCGAACTTGGGACCTGGCAGGGTTGACCCCATTCCGCTATCCAGTACAGCAAACGACTATGACTGACATAATCAGAGGCTCGAAATATTTAATCAGAAAGCAAAGCGTCGAACTTTGTAAACATTTTTTAGGAGCAAACAAGTATTGAAAACGTATTTTTCTCTAAAATCTTCGAACATTTTATAAAGTGCGAGCATTTTTTTAAAATTTCGAATACTTTTAAAAACCAACAACTCTTATTTTTTGCGGGTGAAAAAACCAACAACTCTGAAAAGGCAAGCACTTTTTGAAACCTGAATTTTTTTTTAAAGTGTGAACATTTTTTGAAACATAAAACATTTCTGACGCCTTGACAAAATTTTAAAGTGCGATCACTTTTTGAAACATAAACATTTTCTGAAACCTGAATATATTTTGTGACACCTAAAAAATATCACAAGTTTTAAAAATGTATGGACCAATTCAAAAAAATGTTTATACAATGAATAGTAATATTGGTGTGATTCAAAAAAATGTTTCGTACATTCAATTTTTTTTAACATTTCAAGAATGTTCACGAGTTTCAAAAAATGTGTGTACAATGTAAAAAAATGTTTGTGTGTTGCAAAAAATGTGTAGTACCCTTAACAGATTATACGTGGCATGTGTTTGAAATAAGTGTATACAAATTTAAAAATGTCGAACTATGTAAAAGAAAAGAGAACAAAAAAAACATAGAAAAACCAGAGTAGTGCGCGAGCGCGAGTGACTACGCTAATGGGCCGACCCAATTCAGCAAATACTGGCTAAGTCCCTTCAAGGTTCGCAATAGACCGGGATTAGAGAGGTTGGTGTGCTGATTCCAGGGATTAAGAGTTCAGGGTTTGATTTAGCTTTCGCCTATAAATTCAACTGCGAATTGAGCTAGTTCCAGTTTTGATTTGCCACCTACTTGTTTCATGGCTTTAATTTGAGCCGCCCTAGTACGAGAGGACCGGGAAGGACGCACCTTTGGTGTACCAGTTATCGTGCCTACGGTAAATGCTGGGTAAGACAAGATACAACTGTTGGGAAGGGGACATGATCAATAGAACCTGGCTGGATCCGGGCTGGGATAGTAGCGCCCATTCCTAACCAGTTCTGAAAAGGTTTGTTTTGGACTTTTCCCCATAAAAAGCAGCCCAATAGGCTAACAATGGCTCAAAAAATAGTCCCGACAGGCCAATAAACACGTGGGCTTACATGCCTGGCGTGCTGACGGGCTGGCCCGATTAGCAAAGGGGTTGTGCTTGGGCCTGAGGGCGCAACACACATGCCAGCACAACATGACCCATTCACTAATCGGGCCTTGGTGGGCTATGTCGTGCCCGGCATGATTAGCATAGTTCTGTTGTGTCAGACCCTTTAGCAAGTTGTGGGTTCTATCTAAAAGTTTTTTTATCATAAAAAAATCCTAAAAGTTTTTTTGTACTAACAAAGTGTTTTCCCTTTAGGAAGGCTGGCTTTATTATACTAGTTTACCGAGGAAACTAGGGGCAGCATCCCAAGTGCTAGAGCAATATATAGATACTAGAACAATGCCCGTGCATTGCAACGGGATATAAATCTTCTAGTACGCTGGATTGTGATTTACCTGTCTATAATAATACGATTGTGTAAATAAATGATCCTCAAATTCTGCCCATGAATTACCTTATATTTTCATTTGAAGTTTGGTAAGTAATTAAAGTGGAACTGGCTCAGAAGATAAGTCAATTAAGTTGATTTATGATAATTAAGTTGATTTATTATCATACAAGGAAGGTTGGACGAAGGTGGCGGGAAGAAAGATGAAATGGGAACCTTACGTTCTTTTTAAGTAGTAGAGATAAATGTTTTCATCATCTACTAATTTAGCGAGGAAACTAAGGGCACCATCCCAAACGCTAGAGGGTTTATTACAAAAACTAAATTAAGCTAGCTCACGAGCAACACTCTACTACAGTGTTTCAGGTTGACCTTTCGGTACCCTATAGCCAAGTTCAAAATATGTGCATATGTTCGCCTCCACCTCCCACCACCACCCCTCCATGCTGGTTTTTCACCCTTCCACACAAAAACTGAATCGATTCACCCGATCCTCGTTGCTCTTTTTTGGCATATGTCGATTCAATTCAATCGCATAAATACTAGGTAATTCAGGTTTCAAAAATCACACCATATATGTGAGATCACTTTCCTAAAAGTCAGATAGAAGATCTTTGTGCAATAAACTATGAAAACAAAATCGGATATTTCTCAATGAAAAATCGTTAATCCCATGTACTTGCCCAATTTTCAAAAAAGGTAAGCGTAAGCCGAGCGAAAGGCCACAACTTAGAGCAATGGCCTCTTAAGTGCAGCTTAACCCGGAATAAGCATTTTTTAAACAAAAATTGGCCAGAATTCGGCTGTTTTTTTAATAATATGCACAAAAAGGAAACATAGCACATAGATAACTGAAAATCCGAAACATCATATAAGGTTGTGGTTCAGTGGTTCACACACCATAACAAATAGCGAAATAACACATAAGAATAAGGTTCAGTGGTTCACGCAGCAAGGATAAATGCATAACATTTTCTTAGAATGATTGTATAAGATAAAGGGGCCAAATGGTAGCAACCAAGCAGCAGCTCACATAGCTACAACAACAGCAGCCAAACAACAATCCTTGCCCAAGCAGTAGCTGCTCAAGCAGTAGTTCATGACTTCATGGATGATTCATCACCCACATAAGTGCGCCCAATCACCACTCCATCTTCATCATTCTCGTGCTCTATGTCCTCCCTTCTGAACATGCCTCCTCTAGTTCTTCGTCTGACTCAAACTCTTCATCATGGAGATCTCTAACTCTTGCACTTCGACGAAGCTCAAGTTGTTCACTATTTCCCATAGCCTCTTCAATCACACTCCAATGTATGCCATATGCTCCCTCATGTCCATCTGGAAACACCATGAAAGCATGATCATGTCCAGGGTCCCATTTTCAAAATCTCTCACCAGTGCCATAAAATCATTTTTGATAACCTCCCAAAAGTGTTGATAAAAAAGAAATGATAGGCCATCAGGGCCAGGGGCCCCATTAGCATATGAGCTCATGATGGCTTCTTTAATTTCCTCTTCTGAAAAGGGCTTTTCCAGGGAAGCATTCTCTGCTTCTGTCACCAGTTCTTCCTCAGACCAAAACTGATCATCTAGATGGATATTGGGTCTGGGTTCATAACCAAAAAGGTTTTTATAAAATTCAGTAGCAACATCCAACATGTCCTTAGTGGAGTATACATGGCCATCTGGCCCTTCCAGGATAGATAGTTGGTTTTTCCTTTTGCGTTGGTTAGCAACAGCATGAAAATATGATGTGTTTCTATCTCCCTCTTTGATCTTCCTATCTCTAGATCTCTGCCACATGGCAGTTTCCTCTTTTCTCCAAATCTCTTCAAGCTCTCCCTTGATTTGTTTCATTCTGAGGACATCCCCAGCATTGGTTCTGTTTTGTTCAGCAAAGACATCAAGGATATCAAATTCCTGTAGTAGGTCTTTTTTCCTTTTCTTCATGGCTGCTTCTAGGTTTATACTTCATCCTTTAATACTTTTCCTAAACAGCTTGGTTTTGAACTGCCAAGTCCCAATAGCAGTTGTGCATGGTGAAGGTGTGGCAAATCCTTTCCACCAAGGCTCGAAAATCTGGTTGTTCCAGCCACCACTTCTAAAATTTAAATGGTCTGGATGGGTTAGAAGTACCCACCCCAGAGTCAAGGAGAATTGGGGCATGGTCACTTCCCACTCGAGGTAGCGCACACAAAGTGGTAAGGGGGAAGTGACTGTCCCAGCTAGTAGCAGAGAAAACTCTATCAATAGTGGTAAAGATTGGGTTGTCCTGATTATTACTCCAGGTATAAACCCTGTTAGACAGCTTATACTTCATAAGGCCCCATTTATTTATCCAATCATTGAACAAGAACGTCCAAGAAGTGTTAATATTGCCTGAAGATTTATCTTTAGCCTCTCTAATCAGATTGAAGTCACCCCCAAACAGAACAGGATAGCACAAGTCATCCATACTTTCATGTAGTTTAGCAATAAAGTCAATTTTGTCTACAACATAAGCTGTGCCATAAACCACAATCAAATGCCAGCAGAAACCATTAGTTTTGTTTTTAAGGTAATGATAATACAATATTTTTTATTACTAACACTAAGGACCTCAAACATATTAGATTTAGTACCCAAAAGGATACCCCTAGCAGAGCCTACTGCAGGTAGCATATGCCATTCATAAGCAGTAGAGCCAGCTAGGGCATTGAGGAAAGAATCAGACAAGGTCTCTCTCTTAATTTCTTGAAAGCCTAAAAATTCAGGATTATACTTGTTAACTAAGTCAGACAGGCACTGTAGTTTCCCTTTTTGGCCCAAACCCCTAATATTCCAAAAGATACCAATCATGGGATTTTGAATGGATGTGTCAGACTAAAAAGCCCCCCTCTTACAGCATTCCCAGAACCACCCTCAACATCAGCAGTGCCCCCTGGTGTGTTGGTGTTGGGAATGTCTCTTTGGAGTAAAAACTCCATTGCCAGCATTAAATCCAGTATCTAAATTGTCAGGCAGAGATATCTCAGGATTCTGAGAAGCAAATAAAAGGTATTTTTCAGTTTCATCTCTAATAATGTCATTAATGATCTGTTTTTTTTCTATCTCATCATCACCAATCTTGATATTAACTGCAGAAGCATAAGCCTCTAAATTAGATGTAGATTCAGCAGCAAAGGACTTACTTTTAAATGTAGGTGGGATTTCCAGGTTTTACTTCATCTTGTATGCTGCAGCTTTCTCCATAATATTTTGCCTGTTGTGGACCCTGGAGCTCAGTCTTGGAGCAACCACTAGACCCCACTTGTTCTTGGGTGTAGCCCTTTCCTTGGTTTTCTCCATAAGTCCCATTATCTTCAAGCCATGAGCTTCAACAGTGTCCATCCCCTCATCTGGTTCAGCAGTTTCACTGTCAGTATCAGAAGCAGAGTCCTCCAGCTCTTCCAGCAGGCCAGAATAGTATAGTGTTTGAGCAGACACTGGGGAATTGATAGCAGCATCACTGCTTGACGATGCAGCAATCACACTGGTCTCATTTGCTTTGTTGTGGGGAGTGCTAAGGATTTTGATTGCCTCAGAGAAGGGTATCGAAGAGCACATGCTCTGGGTCACAGTTTCTTCTTTAGTCTTCTTATTAGCTCTCATAGGAGATATGCATGCCTCAACCAGAGCAGGGGGTGTAATGTAGCACCATCATCAGTTGCTTTCTTCCCAGCTGGAGTTTTTGTGGGGGCCCTGTTGGCAAGGTCTAGGTCATCTATGGGTTCCTCTCCATCATCCAGGATGTCCTTATCTAGTTCCTCCTCATCAATTACCTTGTTGTCATCATCCACAACTATGTCAGTAGGTCCATCATCATCATTAGGATCATCAGCCCCTATCTGGTCAAAACCTTCCACAGTAAAGGATAAGATATAGAGTTTTTTCCTCATCTCCATAATCCTTTCAAAAGGAATTTTAGCTGGGTCCCTACAAGCAATTTTAACCCTCACTTTCTCATAGAAGCTCTTCATTAGACCATTCCAATCTACATCCACAAGAATTCCAAAGAAGGAAGCAATCTGAGATAGGACTTTCCATGTGCACCATTTGGACGACAGGCCCTCCACGACGACCCATGCTTCAGTAAGCTCGCTGAATGAGTCAATTGAACCGGTCCATTTTCCTCAGACACAGACACTCCATCGATGGGCAGATCAAAGGCAGGGAATTCAATCAGTTCATCGACATCTTTCCAGGGTGGAAATCTGACCAAGAACTTCTTCTCTGACAGTGGCCTGATCTGCCATGTCCATTGCTTACTTTTGCAGAATATCCCAGAGAGATTCTTAACTAGATCTGACTTGTTGATTTCGCCTTTCATGATCCAAACTTCTCCACAGTTCCTGAAGTTCAGCCAATTTGCTTCTCTACCCACAGGAGCGTCAATGTGATAGAACCCCAGTCCCAGTGCAGAACTCCCAAAGAAAGTGGCAACTGGATGAGGTTGCGCCCAGGCTGCGCAATTATTGACATTGTGCCCCTCCAAACCATAGATGAAGCAGGCTTTCTTCTAGATGCAGTTACCAACGTAGTGGCCAGGGCCTCCACGTTCTGTATCTCCAATTTGTTCTAATACTGCAAGAAATATTAAAGGAATGCTATGAAATTGTACACATGAGAGTAATAAAGATAAATTATCGCTAGTCACCTGAAATCTTTCTCGGGCTCCCACTCTTCTTATGGTTCCTCGGAGGGGTGGTCGCACCCTGTTGCCTTGTGGGCATCTGGTAGCCCCCTCAAGTGGATCTTTGCTCTAGTATTTTTTATATATTCCATAAAACATCTTCAAAAAGTTTCGTCCAATTTCGAGAAATTTTATTTCTGCACAAAAACAACACCATGGTAGTTCTGTCAAAAACATCATCAGTCCAGGTTAGTTTCATTCAAATCATGTAAATTAGAATCCAAAACAAGAGCAAAAGTGTTTGAAAAAAATAGATGCAACGAAGACGTATCAGATTCTTGCATACTCAGACTTCACCAATGTCTCCCGGAGATCATACTGACTAGGTGGATCTAAATCTTGGCCAAATTGACCAAGGGCCTGAACCATCTGCCTAAACTCGTCATTATCAATTGCGTTAAATTATGTGGCTACATTGCATATAAGAGATACACATCTTTGCATAGGAGGGCGATAAACAATCTACAATTCAATTGGAAAAAATAGGGCAGCAAGATCTTTCCATGGGTACACACCCATCTTGCAATGTACTCAGGTGCTCAAAGTGATCTCTCCTTCCATGTTGCCTTGTTAATCTTCATTTGCTTGAGTCTTGCTTAATTCTACGTTTAACTTGGGGTAAATGGTACATGTTGTTGGGGAACGTAGTAATTTCAAAAAAATTCCTACGCACACGCAAGATCATGGTGAAGCATAGCAACGAGAGGGGAGAGTGTCATCTACGTACCCTCGTAGACCGTAAGCAGAAGCGTTATGACAACGCGGTTGATGTAGTCGTACGTCTTCACGATCGACCGATCCTCAATACCGAATGTACGGCACCTCCGCGTTCAGCACACGTTCAGCTCGGTGACGTCCCGCGAACTCACGATCCAGTAGAGCTTCGGGGAAGAGCTTCGTCAACATGACGGCGTGGTGATGGTGTGTTGGGGAACACAGCAGAAATTCAAAATTTTCTACGCATCACCAAGATCAATCTATGGAGTAATCTAGCAACGAGGGGAAGGAGAGTGCATCTACATACCCTTGTAGATCGCTAAGCGGAAGCATTCAAGTGAACGGGGTTGATGGAGTCATACTCGTCGTGATCCAAATCACCGATGGTCCTAGTGCCGAACGGACGGCACCTCCGTGTTCAACACACGTACAGCCCGGTGACGTCTCCTATGCCTTGATCCAGCAAGGGGAGAAGGAGAGGTTGGGGAAGACTCCATCCAGCATCAGCACGACGGCGTGGTGGTGGTGGAGGAGCGCGGGACTCCAGCAGGGCTTCGCCAAGCACTACGAGAGACGAGGAGGGAGAGGGGTAGGGCTGCGCCAACAGGGAGAGCAAATCACATGTGTTGGGCAGCCCCAAACCTCAAGTATATATAGGGGGAGGGGAGGGGCTGCGCCCCCACCTAGGGTTCCCTTCCTAGGGGCGGCGGCAGCCCCCAGATCCCATCTAGGAGGCGGCCAAGGGGGAGAGAGAGGGGGGGCGCACCTAGGGTGGGCCTTAGGGCCCATCTGCGCCTAGGGTTTGCCCCCTCTCCTCTTGAGGACGCCTTGGGCCTTGGTGGGAGGCGCCCCAGCCCACATAGGGGCTGGTCCCTTCCCACTATTGGCCCATGTAGGCCTCCGGGGCTGGTGGCCCCACCTGGTGGACCCCCGGACCCCTCCGGTGGTCCCGGTACACTATCGGTGATGCCCGGAACACTTCCGATGGCCAAAACCATACTTCCTATATATCAATCTTTACCTCTGGACCATTCCGGAACTCCTCGTGACGTCCGGGATCTCATCCAAGACTCCGAACAACATTCGGTAACCGCGTACATACTTTCCCTATAACCCTAGCGTCATCGAACCTTAAGTGTGTAGACCCTACGGGTTCGGAAGTCATGCAGACATGGCCGAGACAACTCTCCGGTCAATAACCAATAGCGGGATCTGGATACCCATGTTGGCTCCCACATGCTCCACGATGATCTCATCGGATGAACCACGATGTCAAGGACTTAATCAATCCCGTATACAATTCCCTTTGTCTAGCGGTACGATACTTGCCCGAGATTCGATCGTCGGTATCCCGATACCTTGTTCAATCTCGTTACCGGCAAGTCTCTTTACTCGTTCCGTAACACATCATCCCGTGATCAACTCCTTGATCACATTGTGCACATTATGATGATGTCCTACCGAGTGGGCCCAGAGATACCTCTCCGTTTACACGGAGTGACAAATCCCAGTCTCGATTCGTGCCAACCCAACAGACACTTTCGGAGATACCTGTAGTGTACCTTTATAGCCACCCAGTTACGTTGTGACGTTTGGCACACCCAAAGCACACCTACGATATCCGGGAGTTGCACAATCTCATGGTCTAAGGAAATGATACTTGACATTAGAAAAGCTTTAGCATACAAACTACATGATCTTGTGCTAGGCTTAGGATTGGGTCTTGTCCATCACATCATTCTCCTAATGATGTGATCCCGTTATCAGCGACATCCAGTGTCCATGGTCAGGAAACCGTAACCATCTATTGATCAACGAGCTAGTCAACTAGAGGCTTACTAGGGACATAGTGTTGTCTATGTATCCGCACATGTATCTGAGTTTCCTACCAATACAATTCTAGCATGGATAATAAACGATTATCATGAACAAGGAAATATAATAATAACCAACTTATTATTGCCTCTAGGGCATATTTCCAACAGTCTCCCACTTGCACTGGAGTCAATAATCCAGTTCACATCGATATGTGATTAACACTCAAGGTCACATCCCCATGTGACTAACACCCAAAGAGTTCTGGGTTTGATCATGTTATGCTTGTGAGAGAGGTTTCAGTCAACGGGTCTGCAACATTCAGATCCGTATGTACTTTGCAAATTTCTATGTCATCTTGTAGATGCAACTACTACGCTACATTTGGAGCCATTTCAAATAACTGTTCTACTTGGAGCTATTCTAAATTGTTGCTCCATTATACGTATCCGGTATCTCTACTCAGAGCTATCCGGATAGGTGTTAAGCTTGCATCGATGTAACTCTTTACGTCGAACTCTTTATCACCTCCATAACCGAGAAACATATCATTATTCCTCTAAGGATAATTTAGACCGCTATCTGGTGATCTACTCCTAGATTACCTTTGTACCCTCTTGCCAGATATGTGGCAAGGCACACATCAGGTGCGGTACTCAGCATGGCATACCGTATAGAGCCTATGACAAAAGCATAGGGGACGACCTTCGTCCTTCCTCTTTCTTTTGCCGTGGTTGAGCTTTAAGTCTTAACTTCATACCTTACAACTCAGGCAAGAACTCCTTCTTTGACTGATCCATCTTGAACACCTTCAAGATTATGTCAAGTATGTGCTCATTTGAAAGTACCATTAAGCGTTTTGATCTATCCTTATAGATCTTGATGCTCAATGTTCAAGTAGCTTAATCCAGGCTTTCCATTGAAAACACTTTCCAAATAACCCTATATGCTTTCCAGAAATTCTACGTCATTTCTGATCAACAATATGTCAACAACATATAATCATCAAAAATTCTATAGTGCTCCCACTCACTTCTTTGGAAATACAAGTTTCTCATAAACTTTGCATACACCCAAAATCTTTGATCATCTCATCAAAGCATACATTCCAACTCCGAGATTCTTACTCCAGTCCCTAGAAGGATTGCTGGAGCTTTGCATACTTGTTAGCATCTTTCAGGATTGACAAAACCTTCTATTGTATCACATACAACTTTTCTTACGAAAACTTGGTAAGAAAACTTGTTTTGACATCCATCTATAAGATTTCATAATCGAAAAATACAGCTAATGCTAACATGATTCCGACGGACTTAAGCATCGCTACGGGCAAGAAATTCTCATCGTAGTCAACTCCTTGAACTTGTCAGAAAAAACATCTTAACGACAAGTCGAGCTTTCTTAATGGTGATACTTACCATCATTGTCCGTCTTCCTTTTAAAAATCCATATGTACCTAACAGCCTTACGACCATCAAGTAGTTCTTCCAAAGTCTACACTTTGTTTTCATATATGGATCATCTCTCGGATTATATGGCCTCGAGCCATTTTGGAATCCAGGCCCACCATCGCTTCTCCATAGCTCGTAGGTTCATTGTTGTCTAGCAACATGACTTCCAAGACAGGATTACGTACCACTCTGAAGTAGTATGCATCCTTGTCATCCCACGAGGTTTGGTAGTGACCTGATCTGAAGTTTCATGATCACTATCATAAGCTTCCACTTCAATTGGTGTAGGTGCCACAGGAACAACTCCCTGTGCCCTGCCACACACTAGTTGAAGAGACGGTTCAATAACCTCATCAAGTCTCCACCATCCTCCCACTCAATTCTTTCGAGAGAAACTTTTCCTCGAGAAAGGACCCGATTCTAAAAACAATCCCTTATTGCTTTCGGATCTGAGACAGGAGGTATACCCAACTGTTTTGGGTGTCCTATGAAGATGCATTTATCCGCTTTGGGTTCGAGCTTATCGGCCCGAAACTTTTTCACATAAGCGTCGCAGCCCCAAACTTTTAAGAAATGACAGCTTAGGTTTCTCTAAACCATAGTTCATACGGTGTCATCTCATCGGAATTACGTGGTGCCCTATTTAAAGTGAATGTGGTTGTCTCTAATGCCTAACCCATAAACTATCATGGTAATTCGATAAGAGACATCATGGTATGCATCATATCCAATAGGGTGCAGTTATGATGTTCGGACACACCATCATACTATGGTGTTTCAGGCTGTATTAGTTGTGAAACAATTTCCACAATGTCTTAATTCTGTGCCAAACTCGTAATTCAGATATTCATCTCTATGATCATATCATAGATATTTTATCCTCTTGTCACGACGATCTTTCAACTTCACCCTGAAATTACTTGAACCTTTCAATAATTCAGACTCGTGATTCATCAAGTAAATATACTCAACATCTACTCAAATCATCTGTGAAGTAAGAACATAACGATACCCACTACACGCCTCAGCACTCATTGGACTGCACACATCAAAATGTATTACTTCCAACAAGTTGCTTTCTAGTTCCATTTTACTGAAAACGAGGCTTTCAGTCATCTTGCCCATGTGGTATGATTTGCATGTCTCAAGTGATTCAAAATCAAGTGAGTCCAAACGGTCCATTTGCATGGAGTTTCTTCATGCATATACACCAATAGACATGGTTCGCATGTCTCAAACTTTTCAAAAACAAGTGAGCCCAAAGATCCATCAACATGGAGCTTCTTCATGCATTTTATGACTTACGTGGCAGTGCCACAAGTAGGTGGTACTATCATTACTATCTTATATCTTTTGGCATGAACATGTGTATCACTACGATCGAGATTCAATAAACCATTCATTTTAGGTGCAAGACCATTGAAGGTATTATTCAAATAAACAGAGTAACCATTATTCTCCTTAAATGAATAACCGTATTGCGATAGACATAATCCAATCATGTCTATGCTCAACGCAAACACCAATCTCGATGGTAGAGGGAGCGTGCGATGCTTGATCACATCAAGCTTGGAAAAACTTCCAACACATATTGCCAGCTCACCTTTAGCTAGTCTCCGTTTACTCCGTAGCCTTTTATTTCGAGTTTACTAACATTTAGCAACCGAACCGGTATCTAATACCATGGTGCTACTAGGAGTACTAGTAAAGTACACATTAACACAATGTATATCCAATATACTTCTATCGACCTTGCCAGCCTTCTCATCTACCAAGTATCTAGGGTAATTCTGCTCCAGTGGTTGTTCCCCTTATTACAGAAGCACTTAGTCTTGGGTTTGGGTTCAACCTTGGGTTTCTTCACTAGAGCAGCAACTGATTTGCCGTTTCATGAAGTATCCCTTCTTGCCCTTCTTGAAACTAGTGGTTTCACCAACCATTAACAATTGATGCTCCTTCTTGATTTCTACTTTTGTGGTGTCAAACATCGCGAATATCTCAAGGATCATCATATATGTCCCTGATATATTATAGTTCATCATGAAGCTCTAGCAGCTTGGTGGTAATGACTTCGGAGAAACATCACTATCTCATCTGGAAGATCAACTCCCACTCGATTCAAATGATTGTTGTACTCAGACAATCTAAGCACAAGCTCAACAATTGAGCTTTTCTCCCTTAGTTTGCAGGCTAAGAAAATCGTCGGAGGTCTTATACCTCTTGACATGGGAACGAGCCTGAAATACCAATTTCAGCCCTCGAAACATCTCATATGTTTCGCGACGTTTCAAAACGTCTTCGATGCCTCAACTCTAAACCATTTAACTGAACTAGCACGTAGTTATCAAAATGTGTATGTCAGATGTTCGCAACATCCACAGATGACGTTCGAGGTTCAGCACATTGAGCGGTGCATTAAGGACATAAGCCTTCTATGATGCAATGAGGACAATCCTCAGTTTACGGACCTAGTCCGCATAATTGCTACTATCAACTTTCAACTAAATTTTCTCTAGGAACATATCTAAACAGTAGAACTGAAGCGCGAGCCACGACATAATTTGCGAAGACCTTTTGACTATGTTCAGGATAATTAAGTTCATCTTATGAACTCCCACTCAGATAGACATCCCTCTAGTCATCTAAGTGATTACATGATCCGAGTCAACTAGGCCGTGTCCGATCATCATGTGAGACGGACTAGTCATCATCGGTGAACATCTTCATGTTGATCGTATCTTCTATACGACTCATGTTCGACCTTTCGGTCTTCCGTGTTCCGAGGCCATGTCTGTACATGCTAGGCTCTTCAAGTCAAGCTAAGTGTTCCGCATGTGTCCCGAGGCCATGTCTGTACATGCTAGGCTCGTCAACACCCGTTGTATTCGAACGTTAGAATCTATCACACCCGATCATCACGTGGTGCTTCGAAACAACGAACCTTCGCAACGGTGCACAGTTAGGGGGAACACCTTTCTTGAAATTTTAGTGAGGGATCATCTTATTTAAGCTACCGTCGTTCTAAGCAAATAAGATGTAAAACATGATAAACATCACATGCAATCAAATAGTGACATGATATGGCCATCATCACTTTGCTCCTTTTGATCTCCATCTTTGGGGCTCCATGATCATCATCGTCACCGGCATGACACCATGATCTCCATCATCATGATCTCCATCATCGTGTCTTCATGAAGTTGTCTCGCCAATTATTACTTCTACTACTACACCTAACATTTAGCAATAAAGTAAAGTAATTACATGACGTTTATATTGACACGCAGGTCATAAATAAATTAAGACAACTCCTATGGCTCCTGCCGGTTGTCATACTCATCGACATGCAAGTCGTGATTCCTATTACAAGAACATGATCATCTCATACATCTCATATATCATTCATCACATCCTTTGGCCATATCACATCACAAAACACTTGCTGCAAAAACAAGTTAGACGTCCTCTAATTGTTGTTGCAAGTTTTTACGTGGCTGCTATAGGTTTCTAGCAAGAACGTTTCTTACCTACGCGAAAACCACAACGTGATATGCCAATTTCTATTTACCCTTCATAAGGACCCTTTTCATCGAATCCGATCCGACTAAAGTGGGAGAGACAGACACCCGCTAGCCACCTTATGCAACTAGTGCATGTCAGTCGGTAGAACCAGTCTCACGTAAGAGTACGTGTAAGGTCGGTCCGGGCCGCTTCATCCCACGATGCCGCCGAATCAAGATAAGACTAGTAACGGCAAGCAAATTGACAAAATCGACGCCCACAACAACTTGTGTTCTACTCGTGCATAGAAACTACGCATAGACCTAGCTCATGATGCCACTGTTGGGGAACATAGCAGAAATTCAAAATTTTCTACGCATCACCAAGATCAATCTATGGAGTAATCTAGCAACGAGGGGAAGGAGAGTGCATCTACATACCCTTGTAGATCGCTAAGCGGAAGCGTTCAAGTGAACGGGGTTGATGGAGTCGTACTCGTCGTGATCCAAATCACCAATGATCCTAGTGCCGAACGGACGACACTTCCGTGTTCAACACACATACAGCCCGGTGACGTCTCCTACGCCTTGATCCAGCAAGGGGAGAAGGAGAGGTTGGGGAAGACTCCATCCAGCATCAGCACGACGGCGTGGTGGTGGTGGAGGAGCGCGGGACTCCAGCAGGGCTTCGCCAAGCACTACGAGAGACGAGGAGGGAGAGGGGTAGGGCTGCGCCAACAGGGAGAGCAAATCACATGTGTTGGGCAGCCCCAAACCTCAAGTATATATAGGGGGAGGGGAGGGGCTGCGCCCCCACCTAGGGTTCCCTCCCTAGGGGTGGCGGCAGCCCCCAGATCCCATCTGGGAGGCGACCAAGGGGGAGAGAGAGGGGGGGGGCGCACCTAGGGTGGGCCTTAGGGCCCATCTGGGCCTAGGGTTTGCCCCCTCTCCTCTTGAGGACGCCTTGGGCCTTGGTGGGAGGCGCCCCAGCCCACATAGGGGCTGGTCCCTTCCCACTATTGGCCCATGTAGGCCTCCGGTGCTGGTGGCCCCACCTGGTGGACCCCCGGACCCCTCCGGTGGTCCTGGTACACTACCGGTGATGCTCGGAACACTTCCGGTGGCCAAAACCATACTTCCTATATATCAATCTTTACCTCCGGACCATTCCGGAACTCCTCGTGATGTCCGGGATCTCATCCGGGACTCCGAACAACATTCGGTAACCGCGTACATACTTTCCCTATAACCCTAGCGTCATCGAACCTTAAGTGTGTAGACCCTACGGGTTCAGAAGTCATGCAGACATGGCCGAGACAACTCTCCGGTCAATAACCAACAGCGGGATCTGGATACCATGTTGGCTCCCACATGCTCCACGATGATCTCATCGGATGAACCACGATGTCAAGGACTTAATCAATCCCGTATACAATTCCCTTTGTCTAGCGGTACGATACTTGCCCGAGATTCGATCGTCGGTATCCCGACACCTTGTTCAATCTCGTTACCGGCAAGTCTCTTTACTCATTCCGTAACACATCATCCCGTGATCAACTCCTTGATCACATTGTGCACATTATGATGATGTCCTACCGAGTGGGCCCAGAGATACCTCTCCGTTTACACGGAGTGACAAATCCCAGTCTCGATTCGTGCCAACCCAACAGACACTTTCGGAGATACCTGTAGTGTACCTTTATAGCCACCCAGTTACGTTGTGACGTTTGGCACACCCAAAGCACTCCTACGATATCCGCGAGTTGCACAATCTCATGGTCTAAGGAAATGATACTTGACATTAGAAAAGCTTTAGCATACGAACTACATGATCTTGTGCTAGGCTTAGGATTGGGTCTTGTCCATCACATCATTCTCCTAATGATGTGATCCCGTTATCAACGACATCCAATGTCCATGGTCAGGAAACCGTAACCATCTATTGATCAACGAGCTAGTCAACTAGAGGCTTACTAGGGACATGGTGTTGTCTATGTATCCACACATGTATCTGAGTTTCCTATCAATACAATTCTAGCATGGATAATAAACGATTATCATGAACAAGGAAATATAATAATAACCAATTTATTATTGCCTCTAGGGCATATTTCCAACATGGTGTTGATGAAGTTACCAACGCAGGGCTTCGCCTAAGCACCGCACATGGCTAAGAGATCAATGATCAATTGTTGTGTCTTGGGGTGCCCCCTGCCCCCGTATATAAAGGAGTTAGGGGCGAGGCGGCCGACCAAGGAGGAGGGCGCACCAGGGGGAGTCCTACTCCCACCGGGAGTAGGACTCCTTTCCTAGTAGGAGTAGGAGAAGGGGGAAGGGAAGGAGAGAGGAGGAAGGAAAGGGGGGCGCCGCCCCCCTCCTTGTCCAATTCGGACTAGAGGGGGAGGAGGCGCGCGGCCTGCCCTGGCTGCCTCTCCTCTTCTCGACTAAGGCCCAATAGGCCCGTTACACTCCCCAGGGGGTTCCAGTAACCCCCTGGTACTCCGGTATATGTCTGAAACCTCCCGAAACACTTCCGGTGTCCGAACATAGTCGTCCAATATACCGATCTTTACGTCTCGACCATTTCGAGACTCCTCGTCATGTCCGTGATCATATCCGGGACTCCAAACTACCTTCGGTACATCAAAAACACAAAAACTCATAATACCGATTGTCACAGAACTTTAAGCGTGCGGACCCTACATATGTAGACATGACCGAGACATGTCTGCGGTCAATAACGAATCACGGAACCTGGATGCTCATATTGGTTCCTACATATTTTACGAAGATCTTTATTGGTCAAACCACATAACAACATACGTTGTTGCCTTTGTCATCGGTATGTTACTTGCCCGAGATTCGATCGTCGGTATCTCAATACCTAGCTCAATCTCGTTACCAGCAAGTCTCTTTACTCGTTCCATAATGCATCATCCCACAACTAACTCATTAGTCACATTGCTTGCAGGGCTTATAGTGATGTGCATTACCGAGAGGGCCCAGAGATACCTCTCCGACAATCGGAGTGACAAATCCTAATCTCGATCTATGCCAACTCTACGAACACCATCGGAGACACCTGTAGAGCACCTTTATAATGACCCAGTTACGTTGTGACGTTTGGTAGCATACAAAGTGTTCCTCCGGATTAGGGAGTTGCATAATCTCATAGTTATAGGAATATGTATAAGTCATGGAGAAAGCAATAGCAGTAAACTAAACGATCAAGTGCTAAGCTAACGAAATGGGTCAAGTCAATCACATCATTCTCCTAACGATGTGACCCTGTTAATCAAATGACAACTCATGTCCATGGCTAGGAAACTCAACCATCTTTGATCAACGAGCTAGTCAAGTAGAGGCATACTAGTGACACTATGTTTGTCTATGTATTCACACATGTATTATGTTTTCCGGTTAATACAATTCTAGCATGAATAATAAATATTTATCATGATATGAGGAAATAAATAATAACTTTATCATTGCCTCTAGGGCATATTTTCTTCAGTCTCCCACTTGCACTAGAGTCAATAATCTAGACACAGTAATGATACTAACACCCATGGAGTCTTGGTGTTGATCATGTTTTGCTCGTGGAAGAGGCTTAGTTAACGGGTTTGCAACATTCAGATCCGTATGTATCTTGTAAATCTCTATGTCTCCCACCTAGATGTGCTTGGTCCTCTTGTGAAATCTGGATTCCTTTGCCAAGGCAATTGCACCAGTATTGTCACAAAAGATTTTCATTGGACCCGATGCACTAGGTATGAGACCTAGATCGGATATGAACTCCTTCATCAAGACTCCTTCATTTGCTGCTTCTGAAGTAGCTATGTACTCCGCTTCACACGTAGATCCCGCCACGACGCTTTGTTTAGAACCGCACCAACTGACAGCTCCACCGTTCAATAAAAACACGTATCCGGTTTGCGATTTAGAATCGTCCGGATCAATGTCAAAGCTTGCATCGACGTAACCATTTACGACGAGCTCTTTGCCACCTCCATAAACGAGAAACATATCCTTAGTCCTTTTCAGGTATTTCAGGATGTTCTTTACCGCCGTCCAGTGATCCACTCCTGGATTACTTTGGTACCTCCCTGCTAAAGTAATAGCAAGGCACACGTCAGGTCTGGTACACAGCATTGCATACATGATAGAACCTATGGCTGAAGCATAGGGAACAATTTTCATTTTCTCTCTATCTTCTGCAGTGGTCGGGCATTGAGTCTGACTCAACTTCACACCTTGTAACACAGGCAAGAACCCTTTCTTTGCTTGATCCATTTTGAACTTTTTCAAAACTTTATCAAGGTATATGCTTTGTGAAAGTCCAATTGAGCGTCTTGATCTATCTCTATAGATCTTGATGCCTAATATATAAGAAGCTTAACCGAGGTCTTTCATTGAAAAACTCTTATTCAAGTATCCTTTTATGCTATCCAGAAATTCTATATCATTTCCAATCAACAATATGTCATCCACATATAATATTAGAAACGCTACAGAGCTCCCACTCACTTTCTTGTAAATACAGCCTTCTCCAAAAGTCTGTATAAAACCATATGCTTTTATCACACTATCAAAATGTTTATTCCAACTCCGAGAGGCTTGCACCAGTCCATAAATGGATCGCTGGAGCTTGCACACTTTGTTAGCACCCTTTCGATCAACAAAACCTTCTGGTTGCATCATATACAACTCTTCTTCCAGAAATCCATTCAGGAATGCAGTTTTGACATCCATTTGCCAAATTTCATAAACATAAAATGTGGCAATTGCTAACATGATTCGGACAGACTTAAGCATCGCTATGAGTGAGAAAGTCTCATCATAGTAAACCCCTTGAACTTGTCGAGAACCTGTTGCAACAAGTCAAGCTTTGTAGACAGTAACATTACCGTCAGCGTCAGTCTTCTTCTTGAAGATCCATTTATTCTCTATGGCTTGCCGATCATCGGGCAAGTCAACCAAAGTCCACACTTTGTTCTCATACATGGATCCCATCTCAGATTTCATGGCATCAAGCCATTTTGCGGAATCTGGGCTCACCATCGCTTCTTCATAGTTCGTAGGTTCGCCATGGTCAAGTAACATGACTTCCAGAACAGGATTACCGTACCACTCTAGTGCGGATCTTACTCTGGTTGACCTACGAGGTTCGGTAGTAACTTGATCTGAAGTTTCATGATCAATATCATTAGCTTCCTCACTAATTGGTGTAGGTGTCACAAGAACCGGTTTCTGTGATGAACTACTTTCCAATAAGGGAGCAGGTACAGTTACCTCATCAATTTCTACTTTCCTCCCACTCACTTCTTTCGAGAGAAACTCCTTCTCTAGAAAGGATCCATTCTTAGCAACGAATGTTTTGCCTTCGGATCTGTGATACAAGGTGTACCCAACAATTTCCTTTGGGTATCCTATGAAGACACATTTGTCCAATTTGGGTTTGAGCTTATCAGGTTGAAGTTTTTTCACATAAGCATCGCAGCCCCAAACTTCAAGAAATGACAACTTTGGTTTCTTGCCAAACCACAGTTCATAAGGCGTCGTCTCAACGGATTTCGATGGTGCCCTATTTAACGTGAATGCAGCCGTCTCTAAAGCATAACCCCAAAATGATAGCGGTAAATTAGTAAGAGACATCATAGATCGCATCATATCTACTAAAGTACGATTACGACGTTTGGGCACACCATTACGATGTGGTGTTCCGGGTGGCGTGAGTTGCGAAACTATTCCGCATTGTTTCAGATGAAGACCAAACTCGGAACTCAAATATTCTCCTCCATGATCAGATCGTAGAAACTATATTTTCTTGTTATGATGATTTTCCACTTCACTCTGAAATTCTTTGAACTTTTCAAATGTTTCAGACTTATGTTTCATTAAGTAGATATACCCATATCTGCTCAAATCATCTATGAAGGTGAGAAAATAACAATACCCGCCGCGAGCCTCAATATTCATCGGACCACATACATCAGTATGTATGATTTCCAACAAATCTGTTGCTCACTCCATTGTTCCGAAGAATGGCGTTTTAGTCATCTTGCCCATGAGGTGATTCACAAGTACCAAGTGATTCCAAAAGTCCATCAGTGTGGAGTTTCTTCATGCGCTTTACACCAATATGACCCAAACGGCAGTGCCACAAATAAGTTGCACTATCATTATCAACTCTGCATCTTTTGGCTTCAATATTATGAATATGTGTATCACTACTATCGAGATTCAACAAAAATAGACCACTCTTCAAGGGTGCATGACCATAAAAGATATTACTCATATAAATAGAACAATCATTATTCTCGGATTTAAATTAATAACCGTCTCGCATCAAACAAGATCCAGATATAATGTTCATGCTCAACGCTGGCACCAAATAACAATTATTCAGGTCTAAAACTAATCCCGAAGGTATATATAGAGGTAGTGTGCCGACGGCGATCACATCGACTTTGGAACCATTTCCCACGCGCATCGTCACCTCGTCCTTAGCCAATCTTCGCTCAATCCGTAGTCCTTATTTTGAGTTGCAAATATTAGCAACAGAACCAGTATCAAATACCCAGGTGCTACTACGAGCTTTAGTAAGGTACACATCAATAACATGTATATCACATATACCTTTGTTCACTTTGCCATCCTTCTTATCCGCCAAATACTTGGGGCAGTTCCGCTTCTAGTGACCAGTCTGTTTGCAGTAGAAGCACTCAGGCTCAGGCTTAGGTCCAGACTTAGGTTTCTTCTCCTGAGCAGCAACTTGTTTGCTGTTCTTCTTGAAGTTCCCCTTCTTCTTCCCTTTGCCCTTTTTCTTAAAACTGGTGGTCTTGTTGACCATCAACACTTGATGCTCCTTCTTGATTTCTACCTCCGCAGCCTTTAGCATCGTGAAGAGCTCGGGAATTGTCTTATCCATCCCTTGCATATTATAGTTTATCACGAAGCTCTTGTAGCTTGGTGGTAGTGATTGAAGAATTCTGTCAATGACACTATCATCCGGAAGATTAACTCCCAGTTGAATCAAGTGGTTATTATACCCAGACATTTTGAGTATATGTTCACTGACAGAACTATTCTCCTCCATCTTGCAGCTGTAGAACTTATTGGAGACTTCATATCTCTTAATCCGGGCATTTGCTTGAAATATTAACTTCAACTCCTGGAACATCTCATATGCTCCATGACGTTCAAAACGTCATTGAAGTCCCGGTTCTAAGCCGTAAAGCATGGCACACTGAACTATCGAGTAGTCATCAGCTTTGCTATGCCAGACGTTCTTAACATCGTCAGTTGCATCTGCAGCAGGCCTGGCACCCAGCGCTGCTTCCAGGACGTAATTCTTCTGTGCAGCAATGAGGATAATCCTCAAGTTACGGACCCAGTCCGTGTAATTGCTACCATCATCTTTCAACTTTGCTTTCTCAAGGAACGCATTAATATTCAACGGAACAACAGCACAGGCCATCTATCTACAACAACATAGACAAACAAAATACTATTAGGTACTAAGTTCATGATAAATTTAAGTTCAATTAATCATATTACTTAAGAACTCCCACTTAGATAGACATCTCTCTTATCATCTAAGTGATCACGTGATCCAAATCAACTAAACCATAACCGATTATCACGTGAAATGGAGTAGTTTTTAATGGTGAACATCACTATGTTGATCATATCTACTATATGATTCACGTTCGACCCGGTCTCAGTGTTTCGAGGCCATATCTGCATATGCTAGGCTCGTCAAGTTTAACCTGAGTATTTCTACGTGTGCAAAACTAGCTTGCACCCGTTGTATGTGAACGTAGAGCTTACCACACCCGATCATCACGTGGTGTCTCGGCACGACGAACATTGGCAACGGTGCATAATCAGGGAGAACACTTGTACCTTGAAATTTAGTGAGAGATTATCTTATAGTGTTACCGTCAATCAAAGTAGAATAAGATGCATAAAGGATAAACATCACATGCAACCAATATAAGTGATATGATATGGCCATCATCATCTTGTGCCTTTGATCTCCATCTCCAAAGCACCGTCATGATCACCATCGTCACCGGCGCGACACCTTGATCTCCATCGTAGCATCGTTGTCGTCTCGCCAACTATTACTTCTACGACTATCGCTACCGCTTAGTGATAAAGTAAAGCAATTACAGGGAGATTGCATTGCATACAATAAAGTGACAACCATATGGCTCCTGCCAGTTGCCGATAACTCTGTTACAAAACATGATCATCTCATACAATAAAATATAGCATCATGTCTTGACCATATCACATCACAACATGCTCTGTAAAAACAAGTTAGACATCCTCTACTTTGTTGTTGCAAGTTTTACGTGTCTGCTACGGGCTAAGCAAAAACCGTTCTTACCTACGCATCAAAACCACAATGATAGTTCGTCAAGTTAGTGCTGTTTTACCTTCTCAAGGACCGGGCGTAGTCACACTCGGTTCAACTAAAGTTGGAGAAACTGACACCCGCCAGCCACCTGTGTGCAAAGCACGTCGGTAGAACCAGTCTCGCGTAAGCGTACGCGTAATGTCGGTCCGGGCCGCTTCATCCAACAATACCGCCGAACCAAAGTATGACATGCTGGTAAGCAGTATGACTTGTATCGCCCACAACTCACTTGTGTTCTACTCGTGCATATGACATCTATGCATAAACCCGGCTCGAATGCCATTGTTGGGGAACGTAGTAATTTCAAAAAATTTCCTACGCACACGCAAGATCATTGTGATGCATAGCAATGAGAGGGGAGAGTGTCGTCTACGTACCCTCGCAGATCGTAAGTGGAAGCGTTATGACAACGCGGTTGATGTAGTTGTACATATTCACGATCGACCAATCCTCAGTACCGAACGTACGGCACCTCCGCATTCAGCACACGTTCAGCTCGGTGACGTCCCGCGGACTCACGATCCTGTAGAGCTTCGGGGAAGAGCTTCGTCAGCACGACGGCGTGGTGACGGTGTTGATGAAGTTATCGACGCAGGGCTTTGCCTAAGCATCGCTACGATATGACCGAGGTGGATTATGGTGGAGGGGGGCACCGCACACGGCTAAGAGATCAATGATCAATTGTTGTGTCTTGGGGTGCCCCCTGCCCCCATATATAACAGAGCTAGGGGAGGCGGCCGGCCAAGCAGGAGGGCGCGCCAAGGGGGTAGTCCTACTCCCACCGGGAGTAGGACTCCTTCTTTCCTAGTAGGAGTAGGAGAAGGGGGAAGGGAAGGAGAGAGGAGGAAGGAAAGGGGGGCGCCGCCCCTCCTTGTCCAATTCGTACTAGAGGGAGAGGGGGGCGCGGCCTGCCCTGGCCGCCGCTCCTCTTCTCCACTAAGGCCCAATAGGCCCATTACACTCCCGGGGGGGGGGGGTTCCGGTAACCCCCCGGTACTCCGGTATATGTCCGAAACCTCCTGAAACACTTCCGGTGTCTGAACATAGTCGTCCAATATATCAATCTTTACGTCTCAACCATTTCGAGACTCCTCGTCATGTCCGTGATCATATCCGGGACTCCGAACTACCTTCAGTACATCAAAAACACAAAAACTCATAATACCGATCGTCACAGAACTTTAAGCATGCGGACCCTACATATGTAGACATGACCGAGACATGTCTCCAGTCAATAACCAATAGCAGAACCTGGATGCTCATATTGGTTCCTACATATTCTATGAAGATCTTTATCAGTCAAACCGCATAACAAGACACGTCGTTCCCTTTGTCATCGGTATGTTACTTGCCCGAGATTCGATCATCGGTATTTCAAAACCTAGCTCAATCTCGTTACCAGCAAGTCTATTTACTCGTTCCGTAATGCATCATCCCGCAACTAAATCATTAGTCACATTGCTTGCAAGGCTTATAGTGATCTGCATTACCAAGAGGGCCCAGAGATACCTCTCCGACAATCGGAGTGACAAATCCTAATCTCGATCTATGCCAACTCTACGAACACCATCGGAGACACCTGTAGAGCACCTTTATAATCACCCAGTTACGTTGTGACGTTTGGTAGCATACAAAGTGTTCCTCCGGTATTCGGGAGTTGCATAATCTCATAGTGATAGGAATATGCATAAGTCATAGAGAAAGCAATATCAGTAAACTAAACGATCAAGTGCTAAGCTAACAAAATGGGTCAAGTCAATCACATCATTCTCCTAACGATGTGACCCCGTTAATCAAATGACAACTCATGTCCGTGGCTAGGAAACTCAACCATCTTTGATCAACGAGCTAGTCAAGTAGAGGCATACTAGTGACACTATGTTTGTTTATGTATTCACACATGTATTATGTTTCCAGTTAATACAATTCTAGCATGAATAATAAACATTTATCATGATATGAGGAAATAAATAATAACTTTATTATTGCCTCTAGGGCATATTTCCTTCACATGTCCACTTATCTATAAGAGTAAGACATTAGGTTGTGTGCTACCAATACAAGTGAGTTCATCATCATCTCAAGCTTGACCTTGAGGAGTGGATGATGCATCAATAACAACAACATCTCTCACAACCTTATCGTGCTAATACCTCTTTTGCTTCTTTGATACCTTTTTCTTCAAAAGCTTTTAAGCAAGGTTCTTTAGCTTCTTATGGGCACCGCAAACAGGTCCTCACCGCATTTGGTTTTGCTGCAATGTGTTGCTTCAGCCGGTAAATACCTCCCATGAAAATCTGAGTGTAGAAATTGCATCTCACTCTCCGAAGGTTGTTAGGATCAACCAGCTGACCATAGGCCCAACCCATATCATCGAAATTTCTCTTAAGAATCTTAGCTCTCTCTTCTGCTGCCGTTGCTGCTGCACTAGCATCATCTCCATACTAGAACTAGACTTATGGATGAATGGAAGCAATATGAAATAAATAGCTGATGAACTGAACAACAAAGCAATAGTTTGCTGCAGTGTTGCATGCCTACCTATCAAACCTATGGATGAGGAAGAATAAGAACTGAAGAAAAATAAAGGAGGATCTATGGATCTGGGGAGGAGTGGAGAGGAGAAGATCCTCACCTGAACCAGTAGTAGTGGACGTCCAGGAGGAGGAGTTGCCGGCGTCCAGATCCAGTAGTTGCCGAGGAGGAGGAAGAACACCAGAGGAGCCGCCACTGGATGCAGAGCACAAGAAGCAGCCACAACGCTCTCTTCTTTCCCCTCCTTCTAACCCAGTAACCATAGCCGAACATGCCACCTTTCAGCTAGGCCTTATATAGCCCCTTCCCCCTGCATGTGTCTATTTTAGCTCCCGCCGGACTTTTGGCCTGCCTTCTTCGCTTTTCTGTCACTTAAGCGCGTGTAGCGCACGCTCAACCATCGCTCAATGCTAAAGCTTATAGCTAAATCACACTTTCTTCACTCAACACTAAAAGTTACGCCTAGGCCAGAAGCGAAGCGTTTAGCTGTGGCTTAATGCTTAAGCACCACCCAAAAACGCTTTCGTGAACATTGCTTGCCATTTATTAACAAATCAATAATTTTCAATCCCGGTGCCACGCTGTTCCTTCCCCATTCGTTGGTCGTGGCCGCAGCGTGCACGTTGTTCTACTGCATGTGAAGCTTGCTGATGTCGCCCAACATGACCAAAACGTATGCGCGTCGACGTCATGAAGGGGGCGCCACACCGCCTTCGTGCACTTCCCGTTGTGCTCCTCGTACCTGAGCCCCCGCGGTCCTGGATGCACGGCGCGCCGGAGTCGCTTGAGCTCCTGCAACTGCTCCTCTGTTGTGTGCAACTCCAACTCCAGCGCCTCGGCGTCTCCCTTTCCATTGACGAGTTCGTCTTCACCGAGCCGCACTCGAAGCACTTCAAGTTCCATCTCCGCCACGAGGTTCTCCCTGGCGACGTCGCGCTGAAGTGGGACCACGCCATCGAGTTCTCCGTCCACGACCGCCTCTACGACCCCTGCGCTCAGGCCCGAGCCGGCCCAGACCTATACTAGTGGAGAGCCATCGTACAGGTGCGGCTGCGCACCTCGCACCGATGCACGTTGCCTGCCTCGAGTAGTGGCTGGCCGCCCATTGTGTGGCCGGCCTGGCGGCTAACGTCGACCTCGCCGGCAGGATCAACTTCTTCTTCGCGTCCGGTCTTACGCCGCCGGCCTCGTGGTCTACAAAGGTAACTGAAACAAAATTAGTTTTTAGTTTTAATTTAATTTGTTTATATTGGTAAATTAATAATTGTGCCTTGGTTTTGACATTTTATTCGTCGACAGACCTAATAAATCTGAACCGAGGTAGTATTGTAATTTTCTTTGCACATTAATGTCGATATTGTATTTGTACATATATATTATAGCAAGAAAATGTAATGCCGATAAATTTGTGTTGAAACTATTTTCTATTGGGAAGACATATTGGAGTCTGAGCTCATGTGCACCCGCATTGTTTCTAAAAGAATAAATAAACCTTTTGCATCCTGGTAAAATTAATAACTTTTAGCCCCACCCGTTCCAAAGACCTTTCGCAAAGGATAGCTTCGCTTACACGCGGGACCTAGATGGTGTATGGACCCTGTGTCATTGACCTGGCAATACCCACTCTTGAGTTAGAAGATCGTATCAGGACACAGCCATGTACCTGCAGGCCCATCATCCAGGAGAGCCGCCCGCTCACTCCCTGAAGAGCCACTCTACTCTACTCAGTCAGCTGGATTTGCAGCTAGTCCCAGCCATTAGTGCATTCCGCCAATTTGGAAACTAGTGATTTTTGTTGGGAACCGCCGATTACGAATCAAATGCTGGTGGACGGTGACGTGGATTATTCGGAGAGATCTGAACTCCTCCACCCGGCGTGTGCCTATCCGTGCTCCCGTGTACGTGGCTTGATTTGATTGGACAAAATAAAGCCCGACCCCACCCCCTTAAAATCAGAGGGGAGATGATTAGATTAGAAAGAAAAGAGAAAAAAAAATAACCGTAGGATGAAGTGGGAGCACGGATGGGAACATAAGTAGGGAGCAGGCAAGCCGGATCTCTCCATAACTAGTGCACCACCCACCCACCAATCTCCTCCGTAGTCCATGAGCGGAGCGAACAATCCATGCCCTGCTCGGGCCATGTGGAGAACCAAGGTTTAGCCGGAGCCCGGATGGGGATAGGAACCAGAAGGACACCAAGGCCTGGATGATTTGCTCGTCCTTGGCCGCAAGCTGGTAAGAGAGATTGGTTTTCCACCCATCCTTTAGTGTTGGGTATATAACCCCACGGTGTGACCCGTCCAGGAGGGGCCGACTTACACTGTTGATGATTCATAAATGAAAGGCTAAAATAGTCCCAAGAAAATAAGAATGAAGACTGAAGGCGGCTTACAAGGCGGGCATGTTGAAGGCCCAAGACCCGGAGGTGGTGCTATAACCCTGAGATGTGAGCCGTCCGATGGCGACTTGCCTAGCAAGGCAAGGCGACTTAGAACCTGAGTTGGTCACATTGTGTGATCCGACTTGGACTCTTGCAAGACCAGGGCCTCGACCTGTGTATATAAAGGCGACACCTTGCGGCGGCTTAACTCAGGTTAGAATGAATTGATAGCTAGGTTAAGCGATTTTGCTCCCTTGTAATCGATAGTCAATCAATACAACACAAAGCACGACATAGGATTTTACCTCGCTAGCTATTTTTATGGCTAGTACATAGCCGGTTCTAAACTCGTCAACAGCTGCGGCTATGACATCGGGATCGACTGCGACTGCGATTGCTGGGGCTAGCGGCTCAGTTATACCGCGGACTAAATTTTTGTCAGCTCTTTTGGGCTATCAGAACACTATGCAGATATTGGAAAGATTCAGGTGGAGATCGCTAAGGACCAAGAGGATGTCAACACAGAGAATGCCAGGATGGCAGAAGAACGGGCTTAGATCACGACTGAGTTAGAGCGAGTAAGGGTGGAGGCTTGGCGCTTAAATCTAGATCAGAATGCCTTTAACGCAGTTCTTTGTAGGAGACACCAGACTCGCCTGCATCTGCATTATGAGCTTATGAATCTGCTTAACACCCATGGAGCAGGTCCAAGCACTCCGGGCCCTCGGGTAAATCCTCAAATAAACCCAGGTGGGCCTGGAAGTGGGGCGGAGGCTCAGCCTCGACAGCCTAAGCCGGCACGGAGGGATGAGTGACGAAGCTATGTACCTAGGGTAGGGTCATGGACCTGTCCAAACTGCCCTACCCAAGGACATCTCTAGAAGAAATCACCTTTCAATCGACTTGGAGGTGTTCCACTCGACAGACTCGAAGACACTCGACCAAGAAGCGATCACTCGACCAATACCGAACCACTCGACGGCCAGGAGACCTAAAGGCACTCCGCATGCTAACGGTCGGTTATTAAGTAGCCTTTATGGTCATCATAGCACTTTATTAGGGGCGTTACCAGTAACGCCCGACCTTAATGTATTTAAAACCCTGCATAACTGAGGGCCGGAGGGGTCCGGCGAACTCTATATAAGCCACCCCCTCCTCAGTGTAAAGGGTTCGCACCCCTGTAAACCATACACGCATAATCCAGTCGACCGCCTCCGGGCTCCGAGACGTAGGGCTATTACTTCCTCTGAGAAGGGCCTGAACTCGTAAACCTCGTGTGCTTACAACTTCTCCATAGCTAAGATCTTGCCTCTCCATACTTACCCCCCTACATTACTGTCAGACTTAGAACCACGACAGTTGGCGCCCACGTTCTCGGCGCGCTCACGTTCATCGCCGACGACTCCGCTTGGCTTCAGGAGGCTCTGCTCGACGTGGACGCGCTCCCTGTCCGCGGGGCGACGCACTTTCGCGCGTGCGCCCGCGGCATCCTTTTGCGGCAACCGTCGACCCACTATCGGTCGGCTCCTGTGCTGACCTCCCTCCCTGTTTCCCGCCGGCGCAAGCGCTCCGGTCGGTCGAGACATCAGCGGTGGGTGAGACACGCGGTGGCACGCCAGTCGGCCACCCCTCAAGTCGCGGCGATCGAGCCCGATGAATCCCTCTACGGCCTGTTCGATCTGTCGACTGGCTCTACAGAGACCGCATCCGAGTGCGACAGCAGTGATCCGGCGGCGGAGGTTCTGATGGTCGATGGACCGCCCAGTCCTCCCGGTTTTCCCTGCACCGACGGAGGCGCGGGTGGAGGCGACCCGTCGCGTCCCCATGAGGAATATCTCCCCGAGCCTCTCACGTCGCTGCAGAGAGAAGAACTTCGTCGCCGGAACATGGATGCACTGCACACTCCTATCGTTGGAGAAACCCCCGAGGCTCGTGCCTTGGAGGACGTGCGCCTGGCAAACTTGGCTGAGCGCGCTCGACTGGAGAACCTCCAGCGAGCACTCGATGAGCGTGCGTGACAACGGGTTCCCGAATCCAGTCGACGTCAGCTCTTTCCGCCCCCGCAGGTATATCGAACTCCGATTCAGAATTTAGCAGCTGCAGCCCGTATAGCAGAGTCGATTCAGCCTTCCCAGTCGGAGGCTGGTAGAGGCTTGCTGCAGATCAGAGCGTTACTCAGGGCAGCAGGAGACCAGAATTCCACTGTTTCTCAGTCACGGAACAGGATTCACAGCAGGTCCGTTGCTGCAGACACAGTCCTGTCGGCCCATAGCCCAAGATCGCCCCCGAGGCGTGAGGGACGTGGGGACCGGCGTAATCAGTACGGGAACCGTGAGCAATATGACCACCGATTCGATCGTGACGATCGACGTTGAGTGCCCACCCCTCCCCCGAGGAGCGGGTCATATGCGCCTCGACAGCAGGATGACAGACGCCCTCGTAGTGTTGGGCGAAGGATTCCAGTCGACTCCAGGGAGCCAGGCTTTGATGCGAGATCCATTCTTGTTCAAGGTTTGGTCGACAGGAATAGAGCTCACCGAGAAGGTCATGACAAAGATGCACCTACCAGCAGCAGAGCACATGCTTCGGGGCCAGAGTGCTTTAGTAGAGCCATCAGGGCTGCTGTGATTCCTCCCAACTTCAGGTTGGCGACTGGAGTCAGTAAGTTCACTGATGAGTCCAAGCCCGATACTTGGCTTGAAGACTACCGAGTGGCCGTCCAGATTGGCGGCGGCAATGACGAAGTGGCCATGAAGCACCTGCCTCTCATGTTGGAGGGCTCGGCCAAAGCGTGGCTGAACCAGTTAGCACCCAGCAGCATTTACACTTGGGAAGATCTCGCCCGAGTGTTTGTCACCACATTTGAAGGAACATGCAAGCGACCGACAGGGCTGACGGAACTGCGGTCTTGTGTGCAGAAGCCGAATGAAACTTTGAGGGATTACATCCAGAGATGGATCACGTTACATCACACGGTGGAGAATGTGCCTGACCACCAAGCAGTCTGTGCCTTCAAAGAAGGTGTCAAGTATAGAGAGCTGAATCTGAAATTCGGTCGGACCGGAGATATGTCTCTGAATCAGATGATGGACATTGCCACCAAGTACGCTAATGGTGAAGATGAGGATCGACTCAGGAGTGGCAAGCTCAAGTCAGTCGCCCAAGAAACCGGAGGAAATTCCAGTCGGAAATAGAAGCGAAAAGTCGAGCCAGCTGCTCCTGGGGAAGCCTTGGCTGTAACCCAAGGAAAGTTTAAAGGGAAACCCAAAGGACCTTGGAACCCCAAGAAAGTTAAAGACCAGGATGAAAATGATGTGTTGGATTTGCCATGTCTCGTCCACACCAAGAAAGATGAAGAGGGTAATTTCATTTACCCGAAACATACCACTCGACAATGTCGACTCTTGATCCAGCATTTCCAGGGAAAGCAGCCCAAAGATAAGGAAAAGGAGTCGGACAAAGTTGAGGACAAGGAAGATAGTGACGATGGATACCCCCAGGTCAATTCCACCCTGATGATTTTTGCTGATGTTGAAAGCAAAAGTCGACTGAAAGTTATCAACCGAGAGGTGAATATGGTTGCTCCGGCGACACCCAGTTATCTGAAGTGGTCTCAGACTGCCATAACATTCAACCGGTCCGATCACCCAACGCACATTGCCACCCCTGGGAGGCAAGCTTTGGTGGTCGACCCAGTTGTTGAAGGCAGTCGACTGACCAAAGTCTTGATGGATGGTGGCAGTGGTTTGAACATATTATATGCTGAGACGTTGAAAGGGATGGGCATTCCAATGTCCAGACTCAGTACCAGCAACATGAGTTTCCATGGAGTCATTCCTGGGAAGAAGGCTGAATCACTCGGCCAGATTGCTCTTGATGTGGTTTTCGGTGATTCCAAGAATTACCGCAAAGAAAAGTTGACGTTTGAAGTTGTAGACTTCCAGAGTGCCTATAAAGCTATTTTGGGCAGGCCAGCTTATGCACGCTTCATGGCCTGACCATGTTATGTGTATCTCAAGTTGAAGATGCCTGGACCCAAAGGTGTGATCACTATTACGGGCAATCGAAAGAAAGCGGAAGAATGTTTTCAGAAAGGTTCAAAGATCGCTGATACTCAGATGGCGGTGGTGGAGCTGCAGGAATACCAGAAGACTGTAGACCCGAGTGATTTGTTGCGAGCCAAGAAGCCCGCCACAGAATCAGCTTTTCAGTCGTCTGGCGAAACGAAGACAGCTCACATCCACCCGACCGATCCCAGCGCTGCTCCAACTCACATCTCAACAACACTCGACTCCAAATAGGAAGAAGCGCTCATCCAGTTCCTCCGTGAGAACTGGGACATTTTCGCATGGAAGCCTTCTAACATGCCGGGTGTTCCCAGGGAGCTGGCTGAGCACCGCCTAAGAGTCGACTCAAAAGTAAAACCTGTCAAGGAACATCTCCGACGGTCCGCGTCTAGAAGAGAAAGGCTATTGGCGAAGAGGTGGCTCGGCTCTTAGCAGCGGAGTTCATCCGAGAAATCTACCACTCCGAGTGGCTCGCCAACGTTGTCATGGTCCCCAAGAAGGACAAGTCACTTCGCATGTGCATTGACTTTAAACATATCAATCGGGCCTGCCTGAAAGATCATTTTCCTCTCCCCCGCATTGATCAGATAGTCGACTCGACTGCGGGATGTGAGCGACTGTCTTTTTTAGACTCTTATTCCGGGTACCATCAGATCCGTCTGTATGGACCTGACGAGATCAAAACAGCTTTCATCACTCCATTCGGGTGCTTCTGTTATGTTACCATGCCGTTCGGCCTCAAGAATGCCAGAGCCACATTCATGAGGATGATTCAGAAGTGTTTGCTCACTCGAATCAGTCGGAATGTGGAAGCATACGTGGATGACATTGTGGTTAAGTCACGGAAGGGTTCCGACCTGCTGGCTGACCTTGCTGAAACCTTTGCCAACCTCAGGAGGTATGATATCAAGCTTAATCCATCAAAGTGCACATTCGGAGTTCCTGGCGGAAAATTACTCGATTTTCTCGTTTCCGAACGGGGAATCGACGCCAATCCAGAAAAAGTCGGTACTATACACCGAATGAAAAGTCCTGTGCGAGTGCATGACGTCCAGAAGCTTACTGGTTGCTTGGCAGCTTTAAGTCGATTCATATCCCGTCTTGGTGAAAAGGCATTGCCTCTTTACCGATTGATGAAGAAATCCGACAAGTTCGAGTGGACTCCCGAAGCTGATGCAGCGTTTGCAGAGCTCAAAGCTCTACTCTCCACCCAGCCGGTGCTTGCTGCCCCAATCAGCAAGGAGCCTTTGCTGCTTTACATCGCAGCCACGGGTCAAGTCGTCAGTACGGTAATTACGGTCGAGCGGGAAGAAGAAGGAAAAGCCTTCAAAGTTCAGCGCCCAGTATATTATATTTCTGAAGTTTTGACCCCATCGAAGCAAAGATATCCTCATTATCAGAAGCTTGTATATGGGATTTATATGACCACAAAGAAAGTTGCTCACTACTTCTCTGATCATTCCATTACAGTCGTCAGTGACGCTCCGTTGTTAGAGATCCTGCATAACAGAGATGCAACTGGTCGAGTGGCAAAATGGGCGATTGAACTCCTTCCTGTAGATATCAAGTTTGAGGCAAAGAAGGCTATCAAGTAGCTTAATCCAGGCTTTCCATTGAAAACACTTTCCAAATAACCCTATATGCTTTCCAGAAATTCTACGTCATTTCTGATCAACAATATGTCAACAACATATAATCATCAAAAATTCTATAGTGCTCCCACTCACTTCTTTGGAAATACAAGTTTCTCATAAACTTTGCATACACCCAAAATCTTTGATCATCTCATCAAAGCATACATTCCAACTCCGAGATTCTTACTCCAGTGCCTAGAAGGATTGCTGGAGCTTTGCATACTTGTTAGCATCTTTCAGGATTGACAAAACCTTCTATTGTATCACATACAACTTTTCTTACGAAAACTTGGTAAGAAAACTTGTTTTGACATCCATCTATAAGATTTCATAATCGAAAAATACAGCTAATGCTAACATGATTCCGACGGACTTAAGCATCACTACGGGCGAGAAATTCTCATCGTAGTCAACTCCTTGACTTGTCGGAAAAAACATCTTAACGACAAGTCGAGCTTTCTTAATGGTGATACTTACCATCATTGTCCGTCTTCCTTTTAAAAATCCATATGTACCTAATAGCCTTACGACCATCAAGTAGTTCTTCCAAAGTCTACACTTTGTATTCATATATGGATCCTCTCTCGGATTATATGGCCTCGAGCCATTTTGGAATCCAGGCCCACCATCGCTTCTCCATAGCTCGTAGGTTCATTGTTGTCTAGCAACATGACTTCCAAGACAGGATTACGTACCACTCTGAAGTAGTACGCATCCTTGTCATCCCACGAGGTTTGGTAGTGACTTGATCTGAAGTTTCATGATCACTATCATAAGCTTCCACTTCAATTGGTGTAGGTGCCACAGGAACAACTCCCTGTGCCCTGCCACACACTAGTTGAAGAGACGGTTCAATAACCTCATCAAGTCTCCACCATCCTCCCACTCAATTCTTTCGAGAGAAACTTTTCCTCGAGAAAGGACCCGATTCTAGAAACAATCCCTTATTGCTTTCGGATCTGAGACAGGAGGTATACCCAACTGTTTTGGGTGTCCTATGAAGATGCATTTATCCGCTTTGGGTTCGAGCTTATCGGCCCGAAACTTTTTCACATAAGCGTCGCAGCCCCAAACTTTTAAGAAATGACAGCTTAGGTTTCTCTAAACCATAGTTCATACGGTGTCATCTCATCGGAATTACGTGGTGCCCTATTTAAAGTGAATGTGGTTGTCTCTAATGCCTAACCCATAAACTATCATGGTAATTCAATAAGAGACATCATGGTATGCATCATATCCAATAGGGTGCAGTTATGATGTTCGGACACACCATCATACTATGGTGTTTCAGTCTGTATTAGTTGTGAAACAATTTCCACAATGTCTTAATTCTGTGCCAAACTCGTAATTCAGATATTCATCTCTATGATCATATCATAGATATTTTATCCTCTTGTCACGACGATCTTTCAACTTCACCCTGAAATTACTTGAACCTTTCAATAATTCAGACTCGTGATTCATCAAGTAAATATACTCAACATCTACTCAAATCATCTGTGAAGTAAGAACATAACGATACCCACTACACGCCTCAGCACTCATTGGACTGCACACATCAAAATGTATTACTTCCAACAAGTTGCTTTCTAGTTCCATTTTACTGAAAACGAGGCTTTCAGTCATCTTGCCCATGTGGTATGATTTGCATGTCTCAAGTGATTCAAAATCAAGTGAGTCCAAACGGTCCATTTGCATGGAGTTTCTTCATGCATATACACCAATAGACATGGTTCGCATGTCTCAAACTTTTCAAAAACAAGTGAGCCCAAAGATCCATCAACATGGAGCTTCTTCATGCGTTTTATGACTTACGTGGCAGTGCCACAAGTAGGTGGTACTATCATTACTATCTTATATCTTTTGGCATGAACATGTGTATCACTACGATCGAGATTCAATAAACCATTCATTTTAGGTGCAAGACCATTGAAGGTATTATTCAAATAAACAAAGTAACCATTATTCTCCTTAAATGAATAACCGTATTGCGATAGACATAATCCAATCATGTCTATGCTCAACGCAAACACCAATCTCGATGGTAGAGGGAGCATGCGATGCTTGATCACATCAAGCTTGGAAAAACTTCCAACACATATTGCCAGCTCACCTTTAGCTAGTCTCCGTTTACTCCGCAGCCTTTTCTTTCGAGTTTACTAACATTTAGCAACCGAACCGGTATCTAATACCATGGTGCTACTAGGAGTACTAGTAAAGTACACATTAACACAATGTATATCCAATATACTTCTATCGACCTTGCCAGCCTTCTCATCTACCAAGTATCTAGGGTAATTCTGCTCCAGTGGCTGTTCCCCTTATTACAGAAGCACTTAGTCCTGGGTTTGGGTTCAACCTTGGGTTTCTTCACTAGAGCAGCAACTGATTTGCCGTTTCATGAAGTATCCCTTCTTGCCCTTCTTGAAACTAGTGGTTTCACCAACCATTAACAATTGATGCTCCTTCTTGATTTCTACTTTTGTGGTGTCAAACATCGCGAATATCTCAAGGATCATCATATATGTCCCTGATATATTATAGTTCATCATGAAGCTCTAGCAGCTTGGTGGTAATGACTTCGGAGAAACATCACTATCTCATCTGGAAGATCAACTCCCACTCGATTCAAATGATTGTTGTACTCAGACAATCTAAGCACAAGCTCAACAATTGAGCTTTTCTCCCTTAGTTTGCAGGCTAAGAAAATCGTCGGAGGTCTTATACCTCTTGACATGGGAACGAGCCTGAAATACCAATTTCAGCCCTCGAAACATCTCATATGTTTCGCGACGTTTCAAAACGTCTTCGATGCCTCAACTCTAAACCATTTAACTGAACTAGCACGTAGTTATCAAAATGTGTATGTCAGATGTTCGCAACATCCACAGATGACGTTCGAGGTTCAGCACACTGAGCGGTGCATTAAGGACATAAGCCTTCTATGATGCAATGAGGACAATCCTCAGTTTACGGACCTAGTCCGCATAATTGCTACTATCAACTTTCAACTAAATTTTCTTTAGGAACATATCTAAACAGTAGAACTGAAGCGCGAGCCACGACATAATTTGCGAAGACCTTTTGACTATGTTCAGGATAATTAAGTTCATCTTATGAACTCCCACTCAGATAGACATCCCTCTAGTCATCTAAGTGATTACATGATCCGAGTCAACTAGGCCGTGTCCGATCATCATGTGAGACGGACTAGTCATCATCGGTGAACATCTTCATGTTGATCGTATCTTCTATACGACTCATGTTCGACCTTTCGGTCTTCCGTGTTCCGAGGCCATGTCTGTACATGCTAGGCTCGTCAAGTCAAGCTAAGTGTTCCGCATGTGTCCCGAGGCCATGTCTGTACATGCTAGGCTCGTCAACACCCGTTGTATTCGAACGTTAGAATCTATCACACCCGATCATCACGTGGTGCTTCGAAACAACGAACCTTCGCAACGGTGCACAGTTAGGGGGAACACCTTTCTTGAAATTTTAGTGAGGGATCATCTTATTTAAGCTACCGCCGTTCTAAGCAAATAAGATGTAAAACATGATAAACATCACATGCAATCAAATAGTGACATGATATGGCCATCATCACTTTGCTCCTTTTGATCTCCATCTTTGGGGCTCCATGATCATCATCGTCACCGGCATGACACCATGATCTCCATCATCATGATCTCCATCATCGTGTCTTCATGAAGTTGTCTCGCCAATTATTACTTCTACTACTACAGCTAACATTTAGCAATAAAGTAAAGTAATTACATGACGTTTATATTGACACGCAGGTCATAAATAAATTAAGACAACTCCTATGGCTCCTGCCGGTTGTCATACTCATCGACATGCAAGTCGTGATTCCTATTACAAGAACATGATCATCTCATACATCTCATATATCATTCATCACATCCTTTGGCCATATCACATCACAAAACACTTGCTGCAAAAACAAGTTAGACGTCCTCTAATTGTTGTTGCAAGTTTTTACGTGGCTGCTATAGGTTTCTAGCAAGAACGTTTCTTACCTACGCGAAAACCACAACGTGATATGCCAATTTCTATTTACCCTTCATAAGGACCCTTTTCATCGAATCCGATCCGACTAAAGTGGGAGCGACAGACACCCGCTAGCCACCTTATGCAACTAGTGCATGTCAGTCGGTGGATGCAATCTCACGTAAGAGTACGTGTAAGGTCGGTCCGGGCCGCTTCATCCCACGATGCCGCCGAATCAAGATAAGACTAGTAACGGCAAGCAAATTGACAAAATCGACGCCCACAACAACTTGTGTTCTACTCGTGCATAGAAACTACGCATAGACCTAGCTCATGATGCCACTGTTGGGGAACGTAGCAGAAATTAAAAAATTTCTACGCATCACCAAGATCAATCTATGGAGTAATCTAGCAACGAGGGGAAGGAGAGTGCATCTACATACCCTTGTAGATCGCTAAGCGGAAGCGTTCAAGTGAACGGGGTTGATGGAGTCGTACTCGTCGTGATCCAAATCACCAATGATCCTAGTGCCGAACGGATGACACTTCCGTGTTCAACACACGTACAGCCCGGTGACGTCTCCTACGCCTTGATCCAGCAAGGGGAGAAGGAGAGGTTGGGGAAGACTCCATCCAGCATCAGCACGACGGCGTGGTGGTGGTGGAGGAGCGCGGGACTCCAGCAGGGCTTCGCCAAGCACTACGAGAGACGAGGAGGGAGAGGGGTAGGGCTGCGCCAACAGGGAGAGCAAATCACATGTGTTGGGCAGCCCCAAACCTCAAGTATATATAGGGGGAGGGGAGGGGCTGCGCCCCCACCTAGGGTTCCCTCCCTAGGGGTGGCGGCAGCCCCCAGATCCCATCTGGGAGGCGACCAAGGGGGAGAGAGAGGGGGGGGGCGCACCTAGGGTGGGCCTTAGGGCCCATCTGCGCCTAGGGTTTGCCCCCTCTCCTCTTGAGGATGCCTTGGGCCTTGGTGGGAGGCGCCCCAGCCCACATAGGGGCTGGTCCCTTCCCACTATTGGCCCATGTAGGCCTCCGGGGCTGGTGGCCCCACCTGGTGGACCCCCGGACCCCTCCGGTGGTCCTGGTACACTACCGGTGATGCTCGGAACACTTCCGGTGGCCAAAACCATACTTCCTATATATCAATCTTTACCTCCGGACCATTCCGGAACTTCTCGTGATGTCCGGGATCTCATCCGGGACTCCGAACAACATTCGGTAACCGCGTACATACTTTCCCTATAACCCTAGCGTCATCGAACCTTAAGTGTGTAGACCCTACGGGTTCAGAAGTCATGCAGACATGGCCGAGACAACTCTCCGGTCAATAACCAACAGCGGGATCTGGATACCATGTTGGCTCCCACATGCTCCACGATGATCTCATCGGATGAACCACGATGTCAAGGACTTAATCAATCCCGTATACAATTCCCTTTGTCTAGCGGTACGATACTTGCCCGAGATTCGATCGTCGGTATCCCGACACCTTGTTCAATCTCGTTACCGGCAAGTCTCTTTACTCATTCCGTAACACATCATCCCGTGATCAACTCCTTGATCACATTGTGCACATTATGATGATGTCCTACCGAGTGGGCCCAGAGATACCTCTCCGTTTACACGGAGTGAAAAATCCCAGTCTCGATTCGTGCCAACCCAACAGACACTTTCGGAGATACCTGTAGTGTACCTTTATAGCCACCCAGTTACGTTGTGACGTTTGGCACACCCAAAGCACTCCTACGATATCCGCGAGTTGCACAATCTCATGGTCTAAGGAAATGATACTTGACATTAGAAAAGCTTTAGCATACGAACTACATGATCTTGTGCTAGGCTTAGGATTGGGTCTTGTCCATCACATCATTCTCCTAATGATGTGATCCCGTTATCAACGACATCCAATGTCCATGGTCAGGAAACCGTAACCATCTATTGATCAACGAGCTAGTCAACTAGAGGCTTACTAGGGACATGGTGTTGTCTATGTATCCACACATGTATCTGAGTTTCCTATCAATACAATTCTAGCATGGATAATAAACGATTATCATGAACAAGGAAATATAATAATAACCAATTTATTATTGCCTCTAGGGCATATTTCCAACATGGTGTTGATGAAGTTACCAACGCAGGGCTTCGCCTAAGCACCGCACATGGCTAAGAGATCAATGATCAATTGTTGTGTCTTGGGGTGCCCCCTGCCCCCGTATATAAAGGAGTTAGGGGCGAGGCGGCCGGCCAAGGAGGAGGGCGCACCAGGGGGAGTCCTACTCCCACCGGGAGTAGGACTCCTTTCCTAGTAGGAGTAGGAGAAGGGGGAAGGGAAGGAGAGAGGAGGAAGGAAAGGGGGGCGCCGCCCCCCTCCTTGTCCAATTCGGACTAGAGGGGGAGGAGGCGCGCGGCCTGCCCTGGCTGCCTCTCCTCTTCTCGACTAAGGCCCAATAGGCCCGTTACACTCCCCAGGGGGTTCCAGTAACCCCCTGGTACTCCGGTATATGTCTGAAACCTCCCGAAACACTTCCGGTGTCCGAACATAGTTGTCCAATATACCGATCTTTACGTCTCGACCATTTCGAGACTCCTCGTCATGTCCGTGATCATATCCGGGACTCCAAACTACCTTCGGTACATCAAAAACACAAAAACTCATAATACCGATTGTCACAGAACTTTAAGCGTGCGGACCCTACATATGTAGACATGACCGAGACATGTCTGCGGTCAATAACGAATCACGGAACCTGGATGCTCATATTGGTTCCTACATATTTTACGAAGATCTTTATTGGTCAAACCACATAACAACATACGTTGTTGCCTTTGTCATCGGTATGTTACTTGCCCGAGATTCGATCGTCGGTATCTCAATACCTAGCTCAATCTCGTTACCAGCAAGTCTCTTTACTCGTTCCATAATGCATCATTCCACAACTAACTCATTAGTCACATTGCTTGCAGGGCTTATAGTGATGTGCATTACCGAGAGGGCCCAGAGATACCTCTCCGACAATCGGAGTGACAAATCCTAATCTCGATCTATGCCAACTCTACGAACACCATCGGAGACACCTGTAGAGCACCTTTATAATGACCCAGTTACGTTGTGACGTTTGGTAGCATACAAAATGTTCCTCCGGATTAGGGAGTTGCATAATCTCATAGTTATAGGAATATGTATAAGTCATGGAGAAAGCAATAGCAGTAAACTAAACGATCAAGTGCTAAGCTAACGAAATGGGTCAAGTCAATCACATCATTCTCCTAACGATGTGACCCTGTTAATCAAATGACAACTCATGTCCATGGCTAGGAAACTCAACCATCTTTAATCAACGAGCTAGTCAAGTAGAGGCATACTAGTGACACTATGTTTGTCTATGTATTCACACATGTATTATGTTTTCCGGTTAATACAATTCTAGCATGAATAATAAATATTTATCATGATATGAGGAAATAAATAATAACTTTATCATTGCCTCTAGGGCATATTTTCTTCAGTCTCCCACTTGCACTAGAGTCAATAATCTAGACACAGTAATGATACTAACACCCATGGAGTCTTGGTGTTGATCATGTTTTGCTCGTGGAAGAGGCTTAGTTAACGGGTTTGCAACATTCAGATCCGTATGTATCTTGTAAATCTCTATGTCTCCCACCTAGATGTGCTTGGTCCTCTTGTGAAATCTGGATTCCTTTGCCAAGGCAATTGCACCAGTATTGTCACAAAAGATTTTCATTGGACCCGATGCACTAGGTATGAGACCTAGATCGGATATGAACTCCTTCATCAAGACTCCTTCATTTGCTGCTTCTGAAGTAGCTATGTACTCCGCTTCACACGTAGATCCCGCCACGACGCTTTGTTTAGAACCGCACCAACTGACAGCTCCACCGTTCAATAAAAACACGTATCCGGTTTGCGATTTAGAATCGTCCGGATCAATGTCAAAGCTTGCATCGACGTAACCATTTACGACGAGCTCTTTGCCACCTCCATAAACGAGAAACATATCCTTAGTCCTTTTCAGGTATTTCAGGATGTTCTTTACCGCCGTCCAGTGATCCACTCCTGGATTACTTTGGTACCTCCCTGCTAAAGTAATAGCAAGGCACACGTCAGGTCTGGTACACAGCATTGCATACATGATAGAACCTATGGCTGAAGCATAGGGAACAATTTTCATTTTCTCTCTATCTTCTGCAGTGGTCGGGCATTGAGTCTGACTCAACTTCACACCTTGTAACACAGGCAAGAACCCTTTCTTTGCTTGATCCATTTTGAACTTTTTCAAAACTTTATCAAGGTATATGCTTTGTGAAAGTCCAATTGAGCGTCTTGATCTATCTCTATAGATCTTGATGCCTAATATATAAGAAGCTTAACCGAGGTCTTTCATTGAAAAACTCTTATTCAAGCATCCTTTTATGCTATCCAGAAATTCTATATCATTTCCAATCAACAATATGTCATCCACATATAATATTAGAAACGCTACAGAGCTCCCACTCACTTTCTTGTAAATACAGCCTTCTCCAAAAGTCTGTATAAAACCATATGCTTTTATCACACTATCAAAACGTTTATTCCAACTCCGAGAGGCTTGCACCAGTCCATAAATGGATCGCTGGAGCTTGCACACTTTGTTAGCACCCTTTCGATCAACAAAACCTTCTGGTTGCATCATATACAACTCTTCTTCCAGAAATCCATTCAGGAATGCAGTTTTGACATCCATTTGCCAAATTTCATAAACATAAAATGTGGCAATTGCTAACATGATTCGGACAGACTTAAGCATCGCTATGAGTGAGAAAGTCTCATCATAGTAAACCCCTTGAACTTGTCGAGAACCTGTTGCAACAAGTCAAGCTTTGTAGACAGTAACATTACCGTCAGCGTCAGTCTTCTTCTTGAAGATCCATTTATTCTCTATGGCTTGCCGATCATCGGGCAAGTCAACCAAAGTCCACACTTTGTTCTCATACATGGATCCCATCTCAGATTTCATGGCATCAAGCCATTTTGCGGAATCTGGGCTCACCATCGCTTCTTCATAGTTCGTAGGTTCGCCATGGTCAAGTAACATGACTTCCAGAACAGGATTACCGTACCACTCTAGTGCGGATCTTACTCTGGTTGACCTACGAGGTTCGGTAGTAACTTGATCTGAAGTTTCATGATCAATATCATTAGCTTCCTCACTAATTGGTGTAGGTGTCACAAGAACCAGTTTCTGTGATGAACTACTTTCCAATAAGGGAGCAGGTACAGTTACCTCATCAATTTCTACTTTCCTCCCACTCACTTCTTTCGAGAGAAACTCCTTCTCTAGAAAGGATCCATTCTTAGCAACGAATGTTTTGCCTTCGGATCTGTGATACAAGGTGTACCCAACAGTTTCCTTTGGGTATCCTATGAAGACACATTTCTCCAATTTGGGTTCGAGCTTATCAGGTTGAAGTTTTTTCACATAAGCATCGCAGCCCCAAACTTCAAGAAACGACAACTTTGGTTTCTTGCCAAACCACAGTTCATAAGGCGTCGTCTCAACGGATTTCGATGGTGCCCTATTTAACGTGAATGCAGCCGTCTCTAAAGCATAACCCCAAAATGATAGCGGTAAATTAGTAAGAGACATCATAGATCGCATCATATCTACTAAAGTACGATTACGACGTTCGGGCACACCATTACGATGTGGTGTTCCGGGTGGCGTGAGTTGCGAAACTATTCCGCATTGTTTCAGATGAAGACCAAACTCGGAACTCAAATATTCTCCTCCATGATCAGATCGTAGAAACTATATTTTCTTGTTATGATGATTTTCCACTTCACTCTGAAATTCTTTGAACTTTTCAAATGTTTCAGACTTATGTTTCATTAAGTAGATATACCCATATCTGCTCAAATCATCTATGAAGGTGAGAAAATAACAATACCCGCCGCGAGCCTCAATATTCATCGGACCACATACATCAGTATGTATGGTTTCCAACAAATCTGTTGCTCACTCCATTGTTCCGAAGAATGGCGTTTTAGTCATCTTGCCCATGAGGTGATTCACAAGTACCAAGTGATTCCAAAAGTCCATCAGTGTGGAGTTTCTTCATGCGCTTTACACCAATATGACCCAAACGGCAGTGCCACAAATAAGTTGCACTATCATTATCAACTCTGCATCTTTTGGCTTCAATATTATGAATATGTGTATCACTACTATCGAGATTCAACAAAAATAGACCACTCTTTAAGGGTGCATGACCATAAAAGATATTACTCATATAAATAGAACAATCATTATTCTCGGATTTAAATTAATAACCGTCTCGCATCAAACAAGATCCAGATATAATGTTCATGCTCAACGCTGGCACCAAATAACAATTATTCAGGTCTAAAACTAATCCCGAAGGTATATGTAGAGGTAGTGTGCCGACGGCGATCACATCGACTTTGGAACCATTTCCAACGCGCATCGTCACCTCGTCCTTAGCCAATCTTCGCTCAATCCGTAGTCCTTATTTTGAGTTGCAAATATTAGCAACAGAACCAGTATCAAATACCCAGGTGCTACTACGAGCTTTAGTAAGGTACACATCAATAACATGTATATCACATATACCTTTGTTCACTTTGCCATCCTTCTTATCCGCCAAATACTTGGGGCAGTTCCGCTTCTAGTGACCAGTCTGTTTGCAGTAGAAGCACTCAGCCTCAGGCTTAGGTCCAGACTTAGGTTTCTTCTCCTGAGCAGCAACTTGTTTGCTGTTCTTCTTGAAGTTCCCCTTCTTCTTCCCTTTGCCCTTTTTCTTAAAACTGGTGGTCTTGTTGACCATCAACACTTGATGCTCCTTCTTGATTTCTACCTCCGCAGCCTTTAGCATCGTGAAGAGCTCGGGAATTGTCTTATCCATCCCTTGCATATTATAGTTTATCACGAAGCTCTTGTAGCTTTGTGGTAGTGATTGAAGAATTCTGTCAATGACACTATCATCTGGAAGATTAACTCCCAGTTGAATCAAGTGGTTATTATACCCAGACATTTTGAGTATATGTTCACTGACAGAACTATTCTCCTCCATCTTGCAGCTGTAGAACTTATTGGAGACTTCATATCTCTTAATCCGGGCATTTGCTTGAAATATTAACTTCAACTCCTGGAACATCTCATATGCTCCATGACGTTCAAAACGTCATTGAAGTCCCGGTTCTAAGCCGTAAAGCATGGCACACTGAACTATCGAGTAGTCATCAGCTTTGCTATGCCAGACGTTCTTAACATCGTCAGTTGCATCTGCAGCAGGCCTGGCACCCAGCGCTGCTTCCAGGATGTAATTCTTCTGCGCAGCAATGAGGATAATCCTCAAGTTACGGACCCAGTCCATGTAATTGCTACCATCATCTTTCAACTTTGCTTTCTCAAGGAACGCATTAATATTCAACGGAACAACAGCACAGGCCATCTATCTACAACAACATAGACAAACAAAATACTATTAGGTACTAAGTTCATGATAAATTTAAGTTCAATTAATCATATTACTTAAGAACTCCCACTTAGATAGACATCTCTCTTATCATCTAAGTGATCACGTGATCCAAATCAACTAAACCATAACCGATTATCACGTGAAATGGAGTAGTTTTTAATGGTGAACATCACTATGTTGATCATATCTACTATATGATTCACGTTCGACCCGGTCTCAGTGTTTCGAGGCCATATCTGCATATGCTAGGCTCGTCAAGTTTAACCTGAGTATTTCTACGTGTGCAAAACTAGCTTGCACCCGTTGTATGTGAACGTAGAGCTTATCACACCCGATCATCACGTGGTGTCTCGGCACGACGAACATTGGCAACGGTGCATACTCAGGGAGAACACTTGTACCTTGAAATTTAGTGAGAGATTATCTTATAGTGTTACCGTCAATCAAAGCAGAATAAGATGCATAAAGGATAAACATCACATGCAACCAATATAAGTGATATGATATGGCCATCATCATCTTGTGCCTTTGATCTCCATCTCCAAAGCACCGTCATGATCACCATCGTCACCGGCGCGACACCTTGATCTCCATCGTAGCATCGTTGTCGTCTCGCCAACTATTACTTCTACGACTATCGCTACCGCTCAGTGATAAAGTAAAGCAATTACAGGGAGATTGCATTGCATACAATAAAGTGACAACCATATGGCTCCTGCCAGTTGCCGATAACTCTGTTACAAAACATGATCATCTCATACAATAAAATATAGCATCATGTCTTGACCATATCACATCACAACATGCTCTGTAAAAACAAGTTAGACATCCTCTACTTTGTTGTTGCAAGTTTTACGTGTCTGCTACGGGCTAAGCAGAAACCCTTCTTACCTACGCATCAAAACCACAATGATAGTTCGTCAAGTTAGTGCTGTTTTAACCTTCTCAAGGACCGGGTGTAGTCACACTCGGTTCAACTAAAGTTGGAGAAACTGACACCCGCCAGCCACTTGTGTGCAAAGCACGTCGGTAGAACCAGTCTCGCGTAAGCGTACGCGTAATGTCGGTCCGGGCCGCTTCATCCAACAATACCGCCGAACCAAAGTATGACATGCTGGTAAGCAGTATGACTTGTATCACCCACAACTCACTCGTGTTCTACTCGTGCATATGACATCTATGCATAAACCCGGCTCGAATGCCACTGTTGGGAAACGTAGTAATTTCAAAAAAATTCCTACGCACACGCAAGATCATTGTGATGCATAGCAATGAGAGGGGAGAGTGTCGTCTACGTACCCTCGTAGATCGTAAGTGGAAGCGTTATGACAACGCGGTTGATGTAGTTGTACGTATTCACGATCGACCAATCCTCAGTACCGAACGTACGGCACCTCCGCATTCAGCACACGTTCAGCTCGGTGACGTCCCGCGGACTCACGATCCAGTAGAGCTTCGGGGAAGAGCTTCGTCAGCATGACGGCGTGGTGACGGTGTTGATGAAATTACCGACGCAGGGCTTTGCCTAAGCATCGCTACGATATGACCGAGGTGGATTATGGTGGAGGGGGGCACCGCACACGGCTAAGAGATCAATGATCAATTGTTGTGTCTTGGGGTGCCCCCTGCCCCCGTATATAACAGAGCTAGGGGAGGCGGCCGGCCAAGCAGGAGGGCGCGCCAAGGGGGTAGTCCTACTCCCACCGGGAGTAGGACTCCTTCTTTCCTAGTAGGAGTAGGAGAAGGGGGAAGGGAAGGAGAGAGGAGGAAGGAAAGGGGGGCGCCGCCCCTCCTTGTCCAATTCGGACTAGAGGGAGAGGGGGGCGCGGCCTGCCCTGGCCGCCCCTCCTCTTCTCCACTAAGGTCCAATAGGAGACACCTGTAGAGCACCTTTATAATCACCCAGTTACTTGTGACGTTTGGTAGCATACAAAGTGTTCCTCCGGTATTCGGGAGTTGCATAATCTCATAGTGATAGGAATATGCATAAGTCATGGAGAAAGCAATATCAGTAAACTAAACGATCAAGTGCTAAGCTAACGAAATGGGTCAAGTCAATCACATCATTCTCCTAACGATGTGACCCCGTTAATCAAATGACAACTCATGTCCGTGGCTAGGAAACTCAACCATCTTTGATCAACGAGCTAGTCAAGTAGAGGCATACTAGTGACACTATGTTTGTCTATGTATTCACACATGTATTATGTTTCCAGTTAATACAATTCTAGCATGAATAATAAACATTTATCATGATATGAGGAAATAAATAATAACTTTATTATTGCCTCTAGGGCATATTTCCTTCACATGTCCACTTATCTATAAGAGTAAGACATTAGGTTGTGAGCTACCAATACAAGTGAGTTCATCATCATCTCAAGCTTGACCTTGAGGAGTGGATGATGCATCAATAACAACAACATCTCGCACAACCTTATCGTGCTCATACCTCTTTTGCTTCTTTGATACCTTTTTATTCAAAAGCTTTTAAGCAAGGTTCTTTAGCTTCTTATGGGCACCGCAAACAGGTCCTCACCGCATTTGGTTTTGCTGCAATGTGTTGCTTCAGCCGGTAAATACCTCCCATGAAAATCTGAGTGTAGAAATTGCATCTCACTCTCCGAAGGTTGTTAGGATCAACCAGCTGACCATAGGCCCAACCCATATCATCGAAATTTCTCTTGAGAATCTTAGCTCTCTCTTCTGCTGCCATTGCTGCTGCACTAGCATCATCTCCATACTAGAACTAGACTTATGGATGAATGGAAGCAATATGAAATAAATAGCTGATGAACTGAACAACAAAGCAATAGTTTGCTGCAGTGTTGCATGCCTACCTATCAGACCTATGGATGAGGAAGAATAAGAACTGAAGAAAAATAAAGGAGGATCTATGGATGATGAACTGAACAACAAAGCAATAGTTTGCTGCAGTGTTGCATGCCTACCTATCAGACCTATGGATGAGGAAGAATAAGAACTGAAGAAAAATAAAGGAGGATCTATGGATCTGTGGATCTGGGGAGGAGTGGAGAGGAGAAGATCCTCACCTGAACCAGTAGTAGTGGACGTCCAGGAGGAGGAGTTGCCGGCGTCCAGATCCAGTAGTTGCCGAGGAGGAGGAAGAACACCAGAGGAGCCGCCACTGGATGCAGAGCACAAGAAGCAGCCACAACGCTCTCTTCTTTCCCCTCCTTCTAACCCAGTAACCATAGCCGAACATGCCACCTTTCAGCTAGGCCTTATATAGCCCCTTCCCCCTGCATGTGTCTATTTTAGCTCCCGCCGGACTTTTGGCCTGCCTTCTTCGCTTTTCTGTCACTTAAGCGCGTGTAGCGCACGCTCAACCATCGCTCAATGCTAAAGCTTATAGCTAAATCACACTTTCTTCGCTCAACACTAAAAGTTATGCCTAGGCCAGAAGCGAAGCGTTTAGCTGTGGCTTAATGCTTAAGCACCACCCAAAAACGCTTTCGTGAACATTGCTTGCCATTTATTAACAAATCAATAATTTTCAATCCCGGTGCCACGCTGTTCCTTCCCCATTCGTTGGTCGTGGCCGCAGCGTGCACGTTGTTCTACTGCATGTGAAGCTTGCTGATGTCGCCCAACATGACCAAAACGTGTGCGCGTCGACGTCATGAAGGGGGCGCCACACCGCATTGGTGCACTTCCCGTTGTGCTCCTCGTACCTGAGCCCCCGCGGTGCTGGATGCACGGCGCGCCGGAGTCGCTTGAGCTCCTGCAACTGCTCCTCTGTTGTGTGCAACTCCAACTCCAGCGCCTCGGCGTCTCCCTTTCCATTGACGAGTTCGTCTTCACCGAGCCGCACTCGAAGCACTTCAAGTTCCATCTCCGCCACGAGGTTCTCCCTGGCGACGTCGCGTTGAAGTGGGACCACGCCATCGAGTTCTCCGTCCACGACCGCCTCTACGACCCCTGCGCTCAGGCCCGCGCCGGCCCAGACCTATACTAGTGGAGAGCCATCGTACAGGTGCGGCTGCGCACCTCGCACCGATGCACGTTGCCTGCCTCGAGTAGTGGCTGGCCGCCCATTGTGTGGCCGGCCTGGCGGCTAACGTCGACCTCGCCGGCAGGATCAACTTCTTCTTCGCGTCCGGTCTTACGCCGCCGGCCTCGTGGTCTACAAAGGTAACTGAAACAAAATTAGTTTTTAGTTTTAATTTAATTTGTTTATATTGGTAAATTAATAATTGTGCCTTGGTTTTGACATTTTATTCGTCGACAGACCTAATAAATCTGAACCGAGGTAGTATTGTAATTTTCTTTGCACATTAATGTCGATATTGTATTTGTACATATATATTATAGCAAGAAAATGTAATGCCGATAAATTTGTGTTGAAACTATTTTCTATTGGGAAGACATATTGGAGTCTGAGCTCATGTGCACCCGCATTGTTTCTAAAAGAATAAATAAACCTTTTGCATCCTGGTAAAATTAATAACTTTTAGCCCCACCCGTTCCAAAGACCTTTCGCAAAGGATAGCTTCGCTTACACGCGGGACCTAGATGGTGTATGGACCCTGTGTCATTGACCTGGCAATACCCACTCTTGAGTTAGAAGATCGTATCAGGACACAGCCATGTACCTGCAGGCCCATCATCCAGGAGAGCCGCCCGCTCACTCCCTGAAGAGCCACTCTACTCTACTCAGTCAGCTGGATTTGCAGCTAGTCCCAGCCATTAGTGCATTCCGCCAATTTGGAAACTAGTGATTTTTGTTGGGAACCGCCGATTACGAATCAAATGCTGGTGGACGGTGACGTGGATTATTCGGAGAGATCTGAACTCCTCCACCCGGCGTGTGCCTATCCGTGCTCCCGCGTACGTGGCTTGATTTGATTGGACAAAATAAAGCCTGACCCCACCCCCTTAAAATCATGATTAGATTAGAAAGAAAAGAGAAAAAAAGACAACCGTAGGATGAAGTGGGAGCACGGATGGGAACATAAGTAGGGAGCAGGCAAGCCGGATCTCTCCATAACTAGTGCACCACCCACCCACCAATCTCCTCCGTAGTCCATGAGCGGAGCGAACAATCCATGCCCTGCTCGGGCCATGTGGAGAACCAAGGTTGAGCCGGAGCCCGGATGGGGATAGGAACCAGAAGGACACCAAGGCCTGGATGATTTGCTCGTCCTTGGCCGCAAGCTGGTAAGAGAGATTGGTTTTCCACCCATCCTTTAGTGTTGGGTATATAACCCCACGGTGTGACCCGTTCAGGAGGGGCCGACTTACACTGTTGATGATTCATAAATGAAAGGCTAAAATAGTCCCAAGAAAATAAGAATGAAGACTGAAGGCGGCTTACAAGGCGGGCATGTTGAAGGCCCAAGACCCGGAGGTGGTGCTATAACCCTGAGATGTGAGCCGTCCGATGGCGACTTGCCTAGCAAGGCAAGGCGACTTAGAACCTGAGTTGGTCACATTGTGTGATCCGACTTGGACTCTTGCAAGACCAGGGCCTCGACCTGTGTATATAAAGGCGACACCTTGCGGCGGCTTAACTCAGGTTAGAATGAATTGATAGCTAGGTTAAGCGATTTTGCTCCCTTGTAATCGATAGTCAATCAATACAACACAAAGCAGGACGTAGGATTTTACCTCGCTAGCTATTTTTATGGCTAGTACATAGCCGGTTCTAAACTCGTCAACAGCTGCGGCTATGACATCGGGATCGACTGCGACTGCGATTGCTGGGGCTAGCGGCTCAGTTATACCGCCGACTAAATTTTTGTCAGCTCTTTTGGGCTATCAGAACACTATGCAGATATTGGAAAGATTCAGGTGGAGATCGCTAAGGACCAAGAGGATGTCAACACAGAGAATGCCAGGATGGCAGAAGAACGGGCTTAGATCACGACTGAGTTAGAGCGAGTAAGGGTGGAGGCTTGGCGCTTAAATCTAGATCAGAATGCCTTTAACGCAGTTCTTTGTAGGAGACACCAGACTCGCCTGCATCTGCATTATGAGCTTATGAATCTGCTTAACACCCATGGAGCAGGTCCAAGCACTCCGGGCCCTCGGGTAAATCCTCAAATAAACCCAGGTGGGCCTGGAAGTGGGGCGGAGGCTCAGCCTCGACAGCCTAAGCCGGCACGGAGGGATGAGTGACGAAGCTATGTACCTAGGGTAGGGTCATGGACCTGTCCAAACTGCCCTACCCAAGGACATCTCTAGAAGAAATCACCTTTCAATCGACTTGGAGGTGTTCCACTCGACAGACTCGAAGACACTCGACCAATACCGAACCACTCGACGGCCAGGAGACCTAAAGGCACTCCGCATGCTAACGGTCGGTTATTAAGTAGCCTTTATGGTCATCATAGCACTTTATTAGGGGCGTTACCAGTAACGCCCGACCTTAATGTATTTAAAACCCTGCATAACTGAGGGCCGGAGGGGTCCGGCGAACTCTATATAAGCCACCCCCTCCTCAGTGTAAAGGGTTCGCACCCCTGTAAACCATACACGCATAATCCAGTCGACCGCCTCCGGGCTCCGAGACGTAGGGCTATTACTTCCTCTGAGAAGGGCCTGAACTCGTAAACCTCGTGTGCTTACAACTTCTCCATAGCTAAGATCTTGCCTCCCCATACTTACCCCCCTACATTACTGTCAGACTTAGAACCACGACAGTTGGCGCCCACGTTCTCGGCGCGCTCACGTTCATCGCCGACGACTCCGCTTGGCTTCAGGAGGCTCTGCTCGACGTGGACGCGCTCCCTGTCCGCGGGGCGACGCACTTTCGCGCGTGCGCCCGCGGCATCCTTTTGCGGCAACCATCGACCCACTATCGGTCGGCTCCTGTGCTGACCTCCCTCCCTGTTTCCCGCCGGCGCAAGCGCTCCGGTCGGTCGAGACATCAGCGGTGGGTGAGACACGCGGTGGCACGCCAGTCGGCCACCCCTCAAGTCGCGGCGATCGAGCCCGATGAATCCCTCTACGGCCTGTTCGATCTGTCGACTGGTTCTACAGAGACCGCATCCGAGTGCGACAGCAGTGATCCGGCGGCGGAGGTTCTGATGGTCGATGGACCGCCCAGTCCTCCCGGTTTTCCCCGCACCGATGGAGGCGCGGGTGGAGGCGACCCGTCGCGTCCCCATGAGGAATATCTCCCCGAGCCTCTCACGTCGTTGCAGAGAGAAGAACTTCGTCGCCGGAACATGGATGCACTGCACACTCCTATCGTTGGAGAAACCCCCGAGGCTCGTGCCTTGGAGGACGTGCGCCTGGCAAACTTGGCTGAGCGCGCTCGACTGGAGAACCTCCAGCGAGCACTCGATGAGCGTGCATGACAACGGGTTCCCGAATCCAGTCGACGTCAGCTCTTTCCGCCCCCGCAGGTATATCGAACTCCGATTCAGAATTTAGCAGCTGCAGCCCGTATAGCAGAGTCGATTCAGCCTTCCCAGTCGGAGGCTGGTAGAGGCTTGCTGCAGATCAGAGCGTTACTCAGGGCAGCAGGAGACCAGAATTCCACTGTTTCTCAGTCACGGAACAGGATTCACAGCAGGTCTGTTGCTGCAGACACAGTCCTGTCGGCCCATAGCCCAAGATCGCCCCCGAGACGTGAGGGACGTGGGGACCGGCGTAATCAGTACGGGAACCGTGAGCAATATGACCACCGATTCGATCGTGACGATCGACGTTGAGTGCCCACCCCTCCCCCGAGGAGCGGGTCATATGCGCCTCGACAGCAGGATGACAGACGCCCTCGTAGTGTTGGGCGAAGGATTCCAGTCGACTCCAGGGAGCCAGGCTTTGATGCGAGATCCATTCTTGTTCAAGGTTTGGTCGACAGGAATAGAGCTCACCGAGAAGGTCATGACAAAGATGCACCTACCAGCAGCAGAGCACATGCTTCGGGGCCAGAGTGCTTTAGTAGAGCCATCAGGGCTGCTGTGATTCCTCCCAACTTCAGGTTGGCGACTGGAGTCAGTAAGTTCACTGGTGAGTCCAAGCCCGATACTTGGCTTGAAGACTACCGAGTGGCCGTCCAGATTGGCGGCGGCAATGATGAAGTGGCCATGAAGCACCTGCCTCTCATGTTGGAGGGCTCGGCCAAAGCGTGGCTGAACCAGTTAGCACCCAGCAGCATTTACACTTGGGAAGATCTCGCCCGAGTGTTTGTCACCACATTCGAAGGAACATGCAAGCGACCGACAGGGCTAACGGAACTGCGGTCTTGCGTGCAGAAGCCGAATGAAACTTTGAGGGATTACATCCAGAGATGGATCACGTTACATCACACGGTGGAGAATGTGCCTGACCACCAAGCAGTCTGTGCCTTCAAAGAAGGTGTCAAGTACAGAGAGCTGAATCTGAAATTCGGTCGGACCGGAGATATGTCTCTGAATCGGATGATGGAGATTGCCACCAAGTACGCTAATGGTGAAGATGAGGATCGACTCAGGAGTGGCAAGCTCAAGTCAATCGCCCAAGAAACCGGAGGAAATTCCAGTCAGAAATAGAAGCGAAAAGTCGAGCCAGCTGCTCCTGGGGAAGCCTTGGCTGTAACCCAAGGAAAGTTTAAAGGGAAACCCAAAGGACCTTGGAACCCCAAGAAAGTTAAAGACCAGGATGAAAATGATGTGTTGGATTTGCCATGTCTCGTCCACACCAAGAAAGATGAAGAGGGTAATTTCATTTACCCGAAACATACCACTCGACAATGTCGACTCTTGATCCAGCATTTCCAGGGAAAGCAGCCCAAAGATAAGGAAAAGGAGTCGGACAAAGTTGAGGACAAGGAAGATAGTGACGATGGATACCCCCAGGTTAATTCCACCCTGATGATTTTTGCTGATGTTGAAAGCAAAAGTCGACTGAAAGTTATCAACCGAGAGGTGAATATGGTTGCTCCGGCGACACCCAGTTATCTGAAGTGGTCTCAGACTGCCATAACATTCGACCGGTCCGATCACCCAACGCACATTGCCACCCCTGGGAGGCAAGCTTTGGTGGTCGACCCAGTTGTCGAAGGCAGTCGACTGACCAAAGTCTTGATGGATGGTGGCAGTGGTTTGAACATATTATATGCTGAGACGTTGAAAGGGATGGGCATTCCAATGTCCAGACTCAGTACCAGCAACATGAGTTTCCATGGAGTCATTCCTGGGAAGAAGGCTGAATCACTCGGCCAGATTGCTCTTGATGTGGTTTTCGGTGATTCCAAGAATTACCGCAAAGAAAAGTTGACGTTTGAAGTTGTAGACTTCCAGAGTGCCTATAAAGCTATTTTGGGCAGGCCAGCTTATGCACGCTTCATGGCCTGACCATGTTATGTGTATCTCAAGTTGAAGATGCCTGGACCCAATGGTGTGATCACTATTACGGGCAATCGAAAGAAAGCGGAAGAATGTTTTCAGAAAGGTTCAAAGATTGCTGATGCTCAGATGGCGGTGGTGGAGCTGCAGGAATACCAGAAGACTGTAGACCCGAGTGATTTGTTGCGAGCCAAGAAGCCCGCCACAGAATCAACTTTTCAGTCGTCTGGCGAAACGAAGACAGCTCACATCCACCCGACCGATCCCAGAGCTGCTCCAACTCACATCTCAACAACACTCGACTCCAAATAGGAAGAAGCGCTCATCCAGTTCCTCCGTGAGAACTGGGACATTTTCGCATGGAAGCCTTCTAACATGCCGGGTGTTCCCAGGGAGCCGGCTGAGCACCGCCTAAGAGTCGACTCAAAAGTAAAACCTGTCAAGGAACATCTCCGACGGTCCGCGTCTAGAAGAGAAAGGCTATTGGCGAAGAGGTGGCTCGGCTCTTAGCAGCGGAGTTCATCCGAGAAATCTACCACTCCGAGTGGCTCGCCAACGTTGTCATGGTCCCCAAGAAGGACAAGTCACTTCGCATGTGCATTGACTTTAAACATAGCAATCGGGCCTGCCTGAAAGATCATTTTCCTCTCCCCCGCATTGATCAGATAGTCGACTCGACTGCGGGATGTGAGCGATTGTCTTTGTTAGACTCTTATTCCGGGTACCATCAGATCCGTCTGTATGCACCTGACGAGATCAAAACAGCTTTCATCACTCCATTCAGGTGCTTCTGTTATGTTACCATGCCGTTCGGCCTCAAGAATGCCAGAGCCACATTCATGAGGATGATTCAGAAGTGTTTGCTCACTCGAATCAGTCGGAATGTGGAAGCATACGTGGATGACATTGTGGTTAAGTCACGGAAGGGTTCCGACCTGCTGGCTGACCTTGCTGAAACCTTTGCCAACCTCAGGAGGTATGATATCAAGCTTAATCCATCAAAGTGCACATTCGGAGTTCCTGGCGGAAAATTACTCGATTTTCTCGTTTCCGAACGGGGAATCGACGCCAATCCAGAAAAAGTCGGTACTATACACCGAATGAAAAGTCCTGTGCGAGTGCATGACGTCCAGAAGCTTACTGGTTGCTTGGCAGCTTTAAGTCGATTCATATCCCGTCTCGGTGAAAAGGCATTGCCTCTTTACCGATTGATGAAGAAATCCGACAAGTTCGAGTGGACTCCCGAAGCTGATGCAGCGTTTGCAGAGCTCAAAGCTCTACTCTCCACCCAGCCGGTGCTTGCTGCCCCAATCAGCAAGGAGCCTTTGCTGCTTTACATCGCAGCCACGGGTCAAGTCGTCAGTATGGTACTTACGGTCGAGCGGGAAGAAGAAGGAAAAGCCTTCAAAGTTCAGCGCCCAGTATATTATATTTCTGAAGTTTTGACCCCGTCGAAGCAAAGATATCCTCATTATCAGAAGCTTGTATATGGGATTTATATGACCACAAAGAAAGTTGCTCACTACTTCTCTGATCATTCCATTACAGTCGTCAGTGACGCTCCGTTGTTAGAGATCCTGCATAACAGAGATGCAACTGGTCGAGTGGCAAAATGGGCGATTGAACTCCTTCCTGTAGATATCAAGTTTGAGGCAAAGAAGGCTATCAAGTCCCAGGCAATAGCAGATTTTCTCGCCGAGTGGATTGAACAGCAACTGCCAACTCAGGTTCACTCGGAGCATTGGACCATGTTCTTCGACGGTTCCAAAATGCTGAATGGTTCCGGTGCCGGGGTGGTGTTGGTCCCCCCCCCGAGGAGATAAGCTCAGATATGTTCTTCAAATCCACTTTGATTCCTCCAATAACGAGGCGGAATATGAAGCACTTTTATATGGGTTGCGCATGGCCATTTCACTCGGCATCCATCGCCTCATGGTCTATGGCGACTCAGATTTGGTGGTTAATTAGGTGATGAAGGAATGGGACGTCAGAAGTCCATCCATGACTGGTTATTGCAATGCAGTGAGAAAGCTGGAGAAGAAATTCGAGGGGTTAGAGCTTCATCACATACCCCGATTGAAAAATCAAGCAGCTGATGATTTGGCAAAAATAGGTTCCAAAAGAGAAGCCATTCCTAGCAATGTGTTTTTGGAACACATCCACACACCATCAGTTTAGGAGGATCCCTTCACTGAAGAGGCCCCGCAGCCAAAAAGCGCCACGTATCCGGCTGAAGTTCAAGTTCCAGCTGTGGTCGACCTAATAATGGAAGTCTTGGTCATCACTCCCGACTGGACAGTACCGTACATCGCGTACATCTTAAGGAAAGAACTCCCAGAGGACGAAGAAGAGGCTCGACAGATCGTCCGTCGATCCAAGGCCTTTACAGTCATAAAGGGGCAGTTGTATAGGGAAAGCACGACTGGAGTCAGTCAGAAGTGTATAACACCAGAAGAAGGTCAGATGATCCTTGATGATATCCACTTGGGGACCTGTGGCCATCATGCGTCCTCTCGGACCATTGTGGCTAAAGCATACCGAGCGGGATTCTACTAGCCAAGGGCCAATGAAATGGCAAAAGAGATAGTCGACAAATGTGAAGGATGTCAGTATTACTCCAATATGTCGCACAAGCCCGCGTCAGCTCTGAAAACCTTCCACTCGTCTAGCCCTTCGCTGTTTGGGGGCTGGACATGGTTGGACCACTGAAAACGGGTAGGAGCGGCTTCACTCATGTGCTAGTAGCAGTCGACAAGTTCACCAAATGGATTGAAGCTAAGCCTATCAAGAATCTTGATGCTTGCGCTGCTATCAGTTTCATCAGAGAGTTGATATTCAGATATGGAGTTCCGCATAGCATCATCACTGACAATGGGTCAAACTTTGATTCCGACAAATTCAGGGCCTTTTGCGCCTCTCAGGGCACATGAGTCGACTATGCTTCGGTCGCTCACCCTCACTCGAATGGACAGGCGGAAAGAGCAAACGGCCTAATTCTCCAAGGACTGAAACCTCGATTGATGCGCGATCTCAAGCACGCAGCAGGTGCATAGGTCGACGAGCTTCCATCAGTTCTTTGGGGATTGAGGACGACCCCGAACCGATCAACCGGAAGAACCCCATTCTTTCTGGTCTACGGAGCCGAAGCAGTCTTGCCGAGTGACATGCTTCACAACGCCCCTCGAGTCGAGCTCTACTCTGAAGAAGAAGCAGAACAAGCCCGGTAGGACGCATTCGACCTCCTGGAAGAAGAAAGAGAAATGGCCATGATCCGATCGACCATCTATCAGCAAGACTTGCGTCGATTCCATGCCAGAAATGTGAAGAGTCAAGCCTTCCAAGAAGGAGACTTAGTCATCCGCGTGGATCAGCAAAAACCACACAAACTCGCTCCTACTTGGGAAGGCCCCTTCATAGTCACCAGAGTCCTCCACAATGGAGTGTACCACCTCTACAATGTCGATCGCCAGATTGATGAGCCACGAGCCTGGAATGCGGAGCTACTCCGCCCCTTTTATACTTGAATTCTCACTCGGATGAGATGTAATAAGAAAAAACTCCTGTAGTTTATTTATCGACAAGAGCGTTATAATCTTCCCAGTGATTGTTATTATTTTTGTTTGCATAAGAAATCCCCTAGTGGGTGGCTTAGCTGCGAATCCGCTTCGCCTAAGTTTGTAAAAATAAAATCCTACCGAGTGGAGAGCAATCCTCCCACTCGGGGGCTTAGCTGCGAACCCGTTTCGCCTAAGTATTTAAAAATCCTACCGAGTGGAGAGCAATCCTCCCACTCGGGGGCTTAGTTGCAGTCCAGTACTCGCCTAAGTCTTCTCACTCGGAGACTTAGCTGCAGTCCGGCACTCGCCTAAGTTTGAAAAAATCCTGTCGAGTGGAGAGCAATCCTCCCACTCGGGGGCTTAGCTGCAGTCCAGTACTCGCCTAACTTTTCTCACTCAGAGACTTAGCTGTAGTCCGGCGCTCGCCTAAGTTTGATAAAAAAATCCTGTCGAGTGGAGAGCAATCCTCCCACTCGGGGGCTTAGCTGTAGTCCAGTACTCGCCTAAGTTTTCTCACTCAGAGACTTAGCTGCAGTCCGGCGCTCGCCTAAGTTTGAAAAAAATCCTGTCGAGTGGAGAGCAATCCTCCCACTCGGGGGCTTAGCTGCAGTCCAGTAGTCGCCTAAGTCTTCTCACTCGGAGACTTAGCTGCAGTCCGGCACTCGCCTAAGTTTGAAAAAATCATACCGAGTAGAGAGCAATCCTCCCACTCGGGGGCTTAGCTGCAGTCCAGTACTCGCCTAAGTTTTCTCACTCGGAGACTTAGCTGCAGTCCGGTACTCGCCTAAGTATTTGAAAATCCTACCGAGTGGTGAGCAAACCTCCCACTCAGGGGCTTAGCTGCAGTCCGGGACTCGCCTAAGTTGGAAAAGATACTACCGAGTGGAGAGCAAACCTCCCACTCGGGGGCTTAGCTGCGGTCCAGTACTCACCTAAGTACGAAACACATCTCAATCCTCAAGAACGACGAGGTGCAGGTCGACTGCCACCTTCTCCTGGGGAGCTTCGCCACAAATACAATGTGCGCTCCATCGCACTCTGCAGTAACGAGGTGCGGGTCGACTGCCACCTTCTCCTGGGGAGCTTTGCCACAAATACAATTTGCGCTCCGTCCCGCTCTGCAGTAATGAGGTGCGGGTCGACTGCCACCTTCTCTTGAGGAGCTTCGCCACAAATACAATGCGCACTCCGTCGCCGACCTGCAAGGGCAACAAGGCGCGGGTCGACTGCTTCCTTCTCCTTCGGAGCTGCGCTACAGATACACAAGGTGTCTCGAATAAAGAACGGGTTCACTTAGCAGGGGATTCATGAAGATATTCAACGATAAACCAAGTTCAGATAAATCCTAAAGGTTCTGGACCACGGATCGAAGTGCTCAGGCATTCAGCCCGAAAGAGTTTAACGGTTACAAACACCACTCGGCATTCCGAGGCAAATTTAAGGTGAGGCATAAAAGTTTGTTCACTCCACCGGAGGAGGACCAGCAGGCTCGACAAACTCGTCTAAATCGACGTCGTCGGCGGTCCGAGTGGCTGCAGCGATGAAAGTCTCCATAAAAGATCGGAAGTCATGCTACTGGGTGTTGGCGACCTTGATTGCTGCCAGCTTATCTTGTCGCACCTCCTTGCAATGGACGCGAACCAAAGACAGAGCCACATCAGCGCCACACCGGGCAGAAGACTTCTTCCACTCCTGGACTCGGTCAGGGATTTCGTTGAGTCGAGTCATCAGGGACTCAAGATCATTTTGGAGCGTGGCCTCTGGCCAAAGTGCCGGGTCGATCCGCGACATGGCGACCTTCAGTCAAGCCAAGTAGTCCACGGCACCGTCGATGCGGGATTCCAGTCAGAGCAGATTCGTGGCAGTTTCATCTTTCATGGGAGAATTGATTGGATCCAAACCTGGTTCGATCCGCCCAGTCTCTTCCTCGAAGTTCTGGCAAAACTCTGCATTCACGATCCAAGAATTAGTCAATTTTCATATGCTGAGTCAACACAAAAAAATCAGTCGGAACAAAATGTGCACCTTCAAGCTTGATGAACAACTTCTTGGCAAGGCTCCTCAGGTAGCTCTCCAGATCGTCCCTCCTGCGAGCGATGCCTTCCATCTTCTCGCCCAGGTTGAGGTTCTCCTTCTTCCAGCGCGAGCACTCCTTGTTGGCTTCGTTCAGAGCAGATTTCAGCTTGGTATTCTCTTCTTCCAACTGGCCGACCGAAGCCAGTTTCTGTTCAGCCAGAGCGGTCCTGTCATCAGCCTCCTTTCGAGCAGCAGCCAGATCCTGATCCTTCTTTGCTAGAGCTTCTCTTAGTTTTTCTATAAAGAAATGATGATTGATTCAGAAATAGCAGAAGGGTACTCAAGCCTAAGACAGACCAGTCGACAAACTCGTCTTACCAGTGGCGCTGTCCTTGACCTTTTGCAGCTCTGTCTTGGCCAGCTCCAAGTCAAGGTTCAGTTGAATCTGCTGTTTCTCCAAGTCAGCAAAGCGAGCTCCAAGATCACAAGATTTCTGAAATCAAAGGGGAGAAGTTATTTTATAGCGAAAAACGACAAAGACAATAAATACTAAGTCTACGGTCGATTTCCCGCAGTCCACCATAGTCTCGGGGACTACACCCAGTGGGTGCACTTTGCGTGCCCCCACCGGTTCTGATCCCACTCGACCGGCCCGCCAGAGTCGAGTGCAGGGAGTAAAAAAAAGGGGGAGAGAAAGTAGAACTCAGACCACAGTCGACTGCCAGCAGTCGACCACGGTCTCGGGGACTACACCGAGTGGGTGCACTTGGCGTGCCCCCACCGGTTCTGATCCCACTCGACCAGATCGAGTGGAAGAGACAAACTACCAGTTCGGTTTACACTTGACAAAAATGCAAAGACTATAGTCGACTGCCAGCAGTCCACCGTAGTCTCGGGGACTACACCCAGTGGGTGCACTCAGCGTGCCCCCACTAGTTCAAAAATTCAATCGACGCACCCAGTGGGTGTACAGATGCAAAGATTTTCGAAAAGAGTCTTCAGATAGCATATCCTAACAGAACAAGCGGCGACCAACTAACCTGAACGTTGCTCTGGAGAGCCGAGCTGGCATCGTAGGTGGCTTGGCTGGCGTCCCGCACCGTCTTCATCTTCTCCATCATAATGCCCGCCTGGCGTATGGCTTCCCTGGCAGCATTCACCTCGTCCTCTGGGACATGATGGGTCGCAAAAACTGAAGGCAGGTCGACAGGGGCCTGAGCAGTCGACGAGGAAGGTAAGGCAGTCGAAAATGGCACGGCGAAGGTAACAGAACCCCGATTGGCATCGCCAGCGTCCTCAACAACTGGCTCCGCCCTCGGCGTCAATTGTGGCACCTCGCTCGCAGGAGCTTGCCTATTTTTCCTCATCAAAGGCCCCTCGGGCTCTTCATCATCATCATCAGGGAGGTCAATAATGTTAGGGGCTTCAAAGTTCAATCGACAAAATCACATCACCCAATGGTACACATTGCAGTTGAATCGACCAAAATAAAGACAGTATGGCAGAAATCATACCCAGATTAGAAGTGACCGCATCCCCCATCACCTCATCATCGTCCCTGTAACCTGAGGTCCCCGAAGTAGCAGCGCTTACAGTTCCAAAGTTCGTCCGATTAAAACAAGAAAAACAAACAGCACAGAGCATCGAGTAAATATGAAGTAGACACTCACGCGAAAGCGATGGGGATGTCAATCTTAATCTTCGGCAACGCCTTCTAAAGCTTCGGCTCTGCGACTTTGGGATGCTTCGACGCTTTTTCAGTCGGAGTTGGCGAAGAGGTCCGAGGACGCTTTGAATACTGACCAACTTGAGCAATCGCCTTTTCACAGGCGCTCGGTCGTTCTTGGTCAAGTTTGGACCACCTCTCCCTGCGAGGAGGCGACTCGACTTCTTCTTCGTCACTTGGATCGTTGCTTTCTTCGTCTCCCCTACCGTCAGACTCCCATTCGCCGCTGTCGCCGCCGCTCGCTTCTCCTTCCGGGTCCTGCTCTTGCTCTCCGTTGGGCATTGAATACATTTCAATAATGGCCTGAAAGAAAGCAAGAAGAACAAAGTCAGTCGACTCAGTATGGGCAGCTGCGCGAGTGAATTCCGATTACAAACAAAAACTCAGAATCAGACCTTCTCTGGTACATGAGACTGGTCGAGTGGAGGAACTCTCCTGGCTCCACTGGGGTTGTCCTTGTTTCCGGTCATGCCTGATAGCCACTTCTCCAGTGTGTCTTCATCGACCTCCTCCGGGTGAATCCGAGTGGAGTCTTCAAGACCCGAATACATCCACATCGGATGGTATCGGGCTTGAAGAGGCTGGATGCGCCGCTGAAGGAAGACCTCCAAGAGATCCATACCGGTGACCCCGTCACGGATAAGCTGGACCACTCGCTCTACCAGCACCCTCACCTGCGCCTTCTCCTCCCGAAGCACCTTCAAAGGGGAGGGTTTCCTCACTCGGTCCATGGTGAAAGGAGGGAGGCCGGTCGACTGCCCTGGCATCGACTGGTCTTTGCAGTAAAACCAAGTCGACTGCCATCCGCGAACTGAGTTGGGAAGAATCATGGCCGGAAAGGAGCTTTTCCCTCTCATCTAGACACCAAAACCCCCACACATCTGAATCACTTGAGTCCTCTCGTCACTCGGATTAGCTTTTTTCACCGTCTGGGAGCGACAAGTGAAAATGTGCTTGAAAAGGCCCCAGTGAGGCCGACAACCCAGGAAATTCTCACACAAAGAAACAAAAGCGGCGAGATAAACGATTGTGTTGGGAGTGAAGTGATGGAGTTGTGCCCCAAAGAAGTTCAGAAATCCCCAAAAGAAAGGGCGAGGCGGCAAGGAAAATCCACGGTCGACGTGGGTGGCAAGGAGAACGCGCTCACCCTCCCGAGGTTGCGGCTCGGATTCCTTCCCCGGGGGCCGCGCCGATTCATAGGGGATCAGCCCTCCTTCGGCTAGGTCGTCGAGGTCTTCTTGGGTGATCGTTGAGCGGATCCAGTCGCCCTGGATCCAGCCCTTCGGCAGGCCGGTTCGCGAGGAGGATCCGCCCCGGCTGGTCGCCTTCCCCTTCGACCTCGCCGTCGCCTTCTTCGCCCGCTCTAGAGCCGCCGTCTTCTCCTTCCCCATAGTTGCCGGCGAAACGCGTACGGAGCGGTGGCGCTGGAGCGAGAGCGAGCGCCGCGAGGGAGCATGAAGAGGAGAAGAGATAATGGGGACGCACCATTCGAAGAGACCCCGGTCCGACGCCTTATATGAGGCCGCTTCCGAGTGGCTGACTGGTAGGCCCGGGCGGCCCTGTCAAATCCCGTAAGGATCGCACGCGTGATACATGGCGAAAAAGGTGGCGCGGGGATTGAGGCGGCTCCGCTCTATCCCATCCGATTACTACGGCCTCCCCCGTCCCGCACGCTTCCCAAAATTCGGATCCCGTGAAATCTGCGGGCAGCAGAACAACTTGTCAGACCGAAGATCTCCTCTGCACCGTCACTCGGAGCCTTTCGAGTAAAGAAATCCACTCGACAAAAAGCTAAGAATGGATCAAGGCGACTGAAAAAGAAGTTGCTGTCATCACTCAGGATTCGTTGATCCGAAACTAGATATGCTCATGGCATGAAAAATGAGTCGGGAAAATTCTCAACTCCTTCCCCACTCAAACCTTGATCCATTCGATGGCTAATGACGAAGCTATGTACCTAGGGTAGGGTCATGGACCTGTCCAAACTGCCCTACCCAAGGACATTTCTATAAGAAATCACCTTTCAATTGACTTGGAGGTGTTCCACTCGACAGACTCGAAGACACTCGACCAAGAAGCGATCACTCGACCAAGACCGAACCACTCGACGGCCAGGAGACCTAAAGGCACCCCGCATGCTAACGGTCGGTTATTAAGTAGCCTTTATGGTCATCATAGCACTTTATTAGGGGCGTTACCAGTAACGCCCGACCTTAATGTATTTAAAATCCTGCATAACTGAGGGCCGGAGGGGTCCGGTGAACTCTATATAAGCCACCCCCCTCCTCAGTGTAAAGGGTTCGCACCCCTGTAAACCATACACGCATAATCCAGTCGACCGCCTCCGGGCTCCGAGACGTAGGGCTATTACTTCCTCTGAGAAGGGCCTGAACTCGTAAACCTCGTGTGCTTACAACTTCTCCATAGCTAAGATCTTGCCTCTCCATACTTACCCCCCTACATTACTGTCAGACTTAGAACCACGACAATGAGCGGATGCCTAACCCGCCCCCAAATCAAACGTCACTTGAACGTTTCTTCACAGCACCATCGGGGCATTTTTCTAACCCAATGGATAACATGATAGCATCGGCAACACAGCTGGCATCTATTCCAGTCGAGGGCGAGTCGCCGGTTGCGGTGGAGACCTGCTACCTCTTGAGCTTGCGTTGGATTTCCCCGAAGAGGAAAGGATGATGCAACAGAGTAGCGTAAGTATTTCCCTCGGTTTTTGAGAACCAAGGTATCAATCCAGTAGGAGGCCATGCTCAAGTCCCTCATACCTGCACAAAACGATAGCTACTCGCAACCAACGCGATTAGGGGTTGTCAATCCCTTCACGGTCACTTACGAGAGTGAGATCTGATAGATATACTATTTTTTGGTATTTTTGGTATAGAGATGCAAAGTGAAAAGTAAAAGGCAAAGTAAAAAGCAAAGCAAGATTAAAGTGATGGAGATTGATATGATGAGAATAGACCCGGGGGCCATAGGTTTCACTAGTGGCTTCTCTCAAGAGCATAAGTATTCTACGATGGGTGAACAAATTACTGTTGAGCAATTGACAGAATTGAGCATAGTTATGAGAATATCTAGGCATGATCATGTATATAGGCATCACGTCCGTGATAAGTAGGCCGAAACGATTCTGCATCTACTACTATTACTCCACTCATCGACTGCTATCCAGCATGCATATAGAGTATTAAGTTAAAAACAGAGTAACGCTTTAAGCAAGATGACATGATGTAGAGAGATAAATTCATGCAATATGAAATAAACCCCATCTTGTTATCCTCGATGGCAACGATACAATACGTGCCTTGCTGCCCCTTCTGTCACTGGGTAAGGACACTGCAAGATCGAACCCAAAGCTAAGCACTTCTCCCATGGCAAGAACTACCAATCTAGTTGGCCAAACCAAACGGATAATTCAAAGAGACTTGCAAAGATAACCAATCATGCATAAAAGAATTCAGAGAAGATTCAAATATTATTCATAGATAGACTTGATCATAAACCCACAATTCATCGGTCTCAACAAACACACCGCAAAAAGAAGAAGATTACATCGAATAGATCTCCATGAGAGTGGGGGAGAACTTTGTATTGAGATCCAAAAAGAGAGAAGAAGCCATCTAGCTAATAACTATGGACCCGAAGGTCTGAGGTAAACTACTCACACTTCATCGGAGGGGCTATGATGATGTAGAAGCCCTCCGTGATGACGGCCCTCTCCGGCAGAGCTCCGGAACAGGCCCCAAGATGGGATCTCGTGGATACAGAAAGTTGCGGCGGTGGAATTAGGTTTTTGGCTCCGTCTCTGTTCGTTTGGGGGTACGTAGGTATATATAGGAGGAAGAAGTACGTCGGTGGAGCTTCGGTGGGCCCACGAGGGTGGTGGCGCGCCTGGGGGTATAGGGCGCGCCCCCCTACCTCGTGCCCACCTCAACGCTTCCTTGGCGTAGGGTCCAAGCCTCCTGGGTCATATTCGGGAAGAAAATCACGTTCCAGAAAGGTTTATTCCGTTTGGACTCCGTTTGATATTCCGTTTCTTCGAAACACTGAAATAGGCAAAAAACAACAATTCTAGGCTGGGCCTTTGGTTAATAGGTTAGTCCCAAAAATAATATAAAAGTGGAAAATAAAGCCCAATATAGTCCAAAACAGTAGATAATATAGCATGGAGCAATCAAAAATTATAGATACGTTGGAGACGTATCAAGACCCGAATCGCAGTGGAGCTTCTTCAAACGGCTGTAACACAGCAGTTGGCTCATTCATACAGTCGTGAGTGTGTTCATTCGACCCCTTGCCCAAGTCAAAGCTACAGCAGGCGGTTTCTAGGAGCAAACGACGTCGTAACCCGCCCCATGAAGATATCCAACCCTTCTTTCATGGTCTTGGATGCAGAAAATTTGACCCGAGTTTGTTGCTGCACGCCCTCAGTTTGTTGGATGAATCTCCTCATCTTCCTTTCTCTGATTTGATTTTCTTCTCGGCCTACTTCTTCTTGGTTCTTCTCATGCAGATCTGGCAAAAGCCGCCTAGCCGCCGGACAGGCGTGGCACAAGCTAGGCAAGCTTTATTTTTCTTTCTCATGAAGAACACGTGCCAACACTAGATGGGCTGCATTGGCTCTGTAAGCCCACACCAAACGGCCAAGGACACTTTATACACCCCGCAAGGCCCAAATGCCCTAGGTTTAAGCCCCTATAAATTGGGTGCACCACCCATCAAGTGAGAAATGAGAATAGTGCCAACCCGCCGCCGCCACCGTTCCCAGCCCCCGCCGACCAACACCAGCAAGTATGCCTCCCACTCCACACCTCCTACCCCACCCCATCCCACACCAACTACCCAGCGATCGCTGATTGCTACCCTTTTTTATCCGCATGGATCACTGACCAGCCGCTGCCGTCTATGAGAGGAGGGCGATGGCCGACACCAACCGTTGCAAGTGAGTGGCCTCTCTTTCCTCCCCCAATGCCCCAGATCCCAGCATTCCTCTTCTTCTGCTATATCCGGGTCCTGTGCTGCTTTTCGTTCCCTTCCGCAGCTAGATCTTGGTTTTGTTGCCCATTTGATTTGGTTTCTCATGCTTGCTCTTACTCTGCACCGCAGCTTAAAGGAGGTCGCCTTCGTCAAAGTGAAGCACAGCAAGTCACAGAGGGGCAGCTTGGTGCGGGACAAGGAAGGTGCGCTCCAATTCCCAGTCTACGACATGCCCCACAGTCAGAGACGCTGCTTGTTCGTCAGATTCCCATTCCTGGCCTTTTTGATGGGTTGTGTTTGATTCCTGATGCGCTTGTTTTTGTTGGAATGTGCAGATGTCCTGTTCAATCCCGAGGCGGCCTCAGCCCTCCCCGCCGACCACAAGAAAGACCTGGCCGTCCAGAACATCAGTGGCGGTGTTTGATTCCTCTGTCGGCCACCATGGGCGTCAAAATCACCGCATATCTTCGCCGCAAAGTTTCAGAAATTAGAAGATGATGAGGAAGAGGTGCAGGGATGGAAATAGATGGATCCCAAGCCCTCCATTTACATCAAGTGACCCAGATAACCACTGCTCGGTTAAAAGTTGAATATAATTTATACTAAACCTTTGTACTTATGATTACATTTTTAATGTGTATAATTTTCTTAGTTGACATAATTATACATGCAACATTATTGCTAAGTACTCACTATATTTTTATTTACTCTCCATATTAGCTTTGTCACAGGCCAAACTTTATAGAGTTTGACAATAGAAAATAATATGAACATTTAAAATAACACACACACATATATATATACATATATATAGAGAGAGTGGCGTTTTGGTGGCCGAGCACCCTGCAGGCCGCAATCTCCCACCGTGGAGTATAGCACTGCGATGTGTGCATGCCTTTTTGGTCAGAGATATATGGTAGCTGCTAATTTGAAATACATCCGTGCTGTGGGCTGCTGTGCCAGTGTTGTACGTGGACCTCGGGTGCGCTGGATACGCAAGCACGTCATGTGCTTGCTGGGCTGATTTAAAAGTAGCACATGTTGGTGGCAGGTAAGGGCTGGTGCGACATTAATACTGGGCCCATCTGGCGCTGCAGGTAGCTTAACGCTGGAAGCGGTGTCAGGCCATTCATCCCCTCCCAGTTCGTGGCTGTGCGGCGCGGCGTTTCGCCATGGATGGCCTCGAGTTCTTCTTTGGGGAAGCAGAATCAGGTAAGACCCAATCTCGCGTCCCTGTTTCTTGTGCCGTAGCTTACCCCGAAAAGGGAATCATTCTTTTGATTTGGTGCTCTGCTCCTTGATTTCGCCCCGGTTCCTTCTTGAGTTCTTCTTCTCCCTGATGTTGGTTGTATCTGACTAGATGAGAACTGTGTATGTGCTGCAGATTAGTTCCCAAGACTGATGCGGGTGATATTTTGGGTGGCGGATTCGATGTTATGGAGTCTGTTGTTGCTTCCATCCATGAAGTTCGCCGGCGCTCCTCTGATGTGATTTCTTCTAAGACGATGGGGGTGGAGGCGAATGTTGGATCATACCACAACGGTGGGAGTGAGGTCGTTGGTGACTCGAATGATATGGCGGCACATAATACGTCCACTGCGTCCACTGCATCTATGGGAGACGAGGGAGATGCAGAGGGTGTCGTCGTCAACGAATCAAAGGCCTCCTGTTGGACACGACGGTAAGACACACACACACACACACATTTTTTCATTCCTTTTGCTGTTAGGCCAGAGATTGTACCTTCATGCAATGGCCTTTGCTGTAAGTCAGAAATTGAATCTTCCTATAATAACAATTGCTGTAAGTTCAGAGATTGAATCTTCTTGTAAGTTCAGAGATTGTACCTTGCTGTAAGAACAAACGCATGTACAGAGTTCACCCCATGTAGAAACAAATCTTTTTTACCTCTTATAGCATTCTTGCTAGTTTGGAACCATAATTTTTACAATCAGGTGTCATGCAGCTAGATCATATTTATTGATTCTGTATCAAAAGATCAACATTATTTTATCAGAAAACCCCCTGTTTTATATCCGTCTTGACCAGTAGAGAGTACATTTTATGCCACAGCCCTAGCTCTGGCCTTTGCTTGTCATTGCATATGCATCCATGCATCATCTTAAATTCCAGTAAATTGAATTGAGGGAATTCTCAACCCTCAGAAATCACCTCAGAAATAATCAACATTAAAAAAATCTCTTCAAACAAGCCCAAGAAAATGTTCCTGTTAATATTTGGAAATATTGGCAAGAGATAAAATTCAAACCAATATTTTTGGAATCTCAGGAATATTTATTTTGGGCCCTTGAATTAATCCAATAAATATTTGAATTGGACTTATATTTATTATTTAATAAATATATGTTCAATAATTCTGGAATTTGTTGTGTGGTTTGGGTTAAAGACCACTTAGTTCGCACAACTATTTTCATGAAGTTTTGAAGTGGTTTAGTATTTTGCTAAATCAGAAAACAAAGACAGAAATAGAAAACAGAAACAAATAAAAAAGGAAAGCAGAGAGAGAGAGAGAAGCCCACCTGGACCTTACCTGGCGGCCCAAGTGGCTGGCCCAGCCCACCTGGCCCCTTCCCTGTCGTCTTCCTCCTTCGCCAGGAGGATGGGCGTGTGGCCGCCGTGCGCGCACACGCGCCCCGGCCACCTCCTGCTTGCCGCTTCCCCGACCCCCCTGGAGATGCCACGCACCTCCCTGGCGCCACATCCACTTCTCCCTCCGACCCTATCCTCCTCTGCTCTCTCTCCCTCCCGCGACCGAACACCACCATCGCCGCCGCTCGCTGCCAACGCGCCCACCGAGCTCGCCTGACCTCCCCACCGTATCCCTAGGCTCTGCCGCAGCCCTGCACGTCGACGAGAAGAACAAAACAAGCCCCGGGACCCCCTCAGCCTCGCCATCGCCGTCGTCCTCATCCTCGGGAGCCGACCACCGCCGTCGTCGATTCGCCGGCCACAGGACATCCCCGAGCAAGCCGAACCCATCATCGTGATCACTGTGAGCTGCACCGTCGTTTCCACCTAACCCCGCGGCCTAGCGCTCGCTGTAGCGCCGTTTTCCATGATGCCCGAAGCACGCCGCCGCACGAACTCGTCGCCGACGAGGCTCCGGTGGCCAATCGGCCCCGTTCATATGCCCGTTGGCTTTGTGAGAGCCTGCAGAACGTGTAGGTGCTACCCGTTGATCCTCCCGTGCACGGTGTTGTTGTTTTCATCGGCGCCCGAACTCCGGCGGCCGCAACCGAGCTCGCCGCCGTCGACTCTGGCCACCCCAGGCCCGGAGACCACCACCATCCGGCGCGCCATCGCGCCAGCTCTCCGTAGGGCCAAAGGGCGCACCGAACGGTGCACGGTAGGAGAAACCCGAGCCACCCCGGTGCGTCTCCGCCGCGTTTTTGGTCGTCGCCGGTGAAACTCCGGCGAGCCAACGTGGCACACTTAGTTAACACTAATGACGCCATTAGCTGATCACTGTGCCACTGACGGATGGGCCCCACGCGCTAATTAACCCCGGAATTTATTCCCTGTTTAACTTAGACTAACCCACCGGGCCCACATGTCAGGTTGACTTTGCTGACGAGGCAGTTGACTGGGCCCACACGTCAGCGACCCTAACCAGCACTGGTTCACTGACTAGTGGACCCCACTGGTAAGGTTTGACCCGGGGCAGCCCTGTTGACCTGCTGAGGTCAGCATGACGTAATGCTGATGCAATAATGTAATTTCTGGATTTATTTCTATTCAGGAAATTCCAGAAAATTGCCTATACTTCTAAAAATCATAGAAAATCAACCGTAACTCCAAATGAAATAAATTATATATGAAAAGTTATCAGAAAAATTCAAGGAATCCATCTGTACCATTTTCATGCATGTTTGAACAATGTTTGTCCTCTGTTTTGGACAAAACAAATAAAGGGCATTTAAATAATCATATATGGAGTTGGAATTTGAATCTTGTACAAACCAACTTCATTTAAATCATAACTAGTTGCATTAGCTCAATCAACAGCATATTGCCATGTCATGATCATGCATAATATTGTTGCGTCGCATTAATTGTGTTCTTCCTTGTTTGCCGGTAATTGTCCCCTCTCGGTAGACGCTGCTCCGACGCTGTGATCGTTGACACTGATGAAGACTCAATGTTATCTTCAGAAGTGTCAGGCAAGCACAGCCCCCTTGTTCGTTCCGATACAAGCCCACTCTCTCGCTCCTGCTCTCTTTTACTGCATTAGGACAACAACGATTCATATGTTACTTGTTGCGGTAGTTGAACCCCTTATCCTCTGCATGACCTGTCATTGCCACAGTAAATAGATGAAACCCACTAGCATGAGTAGGAGTTGTTTGTGCCTTGATGTGCCTACTCATTCATGCTTGTTTGTCATGCCTGCTATTGCATAGAGTTGTGTCAGGTCTGATTCATCGGGAATGGATCGGAGGTGTGTGAACATGTCCTACTGTGTGTGAGCTAAGTGTGTGAACACGTTTTGGTGAAGGTAGCGGTGAGAGGCCATGTAGGAGTACATGGTGGGTTGTCTCATTGAAACCGTCCTCAGGAACTGATTTCTGTGTCTGTGATCCATGAACAGCTACTACCACTCATTGGGATCCTTAATTGACCCTCTCGGCTTCTTAATCACCCTAGTACTCTGTCCAGGAGTTGCAACTAGTTTCTGGTGTTTGTAGGTTATGTGTTGGCGGCCGTGCGTAGCGCTGACCCTAGGGGTGGGCTATGATGCGGTAGATACACCGTGGCACGGTGTACCGGGCGCCCGTTTGGTGTCTCGGGAACCCTGTTCACATCGTCCGGGGCCGTATGTGGAAACCTCGGCCGGACTCCCTGCGGATGGAACCTGGATAGGCGATAAACCTGGACTAGAGACTTAAGTGTTTAGGTAGGCCGTGGCCGACACCCTCGTTGGGCTTCCGCTTGAAGGTTGCCGAGTACATGTCGTGTAAATGACGGTAAGTGGTGGGAGCGTGTGTGAAGAAGTACACCCCTGCAGGGTTATCAATATCTATTCGAATAGCCGGATTCCTCGGATATGGAAACTTGGACCCCTTGCATACTTCATAGACAAGTGAAAGTGGATACTCTAAAACTCGCAAGATAAGTGTGAGTGCTATGGATGGCCTTCTCGTAGGGAGACGGGAGCGGATCCATAGTGGTGTATTGAATGGTGAATATGTGGACTCGTGTGCGCCACCTCAAAAGAGTTGCTTGCAATCGTAGTTCAGGTTAGCCACTGAGTCAAAGCTGGCTTGCTGCAGTTAAACTCCACCCCCCTTGTTGATACCGATGCATATGTAGTTTAGATCTGATGTAAGTCTTGCTGAGTACCTTTGTACTCACGTTTGCTTAATTTATGTTTTGCAGAGAGATTTCAGTCTCGCTAGTAGTTCCGCGTGGACTTCGACGTTTAGCTTGATACCTCAGCTACGATCTTGTGCCCTCGGCAGGATCTGGTAGATAGTCAGGCTTCTTAGCCTTTTTCATTTGTAGATGTCTGTACTCAGATATGTTAAGCTTCCGCATGTGCTTGATTTGTATGCTGTGATTGTTGGGTCATGAGACCCATGTTTGTAATATCTCGCTCCTCGGAGCCTAAGGAATAAATACTTGAGTTGTAGAGTTATGTTGTGATGCCATGTTGTATTTACACATATCTAGCATATTGTGTGTATGATTGAAATGCTTGGTATATGTGGGATCCGACAATCTAGTTGTTTATCCTTGGCAGCCTCTCTTATGGGGAAATGTAGTCTAGTGCTTCCATGAGCCATAGTAGTCCGCTACAGCCCGGTTCACCGGAGTCCTGCTAGCCCAGCACTACTGCTCAGGACACTTGACTGCCGGCATGTGTTTCACTTCGTTCCTGTGTCTGTCCCTTCGGGGAAATGTCACGCGGTGACATCCGGAGTCCTGCCTAGCCTGCTACAGCCCGGGTTCCCGGAGTCCTGTTAGCCCAGTGCTACAGCCCGGATTCACACGCTGCTGACCGACATGCTCGATATGATTCATGTATGCCTGTCCCCATAGGTTAGTGCCGCTTTGGTTTCACGACTAGCCATGTCGTCCCGGGTTCTCTGTCATATGGATGCTAGCGACACTATCATATACGTGAGCCAAAAGGCGCAGACGGTCCCGGGCCATGGTAAGGGGACACCCGTGGGAATACCGTGCGTGAGTCCGCAAAGTGATATGAGGTGTTACCGGCTAGATCGATGTGACTTGGAACCGGGGTCCTGACAGCTTTGGTATCAGAGCCTGACTGCCTGTAGGATTACTAAGCCAAACCGGTCGAAGTTGTGTCTAGAAATGCTTTAGTTATGTAGGGGAATTGATTGTTGCAGGGAACGTAAGGCTCTTTTTACTCCTTTACCTTATGCCCTCTGATCTGAGTCATTCTCTTCTCATTCTACGCGGGTTAAGAAACTAGGCCTTCTCATCTATCTATCAGGATGACGTGTTACTAAACCGTAGTTGCCTAGGATTGTTGAGTTCAAGCCTCAGTTCAGTTCCTACTACTTCCATATGTCATAGCTGGCCTCAGAACTTTGATTTTGTGATGTTGAGTGGTTATGCCACCATTTTGCAGGATGTCTCAAATCATTTTGAGCATTTACAGCCGTTATGCTATCCGAGTCATCCCAGGTTCCTAAACAATCTAATGCATTTGCAAATCCTTTTCTCCTGTGTTCGATGTCTTTTGGGCCAGATTAATCACACTAACCAGTGTGTTGAGGTATTCCATTGCCTCGATATATATGTTGGAACTATTATTATGACCCTAGTTGTCCTAGAGAACCACCCAGTAACCTAGTAATGCTTTGTGTCCCTAGTGTGATGATTCTGGCCACCATTCTTGAAAGCATCCCGTGATGCCATTTAGTAGTAGGTATTTTATTCCTGGGTTCTTGAACCCGAGATTCACCCTACTTACCTCATGTTGATAGTGTTGCTAGTTCCTTTAGGATATTAGTAACCTTTGCGATAGTCCTCGAGGTCTGTGGTATTTCCTTATTCCAAATACTATGAACCACTTATGGCAGAAGTTTGTTGTATCAAAAGATCACAACCAGAGTGCTCTTAATGAGTTCTCCATTCTACATTGTGAATCTGCCAGTCCTACTTATCTGCATGGGTTGTCCGGAAGAAATGTTGAGCTTTGCTCGACATACTAATCTATGCATCCACAACTCAGAAAATTATATGTTCCTTGAGTTGTTCCTCTTCAGTTGTAATCCGACCATCCCCTATCAGTTGATAGCCAAGAGTATGTGTGCATTTGTGTTCATCAATGCCTTTTATTCTTGTGGTCTGTCAAGCCATTCTATTCCGGAATGACTAGGAGAAACAAACTCAATTACCTCATCCATATCCAGGATTGGGTCAAAGTAGTTGTGTTCTGCAGAACAAATGCCAATCCAGCTTTTGCTCTGTTCTACCCTGGAGTATTACCCCCTTTATGTCAAGATTGTCATGAGAATTGCACCCTCTCTCATGAATTCTTGACGCAGTGATACTTATTACCATCATTTTTCATTCCTCGGTCCCGTGTTGTCGCAACCGGAATGCCGGCAAGTGAACCATGATGTGTGAAATCAATACTCCTAGCAACTAGTTGCTAGGTAGCTAATGGACAATAATTTCTTTCTTAGCGTGTTGGTTATTGAATCATCATCCTAAGATTGATCGTGCTACCTAGTCCACTTTTCCTGGTGCACTCTTCGATCAATGAGTTAGGATTCACTATTTTGATCATATCATCTTGCCATGAAAAGCAAGGTTGTTCTCGAGCTTAGTAACATATCAGTGGTTCGTGATTTTCCGAATATCTTCTCGGAAGTATTACCAGGTTGTCCCCTGACTGTTATGTTGAGCTCGTGATCAAGTTGGTTTTCCTCTAAACCAGCCATTCTCCAAGAATCTGTGTTGGATACCCTGAGCTAGTTGGTTAAGCTAAACAACAACTTGGAGAGTTGGAAGATAAACGCTTGCCTAACTTAGTTCGTTCTATGGGATATCCTTGTGTGCGTGTGTGTTGAAGAGAGATGATATCTTCATCGATTGTTCCTTGTGATCGGTTGTTGAATCTATTGTCTTGTCAAAACCTTGATTTGGGTGTGGGCTATCGTCAAATCAAATTAGAACCAACGATGTTCATAATGTTGTCTTACATGCGGTTGTCCCTCGAGCATACACCATTATATCTTTTGGTCTGACCAATACTATCACATTGTTCACATGATGGTGGAAGTCCAGTGATATGGAAATACCGATGAGTTGTTGTTGAGCCCATCAGCAGCATTTTGTCTCCCCCCATGATTCATGTTGAACGCTACACTAGTATTGGAAACTTTATAAGCATTATCTTCGTGTTTCGTTCATGAAGCATATGTTTGGATGAAAGTAGTGACTTCCTCTAATTCATGTGCATATGTTGCAAGTTGCCGCCGTGAATTTGGGAAAGTTTGTCTCGCCTTCTCTGGAATCATTCCAAGTCAGTCATGCATATGTGCGAAGTATTCTGTGGTCTGGAGACTTGCAACCTTCATTCTATATGAATCCCTAGCACACCTTCATTTGTGGATGTCTGTACTCAGATATGTTAAGCTTCCGCATGTGCTTGATTTGTATGCTGTGATTGTTGGGTCATGAGACCCATGTTTGTAATATCTCGCTCCTCAGAGCCTAAGGAATAAATACTTGAGTTGTAGAGTTATGTTGTGATGCCATGTTGTATTTACACATATCAAGCATATTGTGTGTATGATTGAAATGCTTGGTATGTGTGGGATCCGACAATCTAGTGGTTTATCCTTGGCAGCCTCTCTTATGGGGAAATGTAGTCTAGTGCTTCCATGAGCCATAATAGTCCGCTACAGCCCGGTTCACCGGAGTCCTGCTAGCCCAGCACTACTGCTCAGGACACTTGACTGGCCAGGCATGTGTTTCACTTCGTTCCTGTGTCTGTCCCTTCGGGGAAATGTCACACGGTGACATCCGGAGTCCTGCCTAGCCTGCTACAGCCCGGGTTCCCGAAGTCCTGTTAGCCCAGTGCTACAGCCCGGATTCACACGCTGCTGACCGACATGCTCGGTATGATTCATGTATGCCTGTCCCCATAGGTTAGTGCCGCTTTGGTTTCACGACTAGCCATGTCGGCCCGGGTTCTCTGTCATATGGATGCTAGCGACACTATCATATATGTGAGCCAAAAGGCGCAAACGGTCCCGGGCCATGGTAATGCGACACCCGTGGGAATACCGTGCGTGAGGCCGCAAAGTGATATGAGGTGTTACCGGCTAGATCAATGTGACTTGGAACCGGGGTCCTGACATTTTAACACCGTTTTGTGGGGGAAATGCAGTGTTAGGATTGGCAACGCGCCAGAAGCGAGGGATGCCAACCCAAGCAGAGTCCCTGCCCGAGAGGCTTTGATGCGAGATTATGCAGACAACAAGGTTGGCACTGTTGTTAACCCGACGCTCGGAACTAGCTTTGACACAGTTGAAGAAGCATATGAGTTTTACAACCTATACTCCTGGGAGATTGGGTTTGGCGTCAGGTATGCCAAAAGCAGGCTGAACGTCCATTGGAAAAAATGCTTGCAGGAGTTTGTGTGCGCGTGTGCGGTGAGGATGATTCATTAATTCAAAAAAGATAAATGTTTCCCCACGCCTACTTTTTTCATTTTTATGCTCTCATATCTTATGGGAAACTACGTAGGGCAAGCCATTGCAATCGAACATCTGCTCGACGAGATGTGGATGTCCCGCGTTGATGCGGGTGCTTAGATTGGATGATAAAGGATGGTACATATGTGAACACAAAGCAGAGCACAACCATGCAGTCTTAGTTAACTGTATGGAGAAGCTACACTGAAAATCGCACCGGCACATAGATAGATACACCAGAGACTTGGTGAAATAGCTGAGAGAGAACAATATAATCCTGAGCAAGGTTTACAGTGTGGTTGGCAGTTTTTTGGATTTGTGAAGGAGGTGCCATTCACAAAGAGATCTCTCAAAACTCTTTGTGGAAAACTTAACAGAGAGCAATCGGAAAATGATGCCACAAAAACAATAGAGGTGTTCAACGCAATGGGGGCTGAAGATCCTGAGTTCAAATACGGTGTGCAGGTTGATAGTGATGGTCGAGTCAATACTTTGATGTGGACAACGGGGAGAAGCATCGAGCAGTTTAAATGTTTTGGCGATGCTGTCATGTTTGATACGACATACAAAACTAATCTATACGACATGCCGTTTGGCCTCTTCGTTGGTGTCAACAATCACTTCCAAAGCATTATTTTTGGAGGTGTGCTGATGAGCGATGAGAAAATTGACACTTTCAAGTGGATATTCACAGAGTTCTTTCAGATGATAGGAGCGCCACAACCACACACAATCCTCATAGGTATTTCAAGAAAATGTTCTCATCTATTTAGGAGTGTTGATCTTCCTTCTAAGCTTGATGTGAAAATGTTTTCCCCCTGGAATGTGCTGACAGAAAAATGTTGTTTTCAGACCAAGCTCATGCAATGGAGATTGCCATAGAAGATATCATGCCACATACAACACATCGGTGGTGCAAATGGCATGTGTTGAGGAAAGCAAAAGAGTGCCTTGGGCCACCGCTAGGCAAAGGTAGTGAGTTCAAACAGGAGTTCAACAAGATGGTGCATCACATGGTTAGTGAGAACAAATTTGAGGACGGTTGGGCATGTATGCTTGAGAAGCACGGTCTACAAAATAATGTATTTCTCACACAAATATATGAGACTCGGATGAAATGGGCTAAGCCTTACTTCATGGATGTTTTTTGCGCCAAGATGGCCAGCACACAACGGAGTGAAAGTGCAAACCATTTGCTGAAAGGATATGTGCCACCAGGATCCCCGATGCACCTTTTCATCAGGCAATATGAGAAGATGCAAGTTGATAGAGATTCAGAGGAAAGTTATCAAGAGAAGAGAACGAAACTGGTAAGGTTAAGAACTTTTGTGTGTTGTACTTTGACGAGCAAATTATATTGACATGAATCAAGTCCCGTTGTTGACGAAATATCGAAAGGTAAAAACACATCATAATGATATGTCTCCACATGCAGGGTGGTCTTGTGCTGGCTCAGAACCTAGAGATACATGCATCAAAAATTTATACGAGGGCCATGTTTGAAAATTTTGGTGAGGTGATATATGAATGCGGGTCATATGTTTTGATCGAAGTTGTGCCTCGTCGTGAATACATAGCGAGGCATGTAAAGAAACATTCAAGGGACAAATGGTGTAAAAATGAATTCTGCATCCAGGTCAACAAGTCGTGCCGACGAATTCAAGTGTGAATGTGGAATGTTTGAACATTTTGGCATGGTGTGCACCCATGCACTGAAGGTGTTTTTTTCTCTTGTTATTCCTCTGTTGCACATACAAGACAAATTATCGACGAGGGCAAACAAAAAGCGTATTTTTTGACACTGATCTTTTTCTCTTGTTCTCAGGTAATGATTCAGCTGGGTCTGCAGGAGGTTCCAGCCGGACACATAGTGAAGCATTGGACAAGGGATGCAAGGGATATACTCCCTCCAGAGTTTCTGCGTTACCAAAAGGACCAAGGTGCAAAGTGCCTCACAGTGTTCAGATAGCTTTGCGGCGCCATCAAAGAAGAGACCAGCGGGGCGCCCTACGACAAGCCGCGACAAAGCACCATATGAACAGCCAGCTAAGAGGAGTAGGTTTTGTTCAATCTGCCGGGGCCAAGGGCACAAGAGCACAACATGTCCGCAACCGAGGGGGGGGATCTTCCAAAGGCACGAAGGAAGTCACCTCGCTGCTCCAGGTGAAGTCTGACAGACCACAGAATGAACACCTGCACCAACACGGCCAAGGCAGATTTCTATGGTTGATTTTATCTGTTTTCTATGCTTGAAATATGACAGTTTCATGTAACCGTGCTTGTGTGGATGTCAGACTGCTAAAGACCACTCCACATATTACTGAACCTCTATGGAGATCTCTGTGTTTGTAGTATCATTTGCTGTCGGAGGATTAGTTTTATTTTTTAGGTGATCAGAGAATTAGTTGGGTATGATGTGTTTTCCATTGTGGAAATCACTTGCTTGGACCTTTTTCATTTTGTCAGTGACCAAACTGTGTTCATTTGATTGGTGTACCACTTGGATGAGCGGCAAGTGCTGACGCCTTTCCCTGGAACGAACTGAGGATGAAGACGAAATCTCGATCTTGTTTGAGCTGGGTGCGGCTGCGATGGAGAGCCATCTCTCCTATAAATAGCCGACGAGACCAAGGCAACGGCAGGATCCTCGACGTTCGACCCAAACGGCTCCCTGTCGTCGCACATGTTGACGAAGTCAAATCCGGTGCCGTGTACATGAGTCTGATATGATGCTGTGCTACACTGCTGTACCCGCTCGTGTACGTCTGCCCACAAGGTTTATTTAAAAAAGCAAATACAGGCGCGTGGCAGCGGACTCTCGTATGAATACGGTGAAAATACGGTAGCGTCTTAATGGGTTGGCACCGCTCGCAACGAGCAGGGACGGGGCTGATTCCGGCCTGCAGGTAGCTCGGCCACCCAAGGCCATTTTCGTATATATATATATATATGAAAATATATTCAATGATTAATCCAATGCTATTAATTTGTCATTTTCAACGTTAATAACTTTTTTAGAAACTTCGTCAAAGTTTACAAAGTTTGACTCAAGATAAAGCTAATATGCAAAATAAATAAATAAACAAAGGGAGTAATAGATATAGTCATCCTTTTTTATACAATTATTATGTGTATCATTGTAAAATACATGTGCTAAACTTAAACAGTTTCGTAATAAAAGCCTTCTTGAGTTATTTTGACTTTAAATTATCGCGTAACACAAACCTTCAAGAATAATTTTGACAAATGTATAAACTACATAGTATGAATTGTGTGTGTGTGTGACCACATCTTTAAATGTCATGGTACAAATCTCTAAAGCATACCACCAAAAGAGTATCTCAATAGTAGTTTCTAGTGTATGATTAACTAAGCATATTTATAGAAAATTTCTAAATTATAAGTTGAACTGTTGGCATTAATTCATATTTCATGGTGAAATGTGTCTTGTAAATTACTAGGGTTTCAGGAATAAAGTTGAATGTATCCATGCTATGTACTTTCTATTGAAATAACATCACTTGTAATAAATCACCTCACACATAATAATGTTGTGGATTTTACTATTTCTGTGGACATCCAACTTGATTATGTGTCACTAGTATAAAAACGGCCTAATGCTAAGCACATTAGTATCGGTTTGAATTTGAGCCGGCACTAATGTGTCCATTAGTGCCGGTTCGAATGGCTTGGCGGGCGGAGATAATTAATACCGATTCATGGCGAACATTTAGTACCGCTTCGTGCCACGAACCGGTACTAAAGTGGCTGTGGCATGCCGTGGCCTGGATGGGGCCCCACCAGCACCTTTAGTACCGGTTCATACCACAAACCGGTACTAGAGGTTTTTAGTTGCAGCAGTATTTTAGTCCCACCTCACTCCTCTAAGAGGGTTTTTACCACCTTAAATATGTTACTTCTCAAACTATCACAACCACTTGCTCTTCATTGAACTCTATGTGTAGAATTTGTGGCCACAATATGAGTTTTCTCCGGTTTCTAAACCGGTGAGGACTCATATTGTCAATTCAGATTGTACACAAAAAGATCAGCGATGATCAATGTATTTTTGATGTATTTCTCTATAAAGAAATATAAGAGCATTTAAATAGGTTTCAAAGCCACGTCGTCAACTTTCAACCCTTCTGACATAATTTGATATTTTTGATTCAATTACTGATTTGTTTTGAGCTAAATGACCCTGGAATTGAAAAGCACTACAACTGAACTCTAAAAAGGTTGAAACTTGGTATGGTATCATCATTTCACCCACATGGCATGTGCAAAAACTAGAGATGGTTACAGCAAAAACTGGATGCACTTCGTGTACAAACTGGACACTCTCTTTCGAAGTATTAGGGTTCCGAACGAAAAGTCATCTGTTACACCGGCTATTCAAAATTTTAATAACTTATTACAACTCCGGACTTTTTGTGCGTTCATTATGCACCATTTAAAGCCACGTCGTCAACTTTCAACACCTTCAGACATAATTTGATATTTTTGATGCATTTACTGATTTGTTTTGAGCTAAATGACCCTGGAAGTGAAAAGCACTACAACTGAACTCTGAAAAGGTTGGAACTTGGCATGATATCATCATTTCACCAACATGGCATGTGCAAAAAAATAGAGATGGTTACGGCAATAACTGGATGCACTTTGTGTACAAACTGGACACTCTCTTTCGAAGTATCAGGGTTTCGTATGAAAACTCAACTGTTACACCGGCTATTCAAAATTTTAATAACTTATTACAACTACAGACTTTTTGTGCATTCATTATGCACCATTCAAAGCCACGCCGTCAACTTTCAACCCTTTCTGACATAATTTGATATATTTTTATGCATTTACTGATTTGTTTTGAGCTAAATGACCCTGGAATTGAAAAACACTACAACCGAACTCTGAAAAGGTTGAAACTTGGCATGGTATCATCATTTCACCCACATGGCATGTGCCGAAAAGTAGAGATGGTTACGAAAAAAATTGGATGCACTTCGTGTACAAAATAGACACTCTCTTTCGAAGTATTAGGGTTTCGGATGAAAACTTATCTGTTACACCGACTATTCAAAATTTTAATAACTTATTACAACTCCGGACTTTTTGTGCGTTCATTATGCACCATTCAAAGCCACGTCGTCAACTTTCAACCCTTTCTGACATAATTTGATATTTTTGATGCATTTACTGATTTGTTTTGAGCTAAATGACCTTGAAAAGCACTACAACTAAACTCTGAAAAGGTTGGAACTTGGCATGGTATTATCATTTCACCCACATGGCATGTGAAAAAAAGTAGAGATGGTTACGGCAAAAACTGGATGCACTTCATGTACAAACTGGACACTCTATTTCGAAGTATCAGGGTTTCGGACGAAAACTCATCTGTTACACCGGCTATTCAAAATTTTAATAACTTATTACAACTCTGGAGTTTTTGTGCGTTCATTATACACCATTCAAAGCCACGTCGTCAACTTTCAACTCTTTCTGACATAATTTAATATTTTCGATGCATTTACTGATTTGTTTTGAGCTAAATGACCCTGGAATTGAAAAGCACTACAACTGAACTCTGAAAAGGTTGAAACTTGGCATGGTATCATCATTTCACCCACATGGCATGTGCAAAGAAGTAGAGATGGTTACGGTAAAAACTGGATGCACTTCGTGTAGAAACTGTACACTTTCTTTTGAAGTACCAGGGTTTCGGACAAAAACTCATCTGTTACACCGGCTATTCAAAATTTTAATAACTTATTACAACTCCGGTCTTTTTGTGCATTCATTATGCACCATTCAAAGCAACGTCATCAACTTTCAACCCTTTCTAACATAATTTGATATTTTTGATGCATTTACTGATTTGTTTTGAGCTAAATGACCCTGGAATTGAAAAGCACTACAACTGAACTCTGAAAAGGTTGAAACTTGGCATGATATCATCATTTCACCCACATGGCATGTGCAAAAAAGTAGAGATGGTTACAGCAAAAACTGGATGCACTTCGTGTACAAACTGGACACTCTCTTTCGAAGTATCAGGGTTTCAGACGAAAACTCATCTGTTACACCGGCTATTCAAAGCTACGTCATCAACTTTCAACCCTTTCTGACATAAATAAAGCAAAAAAAACTATATAAAAACTACTCAGAAATAAATAGAAGAAAATAAGTAAAGCAGAAAAGAAAAAAAACTATATAAAAAACTACTCAGAAATAAATAGAAGAAAATAAATAAAGCACAAAAGAAAAAACTATATAAAAAAACTACTCAAAAATAAATAGAAGAAAATGAATAAAGCAAAAAAGAAAAAACTATATAGAAAACTACTTAGAAATAAATAGAAGAAAATAAATAAAGCAGAAAAGAAAAAAATATAAAAAATTGTTGGGGCGCTGTCCTGTGGGCCTGTTGGGCCTCGGGCATGGGAATTCAGGCCCACAAGGGCCAGCAGGCTCACAAGGTAGCGCGCCATAGTTAGGCCCAGAAGCCGGCTTTATAGAGGAGCTCGAAGGAGCAGCCGCAGCTGGGTTTATAAACCAGTGCGGCTGCCCTTCGCCGGACGAGGTGGGACTAAACTTTCTCCACCGTGGGATGGGAGCGCACCCACTTTAGTACCTGTTCATGGCTCCAACCGGTACTAAGGGGGGGGGGGTTATTTAGTACCGGTTGCAGCCACGACCCGGTACTAAAGGCCTGCCCTTCCCGCCGCTTGGCCTAGCCAAAACAAGCCTTTAGTACCGGTTGATGGCTCCAACCGGTACCAATGGCCTCTCCTATATATACAACACTTACGAAAATTTCAGTTGGTTTCAGTTATCTGCTTCTTCGCGCCCCGTCGCCGAGCCCGTCGCCGCCCCCATCGCCGAGCCCGTCGCAGCCCCCGTCGCGCCATAGCGCGACCCTGTCACCGTCGCCACCGCCCCAGCCCGCCCCCGTCGTTGCGCGCCGTGCCGCGCCGTCATCGCCGCCCTCCGCCGTCATCGCTGGTCGCCCCCGTCGCGCGCCGCGCCCCAGCCCGACCCCATCGCCGCCGTTGCCGCCCCAGCCCGCCCCCGTCGTCGCCGCGCCCCAGCCCGTCCCCTATAAGAGATCGACCGTGCCCCGGCACTGCCGCGCGTCGACGGCCTCACACACACATGATTTTTTTTTCTGTTTTTTGTTTTTTAGATTTTATATATACTTTTAGTTTATATAAACGTTAGATTAATGTCAAATGTTAGATGAATTAGATAGAAATATATGTTAGATATTAATGTCAAATGTTAGATGAATATTAGAATTAGCTAGATATTAATGTTAGATGAGTTAGTTTTTTTTAATACTTTTATAGTTATAGATTAATTAGATATACTAGCCGTCAACCCGTGCGTTCGCACGGGCTAGCCAATAAAAATGAGTTCTAATTAGAATTTTATGTCCTATAATCAAATTGAATTCATCAGGTAGCCTGCACAGAAACTTTTCTCCATTCTTTTACTCTTTCTTCCATAAATTATAGTAAAATTGGTACAGAAATATTATTTGTTGGTAATATTATAAATTATACAAACAAATAGGCATTGGAAAATTGAGCATAAAAATGTCATACTTGTTAAATATTAGACCATGTTGTTGCAAAAATTGCTATCTCTGTTTATTCTAGTCTTGTTCATAATTACAATGTGCAAACTTCCCTATGCTGTATTTTTTTTTTCAAAACCATGTACCATGGTATCCTGTGCAACGGTCCTAATGAAGTAAGAATATAAATTTGTTTACTATTTATAAACTTGTACTATTTGGCCGAGGATGAGAAACATTTGTTTTATCGTTCAATAACCACATAATGGAACTTCAATAAGAAACAAAACAACACACAATTTCAAATGTGTCCTATTTATTGGTATCTTGTATCAATCCGGTTTCAAAACTCCAGTACAAAAAATGGTCAAAATGTAATGATCGCCAGATCAAACCTGTTGTAGGCTATTGGACAAACTCCTTCTGGACTCTGAAGCATAACTCCATGCACCATGACTATGACAAAGGTGCAGATCAGGACGCTTGAAACAACCGCTTTTACGTCTTTCTGTATAACTTTGCTCCATCTTTCTCAAGTTCGAAGAAGGTCAGGTCAAGATCGTGCTGGCAAATCGACTATATAGGTTAGTAGCCATAGAAGAAAACTACATAGAATTCTAGTGCACTAGTAGAAAAAGGGTCAAACGTGAAGCACATTAGTGCCGGTTTGAATTTGAGCCGGCACTAATTGTACCATTAGTGCCGGTTCGAACGGCTATGCATTAATGCCGGTTCGTGTTGAACCTTTAGTACCGGTTCGTGCCACGAACCGGTACTAAAGGGGTGATGGCAGGCTGGCGTCAGGCCGGGGCCCCATGATCACCTTTAGTACCGGTTCGTGTCACAAACCGGTACTAAAGGGCTAACCTTTAGTACCGGTTTGTGCCACGAACCGGTACTAAAGGGGTCTGACCTGTAGTACCAGTTTGTGACACAAACCGGCACTATAGGGCAATTTTCAAACTCTACCCCCCGTGTGTCGCCATTTTAGTTCTGAAAAAACCAAAAGAAAATGATAAAAACTTCAAAAAATAAAATCCTTCGAGAGGTAGTTATATTACGACATCTACTAGTTAGGAAAATTTGAAAACTTAAATTTGGACATGTTTTGCAAAAAGTGTAGGGAAAATGTAAAACGGCTATAACTTTTGCATATGATGTCGGAAAAAAACGTATAATATATCAAAAAATTCAGCACGAAAATACCGGGACATGCGCCGCTGAAGGAAGACCTCCAAGAGATCCATACCGGTGACCCCGTCACGGATAAGCTGGACCACTCGCTCTACCAGCACCCTCACCTGCGCCTTCTCCTCCGGGAGCACCTTCAAAGGGGAGGGTTTCCTCACTCGGTCCATGGTGAAAGGAGGGAGGCCGGTCGACTGCCCTGGCGTCGACTGGTCTTTGCAGTAAAACCAAGTCGACTGCCATCCGCGAACTGAGTCGGGAAGAATCCTGGCTGGAAAGGAGCTTTTCCCTCTCATCTAGACACCAAGACCCCCACACATCTGAATCACTTGAGTCCTCTCGTCACTCGGATTAGCTTTTTTCACCGTCTGGGAGCGACAAGTGAAAATGTGCTTGAAAAGGCCCTAGTGAGGCTGACAACCCAGGAAATTCTCACACAAAGAAACAAAAGCGGCGAGATAAACGATTGTGTTGGGAGTGAAGTGATGGAGTTGTGCCCCAAAGAAGTTCAGAAATCCTCGAAAGAAAGGGTGAGGAGGCAAGGAAAGTCCACGGTCGACGTGGGTGGCAAGGAGAACGCGCTCACCCTCCCGAGGTTGCGGCTCGGATTCCTTCCCCGGGAGGCGCGCCGATTCATAGGGGATCAGCCCTCCTTCGGCTAGGTCGTCGAGGTCTTCTTGGGTGATCGTTGAGCGGATCCAGTCGCCCTGGATCCAGCCCTTCGGCAGGCCGGTTCGCGAGGAGGATCCGCCCCGACTGGTCGCCTTCCCCTTCGACCTCGCCGTCGCCTTCTTCGCCCGCTCTAGAGCCGCCGTGTTCTCCTTCCCCATAGTCGCCGGCGAAACGCGTACGGAGCGGTGGCGCTGGAGCGAGAGCGAGCGCCGCGAGGGAGCGTGAAGAGGAGAAGAGATAATGGGGACGCAACGTTCGAAGAGACCCCGGTCCGACGCCTTATATGAGGCCGCTTCCGAGTGGCTGACTGGTAGGCCCGGGCGACCCTGTCAAATCCCGTAACGATCGCGCGCGTGATACATGGCGAAAAAGGTGGCTCGGGGATCGAGGCGGCTCCGCTCTATCCCATCCGATTACTGCGGCCTCCCCCGTCCCGCGCACTTCCCAAAATTCGGATCCCGCGAAATCTGCGGGCAGCAGAACAACTTGTCAGACCGAAGATCTCCTCCGCACCGTCACTCGGAGCCTTTCGAGTAAAGAAACCCACTCGACAAAAAGCTAAGAATGGATCAAGGCGACTGAAAAGGAAGTTGCTGTCATCACTCAGGATTCATTGATCCGAAACTAGATATGCTCATGCCATGAAAAATGAGTCGGGAAAATTCTCAACTCCTTCCCCACTCAAACCTCGATCCATTCGGGGGCTAATGACGAAGCTATGTACCTAGGGTAGGGTCATGGACCTGTCCAAACTGCCCTACCCAAGGACATCTCTAGAAGAAATCACCTTTCAATCGACTTGGAGGTGTTCCACTCGACAGACTCGAAGACACTCGACCAAGAAGCGATCACTCGACCAAGACCGAACCACTCGACGGCCAGGAGACCTAAAGGCACTCCGCATGCTAACGGTCGGTTATTTAGTAGCCTTTATGGTCATCATAGTACTTTATTAGGGGCGTTACCAGTAACGCCCGACCTTAATGTATTTAAAACCCTGCATAACTGAGGGCCGGAGGGGTCCGGCGAACTCTATATAAGCCACCCCCCTCCTCAGTGTAAAGGGTTCGCACCCCTGTAAACCATACACGCATAATCCAGTCGACCGCCTCCGGGCTCCAAGACGTAGGGCTATTACTTCCTCTGAGAAGGGCCTGAACTCGTAAACCTCGTGTGCTTACAACTTCTCCATAGCTAAGATCTTGCCTCTCCATACTTACCCCCCTACATTACTGTCAGACTTAGAACCACGACAATGAGCGGATGCCTAACCCGCCCCCAAATCAAACGTCACTTGAACGTTTCTTCACACCACCATCGGGGCATTTTTCTAACCCAATAGATAACATGATAGCATCGGCAACACAGCTGGCATCTATTCCAGTCGAGGGCGAGTCGCCGGTTGCGGTGGAGACCTGCTACCTCTTGAGCTTGCGTTGGATTTCCCCGAAGAGGAAAGGATTATGCAACAGAGTAGCGTAAGTATTTCCCTCGGTTTTTGAGAACCAAGGTATCAATCCAGTAGGAGGCCACGCTCAAGTCCCTCGTACCTGCACAAAACGATAGCTACTCGCAACCAACGCGATTAGGGGTTGTCAATCCATTCACGGTCACTTACGAGAGTGAGATCTGATAGATATACTATTTTTGGTATTTTTGGTATAGAGATGCAAAGTGAAAAGTAAAAGGCAAAGTAAAAAAGCAAAGCAAGATTAAAGTGATGGAGATTGATATGATGAGAATAGACCCGGGGGCCATAGGTTTCACTAGTGGCTTCTCTCAAGAGCATAAGTATTCTACGGTGGGTGAACAAATTACTGTTGAGCAATTGACAGAATTGAGCATAGTTATGAGAATATCTAGGCATGATCATGTATATAGGCATCACGTCCGTGATAAGTAGACTGAAACGATTCTGCATCTACTACTATTACTCCACTCATCGACCGCTATCCAGCATGCATCTAGAGTATTAAGTTAAAAACAGAGTAACGCTTTAAGCAAGATGACATGATGTAGAGAGATAAATTCATGCAATATGAAATAAACCCCTTCTTGTTATCCTCGATGGCAACGATACAATACGTGCCTTGCTACCCCTTCTGTCACTGGGAAAGGACACCGCAAGATCGAACCCAAAGCTAAGCACTTCTCCCATGGCAAGAACTACCAATCTAGTTGGCCAAACCAAACGGATAATTCGAAGAGACTTGCAAAGATAACCAATCATACATAAAAGAATTCAGAGAGGATTCAAATATTATTCATAGATAGACTTGATCATAAACCCACAATTCATCGGTCTCAACAAACACACCGCAAAAATAAGAAGATTACATCGAATAGATCTCTATGAGGGAGGGGGAGAACTTTGTATTGAGATCCAAAAAGAGAGAAGAAGCCATCTAGCTAATAACTATGGACCCGAAGGTCTGAGGTAAACTACTCACACTTCATCGGAGGGGCTATGATGATGTAGAAGCCCTCCGTGATGACGGCCCTCTCTGGCGGAGCTCCGGAACAGGCCCCAAGATGGGATCTCGTGGATACAGAAAGTTGCTGCGGTGGAATTAGGTTTTTGGCTCCGTCTCTGTTCGTTTGGGGGTACGTAGGTATATATAGGAGGAAGAAGTACGTCGGTGGAGCTTCGGTGGGCCCACGAGGGTGGTGGCGCGCCTGGGGGTATAGGGCGCGCCCCCCTACCTCGTGCCCACCTCGAAGCTTCCTTGGCATAGGGTCCAAGTCTCCTGGGTCATATTCGGGAAGAAAATCACGTTCCAGAAAGGTTTATTCCGTTTGGACTCCGTTTGATATTCCGTTTCTTCGAAACACTGAAATAGGCAAAAAACAGCAATTCTGGGCCGGGCCTCCGGTTAATAGGTTAGTCCCAAAAATAATATAAAAGTGGAAAATAAATCCCAATATAGTCCAAAACAGTAGATAATATAGCATGGAGCAATCAAAAATTATAGATACGTTGGAGACGTATCAAGACCCGAATCGCAGTGGAGCTTCTTCAAACGGCTGTAGCACAGCAGTTGGCTCATTCATACAGTCGTGAGTGTGTTCATTCGACCCCTCGCCCAATTCAAAGTTACAGCAGGCGGTTTCTAGGAGCAAACAACGTCGTAACCCGCCCCGTGAAGATATCCAACCCTTCTTTCGTGGTCTTGGATGCAGAAAATTTGACCCGAGTTTGTTGCTGCACGCCCTCAGTTTGTTGGATGAATCTCCTCATCTTCCTTTCTCTGATTTGATTTTCTTCTCGGCCTACTTCTTCTTGGTTCTTCTCATGCAGATCTGGCAAAAGCCGCCTAGCCGCCGGACAGGCATGGCACAAGCTAGGCAAGCTTTATTTTTCTTTCTCATGAAGAACACGTGCCAACACTAGATGGGCTGCATTGGCTCTGTAAGCCCACACCAAACGGCCATGGACACTTTATATGCCCCGCAAGGCCCAAATGCCCTAGGTTTAAGCCCCTATAAATTGGGTGCACCACCCATCAAGTGAGAAATGAGAATAGTGCCAACCCGCCGCCGCCACCGTTCCCAGCCCCCGCCGACCAACACCAGCAAGTATGCCTCCCACTCCACACCTCCTACCCCACCCCATCCCACACCAACTACCCAGCGATCGCTGATTGCTACCCTTTTTTATCCGCATGGATCACCGACTAGCCGCTGCCGTCTACGAGAGGAGGGCGATGGCCGACACCAACCGTTGCAAGTGAGTGGCCTCCCTTTCCTCCCCCAATGCCCCAGATCCCAGCGTTCCTCTTCTTCTGCTATATCCGGGTCCTGTGCTGCTTTTCGTTCCCTTCCACGGCTAGATCTTGGTTTTGTTGCCCATTTGATTTGGTTTCTCATGCTTTCTCTTACTCTGCACCGCAGCTTAAAGGAGGTCGCCTTCGTCAAAGTGAAGCACAGCAAGTCACAGAGGGGCAGCATGGTGCGGGACAAGGAAGGTGCGCTCCGATTCCCAGTCTACGACATGCCCCACAGTCAGAGACGCTGCTTGTTCGTCAGATTCCCATTCCTGGCCTTTTTGATGGGTTGTGTTTGATTCCTGATGCGCTTGTTTTTCTTGGAATGTGCAGACGTCCTGTTCGATCCCGAGGCGGCCTCAGCCCTCCCCGCCGATCACAAGAAAGACCTGGCCGTCCAGAACATCAGTGGCGGTGTTTGATTCCTCTACCGGCCACCATGGGCGTCAAAATCACCGCATATCTTCGCCGCTAAGTTTCAGAAATTAGAAGATGATGAGGAAGAGGTGCGGGGATGGAAATAGATGGATCCCAAGCCCTCCATTTACATCAAGTGACCCAGATAACCACTGCTCGGTTAAAAGTTGAATATAATTTATACTAAACCTTTGTACTTATGATTACATTTTTAATGTGTATAATTTTCTTAGTTGACATAATTATACATGCAACATTATTGCTAAGTACTCACTATGTTTTTATTTACTCTCCATATTAGCTTTGTCACAGGCCAAACTTTATAGACCTTTGACAATAGAAAATAATATGAACATTTAAAATAACACACACACACACATATATATATACATATATAGAGAGAGAGAGTGGCGTTTTGGTGGCCGAGCACCCTGCAGGCCGCAATCTCCCACCGTGGAGTATAGCACTGCGATGTGTGCATGCCTTTTTGGTCAGAGATATATGGTAGCTGCTAATTTGAAATACATCCGTGCTGTGGGCTGCTGTGCCAGTGTTGTACGTGGACCTCGGGTGCGCTGGATACGCAAGCACGTCATGTGCTTGCTGGGCTGATTTAAAAGTAGCACATGTTGGTGGCAGGTAAGGGCTGGTGCGACATTAATACTGGGCCCATCTGGCGCTGCAGGTAGCTTAACGCTGGAAGCGGTGTCAGGCCATTCATCCCCTCCCAGTTCGTGGCTGTGCGGCGCGGCGTTTCGCCATGGATGGCCTCGAGTTCTTCTTTGGGGAAGCAGAATCAGGTAAGACCCAATCTCGCGTCCCTGTTTCTTGTGCCGTAGCTTACCCCGAAAAGGGAATCATTCTTTTGATTTGGTGCTCTGCTCCTTGATTTCGCCCCGGTTCCTTCTTGAGTTCTTCTTCTCCCTGATGTTGGTTGTATCTGACTAGATGAGAACTGTGTATGTGCTGCAGATTAGTTCCCAAGACTGATGCGGGTGATATTTTGGGTGGCGGATTCGATGTTATGGAGTCTGTTGTTGCTTCCATCCATGAAGTTCGCCGGCGCTCCTCTGATGTGATTTCTTCTAAGACGATGGGGGTGGAGGCGAATGTTGGATCATACCACAACGGTGGGAGTGAGGTCGTTGGTGACTCGAATGATATGGCGGCACATAATACGTCCACTGCGTCCACTGCATCTATGGGAGACGAGGGAGATGCAGAGGGTGTCGTCGTCAACGAATCAAAGGCCTCCTGTTGGACACGACGGTAAGACACACACACACACACACACATTTTTTCATTCCTTTTGCTGTTAGGCCAGAGATTGTACCTTCATGCAATGGCCTTTGCTGTAAGTCAGAAATTGAATCTTCCTATAATAACAATTGCTGTAAGTTCAGAGATTGAATCTTCTTGTAAGTTCAGAGATTGTACCTTGCTGTAAGAACAAACGCATGTACAGAGTTCACCCCATGTAGAAACAAATCTTTTTTTCCTCTTATAGCATTCTTGCTAGTTTGGAACCATAATTTTTACAATCAGGTGTCATGCAGCTAGATCATATTTATTGATTCTGTATCAAAAGATCAACATTATTTTATCAGAAAACCCCCTGTTTTATATCCGTCTTGACCAGTAGAGAGTACATTTTATGCCACAGCCCTAGCTCTGGCCTTTGCTTGTCATTGCATATGCATCCATGCATCATCTTAAATTCCAGTAAATTGAATTGAGGAAATTCTCAACCCTCAGAAATCACCTCAGAAATAATCAACATTAAAAAAATCTCTTCAAACAAGCCCAAGAAAATGTTCCTGTTAATATTTGGAAATATTGGCAAGAGATAAAATTCAAACCAATATTTTTGGAATCTCAGGAATATTTATTTTGGGCCCTTGAATTAATCCAATAAATATTTGAATTGGACTTATATTTATTATTTAATAAATATATGTTCAATAATTCTGGAATTTGTTGTGTGGTTTGGGTTAAAGACCACTTAGTTCGCACAACTATTTTCATGAAGTTTTGAAGTGGTTTAGTATTTTGCTAAATCAGAAAACAAAGACAGAAATAGAAAACAGAAACAAATAAAAAAGGAAAGCAGAGAGAGAGAGAAGCCCACCTGGACCTTACCTGGCGGCCCAAGTGGCTGGCCCAGCCCACCTGGCCCCTTCCCTGTCGTCTTCCTCCTTCGCCAGGAGGATGGGCGTGTGGCCGCCGTGCGCGCACACGCGCCCCGGCCACCTCCTGCTTGCCGCTTCCCCGACCCCCCTGGAGATGCCACGCACCTCCCTGGCGCCACATCCACTTCTCCCTCCGACCCTATCCTCCTCTGCTCTCTCTCCCTCCCGCGACCGAACACCACCATCGCCGCCGCTCGCTGCCAACGCGCCCACCGAGCTCGCCTGACCTCCCCACCGTATCCCTAGGCTCTGCCGCAGCCCTGCATGTCGACGAGAAGAACAAAACAAGCCCCGGGACCCCCTCAGCCTCGCCATCGCCGTCGTCCTCATCCTCGGGAGCCGACCACCGCCGTCGTCGATTCGCCGGCCACAGGACATCCCCGAGCAAGCCGAACCCATCATCGTGATCACTGTGAGCTGCACCGTCGTTTCCACCTAACCCCGCGGCCTAGCGCTCGCTGTAGCGCCGTTTTCCATGATGCCCGAAGCACGCCGCCGCACGAACTCGTCGCCGACGAGGCTCCGGTGGCCAATCGGCCCCGTTCATATGCCCGTTGGCTTTGTGAGAGCCTGCAGAACGTGTAGGTGCTACCCGTTGATCCTCCCGTGCACGGTGTTGTTGTTTTCATCGGCGCCCGAACTCCGGCGGCCGCAACCGAGCTCGCCGCCGTCGACTCTAGCCACCCCAGGCCCGGAGACCACCACCATCCAGCGCGCCATCGCGCCAGCTCTCCGTAGGGCCAAAGGGCGCACCGAACGGTGCACGGTAGGAGAAACCCGAGCCACCCCGGTGCGTCTCCGCCGCGTTTTTGGTCGTCGCCGGTGAAACTCCGGCGAGCCAACGTGGCACACTTAGTTAACACTAATGACGCCATTAGCTGATCACTGTGCCACTGACGGATGGGCCCCACGCGCTAATTAACCCCGGAATTTATTCCCTGTTTAACTTAGACTAACCCACCGGGCCCACATGTCAGGTTGACTTTGCTGACGAGGCAGTTGACTGGGCCCACACGTCAGCGACCCTAACCAGCACTGGTTCACTGACTAGTGGACCCCACTGGTAAGGTTTGACCCGGGGCAGCCCTGTTGACCTGCTGAGGTCAGCATGACGTAATGCTGATGCAATAATGTAATTTCTGGATTTATTTCTATTCAGGAAATTCCAGAAAATTGCCTATACTTCTAAAAATCATAGAAAATCAACCGTAACTCCAAATGAAATAAATTATATATGAAAAGTTATCAGAAAAATTCAAGGAATCCATCTGTACCATTTTCATGCATGTTTGAACAATGTTTGTCCTCTGTTTTGGACAAAACAAATAAAGGGCATTTAAATAATCATATATGGAGTTGGAATTTGAATCTTGTACAAACCAACTTCATTTAAATCATAACTAGTTGCATTAGCTCAATCAACAGCATATTGCCATGTCATGATCATGCATAATATTGTTGCGTCGCATTAATTGTGTTCTTCCTTGTTTGCCGGTAATTGTCCCCTCTCGGTAGACGCTGCTCCGACGCTGTGATCGTTGACACTGATGAAGACTCAATGTTATCTTCAGAAGTGTCAGGCAAGCACAGCCCCCTTGTTCGTTCCGATACAAGCCCACTCTCTCGCTCCTGCTCTCTTTTACTGCATTAGGACAACAACGATTCATCTGTTACTTGTTGCGGTAGTTGAACCCCTTATCCTCTGCATGACCTGTCATTGCCACAGTAAATAGATGAAACCCACTAGCATGAGTAGGAGTTGTTTGTGCCTTGATGTGCCTACTCATTCATGCTTGTTTGTCATGCCTGCTATTGCATAGAGTTGTGTCAGGTCTGATTCATCGGGAATGGATCGGAGGTGTGTGAACATGTCCTACTGTGTGTGAGCTAAGTGTGTGAACACGTTTTGGTGAAGGTAGCGGTGAGAGGCCATGTAGGAGTACATGGTGGGTTGTCTCATTGAAACCGTCCTCAGGAACTGAGTTCTGTGTCTGTGATCCATGAACAGCTACTACCACTCATTGGGATCCTTAATTGACCCTCTCGGCTTCTTAATCACCCTAGTACTCTGTCCAGGAGTTGCAAGTAGTTTCTGGTGTTTGTAGGTTATGTGTTGGCGGCCGTGCGTAGCGCTGACCCTAGGGGTGGGCTATGATGCGGTAGATACACCGTGGCACGGTGTACCGGGCGCCCGTTTGGTGTCTCGGGAACCCTGTTCACATCGTCCGGGGCCGTATGTGGAAACCTCGGCCGGACTCCCTGCGGATGGAACCTGGATAGGCGATAAACCTGGACTAGAGACTTAAGTGTTTAGGTAGGCCGTGGCCGACACCCTCGTTGGGCTTCCGCTTGAAGGTTGCCGAGTACATGTCGTGTAAACGACGGTAAGTGGTGGGAGCGTGTGTGAAGAAGTACACCCCTGCAGGGTTATCAATATCTATTCGAATAGCCGGATTCCTCGGATATGGAAACTTGGACCCCTTGCATACTTCATAGACAAGTGAAAGTGGATACTCTAAAACTCGCAAGATAAGTGTGAGTGCTATGGATGGCCTTCTCGTAGGGAGACGGGAGCGGATCCATAGTGGTGTATTGAATGGTGAATATGTGGACTCGTGTGCGCCACCTCAAAAGAGTTGCTTGCAATCGTAGTTCAGGTTAGCCACTGAGTCAAAGCTGGCTTGCTGCAGTTAAACTCCACCCCCCTTGTTGATACCGATGCATATGTAGTTTAGATCTGATGTAAGTCTTGCTGAGTACCTTTGTACTCACGTTTGCTTAATTTATGTTTTGCAGAGAGATTTCAGTCTCGCTAGTAGTTCCGCGTGGACTTCGACGTTTAGCTTGATACCTCAGCTACGATCTTGTGCCCTCGGCAGGATCTGGTAGATAGTCAGGCTTCTTAGCCTTTTTCATTTGTAGATGTCTGTACTCAGATATGTTAAGCTTCCGCATGTGCTTGATTTGTATGCTGTGATTGTTGGGTCATGAGACCCATGTTTGTAATATCTCGCTCCTCGGAGCCTAAGGAATAAATACTTGAGTTGTAGAGTTATGTTGTGATGCCATGTTGTATTTACACATATCTAGCATATTGTGTGTATGATTGAAATGCTTGGTATGTGTGGGATCCGACAATCTAGTTGTTTATCCTTGGCAGCCTCTCTTATGGGGAAATGTAGTCTAGTGCTTCCATGAGCCATAGTAGTCCGCTACAGCCCGGTTCACCGGAGTCCTGCTAGCCCAGCACTACTGCTCAGGACACTTGACTGCCGGCATGTGTTTCACTTCGTTCCTGTGTCTGTCCCTTCGGGGAAATGTCACGCGGTGACATCCGGAGTCCTGCCTAGCCTGCTACAGCCCGGGTTCCCGGAGTCCTGTTAGCCCAGTGCTACAGCCCGGATTCACACGCTGCTGACCGACATGCTCGATATGATTCATGTATGCCTGTCCCCATAGGTTAGTGCCGCTTTGGTTTCACGACTAGCCATGTCGTCCCGGGTTCTCTGTCATATGGATGCTAGCGACACTATCATATACGTGAGCCAAAAGGCGCAGACGGTCCCGGGCCATGGTAAGGGGACACCTGTGGGAATACCGTGCGTGAGTCCGCAAAGTGATATGAGGTGTTACCGGCTAGATCGATGTGACTTGGAACCGGGGTCCTGACAGCTTTGGTATCAGAGCCTGACTGCCTGTAGGATTACCAAGCCAAACCGGTCGAAGTTGTGTCTAGAAATGCTTTAGTTATGTAGGGGAATTGATTGTTGCAGGGAACGTAAGGCTCTTTTTACTCCTTTACCTTATGCCCTCTGATCTGAGTCATTCTCTTCTCATTCTACGCGGGTTAAGAAACTAGGCCTTCTCATCTATCTATCAGGATGACGTGTTACTAAACCGTAGTTGCCTAGGATTGTTGAGTTCAAGCCTCAGTTCAGTTCCTACTACTTCCATATGTCATAGCTGGCCTCAGAACTTTGATTTTGTGATGTTGAGTGGTTATGCCACCATTTTGCAGGATGTCTCAAATCATTTTGAGCATTTACAGCCGTTATGCTATCCGAGTCATCCCAGGTTCCTAAACAATCTAATGCATTTGCAAATCCTTTTCTCCTGTGTTCGATGTCTTTTGGGCCAGATTAATCACACTAACCAGTGTGTTGAGGTATTCCATTGCCTCGATATATATGTTGGAACTATTATTATGACCCTAGTTGTCCTAGAGAACCACCCAGTAACCTAGTAATGCTTTGTGTCCCTAGTGTGATGATTCTGGCCACCATTCTTGAAAGCATCCCGTGATGCCATTTAGTAGTAGGTATTTTATTCCTGGGTTCTTGAACCCGAGATTCACCCTACTTACCTCATGTTGATAGTGTTGCTAGTTCCTTTAGGATATTAGTAACCTTTGCGATAGTCCTCGAGGTCTGTGGTATTTCCTTATTCCAAATACTATGAACCACTTATGGCAGAAGTTTGTTGTATCAAAAGATCACAACCAGAGTGCTCTTAATGAGTTCTCCATTCTACATTGTGAATCTGCCAGTCCTACTTATCTGCATGGGTTGTCCGGAAGAAATGTTGAGCTTTGCTCGACATACTAATCTATGCATCCACAACTCAGAAAATTATATGTTCCTTGAGTTGTTCCTCTTCAGTTGTAATCCGACCATCCCCTATCAGTTGATAGCCAAGAGTATGTGTGCATTTGTGTTCATCAATGCCTTTTATTCTTGTGGTCTGTCAAGCCATTCTATTCCGGAATGACTAGGAGAAACAAACTCAATTACCTCATCCATATCCAGGATTGGGTCAAAGTAGTTGTGTTCTGCAGAACAAATGCCAATCCAGCTTTTGCTCTGTTCTACCCTGGAGTATTACCCCCTTTATGTCAAGATTGTCATGAGAATTGCACCCTCTCTCATGAATTCTTGACGCAGTGATACTTATTACCATCATTTTTCATTCCTCGGTCCCGTGTTGTCGCAACCGGAATGCCGGCAAGTGAACCATGATGTGTGAAATCAATACTCCTAGCAACTAGTTGCTAGGTAGCTAATGGACAATAATTTCTTTCTTAGCGTGTTGGTTATTGAATCATCATCCTAAGATTGATCGTGCTACCTAGTCCACTTTTCCTGGTGCACTCTTCGATCAATGAGTTAGGATTCACTATTTTGATCATATCATCTTGCCATGAAAAGCAAGGTTGTTCTCGAGCTTAGTAACATATCAGTGGTTCGTGATTTTCCGAATATCTTCTCGGAAGTATTACCAGGTTGTCCCCTGACTGTTATGTTGAGCTCGTGATCAAGTTGGTTTTCCTCTAAACCAGCCATTCTCCAAGAATCTGTGTTGGATACCCTGAGCTAGTTGGTTAAGCTAAACAACAACTTGGAGAGTTGGAAGATAAACGCTTGCCTAACTTAGTTCGTTCTATGGGATATCCTTGTGTGCGTGTGTGTTGAAGAGAGATGATATCTTCATCGATTGTTCCTCGTGATCGGTTGTTGAATCTATTGTCTTGTCAAAACCTTGATTTGGGTGTGGGCTATCGTCAAATCAAATTAGAACCAACGATGTTCATAATGTTGTCTTACATGCGGTTGTCCCTCGAGCATACACCATTATATCTTTTGGTCTGACCAATACTATCACATTGTTCACATGATGGTGGAAGTCCAGTGATATGGAAATACCGATGAGTTGTTCTTGAGCCCATCAGCAGCATTTTGTCTCCCCCCATGATTCATGTTGAACGCTACACTAGTATTGGAAACTTTATAAGCATTATCTTCGTGTTTCGTTCATGAAGCATATGTTTGGATGAAAGTAGTGACTTCCTCTAATTCATGTGCATATGTTGCAAGTTGCCGCCGTGAATTTGGGAAAGTTTGTCTCGCCTTCTCTGGAATCATTCCAAGTCAGTCATGCATATGTGCGAAGTATTCTGTGGTCTGGAGACTTGCAACCTTCATTCTATATGAATCCCTAGCACACCTTCATTTGTGGATGTCTGTACTCAGATATGTTAAGCTTCCGCATGTGCTTGATTTGTATGCTGTGATTGTTGGGTCATGAGACCCATGTTTGTAATATCTCGCTCCTCAGAGCCTAAGGAATAAATACTTGAGTTGTAGAGTTATGTTGTGATGCCATGTTGTATTTACACATATCAAGCATATTGTGTGTATGATTGAAATGCTTGGTATGTGTGGGATCCGACAATCTAGTGGTTTATCCTTGGCAGCCTCTCTTATGGGGAAATGTAGTCTAGTGCTTCCATGAGCCATAATAGTCCGCTACAGCCCGGTTCACCGGAGTCCTGCTAGCCCAGCACTACTGCTCAGGACACTTGACTGGCCAGGCATGTGTTTCACTTCGTTCCTGTGTCTGTCCCTTCGGGGAAATGTCACACGGTGACATCCGGAGTCCTGCCTAGCCTGCTACAGCCCGGGTTCCCGAAGTCCTGTTAGCCCAGTGCTACAGCCCGGATTCACACGCTGCTGACCGACATGCTCGGTATGATTCATGTATGCCTGTCCCCATAGGTTAGTGCCGCTTTGGTTTCACGACTAGCCATGTCGGCCCGGGTTCTCTGTCATATGGATGCTAGCGACACTATCATATATGTGAGCCAAAAGGCGCAAACGGTCCCGGGCCATGGTAATGCGACACCCGTGGGAATACCGTGCGTGAGGCCGCAAAGTGATATGAGGTGTTACCGGCTAGATCAATGTGACTTGGAACCGGGGTCCTGACATTTTAACACCGTTTTGTGGGGGAAATGCAGTGTTAGGATTGGCAACGCGCCAGAAGCGAGGGATGCCAACCCAAGCAGAGTCCCTGCCCGAGAGGCTTTGATGCGAGATTATGCAGACAACAAGGTTGGCACTGTTGTTAACCCGACGCTCGGAACTAGCTTTGACACAGTTGAAGAAGCATATGAGTTTTACAACCTATACTCCTGGGAGATTGGGTTTGGCGTCAGGTATGCCAAAAGCAGGCTGAACGTCCATTGGAAAAAATGCTTGCAGGAGTTTGTGTGCGCGTGTGCGGTGAGGATGATTCATTAATTCAAAAAAGATAAATGTTTCCCCACGCCTACTTTTTTCATTTTTATGCTCTCATATCTTATGGGAAACTACGTAGGGCAAGCCATTGCAATCGAACATCTGCTCGACGAGATGTGGATGTCCCGCGTTGATGCGGGTGCTTAGATTGGATGATAAAGGATGGTACATATGTGAACACAAAGCAGAGCACAACCATGCAGTCTTAGTTAACTGTATGGAGAAGCTACACTGAAAATCGCACCGGCACATAGATAGATACACCAGAGACTTGGTGAAATAGCTGAGAGAGAACAATATAATCCTGAGCAAGGTTTACAGTGTGGTTGGCAGTTTTTTGGATTTGTGAAGGAGGTGCCATTCACAAAGAGATCTCTCAAAACTCTTTGTGGAAAACTTAACAGAGAGCAATCGGAAAATGATGCCACAAAAACAATAGAGGTGTTCAACGCAATGGGGGCTGAAGATCCTGAGTTCAAATACGGTGTGCAGGTTGATAGTGATGGTCGAGTCAATACTTTGATGTGGACAACGGGGAGAAGCATCGAGCAGTTTAAATGTTTTGGCGATGCTGTCACGTTTGATACGACATACAAAACTAATCTATACGACATGCCGTTTGGCCTCTTCGTTGGTGTCAACAATCACTTCCAAAGCATTATTTTTGGAGGTGTGCTGATGAGCGATGAGAAAATTGACACTTTCAAGTGGATATTCACAGAGTTCTTTCAGATGATAGGAGCGCCACAACCACACACAATCCTCATAGGTATTTCAAGAAAATGTTCTCATCTATTTAGGAGTGTTGATCTTCCTTCTAAGCTTGATGTGAAAATGTTTTCCCCCTGGAATGTGCTGACAGAAAAATGTTGTTTTCAGACCAAGCTCATGCAATGGAGATTGCCATAGAAGATATCATGCCACATACAACACATCGGTGGTGCAAATGGCATGTGTTGAGGAAAGCAAAAGAGTGCCTTGGGCCACCGCTAGGCAAAGGTAGTGAGTTCAAACAGGAGTTCAACAAGATGGTGCATCACATGGTTAGTGAGAACAAATTTGAGGACGGTTGGGCATGTATGCTTGAGAAGCACGGTCTACAAAATAATGTATTTCTCACACAAATATATGAGACTCGGATGAAATGGGCTAAGCCTTACTTCATGGATGTTTTTTGCGCCAAGATGGCCAGCACACAACGGAGTGAAAGTGCAAACCATTTGCTGAAAGGATATGTGCCACCAGGATCCCCGATGCACCTTTTCATCAGGCAATATGAGAAGATGCAAGTTGATAGAGATTCAGAGGAAAGTTATCAAGAGAAGAGAACGAAACTGGTAAGGTTAAGAACTTTTGTGTGTTGTACTTTGACGAGCAAATTATATTGACATGAATCAAGTCCCGTTGTTGACGAAATATCGAAAGGTAAAAACACATCATAATGATATGTCTCCACATGCAGGGTGGTCTTGTGCTGGCTCAGAACCTAGAGATACATGCATCAAAAATTTATACGAGGGCCATGTTTGAAAATTTTGGTGAGGTGATATATGAATGCGGGTCATATGTTTTGATCGAAGTTGTGCCTCGTCGTGAATACATAGCGAGGCATGTAAAGAAACATTCAAGGGACAAATGGTGTAAAAATGAATTCTGCATCCAGGTCAACAAGTCGTGCCGACGAATTCAAGTGTGAATGTGGAATGTTTGAACATTTTGGCATGGTGTGCACCCATGCACTGAAGGTGTTTTTTTCTCTTGTTATTCCTCTGTTGCACATACAAGACAAATTATCGACGAGGGCAAACAAAAAGCGTATTTTTTGACACTGATCTTTTTCTCTTGTTCTCAGGTAATGATTCAGCTGGGTCTGCAGGAGGTTCCAGCCGGACACATAGTGAAGCATTGGACAAGGGATGCAAGGGATATACTCCCTCCAGAGTTTCTGCGTTACCAAAAGGACCAAGGTGCAAAGTGCCTCACAGTGTTCAGATAGCTTTGCGGCGCCATCAAAGAAGAGACCAGCGGGGCGCCCTACGACAAGCCGCGACAAAGCACCATATGAACAGCCAGCTAAGAGGAGTAGGTTTTGTTCAATCTGCCGGGGCCAAGGGCACAAGAGCACAACATGTCCGCAACCGAGGGGGGGGATCTTCCAAAGGCACGAAGGAAGTCACCTCGCTGCTCCAGGTGAAGTCTGACAGACCACAGAATGAACACCTGCACCAACACGGCCAAGGCAGATTTCTATGGTTGATTTTATCTGTTTTCTATGCTTGAAATATGACAGTTTCATGTAACCGTGCTTGTGTGGATGTCAGACTGCTAGAGACCACTCCACATATTACTGAACCTCTATGGAGATCTCTGTGTTTGTAGTATCATTTGCTGTCGGAGAATTAGTTTTATTTTTTAGGTGATCAGAGAATTAGTTGGGTATGATGTGTTTTCCATTGTGGAAATCACTTGCTTGGACCTTTTTCATTTTGTCAGTGACCAAACTGTGTTCATTTGATTGGTGTACCACTTGGATGAGCGGCAAGTGCTGACGCCTTTCCCTGGAACGAACTGAGGATGAAGACGAAATCTCGATCTTGTTTGAGCTAGGTGCGGCTGCGATGGAGAGCCATCTCTCCTATAAATAGCCGACGAGACCAAGGCAACGGCAGGATCCTCGACGTTCGACCCAAACGGCTCCCTGTCGTCGCACATGTTGACGAAGTCAAATCCGGTGCCGTGTACATGAGTCTGATATGATGCTGTGCTACACTGCTGTACCCGCTCGTGTACGTCTGCCCACAAGGTTTATTTAAAAAAGCAAATACAGGCGCGTGGCAGCGGACTCTCGTATGAATACGGTGAAAATACGGTAGCGTCTTAATGGGTTGGCACCGCTCGCAACGAGCAGGGACGGGGCTGATTCCGGCCTGCAGGTAGCTCGGCCACCCAAGGCCATTTTCGTATATATATATATATATATATGAAAATATATTCAATGATTAATCCAATGCTATTAATTTGTCATTTTCAACGTTAATAACTTTTTTAGAAACTTCGTCAAAGTTTACAAAGTTTGACTCAAGATAAAGCTAATATGCAAAATAAATAAATAAACAAAGGGAGTAATAGATATAGTCATCCTTTTTTATACAATTATTATGTGTATCATTGTAAAATACATGTGCTAAACTTAAACAGTTTCGTAATAAAAGCCTTCTTGAGTTATTTTGACTTTAAATTATCGCGTAACACAAACCTTCAAGAATAATTTTGACAAATGTATAAACTACATAGTATGAATTGTGTGTGTGTGTGACCACATCTTTAAATGTCATGGTACAAATCTCTAAAGCATACCACCAAAAGAGTATCTCAATAGTAGTTTCTAGTGTATGATTAACTAAGCATATTTATAGAAAATTTCTAAATTATAAGTTGAACTGTTGGCATTAATTCATATTTCATGGTGAAATGTGTCTTGTAAATTACCAGGGTTTCAGGAATAAAGTTGAATGTATCCATGCTATGTACTTTCTATTGAAATAACATCACTTGTAATAAATCACCTCACACATAATAATGTTGTGGATTTTACTATTTCTGTGGACATCCAACTTGATTATGTGTCACTAGTATAAAAACGGCCTAATGCTAAGCACATTAGTATCGGTTTGAATTTGAGCCGGCACTAATGTGTCCATTAGTGCCGGTTCGAATGGCTTGGCGGGCGGAGATAATTAATACCGATTCATGGCGAACATTTAGTACCGCTTCGTGCCACGAACCGGTACTAAAGTGGCTGTGGCATGCCGTGGCCTGGATGGGGCCCCACCAGCACCTTTAGTACCGGTTCATACCACAAACCGGTACTAGAGGTTTTTAGTTGCAGCAGTATTTTAGTCCCACCTCACTCCTCTAAGAGGGTTTTTACCACCTTAAATATGTTACTTCTCAAACTATCACAACCACTTGCTCTTCATTGAACTCTATGTGTAGAATTTGTGGCCACAATATGAGTTTTCTCCGGTTTCTAAACCGGTGAGGACTCATATTGTCAATTCAGATTGTACACAAAAAGATCAGCGATGATCAATGTATTTTTGATGTATTTCTCTATAAAGAAATATAAGAGCATTTAAATAGGTTTCAAAGCCACGTCGTCAACTTTCAACCCTTCTGACATAATTTGATATTTTTGATTCAATTACTGATTTGTTTTGAGCTAAATGACCCTGGAATTGAAAAGCACTACAACTGAACTCTAAAAAGGTTGAAACTTGGTATGGTATCATCATTTCACCCACATGGCATGTGCAAAAACTAGAGATGGTTACAGCAAAAACTGGATGCACTTCGTGTACAAACTGGACACTCTCTTTCGAAGTATTAGGGTTCCGAACGAAAAGTCATCTGTTACACCGGCTATTCAAAATTTTAATAACTTATTACAACTCCGGACTTTTTGTGCGTTCATTATGCACCATTCAAAGCCACGTCGTCAACTTTCAACACCTTCAGACATAATTTGATATTTTTGATGCATTTACTGATTTGTTTTGAGCTAAATGACCCTGGAAGTGAAAAGCACTACAACTGAACTCTGAAAAGGTTGGAACTTGGCATGATATCATCATTTCACCAACATGGCATGTGCAAAAAAATAGAGATGGTTACGGCAATAACTGGATGCACTTTGTGTACAAACTGGACACTCTCTTTCGAAGTATCAGGGTTTCGTATGAAAACTCAACTGTTACACCGGCTATTCAAAATTTTAATAACTTATTACAACTACAGACTTTTTGTGCATTCATTATGCACCATTCAAAGCCACGCCGTCAACTTTCAACCCTTTCTGACATAATTTGATATATTTTTATGCATTTACTGATTTGTTTTGAGCTAAATGACCCTGGAATTGAAAAACACTACAACCGAACTCTGAAAAGGTTGAAACTTGGCATGGTATCATCATTTCACCCACATGGCATGTGCCGAAAAGTAGAGATGGTTACGAAAAAAACTGGATGCACTTCGTGTACAAAATAGACACTCTCTTTCGAAGTATTAGGGTTTCGGATGAAAACTTATCTGTTACACCGACTATTCAAAATTTTAATAACTTATTACAACTCCGGACTTTTTGTGCGTTCATTATGCACCATTCAAAGCCACGTCGTCAACTTTCAACCCTTTCTGACATAATTTGATATTTTTGATGCATTTACTGATTTGTTTTGAGCTAAATGACCCTGAAAAGCACTACAACTAAACTCTGAAAAGGTTGGAACTTGGCATGGTATTATCATTTCACCCACATGGCATGTGAAAAAAAGTAGAGATGGTTACGGCAAAAACTGGATGCACTTCATGTACAAACTGGACACTCTATTTCGAAGTATCAGGGTTTCGGACGAAAACTCATCTGTTACACCGGCTATTCAAAATTTTAATAACTTATTACAACTCTGGAGTTTTTGTGCGTTCATTATACACCATTCAAAGCCACGTCGTCAACTTTCAACTCTTTCTGACATAATTTAATATTTTCGATGCATTTACTGATTTGTTTTGAGCTAAATGACCCTGGAATTGAAAAGCACTACAACTGAACTCTGAAAAGGTTGAAACTTGGCATGGTATCATCATTTCACCCACATGGCATGTGCAAATAAGTAGAGATGGTTACGGTAAAAACTGGATGCACTTCGTGTAGAAACTGTACACTTTCTTTTGAAGTACCAGGGTTTCGGACAAAAACTCATCTGTTACACCGGCTATTCAAAATTTTAATAACTTATTACAACTCCGGTCTTTTTGTGCATTCATTATGCACCATTCAAAGCAACGTCATCAACTTTCAACCCTTTCTAACATAATTTGATATTTTTGATGCATTTACTGATTTGTTTTGAGCTAAATGACCCTGGAATTGAAAAGCACTACAACTGAACTCTGAAAAGGTTGAAACTTGGCATGATATCATCATTTCACCCACATGGCATGTGCAAAAAAGTAGAGATGGTTACAGCAAAAACTGGATGCACTTCGTGTACAAACTGGACACTCTCTTTCGAAGTATCAGGGTTTCAGACGAAAACTCATCTGTTACACCGGCTATTCAAAGCTACGTCATCAACTTTCAACCCTTTCTGACATAAATAAAGCAAAAAAAACTATATAAAAACTACTCAGAAATAAATAGAAGAAAATAAGTAAAGCAGAAAAGAAAAAAAAACTATATAAAAAACTACTCAGAAATAAATAGAAGAAAATAAATAAAGCACAAAAGAAAAAACTATATAAAAAAACTACTCAAAAATAAATAGAAGAAAATGAATAAAGCAAAAAAGAAAAAACTATATAGAAAACTACTTAGAAATAAATAGAAGAAAATAAATAAAGCAGAAAAGAAAAAAATATAAAAAATTGTTGGGGCGCTGTCCTGTGGGCCTGTTGGGCCTCGGGCATGGGAATTCAGGCCCACAAGGGCCAGCAGGCTCACAAGGTAGCGCGCCATAGTTAGGCCCAGAAGCCGGCTTTATAGAGGAGCTCGAAGGAGCAGCCGCAGCTGGGTTTATAAACCAGTGCGGCTGCCCTTCGCCGGACGAGGTGGGACTAAACTTTCTCCACCGTGGGATGGGAGCGCACCCACTTTAGTACCTGTTCATGGCTCCAACCGGTACTAAGGGGGGGGGGTTATTTAGTACCGGTTGCAGCCACGACCCGGTACTAAAGGCCTGCCCTTCCCGCCGCTTGGCCTAGCCAAAACAAGCCTTTAGTACCGGTTGATGGCTCCAACCGGTACCAATGGCCTCTCCTATATATACAACACTTACGAAAATTTCAGTTGGTTTCAGTTATCTGCTTCTTCGCGCCCCGTCGCCGAGCCCGTCGCCGCCCCCATCGCCGAGCCCGTCGCAGCCCCCGTCGCGCCATAGCGCGACCCTGTCACCGTCGCCACCGCCCCAGCCCGCCCCCGTCGTTGCGCGCCGTGCCGCGCCGTCATCGCCGCCCTCCGCCGTCATCGCTGGTCGCCCCCGTCGCGCGCCGCGCCCCAGCCCGACCCCATCGCCGCCGTTGCCGCCCCAGCCCGCCCCCGTCGTCGCCGCGCCCCAGCCCGTCCCCTATAAGAGATCGACCGTGCCCCGGCACTGCCGCGCGTCGACGGCCTCACACACACATGATTTTTTTTTTTCTGTTTTTTGTTTTTTAGATTTTATATATACTTTTAGTTTATATAAACGTTAGATTAATGTCAAATGTTAGATGAATTAGATAGAAATATATGTTAGATATTAATGTCAAATGTTAGATGAATATTAGAATTAGCTAGATATTAATGTTAGATGAGTTAGTTTTTTTTAATACTTTTATAGTTATAGATTAATTAGATATACTAGCCGTCAACCCGTGCGTTCGCACGGGCTAGCCAATAAAAATGAGTTCTAATTAGAATTTTATGTCCTATAATCAAATTGAATTCATCAGGTAGCCTGCACAGAAACTTTTCTCCATTCTTTTACTCTTTCTTCCATAAATTATAGTAAAATTGGTACAGAAATATTATTTGTTGGTAATATTATAAATTATACAAACAAATAGGCATTGGAAAATTGAGCATAAAAATGTCATACTTGTTAAATATTAGACCATGTTGTTGCAAAAATTGCTATCTCTGTTTATTCTAGTCTTGTTCATAATTACAATGTGCAAACTTCCCTATGCTGTATTTTTTTTTCAAAACCATGTACCATGGTATCCTGTGCAACGGTCCTAATGAAGTAAGAATATAAATTTGTTTACTATTTATAAACTTGTACTATTTGGCCGAGGATGAGAAACATTTGTTTTATCGTTCAATAACCACATAATGGAACTTCAATAAGAAACAAAACAACACACAATTTCAAATGTGTCCTATTTATTGGTATCTTGTATCAATCCGGTTTCAAAACTCCAGTACAAAAAATGGTCAAAATGTAATGATCGCCAGATCAAACCTGTTGTAGGCTATTGGACAAACTCCTTCTGGACTCTGAAGCATAACTCCATGCACCATGACTATGACAAAGGTGCAGATCAGGACGCTTGAAACAACCGCTTTTACGTCTTTCTGTATAACTTTGCTCCATCTTTCTCAAGTTCGAAGAAGGTCAGGTCAAGATCGTGCTGGCAAATCGACTATATAGGTTAGTAGCCATAGAAGAAAACTACATAGAATTCTAGTGCACTAGTAGAAAAAGGGTCAAACGTGAAGCACATTAGTGCCGGTTTGAATTTGAGCCGGCACTAATTGTACCATTAGTGCCGGTTCGAACGGCTATGCATTAATGCCGGTTCGTGTTGAACCTTTAGTACCGGTTCGTGCCACGAACCGGTACTAAAGGGGTGATGGCAGGCTGGCGTCAGGCCGGGGCCCCATGATCACCTTTAGTACCGGTTCGTGTCACAAACCGGTACTAAAGGGCTAACCTTTAGTACCGGTTTGTGCCACGAACCGGTACTAAAGGGGTCTGACCTGTAGTACCAGTTTGTGACACAAACCGGCACTATAGGGCAATTTTCAAACTCTACCCCCCGTGTGTCGCCATTTTAGTTCTGAAAAAACCAAAAGAAAATGATAAAAACTTCAAAAAATAAAATCCTTCGAGAGGTAGTTATATTACGACATCTACTAGTTAGGAAAATTTGAAAACTTAAATTTGGACATGTTTTGCAAAAAGTGTAGGGAAAATGTAAAACGGCTATAACTTTTGCATATGATGTCGAAAAAAACGTATAATATATCAAAAAATTCAGCACGAAAATACCGGGACATGCGCCGCTGAAGGAAGACCTCCAAGAGATCCATACCGGTGACCCCGTCACGGATAAGCTGGACCACTCGCTCTACCAGCACCCTCACCTGCGCCTTCTCCTCCAGGAGCACCTTCAAAGGGGAGGGTTTCCTCACTCGGTCCATGGTGAAAGGAGGGAGGCCGGTCGACTGCCCTGGCGTCGACTGGTCTTTGCAGTAAAACCAAGTCGACTGCCATCCGCGAACTGAGTCGGGAAGAATCCTGGCTGGAAAGGAGCTTTTCCCTCTCATCTAGACACCAAGACCCCCACACATCTGAATCACTTGAGTCCTCTCGTCACTCGGATTAGCTTTTTTCACCGTCTGGGAGCGACAAGTGAAAATGTGCTTGAAAAGGCCCTAGTGAGGCTGACAACCCAGGAAATTCTCACACAAAGAAACAAAAGCGGCGAGATAAACGATTGTGTTGGGAGTGAAGTGATGGAGTTGTGCCCCAAAGAAGTTCAGAAATCCTCGAAAGAAAGGGTGAGGAGGCAAGGAAATTCCACGGTCGACGTGGGTGGCAAGGAGAACGCGCTCACCCTCCCGAGGTTGCGGCTCGGATTCCTTCCCCGGGAGGCGCGCCGATTCATAGGGGATCAGCCCTCCTTCGGCTAGGTCGTCGAGGTCTTCTTGGGTGATCGTTGAGCGGATCCAGTCGCCCTGGATCCAGCCCTTCGGCAGGCCGGTTCGCGAGGAGGATCCGCCCCGACTGGTCGCCTTCCCCTTCGACCTCGCCGTCGCCTTCTTCGCCCGCTCTAGAGCCGCCGTGTTCTCCTTCCCCATAGTCGCCGGCGAAACGCGTACGGAGCGGTGGCGCTGGAGCGAGAGCGAGCGCCGCGAGGGAGCATGAAGAGGAGAAGAGATAATGGGGACGCAACGTTCGAAGAGACCCCGGTCCGACGCCTTATATGAGGCCGCTTCCGAGTGGCTGACTGGTAGGCCCGGGCGACCCTGTCAAATCCCGTAACGATCGCGCGCGTGATACATGGCGAAAAAGGTGGCTCGGGGATCGAGGCGGCTCCGCTCTATCCCATCCGATTACTGCGGCCTCCCCCGTCCCGCGCACTTCCCAAAATTCGGATCCCGCGAAATCTGCGGGCAGCAGAACAACTTGTCAGACCGAAGATCTCCTCCGCACCGTCACTCGGAGCCTTTCGAGTAAAGAAACCCACTCGACAAAAAGCTAAGAATGGATCAAGGCGACTGAAAAGGAAGTTGCTGTCATCACTCAGGATTCATTGATCCGAAACTAGATATGCTCATGCCATGAAAAATGAGTCGGGAAAATTCTCAACTCCTTCCCCACTCAAACCTCGATCCATTCAGGGGCTAATGACGAAGCTATGTACCTAGGGTAGGGTCATGGACCTGTCCAAACTGCCCTACCCAAGGACATCTCTAGAAGAAATCACCTTTCAATCGACTTGGAGGTGTTCCACTCGACAGACTCGAAGACACTCGACCAAGAAGCGATCACTCGACCAAGACCGAACCACTCGACGGCCAGGAGACCTAAAGGCACTCCGCATGCTAACGGTCGGTTATTTAGTAGCCTTTATGGTCATCATAGTACTTTATTAGGGGCGTTACCAGTAACGCCCGACCTTAATGTATTTAAAACCCTGCATAACTGAGGGCCGGAGGGGTCCGGCGAACTCTATATAAGCCACCCCCCTCCTCAGTGTAAAGGGTTCGCACCCCTGTAAACCATACACGCATAATCCAGTCGACCGCCTCCGGGCTCCAAGACGTAGGGCTATTACTTCCTCTGAGAAGGGCCTGAACTCGTAAACCTCGTGTGCTTACAACTTCTCCATAGCTAAGATCTTGCCTCTCCATACTTACCCCCCTACATTACTGTCAGACTTAGAACCACGACAATGAGCGGATGCCTAACCCGCCCCCAAATCAAACGTCACTTGAACGTTTCTTCACACCACCATCGGGGCATTTTTCTAACCCAATAGATAACATGATAGCATCGGCAACACAGCTGGCATCTATTCCAGTCGAGGGCGAGTCGCCGGTTGCGGTGGAGACCTGCTACCTCTTGAGCTTGCGTTGGATTTCCCCGAAGAGGAAAGGATTATGCAACAGAGTAGCGTAAGTATTTCCCTCGGTTTTTGAGAACCAAGGTATCAATCCAGTAGGAGGCCACGCTCAAGTCCCTCGTACCTGCACAAAACGATAGCTACTCGCAACCAACGCGATTAGGGGTTGTCAATCCATTCACGGTCACTTACGAGAGTGAGATCTGATAGATATACTATTTTTGGTATTTTTGGTATAGAGATGCAAAGTGAAAAGTAAAAGGCAAAGTAAAAAAGCAAAGCAAGATTAAAGTGATGGAGATTGATATGATGAGAATAGACCCGGGGGCCATAGGTTTCACTAGTGGCTTCTCTCAAGAGCATAAGTATTCTACGGTGGGTGAACAAATTACTGTTGAGCAATTGACAGAATTGAGCATAGTTATGAGAATATCTAGGCATGATCATGTATATAGGCATCACGTCCGTGATAAGTAGACTGAAACGATTCTGCATCTACTACTATTACTCCACTCATCGACCGCTATCCAGCATGCATCTAGAGTATTAAGTTAAAAACAGAGTAACGCTTTAAGCAAGATGACATGATGTAGAGAGATAAATTCATGCAATATGAAATAAACCCCTTCTTGTTATCCTCGATGGCAACGATACAATACGTGCCTTGCTACCCCTTCTGTCACTGGGAAAGGACACCGCAAGATCGAACCCAAAGCTAAGCACTTCTCCCATGGCAAGAACTACCAATCTAGTTGGCCAAACCAAACGGATAATTCGAAGAGACTTGCAAAGATAACCAATCATACATAAAAGAATTCAGAGAGGATTCAAATATTATTCATAGATAGACTTGATCATAAACCCACAATTCATCGGTCTCAACAAACACACCGCAAAAATAAGAAGATTACATCGAATAGATCTCTATGAGGGAGGGGGAGAACTTTGTATTGAGATCCAAAAAGAGAGAAGAAGCCATCTAGCTAATAACTATGGACCCGAAGGTCTGAGGTAAACTACTCACACTTCATCGGAGGGGCTATGATGATGTAGAAGCCCTCCGTGATGACGGCCCTCTCTGGCGGAGCTCCGGAACAGGCCCCAAGATGGGATCTCGTGGATACAGAAAGTTGCTGCGGTGGAATTAGGTTTTTGGCTCCGTCTCTGTTCGTTTGGGGGTACGTAGGTATATATAGGAGGAAGAAGTACGTCGGTGGAGCTTCGGTGGGCCCACGAGGGTGGTGGCGCGCCTGGGGGTATAGGGCGCGCCCCCCTACCTCGTGCCCACCTCGAAGCTTCCTTGGCATAGGGTCCAAGTCTCCTGGGTCATATTCGGGAAGAAAATCACGTTCCAGAAAGGTTTATTCCGTTTGGACTCCGTTTGATATTCCGTTTCTTCGAAACACTGAAATAGGCAAAAAACAGCAATTCTGGGTCGGGCCTCCGGTTAATAGGTTAGTCCCAAAAATAATATAAAAGTGGAAAATAAATCCCAATATAGTCCAAAACAGTAGATAATATAGCATGGAGCAATCAAAAATTATAGATACGTTGGAGACGTATCAAGACCCGAATCGCAGTGGAGCTTCTTCAAACGGCTGTAGCACAGCAGTTGGCTCATTCATACAGTCGTGAGTGTGTTCATTCGACCCCTCGCCCAATTCAAAGTTACAGCAGGCGGTTTCTAGGAGCAAACGACGTCGTAACCCGCCCCGTGAAGATATCCAACCCTTCTTTCGTGGTCTTGGATGCAGAAAATTTGACCCGAGTTTGTTGCTGCACGCCCTCAGTTTGTTGGATGAATCTCCTCATCTTCCTTTCTCTGATTTGATTTTCTTCTCGGCCTACTTCTTCTTGGTTCTTCTCATGCAGATCTGGCAAAAGCCGCCTAGCCGCCGGACAGGCATGGCACAAGCTAGGCAAGCTTTATTTTTCTTTCTCATGAAGAACACGTGCCAACACTAGATGGGCTGCATTGGCTCTGTAAGCCCACACCAAACGGCCATGGACACTTTATATGCCCCGCAAGGCCCAAATGCCCTAGGTTTAAGCCCCTATAAATTGGGTGCACCACCCATCAAGTGAGAAATGAGAATAGTGCCAACCCGCCGCCGCCACCGTTCCCAGCCCCCGCCGACCAACACCAGCAAGTATGCCTCCCACTCCACACCTCCTACCCCACCCCATCCCACACCAACTACCCAGCGATCGCTGATTGCTACCCTTTTTTATCCGCATGGATCACCGACTAGCCGCTGCCGTCTACGAGAGGAGGGCGATGGCCGACACCAACCGTTGCAAGTGAGTGGCCTCCCTTTCCTCCCCCAATGCCCCAGATCCCAGCGTTCCTCTTCTTCTGCTATATCCGGGTCCTGTGCTGCTTTTCGTTCCCTTCCACGGCTAGATCTTGGTTTTGTTGCCCATTTGATTTGGTTTCTCATGCTTTCTCTTACTCTGCACCGCAGCTTAAAGGAGGTCGCCTTCGTCAAAGTGAAGCACAGCAAGTCACAGAGGGGCAGCATGGTGCGGGACAAGGAAGGTGCACTCCGATTCCCAGTCTACGACATGCCCCACAGTCAGAGATGCTGCTTGTTCGTCAGATTCCCATTCCTGGCCTTTTTGATGGGTTGTGTTTGATTCCTGATGCGCTTGTTTTTCTTGGAATGTGCAGACGTCCTGTTCGATCCCGAGGCGGCCTCAGCCCTCCCCGCCGACCACAAGAAAGACCTGGCCGTCCAGAACATCAGTGGCGGTGTTTGATTCCTCTACCGGCCACCATGGGCGTCAAAATCACCGCATATCTTCGCCGCTAAGTTTCAGAAATTAGAAGATGATGAGGAAGAGGTGCGGGGATGGAAATAGATGGATCCCAAGCCCTCCATTTACATCAAGTGACCCAGATAACCACTGCTCGGTTAAAAGTTGAATATAATTTATACTAAACCTTTGTACTTATGATTACATTTTTAATGTGTATAATTTTCTTAGTTGACATAATTATACATGCAACATTATTGCTAAGTACTCACTATGTTTTTATTTACTCTCCATATTAGCTTTGTCACAGGCCAAACTTTATAGACCTTTGACAATAGAAAATAATATGAACATTTAAAATAACACACACACACACATATATATATATATATACATATATATAGAGAGAGAGTGGCGTTTTGGTGGCCGAGCACCCTGCAGGCCGCAATCTCCCACCGTGGAGTATAGCACTGCGATGTGTGCATGCCTTTTTGGTCAGAGATATATGGTAGCTGCTAATTTGAAATACATCCGTGCTGTGGGCTGCTGTGCCAGTGTTGTACGTGGACCTCGGGTGCGCTGGATACGCAAGCACGTCATGTGCTTGCTGGGCTGATTTAAAAGTAGCACATGTTGGTGGCAGGTAAGGGCTGGTGCGACATTAATACTGGGCCCATCTGGCGCTGCAGGTAGCTTAACGCTGGAAGCGGTGTCAGGCCATTCATCCCCTCCCAGTTCGTGGCTGTGCGGCGCGGCGTTTCGCCATGGATGGCCTCGAGTTCTTCTTTGGGGAAGCAGAATCAGGTAAGACCCAATCTCGCGTCCCTGTTTCTTGTGCCGTAGCTTACCCCGAAAAGGGAATCATTCTTTTGATTTGGTGCTCTGCTCCTTGATTTCGCCCCGGTTCCTTCTTGAGTTCTTCTTCTCCCTGATGTTGGTTGTATCTGACTAGATGAGAACTGTGTATGTGCTGCAGATTAGTTCCCAAGACTGATGCGGGTGATATTTTGGGTGGCGGATTCGATGTTATGGAGTCTGTTGTTGCTTCCATCCATGAAGTTCGCCGGCGCTCCTCTGATGTGATTTCTTCTAAGACGATGGGGGTGGAGGCGAATGTTGGATCATACCACAACGGTGGGAGTGAGGTCGTTGGTGACTCGAACGATATGGCGGCACATAATACGTCCACTGCGTCCACTGCATCTATGGGAGACGAGGGAGATGTAGAGGCTGTCGTCGTCAACAAATCAAAGGCCTCCTGTTGGACTCGACGGTAAGAGACACACACACACACATTTTGTCATTCCTTTTGCTGTTAGGCCACAAATTGTACCTTCATGTAATGGCCTTTGCTGTAAGTCAGAAATTGAATCTTCCTGTAATAACAATTGCTGTAAGTTCAGAGATTGAATCTTCCTGTAAGTTCAGAGATTGTACCTTGCTATAAGAACAAACGCATGTACAGAGTTCACCCCATGTAGAAACAAATCTTTTTTACCTCTTATAGCATTCTTGCTAGTTTGGAACCATAATTTTTACAATCAGGTGTCATGTAGCTAGATCATATTTATTGATTCTGTATCAAAAGATCAACATTATTTTATCAGAAAACCCCCTGTTTTATATCCGTCTTGACCAGTAGAGAGTACATTTTAACACCGTTTTGTGGGGAAAATGCAGTGTTAGGATTGGCAACGCGCCAGAAGCGAGGGATGCCAACCCAAGCAGAGTCCCTGCCCTAGAGGCTTTGATGCGAGATTATGCAGACAACAAGGTTGGCACTGTTGTTAACCCGACGCTCGGAACTAGCTTTGACACAGTTGAAGAAGCATATGAGTTTTACAACCTATACTCCTGGGAGATTGGGTTTGCATCAGGTATGCCAAAAGCAGGCTGAACGTCCATTGGAAAAAATGCTTGCAGGAGTTTGTGTGCGCGTGTGCGGTGAGGATGATTCATTAATTCAAAAAAGATAAATATTTCCCCACGCCTACTTTTTTCATTTTTTATGCTCTCATATCTCATGGGAAACTACGTAGGGCAAGCCATTGCAATCGAACATCTTCTCGACGAGATGTGGATGTCCCGCGTTGATGCGGGTGCTTAGATCGGATGATAAAGGATGGTACATATGTGAACACAAAGCAGAGCACAACCATGCAGTCTCAGTTAACTGTATGGAGAAGCTACACTGAAAATCGCACCGGCACATAGATAGATACACCAGAGACTTGGTGAAATAGCTGAGAGAGAACAATATAAGCCTGAGCAAGGTTTACAGTGTGGTTGGCAGTTTTTTGGATTTGTGAAGGAGGTGCCATTCACAAAGAGATCTCTCAAAACTCTTTGTGGAAAACTTAACAGAGAGCAATCGGAAAATGATGCCACAAAAACAATAGAGGTGTTCAACGCAATGGGGGCTGAAGATCCTGAGTTCAAATACGGTGTGCAGGTTGATAGTGATGGTCGAGTCAAGACTTTGATGTGGACAACGGGGAGAAGCATCGAGCAGTTTAAATGTTTTGGCGATGCTGTCACGTTTGATACGACATACAAAACTAATCTATACGACATGCCATTTGGCCTCTTCGTTGGTGTCAACAATCACTTCCAAAGCATTATTTTTGGAGGTGTGCTGATGAGCGATGAGAAAATTGACACTTTCAATTGGATATTCACAAAGTTCTTTCATATGATAGGAGCGCCACAACCACACACAATCCTCACAGGTATTTCAAGAAAATTTTCTCATCTATTTAGGAGTGTTGATCTTCCTTCTAAGCTTGATGTGAAAATGTTTTCCCCCTGGAATGTGCTGACAGAAAAATGTTGTTTTCAGACCAAGCTCATGCAATGGAGATTGCCATAGAAGATATCATGCCACATACAACACATCGGTGGTGCAAATGGCATGTGTTGAGGAAAGCAAAAGAGTGCCTTGGGCCACCGCTAGGCAAAGGTAGTGAGTTCAAACAGGAGTTCAACAAGATGGTGCATCACATGGTTAGTGAGAACAAATTTGAGGACGGTTGGGCATGTATGCTTGAGAAGCACAGTCTACAAAATAATGTATTTCTCACACAAATATATGAGACTCGGATGAAATGGGCTAAGCCTTACTTCATGGATGTTTTTTGCGCCAAGATGGCCAGCACACAACGGAGTGAAAGTGCAAACCATTTGCTGAAAGGATATGTGCCACCAGGATCCCCGATGCACCTTTTCATCAGGCAATATGAGAAGATGCAAGTTGACAGAGATTCAGAGGAAAGTTATCAAGCGAAGAGAACGAAACTGGTAAGGTTAAGAACTTTTGTGTGTTGTACTTTGACGAGCAAATTATATTGACATGAATCAAGTCCTGTTGTTGACGAAATATCGAAAGGTAAAAACACATCATAATGATATGTCTCCACATGCAGGGTGGTCTTGTGCTGGCTCAGAACCTAGAGATACATGCATCAAAAATTTTATACGAGGGCCATGTTTGAAAATTTTGGTGAGGTGATATATGAATGCGGGTCATATGTTTTGATCGAAGTTGTGCCTCGTCGTGAATACATAGCGAGGCATGTAAAGAAACATTCAAGGGACAAATGGTGTAAAAATGAATTCTACATCCAGGTCAACAAGTCGTGCCGACGAATTCAAGTGTGAATGTGGAATGTTTGAACATTTTGGCATGGTGTGCAGCCATGCACTGAAGGTGTTTTTTTCTCTCGTTATTCCTCTGTTGCACATACAAGACAAATTATTGACGAGGGCAAACAAAAAGCGTATTTTTTGACACTGATCTTTTTCTCTTGTTCTCAGGTAATGATTTAGCTGGGTCTGCAGGAGGTTCCAGCCGGGCACATAGTGAAGCATTGGACAGGGGATGCAAGGGATGTACTCCCTCCAGAGTTTCTACGTTACCAAAAGGACCAGGGTCCTCTCAAGTACTCTTCGCGGCGACATAATAATCTGCATCTGCTATGCCCTGAAATTGTTAGACTCAGTGACAGCAATATGGATGCATATACTCTTGCCATGGAACAACTAAGAATTGTGAAAGCATTGCTAGATCCGGTGGCTGATATACGCGATGGGATGGGGTTATCTGATAGAGAGGTGGCAGGTGATTCTGCAGGTTCAGCTACAACACCCAAGCAACATTTTGGCCCAACAAATCAGGTGCAAAGTGCCTCACAATGTTCAGATAGCTTTGCGGCGCAATCAAAGAAGAGACCAGCGGGGCGCCCTACGACAAGCCGCGACAAAGCAGCATATGAACAGCCAGCTAAGAGGAGTAGGTTTTGTTCAATCTGCCGGGGCCAAGGGCACAAGAGCACGACATGTCCGCAACCGAGGGGGGGGGGATCTTCCAAAGGCACGAAGGAAGTCACCTCGCTGCTCCAGGTGCAGTCTGACAGACCACAGAAGGAACACCTGCACCAACACGGCCAAGGCAGATTTCTATGGTTGATTTTATCTGTTTTCTATGCTTGAAGTATGACAGTTTCATGTAACCGTGCTTGTGTGGATGTCTGACTGCTAGAGACCACTCCACATATTACTGAACCTCTATGGAGACCTCTGTGTGTGTAGTATCATTTGCTGTCGGAGAATTAGTTTTATTTTTTAGGTGATCAGAGAATTAGTTGGGTATGATGTGTTTTCCATTGTGGAAATCACTTGCTTGGACCTTTTTCATTTTGTCAGTGACCAAACTGTGTTCATTTGATTGGTGTACCACTTGGATGAGCGGCAAGTGCTGACGCCTTTCCCTGGAACGAACTGAGGATGAAGACGAAATCTCGATCTTGTTTGAGCTGGGTGCGGCTGCGATGGAGAGCCATCTCTCCTATAAATAGCCGGCGAGACCAAGGCAACGGCAGGATCCTCGACGTTCGACCCAAACGGCTCCCTGTCGTCGCACATGTTGACGAAGTCAAATCCGGTGCCGTGTACATGAGTCTGATATGATGTTGTGCTATACTGCTGTACCCGCTCGTGTACGTCTGCCCACAAGGTTATTTAAAAAAGCAAATACAGGCGCGTGGCAGCGGACTCTCGTATGAATACGGTGAAAATACGGTAGCGTCTTAATGGGTTGGCACCGATCGCAACGAGCAGGGACGGGGCTGATTCCGGCCTGCAGGTAGCTCGGCCACCAAAGGCCATTTTTGTATATATATATATATGATGTGAAAATATATTCAATGATTAATCCAATGCTATTAATTTGTCATTTTCAACGTTAATAACTTTTTTAGAAACTTCGTCAAAGTTCACAAAGTTTGACTCAAGATAAAGCTAATATGCAAAATAAATAAATAAACAAAGGGAGTAATAGTTATAGTCATCCTTTTTTATACAATTATTATGTGTATCATTGTAAAATACATGTGCTAAACTTAAACAGTTTCATAATAAAAGCCTTCTTGAGTTATTTTGACTTTAAATTATTGTGTAACACAAACCTTCAAGAATAATTTTGACAAATGTATAAACTACATAGTATGAATTGTGTGTGTGTGACCACATCTTTAAATGTCATGGTACAAATCTCTAAAGCATACCACCAAAAGAGTATCTCAATAGTAGTTTCTAGTGTATGATTAACTAAGCATATTTATAGAAAATTTCTAAATTATAAGTTGAACTGTTGGCATTAATTCATATTTCATGGTGAAATGTGTCTTGTACATTACCAGGGTTTTAGGAATAAAGTTGAATGTATCCATGCTATGTACTTTCTATTGAAATAACATCACTTGTAATAAATCACCTCACACATAATAATGTTGTGGATTTTACTATTTCTGTGGACATCCAACTTGATTATGTGTCACTAGTATAAAAACGGCCTAATGCTAAGCACATTAGTACCGGTTTGAATTTGAGTCGGCACTAATGTGTCCATTAGTGCCGGATCGAATGGCTTGGCGGGCGGAGATAATTAATACCGGTTCGTGGCGAACCTTTAGTACCGCTTCGTGCCACGAACCGGTACTAAAGAGGCTGTGGCATGCCGTGGTCTGGCTGGGGCCCCACCAGCACCTTTAGTACCGGTTCATACCACAAACCGGTACTAGAGGTTTTTAGTTGTAGCAGTATTTTAGTCCCACCTCGCTCCGCTAAGAGGGTTTTTACCACCTTAAATATGTTACTTCTCAAACTATCACAACCACTTGCTCTTCATTGAACTCTATGTGTAGAATTTGTGGCCACAATATGAGTTTTCTCCGATTTCTAAACCGGTGAGGACTCATATTGTCAATTCAGATTGTACACAAAAAGATCAGCGATGATCAATGTATTTTTGATGTATTTCTCTATAAAGAAATATAAGAGCATTTAGATAGGTTTCAAAGCCACGTCGTCAACTTTCAACCCTTCTGACATAATTTGATATTTTTGATTCAATTACTGATTTGTTTTGAGCTAAATGACCCTGCAATTGAAAAGCACTACAACTGAACTCTGAAAAGGTTGAAATCTTGTATGGTATCATCATTTCACCCACATGGCATGTGCAAAAAGTAGAGATGGTTACAACAAAAACTGGATGCACTTCGTGTACAAACTGGACACTCTCTTTCGAAGTATTAGGGTTCCGGACGAAAAGTCATCTGTTACACCGGCTATTCAAAATTTTAATAACTTATTACAACTTCGGACTTTTTGTGCGTTCATTATGCACCATTCAAAGCCACGTTGTCAACTTTCAACCCCTTCTGACATAATTTGATATTTTTGATGCATTTACTGATTTGTTTTGAGCTAAATGACCCTGGAATAGAAAAGCACTACAACTGAACTCTGAAAAGGTTGGAACTTGGCATGATATCATCATTTCACCAACATGGCATGTGCAAAAAAATAGAGATGGTTACGGCAATAACTGGATGCACTTTGTGTACAAACTGGACACTCTCTTTCGAAGTATCAGGGTTTCGTATGAAAACTCAACTGTTACACCGGCTATTCAAAATTTTAATAACTTATTACAACTACGGACTTTTTGTACATTCATTATGCACCATTCAAAGCCACGCCGTCAACTTTCAACCCTTTCTGACATAATTTGATATATTTTTATGCATTTACTGATTTGTTTTGAGCTAAATGACCCTGAAATTGAAAAACACTACAACTGAACTCTGGAAAGGTTGAAACTTGGCATGGTATCATCATTTCACCCACATGGCATGTGCAAAAAAGTAGAGATGGTTACGACAAAAACTGGATGCACTTCGTGTACAAAATGGACACTCTCTTTCGAAGTATTAGGGTTTCGGATGAAAACTCATCTGTTACACCGGCTATTCAAAATTTTAATAACTTATTACAACTCCGAACATTTTGTGCGTTCATTATGCACCATTCAAAGCCACGTCGTCAACTTTCAACCCTTTCTGACATAATTTGATATTTTTGATGCATTTACTGATTTGTTTTGAGCTAAATGACCCTGAAAAGCACTACAACTAAACTCTGAAAAGGTTGGAACTTGGCATGGTATTATCATTTCACCCACATGGCATGTGCAAAAAAGTAGAGATGGTTACGGCAAAAACTGGATGCACTTCATGTACAAACTGGACACTCTCTTTCGAAGTATCAGGGTTTCGGACAAAAACTCATCTGTTACACCGGCTATTCAAAATTTTAATAACTTATTACAACTCCAGAGTTTTTGTGCATTCATTATACACCATTCAAAGCCACGTCGTCAACTTTCAACTCTTTCTGACATAATTTAATATTTTTGATGCATTTACTGATTTGTTTTGAGCTAAATGACCCTGGAATTGAAAAGCACTACAACTGAACTATAAAAAGGTTGAAACTTGGCATGGTATCATCATTTCACCCACATGGCATGTGCAAAGAAGTAGAGATGGTTACGGCAAAAACTGGATGCACTTCGTGTACAAACTGTACACTTTCTTTCGAAGTACCAGGGTTTCGAACGAAAACTCATCTGTTACACCGGCTATTCAAAATTTTAATAACTTATTACAACTCTGGTCTTTTTGTGCGTTCATTATGCACCATTCAAAGCCACGTCATCAACTTTCAACCCTTTCTGACATAATTTGATATTTTTGATGCATTTACTGATTTGTTTTGAGCTAAATGACCCTGGAATTGAAAAGCACTACAACTGAACTCTGAAAAGGTTGAAACTTGGCATGATATCATCATTTCACCCACATGGCATGTGCAAAAAAGTAGAGATGGTTACAGCAAAAACTGGATGCACTTCATGTACAAACTGGACACTCCCTTTCGAAGTATCAGGGTTTCGGACGAAAACTCATCTGTTACACCGGCTATTCAAAGCTACGTCATCAACTTTCAACCCTTTCTGACATAAATAAAGCAAAAAAAAACTATATAAAAAACTACTCAGAAATAAATAGAAGAAAATAAGTAAAGCAGAAAAGAAAAAAAACTATATAAAAAACTACTCAGAAATAAATAGAAGAAAATAAATAAAGCACAAAAGAAAAAACTATATAAAAAACTACTCAAAAATAAATAGAAGAAAATAAATAAAGCAGAAAAGAAAAAACTATATAGAAAACTACTTAGAAATAAATAGAAGAAAATAAATAAAGCAGAAAAGAAAAAAATATAAAAAATTGTTGGGGCGCTGTCCTGTGGGCCTGTTGGGCCTTGGGCATGGGAATTCAGGCCCACAAGGGCCAGCAGGCTCACAAGGTAGCGCGCCATAGTGAGGCCCAGAAGCCTGCTTTATAGAGGAGCTCGAAGGAGCAGCCGCAGCTGGGTTTATAAACCAGTGCGGCTGCCCTTCGCCCGACGAGGTGGGACTAAACTTTCTCCACCGTGGGATGGGAGCGCACCCACTTTAGTACCTGTTCGTGGCTCCAACCGGTACTACGGGGGGGGGGGTCTAGTACTGGTTGCAGCCACGACCCGGTACTAAAGGCCTGCCCTTCCCGCCGCTTGGCTTGGCCAAAACAAGCCTTTAGTACCGTTTGATGGCTCCAACTGGTACTAATGGCCTCTCCTATATATACAACACTTACGAAAATTTCAGTTGGTTTCAGTTATCTGTTTCTTCGCGCCCCGTCGCCGAGCCCGTCGCCGAGCCCGTCGCCGCCCCCGTCGTGCCCCAGCGCGACCCTGTCACCGTCACCGCCGCCCCAGCCCACCCCCGTCGTCGCGCGCCGTGCCGCGCCGTCGTCGCCGCCCTCCGCCGTCGTCGCTGGCCGCCCCCGTCGCGCGCCGCGCCCCAGCCCGACCCCATCGCCGTTGTTGTCGGCCCAGCCCGCCCCAGCCCGTCCCCTATAAGAGATCGACCGTGCACCGGCACTGCCGCGCGTCGAGGGCCTCACACACATGATTTTTTTCTGTTTTTTGTTTTTTAGATTTTATATATACTTTTAGTTTATATAAACGTTAGATTAATGTCAAATGTTAGATGAATTAGTTAGAAATATATGTTAGATATTAATGTCAAATGTTAGATGAATATTAGAATTAGCTAGATATTAATGTTAGATGAGTTAGTTTTTTTAATACTTTTATAGTTATAGATGAATTAGATATACTAGCCGTCAACCCGTGCGTTCGCACAGGCTAGGCAATAAAAATGAGTTCTAATTAGAATTTTATGTCCTATAATCAAATTGAATTCATCAGGTAGCCTGCACAGAAACTTTTCTCCATTCTTTTACTCTTTCTTCCATAAATTATAGTAAAATTGGTACAGAAATATTATTTGTTGGTAATATTATAAATTATACAAACAAATAGGCATTGGAAAATTGAGCATAAAAATGTCGTACTTGTTAAATATTAGACCATGCTGTTGCAAAAATTGCTATCTCTGTTTATTCTAGTCTTGTTCATAATTACAATGTGCAAACTTCCCTATGCTGTATTTTTTTTTCAAAACCATGTACCATGGTATCCTGTGCAACGGTCCTAATGAAGTAAGAATATAAATTTGTTTACTATTTATAAACTTGTACTATTTGGCCGAGGATGAGAAACATTTGTTTTATCGTTCAATAACCACATAATGGAACTTCAATAAGAAACAAAACAACACATAATTTCAAATGTGTCCTATTTATTGGTATCTTGTATCAATCCGGTTTCAAAACTCCAGTACAAAAAATGGTCAAAATGTAATGATCGCCAGATCAAACCTGCTGTAGGCTATTGGACAGACTCCTTCTGGACTCTGAAGCATAACTCCATGCACCATGACTATGACAAAGGTGCAGATCAGGACGCTTGAAACAACCGCTTTTACGTCTTTCTGTATAACTTTGCTCCATCTTTCTCAAGTTCAAAGAAGGTCAGGTCAAGATCGTGCTGGCAAATCGACTATATAGGTTAGTAGCCATAGAAGAAAACTACATAGAATTTTAGTGCACTAGTAGAAAAAGGGTCAAACGTGAAGCACATTAGTGCCGGTTTGTATTTGAGCCGGCACTAATTGTGCCATTAGTGCCGGTTCGAACGGCTATGCATTAATGCCGGTTCGTGTTGAACCTTTAGTACCGGTTCGTGCCACGAACCGGTACTAAAGGGGTGATGGCAGGCTGGCGTCAGGCCGGGGCCCCATGATCACCTTTAGTACAGGTTCGTGTCACAAACCGTACTAAAGGGCTAACCTTTAGTACCGGTTTGTGCCACGAACCGGTACTAAAGGGGTCTGACCTATAGTACCGGTTTGTGACACAAACCGGCACTATAGGGCAATTTTCAAACTCTACCCCCCCCCCCCCCCCCCCCCGCCCCCCGTGTGTCGCCATTTCAGTTCTGAAAAAATCAAAAGAAAATGATAAAAACTTCAAAAAATAAAATCCTTCGGGAGGTAGTTATATTACTACATCTACTAGTTAGGAAAATTTGAAAACTTAAATTTGGACATGTTTTGCAAAAAGTGTAGGGAAAATGTAAAATGGCTATAACTTTTGCATACGATGTCGGAAAAAACGTATAATATATCAAAAAATTCAGCACGAAAATACCGGGACATGCGCCGCTGAAGGAAGACCTCCAAGAGATCCATACCGGTGACCCCGTCATGGATAAGCTGGACCACTCGCTCTACCAGCACCCTCACCTGCGCCTTCTCCTCCGGGAGCACCTTCAAAGGGGAGGGTTTCCTCACTCGGTCCATGGTGAAAGGAGGGAGGACGGTCGACTGCCTTGGCGTCGACTGGTCTTTGCAGTAAAACCAAGTCGACTGCCATCCGCGAACTGAGTCGGGAAGAATCATGGCCGGAAAGGAGCTTTTCCCTCTCATCTGGACACCAGGACCCCCACACATCTGAATCACTTGAGTCCTCTCGTCACTCGGATTAGCTTTTTTCACCGTCTGGGAGCGACAAGTGAAAATGTGCTTGAAAAGGCCCCGGTGAGGCCGACAACCCAGGAAATTCTCACACGAAGAAACAAAAGCGGCGAGATAAACGATTGTGTTGCGAGTGAAGTGATGGAGTTGTACCACGAACCGGTACTAAAGGGGTCTGACCTATAGTACCGGTTTGTGACACAAACCGGCACTATAGGGCAATTTTCAAACTCTAACCCCCCCCCCCCCGGTGTGTCGCCATTTCAGTTCTGAAAAAATCAAAAGAAAATGATAAAAACTTCAAAAAATAAAATCCTTCGAGACAGCCTACGGCCTGTTTGGAATTTTTTAGAATCCTCAAATTCCAAAAGGAAAAAAAGATATGGTCAAATTTCAGTTTTTTTAAAAAAATTTGGTTAAACCTGGTCAAACTACTTATTCAAGAAGTATTAATGTTACTACATAATTATTCAAGAATATTAGTGTTACTAAATAATTATTTCAATTTTTTGAATTTTGGTCTCTCGTCAAACTATGGTCAAACTGTGGTCAAACTATGGTCAAACTTATTCAAGAAATATTAGCGTTACTAAATAATTACTGTTTTTTTAGAATAATAGTTTCAAACTCAAACGGTGAAATGTGTGACTTCATGCTCAAGCTAAACTCCTGAGGGTTAATAGGATTAACATCTTACTATTGTCAGGAAAACAACAAGTGCAGACTTGGAAACGAAGGAGAATAGAACCCGAAAGTTAAACATGCTTGGGCTGGAGTAGTGAGAGGGATGGGTGACCGAGAATAGAACCCGAAAGTTAAGCGTGCTTGGGCTGGAGTAGTGAGAGGGATGGGTGACCGGTCGGGAAGTTAGATGATTTGGAATGAGTGATCCACACTTGAGCAGTTAAGAGAGGTGATTAGAGACTAAATCATCAAATAATTCAGAAAAATTAAAAATAAAAAAAATCAAATTTTTTTTCCAAAATTTTCAAAAAAAAATTCAAAAAAAACCTTTAGTACCGGTTGGTAACACCAACCGGTACTAAAGGTCCCCCATACCAGGGCGTGAGCTCACGCCACGTGGTGGCACTTTAGCGCCGGTTCGTGCCGAACCGGTACTAAAGGGGGGGGGGGCTTTAGTGGCCACACTTTAGTGCTGGTTCCATAACCGGCACTAAAGGCCCTTACAAACCGGTTTTAAAGCTCCGTTTTCTACTAGTGGTGGGTTCAAACCTTTCACATGAGAAGCAGGAATCTGAGAAGAAGAAATAACCTAAAATTAGGCGAAGTTCTGAAGGAGAACATATCATGTGCACATACTGCTTTTCATTTTCAGATTTTTCTTCTATATTAGATTTTATATCATGCCTCAAATCCATCTCCTCCATGACTCAATTCCGTATTATCATCACTGCACGGATTTTCCATGGATTTCACTTATATGTGGTAGCAGTTAAATGCCATGGTGAAAGATATGAGATCAGTAGAAAGGTATAATTGCACCAATCAATAATTACCTATGGGTGTGAGACATCATATACCGTTGATTACATTTCACTGTTGTACACATATATGCATGCATCAAAGACGTGCATGATGTCTATGCTACGCACATTGATGTGAGCCCATCGTTGCAATTGAAGATGCTTATAGGCCACCGCACATCCCATACCGTGGAAGATGGGACTACTCCTGCTCGAACATGCAGCAACCACCACAGCAGAAGACAAATGGAGATCCTGTAACTCACAAAGATAAAGCTAGAAGGAATGAGATATTGAGATGAGACAATAGATGGTGGGATTAATTACTACTCCCTCTATCCCATAATATAAGAGCGTTTTTGACACTATATTAGTGTAAAAAACACTCTTATATTATGGGACGGACTACCGGATAGAGAACAAAATTTTCAAATTTAGAGGAAACATTGTGATAATAAAGCTATAAATTGTATTATATTTTTACAGATGCACCTTCTGTATATACTTTATAGTGTACCCTCCGTAGAACAACAAACACATAATTCAGTTCACGCTTATATATATGCCAGCAGCTGTGCTGATATTGCAGTGGAAATTCCACTATAAATTATTAAATTATGAATATAATTTGCATGTAACAGATGATTGCATGCCTCAACATGCATGTATAAAGCTCCTGATTTTCACGGTCTTTTTAACTTGACCGAAGCAGGTGTGGCTTATGGAAAAACGCGTCCAGCAGCGCTGCATTGAACAATCCTAGGTTGTCTGATGTTTTCATCCTATGGTGTCCTCAGGCTGTAAATTGTTTTACATAGTGTATATACTATCCTCTAAAAAGGAAAAAACAGAATACTGCACTTATTAGCTTTGAGAAAACTAAGAAAAAAAAAGAATAACAACATGAGTACCAAAATATCTCATACCATCCTGAGCGCTCTCAGTTTTCAAGGCAGTATTCTTCCTCCAATTAGAGAATAACACAGGCTGTACGTGAAATTGTTTTGGGGATTTCCTGTTACTACATCATAGGCTGCTCTTATCCATCGCTGATGTAGAGAACGCAGAACCAAAGCATGCACGCCGGTCTGCTAATAACCTGGATATTGGACGATCCTCTCATGGCTGAGCGCTCTCAGTTTTGAATACTCTCGTACCTAAGCCTTCATCTATGTGGCAACGGCCTACCTGCAAAACATTGTTGCCAACCACCATCAAATTCTGCGTCTCGTGCCATGTCAATAACCAAGTTAGGACAGACTCAAGAAATTATACCTGTGTTCAGATCTAAGTAGGAGTATCATCTATATAAAGGGGTGCCTTTTTCTCGCTCTTCACCTGACCATTGCTGGAGTACATAATTGTGACGTGAGTTGATAATCGACTGTCTGTTGCGTCCTTGTGTGTTAGATTGATAGGTATTGTTGTTGCAATTTTGCGGTGTGCTACCAGCCCCAAACACATCGGGCATTGCCACTCAGGCTGGACGTAGCGAGCGGGCCAAAAAGCCCGCTCGTGGACCGGCCCGCACCGGACCGAAATTGGAGGCCCGACAGAAAATAACAGTCGGTCCGGTCTGTAAAAAGAGGCCCGAAAGAGGTCCGGTCCGGTCCTGTTTTGGCCCGGTCCGCTCGGTCGGACCGAAAGGAATTTTTTTTGCATTATCTGAATAATAGTGACAAGGCCCAGCCCATTTAGCGCTCCTGGTATGACCTAATCCATCCCAGGCACGCACATCTCACTCCAACGCACACATGACGCGACCGTCCTCCTCCACCACGCAACAGCCACCGCGACGGCATGGCCGGCAGCAGCAGGGCACGGCCAGCCACGGCCACGCGCACGTGCACATTCAGCAGTAGCAGGTCATGGCCGGCAGCCCCAGGCGACGTTTCGCTCAAAAAAGTGCTCGCACGCACGCACCTGCGCCGCCGCCGCCGTCCAGCGCACAGCCTCTTGCCGTCACGGCCACCAGCCTCCCTGCGACTTACCACCATGTCCAGGAGCTTCGCAACCGTGAGATCTCCTTCCCCACGCAATGAATCGACCGGATTCGCCCCGAAGCTGTCGCCATCGTCCTCCTTCCCCAACTCCTGCTGCCGTCATTCGTCGTCCATTACGTCGCCGTCGCTGCTTCCTCAGCCTCCCCGACCCCTCCATGGAGTTCACCGTGAGCCACCCTCCCTTTCCATTATGTTATTCCCTCCGATTAGCACCGGGAGCTGTCTCTCGCCGCCGCGGTGATTACCACCTCGCCTCTGCCTCGGTCCTACGGTCTGGCCCGAGCTTTTCGGCCACCGGTCCGGTGCCTGAAAAGAGGACCGCGGCGCTGCTCGGTCCGGTCCGGTCCGCCGGTGGCTGGTCCAAACGACGGCTCGGTCAGGGCCCGGACCGGCCCGGACCGCCGTCCACCCTGAATTGCCACAACCGCGGTGGAAACACACAAAACCTATGATCAGGAGAGGCCATAGGGACGAAGAGGCCACCCTCTCCTCCTGCAGCCAAAGCAAAATACAATAAGGAGAGGCTATGGGGCGCACATGCCGCCAATCCTCATGAGGCCGAAGCAAGGCAGATCAATTGAAGGCTTGGGGAACAGGATGCCAGCGAGATCGAAACGCATAGGTCATGGGGACGCAGAGGACTAAGGAGGGGGGTGCATATGAGATGAGCTTCGCATATGCTCTCGAGCGAATCGTGATTCCTGACTTTGTGAGGATGAAGGAAAGGGGAGTACGTTAGGATTATCTGGTTGATCTCCTGCTTGATCTAACGGTTATAGATGGATCTATAGATAGCGGCCAGTTTTATACAACCAGGAAAAAAGAGAAGGGAAATACCTTTGATAGGCTTCGCATATGCTCTCGAGCGAATCGTGATTCCTGACTTCGTGAGGATGAAGGAAAGGGGAGTACGTTAGGATTATCTGGTTGATCTCCTGCTTGATCTAACGGTTATAGATGGATCTATAGATAGCGACCAGTTTTATACAACCAGGAAAAAAGAGAAGGGAAAGACCTTTGATAGGCTTCGCATATGCTCTCGAGCGAATCGTGATTCCTGACTTCGTGAGGATGAAGGAAAGGGGAGTATGTTAGGATTATCTGGTTGATCTCCTGCTTGATCTAACGGTTATAGATGGATCTATAGATAGCGGCCAGTTTTATACAACCAGGAAAAAAGAGAAGGGAAAGACCTTTGATAGGCTTCGCATATGCTCTCGAGCGAATCGTGATTCCTGACTTCGTGAGGATGAAGGAAAGGGGAGTATGTTAGGATTATCTGGTTGATCTCCTGCTTGATCTAACGGTTATAGATGGATCTATAGATAGCGGCCAGTTTTATACAACCAGGAAAAAAGAGAAGGGAAAGACCTTTGATAGGCTTCGCATATGCTCTCGAGCGAATCGTGATTCCTGACTTCGTGAGGATGAAGGAAAGGGGAGTACGTTAGGATTATCTGGTTGATCTCCTGCTTGATCTAATGGTTATAGATGGATCTATAGATAGCGGCCAGTTTTATACAACCAGGAAAAAAGAGAAGGGAAAGACCTTTGATACGCACATAGGTTGATCCAGGAAAAAAAGGATAGATGAAATGTGAGAGGTTGGGTCATATTTTTAGACGTACATACGTGACAGAGACATACAATATTGACCAAGAAAAAAGGGCGCAAAAGTAACGTAAATTATAGGAGTTTTTTTATTAATGTGGGGATTTTCAGGATTGATCTACACCGTAATAATTCGGCCCCACAAGATTAACGGTTCCTAATTTCTGATTAACGTGGGAAATTGTAGGAAGTCTAGAATTGGTATAGGTAGGTAAGGTATAGAGGTATAGATAGATAGATTAATGTCAAATGTTGGATATATTAAATTTACAATATATAGAAGTAGCTACGTTATTTTTAGTAAGAAAATTAATTGAACTAGTTTATTTTTAGTAAGTGCTTAGTTGAATTGAACTAGTTGAATTAATAGAACTAGCTAGTTGAATTAATTAGTTGAATTAATATAGAACTAGCTAGCTAGTAAGTGTTTATCAATTAATGTTTCAACTATGAACATAGAAAATGTCATCTGACGATGAAAACAATTTCGTTATGTGCGAATACTGTGAAGACGAGCGCGGCCTGTTGATGTCTACTACACAACCTTCTTCTTGTAGACGTTGTTGGGCCTTCAAGTGCAGAGGTTTGTAGGACAGTAGCAAATTTCCCTCAAGTGGATGACCTAAGGTTTATCAATCCGTAGGAGGCGTAGGATGAAGGTGGTCTCTCTCAAGCAACCCTGCAACCAAATAACAAAGAGTCTCTTGTGTCCCCAACACACCCAATACAACGGTAAATTGTATAGGTGCACTAGTTCGGCGAAGAGATGGTGATACAAGTGGTATATGGATAGTAGATAATGATTTTTGTAATCTGAAAATATAAAAACAGCAAGGTAACTAATGATAAAAGTGAGCATAAACGGTATTGCAATGCATTGAAACAAGGCCTAGGGTTCATACTTTCGCTAGTGCAAGTTCCCTCAACAATAATAACATAATTGGATTACATAACTATCCCTCAACATGCAACAAAGAGTCATTCCAAGGTCACTAATAGCGGAGAACAAACGAAGAGATTATGGTAGGGTACGAAACCACCTCAAAGTTACTCTTTCCAATCAATCCGTTGGGCTATTCCTATAAGTGTCACAAACAGCCCTAGAGTTCGTACTAGAATAACACCTTAAGACACAAATCAACCAAAACCCTAATGTCACCTAGATACTCCAATGTCACCTCAAGTATCCGTGGGTATGATTATACGATATGCATCACACAATCTCAGATTCATCTATTCAACCAACACATAGAACCTCGAAGAGTGCCCCAAAGTTCCTACTAGAGAATCACGACGAAAACATGTGCCAACCCCTATGCATAGGTTCATGGGCGGAACCCGCAAGTTGATCACCAACACATACATCAAGTGAATCACGTGATATCCCATTGTCACCACAGATATGCACGACAAGACATACATCAAGTGTTCTCAAATCTTTAAAGACTCAATCCGATAAGATAGCTTCAAAGGGGAAACTCAATCCATTATAAGAGAGTAGAGGGGGGGGGGAGAAAACATCATAAGATCCGACTATAATAGCAAAGCTCGCGATACATCAAGATCGTATCACCTCAAGAACACGAGAGAGAGAGAGAGATCAAACACATAGCTATTGGTACATACCCTCAGCCCCGAGGGAGAACTACTCCCTCCTCATCGTGGAGAGCACCGGGATGATGAAGATGGCCAACGAAGAGGGATTGCCCCCTCCGGCAGGGTGCCGGAACGGGTCTAGATTGGCTTTCGATGGCTACAGAGGCTTCTGGCGGCAGAACTCTCGATCTATTGTGCTCCCAGATGTTTTTAGTGTATATGGAGATATATAGGCAGAAGAAGTACGTCAGGGGGGCCACGAGGGGCCCATGAGGGCGGAGGGCGCACCCAGGGGGTGGGTGCGCCCCCTACCTCGTGGCCTCCTCGAAGCTTCCCTTACGTGGACTCCAAGTCTCCCGGGCTTTTTCTGATCCAAAAATAAGTTCCGTGAAGTTTCAGGTTAATTGGACTCCGTTTGATTTTCCTTTTCTACGATACTCTAAAACAAGGAAAAAACAGAAACTGGCACTGGGCTCTGAGTTAATAGGTTAGTCCCAAAAATCATATAAAATAGCATATAAATGCATATAAAACATCCAAGGTTGATAATATAATAGCATGGAACAATCAAAAATTATAGATACATTGGAGACGTATCAGCATCCCCAAGCTTAATTCCTGCTCGTCCTCGAGTAGGTAAATGATAAAAACAGAATTTTTGATGTGGAATACTACCTAACATATTTATCCATGTAATTCTCTTTATTGTGGCATGAATGTTCAGATCCATAAGATTCAAGACAAAAGTTCAATATTGACATAAAGATAACACTACTAGGGAAAAGCCTATACACAGAATTTAACAGTAGCGCTGTACAAAATTAAGCGCTGCTGCTACTTAGTAGCAGCGCGCGTAAATAAACCGCGCTACTGCTATGACTTTAGCAGTAGCGCGTACTAGCGAAAAGCGCTGCTGCTACGTTTGAACTGGGCGCACATGGCTAGCCCAACCTAGCAGTAGCGTGTATAATGGCCCAGCGCTACTGCTAATCTCCTTAGCTGCAGCGCGCTTACGTGTAAAGCGCTGCTGCTAACGGAAATAAAATAAAGTGAAAAACAAGTAGAAAAGTAAATAAAAATGAAAGAAATGGAAAAAGGAGAAAGGGAAAAAATAAAATGTAAAGAAAATAAAAGAAAAAAGGGGAAAAAGGAGAAAGGAATAGCAGTAGCGGGTTCTGCAGAAAATTGCTATAGCTGCAGCGTGTATTCCAGAACGCGCTGTAGCTAACGTAACGTAGCAGTAGCGCCCTTTCTGGAACGCGCTACTGGTAATTCTGACTTAACCACGCGGTTCGTCCTTCCCCACGGCCACTTCACCCCCCAAATCAACTCCACTCTCGCCGCCGCGCGCTCTCCCCACGCCGCCCCCGACCCCAGATTCAACGCCGGCCCCGCCCCCGACCTCAACGCCGCCCGGGATGCCGCCCCCGACCCCAACCTCAACGCCGCCCCGGACGCCGCCCCTGCCCCCCCGACCTCAGCGCCGCCCCGGAGCCCCGACCACGACCTCGACGCCGCCTGCCCCTCCCTCGTCGCAGGCATCCGAGGTGAGCACGCCTGCTCCTCCCTCTCCCCTACCTCTGCCTAGGGTTTCTACCTCCATCAAATTAGTTAGGGTGGAAACGAATCGGATGCGGATGCGGCTCAAATGAGTTAGGGTTTATGTAAGGGTGGAAACAAATCAAATTTCTAAGATGAATCATAAAACGAGTAAAATTTGACCACTTATTTCACTTTATAGTTGGATAATTGGAATATCCGCTACCACTTTCCACCCCTATAGGTTCATCAAATTAGATGGTAATTAGGGCAGTAGTTCTTAGGTACTAATTAGTTAGTAAGAACTAGGTACTAATTAGGTACTAGAATATTTTTATTTATAGTAAGTTTATTTTTAGTAAGAACTAGTTGAATTAATAGAACTAGTTAGTAAGAACTTGTTGCTATTTTTTTAGTTAAAGCAATTTTCCCGCATCGATGTGGACGATGCCTATCCCGCATCCTTGTCGTCGAGTCGGCGGAGGACGACACCTGCTTGACCAGATGGGCCATGTCCGGGACTGGGGTCCGCCGGGGTGGTACTGGGAGGCGCTACCTACCGGGGGGCGCAGGTTGGTGAGGAGCCAGCCTGTCGTTGACCCGAACCTTCTTTGGTGGCGGTCGCGTGGGCCAGTGACGGTCCAGAGGCTCGAGGACTCCGCGGAGGTGGTGCGTCATCGTGTCAGTGAGGAGGACGCGCACGTCCGTCGCTACTTGTTTGCGTTGGAGCACAGGTTCTCCAATACCTGGCAGGTTCTCCAGGGATCTCACTGGAGCTATGATCCCTTGATGGTTCCTTCTCTGTGGGTGTCCACCGCCCGCGCCGATACCCGTCGTGTGCTAGGGTTTTAGTTGTACTAGTGATGTTATATGTATGACACTATTCGGGATGTATTAGTGATAATATTCGACGATGTATGGACGCATGAGATGATTTACTTTTGCTTATTGAATGCATGCTAATTTGAGTCTTATAAGATATTTTGAAATGTATATCTTGTGTTGCTCAATATCCAAGTGGCCGGTCATGTTTGCAGGTTACACCTCCGAGTGGCCTATGTTTTGCCGGAGTGTTGATTCATTTCCGTTCCGGCAAATTTCAGGCACTCGATATATCCTATTTTAGCAAAGGTCATGCCAGATTTTTCCGTGAATTTTGGCATGACTTTTGCCAGGATATGTAGGAAATATCGAGTGCCCCGGATTTGTGTGTTGAGTATCCTGGTAGTTGTCTTCTATCGATTTTCAATTAATGTTTTAACTATGAACATAGGAAATGTCTGACGACAAAAAGGATTTCGGTATTTGCAAATACTGTGAAGATGAGCGCGGCCTGTGCGATGGAATCTTCCTAGATGATGATAGGCGCTTCAGCATCAAGCTGGACGAGAACTTCGAAGTGGATACAGTAAGTCACAACGACAAGTCTTTTTTCGTAGTTAAGCATGACATCTGCTTCAACTTATATTTTTTTACTATTCTACTAGCGTATCCCCTGCCATGCAAGAGTTTTTGTATTGGATAAGATAGGTTTCAGTCATACTATGGAGGTAAAGAAAGTTTATTTGAAGACCGAGCATGGTTATATTTTCCACGCAAAATTATACAATTCAGACGACTACACCTATTTTGGATGCAAAACATGGCGAGCACTATGCAAGACTTATGCATTTCAGCCTGATATGGTTATCACCTTTGATATTCGTCCGGAAGATGATATTGAAGGTAATATCGACATCTGGGTTGATGTGCAGACGCCTCCAGTTACACCAAAATGTAAGTTTCTCAACCATATTTATGTCTTTGATATTGTTTATTCAAAAATAGTTGACAACTAATTTGTATTGTCAGCTTATTTCGGTGCAAGCAAACATGTCCATCGTTTGGTAGACAGGACCTACTACTGTCCCGGGGCTGAACTAAACTGCGAGGAGCTAAGTCATTATGTTTCATGGCTTGAGGATCTTGATACCGTCAAGACAAATTTTCTTCCTGGACTTAGAAATCTTAGTACTGAAAACGTGCGACCAACAGTGTTCGTCATGAACTACAGTCACATCTATTTAGGAAGGATGGTAAGATTTTTACTATTTGTCCTCAGTGCATCTTTTCCATACATTATTTGTGAAGCTAAACTTCATTGCTAAGTATGTGACCATACGATGTTCTTCAACAGGGACTCCCGATGAATGTTGTGCCTTATGGGATCGAGACTAAAGGTACCATGAGTATTATTAGCTTACGGCCAAGATATCCTACATGTTACTTTAGTGCATTCAAGATCAGCGATGAATGCTTAATAGTGCAAGACTGGACCAGATATGTGATGGGGGAGCGCAGACAAGTACTAGGGGGCAGCAAACAGATGTGCTACCTAAAATTAGGAGACAGGTTCATCTGCATGCTCCAACTTGATCAAGGAGGAGAGCTACACATGTTTTATGTTGTTTTACCTAAGAGAGAGCATCAGGAGTGATTAGCTAGAAATGAGTTTGAGGATGATGATGTGCTACACTATTACTATGATGATAAAATAGCTAGTGTTGGTGGTAATGACTGATGATTATTATTAGCTAGTGTTAGTGGTGATTAAATAAATATTGTTGGTGCTAATGATTATGATAATGATTAAATAGCTTGTGCTGGCGGATTAGATTCAAGTGGAGGCAACATGTGGTGCACATCGAAAGTACTACTAGTCCAAACTAGATCAAGTTTGGATTAGTAGTATACTTTTGACATGCACCACATATTGCCTCCACTTGAACCTAATCCACCTTCATTTGACACACTGTTATGGACATAATGATGTAAACCTCATAACTGGTATTGTACCAATATTTGTATGATGGCGCATAAATACACTAAAAAAAACAATACTAGTAGCGATGGAAAGAAAACACGCTACCAGTAGTTACATTAGCAGCAGCGTGGGAGTGAACAAGCGCTGCAGCTATTTGTCCTAGCAGTAGCGCGTGCGGCACGCGTTACTGCTAAGCAATAGCTGTAGCGCCTTATTAGTAGCGCGCCTACCCGCGCTACTAGTGAGCACAAAACCAGCGCTACTGCTAGGGTTTTCCCTAGTAGTGTAATAATACTTCAAGCATACTAATAGAGCAATCATGTCTTTTCAAAATAACATGGCCAAAGAAAGTTATCCCTACAAAATCATATAGTCTGGCTATGCTCCATCTTCACCACACAAAGTATTTAAATCATGCACAACCCCGATGACAAGCTGTGATGCCCGGATAATCAAGCTACAGTAACCCTCTAGTAATGATGCCTTGTCACCACTCTTACTGTTGTTAATCTCGCGTTAGATCGAAACCGGTTCGAATTCAAAATTCAAAATCAGGGAAACAATAAAAGTTTTCAAATGTTAAAACTAAAATGTTAAAAATGGGACAACTAAATCCTAAGTAATAATGGTGGAGAAACCACACTTGTATAAAATGCGTAAATACTCAAAAATGAATAAAACAACAGCAAAATAAATTAATTAAATGCCTTTTGTATTTTGTAAAATATTAAACTATTTTATTTAGTTGTCCAAATTAATGTGGCAGTGGTATATTTAACCTACTACATTTAGGTGTTGTTCTCACATTCTATAAAGTTGAAATAAATTAAAAATTTAATAAAACAGAAAAGAAGAAATAAAAGAAAAGAGAAAAGAGAAAACAAAACAAAAGAAACCACCCCGCTCCCCATGGGCCTCGGCCCTTCCCACCCAACCGGCCTACTTGGCCCAACCGGCCACCCCCTGGCCTATAGGCCACAGCCCCACACCCCAGAAACCCTAACCCCCCACTCCTCTCGATCCCCACTCCCTCTCCCCCTCCCGATCCAATCTGGATCGGGGACGAAACCCCACTCCCCTCGCTCCTTCCCCCCCCCCACGAACGGATCTGGATCGGGGGGCAACCGACGCCCCCGACCCCTCCCGCTGCCGTTGCGCGCCATGGCCCCGCCGCCCTCGTCGCCGGCGGCCCGAATGTCGACCGTTGCCGCCCCGCCGCGCCTCCGTCCTCCTCCGCGGCATCACCTCGTCGACGCCGCCCCAACACCTCCCCTCGTCGGCGCCACTTCCTCGTCGGACTGCCTCCCGCTCCGCCGTGTCGTCCTCGTCGGACCTCCCCGAACTCCATTGAGCCCGCTGCCCGAAATCCCTACTAACCCCCGTGAGCTGCCCCTCTTTCCCTCTCTGCTCCCGTGCTGCGCCGTTGTCGCACGCGCTCGCCGCCCGCTCAGCGCGCGCTCGCACGCCCAGCCATGCCGGCCCCTGCTCGACCCTGCTGTCGCCTGAGCCTACGGCCCATGCCCGCCGCTAGCCGCCGCCCCCCGCACCGCCTGCCGCACCCCATCTTCGCTGCTGCTGTGCCGCCCCGCCTCTGCCACTACTGCCGCGCCATGCCGCCAGCCGCAGCCCCGCCTTCCCTCGGTACTGCGCCGCCGCCCCGCCGTGCGCACGCGCCCTTGCGCCGGTTAGCCGCGCTGGGTCGCTTCGGGGCTTCGTTGCCCCGGCGCCCGCTAACCCGCCCCGTTTCTTCCCCTGTGCCTATGACCAGTGGGGCCCAGCCCCAGAAATGAAATGATAAAAAATATATTTAAAATAATAATAATAATAATAATATTAATTAATTAACTTAACTTAATTAATACTGATTAATTAAACTAAACAACTAACTAAACTAATTAATCATGATTAGTTAGTCCAGTCAATGATGAACGGGACCCACACGCTAGTTTGACTCAGTCAACGCTCTGTTGACTGCTGACGTCATGCTGACGTCAGCGTGTACTGTTCTGGATAATGTTGAATTAAAATAATTAAATAAATGCTAAAAATGATTTAAATATTTTAAAATCAATATAAAATAAACCGTAGCTCGGATGAAAAAACTTTGTACAGGAAAGTTGCTCAGAACGTCGAGACGAACCCGGATACGCAGCCCGTTCATCCGCCACGCATCCCTAGCATAGCGAACACGCAACTTTCCCCCTTTGGTTCATCTGCCCGAAAACGCGAAACATCGGGAATACGTTCCCGGATGTTTTCCCCCTTCACCGGTATCACCTCATACCGCGTTAGAACACGTCTAGCTCTGCCTGTTGTCCTGTTATGCTCTTGCTTGCTATGTATTTACTGTTTCTCCCCCCCTTCTTCTCTCCGGTAGACCCCAAGACTGCCGCTGATGCCGATGTGTTCAACTATGCCGACGGCGACCCCTCCTACTTGTCTGAGCAACCAGGCAAGCCCCCCCTTTGATCACCAGATATCGCCTACTCTTTTCTCTATACTGCTTGCATTAGAGTAGTGTAGCTTGTTACTGCTTTCCGTTATTCCTATCCTGATGCATAGCCTGTCCTTGCTACTACTGTTGTTACCATTACCTGCTATCCTGCTGCTTAGTATAGGATGCTAGTGTTCCATCAGTGGCCCTACACTCTTGTCCGTCTGCCATGCTATAGTACTGGGCCGTGATCACTTCGGGAGGTGATCACGAGCATATACGATATACTTTACACAGTTACATTACCTGTGATACTGTTCGGAGATGGGGGCTGAAGGGGCAGGTGGCTCCATCCCGGTAGAGGTGGGCCTGGGTTCCCGACGGCCCCCGACTGTTACTTTGAGGCAGAGCGACAGGGCAGGTTGAGACCACCTAGGAGAGAGGTGGGCCTAGCCCTGGTCGGCGTTCGCAGATACTTAACTCGTTTAACGAGATCTTGGCCTTTGATCTGAGTCTGGCTACTGGCCTATACGCACTAACCATCTACGCGGGGACAGTTATGGGCACTCGACGTCGTGGTATCAGCCGAAGCACTTCGTGACGCCAGCGACTGAGCGGCGCGCGCCGGGTTGGACCGCGTAACGTGACTTCCTTTGTAATGGAGGTTGCCAGGTCTGCTCTCCGGCCGCGTACGCAACGTGCAGGTGTGCTATGGGCGATGGGCCCAGACCCCTGTGCGCTTAGGTTTAGACCGGTGTGCTGGCCTCTCTGTTGTGCCTAGGTAGGGCTGCGACGTGTTGATCTTCCGAGGCCGGGCATGACCCAGGAAAGTGTGTCCTGCCAAATGGGATCGAGCGTGTTGGGTTATGTGGTGCACCCCTGCAGGGAAGTTAATCTATTCGAATAGGCGTGATCTTCGGTAATAGGACGACTTGGAGTTGTACCTTGACCTTATGACAACTAGAACCGGATACTAAATAAAACACACCCTTCCAAGTGCCAGATACAACCGGTGATCGCTCTCTCACAGGGCGACGAGGGGAGGATCATCGGTTAGGGTTATGCTATGCGATGCTACTTGGAGGACTTCAGTCTACTCTCTTCTACATACTGCAAGACGGAGGCTGCCAGAAGCGTAGTCTTCGAAAGGACTAGCTATCCCCCTCTTATTCCGGCATTGTGCAGTTCAGTCCACATATGATAGCCTTATTCCAGTTGATACCAATGCATACATATGTAGTTTAGCTCCTTGCTTGCGAGTACTTTGGATGAGTACTCACGGTTGCTTTCTCCCTCTTTTCCCCCTATCCCTTCTACCTGGTTGTCGCTACCAGATGTTGGAGTCCAGGAGCCACACGCCACCGTTGATGACGACTACCACTACTCGGGAGGTGCCTATTACTACGTGATGCCCGCTGACGACGACCAGGAGTAGTTTAGGAGGATCCCAGGCAGGAGGCCTGCGCCTCTTTTGATCTGTATCCCAGTTTGTGCTAGCCTTCTTAAGGCTAAACTTGTTTAACTTATGTCTGTACTCAGATATTGTAGCTTCCGCTGACTCGTCTATGATCGAGCTCTTGTATTCGAGCCCTCGAGGCCCCTGGCTTGTAATATGATGCTTGTATGACTTATTTTATTTGTAGAGTTGTGTTGTGATATCTTCCCGTGAGTCCCTGATCTTGATCGTACACGTTTGCGTGTATGATTAGTGTTCGATTAAATCAGGGGCGTCACAAGTTGGTATCAGAGCCGACTGCCTGTAGGAATCCCCCTTCCACACTCCTTGGCTGAAGTTGAGTCTAGACATTACAGAAAACTTTTACTAACATGGCTGTGTGCCTTACGGGCCCACGTCGCCATCTGGGTGGTATTAGGATCTTTTACTCCTCGATCCTTACCCTGGGACTCTGATCTCTCTTCTATTCGGGTTAAATGATTTTGCTAAAATCTAAATCTAGGTTCTCGTTACCACTTCCTACCGGAGAACCCTTTCATTACGGATGGACGTCTACTTCAACAGAAGATTCTGACAATACTCTCCGATATTTTCTCGAGACCTTGTGCCTGTTGCTTTTGCAATTCCCTACCTCCGAAAAATCCCTATGGATAAATACTTACACCTGTCGTTCTTACTTTTATTCCCAGTTGTTCTTGTTATTACAAGATACCCCGTAATACTCGTCGTTGTTTTGGTAATCCTTTGAGCTTACTGCCTTGCTGTTCTTTGTCACCTGAATACCCTACGGATAATTCTTGCACTTATCGAGTATCCGCTCATTCCCCAGTTATTCATGTGTTTTACAATGGTCATCGAAATACTATTCGATCCTCCAAAAATCCTTAGTAGCTTATTGCTCTATAATACTTGTCTGCTTGCATGATGGATGCTTTCCATATGTCTGGCAATATTCATTAGTATCCTTAGGCACCATCATTTTGATCCTTCTGATTCAACATGAGTGCGAATGCACGCAATCATCGGTTGATCCTTTTAAATTATCCTTCCGGCTCAGATGTCATTTTGAATATGAGCTGGTTATCGACCAATCAAATTGCTGTCGAATGTACCCCTAAGTATATTCAACTTATCCATTCTTAATCAGACCGTTGGCTTCTGATCCCTTGATTTGGAAATCATAATACCTCTGATTCTAAGCATCGAATCAGTCAGTTGTTTCTATAATCCAATGTCTTTGCATTGATTCTTCCTCTGGTTGTGAGCCGATACTCACATCAGATCCTTTATGGACCATCAGAACCTTGTTGGATTTTATCCGACAACGTCCTTCATATTCAATCACTCTGGAAGTTCTTTCCCTGTTACATAATTCCTTTGGTAAATCTTATTTCTTGATTTGGCCAACCATGCTCTACTTTCGAGCTGGTGATATTTAGTATTGAAGCTTGTGATATATGTTTCCACGATCCCCCGATGGGTTGAACCAACACCTTCCCTAATCTATGTGAACCCGAAAGATTTCACGGGTCATACTTGTCTGGTATTGCACCAGGTAAAACTCCCAACAACTAATGTCATTTTCGAAATATGAGGAGGTGAATGGAAGGTTATGCATTGAGGAAGTGGGAGTCGACCTTGAACCTTTGTGTTCATGCCCATGGACATGATGTAGATCCTATCATGGAAGCTTCTTGTAATAATAACTATTTCCTTGATATAATATCCTTGGTATCGGTGAATTGATCCTTTGCAATCGTGGTTTCGACCATATGTTCTTCTTTGATCCCATTTCTCGGGCAAGTTTAAGCACTTGTCTTCCGTGGATCAATACACCTGTCCAACCTTTACTTTGATCTTTCATCGAGTACTACACCCTGGTATCTCGAGATCATCACGGGACTGCATAACTTCTTATGGGTTCTTCATCAACTGTCATTTCTCACCAATTTCAATTTTTCTGGGTTATGGGTTGTCGTCAACCGAGAACACCGATATGTGAACCGATGCCTCATTCCGGTTCGATAACCCTAATTAATTTTCGTTGCTTATGAGTTTAATAACCCTTCCCGTCATTCCTAGCCTGATCGGCTATACCATTATTGGGCTAATTTTTAACTGTGCTACCTGGTCCTTATCTCCGGAACACCACTTTTGACGATGAGCTAAGCTTACGTCGATTTTCCTCGTCATATCATTCGCCTTGAACAACAAGCTTGATTTCGAGTTTATGTCGTACTCGTGGTTCCAATAATTTTCGCTTCATCATTCCGTTGACTTGATGTCATCACCGACCGGTTACATCTTCTTGAAACCTCTCAACAACTGTGTTGTGATCATCATCAACATTTTGAGGTCTTCCAAGATATTGGTCGAATTCATGGTGAGAAGTACCATCCTTGCCCCTCGATGATTTGTGTTATCACCGACAACATTATTGCTTTCCCTCCAACACAAACTTGTTCATGTTTTGTGATATACCTGGAGATCCGTGCTATCCAGTAATTATTCTTCTTTACCTTGGAGTATTACCATCTTTGATGTCAAGGGTGTTGTGAGAATTTCACCACCTCTTGAGAATTCTTGATATAAGTGATACTTCACCATCACCATTAATTCTTGGTCCCCGTGTCGATTCTAATCGGAATACCGGCAATTGAACTTTGAGGTGTGAATTCAAAACTTCTAGCAACCCTATTTCTTGAAGTGAATGATCGATAGTTTCATTCTAATTCTTTTGTTCATTAAGTCACCATTTTAACATTGTTCGTGCGACCCAGCCCATATTTCGGGTGCACCTTTCAACCAATGTTTAAATGGGTATGTTTCCTCGAGCATACCTCATTGTATCATTTTAACTGACAATTGTCATCCCCTTGTTCACCTAATTGTGGAAATCCATCCTTTGGAAAATATCAATGAATTGTCGCTGAGTTCATTAGCCACCCCTTCATCCTCTCCTTGGTCAAATGGTGAACTCATGATTTAGGACTTGCCTTCATAGTTCATTTCACGAGAATCTTGCAACGCCATCCCGTCAATGTGTTGCACCTCTTCTTCTCATCCCGAGTCTGAGGTATCCTGACACCAATCAGATCTGAATCCCGGTCAGATATGATGGTTGGAACATATTCCAAAGAGTTTTTAACCTTGGTCTATATTTCTCTCGGTAAGGTGATGTCATGCCTAGCACACCTGGCCGGAGGACCTATTGTTACTGTTTCCTTTTTAGCCAGGTTATCCATTCTTCCCTGAGGAAATTGTAAGGCTTATTCTACAAGTTCTTCCTGATGGATCCTTCGTGTATCCGAAGTGTAATCTTTGCTTGACGGCCATGTCAATGCTATCTCAAAGCATGTCTATGGTACTCCAATTTTCAACAAAAACTTTTGAAGCCCAATGCTAAATGTTTCCTGCTCGATTATCCAAACATCGCTGTATGGGTAATATCATGAAAATTATCTCCCCTACCTAAAGAGTTTACTACATTATATCATGTCATGGATATCATGCTCTGCCCGTCCTTCCGAAGGTTATACCTTTGAAATATGTGTTTAAAAACATTTTCCTTTCCATTGTTCTGTTTAATCTGATGATCATATTTTTCTTTCCATTTGTTGGGTTAACATTTCTTGTGATCTATATGATCTAAGCAGTAATATTCTCCTGCTTAGGTAAACACCTCGGTTTACAACTCTGCTAGTGTGACCCTGTTACTATTGCTACCGACATCCTGGTAACCACCGATGGGTGAGAACCTTGCCTATTGGTCCGCCTCGTTTCAACGAGCAGGAAAATGGTTCTCTTCGTCCCTCGCCCTTGGTACCGACGTTGTTGCCGACATAATCGACAGGCTACCCTCTGACATGCCTTGCTATCATGGCCGTGCCAGATGTCGACGCCATTCCTACTTTAACCACATGGTGGGCCCATAACCCACAGTTCCACAGGATCGAAACCTGACTCTCCTATACACCCCCTGTTTTTAAGGTTGTTCCTCGCACCTGGCCTCGTATGTAATTCACGAGCCACCTTCCGTGTGATCCTCAATCCTGGTATTAAACACAATACTTGTTTCCATTGCTTTGAACCCCTTTCACACTCTGTTTCAGGCAACGAACGATTGCCTACCCGCTTGAAACTTCTCATGGTACCTCCTTACTTTACTCTCGATATTTTCTTAAGTTTTAGTTCGAGAGTTACTTTCCGCCACCTTCCCCGATGTTAACTACCAGGTAGTCAACCTTGCAGAGGTCCGTTCTCCCGGAATATACCCACCCTTTATTCTTTCGTAAGTACGATTGAGTTCTCAAAGAAAGGAAGCCGACTTCATCATGATGACTGAAGCATAGGGATGAAGACATCAATGTTATGGATCGACCTCTTCGAGAAGAGCAACAACGATCAAGAAGAATCACAAGGATTTCATAACCTATTCTTCCCCCTTACACACCTCTTAAATCTCGAGACGAGATTTCTTGTAGTGGAGGAGAATTGTGACGCCCGGATAATCAAGCTACAGTAACCCTCTAGTAATGATGCCTTGTCACCACTGTTACTGTTGTTAATCTCGCGTTAGATCGAAACCGGTTCGAATTCAAAATTCAAAATCAGGGAAACAATAAAAGTTTTCAAATGTTAAAACTAAAATGTTAAAAATGGGACAACTAAATCCTAAGTAATAATGGTGGAGAAACCACACTTTTATAAAATGTGTAAATACTCAAAAATGAATAAAACAACAGCAAAATAAATTAATTAAATGCCTTTTGTATTTTGTAAAATATTAAACTATTTTATTTAGTTGTCCAAATTAATGTGGCAGTGGTATATTTAACCTACTACATTTAGGTGTTGTTCTCACATTCTATAAAGTTGAAATAAATTAAAAAATTAATAAAACATAAAAGAAGAAATAAAAGAAAAGAGAAAAGAGAAAACAAAACAAAAGAAACCACCCCGCTCCCCATGGGCCTCGGCCCTTCCCACCCAACCGGCCTACTTGGACCAACCGGCCACCCCCTGGCCTATAGGCCATAGCCCCACACCCTAGAAACCCTAACCCCCCACTCCTCTCGATCCCCACTCCCTCTCCCCCTCCCGATCCAATCTGGATCGGGGACGAAACCCCACTCCCCTCGCTCCTTCCCCCCCCCCCCCCCACGAACGGATCTGGATCGGGGGGCAACCGACGCCCCCGACCCCTCCTGCTACCATTGCGCGCCATGGCCCCGCCGCCCTCGTCGCCGGCGGCCCGAACGTCGCCCGTTGCCGCCCCGCCGCGCCTCCGTCCTCCTCCGCGGCATCACCTCGTCGACGCCGCCCCAACACCTCCCCTCGTCGGCGCCACTTCCTCGTCGGACTGCCTCCCGCTCCGCCGTGTCGTCCTCGTCGGACCTCCCCGAACTCCATTGAGCCCGTTGCCCGAAATCCCTACTAACCCCCGTGAGCTGCCCCTCTTTCCTTCGCTGCTCCCGTGCCGCGCCGTTGTCGCACGCGCTCGCACGCCCAGCCATGCCGGCCCCTGCTCGACCCCGCTGTCGCCTGAGCCTACGGCCCATGCCCGCCGCCCCCTGCACCGCATGCCCCACCCCATCTTCGCTGATGCTGTGCCGCCCCGCCTCTGCCACTACTGCCGCGCCATGCCGCCAGCCGCAGCCCCGCCTTCCCTCGGTACTGCGCCGCCGCCCCGCCGTGCGCACGCGCCCTTGCACCGGTTAGCCGCGCTGGGTCGCTTCGGGGGCTTCGTTGCCCCGGCGCCCGCTAACCCGCCCCGTTTCTTCCCCTGTGCCTATGACCAGTGGGGCCCAGCCCCAGAAATGAAATGATAAAAAAAATTTAAAAATAATAATAATAAAATTAATTAATAAACTTAACTTAATTAATACTGACTAATTAAACTAAACAACTAACTAAACTAATTAATCATGATTAGTTAGTCTAGTCAATGACGAACGGGACCCACACGCTAGTTTGACTCAGTCAACGCTCTGTTGACTGCTGACGTCATGCTGACATCAGCGTGTACTGTTCTGGATAATGTTGAATTAAAATAATTAAATAAATGCTAAAAATGATTTAAATCTTTTAAAATCAATATAAAATAAACCGTAGCTCGGATGAAAAAACTTTGTACATGAAAGTTGCTCAGAACGACGAGACGAACCCGGATACGCAGCCCGTTCATCCGCCACGCATCCCTAGCATAGCGAACACGCAACTTTCCCCCTCTGGTTCATCTGCCCGAAAACGCGAAACATCGGGAATACGTTCCCGGATGTTTTCCCCCTTCACCGGTATCACCTCATACCGCGTTAGAACACGTCTAGCTCTGCCTGTTGTCCTGTTATGCTCTTGCTTGCTATGTATTTACTGTTTCTCCCCCCCTTCTTCTCTCCGGTAGACCCCAAGACTGCCGCTGATGCCGATGTGTTCAACTATGCCGACGGCGACCCCTCCTACTTGTCTGAGCAACCAGGCAAGCCCCCCCTTTGATCACCAGATATCGCCTACTCTTTTCTCTATACTGCTTGCATTAGAGTAGTGTAGCTTGTTACTGCTTTCCGTTATTCCTATCCTGATGCATAGCCTGTCCTTGCTACTACTGTTGTTACCATTACCTGCTATCCTGCTGCTTAGTATAGGATGCTAGTGTTCCATCAGTGGCCCTACACTCTTGTCCGTCTGCCATGCTATAGTACTGGGCCGTGATCACTTCGGGAGGTGATCACGAGCATATACGATATACTTTACACAGTTACATTACCTGTGATACTGTTCGGAGATGGGGGCTGAAGGGGCAGGTGGCTCCATCCCGGTAGAGGTGGGCCTGGGTTCCCGACGGCCCCCGACTGTTACTTTGAGGCAGAGCGACAGGGCAGGTTGAGACCACCTAGGAGAGAGGTGGGCCTAGCCCTGGTCGGCGTTCGCAGATACTTAACTCGTTTAACGAGATCTTGGCCTTTGATCTGAGTCTGGCTACTGGCCTATACGCACTAACCATCTATGCGGGGACAGTTATGGGCACTCGACGTCGTGGTATCAGCCGAAGCACTTCGTGACGCCAGCGACTGAGCGGCGCGCGCCGGGTTGGACCGCGTAACGTGACTTCCTTTGTATTGGAGGTTTCTAGGTCTGCTCTCCGGCTGCGTACGCAACGTGCAGGTGTGCTATGGGCGATGGGCCCAGACCCCTGTGCGCTTAGGTTTAGACCAGCGTGCTGGCCTCTCTATTGTGCCTAGGTAGGGCTGCGACGTGTTGATCTTCCGAGGCCGGGCATGACCCAGGAAAGTGTGTCCGGCCAAATGGGATCGAGCGTGTTGGGTTATGTGGTGCACCCCTGCAGGGAAGTTAATCTATTCGAATAGCCATGATCTTCGGTAACAGGACGACTTGGAGTTTTACCTTGACCTTATGACAACTAGAACCGGATACTAAATAAAACACACCCTTCCAAGTGCCAGATACAACCGGTGATCGCTCTCTCATAGGGCGACGAGGGGAGGATCATCGGTTAGGGTTATGCTATGCGATGCTACTTGGAGGACTTCAGTCTACTCTCTTCTACATACTGCAAGACGGAGGCTGCCAGAAGCGTAGTCTTCAAAAGGACTAGCTATCCCCCTCTTATTCCGGCATTCTGCAGTTCAGTCCACATATGATAGCCTTATTCCAGTTGATACCAATGCATACATATGTAGTGTAGCTCCTTGCTTGCGAGTACTTTGGATGAGTACTCACGGTTGCTTTCTCCCTCTTTTCCCCCTATCCCTTCTACCTGGTTGTCGCTACCAGATGTTGGAGTCTAGGAGCCAGAAGCCACCGTTGATGACGACTACTACTACTCGGGAGGTGCCTATTACTACGTGATGCCCACTGACGACGACCAGGAGTAGTTTAGGAGGATCCCAGGCAGGAGGCCTGCGCCTCTTTCGATCTGTATCCCAGTTTGTGCTAGCCTTCTTAAGGCAAAACTTGTTTAACTTATGTCTGTACTCAGATATTGTTGCTTCCGCTGACTCGTCTATGATTGAGCTCTTGTATTCGAGCCCTCGAGGCCCCTGGCTTGTAATATGATGCTTGTATGACTTATTTTATTTGTAGAGTTGTGTTGTGATATCTTCCCGTGAGTCCCTGATCTTGATCGTACACGTTTGCGTGTATGATTAGTGTACGATTAAATCAGGGGCGTCACACAAGCCAAGCAATTGTTTCATACTTTTGTTGTTCGCAAACTTTTTCAATCTTCACGCAATACATGAGCGTGAGCCATGGACATAGCACTATGGGTGGAATAGAATGGTGGTTGTGGAGAAGACAAAAAGGAGAAGATAGTCTCACATCAACTAGGCATATCAACGGATTATGGAGATGCCCATTAATAGATATCAATGTGAGTGAGTAGGGATTTCCATGCAACGGATGCACTAGAGCTATAAATGTATGAAAGCTCAACAAAAGAAACTAGTGGGTGTGCATCCAACTTGCTTGCTCATGAAGACCTAGGGCATTTTGAGGAAGCCCATCATTGGAATATACAAGCCAAGTTCTATAATGAAAAATTCCCACTAGTATATGAAAGTGACAACATAGGAGACTCTCTATCATGAAGATCATGGTGCTACCTTGAAGCACAAGTGTGGTAAAAGGATAGTAGCATTGCCCTTCTCTCTTTTTCTCTCATTTTTTTTATTTTTTTATTTTTTTATTTGGGCCTTCTCCTTTTATGGCCTCTTTTTTTCGTCTGGAGTCTCATCCCGACTTGTAGGGGAATCACATTCTCCATCACCCTTTCCTCACTGGGACAATGCTCTAATAATGATGATCATCACACTTTTATTTACTTACAACTCAAGAATTACAACTCGATACTTAGAACAAGATATGACTCTATATGAATGCCTCCGGCGGTGTACCGGGATGTGCAATGATGCTTGAGTGACATGTATGAAAGAATTATGAACGGTGGCTTTGCCACAAATACTATGTCAACTACATGATCATGCAAAGCAATATGACAATGATGGGGCATGTCATAATAACGGAACGGTGGAAAGTTGCATGGCAATATATCTCGGAATGGCTATGGAAATGCCATAATAGGTAGGTATGGTGGCTGTTTTGAAGAAGGTATATGGTGGGTGTATGATACCGGCGAAAGGTGCGTGGTATTAGAGAGGCTACCAATGGTGGAAGGGTGAGAGTGCGTATAATCCATGGACTCAACATTAGTCATAAAGAACTCACATACTTATTGCAAAAATCTATTAGTTATCGAAGCAAAGTACTACGCGCATGCTCCTAGGGGGATAGATTGGTAGGAAAAGACCATCACTCGTCCCCGACCGCCACTCATAAGGAAGACAATCAATAAATAAATCATGCCCCGACTTCATCACATAACGGTTCACCATACGTGCATGCTACGAGAATCACAAACTTCAACACAAGTATTTCTAGATTCACAACTACTCAACTAGAATGACTCTAATATCACCATCTTCATATCTCAAAACAATCATCAAGTATCAAAGTTTTCATAGTATTCAATGCACTCTATATGAAAGTTTTTATTATACCCCTCTTGGATGCCCATCATATTAGGACTAAATTCATAACCAAAGCAAATTACCATGCTGTTCTAAAGACTCTCAAAATAATATAAGTGAAGCATGAGAGTTCATCTATTTCTTCAAAATAAAACCACCGCCGTGCTCTAAAAAGATATAAGTGAAGCACTAGAGAAAATGACAAACTACTCCGAAAGATATAAGTGAAGATCAATGAGTAGTCGAATAATTATGCAACTATGTGAAGACTCTCTAACATTTAAGAATTTCAGATCTTGGTATTTTATTCAGCAAGCAAAGAAAAATAAAATTACATTCTAAGAATGGCAAACATCATGTGAAGAAGCAAAAACTTAGGATCAACCGAAACTAACCGATAGTTGTTGAAGAAGAAAGGTGGGATGCCAACCGGGGCATCCCCAAGCTTAGACGCTTGAGACTTCTTGAAAATGGGCATCCCCAAGCTTGAGCTTTTGTGTCTCCTTAATTCCTCTCATATCACGGTCTCCCTAAATCTCAAAAGCTTCATCCACACAAAACTCAACAAGGACTCGTCAGATAAGTTAGTATAAACCATTGCAAAAACCTTATCATACTCTACTGTAGAAAATCACAAAAATTATTATTCGACATTGCATACTAAATGCCTCTGCATATTTAGTAGTCCTATCCTCAAATAGAATCATCAAAGAAGCAAACATATGCAAACAATGCAAACATAACAGCAATCTGCCTAAACAGAACAGTCTGTAAAGAATGCAGCAATATCCATACTTCCCTAGATCCAAAAATTATGAAAGAAAATTCCCACTGTAGTAAATTTATCATAGCTTAATATGCAAAAGGTTTCAACATTTTATCACATTCTGAATTTTCTAGGGAATTATTGCAACAGCGGTAAACTTTCTGTTTTCAAACAGCAACATGCGGACTTCTAAAATAGGCATAGTAAAGGCTATCAATGCCACTTTTATTGAAATAAAAGATGCAAAACATTGTTATAAATAACACCAAGCAAATACTAACAAAATAAATTGACTCCAAGCAAAATACATATCATGTGGTAAATAAAAATATAGCTCCAAGTAAAGTTACCGATGGAAGTAGACGAAAGAGGGGATGCCTTCCGGGGCATCCCCAAGCTTAGGCTTTTGGTTGTCCTTGAATTTTACCTTGGGGTGCCTCGGTCATCCCCAAGCTTAGTATCTTTCCACTCCTTATTCCATAGTCCATCGAATCTTTACCCAAAACTTGAAAACTTCACAACACAAAACTTAACAGAAAACTCATAAGCTCTGTTAGTATAAGAAAGTAAATCACCACTTAGGTACTGTTTTGAACTCATTCTAAATTCATATTGGTGTAGTATCTACTGTATTACAACTTATCTATGGTTCATACCCTCTGATACTACTCATAGATACATCAAAATAAGCAAACAACACATCGAAAACAGAATCTGTCAAAAACAGAACAGTCTGTAGTAATCTGGATCAAACGTATACTTCTGGAACCGCAAAAATTCTAAAATAAATTGCTGGACCTGATAATTTTTTCTATTAATCATCTTCAAAAACAATTAACTAAATATCACTCTCCACATAAAAATGGCAGCAATTGTCGTGAGCGCTAAAGTTTCTGTTTTTTACAGCATGATCATAAAGACTTCACCCAAGTCTTCCCAAATGTTCTACTTGGCACAAACACTAATTAAAACATAAAAAACACAATCATAACAGAGGCTAGATAAATTATTTATTACTAAACAGGAGCAAAAAGCAAGGAACAAAAATAAAGTTGGGTTGCCTCCCAACAAGCGCTATCGTTTAACACCCCTAGCTAGGCATGATGATTTCAATGATGCTCACATAAAGGATAAGAATTGAAACATAAAGAGAGCATCATGAAGAATATGACTAGCACATTTAAATCTAACCCACTTCCTATGCATAGGGATTTTGTGAGCAAAGAACTTGTGGTAACAAGAATCAACTTGCATAGGAAGGTAAAACAAGCATAACTTCAAAACTTTAAGCACATAGAGAGGAAACTTGATATTATTGCAATTCCTACAAGCATATGTTACTCCCTCATAATAATTTTCAGTAGCATCATGAAAGAATTCAACAATATAACTATCACATAAAGCATTCTTTTCATGATCTACAAGCATAGAATTTTTATTACTCTCCACATAAGCAAACTTCTTCTCATGAATAGTAGTGGGAGCAAACGCAACAAAATAATTATCATGTGAGGCATAATCCAATTGAAAACTAAAATCATGATGACGAGTTTCATGGATATCATTATTCTTTATAGCATACAAGCCGTCACAATAATCTTCATAGATAGCAACTTTGCTCTCATAATCAATTGGAACCTCTTCCGGAATAGTGGATTCATCACAAAATAAAGTCATGAACTCCCCAAATCCACTTTCATAAATATAATCATCATAAATAGGAGGCATGCTTTCATCATAATAAATGAGCTCATCAAAACTTGGGGGACAAAAATATCATCTTCATCAAACATAGCTTCCCCAAGCTTGTGGCTTTGCATATCATTAGCATCATGGATATTCAAGGAATTCATACTAACAATATTGCAATTATGCTCATCATTCAAATATTTAGTGCCAAACATTTTAATGCATTCTTCTTCTAACACTTTGGCACAATTTTCCTTTCCATCATACTCACGAAAGATATTAAAAGGATGAAGCGTATGAGGTAAAGTCAATTCCATTTTTTATAGTTTTCTTTTATAAATTAAACTAGTGATAAAACAAGAAACTAAAATCCGTTGGGCTATTCCTATAAGTGTCACAAACAGCCCTAGAGTTCGTACTAGAATAACACCTTAAGACACAAATCAACCAAAACCCTAATGTCACCTAGATACTGCAATGTCACCTCAAGTATCCATGGGTATGATTATACAATATGCATCACACAATCTTAGATTCATCTATTCAACCAACACATAGAACCTCGAAGAGTGCCCCAAAGTTCCTACCGGAGAATCATGACGAAAACATGTGCCAACCCCTATGCATAGGTTCATGGGCGTAACCCGCAAGTTGATCACCAAAACATACATCAAGTGAATCACGTGATATCCCATTGTCACCACAGATATGCACGGCAAGACATACATCAAGTTTTCTCAAATCTTTAAAGACTCAATCCGATAAGATAACTTCAAAGGGGAAACTCAATCCATTATAAGAGAGTAGAGGGGGGGGGGGAGAAAACATCATAAGATCCGACTATAATAGCAAAGCTCGCGATACATCAAGATCGTATCACCTCAAGAACACGAGAGAGAGAGAGAGAGAGAGATCAAACACATAGCTACTAGTACGTACCTCCAGCCCCAAGGGAGAACTACTCCCTCCTCGTCATGGAGAGCACCGGGATGATGAAGATGGCCACCAAAGAGGGATTTCCCCCTCCGGCAGGGTGCCGGAATGGGTCTAGATTAGCTTTCGGTGGCTACGGAGGCTTCTGGCGGCGGAACTCCTGATCTATTGTGGTCCCGGATGTTTTTAGGGTATATGGAGATATATAGGCAGAAGAAGTATGCCAGGGGGCCACGAGGGGCCCACAAGGGTGGAGGGCGCGCCCATGGGGGGTGGGCGTGCCCCCCTACCTCGTGGCCTCCTCAAAGCTTCCCTTACGTGGACTCCAAGTCTCCCGGGCTTCTTTTGATCAAAAAATAAGTTCCATGAAGTTTCAGGTCAATTGGACTCCGTTTGATTTTCCTTTTCTATGATACTCTAAAACAAGCAAAAAACAGAAACTGGCACTGGGCTCTGGGTTAATAGGTTAGTCCCAAAAATCATATAAAATAGCATATAAATGCATATAAAACATCCAAGGTTGATAATATAATAGCGTGGAACAATCAAAAATTATAGATACGTTGGAGACGTATCACCTATGCGACAAAAGTTTCCTAGTTGATGATAGGCGCTTTAGCATCAAGCTGGATGAGACCTTCGAAGTGGATACAGTAAGTCACAACGACAAGTCTTTTTGTAATTAAGCATGACGTATGCTTCATTTGCTTCAAATTACAATTTTAAAATTTCACTATTCTACTAGCGTATCCCCTGCCATGCTAGAATTTTTGTCTTGGATAAGATAGGTTTCAGTCCTCACAAAACTATGGAGGTAAAGAGAGTTTACTTGAAGACCGAGCTTGGTTATACCTTCAACGTCAAATTATACAATGTAGACACCTACACCTATTTTGAATGCAAAACTTGGCAAGCACTATGCAAGGCTTATGCATTTGAGCCTGATATGTTTATCACCTTTGATATTCGTCCCGAAGATGATATTGAAGGTAATAGAGACATTTGGGTCGATGTGCAGACGCCTCCAGTACAACCATTATGTGAGTTTCTCAACCATATTTATGTCTTTGATATTGTTTATTCAAAAATAGTTGACAACTAATTTCTATTGACAGCTTATTTCCATTCAAGCAAACATGTCCAGCGCTTGCTAGACAGTACCGTGCACTGTCCCGGGGCTGAACTAAACTAGCGAGGAGATAAGTTACCTCCTGGGCGCGCCCCCCTGCCTCGTGGACAGCCCGGAGGTCCACCGACGTACTTCTTCCTCCGATATATATCCATATACCCTAAAAACTTCGAGGGACACAATAGATCGGGAGTTTCGCCGCCAGAAGCCTCCGTAGCCACCGAAAGCCAATCTAGACCCGTTCCGGCACCCTGCCGGAGGGGGAATCCTTCTTCGGTGGCCATCTTCATCATCCCGGTGCTCTCCATGACAAGGAGGGAGGAGTTCTCCCTCAGGGCTGAGGGTATGTACCAGTAGCTATCTGTTTGATCTCTCTCTCTCTCTCTCTCATGTTCTTGAGGTGGCACGATCTTGATGTATCGCGAGCTTTGGTATTATAGTTGGATCTTATGATGTTTCTCCCCCTCTACTCTCTTGTAATGGATTGAGTTTTCCCTTTGAAGTTATCTTATCAGATTGAGTCTTTAAGGATTTGAGAACACTTGATGTATGTCTTGCGTGGGATAACCGTGGTGACAATGGGTTATTCTATTGATTCACTTGATGTATGTTTGGTGATCAACTTGCGGGTTCCTCCCATAAATCTATGCATAGGGGTTGGCACACGTTTTCGTCTTGACTTTCCGGTAGAAACTTTGGGGCACTCTTTGAGGTTCTATGTGTTGGTTGAATAGATGAATCTGAGATTGTGTGATGCATATCGTATAATCATACCCACGGATACTTGAGGTGACATTGGAGTATGTAGGTGACATTAGGGTTTTGGTTGATTTGTGTCTTAAGGTGTTATTCTAGTACGAACTCTAGGGCTGTTTGTGACACTTATAGGAATAGCCCAATGGATTGATTGGAAAGAATAACTTTGAGGTGGTTTCGTACCCTACCATAATCTCTTTGTTTGTTCTCCGCTATTAGTGACTTTGGAGTGACTCTTTGTTGCATGTTGAGGGATAGTTATGTGATCCAATTATGTTATTATTGTTGAGAGGACTTGCACTAGTGAAAGTATGAACCCTAGGCCTTGTTTCAACGCATTGCAATACCGTTTACGCTCACTTTTATCATTAGTTACCTTGCTGTTTTTATATTTTCAGATTACAAAAACCTTTATCTACCATCCATATACCACTTGTATCACCATCTCTTCGCCGAACTAGTGCACCTATACAATTTACCATTGTATTGGGTGTGTTGGGGACACAAGAGACTCTTTGTTATTTGGTTGCAGGGTTGCTTGAGAGAGACCATCTTCATCCTACGCCTCCTACGGGTTGATAAACCTTAGGTCATCCACTAGAGAGAAATTTGCTACTGTCCTACAAACCTCTGCACTTGGAGGCCCAACAACGTCTACAAGAAGAAGGTTGTGTAGTAGACATCAAGCCTCCCTCCACCAAGCACATCGCGGCCGCCGCGTCACCCACGCGAACCCCTCAGCCACCGACACAATAACCACCGTCTCCGGGCCGCTGCCCGTAGTCTAACACCACCAAACCATGCCCAGGGACAGAAGGGCGCCACACTGTGTTGCAGCCATCGTAGCACACGGAGGCATGGCCATAGTAGCAGGAAACCACCGTTGGCCGGATGAATCCAACCCCGCCAAGCCAGATCCGGCAGTGGCCAGCCCTCCCGTAGACCACTATCGCTCCATCGAGGCCCCTGGACGCCACGTCGAGCGGAGCCGGAGACCTAGCCCGAGAGCCGCTTGAAAGAAATATCCCTAGAGGCAATAATAAAGTTGTTATTTTTTTTCCTTATTCATGATAAAGGTTTATTATTCATGCTAGAATTGTATTGATCGGAAACTTAAATACATGTGTGAATACATAAACAAATACCATGTCCCTAGTAAGCCTCTACTAGACTAGCTCGTTGATCAAAGATGGTTAAGGTTTCCTAACCATAAACATGTGTTGTCATTTGATAACGAGATCACATCATTATGAGAACGATGTGATGGACAAGACCCATCCGTTAGCTTAGCATAATGATCGTTCAGTCTATTGCTATTGCTTTCTTCATGTCAAATACATATTCCTTTGACTATGAGATTATGCAACTGCCGGATACCGGAGGAATACCTTGTGTGCTATCAAACATCACAACTTAACTGGGTGATCATGAAGATGCTCTACAGGTATCTCCGAAGGTGTTTGTTGAGTTTGCATAGATCAAGATTAGGAGTTGTCACTCCGAGTATCCGAGAGGTATCTCTGGGCCCTCTCGATAATACACATCATAAGCTTGCAATCAAATGACTAAGGAGTTAGTTACAAGATGATGTATTACGGAACGAGTAAAGAGACTTGCCGTTAACGAGATTGAATTAGGTATGAAGATATCGACGATCGAATCTCTGGCAAGTAACATAACAATGGACAAAGGGAATTGTGTATGTTGTCATAACGGTTTGACCGATAAAGATCTTCATAGAATATGTAGGAGCCAATATGGGCATCCAGGTTCCGCTATTGGTTATTTACCAGAGAGGTGTCTCATTCATGTCTACATAGTTCTCGAACCCGTAGGGTCCGCATGCTTAACGTTCATTGACGATATAGTGTTATATGTTTTGGTGACCGAATGTTGATCGGAGTCCCAGATGAGATCACGGACATGACGAGGAGTCTTGAAATGGTCGAGAGGTAAAGATTGATATATAGGACGATGGTATTTGGACACCGGAAGTGTTTCGGGACGTACCGGGAAGGAATCGGGTCACAGGAAGGGGTTCTGGGCACCCCCCGGGAAGATATGGGCCTTATGGGCCAAAGGAGGGGACAGACCAGCCCACAAGGGGGCTGGTGCGCCCCTCCCATGTGTAAGGGCATATTTATCCCTTAGTTGTTTTGGTGATTTATGACAATGCTTTTGCGGACTAATCATGTGCATTGAGTATTTCAGACATTTCATCACTAGGCACAAGACGATTTGGTGCCCCTCAAAGACTATTGAAGACGACATTTCTCTATGTTTCTTTTCGGTGCATTTGAGTCGTAGGAAAGCCGTACTATTAAGAGGGGGTCCGCTTTGGAAAGGTTTGGGTGGAATCATCACGTACACGTCTACTCCATTTGCACCGCCTTTCCTTTGGCACTTTGGAGCATCCTCCGTCTTTTGTTGTCTATGCAAAATGTTGTGTTTGCTGAACTGGGGCATGCAATAGTACTGCTCCTAGGAGCGGTAGTACCGTAGGCCCTTGCGGTAGTACCGGCCGCTGGCACGGTAGTACCGCTTCCTTGGAGCGGTAGTACTGTGGCCTCAGGGCAGTCACTGTTGCTATTGCGGTAGTAGGGGCGGATGTAATTTTTTACATCCGCGCCCTACGCGGTAGTACCGCGCCATGGGCGCGGTAGTACCGTGCACTCTGGCCAGGCTCAGCACCTTGTGCGGCAGTAGGAGCGGATGTAATTTTTTACATCCGCACCCCGTGCGGTAGTACCACTCCTGGCTTGTAGTACTACCGTGTCGGATTTTTGCATAGACCCCAACTCAGCGGAAGTTGCCACGGATGTATTTTTATATGTCCGTGCCTTCCCAAAATCTGGACTATCCCTGCCTTGCGGTAGTACCGCAAGGGGGAGCGGTAGTACCGCGCCAGTGGTTCTACCGCCCTCTGCTTCATTGCATCTGGGCTGGTCTGGTTTCTGCTGCACGAGCGGTAGTACCACAGGGCTCTGCGGTAGTACCGTGTGCCCTTGCGGTAGTACCGCGTCCCCGTCGCGGTAGTATCGTGCTACGCAGGCTGAGTTGGTGGATAACGGTTGGATTTGTTCCTCCACTATATAAGGGGTGTCTTCTTCTCTGAGTTGACCAGCTCTTCCATCCCCAAGCTCCATTGTTGCTCCAAGCTCCATTGCTGCTCCAAGCTCCATTGTCGCCCGATCTCTCTCCCTAGCCAATCAAACTTGTTGATTTTCTAGGGATTGGTTAAGAAGGCCCTGATCTACACTTCCACCAAGAGAAATTTGATTTCCCCCACTAATCCCTTGCGGATCTTGTAACTCTTGGGTGTTTGAGCACCCTAGACAGTTGAGGTCACCGCGGAGCCATATTCCATTGTGGTGAAGCTTCATGGTGTCGTTGGGAGCCTCCAATTAAGTTGTGGAGATTGCCCCAACCTTGTTTGTAAAGGTCCGGTCACCGCCTCCAAGGGCACCAATAGTGGAATCACGGCATCTCGCATTGTGTGAGGGCGTGAGGAGAATACGGTGGCCCTAGTGGCTTCTTGGGGAGCATTGTGCCTCCACACCGCTCCAACGGAGACGTACTTCCCCTCAAAAGGAAGGAACTTCGGTAACACATCCTCGTCTTCACCGGCTCCACTCTTGGTTATCTCATGCATTTACTTGTGCAAGATTATTTGTGTTATATCCTGTGCTTGTTGTTTTTGCATCATATAGGTTGCTCACCTAGCTGCATATCTAGACAACCTACTTTGATGCAAAGTTTAAATTGGTAAAGAAAAGCTAAAAAAATTAGTTGCCTATTCATCCCCCTCTAGTCAACTATATTGATCCTTTCAATTGCTATCAGAGCCTCGTCTCTTTATTAAGGACTTTCCCGTCCGAAGAGTATGGTTGACACCATAGACGATGGTGAGGAGCACTCCAGTGTGAATCCAATCTTGTCTACGACCTATGGGGGAACCGCAGTCTCTCGTGAGGAATTCAATGTGGCTTTGGACACATTGAAAACCTCCATTACGACCGAGGTTGAAAGCATGCTTAACAAATTCTTAGAAGGGCTTAAACTATCCACCGCACCATTGAAAGTGGGTGATCCCACTAACAAGGTGACGCATGCTAACTCTGACAAGGGGGAAGCTACTAGTGAAAGTCTCTTTCTACTAGTGGTAAAAATGGCAACGACATCTTTGCCCATGTGGAACCTCCACTTATTTATGGTGGACCAATTCCTTCCATTCATTTGAATTATGTCGCCCCCCCTAAGATTGTGAAAAATGAGGACTTTGATTCTTGGGTTTATCGCTTTAAGCATCATTTAAACCATGTTAATACTAATCTTTGGAGAATCATTGAAGAAGGTTTTTATCCGCATGACCGAAGCAACTTCACCCCTAGAGAAGCCGCGGATAATCAATTCAATGAGAATGCTCTCTTCATCATCCAAGATGCAATTCCACCCGAAGATCTTGCTCATCTCCGGCCCTTCACCATGGCCAAGGATGCTTGGCGCCATGTTGTGTCCCACTACAGAGGAAGCGCAAGTATTCAACGCTCCAACTATGAAGTGGTGCAAGACGAAGCCGATGAGTTTGCAATGAAAGAAGATGAAGAACCTCGTGAGCTTTATCGGAGATTAACTACTCTCGCAGTCTCACTCCGAGATCATGGGAGCAAGGATACAGATGAAAATTGAATCAAGCACAAATTCCTCAAGGCCATGATGCCTTACCACAAGGCCATGTCCTCCGTCATTCTTCAAAGGCCGGACTTCCACACCTTGTCCTGAAGTGAAGTGTTGGATGAGTGTGTGGCTATGAGAATCTTGGACAAGACCGCTGACAATGCGGTGTTACGTTCTCAAAGGGCAAAGAAGCCCATCCTTGCATTGAAGGACGAGGTTAGTGTGTAAGAAGAGGACCAAGAGGAAGAAGAGGAGAGCAACTCCGAAGATATAAAGTATGCCTATCATGAACACATGGCTCTTGCTTCAAGGCAATTTTGGAGCAAGAAGAACACACGGCCCAACTTCAACAAGAAAACTCAAGTGGCACGAAGGTCAAGCAACGAGTGAGGACTTGCTATAATTGTGGCAATGTGAGCCACTTTGTTGTGTAATGCCCTTATGAGAAGAGGGAAGACAATGGTGGCAAGCTCATCCGAAAGGACAAGGCCAAGTCTTTCCCCTACAAGTGCAACTTCACCAAGAAGACTCCTCCCAAGGTGTTGGTGGCACAAGAAGAGTACCATGAGGATGATGATGAGGATGAAGACGGTGAGTCGGTTGCCATGGCCTCCGTTGCCATTGTGACAACTCCACGGGTGTCTCTCTTCGACTCACCCAATGAGAACATCACCACCAAGTGCCTCATGGCTAAAGCCACCAACAAGGTAACTCCCAACATCAAAACTACCATCATTTACAATCCTTCTTTGACGGATTGCATTGATGAACATGAGGGGTCCAATGTGGAGGAGAATGAACTTGAGTCTTTCATGAGTAAACTCAAGGGTAAATCTAAGAAGCACTTTGTTGCTCTCTTGGAACAACTTGGTGAACCCAATGACATGATCGAGGCTCACGAAGATACTATCTCTAAGATGGAGGGGCATAGTCATGACTATGCCGATGAGATTTTGGATCTTTCCAATGCTCTTGAGGAAGAGTGAGGTTTTCGTTTGGCTCCTGAGGAGTCATACAACGATGACCACGCTAAATTAAAGAAAGATCTTGATCATGCTCGTGTTGTATCTCGTGTGCTAAACTCCGAGAAGGCCAAGCTTGGGGTTGATCTTGCTAGACTCAAAGAGGAGTTTGATCTACTTGACAAGGCTCACAAGGTCTTGAAGGGTTCTTGAGGGAGTCCTGGATTAGGGGGTCTCCGGACAGCCGGACTATATCCTTTGGCCGGACTATTGGACTATGAAGATACAAGATTGAAGACTTCGTACCGTGTCCGGATGGGACTCTCCTTGGCGTGGAAGGCAAGCTTGGCAATACGGATATGTAGACCTCTTCCCTTGTAACCGACTTTGTGTAACCCTAGCCCCCTCCGGTGTCTATATAAACCGGAGGGTTTAGTCCGTAGGACAACATACAACCATACCATAGGCTTGCTTCTAGGGTTTAGCCTCTACGATCTCGTGGTAGATCAACTCTTGTAATACTCATATCATCAAGAACAATCAAGCAAGACGTAGGGTATTACCTCCATCAAGAGGGCCCGAACCTGGGTAAACATTGTGTCCCCTGCCTCTTGTTACCATCCGCCTTAGACACACAGTTCGGGACCCCCCTACCCGAGATCCGCCGGTTTTGACACCGACACTGGTGCTTTCATTGAGAGTTCCACTGTGTCATCATCATAAGGAGGGATGACTCGTCTTGTTGTCAAGGACAACATCACCTCTGGGGGAGCCCTGGCTGTAGGCCAAACTCTCCGACTAGGCGGCTTCGTCATGACCACCCGCTCGGCCGCTGCGCCGACAATGGCCTCTCGGGTCATTGAAAACAGCCTCCACATCGGCTCGAAATTCACCGAGCAGATGGATCCAATGGAGCTCTCCTATTTGAACGAGCTCTTGGATCGCATCGCCGCTTTGGGAGTCGCTACGGACTACGATCGGATTGGGCTTAAACCCGACCAAAGGGAGATAAACTCTCCGCCGGTCACCCATCAGATTGCGGTGGTGGAGGAGCAATGCGGCGATTCTCCCTCTATCCTGAGGACGAATTATGTCTGGATTCCCGAGCTCTCCGAGCCAGATACCCGCCCACGGGAGGACATCGCCCTAACCCTGAACCTAGAAACAGGCTACATGCCGAACCTGCGGGGCAACATCCTGGAGCCCGAGCTTCCAAGATCGGAAACTCCCCCGCCCCGGGGTCTCAGATTGGGTCAAGGTCTGGACTTAAATCCACCCACCCACCCAGATACAAACGATCTTTCCCACATTAGGCAAGAGCCCCAAGAGACAATACATAACTATTGGGCCAAATTCCTCCTTGTAATGAACAAGGTCAAGGACTGTCGCGAGGAAGACGCAATTTCGTTCTTTTGCAACAATTGCACGGATAAGGGAATCCTCAACGCCATAAGTCTCCGTGACATAGCACACTTCGCTGACTTGGCGGCCATAGTACGGAAGTACTGTGCGATGGAAAGCGCTTGGAAAACCCAAACAAAATTTTGGGATAATCCGGCTCTGAGAAAACCCCCAGTCCGAACTAAAAGGGTGCACTCTCATAAGTCGCTCGACTCAATTACAAAGAAGAAAAAGCCCACTACAGGACATGGAACCGTATTGGAGGGATGGCTTAACGGGCCCTGCAAAATTCATAGTATAGCGGATACCATACCAACACACAGCCTTAGAGCATGTTGGGTACTCCGGCAGGTGGCCAAGAGCGGTGAGGATCTCCTCATCCAAAACACCTCAGAGCACCATCCCATGGATAATAATACAGTATTGACAGTCTTCAAGACCTTCGCCTCAAATAATAGGCGTAAGCGGGCACTCCGCAGCCTTGCCGAAGTCTGCCATGTGGCAGCAATAAATCCATGGAGCGACATGGCTATCACCTTCAATGCCAGTGACGAACCTAAATTCCAAACAGCCCGAGCACCAGCCGCCTTGGTCCTCAGTCCAATTGTGGACGACTTTCGGCTCACTAAAGTGCTCATGGACGGCGGCAGCGGATTAAACCTCATTTATGAGGAGACTCTTCAAAAAATGGAAATAGACAGAAACCGTATTGAGCAAAGCAGCACGACCTTCCGAGGAATCATCCCTAGTCGGGAGGCACGTTGCGCTGGGAAAATCACACTAGATGTGGTATTCGGCACTCCAGAGAATTACAGGTCCGAAGAAATTACATTCCAAGTGGCCCCGTTCAGTAGTGGATACCACGCCCTTCTAGGGCGGGAGGCATTCATGATCTTCCAAGCCATACCCCATTATGGGTACATGAAGCTCAAAATGCCGGGCCCAATGGAATCATCACTCTAGCTAGTGATCTAGACATAGCACTCCGCGCCGAGAACAAAACAGCCGCACTGTCCCTTGAGCCATTATCCGAAGCCCTTGTCGCAGAGGAATTAACCGCGCTGTGCTCCACAGTGGACAGGGACGACGTGATACTAGACAAAAGATCCAAGTCCACCTCTTTTAAACCAACGGATGAAATAGTCAAATTCCAAGTCCATCCAACGGACCCCAGAAAAACAGCATCCATCGGGGCACAGTTAAACCCCGCTGTAGATGCCGCACTACGGGAGTTCCTGCGCAAGAATTGGGACATATTAGCCTGGCATCCTTCAGACATGGTAGGAATCCCACGTAGACTGGCCGAGCATAGCCTTAACATTTTAAAGGGATTCAAGCCGGCCAAGAAGACTCTTCGGCGTTTCTCCAAACCTAAGCGATAAGCCATAGGAGAGGAGCTAGCCAAGTTACCGGAGGCCGGATTCATTAGAGAAATAAAGCATCCGGACTGGCTAGCAAACCTGGTGATGGTACCAAATAAGGAAAAATCCTGGCGCCTATGTGTCGACTTCAAGGACCTTAATAAGGCTTGCCCAAAGGATCCATTCCCCCTCCCTCGCATTGATCAAATTATTGACGCTACCGCAGGACACGACTCATTGTGCTTCCTCGACGCATACTCCGGTTACCACCAAATTAAGATGGCGGAGTCCGATCAAGCCGCAACGCCATTTATCACTCCATACAGCCCCTTCTATTTTAACACAATACCCTTCGGGCTCAAAAAAACCGGCGCAACATATCAGCGCATGATTCAGACATGTCCGGAAAAGCAGATCGGCAAAACAGTGGAGGCATACGTCGATGATGTGGTCGTTAAAACTAGACACGTCGACTCCTTAATAGATGACTTGAGGCTCACGTTCGACAATCTCCGAACATACGACATAAAGCTCAATCCGGAAAAATGCATTTTCGGCGTACCCGCCGGAAAGCTCCTGGGCTTTATCGTCTCTAGTTGAGGAATTGAAGAAAATCCGGATAAGATCCGGGCTCTGTCGCAATTGGCTATCCCAACTGACCTCAAGCAAATCTAGAAGTTAACTGGATGTGTGGCGGCCTTAAGCCGCTTTATCTCCCAATTAGGAGAAAAGGCACTCCCCCTTTATCGCCTTCTTCAGCGCACCGAACACTTCGAGTGGACGGATGCAGCCACGGCCGGATTGGAAGAAATAAAAGCCATCCTGGCCACCAACCCAATCTTGGCCATGCCAAATGTCGGCGAACCAATGCTGTTATATATAGCGGCAACTCACCAAGTTGTAAGCGTAGTGCTCGTCGTCGAACGAGAGACGGACGGACATAAATTCCCACTTCAAAAGCCGGTATATTATGTATCCACCGTCCTCACTCCATGCAAATCACGGTACCCACATTATCAAAAGATAGCATACGCGATATTCATGGCATCCCGAAAATTACGACACTACTTTCAAGAGTGTTCAATTATGGTGGCCTCAGAAGTACCACTCAACAACATAATAAACAACCGAGATACCACGGGCCGGATTGCCAAATGGGCTATCGAGCTCCTCCCGTTCGACATAACATATAAACCATGGTGAGCCATTAAGTCGCAAGTACTGGACGATTTCGTCGCCGAATGGACAGAAGCCGAACTCCCTAAAGAGTACCGCACGTACTCCAATTGGATCATGCACTTTGATGGCTCTAAAATGCTGGCTGGTCTAGGGGCTGGCGTCGTCCTGACGTGCCCCACCAGAGATACAGTCCAATACATACTCCAAATACTATACACAGACTCGAACAACGCAACCGAATACAAGGCCCTATTACACGGTCTCCGGATGGCAGTTTCCATGGGCATTCAATGCCTGGAGGTGCGTGGGGACTCGAACCTCGCAATATGTCAAATAAATGGAGACTTTGATGCCAAGGACCCGAAAATGGCGGCATATCGCAACATCATCCTCAAAATGTCAGCTCGGTTCGAGGGGCTTGAATTCCACCATGTGGCTCGGGAAAACAATCAGGCGGCGGATATCCTCGCCCATATCGGTGCTAAGCACGACCCTATCCCACCTAACCTCTTCCTGGAAAAGCTGTTTAAGCCATCGGTGGTATGGGAAGGGGACACCGGTAACAATAGTACGGACCTGGCCACAACACCAGATACCGAACACTCTGACACAATCGGAGGCTCTGCCATCGAAATAACACCTTCAACCCACGTGATAATGGCCGTCATCGCCCTGTGGACAGAACCATTCCTGGCCTACCTAACTAGGCAGGAACTACCCGAGGACTAAAATGAGGCACGCTGCATAGTGCGGCAATCTAAAGCCTACAAGGTCCACGAGGGAGAGCTTTATAAGAAAAGCACTACCGGAGTCCTTCAAAGGTGCATCTCCAAAGAGGAAGGGCAGAAGCTTTTGGCAGAAATCCATGCTGGACTCGGCGGCCATCACGCCGCAGCACGGGCCCTTGTAAGCAAGGCCTTCCGTACAGGGTTCTATTGGCCGACGGCCCGAGCAGATGCACAACATCTGGTCCAACATTGCGTCAGTTGCCAGCTTTTTGCAAACCAAAGCCATATGCCGCCTACAGCTCTCCAAACAATCCCCATTACTTGGCCCTTTGCGGTCTGGGGGCTTGATATGGTTGGACCCCTTAAAGGGGGAACCCATAAGAAAAAATACTTACTGGTCATGGTGGATAAATTCACCAAATGGATAGAAGCCAAACCTGTCAAAACGGCTGAATCCGGACCGGTGATAGACTTCATATCTGGGGTTGTACACCATTATGGCATCCCCCACAGCATCATCACTGACAACGGAACGAACTTTACAGCCGATGAGGTGAAACTTTGACGCATCAACATGGGCATCAAGCTCGATTATGCTTCTGTCTATCACCCGGAAATTAATGGTCAAGTCGAGCAAGAAAATGGTCTTATCATGAGCGGCATCAAACCCAGATTAGTGCGGTCCTTAAAGGAATCAAACACGCACTGGGTAGAGGAGCTCGACTCCATACTATGTGGGCTGTGGACCACGCCGAATCGCACTACCGGATACACACCGTTTTTTATGGTGTACGACGCAGAGGCGGTTCTGCCTTGTGACATAATTCATGACTCACCTCGAGTGCGCATGTACGAAGAAAAAGAGGCCGAGCTCGATCGGCAGGACAGTTTGGACGCCCTGGAGGAGGAGCGCGACGTGGCAAAAGCCCATTCCGCATTCTATCAGCAACAGGCTCGAAGGTATCAAAGTAGAGAAGTATGGGCCACAACCTATAACGTTAGCGAACTAGTTCTACGCCTGCCGGAGAAGAAAAAGAACAAGCTCAAGCCCAAATGGGAAGGTCCCTTCATTATTGACCAGGTTCTGACCGGTGGAGCGTACCATCTGCGGGATGCATCGGACAATCGACTCGAGCCAAACCCATGGAACGCAGCCAGACTCCGAAGATTCTACGCCTAGTGCCGGACTCTATGTTCTTCTCCTTACCTCCGTCATTTTTTTGCATATCAATTATCTGTCTTTTCTCTCTTTCTCTCTTTTTATTCTCCTCAAGGCCTTAAAAGGCTAAACTTGTGTCTTGGTCACACAATCTTGACGCGCTAACCGTGATCATTATACCCGGGGGCTTCTTATAGAGAAGCTTAATATAACTATTTTTCTAGGCTTTATGCCCCGCACATGTGTTATTCTTCCGCATGTACCTTTTTTCGCCATTATATGCATCGATATGACTTAAGTTTTGGCCAAGCTGGGTTGCTTGGCTCTTATATTTACGCCCTACGTTCCCGTTAATTTGGCTAGGGCATAAGGGGAGCACCTCTGCGATTGTTACTGTCGGGTCAGCCAGATGTGTACCTCAGACTGGGTGAAGCCGAAAGCTAGCGTTCTTAAGGGAATATTCGGTCGATGAACAAAAGATGACTTTTATTTAATTTGACACATGCCCCCAGATGTTTATAGCCCGCGTCTCTTTTCGCAGTTCGGACATGCACATTAGGGCATGCGTACCCAGGGAAAGGAACCCTTAACGGAACTATTCTCCCTGGAAGATGTTTCTTACTATCCATGTAATATAACATAGCTAGTTGGGTACTTGTCTGTTCAAGCACTTATGACCCCTACGCCTGGTTTCCATGCATGCCCCGGTTTTTACATAACCGAGCGGGTATTCGGATACACTCCGGACTATCGGGTCCAAAGGTCGAAGCGAAAAGGTCCGCCATGAAAAATGATTTACAATCCGGCTAGGGACATTATATATGTCACTTGAAGTACACCGTCACTAAGACTGCTTAAATTCTTCTTCTATACCATCCAACAGGCTGTCTAGCCTACAATCCTGTTGGGAATACTTTGTGGCTAATTCTACCTGGTCATACACCAAACTGACGGGGATCTCTTTCCCATCAGGCCCCACAGGTCCGACCTCGGCCATGTGGTTTGGGTCAGCTTTGGTATATCGCGTCTTCACCATAGCCCAGGCTTCCCTTGCACCTTGTCGGCAGGCTGGTATCTTCCATAATCGGAAGCGCCGCCGCGGTCCCTTGAGCTTCTCTATAAGCTCCCCCATGCCTCCTGGCGGGGACGCAGATAGGTACAAGGCTTGGGCAATACCCTGCATCACCTGCCGAACTTGTTCGTGCAGTTGTGAGAGCTATGGTAGAAGATCACCTGCAGACCCGGGCATTTCCTCCGCGGGACAACCCGTCAGCATACCTGCAGACATAACTCTGTTAGCCGGCTTCTTCACCGAACTCCTTCCAAAGTTCGTTCACGCACTTACTGAAAATGCCGCGTCGAAGCCGCTTATTCTCCTTCACGGAGTCCGCAAGCTGGGCTCGAACATCTTTCAATTCCACGCCCAGCTGGATATTGGCATCCTGGAGATTCACTACAAGAAATATGTCAACTTATGACCACCACTATTGGTCACTCAATGGTCACAAATTTCCATTTATGACCTTTTTGTGACCAAAAACATAAGGTCAAAAGCTGGGCGTCGTAAACTGACTATAGCGACCTTTCTTCTGGAATGGTCGCAAACGTTTATGACCAAAATAAGCCTATTGTTCTGTTTTGGTCACTAGCAACCTCCCCAGGCCACGTAGGCATCCAGCGTGGCAATCTGACGTGGCACAAGATTCAGCCCGGTCCAATTCGATTTTCTACACGGGCCTAGCCCAACAATTTGGCCTTTTACTGTATATTCTCTCTATTAATTTTCTCTAGCTACATGGGCCTGGCCCAACAATTTGGCCTTTTTTATTTTGGGCCATGGCCTTTTTTAGGACCATTTCATTAAGCCTATTTTTCTGGTTTTTCAGAAATGCACAAGGTTCTGATCCACTATAGTTTGGGCCGCAGCCTTTTTAGAGCCCAAATATTATTTTGTCAAGTAGAACATTTAGTATTTTTCATTCATAGATTTCAATTTACACATTCGAACAACAAAATATCAATAAATCTTTCTATTAACTGATTAGATCCAAAGATCATCCAGTCAAATACTCACAAGAGCAAACACACGTATGCACGTCCAACTTCCACATACAATCAAAAACAGATACACAAGGGTGGCACATCGCCAGCTTAATTCCTACAAGGCCGCGATGGTGGTATCTACGATGTGCCGGAGAAACGTTCAGGACATCCTCTTCCTCTTCTTGTCACCTGCGTTCTTGAGCTGCAAGAGGACACAACACCATTAAGCACAGTTGGTCAGACCATATTGACAGGAATCACAAATGTTGGCACCCAGTGTATACTATGTAAGTGCTGGTATATTTTTTCTAGCAAAACCATCACTACTGTGCATGCATGCTTGGTTTATAAGCTTCATCCATATAGTTGGCACCATCACTGCATATTGTTGCTATCGATGTACACAAGTGTGCACATACACAGCATGCTGCATGCATACGCTCGCATGCCAGTATAAAGCTGCATCTCGATGCTTTTCATTGCTGATCAAGAGATTGTAATATTTTAATAATCCACTACATGCGCCACATAGCTACTCCTACCTAGGTAGCTATACATAGGTGTTCTAGCAGCCAGCCCAAAGGCGAGTTGATCAACAATTCAACATACACTAGCTAGCCAGCAAGCTACTGCTATGTCCTATCCTAGCAGCAGCAACGACTTTTGTTTGTCATGCATTTAAAGAAATGCATGCATTTCCAGTAAATATAAATGTATGCATGTTGCCATTGGCCTAGACCACACTAGAAGAAAAAAATGCTCGCAGCGACCAGCGGATAGATCGACCTAGGTGTGCGCTTCTTTCCAGTCGCCAATTCTAACTGCCATCGACTTGCAAGCTTTACCTACGTGGTCACCATGCAGTAATGGCATGCACACCAAAAGGAAGAGAAGAAACCGAGCATACAATTTCATGTCGAAGGATCGACATGCCAGAAGAGGTCAGGCCACCGAGGTATAGGTACTCCCTGCGCTTGGTGATGATGGCGGCATCGGAGAAGCACCCTAAAGCGATGGCGGTTCCAACAAACCCTGTCACGAGGATGCTGGTCGCATAAGAGCAACAAGCAAGTTATGTCAGCCAACATAAATAGCAAGGATGAGAAACGAATGTGAGCATTGAGCAACAACAAACTAGAACTATAGGTACATAAATAGCAAGTTATTGTCCAAGTAACAAAACAATCAGTCATATCAATTTTGTAGAACTGTAGGTACACAAATTCAGAACCACCAACAAAAATGAAGGCCCAAAAAGTCCATGCTCAGGCCCAAAGTTCAATAACAATAACCCAGACACAGGGTCCAAACCCCACCGCGAAGGGCCCAGGTACAATAGACTAATCTAGAAGCAGAATTTGGCACCTACACAACCTAACTAATAATGCTTGCAAGAACAACCAGACAATGATGGACAAGGACATATAATCAACAGATATCCAATAATCCAATCACAGGCATTCACAAACAGTACGTGTCACACTCCCATGACATATGGTTTTGTTACCACAGGGTTTGCTCATAAACTATTCTCTATAAGACAGGGACATGTGCAGCAACAATAAAAGAAAATTCGTTTTTACCTTGGGTCAAAGTCTATGGGGAGCCCAATCAGAGGTCCAACCGAAGCCCCATCCAGGAGGGGTCACATAGCTCTTTACGCTGTATCAGAATTAACACATATTTTAGATTATAGAAATAGAATCCTGAACACAACAGTAATAATCGACTTCTGACTAGCAACGGCAAACAGATTCAGGCACAAGCAATTTTATAGCAGGATGAGAAATCTATGTGCAGAAATCATGAATGAAATTATAGTAGTAGCACAAAGGACCCTCATAGACATTTGTAATAGTACGCAAAGGTAAATAGAGTTCCCAGCAGACAATGTATTCCAGTTATTAAACAAATGCTCACCAAGATAATCAGTACAGTGGTGAACCAAACACAGTAATAATCCAAAGCTGATACTAATAAGCAGCAGGAACCTCCCTACTTTTGTGATATAAAACTAATATCAGACCAATTTTGTACCAAGTTGTACATAATCAGTGATGTAGAGCATGGGAATGTCCAACAGTCAGTTGTTAAAAATGTTCAACAACCTTTTAGTTAACTATAAGAGGGCTTGTAGGCTTTCCAAACTATTAATTGACAGAACCCAAAATTGTATAACGAGATCACGTTTTTATTATATGAAAAAAAGTTAACTAAAGCCAACAAAACAGTAAGGATCAGTGCAATATTAACGTTGACATGTTTACATATTGTGGATGTGGAGCTCGACATCATCAAGGAGCAGGGGTTAATAATGGACAGGTTTAATCTAGACATCTACTAGTTAAATCAGCTTGATTAGCATCCGAGCTCTATATTGTTTACCACTCACTCAGACTCAGGTTGATTAGGTCTTCCTTGTCTAGTTCAAGCAAGACATGAGTTATTCTATTTTTGGCAACAAGTTTTGAGCTACTCGTATATACACAACAAATTAACACTAAACATTTTTCTACTCTGCTTAAAGCAAATACTACCATTCTGCTCAGGAATAAGTGATATGCTCACAACCTGAATTGCAGTATTGTCCTAATAGCAATCTTAAAGACACTTAATGCCTTATCGAGCCCGGTAAACTAAGAAGGGTAACGCTGCAACAAGTAGTACATGCTTCCCAGCACCAATCTCACTGAAGAAGTGCCAGTCCTCACCTCATCAATCACTGTGAGCTCAAGATCAACGAAAACAGCACGGGGGACATGCTTCCCAGCACCAGTCTCACTGAAGAAGGTGTTGACGCTGATGAAGGCGTGCAGCAGCAGTGCCCTTGGCGTTGACCTTGAACCCCAGCGCCAGATCCTGCTCCCCAACCGGCGATGGTGTATCCCTCGACGGATCTGCATCCATAAGGCGAGGTGAGAGAGGGGGTCAGCTACAGCCTCCTGCGGATCAATCGGATATGCATTCAAACAAGAATTTATTAGTGAAGAACAAAAAGAGCGGCTCCCCTATTTTTTGCTGGAACAACAGTAGCCTACCTTAGCTTCAAACAAGAATAACGAATTTGTAAGACATGTATGTCTGCCATAACCAAGCAAGCAGATTCAGTAGCTACTTAAACAGTTTAATAGTTGGACTCCGGAGACAATTCTTAGTGCTTCAAATCATTCAGTTATCTGAATAAACAGTACAGAAAAGAATTGAAGATCTCAATGACAGTAGTAATTGGAGGGATAAATCAACACTTGTTCTAAGGACAATAAGATGATTGGTGCCACGCAGTGTGGGGTCTCATCAGTCAACAAGCTGAACATGAGTGTTTAAATTTGCCAACTAGGACTAACAAAAGTGCCAAACAGAGCTTTTCAGGCTACAACAGCAACATATTAAACTATCATGGACCTACCTAACTCTCAAAGCACTAATCCATCCCCAATTAGTTCAGATAAAAAAATCCCACATGGCTAAATGGGCATGCACCTCTCTGTAATTCTGCAGATAAACCTTGAGGGGCTCAATGTACTCCTGAAAGCCTAGCGTGGCCATCGCCCAGAGCAGGTCATCGATGTTGATGGTCTTGCACTTCTCCCTCTGGCACTTGTCACTCGCCCTATAATACAGACAAGACAAAATGGCGACAGGTCAGCACCAGACCACACTTGATTCGGGCAGGCAAAACAGAGTGGCAGCGGTCAATAGAGGCACTCACTCGCTGGCGATGAAGCAATGAACTCCGAGATGCACTCCCGCAGGGTCTCCTTGGTGTCCTTGGCGATCTTGCCGTTGGCCAGGATGGCCTTCTTCATGATGCTGCTGATGTTGGCGACGGGCAGGAACCTGTCCTGCTCCCTGACGCCGCCGAAGCCGCCGCCCGGCGGGCTCGCCGGCGCGTCCGACATCCGGCCGCCCTCCTGCAGCACACCAGCAACCCCGACAGATCCATCAGCGCACCGGCGCACCAAACCCTAGACCCCGACTTCCGGAAGTGCGGGAAGAGAGGTGAGGGGAGAGGGAGGCGTACCTTATATAGACGGGCGTGTAGAGGGAGGGAGGGAAGGTGGTGAAGGGGAATGGAGGTGCGGTGAGCGCGGCGAGCGACGTCCCCATGCTCCGCGAGCCTCCGCGGCGCCTTTCTGGCCACCGGAGGAGCTGAGGGCCGAATCCGCTGCGGTTGGCTCGCCTGCCCAAGCCCCATCGGTGGAGAGCGCCTGCTCGATCCAGATCGAGGTCCTGATTGGCATGGGGTTGCCTGCGAATCTTGGGGGCGGCTCTGGCCATGGGCTCGATCTTGGGTCGGCCTCAACCTCGTCTACGGCGAGGGTCGTCGATGGTGGCGGTGGCGGTGGGGTTGGGGGCGGCGGCAGATCGAGATCTGAGGGAAGGAGAAGGGGGTGGGGTTGGGGGCGTGGGCGGAGGAAGAAGAGCTGGGAGCGGGAGCGAGGTTTGGGTGCAGCGCGAGGGAAGGAGGGTGCCGCCGATGACAGAAAGGAAGGAGGGCGCCGCCGGTGATAGAAAGGAAGGAGGGCGCCGCCGGTGCCAGCGCGAGGGAAGGAGGGCGTGGCGCGAGGGGTGAGGGAGAGGCCGATCTGGATCGGGGACAGAGAGAGGGAGGCGGCGGGCGGAAGGAAGGGACGAGAGGTGAGAGAGAGGTAGGGTTTGGTGCGTTGGGTTTTTTTCCTTTCTTTGCATGGACGGATGGATGGACGTTGGATTGCTAACAATGGATGGTAGGATGTCTGCCATCTCATCGATCCGCGCCACAAATGGTTCCACCAATCACAATGTAGTACACACTTTGACGATTTTATAACCATCTAAATTGGTCGTAATCAATTAAATAATATGCTAAATCATGTCACCTATTTTATAACATCATAGAATTAGAAAAAAATAAGAACAATAGCATCGTGTCACAAGTGAGACTTGTTTTTCAGAAAAATAACAAACCTGGAATAATACAAATATCTTTAAAATCTGATCTCAAAAATGAGTTTTATTTGCAAAAAAACATTTTCAACCTTTGAGTGTCGAAAATGGTATATATTTTTTGAAGCACCTACCAATATTTGTTGCAAAATGGCACCACTCTATTTTTCAATAATATTAGATCATATTTTAGGTATAATTGACCAAATGCTTGTGTCTCAATAGCTGTCTATCCACCTCTCGTCAATAATTGAGGAGGTTTTTCAAGTGCCCATTTTTCATTTTTGAGTGTCCAAAAGGGGTTTTTTTGTGAAGAACCTACCAAATAATTGTTGCGAAATTGGACCAAATCATTTTTCTAAAATGCTATGCCATATTTAATGCACAATTGACCACGTGGTTGGGTGTAAAGAGTTTTGATCCTCCTCTCGTGAAAAAGACAAATTTCCGCCGATTCAGCAGGAAGCGGGTCAAATTTCAACTGTACCTGCCTTGTAGTTTGCTCTTTATTTTTTTCAAAAATCATTTCTAGGTACATAAGTATCTATTTAATCAGAGAAACATCAAAAAATTTCCAAGATTCAACCACTAGCTAGGAACGGTCAAACCCGCCGTTTTGACCGCATTTTGAAACGAGCATAAAAAATTCAAAAAAAATCGAAAAATTGGGAAACCTTCGCATTGTGTCATTATATGTGGCCAAGTTCGCAGGAAAAATAACAAACTTGTAATACGGCAATTATTTTAAAAAAGTGTTCTCAGAAATGAGTTATCACGTGTGGAGATCAATGGCTTTCAAGCCAAATGATCAATCTTATGGCCACATTCATGGCATAGTTTGTTCAAATGATCTCATATTATGCACAAGGGTGCATATTGGAATGGCAAACAATGTTGCCTAAGGAAGTTTTCATTTCCGTTGGACGAAAAAGCCATTTTCCATTTTTCGAGTGCCCGAAAGGAGGTTTTTTTGTGAAGGAACTACCAAATAATTGTTGCAAAATTGGACCAAATCAATTTTATAGAATACTAGGCCATATTTGATTCACAATTGACCAAATGGTTAGGTGTCAAATGCCTTGATCCACCTCTGGTGAAAAAGACAAATTCTCGCCGATTCAGCGGGAAGCGGGTCAAATTTCAACTGTACCTGCCTTGTAGTTTGCTCTTTATTTTTTCAAAAAATCATTTCTAGATACATAAGTTCCGTCGCGTGGTCACTGTGTGACCGTAATGTTGCCATGTGTTCTGGGCGGCTTAGGCATGTCTAGTGGGTTGGGCACTCCCCAGGTTGGTGCTAGGAAGAAAATTACAACATAAGATTCTCACGAGAAGACCGATCGATGCTCAAACATGAATTAGCAGCCAAGTGTTTGATTAGCGGTACGGGAAATGCACATGGACAATGGGCGTGAGTTTTGGCTGAGGATGATCATCTACTAAGGAGAATGTCTTCACAAATTTTTAGCTCAAAAGGAGGATCCTAGGTGGTACTTGCTTTGCAAAGTACCACGCTGGACAAAAATATGAATGTTGAAGCTGGGCTCAAAATAATGAATGGATTGAGCTGAAATTTTGTGGAGGATGGTTATTTGGGCATAGAAAAGCATTGTAGAAAATTGATACCATTTGGACATGCCAAAGTAGTACTTCCTTCACAATGCTCTTCTATGGACAGAAACTTGGGAAAACTAGTGAGAGAGATTGGATGAATGAAATGAGCTCAAAATTGGTGTAGGTAAGTTACTTAGGTATGGTCATGTGCTGGTCAATTTTCAGATCATTTGGGTAAGCCTAGCTAGTACTTACTTCACAAAGCTTCTCTCGAGGTAGAAACTTTGGAAATTTCCCGAGAAAGATTTACTAGGAAAATTGAGCTGAATATTATCATGTGGCAATGATTTGGGTATGGAAGAGTGCCCAAAAAGTTTGAGGGTAATAGGAGGGGTCTAAATAACACTTGCTTTGCAACGTGCCAATTTGGCCATAAAATATAAATTGAACCTGGGCTCACATAGTTGATTTGACTGAGCTGCAATTTGGAGGAGGGTGATAATTTGGGCATATGAAGAAACTGTATAAATTTCATGTCATTTAGAGATATAAAAAAGGTACTTCCTTCACAATGCTTCTAGGTGGACAAAAACTTTGGAAATTTGCCGAGGAAGATTTGCTAGGCAAATGGAGCTGAATTTTCTCATGCGGTAATGATTTGGATAGGAAAGAGTGCCCAAAAATTCGTAGGGCAATCAAGAATATTTAAATAGCACTTCCTTCATAAAGTGTTGTTGTGAACATAATAGGAAAATGAATATTGTTGAATTAGTTTTGAACTAGGCAAGGAAGGATTTTTACATATTTGATGAAGATATGACCCAAAGAATTTATGAGATTTTTTTGGGAATTTTGGGAATGATAGAAATATAGGTTACTTCACAACCTAGGGCAAAAACTACCACATGGACATGACACATAGGCAAAACTGATGAGATGGCGCCTAGTCATCACAACCCACCACAATCTACAAGGCTATGACCATCTGTATTGGTCATTAACAACTAGAAATAAGGCAGCGGACTAGCACTGTTTGCTTTGTGACCATTTCGTGTAAGGAAATTACGACCTTTCTGACCAAAATGGTCGCAATGGTTTAGGGTTTGAAGCCCCCTGAACAGCTTTTGACCAATTGGTCTAAAATGGTCATAAATTTATGACCAATTCTTCGAGGGTCACTGACAGAAGGTCATAAGTTGACATATTTCTTGTCGTGATTATTTTTCTCCTGCCTGACTCGCGTAAGCACGTGCTCGCCAGCATTTAGCTGTCGATCAGCACATTCTGCATTTACCAGCACGTCCTCCGGATTCACTTCGGGGTCACCTGCAACATCTATTGTTAGATTTGCATGCATGCCGCATACTATCTGGTACCTGTATTTTTTGCAATGGAAACAAGTGTTACCAGAGGGGCCCTTCTCGGACTCCTTCAACGCGGCAACAGCAGCCCCTAGCTGGGCCTTGCACTCTTCCATCTCTTGAGACAATTGGGAATTCTTCTCTGTAAGAACATGCACAAATAATGATCCTTAAATCAGTTGCGTCAACTGTTTCAAGTCTCAGGGGCTACTGATATATATAATCGTCATATTTTCTTACCCGTATATCCCTTACATACTGGTTCGTGGCTCTGGCTAGACCATTTTGAGCAGCACAGATGTACGCGTCTCCTGAGTTGAAGGCATCGAACGCCTCTTGGGAGAAACAAGCATCACGGAGTATGGCCCGGCGACGCCTGTGATTTATGGCACTCTCCACTTCGGAATTTGTAGCGGATAGTCTGTCCGCATCCTCTGTAGGAGGAGCATCCGGCATTCCCCCCGTGTTAGCTTCCACCTCTATGTCTAGCCCTGGAGCCCGACTGGTGGAGGCGTGATCGGCAACCTCTCCGGATATAGTCCGACGAGCGTTTTTTCTACTAGGAAACATGGACATCATTATATTTTAAGAAAGACGACAACCACGGAGCAAGGTTTTGTATCATACCTCTGCGCCGGCATCTCAGTCCTGACCACCTTCCTTTTTGGCCTACCCGGCTTCGGTGCCCCTTGTTGGCGAGTCACTGCGGGTTCGGCATGGCGTCCCGAAGGCCTTCCCTGTAAAACACCATATGTGTACGGTAGGTGAAGTGCATAAAAGGGGATCCTTCTCGGAAGTTGGGACTCCGGTTTTTTCTTACATGAGATGCAGGGAGTAGCCCAGGATAGTCGGCCATGATGGCCACCATGGCGTCATCGCAACTCAATTGATAGAATGTCCTGTCTATCAGCTCCAAAAATATGTCCGGATCCTCTTCGAGTCCGGGATCGAGGGCCCGGTCAGGGTCCTCCGGTTGTGGAGGTGGGCTATTGACCTCCCTTATAGCTTTTCGCAGTTCTTGCCATGAAACGGCAAGGTTAGTATTTACGACGAAGAATGCGGGAAGGTTGGGAGTAAAAAGCGACAGCTCACCCAGCTTGGAGGGTTGTACATGGAGAATCCATCCCATGGCTTAATACAGATGAACTCCTCTTCCTCTCCCTTGAATAACTAGGACAGAATTTTTGCTAGAGTAGCAGCGGAGTCCGGCCCCTTACGCCCGCAGCGGGTGGCATCATCTTCCCCGTTAAAGCACCACAGGGGGTGCCCTCGATATTGAAGTGGCTGCACCCCCCGCATTATGCATATTGACGTAACCTCGATTATTTTCAATCCGGACTGAGTCAGCACTTTAATCCGATCCATCAGGTAAAGGCCTTCTCCGTTGTCTTCCTCCTGGGGGCTCCGTGGGCGCCAGCTTCGGCGTTTCTTCAGATGAGGATTGTTGAACTCGGGAAGACCCCTCCGAGCAGGATCTAGAAGGGGGACGTCCTCCATGTAAAACCACTCCGAAGGCCAGTCTTCGGACGTCTTCTTCGGGGTACCTGACAGGTATCCGGTCCCGGCGATGCGCCATATTCCGGCTCCGCCCACTTGATAAAGTGACCCCTCCTATGTACGGGGCACAAGGCAGAATAGCCTCTTCCACAGCTCGTAATGAGCCTCACAGCCCAGAAACAGCTCACAAAGGGCGACATAACCAGCGATGTGTAATATGGAAGCAGGGGTGAAGTTATGCAACTGGAGGCCGTAAAACACCAGGAGCCCGCGGAGGAACGGATGGATTGGAAATCTAAGTCCCCTTAGTAAATAAGGGACAAGGCATACCCGCTCCCCCTTGGAGGGATTGGGGAAGCTCTCCGCTTGCTCCCCGCCATTATAGGTGGCGAGCCCGGCTCGAACGGGGACCATATATGCTAGAGGGAGAAATCCCTGGGTCTGCAGCTCTACTAATTGGCTGTGCGGGATGGAACACTTCTCCCAATCACCGGGCTTAGGGCTACGGGAGCAGGAGGAGGAGCTGCGATGGCCGGCCATGTTGGAATGGATTTTTCCGAGCGCGCTCCGATGGATACTCGCCGTGTGAGGATGGTGTGGTTTGGATCTAAGAATCCCCGTTCTTTTAATAGACAATTTATATACATGGCTAGGGTGGCGAATGTAAAAACGCCCTGGCTCCCCGCATTCGCTCGACATGTCTAATATAGCCCTTATTGGGCGCAGAAGCCAAGAAGTACAACATTTATGGGGAGTCGGACACTAATCACCAGATATTCAGAATTTGGAGAAGAACCCGCCCTACAATGCTGAAGACAATCTGCACGCCGGACTCATCGTCATTGAAGCCTGGTTCGGGGGCTACTAAGGGAGTCCTGGATTAGGGGGTCTCCGGACAGCCGGACTATATCCTTTGGCCGGACTATTGGACTATGAAGATACAAGATTGAAGACTTCGTCCTGTGTCTGGATGGGACTCTCCTTGGCGTGGAAGGCAAGCTTGGCAATACAGATATGTAGATCTCTTCCCTTGTAACCGACTTTGTGTAACCCTAGCCCCCTCCGGTGTCTATATAAACCAGTGGGTTTAGTCCGTAGGACAACATACAATCATACCATAGGCTAGCTTCTAGGGTTTAGCCTCTACGATCTCGTGGTAGATCAACTCTTGTAATACTCATATCATCAAGAACAATCAAGCGGGACGTAGGGTATTACCTCCATCAAGAGGGCCCGAACCTGGGTAAACATCGTGTCCCCTGCCTCCTATTACCATATTCCTTAGACGCACAGTTCGGGACCCCCTACCCGAGATCCGCCGGTTTTGACATCGACAGTGCTCATGCTAGCCTCAAAGAGTCTCATGATCAACTCCAAGTAAAGCTAACCAAGGAGAAAGCCACCTTTCCTCATATGGTCTTAATTGATAATGCAAATGCTACTAACGCATGTTGTGAGCATGTGCATCTTGTTGAGGAGAATGCAAAGTTGAAGAAGCAACTTGAGAAAGGCCTTGTGTCATGCATACAAGGTGAGAAGAACCTCAACGACCTTTTGAGCAATCAAAAGGAAGTTATGGCCAAGGAAGGGATTGGGTTCACACCCAAGTCCAAGAACAAGAAGAAGGATGACAAGGCCAAATGAGCTCCCCCTCTCAAGCAAACTTTTGTGAAGGAGGGAGAGGGTGCTCCTAAGGAGAAGAAGAAGAACAATGTGAAGGGTAGTGATGCCAAGAAGGGCAATGCTACCCCTCCCAACAAAGCCGACGACTTTAACCCTTCTTATGTGTTATCCCATGCTAGTGATTGACATGTTTATGCCAAATTTGTTGGTTCTTCTTATGAGCACATTGAATGGTCTATTTGGGTTCCTAAGACCCTTGTTACTAACATCAAAGGACCCATTACAAAATGGGTACCTAAAACCAAGCATTGATCTCTTGTAAGTGTTTGCTTCCGGTGGGGGATCATGGTTGCTCGATAGTGGAGCCACTAATCATATGACCAGAAGCAAGGACTTGGTGGTGGACGTTCACAAGATTCCACCTATGCCCACCAATGTCGAGTGGGGTGATGCCTCGTCCTCTAAGGTATTGAGACTTGGCAAGGTTGTCAGTTCATATGATTTCACGATCAAGAAGGTCATGCTTGTTGAGTCCCTTGCATACAATTTACTTTCTATTCGTCAACTTGCACTCATGGGCTTTGCCACCTTCTTTGATGTTGATACCGTGGCCCTCTTGTGGAGCAAGACTCTTAAAGTGTCCTTTGTTGGGCATCTCGAGAACGGTCTCTATGTGATTAACTTTTCGGAGCGACCCACTAAGACCGCGACATGCCTAATGGCTAAAGTTGACATGGGATGGCTTTGGCATCGCCGTTTAGCCCATGTCAATATGAGATCTTTGCAAAGTCTTCTCAAGTGGGACCATGTCCATGGACTAACAAATGTTAGTTTTGCTAAAGATCATGCTTGCAGTGCTTGTATCGAAGGAAAGCTACATGAAACGGCTCACCCTCCCACAACTATCATTTACTCGAAGAGGACTTTGGAGCTCCTTCACTTGGATCTCTTTGGGCCTCCATCCTTTGATAGCCTTGGGGGTAGAAAGTACTGCTTGGTGATTGTGGATGATTATTCAAGATACACTTGGGTATATTTCTTCAAGAGGAAGAACGAGACCCAACAAACCGTCATTGACTTTGCAAATGAAGCCCAACGTCAACACAATGCAAAGATTTTGACAATAAGGAGTGACAACGGCACCGAGTTCAAGAACTACACCTTGGATGAGTTTCTTAGTGATGAGGGGATCAAGCATCAATATTCCACACCATACACCCCTCAACAAAATGGTGTAGCGGAGAGGAAGAACCGAACGTTGATGGATGCGGCAAGGACCATGATGGCGGAGTTCGAGTCTCCTTACAACTTTTGGGCTGAAGCCATCAACACCGCTTGTCATGCATCCAATCAGCTCTATCTCCGCAAGGGTTTGAACAAGACTGCATATGAGATACTCACCGGTAACAAGCCCAATCTCAAGTACTTCCGGGTGTTCGGATGTAAGTGTTTCATTCTCAAGAAAGGTGTTCGTTTGTCTAAATTTGAGGCTAGAGCTCAAGAGGGCATATTTGTTGGTTATGCTACAAACTCCCATGCTTACCGTGTCCTCAGTAAGTCCATGGGACTTATTAAGGAGACGTGTAACATGGAGTTTGATGAGAATAAGGGCTCCCAAGTGGAGCCAAGTGGCACTTGTGATGTAGGTGATGAAATTCCTCCCCAAGCCATAAGAAGAATGGGAGTTGGTTTTATCCTACCCATTGAGGAACCCCTTGTGGCCGAAGGAGAAGGACAATGCTCCACTCAAGTGGAGCCATCACCAACCCAAGGCCCACACGCTGCCGAAGAACAAAGTGAAGGCCCTCAACCTCATGAAAAAGACCAAGGGGAAGGTCAATCTCAAGACGGTGTTGAATCACCAAGTGACGCCCAAGGTCAAGTTCTCTCCTCCGAGCAAGTTCAAGATCAAGAGCAACCTCAAGATCAAGAACAAGCTCAAGACAACGCTCAAGATGATCAAGTGACCGCTCCTCAACTCACCCCGAGGAGGAATTAGAGCGCCGTGCCGCCAAGATTGCATCCAAGCTCTCTACCAAGGGTCATCTCATGAAGAATGTGCTTGGAAGCATTAAAAAGGGGGTAAGCACTCGTAAACAATTGGCAAACTATTGTGAACATCACGCATTTGTCTCTTGTGTTGAACCCCAAAAGGTTTATGAGGCGCTCGAAGATCCGGATTGGCTCAATGAAATACATGAAGAACTCAACTACTTCGAGTACAACAAGGTGTGGAGATTGGTGCCAAGGCCAACGGGGAACCAAAATGTCATTGGAACCAAGTGGATATTAAAGAACAAGCAAGATGCTCATGGAATTATCATTCGTAAGAAGGCTCGTTTGGTAACACAAGGCTACTCCCAAGTCGAGGGTATCGACTATAGTGAAACCTTTGCTCCTGTTGCTCACCTTGAATCCATTTTTTGTTGATTGCTTATGCTTCTCATCATAACTTTAAGTTGCAACAAATGGATGTGAAGAGTCCTTTTATTAATGGTCCTATTAATGAGTTGGTGTATGTCGAACAACCCCCCGGGTTCGAGGATCCCTACTGTCAGTGTCAAAACCGGCGGATGTCGGGTAGGGGGTCCCGAACTGTGCGTCTAGGATCAATGGTAACAGGAGACGGGGGACACGATGTTTACCCAGGTTCGGGCCCTCTCTATGGAGGTAATACCCTACTTCCTGCTTGATTGATCTTGATGAATATGAGTATTACAAGAGTTGATGTACCACGAGATCGTAATGGCTAACCCATAGAAGTCTAGCCTGTATGACTATGGTAATGTGTCCTTTCCGGACTAACCCCGCCGGTTTATATAGACACCGGGGGGATCTAGGGTTTACATGGAGTCGGTTACATAAAAAGGAATCTTCGGTCACCAAGCTTGCCTTCCACGCCAAGTAGAGTCCAATCCGGACACGGGTACAGTCTTCGGCCTTCATGTGTTCGAAGCCCATCAGTCCGGCCCATGGATAATAGGTCGGACGCCCGAGGACCCCTTAGTCCAGGACTCCCTCAGTAGCCCCTGAACCTGCCTTCAATGACGAGGAGTCCGGCGCGCAGATTGTCTTCGGCATTGCAAGGCGGGTTCCCCTTTCCGAACTCCAAGAAAGTCTTCGGATGCAATGATAGTATCTGGACCTGTCACATACATACCGTACATAACCGCGGAGAGAATGTATATATTTTTACACGTGTGTTATCCGCTGACAGCTTTTTACAACACGACATCACGTCTGTCCGGTCATAATTTCGAACCACTTTTCGTCTGCTGCTCCACGTTTTGAGACGCGGTTGCCATTGGCACGTCTTGTCAAAGCAGAGATCGTGTCCCCTTATCGCGGGATTCTCATCAATGCGGGCATGGGGTAACCCAATTGTGCCATTTATACGACCCTTGGGAATAGGTGAGTTTTTAGGGCGAGTGAGGAGGCGTTTAATATTCTGCCTTTATAAGGGGATAAGGATTCCCTCTTCCTCTCTCACGCCCTCTTTCTGCCTCCGTCTTTCCAATCTCAAGCTCCAGCGCCCAAGTTCTCATCTCCCTTCCACTCAAGCAACCATGTATGTATCCGGAGGTCAGGGCAAGTGGATGGTCTCCTCCGTTAAGGAGGAGGACATTACTGAGCTTCGGGCGGCCGGATATTTGGCGAAGGAGATCGCCCACCGCCTGCCGGCCGAGGGACAAGTCATCCCCACGCCGAAGCCCACTGACAGGGTAGTATTCATCCCCCATTTCTTCTGTGGGCTAGGGTTTCCACTCCACCCTTTCGCCCGTGGGCTGATGTATTATTACGGGATGGATTTGTTGGAAATATGCCCTAGAGGCAATAATAAAAGGATTATTATATTTCCTTGTTCATGATAATTGTCTTTTATTCATGCTATAATTGTGTTATCCGGAAATCGTAATACATGTGTGAATACATAGACACCAACATGTCCCTAGTAAGCCTCTAGTTGACTAGCTCGTTGATCAACAGATAGTCATGGTTTCCTGACTATGGACATTGGATGTCATTGATAACGAGATCACATCATTAGGAGAATGATGTGATGGACAAGACCCAATCCTAAACATAGCACAAGATCATATAGTTCGTTTGCTAGAGTTTTTCCAATGTCAAGTATCTTTTCCATAGACCATGAGATCGTGTAACTCCCAGATACTGTAGGAGTGCTTTGGGTGTACCAAACGTCACAACGTAACTGGGTGACTATAAAGGTATACTACGGGTATCTCCGAAAGTATCTGTTGGGTTGACGCGGATCAAGACTGGGATTTGTCACTCCATATGACGGAGAGGTATCTCTGGGCCCACTCGGTAATGCATCATCATAATGAGCTCAAAGTGACCAAGTGTCTGGTCATGGGATCATGCATTACGGTACGAGTAAAGTGACTTGCCGGTAACGAGATTGAACAAGGTATTGGGATACCGACGATCGAATCTCGGGCAAGTAATGTACCGATTGACAAAGGGAATTGTATACGGGATTACTTGAACCCTCGACATCATGGTTCATCAGATGAGATCATCGAGGAGCATGTGGGAGCCAACATGGGTATCCAGATCCCGCTGTTGGTTATTGACCGGAGAGTCGTCTCGGTCATGTCTACATGTCTCCCGAACCCGTAGGGTCTACACACTTAAGGTTCGGTGATGCTAGGGTTGTAGAGATATGAGTATGCAGTAACCCGAAAGTTGTTCGGAGTCCTGGATGAGATCCCGGACGTCACGAGGAGTTCCGGAATGGTCCGGAGGTGAAGAATTACATATAGGAAGTGCAGTTTCGGCCATCGGGAGAGTTTCGAGGGTCAGCGGTATTCTACCGGGACCACCGGAAGGGTCCCGGGGGTCCACCGGGTGGGGCCACCCATTCCGGAGGGCCTCATGGGCTGAAGTGGGGAGGGAACCAGCCCATAGTGGGCTGGTGCGCCCCCCCCTTGGCCCCCCCATGCGCCTAGGGTTGGGAACCCTAGGGTAGGGGGCGCCTCCACTTGCCTTGGGGGGCACTCCACCCCCTTGGCCGCCGCCCCCTAGGAGATCCCATCTCCTAGGGCCGGCTCACCCCGTAGGGGGCCTATATAAAAGGGGGGAGGGAGGGCAGCCACACCTGAAGCCTTGGCGCCTCCCTCTCCCCTGTTACACCTCTCCCTCTCGCAGAAGCTCGGCGAAGCCCTGCTGCGATCACTGCTGCATCCACCACCACGCCGTCGTGCTGCTGGATCTCCGTCAACCTCTCCTTCCCCCTTGCTGGATCAAGAAGGAGGAGACGTCATCCGCTCCGTACGTGTGTTGAATGCGGAGGTGCCGTCCGTTCGGCACTTGGTCATCGGTGATTTGGATCACGGCGAGTACGACTCCATCATCCCCGTTCTCTTGAACGCTTCCGCTCGCCATCTACAAGGGTATGTAGATGCACTCCCCTCTCGTTGCTAGATGACTCCATAGATAGATCTTGGTGAAATGTAGAGAAATTTTTTTGTTTTCTGCAACGTTCCCCAACAGTGGCATCATGAGCTAGGTCTATGTGTAGTTACTATGCACAAGTAGAACACAAAGTAGTTGTGGGCGTCGATATTGTCAATTTTCTTGCTGTTACTAGTCTTATCTTGATTCGGCGGCATCGTGGGATGAAGCGGCCCGGACCAACCTTACACGTACGCTTACGTGAGACCGGTTCCACCGACTGACATGCACTAGTTGCATAAGGTGGCTGGCGGGTGTCTGTCTCTCCCACTTTAGTCGGATCAGATTCGATGAACAGGGTCCTTATGAAGGGTAAATAGAAATTGGCAATTCACGTTGTGGTTTTGGCGTAGGTAAGAAACGTTCTTGCTAGAAACCTATAGCAGCCACGTAAAAACTTGCAACAACAATTAGAGGACGTCTAACTTGTTTTTGCAGCAAGTGTTTTGTGATGTGATATGGCCAAAGGTTGTGATGAATGATGAATGATATATGTGATGTATGAGATTGATCATGTTCTTGTAATAGGAATCACGACTTGCATGTCGATGAGTATGACAACCGGCAGGAGCCATAGGAGTTGTCTTTATTTATTTATGACCTGCGTGTCAACATAAACGTCATGTAATTACTTTACTTTATTGCTAAAGCGTTAGCCATAGTAGTAGAAGTAATAGATGACGAGACAACTTCAAGAAGACACGATGATGGAGATCATGGTGTCATGCCGGTGACAAGATGATCATGGAGCCCCAAGATGGAGATCAAAGGAGCTATATGATATTGGCCATATCATGTCACTATTATTTGATTGCATGTGATGTTTATCATGTTTTTGCATCTTGTTTACTTAGAACGACGGTAGTAAATAAGATGATCCCTGAAAGTGCGTTATATCGACTAGAGGGGGGGTGAATAGGCGATTTTTATGAAAATCTTCAAAACGTGAGAGTTATGAAGACAAACAGTGAAGATTATGCCTATTACTGTGCAGCGGAAGTTAGATTACACTAGGCCAGCCATGGTCATGTATTCAATAGAGTGAAAGCGCAATGACAAATAGCTTCAGTGTAATAAGGATCAGGTAGGAAGAAGTTATGAAGCCAAACAGATCATACATTCATGTTGTGAAGACAAAAGATAAAGCAAGCATGCAATGGCTTCACAATGAATAACTGTAAGTAAAAGGAAGTGAAGATGAAACCAGTGACACGTTGAAGACAATGATTTGTTGGACCAGTTCCAGTTGCTGTGACAACTGTACGTCTGGTTGGAGCGGCTAGGTATTTAAACCAAAGGACACACAGTCCCGGACACCCAGTCAAGGACACTTAGTCCTAGACACCCAGTCCTCATCGTTTTCTCCTTGAGCTAAGGTCACACAGACCTTGCGCAATCACTCAGGTAAGTCTTCAAGGTAGACTCCCAAACCTTCACAGACTTCGTTCACTGGCAATCCACAATTTCTCTTGGATGCTCAGAACGCGACGCCTAACCGTCTGGAGGATGCACAGTCCTCAAGTGTAATAAGTCTTCAGATCACACAGACAAAAAGACTTAAGTGATGCCCAATTTACTCTGGCTCTGGGTGGTTAGGGCTTTTCTCCTCACTAGGAATATTTCTTTCAAAGGCTTCGAGGTGGGTTGCTCTCAAACGACAAAAGCCGTGCACTGAAATCTGAGCAGCCAACCGTTTATGGTTGTGGGGGTGGACTATTTATAGCCACTTGGCAACCCGACCTGATCTGTCCGAAATGACCCTGGGTCACTAAGGAACTGACACCTGTACCAACGGTCGAATTTTGAACTCACACGGCAACTTTACTTGGGCTACAAGTAAAGCTGACTTGTCTGACTCTGGACAAGATTTTCTCTCAAAGTCTTTGCTTGAAGACATAGGATTTGAAGTAGGCATCACTTTAGTCATTCTGACTGGTTCTCTTGGACCCCACTTAACAGTACGGTGATTCCTATGACACAACATAAATGAAATAAAACTACGAAGGATCTAAGTCTTCGAGTTACATAAGCTTCATAGGGAGTCTTCTCATGTCATTGTCTTCAATATGAATATCTTCATAAACCACCATTGTCTTCAATGTCTTCGTACATTTTTAGGGGTCATCTCTGGTAATAAAACCGAATCAATGAGGGACTTCTACCTGTGTTTTCCTGCAATTCTCACAAACACGTTAGTCCCTCAACTAGGTTTGTCGTCAATACTCCAAAACCAACTAGGGGTGGCACTAGATGCACTTACAATCTCCCCCTTTTTGGTGATTGATGACAAACTAGTTGAAGTTTTCAACGGGGAACATAATTTGTGAGATAGTAAAGGAATTTGTCTTCATAAGTTGCAAGGGCTCCCCCTGAAGATGTGCATATAAGTAATTTGCCTTTTGAATGCAAATGCACATGGCAGGTTGTACTTGTGGAGATCCACTTCAACTTATGATGACAATCCACTATGCATGTGAAAGTAAGAGATGCATAATGGAAAATGGACGTCTGCAGTAAGAGATGAGTGCGGAATTTATCGTCGCATAACGGAGTGACAAACAGGTAGCAGACAGCCATCAAGGCTAACTGTTACAACTCAAAGAAGCAAATGTAGCAAAAATGGGAGTTGTAAGCACGAAGCAAAATGTAGCAAAAAAATATAAAGGCACCCGCCCAAGTGACCCGCTTGAAGACTATAAACATCATGCTTCTCCCCCTTTTGTCAGTGATGACCAAAAAAGGTTTGAAGACATAGAGTTTTCTACGCGTTCCCAGGCGCAGCAGGATCGGTGGAGTTGTTTGGTGGCGGTGCAGATGAGCTTGGTGCAGATTCGACGTGTGTTGAAGCAGGTGGAGATGATGTCACGTCGTCATCTTCTTCAATAATCCGGGCAGACACGGTGGCAGCAGAAGAAGAGAATTCTGACTCTTCAAGGGATGGTGTGCTTCGCATCACAGCTCTTCTTGGAGGCGTGGAGTCAAATTGGAATCTCTCTCTGAAGCCATCCTCTTGCAGTTCAGCTTCATTGCTCATCATGGTGAGGCCTTTCCAAGTGCGGCGACAGGTCTCGTGTGCGACAAACGCATTCTTGGTTGCCAGATTTCTGATGTGATTGACGTCTTGCATGATGCTTCTCATCTGTCGTTTGAGCCAGTCGTGATGCCTATCTTGATTTTGGTGAAGAGCCACAAGAAGCTCTCGGTCATTGAGTGCTCGAGCGCGCTTCTTGGGTCTCTTGGCAGCTGTGCTGTCAGTGGCTTCAGTTGATGCAGGGGCACGTGTGGTGCCAGCCATTGGATACACTCGGGAGAGAGCTTCAACACCTTCAATATTTTGAGTGAAGCTCTGGTGTTCTGCATTTTGAAGACTTAATGGTTGCGTGCCAGGCTCTGGATATATTGCTTCAGCAGATGTGTCCACATCTGGCAAAAATATCCTATGGTTGCGGGCTGAGGGTTGATAGGAGATTGCAGAGTGAAGCTTGATCAGCCTCATAACCCAAGGAGCATAGAACTATAATCCAAACAGTTCTGAGGCAGATGCTGCAAAGTGACGGATGAAGAGATCCTGTGCATTGAAGCATTTGCCATGAAGAATGCAGAAGATGAGAGTCTTCATTGCATCATCAATTGTTGCATATCGAGAGTGTCCCTTTACAGGCCATAGAGTCCGCCTTATGATGTGATATATTGTTCTGGGCAGGTACTCTAAGTCTTGAACGAAGAACCTAGTTGGATAGGGTGCATTAGGAGGCAGTGGCTTCATTATTGAGAGCATCTGACTCATATCTGGCTCAGGACGCTGAAATATGCTCTCAATTGCTTCAGCATGGAGTTGGCACCCTTCCTCAAAGAATTGGCCAGGAGTGGGAAGGCCGGTAAGCTCAATTAGGTCGAAAGCATTGGCTTCATGATGGATATTGCCTGTCATCCACTCCAGAATCCATGTCTTTGGATCTCTATTATAGCCTTTGATATGCAAAGTGACATAGAACTGGAGCAGAAGCTCTTCGTTCCAGTGCTCTTCATCAGTGATAAATGGCAGCAAACCCACTTGCTTGAAGCAATCCAGTGCTTCTTCCAGACCAGGCAGACCAGCAACAGCTTCAACCTCAAGGCGCTTGTGAGGAAAGATGCGGCCTTGGTTGTATAGGATGCATGAATAATAGCTGCGCTGTTGATGGCTCCAGAACCTATCTGATACAATCCATTCCCTTGAATAAGGGTTCTTGGAGCGGTCGAAAAACGTGTTATCTGCCCTGAAGCCGTTGATGTTGAAGGAACCAGGAGCTGATGCAGGACCTGGGACCTTGGCAGTCGTGGGATCGACTTCTGGACCTGGGGTCTGTACGCAATATGATAGTTGAATTGTGGTCCGGCAGCAGACTCAGGCACAGAATGTTCAGGAGCAGTAGCTTCATTGTCTTCTGAAGCTATTGTTGGGTTGGGCTCCACATTTGCTTCGGCGTTGTTTGTGGCAGCCTCAACATTTGCAGACTCAGGCACGTTCTCCTGGAGAACTGCTTCTTGTTGGTGTGGGGGAGTTGGAGCTTATGGTATCTCTGCATGCTCTTCGGCTGATGCAGCCGGAATGTCGTCAGCAGCCTGAGCCCTTGGCCCTTTGCGAAGCCTACGGAATGTAGGCGCCGGTGGAGTTGTAGTGGGTTGGGGCTCATCATCCTCCTGTGGGCGATCTGCCCATGATGCATCTTGTGTGATTGGCGTCAATGGACGACCAATACTGATCAGTTCGCTTGTCTCAAGCTGAGGAAGGGCTGCATCACCTTGCACATTGTCTTGGAGACCAATGTCTTCAGCAGCGTTGGGTTCGTCTGCTGGAATGTCTTCAGCATTGGGTTCATGCACAGTCAACTGACGATCTGCGTCAGGATAGCGGACGGAGAGGGGTTCAACTGTCAAGGGCTCTGTGGGAGCAGCCCGAGATTTCTTGGTCTTGCACTTCTTGATGATGGGCTCAGAAGGAGAGGCTTCAGAATGTTTTCTCTTCTTAGCTTCAGCCTCTGCAGTCCGTGTCTTCTTGTGCTGTGAGGCGGTTGATCGACTCTTTGGCTTCGAGCCAGTCGTTGCAGCGGGGAAGACAATCGGAGCAGTTTCTGACCTTGGCGCTTCAGGTTCAGGCACAACATCCTTCTTTTTCTTCTTCGCGGCCATCCTGGGGTCAATGCCGGGACGCCCAAGTGCCTTGCGCTTCTCTGCCTCATTGTAGGCTTGCACGCAGTGATCAGCCAAAGTCTTCATGCACTCTCGCGAGCCTTGAGCTTCAGCACGCGTCTTCAGAAAGTTCTCTTTCAGCTCGTGCAACATGATCTTGAAGTTTTTCACTTCTTGCACGCTGAGCTTGGCCACGTGCTTCTTGAACTGAGCCTTTTCATAATCAATTTTCTGCTTCAGTTCTACAATTCGCTGGGCTATTGCAAGTTCTGAAGCAATTGCACCTTGAAAGGAAACGCTGAGGCCTATTGGTAGCTGCAGATCATCGAAGCTTATGTCTGGTGTGTCAAACCATTCATCAATGAAGCTGTGGATGACGGCAACATCATACAGAGGCAGATTGTTGAAGATTTCAGCCTCCTCCTTGCTCTTGATGAGCTGCTCAAGTGCGTCATCTCCAAGATCCTCATCGCTTGATAGATCAATGTTTTCACAGCGCAGAACGGCAGCAGCTGTGAGCTCTTTGCCTGTGTGTGGCTGAGGCTTCTTGGCTTCTTGGGGCTTGGACACTCGTGATAAGCCTTCTGACTGCATACTGGCTTCAGGAGGTGCAGTTGCTAAAGGCTTCACTCTTGCGATCTTGGGAGAAGCGGCTGGCTTTGAAGCTTTTGGCTTCTTCTGCTTCGGCTTTCGCGCAGTAGGGGCGTCATCTGACTCAGTATCTGCTGGAGGGTCATTCACAGCAGTCCCTTGGACTAGGATGCGAGTGATGAGGCCTGCAAGATTGGCATACGGCCCGATGGTATTGGGATCGGCGTCGCGTGTGCCATCTGCCCTTGGTGAGGAGGGACCAGGGTTGAAGTCAAGCCCAAATTTCTTCTTATTTATCTTTGCTGATTGTTGTGCAAACTAAAAGTTGCGCTTGAAGAGATTATCATCGCGGCACCAGAGAAGTGATGACGGATGTGCTTCAGCTGGCTTTGGTCCTCTCACCATGCATGGATAGAAGCCTTGAGAAATAGCTTCGACTCTGGACCTGGGTACGAGATTTTTGTATAGTACGTCTCCCCACGGTCTCTTGATGGCGCACTTCTCCGCATATTCCTGAGTGACGAAGCGGTAGTGGAACCATTGCTCTGCCCAATATCTTCGAATCCATTGCATTCGTGTCTTGCGCTGACCATAGCTTTCTTCAGGATCAGTTTTGTACATCTCTGCCAATTCATCAGGCAGATCATTGGACGTTTCACCACGTCGCTGTCTGCCTCCCTTCCTTGCTGCTGTTTCTGAAGCCATGAATAACTTGGAAGGCTTCAAGATGTTCAAAGGCTTCAAAGGCTTCCTTTTGCAAGAACTGGCTTCAGGAGAGTTGATGTGATGCTGCAAGTACTCTGCAAATGAATGCAGACTATGAGAACCAAAGGATTCTCCCACGGACATGTACCTGTGACAGCATTAAGGTGCGAGGGAAGGGGAAGAGGTCATATGCATTCTCAGAAGATTTTGAAGATAAATTGGTTTAGAAGACATAGACCTCATTGTGCGAAGACATTCACTCACAGATAAGAAGTTGGTTCCAGATTTGTACGAACCCACAGATCAGTACAAGTGAGGAATCTAACTACCTTATGAAGCACAAGTGAATATACTAGGCATGTCATGAGATGTAGCGAGATAACTAACTGATGTGAAGAGAAACTCCTTATGGCAGAAAGTGACTGAACTATGGGATCAAAAGAGGCTGTAAAAAGAGGTTTTATTTACCACACTTGGAACTGCTAGATGAAGTGAGAGTTGAGGTCGAGCAGTTCGATCCTCCGTGCCCTAACTTGGCGACGGAAGACACCTACGGTGACGGCGGAGAGAGCGATGTCCGCTGTCGGCGTGAAAACGGCGTCGGAGAGGTTGCGGCAGTGAAGCGCTTCGTCGCCGGCATCGTCGAGTGATAGCGGTGGCGCTAGGGTTCGTGCGAGGGTGGAAGAAGGAGATAATGACCGCAGTGAATCGTGTATTTATAGGGATAGAGGCGGCACTGCGCTATTACGCAGGTACCCCTGGCGGTTCGCATTTGAGGCACGCGTGGCCAGTTAGAGGAAGATTGGGATTTGTTCCAGGTCCCACGCACGCCTAAATTGTCGGGCGGTCGTTCCTGCTTCTCTGGATATTATGTGGAGGACTGAGCATTAAAAACGGACTTTTATGGTTGTCACTATGTCTTCAGCTGACAAGGACACAGTGAAGACATTTGACAGTTTCAACAGAATGCATATGACTTGGAGAGATAGAGTTTGAGATAGAAAGCATAGAGAGGTTAGGGTACGATCACATTCACTTAGTTCAAAAGATTCAACCCAGAAGACATAGCTATAAGTGAATGCTGTAGAGGACAGAACATTAGTACATATATATCCATTTAATCAACGCAGTGAAGATAATTATAAAGACATATTGAGAATGAAGCCAAACCAAATGTGAAGGCATTGAGAGGTAACGCCATGAGAGAAACACTTCAAAATGGAACGTTTGGTGGTGGCGTTACCCACCGTATAGGAAGTATTAGACCCAGACACGGCGCACAATTATCGTGGCGCTCCGAAGTCAAATTCCACATTAATGTATTCACACTTAGAATGTATGTCTTCATTGTTTGAAGATATACGCTACTTCGTGTGTTGCACATCTAAGTCATCAGTATGCTTAAGTGTTAGGATGTGTGCCTGATCACAGGACATTTGAGGATTCCAAGATATTTAGCTCACACCGTAACTTGCAAAATCTCTTCTCATCCAAGGGCTTGGTGAAGATATCTGCCAATTGCTCTTCAGTGTTGACGTGTATGATATCAATGTCTTCCTTCACAACATGATCTCTGAGAAAGTGATGACGAATTTCAATGTGCTTTGTCTTCGAGTGCTGAACTGGGTTGTTGGCAATCTTGATGGCGCTTTCGTTGTTGCAGTAAAGTGGCACTTGCTTCAGATGAATGCCATAATCCTTGAGTGTTTGCTTCATCCACAGAAGCTGAGCGCAGCAAGATCCAGTAGCAATGTATTCAGATTCAGCAGTGGAGAGTGATACACAGTTCTGCTTCTTTGAAGACCAACATACAAGTGATCGTCCCAGAAAGTGACATTGCCTGATGTAGACTTGCGATCAACCTTGTCATCAGCATAATCAGCATCCGAAAATCCAACCAAATCAAACTCTGAGCCCTTTGGATACCATAATCCTAGAGTTGGGGTGTGAGCCAAATATCGAAGAATTCGCTTCACAGCTAAGTGATGCGACTCCTTTGGTGTCGCTTGAAACCGAGCACACATGCAAACACTAAGCATGATATCTGGCCTAGATGCACATAAATAAAGCAAAGACCCAATCATGGAGCGGTATACCTTTTGATCGAACTCTTTACCATTGTCGTCGGGACCCAGATGATGCTTGGCTGGCATTGGTGTTGTGAAGCCTTTGCAGTCTTGCATACCGAACTTCTTCAGGCACTCTTTAAGATATTTCTCTTGAGATATGAAGATGCCGTTGCGTTGTTGCCGTATTTGAAGACCGAGGAAGAATTTCAGCTCCCCCATCATGGACATCTGATATTGCTCTTGCATCATGTATCCAAACTCTTCACTATACTTCTGATTGGTGCAGCCGAAGATAATGTCATCCACATATATTTGGCACACAAACAGTTCACCATCATATGTCTTCGTGAAAAGAGTGGGATCCAGGGAACCAGGTATGAAGCCTTTTCTTTTCAGAAAGTACTTGAGTGTATCATACCATGCCCTAGGGGCTTGTTTGAGGCCATACAGTGCCTTGTTGAGCTTATATACCATATCAGGATGTTTTGGATTTTCAAAGCCAGGTGGTTGTGCAACATACACTTCTTCTTCAATCTTGCCATTGAGAAAGGCACTTTTCACATCCATCTGATAGAGAAGTATGTTATGATGATTTGCATAGGCCAGTAGTATGCGTATGGCTTCAAGCCTAGCCACAGGAGCAAATGTTTCATCGAAGTCAATGCCCTCCACTTGAGTATATCCTTGAGCAACGAGACGAGCTTTGTTTCTGACAACTTGACCATGCTCATCTTGCTTGTTGCGGTATATCCATTTGGTGCCTATTATGTTGTGCTTCCGTGGATCAGGACGCTTAACCAGTTCCCATACATTATTCAGCTCAAACTGTTGAAGCTCTTCTTGCATAGCTTGAATCCATTCAGGTTCCATGAAGGCTTCTTCAACTTTCTTGGGTTCTGATATTGAGACAAATGCGAAATGCCCACAGAAGTTTGTTAGCTGAGTTGCCCTTGCACGAGTGAGTGGACCAGGTGCATTGATGCTGTCAAGTATTTTGTCAATTTGTACTTCATTTGCAACACGAGGATGTATAGGGCGAAGACTTTGCTCTTGTTGATCTGTGTTGTCATTTGGAGGTATATCTTCAGGCTGAGCATTGTCTTCATGTGGATCAGGTGCTGAGATGATAAGTTCTTCTTCAGGATGAGCTCCAGAAGGTACAATTTCTCCAGTTCCCATAAGCTTGATTGATTCATTTGCTGGAACTTCATCTAGCACATTTGGCAATTGCTCTCTTTGTGATCCATTGGTTTCATCAAATCGCACATCCACTGTTTCAACCACTTTGTAGTGGAAGAGATTGAAGACTCTGTAGGAGTGCGAATCCTTTCCATATCCAAGCATGAAGCCTTCATGTGCTTTTGGTGCAAACTTTGAGGTGTGGTGTGGGTCCTTGATCCAGCATTTTGCGCCAAATACTCTGAAGTAACTGACATTTGGCTTCTTGCCACTTAGGAGCTCATAAGATGTCTTGTTCAGAAGCTTGTGAAGATAAACACGATTGATTGTATGGCATGCAGTATCAATGGCTTCAGTCCAGAATTTTCTTGGAGTCTTGTATTCATCTAGCATTGTTCTGGCCATCTTAATGAGTGTTCTGTTCTTGCGTTCGACGACGCCATTCTACTGTGGCGTGTATGGAGCTGAGAATTCATGTGTGATCCCCAAGGTGTCCAGATATGTATCAAGGCCAGTGTTCTTGAATTCAGTGCCATTTTCACTTCTGATGTGCTTTATCTTGGCGCCAAAATTGTTCATAGCTCGATTTGCGAAGCGTCTGAAGACATCCTGCACTTCAGTCTTGTAAAGGATTATGTGCACCCAAGTATATCTAGAATAATCATCAACAATTACGAAGCCATAGAGGCAAGCAGAAGTAGTAAAAGTTGAGTAGTGAGTGGGACCGAAAAGATCCATGTGAAGCAGTTCGAAAGGTTGAGTAGTGGTCATGATTGTCTTTGAAGGATGTTTTGCCCTTGTCATCTTCCCTGCTTCACAGGCACCGCATAAGTGATCTTTCTTGAACTTGACGCCCTCGATGCCTATGACGTGCTTTTTCTTCGCAAGGGTGTGGAGGTTCCTCATGCCAGCATGCCCAAGCCTTCGATGCCAAAGCCAGCATTCTGAAGCTTTTGCAAGAAGACATACTGCAAGTTGTGGTCCTGCTGAGAAATCTACCACATACAAATCACCTTTCCTATACCCTTCAAAAACTAGAGATTTGTCAGATTCCATTAGCACCAGGCAGCGATATTTGCCAAACATTACAATCATATTCAAATCGCAAAGCATTGAGACAGACATTAAGTTGAAGCCAAGGGATTCAACAAGCATGACTTTATCCATGTGTTGATCCCTTGAGATTGCAACTCTACCTAGACCCAATACCTTACTTTTACCAGTGTCAGCAAATGTAATGTGGCTCTTGTCGGATGGACGTAAAGTTGAGTCCATGAGAAGGCTTCTTTTGCCAGTCATGTGATTTGTACACCCACTGTCAATAATCCATTCTGAAGACTTTGAAGTCACCGGTGTCGTACCCTACAGTGCAGTTAGGGGGATAGGCTTCACGAAGGGTATTGTGAAGCATGAACATTTGACAAACCAGTGGATTATGAAAACTTAGATCCAGATTAGGACTAATAGGGAGAGTAGCATGCGATTCAGGAACGAAGTACATAATGATGCCATTTGGGCAGTTTATCTTGCGCCCCACAAGATTTTTATGGTCCCCAGCAATATCATCAGAAGATTTTGTTTTTGTGCTGGAGACCTTTCCCTGCAAAAGAGAGTTAAGATTTCTTAACCACCCACATCTTCAAGGGTGGCTTAGAAGCTATAAGTCTAAGTGCAGCATCTGAGAATTTTGGCTTTGAAGCCTTAGCAAACAATCTAGCAGGGGGACAATAATACTCATAGGCATAGGCAGAATAATTTTTGGTCATATGAACATGACGGTTCGATGAACCGCTCTCATATTCATATGCCTGAGTATGGTTTCCCTGCAAAACATTTGCGTTAGTGTGACTCAGGTGAGTCCTCTGTCTGTATGAAGCCTTTGGACCGAGGTTTGTCTTCTTCAAGTGAGGTGTCATGAAGACATTCACAGGAAGATTTTCCAGACATGTTTTCGGAACCCAGATCTTCTTCATAGGCGGTCCATTCCTGCAGTTAGTACCAATGTACCTGGCAAACACTTCACCATTCTGATTCTTAAACAGTTTATAGTTTGCATCAAAGGATTCATCAATGATAATAGGGTTAGCACAAGTGAAGCCAGATAAATTGGATGGATCTGCTGAAAATTCCTTTGCAGCAACCCATGTGGTTTTGGGGTACTGCTCAGGTTTCCAGTAAGAGCCATCTGCATTAATTTTCCTCACGAACCCAACACCCTCTTTCCTAGGGTTTCGGTTCAGAATCTGCTTCTTAAGGACATCACATAGTGTCTGATGCCCTTTCAGACTTTTGTACATTCCTGTTTCAAGCAATGTCTTCAACCTAGCATTCTCATCAGCAATAGAAGTGGTATCCTCAGGAGAGGGGTTAGTTACCACGTTAACAGTTGAAGATATTGCAACAGTAGTAGCAGTGGAACATTCAGCAACAGAATTAGCATTATCACGCTCAATGCATTTTAGACATGGTGGTTCAAATCCTTCCTGAGCGGGACTGATCTGTTCGGAGCGAAGTGACTCATTTTCCTTTTGAAGATCTTCATGATCCGCTCTCAACTTCTCAAGATCTTGCTTCTTTTGAAGATAATCATAGGAGAGCTTTTCATGAGTAGTTGAGAGAGTCTCAAGACGATCTTCAAGTTCCTGATACTTAACGTGAAGATTTTTTATGTCTTCAATTAAGGATTCAGAACGAGTCATTTCGGCACCCAACAGATCATCGCTTCTGTCTAACAGTTTTTGAATATGTTCCATGGCTTTCTGTTGTTCAGTTGCAATTTTAGCAAGTGTTCTGTAGCTAGGTTTTGAATCACATTCAGAGTCATCGTCACTAGATGTTTCATAGTGAGTAGTGCGTGTGTTTACCTTGGCACCGCGTGCCATGAAGCAGTAGGTAGGAGTGGAGTCGTTCTTGTCATTTGCGTCGGTGTCGGTGTTGCCGTCATTGTCTTCAGTGTTGAAGATGGACTTGGCGACGTATGCTTTAGCCAGACTCGCAATGCCAGAATCAGACTCCTCCTCAGACTCCACCTCTGCCTCCTCAGATGCGGACTCCTCCTCTGAATCCATCTCCCTGCCAACAAACGCACGTGCCTTGCCAGATGAGCTCTTCTTGTGTGATGAAGACTTTGATGAAGACTTGGAAGAAGACTTTGAGTATTTCTTCTTTTTCTTGTCGTCAGAATCATATTCTTTGCTCTTCTTCTTCCTTCTGTTCTCATTGTCCCACTGTGGACACTCAGAAATGAAGTGTCCAGTTTTCTTGCACTTGTGACATGTTTTCTTCTTGTAGTCATGAGCAGAGACTTCATCATTCCTTGAGCTTGATCGTGAAGATTTTCTGAAGCCTTTCTTCTTGGTGAATTTTTGGAACTTCTTCACTAGCATTGCAAGTTCTCTTCCAATGTCTTCAGGATCATCAGAACTGCAGTCAGATTCTTCTTCAGATGAGGAGACAGCTTTTGCCTTCAAAGCACGAGTTCGCCCATAGTTTGGACCGTAGATATCTCTTTTCTCAGAAAGCTGAAACTCATGTGTGTTGAGCCTCTCAAGTATGTCAGACGGATCGAGTGTCTTGAAATCAGGACGTTCTTGAATCATCAGGGCCAGGATGTCAAACGAACTATCAAGTGATCTCAGCAGCGTCTTGACGATTTCATGTTTGGTGATCTCAGTGGCGCCAAGGGCTTGAAGCTCATTTGTGATGTCAGTGAGCCGGTCAAATGTGTGCTGGACATTCTCATTGTCATTTCGCTTGAAGCGGTTGAAGAGGTTGCGAAGAACACTGATTCTTTGATCTCTCTGGGTTGAGATGCCTTCATTGACCTTGGAGAGCCAGTCCCAGACTAGCTTTGATGTCTTCAAGGCACTCACACGGCCATACTGTCCTTTGGTCAGATGACCACAGATGATATTCTTGGCAGTAGAATCCAGTTGAATGAACTTCTTGACATCAGCAGCAGTGACACCTTCTCCAGCCTTGGGAACGCCGTTTTCGACGACATACCATAGGTCGACGTCAATGGCTTCAAGATGCATGCGCATCTTATTCTTCCAGTAGGGATATTCAGTTCCATCGAAGACGGGGCAAGCAGCGGAGACTTTGATTATCCCTGCAGTCGACATAGCTAAAACTCCAGGTGGTTAAACCGAATCACACAGAACAAGGGAGCACCTTGCTCTGATACCAATTGAAAGTGCGTTATATCGACTAGAGGGGGGGTGAATAGGCGATTTTTATGAAAATCTTCAAAACGTGAGAGTTATGAAGACAAACAGTGAAGATTATGCCTATTACTGTGCAACGGAAGTTAGATTACACTAGGCCAGCCTTGGTCATGTATTCAATAGAGTGAAAGCGCAATGACAAACAGCTTCAGTGTAATAAGGATCAGGTAGGAAGAAGTTATGAAGCCAAACAGATCATACATTCATGTTGTGAAGACAAAAGATAAAGCAAGCATGCAATGGCTTCACAATGAATAACTGTAAGTAAAAGGAAGTGAAGATGAAACCAGTGACACGTTGAAGACAATGATTTGTTGGACCAGTTCCAGTTGCTGTGACAACTGTACGTCTGGTTGGAGCGGCTAGGTATTTAAACCAAAGGACACACAGTCCCGGACACCCAGTCAAGGACACTTAGTCCAAGACACCCAGTCCTCACCGTTTTCTCCTTGAGCTAAGGTCACACAGACCTTGCGCAATCACTCAGGTAAGTCTTCAAGGTAGACTCCCAAACCTTCACAGACTTCGTTCACTGGCAATCCACAATTTCTCTTGGATGCTCAGAACGCGACGCCTAACCATCTGGAGGATGCACAGTCCTCAAGTGTAATAAGTCTTCAGATCACACAGACAAGAAGACTTCGGTGATTCCCAATTTACTCTGGCTCTGGGTGGTTAGGGCTTTTCTCCTCACTAGGAATTTTTCTTTCAAAGGCTTCGAGGTGGGTTGCTCTCAAACGACAAAAGCCGTGCACTGAAATCTGAGCAGCCAACCGTTTATGGTTGTGGGGGTGGACTATTTATAGCCACTTGGCAACCCGACCTGATCTGTCCGAAATGACCCTGGGTCACTAAGGAACTGACACATGTACCAACGGTCGAATTTTGAACTCACACGGCAACTTTACTTGGGCTACAAGTAAAGCTGACTTGTCTGACTCTGGACAAGATTTTCTCTCAACATCTTTGCTTGAAGACATAGGATTTGAATTAGGCATCACTTTAGTCATTCTGACTGGTTCTCTTGGACCCCACTTAACAGTACGGTGATTCCTATGACACAACATAAATGAAATAAAACTACGAAGGATCTAAGTCTTCGAGTTCCATAAGCTTCATAGGGAGTCTTCTCATGTCATTGTCTTCAATATGAATATCTTCATAAACCACCATTGTCTTCAATGTCTTCGTACATTTTTAGGGGTCATCTCTGGTAATAAAACCGAATCAATGAGGGACTTCTACCTGTGTTTTCCTGCAATTATCACAAACACGTTAGTCCCTCAACTAGGTTTGTCGTCAATACTCCAAAACCAACTAGGGGTGGCACTAGATGCACTTACAATCCCTCATAATAATTTCAAGAAAGTGTTCCCCCTAACTGTGCACCGTTGCGACACTTCGTTGTTTCGAAGCACCACGTGATGATCGGGTGTGATAGATTCCAACGTTCACATACAATGGGTGTAAGACAGATTTACACACGCAATACACTTAGGTTGACTTGATGAGCCTAGCATGTACAGACATGGCCTCGGAACACAGAACACCGAAAGGTCGAGCATGAGTCGTATAGAAGATACGATCAACATGAGGATGTTCACCGATGTTGACTAGTCCGTCTCACGTGATGATCGGACACGGCCTAGTCAACTCGGATCATGTTATACTTAGATGACTGGAGGGATGTTTATCTAAGTGGGAGTTCATTGAATAATTTGATTAGATGAACTTAATTATCATGAACTTAGCCTAAAATCTTTACAATATGTCTTGTAGATCAAATGGCCAATGTTGTCCTCAACTTCAACACATTCCTAGAGAAAACCAAGCTGAAAGACGATGGCAGCAACTATACGGACTGGGTCCGGAACCTGAGGATCATCCTCATAGCTGCCAAGAAAGATTACGTCCTAGAAGCCCCGCTAGGTGACTCACCCGTCCCACAGAACCAAGATGTTATGAATGCTTGGCAGACACGTGCTGATGATTACTCCCTCGTTTAGTGCGGCATGCTTTACAGCTTAGAACCGGGGCTCCAAAAGCGTTTTGAGCGACACGGAGCATATGAGATGTTCGAAGAGCTGAAAATGGTTTTCCAAGCTCATGCCTGGGTCGAGAGATATGAAGTCTCCGACAAGTTCTTCAGCTGTAAGATGGAGGAAAATAGTTTTGTCAGTGAGCACATACTCAAAATGTCTGGGTTGCATAACCGCTTGACTCAGCTGGGAGTTAATCTCCCGGATGACGCGGTCATTGACAGAATCCTTCAGTCGCTTCCACCAAGCTACAAGAGCTTTGTGATGAACTTCAATATGCAGGGGATGGAAAAGACCATTCCTGAAGTATTTGCAATGCTGAAATCAGCAGAGGTAGAAGTCAAAAAGGAACATCAAGTGTTGATGGTGAATAAAACCACTAAGTTGAAGAAAGGCAAGGGTAAGAAGAACTTCAAGAAGGACAGCAAGGGAGTTGCCGCGCCCGGTAAGCAAGCTGCCGGGAAGAAGCCAAAGAATGGACCCAAACCCGAGACTGAGTGCTTTTATTGCAAGGGAAGTGGTCACTGGAAGCGGAACTGCCCCAAATACTTAGCGAACAAGAAGGCCGGCATCACAAAAGGTATATGTGATATACATGTAATTGATGTGTACCTTACCAGTACTCGTAGTAGCTCCTGGGTATTTGATACCGGTGCGGTTGCTCACATTTGTAACTCAAAGCAGGAGCTGCGGAATAAGCGGAGACTGGCGAAGGACGAGGTGACGATGCGCGTCGGGAATGGTTCCAAGGTCGATGTGAACGCCGTCGGCACACTACCTCTACATTTACCTACGGGATTAGTTTTAAACCTCAATAATTGTTATTTAGTGCCAGCTTTGAGATTGAACGTTGTATCAGGATCTCGTTTAATACGAGATGGCTACTCATTTAAATCCGAGAATAATGGTTGTTCTATTTATATGAGAGATATGTTTTATGGTCATGCTCCGATGGTGAATGGTTTATTCTTAATGAATCTCAAGCGTAATGCTACACATATTCATAGTGTGAATACCAAAAGATGTAAGGTTGATAATGATAGTCCCACATACTTGTGGCACTGCCGCCTTGGTCACATAGGTGTCAAATGCATGAAGAAGCTCCATGCAGATGGACTTTTAGAGTCTCTTGATTACGAATCATTTGACACGTGCGAACCATGCCTCATGGGTAAAATGACCAAGACTCCATTCTCAGGAACAATGGAGCGAGCAACCAACTTATTGGAAATAATACATACTGATGTGTGCAGTCCAATGAGTGTTGAGGCTCGCGGTGGCTATCGTTATGCTCTCACCCTCACTGATGACCTGAGTAGATATGGGTATGTCTACTTAATGAAACACAAGTCTGAGACCTTTGAAAAGTTCAAGGAATTTCAGAGTGAGGTTGAGAATCAACATGACAGGAAAATCAAGTTCTTGTGATTAGATCGTGGGGGAGAATACTTGAGTCACGAATTTGGCACACACTTAAGAAAATGTGGAATAGTTTCACAACTCACGCCGCCTGGAACACCTCAGCATAATGGTGTGTCCGAACGTTGTAATCGCACACTATTAGATATGGTGCGATCTATGATGTCTCTTACCGATTTACCGCTATCATTTTGGGGCTATGCTTTAGAGACTGCCGCATTCACTTTAAATAGGGCTCCGTAGAAATCCGTTGAGACGACACCGTATGAATTATGGTTTGGGAAGAAACCTAAGCTGTCGTTTCTAAAAGTTTGGGGATGCGATGCTTATGTCAAGAAACTTCAACCTGAAAAGCTCGAACCCAAGTCGGAAAAATGCGTCTTCATAGGATACCCTAAAGAAACTATTGGGTATACCTTCTACCTCAGATCCGAAGGCAAGATCTTTGTTGCCAAGAATGGATCCTTTCTAGAGAAAGAGTTTCTCTCAAAAGAAGTAAGTGGGAGGAAAGTAGAACTTGATGAAGTATTACCTCTTGAACCGGAAAGTGGCGCAACTCAAGAAAATGTTCCTGAGGTGCCTGCACCGACTAGAGAGGAAGTTAATGATGATGATCATAAAACTTCAGATCAAGTTGCTACTGAACTTCGTAGGTCCACAAGCACACGTTCCGCACCAGAGTGGTACGGCAACCCTGTCTTGGAAATCATGTTGTTAGACAACGGTGAACCTTCGAACTATGAAGAAGCGATGGCGGGCCCGGATTCCGACAAATGGCTGGAAGCCATGAAATTCGAGATAGGATCCATGTATGAAAACGAAGTATGGACTTTGACTGACTTGCCTGTTGAGCGACGAGCCATAGAAAATAAATGGATCTTCAAGAAGAAGACAGACTCGGATGGTAATGTGACCATCTATAAAGCTCGGCTTGTCGCTAAGGGTTATCGACAAGTTCAAGGGGTTGACTATGATGAGACTTTCTCACCCGCAGCGAAGCTGAAGTCCGTCCGAATCATGTTAGCAATTGCCGCATTCTATGATTATGAGATATGGCAAATGGATGTCAAAACGGCATTCCTTAATGGTTTCCTTAAGGAAGAATTGTATATGATGCAGCCGGAAGGTTTTGTCGATCCTAAGAATGCTGACAAGGTGTGCAAGCTCCAACGCTCGATTTATGGGCTGGTGCAAGCATCTCGGAGTTGGAACATTCGCTTTGATGAGATGATCAAAGCGTTTGGGTTTATGCAGACTTATGGAGAAGCCTGCGTTTACAAGAAAGTGAGTGGGAGCTCTGTAGCATTTCTCATATTATATGTGGATGACATACTTTTGATGGGAAATGATATAGAACTTTTGGACAGCATTAAGGCCTACTTGAATAAGAGTTTTTCAATGAAGGACCTTCCAGAAGCTGCTTATATATTAGGCATCAAGATCTATAGAGATAGATCAAGACGCCTCATAGGTCTTTCACAAAGCACATACCTTGATAAGATATTGAAGAAGTTCAATATGGATCAGTCTAAGAAGGGGTTCTTGCCTGTGTTGCAAGGTGTGAAATTGAGCTCAGCTCAATGTCTGACCACGGTAGAAGCTATAGAAGAGATGAGTGTCATCCCCTATGCCTTAGCCGTAGGGTCTATTATGTATGCCATGCTGTGTACCAGACCAGATGTAAACCTTGCCGTAAGTTTGGTAGGTAGGTACCAAAGTAATCCCGGCAAGGAACACTGGACAGCGGTCAAGAATATCCTGAAGTACCTGAAAAGGACTAAGGACATGTTTCTCGTTTATGGAGGTGACGAAGAGCTCGTCGTAAAGGGTTACATCGACGCTAGCTTCGTCACAGATCTGGATGACTCTAAGTCACAAACCGGATACGTGTATATGTTGAATGGTGGAGCAGTAAGCTGGTGCAGCTGCAAGCAGAGCGTCGTGGCGGGATCTACATGTGAAGTGGAGTACATGGCAGGCTCAGCGCATGAAGCAATTTGGGTGTAGGAGTTCATCACCGACCTAGGAGTCATACCCAATGCGTCGGGGCCGATCAAACTCTTCTGTGACAACACTGGAGCTATTGCACTTGCCAAGGAGCCCAGGTTTCACAAGAAGACAAGGCACATCAAGCGTCGCTTCAACTCCATTCGTGAAAATGTTCAAGATGGAGACATAGATATTTGTAAAGTACATACGGATCTGAATGTCGCAGATCCGTTGACTAAACCTCTCCCTAGGGCAAAACATGATCAACACCAGAACTCTATGGGTGTTCGATTCATCACAATGTAACTAGATTATTGACTCTAGTGCAAGTGGGAGACTGTTGGAAATATGCCCTAGAGGCAATAATAAAAGGATTAATATTATATTTCCTTGTTCATGATAATTGTCTTCTATTCATGCTATAATTGTGTTATCCGGAAATCGTAATACATGTGTGAATACATAGACACCAACATGTCCCTAGTAAGCCTCTAGTTGACTAGCTCGTTGATCAACAGATAGTCTTGGTTTCCTGACTATGGACATTGGATGTCATTGATAAAGAGATCACATCATTAGGAGAATGATGTGATGGACAAGACCCAATCCTAAACATAGCACAAGATCGTATAGTTCGTTTGCTAGAGTTTTTCCAATGTCAAGTATCTTTTCCTTAGACCATGAGATCGTGTAACTCCCGGATACCGTAGGAGTGCTTTGGGTGTACCAAACGTCACAACGTAACTGGGTGACTATAAAGGTATACTACGGGTATCTCCGAAAGTATCTGTTGGGTTGACGCGGATCAAGACTGGGATTTGTCACTCCATATGACGGAGAGGTATCTTTGGGCCCACTCGGTAATGCATCATCATAATGAGCTCAAAGTGACCAAGTGTCTAGTCACGGGATCATGCATTACGGTATGAGTAAAGTGACTTGCCGGTAACGAGATTGAACGAGGTATTGGGATACCGATGATCGAATCTCGGGCAAGTAACGTACCGATTGACAAAGGAAAATGTATACGGGATTGCTTGAATCCTCGACATCGTGGTTCATCCGATGAGATCATCGAGGAGCATGTGGGAGCCAACATGGGTATCCAGATCCCGCTGTTGGTTATTGACCGGAGAGTCTTCTCGGTCATGTCTACATGTCTCCCGAACCCGTAGGGTCTACACACTTAAGGTTCGGTGACGCTAGGGTTGTAGAGATATGAGTATGCAGTAACCCGAAAGTTGTTCAGAGTCCCGGATGAGATCCTGGACGTCACGAGGAGTTCCAGAATGGTCCGGAGGTGAAGAATTACATATAGGAAGTGCAGTTTCGGCCATCAGGTGAGTCTCTGGGGTCAGCGGTATTGTACCGGGACCACCGGAAGGGTCCCGGGGGTCCACCGGGTGGGGCCACCCATTCCGGAGGGCCTCATGGGCTGAAGTGGGGAGGGACCCAGCCCATAGAGGGCTGGTGCGCCCCCCCTTGGGCCCCCGATGCGCCTAGGGTTGGGAACCCTAGGGGAGGGGGCGCCTCCACTTGCCTTGGGGGGCACTCCACCCCCTTGGCCGCCGCCCCCTAGGAGATCCCATCTCCTAGGGCCGGCTCACCCCCTAGGGGGCCTATATAAAGGGGGGGAGGGAGGGCAGCCACACCTGAAGCCTTGGCGCCTCCCTCTCCCCTGTTACACCTCTCCCTCTCGCAGAAGCTCGGCGAAGCCCTGCTGCGATCACTGCTGCATCCACCACCACGCCGTCATGCTGCTGGATCTCCGTCAACCTCTCCTTCCCCCTTGCTGGATCAAGAAGGAGGAGACGTCATCCGCTCCGTATGTGTGTTGAACGCGGAGGTGCCGTCCGTTCGGCACTTGGTCATCGGTGATTTGGATCACGGCGAGTACGACTCCATCATCCCCGTTCTCTTGAACGCTTCCGCTCGCCATCTACAAGGGTATGTAGATGCACTCCCCTCTCATTGCTAGACGACTCCATAGATAGATCTTGGTGAAACGTAGAGAATTTTTTTTGTTTTCTGCAACGTTCCCCAACAGGATTTCCATGATCTGTCCCCGAATTCCTTCCTCAACATCTCGGTGTATCGTCGTGTGTGAGGCCTTCCTCCGCATCCAACCCCACTTCGGGCTATGGCTCAAAGTCTTCAACGTGAAGTCGAAGGTGGTGGATGGCCAGCACGCGGAGTGCGGAGGAGCCATGGTGAGCAAGCTATCCAACGTCTCCTGGACCAAAGGCACTTTTGTGGATACAGTAAAGGAGTGACAGAAGCAGTGGTTCTACATCACAGAACCTCGCGGCACCACCTGGGCCGCAGCTGCCGAATTCCACTCCGGTGCTCCCATGCGACTCACCTCCTAGGGAGAGAAGAGTCCGGACTAGTGTTCACCTGACGAGCTGATAGCGCTGCAGACGCGCATTCAAAGCATGGTGACCAAGAACGTCAAGCTTGTTGACGTCATCCAAGTGATGCTAGTCCGCCAGATTCTTCCGTGCCAGCGCCGAAGCCGCCCTTTGTGGGAGTTCAATTCGAAGAAGCACCAGACCTTGAAAAGTCTCTTCAAGACTACTCACGAAGGTGCCTGGAAGTTGCTCTTTAAGGGCAACGAGAAGCCACCGGCCACGGACTCAGACCGTGGTCATGATTGTAAACATCCCACCAGCGAGGTATGTTTTTTTATGATGTATCCCTAGATTAAATGTTCTGAGGATGATGTCTAAGCTTTTATTATTGCTCTTTCAGGACTGGATGGAGAGGGCGAGGCGGATCCAGTGTCTGGCTCCGCTGCCCGAAGAACCAGTCATCTCGCGCCTGGCGAAGATGCTGGTGCCGGCGCCATATAAGGCGCCGGAGAAGAAGGCCAAGAAGATGGCCAATGGGGCCAAGAGTGGCCCCCGTCGCAAGGGCACTCCGGACGTGACGTCCGAGGACGACGAAGCTCATTCCTCTGTCCCTGAGGACAATGATGAGGAAGAAGAGGATTGATACGTCTCCGTCGTATCTACTTTTCCAAACACTTTTGCCCTTGTTTTGGATTCTAACTTGTATGATTTGAATGGAACTAACCCGGACTGATGCTGTTTTCAGCAGAATTGCCATGGTGTTGTTTTATGGGCAGAAAACAAATATTCTCGGAATGACCTGAAACTCCACGGAACATCTTAGAAAAAACTATAAAAAATCCTCGCCAAAGATGAAGACCAGGGGGCCCACACCCTTCTCACGAGGGTGGGCCCCCCCCTAGGGTGCGCCCCCTAACTCGTGGGCCCCCTGGAAACCCTCCGACGCCAACTCCAACTCTATATATTTCCTTTCGGAGAGAAAAAATCAGAGAGAATAAATCATCGCGTTTTACGATACGGAGCCGCCGCCAAGCCCTAAAACCTCTCGAGAGGGCTGATCTGGAGTCCGTTCGGGGCTCCGGAGAGGGGGATTCGTCGCCGTCGTCATCATCAACCATCCTCCATCACCAATTTCATGATGCTCACCGCCATGCTTGAGTAATTGCATCGTAGGTTTGCTGGACGGTGATGGGTTGGATGAGATTTATCATGTAATCCAGTCTGTTTTGTTAGGGTTTGATCCCTAGTATGCATTATCTTCTGAGATTGATGTTGCTATGACTTTGCTATGCTTAATGCTTGTCACCAGGGCCCGAGTGCCATGATTTCAGATCTGAACCTATTATGTTTTCATTAATATATGTGAGTTCTTGATCCTATCTTGCAAGTCTATAGTCACCTACTATGTGTTATGATCCGGCAACCACGAAGTGACAATAATCGGGAGCACTCCCGGTGATGACCATAGTTTGAGGAGTTCATGTATTCACTATGTGCTAATGCCTTGTTCCGGTTCTCTATTAAAAGGAGGCCTTAATATCCCTTAGTTTCCAATAGGACCCCGCTGCCACGGGAGGGTAGGACAAAAGATGTCATGCAAGTTCTTTTCCATAAGCACGTATGACTATATACGGAATACATGCCTACATTACATTGATGAATTGGAGCTAGTTCTGTGTCACCCTATGTTATGACTGTTACATGATGAACCGCATCCGGCATAATTATCCATGACTGATCCGGTGCCTATGAGTTTTCCATATACTGGTTTACGCTTATTTACTTTCCTGCTGCTACTATTACAATCACTAAAAAATACCAAAAACATTACTTTTGTTGTCTTTACTTTTGTTGCTGCTACCACCACAATCATATTACTTTGCTACTAAACACTGTGCTGCAGATACTAAGTTTCCAGGTTTGGTTGAATTGACAACTCAGCTGCTAATACTTGAGAATATTCTTTGGCTCCCCTTGTGTCGAATCAATAAATTTTGGTTGAATACTCTACCCTCGAAAGCTGTTGCGATCCCCTATACTTGTGGGTTATCAAGACTAATTTCTGGCGCCATTGCCGGGGAGCATAGCTCTATTCTTTGAGTCACTTGGGATTTTATATCTGCTGGACACTATGAAGAACTTGAGAGATCCAAAAACTAAGATCTATCCCTCAACTACGAGGGGAGGTAAGGAACTGCCATCTAGCTCTGCACTTAATTCACCTTCTGTTATGAGTAAGTTTGCGACACTACACCTGCTTCTGCTATTCATTCTGATATGTCGCATGTTATTGATGATGCCACTTCTGCTATGCTTGATACTTATGATGAAACTGCTTCTATGCCTGATACTACTGTGCCCCTTAGTGAGTTTCTTGATGAACAAATTGCTAGGGCTAGAGAAAAAGAAATTATTGAATCTGAATACGATGATGATAGTGATGATGAAAATATGCCTGTTATTCCCGGGGGCTATCTTTTTGATATGGAATCTTCTGCCGCTATTTTAGCTTGCAAGGATAGATATGAGCTTAAGAGGCTATTAATTAAATGGAACAAAGAATCACTTAGAGATAAAATGAGGCCCGATCCTGCTTTTGCTACTTCACCTATATGTGTTCCTGATAAGGATTATGAATTCTCTGTTGATCCTGATATAATTACTTTGGTTGAATCTGATCCGTTTTATGGTTATGAATCTAAAACTGTTGTGGCACATCTTACTAAGTTAAATGATATAGCTGCCCTGTTCACTAATGATGAGAGATCGCGTTACCTTTATATACTTAAAATATTTCCGTTCTCATTAAAGGGTGATGCTAAGATATGGTTTAATTCACTTGATCCTGGTTGTGTGCGTAGTCCCCAGGATATGATTTATTACTTCTCTGCTAAATATTTCCCTGCTCATAAGAAACAAGCTTCTTTGAGGGAAATATACAACTTCGTGCAAATTGAAGAAGAGAGTCTCCCACAAGCTTGGGGGAGGCTTCTCAAGTTATTTAATGCTTTGCCTGATCATCCTCTTAAGAAACCTGAAATACTTGATATCTTTATAATGGACTAACCGATGCTTCCAGAGATTACCTGGATAGTTGTGCTGGTTCTCTTTTCAGGGAAAGAACACCGGATGAAGCTGAAATTCTATTGAATAATATGTTAACAAATGAAAATAATTGGGAACCTCCTGAGCCAGCTTCTGAGCCAGCTCCTGAGCCATCTCCTGCTCCAATTACTGAGCCTATTCCTAAACCAACTTCGAAGAAGAGAGGTGTTCTATTTCTCAGCCCTGAAGATATGCAAGAGGCAAAGAAATCTATGAAAGAAAAAAGTATTAAAGCTGAAGACGTTAAGAATTTACCTCCTATTGAAGAAATACATGGTCTTAATATACCGCCTGTTGAAGAAACATATGATCTCAATTCTTTATTTACTGAAGAACCTCCTGATCCCGATATCCCGACACAGGTAGTAAAGGTAAATTCTCTCTATAGGTATGATAAAGCTGAAGTCCCTCCTACTAAAATTGCTAGTCAGCGCTTGGATGAGTTTGATAACTTTATGTTTAAGCAAGACGACTTCAATGCTTATTTTGGTAAACAATTAAAAGAAAATACTTATATGATTAGACGCTTGGGTGATTATATGGCTGATATTAAACGTGAACTTAAACTTGTTAGCAAACATGCTTCTATGGTTACCACTCAAGTAGAACAAGTACTTAAGGCTCAAAAAGAAGTGCTTGATGAAATGAATAGTAAGATAAATGATTATGCTGTTAGAGTGGCTACTAGAACTGGTAGAATGACTCAGGAACCTTTGTATCCTGAAGGCCACCCTAAGAGAATCGAGCAAGATTCTCAAAGAAATAATATTGATGTTCCTAGTTCTTATAGAAAGAAGAAGAAGAAAAATGATAGAGCTGTGCAAACTTCTAGTGAACCTATTGCTGAACCACCTGATAATCCAATTGATATTTCTATGTCTGATGCTGAAACACAATCTGGTAATGAACATGAACCTAGTAAAAATATTAATGATGATGTTCATGATGATGCTCAACCTAGTAATGATAACAATGTAGAAATTGAACCTGCTGTTGATCTTGATAACCCACAATCAAAGAATCAACGTTATGATAAAAGAGACTTTGTTGCTAGGAAACATGGTAAAGAAAGGGAACCTTGGGTTCAGAAACCCATGCCTTTTCCTCCGAAACCATCCAAGAAAAAGGATGATGAGGATTTTGAGCACTTTGCTGAAATGATTAGGCCTATCTTTTTGCGTATGAGATTAACTGATGTGCTCAAAACAAATCCTTATGCTAAATATATGAAGGATATCATTACTAATAAAAGAAAGATACCGGAAGCTGAGATTTCCACCATGCTTGCTAATTATACTTTTAAGGGTGGAACACCAAAGAAACTTGGAGACCCCGGAGTACCTACTATACCTTGCTCCATTAAAAGAAATTATATTAAAACTGCTTTATGTGATGTTGTAGCCGGTGTTAGTGTTATGCCTCTCTCTTTATATCATAGACTTGACTTGAATAAGCTGACACCTACTGAAATATCTTTGCAAATGGCTGATAAAACAACTGCTATACCTGTCGGTATCTGTGAGGATGTGCCTGTTGTGGTTGCAAACGTTACTATTTTAACGGACTTTGTTATTCTTGATATCCCTGAGGATGATAGTATGTCTATTATTCTTGGAAGACCTTTTCTTAATACTGCAGGGGTTCTTATGGATTGCAACAAAGGCAATGTCACTTTTCATGTTAATGGTAATGAGCATACGGTACACTTTCCGAGGAAACAACCTCAAGTTCATAGTATCAACTCTATTGGAAAAATTCCATCGATTATATTTGGAGGTTTTGAATTTCCTCTTCCTACTGTCAAGAAGAAATACGATATACTTATTATTGGGGATGTGCATATCCCGTTGAGGTAACTTAGTGTTATTCGAAATTTCTCCAGTTTCATGATTATCGGAATGAGTTTGTTAACAAGACTTGATCAACCTTGTTAGTGGATTATTTTTGATGAGCATGAGATGGATGAAACTAGAAGCACAACCCTCTGTACCCTCTCTATACTTTCCGTTATTTATATTAAATAAAGTAAAAATAGTATTTTCCTGTCTGTTTCCTGACTTATCTGTGCAATATAAAAATATCCCGAAAATAAAAGTCCTCAGAATGACATGCCAATTTAATATGATTTTTTCGGGAATATTGTAGGATTTACTGTGCAAAAATTACCGCGGGAGGAGCTGCCACTTGGTCACGAGGGTGGTGGGCGCCCCCCCCTATAGGGTGCGCCCCCTGCCTCGTGGGCCCACGGTGGCCCTCCTCCACTTATCCCAGCACCCATCTTTTTCCTCTATCTCACACAAACCCGAAAAACCAACTCAAGCACGAGTTCCATCCACTTTTGCTGTGATTTTCGGTCTCCTTGCTCAAAGCACCTCTCGCAAAACTACTTGGGGAGATTGTTCCTTGGTATGTGACTCCTCCATTGGTCCAACTAGTTTTTGTTCTAGTGCTTTATTCTTTGCAAATTTGTGCTGCATAGGTGACCATGTTCTTGAGCGTGCATGTCAAATTTATATGGTTCCAAGTAGTTCTAATGCTTGATATAGGCTCTAGGCACTTGTAGGATTAGCTGTTATCAATATTATTGAGTTTCGTTTACTTTTATTTTGAAGTTACTAAAAATTTCAGAATTTTTCAGAGAAAAACAATATGCTTAGGAAGATGTTCCAAGGTGGTTCCTCTAAGAAGCAAGGACCCAGGATTGCTATGCGTGATGCTGACGAGGATCCACCAAGAGACGCTCCGGTACGGCCTTGCGAATGGACGTCGGAAAATTTTATGGACCGTGCGGGAATCAAAGAAGAATTCAAAGCATATTTGCGCAATGCCGGTCTTGAAGATTTTGAGGCTAACAAGTGCCCCCAGTATCATGATCTCACAAGTTCATTTGTGAGGAGGTTTGAGTATTCATCTTCGCGTAATTCTCCTTCAGTCATGTTTGATCTTTACGACAAATCTTATACCATGGACTTAGAGGATTTTACTTCTCCTTGCAAACTTCCATCATGGGGTAGTGTTAGGGATCCCCCTAAATCTGAATTTAGAAATTTTCTTGCTAGTATAACTGTGGGGGAATCTAGAGATATAACACAGGCTACCATAGGGAGCATTCACTTTCCTGCTATACTATTTTGCTCTCTTCATCGGTAGATGCATAAATTCTAAGGATGAAGCATGTCACATGTGTGTCCCAGATCTCAGCATTCTTAGGAGTGTTGTGTTAGGAGACCAATCTTATCATATGGGAGCCATTGTAGCTCGTAGGTTGCATCATAATAGACATAATGGAGATTTCTTTGGAGGAATTTATGCAACCCGCTTAGCTCATTTTCTTGAGATAGACATTCGTGAGGGTGATATGGAGTTGCCTCCTGCATATTTAGATTATGACTCTATGGCTTCGCACCAGTTTGTCGAGAGGCCTGAATCACCTCTCTTATATCGCTTAATTTTTGATAAACGACGTGTTTTTCGTATTACTCTCCCTGCTCCTGCCTTCTTTGATTCACAGACAAAAGGAAGATATGTTATTACCAGAGAGGAGGCAGAAGAGTACGAGAGGAGAGCGGAGGCAGCTCGACTCCACGCTGCAGCACAGCAGGCGATAACCTCTGCACATTAGTATGATCCCAACTATTCCTCCTCATCACAGTACGACCCCAACAACTATTATTATGGATATCCACCAGGCCAGCCGTGGCCATAGACCAACTTAGTCCAAAATCCTAAGCTTGGGGGAGTACGTATTTCTCACCGACATTACATTTATGCTCACACACACTCATTGCTAGATGTCGGTGCTCATACTTTTTCACTGTAATATCCATGCTAGTTTATTTTCTTTTTCCTCCTTTCTTCTTGTGTGTTTGTTAAACCTTAAGAAAAACCAAAAAAATTAGTAGTAGTTTATTTTTCTGCTGTTGTAGTAATAATTAAAAAGAAAACCCAAAAATATTTCCCGTTCTTCTTTTGCTTGTTGGGAGCTTTCCCGTGTAAATAGTTTTATTTCTTTTCTTTTCTTTGGGGGTCAGTAGGAGAAGACCATAATTAAATTGTTGAAGTGGCTCTTATATGCATTATTTTTGATTCAACCCAGAGCCCATATTGCCTTGTCTTCTCCTGTTTATTGAATGCTCGCAGATTCCAGCTTAGTCCAATGCACGTGCACTCTTATTATTATTCACACCATTCGGTCGTGCAAGTGAAAGGCAATTATGATGATATATGATGGACTGACTGAGATGAGAAAAGCTGGTATGAACTCGACCTCTTTTGTTTTTGTAAATATGATTAGTTCATCGTTCCTGATTCAGCCTATTATGAATAAACATGTTTGCAATGACAACTAGAGATCATAGTTTCTTGTGCCATGCTTGATTAGCTATGAGTTATAATGGTTTACCTTGCGTGCCAACATGCTATTGAGATGATTATGATGTGGTATGATGGGGTGGTATCCTCCTTTGAATGATTTCAGTGACTTGACTTGGCACATGTTCACGCATGGAGTTGAAACAAAATCAACATAGCCTTCACGATATTTATGTTCATGGTGGATTATATCCTACTCATGCTTGCATTCGGTGTTGATTAATTTTAATGCATGTTCATGACTGTTGTCGCCCTCTAGCTGGTCGCTTCCCAATCTTTGCCTAGCCTTCACCTGTACTAAGCGGGAATACTGCTTGTGCATCCAATCCCTTAAACCCCAAAGTTATTCCACATGAGTCCACTATACCTACCTATATACAGAATCTACCTGCCGTTCCAAGTAAATTTGTATGTGCCAAACTCTAAACCTTCAAATAAACATTCTATTTTGTATGCTCGAATAGCTCATGTATCAACAAAGGTTGTCCTTATCTTCCGTGTTAGGCGGGTTATTCTCAAGAGGAGTGGACTCCGCTCCTCACTCATGAGAAAATGGCTGGTCACCGGGATGCCCGGTCCCATGCTTTATGCAAACTAAATCAAAATTAATTGCAAAAAATAACTCCCCCTGGGACCTGATGTATGTTGGAGGCACTTGTTGTTTCGAGCAAGCCATGGATTGATGTTTGTTGGTGGAGGGGGAGTATAAACTTTACCATTCTGTTTGAGAACCGCCTATAATGTGTTTAGCATGGAAGATATCGCCATCTCTTAGTTGTTACGTTGACAATGAAAGTATACCGCTCAAAATACAATTTATCTCTATTTCAAAACCGAGCTCTGGCACCTCTACAAATCCCTGCTTCCCTCTGCGAAGGGCCTATCCATTTACTTTTATGTTGAGTCATCACCCTCTTATTAAAAAGCACTAGCTGGAGAGCACAGCCGTCATTTGCATTCATCACTGTTAATTTATATTGGGTATGACTATGATTGGATCTCTTTTACCATGAATTACAATGTCTAGTCAGTCCTTGATCTTTAAAGGTGCTCCGCATTTATGTTTTGTGGTCTCAGAAAGGGCTAGCGAGATACAATCTTGTTATATCATATCATGATTGTTTTGAGAAAGTGTTGTCATCCGAGATTTATTATTATGACTTGATAGTTGATTATGCTATTGATATGAGTAGTTATGAGACCTGAGAATTATTGCAAATATGGTTAGTTATGATATATGCTGAAAACTTGAATGCTACCTTGACATAGTTACAACAACAAGAGCAAACAGAGTTTGTAAAAGTTTTTCTTTCTTTCTTTCAGTTTGTCAACTGAATTGCTTGAGGACAAGCAAGGGTTTAACCTTGGGGGAGTTGATACGTCTCCGTCGTATTTACTTTTCCAAACACTTTTGCCCTTGTTTTGGACTCTAACTTGTATGATTTGAATGGAACTAACCCGGACTGACGCTGTTTTTAGCAGAATTTCCATGGTGTTGTTTTATGTGAAGAAAACAAATATTCTCGGAATGACCTGAAACTCCATGGAACATCTTAGAAAAAAAAAATCTTCGCCAAAGATGAAGACCAGGGGGCCCACACCCTTCTCACGAGGGTGGGGGGGGCGCCCCCCTACCTCGTGGGCCCCCTGGAAACCCTCCGACGCCAACTCCAACTCTATATATTTTCTTTCAGAGAGAAAAAAATTAGAGATAAGAAATCATCGCATTTTACGGTACGGAGCCGCCGCCAAGCCCTAAAACCTCTCGGGAGGGCTGATCTAGAGTCCGTTCGGGGCTCCGAAGAGGGGGATTCATCGCCGTCGTCATCATCAATCATCCTCCATCACCAATTTCGTGATGCTCACCGCCGTGCGTGAGTAACTGCATCGTAGGCTTGCTGGACGGTGATGGGTTGGATGAGATTTATCATGTAATCGAGTTAGTTTTGTTAGGGTTTGATCCCTAGTATCCATTATGTTCTGAGATTGATGTTGCTATAACTTTGCTATGCTTAATGCTTGTCACTAGGGCCCGAGTGCCATGATTTCAGATCTGAACCTATTATGTTTTCATGAATATATGTGAGTTCTTGATCCTATATTGCAAGTCTATAGTCACCTACTATGTGTTATGATCCGGCAACCCCGAAGTGACAATAATCGGGACCACTCCCAGTGATGACCATAGTTTGAGGAGTTCATGTATTCACTATGTGCTAATGCTTTGTTCCGGTTCTCTATTAAAGGGAGGCCTTAATATCTCTTAGTTTCCAATAGGACCCCTGTCGGGGATATACCCCGCGGTGTAAAACGGCCAGAAGTTAACCCGGCCGGACTTGGCAGTTTATCTGAAGACCCCGCTGACACTTGGCGAGTTACTAGCGAACCGCCCTGACCTGGCGGTCTACAAGCAACCCACCTGGTCATTATGACTCACTGGTGATCCGGCGTGCGGGACAGACGGATGACAAAGCCCAAGGCCCAGAAGGCCGGTTCACGTTTAACGGTGGGCCGGTTTAAGAGGAAAGGCATGAGGAATATTTGTCCTACAAGGAGTTAAGACCTGGACTTATATCCGGTTTGTATTAGAGATAGACTAGTCCTAATCCTAATAGGACTCTACATGTAACCCGCCCCTCCAGCATATATAAGAAGGGGCAGGGCTCCCCAAAAGAGAGGAGGAAGATTCACAAGTTCCACAAGTTGGACAAGTTAGGTTTAGACAATAGCTCTCAAGTTAGAGCACTCTTGTAACCGTGATCATCATCATCAATATCAATGAAGCAGGATGTAGGCTTTTACCTCCACCGTGAGGGGCTGAACATGGGTAAAAACATCGCGTGTCTCGTCCCGCTCAACCCCTCTCAAGCTACCACATAGATGCGTTGGCCTCGCGACTAAGTCCTGACACTAAGGACATCTGCTGTGACGTTTCCACGACAGTTGGCGCCCCTCGTGGGGCGAGCGCATGGTGGTGTTGAGTTCTTGGAGGGATTTCTCCTAGGGATCGAGAAGCTCGTGTTTGTCCGGATGAAGAAAAGCAAGATCTACGTCATCAGCATACAGATTGAGAGAAAGATTTTAAGGTTACGTGTGGTGCGGTCACCGCACACACCTTGGTAATCCGCCGAGTCCGCAACAAGAGTTTTCGGCGATTCTGCAATCACAGATTGCGTCGAGAAGGATTGGGAATTTCCACTTCAATCGCTATGTTTAGACCATTGAATTTTCGGATGGAGATGCCGCCACGTTCGCAACATCAACAAAAGCAAAAGAAAGATCGAGAAAAACAAGGGCGCTAGCCACCGTGCTACGCTGCGATTGCTAGAGTTATTTTTTGCTTCAAGTCTTGAGAAGACTCGCCGGAGCAAATCCAGCCATCAACTACCAAAAGTGACACGCTGGCTGATCAAAGGATTGCTCCAAATCAACACCAAACCAAACCGAACCCGTGGCCTGGCTTAGCTCCGCCTCCGGCTCGGATCCTCCAGCCACTCCGAGCAGCCATCGAGTCTCGCCACTCCTGAACCGCCTCCCCAAAGTCGCCGGACTTCCTTGCGCTGCTCCATCTCCGCCTCGCCGCTGTGCTCTGGACGAATACTACTTGGAAACTTGTATTTGCTCACGTGAGCTCTCAATCAAACAAAGAAACATCGTTTACGGACTCGACTTCTGCGGCGATGGCCCGTCTCGACCTGATTTCGCCCCGTCTTGATGGTTGCATCGCCTGCAGCCGCGGCGCCGCCTCAGCGTGCCTCCGCTCCAAGTAACCCTAGCTGCCGGTTGGCTGTCGTTGCGGTCGAGCCACCTCCGTCGGTCACCGTTTTTGCCTCGTTGGTCGCCCCTCCTCACTCTGAGCCGCCTTGGGCCACTGGATTCTTCCGTCGCGGATCGCCTCTGCTGGCCGTCTTCCAGTCGGCAACGTCGAGCCGCCTCGTGCTGCGGCCACGACTGACATTCTTCAAGTGACGGCGAATCGCCGGATTGCCTCCGCTTTCAGAGCTGTCTGCCGGAACTGTTGCCATCGCCGAGAACAACCATTTTCTCATAAGAAGACAGAAGCAAAAGCAACTAGTATTACAGTACTAGTATCGCGTGGCGCTAGAAGGATCGCATGGTCAAGGAATCAATTAGGTGTACTGGTAGTACTCCATGAAGACTAAAATACTGGCACATCTACACTGATATTTGGTCCGATCAAATTCTAGCCTGCGCATGGATTATTTGTCGTCGGGACAAATCAGGTGATATCCATCCGAGTCTACTTTTAACACATATTTTTTTTGTCAAAGAACAATTTATCTTTGCTGCAACGTTTTTATGCAGGATAATTATTTATGACAAAGGTATTCTTATACCGTGGACATGGAGCGCGTGCCAGCATAGTTTTGCAGTGGCGTTCTTCCGGGCCATGCTGCTCGACGGATACACAGGCAAATCGCCGCCCCCGCTGTTCGGTTTGCATCCGTCCACGCATGCGGTCGACTCATTGACCGCGCCGGTTTACAAACATCACGGCCGACTCACCCGTCCGCACCGGTTTACCACACTGCGGCCGGTTCACCCGTGATTAATTTCAGCTTCATATAGTTATCATCAACTTCATGGCGGGTTATTTCCGGCCTAAACACATCAGGTGATATCCATCTAAAATATATTTTATTAGCACATGTCAAAGAGCAGGTTATCTTTGCCTTGGTCTGCAATACTGTTTATGCAGGACAATTGTTCATTACAAATGAGGCGCTATGTTACGGGCACGGAGCACGCGCTAAGCAACGTTCTGCACTGGTGTTTCGTCCGTGTCCTACCATCCAGTGAATGAACGTGAGAAGGTCGTCGTCCCTTTGGCCCGGTTTACATCAGCTTGCCGGGACCGCGCCCGCGATTAACTCGCCCGTCCAAGCCGGTTTATGACACTGGTGCCGATCTTCCCCGTCCGAACAACTTACAATGCCGCGGCCGACTCATCTGTCCGAGCTGCCTCTAATATTGCGGTCGTCCTTGTCGTCCGTCTCTCGCGGCCTGGTCTACATCAACATACTGGGCCGCACCTGTCTGCATGAGCTGTTTATTGAGTATGAACAAGTCACAGCTTGGGTAGCCCGGTTTTCTTTCAACAATTTGGAGGCAATTATTATGTATTATCAGCCGTCGTGTGCACTGATGGTTTAATGGACATGCACACAAGTCGCCGCCACTATAGTTTGGTTAAACTTCAAGGAGACAGTTGGAAGGAACCATTGGCCGAGTTGCTGACACGGCTCATATGGGATCATTTACAACCCGCCGCAGTCACCTCAACCTTCTATGGATTCACATCGTGCTATCAACGCCAATGATATACAAGTTATGCTGGTTTATATCACGGTCAAATATGGAGAGTCTCAAGCCATCTCCCCGAGTCACCTTTGAAAATCGGGGGCTATGATGACATGACTCAGTGAATCTTGCCAGTTTTAGCAAAATTAAGAACCCCAGGACGATGGAGGGAAGGATAACCCGGTCCCGGAGGCTACTGTTATATTGATGAAAGTTTAAAGGCCGTCAGAAAATTTCTGGCTTAGAAAGTATATGACAGTTATAAGATCCCGGCTTGATGAATAAGATCCGGGTCATCAGAAAGGATTCCGGTTTAAAATCCGGCTCAAGGGAAGTCAGTCTGACTGAAGCTCTCAAATATCCGGTTTACAGTCTGGTTCAAGGGAAATCTGTTTTCCCACAAAGCTTTGAAGCTCTCAATATCCGGTTCAAAATCCCAGTTCAAGAAGAATTTATCTCTTGCAAAAAGTTAAAAATTGCCGAAGAGGACTTACTGCCATGATGTGCGGTTCAAACATGGGTATCCCGCCTTACTGGCCTGACATATTATTGATCACATGGGGGCTTCTGCTTCATAAAGTGGGGTCTCTGTTCTTTTACATCATGTGTGGTTACACGGAGTTGTTCTAAAACGGCCTCCGGTTTACCCCTTAAGTTGGCTTTTTAAAAAAAGCATCATGTTATATCACTTGGGGGTTTGGTCGTGTCTGAACCAATACAATACCTCTTGATAGGCGAGAGCCACCAGATCACTTGGGGACTTGGTCACGTCTGAACCAGTCATGCCTCTTGATCGTCCTAAGGCCACAAAATCACTTGGGGGCTTGGTCGAACCCGAACCATTGCCATGCCACTTGATCGGCATAAATGCCACGGTTTCATTTGGGGACCTGGCTGACTAGAACCATAGTTACACCTATCGGGAGCTTGGTCGTGTTCGGCCATGGTTACGCCATCTGATCAGCTCAAACAAACCTTTTTTTGCAAACGGTTTTGTCATTGCCTTTGATTCACACTTTTCTTTGAAAGGTATTTCTTTCTTTTTATTGCGTTTTTTAAACCGACAAAGTTTTCAACCGGTTCACACTGTCAATTGACGGAACATGGTTCATTTTAATCCGGAGACTATTTGCCCGGTTTGATCTTTTTTGTTAACATCCTCTTATGGAGTAAACCGGTGTTTATCACAACCCGGCATGGTTTTATCATAAACCGGCACAATATGGAAGGAGTTATCAGTGCTCGAGATTTGGGTTATCTCCCTTACTACAAAAAGTTGGTAAAACCAACAATGTGATTCAATATCACAGGTATGATATATTTCATATTTGATTATTCTTAAGTGCAGCCTTGGTTATAAACCCAGGTTATATGTTGGGCATTATGACCCGTCCGGCGGTAAACCGCCAGGACACTTTAAACTTGTTGTATGCAGAAACAGGTTGAATAAAGCATAATTACAAATCACCGGGGTTTATTGACCCGGCCTGGCTTTGGACTATAAGTCGCCAGTATATATTTGGATTGCGCCATTGGAATTATGCGCTTATAAATCATTGGGTATATTATTCAAATAGCCAACATGGCTGGATTTTTATTATGGTTATCAATAACTAGTATTATGATTAAGGTTTTCAAAAGTCGCTTTAGCGCAATGGCTATCATATTATCAATAGATATGATTTATTCTACAATTGAAGGAATAGTCCCGAGTTGCTGCAGGCTTACGGCCCGGCACTTGAGGGCTATATTATTTCAGTTCAAGTTACATCAAATACACAAGTCTCATGTCGCTGCAAGCATGCACCATGACACTTGGGGGCTAATGCGAAGACATTTTTTGCTCACCTTATTGAAGACCCGACTCATCATATTATAATGAGCCGGCCATTGGGGGCTACCAATTGCTCCTGTCAACAATTCAAGGTACACACGTTTGCATCTATTATTGAAGGATCCACTGCTCAGTTGGTAAAGCACAAAGCTCTCAACCTTGTGGATATGGGTTCAAGCCCCATGATGGGAGTTACATAATATAATGTTATTCTAAATGAAGTATATATAAAGTCCCAGCTCAATATTATCTTACTGAGCCGGCCCTTGGGGGCTACACGTTGTTGTTAAAGTCTACATGATCATATTTTCAAAGTCCCTGCTCATTATTTACATAATGACCCAGCCCTTGGGGGCTACACTGGTTGAAGTTTTTTATGAGCATCAGGAAATTACAAGTCCAAGGTTGCTGCAAGCATGACAACCCGACACTTGGGGGCTACATATATGGAGTATTCAATTTATATGATTGAGATGAACTAATCGGATTTCTTCAAGGTTGAAACACTTATTGGAGCAATTCTTAAGTTATCACTATGTTCTCCTCTTCAGACTTGGGGGCTACAGGTATTATGCATATAAAGGAGGAACATCTTCATTTTATCAGTTTTGAGCAAATTAGGAAGTTCAATTACATGACCCGGTGTCGACAACAATTATGACCCGGTGCCATCAATATTTATAAACCGGCCATTTTGGTAATATTAAACCGGCAAGTTTTACATCTTCAAACCGGCTGAATATCAGATAAGTATTTTCAGACCCATATTTCTTAAACCGGCGGAGCTGAGTCAAAGGAGTTATTCTTCACAATATTTCTCGGTGACAAGCCAATGTCGGCAAATTAATTATGAAGCTGGTCTGTTGACCAGGATTTTCCAGAAGGAGGAAATAACAAGGACTTAAGGATGATCAGGTACCGGTTTACAAAAATTCTTAACCCGGAGCATAACCTGTCAAATTTGTTCTTATGTTTATTTTGCAGCATAAGTTTACCATGAATAAATCCAAGCTAAACTTGGGGGCTAATGTCGGGGATATACCCCGCGGTGTAAACCGGCCGGAAGTTAACCCGGCCGGACTTGGCGGTTTATCTGAAGACCCCGCTAACACTTGGCGAGTTACTAGCGAACCGTCCTGACCTGGCGGTCTACAAGCAACCCACCTGGTCATTATGAATCACTCTTGATCCGGTGTGCGGGACAGACGGATGACAAAGCCCAAGGCCCAGAAGGCCGGTTCACGTTTAACGGTGGGCTGATTTAAGAGGAAAGGCATGAGGAATATTTGTCCTACAAGGAGTTAAGACCTGGACTTATATCCGGTTTGTATTAGAGATAGACTAGTCCTAATCCTAATAGGACTCTACATGTAACCCGCCCCTCCAGCATATATAAGAAGGGGCAGGGCTCCCCAAAAGAGAGGAGGAAGATTCACAAGTTCCACAAGTTGGACAAGTTAGGTTTAGACAATAGCTCTCAAGTTAGAGCACTCTTGTAACCGTGATCATCATCATCAATATCAATGAAGCAGGATGTAGGCTTTTACCTCCACCATGAGGGGCCGAACCTGGGTAAAAACATCGCGTGTCTCGTCCCGCTCAACCCCTCTCAAGCTACCACATAGATGCGTTGGCCTCGCGACTAAGTCCTGACACTAAGGACATCTGCTGTGACGTTTCCACGACAACCCCGCTGCCACGGGAGGGTAGGACAAAAGATGGCATGCAAGTTCTTGTCCATAAGCACGTATGACTATATACAAAATACATGCCTACATTACATTGATGAATTGGAGCTAGTTCTGTGTCACCCTATGTTATGACTGTTACATGATGAACCGCATCCGACATAATTATCCATCACTGATCGGGTGCCTACGAGTTTTCCATATACTGGTTTACGCTTATTTACTTTCCCACTGCAACTGTTACAATCACTACAAAATACCAAAAACATTACTTTTGCTGTCTTTACTTTTGTTGCCGCTACCACCACTATCATATTACTTTGCTACTAAACACTATGCTGCAGATACTAAGTTTCCAGGTGTGGTTGAATTGACAACTCAGCTGCTAATACTTGAGAATATTCTTTGGCTCCCCTTGTGTCAAATCAATAAATTTGGGTTTAATACTCTACCCTCGAAAGCTGTTGCGATCCCCTATACTTGTGGGTTATCAAGGATGAGGCGGAAAACAACCCTCCCCCCGAGGAGAAGAAGAAAAAGAGGGCGGCTTTGGCACGTCTGGAGGCGGAGCCGCCCAAGAAGGGGAAGGGCGTCCCAGCGGTCAACACCATGTGGGACATTGACAGCTGTTCGGAACGACGCCCCCGCACTAAGCCCCATGCCGCCTCGTAAGTGACATGGCTCGCTCATGCGCGTATCCATCCCTTTCTCTTTATTATCTTGACATGGTTAAATGTACTATCACAGTCCGGCCCGTGACCTTATCTAGCGATCCTCATCTGGAGGTTGGTTGGCTCCGTCGGAGATGGCGAGCATGTCGCCACCGCCTGCTTACTCCCCTGGGGCCAGGGACGACGCGGAAGTGCTGTCCCGGAGGACCGCTCCGAACTGGGGAGGAGCCCAGGACGCTGTCCGGGGGACGCCACAAGGCAAGGCCTCCACTGCCGAACACATGGGGGAACTGAGCCCCATGGAGACTGGCGAAGAGGGCCGCATCCAGTTTGTCCCTTAGCCGAATATGATTCCGGAGGCTCATATAGCTTCGTAGTCAGGCGAGCAGCCCCCTTCAAAGGAGGGGGGTGCACCGCTTCCACCGGTGGCCCCCGTCTATCCAGGGGCGCCGGATAACCTGATGGAGGTGCTACGAGGTGCCTCCTTTATGGACGAGCACTGTGTCCTTATGGGTGCGGTGATCGGGAAGGTTCAGTCCATCAAGAGTGGACTGAACGAAGCCTACAGCAACCTGTTGACAGGTTTCGAGGTAAGTGACATAGGAAGAGAAAAAACCCCATGTCAATAGCCCCGGACAGAAGATCAATCTTTTATTGCAGGAGACTAACATGATATTTATTCATAAGCAGGCGTCATTGTTGGCTGACCTCGCATGCTGCTGAAGTCTCTGAACTGAGGTAGAGGCTAGAGCAGACCGAGAGCGAGCTTGGAGAGGTTAAGGTTCGGCTCCAGGGGCAGCAAGGTGAGTAATGACTTGCTGTGTGTTCGGGAAGCATATGTGTTGTGTATTGAATGTAGTGTCGTAATATGTGCAGGAGCCGCAACCGAGGTCGAGGCCCTGAGGAAGGCCCTGGGCGAGGCCGAGGAGAAGGTTGTCCAGCAGCAAGCCGCTCAGAAGAAGCCCGAGGCCCGGGTCAAAGAAATCCAGCAGGAGCTCTAGGATGCGGTGAAAAAATTTGAGACCTTGGAGCATGATGCGTCGGCTCGAGGGGCCGAACTCACCAAAGCTCGTTAGAGCACGGAGACCGCACGGAATGAGGCCTAGGCCGCTCTCCAGGAGATCCAGGAGGCCAAGAAGATTACGGCGGGTAAGGCTTTTAAGATGAAAAGCAAGTATGCGGAGAAGCAGTACCTTTTACTAACTCGGATTCGGAGCCAATGCATATAATGCTAAATTCGGGGTGCCGAACTTATATATAAAAGGTGTTTGGACTTTGCTGCCATATTGTGGGGTGATAAGTAGCCCCTGGCGAATATGAAACGTACAAAAGAGTACCGATCCAACTGATAAGCAGATCGAAATAAAATGAAGTAAGAAGCGAAAACCACAGAAACTGGGCCGCAAACCATGTTCATTATAGCTGGATGGATACGTCAAGGCGTGTCTTGTACAAAATAGGGCGATAAGCATCTGGGCTATTTAACATGTTGGGATCAAGGGGGCGCAGCGTGCGGGTCCTGAGGAATAAGTGGAGATACCATCAAGAAGAACGTATGGAGGTTACCCTACACACCTATGCCGCTTGCCTCCTTTGTACGATGATCCTTCGAAGGGACTGGTGATCAGGCCCGTGAGAAAAGGAACCTGAAACAAAAAGGAAAAGGTGAAAGTATGTGTGTCCGGGATTGGTCTGGTCGGACTGTAGATCCCAGATTAGCTTGTGCCTCCATCGATGTCCATGGGATTTTTAGTGTGTAATTATGTACGCGTGGTGCGGATGCCACTACTTCATCGGGACTGGGACGGAGGCCGAATTGCTAATCGAGCTCTTGACGAGCCGCGTTGTCCTGCTACAGTGTAGTCTGGAACCTCTTGATGATGTCCAGGGGCTCGACAACCGTACCATGGTGCTGCTTGAGAAGGCCGCTCTGTACCTCTGCTGATAGGGCGGCGGTGTGCTCCTCTGTTCGGAGGGAGCATTCCGTATTGCCATTGACTGTTATAACGCCGCGTGGACCGGGCATCTTGAGCTTGAGATAAGCATAGTGTGGCACTGCGTTGAATCTAGCAAAAACGGTTCGTCCCAGCTGTGTGTGGTAGCCGCTGCGGAAGGGGACGATATCGAAGATTAACTCTTCGCTTCGGAAGTTTTCCGGAGAACCAAAGACCACCTCCAGCGTGATTGAGCCCGTACAGCGGGCCTCTACGCCTGGTATGACTCCTTTAAAGGTAGTGTTTGTTGGTTTGATTCATGAGGGGTTAATGCCCATCTTCCGCACTGTGTCCTGATAAAGCAGGTTGAGGCTGCTACCACCGTCCATCACGACTCGTGTTAGGTGAAACCCGTCAATAATTGGGTTGAGGACTAGTGCGGCTGAACCGCCATAGCGGATACTAGGTGGGTGATCTCGACGATCGAAAGTGATCGGGAATGATGACCACGAATTGAATTTGGGGGCGACTGGTTCTACCGCGTAGACGTCCCTAAGTGCTCGCTTGCGTTCCTTTTTGGGGATGTGTGTAGCGTATATCATGTTCGCCATTTTAACTTCGGGGGGAAATTTCTTATGTCCCCCAGTGTTCGGCTGCCGAGGCTCTTCATCCTCGTGCTCACTTTGTGATCCCTTTTCTTTGTTTTCAGCGTTTAACTTGCCAGCGTGTTTGAAAACCCAACAGTCTCTGATGGTGTGATTTGCTTGTTTGTCTGGGGTGCTGATAACCCACAAGTATAGGGGATCGCAACAGTTTTCGAGGGTAAAGTATTCAACCCAAATTTATTAATTCGACACAAGGGGAGCCAAAGAATACTCTCAAGTATTAGCAGCTGAGTTGTCAATTCAACCACACCTGGAAACTTAATATCTGCAGCAAAGTATTTAGTAGCAAAGTAATATGATAGTAGTGGTAACGGTAACAAAAGGTAACAGTAGTAAAAGTAATGTTTTTGGTATTTTGTAGTGATGATAGCAATAGCAACATGAAAGTAAATAAGTGAAGAACAATATATGGAAAGCTCACAGGCAATGGATCGGTGATAGAGAACTATGCCGGATGTGGTTCATCATGTAACAGTCATAACCTAGGGTGACACAGAATTAGCTCCAGTTCGTTGATATAATGTAGGCATGTATTCCGAATATAGTCATACGTGCTTATGGAAAAGAACTTGCATGACATCTTTTGTCCTACCCTCCCGTGGCAGCGGGGTCCTTATGGAAACTAAGGGATATTAAGGCTTCCTTTTAATAGAGTACCAGAACAAAGCATTAACACATAGTGAATACATGAACTCCTCAAACTACGGTCATCACCGGTAAGTATCCCGATTATTGTCACTTCAGGGTTAACGGATCATAACACATAATAGGTGACTATAGACTTGCAAGATAGGATCAAGAACACTCATATATTGATGAAAACATAATAGGTTCAGATCTGAAAACATGGCACTCGGGCCCTAGTGACAAGCATTAAGCATAGCAAAGTCATAGCAACATCAATCTCAGAACATGGTGGACACTAGGGATCAAACCCTAACAAAACTAACTCGATTACATGATAGATCCCATCCAACCCATCACCGTCCAGCAAGCCTATGATGGAATTACTCACGCACGGCGGTGAGCATCATGAAATTGGTGATGGAGGATGGTTGATGATGACGATGGCGATGGATTTCCCTCTCTGGTGCCCCGAACGAACTCCAGATCAGCCCCCCCGAGAGGTTTTAGGGCTTGGCGGCGGCTCCGTATCGTAAAATGCAATGATTTCTCCTCTCTGATTTTTCCTCCCGGAAACTCAATATATGGAGGTGGATTTGTAGTCGGAGAGGCAATAGGGGGCCCACGAGGTAGGGGGGTGCGCCCCCCACCCACGTGGCAAGGTGGTGGGCCCCCTAGCCTCCATCTTTGGCAGGTATTTTTCTTATTTTCTGAAAAGTGTCTCCATGAAGTTTCAGGTCATTCCGAGAACGTTTGCTCCTGCACATAAATAACACCATGGTAATTCTGCTGAAAACAGCGTCAGTCCAGGTTAGTTCCATTCAAATCATGCAAGTTAGAGTCCAAAACAAGGGCAAAAGTGTTTGGAAAAGTAGATACGTTGGAGACGTATCATCTATTTACAGGAGCAAGACTGGATGATGTAGCTTGTAAATGTAAAAAGTTGGAAAGTCAGGATTACCCACGCGCACATATATTCTGTGTTCTGGATCATCTTGGTGTATGTACATTTCCAAAAAAATTGTCAAGAAAAGATGGACAATGCATGCCAAGCCAGCGTTCCCTTCTTGGAGGACTGCGAATACTCATGTATGGTCTGATCACATGAATAAGTATCATCAAATACGCAACATGGCTAGTGACGCTTTATTCACAGCCGCAGCTAGCGATTCACGGTCAGAATAGGTGATGGATCTCCTCCGAAGTATATTGGTTGATGGAGAAAAAACTGATTTGGATGAAATCCATAAATCGTTTGTTCCTTTGCCGGCATACTTCTCTGCTGCTCGCGAATGTTGCACTGATGACGTGGAAAATCCAATCAAAATAGTTCCAAAAGGGAGACCAACTACCGAAGAATCGAACTAAGAGGATTAAATCCAGGCGCGAGCGGATGAGAGGAAAAAAATCCACGAAGTTAGTGCACATGTTTATCTCATTGTTCATTTCCATACATGCTTACAATGTTAATATGTTCTCTCTTTTTCTTTACTCAGGAACAAATCGGGAAAATCAAAGGTCACAAGGAGGAAGAAGCGAAAAGAGAAAGACTCAGAGACAGAAGAAGACACAGATTCAGATACAGAAGAAGAGGAAGATTCAAAAAAAGCAACGAAGTTAGTGCACATGTTAATCTCATTGTTCATTTTCATGCATGCTTACAGTGTTAATATGTTCTCCTGGAGAGTGTTCACATGTTTCTCTTCAATTTATGCAGGAAAAAATCGGGGAAATGAAATAGCACAAGGAGGAAGAAGCAAAAAGAAGAGACAGAGTCAGATACAGAAGAAGAGACAGAGGCAGATACATAAAGAAGAGGAAGATTTAGGTACAGAAGAAGAGGACGATTCAGATGCAGAAGAAGAGGGAGATTCAGATGCAGAAGAAGAGGGAGATTCAGATGCGGAAGAAGAGGAAGATTCAGATGCAGAAGATGGTGGGCTGAGAAGGGCTAGGAAGAGACCATTGGAGGTTATAGAAGAGGATTACGCAAAACCAGGGAAATTTGCTACTGTCCTACAAACCTCTGCACTTGGAGGCCCAACAACGTCTACAAGAAGAAGGTTGTGTAGTAGACATCAGGGTTAACGGATCATAACACATAATAGGTGACTATAGACTTGCAAGATAGGATCAAGAACACTCATATATTGATGAAAACATAATAGGTTCAGATCTAAAATCATGGCACTCGGGCCCTAGTGACAAGCATTAAGCATAGCAAAGTCATAGCAACATCAATCTCAGAGCATAGTGGACACTAGGGATCAAACCCTAACAAAACTAACTCGATTACATGATAGATCCCATCCAACCCATCACCGTCCAGCAAGCCTACGATGGAATTACTCACGCACGGCGGTGAGCATCATGAAATTGGTGATGGAGGATGGTTGATGATGAGGATGGCGACGAATTCCCCTCTCCGGAGCCCCGAACGGACTCTAGATTAGCCCTCCCGAGAGTTTTTAGGGCTTGGCGGCAGCTCCGTATCATAAAACGCGATGAATTCTTCTCTTTGATTTTTTTCTCCCCGAAACACAATATATAGAGTTGGAGTTGGAGTCGAAGAGGCATCAGGGGGCCCACGAGGTAGGGGGCGCGCCCCCCACCCTCGTGGAGAGGTCGTGGGCCCCCTAGCCTTCATCTTTTGCAGGTATTTTTTATATTTTCCAAGAAGTTGCTCCCTGAAGTTTCAGGTCATTCCGAGAACGTTTGTTTCTACACATAAATAACACCATGGTAATTCTGCTGAAAAGAGCGTCAGTCCAGGTTAGTTCCATTCAAATCATGCAAGTTAGAGTCCAAAACAAGGGCAAAAGTGTTTGGGAAAGTAGATACATTGGATACATACCAACTCCCCCAAGCTTAAACCTTTGCTTGTCCTCAAGCAATTCAGTTGACAAACTGAAAGTGATAAAGAAAAACTTTTACAAACTCTGTTTGCTCTTGTTGTTGTAAATATGTAAAGCCAGCATTCAAGTTTTCAGCAAAGATTATAACTAACCACATTCGCAATAACGATCAGGTCTCAAGTTTACTCATATCAATAGCATAATCAACTAGCGAGCAATAATAATAAATCTCGGATGACAACACTTTCTCAAAACAATTATAATATGATATAAAAAGATGGTATCTCACTAGCCCTTTCTGAGACCGCAAAACATAAATGCAGAGCACCCTTAAAGACCAAGGACTGACTAGACATTGTAATTCATGGTAAAAGAGATCCAGTCAAGTCATACTCAATGTGGACTAACAGTAATGAATGCAAATGACAGTGGTGCTCTCCAACTGGTGCCTTTTAATAAGAGGATGATGACTCAGCATAAAAGTAGTAGATAGGCCCTTCGCAGAGGGAAGCAGGGATTTGTAGAGGTTCCAGAGCTCGGTTTTGAAACAGAGGTGAATAATATTTTGAGCGATATACTTTCATTGTCAACATAACAACCAAGATATGGCGATATCTTCCATGCTACACACATTATAGGCGGTTCCCAAACAGAATGGTAAAGTTTATACTCCCCCTTCCACCAACAAGCATCAATCCATGGCTTGCTCGAAACAACGAGTGCCTCCAACTAACAAGAGTCCCAGGGGGAGTTTTGTTTGCAATTATTTTGATTTAGTTTGCATAAAGCATGGGACTGGGCATCTTGGTGACCAGCCATTTATCTCGTGAGTGAGGAGCGGAGTCCACTCCTCTTGAGAATAACCCGCCTAACATGGAAGATACAGACAGCCCTAGTTGATACATGAGCTATTCGAGCATACAAAACAGGATAATTATTTGAGGGTTTAGAGTTTGGCACATACAAATTTACTTGGAACGGCAGGTAGATACCGTATATAGGTAGGTATAGTGGACTCATGTGGAATAACTATGGGGTTTGAGGGATTGGATGCACAAGCAGTATTCCCGCTTAGTACAGGTGAAGGCTAGCAAAAGACTGGGAAGGGACCAGCTAGAGAGCGACAACAGTCATGAACATGCATTAAAATTAATCAACACCGAATGCAAGCATGAGTAGGATATAATCCACCATGAACATAAATATCGTGAAGGCTATGTTGATTTTGTTTCAACTACATGCGTGAACATGTGCAAAGTCAAGTCACTTAAATCATTCAGAGGAGTATACCACCCTATCATACCACATCATAACCATTTCAATAGCATGTTGGCACGCAAGGTAAACCATTATAACTCATAGCTAATCAAGCATGGCACAAGAAACTATGATCTCTAGTTGTCATTGCAAACATGTTTATTCATAATAGGCTGAATCAGGAACGATGAACTAATCATATTTACAAAAACAAAAGAGGTCGAGTTCATACCATCTTTTCTCATCTCAGTCAGTCCATCATATATCGTCATAATTGCCTTTCACTTGCACGACCGAATAGTGTGAATAATAATAATAGTGCACATGCACTGGACTAAGCTGGAATCTGCAAGCATTCAATAAACAGGAGAAGACATGGCAATATGGGCTCTTTTGTCAGATCAACAAGTATGCATATAAGAGCCACTTCAACAATTTAATCATGGTCTTCTCCTATCGACCCCCAAAGAAAAGAAAAGAAATAAAACTATTTACACGGGAAAGCTCCCAACAAGCAAAAGAAGAACATGAAATATTTTTGTGTTTTCTTTTTAATTACTACTACAAGTATGGAAATTAAACTAACTAAAAGCTACAACTATTTTTTTTTTATTTTCTTAAGGTTTATTAAACACACGAGAAGAAAGCATAAAAAGGAAATTAAACTAGCATGGATGATACAATGAAAAAGTATGAGCACCGACATCTAGCAATAAGTGTGTGAACATAAATGTATTGTCGGTGGGAAATACGTACCCCCCAAGCTTAGGCTTTTGGCCTAAGTTGGTCTATGGCCACAGCTAGCCTGGCGGATATCCATAATAGTAGTCGGGGTCGTATTGAGATGAAGAAGAGGAAGACTTCGATTGCCACTGGCTGACAATCATCTCCGGATCCCACTGATAGTTAGACTGTCGTGGAGGATCAACTTGTGGTTCTGGCTCTGGATCCATGGCTACTGCAGGGTTCTGATAGGCGTGAATAGCCTTTAACGGAACAAGGTACTGGCCTACAGATAAATCAAACAAAGAAGGAGCAGGCAGGGTAATAGTCTCAGGATGTTGTTTATTAAAGAACAATTGATATTTAAGCTCTCCTTCCCTATTCTTAACAATAAAATCATGTGCCACCATACTTTTATAATCTAGATAAACATGAGGCAGCAGCATTTCTTCCTTCTCATAATGCCTAATAGGTATGTTAAAATGTGCAACTAGGCGTGAAGCCTAGATGTATCCAAAGATGGGGCCCTTGGTACGGTTCAGACTTAACCGTTTGGCAATAATACCGCACATACTAACAGAGTTATCACCGTATAAACCGTGGAGCAAAATAATAATATCAGGGATACTGAGGTTTCCACAGTTTCTGCGACCAATTAAACAACGACTAGCAAATAATGCAAAACAATGTAAAACGAGAAAATGTATGCTAGTGATTCGTGCATCGGAAACCTTCCTTGTTTCCCCTATAGTGATAGTAACAATAAACCCCTCCACATTATCGCGATGTGCTTCCTCTATCTTGCCCTCAAAAGGGACTAAACAAACCCGAGAAAAATCATAAAGTGACATCTCCTTATGCTCATCATATAAATGAAACTACACCGTAGGTGGTGAGCTCCTAGAATGGAAATGAAAGTTTTGCACAAAGGTATTTGTGAGTAAGAGATACTAGTCGCATTGGTCGTGGAGGAAAGCGGTGAGGCCTGCATTCTTAGCCAATTCATGAAAATCTTCATAAATCCCGACTGCTCTCAAGAAATCATCGGAAGGCCATTCACACGCCCGAACCTCCGCGGTGCGAGGCAAATTATACTTAGGCTTTGGTGCCTTTTCCTTCGATCTTTGGCTCGATGAGCCCCTCAAAAGTCTCCTAATCATTTTCTGAAAAATTCTGAAATTTTTAGTAACTTCAAAATAAAAGTAAACCAAACTCAATAATATTGATAGCAACTACTCCTACAAGTGCCTAGGGCCTATATCATGCATCAAAACTACTTTTGACCATATAAATTTGACATGCAGGCTCAAGAACAGGGTCACCTAAGCAGCAAAAATTTGCAATGAATAAAGCACTAGAACAAAAACTAATTAGACTAATGGAGGAACAATCTCCCCAAGCAATTTTGTGAGAGGTGCTTTGAGCAAGGAGATCAAAAATGGCAGCAAAATGAGCTTGGACTCGGTTTTGAGATGGATATTCTTGTTTGGGGGAGGAAGAAGGAGTGTGTGGGTGAAAGGATAAGTGGAGGAGGGCCACCATGGGCCCACGAGGCAGGGGGCGCACCTAGGGGGTAGGGCGCGCCCTCCACCCTCGTGGGCAGGTGGTTGACCCCCCTGCTGTGTTCTCAGTGCCAAATATTCTCAAATATTCTAGAAAAAATCATATTTAAATTTCAGGGCATTTGGAGAACTTTTATTTTCGGGGTATTTTTATATTGCACGAATAATCAGATAACAGACAGAAAAATATTTATTTTAATTTTATTTAATATAAATAACAAAAAGTAAAAGTGGGGTACAGAAGGTTGTGCCTTCTAGTTTCATCCATCTCATGATCATCAAAAGGAATCCCCTAACAAGGTTGATCAAGTCTTGTTAATGAACTCATTCCGAATAACATGGAACCGGAGAAATTTCGAATAACACTATGTTACCTCAACGGGGATATGCACATCCCCAATAATAAGAATATCATATTTCTTCTTGATAGTAGGAAGAGGAAATTCAAAACCTCCAAATATAATCGATGGAATTTTTCCAATAGAATCGATACTGTGGACTTGAGGTTGTTTCCTCAGAAAGTGTACACTATGCTCATTACCATTAACATGAAAAGTGACATTGCCTTTAGTGCAATCAATAACAGCCCCTGCAGTATTCAAAAAGGGTCTTCCAAGAATAATAGACATACTATCGTCCTCGGGAATATCAAGAATAACAAAGTCCGTTAAGATAGTAACATTTGCAACTACAACAGGCACATCCTCACAAATACCGACAGGTATAGAAGTTGATTTATCAGCCATTTGCAAAGATATTTCAGTAGGTGTCAACTTATTCAAATCAAGTCTACGATATAAAGAGAGAGGCATAACACTAACACCGGCTCCAATATCACATAAATCAGTTTTAACATAGTTTCTTTTAATGGAGCATGGTATAGTGGGTACTCCTGGATCTCCTAGTTTCTTTGGTATTCCACCCTTAAAAGTATAATTAGCAAGCATGGTGGAAATTTCAGCTTCCGGTATCTTTCTTTTATTAGTAACAATATCCTTCATATACTTATCATAAGGATTCATTTTGAGCATATCAGTTAATTGCATACGCAAAAAGATAGGTCTAATCATTTCAGCAAAGAGCTCAAAATCCTCATCATCCTTTTTCTTGGATGGTTTGGGAGGAAAAGGCATGGGTTTCTGAACCCAAGGCTCTCTTTCCTTTCCGTGTTTCCTAGCAACAAAGTCTTTCTTATCATAATGTTGATTCTTTGATTGTGGGTTATCAAGATCAACAACAGGTTCAATTTCTACATCATTATCATTACTAGGTTGAGCATCAACATGAACATTATCATTAACATTATTACTAGGTTCAGGTTCATTACCAGATTGTGTTTCAGCATCAGAAATAGAAATATCATTTGGATTCTCAGGTGTTTCAATAACAGGTTCACTAGAAGCATGCAAAGTCCTATCATTTTTCTTTTTCTTCCTTTTAGAAGGACTAGGTGCATCTATATTATTTCTCTGAGAATCTTTCTCATTTCTCTTAGGGTGGCCTTCAGGATACAAAGGTTCCTGAGTCATTCTACCAGTTCTAGTAGCCACTCTAACAACATTATCATTATTCTTACTATTCAATTCATTGAGCAAATCATTTTGAGCTTTAAGTACTTGTTCTACTTGAGTGGTAACCATAGAAGCATGTTTACTAATAAGTTTAAGTTCACCTTTGACATTAGCCATATAATCACCCAAGTGTTCAAGCATATCTGAATTGTATTTCAATTGTCTACCAAAATAAGCATTAAAATCTTCTTGCTTAGCCATAAATTTATCAAACTCATCTAAGCATGGGCTAGCAAACTTAGTAAATGGGATTTCAGCCTTATCATATCTATAGAGAGAATTTACCTTTACTACCTGTGTCGAGTTATCAAGACCATGAGTTTCTTCAATAGGTAAGGGATCAATATCATATGTTTCTTCAACAGGCGGTAAATTAAGACCATGTATTTCTTCAATAGGAGGTAAATTATTAACATCTTCAGCTTTAATACATTTTTCTTTCATAGATTTCTTTGCCTCTTGCATATCTTCAGGACTGAGAAATAGAATACCCCTCTTCTTCGGAGTTGGTTTAGGAATAGGCTCAGGAATTGGCTCCGAAGGTGTCCAATTATTTTCATTTGTCAACATATTATTCAATAGAATTTCAGATTCATCCGGTGTTCTTTCCCTGAAAACAGAACCAGCATAACTATCCAGGTAATCTCTGGAAGCATCGGTTAGTCCATTATAAAAGATATCAAGTATTTCATTTTTCCTAAGAGGATGATCAGGGAAAGCATTAAGTACTTGGAGAAGCCTCCCCCAAGCTTGTGGGAGACTCTCTTCTTCAATTTGCACAAAATTCTATATATCCCTTAAAGCAGCTTGTTTCTTATGAGCAGGGAAATATTTAGCAGAGAAGTAATAAATCATATCCTGGGGACTACACACACAACCAGGATCAAGAGAATTAAACCATGTCTTAGCATCACCCTTTAATGAGAACGGGAATATTTTAAGGATATAAATGTAACGAGTTCTCTCATCTTTAGTGAACAGGGTGGCTATATCATTTAATTTAGTAAGATGTGCCACAACAGTTTTAATTCATAGCCATAAAAAGGATCAGACTCAACCAAAGGAATTATATCAGGATCAACAGAGAATTCATAATCCTTATCAGTAACATAGATAGGTGAAGTAGCAAAAGCAGGGTCAGGTTTCATTCTAGCATTTAGAGATTGCTTATTCCATTTAGCTAATAACCTCTTAAGTTCGTTTCTATCTTTGCAAGCTAAAATAGCTAAAGAAGCATCTTGATCAAAAACATAACCCTCGGGAATAACAAGTGATTCTTCATCATCAATTTCATCAGTATTATCAGATTCAATATTTTCAATCTCTCTAGCCCTAGCAATTTGTTCATCAAGAAAATCACTAAGTGGCATAGTAGTATCAGGCATAGAAGTAGTTTCATCTTAAGTATCATGTATAGCAGAAGTGGCATCATCAATAACATGCGACATATCAGAACGAATAGCAGAAGCAGGTGTAGGTGTCGCAAGCTTACTCAAAACAGAAGGTGAATCAAGTGCAGAGCTAGATGGCAGTTCCTTACCTCCCCTCGTAGTTGAGGGATAAACCTTGGTTCTTGGATCTTTCAAGTTCTTCATAATGATAAGCAGATATAAATCCCAAGTGACTCAAAGAATAGAGCTATGCTCCTCGGCAACGGCGCCAGAAAAAAGTCTTGATAACCCACAAGTATAGGGGATCGCAACAGTTTTCGAGGGTAAAGTATTCAACCCAAATTTATTGATTCGACACAAGGGGAGCCAAAGAATACTCTCAAGTATTAGCAGCTGAGTTGTCAATTCAACCACACCTGGAAACTTAATATCTGCAGCAAAGTATTTAGTAGCAAAGTAATATGATAGTAGTGTTAACGGTTACAAAAGGTAATAATAGTAAAAGTAATGTTTTTGGTATTTTGTAGTGATGATAGCAATAGCAACGGGAAAGTAAATAAGCGAAGAACAATATATGGAAAGCTCGCAGGCAACGAATCGGTGATAGAGAATTATGTCGGATGCGGTTCATCATGTAACAGTCATAACCTAGGGTGACACAGAACTAGCTCCAGTTCATTGATATAATGTAGGCATGTATTCCGAATATAGTCATACATGCTTATGGAAAAGAACTTGCATGACATATTTTGTCCTACCCTCCCGTGGCAGCGGGGTCCTTCCGGAAACTAAGGGATATTAAGGCCTCCTTTTAATAGAGTACCGGAACAAAGCATTAACACATAGTGAATACATGAACTCCTCAAACTACGGTCATCACCGGTAAGTATCCTGATTATTGTCACTTCGGGGTTAACGGGTCATAACACATAATAGGTGACTATAGACTTGCAAGATAGGATCAAGAACACTCATATATTGATGAAAACATAATAGGTTCAGATCTGAAATCATGGCACTCGGGCCCTAGTGACAAGCATTAAGCATAGCAAAGTCATAGCAACATCAATCTCAGAACATAGTGGACACTAGGGATCAAACCCTAACAAAACTAACTCGATTACATGATAGATCCCATCTAACCCATCACCGTCCAGCAAGCCTATGATGGAATTACTCACGCACGGCGGTGAGCATCATGAAATTGGTGATGGAGGATGGTTGATGATGATGATGGCGACGGATTCCCCTCTCTGGAGCCCCCAATCGGACTCCAGATCAGCCCTCCTGAGAGGTTTTAGGGCTTGGCGGCGGCTCCATATCGTAAAACACGATGAATTCTTCTCTCTGATTTTTTTCTCCCCGAAACACAATATATAGAGTTGAAGTTGGAGTCAGAGAGGCATCAGGGGGCCCACGAGGTAGGGGGCGTGCCCCCACCCTCGTGGAGAGGTGGTGGGCCCCCTGGCCTTCATCTTTTGCAGGTATTTTTTATATTTTCCAAAAAGTTGCTCCGTGATGTTTCAGGTCATTCCGAGAACGTTTGTTTCTGCACATAAATAACACCATGGTAATTCTGCTGAAAACAGCGCCAGTCCGGGTTAGTTCCGTTCAAATCATGCAAGTTAGAGTCCAAAACAAGGGCAAAGGTGTTTGGAAAAGTAGATACATTGGAGACGTGTCAGGTGCCATGTATCTGGCACGGACGGTTGAGTATGCGGTCGAGGCTGGAAGGTCCTTCATTGTTTCTTTTGTAGGGCTTCTTCCGTTGGCCGGACTTGGAGCCACTGAATCCGGCTTTAATTTTAGTATCATCGGTGTTGTCGGCATTGCTTCGGTGTTTGTGTCTATTGCGCCGGAGCTTGCTGGTGCTGTTCTTGGCCTCAGAGGGGCCTGCCTCGCTGGCTGTGTTCTTGCTGTGAGCCAGCCAGCTATCCTCACCCGCGCAAAAGCGGGTCATGAGTGCCGTAAGGGCTTCCATAGACTTCGGCTTTTCTTGGCCGAGGTGGCATGCTAGCCATTCGTCACGGATTCTATGTTTGAAGGCTGCAAGGGCCTCAGCATCAGGACAGTCAATGATTGGGTTCTTTTTGGTTAGGAACCTAGTCCAGAATTTTCTGGCTGATTCTCCAGGTTGTTGAACTATGTGGCTTAAGTCGTCAGCGTCTGGTGGCCGGACATAGGTTCCTTGGAAGTTGTCCAGGAAGGCTTCTTCCAAGTCCTTCGAGCTGCCGATAGAGTTTTTAGGCAGGCTATTAAGCCAGTGCCGAGCTGGCCCTTTGAGTTTTAGTGGGAGGTATTTAATGGCGTGGAGGTCATCTCCTCGAGCCATATGGATATGGAGAATAAAATACTCGATCCATACTGCAGGATCGGTTGTGCCGTCGTATGATTCGATGTTGACGGGCTTGAACCCCTCGGGGAATTCGTGATCTAGTACTTCATCTGTGAAGCAGAGAGGGTGTGTAGCACCTCTATATCGGGCTGCATCGTGGCGTAGCTCTGATAGAGTCCGTCTGCGGCATTCGGCCCGGGCGTGGTTAGGTTTGTCACATCCGAATAGGTAGCCGTCGTCGTGCCTCGAGGCACGTCCTCTCGATCCATTGATCGATCTTGTGTGTCCTACTCTACTGTCCAGGGTCTACCGGAGGTCGTACGTATGACCCCAAACTATTCCATCCCTATTTTTACGAGACAGTGGGGCGGGCTGCTGTTCGGCCTGAGTTGCTGCTTTATCCCGACCGCGGGGTGGCCAGTCGGCCGTCCTGTCTCGACCACGTGGTGGTCGTTCCGCATTACGCGAGGGAGATATGTTCTCCGGCACCTCCTCATCAAATTGAGGTAGCGGTTTGTGTTTCGGGTAGCTCTTGGCTGGGCGCTTGAGGCCATATTCCTTGGCTGTCAGGACATCAGTCCATCTGTCGACGAGCAAATCTTGTTCAGCTTGAAGCTGTTGTTGTTTCTTTTTCAGGCTCCTTGCAGTGGCTATGAGCTGAAGCTTAAAGCGCTCCTGCTCTAGAGGATCCTCAGGCACGATGAAGTCTTCGTTGCCGAGGCTTGTCTCCTCCTCGGAGGGTGGACGGTAACTGTCGTCCTCCGAGTCATCTTCTATGGCCTGTTCATCAGAATTATCTTGCCCGTTGTCGTGTTCCTCCTGTTTGGATGCAGCTCCGACAGGGTCTTCATTGTTTTCGGCATCGCTCGGAGTACTATTTTCTCCGGTGCCAGTGTTGCCATCTTTTGAGCGACGAGGCTTAAAACAGCGTTTGGGGCGTCGGCGCTTGGACTGCGTCTCAGAGGTTTTATTCGCATCTGGCTCTTCTTTGTCGTCGCCAGATCCTTTAGGTGTATCAACCATGTACACGTCGTATGAAGAGGTAGCCGTCCAACGTCCAGTGAGTCGCGGGTCTTGGCCTTGCTCCTTGTTGGCATCGTCGTCCATACCGTCAATGTCTTCAGAGCCATAGTCAAGCACGTCGGTTAAGTCATCAATAGTGGCTATGAAGTGGGTGGCGGGTGGGAAGCGAAATTCCTCGTCATTCGTCTCTAGCTCGAACCGGACATAGTTCGGCTGTGAGTCCTTCTCCAAGGAAAAATTCTTTAAAGAGTTTAGCACGTCACCCAAAGGTGAATGCTAGAAGATGTCTGCGGCGCTAAATTCTAACATCGATAACCGATCTAGCTCGGTGTCCGCAGGCATACCTGGTCCGAAACTTATAGCCGGAGACGAGTCTGGAGTTCCATTGGCGCGAATATTGCGGGATGTCGACTCCGTTTGCGGCTCCAATGCCACGGACTCTGTGGCCTCGGATGGCACGATCTGCTTTGGTTCTAAGGCCGTTGCGGCCGCAGGAACCAACTCCTGGGTCCTGGGTGTGATCCGATGACGGTTTTAAGTCACGTTCATCGGGGCAGGGGGGAGTGATCACCGCGGGCTCGAATCGCTTTAAGATAAAGTCTCCACGGATATCCGCGACGTAGTTCAAGCTTCCAAATCTGACCTGATGGCCAGGGGCGTAGCTATCGACCTGCTCCAGATGGCCAAGCAAGTTGGCCCGCCGTACGAAACCGCCGAATACAACAATCTGTCTAGGGAGGAAGGTTCCTCCTTGGACAGTGTCATTATTGACGATTGAAGGGGCCATCGAGCCTTTTGTCGACGACACAGTGGAACTCTCAATGAAAGCACCAATGTCGGTGTCAAAACCGGCGGATCTCGGGTAGGTGGTCCCGAACTGTGCGTCTAGGATCGATGGTAACAGGAGACGGGGGACATGATGTTTACCCAGGTTCGGGCCCTCTCTATGGAGGTAATACCCTACTTCCTTCTTGATTGATCTTGATGAATATGAGTATTACAAGAGTTGATCTACCACGAGATCGTAATGGCTAACCCCTAGAAGTCTAGCCTGTATGACTATGGTAATGTGTCCTTTCCGGACTAACCCCGCCGATTTATATAGACACCGGGGGGTCTAGGGTTAACATGGAGTCGGTTACATAAGAAGGAATCTTCAGTCGCCAAGCTTGCCTTCCATGCCAAGTAGAGTCCAATCTGGATACGGGTACAGTCTTCGTCCTTCATATGTCTTCGCAGCCCATCAGTCCGGCCCATGGATAACAGGTTGGACGCCCGAGGACCCACTACAAAAAATACACTTCCGTGATGATACGTGTTTGTCACAGTAGCCGCATTTTTTGTCATGCATGTCCATCCATGATGATTTTATGACAGAATCAAGATAGTCATACATGTGATGTCGTAGAAGTGTTCCATGACATTACCAAAATTATCATCACGGAAGTGTCCACTTCCATGAAGATAAATCACGCGTCACAGAAGTGCTTTCGTCAAGGGTGACCGACACGTGGCATCCACCATAACGGAACGCCGTTAAGCTATCGGGTCGGGTTTTGGATCCGATAACCCGTTAACAGCCCTAACCAATGGGAAATTTCCACGTGTAAAATTCTTATTGGCCGGACGAAACACGTGTCAGCTCGTCAGTGGGTCAGATAGGCGCCTATGACATGTCGACACGTGCCACGGCCCACCACTGGCCCATTTAGCTTACAAAGCCGGCCCGTTTGACTTGGTCAAAAGTTAACGGGCTGGCCCATGAAAAGCATGTTAACGGTCTCCCATTTTATGGCCTATTAACTCACGGCCCGTTAGGCCCTAAAGGAAATCGGCCCAACAACATCATGTGGGCCGTCGAATATAACACCAGCCCATTTCACTTTCGGCCCATGTATGGCCCACGACGTCTTTCGGCCCATATGAGGCTTTGGTATCTTTCGGCCCTTTACAGGCCCATGATGACTCTAGCCCATAATGAACGGTAATTTGCTTTATACCTATTAACGGCCCGTGATTTACATGGGCCATTTCCAGCCCGTGTTAGCTTTCGGCCTATTGACGGCCCATACGTTCTTGGGCTCCTTTTCGGCCCTCGATTACTTTCGGCCCGTTACTGGCCTGTTCCCCTAATGGGCCAAATTCGGCCCATGGCAAGAGTCGGCCCGTTACTGGCATGTTACCCTAATGGGACAAATTTGGCCCATGGCAAGAGTCGGCCCATTTCTGGCCTGTTAACCCGTTGCGCCGTTTCTAGCCCGTCCTATATTCTGGCCCATTAACGACCCGTCATGCCTGTGACAGAATTAAGCCTTTGTTGTCCTACGGCCTGTTAACGACCTGTTACCGTTCTAGGCCGATACCAATTACGCCTGATTACGGCCCATGTAGACCCATTTATCCGACGGCCCGAGGCCCACCGATTACAGGCCCATTTATCGACGGCCCGTAGGAGACCCATGGATCCTACGGCCCATATATGGCCCATGGTAGTTGCGGCCACTAGCAAACCAGGGAAAAACAAGACTAGGAAATAAATAAGGCCGAAACTAACGCTAGGCTATTAAGGCGATTGCACAGATTACATCCACTCGGCATCAAAGATCGCCACCAGTGCAAATATAGGGAACACCCTACACTATAAAAATGGCTTGCTGTTTTCTTCAGCCGGTGGCTGCACGTTAAGAATAAATTTTGTATTGCACCAAAACAAATTACAACTATATAACAAAAGGAAGGTTGACATAAAACTTAACAGTCTAGCAAATAAATGCACCACCAGAAGTTCAGAAGCTCAGTTCATTTGACCTGACTGTTACGTATTCATGCTGTATTGTCCGATGGAGCACCATAACCCTCGCCTTCATTTCCCCTAGGCTCCAGAACAACATAGCAAATGTCTGATAGTCTAGTTTCAAAACCATGCATATATTGACGACATTGAACAATGTTTCTCCTTGTTTCACAAAGGGTCTCTGTTAGGGAATGGACTTGTGTCCGGAGCATAGATACAACATTGCTTTGAGCTTGCATATCTTGATCATGAGGCAGTTTGGACGATATTGCCTTAACAACCAACCCAGTGTTACGCAGGAACGTGCTTTTGGCATTGTTAGTGGACAGGTACTAACCCACTACAGCAAGAGCTGACATTGCGGTTATAGTTGCCTCGCCACCTTCAGAAGGTGGCGGTTCCACCATTTTTTTCACAGGTCGCTGAAAAGTTGAGGTTTTACATTAGTAGTACCAGAACAGAAGATATTAAGGAGGCAGCAAAACCAAACAAAATAGCTTTGGTCTATATACAAAACTTATTCTGGTGAACCCATGTAAAATATTAGTTGTATTTTATTGCAAAGTACATAATAAAACCAGGTTCCAAACATATGACCATGTACCATCGCTAATGTATTGTCTATTTCTTCACATTGTATTGAGGGCCAAGGATAAAGAGACGAAGTTTATAATACGGTAAGCATAGTATGACATCATTCATATCACAAAACAACTGAGAACAGACAAACAGGCAATTGTAATGTTGTGTGGGCAAGTCTAGCACGGAACTAGATTACGGGTCAAGATCAAAGGAACATCACTCCTCTCTTTTAAACCTTGTAAGGTGCAATGATACGCTAAGACAATTGCGTATAAAATTGAAAAAGGTAATAGACATTGGCTGCAAACCATGCAGTTCAAGGCACAAGTCAGAGTAATTAAGTAGTAGTTAAAAGGCATGAGGATTAAGGACTTACAACAGCGACTTTGACTGGTGTAGTCATGCCCTTCTTCTTGCTCGTGTGACAGTCCTTGAAGATTTCCACAAAATTTGGTTTAGGTACTTTTTGGTCCTTGCGGGCTTTCCTCTGCATTTCTAACAAGTCAATATAGATCTGATAATATGGTACAGCGAAAAGAGTGAAACAGCAGCTAATTACAAGAGCCTCGCAGTGTGCAATATAGCTACGAGATCCTGTCGCCTGTTGGAATTTCACTTTCGTATGGTTGGCCTTGTTCTTTGAACAGTTCACCTACAAGAAGATAGATTTGTGTGGCACATGCGTAAATAGGACTTCAACATGTGATCTGATCACATATATATAATGTACCTGATACTTCGGATCAGACCAGTGTTTAACAAGGCCCCTCCAGTCTTCATCCGATATATTTTCCACTGGAGATGTTTGGGAAAGTTCAATATTAGCCTTGCCTTCAAAGTGAGTTTTCCTCAAGTTATACCGATACTGTCGCAGAGCAGACTTGGAAACATGGGTGCAAGCTTGTCTGGTTGCATCATCTTGGCTATCCAACTTGAACCTCATCTGTTGAAAATTATGGGAGTCTCATTATCAGCAACCTAGAAAGTATGGGATTGAGCAAGACGATATTACTAGTTTCCATACATAACCATACTTACAGATAAATGGCCGAGGAAGGTGTTGAACTGGGTTTCGTCTTTGTCTTTCTTGTACTGGATCCATGTTGGGAGGATACGTACATGACACCTAACGGCAACCGCTGCCTCTGATACTAACTTGGCTGACTCTGTAGCATCATGTGGCCTTTTTAAACCTGCCTCAAAACGGATCTCCATTCTTCCTCCTCTAGATTTAGTTAACCTATCAAGCATTATCCCTGATGTTTGTTTCCTCTTGCACCTAGGTGCTAGTCCAACAACGAACATAGGAAATGTTAGTGTACATCAACCTGTGAGACTACATATAAAGAAGCATGCAACTGTAACTTGACTCCAGCAACTACCTTCTTGCTGTTGAAGCTCACAAGGTTCATCTGATATTGCCAACTCGTCTTGTGTCAAGAGTGCTTGGGAAGTAGTGTCAGGTGGCAAGGGAGCTTGGGAACGTGCTTCTAGCTCAGTTGACGCATGAGTAAGTCGTGCAGCTGGCAGTACTGTGGTAGGTGTTGCAAGAACTAGGGCTGTCTCTGCTTGTTTGGTGGCAGCTATTTGTTTCTGTTTGGCTTTTTTTGCAACTCGTGTAACATGGGATGCCGTGTTTGTAGAATTTTCCGCTGGACTTTGACCTTCTATTGCACCATCAGTACCAGCAGAATCTGCAGGATTCATCCGCTTCTCATTCCCTGCCATTCTGTGTTTCTTCCTCTTTCTCTGTGCCATGTTAAGTTAAGCCGACAAGAAAAACGAATAACAATTTAGTTCTTCAGAACAAATTGATGCGTGATGCAGACGAACTGAACTTTGATGTTAGACAACCACATGATAGGAGGATGTAATATGTATGAAAAACAGGACGAAAGAGATAACCAGAACTATGATGTGTAAACTAAGAAGAAGACATTTCACCAAATTAGAAGCAATGCAATGGAAGGTAGACACCATATCGAAGATGCTACAAATATCGCTCTGCCAAGTTAACAGTGTCTCATCATAAATGGCGTTTAAACAAATGTGAAGCAGTACAAGAAATAAATCATATGCAAGATGCAAACAACATCACACTACCATGTTAGAGGTCTCTCGTCATTAGTGCCATTGCATATTCACAGCATTGCATATTCATAGCTTATGATGTGTAAACTAAGGAGAAGGCATTTCCACAAATTAGAAGCAATGAAAGCTAGACACCATATGAAAGATGCAACGAATATCACTCTACCAAGTTAAAACTGTCTCGTCATAAGTGCCATTTCAACAAATTAGTAGTACAAGCTAGAAAATAATGTGAGATGTAACCTATATCACACTCCGAAGTCAAACGTGTCTTATGATAAGTGATTGTTGCAGGTTACACAACAGTAGTAATTTGATGTAAGAACATGGTGTGATAGACAGATATTGTATGTTCTAGAAACAGGAACACGTGTCTTATTCAAGTATAATGTGTAAAGTAAGCAGATGGAATTCAACAAAATTAGAAGCAATACAAGCTAGACATCACACATAACATGCAACCACATATAACAGTGCCAAGTTAGAGGGAGCACCGGTGATGCTGCACTAGGGGAGACGTGCTCATCATAAACACAGCTTTGTTGAGTGCCTATGCATGTGTTGTCATGGAAATCATCTTGGGGGTGTGGAGGAGTAGAAACTGTAGAGGCCCTCCGTTCGGAAGGAGCGCCTTTATCTGCTGCCTTGCTAACTTCCTTCCGCTTTATTGATTTTGAATTGTCAAGTAAAACCGACAATAAAAAGCAATAAAATTCTCCCTTCAGAACTCATTCATGCATGATACTGACAATCACTACTTTGATGTAAGGCAAACACATGATACCAGGATGGAATATGTACAAAAAACAGGACGGCATGGCATGTTCACAACTTTTTGTGTAAACTAAGCAGAAACCATTCCAGCAAATAAGAAGCAATGCAAGCTAGACACCACATGAAAGATGCAACCAATATGACTCTGCCAAGTTAAAAGCGTCCCATCATAAATGGAATTTCAACAAATTAGAAGTAGCGCATGCTATAAATCATATGAAAGATGCAACTAATATTGCACTGCATATACTAAAGGTGTCTCGTCATGTTGATTGATGCGGGATACAAAAAAAACAATAGTTTTATGTAAGGACATGCTTAATAGACAGATGTACTATGTACTAAATACAGGAAGGCATGTCACATTAACAGGTATAATGTATAAGCTAAGCAGACTAGCACATGCAGTTTAACCAGATTGGAAGAATTACAATCTAGACACCATATGCAACATGCAACCACATATCACGCTGCCAAGTTAGAGCAAGCACCTGCGATGCTAGTGTAGGGGAAATGCTGTAATCAACTACAGAGCTACGTTCACTATCTTCATCTAGCATTTCTGTTTCTTGAGAATCATGTCGGGAGGCTGACGTTGCATTCTTTAAATGAGGAGTAGTCCCCTTGCCTGCCTGCCTCGTCATAAGTGATTGATGAGGGATACACAAGAACATTAGTTTGATGTAAGAACATGGTTAATACACAGATGTACTAGTATGTACCAAAAACAGAAAGGCATGTCATATTCAAAGGTATAATGTGTAAGCTAAGCAGATGCAATTTAACCAAATTGGAAGCAATACAAGGTAGACATCCGGCTGGAGTGGTGAGCATGATCACCTAGGACCTGAGAGCCTGGTAGGAGGCGGGTCGCTTCGCCACCATCACAGCTTTTTAGTTGGCGTCCAGGTGATGCCTATCTTTGCTGGGCTTGTCACTGGCTCGGCCAGTGCCCTGACTAGCTATCTGTCTTCTGGTGCTCACAGGATGGTGGTTCATGTAAAAAAAATCTATCCTTATCTTATTGACTTCGGCCTTTTGAATACAAGCTAGACACCATATGGAACATGCAACCACATACGACACCGCGAAGTTAAAGCAAGCACCCGGGATGTTGGTTCATTGCGAGCGAGGTCATCAACTCCAGAGCTACGTTTACCGTCTCCATCTCCTGACACTGCACCCTTTATAGCGCTGTAACGTGTCTTGCCTACCCGCATACGAAGCTGGAGCGACTTCTCTCTTTTCTTTTTGGCTTCTCTCATGGCAGCAGAGTCTGAAATACCCTTGCATAGAAACACAATAGTGAGAGTAAGGGTGAATTTTGTGCAGAACTAGTGCACTGTAAAAGTAGCAGATAGCAGGTGGCTGAAAAATAAATGACATGAGACATATGATAGCTCTACAACATTGCATGGCAAACAAAATTAGATTCTACTCTGTATGATTTTGTAATATATGAGCACAGGAAATGCGGGTACTCCTCCAGCACACCACCACATGTGGTCATATCTAAGATAACAGTCGACTGAAAATAAATAGGTTAGTCGATTTTTTTTAATGAATCGTCTGATCTATAAGGAAGGGGCAGATGGCCTTCGTCTACCTCCCGCCAGTCACTGTTGACGATCTTTCTCGAACCGCCAGCGACCACCGGCCCAGACCCCTGCCTCCGCCGCCCCGCCCTCCCATCGACCTCACACCACCGCCGTGCTTGGCAGCGCCCCCAGGCCATCTCTTTAATCCCGGTTGACCTCTAGATCGGGCGCCAGTAGCTCTAGGCCACACACGCCCCTAAGATAAACACCAAGGCGCTGCTTCCCCGGCGTAATAGGCGTACTAGCGCCTATTACGTCGAGGAATGCTTCCGTTAATTGGGAATCAACTGGCCAGAAATTGAAATTCAAGGGGGCGACGGACCTCTAGCTAAGGTGAAATAGTATATGAGGAGAAACCTTGTGCATTGCGAGTTACTAGGAATATCTAGTATCAAGAAGAAGCGGTCAACTAGTGTCTTCTGTGGGATGAATACCGTGCAAGCAGAGACATAGGATTTGCATGAATAAGGGAAGAGGAGTACCTTTTTCGGATGCCGGTGTAGTCACCTCCACATGTCGCACCGATCTTCTTCTTTTTACCGGGCAAACCGATGTTCTAGAGGGTGCAGGCTTGGATGAACCCATGGGCAAATTGTTGAATGTGTTGCCGTGGCCGTATGTCGGCGGAGGGTAAGCAGATCCGAGGCGGCGAAGGACGGCGTAGCAGGAACAACTCCGGTGTGGTGGAGGGTGGCGAAGTTGGAGCGGCAGCGGTGAGGCGCAGGACGACGTGGTTGAACTGGCTTGGGTACGGACGGCTCGGCCTCGGCTTCAAATACTAGAGGTGGAGGGTGTTGCAGTTGAGGTTGCGGTGGACGATGACGTCGGGGTATCGGCTCCGGCGTGATGGAGGAGGGCGGCGATTGATGGGTGGGATGGGGTGGCGGACAGAGGACGCTGGGGTTTCGCGGCTGGTGGAGAGGTAGTTTTGGCGCCCACGGAGTATGAATGGGGAATCGGACAGGTGGGGGGAACCATGTTTCGGTCTGGGACGCGCTTGTTTTTGGGTTTTTTGAACAGAAGATGGGACGCGCTTGTTTGAAATTTGGGGAAAGTACAAACTTTGCACCCTTCTTAAATTTCGGACCTACTGCGGGTCGGTGGTAGGAAGGTAATCCCAGGTGTCCCAAATAGTGGGCGGGAGCGATTTCGGCCACGTGCATGTGTGCTTAGGCGGCCATTGTGTATGAATGTTTTTCGGATGCGGTTGCGTCGCGTCTAGATGAAGCTACCAACCTACCCCGGTTTAGATCTTTGGACGTCGGGCCGGTAGGTTTCATGGGTCGGAGTTATTAGAAAAGTAATTTCCTAGTACTAACAAACATTGGTCTCACGCGGTTTCGGGTGAGTAGATGCTCTTTTGGCGCTTCGTTCGAAATTTTGAAACACAAGCATTCACGTTTAGAGTACTCTTGAACTATGAGGATTGACCTAAATAGACAACGTTATATTTGACCTTGTATGTTTGAAAACCTCATTAAATTATCCGCTTCTTTTTGAAAATTTGACACTTGAAAATCCTATAACTATGATTATTTTGAAATGGAGGAGTTAAATTTGAATCTATTTTGTACACGACTACATATGCTATTATGTACAAAATCAGAGCAAAGATTGGTGCCCCCATAATTTAGGTATGGTTTACAAATGCCGTGATATCAAATTCAAATAATTGAATGAACTTCATGTTGAATTCGATTTTTTTTAAACCACCTTAAGTTGAATTCAAATGTATGGTAGTTCATAGGTAGCTATTTATAATATCCATTGTGTAACTTTCGTATGTATAATGTGCTTTACACACACAACATGAACTATACTCACGTTTATATTCGATTGCTAAAGCGATGCATTGTCTGGAGTTCAAAATACTAACTATGTGGATCAATTGTGTTGAATAATAACATAGACATGCTCAAATTCGATAGAATCTAGATGTCTGATGGATCAATGACCGCTCCTTACGTGAATTGCAAATATCATGATCCCATCCTAATATTTGGATACAATTTATATCTTTATTCAATGTGTAGAGTAGTCTTTTACGTGTAGTTTCACTCTCCATCGGTGGTCTCTCACACATGCTCACACACACTCTCCCGAGGTGTATTTCTCGCACACATGCTCTAGATATAACCCTCCCTCCCTCTCGTAACCATTTACAACTATTTCACTAACCTTTATCACAAGCACTCTTCCTCTCGCAAACATACACACGCACAATCCTCATTGACCCTTTCTATATACATGGACCTACCTACGTGTCTCAGGTACGCACATTATCTTTACGCCTGTCTCTCACGCATTGTCTCACACCTCTCTTCCTAATCGACGAGTATGATTCTAGCAGAGCATTCTGTAGGATGCCCCTTAAAGTTAGGTTGGATGAATAGTAATATTAGAGATAAAGGGGTTACCTTAGTCCGAGAACCTAGGGTTACAAATCCTAGCCAGCTTTGTTAGTGGACACAGAGTCCTTCACAGTTCTGCTATCTTTGTCTTGTACGACTAGTCATCCATGGGTCTTCCTAAATGCGTCACGGGCCGACCAATGTGGCGTAGGACGGAACTGAACGAAAGGCCTCACCTCGACCCACCGGACCTCACGCGGTGACACACCCTATGCCCCCACGTCTCATTATCTTCTCACCCCCACACATACCAACACAAAAACCACACACATAGAAAATTTCTCCTGGTGCCTCTATTCGCTCCCCCTTGCATATACACACTCAAGGGAATGGAATCTCTTGTCATGATGTCATATTCGTCTCTCTCTCTCTCTAGCCCACTCTCATTTCTCGTGCTATCTCTACCACGCCCCTCCCGTCGGCCCCTCTATCCATGCCTCTCTCGAATACGTAATACACACACATACCTCTCTAGGCCCCGCCAAATGCATCAACTACACATTCACACATGTTACATCACGTACCCCATTGATCTAAAAAGTCCTCTCTTCACGTTTATTTCGCATACAACATTCCTTTTGAATAAAGTGTGGCCAAAAATTATTTTAGAGTTTCTACATATATACAACATTACAAAGTTATATGGAGGAGTACGAACGCTAATTTGCATTGCATGATGCCCACAATGATATTTATTCCGCACTGTGAATTTGTATATTTTTATACTATATACAAAGTTAGTCATAATAAAGAGAAACGAAGAGCATCTCTCTCTCCATCGCATACCCCCCCCCATGTACGCCCCTTTCACGTATGCACACAAAACTATCTCCAGGTCCTCTAAAAGTAAGCCCCTAGAAAATTCACTCATGTTTCATCTTTCTCTCGCGATATATGCAATGACGATCATTGTATTTGAAGCGAAAGCACGATACGTACATTGGACTTTAGAATCCACTCATTACAGTCACCATTTACGTTTAGTGGTTATTATACAGTCATGGGCTCACTGTACAACTCTGTATTTGCTCATGACATGACTAGTTGACCGGTTAAACGCTCCACGTGGCACCTCTAGTGTTGCATCACATTATCTCACTACCATCGTTCCCACCTGTCGACTTCTATCTACTCTACATCTACACTCTTATAAAATACACTCTTATAAAAAAAACAGAGTTGGTGATGATGGTGTGCTTGCCATCGTGCAATATAGGCCGTCTGATTTATATCTGATGGATAGGAAAGAAACTATGGCAATTTTGCAAAAAGGTACCCACACACCTCTCTACATTTGCAAATAAGGCCTTCCCTCGTTCATCCTTTTCTCTCACAAGATAAAAAAGTCATACAAATGCATCTTGATGTTACGTGCAACGCACGGGCATCTTGCTAGAAAGAATGAAAACAAACGACAAAAAATATATTTGGACGGTGGTTCGAAGTCATGACCGCGGGAACAGCGGACAAGGTGGCCTTGTATTGGTATGCTGAGCAGTCTGTTTTAACACACAGGAGCTGGCGTGGTGATTATACACACATGCACGCATGTACACGAATTGCATCCACGCAACACTCACACAAACACATGCACGCAACACTGACACATACACACGCAGCCACGCACGCACGCAACACTCACACGCACGCACACAACACTCACACACACACACGCACGCATGCATGCACACACGAGTACACCACACGACCAACACACACTCTCACGCTCAAGTGCTCAACCTACACATGCATGCGCACACATCAGGCCCTGACAGACACATACACAACCAGGTGATTCCCACGCACGGGTTGGAGCCTTGTCGCGCCTGCGTAAATTTGTGTTTATCTGACCATTTGCCTATGCAAACTGACAGGCGGGACCCACAAGGAACGTGGTCCATTTAACTAGTCAACATGGTGCCACGCAAACTATTTGGCCGGTCAACAGAGTGCAATCCGATGCTGAACTATGAGCAAGTGACCGTATAATCACCGCAAAACGTATATACTGACCGTAATCAGCTTATTCTGAAGTTCGGTGACCGTATTACGCTTTTCTCTCTGTAGGCCCTCCAAAACTGCATCTCTACACGTTCTCGCATGCTACATCTCTACACTACTATTACACTCTAACACAATAAATCATATGTGTTTTTAGTTTTACTAGATATCATATTATTACTTATAATTATTCAGTTTGCATACATTAAAATTGCCTTTGAAATGTATGGCCAGTATCATCTACCACGCGGGAAAAATCCCGCCCTTTCCTGTTTAATCGGGTTTGTATCGATGGATCGTGCGAAACATCAAAACTATAGTACTATACAGTACAAGTGACAGTTCACTGGGCCATCGTGTCGTCTACTCCTCCGTCGTAAGAGTGGAGCGCTCGCTTTCATAAATCTTCTAGTCCCTTTCGCCGACATGTGGGACATCAAGCTACCGGGTCCACGTGCCATACCGAAATACAGTGCAGAGCAGCCTGGGGGAAGCACCCTAGTCATGGCGCCGGCGTAGTAATGAGCAATGAGGCGTCAAATCACAAAGCTGCACCTTTCCGGCAGTTAAGTTGGAGGGACGAAGCAACCATCATTTCACTCGTTGCTAAATCCGCTTCTCCCTCATCTTCTTCAACTTAACCACGTGTTGCTTCTGCCGTTGTTCTGCCTCATGTGGGACGCGGATCGGCTTGGTAAAGCACTGACACGTGGGACCGCATGTTAGCAAACCACCAGGACAACGTCCACCAAAAATAAGAAGCCTAATCCTAGACTTACAAAGGGCTACGTAGCTGCTACGTATACTTTCCATCTAATCTATATATGCCCCCCTGATTTTTAGGTGGGGTGGGCCTAATCCTCTCCTTTAATCCAATCAAATAGTCCCACATCAAATCAGTTCATAACTTTACGTAAACCATTACGTGGATGTAGCATTGCTCAAATAAGAAACCTCCCTCGCCATCCGCGCGGCAAAATCACCTCCTTTTTACTAATCTTGATTCTATAATTTTTTAGATCAATATAATTGAGATTTGTATAGATAGCACACAGGAGCAAAACCAAGTGGTACGGTTAACGGCATCCACAATGTGTAGCCAAATGTGAAAATAGCTTTTGGCATCGTGGGAACCATTGTGGACGGTTTTGCCAAAGCCAAAAAGATGGAACAAAAGCTCCCTGATTGATTGATTGAAGGAATAGAAAAATGCAATGTCTCTTCTCTTTCTCCCATGCTTGGACGCATGTAGTACAGTATAGAGCACAGAGTCTACTCCCCTGTCCCTTCTATCACAAATCACAAAGCAGTGAGGTGTCAAATCACAAAAGCACGGACGAAGCAACCATCATTTCACTCTTCGCTGACTCCGCTTCTCCATCATCTTCTTCGAGAAACCATCTCACCACACTAGTACTCCTAGTAGTACTAGTAAAGGACTTCCTGGATGGAAATAAGGCGGTTGTCTCGGCTTGCAGGCGGCACTTGTGAACGACTTACCATGGTCTCCCTCAATGGTGTTCTCTGTCGAACGCACTTCGCCAAACCACCCAAAAAAAGATATCGTTGACGTCACCGCAATGGGGAAGGAAGTCAAATATAGTTACTACCTCCATTTTTTGTACACAAGGCCAGTATATCAAAATTAAAATTTGCAAAGGGCCACTAACAATAATCGAGGCAAAATTGATGGGGTTAGCAACCAAGGACATTAATATCCCCTGCATGCATGCGGAAGTGAGAAGGTTGATTTGCATGGCGCTGCATTAATCAAGCGATGAGGATTGAGATGGTTAGCTCTTTGGTATTTGGAGAAAAAAATACACATTAATTGACACGTGAAACGAGGATTTGTATCGATTAAATCCCGCGAAGGAAAACCCCGCCTTTCTTTTTTAACACTAGTACTCCTAGTACGTACGTACTTATCCTGTTTGGGTCTAGGCCTTGCATTGCCAAACTTCGCCACACATTTTTGCCAAGCTTGCCTAAAGTTTTCAAAATGAGTAGGATGTACACTTGCGCACGGCTGCCGCGGTCGCACCACACCCACACACGGTCGCTCCTGCACGTCGCGGTCGCACCGCATCCTCACAAAGTCGCTCCTACACGCCGCAAACCCAATCAAGGGAACGCACCCTCACTGATAGGGGTGGAAACGGATCGGATGCGGATCGGATAGTGCTCTTACCACTTCCATTTTCATATTTTCAAAATGAATACGAATCCGAATACGGATGTTCTCGGATACGGATGCGGCTTGGATATTATTCGAATACGGATACATATCGGATATTTTCTTGATTCGGAACGGATACGAATAATGTCAACATGTTGCTTAAGTAAATTAGTCGATAGCTATGTGACCTAAATTAATCAACTTACGACATACAATAAGTCAATGATAAATAGGTTTATGAATAAATACTATTAATGCATAATAATTTATAAGTTTAATCATATAAAGAGTAAAATTTAACCACTTATTTGGCTTTTATGTTGGATAATTGGAATATTGGACCTAGAATTTAAAAAAATACCTCCCATAATCTTCTTCGGATACGGATATATCCACTTCCATATCCCTATTTGTGTCAAAATCTCCTACCATATTTTATTTTGTTTTTGTTTAATAAATTCGGATACGGACAATTTCCATTTCCATTTTGGTTCGGATGCGGATGTTTCGGATACGAATAGGCATTTTCCCGAATACGAATATCGGATATTTCGGATTATCCGCTACCACTTTCCACCCCTACTCACTGACACGTGTTGTCGCATATGAACAAACCAAACTTAGCCATCCTATCGCTGACACATAATTTTCGTTCATAGAGTATGTTTATCCAACTACATGTTGGGGAGTATCCGTACGGCCCGTGCGGTGGTCTGTTGGGGAAGAAGAAGAGGTGAGGAAGAAGGAAAGAAGGGTTAGGAGACGTAGGATATTCATCCAACCACCTGAAATGGTAGACTGGCCCAAGTCAGGCAACTTGCATAACAAATATATGTTTTTACACAGCAAAAGATCCACAAAAACAACAACATAAAGAAAAACTATCACTGCTCGTGGAAAGAGACGGCCTCGTCGTCTTTGGCTGCCGGCGCGAACCAGCCGTCGCTGCCGACGTGTGTCTCCGCACCATGGTTGTCCTCGGCCTCCAGCTACTCGTTCAAGCGGAGCATGTGGGCACTCTGCACGGACGAGCGCACAGCCCTGTACAAGTCGAGGACGTCCGGTTCCGCCTGCAGGAGGGCCTCGATGGTAGCAGCATCCGCGCGCTCCGCGTCAAGTCGAGCCTCCACCACCCGGTTCAAGTCCAGGACGTCCGGTTCCGCCTGCAGGAGGGGGTCGATGAGAGCGGCATCCGCGCGCTCTGTGTCGAGTCGAGCCTCTGCTGCCCGGTTCAAGTCCAGGACGTCCGGTTCCGCCTGCAGGAGGGCCTCGATGGCAGCGGCATCCGCGCGCTCCGCCTCAAGTTGAGCCTCTGCCGCCCGTTTCACATCCACGACATCCGGTTCCTCCTGCAGGAGAGCCTCGATGGCAGCGGCATGTGCGCGCTCCGTGTCGAGTTGAGCCTCTGCCTCCCGGTCCTCCTTTGGTATCGCCATGTTGAACTGCTAGTCCGCCTGCACCATGGGGGACTCGGACGCCGGCACGAAGTCGACGTCCATCGTCTCATACCCATCGGGGGCCTTCTGCACCGCGACCTCCGCCATGAACATTGGATCGGCTTCCTCCTCCTTGTAGCTTGGCTCTAGAGAACTCGGGGATTGGCCTGCCGCAAAGCGAGCTTGGGAAAGGAGGTGTGTGGCGCCGACCGCCACCGCGATTTCTGCGCGGCGCTCAGGCGTCAGCATCTTGTAGTAAGTGATCTTGCGGCGCACCATGGCTTTCTGGCGAACTAGGGGATGCTTGATGCGGGCTAGGGTATCAAAAGGTGGGGGAATGGGCTAGAGATTTGGTGTGGTTTTAGGGTAGTGGCTGGCGTAGGCCTAGCAGCGAAGGTTCTGGTGTGAATAGTGGTTCCGGTGACGACCGGTCAATCGGTTTTGACTGTACATCGCTCTTGTCACGTTCGCATTGCAGCCCGGCACGCTGGACCCTCCACGTCGCTGACCGAATGGAACGCGCTTCATCTTGCGTTTTCGCTCGCTTGTGGGACCGCAGTTGAGAGAAAACCGACGTCCCTCCCCCTCCCCCGCCCGCGTCATTTATTATACCACCACTCCCTCCGTTTTATGCGGAGTAAATAAAAACAGAGGGAGTATACTACGGATGAGGATCCCCTGACGTGGCTGAACCCATTCAGTAACTGACATGCAGGGCCTAGCAAGCATGGGGTCCGCCAGTAAATGACCGAAAGGGAGGGTAAGGCAGGGATACCTACGTCAGAGGATCCACTTCCACTATACTACTTTGACCAAATGTTAGAGTAATAATATATGATATGCAACTTCACAAATGTTAGAGTAATAATATATGACATGCAACTTACACAAAGCATACAGGGTCTAATGCGTTTTTCGAGGATAACTTTGACCAAATGTTAGAGTAATAATATATGACATGCAACTTACAAAAAGCATATGGTCAAATTAGTATGTGAAAGGAGTTTCCAATGATATAATTTTCACATCATACATCTCATGTACTATTAATCTTATCAATAGTCAAATTGGAAACCATCTCGAGTACAAATCTAGGAGTACGTACGAATCTAACAATATTGATTGGGCGTTGTTGAATGTTGATACCTTTTTGATCAAAGTAGAGATACTTTGACTACACATAAAACTTATATGTAAACTAGAAAGGATAGGAGGGAGTATATTGTATGTTCAAAAACAAAACAAACATTGAATTCCCTTTATATATGATTTGCGGATGCTATTATCACCGGTTCAAAATTTTGAATCCGCCTTAGGTATCACGTGCCCCCACTCGTTCCCTCTCGATTTCATCTCGGGGTCCGGAGATCTATTTAAAGAGGACTAGGGTTGGTACATGCGAATGATACTCGGCGGAATGTTCAAATGAGGCATGCGGGAGGATGGACTCGACTGGAGGGCGACAAGATCGATGGAGCAGAGGGTTGGAGAGTAATGAGAAATAAGCAAACGCCACATGATTATACTTGAACGACTCAAATAAACAATAAGTTGTCTCGCTTGGCCTACATAGTGAAAGGCCTAATGCGCAACGCGGAGCACTGACGCTTGAATATGGCCGGGAAAATAGGGAAATCGACATGTGGGGCACACCCGTTGGGACGACGTAGCGCAGACTAGTCCAATGGAGGAGCTGGCTGTAAGGCCCCGAGACCGATGTGCCAGGTGTCTTTGAGTTATTCGCTGCTGTTGCCATGTCATTTGCTTGCGTGTTGCATCTTGTCATGTCATCATGTGCATTGCATCATCATGTTTTCAAAAACCTGCATCCGTCCAGGTTTCCCCCAGTTCTTTTCGTTGTCCATTCTGAGCCCAGACACACTTGCACGCGCCCGAGGCATGTCCGAAATAGTATTTTATAAGTGGCCGGAAAATGTTCTCGGAATGGGATGAGAGTTGACATGTGGTCTTATTATAGTGTAGATAGACCGCCTGTCAAGTTTCATCGCATTCGGAGATCGTTTGATGCCCCAACGGATAACTATAGCGGCAATATAGTCGGTCAAACGTCGGATGTTTCCGGTCTCCGGAAACAGTTGCCGGGTTGCTTTCCCCCTCTCTCTTCTCAGCCCACCTAGTCCATCCTCTTTCCCCTCTTTGCTTCTGGAGTTGACCGATGCGATCGCACAGTCCGAAACCCTCTCTGCTCAGTGCATCAAAACCCTTCGCAACCATGTCCGAAACTTCCCAGCACCCGAATCCGCACGGTCATGACCAGTGGGTCCGGAACAATCCTGAGTTATCCTAAACATCATCCGTTCCTTGTTTGGACCACCCTAAGCCGTTCGATCAAAAATCTAGAGGCTCTAATCCCCTCTCTTTTTAGCCACCTACTATATATAGTGGGCAACCCCTAACAAATCAGACCAAACCCTAAATTTTAGGGAGATGTCCCATCCATTCTTCGCTGCCGCCGCCACTCTGAATCCACATCGGGATCCATCCCGTATCCTCCCCTGTCCAATGGATCCGCTGATAGCCCCTCCTCGCCTCGATCTGGATCAAGGAGCCCGAGCCCCTGTAGTCGCCCGAGGCCTCCATGGCTTGGCCCTCCTGCCTCCTCGCCGGACTCCTCGTGCTACAGCACCTCGACCCCGGCGTCGACCCAGCCGCTGCCGGCGAGCAGCAGCAACCAGCAGGCCGTCCTCGCCGTCCCTGCTCTTTCCGTCAGCCCTCCTCTTTGATTTCCTCCCGTGGTTCTCCCTCTAAGCTCTGCCTTGCCCTCTTCTTCGCAGGAAATCGAACCTCACGGCAACGCCATGAGCCGTCAGCCACCAGAGAGCCGTCGCCCTGCCAAGTTCGTCCCGCCGCCGGAGTTCAACCTCGCCGGAGTCTTCTCCTCGCCGCTGCCTTCGCGAAATCCCCGCGCCGTCGGAGCCCCGCTTTGCGCCATCTTCCCGTTGACTGCGAGCTCGCGCTTGAGCTTTGCCTCTGCGAGCGCCGCCTGCGTTGACCCGCTGCTTCGAGGACGAGGACACCCAGCGACCAGCGCCCGAGTCGACTCCCTTGCATTGCCTGTTGCCGAGCCTTGGAACCGCGCCCAGCCTTTCTTCCCCGCACCGTTCCTCGCACGCCGGACCTCCCCAACCTCGCTGGAGCCACGCAGGTCGCCGACCCTTCCTCTCTGTCCTCCGGTCCTCCTCTGTTTTCCTCTCTCTCAATCGCGCTCTCTCTATCAGGGACAAACAAGGACGCCTCCGCCCCATGGAACCATCTCTGTCTGGAGCTCCTTCACCTACATCCGCCCCCCTCCGTCCAGACCCGCCGTCTCCGCCTCCGTTCCTTCGTCTCCGGCGAGCAGCCGTGCCGCCGAGGCTCTGCTTCCTGTCGTGCAGACTGCAGAGGATGCCCGCTCGTGCACTGCTTCTCGCCCTGTCCAGGAGCGAGCGTGTTGACCACGGCCGCTGCACCCCCTCGTTCGATCCAGCTACGACCGGCCCATGGCCACCTCTTTCCAGCAGCCCATAGAGCAGGCCCAGCTTGCCTCCCCACCAGATCTGACCTGGGCTTGGCCCAAAGTGAGCAACCCTCACCCAGATCCAGATTCGGCCTGATATGTTTTTTTCCTGTTGCTGCGATTTTGTCTATTTTTTAGAGGAGACCAGTTTTGCAGAAAAGTCCCTAGACTTCATGCATTTAATAACTTCACAACCGTGCATCGGTTTGAAAAACTTAATATATGAAACTTGCTTAGATTTTCACCTAGTTTAATAATTTTCAACTTTCATTTATGTTTAAAATGTTTAAAATGTTGTTTGATTAATTTTACTCCTATGCCATGTTAAAATGCTTTAATTCGTAACTAAATAACCGTAGCTCCGATTTTAATAATCTTTATATGTAAATGGGGTAGAAAAATGCCTAGTTTAACATGGTGGCCTTACTTCGCATGTTTAATAACTCAAAAATTATGATTAGGGCAGAACAGTACCAAACCAATATATGCATATGGGGATTTACCGGAATTGTTGTTCGTTGCTTCCGGCCTCATTTAAACTTGACTAGATAGGTAGTTTTATTTTGCTTCACCCTCTTGCCATGTTAATCAACATTTAATCTTGTTGGGTACATAAACGAGATCGAACTAAATAACTTAAATGTGGTGTTTCGTCATTATGCAACAGAATTTGTAGTGTTGTTTGTGCACTTTGCCATGCCATGTATCATTAAACCGGACATGCATCATACTTGTTGTGCGTCATGCCATGATCGTGCGATAGTTGTTTACTATGTTGTGTGCTTCTTTCCGGTGTTTGCTTCTTCGGGTTGGATCCGGTAACGTCGTGTTGTGAGGATCCGTTTGTCTACGTCCGTTTGTCTTCTTCATGGACTCGTTCTTCTTCCTTGCGGGATTTCAGGCAAGATGATCATACCCTCGAAATCACTTCTATCTTTGCTTGCTAGTTGCTCGCTCTTTTGCTATGCCTTTGCTGCGATGCCTACCACTTGCTTATCATGCCTCCTATATTGTTGAACCAAGCCTCTATCCCACCTTGTCCTAGCAAACCGTTGATTGGCTATGTTACCGCTTTGCTCAACCCCTCTTATAGCGTTGTTAGTTGCAGGTGAAGATTGAAGTTTGTTCCTTGTTGGAACATGGAGATGTTGTTCCTCGTTGGAACATTTTTACTTGTTGGGATATAACAATACATCTTATTTAATTAATGCATCTATATACTTCGTAAAGGGTGGAAGGCTCGGCCCTATGCCTGGTGTTTTGTTCCACTCTTGCCGCCCTAGTTTCCGTCATATCGGTGTTATGTTCCCGAATTTTGCGTTCCTTACGCCGTTGGGCTATTATGGGAACCCCTTGACAGTTCGCCTTAAGTAAAGCTCTTCCAGCAATGCCCAACATTGGTTTTACCATTTGCCACCTAGCCTTTTCTTTTCCCTTGGGAGTCGCGCTCCTGAGGGTCATCATTATTTTAACCCCCCCCCCGGGCCAGTGCTCCTCTGAGTGTTAGTCCAACTGAGCGATGTTCGGGGATACCAGGGGCAACTCTGGGCTGGCCTACCCGACGTCTGGCTCATCTGAGTGTGCCCTGAGAACGAGATATGTGCAGCTCCTATCGGGATTTGTCGGCACATTCGGGCGGTGTTGCTGGTTTAGTTTTACCCTGTCGAAATGTCTTGTAGAACCGGGATATCGAGTCTGATCGAAATGTCTCGGGAGGAGGTCTATTCCTTCGTTGACCGTGAGAGCTTGTGATGGGCTATGTTGGGACACCCCTGCAGGGTTTTGAACTTTCGAAAGCCGTGCCCGCGGTTATGGGCAGATGGGAATTTGTTAACGTCCGGTTATAGAAAACCTGAAGTTGACCTTAACTAAAATGCATCAACCGCGTGTGTTATCGTGATGGTCTCTTTCCGGCGGAGTCCGGGAAGTGAACACGGTGTTGGAGTAATGCTTGACGTAGGTTGTTGTAGGATCACTTCTTGATCATAGTTGCTCGACCGTGCTTTTACCTTCTCTTCTCGCTCTCTTTTGCGAATATGTTAGCCACCATATATGCTAGTCGCTTGCTGCAGCTCCACCTCACACCTTTACCTTACCCATAAGCTTAAGTAGTCTTGATCGCGAGGGTGCGAGATTGCTGAGTCCCCGTGGCTCACAGATACTTCCAAAACCAGCTTGCAGGTGCCGAAGAGTCCGTGCAAATGACGCAACTAAGCTCAGGAGGAGCTCGATGAAGATCTTGTCCTTTGTGTTGTTCCGTTCTAGTTGATCAGTAGTGGAGCCCAGTTGGGGTCGATCGGGGACCGTGTCGCATTTGGGGTTCTTCTTTTATTTTGGTTCCGTAGTCGGACCATGAGTGTATTTGAATGATGTAATGTTTATTCATGTATTGTGTGAAGTGGCGATTGTAAGACAACTATGTATCTCTTTCCCTTATGTATTACATGGGTTGTGTGAAGATTACCTCATTTGCGACATTGCTTTCAATGCGGTTATGCCTCTAAGTCGTGCTTCGACACGTGGGAGATATAGTCGCATCGAGGGCGTTACAAGTTGGTAATCAGAGCGTTCCCCGACCTTAGGAGCCAGCATTGCTTGATCGTTTTTAGCAGCCGTTGTTGAGTCTAGAAAAATGTTTTGAGAAATTTAGGAATTATATATCGGAGAGTTTAGGAATTCTTTTTACTCCCTAGTCTCGTCATCGCTCTGGTAAGGCATCCTGATGTAGAGTTTTGACTCTTCTCTTCTCAAATTTCACTAAATTTTTTTTTAGGATCACGCGGGTATCTTGGAATCGTTCCGATGGTTTTATGACGAGAACATTGTCTTGGTGCCTCCTGTCAGGGGTTTTGTGGAAGTGTCCCGGGGAGTTGAGCTCTGAGGTGTTGTCGTCATAATTTTATTGTTGCAGTTCTGGAATACCTGAGTTTAGTACGCCGACATCGAAAATCTCTTTTATGCAGTTCGTTGGTGAGATAACCTCGACGCCACCCAGTACTGGGGCGGGAGTTCGGGAGTATTGCCATAACTTGTATAACGGATGCTTTTCAAAGGTTGAGGTAGATGATTTCCGAAGGTTTCTTGGTTATGTGTTGAAGGATGGATACAGCTGGATGTAGGATTTGCTAGAATTGGGTGAGATATTATGCTTCCCCTGTATCCCCAACACCTGATTGCATAACTGGAAAATTTCGGGAGTTTATAAGTGGAAATTCAAGTAGCTCTTAGGATGTCTTTCCGACAGATGTATGATATGAAATTGGGGTTCGACGTCTAGTGGTCCGCCTATTCACGGTTGGTTTTACAGTGGTATCGTTGTGTCTTAAAGAGTCCTTGGCTATGCCGACTCGGGGACGCTTCGTATGTCATGTGCATTGCCTTGTACATGATGGCGCTGTACGATCGAGCCCGTGTAGGCCCCAGCACGAAAACTTCAGACGAAATCTCTATCATATGTTTGTTCCGACTTATTCTGCAAGCCAATCCTTTGTTTTGTTTTGAGTTGTGGTATTCGAGTTGCTTCAAAGTCAAATGTTGATTTCATACCTTTCTTAAGCGGTGTTCTCATATTTCTATGTGAATACTAATCCTTCTCATTTATCGAGATTGGAATGCCAATTTCTTTTCAACCGGCGTGTCTCTCTTCAAGTGGATCCGATCATTTCAACATTCGCAAGATCAATTATCAGCTCTTCTCAATGGTGTTCGTTTCATCCGTCTCCGAGTTTCCTTTGTCTTCCCGCCCACCCAGCCTTGTTTCTTCAAGGACTCGGATTTCTTTATCAAGTATCCTTTTTGTGAAGTCTCTCCATCCTTTTTCCGTCAATATTCTTATCCGGTGATTCTCATGATGATTCTAATGGAGCTTCAAGTTCATCATTCTCGGTTTTCTTTCTTCTCCGGTGGGTTCAATTCAAGCGTTGGTTTTGACCATAGTCCTTTCGTTTTGCCCAATACCTTCTCTTGCCGGTGCACCTCTAAATCATTAAATTTTCGTTATTCATTTGTTCCGGAGTGCTGAAGATATCTCAAAGATTCGTGTATCCACTCTTCTTTCATTCAAGCTATTTCGAGGATGTTATATCATTCAAGCCTTTTTATTCAACTGGTGCAATCTCTCTTTTCAAGTAATCGTTCAACGGTGTACCTTTTGAGTGGGCCCTAACCCACAGGTCTTTTCCCAGGATCTTACCTGACTCTTCCAATCTTCCCGGAGCTATCCTCATATTTCTTTTCAAAGTTTGACGTAAGAATGAATTATCATCAGTCTTATGTTTTTCTCCAAGATCTGTCGAATTCTTTTCATCGTTGGCTCAACCTCTCCTCTTTTAATCATCCCAGAGTGTCTCAATAAGTCATGATGGTATTTCTCGTCGGCATTCTCAGTTTGGAAGACCGAAGAAGATTCTTCTCTCAACCTTGCTCCATTCTCTTCAAGATTCATGATTCTAGCTTGTTGCCATCCTCTCATAATTGTTCCGTTGTGAGAATTCTTTTATCCATCCGGAGCAATTCAAGAGTATTCTCAGTTTGTTATCCGGAGTCCATCATTTCAGGTTTATTCATTCTCAGCTTTCAGCTATGGTTCTCCAAAATCTTACCGGTGCTTCGTTCAAGTGATCTCTAATCAGTTCGTGATCCCTTCGTTCTCATGTATCTAGTTTCTCTCAAGCATCTTCGTTCATTTGCAAATTCTTCCCGGTGATTCGTTATCTATTATTCGTTCTTTTTCAATTCTTACGGTGGTTCGTTCAAGACTTCTCCTCCTTCGTTATCATATAAATTTATTCGTTGTTCCTACCCTACCGGTGGTTCGTCGAAGACCTTCTCAAGTTTTGCGTTATGGCTATCTTAATCTTTTCTATGAGAATAAGTAATATGTCGAATCCGTTGATTGTCATCAATTTAATTGGTGAAGGATAAGCAGAATGTAATTCTTATTCTTGTTTCATCGAGTTTATTCAATTCCTGTTTTCCGGAGTGGTTCATCATACTTATTCTTGGTTTCAAGTGCTCATCTTTCTTTCCCAGAGTTCCAACCTCTCGCAATTATTTAATCACGAAGATCTATCAAAAATCTTTACAAGGATTCACCTTGTGTTTTCAACTTCTTTTTCCTTCCGTTTGATCATCCTTTTGTTTAACGGAATTCTTCATGGAGACTCTACATGATGGTTCACCAAGGATTTAATTCCTTCTCCAACTTGTTCGTCAAGATTCTTTTCTAAGAAGCTCAAGCTTTCTTCATATGGTAATCCAGAGTGCAATTTTTTATTCCGTATCATTGGAGGTGGTATTATGTCATTTTTGATAATTTGAGTTCATTTTTTCATGATTCACATGTTGTCAAGAATGAGATATTTTAAATCCATCAATCTCGTCATTGGATTTACCTTGGGTTATTTTTCACCTAAAGCTTTCCCTAAGGATTGTTGCTATTTATGGTGCTTATAAATGTCCCAAGTCCTTCATTTATCCTCCCGGTGAAATACTTTCTCGTCTCCTTGTTCATACCAATCCAATTCTTTTTTCCCGTGAGTGGCAGGTTGTCACCTCATAATTTTGAGATGTGTTCCATAAGACCATATCAAGTGTATTCTTTTTGTTGTTGGTGTTCCAACAACTCCGTTCGACCCTTCTCCTAAGGGTGCCTTCTCAAGCTCTTTTGGCAGAAGTTGGCATTTTCTCCTCATTTCTCCTATTTCAATTATCTATCTTCTATTCTTTTGTTCCGGAGCCATTGTGATGTTGCGTTCTTCAACCATCATCTCGCTTCATCAAAGATTATGTTCTTTTCATGATTGTCCATTTAACCGGAGTGTTGTGCCCTTTTGCTCAAGTTACTTTCGCCTTATCAAGTATTGCATCCCTTCTAAACCGGAGTGCTTCCCGAATTTGTTCTTACTTGTTCCTCTTTCTTAACGGAGTGCTTTCAACTTCGTTCATCTCCGTTGTGTTATTCTCCCGGAGTGGCTTAACCTCTTCAAGGTTCGTGGTTTCACTTGTTTGTCAATGAAGCAACTTAGTTTTACATCTCCTCTTTTCTCTTCCGTTGTTCCTCCTCTAGATCTCGGGACGATATCCTCTCGTAGTGGTGGAGTGTTGTAACGCTCCGAGACCGATGTGCCAGGTGTCTTTGAGTTATTTGCTGCTGTTGCCATGTCATTTGCTTTCGTGTTGCATCTTTTCATGTCATCATGTGCATTGCATCACCATGTTTTCAAAAACCTGCATCCGTCTGGGTTTCCCCCAGTTCTTTTCGTTGTCCATTCTGAGCCCAGACACACTTGCACACGCCCGAGGCATGTCCGAAATAGTATTTTATAAGTGGTCGGAAAAAATTCTTGGAATGGGATGAGAGTTGACATGTGGTCTTATTATAGTGTAGATAGACCGCCTGTCAAGTTTCATCGCATTCGGAGATCGTTTGATGCCCCAATGGATAACTATAGCGACAATATAGTCGGTCAAACGTCGAATGTTTCTGGTCTGCGAAAACAGTTGCCGGGTTGCTTTCCCCCTCTCTCTTCTCAGCCCACCTAGTCCATCCTCTTTCCCCTCTTCGCTTCCGGAGTTGACCGATGCGATCGCACGGTCCAAAACCGTCTCTGCTCAGTGCATCAAAACCCTTCGCAACCATGTCCGAAACTTCCCACCACCCGAATCTGCACGGTCATGACCAGTGGGTCCGGAACAATCCCGAGTTATCCAAAACATCATCCGTTCTTTGTTTGGACCACCCGAAGCCGTTCGATCAAAAATCTAGAGGCTCTAATCCCCTCTCTTTTTAGCCACCTACTATATATAGTGGGCAACCCCTAACAAATCAGACCAAACCCTAAATTTTAGGGAGATGTCCCATCCATTCTTCGCTGCCGCCGCCACTATGAATCCACATCGGGATCCATCCCGTATCCTCCCCTGTCCAATGGATCCGCTGATAGCCCCTCCGCGCCTCGATCTGGATCAAGGAGCCCGAGCCCCTGCAGTCGCCCGAGGCCTCCATGGCTTGGCCCTCCTGCCTCCTCGCCGGACTCCTCACGCTACAGCACCTCGACCCCGCCGTCGACCCAGCCGCTGCCGGCGAGCAGCAGCAACCAGCAGGCCGTCCTCGCCGTCCCTGCTCTTTCCGTCAGCCCTCCTCTTCGATTTCCTCACGTGGTTCTCCCTCTAAGCTCTGCCTTGCCCTCTTCTTCGCAGGAAATCGAGCCTCACGGCAACGCCATGAGCCGTCAGCCACCAGAGAGCCGTCGCCCTGCCAAGTTCGTCCCGCCGCCGGAGTTCAACCTCGCCGGAGTCTTCTCCTCGCCGCTGCCTTCGCCAAATCCCCGCGCTGACGGAGCCCCACTTTGCGCCATCTTCCCGTTGACTGCGAGCTCGCGCTCGAGCTTTGCCTCTGCGAGCGCCGCCTGCGTTGACCCACTGCTTCGAGGACGAGGACACCCAGCGACCGGCGCCCGAGTCGACTACCTTGCATCGCCTGTTGCCGCGCCTTGGAACCGCGCCCAACCTTTCTTCCCCGCACCGTTCCTCGCACGCCGGACCTCCCCAACCTCGCCGGAGCCACGCAGGTCGCCGACCCTTCCTCTCTGTCCTCCGGTCCTCCTCTGTTTTCCTCTCTCTCAATTGCGCTCTCTCTCTCAGGGACAAACAAGGACGCCACCGCCCCATGGAACCGTCTCTGTCTGGAGCTCCTTCACTTGCATCCGCCCCCCTCCGTCCAGACCCGCCGTCTCCGCCTCCGTTCCTTCGTCTCCGGCGAGCAGCCATGCCGCCGCGGCTCTGCTTCCTATCGTGCAGACTGCAGAGGATGCCCGCTCTTGCAATGCTTCTCGCCCTGTCCAGGAGCGAGCGTGTTGACCGCGGCCCCTGCACCCCCTCGTTCGATCCAGCTACGACCGGCCCATGGCCACCTCTTTCCTGCAGCCCACAGAGCACGCCCAGCTTGCCTCCCCTCCAGATCCGACCTGGGCTTGGCCCAAAGTGAGCAACCCTCACCCAGATCCAGATTCGGCCTGATATGTTTTTTTCCTGTTGCCGCGATTTTGTCTATTTTTTCCAGAGGAGACCAGTTTTGCAGAAAAGTCCCTAGACTTCATGCATTTAATAACTTCACAACCGTGCATCGGTTTGAAAAACTTAATATATGAAACTTGCTTAGATTTTCATCTAGTTTAATAATTTGCAACTTTCATTTATGTTTAAAATGTTTAAAATGCTATTTGATTAATTTTACTCCTATGCCATGTTAAAATGCTTTAATTCGTAACTAAATAACCGTAGCTCCGATTTTAATAATATTTATATGTAAATGGGGTAGAAAAATGCCTAGTTTAACATGGTGGCCTTACTTCGCATGTTTAATAACTCAAAAATTATGATTAGGGCAGAACAGTACCAAACCAATATATGCATATGGGGATTTACCGGAATTGTTGTTCGTTGCTTCCGGCCTCATTTAAACTTGACTAGATAGGTAGTTTTATTTTGCTTCACCCTCTTGCCATGTTAATCAACATTTAATCTTGTTGGGTACATAAACAAGATCGAGCTAAATAACTTAAATGTGGTGTTTCGTCATTATGCAACGGAATTTGTAGGGTTGTTTGTGCACTTTGCCATGCCATGTATCATTAAACCGGACATGCATCATACTTGTTGTGCATCATGCCATGATCGTGTGATAGTTGTTTACTATGTTGTGTGCTTCTTTCCGGTGTTTGCTTCTTCGGGTTGGATCCGGTAACGTCGTGTTGTGAGGATCCGTTCATCTACGTCCGCTTGTCTTCTTCATGGACTCGTTCTTCTTCCTTGCGGGATTTCAGGCAAGATGATCATACCCTCGAAATCACTTCTATCTTTGCTTGCTAGTTGCTCGCTCTTTTGCTATGCCTTTGCTGCGATGCCTACCACTTGCTTATCATGCCTCCTATATCGTTGAACCAAACCTCTAACCCACCTTGTCCTAGCAAACTGTTGATTGGCTATGTTACCGCTTTGCTCAGCCCCTCTTATAGCGTTGTTAGTTGCAGGTGAAGATTGAAGTTTGTTCCTTGTTGGAACATGGAGATGTTGTTCCTCGTTGGAACATGTTTACTTGTTGGGATATAACAATACATCTTATTTAATTAATGCATCTATATACTTCGTAAAGGGTGGAAGGCTCGGCCCTATGCCTGGTGTTTTGTTCCACTCTTGCCGCCCTAGTTTCCGTCATATCGGTGTTATGTTCCCGAATTTTGCGTTCCTTACGCTGTTGGGCTATTATGGGAACCCCTTGACAGTTCGCCTTAAGTAAAGCTCTTCCAGCAATGCCCAACATTGGTTTTACCATTTGCCACCTAGCCTTTTCTTTTCCCTTGGGAGTCGCCCTCCTGAGGGTGATCATTATTTTAACCCCCCCCCGGGCCAGTGCTCCTCTGAGTGTTAGTCCAACTGAGCGATGTTCGGGGATACCAGGGGCAACTCTGGGCTGGCCTACCCGACGTCTGGCTCATCTGAGTGTGCCCTGAGAACGAGATATGTGCAGCTCCTATCGGGATTTGTCGGCACATTCGGGCGGTGTTGCTGGTTTAGTTTTACCCTGTCGAAATGTCTTGTAGAACCGGGATACCGAGTCTGATCGGAATGTCTCGGGAGGAGGTCTATTCCTTCATTGACCGTGAGAGCTTGTGATGGGCTAAGTTGGGACACCCCTGCAGGGTTTTGAACTTTCGAAAGCTGTGCCCGTGGTTATGGGCAGATGGGAATTTGTTAATGTCCGGTTGTAGAAAACCTGAAGTTGACCTTAACTAAAATGCATCAACCGCGTGTGTTTCCGTGATGGTCTCTTTCCGGCGGAGTCCGGGAAGTGAACACGGTGTTGGAGTAATGCTTGACGTAGGTTGTTTTAGGATCACTTCTTGATCATAGTTCCTCGACCGTGCTTTTACCTTCTCTTCTCGCTCTCTTTTGCGAATATGTTAGCCACCATATATGCTAGTCGCTTGCTGCAGCTCCACCTTACACCTTTACCTTACCCATAAGCTTAAGTAGTCTTGATAGCGAGGGTGCGAGATTGCTGAGTCCCCGTGGCTCACAGATACTTCCAAAACCAGCTTGCAGGTGCCGAAGAGTCCGTGCAAATGACGCAACTAAGCTCAGGAGGAGCTCGATGAAGATCTTGTCCTTTGTGTTGTTCCGTTCTAGTTGATCAGTAGTGAAGCCCAGTAGGGGTCGATCGGGGACCATGTCGCATTTGGGGTTCTTCTTTTATTTTTGTTCCGTAGTCGGACCATGAGTGTATTTGAATGATGTAATGTTTATTCATGTATTGTGTGAAGTGGCGATTGTAAGCCAACTATGTATCTCTTTCCCTTATGTATTACATGGGTTGTGTGAAGATTACCTCATTTGCGACATTGCTTTAAATGCGGTTATGCCTCTAAGTCGTGCTTCGACACGTGGGAGATATAGTCGCATCGAGGGCGTTACAAGTTGGTAATCAGAGCCTTCCCCGACCTTAGGAGCCAGCATTGCTTGATCGTTTTTAGCAGCCGTTGTTGAGTCTAGAAAAAGGTTTTGAGTCATTTAGGAATTATATATCAGAGAGTTTAGGAATTCTTTTTACTCCCTAGTCTCCTCATCGCTCTGGTAAGGCATCCTGACGTAGAGTTTTGACTCTTCTCTTCTCAAATTTCACTAAATTTTTTTTAGGATCACGCGGGTATCTTGGAATCGTTCCGATGGTTTTATGACGAGAACATTGTCTTGGTGCCTCCTGTCAGGGGTTTTGTGGAAGTGTCCCGGGGAGTTGAGCTCTGAGGTGTTGTCGTCATAATTTTATTGTTGCAGTTCTGGAATACCTGAGTTTAGTACGCCGACATCAAAAATCTCTTTTATGCAGTTCGTTGGTGAGATAACCTCGACGCCACCCAGTACTGGGGCGGGAGTTCGGGAGTATTGCCATAACTTGTATAACGAATGCTTTTCGAAGGTTGAGGTAGATGATTTCCGAAGGTTTCTTGGTTATGTGTTGAAGGATGGATACAGCTGGATGTATGATTTGCTAGAATTGGGGGAGATATTATGCTTCCCCTGTATCCCCAACACCTGATTGCATAACTGGAAAATTTCTGGAGTTTATAAGTGGGAATTCAAGTTGCTCTTAGGATGTCTTTCCGACAGATGTATGATATGAAATTGGGGTTCGACGTCTAGTGGTCCGCCTATTCATGGTTGGTTTTACAGTGGTATCGTTGTGTCTTTAAGAGTCCTTGGCTATGCCGACTCGGGGACGCTTCGTATGTCATGTGCACTTCCTTGTACATGATGGCGCTGTACGATCGAGCCCGTGTAGGCCCCACCACGCAAACTTCGGACGAAATCTCTATCATATGTTTGTTCCGACTTATTCTGCAAGCCAATCCTTTGTTTTGTTTTGAGTTGTGGTATTCGAGTTGCTTCAAAGTCAAATGTTGATTTCATACCTTTCTTAAGCGGTGTTCTCATATTTCTATGTGAATACTAATCCTTCTCATTTATCGAGATTGGAATGCCAATTTCTTTTCAACCGGCGTGTCTCTCTTCAAGTGGATCCGATCATTTCAACATTCGCAAGATCAATTATCAGCTCTTCTCAATGGTGTTCGTTTCATCCGTCTCCGAGTTGCCTTTGTTTTCCCGCCCACCCACCCTTGTTTCTTCAAGGACTCGGATTTCTTTATCAAGTATCGTTTTTGTGAAGTCTCTCCATCCTTTTTCCGTCAATATTCTTATCCGGTCATTCTCATGATGATTCTAATGGAGCTTCAAGTTCATCGTTCTCGGTTTTCTTTCTTCTCCGGTGGGTTCAATTCAAGCGTTGGTTTTGACCATAGTCCTTTTGTTTTGCCCAATACCTTCTCTTGCCGGTGCACCTCTAAATCATTAAATTTTCGTTATTCATTTGTTCCGGAGTGCTGAAGATATCTCAAAGATTCGTGTATCCACTCTTCTTTCATTCAAGCTATTTCGAGGATGTTATATCATTCAAGCCTTTTTATTCAACTGGTGCAATCTCTCTTTTCAAGTAATCGTTCAACGGTGTATCTTTTGAGTGGGCCCTAACCCACAGGTCTTTTCCCAGGATCTTACCTGACTCTTCCAATCTTCCCGGAGCTATCCTCATATTTCTTTTCAAAGTTTGACGTAAGAATGAATTATCATCAGTCTTATGTTTTTCTCCAAGATCTGTCGAATTCTTTTCATCGTTGGCTCAACCTCTCCTCTTTTAATCATCCCAGAGTGTCTCAATAAGTCATGATGGTATTTCTCGTCGGCATTCTCAGTTTGGAAGACCGAAGAAGATTCTTCTCTCAACCTTGCTCCATTCTCTTCAAGATTCATGATTCTAGCTTGTTGCCATCCTCTCATAATTGTTCCGTTCTGAGAATTCTTTTATCCATCCGGAGCAATTCAAGAGTATTCTCAGTTTGTTATCCGGAGTCCATCATTTCAGGTTTATTCATTCTCAGCTTTCAGCTATGGTTCCCCAAAATCTTACCGGTGCTTCGTTCAAGTGATCTCTAGTCAGTTCGTGATCCCTTCGTTCTCATGTATCTAGTTTCTCTCAAGCATCTTCGTTCATTTGAAAATTCTTCCCGGTGATTCGTTATCTATTATTCGTTCTTTTTCAATTCTTACGGTGGTTCGTTCAAGACTTCTCTTCCTTCGTTATCATATCAATTTATTCGTTGTTCCTACCCTACCGGTGGTTCGTCGAAGACCTTCTCAAGTTTTGCATTATGGCTATCTTAATCTTTTCTATGAGAATAAGTAATATGTCGAATCCGTTGATTGTCATCAATTTAATTGGTGAAGGATAAGCAGAATGTAATTCTTATTCTTGTTTCATCGAGTTTATTCAATTCCTGTTTTCCGGAGTGGTTCATCATACTTATTCTTGGTTTCATGTGCTCATCTTTCTTTCCCAGAGTTCCAACCTCTCGCAATTATTTAATCACGAAGATCTATCAAAAATCTTTACAAGGATTCACCTTGTGTTTTCAACTCCTTTTCCTTCCGTTTGATCATCCTTTTGTTTAACGGAATTCTTCATGGAGACTCTACATGATGGTTCACCAAGGATTTAATTCCTTCTCCAACTTGTTCGTCGACATTCTATTCTAAGAAGCTCAAGCTTTCTTCATATGGTAATCCGGAGTGCAATTTTTTATTCCGTATCATTGGAGGTGGTATTATGTCATTTTTGATAATTTGAGTTCATTTTTTCATGATTCACATGTTGTCAAGAATGAGATATTTTAAATCCATCAATCTCGTCATTGGATATACCTTGGGTTATTTTTCACCTAAAGCTTTCCCTAAGGATTGTTGCTATTTATGGTGCTTATAAATGTCCCAAGTCCTTCATTTATCCTCCCGGTGAGATACTTTCTCGTCTCCTTGGTCATACCAATCCAATTCTTTTTTCCCGTGAGTGGCAGGTTGTCACCTCATAATTTTGAGATGTGTTCCATACGACCATATCAAGTGTATTCTTTTCGTTGTTGGTGTTCCAACAACTCCGTTCGACCCTTCTCCTAAGGATGCCTTCTCAAGCTCTTTTGGCAGAAGTTGGCATTTTCTCCTCATTTCTCCTATTTCAATTATCTATCTTCTATTCTTTTGTTCCGGAGCCATTGTGATGTTGCTTTCTTCAACCATCATCTCGCTTCATCAAAGATTATGTTCTTTTCATGATTGTCCATTTAACCGGAGTGTTGTGCCCTTTTGCTCAAGTTACTTTCGCCTTATCAAGTATTGCATCCCTTCTAAACCGGAGTGCTTCCCGAATTTGTTCTTACTTGTTCCTCTTTCTTAACAGAGTGCTTTCAACTTCGTTCATCTCTGTTGTGTTATTCTCCCGGAGTGGCTTAACCTCTTCAAGGTTCGTGGTTTCACTCGTTTGTCAATGAAGCAACTTAGTTTTACATCTCCTCTTTTCTCTTCCGTTGTTCCTCCGGTGCAATTCTAGATCTCGGGACGAGATCCTCTCGTAGTGGTGGAGTGTTGTAACGCCCCGAGACCGATGTGCCAGGTGTCTTTGAGTTATTCGCTGCTGTTGCCATGTCATTTGCTTGCGTGTTGCATCTTGTCATGTCATCATGTGCATTGCATCATCATGTTTTCAAAAACCTGCATCCGTCTGGGTTTCCCCAGTTCTTTTTGTTGTCCATTCTGAGCCCAGACACACTTGCACGCGCCCGAGGCATGTCCGAAATAGTATTTTATAAGTGGCCGGAAAATGTTCTTGGAATGGGATGAGAGTTGACATGTGGTCTTATTATAGTGTAGATAGACCGCCTGTCAAGTTTCATCGCATTCGGAGATCGTTTGATGCCCCAACGGATAACTATAGCGACAATATAGTCGGTCAAACGTCGAATGTTTCTGGTCTCCGAAAACAGTTGCCGGGTTGCTTTCCCCCTCTCTCTTCTCAGCCCACCTAGTCCATCCTCTTTCCCCTCTTCGCTTCCGGAGTTGACCGATGCGATCGCACGGTCCGAAACCCTCTCTGCTCAGTGCATCAAAACCCTTCGCAACCATGTCTGAAACTTCCCAGCACCCGAATCCGCACGGTCATGACCAGTGGGTCCGGAACAATCCCGAGTTATCCTAAACATCATCCGTTCTTTGTTTGGATCACCCGAAGCCGTTCGATCAAAAATCTAGAGGCTCTAATCCCCTCTCTTTTTAGCCACCTACTATATATAGTGGGCAACCCCTAACAAATCAGACCAAACCCTAAATTTTAGGGAGATGTCCCATCCATTCTTCACTGCTGCCGCCACTATGAATCCCCATCGGGATCCATCCCGTATCCTCCCCTGTCCAACGGATCCGCTGATAGCCCCTCCTCGCCTCGATCTGGATCAAAGAGCCCAAGCCCCTGCAATCGCCCGAGGCCTCCATGGCTTGGCCCTCCTACCTCCTCGCCGGACTCCTCGCGCTACACCACCTCGACCCCGGCGTCGACCCAGCCGCTGCCGGCGAGCAGCAGCAACCAGCAGGCCGTCCTCACCGTCCCTGCTCTTTCCGTCAGCCCTCCTCTTCGATTTCCTCCCATGGTTCTCCCTCTAAGCTCTGCCTTGCCCTCTTCTTCGCAGGAAATCGAGCCTCACGGCAACGCCATGAGCCGTCAGCCACGAGAGAGTCGTCGCCCTGCCAAGTTCGTCCCGCCGCCGGAGTTCAACCTCGCCGGAGTCTTCTCCTCGCCGCTGCCTTTGCCAAATCCCCGCGCCGTCGGAGCCCCGCCTTGCGCCATCTTCCCGTTGACTGCGAGCTCGCGCTCGAGCTTTGCCTCTACGAGCGCCGCCTACGTTGACCCACTGCTTCGAGGACGAGGACACCCAGCGACCAGCGCCCGAGTCGACTCCCTTGCATCCCCTGTTTCCGTGCCTTGGAACCACGCCCAACCTTTCTTCCCCGCACCGTTCCTCGCACGCCGGACCTCCCCAACCTCGCCGGAGCCACGCAGGTCGCCGACCCTTCCTCTCTGTCCTCCGGTCCTCCTCTGTTTTCCTCTCTCTCAATTGCGCTCTCTCTCTCAGGGACAAACAAGGACGCCACCGCCCCATGGAACCGTCTCTGTCTGGAGCTCCTTCACCTGCATCCGCCCCCCTCCGTCCAGACCTGCCGTCTCCGCCTCCGTTCCTTTGTCTCCGGCGAGCAGCCGTGCCGCCGCGGCTCTGCTTCCTGTCGTGCAGACTGCAGAGGATGCCCGCTCTTGCAATGCTTCTCACCCTGTCCAGGAGCGAGCGTGTTGACCGCGGCCCCTGCACCCCTTCGTTCGATCCAGCTACGACCGGCCCATGGCCACCTCTTTCCTGCAGCCCACAGAGCAGGCCCAGCTTGCCTCCCCTCCAGATCCGACCTGGGCTTGGCCCAAAGTGAGCAACCCTCACCCAGATCCAGATTCGGCCCGATATGTTTTTTTCCTGTTGCTGCGATTTTGTCTATTTTTTCCAGAGGAGACCAGTTTTGCAGAAAAGACCCTAGACTTCATGCATTTAATAACTTCACAACCGTGCATCGGTTTGAAAAACTTAATATATGAAACTTGCTTAGATTTTCATCTAGTTTAATAATTTGCAACTTTCATTTATGTTTAAAATGTTTAAAATGCTGTTTGGTTAATTTTACTCCTTTGCCATGTTAAAATGCTTTAATTCGTAACTAAATAACGGTAGCTCTGATTTTAACAATCTTTATATGTAAATGGGGTAGAAAAATGCCTAGTTTAACATGGTGGCCTTACTTCACATGTTTAATAACTCAAAAATTATGATTAGGGCAGAACAGTACCAAACCAATATATGCATATGGGGATTTACCAGAATTGTTGTTCGTTGCTTCCGGCCTCATTTAAACTTGACTAGATAGGTAGTTTTATTTTGCTTCACCCTCTTGCCATGTTAATCAACATTTAATCTTGTTGGGTACATAAACAAGATCGAACTAAATAACTTAAATGTGGTGTTTCGTCATTATGCAACGGAATTTGTAGGGTTGTTTGTGCACTTTGCCATGCCATGTATCATTAAACCGGACATGCATCATACTTGTTGTGCATCATGCCATGATCATGTGATAGTTGTTTACTATGTTGTGTGCTTCTTTCCGGTGTTTGCTTCTTCGGGTTGGATCCGGTAACGTTGTGTTGTGAGGATCCGTTCGTCTACGTCCGTTTGTCTTCTTCATGGACTCGTTCTTCTTCCTTGCGGGATTTCAGGCAAGATGATCATACCCTCGAAATCACTTCTATCTTTGCTTGCTAGTTGCTCGCTCTTTTGCTATGCCTTTGCTGCGATGCCTACCACTTGCTTATCATGCCTCCTATATTGTTGAACCAAGCCTCTAACCCACCTTGTCCTAGAAAACCGTTGATTGGCTATGTTACCGCTTTGCTCAGCCCCTCTTATAGCGTTGTTAGTTGCAGGTGAAGATTGAAGTTTGTTCCTTGTTGGAACATGGAGATGTTGTTCCTCGTTGGAACATGTTTACTTGTTGGGATATCACAATACATATTATTTAATTAATGCATCTATATACTTGGTAAAGGGTGGAAGGCTCGGCCCTATGCTTGGTGTTTTGTTCCACTCTTGCCGCCCTAGTTTCCGTCATATCGGTGTTATGTTCCCAGATTTTGCGTTCCTTACGCGGTTGGGCTATTATGGGAACCCCTTGACAGTTCGCCTTAAGTAAAGCTCTTCCAGCAATGCCCAACATTGGTTTTACCATTTTCCACCTAGCCTTTTCTTTTCCCTTGGGGAGTCGCGCTCCTGAGGGTCATCATTATTTTAACCCCCCCCCCCCCAGGCTAGTGCTTCTCTGAGTGTTGGTCCAACTGAGCAATGTCCGGGGCTACCAGGGGCAACTCTGGTCTGGCCTACCCGACATCTGGCTCATCTGAGTGTGCCCTGAGAACGAGATATGTGCAGCTCCTATCGGGATTTGTCGGCACATTCGGGAAGTGTTGCTGGTTTAGTTTTACCCTGTCGAAATGTCTTGTAGAACCGGGATACCGAGTCTGATCGGAATGTCTCGGGAGGAGGTCTATTCCTTCATTGACCGTGAGAGCTTGTGATGGGCTAAGTTGGGACACCCCTGCAGGGTTTTGAACTTTCAAAAGCCGTGCCCGCGGTTATGGGCAGATGGGAATTTGTTAACGTCCGGTTGTAGAAAACCTGAAGTTGACCTTAACTAAAATGCATCAACCGCATGTGTTACCGTGATGGTCTCTTTCCGGCAGAGTCCGGGAAGTGAACACGGTGTTGGAGTAATGCTTGACGTAGGTTGTTTTAGGATCACTTCTTGATCATAGTTCCTCGACCGTGCTTTTGCCTTCTCTTCTCGCTCTCTTTTGCGAATGTGTTAGCCACCATATATGCTAGTCGCTTGCTGCAGCTCCACCTCACACCTTTACCTTACCCATAAGCTTAAGTAGTCTTGATCGCGAGGGTGCGAGATTGCTGAGTCCCCGTGGCTCACAGATACTTCCAAAACCAGCTTGCAGGTGCCGAAGAGTCCGTGCAGATGACGCAACTAAGCTCGGGAGGAGCTCGATGAAGATCTTGTCCTTTGTCTTGTTCCGTTCTAGTTGATCAGTAGTGGAGCCCAGTTGGGGTCGATCGGGGACCGTGTCGCATTTGGGGTTCTTCTTTTATTTTGGTTCCGTAGTCGGACCATTAGTGTATTTGAATGATGTAATGTTTATTCATGTATTGTGTGAAGTGGCGATTGTAAGCCAACTATGTATCTCTTTCCCTTATGTATTACATGGGTTGTGTGAAGATGACCTCATTTGCGACATTGCTTTCAATGCGATTATGCCTCTAAGTCGTGCTTTGACACGTGGGAGATATAGTCGCATCGAGGGCGTTACACTGGCCCATGACCTCCTTGCCACCGACAACCGTTCATGTGGGTCGTTGGGGCCAACAACGGGGCGTAGCTCCAGCACTGCCTGTGGACACGGCGACCGCGGTGAGCGACACGCTCATATCGTCACTAGAAACGATCGGTTTTAGTGTGCCGAGGGTGGCGTTAGTGCTGTGGCATGACCAACGGTATGTTTGGTTTGTGCCCAAGGTTGCCCCATCAAAGCATTGGGTAGCCAAAATTTTGTTTGAGGTATTGGTTGCTCATGATTTGGCCGACATTGGCATGAAAAATGAACTAGAGTTGGCTAGAGTTCATTGGCATGCCAAAGAAATGGCAACCATCCAAACAAAGACCAATCTTTGGGTCATGACCAAAATTTTGGTTGAGGTATTGGTTGCCCATGATTTGGCCGACATTGGCAAGAAAAATGAACTAGAGTTGGCTAGACTTCATTGGCATGCCAAAAAAATGGCAACCATCCATACAAAGACCAATCTTTGGGTCATGACCAAAATTTTTGTAAGGTGCACTTTGGCCACAATCCAAACACACACCAACACCCGGCTCGTCGAGGATGCACGGGGCGCCGCGACGCGTCCGCAGAGTGGTGTAGCGCGGCCAACTGCATCCTCTGGACCTGAGACCATGCCGGGTCGTCTTGCTTTTTCAATGACATACGGGGATCGCCTGTGAGCAAAGGGCATCTCCAACGTTGCCACGACCGCAGCTGACTACCGTGGCACACCAAAGGCCGCATCCCTCGCGCCGTCGCGCGGTGCGTTCCCAGCCGGCGCCAGCTGCCCGCATTCATGTCGTCTGTTGGTATGTCGTCGTTAAGAGGCTCGGTGCCCGAGGAACCAACTCCGGCGACTTAATGACGCACCCGGACGCTTGGCCTCACCGGAATGCGCTACTTAAAGCGGCAACACCCAGCTAACCTCCATACCATAGCGCATCGTCCTCCTACCTGGCACCACATCCGCTATGACCGCAAGGGCGAACGCTCTACGGGAGAGCTTGTCTTCGGGGATGAAGCTCGATGTCGCCACCCTTGCTCAAGTCGCCTCTCACGACGCAATAGCGACGTAGCCGGACGCGGACGCGACCGCACAAGCGGTGGTCACGCTGGCAGCCGACGACGGGAGCACCGTCAGCCACGCGTCCTACTTGCCGCCGTCCAACGTCCGGCATCGCCGAGGTCGGGGACACCTCCGAGGATGAGTAGGGAATGGGAGGCGGCAGGGCATGGTGTGCCAACTGGCCGGTCCGTATCCCGTGTTCTACTCTTCCTCGCCGGAGACCGCACCTTCACTTCACGGGTCTTGAACCCCGCCCCCGTACATAGAGATCGCAGATGGAGGACGTCGGTCGCCGCCATAGAATAGGTTTAGGGTCGGATTTCTTTTATTTTTCTGTCCTATAAAAGTTCGAAATGTAATGAAAATCTGCCGTGTTTGCATTAATCTCGGTGGGTGTATATGAACTTTCACAATAATATACATATTGTAGGAGTACTAGCAAGACTAGTCGCCAACCCGTGCATTCGCACGGGCTAGTTAATTAATATTGCATTTGAATGTATATTGAGGTAGTTGGACTTACCCACCTTAATTAATAAAGTGGCACCTAAAAATAGTTTACGCTGAGATAACATAATATAAGTATGAGGAAGGAAGATTTTTTTACCTCATCTCAGTAGCATGTAAAGTCGACTAACTACTACCTACTTGCATAGACCTATTCATACGGCGTGCTTAGCAAATCTTATGTTCTCCTCGGTGAGAAACGATTGCTTTCTTTGTAAATTCAATCTAGGAAAAGCAATAAAAGAATATTGTTACTTACTTCCTATGGTTGCATTGCCTCTTCATATATGCTTCATATAAATTGGGTCAAGAAAACAATTGGTAAACAAAGTACACAACATATCCAAGTGAGATATGTAGCTAAGAAACGGTAGAACAAATAAGTTGAAATTAAAGAAAGAACACACTTTATCACATCTGGAATTTGAAGAATGCATGCCACAACCTCTAGAGAGCTTTTGTGAACATCATACCAAAGATCCTTACATATAGTGATTTTTATTACATGCACCTGAACCACATATTTGCGTATATGTAGAATTTAAATTTGGGACTTGGATAGTATACATGTACAACATCGATGATGGACTTACGCGAAAAATGTACTTCAAAGTTTAATTATATGCCACATCGTGCTATTGTGCGTTTTTACCGAACAAATAGGCCGTGATGGTTGCTCCAGATTTTCCCCTTGTATAAGTCGCAATATTTTGCTTAGATATAAGAGGAACTTTAAATCGTTGGTCATTGTCATCATGATTTTTGCAGCAGTCCATAATACAAATACAAATTAAAAAATTTTGAATAACGGGCGAGCATTGGACTTGTACGTCTACTGATAGTCATAGGCATGCATTTTTCAAAGACCAGCTCAAATAAGAGAAATTATTCGGTCTAGTTTTCATCTGGTACTGTGTGAAGGAAGAATTACTAAAACACAGAATATTTATTTCCTCATTTAAAATAAAAAACGAACTCATACCTCAGCAACCATCGATCCTCACCATGTGTATTCATCCTTGGTCATGACGCGGTGCAAGCAACAGCTTTGTGTCCGGCATCACCATGCATGCTGAAAGTGGATTAGAAAAATTACTGAGATACTGGAAATAGGCGGATTTGTAGCACATATGGCCGTATCTCAATTTGGTTAGTATGGTCCAATGCAAAACTGCCAATTACGTGTCGGTTGTCATTAAGTACCTACAGTTGCACACATGGGCTTTGAGTCTTGACTCGTCTAGGCATGACAGCCACCACAGGTGACTCTGGCGATTGTCCAAACTTATATCACTGGTTGACTTCTTGTACATAACCCACATGAATATAAACTAAAAAGAGAGAATGTGAACAAATTTAATAATTTATATCTAAAGGGCGTGAGATTTACTAATGGAGAAGACAAAGTGTTGTCGAAGAGAAAATGCGTGATAACATGATATATGCTTCACATGATATAGGCTTCATGTGTTGTCGAAGAGACGAAGACAACCAGATTGATTTGCTAATCCAGCAACATCATTAGCTATACTAATTGAAATGAACTGGCACAATGAAACATCAGATTGGTTCCAGTAACTGGCTGAATGACGAACCCTCACAAAAATGCATTAAATTCGTATGTGGGTAATTACACCTGTAAGGGAAATCGTGCACACCACTTAGTTTTAAGTTCAAATGCAGTCCGGAACGGAAGTACTAAATTCTAAGGGATGAAGCCATCATCTCAAAATGCCACACCTTCTCATCCTTCGGTGCAAGCTCCAGTGCTATAAAAGCCACAAAACAAAATAAATGGTTTGAACTCGAATGTGCAGGAGACTGTTGGAATAGTTGTATAGATAGAATTGTATAGAGAGAGGACTCTTATGTTTAAACTTGTATCTCTTCTCTATCTCTTCTTCTGCTTCTTACCGACCTTCTCTGTACGATCGATTCCTGATCGTTTCCTTCTTGTAAGCCACGGCATTACCAATATAAATACAATGCGGCCCGAGCAAAGGGTTTAACGCTTCCCAATATTCTTATATGGTAATCAGAGCGACTTCTTCCTAAAGGTCGAAAGGAGATCGCATCTAGCCAAGCTATTCTTCAACCTATCGCCATGACTACTGCCTCCACCGACGCCAGCACCATGAGTGCCCTCGCCACGTCCCTTGCATCCACCTCCACCTTCGCCCCTTCCTCCTCGTCCACCCCATCCTTTGCCACATCCCTCGGATCACCCCCCCAGGAGAAGCTGATGAGGAACAATCACCTCATGTGGAAGGCCATCGTGCTGCCCCAAATCAAGGGCGCACAGATGGGCCACCACCTTGATCCGGCGAGCCAGGCGCCACCGGAAACCCTCACCATCACCAAGGATGGGAAGGAGGAGCAGACCGCAAACTTCGCCCGTGTTCTCTGGTATGCACAGCAGCAGCAGGTTCAGGGCTTTCTGATGGGTTCTTTGTCTCGCGAAATTCTTGCACAGGTGGTTACTTTGCAGACACCAGCAGAGGTTGGGGCAGCGATCCAAGCCATGTTTGCTGCTCAAACAGAAGCACAAGCAATCAACACGCGGATAGAACTCACAAACCTCAAGAAGGGAAACATGTCAATGACAGAATATTTGGCCAAGATCAAGATGCTCACGGATGAGATCGCCTGCACCGGAGCTGCCATGAACAGAGGCGAGATTGTCTCTCAAGTCCTGGCCGGCCTCGACCTCGACTGCAACCCGGTCGTGTCGGCCCTCGCTGGACGAGTTGAACCTGTGTCTGTGCAGGAGCTATACACCCAACTTCTTAGCTTTGACGCGCGGCTCAATCTTCTCCATGGGACGAATCTGCGCTAGTCTTCAACCAATGCCGCCTCACGTGGCCGCGGCACTGGACGTGGGCGTGATCACCAGGGGAGAAACCGCGGCGGCGGTGGGCGCGGCCGCGGCAATGGCTCAGGTGGGCGACCAGGCGGGAGCAGCTACGCCAACAATCACGCTCCTGCCTGTTCTGGAGGGGGTGGCTACAGCAACAATCACGCCCCCTCTGGTCCTTCCTCAAGCAATCGGGTTCGGTGCCAATTATGCAACAAACCAGGCCGTGAGGTCATGGACTGTTGGCACCGTTACGATGAAGACTTTGTCCCTGATGCTCGTCATGCCGCCGCTGCGATCAGGGAACAAGAAGGAGATGGCACGGTCTGGTACGCCGACTCGGGGGCCACTGATCATGTCACCAACGAGCTTGAAAAACTCTCCATGAGGGAGAGGTACTTTGGCAACGATCAAATTCACACCGCAAGTGCTGGAGGTATGGATATTTGTCACATTGGTCAAGCATCTATTAATTCCCCTACTCTTAAACGTGATCTTGTTCTAAAAGATGTCCTTCATGTTCCACAAGCCGACAAAAACCTTGCATCTATGTCTCGTTTGTCTGCCGATAATAATGTCTTTTTTGAAACTCATCCAACATATTTTTTCATCAAGGATCGGGCAACGAGGGAGCTCATTCACCACGGTAGATGCATTGGAGGCTTGTATCCCATCACATCCGGAGCACTTAGTCAAAAGCGTCGTCGTCAAGTCTACTCCGCCATCAAGCCATCCTTGGCAAGATGGCATCAAAGATTAGGACATCCTTCTTCGGTCATTGTGACATCCCAAAATTTTGGCCTTGTTTTATTAAATTAAAATTTTTGCCAGGAATTAAAACTTTTATTTTTTGGGCTCCTTTTTGATTTTTGAACCTTTTTCTCCGTTGTTATTATGGAGTTTTTCCCCAAAGTGAAAACCTTTCAAATATGTTATTGGACTTGTTTAACCTCTCTAGAAAAAACTTTTCTTTTATCAGTATAACTAATTACCTAATTAAATTGCTTGATCTTTATTTTCTTGAAAAAATGGTTTTTCAAGGTTATATGGCCATATTTGAACTACAACCATTTGATAAATTCACTTAAAATTCCAACCAAAATTTGGAGATGTCATGTGATGTTTTTAAATCACTTTTATACAAAAATATCTTTTATTCATGTAATATTTTGAGCTCTGCATCCATTTTTCCTTCTCTAGTCCAGAGTGCAATTTTGCACTACAACCCATTCAAATATTTCTTTCTGGCCTCCACCAAAAGTATGGGATGTTGGTAGTAGCATATGATTCAACTTTATGCTAAAACCCAGTGATGTTATTTGAAAATTTTGAGTGAATCAACCTCATTTTCATTCTGGTCCAGCCTTGTGATTTCTACTACAACCCTATTTAATTTTGCTCCAATGATCTTGTACTTTCTCCTACTTGTAGACAGCCCTACCAAACCCCTAAATCCAGAAGCATGCACCCATTGGCATATTTTTGGTTCATGAAATAATGCCATTCACATCCTGTCCAGATTTGAAGTTTTGCAAAACTTGCACTAACAAGTTTTTGCTTTCGGCAAACCAACCTTACCACCCTCTTATACATCTAAAGAGACCCCAATCTGGAAGTTTTGGCCACCCCAAGAGATGCCTAGGTGCATGTGGCATTCTATCGAGCACCCTGTAGGCATGACCAGTTTTGACATGAGTTTTGGCATTGCACTGTGAGCTTGCACCTTTGATCAAACTAACCTGTCCACTAGACTCCCAGTTACTCCTAACCTGGGTCTATTTAGTGCCAGCCTCACCCAAGCCCTGTAGCAGGCCCTGGCATTACGACGAGCACGTTCCGTGCACGCCCAGAGCGCGAGCAGAGCGTGCGTTTGGCACACGTTTTGCACGTGCCGCGCCCGAGCCGACGCGTCGCGCCCCTGGCCTTGCCACCACTGCAGATCCGCGCCACGCACGTCCCTCCTCACCGCAACATGCCAAGAGCCCTCGCCACGCCCCGGCAGGCCAAGAGCTAGCCACCACGGCCGCCCGACAGCCCCTGCTCATGTCGGCGCCGCCGAGCCTCCCCCGCTCGCCACTTGCCTCCTGGAGCAGTGCGTGCTCATCCGCAAGCGTGTCCCCTAGCACTCGTCGCCGCCACGACGCCCTGCCACTACAGGAAGGTGGTCCGCCGTCGTTCTTATCCGGCCACCGCAAACCGACCTCGTCGCGCTATAAAAGGGGGTCCCCGAACTCCCCCGAGCACGCAGGCAACCTCAGGCCACCCCAATGGCGCTCCCCTAGCTCGCATTCGACCCGGGGAGGCCTCCTTCCTCATCTCCGGCAACTCCTGCCGCCGCCACCGCCCCGGCCAATCCGGCACCTCTAGTACCTCCCCCTCTCCACTCTCTCCACCAGGAGCCTTCTCTTCCTCCCGCGAACACTTTCCCCTGCTCGATTTTGATCGGGAACCACCGCAGCCCCAAACTCACTTCGCCCCCGAAGCCATCTCCGCCGCGAAGCTCGTCGCTGGCAACTCCGTCCACGTCGGCGACCATAGCGGGTACCCCCGAGTTCGTCTCGACCTCCTGAGCACGCCCATGCACTCAGATCACCGAGGGACGCCGCCATTCGCCGGCGAGCCTCACCGGAGCTCCGCCTCTGTTCGGTCAGGGGAAGACGACGCGCGCGTGGACCAGTCAAACCTGACCGGTGGGCCAGGCGGGCCCACTGTCAGTGACCCACGCGCCGTCCACGCTGGAGTAAGTGGAGGCGTAATACCCGTAGTATGTTTTCTCTGCCCGAAGGCGTAATCTCTGTTGAAGCGTTTTCTTTTTCCTGATTTTATTAAAAACAGATTTTGACCACAGTTTTGACTGTCTATAACTTTTTAAATATAACTCCAAATGAATTAATTCTTTTTCCTACATCTATTGTCTAGTTTATTTTAAGATTTATTTGAAAATTTTCCAAACAACTTTTTTGTACTGTTTTTGAAATATGTGTTATTTGCATATTTTTTTGAAAATAGGATTTTTGGGAGAGAAGGAAGCTTTCAAAAATTTTGGAGAGCACCCCTCACATCTCCACACCATGAAGGCAAGCATTCTGAACCCCGGAATAATATTTTTGGTGTGTTAGTTGACACGTTTATAACACCACCTTATATCGGAGAACTTGTTATTTCATGTGATATGATCATTTGCATGAATGCATATTAGTGATTTCCTTGCTGTTGGAAATGAATATACTTGTGATGGTAATCATCCTCATGTGCCTTGCATGCATGCCGGAAAGGAATCCGGGAAAGCCTCTGCCTTGAGTAGGAGTGAGCTTGTCGCCGGTCCCCGTCGGGACGGTTATGTCCGGTATGGCATGGTAAGGTATATTGAGTGGTGATTTTGTTGGTTGAAATATATTTGTTATACATGTCATGCAGGGAATTTATAAACCTCCTGAGTCGACCGTAGATCGAGTCTTGTTCCAGTAACCCCCATACTTGTTTTGTACTACCACTTGTCCCTGCCGCAGGTAGGGTACGGTTCAGTAAGTCGTCAACCCCTTTCAAGCACACACCGTACAGAGAGGCCATGGTGGAAGACACCGGTTGTAGCCGGTAGGCAGGCCACCTGGTCCGGGGGCATGGGTGTTTCCGGTTGGGACCGAGAGGGTAGGCCACCCCTTAGAGCGCGCGATATAAATTTGATCCCATGCTACGCGAGGTTGTAGCCTCCCCACTTAGAGTTTTGCTTAACAAGTGTCGTGGGTGATTCCAGACACCGATGAGTTAAGCTGGTGTGTGCAAGTTAGGCGTGTTTTCAACTAAAAGGCTGTAGACGGAATTAGTCCCGATGGACTAAAGGAATCCGTTACTCGTGGGTAAAGAGTACACCCTCTGCAGAGATTAAAACCTATTCGAATAGCCGTGTCCATGGTTAAGGATTATAGTCTGGGATGGGTCAAGTGTTGGTCTTAGTGTCGGTCTTTGGAGGAGATATTGTTAAACCAAACTTGGATACCGACTGGTTACTTGTGAGGACCATGATTATTATTTTGTGATGGACTAACCCGTTGCATTATTTGCATTATTGAGTATCCCTGGGACGGTTCTACCTCCTGGATATTCATTATGATTTTTTTTATCTTTAAAGCCCTTTATGTGGTGTCGCTCAGACGCCCGACTGTGGCATTTCTTTTAAAGCCCTTTTTGTGGTGTCGCTCAGACGCCCGACTGTGGCATTTCTTTTAAAGCCCTTTATGTGGTTTCGCTTAGACGCCCGACCGTGGAATTTCTTTTAAAAGCCCTTTACGTGGCGTCGCTCAGACGCCCGACTGTGGCATTTCTTTTAAAGCCCTTTATGTGGTGTCGCTTAGACGCCCGACCGTGGCATTTCTTTTAAAAGCCCTTTATGTGGCGTCGCTCAGACGCCCAACCGTGGCATTTCTTTTAAAAGCCCTTTATGTGGCGTCGCTCAAACGCCCGACTGTGGCATTTCTTTTAAAGCCCTTTATGTGGTGTCGCTTAGACGCCCAACCGTGGCATTTCTTTTAAAAGCCCTTTATGTGGTGTCACTCAGACACCCGACTGTGGCATTTCTTTTAAAGCCCTTTATGTGGTGTCGCTCAGACGCCCGACTGCGGCATTTTATTCCCATTCTATTACTGCTTATTCATGTTGCATGAAAATAACCTGCTTGCATGCATAAAAGATGTTTTATTTATGACTGACGATGTGATCATAGAATTTTTCAGTGCATGATTATCAATTATATTATACCTGTGTTCTTAATGTTTGCGAGTACATTCAAAGTACTCACTGGCTTGTCCCTGGCTATTGTCTTGGCCAGATTTCTGCTTGGAGACGAGCGTGGCGATGACAGCCTCGAGACCTAAGCAACGGTGATAGCAGCCTCGCGAAGATAGAAGTTAACCTGGTCAGCTGTTCCTGTGGGAAATGGAGTCCTATGGACACTGATGTCTCACAAACCGCGTCCTCCATCGACCACTAGAAACCCAATTGTTGTACTCACAGGCCAGAATGGTCTTGTACCTCATATTTTTTTTGTATTTTTTGCTTGGAATTTCTGTATCAAGTTGGAGCCTCATCAGCTAACAGTAATCCCTGGACTGATGAGCACGACGGTCTTTTTCTGGAAATTTATACCCGGAAAACCCGGTCGTGACAGTCATCGTCAAGCAAGTAGTGAATAAAGGCAATCTTCCGTTGTCATCTAGTAAAAATATTGAGTCTGTTTGTGATGCTTGTCAGTGTGCAAAGAGTCACCAACTTCCTTACCCTAAGTCAAATAGTGTGTCTCGTGCTCCTTTGGAACTTATTTTTAGTGATGTATGGGGTCATGCAAGAGATTCTTTTGGAAGAAAAAAAATATTATGTTAGTTTTATTAATGACTTTAGCAAGTTCACCTGGATATATTTGCTCAAGTTTAAATCTGAAGTTCTTTCCATCTTCCAAGAATTTCAGAAACTTCTTGAGCGTCAATTTAACAGAAAGATTATTGCAGTCCAAAGTGACTAGGGAGGAGAGTACGAGAAACTCAACTCTTTCTTTCATGATATTGGTATTAGTCATCATGTCTCTTGCCCTCATGCTCATCAGCAGAACGGCTCCGCCGAGCGTAAACATCGCCACATTGTCGAAGTAGGTCTATCCCTTCTTGCTCATGCATCCATGCCCTTAAAATATTGGGATGAAGCCTTTATTGCCGCCACTTATCTTATAAACCGTCTTCCTAGCAAGGTAATTGGACATATTACACCTTTGGAAAAGTTGTTTCATCAAAAACCAGACTACAATTCTTTAAGAATTTTTGGGTGTGCTTGCTACCCTAATCTTCGTCCGTATAATCATCACAAACTTGAGTTTCGTTCTACTCAATGTGTGTTTCTTGGTTATAGTAATCTTCACAAAGGCTACAAGTGTCTTGAAATTTCTACTGGACGAATCTATATTTCTCGTGATGTTATATTTGATGAAACAATATTCCCTTTTGAAAAGCTTCATCCAAATGGCGGAGCCCTCCTTCGTGCAGAAATTGCACTTCTTCCGGAGTATATGTCTAGTCCAGATCACGGGGGTGAGTTAAATAGTGCTGATCATGTGACTAATTCCAAAGAAAATATGATTTTTGGTGATAAAAGTGCAGCTTCAGGGCGTGATTTCATGCAGAAGGATGCAGCCAATGTTGTCACGGGATCCCAGGAGGATTTGGGCGGCAGCGGAACAGGATCCGAGGAGAATCCTCGCGTCAGGCTGTCAGGTGGGCGATCCGAGGTGATTCCCTCCGTGTCGCATGTGCCAGCCGCCGATAGCCTAGGCAGCATGGGCGCTGTGAGCCGAGCCAGCATGGGCGGTGCAGCTCTCCGAGTGCCACGCGCGTGGATGATGGGCTGGTGGCTGACCAGGAGGCAGGCGCGGGGCCCAGCACCAACGTCTCGCCCCGCACGCCCGAGGAGACAATCAGCGTGGGCGACACGCGCCGCGGTTCCACCGGAGCGCTGATCGCAAGGGAGATTTCTGCCGTCTCGGATCTGGAGCGATCTGACGCATCTAGTACAGCGGATCTGGAGCGATTTGACGCGCCTGGTACAGCGGATCCGGCCGGATCTTCTGCGGCTGAGGATTCTGGTGCACCAGGTATTCCACTTCGACACACGAGGTCTCGGTCCGGTATTGTTAAAAAGAAGGCATACACTGATGGCACTATAAGGTATGATAAAATTAAACGTGCTTTCCTCACGAGTATGGGTGAACCAACTCATTTGCATGATGCACTTGCTAGTAAGGAGTGGAAAAAGGCCATGGATGTTGAATATGAAGCACTTACAAAAAACAAAACCTGGCATCTAGTACCACCAACAAAAGGCATAAATGTCATAGATTGCAAGTGGGTATACAAAATTAAAAGGAAATCTGATGGAAGCATAGACAGGTACAAGGCAAGGTTAGTTGCAAAAGGTTTCAAGCAGAGATTTGGTATTGACTATGATGATACTTTCAGTCTTGTTGTTAAAGCAGCTACTATCTGACTTGTGCTATCTGTTGCGATTTCCAAGGGTTGGAGCTTAAGAAAGCTAGATGTTCAGAACACGTTTCTTCATGGTGTTATGGAAGAAGAGGTTTTTATGCGGCAACCACCAGGTTATGAGAACAAAAGCTCACCTCATTTTGTTTGCAAGTTAGATAAGGCATTATATGGTTTGAAACAGGCCCCAAGAGCCTGGTACTCAAGACTGAGCACTCAGTTACAACAACTTGGGTTTACACCATCTAAGGTAGATACCTCATTATTTTTCTATCAAGAAGGACATATCATTATCTATGTTCTAGTATATGTTGATGACATTATTGTTGCTAGTTCAAGTTCAGATGCTACCACTTGTTTTCTTAAGGATTTAAAGATAGAGTTTGCTCTTAAGGATCTAGGAGATCTTCATTATTTTCTTGGCATAGAGGTCAAATAGATAAAGGATGGTATACTTCTTTCACAGGAAAAATATGCTCATGATATACTCAGGAGAGTAGGGCTGGAAAACTGCAAACCTGTAAGTACACCAATCTCAACTTCAGAGAAACTCACAATTGATAGTGGAGAAGCACTTGGACCTGAGGATGCAACAAAATACAGAAGTGTTGTGGGTGCATTACAATATTTGACTCTTACACGTCCTGATATTTCTTACTTTGTAAATAAAGTTTGTCAATATTTGCATGCACCTACTACTACTCATTGGACTGCGGTTAAAAGAATTGTGAGGTATCTAAAGTTCTCAGAAGGACTTGGACTTAGAATTGTCAAGTCCTCATCTATGCTTGTGACTTCTTACTCAGATGCAGACTGGGCAGGATGTCCTGATGATAGGAGGTCTACTGGTGGATTTGCTGTTTTTCTGGGAACAAATCTTATATCGTGGAGTGCAAGGAAATAGACTACAATTTCAAGGTCAAGTACTGAAGCAGAGTATAAGGCTCTAGCAAATGCCACTGCTGAAGTCATGTGGATTCAAACTTTGCTTTATGAGCTCGGTATTAAGACTCCACAAGCTGCAAGGTTATGGTGTGATAATATTGGTGCAACCTACCTTTCAGCTAATCCTGTTTTCCATGCACGGACTAAACACATTGAGGTTGATTTCCATTTTGTCAGAGAAAGAGTAGCTCGCAAACTGCTTGATATCAAGTTTATACCCACTGGTGATCAACTGGCTGATGGCTTTACAAAAGATCTCACTATGAGAAGGCTGGATGAATTCAAGTTCAATCTTAAACTTGGTGTGTAGGTTTAGATTGAGGGGGAGTGTTGGAATAGTTGTATAGATAGAATTGTATAGAGAGAGGACTCTTATGTTTAAACTTGTATCTCTTCTCTATCTCTTCTTCTGCTTCTTACCGACCTTCTCTGTACGATCGATTCCCGATCGTTTCCTTCTTGTAAGCCACGGCATTACCAATATAAATACAATGCGGCCCGAGCAAAGGGTTTAACGCTTCCCAATATTCTTATAGAGACAACACGTACCAGTTCTATCTGAATGATCTGTGGTCACTGATCCAAGAAAAAAGCAACAATTCCTTTCAATTTAAGGTAAACAGTCTATCTGTGCTTGGTCACTCACGATATTGTATGGCTGCGATCGAGAGATTGGACTTCTCTACGGGGATACATGGGATGAGATGTACAGATCTGATCGAGGGAGATCTCTAAAGTTGGTATATGTTTTGTTAACCAAGGTCTCCTTTTCTCATGTATAGTATTGTTTTGTGGCTGTGTAAATAACACTAACCTAGAGAAATCTCTAAACCTGTTACGTTTTGTTGGCCAAGGATTCATTTTTTTCACGTTTAGTAATTTTTTTGCGGATATGTAGATCAATACTAATTGACTGAAATTTCTAATGTTACTATGTTTTGTTGGCCAACACTGTTTCCTTCAATACTAACCAAGGGAAATCTATGACGATAATATATTTTGTTGGCCAAGGACTGTTTTCTTTCACATGTAGCATTAGTTTTTTTCGGTTGAGTATATAATGCTCTTTCTTTGATCCAAGACATTATAATTCGGTGCCACATGATCGATGGTCTATGACGCTACAAATGTGACTAAAATCACTATACCCACGTGTATATAATATATGGGTATGTATAAACACATGTATTATTTAGCATACCACATCTGAATAGTAGTCAACTGAAAGGAGGAACTACCTAAAATAATTCTTAAAGCAAATCAAACAACATGGTTCACATCGTATATCTATTATCATCCTTCAGATCACAAATCTGAGTTAGTGGCATGATACAAACACGTAAATTTGATTACATTTGCTGAGAACCATAATCTCACGTCAAAATACATTACTGACTAAATTGGTATCTGCAAATGATAATATATGAAGCAACATGACAGGATTATTTAGATAGCCTGAAAAGTAACGATTCTAAAACACAAATAAGCTATTAAAGCTTTTTTTGTTGGGACTTTAGGGATGATGCAAACACCACTATGCATAATTGCATACTGACCGGCGAGCAAAAGCAGGATCGAGATACTTACATGTCTGAATGTGAAACGCAAGACAACATTCTTGCTTTGAACGCCACAGTCTAGCTCTTTTAATTACCACCAGGGTTGCTTGCATCAATATGGAAAACGCAAAAAAAAACTGAAGGTTCCATGAGAAGCATCGGATTATATGGAGATCTACTGGAAAAACAAATGGATCAAATCTGTTAAGTCGTAGTGCAACACACCACTGATTAGTTTTTCCTCATGAGAGACACATTGCCTATGTCCGAGGCGCCAATTCATATGTTATGGGGGATGGGTCAGCAGACAGATAGAGAAAGATCGATTTAATTAGCAGCCTAGTCATTATCTCGCCCTCAGCCTTCCATTGCCATCACTGTTTGTTTTACCTTATTCTCATTGGTCTCCATGCAGCCATTGTTGCCGCCATAGCAAGTACGAATGGCTTCCTCCTCGTCGACCAAACTTGTCTCTGCTGGCGGCTCCTTTTCTAGCTGCAGTTTTCACCTCGAGCTGGTGCTGTAATCGTGGCTATACTCTATAGTTTTCTCATCTTGAATCTGTGATGATGCTTCCCAACAGTATCTCTCCTTGTCTATTTCTGCATTTTCAGTTCATGGTAAAATTGGATAAAGTGATCTAAAACATTGACAGAACCTTTGCGAAAAGGAAACATTGACAACACAGATAGTGTATCAACGGAAAGGTAAGACAATATAAGTTTCCGCCAAAAATTTCTGCGTATTTTAGTTCTGTCACTTTTCCAATCATGAACAACACTGTCTCACATTACATATGCAAAGCCACACAATTGACTTCTTGCTTTCTTACAGGCTTTGGTTACTTCTTGCCTTCTCCTACCATGTCTGTAAGGTCACCCCTTGTATTAATTCATAATAGGGGACATATTTGTATTGGGATGGCTGGGCAAGATATAGGGGTTGTGGTTACAAATCAAACTGATTTTAGATGTATTGCAAACTCGTTTTATTTATAAAAGTTTTTGCATGCATCTGCACTTACATAATATGGGACTGCAAAGATAAACACTTTTCGTGCGATGAATCCGTGAAGTATCTATTCAAAACCGTAGATTTAAAGACTCCAAAGAGAATGACATGGACTGAAAGTTTTTGTGAACATAGATGGCAATATATCAAACATCAGGTTTGAGGACGTATCGTAATCACCTAGTTCAAACCTGCATGATTAATAGCATTGAGTGTATCTATTTTTTTCAAGAAGAAAAAAGTTCCCGCTTCATCTGGAGATACATACATATGAGCGTACGTCAAGGATGTTGAGACCAAACCAAGTAGGAGCAGAATATGAATCTACCTCTGGCCAATAGTTGCCCTCACAACGCTTCACCTTCTGTAACCCAACTTCCAAAGGGAAATAAGGTATGTGAAAGAACATGAAGAATGTGAAAGAGAAACATGCTCCCAGCCAACCATGGATTAGTATAGGTATAGATAGATAGATAGATAGATGCCCGTGCGTTGCACAGAAGATCAAGATCTTGTGGGAGAAAAGGATGAACGAGGGAAAGCCTTATCTGCAAATGTGGAGAGGAGTGCGGGTAAATTGTCATAGTTTCCTTCCTATCCGTTAGATATAGATCGGACGACCTATATTGCAGGATGACAGGCACACCATCATCACCAACTCTGTTTTTTTATTGAATAGAGACAAATCTAACATGCGAAGTAAAATAAACACATAGGGTCTATACATACACAAATTATATTAGGCACTTCAATAGTACGTCCACTACACATTCACGCATTCCACATCTTTCTACATCTACGGGAACCTACGAAAGGGTTAACGTAAATTGTCTCTCTCTCTCCTCCCCTGATTTTCATGGTGGTGGGCCCCTCCCTCCCCCCAATCTACAATCAACAGCTCACATATTTCACATTACGTTAATTACGTAACTGGGATTACGTAGGTGTAGCATTACTCGTCCTAAAAAACCCAACTAAGCCAACCTCCCAGCATATCGTGCGGGAAAAGACCCGGCCGCGCCGTTTTAGTCGGGATTACCAGATTACTAGTAGTAGTATCGATGGATCGCGCGAAGCAACAATTTTTTTGAGGGGGCGAAGCACCTAGTTTAAAAGGAAAAAAAGGTGGTACACTCACATCACTCCTATCGCGGTCGCACTGCATCCCACACATGTTCGGTCCTGCACACAGCTCATGCAAGCGGAACGCGCTTCGGCTTGCCTCTTCACTGACACGTGGGACTGCACTTGGAGAAACCGACCATGCGCCAAACTCCCCCCGCCCACCGCGCGAATATCCCCCCCCCCCCCACACACACACCCAAGAATTCCCCCCAAATCCGATTCAACCGCCCTTCGGCCAACTAGCCAATAATATTCCCCAAACCCCCTGTCCCCCTCCACACCATGCGCTCCACCAAAGCCGCCCTCCCCGCCGCGCCGATAAGTCGGCGTTGCGGTTCGGCGACCCTCTCGCTCCCACAGTACGCTCTCGTAGACTGCCGTCCTCTAGCTACGCCGCCACCTCTAGCTACATTCTTCTGGAGGCGCACGGCGGTCAGCGCCGCCACCGCTGGCGACGTTCGTGTGGAGACGCACGGCGGTCAGCTTCTCCCACAGTACGCGCATTCTAGACGGAGGCCCCATTCATGTCAGTGTAGCACTGAATGTTAGCTGATAGACGATGTTAATCTCATTGTTTGCCAAAGTAGTTTCTGCTTAAGAAGCTTCATTGCCCGGTTCTGCACTCAATCTGCTTAGCTGAGATGGCATGCCAAGGCCGATTTGTTGCTAAAATATCCTGCCATATATTTATTGTGACGTAGATTGCCATGGTCTAGTAGCCAATCTATTAGGTGAAATAGCTCTACACCATTTTATACTCGATCTTTGTTGCTGCGATGGCCTTCGATTGTTCGATGGCTGTGTGCTCGGCCTCATTGACTGCTGAAACAGCCTGCCATAATTTGGCACTCAAATCTGTTTGCTGAATTAGCTTTACATATATTTCGTTACTTAGATCTGCTCGTCCAAATATCTTGCCATAGCTTTAGACATCGACCTAGGTATTTTTTTCTGGACTTCATAAAAAAGCATATATGTTTTTCCTGTAATACCTAGTAGAAGAACTAATTTGTATGTCTAACAGATGGACAGGACTTGGATAACTTCTGCTCAAAGATTCTCCGCTGCATATGTCGAGGGGGTTGAAAACTTCATGAACTTTATCAGAGCTGAGTACGGTGGTCCGAAATCAGATGTGCTCTACCCGTGTAGCAGTTGTATGAATTAAGTTACAAGACCCCAGTCAACTGTGCAAAATCATCTACACTTGTATGGGATGTCGGTCACATATACTAGGTGGGTTCATCATGGTGAAGCTGTGAACGTCAATGTTATTGACTACGTGGAAGCAGCAGATCACCATCTTGATATGCCTGATGCTCAGGTGGAAGAGGAGGAGGAGGTGGTGGTGGCGGAGCCAGTGAGTTTGACCAACATTGAAACAATGCTACAAAATGCTCGTGCATTCCGTGAACTTTCACCTGCAGAAGAAAAACGGTGGGCCCGCATGTTGGAACAATGCAACGTTGCTGTCACCCCAGGAAATAAGTTGTCGGTATTCTCAGCTATGGTCACCTTTCTTCAGGTGAAGACATCTGAGCGGATGACCAACAAATCAATCGATGCGATGTTGGATGCTTTCCGCAAATCTTTCCCAGATGCGTCTGAGCTGCCACACACCTACAGTAAAATGAAGAATTTCCTTCGTGCAGTTGGAATTGGATATGATATGATCCATGTTTGTAAGAATAATTGTGTTCTGTTCCGGAAGGATTATGCCAACTTAAGTGAATGCCCGAAATGCAAATCATCAAGATGGAAAGATGGCAATGCTGTGAAGAGGATTCCTCATAATGTTTTGAGACATTTTCCAATTACACCAAGATTGCAGAAGTTGTTTCATGATGCTGAAACAAGAGAGGATGTACTGTGGCATTCTAGGAACCAGGAGTACAGAGATCAGAATGTAATGAGCCATCCATCTCATGGTAGTGAGTGGAAAAGCTTCAATGATAAACACAAATAATTTGCTGCCGACCCGAGAAACATTAGACTTGGCTTAGCTTCAGATGGATTTAACCCATTTGGCCACCAGACCGCCACATATAGCATGTGGACAGTGCTTGTTATCCCTTACAACATGCCTCCAAATGTCGGCACCAAAGAATCAAACTACATGATGGCCTTGCTCATCCCAGATCCAAAAAGTCCTGGAAAGGATTTTGATTTGTTCATGGAGCCTCTTGTGGAGGAACTTCAACAGCTATGGAAGGGTGTTCTCACTCGAGACCTATATAGCAGCCCACCAGCTGATTTCTTTCTGCGTGCTGTTATAATTTGGTGCATCCATGATTATCCGGCTTTGGACACTATGTCAGGGCGAACGACACATGGTTACAATGCATGTGTTCATTGTGACAGGAATCCGCTGTCATACGCAATACTTAGCAAGATCTGTTACATTGGACACCGCCGTTTCCTTGCCAAGGACAAGGCGCATCCTAGAAAATACCGAAGACATGTGTTCAATGCAAAGCATGAAAACCGTGGTGCGCCAAAGAGGCTCACCGCCGATGAGTTGCAAGTGGAATTAGAGAAGGTCAGGCATATTACACCAGGAAACCATCCTAGTAATGGTAGCGGGAAAAGGAAGCGTGGCAGGGTAGAAGAGAGATTATTGTTTACCCGCAGGTCCAATTTGTGGGACTTGGAGTATTGGAAAGATTTGGATCTGCGGCATAATCTTGATGTGATGCACATCGAGAAAAATATATCTGACAGCATTATCGGCACACTTCTTAATATTGAAGGCAAGAAAAAAGATACCTTAAAATCTAGGATTGATTTGACACACCTGGGTATCAGAAAGGATTTGCAGGTGCAAGATGAAGGTAAACCACGGGATATGGCACCAGCTGTGTACGTCTTGGACAAGGTAAAAAGAAAAGAATTCTGCGATGTCCTGTCACATGTGGGATTCCCACATGGATTTGCTTCCAACCCTGAAAGGTGAGTCATTGCAGATCGAAACAAGGTACAAGGGTTGAAAACTCATGACTGCCACGTCCTACTTCAAAGGGTTTTACCTATTTTCCTTAGAGGATTGGGCTGCCCTGACTTATACAGAGCAGTTGCAGAGTTGGGACAATTCTTCAGGGAACTCTGTAGTAGGAATATCAGGATAGATGCTTTGGAGCGTCTTAGAGACAAGATACCAACTATCCTATGCAACCTTGAGAAGATATATCCTCCAACCTTCTTTGATGTGATGGTGCATTTGGCTGTTCATCTACCTGATGAGGCACTACTTAGAGGTCCAGTACAGTATAGCTGGATGTACCCTATTGAAAGGCGGCTAGGCACTTTCAAGGGCTATGTTAGGAACAGAGCTAGACCCAAGGGTTCCATTGCAGAGGCCTACATTGCTACAGAAGCGTTGACATTCTACTCAAAATACATTGAAACAGCTGATCAACTTAGCAAAGAGGTGGGTGAAGACAATCCCAGGCTCAATGTTTTAGATTATTCTGTTCGAGTTATAGGGAAGAGTCGACAAGAGGACAAACCTAAAGATTTGGAAAAAATGGTTTGGTATGTGTTGAATAACTGTCCTGAGATACTACCTTATATCAAGTAAGTGCAGTACTGCAGCTTATACATCGTAATCTACTAAACTTGCAGCACATTATTATATAGTTAGATGTTTGACGCGATCACTATGTTGTGCAGCATCTACAAAGAGGAGTTACTACCGCAAAATCCAAGAAACATTGACAAACTGGTTATGGCAGGATTTGCGAAATGGTTCAAGATGATCAGCTTTTTTAATATATTGAGTACATAAGATGATCAGCTTGTCTATTTTCTAACCATAGGTTAAGAAGATGCGGGAGGATGGGCAGACAGTTGATGATGCCCTTTACTCACTAGCAATGGGTCCTCATACTCGGGTAAGATATTATGAATCTTGCATTGTTGGAGATGTGCACTACAACACCCTTGCACGAGACGAAGGCAGGAAGACACAAAACAGTGCCATCATGAGCATGGATACGTATGATAAAGAGACAACTGAAGTGTATGCTAACATAACAGACATTGTTCAGTTGTAGTATATCTCCAGTTTCGAGGATCATCGGTGTGTGGTTCTGTTGTGCTGTAGTTGGTATAACCTATTTTCCAGGATCGCAAAACCCAGAGCTGATGATTATTTCAAATCCATCAATGTCAAGGCGGCGTACCAGACCAACGAGCCTTTTATTTTGGCAAATCAAGCAACACAGATATTTTTCTTGGAAGACACATTTGCACGTAGCGATGACTGGAGAGTATTGCAAAGGTTTGAGCAGAGGAATTCGTTTAATGAAGTTGCACAACAAGATGATGCTTACACTGCTCCTGATGTACAAGATAACACAGATGTTCCTAATATTTTTGAGAACCATTGCATCAATGACGCCGGCAAAAATATTGCCTGTCGTGCTGTGGACATACAAGAGTTGATCAAGAAGAAGCCAACTTTCGAGGACGTTGAGGACGAAGAAGATGACATTGTGGGAAATTACGATTCAGACTGATACACATGGCGAAGATGTTGACACTGCTGCTGCGGATGATGATTACATTGCTTTTGTCGTATTTGCCTGTCAGAAGACGTTTTTTTATCTACTATGTGAAATTGTGTTTGCTATGACAACTGAAACCTGATGAACATGTTGTTTAGTATTTTGCTGTGAGAACATCACTTGTTATGTATGCTGATTTGTGTTTGGTGATTGTATGACAAATAAACATGATGACATTGTTGTTTAGTTGTACTAATATTTGGTTGTGAAACTTGAATTTGATGACATAGTTTGCTGTTGGACTGCAATTTTCTCGATGTCTTCGAATGAGAACAAAGCTGACCCGACAGGGCCTTTGCTATTTATTTATTTATATGAGCAAAAGGGGATACCCCCTGATTTCCGTTAATAGAAATCATTAGATGTTCACAACACTACGCCCAGCCTACTACACATGTTTCATTCATTACTAGTTTCAGCAAAGTGCTCATGTTGTAGCCACTGAATACATCACGAGTGCTACATACACTGCAAATAAAGAGACAATCATCCTAAAGAGCACATCGATTTTGCCCATTACCTTCACAAGCTCTTTCATCTCCTCATTGTTGTCAAGGCCGTTCAACAGCTGTTGCTTGGCCATGATCTGAGGAACTACATCTTTAACCTTCTGCTCTGCATCTTCCTCTTCTGTCGTTCCTTCAGTTACTTGTCCAACACCCCAACCTGCTGGTATTGGGATTCCTTGGCTAACTAAATAATCAGTGTAGTTGCATTCCCCCACATCAGCAACTTTCCAGAAATACAAATCACATGAATCTTCCCTTTTCTGCACGAATCAAATTGGAAGATCATCAACCAAACTATTAAAAAATCAGCAACTGAAAGCAGCAGAACAACACTTAAACATATTATTACCCCATGATTCGGGCATTTGTAGAAGACTCGGCCAGCGTTGCGGATTGTGGTTGAGACGCGACAGATGACTCTGCGTGATTTCCAGCAGTGGCACCACACCAACGGCAGCGGGTTGCGATGAGCAATCGGCTGCGGTGCACGTGCCGGCGGGGGTGTGATGAGACCCATAGGCGATGGTACGGGTGGTGACTTGGCGCATATCTGGTTGTTGCCTGCTGAAGAGCAGGTGGACGAGCAGCCAGCAGACATGTTTGTTGCGGCCAGAGCTTCTGATGCTAGACAGAGTAAGTAGAGAAGAGGAGAAGCGAATGTTGGATATGTCAGTTTCATTACTTGCAGAGTAGCATAGCACCATATATAGTCATAGTCTAGGTTTGGATTCGAACCAGCTACAGGAGCATGTCTTTCTTTTTTATAAACTCGGCAACGTCTCTTTACTGGTACACTACACTACTAGGGAAAAGCCTAGCAGAAGCGCGGGTTTTGGGTGTATCAGTAGCATGGGCGCCCGCGCTACTGATACGGCGCCACAGCTAACTTGTAGCAGTAGCGCGTGTTGACACGCGCTACTGCTATACATGGTTAGATGTAGCGTGCGTTGCAGTACAACGCTACTGCTAATTATCTGTAGCGGGTCTTATACCCCGCGCTACTACTATTACTTTCAAAAGCAAAAAAAAATATCTCGATCCCGTGCGTGTTGTCAATGGCAGCAGTTGTTCGATCCAGCGATGGTTGGGGTCGCCGGAGGCATGAACGAGCAGCGGCAGACCAGATAGATCCGGCGGTGGCTGTTGGAGGAGGGCCTGTTTCCATGGAAGAGCAAGGCAGCGGCGTGGGCTCCTCTTCCCGACCATGCCAGATATGGTCGTCCATGGAGACTACCTGCACGGGCATGGACATGGGATTGTGAGTCAAACCAGAGGGAGAGAGAGAGAGAGAGAGAGAGAAATGAAACCGAGGGAGAGAGGAAGGAGATGGAGGGAGTAGCAGGGCTGGTCACCGGTGGTTAGGTCTCCGACGTGGTGGCGCGAGGCGGCGTCCTCCTAGACGCCGGTGGAAGACCGGCGAGCTCCTAGACGCCGGTGACGCGAGGCGGCGCCCTCTTTCAGTGCCATGGAGGAGGAGGGGAGCATGGGCAAGAGGTAAATGTGAGAACGTATGGACAGAGAGAGAGGAGGGAGTGGCGGAAGAGAGGAGGGAGTGGCGGAAGAGAGGAGGGATTTGGGGGGAGGGGGTCCGGGTGGCGAAAAGGTGGTGGGTGCGGATTAGCAGTAGCGCAGTACGTAAAACGCGCTGCTGCTAAGAAAGTAGTTGCAGCGCGCTTTCAGTACAAGCGCTACTGCTAACCGGGACCAAAAGTGTGCCCGATTTGAAAATTAGCAGCAACGACCTCAGGAAAACCGCGCTACTGCTACAGGTATAGCAGTAGCGCGGCTCGCGGCACCGCGCTGCTGCTAAATGGAGTTGGGTGGGCACTGCCGGTCGATATTTGTAGCAGCGCGGGTTACGACGAGTGTGCTACTGCTAAGCACTTGTTAGTAGCGGGTTTTCCACACCCGCGCTACTCCTAATTAGCAGCAGCGCTCCTTTTTGAGCCGCGCTGCTAAGATTCTGTGTATAGGGTTTTCCCTAGTAGTGCTAGCTTGTTCTGTACGCCATCCCAAGTCTTTGATTTTTTCCCTTTTTGCGAGGAAGGAAGGAGGACAAAATGTAGAGTTCCTGGGACTCGAACCCAAGACCTCTCGGTTGAAAACCAAGGGTGCTAGTCACTTATGTGGCGAACGTTCCCAGTGAGGAGGACGGCAGACGAACGCATTTTCCTCGCGGTTTTCTTCCTATATATAAAAAAGTATGCTACTTGGTGCCCTCTTAGTCAACAAACGATTGTGCCAACCTTGACCATTGGATTGACATTCAACGTCTGTCGTGTTTCTTCAGTCTCTTCTTCCTCGAGCCGCCAAAGCCAAACCAGCGCTAGCGGGACCGCCTGCTCCCGCCTCCCACGGCTGGCTGTGATCTTCCCCGGCTCATGTTCGTTCCCGTCCGAGGCCTCACCATCGTCCTCCGCCTTGGTTCGCTCGCCGCGGCGCCGCCCTCCGGTGTTGTCAACATGGTCAACAACCGAGAGGAATAAGGAGATGACTGTACATGGTGAGGATGACAGTAGGGACCCAGCAGCGCGCGCAGTAATTTTGTTTTTCCGGGACGGAGAAGGGTATCTACTGGGTTGTGCGGGACCCGTGGCCCGTCTAGCCTAGGCTTTTATTTCATATGTTTAGCACATGACCAGCCCAGTTTGTTTTTTCCCTTTCTGAAAATGGCTAGCCAGCTATTTTGTTTTTTGCAGAATAACCAACGTAGGCCTACTTGCTTTTCTACGCCTGCTGGGCTGGAAATCTTTCAAGACGAGGAGGGATGCATTTTGCCCAGAAAATGGGCTATAAGTAATAAATGGGCTATAAGTAATAAATGGGATGTAAAATGGGCTATAAGTAAACCCTCGTACTCCCCAGATCAGTAAACCCTCGTACTCCCCACCGTGTGGGCAACCATTGCCGAGTCTTCCCCGGCTCCGTGTCGTTCCCTTCCTAGGACTTGCCGTCGTCCACCGCCATGGTGCTCTCGGCGCAGCCTGGTCAACGTGGTTAACGAACGACATCCATCGGCCGTGGACTGTACGCGCAAAATAATGATTCCTCCACCTGACAGCTAGGACCCACCGGAAGGGCCTCTGTATTTCGCGAAAAAAACGTCCCCTGCTGACATGTCGGACCCACCAGCTATATCTTCGCACGGAAGGAAGTGCCTCCTTATTACGAGAAAAAAATGAATACCCCCTGCTAGCTGGGACCCACCATAGTGGGAGGATGACTTGTGGGCCAACTAAGTTGACGGGGACGGAGGGCTTTGTCAACTTAGTCAATATGAACGATTCTAGCTCCAGGGACCGTACGATGTCCATCCAACAGTCGTAGTGCTTCTTCAACCTCTGGTCTTCCTGCTCCAGCCGCCCAAAGCAGCGCCGGTCGTGCTGCATGCTCCTGCCTCCCGTGGCTGGCTGTGCTGCCGCGGAGGCCTCACCGCCCCCTACTATTCCCACCGCTGGCCAGGCCCTACGGCGATGGCAGCCTCACACCACAGCCGAACCAGTGAACCCTCGTACTCCTCTCCGCGCGGGCTTCCACTCTCGCGTCTTCCCCGGCTTCGCGTCGTCCCCTTCCTAGGCCTCACCATCGTCCACCGCCATGGTGCTCTCGGCGCGGCCTGGTCAACGTGGTCAAGGAACGACTTCCATCGGATGTGGACTGTATGTGGAGAGGGTGACAGCTGGGTCCACGGCCGCAGCAAGGAAGTGCCTCCTTATTACGCGGAAAATAATGATTCCTCCACCTGACAGCTGGGACCCACCGGACGGGCCACTGTATTTCGTGGAAAAACGTTTCCCCCTGACTGCTGGGACCCACCAGCTTCATCTTCGCACGCAAGGAAGTGCGCCCGGGCAAAAAAAATGATTCGCCCCCCTGACTGCTGGGACCCACCGACTACATCTTCGCACGCAAGGAAATGCGTCCGGGCAAAAAAACGATTCGCCCTCCTGACTATTGGGACCCACCAGCTACATCTTCGCAGGCAAGGAAGTGCCTGACAGTCGGGACCCACCTGGTCGAAGCATACGTAGCGTTGTCATTCTGGTCGCGAACGTGTACGTACATACTGGTCGATGTAGAGGCGCGCACGTGTCGATGTAGAGGCGCGCATGTGTGGTAGTAGAGGCGCGCACGTAGCATGTACACGTACGTACAGTGGCCAGGGTGCAAGAAAGATAATACGGCCACGTATGTGTACATACGGGCGGGGTCTCGAATGCCTACTCGCGCATACGTACGGCCAGGGCTCGTGTACATGGCTGGGTCGGAACGAAGAAACATCGCCGTTGTCGTGTTCATGGGGAGGCAACAGAATGCGTCATGTTTATGGGGAGGCAATGGAATGCGTCGTGTTCATGGGGAGCCAGCGGAATGCGTCGTGTTCATCGGGAGGCAACGGAACGCGTGGGAGCCAACCGGCTGGGTCGGAACGGAATGCGTGGTCGTGTTCACCGGGAGGGCTTGGATGGAACAGGCGATGGAAACGAGGCCTGGCGTAACGTAAAACGGAGGAAACGGACCTCCTACATTCGGAACAGGGTCCTGTTGATCGGGAGGGGTGTGGCGTACCGCAAAGCGGTGGAAACGGACCTCCTATAGTCGAAACGGGGGTCCTGTTGATCGGGAGGGGTGTGGTGTACTGCAAAACGGACGAAACGGACCTCGTACGGTCGAAACGGGGGTCCTGTTGATCGGGAGGGGTGTGGCGTACCGCAAAACGGACGAAACGGACCTCCTACGGTCGAAACGGGGGTCCTGTTCATCGGGAGGGGTGTGGCGTACCGTAAAACAGGACTCCATGGGATACTGTTCATCTCCACCGTTGACCTCCTCCAGCCCCCACGGGCTACCGTCGACCTCCTCCAGCCTCCACGGGCTCCTGTTCATCCGGCCTCCACCACGCGCTACTCCACCGGCTACTGTTCAACCACCCCTCCACCGTCTACTGTTCATCCAGCCCTCCACCACATCACGGGGTCCTGTTCATCCAGAGGCAACGCCACCGCTCACTGTTCATCCAACCCCCCCCCCCGCAACGCTCACTGTTCATCCCAGAGGCAGCATTGATCGGCTTCAGTTAGCAATAGTAGCGAAGGAATCGCTTGATCGGGTTCAGTTAACAGCCATCGATCGATTGCTCGGGTTCAGTAACGCGTAGCCTGCAATGCAATCGCTCGGGTTCAGTTAGAGCCCAACGCCTCGCTCGGGTTCAGTTAGAGCCAATGCCTCGCACACACGTGCGTACGTGTATGAGAGAAACGCGCATCGCTCGGCCCCCGACATCCCACCGTAACCGGGAACTCCCCGAAATTTTCCTCCCCCTCGCTTCTACCATAGTTTTTTCCGTCATGGACGGCCCAAAGAATGTCATGCAGCTGCGTCTCCGGCCCGCCCAAGACGAAAAGCCCATTTTCTGTCATGATTTTATGTCATAGAAGTATGAGCCCACCACATCTATGATGATACTGGGTTTTTTCACAATTATCGTCATAGAAGTGTCATATGTATGACAGAAAAAAAATTCGTTCGGCCCAAAATGTCATGGATGTGTCTATTTTTTGTAGTGACCCCTTAGTCCAGGACTCCCTCACCTACTTCCCGGATCATGTGTATCAACTCGATAAGGCACTCTACGGCCTTAAGCAAGCCCCACGTGCATGGTATGACCACCTTACCGAGTTGTTGCAAGATCGTGGATTTGAAGTTGGGAAAATCGACCCCACTCTTTTTACTAAGAAGGTCAAAGGGGAGTTGTTTGTGTGCCAACTATATGTTGATGATATTATCTTTGGTTCCCCTAACAAAGCTTTCAGTGAGGAATTTGCTAGTCTCATGACCTCAAAGTTCAAGATGTCTTTGATGGGGGAGTTGAAGTTCTTTCTCGGGTTCGAAGTCAAGTTGTCGGTGTCAAAACCGGCGGATCTCGGGTAGGGGGTCCCGAACTGTGCGTCTAAGGCGGATGGTAACAGGAGGCGGGGGGCACGATGTTTACCCAGGTTCGGGCCCTCTCGATAGAGGTAATACCCTACTTCCTGCTTGATTGATCTTGATGATATGAGTATTACAAGAGTTGATCTACCATGAGATCGTAGAGGCTAAACCCTAGAAGCTAGCCTATGGTTTGATTGTTGTTGTCCTACGGACTAAACCCTCCGGTTTATATAGACACCGGAGGGGGCTAGGGTTACACAGAGTCGGTTACAAGGAAGAAGATCTACATATCCGTATTGCCAGGCTTGCCTTCCACGCCAAGGAGAGTCCCATCCGGACACGGGACAAAGTCTTCAATCTTGTATGTTGATAGTCCAACAGTCCGGCCAAAGGATATAGTCCGACCGTCCGGAGACCCCCTAATCCAGGACTCCCTCAGTAGCCCTTGAACCAGGCTTCAATGACGATGAGTCCGGCGCGCAGATTTGTCTTTGGCATTGCAAGGCGGATTCTTCTTTAGAATACTCCATAGAAGATTTTGAACACAAGGATAGTGTCCGGCTCTGCAAAACAAGGTCCACATACCACCATAGAGAAAATAATATTTCCACAAATCTAATCTACTGACACGTTTAGCAACATGACATCATGCCATGGCCCGGTCATTATTCGAACCATTTTTCTCAACCAGCACCGCACATATCGCGAGGCAGTTTTCTTGACACGTCTTGTCGAAGCAGAGATCGTGTCCCCTTATCACGGGATCCTCATGAATACGGGTATGGGTAACCCAACCACGCCATCAATTACGGCGTTCGGGGAATAAGCGATTTTACCAGGTAAGTCGGGAGGCGCATCGCCTCTTCCGCCCTTATAAAGGGACAAAGATTCACCCTTTTTACCCACGCCTTCTTCCTCCTTGCTTATCCATTCTCGCACACTCGAGCTCCAGCGCCCAAGTTCACGTCTTTCTCCTTAAACCACTCCAAGCATGTCCGGAGCGGGAGGCAAGTGGATGGTCTCCTTCGTCACAGCGGAGAACATCACAAAGCTATGGGAAGCCGGATATCTGGCCGCGGATATCGCGCACCGGCTGCCAGATGCGGGGCAGATCATCCCTATGCCCGAACCCCATGAGAGGCTAGTTTTCCTTACTGTGAGAGTCCTGGATTAGGGGGTCTCCGGACGTCCGGACTATATCCTTTGTCCGGACTGTTGGACTATGAAGATACAAGATTGAAGACTTCATCCTATGTCCGGATGGGACTCTCCTTAGCATGGAAGGCAAGCTAGGCAATATGGATATGTAGATCTCCTCCCTTGTAACTGACTTTGTGTAACCCTAGCCCCCTCTGGTGTCTATATAAACTGGAGGGTTTGGTCCGTAGGACCACACACAATCATACCATAGGCCAGCTTCTAGGGTTTAGCCTCTACGATATCGTGGTAGATCAACTCTTGTAATACTCATATCATTAAGATCAATCAAGCAGGACGTAGGTATTACCTCCATAAAGAGGGCCCGAACCTGGGTAAACATCGTGTCCCCTGCCTCCTGTTACCATCCGCCCTAGACGCACAGTTCGGGACCCCCTATCCGAGATCCACCGGTTTTGACACCGACATTGGTGCTTTCATTGAGAGTTCCACTGTGCCGTCACCATAAGGCTCGATGGCCCCTTCGATCATCGGTAACGATGCGGTCCAGGGTGAGGTTTCCTCCCCGGACAGATCTTCGTATTCGGTGGCTTCACACTACGGGCCAATTCGCTTGGCCATCTGGAGCAGATCAAGAGCTACGCCCCTGGCCATCAGGTCAGGTTCGGAAACTTAAACTACACTGCCAACATCCACAGAGACTTGATCTTCGACGGATTCGAGCCCATGTCAGGTGCGCCGCACGATCACGACGAGCATGATTTAGCTCTGCCGTCGGACAGTGTTCGGGAGATCACACCAACAACTACTCCGGCCTTCAATCTGGAGCAAATTGCGCCATCTGAGGACGGAGAGATAGACCCCGCCATGGAGGTCGCACTCTCAGTGGCGATGGAGCCGGATACTGATTTCACCCCTTACGAGAGCCGTGTTGCCGAACCACTAGATCCGTCTCCGGCCATGGACTCCGAGCCGCCTACATCCGTGCCTATCGAATCTGATTGGGCGCCGATCATGGAGTTCACCTCCATGGATATCTTTCAGCACTCACCTTTCGGTGATGTGCTAAATTCATTAAGGTCTCTCTCCATGACAGGAGAACCTTGGCCGAACTATGTCTGGCTAGAATGGGATGCGGACGACGAAGAAATTCGCTGCCCACCCACCACCCACTTAGTAGCCACTGTCGACGATTTAACCGACTTGCTCGACTTCGACCCGGAAGACATCGACGGTATGGACGACGATACAGGAGACGAACAGGAACCACCACCCACAGGGCGCTGGACCGCCATCTCATCATATGATATATACATGGTGGACACCCCCAAAGAAGGCAATGGCGATGAAACAGCGGGGGATGACCCCTCCAAGAAGCAACCCAAGCGCCAGCGTCAGCGGCGCCGCTCTAAGTCCCGTCATAGCAAAAGTAGTGATACCGGCACAAGAGACAATAACACTCCGGACAGTGCCGAAGACAACCACAATCCCCTCCAGCACGATGTAGAGCGGGAGGGTGAACAAGCTAGCCCTCCAGAGCAGGCAGCAGATGGAGAATCGGAGGAGGACAATTACATGCCTCTCTTCGAAGGTGAGCCTCGGCGACGAAGAATTTATCGTGCCTGAGGATCCCATCGAGCAGGAGTGCTTCAAGCGCCGGCTTATGACCACAGCAAATAGCCTGAAGAAAAAGCAACAACAGCTTCAAGCTGGTCAAGACTTTCTATCATACAGATGGACCGAGGTCCTTGCGGCCGAGGAATACGAACTCGAGCGCCCCTCCAAGAGTTACCCAAAGCGCAGGTTGCTACCTCACATCGAGGAGGAAGCATTGAAACCTCCATCACCAGTATACGATGCGGCTGACCGGCCACCGCGTGGCTAAGCCAGAGAGGCGTTTCAGCCTGAAGTTCAGCATGCACCCCGCCGCCACTCAAACAAAAATACCAAGGCCCGGGGCAACACACGGGACCTGCGAGACGTATTGGACAGTCGGGCAAAACATGCAAGGTCAATATACGGGTCATGGGGGCGTGCGCCAACGCGGGACGATGACCGTCGCGCCGGATACACCAAAAGTAAATCTGGCCGGGCCGAATACAGCAGATAAGACTCATATGAACTGCGTCGTGATATAGCCCGGCACAGAGGCGCCGCACACCCCCTATGCTTCACTGATGAAGTTATGGATCACGAATTCCCAGAGGGTTTTAAACCCATAAATATCGAATCGTATGATGTTACAACAGATCCCGCTGTATGGATTGAGGATTTCCTCCTTCACATCCACATGGCTCGCGGTGATGATCTGCATGCCATCAAGTACCGCCCACTAAAACTCAAAGGACCAGCTCGACATTGGCTGAATAGCTTGCCAGCAGACTCCATCGGCAGTTGGGAGGATTTGGAAGACGCATTCCTTGACAACTTCCAGGGCACTTATGTGCGACCACCGGATGCTGATGACTTGAGCCATATAACTCAGCAGCCAGGGGAATCGGCCAGGCAATTCTGGACACGGTTCCTAACTAAGAAAAACCAAATTGTCGACTGTCTGGATGCAGAGGCCTTAGCAGCATTCAAGCTTAACATCTGTGACGAGTGGCTTGCCTGACACCTCGTCCAGGAGAAGCCGAAGTCTATGGCAGGCCTCACGACACTCATGACCCGCTTTTTCACGGGCGAGGATAGCTGGCTGGCTCACAGCAACAACACATCAAGGAATCCGGGTACTTCGGATACCAAAGATGCCAGCGGCAGACCATGCCGTAACAGACAAAAGCACCACAACAACAGTGATAACGCCGATGATACAACAGTCAATGCCGGATTCAGAGGCTCTAGATCCGGTCAGCGGAAAAAACCATTCAAAAGAAGTACTCTGGACCCATCCAGTTTGGATCGCATACTCGATCGCTCGTGTCGAATACACGGCACCCCTGATAGGCCAGCCAATCACACCAACAAAGAATGCTGGGTGTTCAAGCAGGACGACAAGTTAAATGCCGAAAACAAGGACAAGGGGCTGCATAGTGATGACGAGGAGGAGCCCCGGCCGCCAAACACGTGAGGACAGAAGAGGTTCCCCCCACAAGTGAAGACGGTGAACATGATATACGCAACCCACATTCCCAAGAGGGAACGGAAGCATGCACTAAAGGACGTCTATGCGATGGAGCCCGTCGCCCCAAAGTTCAACCCATGGTCTGCTTGTCCGATCACCTTTGATCATAGGGACCATGTCGGTGTCAAAACCGGCGGATCTCGGGTAGGGGGTCCCAAACTGTGCGTCTAGGCCGGATGGTAACAGGAGGCAGGGGACACGATATTTTACCCAGGCTCGGGCCCTCTTGATGGAGGTAAAACCCTACGTCCTGCTTGATTAATATTGATGATATGGGTAGTACAAGAGTAGATCTACCACGAGATCAAGGAGGCTAAACCCTAGAAGCTAGCCTATGGTATGATTGTTCTTCGTCCTACGAACTAAAACCCTCCGGTTTATATAGACACCGGAGAGTGCTAGGGTTACACAGAGTTGGTTACAATGGTAGGAGATCTACATATCCGTATCGCCAAGCTTGCCTTCCACGCCAAGGAAAGTCCCTTCCGGACACGGGACGAAGTCTTCAATCTTGTATCTTCATAGTCCAGGAGTCCGGCCGAAGGTATAGTCCGGCTATCCGGACACCCCCTAATCCAGGACTCCCTCAGTAGCCCCTGAACCAGGCTTCAATGACGACAAGTCTGGTGCGCAGATTGTCTTCGGCATTGCAAGGCGGGTTCCTCCTCCAAGTACTTCATAGAAGATTTTGAACACAAAGGTAGTGTCCGGCTCTGCAAAATAAGTTTCCACATATTGCCATAGAGAGAATAATATTTACACAAATCTAATCTGCTAACGTATTCCATAGCGTGACATCACACCACGGCCAAGTCTTTATCCGAATCGTCTTACTGTCCCACCTCAGCGCGTTTAGCGAGGCGGTTTCCTTTGCACGTCTCGTTAAAGCAGAGATCATGTCCCCTTATTCCGGGATTCTCATCAATACGGGCGTGGGTAAGCCAACCGCGCCATTGATTACGGCGCTTGGGAGAAAAGCGAGTTTTACCAGGCTGGTGGGGACGCATAGTCGCGTCCACCCATATAAGGGGATAAGGATCCACCTTTTCATCCACGCCTTCTTCCTCCTTTGCCTATCCATTTCCGCGCACTCGAGCTCCAGCGCCCAAGTCCGCACACCCCATCTCAACCTTCTCCAGCCATGTCCGGAGCGGGAGGCAAGTGGATGGTCTCCTCCATCACGGAGGGATACTTATCTAATGACATTGCGCACCGGCTTCCCGAAGAGGGGCAGCTCATCCCCACCCCTAGGCCCCATGAGAGGGTGGTGTTCCTCCCTCATTTCCTCCGCGGACTGGGCTTCCCTCTCCACCCATTTGTCCGGGGGCTCATGTTCTACTATGGCCTGGATTTTCATGATCTGGCCCCGAACTTTGTCCTCAACATCTCGGCGTTCATCGTCGTGTGCGAGGCTTTCTTCCGCATCCGCCCCCATTTCAGCCTATGGCTCAAGACTTTCAATGTCAAGCCGAAGGTGGTGCGCGGCACCCAGGCGGAGTGCGGAGGCGCCATGGTGGGCAAGATGCCCAATGTCCTATGGCTCGAGGGCTCCTTCGTGGAGTCCCTAAAGGGGTGGCAATCGGGGTGGTTTTACATCACCGAGCCGCGTGACCCTGAATGGGTCGCAGCCCCCGAGTTCCGATCCGGACCCCCTACATGGCTCGCCTCCTGAAAAGAGACGGTCCTGTCGTGGGGTAAAAAAGGAGAGCTGACCGGACTCCAAACATGCTTCCAAACCCTTGTGGACAAGAAGCTCAAACTTGTCAACGTAGTCCAGGTTATGCTCATCCGCCGGATCCTCCCGTGTCAACAACGGGCTTTCAACCTGTGGGAGTTTGACCCGGCGCGGCACCGAACTCTGAGCAGGCTCTTCGACACGACGTACGAAGATGCCTGGAAGGTGCTTTTCAAGGACGCCAAGGCCCCCGCATCCACTACCGAGGATCACGGATTTAGCACGCAGTGTCACGCTCGTGCGGTAAGCTGTTTTTACCTTTTACAGGGTATTAGTTTTTCATGGTTTGACTCCATGCGGGATCTAAGCGCCCTTACCTTTGACAGGATTGGTAAGAGACGTCCGGCTCCTTTGCTCGAAGGCCCAGCGGATGCTCGCTTGGCGAAGCTGCTGGTTCCGGCACCCTATGTGGTGCCGGAGAAGAAGGCCAAGAAGAAGGCCACGGGGACTCGAAAGAGTGCCCGGCGCCAGGAGGTGTCGGATTCATCATCCGACGACTCCAAGGCGCACTCCTCCCATGAAGACGAGGAGGAGGAAGAAGAGACCTCTCTCCCTCCAGCGGGGGGAGGGAAGAAAAGGAAGGCCGCCTCGACTGGGGAGGCCGAAGGGTCCAAGAAGGGGAAGACCCCTCCTCCGGACTACTCCACCAACGCCGACGACGGCGAAGAGGAGTGGCCGCACAGGGCCAAGCCCCTGGCGAGATCATAAGTATCCGGATACCAGAGTGATTCATAGTATTCCCCCCTTGCACGGCTTTTCCTTACGTCGAACATGTCTATGCAGTCCGCCAAAGGCTGGGCTCGACGAGTCGTCGAGCGGCTCCCTGGATTCGTCGGATGTGAATTTGCTTTTGGCGGCTACCTCCCCCCACCCTACGGAGGACGCCGAGGTGGCGTCCCAACAGGTTCCAAGCCAGGAGGAGGTGGTCCTGGAGGCGCCGCAAGGCGACCTCCCGAACTCCAGGCGTGAAGGGGATAGAACCACCGCGCCGGAACCTTCAACGGTTCTGGACTCTGGTAGGCAGCCTCCTTCCAAGAGGAGCAAGCCTACCGAACCGGTGACCTCCTTCCAACCGGAGGCACCGGACAATTTGCTGGAGGTGCTTAACGGCGCCTCCATCGACGAGGAGCACCGCACTATTATGAGTGCGGTGATCCAGAAGGTTCAGTCCGCCAAGCGGACTGACTGAAGCCTGTGCCAGCCTTCTAACAGGCTTTGAGGTAAGTAATAAATATGTAAAAATATTACCGCATAGACAGTGCCCCTGATGCTTTGTTCGGTGTTCGGAAAGAAAAGCCGAATAGAGGATCTAATAACATTCGCAGGAGTCTAACATAATCAAGTCAATATGCGTATGCAGGCTTCGCTGCTGGCCTCCGCCGCACTGACTGCGGAGGTGGATACGCTGAAGCAAAACCTCACGCGGTCCGAGAACGAGCTCGGCCATGCCAAGAGGCAACTCGAGGAGACGGAAGGTAAGTAATACCTTGCGCAAGTATATAGAGAAGATGTGGTTGCAAAAAATGACAGGATCAACATGCTATTATAGGGGCCACGACCGAGGTGGAAACCCTTAAGAAAGCGTTGTCCGAGGCCGAAAGCAGAGCGGCCGCGGAGCGCACAGAGAGAGGGAAGCAGGAGGCGCGGGTGGAGGAGGTGCAGAAAGAGCTCCAGGCTCTCGTGAGAAAACACGAGAGTTTGGAGCTTGACTCGAAGACGCAAGCGTCCGAGCTTGCGGTAGCCCTTGAAAGCGCAAAGTCTGCCAAGGCTGAAGCCTAGAAAGCCCTCCAAGAAATTGGAGATATGAAGAAGATAGCGGCGGGTAAGGCATTCATTATGCAAAGCACGCACGTGAAAGTGAATTTCTTGTTACTTACCCGAGTCCGGAGCTCTCCAGGAGCATTCGCAGATTTTCCCCGTAGTGCGTCTGATGCCGCCGCCTACTACTGAGCCGAGGAGGGGAGCTCGACAGAGAAGGTGTTCTGGTCTTAGTATGCTGAGGCCAGACACCTGGTGCCTTTGAGCGACCAGCTGAAGAAAATGGTCGAGCTCCACAAGGTGGCTGAACAGGCCATGAAGGGCCTCATAGTTTGGCTTTGGCCTGGAGAGGCTTTGCCTGGGAGCTACTTTGGGCTGGTGAGGTGGCTGGTGAATGCCTGTCCGCGGCTTGAAGTAATCAAGTGCTCCGTCTGCATCGAAGGTGCCTGTAGGGCTCTTGCCCGTGCTAAAGTGCACTGGGGCAAGATGGATGCGGAGAAGCTAGTGAAGGACGGGCCGCCGTCGGGCAAGGAGCATCGCGTCCCGGAAGCGTATTATGAGGGCGTCCTGAAGGGTGCCTGCCTTATAGCGGATGAATGCTCCAGAGATGTAATATTTGAGTAAACTCGCATTTGTGATCCTGTACGCTGAAAACTTGTTCATATGCGCTAAGCAACGCTTTTGAATTTAAAATATTACCTTCTGTGCTGCCGTTTATCAAATTTGAGAGATGGCGAGTCGTCGGCTTCTGCCCCCATGCCACGAGTGCTGGGGTGTTCGGGATAAACATGAGCGCTCTTTTTCCCATTCTTGGGTCCTTCGAGGGAGGCGTTCAACACAACGAACAAGGCAATCGGACTATAATGCTTGAACACTCTCACATTGCATTAATGAACATATATTCAATGCAATAATAGACAGAACCTATGCATTGTTTATTTAAAAAAGCTGCGATCAAAGCAGAACGGTACAAATACTGCAATAAGCAAAAGATGTGACTATTTAACATGTCCTTTCCAGGGGCAAGCTGCGGAATGTCATGTGAAACAGGTATACTTCTCGTTATAGAGACCACCTTAGATTTCCCTAGTGCGGCGTAGCTTTCTGCTTCCCTGGTTGTATCATTTATGCGGCAATTGTACTGCCGGACAAGCCTTCCGAAGAATGGATTCCTGAAAATAAGAGAAAATTAAGAAATCGGCAGCCCCTAGTGCGGTTTAAGCCGCGTTTCGGGCGTGCCGTGATGGTGCCCCTACCCCTGTGCCCATGGTATTTATAGAGCGTAGTTATGTACACGCAACACTGGTTTCGCAAGTTCGCGAGGGATGGGGTTGGGGCCGCATTGCTACGCTTGCTCGGAACGTGCCAGGTGGTCTTGTTGTAGGTTACTCCGGGCGCGCTTGACGGTGTCCAGACGTTTAATGGCCGGACTGGAGAATTGCCTTGAGAGGCTGCTTTGTACTTCCGCTGCGATAGCCACCGTATGCTCCTCCGTTCGGAGAGAGTGTTCGGTGTTTCCATTGACCGTGATGACTCCTCGAGGGCCTGGCATCTTGAGCTTGAGGTATGCGTAGTGCGGCACCGCATTGAACTTGGCAAATGCGGTTCGTCCGAGCAGTGTGTGATAGCCACTGCAGAACGGGACTATGTCGAAGATTAACTCCTCGCTTCAAAATTTATCCGGAGATCCGAAGACCACTTCAAGTCTGACTAAGCCAGTACAGTTGGCCTCTACACCTGGTATGACGCCTTTAAAGGTCGTTTTAGTGGGTTTGATCCTCGAGGGATCGATGCCCATTTTCCGCACTGTATCCTGGTAAAGCAGGTTCAGGCTGCTGCCGCCGTCCTTAAGGACTCTAGTGAGGTGAAATCCGTCAATAATTGGGTCTAGAACCAATGCGGCGAATCCGCCATGTCGGATGCTAGTGGGGTGGTCCCTTCGATCAAAAGTGATCGAGCAGGAAGACCATGGGTTGAACTTTGGGGCGACTGGCTCCATCGCGTATACGTCCCTTAGCACACGCTTCTGCTCCCTCTTGGGTACGTGGGTTGCGTATATCATGTTCACCGTCCACACTTGTGGGGGAAAACCTTTCTGTCCACTGTTGTTCAGCGGCCCGGGCTCCTCCTTGTCGTCGCTATGCAGCCCCTCGTCTCTACTTTCAGCATTTAACTTGCTTGCCTGCTTGAACACCCAACAATCCCTGTTGGTGTGATTGGCTGGTTTTTCGGGGGTGCCATGTATCTGGCATGAGCGATCGAGTATTCGGTCCAAACTGGACGGGCCCGGAGTATTTCTTTTGAATGGCTTTTTCCGCTGACCGGGTTTAGAGCCTCTGAATCCGGCATTAACTGCCGTATCCTCAGCATTGTCGCCGTTAATGCGGCGCTTTTGCTTGTTGCGACGTGACCTGCCACTGTTGTCCTTGGTATCCGAATTACCAGGGCTCTTGGTCATGTTATTGCTGCGAGCTAGCCAGCTGTCTTCTCCCGCGCAAAAGCGGGTCATAAGTGTCGTGAGGGCTGCCATAGATTTTGGTTTTTCCTGTCCTAGGTGCCGTACAAGCCACTCGTCGCGGATGTTATGCTTGAAGGCTGCTAGGGCCTCTACGTCCGGACAGACGACGATTTGATTTTTCTTGGTTAGGAACCGTGTCCAGAATTGTCTGGCCGATTCCTCTGGCTGCTAAATTATGTGGCTTAGGTCATCGGCGTCTGGTGGTCGCACATAAGTGCCCTGGAAATTGTCGAGGAATGCCGTTTCCAGGTCCTCCCAACAACCAATTGATTCTGCTGGCAAGCTGTTAAGCCAATGTCGAGCTGGTCCTTTAAGCTTGAGTGGGAGGTATTTGATGGCATGTAGGTCATCACCGCGGGCCATGTGGATATGAAGGAGATAGTCCTCGATCCATACCGCAGGATCTGTTGTGCCATCGTATGATTCGATGTTCACGGGTTTGAAACCCTCGGGGATTTGATAATCCATTACTTCATCTGTGAAGCATAGTGGGTGTGCGGTGCCTCTGTATTGGGCTATATCGCGACACAGCTCAAACGAGCTTTGTCTACTGTGTTCGGCCCGGCCGGATTTACTGTATCCAGAGTGACGATTACCGTCTCGTGCCATGGTGCACCCACGCGATCCGTAGATCGATCTTGTTTGCCTTGCCTTGTTGTAACGCCCCGAGACCGACGATCCAGAAGACTTCCATATTTTTGTGACCTCTGTGTGTTTTTATTTTTGCTTGCTCTATTTATTTTTGCATTGCATCATGTCATCATGCCAGCATGTCATTTAATTTTTAAAACCTCAACTAAATAAATTCCATAGATCTTTTGATCTATTTAAATCGAGGGTATTCACATGGTGATTTCTCTTTATAACATATCCTCCTGATATTTAAGGAGCTATAATAAAATATTCCATTAATGGGAATGCACCATTACACACTTATATTTTAATTTCATGCCTTCCCTACCCTCACTTCTTATTCAAATCATTTGATTTTAAATCAAATGAGTTTGAATTTATATCTTTCAATCATGCCACTTCTAATTTTCTTGGACCAAGCGCATTTTTGTGAGTCCGGGAGAATTATCCGCGTGTCCAATTTCTTCCCCTAACCTCCCTTTCTTTTCTTTCTTTCCTCTGTTTTTTTTCTTTCTTTCTTTAGAGTGAGTGAGAGAAGAGAGCTCAGCAGCCAGGCCGGCCTGCTTCCCCGCAGTCCATTTGGCCCAAGGCCCAGCCGCGCCTATAACCCTAGCCGCTCACCACGCTCTCTCCCAATCCCCATCTCTCCCCCCCTCGTTCCTGTGCCGCCGCCACACATCGACGCCAGGGAGAGCGCCCGATCTCCTCTGCCTCCTCCTCTCTCACTCCCTGCTCGACCTCCTCTCGCCCGATCCATGGCCTCCTCCTCGCCTTGAGAGTCCCGCGCGCCCGATCCCCATGGTCGCGCCTGCCTCTACGCGCGCGTCGCCTCGCCTCAGCGCCGCCGTCCTCCACGGCCACAGCCAGTCGAGCTCGAAGCTCCCGCCGCCACCACCTCGCCCCTGCGCTGTAGGGCGTCGCCTCCGGCCGAATCCAGACGCATGTGGCCTCTCCTGGAGCATTGGCCACCCACAACTCACCGGAGAGACTCCTCCTCGCCGCCATGTTGTGCACCGAAGGTCTGGGCGCCAGGGACCTGCAGGCCGCCGAGTCCAACGCCAGCCGGCACCCCTTCACTTGATTGCTCCTCTGCCTCATCCCCGGTTGCCCTGTCATGGTTTTGGCTTCGGCAGAGACGCCCATGCCCTGACGCCCGCCGCTATTGCTTCGTCACCAGCTTCCTATCCATGAGATCCGGCGATGCTAGCCACCAGGACACTACGAAACTTGAATCGCCAAGGCCGGACTCGTCAAGTACCCCTTCGGATTCGTCAAGAACCTCATGTACAACTACACCCGATGATGTGACAAGCACCCCGACAACGTGTACATCTACGCTGCCAAGACCGGACCGACAAGTACCCCATGTCGTGTGTACCACTACCGTCACCCCGAAGACGTTGGGGTCATCAAGTACCTCTCCGAACGAACGTGAATGACTACCGTCGCAAGAACGGGACCGGAAAGTCCGAAGACCCCAAGTACCACGACATCGATGACATGAACGTCTACGGAACTTGTGCAACTATGAACATGTACCACTACCATCGCCGAGATCATGAGAACCTCTACCGCCGACCCTAGAGCGTGCGAGAATGGCTACTTCCTCTACTTTGCACCGAACGAGTACTGTTCCGCTCGCACGCTTCGAAGGTATAACCCCGAGACGACTGCCTGTGAATGAATGCATGTGTGAGGTATGAGATGCTCGTGCTTGCTCCGTGCTCGAATTGTCGGTGCACATTGCCCCTCTTTTGCCTGGTCACCATCGTCAACTCGTGGGACACCCGGTAACCGGGATCACCCCACCATCTCTAGTTATTCTGCTCCCGCCACACCACCTTTTGCACAGGTATCTCCCTGAGCTACCGGAACCGATATGTTACCGTGGCATCATTTTCGGATTCGTTGCCGTGGCACCCCTTTCGTTTCCGCCATGGTGACAAATGCTTCATAATAATGCTCTTGTAAACTTTTCTTAAAATTGCATAAAACTTGAGCATGTTATTCGCATCATGATAATAACATTTAAATGTTTAAAAATTGTTGTTGCACCAAATTGCTAAATGCATATGGGGATTTACCGGATTCGTTATTTGTTATATCCGGCCCCATTTAAATTGTTTAGATGGTGTAGTTTTGTTATGCCTCACCTCTTGCCATGTTTAACAACACTTAATATTGTTGGGTACATAACCGAGAGAGAACTAAATAAGTCATGTGGTGTTTCGTCAATATGCAACTCGTTGCATATTGATCTCCACTTAATTTGTAGGATTGTTTGTGCTCTTTTCCATGCCATGCATTTTTAAACCGGACATGCATCATACTTGATTGTGCATCATGCCATGTTTATGTGATGGTTGTTTATTATGTTGTGTGCTTCTTTCCGGTGTGTGCTTCTTCGGGTTGGTTCCGATAACGTCGCGTTTGTGAGGACCCGTTCGACTACGTCCGTTTGTCTTCTTCATGGACTCGTTCTTCTTCCTTGCGGGATTTCAGGCAAGATGACCATACCCTCTAAATCACTTCTATCTTTGCTTTCTTAGTTGCTCGCTCTTTTGCTATGCCTATGCTGTGATACCTACCACTTGCTTATCATGCCACCCATATTGATGAACCAAGCCTCAAACCCACCTTGTCCTAGCAAACCGTTGATTGGCTATGTTACCGCTTTGCTCAGCCCCTCTTATAGCGTTGTTAGTTGCAGGTGAAGATTGAAGTTTGTTCCTTGTTGGAACATGGAGTTGTTGTTCCTTGTTGGAACATGTTTACTTGTTGGGATATCACTATACATATTATTTAATCAATGCATCTATATACTTGGTAAAGGGTGGAAGGCTCGGCCTTATGTCCGGTGTTTTGTTCCACTCTTGCCGCCCTAGTTTCCGTCATATCGGTGTTATGTTCCTGGATTTTGCGTTCCTTACGCGGTTGGGTTATAATGGGAACCCCTTGACAGTTCGCTTTGAATAAAACTCCTCCAGCAAGGCCCAACCTTGGTTTTACCATTCGCCACCAAGCCTTTTTTCCTTGGGAGTCGTGCATCCCGAGGGTCATCTTATTTTAACCCCCCGGGCCAGTGCTTGTCTAAGTGCTGGTCCAACCCAGAGCACCGTGCGGGGCCGTCCCTTGGCAACTTGGGTTACGTTGGCTCCCGTACGCTTATCTTATCCGGTGTGCCCTGAGAACGAGATATGTGCAGCTCCTATCGGGATGTCGGTGCATCGGGTGGTCTTGCTGGACTTGTTTTACCATTGTCGAGGATGTCTTGTAGAACCGGGATACCGAGTCTGATCGAAATGTCTCGGGAGGAGGTCTATTCCTTCATTGACCGTGAGAGCTTGTGATGGGCTAAGTTGGGACACCCCTGCAGGGTTTTGAACTTTCGAAAGCTGTGCCCGCGGTTATGGGCAGATGGGAATTTGTTAACGTCCGGTTGTAGAAAACCTGAAGTTGACCTTAACTAAAATGCATCAACCGCGTGTGTTTCCGTGATGGTCTCTTTCCGGCGGAGTCCGGGAAGTGAACACGGTGTTGGAGTAATGCTTGACGTAGGTTGTTTTAGGATCACTTCTTGATCATAGTTCCTCGACCGTGCTTTTACCTTCTCTTCTCGCTCTCTTTTGCGAATATGTTAGCCACCATATATGCTAGTCGCTTGCTGCAGCTCCACCTTACACCTTTACCTTACCCATAAGCTTAAGTAGTCTTGATCGCGAGGGTGCGAGATTGCTGAGTCCCCGTGGCTCACAGATACTTCCAAAACCAGCTTGCAGGTGCCGAAGAGTCCGTGCAAATGACGCAACTAAGCTCAGGAGGAGCTCGATGAAGATCTTGTCCTTTGTGTTGTTCCGTTCTAGTTGATCAGTAGTGAAGCCCAGTAGGGGTCGATCGGGGACCGTGTCGCATTTGGGGTTCTTCTTTTATTTTTGTTCCGTAGTCGGACCATGAGTGTATTTGAATGATGTAATGTTTATTCATGTATTGTGTGAAGTGGCGATTGTAAGCCAACTATGTATCTCTTTCCCTTATGTATTACATGGGTTGTGTGAAGATTACCTCACTTGCGACATATGCCTTCAATGCGATTATGTCTCTAAGTCGTGCCTCGACACGTGGGAGCTATAGTCGCATCGAGGGTGTTACAAGTTGGTATCAGAGCCTTCCCCGACCTGAGGAGCCCCATTGCTTGATCGTTTTTAGCAGCCGAGTTGTGTCTAGAAAAATGTTTTGAGTCATTTAGGAATTATATATCGGAGAGTTAGGAATTCTTTTTACTTCCCAGTCTCCTCATCGCTCTGGTAAGGCATCCTGACATAGAGTTTTGACTCTTCTCTTCTCAAATTTCACTAAAAAAAATTTAGGATCACGCGGGTATCTTGGAATCGTTCCGATGGTTTTATGATGAGAACATTGTCTTGGTGCCTCCTGTCAGGGGTTTTGTGGAAGTGTCCCGGGGAGTTGAGCTCTGAGGTGTTGTCATCATAATTTTATTGTTGCAATTCTGGAATACCTGAGTTTAGTATGCCGACATCGAAAATCTCTTTTATGCAGTTCGTTGGTGAGATAACCTCGACGCCACCCAGTACTGGGGCGGGAGTTCGGGAGTATCGCCATAACTTGTATAACGGATGCTTTTCAAAGGTTGAGGTAGATGATTTCCGAAGGTTTCTTGGTTATGTGTTGAAGGATGGATACAGCTGGATGTAGGATTTGCTAGTTTTGGGTGAGATATTATGCTTCCCCTGTATCCCCAACACCTGATTGCATAACCGGAAAGTTTCGGGAGTTTATAAGTGGGAATTCAAGTAGCTCCTAGGATTTCTTTCCGACAGATGTATGATACGAAATTGGGGTTCGACGTCTAGTGGTCTGCCTATTCATGGTTGGTTTTACAGTGGTCTCGTTGTGTCTTAAAGAGTCCTTGGCTATGCCAACTCAGGGACGCTTCGTATGTCATGTGCACTGCCTTGTACATGATGGTGCTGTACGATTGAGCCCGTGTAGGCCCCACCACGAAAACTTCGGACGAAATCTCTATCATATGTTTGTTCCGGCTTATTCTGCAAGCCAACCCTTTGTTTTTGTTTTGAGTTGTGGTATTCGAGTTGCTTCGAAGTCAAATGTTGATTCCATCCCTTTCCTAAGTGGTGTTCTCATACTCCGATGTGGATACCAATCCTTCTTGATCATCAAGATTGTTTTCGTCAATCCCTTTTAACCGGCTTGCTTCTCTTCAAATGGATCCGATCATTGCAACATCCCCAAGTTTCAATCTCAGCCTTCTCTACGGTGTTCGTTTCATCCATCTCAAGTTGCATTTGTTTTCCCACCCACCCACCCTTTTTCGTGAAGGACTCAGATTTCTTAATCGAGTATCCATCTTATTGATGTGAAGCCTCTCCATTCTTTTTCTATCAATATTCTTATCCGGTGATTCTCATGAAGATACTAACGGAGCTTCTAGTTCATCATTCTTCATTTCTTTTATCTTCTCCGGTGGTTTCAAGCCAAGCTTTGTTGATCTTACCCTTTCCTCATTTCAATGCCTTCTCATACCGGTGCACCTCATATTCATTCACTTCTCGTTATTCATTTGTTCCGGACTGCTGAAGATATCTCGAAGAATTGTGTTTTCACTTTGCATCCGTTCAAGCTATTTCGAGGTCCTATCTTATTCAAGCCGTTTAATTCAACCGGTGCTATCCCCTTTTCAAGCAATCATTTCAACGGTGTTTCTTTTCAGTGGGCCCTAACCCACAGGTCTTTTCCAGGATCTTACCTGACTCTTCTTATTCTTCCGGAGTTATTCTCAAATCTTCTAAAGTTTGACGTAAGAATGAATTGTCATCAGTCAAATGTTTTTTCTCCAAGATCTTTCAAATTCTTTTCATCGTTGGCTCAAACTCTTTGTTTTGATTCTTCCGGAGTGTCTAAATAATTCATGGTGGTGGTTTCTCGTCGTCATTCTCAGAGTTTGAAGACCGAAGAAGAGTTTCTCTTAAATCTTGCTCCATTCTCTCAGAGATGCGTAGTTCAAGCTTGATATCATCCTCTCATAATTGTTTTGATCGTGAGAATTCTTTTCACCTATCCGGAGCATTTCAAGATTCTTTTCAGTTTGCTTCTCCGGAGCCCATCATCTCAGAGTTTATTCATTCTCAGCTTTCAGCTATCATTCTCAAATTTTACCGGTGCTTCGTTCAAGTAATCTCTAATTAGTTCGTGATCCCTTCGTTCTCTTGCCTCTAAATTCTCTCAAGCGTCTTCGTTCATTTGCTTAATTCTTCCCGGTGTTTCTTTATCTTCTCTTCGTTCATTTTCAATTCTTATGGTGGTTCGTTCAAGAGTTTTCTCTTCCTTGGTTAATATATCAATTTATTCGTTCTTTCAACCCTTCCGGTGGTTCGTTCAATACCTTCTCAAGTTGGCGCTATATCTATCTTAATCTTTTCTACGAGAATAAGTAATATGTCGAATCCATTGATTGTCATCAATTTAATTGGTGAATGATAAGCATAATGTAATTCTTATTCTTGTTTCATCGAGTTTGTTCAATTCCTGTTTTTTTCCGGAGTGGTTCATCGTATCACATTCTCAGTTCGAGATGCTTATCTTTTCTTTTCCGGAGTTCCATGTTTTCTGCATTATATCATCACGAAGATCCATCTAAATCATTGTAAGGATTCACCTTGTGTTTTCAATTTCTACTTCTTTTTATTCTTTTGTTTACCGGAGTTCTTCATGAAGGTTCTACATGATGGGTTCATCAAGGATTTAATTCCTTCTCGAAGTGTTCATCGCCTTTCTTTTCTAAGAAGCTCAAGTTTTCTTCATCTTGCTATCCGGAGTGCAATTCTTTCTTTCGTATCATTAGAGGTGGTATTATGTCATTCTTGATAATTTGAGTTCATGTTTCATGTTCCACATGTTGTTAAGAATGAGGTATTTTAAATCCATCAATCTCTTCTTTGCAGTTATCTTGGGTTATATATCACCTAAAGTTTTACCTAAGGGTTGTTGCTATTAATGGTGATAATATATGATCCAAGTTCTTCATCTATCCTTCCCGGTGAAATTAGTTTCTCCTCTCCTTGTTCTTATCAATCCAAATCCTTTCCCGCGAGTGGCAGGTTGTCACCTCATAATTTGAGATGTATTCTATAAGACCATATCAAGCTTATTCTTTTCGTTGTTGGTTTTCCAACAACTCTGTTCTAACATTTGTTGTAACCGTGCTCTCTCAAGATCTTGTTTCCCTTTGTTCCGGAGGCATTGTGATGTTGCTCTCTCCAATCCATCTTCTTGCTTTGTCAGGATCGTGTTCTTTTCGTCCTTATCCTTTTAACCGGAGTGTCGTGCCCGCTTTTCGAGTTCTTCCCATCCTGTCAAGTTTTGCCTCCCTTCTCAACCGGAGTGCCGCCTGAAATCGTTGTTCCCTTTGGGCCATTCTTTAAAAGTTCCGGAGGCAGTGTATTGTTGTTTTCATCAAGTATCCCCTCATCTTGTCAAATTCATGTTCAATTCCTTCCATTTATAGTCGGAATGCTGTCCAAATTATATCATTCTTAATCCTTCTCTATCTTGTTTTAACCGGAGTGGTTTCAATATATACCTTGCCCTTCAACCTCAAGGTTTTTCGCAATGTTCTTTGTCCCTCTTTTCTAACGGAGTGTTTTCGACTTTGTTCACCTTCGTTATATTTTTTTCTCGAATTTGTTCAACCTCGCAAGGTTCTTTGGTTTCACTCGTTTGTCAAAGAAGCAACTTAGTTTTACCTCTTCTCTTTCTCTTCTGTTTTCCCTCCGGTGTCATTCTAGATCTCGGGACGAGATCCTCTCGTAGTGGTGGAGTGTTGTAACGCCCCGAGACCGACGATCCAGAAGACTTCCATATTTTTGTGGCCTCCGTGTGTTTTTATTTGTGCTTGCTCTATTTATTTTTGCATTACATCATGTCATCATGCCAGCATGTCATTTAATTTTTAAAACCTCAACTAAATAAATTGCATAGATCTTTTGATCTATTTAAATCGAGGGTATTCACATGGTGATTTCTCTTTATAACATATCCTCCTGATATTTAAGGAGCTATAATAAAATATTCCATTAATGGGAATGCACCATTACACACTTATATTTTAATTTCATGCCTTACCTACCCTCACTTCTTATTCAAATCATTTGATTTTAAATCAAATGGGTTTGAATTTATATCTTTCAATCATGCCACTTCTAATTTTCTTGGACCAAGCGCATTTTTGTGAGTCCGGGAGAATTATCCGCGTGTCCAATTTATTCCCCTAACCTCCCTTTCTTTTCTTTCTTTCCTCTGTTTTTTTTTCTTTCTTTCTTTAGAGTGAGTGAGAGAAGAGAGCTCAGCAGCCAGGCTGGCCTGCTTCCCCGCAGTCCATTTGGCCCAAGGCCCAGCCGCGCCTATAACCCTAGCCGCTCACCACGCTCTCTCCCGATCCCCATCTCTCCCCCCCTCGTTCCTGTGCCGCCGCCACACATCGACGCCAGGGAGAGCGCCCAATCTCCTCTGCCTCCTCCTCTCTCGCTCCCTGCTCGACCTCCTCTCGCCCGATCCATGGCCTCCTCCTCGCCTTGAGAGTCCCGCGCGCCCGATCCCCATGGTCGCGCCTGCCTCTACGCGCGCGTCCCCTCGCCTCAGCGCCGCCGTCCTCCATGGCCACAGCCAGTCGAGCTCGAAGCTCCCGCCGCCACCACCTCGCCCCTGCGCTGTAGGGCGTCGCCTCCGGACGAATCCAGCCGTTTGTGGCCTCTCCTGGAGCATTGGCCACCCACAACTCGCCGGAGAGACTCCTCCTCGCCGCCATGTTGTGCACCGAAGGTCTGGGCGCCAGGGACCTGCAGGCCGCCGAGTCCAACGCCAGCCGGCGCCCCTTCGCTTGATTGCTCCTCTGCCTCATACCCGGTTGCCCTGTCATGGTTTTGGCTTTGGCAGAGACGCCCATGGCCTGACGCTCGCCGTTGTTGCTTCGTCGCCAGCTTCCTATCCATGAGATCTGGTGATGCCGGCCACCAGGACACTACAAAACTTGAATCGCCAAGGCCGGACTCGTCAAGTACCCCTTCGGATTCGTCAAGAACCTCATGTACAACTACACCCGATGATGTGACAAGTACCCCGACAACGTGTACATCTACGCCACCAAGACCGGACCGACAAGTACCCCGACGTCGCGTGTACCACTACTGTCACCCCGAAGACGTTGGGGTCATCAAGTACCTCGCCGAACGAACGTGAATGACTACCGTCGCAAGAACGGGACCGGAAAGTCCGAAGACCCCAAGTACCACGACATTGATGACATGAACGTCTACGGAACTTGTGCAACGATGAACATGTACCACTACCATCGCCGAGATCGCGAGAACCTCTACCGCCGACCCTAGAGCGTGCGAGAATGGCTACTTCCTCTACTTTGCACCGAACGAGTACTGTTCCGCTCGCACGCTTCGAAGGTATAACCCCGAGACGACTGCCCGTGAACGAATGCATGTGTGATGTATGAGATGCTCGTGCTTGCTCCGTGCTCGAATTGTCGGTGCACGTTGCCCCTCTTTTGCCTTGTCACCATCATCAACTCGTGGGACACCCGGTAACCGGGATCACCCCACCATCTCTAGTTATTCTGCTCCCGCCACACCACCTTTTGCACTGGTATCTCTGTGAGCTACCGCAACCGATATGTTACCGTGGCATCATTTTCGGATTCGTTGCCGTGGCACCCCTTTAGTTTCCGCCATGGTGACAAATGCTTCATAATAATGCTCTTGTCAACTTTTCTAAAAATTGCATAAAACTTGAGCATGTTATTCGCATCATGATAATAACATTTAAATGTTTAAAAATTGTTGTTGCACCAAATTGCTAAATGCATATGGGGATTTACCGGATTCGTTATTTGTTATATCCGCCCCATTTAAATTGTTTAGATGGTGTAGTTTTGTTATGCCTCACCTCTTGCCATGTTTAACAACATTTAATATTGTTGGGTACATAACCGAGAGAGAACTAAATAAGTCATGTGGTGTTTCGTCAATATGCAACTCGTTGCATATTGATCTCCACTTAATTTGTAGGATTGTTTGTGCTCTTTGCCATGCCATGCATTTTTAAACCGGACATGCATCATACTTGATTGTGCATCATGCCATGTTTATGTGATGGTTGTTTATTATGTTGTGTGCTTCTTTCCGGTGTGTGCTTCTTCGGGTTGGTTCCGATAACGCCGCGTTTGTGAGGACCCGTTCGACTACGTCCGTTTGTCTTCTTCATGGACTCGTTCCTCTTCCTTGCGGGATTTCAGGCAAGATGAACATACCCTCGAAATCACTTCTATCTTTGCTTGCTTAGTTGCTCGCTCTTTTGCTATGCCTATGCTGTGATACCTACCACTTGCTTATCATGCCACCCATATTGATGAACCAAGCCTCTAACCCACCTTGTCATAGAAAACCGTTGATTGGCTATGTTACCGCTTTGCTCAGCCCCTCTTATAGTGTTGTTAGTTGCAGGTGAAGATTGAAGTTTGTTCCTTGTTGGAACATGGAGTTGTTGTTCCTTGTTGGAACATGTTTACTTGTTGGGATATCACTATATATCTTATTTAATCAATGCATCTATATACTTGGTAAAGGGTGGAAGGCTCGGCCTTATGTCCGGTGTTTTGTTCCACTCTTGCCGCCCTAGTTTCCGTCATATCGGTGTTATGTTCCCGGATTTTGCGTTCCTTACGCGGTTGGGTTATAATGGGAACCCCTTGACAGTTCGCTTTGAATAAAACTCCTCCAGCAAGGCCCAACCTTGGTTTTACCATTCGCCACCTGGCCTTTTTCCCTTGGGAGTCGCGCATCCCGAGGGTCATCTTATTTTAACCCCCCCGGGCCAGTACTTGTCTAAGTGCTGGTCCAACCCAGAGCACCGTGCGGGGCCGTCCCTTGGCAACTTGGGTTACGTTGGCTCCCGTACGCTTAGCTTATCCGGTGTGCCCTGAGAACGAGATATGTGCAGCTCCTATCGGGATGTCGGCGCATCGGGTGGTCTTGCTGGACTTGTTTTACCATTGTCGAGGATGTCTTGGAGTACCGGGATACCGAGTCTGGTCGGAATGTCTCGGGAGGAGGTCTATTCCTTCATTGACCATGAGAGCTTGTCATGGGCTAAGTTGGGACACCCCTGCAGGGATTTGAACTTTCGAAAGCCGTGCCCGCGGTTATGGGCAGATGGGAATTTATTAACGTCCGGTTGTAGAAAACCTGAATTTGACCTTAATTAAAATGAATCAACCGCGTGTGTAACCGTGATGGTCTCTTTCCGGCGGAGTCCGGGAAGTGAACACGGTTGTTGGAGTTATGCTTGACGTAGGTTGTTTTAGGATCACTTCTTGATCATAGTTTCTCGACCGCGCTTTGCCTTCTCTTCTCGCTCTCTTTTGCGAATATGTTAGCCACCATATATGCTAGTCGCTTGCTGCAGCTCCACCTCATACTTTTACCTTTCCCATAAGCTTAAATAGTCTTGATCGCGAGGGTGCGAGATTGCTGAGTCCATGTGGCTCACAGATACTTCCAAAACCAGTTTGCAGGTGCCGATGAGTCCGTGCAGATGACGCAACCCAGCTCAGGAGGAGCTCGATGAAGATCTTGTCCTTTGTGTTGTTTCGTTCTAGTTGATCAGTAGTGGAGCCCAGTTGGGGTCGATCGGGGACCTTTGTCGCATTTGGGGTTCTTCTTTTATTTTGGTTCCGTAGTCGGACCTTGAGTGTATTTGGATGATGTAATGCTTTATTCATGTATTTGTGTGAAGTGGCGATTGTAAGCCAACTATGTATCTCTTTCCCTTATGTAGTACATGGGTTGTGTGAAGATTACCTCACTTGCGACATATGCCTTCAATGCGATTATGTCTCTAAGTCGTGCCTCGACACATGGGAGCTATAGTCTCATCGAGGGTGTTACACTTGTCCTCCAATATATCTCGCAGGTCTGGCGCGTTTTCCCTGTGCCTTGGTATTTTTTGAGCGGCGCCGGGGTGCGGCTGGAGTGGAGGGCCGAGAGGCCTCTCTGTCGCGGCCACGGGGTGGCCGGTTGGCCGCATCATCCGCTGGTGATGTAGGTTTAAATGCTTCCTCCTCTAATTGAGGTAGCAACCTGCGCTTTGGGTAGCTCTTGGAGGGGCGTTCGAGTTCATACTCTTCAGCCGCAAGGACTTCAGTCCATCTGTCGGCTAGAAAATCTTGATCAGCTCTAAGCTATTGCTGTTTTTTCTTGAGGCTGCTCGCCGTGGCCATAAGCCTACATTTGAAACGCTCTTGTTAGACAGGATCCTCTGGCACGACAAATTCGTCGTCGTCGAGGCTTGCCTCATCTTCGGAGGGAGGCATATAATTATCGTCCTCGACCTCTCTGTCTGCCGCTCTCTCATGAGGGCTGGCTTCTCCATCCTCATGTGTTGAATCTTGCTGGAGGTGGTTGTCTTCGGCACTGTCCAGGGTGTTATTATCTCCCGTGCCGGAATCACCGTTTTTGCTTTGGCAGGATTTAGAGCGGCGCCGCTGACGCCGGCGCTTAGGCTGCTTCTTGGAGGGGTCATCCTCCGTTGTGCCATCACCATTGCCTTCTTTTGGGGTGTCCACCATGTATATATCATACGACGAGGTGGCTTTCCAATGCCCTATAGGCGCTGTTTCTTGATCGTCTCCTGCATCGGCGTCCATACCGTCGATGTCTTCGGAGTCAAAGTCGAGCATGTCGGTTAAATCATCGACAGCGGCTACGAAGTGGGTGGTGGGTGGGCTTTGAATTTCTTCATCATCCGCGTCCCAACCTTGCTGACCATAGTCCGGTCAAGGCTCTCCTGATAAAGAGAGAGACTTTAGTGAATTCAGAATATCGCCGAAGGGCGAGTGCTGAAAGATGTTCGCGGCGGTGAACTCCATGATCGGCGCCCAATCGGGTTTGATCGGTAGGGGCGCGGAGGGCTCGGAGTCTGGAGAGGAGTCCGGCTCCTTGGAGTCACGGGCTTCGCAAAGAATAGGGCTAGTGTTTGGCTCGATCGCCGTAGAGATTGCAGCCCCCGAGGCGGTGTCCAACCACCCATCCTCGATTGGCGTAGTTGGCTAAGGGTTGGAGCTGATGCGGGTGCGGCCTCCAAGGCACTGTTCGGTGGCAGAGCTAGATCATGCCCATCGAGATAGTGCGGTGCGCTCGGCTGCGGCTCAAATCCGTCGAAGATCAAGTCTCTGCGGAGGTCGGCCGTGTAGCTCAAACTTCCAAATCTGACCTGATGGCCAGGGGCGTAGCTTTCGATCTGCTCGAGATGGCCAAGCGAATTGGCTCGCAGTGCAAAGCCGCCGAATACGAAGATCTGTCCGGGGAGAAAGGTCTCACCTTGGATCGCATCGCTATTGATGATCGGAGAAGCCATCGGGCCTAAAAGTGACGACATAGAGGAACTCTCAATGAAAGCACCAATGTCGGTGTCAAAACCGGCGGATCTCGGGTAGGGGGTCCCGAACTGTGCGTCTAGGCGGATGGTAACAGGAGGCAGGGGACACGATGTTTTACCCAGGTTCGGGCCCTCTTGATGGAGGTAAAACCCTACGTGCTGCTTGATTAATATTGATGATATGGGTAGTACAAGAGTAGATCCACCATGAGATCAAGGAGGCTAAACCCTAGAAGCTAGCCTATGGTATGATTGTTCTTCGTCCTACGAACTAAAACCCTCCGGTTTATATAGACACCGGAGAGTGCTAGGGTTACACAGAGTCGGTTACAATGGTAGGAGATCTACATATCCATATCGCCAAGCTTGCCTTCCACGCCAAGGAAAGTCCCTTCCGGACACGGGACGAAGTTTTCAATCTTGTATCTTCATACTCCAGGAGTCCGGCCGAAGGTATAGTCCGGCTATCTGGACACGCCCTAATCTAGGACTCCCTCAGACCACCCCACTAGTATCCATCATGGCGGATCCGCCGCACTGGTCCTAGACCCCATCATCGGCGGATTTCACCTCACTCGAGTCCTTATGGACGGCGGCATCAGCCTGAACCTGCTCTATCAGGATACAGTGCACAAAATGGGTAATAGATCCCTCGAGGATCAAAACCACCTTTAAGGGCGTCATCCCAGGTGTAGAGGCCCATTGCACGGGCTCAATCACACTGAAAGTGGTCTTTGGATCTCCGGACAACTTCTGAAGCGAGGAGTTAATCTTCGATATCGTCTCGTTCCGCAGTGGCTATCACACACTGCTTGGGCGAACCGCATTTGCAAAATTCAATGCATACCTCAAGCTCAAGATGCCAGGACCTAGGGGGGTCATAACAGTCAATGGAAACACAGAACGCTCGCTCCGCGCGGAAGAGCACACTGTGGCCCTCGCAGCAGAAGCACAAAGTAGCCTTTTAAGGCAAACCACCAATTCGGCGATACCGCCCCCGGATACCGGCAAGCGAGTCTGGAGGAAACTGCAAGAGGATCGCCTGGCACGTTCAGAGCTCGCCTAGCAATTCGGCCCCCTTCCCAGTCCCAGTCAAGCGACGAAATCTGTGTCGCGCGTACATAATTACATACTGAAAATACCATGGGCATAGGCGGGGGCACGATTAGGGCACGTCCCGCAATGCAGCTTAACCGCCCTAGGGGCTGCATACCTTTATCATTTTTTCTCTTTCAGGGCCTAACTCTCTGGAAACCCTTTCCGGAAGTACGATTGCCGGACACATTACGGGAAGGAACAACCAAGGAGGCAAGAAGCCAAGATGTACAAGGGAACCCCCGGGTGGTCTCTAATAATAATTGATATACCCGCTTTCTACTATCCATGCGCAGCTTGCCCTTGGATAGGACATGTCAAATAGTCCTATTTTCTGCTTATTACACTACTTGTATCGGTACGCTTCGACATATTATTTAAATAACAATGCATAGCATTAGTCTATTATTGCATTATTCATCCTTCTTTTATTATATGTTCATTTCGACAACTTGCACCTGTACATTCTGGTATGGTCAGTACGCTAGGGGCTTTCCGTTTACCCCATAATACGGCGTAAGAAGTCTGAACACTTTCGACAGTGCGGTACCCTGAACTTATAGCATTATATGCATCATCTCCGAATCATGTCTTGGGTCAATAGTTGGATTTACCCGGCTCCCATGCTTTGGTACCTTACATTCCGCTATATCGGCTAAGGTAGCGCTGGGAGAACTACTGCGATTGTGTCCCGGTTCTTCCGGACGAGCACCTCAGTAAAGAAATCCGAAAACTGACTGTCATGATAAGGCGAGAGCTGGTCGCTGTTCGAGAGGTCTCAAGTCCTTAAAGACTTTTCCGCTTCGGGCGAGGAGTCGGCCTTGCCCGACTTAGGCGTGTATAGCGCCCCAAATTCGGCCTTCCGAATACTGGGGGCTTCGCCAAAATTTAAAATTGTAGACTTCTATGGCTAAGTGAGAGTGATAAAGCCTTCTAGTCCAATTGTCTAGTTCGTTGTGCTGAACACCTCCCTCGAAGGACCCAAAATTGGGATAAAGAGTGCTCAGGTTTATCCCGAACACCCCAGTACTAGTTACATGGGGGCAGAAGCCGATGACTGGCCAACTCTCAGATTTTATAAACGGCCGCACAGAAGGTAATATTTTAAATTTAAAAAAGTGTTGCATAGAGCAAATGAACTCGTTTCACATTACAGGATCACATGAGCATGTTCATTCAAAAATTACATCTCTGGCACATTCATCCGCCACAAGGCGGGAACCCTTTAGGACACTGTCATAACACATTTTGGGGAAGCGATGCTCCTTGCCCTCCGGCGGCCCCTCCTTCACCAGCTTCACGGCGTCCAGCTTCGCCCAGTGCACCTTCGCCTGGGCAAAAGCCCTGCGCGCACCCTCGATGCAGACGGACCGCTTTATGACTTCAAGCTGTGGGTAGGCATCCACAAGCCGCCTCACCAGACAGAAGTAGCTGCCGGGCAGGGGCTCGCCAGGCCACATCCGGACTATAAGGCCCTTCATGGCCTGTTCGGCCGCCTTGTGAAGCTCGACCATTTGCTTCAGCTGGTCGCTCAAGGGCATTAGGTGTTCGGTCCCAGTATACTGAGACCAGAACAACTTTTCCATCGAGCTCCCCTCCTCAGCTCGGTAAAACTCCACGGCATCCAGTACACTACGGGGAAGATCTACGAACGCTCCTAGAGAGCTCCGAACTCGGGTAAGTAAAAGGAAAGTTTCCTTCACATGCTTTCTTTGCATAATGAATGCCTTACCCGCTGCTATCTTCTTCACCGCATCAATCTCCTGGAGGGCCTTGTGGGCTTCAGCATTGCCGCTCCGGGCGCTTTCGAGCGCCTTCGCAAGCTCGGACTCTCGCGTCTTAGAGTCAAGCTCCAAGGACTCGTGTTTTTTGGCGAGAGCCTCGAGCTCTTGCTGCACCTCGCCTACCCGGGCTTCTTGCTTTACCCGCTCAAAGCGCTCCTTGGCCGCTTTGTCTTCGGCCTTGGACAGCGCCTTCTTCAGGGTCGCCACTTCGGCCGTGTCCCCTGGCAAATTCATGATGATCCTATTAATTTACACCCGAACTTCTTTTTAAATATATAGACAAGGTATTGCTTACCTTTTCTCTCCTCGAGCTGCCTCTTGGTAAGGCCGAGCTCGTCCTCGGACCGCTCCAGGTCCTGCTTCAGTGCAGAGACCTCGCAGTACGTGCGGCTGCGGCCAGTAGGGAAGCCTACACATACAGAGAGACATATTCTGATTACACTCCTGAGTCATCATTTGATCCTCTATTCGGCCTTTCTTCGTGAACGCCGAACAGAGCATCAGGGGCTACTGTCTATGCGGTAATATTTTATTATATTTTGATTGCTTACCTCAAAGCCTATTAGGAGGCTGGCGCAAGCTTCGGTCAGTCTGTTTTTTGCGGACTGAACTTTCTCGATCACCGCACTCATGATTGTGTGGTGCTCTTCGTCGATGGAAGCGCCGCGAAGCACTTCCAGCAAGTTGTCCGGTGCGTCTGGATGGATAGAGGACACCGGCATGGGCGGCTTGCCCCCCTTAACGGGGGATCGCCTGCCGGAGTCCGGAACCATCGAAGGTTCCGGCGCAGTGTTCGGCTGGGGGCCGAACTTGGAGCCCATGGGAGTCTTGCTCCCTTTGCGCCCAGGGTCCGAAAGGTCGCCTCTAGGCGCCCCCAAGACCACCTCCCCTCGGCTCGGTGCCTTTCGAGACAACACCTCGACGTTGTCCGTAGGGCAAGGGGTGGAGGCGGTCAGAAGTGAATCGCTATTCATATCCGACGAGTCCAAAGAACCGTCCGACGAAGATATGTCGAGATGAGCTCGGGACGGACTGCATAATCATATTCGGCGTGAAAAGAAGTAGTGCAATAAAACCTACCATGAATTACTATGGTATCCGGATACTTAAGACTTCGCCAGGGGCTTCTCCCTGGGTAACCAGTCGTCGCCGCTGTAGGCGGCCGTCGTGGAGCAGTCCGAAAGGAGGGTCCTTCCCTTCTTGGACCCTTCGGCCTCCCCAGTTGGGTCGGCCTTCCTTTTCTTGTCTCCCCCGGATGGGGGGGAGAACTTTCCTCCTCCTCCTCCTCGTTTTCATGGGAGGAGTGCGCGTCGGACTCATCGGACGACGAGTCCGATATAACCTTGCGCCAGAGACCCTTTCAGGTCCCCGTGGCCTTCTTCTTGGTCTTCTTCACTGGCACCTTGTAAGGTGCCGGAGCCAGCATCTCCGTTAGGAGAGCATCTGCAGGATCTTCAGGCAGGGGGGGGCTGGGCAATCGAGCTGCTCCGCTGTCTTTACCCAATCCTGTTAATAGTGTGGGAGCTCAGATCCTGCACATGATTAAACTGGGGCAAATAAATATCCTGTGAGATATGAAAACTTACCGGATTGGCATGGCGCTTTGTGCTGAGTCTGCGGTCCTCGGTAAGGGGAGGATCAGGTACCTCGGCGCCCTTGAACAGCACCTTCCAGACGTCCTTGTGCATCGTGTCGAAGAGCTCTCGCAGCGTCTGGTGCTTGGCCGGGTCGAACTCCCACAAATTGAACGCCCGTCGTTGACACGGGAGGATCCGGCGGAAGAGCATGACCTGGACCACGTTGACGAGCTTGATTTTCTTGCTCATCATGTTCCTGATGCAGGTCTGGAGTACGGTCAGCTCTACCGGAGAACCCCAGGACAGGCCCTTCTCTTTCCAGGAGGTGAGCCACATGGGGATTCCGGATCGAAATTTGGGGGCCGCCACCCAGTTGGTGTCGCGCGGCTCGGTGATGCAGAACCACCCCGATTGCCACCCCTTTATGGCACTACTAGGGAAAAGCCTGGCAGCAGCGCGGGTTTTGGGCCTATTAGTAGCGCGAGGACCGGCGCTACTAATAAGGCGCTACAACTAACGTATAGCAGTAGCGCCTGTTGTCCCACGCTACTGCTATACATGAATAGCTGTAGCGCTCTTTAGAAAAGGGCGCTACTGATATTATCTGCAGCGCTGTTTACTGGGAAGCGCTACTGGTAAGGCGGCGCTACTGCTAAATGTTTCCCCCTCGCTACTACTAGTTTTATTAGTTTTTTCCCTGCATATTTGTTTTGTATTTGAATAGGCTTTATACAATAATATTTAGCATATCATACACATACAAATGTAATCATAGCATATACATACAATTAGTCTCATCAAATCATGTCATCATCATAATCATCATCCAACACAAAGTGGTCTCTCGTCATCATCTCGAAAATAGTGATACAAGTCTCGATTACTTGCAAATGCATCGTCATCCATCTAAACAATGATATACACGAGAAGAGCTATCACTTTGAGTACATGAGTTCGTATCCCTCTCTCACATTAGCGTGAACCTAAACTAACTACTGCTTGTCGCTCGGAAACCGGAAACCGGTACACCTGGGCCTGACACTCCAGCCACTTGTCGTATATATACTCCTGGCGTAGCACTTCTTCACCATCTATGATCTATGCACCTGCATCGTCACATGAGTCGATGATATGCAACATATATAGTTGAGCAACACAAAGAGACAGACTTGGCAAAAATAGAAACAACATATCATAAGCATAAATAACAAAGTTCATTGTACCCCAAAATGCCCTAATTAGAGTGATTTTCGCTAGTCGAGGAGGAGGATGGTTTAATTACATCACAAATAAAGTTTCACCATGCATAACTCAAAGTTTTTTCATACAGAAAGTATGGACTAAACGGACACATTATCATATATCGACAATCACTCCAACATGTCGTTCCATCCATCCAAGTCAGGGAGATAGTCCTTGAGCTTAGTGAAAGGCTTCATGTCGAGACGCTGAGAGGCTATCCATGTTCGGACGTCTTCCCGCGACATTTGTCCTTGTCCGTAGAACATCCCTGTTTTTCTGACGACCTCCTTCATGATGATTTGGGCAACTTCGTGCTGGATGTTATAGAACTCAGCTCGAAGTCGATGATCCTCGGTATCTCCTATGTCCTTTGCCCATTGCAGAATATGGGCATCGCCGGATCTAGGTGACATGCGAAGGTTCTGGTGATCCCGTCTGTACTCCAGCATGTGGTGTAGGACATAAAATCCATCATTAAGAGAATCGTTCGGTTGCTGGATGCAGCAGAAGTCGGTCTTATGGCCGAAGGCGGCCCTGCCGCCCCTTGTCTTCTTGTCCCTGACCTCTCCACCCCTTGCTTGGTAGTAAAACATAGCACTGTCGAGAACATCCTTGATGTGGGTGTAATCCTTTTTGTGAATGTTCTTCGACGAGTCCAAGTAAAGAGCGTGGGAGAATCGGGGGTAGAGGATGATGAGGACGGCGCGCCCGCCGCTGCGCAAAATAAGTACACCTCAAATTAATTAGCCTCCACCGTGCAAATGAATGATTCAAATCGAAGGAAGGATAGCAATGCGGATGACTTACACGGGATGATAAGGCACGAGAATCGCCTCCTTGTCCTTATTGGCGAGCATGAAATTGACGATGTAATCCCTCGCGTATTCACAGTGCTTTGCGCAGACTCCCAAGAAGCCCTCGTGCATGTAGTACAGGTCAGCGACACAGATATTAGATATCTGCTCAACCCCGATGATGTAGTTCATGTGCAAGGCATAAAGGCAGACAAATGTAAAATCCAGCTTCTTCACGTGAAACATGTCGAATATGTAATCGAATCGGAGGAAGAACTTATCCACGAGGAAGCTGTCGACGTACGACATTTGCCGTGGAACGTTAACCATGTAGAGTGGGTATCCTGGATCTTTCGAGGCGATGAGGCCTTTCTCTACCCGCGGCACATCATCATGAAGTCTCCTTAGATCGCAGAATCTGGCCCGTAGCGCTGTTGTAGGTAGGATTGGTTGACCGGGGATATGCCATTTATCCGCATCGGGGATATCTATACGGTCCTGAAGCCGAGGCTGCTGAGGCGGCTGGATCATAGAATCAGCTTTTTTGCCTTTCCTCGCTCTCTTCCTAGACTTCTTTACTACCAGAAGGTCGTCCATAATACGTTGAGACGGCAATTCAGGCACCGACTCATGACGCCCAAACCCTGAGGAGGCGCCAGTATAGACATACTGTTTAGCGCCATCGTCGTCCTCATCCTCATCCATGGCGACGTCATCAGCGAATAATGGAGTGATAGAGCCTCCTCCTTACCCCGTCCGCTATCACCCAACCCGGCACCCGACGCTAATTGGGTAGGTGGGGTGTTGATGTTCATACCTTGCTGAGGCTGCGTGCTCGTGGGTGTGCTCCCGGCCGCCTCCATACGAAGCAGACTCTTTGGCCACAACAGGACCCACCCATTGCAATAATCACCAAGCCGCCGCGGTGTCTCGTTGTCATCCCCCGCTACTATTAGAGGAGGCAAATTCTCGTGGCCCGGTTTGACGCTGGCCATGGAAACCTTGAAGACGTTCGGGGGGATCGGCCGGCTGTGGAACAATGGTTCCTTCGGCTTCATTATCGTCGCCTTCCCCATGTCCACCTTCTGGTCGCTGATGGTGTACAATATGGTGCACAGGGTTTCGTCGGCCTACAAAGAAAATTCTGCGATGTGAGACATCCAAAAGGCAACGAAAACGGGAGATTATACATTTATATTGAAGGGGGCTGGTGTGACAGATATCGTGAGGGTGTCGAGCTCAGCCAAAGACGAAGCACCACCGAGCACTTCCAGTGCGGGAGCAGGTGCGGGAGCCGGTGTGGGAGCCGGTGCGGGAGCAGGTGCGGGAGCCGGTGCGGGAGCCGGTGCGGGAGCAGGTGCTGGTGCAACGCTAGTCAAGTTGCTCCCCAAGAAGTCAGCAAGGGGAAAGTCCTCTGCATTTTTTTCTGGATGTTGCCTTGTACAAGTGAAAACGCCCGTCACCAAGGAAGTAGACAAATCTGCAACCACCTGTTTTGCGGCAGCTACCGCTATTGCGACTGTCTGAGATGATTTCTTCTCAACCGCAATCTCAACCTTCTTGTTGATGTTTTCTTCAGTTAACCTCCGTCTTTCCTTTCTCTCCTCCATGGTCTCACTGTAGTACTTATTCCATGTGGCGCCGTCTCCGACACCGTGCACGCGTCCATACGACGGTCGAGTATCCACCGGTTGTCGTTTCAATATGTTCAACGCCTGGTTGAATGGAGTGTCCCACTTGGGCATCGCCAATGCCTCAGACGGCGAGTCGCTTTCGGCCGCAATCCGGTGCTGCTCTCTCTGCAAAAGGCACAAGGATCGTTTACAAATATGACTAACGTGTGCAGTCGAATTGATCAGAAACTAAAATTACCTGCAGTCTCATGAACTCCGTAATGAATGGTTCTGTCTCGTAAACCTTCTTCACTGGGTCCCAACGGTGTCAGGCCCTGAGGACGTCACGCTCCTATGGGACGGTGAAATCCGCCAAGGGGTCTGGGATGCCCAGACTCGCGGCTTTCGCGTCCTCCTTGGCCCATTTGGACCTCTTTCCGCCGTAACCACGGCTTCCGAGGTGGTGGCTCCCAATGTTCCTCTCTTGAAGCCCCTTCATGTACTTAGACTTTTTTTGGCAGCTTCGGCCTCGCAAGCCTCCTTGAATATTTGAAACTGCTCTCCTGTGATTGTCGGATTATCCTTTACAATCTCGGAGTAGGGTTCCTTCTTGTCGATGATCTTTGCTTTCACTCGATTTTTCCAGGCGGCCAACGCGTCGCTAAACTTGGTCATGGCGTGTTTGTTTATCTTCTTCATTGTCGGGTCCTCATCTGGATCTTTATAATCCTTCTCATTCCGGCCCGGGAACAAGAATATCTGGTGAATCTTCTTTAGGAGGGAGCTCCTCATATTTTCTATATTCTGTAGTTTCTCATCATTGATGGTGGCGGTTGTCCGTACGATGCAGCCTATCTGATTGCCGTAGCATCGACGCGCTTCCTCGGGCGCCTTTGGCTCAAAATTGCCGTCGTCCACCTCCGTGACCACCTGTCTAGTAGTCCTGAGTATGTTAGGAGGCTGTTGCCTCTTTGCATTCGGTTCTACACCGGCTCCGCTCCCCGAGGCAGTGCTGGTCTCAGTCTCAGCGCCGGTCTCGATGCCGGTATGAGTCTCAGCGTCGGTCTCAGTCTCAGCGCCGGTCTCGATGCCGGTCTGAGTCTCAGCACCGGTCTCAGTCTCAGTCTCAATGCCGGTCTGAGTCTCAGCACCGGTCTCGATGTCGGCAAGGCTAAAAAATTCGTCTACCGCCCGGTAGACATCGTCGCATTCACCAGAACCCTGTGCTTCATCGTTGCTAGCCATGTTTCGTATGATTAAATCTGGTCAATTAATTCTAGACCTAATAAATGAATAATGACATAAAAAGGGCCTATTGTTTTGCAGGAACGTTGACTCCTTCCCGGTGCGGCAAATCCCGGGCACTCGATATGTCCTAGTTTGTAGCACAAGTCATGCCGAAATTCACGGAAAATTTCGGCATGACCTTTGCTAAAAAGTGGACAAATCAAGAACCTGAATTTTGCCAGAACGGAAATGAATCAACATTCTGGCAAAACATAGGCCACTCAGTTTCATTCCCTGGAAACAACAAAAGGCCACTTGGGCACAATCGAACCACTTCAATGTCGATTATGATCAATGAGCAAACACAACTGAGGATTTTTCATATATCATGACCACTTCAAATTTGCATCTCCTAGTGTATGAACCCTAGAACCCAAATTATGAACCTAGAACTCAAATTATGTCCTACATTTTTGTCCTAATAAAAATTCAATAAAAATTAAGAACCTACTAGACTTACAACACTAATAGAAATTTATATTTTTATATTGATTTTTTCTCTAAACTAAATCCTACCACCCTAGTTAACATCTAGTTAAACCTTACTTTCCTAACATTTGTAATTAAACACTACAACCCCAACCCTACTGCCCTAGTTAAGCATATACAATTTGTTCCTACGGCGAGGGAGGCAGGGGCATCTTTGTCAAATTAACCTAACTAAATTCTTTTCCTAACTAATTTAGAGATAGACAGAGAGGAGGGGTGGGGGCTTACAGAGGATGGCTCTGGTGGTGGCGCGGGAGGCAGTGGTGGCGAGGGAGGCAGGGGCGTCTCCGCTGACGGCGAGGGAGGCAGTTGCGTCGAGTGCGGCTCCGGTGGCGTTGATGAGGCCGCGCGGCTCCGGTGGCATTGGGGGCGGCTCCGGTGGTGTCGATGGCGCGCGGCTCTGGTGGCTTCGGGGGAGTCGACGTCGGCAGGAGACGGCGGCGAAGTGGGGCGATGGTGAATCGGGCAGACGGCGGTGGGGTGGGTCGAGGGATTTGGGGGAGAAGTGGTGGCCGGGGGGGAAACAGTTTTTTGGTTAAGTCAAACTTAGCGGTAGCGCTTTTCGCGAAATGCGCTATAGCTAAGTTAGCTGTAGCGATTTTCACAAAACGCGCTACTGCTATAGCTATGTAATTTCCTTCATCTTTCTTATTTCCTTTTCTGTTTCTACAGCGGGGGTCTAGGAAACGCATTGCAGCTACGTTAGCTATAGCGCCTCTTACGAACAAACGCTACTGCTACGTCTTTCTCCTTTTTTCTGCTTTCTCATTTATTTTGCTCCACATTTTATTTTTTCCTTTCTCCTTTTTCTATTTATTTCTTTTTCATTTACTTTTCCATTTGTTTTTATTTTATTTTATTTCCATTAGCAGTAGCGCTCTCCGCTGAAACGCGCTGCTACTTATGTGCTAGCGGTAGCGCACTTTCCTCAAGACCGCTACTGCTATGCGTAGCCTATCGGGGGTAGCAAAGGGGATACTAGTGGTAGCGCGTTTTCATGCGCACGCGCTACTGCTACTATTGTATCTGTAGCGTGGTTTACGGACACGCGCTACTGCTATTTAGCACTAGCGCCCTTTTTGACATGCGCTACTGCTAAATTTCTGTGTATAAGGTTTTCCCTAGTAGTGTGGTCTCCACATATGAGCCTTCGAGCCAGGTGACATTAGGCATTTTGCCCACCATGGCGCCTCCGCACTCTGCTTGCTGGCTGACCACCACCTTCGGTTTAACATTGAAGGTCTTCAGCCACAGGCCGAAGTGGGGCCTGATGCGGAGGAAGGCCTTGCACACGACAATAAACGCCGAGATGTTGAGGATGAAATTGGGGGCCAGATCATGAAAATCCAGCCCGTAGTAGAACATGAGCCCGCGGACAAACGGTTGGAGGGGATATCCCAGTCCACGGACGAAGTGGGTTAGAAAAACTACCCTCTCATGGGGTTCGGGCGTAGGGATGATCTTCCCCGCATCTGGCAGCCGGTGCGCGATATCCACGGCCAGATATCCGGCTTCCCGTAACTTTATGATGTGCTCTGATACGTTTCGAACGTATCTATAATTTTTGATTGCTCCATGCTATATTATCTTCTGTTTTGGATGTTTATGGGCTTTATTATACACTTTTATATCATTTTTGGGACTAACCTATTAACCCATAGCCCAGTGCCAGTTTCTATTTTTCCTTGTTTTAGAGTATCGCAGAAAAGGAAAAATCAAACGGAGTCCAATTTACCTGAAACCTCAGGGAACTTATTTTTGGAAGGAAAGCAACCCGGGAGACTTGGAGTCCACGTAAGGGAAGCAACGAGGAAGCCACAAGGTAGGGGGGGCGCGCCCACCACCCCTGGGCGCGCCCTCCACCCTCATGGGCCCCTCGTGGCCCCTCTGACATACTTCTTCCGCCTATATATCTCCATATACCCTAAAACGATCGGGGATCACAATAGATCGGGAGTTCCGCCGCCAGAAGCCTCCGTAGCCACTGAAAGCCAATCTAGACCCGTTCTGGCACCCTGCCGGAGGGGGAATCCCTCTCTGGTGGCCATCTTCATTATCCCGGTGCTCTCCATGACGAGGAGGGAGTAGTTCTCCCTCGGGGATGAGGGTATGTACCAGTAGCTATGTGTTTGATCTCTCTCTCTCGTGTTCTTGAGGTGATACGATCTTGATGTATCGTGAGCTTTGCTATTATAGTTGGATCTTATGATGTTTTCTCCCCCCTCTACTCTCTTCTAATGGATTGAGTTTCCCCTTTGAAGTTATCTTATCGGATTGAGTCTTTAAAGATTTGAGAACACTTGATGTATATCTTGCCGTGCGTATCTGTGGTGACAATGGGATATCACGTGATTCACTTGATGTATGTTTTGGTGATCAACTTGCGGGTTCTGCCCATGAACCTATGCATAGGGGTTGGCACACGTTTTCGTCGTGATTCTCTGGTGGAAACTTTGGGGCACTCTTTGAGGTTCTATGTGTTGGTTGAATAGATGAATCTGAGATTGTGTGATGCATATCGTATAATCATACCCACGGATACTTGAGCTGACATTGGAGTATCTAGGTGACATTAGGGTTTTGGTTGATTTGTGTCTTAAGGTGTTATTCTAGTACGAACTCTAGGGATGTTTGTGACACTTATAGGAATAGCCCAACGGATTGATTGGAAAGAATAACTTTGAGGTGGTTTCGTACCCTACCATAATCTCTTCGTTCGTTCTCCACTATTAGTGACTTTGGAGTGACTCTTTGTTGCATGTTGAGGGATAGTTATGTGATCCAATTATGTTATTATTTTTTAGAGGACTTGCACTAGTGAAAGTATGAACCCTAGGCCTTGTTTCAACGCATTGCAATATCATTTGTGCTCACTTTTATCATTAGTTACCTTGTTGTTTTTATAATTTCATATTACAAAAACCTTTATCTACTATCCATGTACCACTTGTATCACCATCTCTTCGCCGAACTAGTGCACCTATACAATTTACCATTGTATTGGGTGTGTTGGGGACACAAGAGACTCTTTGTTATTTGGTTGCAGGGTTGCTTGAGAGAGATCATCTTCATCCTACGCCTCCTACGGATTGATAAACCTTAGGTCATCCACTTGAGGGAAATTTGCTACTGTCCTACAAACCTCTGCACTTGGAGGCCCAACAACGTCTACAAGAAGAAGGTTGTGTAGTAGACATCAAGCTCTTTTCTGGCGCCGTTACCGGGGAGGTGAGTGCTTGAAGGTATATCTTTAGATCTTGCAATCGAGAATTTTTGTTTCTTGTTTTAGCACTAGTTTAGTTTATAAAAGAAAACTATAATTAAAAAATGGAATTGAGTTTGCCTCATACGCTTCATCTTTCTAATATCTTTTGTGAGTATGATGGGAAGGAAAATTGTGCTCAAGTACTAGAAGAAGAATGCATTAGAATGTTTGTCACTATATATTTGAATGATGAGCATGATTGCAATGTTGTTAGTATGAATTCCTTGAATATCCATGATGCTAATGATATGCAAAGCCACAAGCTTGGGGAAGCTATGTTTGATGAAGATGATATTTTTTGTCCCCCAAGTTATGATGAGAAAATTTATTATGATGAAAGCATGCCTCCTATTTATTATGATTATATTGATGAAAGTGGATTTGGAGAGGTCATGACTTTATTTTGTGACGAATCCACTATTTCGGAAGAGGTTTCAATTGATTATGAGAACAAAGTTGCTATCTATGATGATTATTGTGATGACTTGTATGCTATAAAGAATAATGATAACCATGAAACTTTTCATCATGATTTTAGTTTTCAATTGGATTATGCCTCACATGATAATTATTTTGGTAAGTTTGCTCCCACTATTATTCATGAGAAGAATTTTGCTTATGTGGAGAGTAGTAAATTTTCTATGCTTGTAGATCATGGAAAGAATGCTTTATTTGATAGTTATATTGTTGAATTCATTCATGATGCTACTGAAAATTATTATGAGGGAGGAACTTATGCTTGTAGGAATTGCAATAATATCAAGTTTCATCTCTATGTACTTAAAATTTTGAAGTTATGCTTGTTTTACCTTCCTATGCAAGTTGATTCTTGTTCCCACAAGTTGTTTGCTCACAAAATCCCAATGCATAGGAAGTGGTTTAGACTTCAATGCGCTAGTAATATTCTTCATGATGCTCTCTTTATGTTTCAACTCATATCTTTTATGTGAGCATCATTGAAATCATCATGCCTAGCTAGGGGCGTTAAACGATAGCGCTTGTTGGGAGGCAACCCAATTTTATTTTCATTACTTGCTTTTTGATCCTGTTTAGTAATAAATAATTTATCTAGCCTCTTTTTAGGTTGTGTTTTTTGTGTTTAATTAGTTTTTGTGCCAAGTAGAACCGTTGGGAAGACTTTGGGGAAGTCTTGATATCTTGCTGTAAAAAACAGAAACTTCAGTGCTCATGAGAATTGATGCCATTTTTTATTGGAGAGTGATATTTAGTTAATTCTTTTTGAAGATGATTAATATACAAATTACTCAGGTCCACCAATTTATTTGAAAATTTTATGAGTTCCAGAAGTGGTCGAGACCTACAGATTACTACAGACTTTTCTGTTTTTGACAGATTCTGTTTTCTATGTGTTGTTTGCTTATTTTGATGAATCTATGATTAGTATCGGAGGGTATGAACCATAGATAAGTTGGAATACATTAGATATTACACTAATATAAATAAATAATGAGTTCATTACAGTGCCTAAGTGGTGATTTATTTTCTTATACTAACGGAGCTTACGAGTTTTCTGTTAAGTTTTGTGTTGTGAAGTTTTCAAGTTTTGGGTAAAGATTCGATGGAGTATGGAATAAGGAGTGGCAAGAGCCTAAGCTTGGGGATGCCCAAGGAACCCAAAGGTAATATTCAAGGACAACCAAGAGCCTAAGCTTGGGGATGCCCCATAAGGCATCCCCTCTTTCGTCTTTGTTCGGGGCATCCCCTCTTTCGTCTTTGTTCATCGGTAACTTTACTTGGAGCTATATTTTTATTCATCACATGATATGTGTTTTGCTTGGAGTGTCAATTTATTTTATTTAGTTTTGCTTGCTGTTTGAATAAAATACCAAGATCTTAAATTCTTAAATGTTAGAGAGTCTTCACATAGTTGCATAATTATTTGACTACTCGTTGATCTTCACTTATATCTTTCGGAGTAGTTTGTCATTTGCTATAGTGCTTCACTTATATACTATTAGAACACGGTGGTGGTTTTATTTTATAGAAATAGATGAACTCTCATGCTTCACACATATTATTTTGAGAGTCTTAAATAGCATGGTAATATTCTTAAATAATCCTAATATGCTAGGCATCCAAGAATAGTAAAAACTTTCATATAAGTGCATTGAATACTAAGAGAAGTTTGATGCTTGATGATTGTTTTGAGATATGGAGGTAATAATATCAGAGTCGTGCTAGTTGAGTAGTTTTGAATTTGAGAAGTGCTTGTGTTGAAGTTTGCAAGTCCCGTAGCATGCACGTATGGTAAACGTTATGTAACAAATTTGAAACATGAGGTGTTCTTTGATTGTCTTCCTTATGAGTGGCGGTCGGGGACGAGCGATGGTCTTTTCCTACCAATCTGTCCCCCTAGGAGCATGCACGTAGTGCTTGGTTTCTGCTGACTTGTAGATTTTGCAATAAGTATGTGAGTTCTTTATGACTACTGTTGAGTCCATGGATTATACGCACTCTCACCCTTCCATCATTGCTAGCCTCTTCGGTATCGTGCATTGCCCTTTCTCACATTGAGAGTTGGTGCAAACTTCATCGGTCCATCCAAACCCCATGATATGATACGCTCTTTCACACGTAAAACTCCTTATATCTTCCTCAAAACAGCCACCATACCTACCTATTATGGCATTTCCATAGCCATTCCGAGATATATTGCCATGCAACTTTCCACCGTTCCGTTTATTATGACACGCATCATCATTGTCATATTGCTTTGCATGATCATGTAGTTGACATCGTATTTGTGGCCAAGCCACCGTTCATAATTTTTCATACATGTCACTCTTGATTCATCGTAATCCCGGTACACCGCCGGAGGCATTCATATAGAGTCATACTTTGTTCTAGTATTGAGTTGTAATCATTGAGTTGTAAATAAATAGAAGTGTGATGATCATCATTTTCTAGAGCATTGTCCCAAGTGAGGAATAAAAAAAGAGTGAAAGGCCATAAAAAAGAAGAGAAGGCCCAAAAAAGAAAAGGCCATAAAAAGGCCCAAATAAAAAACTAGTGATAATAAAGTTCAAAGTAGCACCATAATCCTCATGATAGAGAGTCTCTTGTTTTGTCACTTTCATATACTAGTGGGAATTTTTCGTTATAGAACTTGGCTTGTATATTCCAACAATGGGCCTCCTCAAATGCCCTAGGTCTTCGTGAGCAAGCAAGTTGGATGCACACCCACTTAGTTTCTTTTGTTGAGCTTTCATACATTTATAGCTCTAGTGCATCCGTTGCATGGCAATCCCTACTCCTTGCATTAACATCAATCGATGGGCATCTCCATAGCCCATTGATTAGCCTCGTTGATATGAGACTTTCTCCTTTTTGTCTTCTCCACATAACCCCCATCATCATATTCTATTCCACCCATAGTGCTATATCCATGGCTCACGCTCATGTATTGCGTGAAGGTTTATAAAGTTTGAGATTACTAAAGTATGGAACAATTGCTTGGATTGTCATCGGGGTTGTGCATGATGAGAGCATTCTTGTGTGACGGAAATGGAGCATGACTAAACTATATGATTTTGTAGGGATGAACTTTCTTTGGCCATGTTATTTTGAGAGGACACAATTGCTTAGTTACTATGCTTGAAGTATTATTATTTTCATGTCAATATGAACTTTTATCTTGAATCTTATGGATCTGAATATTCATGCTACAATTAAGAAGAATTACTTTGAAATTATGCCAAGTAGCACTCCGCATCAAAACTTCTGTTTTTATCATTTACCTACTCGAGGACGAGCAGGAATTAAGCTTGGGCATGCTGATACGTCTCCAACGTATCTATAATTTTTGATTGCTCCATGCTATATTATCTTCTGTTTTGGATGTTTATGGGATTTATTATACACTTCTATATCATTTTTGGGACTAACCTATTCACCTAGAGCCAGTGCGAGTTTCTGTTTTTTCCTTGTTTTAGAGTATCACAGAAAAGGAAAATCAAACGGAGTCCAATTGACCTGAAACTTCACGGAACCTAGTTTTGGAAGGAAAGCAACCCGGGAGACTTGGAGTCCATGTAAGGGAAGCAACAAGGAAGCCACGAGGTAGGGGGCGCGCCCTCCACCCTCATGGGCCCCTCGTGGCCCCCCTGACGTACTTCTTCCGCCTATATATCTCCATATACCCTAAAACGATCGGGGAGCACAATAGATCGGGAGTTCCGCCGCCAGAAGCCTCCGTAGCCACTGAAAGCCAATCTAGACCTGTTCCGGCACCCTGCCGGAGGGGGAATCCCTCTCCGGTGGCCATCTTCATCATCCCGGTGCTCTCCATGACGAGGAGGGAGTAGTTCTCCCTCGGGGCTGCGGGTATGTACCAGTAGCTACGTGTTTGATCTCTCTCTATCTCGTGTTTTTGAGGTGATACGATCTTGATGTATCGCGAGCTTTGCTATTATAGTTGTATCTTATGATTTTTTCTCCCCACTCTACTCTTTTGTAATGGATTGAGATTCCCCTTTGAAGTTATCTTATCGGATTGAGTCTTTAAAGATTTGAGAACACTTGATGTATGTCTTGCCGTGCGTATCTGTGGTGACAATGGGATATCACGTGATTCACTTGATGTATGTTTTGGTGATCAACTTGTGGGTTCCACCCATGAACCTATGCATAGGGGTTGGCACACGTTTTCGTCGTGATTCTCCGGTAGAACTTTGGGGCACTCTTTGAGGTTCTATGTGTTGGTTGAATAGATGAATCTGAGATTGTGTGATGCATATCGTATAATCATACCCATGGATACTTGAGGTGACATTGGAGTATCTAGGTGACATTAGGGTTTTGGTTGATTTGTGTCTTAAGGTGTTATTCTAGTACGAACTCTAGGGCTGTTTGTGACACTTATAGGAATAGCCCAACGGATTGATTGGAAAGAATAACTTTGAGGTGGTTTCGTACCCTACCATAATCTCTTCGTTCGTTCTCCGCTATTAGTGACTTTGGAGTGAGTCTTTGTTGCATGTTGAGGGATAGTTATGTGATCCTATTATGTTATTATTGTTGAGAGGACTTGCAGTAGTGAAAGTATGAACCCTAGGCCTTGTTTCAACGCATTGCAATACCATTTGTGCTCACTTTTATCATTAGTTACCTTGCTGCTTTTATAATTTCAGATCACAAAAACCTTTATCTACTATCCATATACCACTTGTATCACCATCTCTGCGCCGAACTAGTGCACCTATACAATTTACCATTGTATTGGGTGTGTTGGGGACACAAGAGACTCTTTGTTATTTGGTTGCAGGGTTGCTTGAGAGAGACCATCTTCATCCTACGCCTCCTACGGATTGATAAACCTTAGGTCATCCACTTGAGGGAAATTTTCTACTGTCCTACAAATCTCTGCACTTGGATGCCCAACAACGTCTACAAGAAGAAGGTTGTGTAGTAGACATCATGCTCCTCCGTGGCGGAGGAGACCATCCACTTGTCTCCCGCTCCGGACATGCTTGGAGTGGTTTGAGAAGAAAGACGCGAACTTGGGCACTGGAGCTCGAGTGCGTGAGAATGGATAAGCAAGGAGGAAGAGGGCGTGGGTAAAAAGGGTGAATCCTTGTCCCTTTATAAGTGCGGAAGAGGCGATGCGCCTCCCCACTTGCCTGGTAAAATCGCTTATTCCCCAAGCGCCATAATTGATGGCGCGGTTGGGTTACCCACGCACGTATTGATGAGAATCCCGTAATAAGTGGGACACGATCTCTTCTTTGCCAAGACGTGTCAAGAAAACCGCCTCGCGATATGTGCGGTGCTAGTTGAGAAAAACGGTTCGAATAATGACCGGGCCATGACATGATGTCGTGCTGTCAAAACGTGTCAGCGGATTAGATTTGTGGAAATATTATTCTCTCTATGGTGCTATGTGGAACTTGTTTTATAGAGCCAGACAGTATCCTTGTGTTCAAAATCTTCTATGGAGTATTCGGAGGAAGAACCCTCCTTGCAATGCCGAAGACAAATCTGCACGCCGGACTCATCGTCATTGAAGCCTGGTTCAGGGGCTACTGAGGGAGTCCTATATTAGGGGGTCTCCGGACGTCCGGACTATATCCTTTGTCCGGACTGTTGGACTATGAAGATACAAGATTGAAGACTTCGTCCTGTGTCCGGATGGGACTCTCCTTGGCGTGGAAGGCAAGCTAGGCAATACGGATATGTAGATCTCCTCCCTTGTAACCGACTTTGTGTAACCCTAGCCCCCTCTGGTGTCTATATAAACCGGAGGGTTTGGTCCGTACGACCACACACAATCATACCATAGGCTAGCTTCTAGGGTTTAGCCTCTATGATCTCGTGGTAGATCAACTCTTGTAATACTCATATCATCAAGATCAATCAAGCAGGACGTAGGGTATTACCTCCATCAAGAGGGCCCGAACCTGGGTAAACATCGTGTCCCCTGCCTCCTATTACCATCCGCCCTAGACGCATAGTTTGGGACCCCCTGCCCGAGATCCTCCGGTTTTGACACCGACACTTACCCACTTTGTCCGCGGACTGGGATTTCCCCTTCACTCGTTTGTCCGCGGGCTCATCTTCTACTACGGGTTGAATTTTCATGATCTGGCCCCCAATTTCATCCTCAACATCTAGGCGTTTATCATCGTGTGCGAGGCCTTCCTCCGCATCAGGCCCCACTTCGGCCTGTGGCTGAAGACCTTCAATGATAAACCGAAGGTGGTGCTTGATACGTCTCCAACGTATCTATAATTTTTTATTACTCCATGCTATATTATCTACTGTTTTGGACATTATTCGGCTTTATTATCCACTTTTATATTATTTTTGGGACTAACCTATTAACCGGAGGCCTAGCCCAGAATTGTTGTTTTTGCCTGTTATAGGGTTTCGAAGAAAAGGAATATCAAACGGAGTCCAAATGGAATGTAACCTTCGGGAACGTGATTTTCTCAATGAACAAGACCCAGGAGACTTGGACCCTACGTCTAGACAAAAAAGAGGTGGCCACAAGGTAGGGGGCGCGCCTACCCCCCCCCCCCCCCAGGCGCGCCCTCCACCCTCATGGGCCCCCTATAGCTCCACCAGCATACTACTTCCTCCTATATATACCTATGTACCCCCAAACGATCAGATACGGAGCCAAAACCCTAATTCCACCGCCGCAACTTTCTGTATCCACGAGATCCCATCTTGGGGCCTGTTCCAGAGCTCTGCCGGAGGGGCATCGATCACGGAGGGCTTCTACATCGACACCATAGCCCCTCCGATGAAGTGTGAGTAGTTCACCTCAGACCTACGGGTCCATAGTTATTAGCTAGATGGCTTATTCTCTCTTTTTGGATCTCAATACAATGTTCTCCCTCTCTTGTGGAGAACTATTCGATGTAATCTTCTTTTTGCGGTGTGTTTGTTGAGACCGATGAATTGTGGGTTTATGATCAAGTCTATCTATGAACAATATTTGAATCTTCTCTAAATTCTTTTATGTATGATTGGTTATCTTTACAAGTCTCTTTCAATTATCGGTTTGGTTTGGCCTACTAGGTTGATCTTTCTTGCAATGGGAGAAGTGCTTAGCTTTGGGTTCAATCTTGCGATGTCCTTTCCCAGTGACAGTAGGGGCAGCAAGGCACGTATTGTATTGTTGCCATCGAGGATAACAAGATGGGGTTTTCATCATATTCCATGAGTTTATCCCTCTACATCATGCCATCTTGCTTAAGGCGTTACTCTGTTTTCATTAACTTAATACTCTAGATGCATGCTGAATAGTAGTCGATGAGTGGAGTAATAGTAGTAGATGCAGGCAGGAGTCGGTCTACTTGTCTCTGACATGATGCCTATATACATGATCATGCCTAGATATTCTCATAACTATGCTCAATTCTGTCAATTGCTCAACAGTAATTTTTTCACCCACCGTAGAATACTTATGCTCTCGAGAGAAGCCACTAGTGAAACGTATGGCCCCGGGGTCTATCTTCATCATATTAATCTCCTACTACTTAGTTATTTCCTTTGCTTTTTTACTTTGCTTTTATTTTACTTTGCATCTTTATCACAAAAATACCAAAAATATTATCTTATCATATCTATCAGGTCTCACTCTCGTAAGTGGCCGTGTAGGGATTGACAACCCCTTATCGCGTTGGTTGCGAGGATTTATTTGTTTTGTGCAGGTGTGAGGGACTCGCGCGTAGCCTCCTACTGGATTGATACCTTGGTTCTCAAAAACTGAGGGAAATACTTACACTACTTTGCTGCATCATCCCTTCCTCTTCAGGGAAAACCAACGCAGTGCTCAAGATGGTAGTAAGAAGGATTTCTAGCGCCGTTGCCGGGGAGGTCTACGCAAAAGTCAATATACCAAGTACCCATCACATACCCTTATCTCCCGCATTACATTATTTGCCATTTGCCTCTCGTTTTCCTCTCCCCCACTTCACCCTTGTCGTTTTATTCGCCCTCTCTCTCTATCCTCCTTCTCTTTCCCATTTGCCTCTTTTTGCCCGCTTGCTTTTTGTTTGCTTGTGTGTTAGTTTGCTTGCTTGTCACTATGGCTCTACCTAAATTTGGTGATCTTCACCTTAAAAGATTAGAAGAGATCGAAAGTAATGTCAGGAGTTTTATGGTTTTCCAATTTGAACATAATAGTTTCTTCAGAAATGAGTTTAAGGAACAGAAAAGTTTTATGAGTTTTATGAATAAAGAGCTTGATGATATGTCTAAAGAATTCGATGGTTTAAGATCCCAGATTGCTTGTCTTGAGAAATTGGCTGCTGAAATTTCGAATAGGCGGGCTACCTTAGTTAGTAGGATGGCCGCTAAACCGGATTTCTATGAAAATAAAGATGAAGATCTAAAAGTTATTGATGTGTCCCCTATTAAATCTTTGTTTTGCAATATGAATCTTGATAATGATGGGACTGAATATGATCCACCTTTACCTAGAAGGCGTTCCAAGAATTCGGAATTTTTTGATCTTGATGCTAAAATTGATAAAAGTGGGATTGAAGAAATTAAAACCCTAGATGTTGCTAAACCCACTATTATGGATTTCAAGGAATTTAACTATGAAAATTTCTCTTTGATTGATTGTATTTCCTTGTTGCAATCCGTGCTAAATTGTCCTCACGCTTATAGTTAAAATAAAGCGTTTACTAAACAAATCGTTGATGCCTTGATGCAATCTTATGAAGAAAAACTTGAATTGGAAGTTTCTATCCCTAGAAAACTTTATGATGAGTGGGAACCAACTATTAAAATTAAAATTAAAGATCATTAATGCTATGCTTTATGTGATTTGGGTTCTAGTGTTTCCACGATTCCAAAGACTTTGTGTGATTTGTTAGGTTTCCGTGATTTTGATGATTTCTCTCTAAACTTGCACCTTGAGGATTCCACTATTAAGAAACCTATGGGAATAATTAATGATGTTCTTATTGTTGCAAATAGGAATTATGTGCCCGTAGATTTTATTGTTCTTGACATAGATTGCAATCCTTCATGTCCTATTATTCTTGGTAGACCTTTCCTTAGAACGATTGGTGCAATTATTGATATGAAGGAAGGAAATATTAGATTCCAATTTCCATTAAGGAAAAGTATGGAACACTTTCCTAGAAAGAAAATTAAATTACCTTATGAATCTATTATGAGAGCCACTTATGGATTTCCTACCAAAGATGGCAATACCTAGATCTATCCTTGCTTGTTATGCCTAGCTAGGGGCGTTAAACAATAGCACTTGTTGGGAGACAACCCAATTTTATTTTTTATTTCCTTGATTTTTGCTCCTGTTTAGTACTAAATAATTTATCTAGCCTCTCTTTTGGTTGTGTTTTTTTGTTTAATTAGTGTTTGTGCCAAGTAGAACCGTTGGGAAGACTTGGGGAAAGTCTTGTTACACTTGCTGTAAAAAAACAGAAACTTTAGCGCTCACGAGAACTTCTGCCATTTTTATTTGGAAAGTTCTATTTAGTTAATTATTTTTGCAGATGATTAATACATAAATTCCTCACGTCCAGAAATTTATTTTAGAATTTTGGGGGTTCCATATCTTGCGCTAGCTACAGATTACTACAGACTGTTCTGTTTTTGACAGATTCTGTTTTTCGTGTGTTGTTTGCTTATTTTGATGAATCTATGGCTAGTAAAATAGTTTATAAACCATAGAGAAGTTGGAATACAGTAGGTTTAACACCAATATAAAATAAGGAATGAGTTCATTACAGTACTTTGAAGTGGTCTTTTGTTTTCTTTCGCTAATGGAGCTCATGAGATTTTCTACTTTGAGTTTTGTGTTGTGAAGTTTTCAAGTTTTGGGTAAAGATTTGATGGATTATGGAACAAGGAGTGGCAAGAGACTAAGCTTGGGGATGCCCATGGCACCCCCAAGATAATCTAAGGACACCCAAAAGCCAAAGCTTGGGGATGCCCCGGAAGGCATCCCCTCTTTCGTCTACTTCTATCGGTAACTTTACTTGGAGCTATATTTTTATTCGCCACATGATATGTGTTTTGCTTGGAGCGTCTTGTATGATTTGAGTCTTTATTTTTTAGTTTACCACAATCATCCTTGTTGTACACACATTTTGAGAGAGCCATACATTATGTGGAATTTGTTAGAATACTCTATGTGCTTCGCTTATATCTTTCGAGTTATATAGTTTTGCTCTAGTACTTCATTTATATCTTTTAGAGCACGGTGGTGGATTTGTTTTATAGAAACTATTGATCTCGCATTCTTCACTTAGATTATTTTGAGAGACTTAAATAGCATGGTAATTTGCTTAAAATCCTAATATGCTAGGTATTCAAGATTAGTAAAATTTTCTTATGAGTGTTTTGAATACTAAGAGAAGTTTGATGCTTGATGATTGTCTTGAGATATGGAGGTAATAATATCAAAGTCGTGCTAGTTGAGTAGTTGTGAAATTGAGAAAAGCTTGTGTTGAAGTTTGCAAGTCCCGTAGCATGCATGTATGGTAAACGTTATGTAACAAATTTGAAACATGAGGTGTTATTTGATTGTCCTCCTTATGAGTGGCGGTCGGGGACGAGCGATGGTCTTTTCCTACCAATCTATCCCCCTAGCAGCATGCGTGTAGTGCCGAGGTTTTTGATGACTTGTAGATTTTTACAATAATTATGTGAGTTCTTTATGACTAATGTTGAGTCCATGGATTATACGCACTCTCACCCTTCCATCCTTGCTAGCCTCTTCGGTACCGTGCATTGCCCTTTCTCACATTGAGAGTTGGCGCAAACTTCGCCGGTGCATCCAAACCCCGTGATATGATACGCTATTTCACACATAAACCTCCTTATAACTTCCTCAAAACAGCCACCATACCTACCTATTATGGCATTTCCATAGCCATTCCGAGATATATTGCCATGCAACTTTCCACCATTCCGTTTATCATGACACATTCATTATTTTCATATTGCTTAGCATGATCATGTAGTTGACATAGTATTTTTGGCAAAGCCATCATTCATGATTCTTTCATACATGTCACTCTTGGTCCATCGCATATCCCGGTACACCGCCGGAGGCATTCATATAGAGTCATACTTTGTTCTAGTATCGAGTTGTAATCATTGAGTTGTAAATAAATAGAAGTGTGATGATCATCATTTTCTAGAGCATTGTCCCAAGTGAGGAATTATAAAAAAAGAAAAAAAGAAAGAGAAAGGCCATATAAAAAAAGAGAAAGGCAAAATAAAAAAGAGAGAGAGAGAAAAAGAGAGAAGGGACAATGTGACTATCCTTTGCCACATTTGTGCTTCAAAGTAGCACCGTAACCTTCATAATAGAGAGTCTCTTGTTTTTTCACTTTCATATACTAGTGGGAATTTTTCATTATAGAACTTGGCTTGTATATTCCAACAATGGGCCTCCTCAAGTGCCCTAGGTCTTCGTGAGCAAGCAAGTTGGATGCACACCCACTTAGTTTCTTTTGTTGAGCTTTCATACATTTATAGCTCTAGTGCATTCGTTGCATGGCAATCCCTACTCCTTGCATTAACATCAATCGGTGGGCTTCTCCATAGCCCATTGATTAGTACTAACTTATCTCATGAGTCCTTGTTGAGTTTTGTCTGGATGAAGCTTTTGAGATTTAGGGAGACCATGATATGAGAGGAATTAAGGAGACACAAAAGCACAAGCTTGGGGATGCCCAAGGCATCCCAATAGTAAAAAAAATATTTCAAGAAGTCTCAAGCATCTAAGCTTGGGATGCCCCGGTTGGCATCCCACCTTTCTTCTTCAACAACTATCGGTTAGTTTCGGTTGATCCTAAGTTTTTGCTTCTTCACATGATGTTTGCCATTCTTAGAATGTCATTTTATTTTGCTTCGCTTGCTGTTTGAATAAAATACCAAGATCTGAAATTCTTAAATGTTTGAGAGTCTTCACATAGTTGCATAATTATTCAACTACTCATTGATCTTCACTTATATCTTTCGGAGTAGTTTGTCATTTGCTCTAGTGCTTCACTTATATCTTTTAGAGCATGGTGGTAGTTTTATTTTGAAGAAATAGATGAACTCTCATGCTTCACTTAGATTATTTTAAGAGTCTTAAATAGCATGGTAATTTGCTTAAAATCCTAATATGCTAGGTATTCAAGAATAATAAAACTTTCTTATGAGTGTGTTGAATACTAAGAGAAGTGTGATGCTTGATGATTGTTTTGAGATATGGGGGTAATAATATCAAAGTCGTGCTAGTTGAGTAGTTGTGAAATTGAGAAATGCTTGTGCTGAAGTTTGCAAGTCCCGTAGCATGCACGTATGGTAAACGTTGTGTAACAAATTTGAAACATGAGGTGTTATTTGATTGTCTTCCTTATGAGTGGCGGTCGGGGACGAGCGATGGTCTTTTCCTACCAATCTATCCCCCTAGGAGCATGCACGTAGTACCGAGGTTTTTGATGACTTGTAGATTTTTGCAATAAGTATGTGAGTTCTTATGACTAATGTTGAGTCCATGGATTATACGCACTGTCACCCTTCCATCATTGCTAGCCTCTTCGGTACCGTGCATTGCCCTTTCTCACATTGAGAGTTGGTGCAAACTTCGCCGGTGCATCCAAACCCCGTGATATGATACGCTCTGTCACACATAAACCTCCTTATATCTTCCTCAAAACAGCCACCATACCTACCTATTATGGCATTTCCATAGCCATTCTGAGATATATTGCCATGCAACTTTCCACCATTCCGTTTATTATGACACGCATCATCATTGTCATATTGCTTTGCATGATCATGTAGTTGACACCGTATTTGTGGCAAAGCCACCGTCCATAATTTTTCATACATGTCACACTTGATTCATCACAATCCCGGTACACCACCGGAGGCATTCATATAGAGTCATCTTTGTTCTAGTATCGAGTTGTAATCATTGAGTTGTAAATAAATAGAAGTGTGATGATCATCATTATTAGAGCATTGTCCCAAGTGAGGAATAAATAAATAAAAAGAGAAAGGCCATAAAAAAGAGAAGGCCCAAAAAAGAGAAAGGCCATAAAAAAGAGAAGGCCCAAAAAATGAGAGAAAAAGAGAGAAGGGACAATGTTACTATCCTTTTACCACACTTGTGCTTCAAAGTAGCACCATGATCTGCATAGTATAGAGTCTCTCATGTTATCACTTTCATATACTGGTGGGAATTTTTCATTATAGAACTTGGCTTGTATATTCCAACAATGGGCCTCCTCAAGTGCCCTAGGTCTTCGTGAGCAAGCAAGTTGGATGCACACCCACTAGTTTCTTTTGTTGAGCTTTCATACATTTATAGCTCTAGTGCATATGTTGCATGGCAATCCCTACTCCTTGCATTAACACTACTAGAAAAAGGGCTATAGATGGGATTGACACTAATGGCGCACCAGACAAGCAGTGCGCCATTAGTATATACTAATGGCGCACCACCTTCTGATATGCCATTAGAGCTGAAACTACTAATGGCGCACCTGGCCCAGGGTGCGCCATTAGTATCAAAAAAATTGAACTAGTGCGCCTGTCCAAACATACTAATGGCGCATCCAGACACAGTGCGCCATTACTAGTTGTAACTAGTAATGGCGCACCTATCGGAAAGTGCACCACTAATGTTGTTTTTTTTATTATATTTTTTATTCCTTTTTTTGCAAAACTACTAATGGCGCACTGTTCGACCGTGCGCCATTACTAGTTTAAACTAGTAATGGCGCACTGTGGAACAGTGTGCCATTAGTATGTTTTTTTTTGCAAAACTACTAATGGCGCACCACCAGAAGGTGCGCCATTAGTAACCTGGATTACTAATGGCGCATTTAGAGTTGGTGCGCCATTAGTAAGTGGGCAGCAACAAGATATTTTGGACAGCCTCTCCTACCCACACTCACTTTCTCCCCACTTCATTCTCTCCACCTCCTCGTTGTCTCGGGTGCCTCCTATTTTTCACCTCATTTCCACCATAGATTCATTCAATTTAAGTGGTTAAATTACCTTGTTTTGATAGGTAAGTAAGGGGGGAAGCTATATTTATGTTGTTCTCCCTACAACAATGTGCACATGCACTTTTTATGGCCTAGCTAGATCTATGTATGTTCGTGGTGTTGCATATGTTTGTGGTGTTGCATATGTGTTTGTGTTTGGAGGTGTACCGGTATTTGAAATGCGATAGTCGCCAATATTTTTCCGGAATGTTGATTCATTTCTGTTTCGGCGAGAATTTTGGCATTAAGCATTCTTTTTGGTCCTATTTTTAGGGAAAGTCATGCCAAATTTTTTCTTGGTTCTAAAATATCGTTTTGCTCTACCCCACAGGCGACCATGGTCCGCACGATGACCGAAGGCATCGTGAATAGGTTTTTGAGGTCCGCGAAGGCCGAGATGCTTCAAAAGAACGACACGGAGATAAGATGTCCCTGTCGAAGATGCAAGCTGAAGAGCCTTATTGCGGACCCGGAATCCGGGCAGGTGCGGGACCACCTGCTCTTGCGTGGTTTCATGGATGGCTATCGGTGGCAAGGTGATGAAGATGACTACGAAGTCGTCCATGGGGGCCGGGCAAGAAATGAGGAAGGGCAGCAAGACAACCACCGTGGCTCGGGCGGGCGAGAAGACGAAGAATCCCCAGGAGATGATCACGACGGTGATGTTGTACACAATCATCATGTAGAAGATGCAGGACATGATGATGAGGAAGATGCCGGAGCAGACGACGGGCATGATCATGAAGATGATGATGCCGGCGGAGCAGACGACGCTGGACCATTGATGGGCTGGGTGCAGGACCCTCATATTCAAGAGCTGCTTCTCAAGCAGACGGATAACGCAAGAGCTGCCGCCCGAGAGAAAGCCAAGATGGATCAACTTGAGTTAGACGTGGTTACTTCATTGTATGAAGGATGCAGGCCCGAGGATACCCGCCTGAAAGTAACGCTCATGGCTCTAGAGATGAAGGTAAAACACAAAATGACCGACGCATGCTTCGACGAGAACATGTCATTCTGGCATGAACGTCTTCCCAAGGGGAACAAGTGCCCGACCAGTTTGGAGGAGGCGAAGAAAATCGTGTGTCCTCTGGATTTACCGCACATGAAATACCATGTGTGCATGAACAATTGCATCATTTATCGGGACGAGCACGCGGAGTCTACCATATGTCCGGTGTGCGGCGTCACTCGATACAAGAAGAGGAAGAAAGCTCCTCGAAAAGTGGTGTGGTACTTTCCGATCACTCCTCATCTGCAGTGGTATTTCGCGGACCCTAAGGTAACAAAGCTCCTACGTTGGCACGCGGATAGGGAGGAGAAGAAGCGAGAAGATGACGCAAATGATCCGGAGATAGATAAAAAAGACAAGATGCTGAGTCACCCTAAGGATGCGAGCTAGTGGCAAGCGTTGAACTTCGAAGACCTAGAATTTGGGAACGATCCAAGGAACATCGTGCTGGGCGCGAGCACCGATGGAGTCAATACGTTTGGCAGCCAGAGAAGCACACATAGCACCTGGCCTGTGTTTGTGTGGATGTACAACCTTCCCCCCTGGTTGTGCATGAAGAGGAAGTACATTCACATGAGTATGCTAATTGAAGGACCGAAACAACCAGGGAATGACATCAATCTATATCTGGGGCTGCTGAAAGAGGAGCTTGACACGTTGTGGAAAACGCCAGCCAATACGTGGGATGCCGCAGAGAAAGAATATTTCCCTATGAGAGCCGCGCTGCTCACGACGGTGCACGACTATCTCGGTTACGGATATGTCGCGGGGCAGGTGGTCCACGGATTTTCTGGATGCGTCAGGTGCATGGATGACACAACGTATCGCCAGCTAGATAGAGATCCCGGGTCTTCGAAAACTGTGTTCATGGGACATCGAAGGTGGCTTCGCGATGATGACCCGTGGAGAAAACGCAAGGATCTGTTCGATGGTGAAACCGAACCCCGAGGACGCCCGCGTACGAGGAGCGGCAAGGAAATAGACGAGCTGTTGAAAAATTGGAAAGATTGCCCACTGCCGGGAAAGAAGCAAAAGGCGCCAGAGCAGGGAAAGAAGCGAAAGGCGCCAGAGCCGCTGGTGAAGGTATGGAAAACGAGGTCTGTTTTCTGGGACTTGCCGTACTGGAAGATCCACCGTGTGCCTCACAGCCTTGATGTAATGCATATCACGAAGAACGTGTGCGAGAGTCTGCTTGGTACCCTGCTCAACATGCCAGAGAGGACCAAAGATGGGCCGAAAGCAAGGGCAGACTTGAAATCAATGGGCATCAGGCAGGAGCTTCACGCTATATATATATATATATGATGATGATGATGATGATGATGATGATGATGATGATGATGATGATGATGAGGCGAAGCAGGACACGGAAAGTCGTCGCAAAGGCAAAAAGGCCAAGAAGACCGGAAATGACTACCCTCCCGCGTGCTTCACTGTAAGTCAGGAGGAGATCGAGCAGTTTTTCACCTGCCTCCTAGGAGTAAAACTTCCTTACGGTTACGCGGGGAAGATAAGCAGATACCTAGACCCAGCGAAGCAGAAGTTCAGCGGGATGAAGTCTCACGACTGTCATGTGCTGATGATGCAGATACTTCCAGTTGCAATCCGTGGGATCATGGGCGCGCACGTCCGTGAAACGCTATTTGGCCTATGCAACTTTTTCGACGTCGTCTCTCGGAAGTCTGTTGGCGTGAGGCAACTCAGAAGGCTACAGGAAGAGATCGTGGTGATACTATGCGAGCTTGAGATGTACTTCCCGCCCACATTCTTCGACGTTATGGTGCATCTGCTGGTCCATATCGTGGACGATATCATCCAACTCGGGCCGACGTTCCTGCACAGCATGATGCCGTTCGAAAGGATGAATGGTGTCATCAAAGGATACGTTCGCAACATGTCACGTCCAGAGGGAAGCATAGCCAGGGGCTTTCTGACCGAAGAGTGCATCTTCTACTGCACGAATTATCTGGGCATCGAGAACCCCGTTGTTCTGCCCTTCAACAGGCACCTCGGCAGGCTCGCTGGATGGGGTCACCGTGAGGGTCGCCGCGAAATGCATGTCGACTTCGAGGGTCGACTCGCCGACTTTGAAAGAGCAAACCTAGTCGCGCTACAACACATAGACGTGGTCGATCCTTGGGTGGTAGAGCACAAAACCTTTATTAAGAAGACGTACAATGACTGAGGCCAACAGAGGACGGACGGAGATATACTCAAAGAGCACAACTCATGTTTCACGCGTTGGTTCAAGCAGAAGCTTCTGTCGTACCCTTTACATGAGGATTCTTCCGCAGAAGAACAACTCATATTCGCCTTGTCACAGGGCGCCGAGCACAACCTGATGACCTATGAGGCGTACGATATCAACGGCTACACATTCTACACCGAGGCCAAGGACATGAAGAGCGATGGTTATCAGAACTCCGGGGTAACGATGGAATCCTACACCGGTAACGACAAGGACAGATACTACGGAAGGATCGAGGAGATCTGGGAGCTGAGCTACGCTGGAGAGAAGGTCCCGATGTTCCGTGTCAGATGGGCGAAGAGCGTCCTAAAAGAAGACCGGTATTTCACCACCATGGTTATACTCGAAGCCAAATCCAAGACCGCGGGCGCAAACGTCACCGCGAAAAATGAGCCATGGGTACTGGCTTCCCAAGTGGACCAATGCTTCTTCATTACCGACCTGTCAAAGCCCAGTCATGTTGTCGTGAGGAGAGGCAAAAGGAAGATCATCGGAATGGATGGAGTAGCCAATGAGCAAGACTTCGACAAGTACGGCGACCCGAGGATCGAACATGACGACGATGATGAAGTAGCAGCATACACCACAAGAAGAAGCAGGACCACCCTACCTAAAGGACGTCCGTTCCACAGAAGAACTCCATTTGTGAAAAAGAAGGGCAAGAAGATTGTGAACAGATAGCTAGCTAAGATCGATTGTATTTAAATCGTAGCCTTCATTTCTCGATTGTATTTCATGGGCACTTTTTGAACTATCATGAATATTTTTAAATTTCATGGACACTCGATCTTGATCCCCCTCCATCTCGATCGCTATCCCACCTCGCCAGATCCGGTCCCCCTCGCCGCCGAGCACCCCCCGGTCCACCGGCTGCCGCTGCCGACCCCCCGCACCCTTGATTCCCCTACTCAACCGCCGCCGCCGACCCCCCGCACCCCTCCCCTACTCAACCGCCGCCGCCGACCCCCGCACCCCGCGCACCCTCCCCCGCTCCACCGGCATTACTGTTTGATGATATTTTTTAAAAAATTATTACTGTCTTATAAAAAAATATTACTGTTATGATTTAAACAAGTTTGAACATATTTAAACACAAATAAGTATCAAACAGCATTTTAAATGCATAAAAAAATTGTGGAGCCTGGGAATCGAACCCAGGACTTCCTGGTGTGAGAACTGGCTGCTGACCAGTCGATCTAGTAGAGGGAACTTGGTGTGGATCAGGTCAGGTGGAAGATAACCTGTTGGCTCGAGCAGAAATCAAAAAAAATACTAATGGCGCACCAGGGTGAGGTGCGCCATTAGTATGGATGTACTTATGGCGCACCGAGGGGTGGTGCGCCATTAGTATTGTGCCCTCGCCCTCGATCCCCTTCCCCTCTCCTATCCCCGGCCCAAACCTATCCCCTCTCTCTCCCTCGCCCTCGCCCTCGATCCCCTTCCCCTCTCCTCTCCCGACGCGGCTGCCCCGCCGCCTCGACGCCGCCCCGACGCCGCGACGCCGCCCCGTCGTCCTCGTCTCCGCCCCGATGCCCCGACGCCACGACGCCGCCCTCTCCTCTCCCGACGCCGCCGCCCCGCCGCCCCGTCGTCCTCGTCTCCTCGGCGCCGCTCTCCCCGTCCACACCACCGTCGCCGGAGCACCACCACCACCCGGACCTCGTCGCCTCCCGGACCTCGTCGCACCACCACCACCCGGACCTCGTCGCCCCGTCCACACCACCGCCCCGTGAGCTCTCCCTCCTCCTCTCCCCCACACCACCGTCCATGATGCATTTATTTTTCTGGAAAACTCCATATATTTCCTTCCATGTAAGAAGTTTAATACAAGTTTCATAGACAAGTTCCTTCATTGGAATTAACTTTGTTGCTTAAGTTGCAAAGAATATGGGTCAATTTGAAGTTGCTAAATTTTGTTGTCCTAGACTTATTTCTGTCTCCAATTTTTGCCCGGTAGATATACATTTCTGGAAGACTTCCCAATTTAAATTGTCTTGACACATCTTGCTGACATGTAAGATCCACATGATGGTTGACTAGGCACCAAACGAAGTCATATTTGTATGTAATATTATCCATAGAAATTGCTAATGGAGCTCGAGCTACATGGAGCCTGAAATTTGATATTTTTCAAAGTTATAATTTTAAGGTTTCAAAAAATTCTAAAAAATGCACACATACCTATGGATTTATACCATTTGGCTGTAAAATACACAAATGTGCGAGCTAGGCAATACTAACAAAATCATGTATTTCTAGCACATGTACTATTCTCTATAGAAGTACATGATTTTTTTTGTACAACTCACATGAAAACTTACTTCATAATGAAATTTTACACACATCTAGTATACATCTATAAGTACTTGTGTATATTCTCAGATGTTTCTGAAACTTAGAAGGACAATTTTTAATAAAATTCGGGCTTCATGGAGCCCGGGAGCCAAAAAGCCTCACTTTATACTGGCCGATCGTTGTATGCTCATATCAGGTTAGGAATGGAGTGTTTAGAGAGCCATTTATCTGTCTTGGTGTAACTTTCAATTTTTTGACGGATGGCTATGGTAGAGTGTGAACGTATCAGGTGCACTGGCTCAATTCATGCACCAAATGCATTTGTGTTGTATGAGCAAAAACTGAGGGATATGGGCACACTAGTAGATGGGTTGTTAAAACAATATAGAATAGTCCTTTTATTCCATCTCTTGCTGCACATCCTGCTCCAGTACGGAATTGGCACCGACAACAAATCCAACTAATACTTTCTTCTTCCTCAGATTTTTGGTTTGATCCTGCAATTCTTGCTCTTGCAGCTCATTTTGTTAGCCATTAAATAAACAATAGTAACAGAAGGAGCATACTATCTAGGGTGAGGATTGTACGAAGTTCCTGATCCATCAGTACCTTATTTCTGAGGTCAAATAGCTCATCAAGGAATACCTTATTCTCCAAAAATATGCGGCTTTGACATAAGCAAGGCAGAACCACTAACAACACTGTCATATATAGTGAACCTAACTCTATAGAATTTTTTTTCTTAAAAGTTGAGCTAAATCCTAACTACAGTGGATACATCACCATTTAGATGCTCTGAAGTAGGTTTTCACTAAGAGAATTCAAAACTAAGACATGTTCCTAAACTGAAGCAGTATTTGTATCACAGAAAAAGTTCTGAAGCTGTTGAACCTTACCTTATGTAACAAGTTTTTTGCCTTCTTTGACCTGATATGCTTGACGATATTTCTGTTTGATTCTCAATTTGATCAAGCTCCTTCATGCTAAGTGGACCCATAAATACACCAAGTATATTGTACTACTATGACTGAGAGCTGATAAATTGGAGAAACATTGCAATATATATACAACAAGTAACTGTTCTGCCCCGTCTCTGTAAACTAGTACAAAGTAATCCTTGATGTTCAGACCCAAAATTTAAGCATCAAGTTTGTTCAACAAAAAAAGGCAAGGAACATCATGAACAACTCTCCATGGCTTAATTTTCCTATATGCATTGGCCTGTACAGCAGGTTCACTTTTCCTATATGCATTGGCCAGTACAGCAGGTTCACTTTTCAAAACAAATTAGAGCAGACCTCATACACCCAAGAAAACCTGAAAAAAATGAAGTTCAACCCCTCACTTTTCCTATATGCATTGGCCTGTACAGTTGGATTTGTTTCTGATTTTAGTGTTTTCAGTCTATTTTTCTATTTCGGCTTTAACATAACGGAATAACTAATGGTGGCTGCCTAATGATGACAGACTAAGTTTCTGAATTATTTTCTTATAGAAGTGTAGATTCATTGGTAGCAATTGTTTTCAGTGTCTCATGTTGCTTGTAGTGGTTTGTCCAAAATGTTGAATGATACTGCTTGGAGATGCATATATTGTTTCACCTCTTCACATGCCAATGTATTTTCCATGTTGTGATGGAAGCCTTTTTTGCCTTCTCCACCCGAGAGGCCCTTGAGTTTGCCGGAATGTCGATTAACTTCCGTTCCGGCAAATTCGGGTACTCCATATGTCCTATTTTCAGCAAAGGTCATGCTGAAATTTTCCGTGAATTTTAGCATGACTTTGCTAAAAATAGGACATATGGGGTACTTGTGACTAATGCATGGGCCGGGGTATCTTAGTAGTTAATTAAGTAGGATCAAGTGCCCTGGCGTACTTGTGACTAATGCATGGCTTTTAGGGTGCCTCGGTGTCGATAAAAACCGAAATGATGAAAGCTTAGGCTTTTAGGGTGCCTCGGCATCGAAAAACCCTCAATGATAAAAGCTTAGCTTTTAGGATGCCTCGGTGTCGACAAACCCTAAATGATGAGACCATGATCTTGTTCCTTGACAATAACCAACTTTTTGACCAAACTTTGTTCCTATTTAGAGAGAAACATGGCCAACAACGATGAGGCCGGGGGTTCGGGCGGCAAGGCATTCTGGAAGCTATCCCAGGAGATGGAGGAACAACCTCACTTGTATGAGGACGCCGCCTTCCCCACCGATCCTGAGACCACTGATGGTACCGCCGAGGATGACCCCACTGATGCCACCACTGATGGTGCTGCCGAGGATGCCACCACTGATGATGGCGGCGCACGCACAGATGGCAGGCAACGGAAGGACCGGCGCCCGACCGTGCTCCGCACCCTCAAGGAGGAAGTTACTGAAGTGGACTCCGACGGGAATCCAACGGCGCCCGAACGAATAGTCAAGGGGTACTCGCTTCAGCTCGGGTGCATTCTCCGGAGCACCGTCTCGATCAACACCGAGAACCTGAGGCATCCTGACCGAGGGAATTTGCGCAACCTCCTCTTCACGAAGCTGCACGAACGATACAAGTTCCCCGCTGAATTTGAAAACACAAGCCTCAAAGGGAATAAAGTGAACAATGCTGCCCTCACAAAGATGAGCAAGGCCCTGTCTACTTGGAAAAGCAATGTGAAGAGAATGATCGAGAAAGGTGAGAGTTATGAGAAGATCAAGGAGAAAAATCCTTCGATCACCGAAGATGACTACAACGACTTCAAGATCAATTGCTCGAGCACCGCAAACTCCGAATCAAGTAAGTGGGGGAAAGAAATGCGGGAGCTGAACTTAGGGGAACACACACTCGGTCCCGGCGGTTACAGAGTGGCGGAGCCTATATGGGACAAGGAGGAGGCAGACCGTGCCGAGCAAGGCCTACCGCCCCTCTTCGATAAATACGGTGACAAGCAGACCAGGAACTTTGTCAGGGCCCGGTACAAGGACCCGAAAACAAAGGAGCTTACCACGGATCCGAAGACCAGGGCACTTGAGCTTGTTCTGGTAAGGAATACACCCCCGCGTAATTAGCTCCATATGGTCGCATTCTAATTAATGAAGCCAAATTTCTAAATGGTTCACATTCCTTCCGCAGGCGACTGAAAGCAATAGCGCGGGGTCGACTAAGAGCAACCCTTGGGACACCACTCTAAATAGGGCGTTGAATGTAATGAAGAACAAGGATAAGCTCAGTAAGCCGACGTCAGCTGGTCTTGTGGCCGGCAAAGGCTTGTCGACAAAATGGTCGTCATACTATAACACTGGTGGGCGAAAGGAGAAAAAGACCAGCTCGGAAAGCCAGGCGCGCGAGGTTCAAGAACTCAGGGCATAGGTGGCGCGGATTCCGTAGATTGTCCAAGAGCAAGTGCAACAACAACTCGGAGCGACGATCACCGCCATTGTGCCTACCTTGATCCAGGGGATTGGTGCGTGGATTGCGGGCGGCCAACAGGGGCCGCCCCCGATTCCTAGCTTCACGGCCAGCAACTCGCAGAACGCGATGGCGGGGCCATTGGTGTCTCCGGCGCCGGCACGGGAGCTTAATGCACCCGGGTGTACGCCGGCCAGCACCTCTGCAGCAAGCGGCCCCTCCGTCAACTGCACGCCCGCCGTTGGCGGTGCCTCGACATTAGCCGAGCTCGACGCCATCATCACGGTAACTAATTAAGCCTCTCTCGGCCGAGGACTTCATCTCCTTGCCTTTGACTGGGCATCCCTGACGCCCTACATGTTTTCGCAGGGCGCCGCCGACGTTTCGTGCACTCTCCTGCACTTCGTGAACAACGAGTTGGTCGATGTCGCCAAGGGCAAAATCGTTCAACCGGGCAACCCCTTGTTCCACGGTACCCAGATGCCACCCAACTTGTTTAGGGTTCAACTGGTTCGGGTGCTGCCAGGCTGCGACGAGTTGTTACCTCCGATTCGACCCGTCGGGGCCAACGATGATGACGTGATGACCCTCAGCGCCTGCCTGAGCTGGTCCCTGCTTTGGCCGAAGAGCCAGATTCGTTTGGGGGCGGGGGACACCACCCCAAAGACAACACTGCTAGTCGTGCCGGCGCCAAGTCGGCCCCATGGCAAGACCGCCGCAACGGTGCCGGACATCCCTATGCCACTGGATCCAAACATGCATATGGCACAGGATCAGAACGACGACAACGACGATACATTTGCCAATGTCGATCAGTACTTTGCCGATCATGGGGTACGGTGGCGACTTCATGGGGCCTCCTTCTCAAGAACCCAACCCAACAAAAGACGTGCGCGATCTAGCTGGTACCGCGGAGAAGCCAAGTTGCAACAGGCGTCGTCTGCCGTTCAGCTCTCAGGAGACGCCTCCAGCTGCTGACTTCACCGAGCCTCAGATAGGCGAGGTGCGAAATATTATCAGCCCCAACACACTCAAGAAGGCAGTCTGTGAGCAGAACTCGGTCCCATTATAGGAGAAGAAGAAGGCACGCAAAATAAAGACTAACAAGGGTGCGGGCCAGCCGGCACCGAGTACGATCCGTGCTCAGGACGGGCCACCTTCACCTGAGGATATCTCGAGGAGGGTGCATGTGGCGGGTAGGCCGATGCTACCGAGAAATATGCTCGATGCTGCAACCGGTGCTATGCGGAGTCTGCATGACAGTGTTCTTTCTTTAGAGAAGCGGCGTCTCGGAGAGAAGGATGTGGCATACCCGGTTTTCGCGGCCAAGGTGCCAGAGGGCAAGGGCTTTGTGGATAACTCCATCGGGGGTACGATCGTCCTGCGGTTTGATGACATCCACGCTATGTTGAACCTTCATCCGCTGCACTACACCTTCGTTCGGCTATTTTCGCTGAGTATGGAGATGCGGATCATTCGTGACAAGACCCCGGACATCATGATAGTCGACCCCTTCTACATGCGTGCCAAGATCTTGGGCAGCGCTGGGGACCGGCAAGTCGCGACTTCTTACCTCGAAGGCGTCATTCTGGCAAACCAAGATAAGGATAACTTCCTCGTGCCTTACTTTCCCGAGTAAGTCCTCCCCTCAACCGCCCCGTAACATATGAATTCTTAGATTTCGATCGTTTTTTTTAACATTCCGTGTTTTCTGCAGTGACACACATTGCACGCTCATCCTCCTAAGCCCCAAATATTCCATGGCCACGTATTTCGACCCGGACCGTCAGTCGAACGTAGACTACACAAATGTCAAGAAGGTTCTTGATGATGTTCTCCCCGGCTACGTCAAATCTGGAGGCACCTTCACCAGGCCTATTCGTAAGTACGGCAAGCACGTGTTCTCCCACAATACGACGTTCTGCTGCGTCAAACAGCCGCCTGGCGGTCAGAAGGGTGCCTACTACGCCATCCATCACATGCGGGCGATCGTACGGGACCATCATCAACTTCTGCTACCGAGTAAACTCAAAGATTGGGCCGCGAGCGTGTCGTCAATCCAGGACGCGGACATCAGACAAGAATTCTTTCGCATCCAGTCGGAGTTTGCGGAAATCATCCATCAAGATGTCCTTCGTACCTTGGGGCAGTTCTACCTCAGAAATCAACTGTCCAACAGTGACATCGACACAATGCTACAAATGCAGGCTGACAACGACCATTATTTCATGACTCCCACGATAGACGGCGGCTTCATCCACGCTCCGGTCCCTTGAGTCGAGTCGAAAGCAGTGATGCTGTGTCTAGTTCTGAAACATCGATTGGCTCATGTTGTAATTAAACTTTAATGAACTTATAGTATGTCTCTTTGGTTTCGAGAGTCGTTCAACTTAGATGTAATCGATGCTATTAATGTCTTGCTTTTCTCTTCCGATCGTTCTGTTGCATACTTATATATTGCTTATGTATTGTCTGTGAATTGGTACTAACGTTTCGTTTGGCAACTGCATAGCGATGCCGTCGTATGTCGTGTACAAGGGTAAGGTTCCCGGAGTCTACGACGACTGGGAGGAGTGTCGGAGACAGGTTCACCGATTCAGCGGTAACAGTTACAAAGGGTACACCACTAGGGCCGAGGCCGAATCTAAATACGCCCGCTATCTAGCGGGAGAGGGGAGGGAGCGCTGGAGGAACCGGATGAAGACGAGTTTCATCGTGATGATGCTCATCGTGATGAACGCAGCTCTCTTCTATGTGATGGTAGTTTAGATGATCGATATCGACTTGTAATGTGAAGACAAACTCGCTACTCGCGGTCTCGAGACTTGTAATATAATGTTCTATCTTTCTTCGGTCTTTTCAATTCGGAGACTAATATGATGAATTGTATTCAGAGACTAATCTTCTATTGTATTCGATGAATCTGTTGTTGATGTGTGATGTCTATATTTTGTCCAATTATACATTTTGTAACCTGTGCAAAAAACAAAAAATAAAAAAATAAAAAAACCTAATATTCATACTAATGGCGCATCACATCACAGTGCGCCATTAGTATGCCAAAGGATACTAATGGCGCATCATTAAACAGTGCTCCATTAGTATGCCGAAGTTACTAATGGCGCATCTTGTTGTTGTGCGCCATTAGTATGCCAAAGCACCTGGGTATACATGGCCCCCTGGGAGGCATACTAATGGCGCACTGTTGTATATACTAATGGCGCATCACAGGTGCGCCATTAGTAAAATATACTAATGGCGTGGCACTAATGGCGCACCACTAATGCGCCATTAATGGCCAAATTAGGTGCGCCATTAGTAGGCCTTTTCCTAGTAGTGTAACATCAATCGGTGGGCATCTCCATAGCCCATTGATGAGCCTCGTTGATGTGAGACTTTCTCCTTTTTGTCTTCTCCACATAACCCCCCTCATTATATTCTATTCCACCCATAGTGCTATATCCATGGCTCACGCTCATATATTGCGTGAAAGTTTATAGGTTTGAGATTACTAAAGTATGAAACAATTGCTTGGCTTGTCATCGGGGCTATGCATGATGAGAGCATTCTTGTGTGACGAAAATGAAACATGACTAAACTATATGATTTTGTAGGGATGAACTTTCTTTGGCCATGTTATTTTGAGAAGACATAATTGCTTAGTTGGTATGCTTGAAGTATTATCATTTTTGTGTCAATATGAACTTTTGTCTTGAATCTTTTGGATCTGAATATTCATACCACAATTAAGAAGAATTACATTGAAATTATGCCAAGTAGCACTCCGCATCAAAAATTCTGTTTTTATCATTTACCTACTCGAGGACGAGCAGGAATTAAGCTTGGGGATGCTTGATACGTCTCCAACATATCTATAATTTTTGATTGCTCCATGTTATGTTATCTATTGCTTTGGGAAATATTGGGCTTTATTATCCACTTTTATATTATTTTTGGGACTAACCTATTAACCGGAGGCCCAGCCCAGAATTGCTATTTTTTGCCTATTTCAGTGTTTCGAAGAAAAGGAATATCAAACGGAGTCGAAACGGAACGAAATCAACTTGAGAAGTTATTTTTGGAAGGAAAGCTACCAGATGGACTTGGACCCCACGTCAGGAGCCAAGGGAGGTGCTCACGAGGCTGGGGCCCCCCCTAGGGGGCGCCCCCCTGGCTCGTGGGGCCACCGAAGCTCCACTGACGTACTTCCTGCACCCATATATACCTACGTACCCTAAAACTTCAAGAACAGACAATAGATCGGGAGTTCTGCCGCCAGAAGCCTCCGTAGCCACCGAAAGCCAATCTAGACCCGTTTCGGCACCCTGCCGGAGGGGGCAATCCCTCTCCGTTGGCCATCTTCATCATCCCGGTGCTTTCCATGATGAGGAGGGAGTAGTTTTCCCTCGGGGCTGAGGGTATGTACCAGTAGCTATGTGTTTGATCTCTCTCTCTCGTGTTCTTGATTTGGCACGATCTTGATGTATCGCGAGCTTTGCTATTATAGTTGGATCCTATGATGTTTCTTCCCCCCTCTATTCTCTTGTAATGGATTGAGTTTCCCCTTTGAAGTAATCTTATCAGATTGAGTCTTTAAAGATTTGAGAACACTTGATGTATGTCTTGCCGTCCATATCTGTGGTGACAATGGGATACCACGTGATTCACTTGATGTATGTTTTGGTGATCAACTTGCGGGTTCCGCCCATGAACCTATGCATAGGGGTTGGCACAAGTTTTCATCGTGATTCTCCGATAGAACTTTGGGGCACTCTTTGAGGTCCTTTGTGTTGGTTGAATAGATGAATTTGAGATTGTGTGATGCATATCGTATAATCATACCCACGGATACTTGAGGTGACATCGGAGTATCTAGGTGACATTAGGGTTTTGGTTGATTTGTGTCTTCAGGTGTTATTCTAGTACGAACTCTAGGGCTGTTTGTGACACTTATAGGAATAGCCCAACGGATTGATTGGAAAGAATAACTTTGAGGTGGTTTCGTACCCTACCATAATCTCTTCGTTTGTTCTCCGCTATTAGTGACTTTGGAGTCACTCTTTGTTGCATGTTGAGGGATAGTTATGTGATCCAATTATGTTATCATTGTTGAGGGAACTTACACTAGCGAAAGTATGAACCCTAGGCCTTGTTTCAACGCATTGCAATACCGTTTACGCTCACTTTTATCATTAGTTACCTTGCTGTTTTTATATTTTCAGATTACAAAAACTATTATCTACTATCCATATACCACTTGTATCACCATCTCTTCGCCGAACTAGTGCACCTATACAATTTACCATTGTATTGGGTGTGTTGGGGACACAAGAGACTCTCTGTTATTTGGTTGGAGGGTTGCTTGAGAGAGACCATCTTCATCCTATGCCTCCTACAGATTGATAAACCTTAGGTCATCCACTTGAGGGAAATTTGCTACTGTCCTACAAACCTCTGCACTTGGAGGCCCAACAACGTCTACAAGAATAAGGTTGTGTAGTAGACATCACGGCAGAGTACGGGCCGACGAGGAGCTGCAGCAGCGGTGCCGGTAGCAGCTGCAGTGCGAGGCGGGGAGCAGCGCAGCACGGGGCGGCAAGCACGAGTGCGAGCTCAGACGCGAGCTTCGCGGGCAATGGCCATGGTGGTGAGGTCAACCACGGCGACGAGCTACGGCGTTGGTGGAGACTACTGTTATGTGCACGGGAACGAAGGAGGAAAGGGGGATCGAGGGGAGCACGGCCTCGCGGTGATTCGGCAGGGAAGGGCAGCGGGCTCGGGGAGGCTTCATCGGCGACGAATCGAACGGCGAGGTCCGGCGAGGCAGAGGTTGAAGGCGACCTCGCGGGGCTTGGTGCGGAGGCTCCCAACCTCTATGGGAGGCACCTGGCGGCGTAGAGGACGAAGGCGGTGGCGCTGGAGCCCCCTGGACTCGTCGGTGTGGCGAGCAGCGAACAGTGGCCATGTGCACGGTGGTAGCGCGACGCCGACTACGCTTAGACAAGCATCGCGGGGAATTTAGGGGAAGAGGGGGAGAAGTGCAAGAGGGAGTGGCGCTAGGGTTTGCCAGGGGGGTGCTCGGGGTCCTTATCTTCGCGGGGCACCGCCGGATGGCCGGCGTGTGGCTTGGGGGGGGCGACTGATACGTCTCCAACGTATCTAAATTTTTTGATTGCTCCATGCTATATTATCTACTGTTTTGGATTTTTATGGGCTTTATTATACACTTTTATATCATTTTTGGGACTAACCTATTAACCCAGAGCCCAGTGCCAGTTTCTGTTTTTACCTTGTTTTAGGGTTTCGAAGAAAAGGAAAACCAAATGGAGTCCAATTGACCTGAAACTTCACGGAACCCATTTTTGGAAGGAACGAAGCCTAGAGGACTTGAAGTGCACGTAAGGGAAGCCTCGAGGAGGCCACGAGGTAGGGGGGCGCCCACCCCCCTTGGGCGCGCCCTCCACCCTCGTGGGCCCCTGGTGGCTCCCCTGACGTACTTCTTCCGCCTATATATCTCCATATACCCTAAAAACATCCGAGAGCACAATAGATCGGGAGTTCCGCCGCCAGAAGCCTCCGTAGCCACCGAAAGCCAATCTAGACCCATTCCGGCACCCTGCCGGAGGGGGAATCCCTCTCCGGTGGCTATCTTCATCATCCCGGTGCTCTCCATGATGAGGAGGGAGTAGTTCTCCCTCGGGGCTGAGGGTATGTACCAGTAGCTATGTGTTTGATCTCTCTCTCTCGTGTTCTTGAGGTGATACGATCTTGATGTATCGCGAGCTTTGCTATTATAGTTGGATCTTATGATGTTTTCTCCCCCCTTTACTCTCTTGTAATGGATTGAGTTTCCCCTTTACGGTTATCTTATCGGATTGAGTCTTTAAAGATTTGAGAACACTTGATGTATGTCTTGTCGTGCATATCTATGGTGACAATGGGATACCACGTGATTCACTTGATGTATGTTTTGGTGATCAACTTGCGGGTTCCGCCCATGAACCTATGCATAGGGGTTGGCACATGTTTTCGTCGTGATTCTCCGGTAGAAACTTTGGGGCACTCTTTGAGGTTCTATGTGTTGGTTGAATAGATGAATCTGAGATTGTGTGATGCATATCATATAATCATGCCCACGAATACATGAGGTGACATTGGAGTATCTAGGTGACATTAGGGTTTTGATTGATTTGTGTCTTAAGGTGTTATTCTAGTACGAACTCTAGGGCTGTTTGTGACACTTATAGGAATAGCTCAACGGATTGATTGAAAAGAATAACTTTGAGGTGGTTTCATACCCTACCATAATCTCTTCGTTTGTTCTCTGCTATTAGTGACTTTGGAGTGACTCTTTGTTGCATGTTGAGGGATAGTTATGTGATCCAATTATGTTATTATTGTTGAGGGAACTTGCACTAGCGAAAGTATGAACCCTAGGCCTTGTTTCAACACATTGCAATACCGTTTATGCTCACTTTTATCATTAGTTACCTTGCTGTTTTTATATTTTCAGCTTACAAAAACCTATATCTACTATCCATATACCACTTGTATCATCATCTCTTCGCCGAACTAGTGCACCTATACAATTTACCATGTATTGGGTGTGTTGGGGACACAAGAGACTCTTTGTTATTTGGTTGCAGGGTTGCTTGGGAGAGACCATCTTCATCCTACGCCTCCTACGGATTGATAAACCTTAGGTCATCCACTTGAGGGAAATTTGCTACTGTCCTAGAAACCTCTACACTTAGAGCCCCAACAACGTCTACAAGAAGAAGGTTGTGTAGTAGACATCAGCAACCATGGCCGCGGGATGGCCGCCACGCCGTCCCCCTGTATCCTGTAGCGTGAGGAGGGAGAGGAGGTGAGGTGGGTTGCTGGTGTTCTGTGGCCTCTAGGGCCCAGATGCACATTAGTTAGTTAGGCCCTTTTACCAATTTTATATTTCTGTTTTATAATTTCCTCACGGTTTTATATTTAAAACAAATATCAATTGAATTTTTTGACAAAGAAATTTGGCACATAATTATTAGTCATAATTTTGGAGAGGCCCACAAAGTTTGAGGTCAAAAGAATTTGTTTAAATATTTGTTTATTTTGAAAAGGCTATTCTATTTGCTGTTGGGCCAGTTATTATTTTCCTAGGAATTTATTTGTGAGTCAAATGAGGTTGGTTTCAACATGAAGATGATCAGGGGAATTTATAGAATTATGTGAACATTTTAGTTTTAACTTTTGAAAACTTTATTTGTTTGACTTTATGTTTTTGAATTTGAATTTCGAATCGGTTTTGGATTAACGCGGGGTTAACATCAGTGACATCGGTGACATGGCAACATTAGTAGAGGGTTACTGTAGTAGAATTATCCGGGCATCACACAGGCGTTGTTGCTATTGCGGTAGTAGGGGCGGATGTAATTTTTTACATCTGCGCCCTACGCGGTAGTACCGCACCAGGGGCGCGGTAGTACCGTGCGCTCTGGCCAGGCTCAGCAGCTTGCGCGGCAGTAGGAGTGGATGTATTTTTTTACATCCGCACCCCGCGTGGTAGTACCGCTCCTGGCTTGCAGTACTACCGTGTCGGATTTTTGCATAGACCCCAACTCAGCGGAAGTTGCCACGGATGTATTTTTATATGTCCGTGCCTTCCCAAAATCTGGACTATCCCTGCCTTGCGGTAGTACCGCAAGGGGGAGCGGTAGTACCGTGCCAGCGGTTCTACCGCCCTCTGCTTCATTGCATCTGGGCTGGTCTGGTTTCTGCTGCACGGGCGGTAGTACCTTGGGGCCCTGCGGTAGTACCGTGTACCCTTGCGGTAGTACCGCATCCCCGACGCGGTAGTACCGTGCTACGCAGGCTGAGTTGGTGGATAACGGTTGGATTTGTTCCTCCACTATATAAGGGGTGTCTTCTTCTCCGAGTTGACCACCACTTCCATCCCCAAGCTCCATTGTTGCTCTAAGCTCCATTTTCGCTCGATCTCTCTCCCTAGCCAATCAAACTTGTTGATTTTCTAGGGATTGGTTGAGAAGGCCCCGATCCACACTTCCACCAAGAGAAATTTGATTCCCCCCACTAATCCCTTGCGGATCTTGTTACTCTTGGGTGTTTGAGCACCCTGGACGGTTGAGGTCACCGCGGAGCCATATTCTATTGTGGTGAAGCTTCATGGTGTCGTTAGGAGCCTCCAATTAAGTTGTGGAGATTGCCTCAACCTTGTTTGTAAAGGTCCGTTCGCCGCCTCCAAGGGCACCAATAGTGGAATCATGGCATCTCGCATTGTGTGAGGACGTGAGGAGAATACAGTGGCCCTAGTGGCTTCTTGGGGAGCATTGTGCCTCCACACCGCTCCAACGGAGACGTACTTCCCCTCAAAAGGAAGGAACTTCGGTAACACATCCTCATCTTCACCGGCTTCACTCTTGGTTATCTTGTGCCTTTACTTGTGCAAGCTTATTTTTGTTATATCCCTTGCTTGCTTGTGTGCTTGTTATTGTTGCATCATATAGGCTCACCTAGTTGCATATCTAGACAACCTACTTTGATGCAAAGTTTAAATTGGTAAAGAAAAGCTAAAAAAATTAGTTGCCTATTCATCCCCCCCTCTAGTCAACTATATTGATCCTTTCAATTGGTATCAGAGCCTCGTCTCTTTATTAAGGACTTTACCGTCCGAAGAGTATGGTTGACACCGTAGACGGTGGTGAGGAGCACTCCAATGTGAATCCAATCTCTTCTACACCCCCCCCCCCTCTAGTCAACTATATCGATCTTTTCACCATGGACGGCCGGCCCTAAGGGGAAGGAAAGGGGAGGGGTGGCCCCTCCTGCCTTTTCCTCCTCAGGAGAGAAAGGAAGGGGGGCGCCACCTCCTTCTTCCTTCCTCCCGCACTCCAAATAAGGAAAGGGGGCGCGGCTTGGGAGAGAACCCAAGTAGGATTCCCCCTGGGCGCCCCCCTTGGCTGCTCCTCCCTCCCTAACAGCTATATATATGTGGGAGGGGGGCCGCCTAGCACACAACAGACAATTGTCTAGCCGTGTGCGGCGCCCCCCTCCACCGTTTACACCCCCGGTCATATTTTCATACGTAGTGCTTAGGCGAAGCCCTGCGGAGATAGCTTCACCATCACCATCACCACGTCGCCGTGTTGCCGAAACTCATCCACCACCTCGCCGTCTTACTGGATCAAGAAGGCGGAGGACGTCATCGAGCTAATCGTGTGCTGAACGCAGAGGTGTCGTACGTTCGGTGCTCGATCGGTTGGAACGCGAAGAAGTTCGACTACATCAACCGTGTTGTCAAACGCTTCCGCTTACGGTCTACGAGGGT